>NC_141689.1:709990117-712390117 GCF_964263255.1 Lissotriton vulgaris | reverse complement strand
GGTTCAAATCAACATCATCCCAACAAGAGGAAAGACTTCCTAGAAAAATATTAGTGTGAGAAAAGGGAACACAAGTGTGAAAAAATAAATTGATTTGAGCCCATACCTGAAACCAAAAGTCATGAACGGATTTACAAAGAAACAGCATATGAAACAAAGTCGCTTGTGGAGATGAGCAAGACCAACAAATGTGGGGAGTGTCTGGAAAGCGTTTGTGGAGTTCAGAGGGGGTAAAAAGAAGCCTATTGTAAATGAAGAACATGGTCTGTGTCAAAGTCGCCGCTCTCGAGGATTTACGTATCTTAATCCATATCTGATCCCATAAAGAAACTGACCAGGATGTGGTGAGATCTTGTTCCCAACACTCCTCCACTTTGGATTTGGGCCTAATGGAGTTGCTAGTATGGAGATGTTTGTAAATGGAGGAAGCTTTGGGAGTGGTTCGTAAAAAGGAATGAAGTAATGAAGTGGGTGTGGGGGAAGCAGGAGAGGAGTGTGTCTGAGATAGGCGAGTGTAGATTGTCATTATTGCTTCCTTAAGCAAAAGATAATTGAGGGAAAAAGAAGCAGGTAAACCATAGAGGCAGCGAAGAGTAGTGAAGGATATGAAAGATGATTGCGAAAATAGTTGGGAGATCCATATCAACCCTCTTCGGCGCCATGCCTTCCAGTAGAAGGGTTTGTTACGCATGAGGAGGGAGGTATTGTGCCAGATAGTGGAGGACAGGAAGTCAGCCATATTTGAGGGAGAGGCAGGAGAGGAAGATAAGAACAATTTAGTAGTACATTTATGAATGGGGTTAGAAATGGAAGAGGGTTTACGTGAGAAAGAAAGATAGTCAGCAAAAGAAAAGGGAGAAATAAGGAGGCGTTCAAATTTGGCCCATAAAGGGCAGGGAGAAGTGGGATCCTGTAACCAAAAGGAAGCTTGCCTGAGCAAAAAAGCTTTATGGTAAACTGGGAAATCTGGAAAATTGACCCCGCCTTCTGATTTGGAGCGAATCAGTCGAGCAAGGGACATTCTAGGTTTCTTGTTGTTCCAAAGAAAAGACAATAAAATTGAGTTAATCTTTTTGAAAAATTAGAGGGAATGGACACTGGAATATTAGAAATAGTGTAGAGGACTATAGGAGATAACATCATTTTGATGGTATCGAGACGGCCCCACCAAGATAGGTAAAGAGGGTGCCATCTGGACGTTAAGTCCAACAATTTTTGAGTACATTTAGTTAAACAGAGGGAGACCGTGTCCGAGATAGAAGGTGTAAAATGCAAACCAAGATATTTAATATGTGAGGAACTCCAGGAAAAACTGGAGGTGCTAAAATCGGGTTTGAAAGTGAATTTCGTCAAGGGTAGGATCTCACATTTGTCATTATTAGGTTTGTAACCAGATATATGGGAGTAATCTCTCACTTCAGCAAGAAAGGCAGGAATAGATTCAATGGGATTAAAAATTAAAAGTAAAATATCGTCTGCATAAGTGGCCAACTTAACTTGGGAGTCTGATATTTGAAATCCGTGAATATCAGAATTTTGACGAAGTTTAGATAAAAAGGGTTCTAGGGCCAGATTAAAGAGAAAGTTGGATAGGGGACAACCTTAACGAACACCCCTCCCCAAATTAAAAAAGGAGGAAACTTGGCCATTAACGCAAACTGCTGCACAGGGATTAGAATATAATAAGGAAATCAAAGAAATAAATTTGGGACCAAAACCAAACCATTTAAGGGTGTGAAAAAGATAAATCCATTCTATCCTATCAAATGCTTTCTCAGCATCTACTTAACTATTATTTAACGAGAACGTTTATATCAAGGAGAACAGGCAAGTAAAAGGTATGGATTTTGGAATGTCAAGTCCTGTGTAGTGTATTAATCAGTGAATTTGCGGAGAGTGGATGTTTGTGAAGACTGTGAAGTGGTTTCCTATGTTACTATGTGCGTGGATTCTGTTTGTATTACTGAGTCCATTTTGTAAACAGGCGTGTCAGTGCTGCTTCGTAGTAACGCACTATATGTGCTCCAAGGTATTGGCATGGTGTGCTAATATACGCCAGGTACTCACAACATATTCCAAGCATTACTATCACATAGGCATGTACTCTCACCACATGCTTGCCATCATATACCAATATACTTCAACCAAATGTGAGGCACAGCTGTGATAGTTTCATATTCTTATGCCCTACCACCATTTGGTTATGGACCCAACAGTGCCTTTGTACTCTACAGATATGCAAAGAGTTGCATTCTCATGTCCATGCGCTCTCAATAAACTTCCATATTTTAGGCAGATGTCATCTGATTTATGACCATACTATTCAACTTATGGTGATATATCTTTTGAACTTCTGCCACAATAAACACAAGCAAAATTGTGAATTAAAATTAATATCGAAACACCCTAACTGTTCAGATCTTATGCAATCACAAAACCTAGGTTTACTATTCAGCCAAGCTCCTCAGACAATCAGTGTCTCAGGGTGGTAGCTTTGGTGTCTGCTTCTTCCTGATAGAGCAGATATTACACAATTTATGACAAAAAAAGTGATGACAATGTTTACACAAATGATGACAAATATGTGATCAGATTACTCTATGTTTCTTCTAAGCTGATATGAAAGTTTCATTAATATACTGCATCTTAAAAGCATGCAGAGTGTAGAATAGTAAATATTATATTTAATATTGAATTTCAATAGATGTGATTATTAACAACTATTAATGATTATGATTTGATAATGTGTTATTAATGAAAACAAAGTAATTCTATGTGCAATAGAACAGTTTACACGTAAAAAATATGACTATTGTTTCATGTTGTAACGTGTGCACCGAAAATGACAAAGTAGGAGTTACATGGGTTTAGTTAAAGTTGTTTTCGAGAAACTTTCCTCTAACGTACATTTTATGTATGTGTGCCTTGAATAGTATTTACATAAATAGATTTACGCGTATTTTCCTATATATGTAACGTCAACAATTAAAAAAAATGTTATGTGTACCTTCTACTTACAAAAATAAATTATGATTTATTGGAGTGTTTATTAATGCATTCACTTATGAAATTAATAATGTCAGTTGTTATTAATGCGATATTTATAATTCACCATAACTCATTGTGTATTAGCTGTAATACATGTAGGCCTCATATCTTGCTCTCTTTTCCAACGTGAACTCGTGAGCTAAATAGCCTGAAACTTGTGGGAATATTCTGCAAAGTTACCATTTGTATTTCAACCCTTATATGCTTCTGTTGATATCCTCAGTACAGCTCAACTACAGTTGTAACATGTTCTGTTACATACTAGAAAAGATGCTTGGGAAAGGAGAAGTGACAAGTCATAGCATTTTGATATCTTTCTCTCTGAAATATCTCATTGTTCATACGACTAAGCTGACATGATTTTAGGAAACTACGTAACTTGAATTACTTATTCCAGATTATATTAATTTTACCTATTACATCACCCTCATCCCATCGAGAATGACCAATAAGACAGAGTGGTCTGACATTGCTGGTGATGCCAAAGGGTGTCACCCAGGAAACTTATGGAGTATAATTAATCATCAGATTTTAGGAATGATGCGGCGGCACCCATTCTTGGATTGGAGATGGCTCTATTTAGGACATCTGAGTATTTTGCCTATTTATGACATGATGCTCCAACTTGCCACTGATCTGTCCGATGATGTAGCAACAGGCTGTGACAGATTGCTGTCTTTAACGAACTGGAACTGGTCACTTGGAATTTACTGAGCTTTTCTGAGGGTTTGTATGAGGCTCAACTGATTTCCTAATAACACATACGCTGTATGAGTCCGAATCTGCCTTGGCTGAAGAAGATTTTTCCTATCCTCCTTGAATCTTTGAAACTTGGTATTACTTCATTAAGGGCCATATGTAGGTAGCTAAATACCGGTCGGTAACGGACGGAATTCGGTAAATTAGCCGTTACCGACCGGTATTTAGGCATTTGAAATGTAGGAGGCCAGAAATAAGGATTCGGTAATTATGAATCGGTAAATACCGATTCATCATTACCGAATACTAAATTACCGAATCGGTATTTACCGATTTCTTATTTTCTTATTTGATAAGGGACCTGCACCCACTCCTGGAGCACCCAACACCAAGGGCGCATGCCATACCACCACATATGCAGGTGCTCTGTAGCCTACATCTACTTGCATCTGGCAGTTACCAGGGGGTGATAGCTGCGGTAGGCGGGGTGTCTCAGAGTTGCCTGTCCCGTTTCGTTGGAAAGTTCCTGGATGCCATGATGCAGAGAATGCATCACTACATTAGCTTCCCAAACACACAGGCGGAACTGCTGAAAACCAAGACAGACTTTTACCAGATGACACAGTTCCCGCACATCATAGGGTGTATTGATGGTACACACATTCCAATCTGCCCACCTGCAGCCACTGAGTATATCTACAGAGGTAGAAAGTCCACCCACTCCATAAATTTGCAGGTGATCTGCGATGCTGGCAACATAATCACCGACACTGTGGCCAAATTTCCTGGGAGCACCCACAACTCATACATCTTCCAGAACAGTGGGATCTACACACGCCTGGCTGCGGGAGAATTTGGGGAAGAATACCTGCTAGGTAAATCACTGTGACACACCCGGATAGATACTGCAGCTGAATGTGTTTTGGTGTATGTAACTAATGGCACTCTCTTTCCCACCTAGGCGATAGCGCATATGCTGTGCGGCCATTTGTCCTCACTCCTTACCTAAACCCATCTACCCAGAGTGAGAGACGTTACAATGTGGCACACAAATCTACACGCATCGTTGTGTAGCGCACCTTTGGACTATTGAAAAGCAGGTTCCGCTGCCTCCACAAAAGCGGAGACGCACATCAGTACACACCCATCATCTGCTGCAAAATCATTGTAACCTGTGCTATGTTGCACAAACTTTCCACAAAGAAAGGTACAGAAGTTGAATTAACTCATTTTGAGGACAATGACGATGAACTCGCACAGCCAGAGCCCAACGCAGCAGGAGTAGCGCCAGCAACAGATGGGAGACTAAGACGGGCAGAGTTCACATGCAACTATTTTTAAGTAAGTTAGGAGACACAGCCTGTTGTTGTATGTAGATGATGTAGTTTTAATATATGGGCACTTCGCCACAACACAAACGGCCAAACTTGCAAGTCCAGTTTGTGACATCTTGTGATGTAAGTAATGGGTTACTTCACCCAATGCAGTTTTGAACGTGCATGATGCATCAGCGTCTGCGGCCACACACAACAGTGCTGGATGGCTTCAGCTGGCTGTTCTTACTGGCTGTGGATCCAGTGCCAGCCCCATGCCGTCTGCTGCTCCTCTGGGTGTCTGTTGCAGGGGGGTAAGGCTGCTCCAACTGGGCATCTCCTCACTGTTACACTTACCAAACCCCTCGACACATGAGTGCTACAGTGGGTCAGCTCTTCTTGCATGGTAACGGAGCGCCTGCAGAGCAGAGATGTGGCAGTTGCTAGGCGGTTCACTGCCCTTGTATGGCGTTCCAACTTCTGCCTCTCCCTGTGCGATGTTAGCCTGTCCTCATCCATCTTGCTGCACAGCAGCATCACTGACTTGGACATGTCCCGCATGCCCTCAGCCATCTCCTTCATTCCCTCAGCCATTGAGCTAATGCCCTTATGACTGTTGCTCATTTTGTCATTTAGGCGCTTTATTTGGCACTGGACTGACTGGATTGCCTTGCCTTGTAGGCGCTGCACCTTTACCATGTTTGCCTCCAGCCCTCCGAAGACACCATGGCTCTCACCCTGTGGAGGTGGACTGCTCTCACGAGCCCCGCGGCGGCGTCTGATACCTGTGTGTGCTCACTCAGCAACGGACAGCAATCCAGCATTACTGCCATCCAGTGGCACAAGAGATGTTTCCCCCCTCGAGTCTTCTGAGGAGGCCTCAAACTCCTGCAGTTTCGCAACTGAACGCTTCCTAGGCCTAACCACTGCAGGTGGTGTTGCAGCTGGTGAGGTTGGCTGTGGTGATCAGGCTGACTGTGGTGATGAGGCTGGCTGTGGTGGTGAGGCAGGCTGTGGTGGTGAGGCTGGCTGTGGTGGTGTTGTGTGCCCTGCACCCATATTGGCCTTCTCAGTGATGTCCTTCCGGGGTGCCCTCTCTCCCTTTTCCTGAGCTGTCCTGCGTGATGTCTCACCCGTGGACAGAAATTGTGCATTAGCTCTGTGTTCCTGCTGCCCTGCATTGCAATAAAAAAACATTTCTGCCACACTATCTCATTGTCCTCTGCCTGCTTATCGCTGATGTGTCTCACATGCCTTGTTGTTCAGTGCAATTCCTGGCATGATAGGGGTTTCACTGACTACATCTTCCATAATGCATTGCTGGTCTGAACAAAAACCTGTACTGGAGTGGGATTCACATAGCCCAATTGGGGATTTGGGATAGGGGAAGGGGGTGCACAATGCTGTGCATGCTTCTTACCTTGTTTGGAAGCAGCTCTGGCAGAGCGGTCTGCATCCCCCATTCCACAGACACTTTTGGGCTCTATCGTGGACTCCTGAAGCTGCTCAAGATCAGGTAGGGCAGGTGCCCTGTTCCTTCCTCCTCCTGTATGGCTGGCTTGTTTTTTCAGACCAGCCATCTTCTTTTTGGTGATGATCCTGATGTCATACCACGCTTCTTGAGCACATCACTGTCCCGGGGGGTTGCTCCGATGGCATCCACCTGAGGCTGGATTCCAAGCCAGATTTTTCTTTTTTCAGACTCTGCAAATTGCAGGGACTGCTTTCCAAACAGCTTTGTGTGCTGCTTCACGACCTCCTCCACAAGGACCTGCAGTTCCTTTGAACCGAATTTAAGTTTCCTTTTCCTGTGTCCTGGCTGGCCATTGTGAAAGTTTTGCGGACAAAGTTCAGGCAGTGGCTCTGTTTCTCTCCTCTGCACTCACAGCCTCTCCAGAAGGTTCTGATTGTGTGCACCTGCCTGGGTGTGGCCACTTCCTGGTTGGGAGGGGTGGTGTTTGCACAGGATTGGCTGATTCCTCAATTGCTGTTCTTTTGAATTTCCGATTCGAGATTCACCGATTCGGTATTTACCGATTCGTAATATTTACTGATTCGGTATTTACCGATTCGGGAATACCGATCGGTATTGTTGAATTGGTAAATATTTACTGAATTTTTCCGAATCGGTATTTAGGAATCGGTATTTCAAAATTACCTACATATGGCCCTAAATCTTTTACTAATTGATAATAGGACTGAATGTCCTTATTTTAATTACAATGTTCTTTAGTTACAAATGAATAGCTAAACATTTAAACTAAATTCTGCTGATTTTGACTCATCATTTCTTGTGGGTAAATTATTTGGTTTTGAAACTCTCTGGTTTTTATTGAGTAATTATAATTGTAAGAAGTAACATTTAAAGTTAGCAATTATCCTATTCCTGGTCCGCATTCGATAATTGCCCATGCTCTGAATATCCTGTCCCTTTCAGCGCAGAACAAAATTCATCGGAGGACTAAGGACATGTGATAGGTCGCAGGAGGTTAGAGAATATTGATGTCAAAAGTAAAGAAGTTTTTGGGCTCTTTCTTTAGAATTCTTACTCTTAAAGGGGCCATCTGTTGAATGATATAATAATAGGTCTCAAAACCCAAGCATACATCATAATCAAACAGAGGAACATTTTGCAATGCCTATTGTTGGTGCTTGTTGAAACAGCAGGACTGGGTAAAGGGAGCTGTTTCTTTCCCCTACAATGAATGGCTCTTTTAAAATAACATTGTCCGATCTCTTTCACTACCAAAATTTCCATAATCAATCAGGCCCTTGCTTTAAAATTCAATCCCCACCCAAATGCACCATGAATGCTGCCAAAAATTAAAACATAGTCACTTGAGAGATCCCAAAATGCTCATAGAAGACTAATATCAATGTGCAAGCAAACAGAGCTTCACTGGCACTATATTTGTGTTGCATGGCAAACATTTACCAGTATGTGAATGGTAATCCTTAAAAAGAACAATATTTGATCTGAACTACACCTTTTTTCTTCAATTCATGACTCTCCATTCTTCCTGGAAGAATCTTCTCAGGAAGTACGGCAGGGGATATGGATTAGCAGGTTCAGCGGGTTCAGGGGGTGTTCAAACCCTCTTGCACTGAATCCATCTTAGGGAAGGAAAGACTTACAATCCTCTCAGAGTGTATAAACTATCTGGTGTGTGAAGAAGACACTGTGTGATGGTGGCCAAGCTACAAACTACATTTCCCAGAAGGCTATGAACTCTCATGTAGTTTGGAGATGATGCAGTCATCTTGGATATTTGGGTACATCTTCCCTTCTAGTCGACAGCATATTTGCAAAGAAATCATGATACAATGCTGCTGCAGCCACCACCTTGCTATGTGAATCTATAATTTTCATTGCTTCATTTTGAGTTGTTTGATGGAAAGTGGGAATACAGAGATACAGAGAAGTATTCCAGAGTCGAACTGTGAATATAAACTTTGAACTATCCTGAGCATTAAACGTCATATTTTCTAAACACTTTAGGATTGGTACATTATACCTGAGGATTGTCCTGTGATGGAACACAATGGGTTCTTAAGTCAGGACTGTGTGCACATGGTATGTATATATGATTATGTGTATGGTATCCAAAGTCCCAGATGGGGTCAGATCATCAAGGAGCGTGGTCTGATATACTCAGAAGATCTGACCTGGATTACAGGTGACAGGGTATCTCGATTTAAGTATTGCCAACATGTCAGAAGGACACATGGATTGCGTCAAGATGGTAGGGAAAACATTGAGTTGGAGGAACTACAAGGGCGCTCCCCCACAAAGAAAGAGTTGGCAAAATGGTAGTGGATGATAGTGCAAGGCATTGAGGGAGCCTTTACATTGCCAGAAGAGATCTGGAGAAGGGATCTGCTAACGTTGGAGTTAACATACTTCTCGTAAGTATCTAGGTCTACTCTATGTAAATCAGTAAAATCTGCTTCTCTCAAGAAAAATGATCTGTTCACACTACACAAAGCCTACTGGACTCTGTAAAGGTTGGGAAATAGAGGTGACATCCTGTGTAATATGTCGAGATGGTTGATCTAAACAATGTTTATACAGTGCCCTGGCAAGAAGTGGTTATGGCGCTATTCGAGATGTTAGGCAGAGAAATTAAGGTAAGCCTGGCAATGGTGATTCTTGGTATTTTAGAGGGTGAAGGGTTTATCATTAAACTACCTAAGAAACAGATATCACTCCTTTTTTGGCTAATTCTGCTGGCAAGAAGGGAGATTTGCTTGAAATGGGTATTCCCCACCGCTCTGATTTTTACAGAGTGGGAGCACAGTGGGTTAGTAAGCTCAACTGTAAATGTCTTTCATCGAGAAAGGCAGAGATGGGTGAAGCCACTAGATACTGGTGGAAGAAATGTAATCTGTGAAAGGTCAAGATCTAATGGGAAGCTGTCTGATGATTAAGACCTAAGAACCAACTCCTGTGTAGAACCAAGGGCATCCTAACTAATAAACTAATGTTGGATACGGTCTTGCTCAGGATGAAGCACATACAAAGAGGGTTCGGGTTTCTAGCTATCCCTCTCCTGAGAATTTGCTACCTGCTATAAATGGGGACAAAAACAAACTAAAAGGTATTAAAAGGTCAAGAAATGTTCATAAGTGTAGTTGTAGGAGGAATCACGAGATATTCATATGTGCTAATTTACTTGCAATGATACGAGAGTCAAGTAGAAACCATAACTCATGCTCCACAAAGAGTGCATAGTGAAATAGCTCGACAATCCTTTATGGGTTCCGGAGTGGCGTGCTACTCGCCAGAAAAGCGCTACAACACCCATCAAGGGTAACAAGTGCTATATGAATGCAAACCTTGTTTCCCCTTTTATCCCTCCGCTATCCTCCTCACTCCAAATAACTGACTAATATCCACCACTGAAATTACTTTCATATTTCACCATGTTAATTCACCACTAATCCTTTATGGGCTTCAGGAGTAGCGTGCTTCAACACCTCATCAGGGGTAACAAGCGCTATATAAATATAAACCTTTTTTCCTCCTCACTCCTTCTACTATCATTCCAAATCCAAATAACTGACCAACCTATCCACCACTTAAAATGTTCTTGAATGTTTCACTATACTAATTCAACACTAATCCTCTATGGGTCCCGGAATAGGGTGCTACTCGCCAAAAAAGCACTTTGACGCCTTGTCAGGGGTAGTAAGCGCTATAAAAAAGCAATTACAATACAATACAATAGAGAGAAGTGTTGATGAGCATATAGATGAGATACTCAACTCTTATATGTTTAACTTCAGAAATAACAAGTTCCATATTAAAGCACAGGGAGCTGGTTTCAAAGACTTAGCTCTAACCTATATTGAAAGAATTTCATTTATGTAACATTATATCCTATAGGTGTTATTTTAACATTATAATATTATGTTATTTTAATATTTTATATATATGTATAAATAATATTAGAATAACAAAATAATAACGTTATATATATATATATATTCACTGAAAAAACCATAGGTTATAGACCATATATAGTTAGGAATTTGCATTTACAAAACCATGAAAATTCACTGAAAAAACCATTGGTTATAGACCATATATAGTTAGGGATTAGCATTTACAAAACCTTAATTTACTCGCACAAAACCATAGAAATTCGCATATATAGTTAGTTGCAATAACTATATATCGCGCACCCGCAATCCACTGCTGATGATGTCACATATTACATCATTCATGACATGGTCAGTGACATCACTGATGACATCACTGATGACATCTCAAATGACATCACTGATGACATCTCAAATGACATCACTGATAACATCACTGATGACAACATCCAGTGACTGTATGTTTCTGTAAAGTTGAAATATGTCTTACATATTGAAGAATGAGTGGATGTATAAGTGTTTGGATGAGGATTTAGTAGGTGCATGACTGGCTGTATGAGAGAATGATTAAATGTGTCTCACTGAGTGCATGGGTTAGTGACTAAACTGTCTTAATTTGTGCATCATTATTTCTGTAGTTCTGTAAACTGCTGCATGTGTTGATCAGTAGCTAAATGAGTGACTATATGGGTTATTGATTGGTTGCCCAAATATTTGTATGGGAGAGTGAGTGTGTGTGGGGGGTGGCTGGGAGGTATGTGACTCAGTGCATAGATGTGTGAGCAGTTGATTCAGTAGATGTATGAGTTCAAAAGTGCATGTGGAAACAGCTGTATGGGCGGTTGACTGTCTGCATGAGTGTATTGGTGAGTGATTGGATTTCTCAGTGCTACATGTCAAAGTAAGTACATATGTAAAACACAGTACATGTAAGAGTTGACATATATAAATAACTGTGCATAAGAGCCAGTGAATGTGTGAGTGGCTGTATGGATCATTGTGAACTTGTATCAGTGATTGTATAAGAGAGTAAATATGTGTTAGTATATGTTTGATTAAGTAAGGTGTGTATAACGGTATAGTTGAGGAAATGGAGGTGTGATTGATTCTTTGCATGACTGCATAGGTGTGTGAGTAACTCCATGGATGAGTGACAGTCTGTGAGTGTCTGTTTACACTGATTGTATCTAAGGTTATATTAGAGTCTGAAGAGGTTCATCGTATTATCACATGAATGATATCATCAGTGATGTGATCAGTAATGTCAAATGAGATGTTATCAGTGATTTCATCAGTGATGTCATTTGAGATGTCATCAGTGATGTCATCAGTGATGTCATTTGAGATGTCATCAGTGATGTCATTTGAGATGTCATCAGTGATGTCATCAGTGATGTCACTGACCATGTCATGAATGATGTAATATGTGACATCATCAGCAGTGGATTGCGGGTGCGCGATATATAGTTATTGCAACTAACTATATATGCGAATTTCTATGATTTTGTGCGAGTAAATTAAGGTTTTGTAAATGCTAATCCCTAACTATATATGGTCTATAACCAATGGTTTTTTCAGTGAATTTTCATGGTTTTGTAAATGCAAATTCCTAACTATATATGGTCTATAACCTATAGTTTTTTCAGTGAATTTCATTGGTTTTTTAAAAGCTAATATCTATAGCTGTAAAATATATTCTTTAATACGTGACGTATCACGTAGCCACGTGAGACGCCTCATGACGCGTCGCATAAACGTGACGTATCGTCTCTGCAGCGCAAACAAAACCCGTAACGCAAGTGCGCCAGAGCACGCTTACAGATATATATATTTTTTTTAACCTTAATTAGACAAAATCCACACGTGCACATATCTTGAGGCCTTGCAAAGGCTCATCAAACAAACAGTCCCTACAATTTTGCCAAGTTTGGTGGAAATCTATTCCTTTAAATTTTATTTGACTGTTTCTCTTGGTTTTTCCCTTGTTACGCTTACCGGAACGCTACCCGGTACGCAAACCGGACGCTCCAAAAACACAATATGTCGGACTCCCGTTACGCTGCCGGTTAGCTGCCCGGTTGGCGTACCGGGAAGCGCCTCTACCGCGAAAAATCGCAATTTTCTTTTTTTTTCTTTTGCCCCGCGGGGCACTTTAATATCCCCCTCATCAATCCTAGGGGGTCAGGAGGGGTCTACCTTGCCCCCTTTCCTTCATTTCCCCCTTAGTTTTTCACCACCTCTTGTCTCTCGATCCTACCGAGAGACAAGATGGCGGCCGCTCCGGACTGTTTACAATGTTGACAGCCAATCAGCTTCTCCTCTGACTCCCGTTACGCTGCCGGTTAGCTGCCCAGTTAGCTGCCCGGTTCGCGTACCGGGACGCGCCTCTACGGCGAAAAATCGTAATATTTTTTTTTTTTTTTGCCCCGCGGGCCACTTTAATATCCCCCTAATCAATCCTAGGGGGTCAGAAGAGGTCTACCTTGCCCCCTTTCCTTCATTTCCCCCTTCGTTTTGGCCTCCTCTTGTCTCTCGATCCTACCGAGAGACAAGATGGCGGCCGTTCCGGACTGTTTAGAATGTTGACAGACACCGGAGAGCCAATCAGCTTCGCTTCGCAAAGCTCCGTACGCCAACTGGTGCGCTATCCAGGACGCTGTCACAGATATATAAATTTTTTTAAACGTTAATTTCTCAAAATCCACTGGAGCACATATATTGAGACCCAGTAAAGGCACATCGGGCTAACAGTCCCTACAATTTTGCCAAGTTTCGTGTAAATCCATTCAGCCGTTCGAGCTAAAAGTGAGGCCAAAATCCCTATGGAAAAATGAATGGGAAAAACGCGTTTTGGGACACCCCTTTTTTCTCGGCCCCCCCTTGACGAAACCCCCCCAAATTTTCAGGGGCTGATCAAAAACAAAATGTGCCATTCAGCCGATTCCGTCCACAAACGCCAAAGTTATTAGACATAGAATTTTCAAAAGTTCCATAGAGAAAAAATCCTAACTATATATACCTACTGGCGACCGCCAGTAGGTAATATATATATATATATATATATATATATATACATATATATATATATATATATATATATATATATATATATATATATTACCTACTGGCGGTCGCCAGTAGGTATATATAGTTAGAATTTTTTCCCTATGGCATTTCTGAAAATTCTATGTCTAATAACTTTAGCGTTTGTGGACGGAATCGGCTGAAATTTTCAGGAAAATGGCACATTTTGTTTCTGAGCAGCCCCTGAAAATTTGGGGGGGGTCGTCAAGGGGGGGCCGAGAAAAAAGGGGGGTCCCAAAACGCGTTTTTCCCATGTTAATTTCCATAGGGCGGTTGGACTCACTTTTAGGCCGAACGGCTGAATGGATTTTCACGAAACTTGGCAAAATTGTAGGAACTGTTAGCCCGATGTGCCTTTGCTAGGTCTCAATATATGTGCTTCAGTGGATTTTGAGAAATTACCGTTTAAATCAAGATATATATCTGTAACAGCGCTCTGGGCAGCGATCCGGTTAGCGAACTTTTCGCGTATCGGAACTTTGCGAAGCGAAGCTGATTGGCCCTTCGGTGTCTGTCAACATTCTAAACAGTCCGGAGCGGCCGCCATCTTGTCTCTCGGTAGGATCGAGAGACAAGAGGAGGCAAAAACAAAGGGGGTAGTTACCATAAGGGGGCATAGTAGATCCTCGTTGACCCCCTAGGTTTTATGTGGAGGTTTTAAAAGGGCCTAGGAGGGTTCAAAAAAAAAATATATATATATTTTTTTTTTGCGTGGTAAGCGCCAAGTTCGCGAACCGGAAAGCGTTCTGGGCAGCGTACTTTAAGGATAAAAGAATGATAGACTTTTCTAATACTGTATGTTAATTATTTGTTTTTTTTGTTCGTTTTTTTAATTTATTTATTTATTTTGATTTTTAAAAAAATTATTTATTATTTTCATAGTTTATTAAAACTTCCAGCATTATATCATCTGGTATCTCGTCGAACATGGATGTTTCTGTCTCTTGTAAGGTTTGAATAAATTGTTCGTCAAAAGATTGATCCATAAAATCTTCATCCACATTTTCTTCAGTTACAATGTCTTCGGATGTAATCTCGAAGGAAACATTAGTTTCTTCTTGCTCCCCTTCCATTTTTTTGCTGTAAATTGCCTAAAAAAAAAATTATATTAGAAGACTTAGGGCACTGTTGGGTTTAAGTTCAGACATGTTGTTCTGTTTTTTTTAACAGTGAAGTTAAAGTAAGTAAATTCATAATTATAGCAGAGAACTGTAAGTCAATCAATAAATGTAACAGAGGAGGTTATCTGTATCTATAACTATAGCAGGGGGTCAGTAAATAATTATCAATAAACATTTTTACAAATTAATTTAAAGTGCCACTTACAAATTATCAAATAACTTTACAGGGAGGTGAAAAGGCTCTTTAAATGTAGTTCAGGAAGTAGCAGTGAAAATGGCTGTGTTTCCTTCTCTTCCTTTATATATATTCAGGTATATAACCAATAAAATGTCAGGTAATAAAAATTGTAAATGAAAGTAAAGTTTTCATTGGTTGTCAATTCCAATATTTTATATGTGTTTTGTGAAGTAATTTACCTCAGGGTATTTAGATAGGTCTACAGGCTAAATGGCTAAATGAAATTTCAATCAAATTTGTGAGAATGAAAGGGATTGTTATGTAGTATGAGGTAATCTATATTTGGTGAGAGTGTCTCTAGTCGTTTTTCTGCTAATTACTTTCCCACCTTTTTTTAGGACCGCTTTCTGGAAAGCGGCCCGGTTAGCGAACCCTAAGCGTCACGGGAGTCCACCATTTTGTGTTTCGGTCGCATTAAGATACAAGATGGAGGGCAAATAATGTTCAGAATGTGTAGAAGGGGGCACGGTAGACTTATCTTGACCCCCTAGGTTTTCTGAGGGTGGCTGACGAGGTTTAAATGTGCGGAAAAAAACATTTTTTTTAAAAATTCCGCGAGGTTAGCTTTCGGTTAGCGAACCGGGGAGCGTATTTTGTGGAAAATTAGCGAAAAAAGTTAGAAAAAAATAATAATTGTGAGTGATTAGATGAAGGGTAGCTCTGAGAAGAGCTTTTGGGTTTATGGTACATTTAGGTACTTATAAGTAGGTACCAATGCACATTCTTAAATTCAGAATGAAAATTCTGTTGCCCTCATCTGAGAAGTGAACTCCATCTCCTCTGTATATATCTTGCATGTAGTAACGCAAGTTATTGTTGTACAGGGAGCCCATTCCATGGTCTCTCATGAAAGCTGAAACAGATTTGTTTACATGCTTCCTCGACTTCTCAATTTGTGGACAAAATTGGTTGGACCACCTCCATTTCTGTCTTTGGCATATATTGGAATATACCAAGGCAGTTTGAGGAAAAAGTGCCATTAATTGCTCAAAGGTGTCCTTTAATAGCATTTCCAGACCTACTCCTGTCAAAGTGCCCAAATCATTACCTCCACAGTGCACAATTAACAGGTCAGGTTTTGGCAAATGCATAAAGGTTTTCACCAATGGTATCAATTGGTGACATTTTAATCCTCTTTGGCCCAACCACTTAATTTCCACATCTTGTAAATTGAGGTTGTGTAAATTTCTGTTCTCGGCATACCTTTGAGCCCAGTGGATGTAACTATGTCCAACAATCCAGACGTTAAACATGGTGGGAGAAGGTTGGGCTGCAGTCAGATGAAGTGTGGTAATGAAAGGGCAGTTGAAACAGTAGGAGTTTGTAAAGAAAAAAAACTGTGGATTTCCAATGCTAATGATTCATTAGCAGTGATTGGTGTATTTCCATTTCTGAAAACAGAAAGTTAGGGTGCATGGATGTGTTCTTTGAAAGATGTAATTTGAATGGTCAAGGAAGAAACTTTTAATGAAAGATTGCACTGGATACGCAGGTGCACTGAGAGTTCAGAGTTCAATTGAAACATTGTTGTGTGAATTTGCAAACGTGAGAGGTCTTCCAGGAGGTCGTTGCTATGGAAAAAAGGTAGAGAGGGCAGAGGGGGGAAGGGTTTTGATTTGAAAAAAGTGAGGGAAGAGTTATGATTGGCTAATATGAGAGATATGTGAAATGAATATCTGTATTTCTGTGCTTTCAATAGCTGCAGCCTCTGGAGTGCATCCTCTTTCTTCTGCTGAAGACAATTTGGTGTATTTCTGAGACTGTTTTCAAAACTCAAAAAGTATTTGCTAAGGTGAGAAAAGATTTATTTATTTTAGATAGAGAATAGTATGAATTAAGGAGAAAATGATGAAGAAAGCAGTGTTTTTAAACTGTGGCTTTGTCTGTAGTGATATAGAAATAGATTTTGTTACTTAGAGAAATTGTAATTGCATATTCGGTGTAGCATTCTGGAATGCAGTTATACAAGTTATTGTTGTATATGAAGCCCAGTCCATGGTCTCTTATGTAAGCTGAAACAGATATGTTGTTTATAAAAATAGTTTTTGAAATCAATTATATTTCTGCATATGTACTGCTAGAGCTTCATAGGTTGTTTTGGGTCATATTTAAAAGGCATTTGAGTGTCTTTGATGTTATTTTTCCTTTTTAAATGGAAAGCGTTCCTCATGGGGCCCTGAGCAGTTCTTAGCCATGTTATTTAATGGGAAGTGGATAACATGGCTCAGAGCATTTGCTGGACAATGCATGAATATCGCTGACTTTTCAACGATATTCATGCATTGCGGCCGTTTTTTTTCGCATTTGCGAGCAGTTCTTCGCCATGTTATCCAATGGGAGGTGGATAACATGGCTAAGAGCATCTGTTGGATAATGCATGAATATCGTTCACTTTTCAGCGATATTTATGCATTGCGGCCGTTTTTTTCGCATTTGCGATAAACCTTGCTAAGGAGAAAATGATGAAGAAAGATGTGTTTTTAAACTGTGGCTTTGTCTGTAGTGGTATAGAAATAGATTTTGTTACTTTGAGAAATTGTAATTGCATATTCGGTGTAGTATTCTGGCATGCAGTAACACAAGTTATTGTTGTATAGGAAGCCCATTCCATGGTCTCTTATGAAAGCTGAAACAGATATGTTGTTTTTAAAAACCATTTTTGAAATTAATTACATTTCTGGATATGTACTGCTAGAGCTTTGGGTCATATTTATAAGGCATTTGAGTGTAATTGATGTTATTTTTTTCCTTTTTAAATGGAAAGCATTCCTCATGGGGCAAGTGTCTTGTAAATACGTTGCCACCTGCGCTTGGCAAATTTAGATTTTGATTATGGGAGTTACATAGCCATGTTAATAATGTCCAAAAAATGGTGCTAGGGCATTCCAGAAAACGCTTTCATGTGTCTCAAGGATATTTTCAGTCATTTCCTCTTGAATGCAGGTATACAATTGATTTATATGTTGTGTTTAAAAACGATTCTTTAATATAATGTTATTTTTTCGTTTTTAAATGGAAAGCGTTCCTCATGGGACCATGAGCAGTTCTTAGCCATGTTATCCAATGGGAGGTGGATAACATGGCTAAAAGCATATGCTGGATAATGTATGAATATCGCTGACTTTTCAGCAATATTGATGCATTGCGGCCGCTTCTTATCGCATTTGCGAGCAGTTCTTAGCCATGTTATCTAATGAGAGGTGGATAACATGGCTAAGAGCATTTGCTGGATAATGCATGAATATTGCTGACTTTTCAGCGATATTCATGCATTGCGGCCGTTTTTTATCGCATTTGCGATAAACCTTGCTAATAGCAAGGTTTATCTGCGATAAAAATCGCCGATGTGCGGCGATAATTTTTGTCTCTAAACAAGTTAGAGACAAAAATTATCGCTAGTTGTTGGTAATATGCCCCCGGGTTTTTGCTTACAGAAATCGGGAGGCGGGAGACTAGCACTGAAAGTTCTTAGCCATGTTATCCAATGGGAGGTGGATAACATGGCTAAGAGCATTTGCTCGATAATGCATGAATATCGCTGACTTTTCAGCGATATTCATGCATTGCGGCCGTTTTTTATCGCATTTGCGATAAACCTTGCTAATAGCAAGGTTTATCTGCGATAAAAATCGCCGATGTGCGGCGATAATTTTTGTCTCTAAACAAGTTAGAGACAAAAATTATCGCTAGTTGTTGGTAATATGCCCCCGGGTTTTTGCTTGCAGAAATCGGGAGGCGGGAGACTAGCACTGAAATCAGTAGTCTCACGCCTGAATCGGGAGGGTTGGCATGTCTGGATTCTCTACAGCTGGGGCCATAAACTACATCCGCAGGGCTAGGTGATAGCCTGGGACCGGCCTGGCATCTAAAATGGCTACTGTGTACGGCAAAATTGTGGCATTGGAAAAAAGACAAGATGGCGCAGACAATGTTTATCAATAAGGATTCATTTTTTACAAAATATTTTATCGCACTGACAAATTGGCGGTCAACACTTCCTGATTTCCATCGAATCGAACGTTAACAGACGTCACGCAGCAAAGAAAAAAAAAAGCTCACGCACAGCCGCTGGAAGACATGTATCAACATATATGAGCCTCCTCAGCCACCCTCAGAAAATATAAGGGATTAGGATTCGTCTCCCGCACCCCCTTATACTTAGTAATTTAATTAAAACGAAGCACAAAATGGTCTCCCGCACCCCCTTATACCTATTCCCGTTTTGCCAGCAGTTTGCGGCCCAGTTCGGTGTTCGGAAAGCGCTTCTACCGTGAAAAATATATTTTTTTTATTTTCCCCACGGGACCCTTTAAAAACCCCAACAACATTCCTAGGGGGTCAAGAGGGGTATACCTTGCCCCCTTTCATTAAATTCCCCCTTCGTTTTTCACCTCTTCTTCTCTCTCGATCCTACCGAGAGATAAGATGGCGGCCGCTCCGGTCTGTTTAGAATGTTGACAGACACCGGAGAGCCAATCAGCTTTCTGCGCGCAAAGTTCCGTTTCGCAGGTGGAAGCGTATTTATAAGAAACTTGCACCATGAACAACGCTTTCCATTTAAAAAGGAAAAATAACATTATAGACACTCATATGCCTTATAAATATGACCCAAAGCAACCTATAAAGCTCTAGCAGTACATATCCAGAAATGTAATTGATTTCAAAAAATCGTTTATAAACACGGCACATAAATCAATTGTATATCTGCATTCAAGAGGAAATGACTGAAAATGTCCTTGTGATGCAGTGCTGGTGCAAAAGATTTTCTATGTTAAATAATAAGTAGGACGTTAAGTTTTTGATGACTGTTATTCATTTACTGTTTGGTAATAGTGCTTAATAACATTTTTTATTATATTTTTCCACAGATTCAACTGCAGATCTTTTTTAAATTTGAAAAATGCCTACGAAAAATAGAATTCGAAAGGCTAGAAAACGTCAAAGACAGCAGGATGATGTTTTATTGCAGCAGTCCTCTTCCCCAAATACTTATCAAAACACCAAGAAAGCTCCGGGTAAGAGCACAAAATCATTCTTAAAAAGTATTTTTAGAAAAAAAAGTATTTTTCGCCAAAATGTTTCAGTTCAGAAAAAGAAGAGTAATTTAAATGGAAAGGAAAGAGCCATCAAAAATGTTATTGGTAGAGGAAGAGATAACTCTGTGCATGATAGTAGAAGGAAACAACAGTTTAGGGACATTCGACATCGAATGTTCCGTAACAGGATAATAGTTAATTTATTAAGAAATATTAAAAAAGGCCAACAGAAAGCGGCATTTTATAAGAAGAAGAAAAATGTAGAGAAAATTATTGATCATGCTTTTGAAATTAAGCGGAAGTTGTTTATTTTGGTAATCAATAGAATTAGGAAACTAAGCAAGGTAATTTCTGATTTCAAAACAAACAGTAGATGGAAGAGAGTAGTAAATCGTAGTAACTTTTGTGAAGTTTTTTCCGGAGAATGGATGCATAGTTCAAGTTCTGAGGCATTTTTTAATGAGGAGAGTTATTTTCAGGATAATGATTTGGTGTTTGCAGTTGACACCAGTGGTCGAGCTTATGAAGTGAAGGATGGTTGTCCTGTTGAAAAAGAAAAACTTGTGACAACAGAGACAGATGAGGTGTTAGGTCATGAGGTTTTAGGAAGACGTCCTAAGGGTCCTGTGTACATTTGGAAGTGTAGTTCTATTTGCAGTGTGCGACAGGTTTCCATCAATTTGCTTTGTGATTTTATACGGACATTTAATAAGAAAAGTTTGAAGCAGAAAATGAAGTTGTTGCAAAATTTAGATCCTTGCAGAGTGAGACAAATGACAGGTTTGCGTGGTCATTCACTGGCTTGTCTTTCCAGGAGAGTATGCCAGAGTGTTTTTCATCATTTCAGGATGGTAGCAGTGCATCATAATAAAGTGAGAAAATTAGTGAGAATGTTGTATTATGCTAAGAGTCCAGCAATTATGCTTAAACAATTATGTGCTGCTCTTTTGCATGGTTCAGAAATAGATGTGAAGAATATTTGTGAAGAAATTGAGTTTTGTTACTTTAGTAGTAAAGATGAGAATGTTCAAATTGACCCTGAAGTAGAGGGTAATGTTGAAGATAATGTACAGGTTTCCAGTACAGATAATTTTCAGAAGGAAATTGCCACTTTTCAGATGAAATCAAGTGAGAGGCCTAATTTCACTTGTGTATGTTGTCGACGCACTTATTATAAGAATCAGACTACAGTAGTGGATTTATATGCAAAAAGTGAAAGGGAAAATAATAGTGAATGGAAGGATTTTGCCACATACTTGATGGTAGAAAATTATTTTGATTTAGGATCGGATCAACGTGTGTGTACTTATTGTTGTAATAAATTAAACCAAAACCAGATGCCTGCTAGGGCAGTACATAATAATCTGGAATTGGTTGAGATTCCTTCTGAATTGAAGGATTTAAATACTTATGAATGTATTTTGATTCAAAGTATCCATCCCTTTCAGGCTATTGTAAGAATGGAGCCAAAGACAGGGAAGTTGCCTCCAGCAGATTTACAGCGAGGATTAAAGGGAAGAGTTGTTTATTTGCCTCTAGATTTGAACAAAAACATTAACACAATTGGAATAGAAAAAGTGGAAGAGGAACCTCTGGTTATCTTAGTTAATAGGGTTCCGACAAAGAATAAGAAAATATGGCAAGATTTAGTGGATGTTAGGAAAGTCAAAAAAGCAACAGTGTATTTGAAGACAAATAATAAGTACTATAAGAATGTATATGTTGCAGAAGAGGAAGTAAGTGATGAAGAGGATAGCGATTTGTGTGTTGGCCAAATTGAGAAAGTAGAGGCCTCTAAAAGTGAAGAAATATATGAACATTATAGTGTTCATCCTTTGCATTCCAAGGAAGTCATGGGGAATGCTATTGAGTTGTTTCAAATGAAACAAGCTAAAGGGAGTCCCATTAGTGTTTGGGAGGAAAGTTTGGAAGCTCGGTGTTTCCCACAGCTATTTCCAACAGGTCGAGGAGGAAGATATGATGAGCGACCTCATCAAATTCCTGCGTCTGAATACCGGACTTTACGATTGTATGCAGGCGATCCTAGGTTTCGTCAATGCATTCCATATTTGTTTAATCTCCTGTTTGAAAGCGATCTGTCTGGACTGTCATATGCAGTTAACCACATCTTAAAAAGTGGTATACAGATGCGAAATATCTCGGCAAGGGACTTTATGCATAAAGTCAATGTCCAAGACAGTATTTTGGATTCTCACTTAATTAATCTCATGGCGTGTCAGCGTGGTACTAATGAGTACTGGTACCGTCGTCATGGTGATTTAAAATGTATGCTGAGGAACTTAGGAACTCCGACATGGTTCCTCACTCTGAGCTGTGCCGAGTATGGCTGGGAAGACTTACTTGAATTTCTACGGGAGGCAAATGGAAATATTGAAAACATTGAATTCAAGACACCTGGAGAACTGTGTTCTTTGGATCCTGTGAATGTATGCAGGTACTTCAATCATAGATTTGAAGCTATGATGTCTTTCATCACAAATAAGAAGAATCCACCTCTTGGAGAGGTGTTGTATTTCTTCTGGAGAAAGGAGTACCAAGCAAGAGGTGCTCCTCATATACATATGTTGTTGTGGATCAAGGATGCACCTAAATTTGGAACAGATCCGGATGACTTAGTGATGAATTTCATAGAACAGTATTCTACGTGTGCTGTTCCAAACGCAACGGAGAAGAAAAGCCTAAGAGAACAAGTTTTACGTTTCCAAAGCCATCGTTGTGGAAAGTACTGTCGTCGTAAATTCAGAAACAAGGACAAGTTCTATACCAAATGTCGTTTCAACTTTCCACGACCGGTGATTTCTAAAGGAAAAGTGAACAGTTTGATGTCTTCACTGCACATAATGTGACGAGGAAATCACCCAAAAATACATACAATTTGAAAAGGAACGAAGAGTCCAAGTACATCAACGACTACAACCCAGTGATTTTGTCCATGTGGAATGCTAACATGGATATACAGTTTGTGGGTGACAACTGTATGGCTGTGGCTCGGTATGTGACATCTTACATCACCAAAAAAGAAAAGACAGAACTGAAGGATATGTGGGAGGACATTTCCCATGAAAAGAGCCTCAGCAAGAAGTTGTACAGTTTCAGTCTGAAGATGTTGTCGCATCGAGAAATCGGAGCTTACGAATGTTCAGATCGATTGTCTTCAGCAAGTCTCTATGCCAAATCCAGGAGTATTGTTTGGGCGAGTCTTGGTCTTGCTGCAACGCGAAATCGGGTTCTAAAACCTGTCCGGGAAATTGAATATTTGGCAGAAAAGGAACCAAACAGTACTGACATTTTGAAGACCAACATGTTGGATACATATTATCCAAATCGAAGCAGTCACCTTGAGAATGTTTGTCTATATGAGGTTCTACAAAATTATATATTCAAGAGGAACATCAAAGAAGATATTGAGAAAGGAGTGTATGCTGTAATTGGAAGTGAGGGATGCCTGGTCAAGCAAAGAAAATGCCAATTAGTAAACCATCGAAAATTGAGTGGCGAATCTTCAGAAACAAAGGAGTTTTTCTATTTAGCACTTTTGCAACTTTTCAAGCCTTGGCGTGCAGAAGAGGAACTGCTTGGAGATTTCCTCTGTTACGAAGACTCTTTCACTGCTGCTAAGGATAGCATAGAATGTCCTGCTTTTCTCAAATATCAAGAAATGCTAACTTTGGAAATTGAGCAGGAAGCAACGATTGCAGCCGAGATTGCCAGACACAGTTCTCAGGACAGTCAGAGTTCTGTTTCATTGAGTCAAGATCCACTTGGAGGACCTATTATCGAAAATGAAGCTGCCACTGCTATGAATGAAGTGGAAAGAGCCATGGCACATGCTCAGGAGGATTCAGTTAACTTAGAAGACTTGGAAAAACAACTCAATGTTGAGCAGAGGAAAATATATGAAGAAGTTACCAAGCAAATTGAGCATGGATTAAGTCATGAGAAGAAAGAGTGCTCATGTACATCGTTGAAGCCTGTCCGACTGTATGTGAGTGGAGAAGCGGGAACTGGAAAAAGTTTCCTTATTAAAGCAATTTCATGCTATTTGCAGGAAAGGACTGAGTCATCGCTGTCTTGTGTTGTCACCGCTCCTACTGGACTTGCAGCACATAACATTAAAGGTATTACTTTGCATCGTCTACTGATGCTGCCGGTGGAGCATGACAACAAATTACAATATCACAAGTTATCTGGGGATGCTTGCTTTGAAGTTTCAAGAGTCTTGAGGAAAATGAAACTACTTATCATTGACGAAGTAAGCATGGTTTCCAATATCATGCTTGCCTTTGTGCATTTGAGAATGCAAGAAGTACTTAAAACTGAATATGATGCGTTATTTGGTGGCAAACACATCATTGTTTTCGGAGATCTTCTGCAGCTGACACCAGTAAAAGGAGAACCTGTGTTCAAAATACTCACGCATGAAGATACCAGGAAGTGCCTAGGGAGCATTGGCAACGTCAATATATGGTTAAACTTCAATTATGCTGAACTGCATGAAAATATGCGTCAGGCAAAAGATGAAGATTACAAGAATATTCTACAAGATATTAGAATTGGAAAAGTGACCGAGCATGGAAAAGAAGCTTTGAATGCACGATTACTTTCAAATTTATATCCCGAACAAGAGATTGTGGCTGAGAATATTTTTCAGAAAATTACTGAGAAGAAATCCGGAATATGTTTGATGCCAACTCTTGCAGAATGTGCCATCTTCAACAACAAAATGTTGAATTTAGAAAAGCAAGAGATTGTGAAACTTGAAGCTATTGACAAAATAGAGCACATGGGATCAACAATTATTTTGTCAGAAAATTTGAAATCAAAATTGGATTCATTAGAGAAGACTATATCTAAAACAGCGGGTTTTGAAAAGACTTTGAATGTGTGTTTAAATTGCCGAATCATTTTGAGAAGAAATTTACATGTTGAAAGAGGTCTAGTAAATGGATCAATGGGTAATGTTGTTGATTTTCAGAAGTACAGAAGTAGAGATGGAATAGAATTTTTAAAAATTAAATTTGATGGCATTGAGGAAGTACAGCTAATTAGTCGTTGTTCTGCTAGGTTTTTGCTTGTTAAAGACTTATATGTTCGCCGTAAACAGTTTCCTGTTTGCTTGGCATATGCGGTAACAATTCATAAATCGCAAGGTTTAAGTGTAGACAGTGCATTGGTGAATATTGGCAGTTCTGTGTTCAAGGAGGGTATGGCATATGTGGCATTGTCACGAGTAAGAACTTTATCAGGATTGTACTTGATTGACTGTGATGTCACAAACATTTGTGCGGATCTAGATTGTGTTAAGGAATACAATAGGTTAAGAAGAGAGTATGCGCCACATTTGCCTCAATATCCTTTGTTTGAGAAACGTGTGGTAGGCCGGAAACGTAGAAATATCAGTAATAGTAGGGAGGTTGTTGCAAAAAGACTAAAAGTTAATGAACCGAAAATTGTTAGCAGAAAGAAAGTGGATTCTGTTGAAGATGTTGTCGGTTTTCAATTTGAAAACAGTTCTGGTGTCAACTGCTATGCAAATGTAGTGGTTAATGTTCTCTTTTCACTAGAGAGTTTAAAAGAACAGATTCTGTTGAATTCAGAACAAATTTTATGCTGTTTATTGAATTCTGTTTTCGAGAAATGTAGCAGTGATCGAACAAAAGTAGAAAGTGTGTCTGAAGTTCGTTATCTGTTAGATGAATGTTCAGGGCAAACAGACTTCTCTGAAAATAATCAGCAAGATTGTCAGGAGTTTTTAATGTATATGCTTGATGTATTGCAAGATGAGGGTGTAGATGTAGATCACCTGTTTGGGCTTTCTTATCAATGGCAGCATGACTGCGAGAATTGTAGGGTATCAAGTACTACTAGTGTAGACTCAGAAAGATTTATATATTTAACTTTGCCAGACAGTAAATCAGTCTCCTTTAATAAGCTAATAAAAGCAGCGGATCACAACATGGAGTGTAGCCAATGTAAATCTGAAATGATGTCAACATTATTTATACGTAGATATGGACAGTATGTCATTTTAATGATTCAACGATGTAGGCCTGATGGATCAAAATTGTCAACTTTAATAAAAATTTTTGTGGCTTCTC
Organism: Lissotriton vulgaris; assembly: GCF_964263255.1. NCBI lineage: Eukaryota > Metazoa > Chordata > Amphibia > Caudata > Salamandridae > Lissotriton > Lissotriton vulgaris. Next base: position 712,364,077 of record NC_141689.1, on the reverse strand, counting down.
AGCTTTCAATATCAGGAAGGACTTTTGTAACTGTAGCAATTATCTATCACGATGGTCCTTCAACAACATCAGGACATTATACAGCTTATTTAAAGTCTGGAAACGGCTGGTCATTCTGCAATGATTCCGTTGTAACTTTCAAAAAAAAATTGCCGTTTGACCTTAAAAATTCTTACCTGGTGTTTTTAAAACCAAAATTTTTATGAAAGAATCTCGGGATTTTTTGTGAAGAATTGCAAAAGGTTCATGAAGTAGAGGGAATGTAAGTCTGCAATGCTGTCTAGATTATTGGTCCAAAACTTTTAATTATAATGTCAATTTAAAAATCCAACTATATAAACCTGATGCAAGTAAGTCTGCTTCATAGTAAGCAGTATCAGTGTCATAGGAAAAGGAGAACATGAGTGACAAAGAAGGGTAAGATATTAGTAGTCCAGGATTGTGAATATAATCTCAAATGTTTTTTTTTAGAAAGTTGCGAAAATAGAAAATGTCGGGATTTGATTGGAAGAATTACAAGAGTAGCGAATCGCGGCAACATGATTTGGCCTAGTGGAAACATGTGATAGAATGAGAGAACTGTTTTCTTCTATGTAACATATTTTTCGTATCGATGGAGGTTTTATTTCAGAAAGTGGCGGGCTGAAAATATTTATAGCACAACAGAGTGGATGCTGTTCATAGGAGATCCTTCGACGTCATTGAAAGTAAGTTAATTTTAAGGAGTTTTGAAATCAGATTTCTTAGGTTGTATGGGTTTTTTAAACACAGTCATTTTGATTGTGTTTTTTTTTCCCCGCTGTTACATGATGAATACCTTCAAGTCACTGATTTAAGTGAAATTTGATACATTCTGAGAACAGCAAAAATAAACCATATAACATGTATAATTAATGTTCTTCTGTTTGTACTTATGATATACATTTAGAAATGTGAGGTAGATATGGAGAAACTGAGTCTTCTGTAAGTGTCAATTTTAATGCTTATAGTGTTGTATTTCCGGGTACTGTTTTTTTAAAAAAAAGGAATAGGCCTCACCTCAAAGAAAGCTCTTCAAAGCACACATCTTATTTGCATCCTGAAACTATCATTTAAAATATTAGAGACAATTTTATGATGGCTTTACATCTTTTTTGCGCTGCTATTGCATCACTATTGTGAGACATCAGCAGTGCAAAAGAAGTACCATGTTGAAAAATAGGTCTCAGTTCATCAGCATGAAGATACTGTTTATTTAAAATATATATCTTTAGGATTGTGTAGGGGACGTAGAGAAGCAGAGGCTTCTGTAAATGTCAAAATTGTTGAAAAAGTGTTTCTTCTTGAACCTTTTCCCTTTTCTTTTGTAATTTTTAAATACATGTAGTAATATTTTTGGAAATGTATGTTTTCTCTTTTACAGATTGAAAGTATGAAAAAATATTTAAAAAAGGTAACAAGAATTATAAGGTAAATGTTTTCTACTCTTTTTACCCGCAATGCACTGCTGATGATGTCACTGACACTATCTCTGATTTACTCTCTATAGCTGTCTTTCTTTTTACATTATTCTCTGTTTACTTCCCTTATACTAACTCTTCTTTTTTTAAAAAAAATATTTTTTTGGTTCGCTTCAAGTTCGCGAACCGGTCAGCGAACTTGAAGCGAACCAAAAGAAAGAGAGCTTGCTAGAGTGTTAAACATTCTAGCAATTTTATTTGAAAGGGGAGGTAGTTCTGAAAAGAACTTTTTTTTAATGTTTTTGATGTTTTTTAATTTTTTTTTATTTTCTGAACATTTTTTGTTTTTTTTGTATTTTTAGAACAGTTTTATGTTTTTTTTGTGTTTTTCATGGAGGGGAAACAACAAAAAAACAGGCATCGAAAAGGGCTCAACAGGAGCAAAGAAAAAATTACTGCTTGGGTGGGTTAGGGCAGTTATGGTTATCATACACCAAGTTTATTAAGTTTACGCTCATGTTACCACATGAGAGCATAGCACCACAATGTATGCACGTAAACTTCATGTGCTTGAAGTTTGGCTGTATGTTTGGCACAGTTTCCTGTGCCTCTCTTACAGTCAAATTTATATTAGAAGTTGATTTGGCCACAGGAGTTGTCGGGGGATTATCTTGCAGATCCCTTAACTCTGCCCGGCTGTAATTTAATGGATGCCACCTGACCATATGGCGATGCATAGTATAGTTGCCCATACTATACTTTTTCTCTGTGCCTCGAGATAATCTTTTTTTGCAAATTAGGCAGGTGGCATATTTTGCATTAACTTTCTTCTCCCCTCGAGGAATTGAGAAAAATTGCCAAATGAAACTTGTTTTCCTTCTGGAAACACGGGGCAACTCCGGAATAAATTCAGGTTCATCAGTGTCCTCTTCTTCTAAGTCGTCTTCTTCTTCCTCTCTGTTTGAGATGAATTGAGATGGTGGTCCTCTCTTGTCATGAGGAGGTTGAGGTGGTGGTGGGGGTCCACCAGCTGAAGCAAAGATAGAAGCCATTGTAATCAAAATGGAAAATGGTCTTTCTCTCACCAAGATGAAAGTCAGAGTGAGGAAAGAAGAAGGGGTTTACGTGATTTTGGAAAAGCAAAAGTTCGGAACCAATGAAAAGTGTTATTTTTAGATCACATGACCTAGTCATACATCATTTGGAAACCAAAAGTGAAATGAACCAATGAAAACTTCGATAAACAATTCACATGACTTGTTCCGCTCACGTTACGCGGTGCGCGCCGCGTCCCGCATCGTTTCCGGTTCGCGGTCCCGAGCACTTTCGGGAGCGCTAAAGCGGCGCGTCATAAGACGCATTCGCGACAATTATACGTCGCGCTTCCGCGACGCGTCACAGTTCCGCTAACGTAAGGTTTACCGGTTCGCGTACTAGATCGCGGCATCAAGATGAGCTAACGGAAAGCTTCCCGGTTCGCTTACCGGAAGCGAAGAAAAAAAATATTTCAATTAAAATTATCAATAAACATCTGAAATATATTTTGGGTTTTAAAGTAGAATACATTTTACAGCTACAGATGTTAGCTTTTAAAAAACCAATGAAATTCACAGAAAAAACCATAGCTTATAGTCCATATATAGTTAGGAATTTGCATTTACAAAACCTTGAAAATTCAATGAGAAAACCATTGGTTATAGAAGATATATAGTTAGGAATTTGCATTTACAAAACCTTGAAAATTCAATGAAAAAACCATTGGTTATAGAACATATATAGTTAGGAATTTGCATTTACAAAACCTTATTTTACTCACATAAAACCATTGAAATTCCATATATAGTTAGTTGCACTAACTATATATCGCGCACCCGCAATCCACTGCTGATGATGTCACATATTACATCATTCATGACATGGTCAGTGACATCACTGATGACATCACTGATGACATCTCAAATGACATCACTGATGACATCACTGATGACATCTCAAATGACATCACTGATGACATCTCATTTGACATTACTTATCTCATCACTGATGATATCATTCATGTGATAATACGATGAACCTCTTCAGATTCTAAAATAACCTTAGATACAATCAGTGTAAACAGACACTCACAGACTGTCACTCATCCATGGAGTTACTCACACACCTAGTCAGTCATGCAAAAAATCAATCACACATCCATTTCCTCAACTATACAGTTATACACACCTTACTTATTCAAACATATACTAACACATATTTACTCTCTTATACAATCCCTGATACAAGTTTACAATGATGCAAACAGCCACTCACACATTCACTAGCTCTTATGCACAGTTATTTATATATGTCAACTCTCACATGTACTGTGTTTTACATATGTACTTACTTTGACATGTAGCACTAAGATATCAATTCACTCACCAATACACTCATGCACACAGTCAACCGCCCATACAGCTAATTCCGCATGCACTTTTGAACCCATACATCTAGTGAATCAACTGTTCACACATCTATGCACAGAGTCACACACCTCCCAGCCACCCATACACACACACTTAGTCTCCCATACAAATACTTGGGCAACCAATCAATAACCCATATAGTTACTCATATAGTTACTGATCAACACATGCAGCAGTTTACAGAACAACAGACATAATGATGTACAAATTAAGACAGTTTAGTCACTAACCCATGCACTCAGTGAGACACATCTAATCACTCACTCATACAATCAGTCATGCACCTACTAAATCCTTCGTCCAGACACTTATACATCCACTCATTCTTCAATATGTAAGACATATTTTAACTCTACAGAAACATACAGTCACTGGATGTTGTCATCAGTGATGTCATCAGTGATGTCACTGACCATGTCATGAATGATGTAATATGTGACATCATCAGCAGTGGATTGCGGGTGCGCGATATATAGTTAGTGCAACTAACTATATATGGAATTTCAATGGTTTTATGTGAGTAAAATAAGGTTTTGTAAATGCAAATTCCTAACTATATATGTTCTATAACCAATGGTTTTTTCATTGAATTTTCAAGGTTTTGTAAATGCAAATTCCTAACTATATATCTTCTATAACCAATGGTTTTTTCATTGAATATATATATATATATATATATATTACCTACTGGCGGTCGCCAGTAGGTATATATAGTTATATATATATATATATATATATATATATATATATATATATATATATATATATATATATATATATATATATATATATATATATATATATATTACCTACTGGCGGTCGCCAGTAGGTATATATAGTTAGGACCTAGTTTTGGCGCCGGTTGATCAATCTATGTGGATTTCTCAAAGAAGATGGCGCGTTACGCTCCGCTCCTTCCCTGAAAGTTTCGGGGGGATTCGTGAAGCGGGGCCGAGAAAAATGGGGGGTCCCAAAACGTGTTTTCCCCATGCAATTTTCCAAAGGACCTTTAGACACGGCTACAGCCCAAACGGCTGAACGGAATTACAAGAAATTTGGCAAAATGGTAGAGTCTGATTCGCAGATCACGCTTTTGCTTAAATGGTGTAAATCCCTCCAGTAGTTGCTGAGAAAATTCAAGTTGAAATCAATTATATATCTATAAGCACGCACAGTGCGAGCACCGTGCGCGCACCGTGCGAGCACCCCGCGATTTTAAAAAAAAATAATAATAATTTTTAGGGGCCTTGGGGGTCCTTGTGGGACCCCCTGAGCAGGCCTAGAGGGTCAGGGTGCTTCTACCCTGCCCCCTTTTTGAGTTCTACACATTTGTTTTCCTGCTTTCCTGTGCCTTAGTCTACTGAGGCACAAGATGGCTGCCAACTGTTTCTGTTTTGGAGTGTTGATAGACAGTAGCAGCCAATCAGCATGCCTTCCAGAGAAAGTTGCATGCTCATTGGCTGTCAACACTACAAACCAGGAAGTGTTGGCATCCATCTTGTGCTAGGTAGACCGAGGCACAAAAGAAGCAGAGCTCACAGCCCACACAGCTCTCACAGCCCACACAGCTCTCACAGCCCACACAGCTCTCACAGCCCACACAGCTCTCACAGCCAACACAGCTCTCACAGCCCACACAGCCCTCACAGCCCACACAGCCCACACAGCCCTCACAGCCCACACAGCTCTCACAGCCAACACAGCCCATACAGTTCTCACAGCCCACACAGCTCTCACAGCCCACACAGCTCTCACAGCCCACATGGCTCACACTCTAACAGCCCAAACAGCTCTCACAGCTCTCACAGCCCACAGAGACCTCACAGCCCACACAGTCCTCACAGCCCACACAGCTCTCACATCCCACACAGCTCTCACAGCCCACACAGCTCTCACAGCCCGCCTAGGTAGACCGAGGCACAAAAGAAGCACAGCTCACAGCCCACACAGCTCTCACAGCCCACACAGCTCTCACAGCCCACACAGGTCTCACAGCCCACACAGCCCTCACAGCCCACACAGCCCTCACAGCCCTCACAGCACACACAGCTCTCACAGCCAACACAGTTCTCACAGCCCCACAGGCCTCACAGCCCACACAGCCCTAAACAGCCCACACAGCTCTCACAGCCCACACAGCTCTCACAGCCTTCACAGCCCACACAGCCCACATGCTCACAGCCCACACGCTCACAGCCCAAACAGCTCTCATAGCCCACACAGCTCTCACAGCCCAAACAGCTCTCACAGCCCACACAGCTCTCACAGCCCACACAGCTCCCACAGCCCACACAGCTCTGGCAAAGATAATACCAGCAGAGAACAACCACTGGCAAAGACAATAACGGCAGCAAACAAACACTGGCAAAGACAATAACGGCAGAAAAAAAAGGCAAAGACAATAACGGCAGCAAAAAAAAACACGGACAAAGGCAATACCAGCAGCGAACCAACACTGGCAAAGATAATACAATCAGGGGGGCAGGGGCACAAAAAACGGCACAATCAGGGGACAGAAGGCCCGACAAACGGCACAATCAGTGGGCAGAAGGCAAGAAAAAACGGCACAATTAGTGGGCAGAAGGCAACAAATATGGCACAATCAGGGAGCAGAAGGCAAAAAATACAGCACAATTAGGGTGCAGAAGGCAAGAAATATGGCACAATCAGGGTGCATGAGGCAGGAAATACGGCATAATCAGGGGGGCAGAAGCCAAGAAATACGGCACAATCAGGGGGGCAGAAGGCAGGAAATACGGCCCAATCAGAGAGCATCTTGCTTCGGTCCAAAAATCGGATCCCTAGGGCTGCTCAGGTGGTCCCACAAGGATATCAACATATTTAAACGTTATCCGCTAATAGAATTTGCATTTTCAAAACCTTGCAAATTCACTGAAAAAACCATAGGTTTCAGGCCTTATTCAGGTAGGAATTGGCATTTAAAAAACCTTTGAAATTCACTGAAAAAACCATAGGTTTCAGGCCTTATTCAGGTAGGAATTGGCATTTAAAAAAACCTTTGAAATTCACTGAAAAAACCATAGGTTTTAGGCCTTATATAGTTAGGAATTAACATATAAAAAACCATTGAAATTCACTGAAAAACCTTGAAAATTCACTGAAAAAACCATAGGTTTCAGGCCCTATATAGTTAGGAATTAACATATAAAAAACCACTGAAATTGCTCCTATATAGTTAGTTGAACTAACTATATATTTCGCGCATTCGCAATCCACTGCTGATGATGTCACATATTACATCATTCATGACATGGTCAGTGACATCACTGATGACATCACTGATGACATCTCAAATGACATCACTGATGACATCATCCAGTGTCTGTGTGTTTTTGTAAAGTTTAAATATGTTTTACATATTGAAGAATGAGTGGATGTATAGTATGGATGAAGGATTTGATTGTATAAGTGAGTAAGTATGTGTTAGTATATCTGTGAAAATGTAAGCTGTTCTGTGTTTAACTGTATAGATGAAGAAATCAAAGTGTGATTGATTCTTTACAGGACTGACTAGGTGTGTGAGTAACTCCATGGATGAGTGGCAGTGTGTGAGTGTCTGCATAGGTATATGAGTGCATATGATAGTGTTGTAATAATGAGTGACTGTATGTACGAGTGATTGTATGGCTGAATGAGTGAATGTGTGTGTAGACGTAGGAATCAGTGAGTGCGTATGTAGTAACTGGTATTCATGTGTCAATGGTTTCAAAAATTATACTCTGTATTTAACACTAGGTGTAACAGAGGTTATATTAGAGTGTAAGGAGGAGCATTGTATTATCACATGAAGTATATCATCAGTGGTGTGATCATTGATGTCAAATTAGATGTCATCAGTGATGTCATCAGTGATGTCATTTGAGATGTCATCAGTGATGTCATCAGTGATGTCACTGACCATGTCATGAATGATGTAATATGTGACATCATCAGCAGTGGATTGCGGGTGCGCGATATATAGTTAGTTCAACTAACTATATAGGAGCAATTTCAGTGGTTTTTTATATGTTAATTCCTAACTATATAGGGCCTGAAACCTATGGTTTTTTCAGTGAATTTTCAAGGTTTTTCAGTGAATTTCAATGGTTTTTTATATGTTAATTCCTAACTATATAAGGCCTAAAACCTATGTTTTTTTCAGTGAATATATATATATATATATATGTATATATATATATATATATATATATATATATATATATATATATATATATATATATATATATATATATATATATATATATATACATATATATATATATATATATATTCACAGAAAAAACCATAGGTTATAGGCCATATATAGTTAGGAATTAGCATTTACAAAACCTTGAAAATTCACTGAAAAAACCATTGGTTATAGACCTTATATAGTTAGGGATAAGCCTTTTCAAAACCTTATTTTACTCACACAAAACCATTGAAATTTCATATATAGTTAGTTGCACTAACTATATATCGCGCACCCGCAATCCACTGCTGATGATGTCACATATTACATCATTCATGACATGGTTAGTGACATCACTGATGACATCACTGATGACATCTCAAATGACATCACTGATGACATCACCCAGTGACTGTATGTTTCTGTAAAGTTAAAATATGTCTTACATATTGAAGAATGAGTGGATGTATAAGTGTCTGGATGAAGGATTTAGTAGGTGCATGACTGACTGTATGAGAGAATGATTAAATGTGTCTCACTGAGTGCATGGGTTAGTGACTAAAGTGTCTTAATTTGGCAATCATTATATTTGTTATTCTGTAAACTGCTGCATGTTCAAATCAGTAGCAATATCAGTAACTATATGGGTTATTGAATGGTTGCCCAAGTATTTGTATGGGAGACTGAGTATGTGTGTGGGTGGCTGGGAGGTGTGTGACTCTGTGCATAGATGTGTGAGCAGTTGATTCACTAGATGTATGGGTTCAAAAGTGCATGCGGAAACAGCTGTATGGGCGCTTGACTGTGTGCATGAGTGTATTGGTGAGTGAATGGATATCTCAGTGCTACATGTCAAAGTAAGTACATATGTAAAACACAGTCCATGTGAGAGTTGACATATATAAATAACTGAACATAAGAGCCAGTGAATGTGAGAGTGGCTGTATGAATCATTGTGAACTTGTATCAGGGATTGTATAAGAGAGTAAATATGTGTTAGTATATGTTTGAATAAGTAAGGTGTGTATAACTGTATAGTTGAGGAAATGGAGGTGTGATTGATTCTTTGCATGACTGACTAGGTGTGTGAGTAACTCCATGGATGTGTGACAGTCTGTGACTGTCTGTTTACACTGATTGTATCTAAGGTTATATTAGAGTCTGAAGAGGTTCATGGTATTATCACATGAATGATATCATCAGTGATGTGATCAGTCATGTCAAATGAGATGTTATCAGTGATTTTATCAGTGATGTCATTTGAGATGTCATCAGTGATGTCATTTGAGATGTCATCAGTGATGTCATTTGAGATGTCATCAGTGATGTCATCAGTGATGTCACTAACCATGTCATGAATGATGTAATATGTGACATCATCAGCAGTGGATTGCGGGTGCGCGATATATAGTTAGTGCAACTAACTATATATGAAATTTCAATGGTTTTGTGTGAGTAAAATAAGGTTTTGAAAAGGCTTATCCCTAACTATATATGGTCTATAACCAATGGTTTTTTCAGTGAATTTTCAAGGTTTTGTAAATGCTAATTCCTAACTATATATGGCCTATAACCTATGGTTTTTTCTGTGAATTTCATTGGTTTTTTAATAGCAAATATCAAAAGCTGTCAAATGTCAAGTACGTGATAGGTAAAAACTTTTTCGTGTTTATGCACGCTGATGTGCTTTGAACGCTGCCCCCCTCCCCTCTTTTCTCTTAGTAGTACTCTCTCTTTGCAGATAGTGAAGAGTAGTTAACGCAGGCCTTTACCCCCGTTGTAATCCGTCGTGCCTGCTTCTCTCTCCATTTGATTGATTGTTATCCAAGCATTTACTGTTTTACAATTGATTCTCTTTGGTTCATTCTCTATTTACAAACAAGCACAAAGTCGCAATACTCTGTTTAGTCTTTGCAGATAGTGAAAAATCGTGAAAAATCGTGTAAAAAAATAAAATTAATCGAGCAAAATCAGTAGGCCACTAATTGGATCTCTTTTTGACCTCGCTAAAATAGAAATATTAGGAACAACCCTTCATGAGAAATACGAAAATAGTGAGATGAACTGAGCTCCACACCATGAGGGCTGCAAGACAGCTCGGCTCCGTCACCCACCCCGCCCAAAATAACGACAAACCCTATGCAAATAATAAAAATATAGACAACACACCAGCAAAGAAACAGGGTAAAACATTTTATTAAATAACTATTTACATAACTATTTTATACTTTTTATTGCCCGATCCGGCTAGCTCAATCGATCAAACATGAAACTCATGCACTCTAATAGCAAGCGTTGCTGCTGATGCTATGCAGACCAAAACTGGTTTTCAGTTTGTACATTTTTCTAGATTTTTCCATCCAAGGTTGGTTGAGTTTGTAGAACGATGGCATCAGATTTTCAACATACGCCCAACTGGCGCGGACTGGGAGGGGGCGCTTCGCTCCTGCCCCCTCCCCAAGTAAGATTTTCATACGTGAAAGTACGTTAATGGTTTTGGTCCCTGAGTTGCTTCGATGTCACTGCCATTCTCAAATGGCATAAGTTCTGGATGTTGGGTGCCATAGTTCAGAGTTCTGAGCAGCGCTTGTAACACTGTCTGAAGCTTATTTCCACCTACTGCAGCTTCACTATTCTCAAAGTAAGTGAGGGTCGTTTGTGGACCTGACTGTATTTGAAAACAATGTGATATGGTACCTCCCTAAACCGCTTGACGGAGGCCCCTGAGGAGCGGTCTGATGGCACGGACTCGGAGAAGACGCTTGGCTCCGACCCCCTCCCCAAGTCTTATAGCACCGGTTTAGCCTGAGATCGCCCCCGACATAGGCAGCTGGCTCCCGGGGTCCGGCGGAACTTTTTGCCTTTTGATGACTCTTCTATTCTGGACCTTGTCCCACAATCCGTTTGACCTGAAGACACGCTGTAGTGGGGCGCCCCTTTACCGTTTTAGTTGCCATTCCGCCCGCTTTTGCTACACTGTGCCTCTTCCGCCATTCAGCTGTTTATCGCCCGCTCTTGCGGCTACACCGTCTCGCTCACCATGTAGTTGAGTTGCGCCCGCTCTTGCGGTGCAGCGATAGGCGACTGCCACAGGACTCTCAAAATGGCGGCCGGCTCTTCAGATTTGGGCGTGGTCCACTAAAATGGCCCTGGGACACCTTGGAACTCGGACGCTTCCCTGATAGGGCTTGGGTCCCATTCTCGAAAGCGTCCCCTCAGCCGTGAAGATTCTACAAAAGTCTTGGGGGCCCCTGACTCCCGCAGGCTTCTGGTGGGGAGCGGCTGCCATGTCTGCTCGTGGAATGGCCACGACGGAGCTACGAGATGGTAGTGCTCTCATGCTGACGCCAGCTTTAGTCTGAAACATCCAGAAACACTGTAGACTACCAATTCGATCAGTTCCGGTAGCGCCCCAACATGACCCGGTAGAGAAGAACTTGCCCTCCCCTCTTTGACTGATGGTTCTTGTTGCCTGTCCCCTCTGTTGTCATTTAACAGAACTTTTTGGACTGCTGAAAGGGGTTGTGTTCCGAACGCTGGTTGGTGGAGACATTGTGACTATATTCTTGACCTACGTTGTCACGTAATACGTTATATGACACGCCGCGTTAGCGCACCCGGAAGTGATCCGGGGCGCGGCGCGCAGCGCGTAACGTTAGCATAACAGGTCATGTGACTTGTTAATAAAACTTTTTATTGGTTCATTTTACTTTTGTTATTTTAATAATGAAAAGCTTGGTCATATGACCTAAAACATACGCTTTTTATTGATTTCGATCTTTTTTTTAAAAAACATATATGTTATAATATTCCAGGCTAATGTACTTTCCCGGAAAATTTACAACTGTCCTGCAAGTAAAATATATTCCTTTTTTGAGAAAAAGGGCGTTTCTTCGTTCCATGACAGAGCCGTTGAGTAAAAGAGACTCTGCCTGCTGTCTTAGTCGCCGATACGCCTGATTATCAGATTCTTATCGATCACTTTATGTTGCAGGAGTGGAAAACACAACTGCCCTTGACCATTTATCTTTACTGCGTTCCTACGTATTATACCTTTTATCCGTCATGTAATTGGACTGCTTTATTTCACTTGCCTTTTACTGATTCGAAAACAGTGACTAAAAGTAAAAACTTTACCAATGTAAATACTACTACCATGTTTTGTTTTAAAAACCTTTATTTTGAAAATGTCAGCATACAAATACGGGCCTATAACCACGTGGGCCGGCCACGGAGCAAACTGAAATTCGAACTTTCAATTATACAGTAATCAATAACACATCAGAACTTAATATCAATAGGGATGTCGAAATATTCAATCAATTCTCGTCCCCGCCCGCCATGAGCATCAAAACTGCATTCATATCTCGTGATATCAAGGTTGTTCAACCAGTACACAACAAGGAGTTACGAGTCCCATTTATACCGGCGCCATTTTGGGCGAGGCCGGGCAGGTCCAAGATATAGTCAAAATGTCTCCACCAACAATCGGCCAGACCAGAACCCCTTTCGGCCCTTTATGCTACAAGATGGTGTCTTCCATTCAGAAAATATTGTTGGCAGCATTTTGAAAGGAAAGATAAACAGCCGTTCTCCTAGTCAGTCTCACATTGTTACATTTAGGAAGAATGTTGAAGAGTAATATGTGGAAAATCTGAAGCCATTTTTCTACAAACTCTCAATCAGCCTTGGATGGAAAAAAAAATCCTGAAGAATGTACAAACTGAAAACCAATTTTTGTCTGTATAGCATCAACAGCAACGCTTGAGTCAGCTTTGTGTCAAGCCGCCATTTTCATTCAATCAATAGCGTCCCCCTGCACACATTCAGGGACCTGGTCGTGTCTTCAGGTGAAACGGATTGTGGGACAAGAAGCAGAAAGGAAAAGGAAAAAAGTTCCGCCGGACCTCGGGAGCCGGCCGCCTATGTCATGGGCGATCTTTGGCCACACCAGGGCAATAGTGAAGCTGCAGCAGGTGCAAATAAGCTTCAGACAGTCTTACAAGCACTGCTTTTATAAACATTTTTTTGTATTTTTGCACAGTTTTATATATTTTTTTTGTTTTTGATGGAGGGGAAACAACAAAAAACAGGCATTGAAAAAGGCTCAACAGTGCAGGGCGCCTTGTGCTGGTTCCGACCTATTCACACATCGGTCCACTACTGACATCACCTCATAAACCAACGGGGCACCCCACGCCGACTTTCGGCGCAGCATTGTAGGATGGCCACACCAGTGCGGCAACTTGCTTGACACCACCTCGGTGCCATCCGGATCTCGGCGCGTTCAAGTCACTGTACCGCAAGAGTGACCGGAACTCAGCTGGACACGCCGTCTTTCGGCGCAGCATTGTAGGATGGCCACACCAGTGCGGCAATTTGCTGGACACCACCTCGGTGCCATCCGGATCTCGGCGCGTTCGAGTCACTGTACCGCAAGAGTGACCGCAACTCAGCTGGACACGCCGTCTTTCGGCGCAGCATTGTAGGATGGCCACACCAGTGCGGCAACTTGCTGGACACCACCTCGGTGCCATCCGGATCTCGGCGCGTTGTGCTGCCTTCGGCCTATTGTAGCCGCAAGTGCGGACGCAACTCAGTTGGACGGCGAGTGAAACGCTAAGGGGCGCCCCACTGCAGCCGAGGAGCCTCCATCTTGGGAGAGACGCACAGCCCCCACTGACTGACGCGACCTCACAGGCCAACGGGGCGCCCCACGCCGACTTTCGGCGCAGCATTGTAGGATAGCCACACCAGTGCAGCAACTTGCTGGACACTAACTCGGTGCCATCCGGATCTCGGCGCGTTGTGCTGCCTTCGGCCTATTCGCACATCGGTCCGCTACTGACGCCGCCTCACGTGCCAACGGATTTCCTACGCTTTTTGTAGCCCTATGCCGCATAACAGGTCATGTGACTTGTTTATAAAACTTTTCATTGGTTCATTTTACTTTTGGTTTCCTAAAGATGGAAGGCTGGGTCATATGACCTAAAAATAACACTTTTCATTGGTTTAGAACATTTTTTTTTCCCAAACGATGAAAGCCCCACCTTGTTTCTGGATGATTCAGACTGAAGCTGGCGTCAGCATGAGAGCACCACCATCTCGTGGCTCCGTCCTGGTCATTCCGCGAGCAATCATGGCAGCCGCTCCCCACCGGAAGCCTGCAGGAGTCGAGGGCCCCCAAGACTTTTGTAGAATCTTCACGGCTGAGGGGACGCTTTCGAGAATGGAGCCCAAGCCCTAGCAGGCAAGCGTCCGAGTTCCAAGGTGTCCCAGGGCCATTTTAGTGGACCAGGCCCAAAACCGAAGAGCCGTCCGCCATTTTAAGAGTCCTGTGGCAGCCGCCTATCGCTGCACTGCAAGAGTGGGAGCAACTCAACAACATGGTGAGCGAGACGCTGTAGCCGCAAGAGCGGGCGCAACTCAGCTGGATGGCCGCCACCTGGGGAGGCCCGTTCACGCCGCCTCCCCCACGCCCCCCCCGGGCCGCCCCACGCCAATTTTCGGAGCAGCATTGTAGGATACCAAAACCAGTGCGGCAGTTTACTGGACATCACCTTGGTGCCATCCACATCTCAGCGCGTTCTGCTGCCTTGGGACTATTCGCACAACAGACCGCTACTGACGAGGCCTCACTCCGCACCACCCGGGACGCCCCACGCTGTTTTTCTCAGCTGCATTGTAGGATCCCAAAAACCAGTGCGGCACCCAGGTGACATCACCTGGGTGCCGTCCAGAACTCAGCACGTTGTGCTGCCTTGGGACTATTCGCACAAAAGACAGCTTCTAACCATTGTTGCTTTTTTTTGTCAAAAATGTTTAAATGTTTTTACAGTTTTTGTTCCGTTCGTTATATTTAAAAGTTAATAAAGTTTTATAATCCTACTTTGTTGGAGTGCTATATATTTTTAAAAAATCGGGTGAATGGGGCCTTGAATCGGGTTATTGTCATGTGTGGGCTTTGCAAGTGTACTGCTACAGGATCGGACATTTCAAACTCAAATGCACGTTCTTTTTCTTACCTTTCCGAAGCATGGAGCGCAATAGCAGGCAGAGAAAGGGTGATGCAAGTGTTGAACACTGCCTGGCCTGGCAAGTTGCTGGCAGTGCCTCCCCCACCCCCCGCCCGCTCCTGAAAGAGGACACACACACACCGCCGCCCCGAGTACTTCACAGATCTTTAAAAGACCATGCGCTTGTTCATCAGGCTTAAATGGTTTATCACCCCTTCTAGAACCCCTGCATCGACCCTCTGACGTTTCCTGGAAAAATTACCACGTAACACAATACCAAGCCTTGTCAGCTGAAACCCCCGAGGAATCGTGGGGCATATTATCAAGGAGGTTTATCTCCGCTTTTTTGGCTTTAAAAGACAAGAAAGCGGATATAAAATTATCTCCCTATTACCAAGCTGTCGCTAACACCAGTTAGTGACAGCTAAAAGGAGATTGCGACCATCTTGGGCCCTGCTTTGCATTTCAGTGATATTTATCACTAATGACATGCAAAGTGGGCGTGCCAAGATGTTAGCGACTGGAAACAGTCCCTAACATCGCTATCTCCTATTACCAACTTTTGGAGATATTCGTGCTAAGCGCGAATATCTCCAAAAGCTAACACTGCCCTGAGCAGTTCTTAGCCATGTTATCCAATGGGAGGTGGATAACATGGCTAAGAGCATTTGCTCGATAATGCATGAATATCGCTGACTTTTCAGCGATATTCATGCATTGCGGCCGTTTTTTATCGCATTTGCGATAAACCTTGCTAATAGCAAGGTTTATCTGCGATAAAAATCGCCGATGTGCGGCGATAATTTTTGTCTCTAAACAAGTTAGAGACAAAAATTATCGCTAGTTGTTGGTAATATGCCCCCGGGTTTTTGCTTACAGAAATCGGGAGGCGGGAGACTAGCACTGAAAGTTCTTAGCCATGTTATCCAATGGGAGGTGGATAACATGGCTAAGAGCATTTGCTCGATAATGCATGAATATCGCTGACTTTTCAGCGATATTCATGCATTGCGGCCGTTTTTTATCGCATTTGCGATAAACCTTGCTAATAGCAAGGTTTATCTGCGATAAAAATCGCCGATGTGCGGCGATAATTTTTGTCTCTAAACAAGTTAGAGACAAAAATTATCGCTAGTTGTTGGTAATATGCCCCCGGGTTTTTGCTTGCAGAAATCGGGAGGCGGGAGACTAGCACTGAAATCAGTAGTCTCACGCCTGAATCGGGAGGGTTGGCATGTCTGGATTCTCTACAGCTGGGGCCATAAACTACATCCGCAGGGCTAGGTGATAGCCTGGGACCGGCCTGGCATCTAAAATGGCTGCCGTGCACGACAAAATTGTGGCATTGGAAAAAAGGCAAGATGGCGCAGACAATGTTTATCAATAAGGATTCATTTTTTACAAAATATTTTATCGCACTGACAAATTGGCGGTCAACACTTCCTGATTTCCATCGAATCGAACGTTAACAGACGTCACGCAGCAAAAAAAAAAAAAGCTCACGCACAGCCGCTGGAAGACATGTATCAACATATATGAGCCTCCTCAGCCACCCTCAGAAAACATAAGGGATTAGGATACGTCTCCCGCACCCCCTTATACCTAGTAATTTAATTAAAACGAAGCACAAAATGGCGAATTCCCGTTTCGCTACCAGTTTGCGGCCCAGTTCGCGGCCCGGGAAGCGCTTCTACCGTGAAAAATAAATATTTTTTTTATTTTCCCCACGGGACCCTTTAATAACCCCAACAACATTCCTAGGGGGTCAAGAGGGGTATACCTTGCCCCCTTTCCTTCATTTCCCCCTTTGTTTTGGCCTCCTCTTGTCTCTCGATCCTACCGAGAGATAAGATGGCGGCCGCTCCGGACTGTTTAGAATGTTGACAGACACCGGGGAGCCAATCAGCTTCGCATCGCAAAGTTCCGTTTCGCGAAAAGTAAGCGGACCGGAGCGCAGCCCGGAGCGCTGTTACAGATATATATCTTGTTTTGAACATTAATTTCTCAAACTCCACTGGAGCACATATATTGAGACCTAGCAAAGGCACATCGGGCTAACAGTCCCTACAATTTTGCCAAGTTTCGTGCAAATCCATTCAGCCGTTCGAGCTAAAAGTGAGGCCAAAGGCCCTATGGAAATTAACATGGGAAAAACGCGTTTTGGGACCCCCCTTTTTTCTCGGCCCCCCCTTTACGAAACCCCCCCAAATTTTCAGGGGCTGCTCAGAAACAAAATGTGCCATGTCCCTGAAAATTTCAGCTGATTCCGTCCACAAACACCAAAGTTATTAGACATAGAATTTTCAAAAGTTCCATAGACAAAAAATCCTAACTATATATACCTACTGGCGACACGCCAGTAGGTAATATATATATATATATATATATATATATATATATGAAAAGTATTTTTTGTTTCACTTATAACATTGGTGCAGTTCCACGAATCTTCCCAAAACATTCAGAAAAACAGTTCATACACTTCAGTTCCTTTCTGCAAAGTTTAAGGGTGACCTGTCAAGCAGGAGCTGAGAAAAAAGGGAGTCCGAAACACAGTTTGTAGTTTTAAACAATTTTAGAAAGCATTTTAGAAAACAAAAAGCTCAACATGCTTAGCCCTGACAGCAGAGTTTCCCTTTTGCAAAGTAAAGGGACACTTTAAAAAACTTTAAAAAATAATTTAACAAAAAAATACATGTTAAAAATATATTGTTACAATAAATATTAATTCATGTTAATTTTATAGAAATACTTTAAATATAGTACAAAATAAAATATGCGCCTGCACTATTAAATAAATTCCCCCAAAGAAAAAAATTGTGTGCATTAATAATTATTAAAAGTGGGTGGATAGAGTTAATACAAATTATGTAATAATTTTGTAAGAAAATAATTTTGCATATTTAATTAAACATTTTACCAAAAAAAATAAGTACTATTTTTATATATTTGTAACACTAAATTATATATACATATTTTTGAATAATTTCATTAAAATTAACATTATTTCCTATGTGCCACACCACCCTCCCATTGAAATCGCGCAGGAATGCCTTCCAAATGAGCATGTCCTGCTTGACCTCGCTGGATAGTCTGGTGTGATGGTGCTTCTCTCTGAGTCCTGACATAGCCTGTGCAATGGAGCGGGAGAAAGGGTGTGCCATTGGGATTATGCGCAATGCAAAATTTAATTGTCCCACTACCTGCTGTAAGTGATGCAGAGTGTCCTTCTCCTTGGTAATGCAGTGCTGCAATGCTATCCCAAAATCAGTCACCTTTTCCGCCGGTAGCCTAGACACCCCCTGCTCTAAATCCAACTCAATTCCTAGGAACTCGATCTTTGTGCTAGGGCCCACCGTCTTACCTGCTGCCAATGATACACCAAACTCATGCATGAGAGCACAGAACCTTGCTAATGCTGCTCTGCAATCCCCAGATCCTGGTGCCCCCAAGAAGAGGAAATCATCAAGGTAATGTAATACACATTGGTGGCCCGTGTCCCGCCTAAAGACCCACACCAAGAAGGATCTAAATTTCTCAAAGTAAGCACAGGAGACTGAGCAACCTATTGGCATACATTTGTCCACGTAATACTTCCCTTGAAACTGGAAACCCAACAGATGAAAATCCAGTGGGTGCTCTGGCAGCAAGCGGAAAGACAACTCAATGTCGGACTTTTACAGCAATGCCCCTTGACCCAAACTTCTAAGCATGTCCACAGCATGATCAAATGATGCATATTTCACGCTACACAGATTGTCTGAAATCACCTCATTCAACGAACTCCCCCTGGGTGCCGACAGATTATGGATTAGGCGGAACTCGCCCTGCACCTTCTTGGGAACCACCCCCAGTGGTAAGCAGACAAACTCTTTAATTGGGACCTCGTCAAAAGGACCTTCCACTCTGCCCAGCCTTACTCCCTTCTCAATTGTTTCTGGTGCTACCCCCTCATTGCACCTAACTGAAATTTGATTCCTGCAGTGTGATACCCCACTGTAACCCGGCACTGGGATCCTGAAGCCTTCTAAAAACCCTTCAAAAGGGCTGGAACCTAACATTGTCCTGCGCCTGCCCCCTGGAGGGTGTCAGATGGCCCATGAACCAAATGTTTCAGATGTATAAACCTGTGCCTTTGCCCTTCTAAATTCCTTATTGTATTCCTTCCACTGGGGTTAGCTGGGGTAACTCTTCCCTAGGGGCCGGACCCAGGCAACCCTTTGGAGTGGTGTGGCTCACTGGTTAGAGGCGGCAGACCCGGAAGCAGAGGACGGCCCGGGTTCAATTCCCGAGGCGGCAGGGTCGTGAACCAGGGTCAGCGGACTCGATAATTCTCGCCTCGGTGCCTACTCTAACCAGGGATTACACTCAGCAACTCTGGGCATTAGCTTGCCTCATCTCCACAACGGCCCCCCACAGACGCCGGGGATGCAAGGTTGCACCTTGGAGATACCCAGGAGGGAACTTCTCACAGGGAAAGCCAGGACGGGTTCCCCAGCGGTCTATAGCGCCAGGACGCCTCCGGATAGCAGTGCGCTTTACAAGACACACACATTTACACATTTACATTTACATTCACTTTCCCACCAGACCTGGGCCTACTTCTTTTGGATAAAGGTGGGGAGAAGGACTTAGGAGGTACTATTGGGAGCCTGGGCCTCCCTTCCCCCTCCCCCCCATCAGGACCATCTACTTTCTCCTGCAACCGTGTTAATGCCTTCCCCATTACCTGTACTTGTTGCATCAGGCCTCCAGCATAACATCTGGGCGGGAACGCTTCTCATTACGCTTCACCTTAGAGTCCATCGCATTTAGACTAGCACCACTGAGATACTGCTCCCTGATCACCCTAGACCCCACCACTGAGACACTGCTCAAACACTAACCACGCTACCGCAGCCTTGCGTACTGGCCCAGGACACTGCCCAGACCCCTACCTGCGAGAAGTAGCAGCCACCAGCGAGCCTTTGCACCCAAGCACCCAGAGCTACGGCCCACCAGCTAGCCCATTGGGGTCAGGCGAGTCAATGCTCCTGCCCGCGTGGCTCATGGCCACGATGGAAATGCTGGACTGCCGGCACTGCCCTCACCGATCGTTCAAGGGCCTCCTCTGACAATTCTATGCCATACCTTGGCACTCTTGATATGCCGAGGAATGCAGCAACTGTCGCAGTGTGCCTTCTTTAACTTAGACGTCACTGCAGTTGGTGGAACAAAAGGAGACCTTGTGTTGTGCAGGCGGACCGAACCCTTGTGGAACCGCAGTCACTATCAATAAAAACAGCCCACCACAAACCGGCGCGCAGCGCATCCAAACCTAATGCCCCGGTACAACCTTCTAGCTAGCCCAACGCTCAAAAAAAAGGGTCCTCCTGGCCAAATGCCCTCCATAATTAGCCCTGAAAAAAGGAACCATAAATCCTTACCCAAGCGTGCCCTTAGATACTCAGCAGAAAGTCTTATAATGTCCCAAGCAGTCTCATGGACCCTAAAACTGTCCAAACAGTCGCACCGGTCTTCACGAATGCCCAAAACAGTTTACAAATACTGCAAGCCCCTGTGTGCTACCCCTGTACTATTAGTTCTACCCCAACAGACTTATCGGTACTAAAAATTTGCAAAACGGTCCCACAAACCAATGTAATTAAATGCACAGGAAATGAACACCCGCACTCTAGAAGAAACTGATGTCCGAACCGCTAAGCCACGCTAGCAGGTTGCAGCTATGCACAATGCCCCACGCACTACACATTCGGGGTTACCTCGTAAATGCTCGAAAATCGCCCTCAGCTCTCGTCCGCAGACTTGCTCCCGCCTGTACCCGCAGCTTGCTCCACCGCAGCCCAGCTGATCCCTTGGTGAGCCTCGTTTCCAACGCCTGAAATGCTGTAACACCAGCTGCTCTTCCCCTTCGTCGCCGCAAACTCTGATGCCTTGAGTATCACCGCAAAACCGCCAACACCAGATGCCGAGCTGTTCCTTGACTTTGCAACCCACGACCTGCAATGAAAAAGAAACAAGCACTGGCGTTGCCAATAGGTCTTGCAGTAGTTAAGTTGGAGCTATTGGTTTTGTAAATTACATTTTATATTTATGTTTTGTGATTTACAATGCCAATACTTTTAACTTTAGCAAATGTGACACTTTTAGCATTTGTAATGCCACATGTTTTGTATTGACGTGACTTAGATGTATTGATATTACAAATAACAATGGCTTTTAATTTTTTTAAAGAATTAATACTTAAATAAAAGTGATTGTAATTTATAATGGCAATGGTCCGAAGTAGATAAAATAGTGGCAAAATAGAACAAGTAATGTTACAAAAGGTGAAAAACAAAGGAAGCTTTTTTAACATATAAATTGTGTTTTAAAGAGCAGCAAATTGGTAGGATGATGTTGTTTGTGTGGCTTACATCTGTTTAGGCTTATGCTGGGACACAATGCAATAGGTCTCGCATTATGAAAGTTTGAGCTATTGGTCTTGTAAATAACACATTTTTTATTTATGTGTTAGTTTTGAAAATAGCTAAATTAATAGCTTTGTCATTTTCAATGGCAATAGTTATAACGTTCGCAAATGGGACACCTATAGCATTTGTAATGCAACATGTTTTGTATTTACGTGACTTGGATGTATTGATATTACAAATTACAATGGCTTTTAATTTTTTTTAAATAATTAATACTTAAATAAAAGTGATTGTAATTTATAATGGCAATAGCTTAAACTTTTGTAAATAACTTTTGTGAAGATTATGTTCAGTGTATTTTATTGTGATGAAAATCTAAGAACAGAAATGAAATATTAACATCTTTTTGTGACATTTGTAATAAAGCTTGAAACATTGAGAGAACATATTTGAACCAGTTGTTGAATGGTTGCGCTGAGTGATGCAGGGGTTGCGCTGAGTGATGCAGGGGTTGTGCTGAGTGATGCAGGGGTTGCACTGAGTGATGCAGGGGTTGCGCTGAGTGATGCTGCGCTGAGTGATGCTGTGCTGAGTGATGCTGCGCTGAGTGATGCTGCGCTGAGTGATGCAGGGGTTGCGCTGAGTGATGCTGCGCTGAGTGATGCAGGGGTTGCGCTGAGTGATGCAGGGGTTGCGCTGAGTGATGCTGTGCTGAGTGATGCTGCGCTGAGTGATGCATGGGTTGCGCTGAGTGATGCATGGGTTGCGCTGAGTGATGCATTGGTTGACCTGAGTGATGCAGGGGTTGCGCTGAGTGATGCAGGGGTTGCGCTGAGTGATGCAGGGGTTGCGCTGAGTGATGCAGGGGCTGCGCTGAGTGATGCAGGGGTTGCGCTGAGTGATGCAGGGGTTGCGCTGAGTGATGCTGCGCTGAGTGATGCAGGGGTTGCACTGAGTGATGCAGGGGTTGCGCTGAGTGATGCAGGGGTTGCGCTGAGTGATGCAGGGGTTGCGATGAGTGATGCAGGGGTTGCGCTGAGTGATGCAGGATTTGCGCTGAGTGATGCAGGGGTTGCGCTGAGTGATGCAGGGGTTGCGCTGAGTGATGCAGGGGTTGCGCTGAGTGATGCAGGGGTTGCGCTGAGTGATGCAGGGGTTGCACTGAGTGATGCAGGGGTTGCGCTGAGTGATGCAGGGGTTGCGCTGAGTGATGCTGGGGTTGCGCTGAGTGATGCAGAGGTTGCGCTGAGTGATGCAGGGGTTGCGCTGAGTGATGCAGGGGTTGCGCTGAGTGATGCAGGGGTTGCGCTGAGTGATGCTCCGCTGAGTGATGCTGCGCTGAGTGATGCAGGGGTTGTGCTGAGTGATGCTCCGCTGAGTGATGCTGCGCTGAGTGATGCAGGGGTTGCTCTGAGTGATGCAGGGGTTGCGCTGAGTGATGCAGGGATTGCGCTGAGTGATGCAGTGGTTGCGCTGAGTGATGCAGGGGTTGTGCTGAGTGATGCAGGGGTTGCGCTGAGTGATGCAGGGGTTGCGCTGAGTGATGCTGGGGTTGCGCTGAGTGATGCTCCGCTGAGTGATGCAGGGGTTGCGCTGAGTGATGCAGGGGTTGCGCTGAGTGATGCAGGGGTTGCGCTGAGTGATGCAGGGGTTGCGCTGAGTGATGCAGGGGTTGAGCTGAGTGATGCAGGGGTTGCGCTGAGTGATGCTGGGGTTGCGTTGAGTGATGCTCCGCTGAGTGATGCAGGGGTTGCGCTGAGTGATGCAGGGGTTGCGCTGAGTGATGCAGGGGTTGTGCTGAGTGATGCAGGGGTTGCGCTGAGTGATGCAGGGGTTGCGCTGAGTGATGCAGGGGTTGCGCTGAGTGATGCAGGGGTTGCGCTGAGTGAAGCTGGGGTTGCGCTGAGTGATGCTCCGCTGAGTGATGCAGGGGTTGCGCTGAGTGATGCAGGGGTTGCGCTGAGTGATGCAGGGGTTGCGCTGAGTAATGCAAGGGTTGCGCTGAGTGATGCAGGGGTTGCGCTGAGTGATGCAGGGGTTGCGCTGAGTGATGCAGGGGTTGCGCTGAGTGATGCAGGGGTTGCGCTGAGTGATGCTCCGCTGAGTGATGCAGGGTTTGCGCTGAGTGATGCAGGGGTTGCGCTGAGTGATGCTGGGGTTGCACTGAGTGATGCAGGGGTTGCGCTGAGTGATGCAGGGGTTGCGCTGAGTGATGCAGGGGTTGCGCTGAGTGATGCAGGGTTTGCACTGAGTGATACTGCGCTGAGTGATGCTGCGCTGAGTGATGCTGTGCTGAGTGATGCAGGTGTTGCGCTGAGTGATGCTGCCCTGAGTGATGCTGCGCTGAGTGATGCAGGGGTTGCGCTGAGTGATGCTGCACTGAGTGATGCTGCGCTGAGTGATGCAGGGGTTGCGCTGAGTGATGCTCTGCTGAGGGATGCAGGGGTTGCGCTGAGTGATGCAGGGGTTGCACTGAGTGATGCAGGGGTTGCGCTGAGTGATGCAGGGGTTGCGCTGAGTAATGCAGGGGTTGCGCTGAGTGATGCAGGGGTTGCGCTGAGTGATGCTGCGCTGAGTGATGCTGCGCTGAGTGATGCTGCGCTGAGTGATGCTGCGCTGAGTGATGCAGGGGATACGCTGAGTGATGCAGGGGATGCACTGAGTGATGCAGGGGATGCGCTGAGTGATGCTGCGCTGAGTGATGCTGCGCTGAGTGATGCTGCGCTGAGTGATGTTGCGCTGAGTGATGCAGGGGTTGCGCTGAGTGATGCTGGGGTTGCGCTGAGTGATGCAGGGGTTGCGCTGAGTGATGCTGCGCTGAGTGATGCTGCGCTGAGTGATGCTGCGCTGAGTGATGCAGGGGTTGCGCTGAGTGATGCTGCGCTGAGTGATGCTGCGCTGAGTGATGCAGGGGTTGCGCTGAGTGATGCTCAGCTGAGTGATGCTGGGGTTGCGCTGAGTGATGCTGGGGTTGCGCTGAGTGATGCAGGGGTTGCCCTGAGTGATGCAGGGGTTGCGCTGAGTGATGCAGGGGTTGCGCTGAGTGATGCTGCGCTGTGTGATGCTGCGCTGAGTGATGCAGGGGTTGCGCTGAGTGATGCTCAGCTGAGTGATGCTGGGGTTACGCTGAGTGATGCTGGGGTTGCGCTGAGTGATGCAGGGGTTGCGCTGAGTGATGCAGGGGTTGCGCTGAGTGATGCAGGGGTTGCGCTGAGTGATGCTGCGCTGAGTGATGCTGCGCTGAGTGATGCTGGGCTGAGTGATTGTTAGAAATGGGATCCTGGCTGGCCAAGACTCGCGTCGAGGTCAGTCAGGGATCACCATTCCTAAGGTCAGGGCAAGGGAGTCACACACCAAGGCAACCCCTACTCGCCCTCTAGGTAACGTGGCGCGAGCAGTCAAGGCTAAACTTGGAGGCGATATGAGTTAAGTATTTGCGCACGCACCCCAGCAACAACACCCAAGGCCCACCACAAAGAAACACTCCACACAAGGTTATGTAAAAATAGCCTTTGTATTATAAAAATATACATCAGATAAAACACACATCTTATTACACGGTGCCAACAGGCACGGGCGGAATTTACAAGGGATATTTGTACAGGACAGGGCCACTTGGACCACTGTCAAGGGTATCAGCACTTTTAGAAATAATTACTGTAGCACAAAAATATAACAGTAGAGCATACAACCAGTAATCACTGGCAACAGGACCTCTCTAGCACCACCTGTACTAGGGAGAAAACAACCACCTACATGACATAATACCTATAGGGGTGCAAGGATAAAACACATGATGTATCAACATTCAGAGGTGTAAAGGCACATGACGCATAAGCAATACATTCAGCG
The DNA here is from genome assembly GCF_964263255.1 of Lissotriton vulgaris. Taxonomy (NCBI): domain Eukaryota; kingdom Metazoa; phylum Chordata; class Amphibia; order Caudata; family Salamandridae; genus Lissotriton; species Lissotriton vulgaris. Next base: position 712,338,700 of record NC_141689.1, on the reverse strand, counting down.
GTGCAGAATCAATAACCATTACCCCATACTCACAAGTCACCACCTGTGACTGTCCCGGTGTCCCAATGTCAGGGCCTAAATGTGGCAGTTGTCCACTAAGTGCTGGACAACTGGAGCAGGTAAAGTTAACACAAAGTTGGAGCCTCTCTGGACTCAAAGAACCACCACTGTGGCACTGGTGAGCCTCTCTTACCAGTAAGGGGGGCTGCTGAGCCTCTCAGGGCTCCAGCAACAAAAGGGTGCAGCCTCGCTGGGCTGTGGGGTCCCCCTCTCTGGGGACCCAAAGCAATAATGCTGGCTAAGAGCCTCGCTGGGCTCTAAATCAACTGGTGCCCCCGGGGCACCTCGTGGCTCCAGAACGTGGAGATGCCCCCTGAGCCCTCAGGCTCGAAACACACGGGCGCTTCTCCTTGGGAGTCCCCCCTCTGGGGACTCGACGTGATTGTGGGGCGCTCAGAGCCTCTCTGGGCTCGTGAAAGGAAGAAATGCCCCCGGAGCCCTCAGGCTCCAAAAACACCCAGGCGCGAGGTCGCGCTACAGAGAGGGGGCGGGGCGGACACCGGCAATGTGTCCCGACGCTCCCCCCCCTCCTCTGCAGGCAGGCACTCACCGATCTCGCGCTGGGCTCTCCAGCGGCGGCGGGTCTCTCCCGCTGGTCCCGGGGCTCTCCTCACCTCTCGGGGAGCCTCGGCAGGCTCTCTCTCGGCTCGGCGAGGGAGGCGGGACTTCCGGGTTAACTCTCCCGGGCCGCGCGGTGATTGGTCGACGATCCCTTCACTTCCGGGTCGCCGCGGGCAGCGCGGCGGCTCGCTTTAGGCAGGCAGGCGGGCTCCCAGATGATCCGAGGAGTGGGCTCCCTCGAGGTAAACTTAAAATATAGCGGCCAGGTCCCTGGCAGGGTGGGCACCTGCCAGGGGGCAAATTAACCAAAATAAGCGAGGTGGGCACTCGCTATGCAGGCAAAGCGCTCCTTAGCGCTAAAGGGGTGACCACAGCGCTCCCAAGCGCTGCAAGCAAAATAAAGCGCTCTTAAGCGCTAAAAGGCAATCAAAAGCGCTCCCAGGCGCTAGGGGCCAACAAGCCCAGCAAAAGTCCTTTCAAGGGCAGGGGGCAAGGCTGGGCCCAGAGCCAGCACACTGGGTCCCCAGGCAGGGAGACACCCCAAGTGGCGGTCCTCTGGCCCAGCAGCAGCAACAGCAGCCCCCTCAGGATCCTGGAACAAGAACATTTTCTAAGGGGACACAGCCCCTTCTTTATACTGTAAAATCCTTTGTTTCAAGGTGCAGGGTGGGGGGAAACCCAGTTTCAGCTGGCTTTGGAGCACTCTTGATGGCCCAACCACCCATTTCTTTCACTGGGGAGGCTAGGGTCGTTAGACACACCACAGGGGGGCGGAGCCAGCATTGTGTGGGGAAAACCCAGCCCATCCAGGACACAGGTACACTCCTCCCACACATCACTCATGCTAATCTCCCACTCACCACCGGGCAGACCCATCCAGACTTCCTGGAGCCTGGCATGCCAGCCAGCTCCAGCCAATCACGCTCCAGCACCCTCACTGCACACATATCTCAATGTCCAGAAGTAGCACTTCCCTTCTAGACACATACATGCCACAGACACCATCTCGCAGCATTCACTCTCACGAGTTTATACATACTAAACTCGAGCCTGTACTCCCCACGCATCAGGAACTACCAGGGACACACACATTCCCCATGCATTCCTATGGGAGGGCAGGCCAGCCATACTTCACACACGCACTTTCACTCTGGGACCCAGGGAAAAGTGCGCAGAGACCCAAAAATCACTAACACAGGGTCACAAATAAGGCAAAAAGTCTAGGGGTGAACCTGCCCTGCGGGCCAAGTCCAACAGTGATGCTGTACTGAGTGATGCTGCGCTGAGTGATGCTGCGCTGAGTGATGCAGGGGATGCGCTGAGTGATGCAGGGGATGCGCTGAGTGATGCTGCGCTGAGTGATTCTGCGCTGAGTGATGCTGCGCTGAGTGATGCTGCGCTGAGTGATGTTGCGCTGAGTGATGCAGGGGTTGCGCTGAGTGATGCTGGGGTTGCGCTGAGTGATGCTTGGGTTGCGCTGAGTGATGCTGGGGTTGCGCTGAGTGATGCTGGGGTTGCGTTGAGTGATGCTGGGGTTGCGCTGAGTGATGCTCCGCTGAGTGATGCAGGGGTTCGGCTGAGTGATGCAGGGGTTGCGCTGAGTGATGCAGGAGTTGCGCTGAGTGATGCAGGGGTTGCGCTGAGTGATGCAGGGGTTGCGCTGAGTGATGCAGGGGTTGCGCTGAGTTATGCAGGGGTTGCGCTGAGTGATGCAGGGGTTGCGCTGAGTGATGCAGCGCTGAGTGAAGCAGGGGTTGCGCTGAGTGATGCTCCGCTGAGTGATGCTGCGCTGAGTGATGCAAGGGTTGCGCTGAGTGATGCAGGGGTTGCGCTGGGTGATGCAGGGGTTGCGCTGAGTGATGCAGGGGTTGCGCTGAGTGATGCAGGGGTTGCGCTGAGTGATGCAGGGGTTGCGCTGAGTGATGCTGGGGTTGCGCTGAGTGATGCTCCGCTGAGTGATGCAGGGGTTGCGCTGAGTGATGCAGGGGTTGCGCTGAGTGATGCAGGGGTTGCGCTGAGTGATGCAGGGGTTGCACTGAGTGATGCAGGGGTTGCGCTGAGTGATGCAGGGGTTGCGCTGAGTGATGCAGGGTTTGCGCTGAGTGATGCTGCGCTGAGTGATGCTCCGCTGAGTGATGCTGCGCTGAGTGATGCAGGGGTTGCGCTGAGTGATGCAGGGGTTGCGCTGAGTTATGCAGGGGTTGTGCTGAGTGATGCAGGAGTTGCGCTGAGTGATGCAGGGGTTGCACTGAGTGATGCAGGGGTTGCGCTGAGTGATGCAGGGGTTGCGCTGAGTGATGCTGGGGTTGCGCTGAGTGATGCTCCGCTGAGTGATGCAAGGGTTGCGCTGAGTGATGCAGGGGTTGCGCTGAGTGATGCAGGGGTTGCGCTGAGTGATGCAGGGGTTGCGCTGAGTGATGCAGGGGTTGCGCTGAGTGATGCAGGGGTTGCGCTGAGTGAAGCTGGGGTTGCGCTGAGTGATGCTCCGCTGAGTGATGCAGGGGTTGCGCTGAGTGATTCAGGGGTTGCGCTGAGTGATGCAGGGGTTGCGCTGAGTGATGCAGGGTTGCGCTGAGTGATGCAGGGGTTGCGCTGAGTGATGCAGGGGTTGCACTGAGTGATGCAGGGGTTGTGCTGAGTGATGCAGGGGTTGCACTGAGTGATGCAGGGGTTGCGCTGAGTGATGCAGGGGTTGCGCTGAGTGATGCAGGGGTTGCGCTGAGTGATGCAGGGGTTGCGCTGAGTGATGCTCCGCTGAGTGATGCAGGGGTTGCGCTGAGTGATGCAGGGGTTGCGCTGACTGATGCAGGGGTTGCGCTGAGTGATGCAGGGGTTGCGCTGAGTGATGCAGGGGTTGCGCTGAGTGATGCAGGGGTTGCGCTGAGTGATGCAGGGTTTGCGCTGAGTGATACTGCGCTGAGTGATGCTGCGCTGAGTGATGCTGCGCTGAGTGATGCAGGGGTTGCGCTGAGTGATGCTGCGCTGGGTGATGCTGCGCTGAGTGATGCAGGGGTTGCGCTGAGTGATGCTGCACTGAGTGATGCTGCGCTGAGTGATGCAGGGGTTGCGCTGAGTGATGCTCTGCTGAGTGATGCAGGGGTTGCGCTGAGTGATGCAGGGGTTGCACTGAGTGATGCAGGGGTTGCGCTGAGTGATGCAGGGGTTGCGCTGAGTGATGCAGGGGTTGCGCTGAGTGATGCAGGGGTTGCGCTGAGTGATGCTGCGCTAAGTGATGCTGCGCTGAATGATGCTGCGCTGAGTGATGCTGCGCTGAGTGATGCTGCGCTGAGTGATGCAGGGGTTGCGCTGAGTGATGCTGGGGTTGCGCTGAGTGATGCAGGGGTTGCGCTGAGTGATGCAGGGGTTGCGCTGAGTGATGCTGGGCTGAGTGATGCTGCGCTGAGTGATGCTGCGCTGAGTGATGCTGCGCTGAGTGATACAGGGGTTGCGCTGAGTGATGCTGCGCTGAGTGATGCTGCGCTGAGTGATGCAGGGGTTGCGCTGAGTGATGCTCAGCTGAGTGATGCTGGGGTTGCACTGAGTGATGCTGGGGTTGCGCTGAGTGATGCAGGGGTTGCGCTGAGTGATGCAGGGGTTGCGCTGAGTGATGCAGGGGTTGCGCTGAGTGATGCAGGGGTTGCGCTGAGTGATGCTGCGCTGAGTGATGCTGCGCTGAGTGATGCTGCGCTGAGTGATGCTGCGCTGAGTGATGCTGCACTGAGTGATGCTGCGCTGAGTGATGCTGCGCTGAGTGATGCAGGGGATGCGCTGAGTGATGCAGGGGATGCGCTGAGTGATGCTGCGCTGAGTGATGCTGCGCTGAGTGATGCTGCGCTGAGTGATGCTGTGCTGAGTGATGTTGCGCTGAGTGAAGCAGGGGTTGCGCTGAGTGATGCTGGGGTTGCGCTGAGTGATGCTTGGGTTGCGCTGAGTGATGCCGGGGTTGCGCTGAGTGATGCTGGGGTTGCGCTGAGTGATGCTGGGGTTGCGCTGAGTGATGCTCCGCTGAGTGATGCAGGGGTTGCGCTGAGTGATGCAGGGGTTGCGCTGAGTGATGCAGGGGTTGCGCTGAGTGATGCAGGGGTTGCGCTGAGTGATGCAGGGGTTGCGCTGAGTGATGCAGGGGTTGCGCTGAGTTATGCAGGGGTTGCGCTGAGTGATGCAGGGGTTGCGCTGAGTGATGCTCCGCTGAGTGATGCTGCGCTGAGTGATGCAGGGGTTGCGCTGAGTGATGCAGGGGTTGCGCTGAGTGATGCAGGGGTTGCGCTGAGTGATGCAGAGGTTGCGCTGAGTGATGCACGGGTTGCGCTGAGTGATGCAGGGGTTGCGCTGAGTGATGCTGGGGTTGCGCTGAGTGATGCTCCGCTGAGTGATGCAGGGGTTGCGCTGAGTGATGCAGGGGTTGCGCTGAGTGATGCAGGGGTTGCGCTGAGTGATGCAGGGGTTGCGCTGAGTGATGAAGGGGTTGCGCTGAGTGATGCAGGGGTTGCGCTGAGTGATGCAGGGTTTGCGCTGAGTGATGCTGCGCTGAGTGATGCTCCGCTGAGTGATGCTGCGCTGAGTGATGCAGGGGTTGCGCTGAGTGATGCAGGGGTTGCGCTGAGTTATGTAGGGGTTGCGCTGAATGATGCAGGAGTTGCGCTGAGTGATGCAGGGGTTGCGCTGAGTGATGCAGGGGTTGCGCTGAGTGATGCAGGGGTTGCGCTGAGTGATGCTGGGGTTGCGCTGAGTGATGCTCCGCTGAGTGATACAGGGGTTGCGCTGAGTGATGCAGGGGTTGCGCTGAGTGATGCAGGGGTTGCGCTGAGTGATGCAGGGGTTGCGCTGAGTGATGCAGGGGTTGCGCTGAGTGAAGCTGGGGTTGCGCTGAGTGATGCTCCGCTGAGTGATGCAGGGGTTGCGCTGAGTGATGCAGGGGTTGCGCTGAGTGATGCAGGGGTTGCGCTGAGTGATGCAGGGGTTGCGCTGAGTGATGCAGGGGTTGCGCTGAGTGATGCTGGGGTTGCGCTGAGTGATGCTCCGCTGAGTGATGCAGGGGTTGCGCTGAGTGATGCAGGGGTTGCGCTGAGTGATGCAGGGGTTGCGATGAGTGATGCAGGGTTTGCGCTGAGTGATGCTGCGTTGAGTGATGCTCCGCTGAGTGATGCTGCGCTGAGTGATGCAGGGGTTGCGCTGAGTGATGCAGGGGTTGCGCTGAGTTATGTAGGGGTTGCGCTGAGTGATGCAGGAGTTGCGCTGAGTGATGCAGGGGTTGTGCTGAGTGATGCAGGGGTTGCGCTGAGTGATGCAGGGGTTGCGCTGAGTGATGCTGGGGTTGCGCTGAGTGATGCTCCGCTGAGTGATACAGGGGTTGCGCTGAGTGATGCAGGAGTTGCGCTGAGTGATGCAGGGGTTGCGCTGAGTGATGCAGGGGTTGCGGTAAGTGATGCAAGGGTTGCGCTGAGTGATGCAGGGGTTGCGCTGAGTGAAGCTGGGGTTGCGCTGAGTGATGCTCCGCTGAGTGATGCAGGGGTTGCGCTGAGTGATGCAGGGGTTGCGCTGAGTGATGCAGGGGTTGCGCTGAGTGATGCAGGGGTTGCGCTGAGTGATGCAGGGGTTGCGCTGAGTGATGCAGGGGTTGTGCTGAGTGATGCAGGGGTTGCGCTGAGTGATGCAGGGGTTGCGCTGAGTGATGCAGGGGTTGCGCTGAGTGATGCAGGGGGTTCCGCTGAGTGATGCAGGGGTTGCGCTGAGTGATGCAGGGTTTGCGCTGAGTGATACTGCGCTGAGTGATGCTGCGCTGAGTGATGCTGCGCTGAGTGATGCAGGGGTTGCGCTGAGTGATGCTGTGCTGAGTGATGCAGGGGTTGCGCTGAGTGATGCTCTGCTGAGTGATGCTGGGGTTGCGCTAAGTGATGCAGGGGTTGCGCTGAGTGATGCAGGGGTTGCACTGAGTGATGCAGGGGTTGCGCTGAGTGATGCAGGGGTTGCGCTGAGTGATGCTGGGGTTGCGCTGAGTGATGCTTGGGTTGCACTGAGTGATGCCGGGGTTGCGCTGAGTGATGCTGGGGTTGCGCTGAGTGATGCTGGGGTTGCGCTGAGTGATGCTCCGCTGAGTGAAGCAGGGGTTGCGCTGAGTGATGCAGGGGTTGCGCTGAGTGATGCAGGGGTTGCCCTGAGTGATGCAGGGGTTGCGCTGAGTGATGCAGGGGTTGCGCTGAGTGATGCAGCGGTTGCGCTGAGTTATGCAGGGGTTGCGCTGAGTGATGCAGGGGTTGCGCTGAGTGATGCTCCGCTGAGTGATGCTGCGCTGAGTGATGCAGGGGTTGCGCTGAGTGATGCAGGGGTTGCGCTGAGTGATGCAGGGGTTGCGCTGAGTGATGCACGGGTTGCGCTGAGTGATGCAGGGGTTGCGCTGAGTGATGCTGGGGTTGCGCTGAGTGATGCTCCGCTGAGTGATGCAGGGGTTGCGCTGAGTGATGCAGGGGTTGCGCTGAGTGATGCAGGGGTTGCGCTGAGTGATGCAGGGGTTGCGCTGAGTGATGAAGGGGTTGCGCTGAGTGATGCAGGGGTTGCGCTGAGTGATGCAGGGTTTGCGCTGAGTGATGCTGCGCTGAGTGATGCTCCGCTGAGTGATGCTGCGCTGAGTGATGCAGGGGTTGCGCTGAGTGATGCAGGGGTTGCGCTGAGTTATGTAGGGGTTGCGCTGAATGATGCAGGAGTTGCGCTGAGTGATGCAGGGGTTGCGCTGAGTGATGCAGGGGTTGCGCTGAGTGATGCAGGGGTTGCGCTGAGTGATGCTGGGGTTGCGCTGAGTGATGCTCCGCTGAGTGATACAGGGGTTGCGCTGAGTGATGCAGGGGTTGCGCTGAGTGATGCAGGGGTTGCGCTGAGTGATGCAGGGGTTGCGCTGAGTGATGCAGGGGTTGCGCTGAGTGAAGCTGGGGTTGCGCTGAGTGATGCTCCGCTGAGTGATGCAGGGGTTGCGCTGAGTGATGCAGGGGTTGCGCTGAGTGATGCAGGGGTTGCGCTGAGTGATGCAGGGGTTGCTCTGAGTGATGCAGGGGTTGCGCTGAGTGATGCTGGGGTTGCGCTGAGTGATGCAGGGGTTGCGATGAGTGATGCAGGGTTTGCGCTGAGTGATGCTGCGTTGAGTGATGCTCCGCTGAGTGATGCTGCGCTGAGTGATGCAGGGGTTGCGCTGAGTGATGCAGGGGTTGCGCTGAGTTATGTAGGGGTTGCGCTGAGTGATGCAGGAGTTGCGCTGAGTGATGCAGGGGTTGCGCTGAGTGATGCAGGGGTTGCGCTGAGTGATGCAGGGGTTGCGATGAGTGATGCAGGGTTTGCGCTGAGTGATGCTGCGTTGAGTGATGCTCCGCTGAGTGATGCTGCGCTGAGTGATGCAGGGGTTGCGCTGAGTGATGCAGGGGTTGCGCTGAGTTATGTAGGGGTTGCGCTGAGTGATGCAGGAGTTGCGCTGAGTGATGCAGGGGTTGTGCTGAGTGATGCAGGGGTTGCGCTGAGTGATGCAGGGGTTGCGCTGAGTGATGCTGGGGTTGCGCTGAGTGATGCTCCGCTGAGTGATACAGGGGTTGCGCTGAGTGATGCAGGAGTTGCGCTGAGTGATGCAGGGGTTGTGTTGAGTGATGCAGGGGTTGCGGTAAGTGATGCAAGGGTTGCGCTGAGTGATGCAGGGGTTGCGCTGAGTGAAGCTGGGGTTGCGCTGAGTGATGCTCCGCTGAGTGATGCAGGGGTTGCGCTGAGTGATGCAGGGGTTGCGCTGAGTGATGCAGGGGTTGCGCTGAGTGATGCAGGGGTTGCGCTGAGTGATGCAGGGGTTGCGCTGAGTGAAGCTGGGGTTGCACTGAGTGATGCTCCGCTGAGTGATGCAGGGGTTGCGCTGAGTGATGCAGGGGTTGCGCTGAGTGATGCAGGGGTTGCGCTGAGTGATGCAGGGGTTGCGCTGAGTGATGCAGGAGTTGCGCTGAGTGATGCAGGGGTTGCGCTGAGTGATGCAGGGGTTGCGCTAAATGATGCAGGGGTTGCGCTGAGTGATGCAGGGGTTGCGCTGAGTGATGCAGGGGTTGCGCTGAGTGATGCAGGGGTTGCGCTGAGTGATGCAGGGGTTGCGCTGAGTGATGCAGGGGTTGTGCTGAGTGATGCAGGGGTTGCGCTGAGTGATGCAGGGGTTGCGTTGAGTGATGCAGGGGTTGCGCTGAGTGATGCAGGGGTTGTGCTGAGTGATGCAGGGGGTTCCGCTGAGTGATGCAGGGGTTGCGCTGAGTGATGCAGGGTTTGCGCTGAGTGATACTGCGCTGAGTGATGCTGCGCTGAGTGATGCTGCGCTGAGTGATGCAGGGGATGCACTGAGTGATGCAGGGGATGCGCTGAGTGATGCAGGGGATGCGCTGAGTGATGCTGCGCTGAGTGATGCAGGGGATGCACTGAGTGATGCAGGGGATGCGCTGAGTGATGCAGGGGATGCGCTGAGTGATGCTGTGCTGAGTGATGCTGCGCTGAGTGATGCTGCGCTGAGTGATGTTGCGCTGAGTGATGCAGGGGTTGCGCTGAGTGATGCTGGGGTTGCGCTGAGTGATGCAGGGGTTGCGCTGAGTGATGCAGGGGTTGCGCTGAGTGGTGCTGCGCTGAGTGATGCTGCGCTGAGTGATGCTGCGCTGAGTGATGCAGGGGTTGCGCTGAGAGATGCTGCGCTGAGTGATGCTGTGCTGAGTGATGCAGGGGTTGCGCTGAGTGATGCTGCGCTGAGTGATGCTGCGCTGAGTGATGCAGGGGTTGCGCTGAGTGATGCTCAGCTGAGTGATGCTGGGGTTGCGCTGAGTGATGCAGGGGTTGCGCTGAGTGATGCAGGGGTTGTGCTGAGTGATGCAGGGGTTGCGCTGAGTGAAGCTGGGGTTGCGCTGAGTGATGCTCCGCTGAGTGATGCAGGGGTTGCGCTGAGTGATGCAGGGGTTGCGCTGAGTGATGCAGGGGTTGCGCTGAGTGATGCAGGGGTTGCGCTGAGTGATGCAGGGGTTGCGCTGAGTGATGCAGGGGTTGCGCTGAGTGATGCAGGGGTTGCGCTGAGTGATGCTGCGCTGAGTGATGCTGCGCTGAGTGATGCTGCGCTGAGTGATGCTGCGCTGAGTGATGCTGCACTGAGTGATGCTGCGCTGAGTGATGCTGCGCTGAGTGATGCAGGGGATGCGCTGAGTGATGCAGGGGATGCGCTGAGTGATGCTGCGCTGAGTGATGCTGCGCTGAGTGATGCTGCGCTGAGTGATGCTGTGCTGAGTGATGTTGCGCTGAGTGATGCAGGGGTTGCGCTGAGTGATGCTGGGGTTGCGCTGAGTGATGCTTGGGTTGCGCTGAGTGATGCCGGGGTTGCGCTGAGTGATGCTGGGGTTGCGCTGAGTGATGCTGGGGTTGCGCTGAGTGATGCTCCGCTGAGTGATGCAGGGGTTGCGCTGAGTGATGCAGGGGTTGCGCTGAGTGATGCAGGGGTTGCGCTGAGTGATGCAGGGGTTGCGCTGAGTGATGCAGGGGTTGCGCTGAGTTATGCAGGGGTTGCGCTGAGTGATGCAGGGGTTGCGCTGAGTGATGCTCCGCTGAGTGATGCTGCGCTGAGTGATGCAGGGGTTGCGCTGAGTGATGCAGGGGTTGCGCTGAGTGATGCAGGGGTTGCGCTGAGTGATGCAGGGGTTGCGCTGAGTGATGCACGGGTTGCGCTGAGTGGTGCAGGGGTTGCGCTGAGTGATGCTGGGGTTGCGCTGAGTGATGCTCCGCTGAGTGATGCAGGGGTTGCGCTGAGTGATGCAGGGGTTGCGCTGAGTGATGCAGGGGTTGCGCTGAGTGATGCAGGGGTTGCACTGAGTGATGAAGGGGTTGCGCTGAGTGATGCAGGGGTTGCGCTGAGTGATGCAGGGGTTGCGCTGAGTGATGCTGCGCTGAGTGATGCTCCGCTGAGTGATGCTGCGCTGAGTGATGCAGGGGTTGCGCTGAGTGATGCAGGGGTTGCGCTGAGTGATGCTGCGCTGAGTGATGCTCCGCTGAGTGATGCTGCGCTGAGTGATGCAGGGGTTGCGCTGAAAGATGCAGGGGTTGCGCTGAGTTATGTAGGGGTTGCGCTGAATGATGCAGGAGTTGCGCTGAGTGATGCAGGGGTTGCGCTGAGTGATGCAGGGGTTGCGCTGAGTGATGCAGGGGTTGCGCTGAGTGATGCTGGGGTTGCGCTGAGTGATGCTCCGCTGAGTGATACAGGGGTTGCGCTGAGTGATGCAGGGGTTGCGCTGAGTGATGCAGGGGTTGCGCTGAGTGATGCAGGGGTTGCGCTGAGTGATGCAGGGGTTGCGCTGAGTGAAGCTGGGGTTGCACTGAGTGATGCTCCGCTGAGTGATGCAGGGGTTGCGCTGAGTGATGCAGGGGTTGCGCTGAGTGATGCAGGGGTTGCGCTGAGTGATGCAGGGGTTGCGCTGAGTGATGCAGCGGTTGCGCTGAGTGATGCTCCGCTGAGTGATGCAGGGGTTGCGCTGAGTGATGCAGGGGTTGCGCTGAGTGATGCAGGGGTTGCGCTGAGTGATGCAGGGGTTGCGCTGAGTGATGAAGGGGTTGCGCTGAGTGATGCAGGGGTTGCGATGAGTGATGCAGGGTTTGCGCTGAGTGATGCTGCGTTGAGTGATGCTCCGCTGAGTGATGCAGGGGTTGCGCTGAGTGATGCAGGAGTTGCGCTGAGTGATGCAGGGGTTGCGCTGAGTGATGCAGGGGTTGCGCTAAGTGATGCAGGGGTTGCGCTGAGTGATGCAGGGGTTGCGCTGAGTGAAGCTGGGGTTGCGCTGAGTGATGCTCCGCTGAGTGATGCAGGGGTTGCGCTGAGTGATGCAGGGGTTGCGCTGAGTGATGCAGGGGTTGCGCTGAGTGATGCAGGGGTTGCGCTGAGTGATGCAGGGGTTGCGCTGAGTGATGCAGGGGTTGTGCTGAGTGATGCAGGGGTTGCGCTGAGTGATGCAGGGGTTGCGTTGAGTGATGCAGGGGTTGCGCTGAGTGATGCAGGGGTTGTGCTGAGTGATGCAGGGGGTTCCGCTGAGTGATGCAGGGGTTGCGCTGAGTGATGCAGGGTTTGCGCTGAGTGATACTGCGCTGAGTGATGCTGCGCTGAGTGATGCTGTGCTGAGTGATGCAGGGGTTGCGCTGAGTGATGCTGTGCTGAGTGATGCAGGGGTTGCGCTGAGTGATGCTCTGCTGAGTGATGCTGGGGTTGCGCTGAGTGATGCAGGGGTTGCGCTGAGTGATGCAGGGGTTGCACTGAGTGATGCAGGGGTTGCGCTGAGTGATGCAGGGGTTGCGCTGAGTGATGCAGGGGTTGCGCTGAGTGATGCTGCGCTGAGTGATGCTGCGCTGAGTGATGCTGGGCTGAGTGATGCTGCGCTGAGTGATGCTGCGCTGAGTGATGCTGCGCTGAGTGATGCAGGGGATGCACTGAGTGATGCAGGGGATGCGCTGAGTCATACAGGGGATGCGCTGAGTGATGCTGCGCTGAGTGATGCTGCGCTGAGTGATGCTGCGCTGAGTGGTGCTGCGCTGATTGATGTTGCGCTGAGTGATGCAGGGGTTGCGCTGAGTGATGCTGGGGTTGCGCTGAGTGATGCAGGGGTTGCGCTGAGTGATGCAGGGGTTGCGCTGAGTGATGCAGGGGTTGCGCTGAGTGATGCAGGGGTTGCGCTGAGTGATGCAGGGGTTGCGCTGAGTGATGCAGGGGTTGCGCTGAGTGATGCCGGGGTTGCGCTGAGTTATGCTCCGCTGAGTGATGCAGGGGTTGCGCTGAGTGATGCAGGGGTGCGCTGAGTGATGCAGGGGTTGCGCTGAGTGATGCAGGGGTTGCGCTGAGTGATGCAGGGGTTGCGCTGAGTGATGCAGGGGTTGCGCTGAGTGATGCAGGGGTTGCGCTGAGTGATGCAGGGGTTGCGCTGAGTGATGCAGGGTTTGCGCTGAGTGATACTGCGCTGAGTGATGCTGCGCTGAGAGATGCTGCGCTGAGTGATGCAGGGGTTGCGCTGAGTGATGCTGCGCTGAGTGATGCAGGGGTTGCGCTGAGTGATGCTGCGCTGAGTGATGCTGCGCTGAGTGATGCAGGGGTTGCGCTGAGTGATGCTCTGCTGAGTGATGCTGGGGTTGCGCTGAGTGATGCAGGGGTTGCGCTGAGTGATGCAGGGGTTGCACTGAGTGATGCAGGGGTTGCGCTGAGTGATGCAGGGGTTGCGCTGAGTGATGCAGGGGTTGCGCTGAGTGATGCTGCGCTGAGTGATGCTGCGCTGAGTGATGCTGCGCTGAGTGATGCTGCGCTGAGTAATGCTGCGCTAAGTGATGCAGGGGATGCACTGAGTGATGCAGGGGATGCGCTGAGTGATGCAGGGGATGCGCTGAGTGATGCTGCGCTGAGTGATGCTGCGCTGAGTGATGCTGCGCTGAGTGATGTTGCGCTGAGTGATGCAGGGGTTGCGCTGAGTGATGCAGGGGTTGCGCTGAGTGATGCAGGGGTTGCGCTGAGTGGTGCTGCGCTGAGTGATGCTGCGCTGAGTGATGCTGCGCTGAGTGATGCAGGGGTTGCGCTGAGTGATGCTGCGCTGAGTGATGCTGTGCTGAGTGATGCAGGGGTTGTGCTGAGTGATGCTGCGCTGAGTGATGCTGCGCTGAGTGATGCAGGGGTTGCGCTGAGTGATGCTCAGCTGAGTGATGCTGGGGTTGCGCTGAGTGATGCAGGGGTTGCGCTCAGTGATGCAGGGGTTGCGCTGAGTGATGCTGCGCTGAGTGATGCAGGGGTTGCGCTGAGTGATGCTGCGCTGAGTGATGCTGCGCTGAGTGATGCAGGGGTTGCGCTGAGTGATGCTCTGCTGAGTGATGCTGGGGTTGCGCTGAGTGATGCAGGGGTTGCGCTGAGTGATGCAGGGGTTGCACTGAGTGATGCAGGGGTTGCGCTGAGTGATGCAGGGGTTGCGCTGAGTGATGCAGGGGTTGCGCTGAGTGATGCTGCGCTGAGTGATGCTGCGCTGAGTGATGCTGCGCTGAGTGATGCTGCGCTGAGTAATGCTGCGCTAAGTGATGCAGGGGATGCACTGAGTGATGCAGGGGATGCGCTGAGTGATGCAGGGGATGCGCTGAGTGATGCTGCGCTGAGTGATGCTGCGCTGAGTGATGCTGCGCTGAGTGATGTTGCGCTGAGTGATGCAGGGGTTGCGCTGAGTGATGCAGGGGTTGCGCTGAGTGATGCAGGGGTTGCGCTGAGTGGTGCTGCGCTGAGTGATGCTGCGCTGAGTGATGCTGCGCTGAGTGATGCAGGGGTTGCGCTGAGTGATGCTGCGCTGAGTGATGCTGTGCTGAGTGATGCAGGGGTTGTGCTGAGTGATGCTGCGCTGAGTGATGCTGCGCTGAGTGATGCAGGGGTTGCGCTGAGTGATGCTCAGCTGAGTGATGCTGGGGTTGCGCTGAGTGATGCAGGGGTTGCGCTGAGTGATGCAGGGGTTGCGCTGAGTGATGCAGGGGTTGCGCTGAGTGATGCAGGGGTTGCGCTGAGTGATGCTGCGATGAGTGATGCTGCACTGAGTGATGCTGCGCTGAGTGATGCTGCGCTGAGTGATGCTGCACTGAGTGATGCTGCGCTGAGTGATGCTGCGCTGAGTGATGCAGGGGATGCGCTGAGTGATGCAGGGGATGCGCTGAGTGATGCTGCGCTGAGTGATGCTGCGCTGAGTGATGTTGCGCTGAGTGATGCAGGGGTTGCGCTGAGTGATGCAGGGGTTGCACTGAGTGATGCTGCGCTGAGTGATGCTGTGCTGAGTGATGCAGGGGTTGCGCTGAGTGATGCTGCGCTGAGTGATGCTGCGCTGAGTGATGCAGGGGTTGCGCTGAGTGATGCTCAGCTGAGTGATGCTGGGGTTGCGCTGAGTGATGCAGGGGTTGCGCTGAGTGATGCAGGGGTTGCGCTGAGTGATGCAGGGGTTGCGCTGAGTGATGCTGCACTGAGTGATGCAGGGGTTGTGCTGAGTGATGCTGCGCTGAGTGATGCTGCGCTGAGTGATGCAGGGGTTGCGCTGAGTGATGCTGCGCTGAGTGATGCAGGGGTTGCGCTGAGTGATGCTCAGCTGAGTGATGCTGGGGTTGCGCTGAGTGATGCAGGGGTTGCGCTGAGTGATGCAGGGGTTGCGCTGAGTGATGCAGGGGTTGCGCTGAGTGAAGCTGGGGTTGCGCTGAGTGATGCTCCGCTGAGTGATGCAGGGGTTGCGCTGAGTGATGCAGGGGTTGCGCTGAGTGATGCAGGGGTTGCGCTGAGTGATGCAGGGGTTGCGCTGAGTGATGCAGGGGTTGCGCTGAGTGATGCAGGGGTTGCGCTGAGTGATGCTGCGCTGAGTGATGCTGCGCTGAGTGATGCTGCGCTGAGTGATGCTGCGCTGAGTGATGCTGCACTGAGTGATGCTGCGCTGAGTGATGCTGCGCTGAGTGATGCAGGGGATGCGCTGAGTGATGCAGGGGATGCACTGAGTGATGCTGCGCTGAGTGATGCTGCGCTGAGTGATGCTGCGCTGAGTGATGCTGTGCTGAGTGATGTTGCGCTGAGTGATGCAGGGGTTGCGCTGAGTGATGCTGGGGTTGCGCTGAGTGATGCTTGGGTTGCGCTGAGTGATGCCGGGGTGGCGCTGAGTGATGCTGGGGTTGCGCTGAGTGATGCTGGGGTTGCGCTGAGTGATGCTCCGCTGAGTGATGCAGGGGTTGCGCTGAGTGATGCAGGGGTTGCGCTGAGTGATGCAGGGGTTGCGCTGAGTGATGCAGGGGTTGCGCTGAGTGATGCAGGGGTTGCGCTGAGTTATGCAGGGGTTGCGCTGAGTGATGCAGGGGTTGCGCTGAGTGATGCTCCGCTGAGTGATGCTGCGCTGAGTGATGCAGGGGTTGCGCTGAGTGATGCAGGGGTTGCGCTGAGTGATGCACGGGTTGCGCTGAGTGATGCAGGGGTTGCGCTGAGTGATGCTGGGGTTGCGCTGAGTGATGCTCCGCTGAGTGATGCAGGGGTTGCGCTGAGTGATGCAGGGGTTGCGCTGAGTGATGCAGGGGTTGCGCTGAGTGATGCAGGGGTTGCGCTGAGTGATGAAGGGGTTGTGCTGAGTGATGCAGGGGCTGCGCTGAGTGATGCAGGGGTTGCGCTGAGTGATGCTGCGCTGAGTGATGCTCCGCTGAGTGATGCTGCGCTGAGTGATGCAGGGGTTGCACTGAGTGATGCAGGGGTTGCGCTGAGTTATATAGGTGTTGCGCTGAATGATGCAGGAGTTGCGCTGAGTGATGCAGGGGTTGCGCTGAGTGATGCAGGGGTTGCGCTGAGTGATGCAGGGGTTGCGCTGAGTGATGCTGGGGTTGCGCTGAGTGATGCTCCGCTGAGTGATACAGGGGTTGCGCTGAGTGATGCAGGGGTTGCGCTGAGTGATGCAGGGGTTGCGCTGAGTGATGCAGGGGTTGCGCTGAGTGATGCAGGGGTTGCGCTGAGTGAAGCTGGGGTTGCGCTGAGTGATGCTCCGCTGAGTGATGCAGGGGTTGCGCTGAGTGATGCAGGGGTTGCGCTGAGTGATGCAGGGGTTGCGCTGAGTGATGAAGGGGTTGCGCTGAGTGATGCAGGGGTTGCGCTGAGTGATGCTGGGTTTGCGCTGAGTGATGCTCCGCTGAGTGATGCAGGGGTTGCGCTGAGTGATGCAGGGGTTGCGCTGAGTGATGCAGGGGTTGCGCTGAGTGATGCAGGGGTTGCGCTGAGTGATGAAGGGGTTGCGCTGAGTGATGCAGGGGTTGCGATGAGTGATGCAGGGTTTGCGCTGAGTGATGCTGCGTTGAGTGATGCTCCGCTGAGTGATGCTGCGCTGAGTGATGCAGGGGTTGCGCTGAGTGATGCAGGGGTTGCGCTGAGTTATGTAGGGGTTGCGCTGAGTGATGCAGGAGTTGCGCTGAGTGATGCAGGGGTTGTGCTGAGTGATGCAGGGGTTGCGCTGAGTGATGCAGGGGTTGCGCTGAGTGATGCTGGGGTTGCGCTGAGTGATGCTCCGCTGAGTGATACAGGGGTTGCGCTGAGTGATGCAGGAGTTGCGCTGAGTGATGCAGGGGTTGCGCTGAGTGATGCAGGGGTTGCGCTAAGTGATGCAGGGGTTGCGCTGAGTGATGCAGGGGTTGCGCTGAGTGAAGCTGGGGTTGCGCTGAGTGATGCTCCGCTGAGTGATGCAGGGGTTGCGCTGAGTGATGCAGGGGTTGCGCTGAGTGATGCAGGGGTTGCGCTGAGTGATGCAGGGGTTGCGCTGAGTGATGCAGGGGTTGTGCCGAGTGATGCAGGGGTTGCGCTGAGTGATGCAGGGGTTGCGCTGAGTGATGCAGGGGTTGCGCTGAGTGATGCAGGGGTTGCGCTGAGTGATGCAGGGGTTGTGCTGAGTGATGCAGGGGGTTCCGCTGAGTGATGCAGGGGTTGCGCTGAGTGATGCAGGGTTTGCGCTGAGTGATACTGCGCTGAGTGATGCTGCGCTGAGTGATGCTGCGCTGAGTGATGCAGGGGTTGCGCTGAGTGATGCTGTGCTGAGTGATGCAGGGGTTGCGCTGAGTGATGCTCTGCTGAGTGATGCTGGGGTTGCGCTGAGTGATGCAGGGGTTGTGCTGAGTGATGCAGGGGTTGCACTGAGTGATGCAGGGGTTGCGCTGAGTGATGCAGGGGTTGCGCTGAGTGATGCAGGGGTTGCGCTGAGTGATGCTGCGCTGAGTGATGCTGCGCTGAGTGATGCTGGGCTGAGTGATGCTGCGCTGAGTGATGCTGCGCTGAGTGATGCTGCGCTGAGTGATGCAGGGGATGCACTGAGTGATGCAGGGGATGCGCTGAGTGATACAGGGGATGCGCTGAGTGATGCTGCGCTGAGTGATGCTGCGCTGAGTGATGCTGCGCTGAGTGATGCAGCGCTGATTGATGTTGCGCTGAGTGATGCAGGGGTTGCGCTGAGTGATGCTGGGGTTGCGCTGAGTGATGCAGGGGTTGCGCTGAGTGATGCAGGGGTTGCGCTGAGTGATGCAGGGGTTGTGCTGAGTGATGCAGGGGTTGCGCTGAGTGATGCAGGGGTTGCGCTGAGTGATGCAGGGGTTGTGCTGAGTGATGCAGGGGTTGCGCTGAGTGATGCAGGGGTTGCGCTGAGTGATGCCGGGGTTGCGCTGAGTTATGCTCCGCTGAGTGATGCAGGGGTTGCGCTGAGTGATGCAGGGGTTGCGCTGAGTGATGCAGGGGTTGCGCTGAGTGATGCAGGGGTTGTGCTGAGTGATGCAGGGGTTGCGCTGAGTGATGCAGGGGTTGCGCTGAGTGATGCAGGGTTTGCGCTGAGTGATACTGCGCTGAGTGATGCTGCGCTGAGAGATGCTGCGCTGAGTGATGCAGGGGTTGCGCTGAGTGATGCTGCGCTGAGTGATGCAGGGGTTGCGCTGAGTGATGCTGCGCTGAGTGATGCTGCGCTGAGTGATGCAGGGGTTGCGCTGAGTGATGCTCTGCTGAGTGATGCTGGGGTTGCGCTGAGTGATGCAGGGGTTGCGCTGAGTGATGCAGGGGTTGCACTGAGTGATGCAGGGGTTGCGCTGAGTGATGCAGGGGTTGCGCTGAGTGATGCTGCGCTGAGTGATGCTGCGCTGAGTGATGCTGCGCTGAGTGATGCTGCGCTGAGTAATGCTGCGCTGAGTGATGCAGGGGATGCACTGAGTGATGCAGGGGATGCGCTGAGTGATGCAGGGAATGCGCTGAGTGATGCTGCGCTGAGTGATGCTGCGCTGAGTGATGCTGCGCTGAGTGATGTTGCGCTGAGTGATGCAGGGGTTGCGCTGAGTGATGCTGGGGTTGCGCTGAGTGATGCAGGGGTTGCGCTGAGTGATGCAGGGGTTGCGCTGAGTGGTGCTGCGCTGAGTGATGCTTAGCTGAGTGATGCTGCGCTGAGTGATGCAGGGGTTGCGCTGAGTGATGCTGCGCTGAGTGATGCTGTGCTGAGTGATGCAGGGGTTGCGCTGAGTGATGCTGCGCTGAGTGATGCTGCGCTGAGTGATGCAGGGGTTGCGCTGAGTGATGCTCAGCTGAGTGATGCTGGGGTTGCGCTGAGTGATGCAGGGGTTGCGCTGAGTGATGCAGGGGTTGCGCTGAGTGATGCAGGGGTTGCGCTGAGTGATGCACGGGTTGCGCTGAGTGATGCTGCGATGAGTGATGCTGCGCTGAGTGATGCTGCGCTGAGTGATGCTGCGCTGAGTGATGCTGCACTGAGTGATGCTGCGCTGAGTGATGCTGCGCTGAGTGATGCAGGGGATGCGCTGAGTGATGCAGGGGATGCGCTGAGTGATGCTGCGCTGAGTGATGCTGCGCTGAGTGATGTTGCGCTGAGTGATGCAGGGGTTGCGCTGAGTGATGCAGGGGATGCGCTGAGTGATGCTGCGCTGAGTGATGCTGCGCTGAGTGATGTTGCGCTGAGTGATGCTGGGGTTGCGCTGAGTGATGCTGGGGTTGCGCTGAGTGATGCTGGGGTTGCGCTGAGTGATGCTGGGGTTGCAAGGGAAAAACGAGTCTAACAGAGGGCAGAAGGGCACAAAAAACGAGTCTAACAGAGGGCAGAAGGGCAGAAAAACGCGGCCGCGAAATGAAATTAAAAGCGGCCGGGAAATGCGTGTTTTATGTCTTATATTGCCAGGTTACAATATTGCCTGTCCCACAAACCCCTCAAATCCATGGTGTGTTGCTCTTTCATTTTAAACAGATAAGACGTTTGCAAACATGAATTTTAGGTAAAGTCTTTAGTGCAAAATGAAGCCCACCAAAGAGCAGTTAGCTATTTATTTAAAGACATTAGTTTAATGCAAGTCAGATTTAAAAAAAAAAACACTGTAGCTCAGAACGTTTAGAAACATGTAGAGAGATTGTACCTTTCCTATAGTTTCCTACAGTGTGCAAAAATAAAACATGATATCATAAATATCTCCTTTCTGCTTAGCAATGCTCATGTAGAAAAAGAGAGCATAAGAAAGAAAAGATATGACTGGCAGTAGTAAACAACCCACCCGTCAGCACCTCCGTCCTAGTTACTAAAGAAGTCCAAATTTCAACACAGCAGGAAAGCAGGCGAGATAAGCCTGTTAAAGAAGGGAAAGAGAAGGTCTGATGCTCCGATGCGAGGCACAGCAAATGGTGGTGTGTGACATGGCTGGTAAGCAATTAGGGGGGAGAAGTGAGGCCAGCGCTGGGTGCAGCAGATGGCGGAGCGGATCGCTTTGAAGCAGCTCACGGCCTGGCGACCGTGAAAAAAAAAAGCAATTAGGGGGGAGGAGAAGGGAGCTGGGGGAAGCTGTGGGCTTTGAGGTGGGGAAATGCTCGTGCTTGTGGTCACGTGATTTCACGTGAACTGTTAAAAAAACGCATTGCAATCCGGTTGGTTTAACTTTGTGGTTTCACCACTATAGGTCTCTCTACGAGACCTAAAAACATGGTTACGGGCCACTGTTGGCCTGGGTGCCATCTAGGGGAGCGAGAGAAAAAGAGACTGTTCCCTCTCCCCTCACCCCCTTTCAAGGGGGGGGGGCACAGGCAGCCCGGTCAGAACCGGCCCTCCCCCACATCGGTAAACGTGCTGAACCGTAAGCACTAAACTGCTTTCGGCTCACGCTACCGACTGGCGCTATTGGTTGCTCCAGGGGGGGGGGGGGGGGCGTCACATCATCAATGCGTGCGGTGACCCCCACCCCTCCCCCGAGCCCCAGGGACTCGCGAGACCCCGCGCACGAGGTTCACGCTCCACCTTGCCCAGTTGCATAATTGCCTGAACCAACCTGTGAAGCATTCTCCTGCAGCTGGGAAATGTCGCTGTTCAAAAGAGTGTATTGCAATCCTGGGAAACTCGAGGAATAATAAAGCAGCAGGCAAGAGCCCTCCAAAGTGGCTGGGAGAAAGATCCTGTGAATTCAGTGCTCAGATGAAAAACAAGTGTCTAGTAAAAGAATGATGAGCATTGATTTACACTTTGCTACTTTTATTTTGGCCAGCAGAGGGCATTTGCTCTTGATAGAGCGCATATAGCACTCTACTTGTAGGGGTGTAGTATATTCATGGTTCAAAAGCACCTACATATGTTTTAGTATCATTATGTATTATGTTTTAAATGCATTTATTCTATATGTTAACTAAGAAGTGGAATGTACACGTTAAATAGAATACATATGTAATAGAGGACATTAAAATGTCTATATGCAACTGTGTAAAAAGACATTATATTCATATTGATGTAATCGTCTGTGTTAAAGTTGCCTGTAGTTTAGGCCCCAAGCTGCAGGTTGTTTACGACTTTCACTTCCTCAGCTACTGAAGAATTAATTGAATGCATCTTTGTTTGTGCTAGAACAGTTTGCTCTCATCCCATTTTAGGTATAAAGAATTTACCATCATTATTTTAGTTTGGGGAGATAACTGGAATGTCTTTGAACAGCCTGAGAAGCGAGAGGGAATGATATCTTCTGTGCCTGGCCTATCTACACTCCAAAGTTACAAGAAGCAAAGAAGATTTAATGAAAGAAGGAATGGAAATTCACCGAAACCCTGAAAGTGAAATAATATCTCATGTGATACATTTAGGAAGGGGCTAAATATACTCCTTTTGTATTAAGCGCAGGGACAGAAACTGCAGACTTCTAGATTTTTGGAGGAGAAGGAGCATCTTAAAGCGAGCTCCGTAGCCTTAAGCTATTTGACCCATTTGATGTGAGTTCTTCTAAGGAAGTCTACACATGCTGACACCTTTAAGAACTAAACTAGGGGAATCAGCAAGAGTCATCATTTAGAAGTAGGCAGGGGCGTAACAAAGGCCCACGCAGCCCCCAAGCTCCAGGAGTCCCCCTCGGGACCCACTCTCCAGGGGCCCCCCTCACTCACGAGAGCCAGCAAGCCTATTCAAGGCTTCTAGAATTAAATGTTGCGCAGTTACGCATGCCCAGCGTCCCCTGAAAGTAAATGGTGTGCGTGCGCTCCACCGCCCGGCTGCCTCTTGGGGCGCAGGCCTGGGCCCCGGCCGGGCTTCTGAGGCTCTTCATATTTAAATGATGCACAGTCGCGCTCCGTTGTTTCAGGCTGCGTGTGCGTGGTCTTCGGGGTGGTGTACAGGGTGGGTCTGGTGATTAATATGCGCCTCGAGTCAAGTCATCTTCTGGACCGCGGCAGAGCTGCCTGGGGATGTCACCGCTCAGCAGGCCCAACAAAAAGTAAGTGCTCGCCTCGCAATGTAAGTACGTTTATTCAACAGTGAGTTCCCGTCACAGTGCGCCTATGGAACGCTTTAATTATGAGGTAAAATGTGCTTTATGTAATAGCGTGGCTTGCTACAAGGCACTTTAAATGATACAGCGCCCTGGCTCACTCAGCTGCTGCACTGTGCGTGTGTGTGTGCGCACGTCGCAGCCTCTTCTCCCGAATGAAGTCCTGCACCGGTGCTCTGTGCCGTGGCGGCCGTTAGTCAGCTACTTTCAAGTATGTTGGCTCATTAAGGCAGCAGTGGTAGTCTGGTGCCAGGGCACTGCAGCCTTGCCCCCAAGTATGCTCCGAGCAGTGTTGGTGTCCAGAGCAGAGCTCTGAGAGAACATGTCTAGTGCGCCCACGGATGTATCTGAGCGAGCCATATTTAGATGGGTCTTTATCTGATCCACCTTTAAATCATACTGAAAGAAATTAACCTTCATTCCGTAAGCCTTTGAGTTGGCTTTTCTGTGGTGGTTTGACCTGGTTTCTGAGCTTTAAAGTCATGAAGGAGCATGTTGTTCCCATGTATTCGAGGAAATGTCTCTAAAAGGAGTTGTATGTCCCAGTTTTATAAACCTGTTAGCATTGGGGGAGGTGACAAGGCAGTCATCTCTGACATAGAAGTGATTGTGCTGTTTTCACACCTGCTCATTTATGAATTGTCGAAAACTCCAATAACATTGAGGAGGCTTCTCTAAAAATTGCTCGAGCTAAATTGGTGAGTCGTGTACCCTGGCAACAGAGAACTTGAAAGGTGGCGTTTCGGTGTGGGATGGACATAAAACATTAAATATCTGAGCTAACTAGCTACCATGTGATACTCACGGAAGTAGAACCATTCCAGCGCAAATAAAACCCAGTATTCTGTACCCACGCACTCAGCCCTGAACCAAAGGCAGGCATGCAACAGTAAAGCCACAGTGTTCCTTTGGATATGGTTCCCTGATGTAAGCACAATAAACTGTGGCCGCCTCGGGGTGAGCCCAGAAGAAGGAGGAGTACGTCAGTGGTAGTAGATCTTTGGGAGGGGGCGCAGCACCTGCAGCCTCTGCTTCCAATCTCGCTCCGGTGTAAAGCAGTACCCCCTCATCCCATCAGAGATTACTTTGCAGATACATGACGTGACCCCGGTATTGTAATTGCAGCAGGTGTTGCAGGTAAAAGTTAATGTGCTTTCTAGAAGTTATGTGAAATACACAGAACTGATGGGCAATTGTAGAGTTGTGTGTGACTGACTCAATCTTGGAATAAACAGCACAGTGATAGGAGGTACTCTTTTCAGACAAGGAGAGTGAGAGAGAGAGGGCACGTAGTTGTCCACGTTGTAATGTTCAGCCTCAGGGTGCACGGGCGGGATGCACAATAGTTGACACCAGGCCTGATTCCAGGATTCTGAATGGTCTTAGGCACACGACCATTAAGGAAAAGGTGATCCTAAATGTCAATGCAGGAGCTACCTGAGACTGAAAAGCAGAAGAGAATAATCAAGTCCTCTGCCAGATATTCTGTGAATTTCGCACATCTGGCCCCCTGGATCAGCAGCCATGCCCCCCACGCAGAAATCTCTGCACTCGGGCAGGCCCACGTTTAACAACTCATCTGCCCTCCACCTGTGTTTGGAGGGCAGCGGGGGCACAGGCTTGTGTCTGGGGATGAGCGCTGCACTACCCCTGTCTTTAAAAGACATAGATAACAAGTATAACAGACTCAGCTCACCGTTGACTGCAGTACCATCTGAGCCACCCCCAGCCCAGAGAAAGAGGCTTGGAACCTGCCTACCTGTGCGATGCCAGCAGGGCCAAATAGTCCAGCACTGCACAGCATTGAGGCACATGCAGTGTAGAATCCAACATTTCCCATCAGTGGGTAAGTAGCGAGGCCAAAAGGGGCATCCACTGGTTAGAGTGATCTCTCTTTGCAGAGGTGTAATTTGGTATTTACCTCTGAAAAGGAAGAGTTTGGATTTAATCATCAGCCTTATGGTAAACTTTATACAGTCAAACATGGTCAGGAATTGTGATTTATCCATAGTAGTGCAAGCAGGTGCAGTGGAGCAGGTGTAAAATTTAGGATGTGTAGAGATTGTGCAAGTGTATAGAGGCATTTTCGAGGAGAGTCTATTAGTGACAATCCATTCCAGGTGTTTTGTAGCAGTTTCAAGATCTCTTTAAAGCTTCTCATTGCTCAAGTGTCATTTCTAATATTTCTTTCCGTACACTTTGTAGCTTTATTTTGCTCGCGAAAAATGTCACTCATAATCATTGAATGTCACTCATAATTACACTGAAAATAGGAAAATGACACACATGGCGATCTGAAACCTTGGCAGGTATGAAGGCTATTCATCTCGGCCGCTAGCTACGCCGGTGCTGGACATGTAGCAGCGTGCCAACTGGGCCATGGACCACTTGTTTCAGAACTAGAGTTTGTTGGGGCCTCACACATCCTGATATGGTGGTGTTGGGTCTCACGTTCTTTTAATTGCAGTATCTTCCTTTAATTGCAGTGTGTTTATTTATGAGTCTAACATATTCCACCATGCCCTATGTTCCATCCTGGAATGGTGGCATGTGGAAAGGTCAGAGGCAGTTGTATCTTGCTGTCGCTCTGGTCGGTCGCTATATTGGACTTTACTTCTACTTCAATAAAGAAATTAAATATAATTGGATTTTCATCATCCTTTCAGGTGACCTAGTCGTGATGGGCACTACGTTATTGCCCTTCCATTTCTAGTGCTTTGTAGCAGCTAAGTTAAGAGTTTCTCATTGCTCGGATGGGTGTTATTTCTGCTGTATGTATTTTCCTCGTCTTCATTCCCTGATTTTGTGTGTGAAAAAGTGTCACTCATATTTGTGGAAATGTCACTCATAATTACACTGAAAATATGAAAATCTCACACATAGCAATCTGCAATCTTGGCAGCTTTGGTGACAATGCCATTGTCAGTAATGTGCATTGCGCATCGCAATTAAAAGTGTGCATGACTTGTGAGGTTTCCCATCCAAGGACCAAGCCAGAGACTACTGTACTGAGGGACTGTCACTGTGCGGCCACCGGGCATAATTTAATTATTACTAGTACTAGCCCCTGCCTGGCTAGCCTTGCCCTGTCTTCTGCTGCCCGCTTGCGCCTGCCTCTGAAGCGGCAGGCCAGGCCTCAGATGAGTGAGTCTGTCTGAGGCAGGAGTGGTCCGAGCCTCAGGCTGAGACATGTATTACTATCATTTTATACTCATTAATTTATAAAGAAAGATGGGAATTTTTAAGAGATATCCCAGTACTGCCTACCTATCATGTTCATATACTACTCAAGGCCGGCCTGCTAAAGAATGGGTTAGTATTTGCTATGTTCTAAAAAAGGGCAGCATTTATAGAACGAGATGCTGTTCTAACTAATTGCTTCTACTAGTCACAGAATCATAAATGCACCAGAAGCTTTCGATCTTTTAAGTCTTTTTGTTGATGCAACTCAAATGAACTAACATCGTATAGACACTATCAGGAGGTGCTTCGCAAATAACACGTATACACACAGGCAGTAAGCGCAATGTTAACACCAACAAAGCAGATGCACAATAGAGAAGCATGTCTGCAATAACCAAAAAGGCATTAAAAGGCTTTTTTTTCTTTTTCTAGTTTTATAAAGTTCGAACTCGATCCAAAGGTATTGGAGCACTTTACATAAGCAGCGGTTGCGTCACAGACGGAAACATTCATTTTTTTGTTAGGCACATGGAAATGAAGTGATTTACCCAGATCAGGATGTTGAGCGTCCCTGCCGAGACTCGAACCCGGTTCCCCAGTTTCTAGGTCAACCGCTCTCTTTGATAACAATGCACATAACCAAAAAGAATGATCACCACCCCTGCATACACTCTAGCGCGGAGGCTCTATGCCAACAATGCATGGACACTGTGCCACCAATGCATATACAAGCACGAAAACTCATCTAACAATGCATCACAAGCCCTTACAATCTATTTACTAAGGATGCTTATGCCCATGGACATTAGAATAGTAAACCTATATAGGAAAACACTATGGGGCCGATTAGGAAGGCGGACGGATTGCTTCTGCCAGGCCGGCGGTAGCCACCGCCGGCCTGGCGGAGGCAATCCGTCCGCCATCCTCACAGAATAGACCCCCCGCCACATTAGGATGGCTGGGGGGTCCGCGGCGGATGGCAAGACCATCCGCCGCTTTTCCGCCAATCGCCTTCGCGACCGGCGGAAAAAGTGCATACATATGGTGGGGGTGTCTGCAAGACACCGCCAGCCATATTATGATGCCGGCGGTCCTATGCCTTTCCACAGCGGAATTGCCGCCGTGAAAAGGCATACGGTCTTTGCTTTGGGGGCCCGTTGCAGGCCCCCAGGCTGAAGGGGGGGTGGGTGGTGCACATGGGGGGTACCTATACTATCCCCTGCATTTACATGCACAAAGCGGCAGGTACCGTGCGGTGCCTGCCGCTTTGTGCATGTAAATGTAAAACAGGCTATTTTAACCTTGCGGCGGGTGCTGCTTCAAGCAGCACCCGCTGCAAGGTTAAAGATCCAGGATGTGACCGCCAGGGTGGCGGTCACATCCTAATTGCCCCAGAGGGACCGCCGCTGCCCCTGCAGACGGTCCCTCCACCTCGGGGGTGGCGGACGGACGCAGGTCCATCCACCATCCTAATGAGGCCCTAAGAACATCTCTGCAAACACTGTATATACGAAAAGCTGCCTCTAAATAGATACTAAATGCTCTGTCCGCCAGTACCATGCATGCCAAAATGTAGACCTTTGCTTTATAGCGATATCGGTATCGTAGAATGGATATTTTCCTTTAGCAGTATATTTGTTGGAATGCGAAGGTCTATTCCTTCATATGCTCATGGTACATGCAGAGGCCAGCTATCCCTAAACACCACCTTCAAGAGACAATAGGGCTTTACACTCTGCACATATTAACACACTAAAGACTCCTTCACTGCACAAAAACAATCACTGGGTGGATGGAGGGTCATAACTGAGAACACCATGGGCTCTCACTCACTGTACAAAAATAAACATATGGCGTACGTCAAGGAGGGAGCAACGGTACGGATATCAAGGATTAGCTTTTAGCAGTTAAAGTTTGAAGAAAAGTGGCTAAATTCAGATGAATGGATGATTTTGGGATCTTGTGTCTGACTAACAATCTACTCCTGTGTTTCTGGGCCTCTTCTCTCAGTCCTGCATATAAGGTGTTCATGAATAACACTGTTAAGCAATATTATGAGAGAAGGGTGTAGGTGGTAGGCTGACATAGAGCAAGGAAATAAAGAAAGAGAAATAGGGGAAACACCTTGATAAAGGGACAAATAGAAAAAGTGATTATGAGGGAAAGAAAAATTAAGGATTTGAAATAGCAGATGGATATTCTAAGGAAAGACAGAAAGAAAGACTGGAAGGAAAAAAACATCAAAGGAAATAAGGGAGAAAAGGCAGGGTGGAAGGGTGAAAGGAATGATGAAATAATTAATGAATAGAGTAGTGGAAGAATTGATAGAGGGAATGTTGAAGTGGTGGATAGGAGAGTGAAAGATCAATAGGTTAAAGGGTGAATAAATTGAAGGGTGAAGAATAAATAGATTGTGAAGAGTGAAGAATGAATAGTTTAAATAATGTGTAGATTGATCCATGGAAATAATGATTGATGGATGCATGAAAGAAAGGCTATAAATATGTATATGTGAAAGGACTACAGTCTTCCAATTGCATCCACCTGTCAGGGTTGGTGCACAGCAGTGGGAGCATGTCCCACTATAAAAATGCAAACAGCCCTGAGTCGTGGTCACACACAGAGGAAAGCTGGCATTCTGAGATATAGTTGCCATAGTAGTTTATTCATAAGTTTATTCAAAAGACTGATGTGTTTATCTACCGGAATGGTCTTTGTGGTGTTATTTCTGCGATTTATATGTGTTGATCGTCTTCATTGCTTAATTTTGCTCGCAAGAAAGTGTCACTCATATTCGTTGAAATATCACTTATAATTACACTGAAATATGAAAATGTCACACATGGCAATCTAAATCTTTGGCCGCCATGCCCCCAGCAGCCCCCGTTTTCCAGCCTCCAAGGGCCCCATCAGCGCTGTAGCACACACAGGCAGCACTACACTCTCTTGCTGGTGTTGGTTGTACCAGTGAGTTGCCTCATAACAGTCCTACCCCATAAACTAAATGGTGCGTGCCGCATGCTGTGGGTGCAGGTGACCTGAGCTTCCAGGCCCAGTAACAAGGCTTATTGAAGGCAACTGCCTCGAGGCCAGAAACCAGTTGCATATTTACATACCTTTGTAAACTGGTTACAGAGGCTTAGTTTTTTTCTGGTTCCAGTAATCCCTGGGCCCCCACTCTGCCTACTCCTTGCATTTGCAATTTACATTTACTGTTGTAGTGTGAAAATGCATTTCATGAAAAGGAAGGTAAAGTAGGGTTGCCAAAAGAAAAATGCCAGACATCTGTTTAAAGAGCCTGGAAAGCCCTCGCCTTGGCTCTAAATAGGATTATAAATAAAAAAGTATGTATTCATTTGTAATGTGACTTTTTTGTCTTTGTTCCCTTTAATTATCAGCCATGGATTTCATCATTGAGGCAGCCCTAGAACACAATTAAAGTGGATTCCATTTATATTTGCTGTTCTAATTATGCACAGATAAGTGCTGATTATATGGCTTTAGGTGACTGCTTATTTTTGTCAGTGGGGCAAAGTGGTAGGTGGTGGGCTGGGTCGCTGGGGGGGAGGCTGTGGTCTTTACAGCATGACTACTTTGTAAGTATAAATGTTAACGTGTTATTCTTTCTCTCGACAACATTTAACAGGCAAATAAAAGACCATCCTAGCTGAACTTGGATAGTAAGGCAAAGCCCAAGTTTGGCTCTATCAAATGGTAGCAGAAGATGGTTTGCCTCTAAATTGAGGGAAAATTGTAGGATTTCGAGTAGAAATAGAGAAAATTCTGGCTCGGCGGCGTAGAAGATGGTGGAGGAATGGCGGTCGATGGAGTTCGGCGGATGCTGACGGTGCATTGGAAGCAGTGGTAGAGTGAGTATCAAATAGTGTGGTGTGTTAGACTGCGGGAATGTTTTGTTCGTGTGTTGTCTTGCGAAGTGAGAACGCGTGTTGAGTGATTGTGGGTTAATCGGTTTACTGGTCTGGACACTTGCAGTTCGGGAAGTTTTGGTGAGCGGACTTAAGTAAAGTCCAAGATCCCGGGATAGTTGTTTTGGTAATTGTCCAGTTAAAATGTGGGTGTTGTGAAGTGTTATCGGCGATCCACTCGTTGCAGGGACCTTTGTTTGAATGAAGAGTGACGTTGCAGTGGAAAGCCTCAGGTACCGGGGTAGCCTAAAGCGATTGAGTGATCAACGCAGGTCAGGGGTCACAGCGGATGTTCTTGTGAGAGTGTTCTATCGATCATTTAGTGGACGGACAGTTACTTGTTTATGCAACTGTTATTTATTGTGGCTGTAGTAGGAAGCAGCTACTTGGTTAATAACTTTGGTTATGGAGTTACTTGTAAATGAATGTGTAAGCGAGAGTATATAAAGAGAAATTGTAAAGGAGGGTGAGCCGCTGCAAGGAAGGAGTTGTGACGTCAGAAAGAGCCGTGCTGGGATAGGTCAGGTTGGCGTAACGCTGCGCTGGGATTGGTTGACGTTCGCCCACAGCTTTAATATTGTGTTTTGCATTACAATTATTTGATTTATGCGGTGTTTTAAGGTATTGCGCAATATGTGTAGAGGAGATACAGGAGTGGTAACTCGGTTGGGAGAAGAAGCTCCACCAGAAGATACTCCAGCACATTATATGGCAACCAATGTAGGGCTCCATACTATAGTGTGGTTACAAAATTGGCATAAATCGACAGAAAAGGAGGGTGAATTGGCTTTCCCTCATTATGGGTAATTTAAGATGGAGGTGTTATATCAGCTGAGAGGAGTGATGAATGCTTTGAAGCCTCCACCCAGACCCATGCAATTTGAAGCTTTAGATGCATGGATGAGAGCAGGAATGGCAAAGAAAAGAGAAGCGATGCAGGGAAGGATAAGGAGGGCAACAAAGGCATATCATGACGCTAGGTGGGACGCGCAGTTGAAAAGGTGGAGAGTAGACACCATAGAGGGAGAAAGCCTACATCCTTTTAGATTGCTAAAAGGAGAATCTGAAGGTCAGAGCAAAATGGAAGAGGACAGTGATACAGATGACAGCTTTCTAGAGAGATTGTTAACAGATCGCCCTCCACCTATTGATTCTAGGTCAGAGCAAGACAGAATGCAGCAGCTTGAGGAAGCATCAAGGATAGAGCAGACAGGTTCAGAAGACCCGATGCAGGAGTTCGAGGGAGAGTGGCAGTAGGAACCTGGATCCCAGGAGGCTCTGCAGGACCGGGATTCGGGGATACCGAGCACAGTGGAAGTGTCTGTACTAGACAGTTGCCAGACTCTCTAACAGTACCAATTACAGTAGGACCTGTAGTTTCAAACTTAATGAGAGGGCAGATGAAAGACAAATTCAGCAAGTCAGGGAAACGGAGGAGACGATGACAGGGTGAAGACTTACTATGAGTGGGACAGGTATGGTTCAGGGACCTGTGGAAGCTAGCACTCCATTACCAGCTACTGCTGATCCGTCAAGGGTGGACAGTGGGTCGGAACGAAGACGTACCGGAGCTTCAGCTAACTCTAGATCAGACATCAGAATGTGGGTTTAACCAGTGAGGGGAAGGAGTCAATGCTACCAAGAGAAGAGCAGGAGATGAGACAGGAAGCCCCTATAGTAATGTTTCCTCCCATAGGGTCGTGTGAGGGTAATC
This sequence comes from Lissotriton vulgaris, assembly GCF_964263255.1. NCBI lineage: Eukaryota > Metazoa > Chordata > Amphibia > Caudata > Salamandridae > Lissotriton > Lissotriton vulgaris. The sequence continues at coordinate 712,307,956 of NC_141689.1, read as the reverse complement.
ATTGGAGAAGTCAAAGTTCTGAAAGAGAACATCGTCCAATGGTGAGAACAGAGGAAGGTGCAATACCAAGAAGGATGCAGAGCTGGGGCAGGAAATAGTCTGGAAGTGAGCAGAGTCAGAGAATGATACAGATGGCAATAAGGGCACCCCTGTTGAATGTGGTCAGAATCAAAATCGAGATAGATGAAGTGATAGAAGGGAATCTGCAGATAGAAAGAATTGAAACATATGATCCCAGTGAATTGCTATTTCTAACTAAAGATGTCACTAAGAAAGCAAACCGTCCTCATGAGGCATTGGTACAACTAGCAAGACGATATGAGGTGGATTTGACAAAAACAAAGTTGATGCAGGGAAGCTGTAGGTTGAATTACACTGATCAGCATTTGGAGGAAAAGCGAACCACTGGATTAAAGGCACAAATTAGAAATCTGATAATAGCAATGAGGCCATGGAGAGCATTGGATAAATGGGAAAAAGATAGGCCAAAAAGAAAAGTACCAAGAAAGTGATAGGAGATACTCCGCCTCCAGGTGGAGGAGCAGGAGCAGCAGGAAATTTCCCTTTAAGAGAAGTGCAGAACAGAGGGTATGTACATGTGCCATCTAGCAGGGGTGATTTGGCGGCTTTAACTAATGATTTCTCTCAGCTGAGGGAAAAGCCTGCCGATTGGTACAAACAAATTGATCGGTTTGTTAAGGTCTCGAAAGTGTTGTGGATTGATTTGAATACATTGTTCGATATAGTGGTTCCGGGTGATTTGTGGACGGCATGTAAGGTTGCTGTTGATTGGCCTACTGCGCAACCAGCTAGAGATGCATTGAAAAATGGTCCTTTCGCAGAGGTGATGAAGAAATATGAACAAGTGATTACATGGTTGCAGTCTAAAGTTGCGCCGCAGACTGTTAATTGGCTTTACATTGATCGTACTACCCAAGACCCTAAAGAATCAGTGCACAACTATTATGAAGGGCTGTTAGTGGCATTTAAACAACATAGTGGGTTGGATTCTGTCGAACCAAAAGATATGGGACAATTTGTGTCTAAATTTGTATTAGGATTAATAACTGATATCAGTTTAATGATACAGCACCACTTGATATGTTGGCAGAACAAGTCTGTTGACGAAATTTTGCAATATGCAAAATACTGCAGTGAACAGATAGAAGCAGCACAAAAGAAGACAAAGGAAAAGCTGATGTTGGTACAGTTGAGGAATGCTGAGCGACCAGATTGGGGGTAGGGAGTAGGTCGAGGAAGAGGAAGTGGTAGAGGAATGAACCAACAACAAATCATGCCACAACCTGGACAGGGTAGAGAGAGAGGTGTTGATGTTGGTATGGAAGCTGAGTGGGTCGCAAATCAAAAACGTGTAACAGCATGCCATTATTGTCACAAAATCGGGCATTGGAAATGCGAGTGTAGGTCAAATTCAGCAAATCAATTACAATATGAAGGAGAGGGACAGATGCCAGAAGGTTTGAATACTGTAACAAGACCTAGATCCATGTATGGGAGTAGCAGTGAGTCCCAAATGCAAATACCGCAACCACCAGAATACCTATGAATAATCAGACATATAGACAGATGCCTTATTTTGAGATTAAAGACAGACTGGAGCAGATACCAGATCCCCATGAGTACCAGAGGGGGGAGCAGGGAGAATGCACTTTGGGTGCTACCCTGGAAGTGGACCAAAGTGGACCATTCATAGATGCAAAAGTGAACGGACATCCTGTTACTTTTCTGTTGGACACTGAAGCTGCACGTTCCACGGTTCGGAGAGAGCTGGTCCCAGGATTAACCTTGTCAGGAAAGTCAATCCAAGTAGTAGGGGTAACTAATTTGAAAATGACTAGCCCTCTGGCATCTGAATTACCTGTGACAATAGGACCCTTTCAAGATAAACATCAATTTGTGGTGTGTGATTCCAGCCCGGTCTGTCTGTTGGGACGTGACCTTTTGTGTAAATTGAACTGTAACATGTCCTGCAGTCCGAGTTGCAAATATATGATGATGATGCTGATTTTAAAATGGCAACCATGAGTCTATGTGCAGAACTGTTTGTGGTTCTCACAAGAGAAGATTTACTGCATTACCTGAGAGATTCTATGTCACTGAGAGGTCTGCCAAGTACAGGAGGATACTGCATCCTCCCACCCCTTTTTCCACTGCAGAGCCCGAATTTGAACATCACTCCATACCCATTTCCAGAGTGGCTCAAGTACCACCACACTCAACCGCCAATTGCCAAAAGGCAGTTTCAGGGCAAGGAGGCCGCGAACGCGAAGAGGACGCCCCACGGCCCCAAGCTGTTTTATCAGTCCACTGCTAGTGGACGAACTCTCTAAATTAGATCAAGTTATTGTGAAGCCTACTCCTTCTCAATCTTTGTGTCACTCACTTAATCACTTTTTTATTGAGAAAATTGTCACTATCAAGGTAAGCATTCCTATACCTATTGACCCTCTGCCTTTTTTATGGTGCGACTCAAACACTTCTCTGGATTACTTTCCCCTTGCTACTAAAGAAGCCTTCTTTGGTCTTCTTAAGAAAGTTGGTTCTGGTTCCCCTCTGGACAGCTGTCCCCCTCACATTCTCCAGGAAGTTTTTTCATGCTGTCCGAATCCCCCTCTATTGCTTATCAAAAACTCCCTTGCTCAAGGGATTGTTCCAGACCCATTTAAGATGGCTGAAGTTGTTCCCATCCTCCAAAAACCAAGCTTAGATCCGCAGGTACCTGGCAACCTTCGCCTAATTTTTTTGCTACCTTACTTGAGTAAAGTCATGAAAGCCCATGTGGCCAACAGCCTCAATGCCTTTCGGAGAACGTACTAACTACCTGGACCCTCACCAAAAAGGATTTAGACCTGAACACTACATCGAAAATGTCGTCCTAGCAGTCCTGGACGAGTTAAGAAAGGGAGCAGACCAGGGTACCACCCAGGCCCTGGTGCTCCTTGCCCTGTCGGCTGCTTTTAACACTGTCGACTATCAGCATTTGGTCGACCGTGTCAGCAGCGCAGGGCTCCACGATCTGCCATTGAAATGTATTACCTCCTTCCTTAGCAATCGTTCCCAATCTGTTCGCCTCGCTAGTTTCAGGGCAGAACAAACAAAACTGACCTGCGGGGTTCCACAGGGTTCCTCCCTCTCACCTCTACTGTTCAACTTGTACATTCTAGCCCTGATACCAGCCTTGCGTAAGAGAAAGGTCATGGTGTTCAATTATGCACATGACCTCCAGCTGAATTTTAACATCGATCCATCAGTCTCATCCATCATAAACTTCCAATCCATAATGAACTTCATTAGTGACTGGATGAATGCTAATCAACTCAAACTTAACCCAGATAAAACAGTTGATTCTTACTGGTGGGGTGGCTAACCCGTGGAACTCCAGCTTTAGGGAGCCCCCCAGCCCCGGTCTCGTCAGTAAAAAGCCTGGGAATAATGATCAGCAATGATCTTACCATGAAGGCCCAGGTTAGCTCACTGGTCTCAGCATGCTTTTCCACCTGCGCAGAATCCGAAAAACCAGTAGATTCCTCTCCATCCATCGAACCTTGACCCAAGTGATTCTCGCCCTGGTTACCTCGTGTATCGATTACGCCAATTCCCTGTACGTTGGTATACCTTCGTACCAAGCACAACGCTTGCAACGGGTTCAGAACCAGGCAGGCAGATTTATTCTTGGACAACCTAGGCACTCCCACGCGAAACCATTGCTGAAAAGCCTACATTGGCTTCTCATACCCCAACACTGTCTGTTCAAGCTGGGCTGTACCATTCACAAAGCCCTGTTAGGACGTGGCCCTGCTTTTATCGCTTTAAACATTCAGCGGTATCTTCCCTCTCATGATCTACGTTCCTCCAAAACGAACTTGCTGGTTTCCTATTCTTTTAAACAGAAGAAATACGGTGGCCTTAGATATACAACCTTGGCCCATCCAATTTTGGAACGTCATTCCTCCCTATTTGCGCATGGCGGATTCGTATACCCAATTTAGGAAATTACTCAAGGCTGCCTTTTTTCCCATGTTTGCAACTGACACCCACTCACTATCTGGTACGGCTACTGTTCTGCCCATAGTGCCAAGAAACCGTCTGGTGAAGGCGCGCTCAAGAAATACATTTTAACATAACATAACATAACTGCTTGCGGCTTGCCTCCCACGGCTTTCAGATCAAGGCACCCGCAAAACTTAGTGGCGCAAGGTGGACACCATACAACAGCCCCTCTCAGTTTCCTGTAACTTTCGTCAAGGCCGGCTCACCGCCGTGTGGATTACCGGCTCTCGGCAGAGTTGAGGAGTTGGCCGACCGGCCCAACACTAAGGCCCGGTGGGGCCGTGGGGGCCCAGCATGGCGCTGGTGGCCAATAGACAAACAAGCAGCCAAGAGCACAGAGAGCACCATCAAGAGGCAGCTGAGCTGAGCACGGAGGAGCCATAGAGATCTGTGCTGCAGGTGAGGACGTCACTGCTCACTTACTCGATCGCACCCGAGGAGGCCCGGCCCAATTGCCGATTGCCGACCGCCAACTGCTGAACCCTGTACCATCGCCCTGTATCATCACCTCCACCCTGTTGAAGTGGCCTGGTAGCCTTGAGAACCTTACTGGGAGGAGTACAGGGAGGGGGTGCGCTGCTTGTGCGGTGCACTGACCAGGCAACGGACTACAGTGCACATAGGCAAGCAGCAGGAGGCCTGTTTCCATCAGGAGGGTGTTGGGCTCAGCTCTCAACCGGTACACAGGGCACAGTGGGGCATGGATTAACGGGTTGGCACCCCAACACCATCGAACATTAGAGTCTGCACCTGCACCCGGATTCAAGTTCACACAGCATGCTGTAAGTGTTTGCTCCATACAACGGGCTTGTCCATTCTCACAACACTGACTGGCACCACAGGAAGAATCCAGTTTTAGGAATACAGTTGCCAAGATCAAATTATCATGGTTCAATATCTCTGATTGTTTTTCTAAGTGTTACCTGGATTTTCGGAATTGTTTTTAGCAAGGCTTGTTTTTTACAGTTCATGTTTCTGCAGGTTTTGAAAAGCCCAGTGGTTTGATATGCAAAGGAGCGCTGCACGTTTTTAAACAGATTCTTCCATAACGTGCAGCAGGTGTGAGCCCACCCAATCTTGTCTATAAAAGGCTGCTCTGAGCAGTGTCTGATGCGCGTGTTCGTCTTAGACTCCCAACTTACCTGTGGATTTCACGTCTTCCTCCCGGCTCCCTCGTCCTTCCATTTCTGGTGCTTCCGAGTTCTTCCCTTCTCTCCTGGACTCCTCGGATCTTACTGTTGTTTGGTCCCCTCTAACATCGGACCGTGGCGTTTCCGGCGCTTCCTGATTTCCGGCCCCTCTGCACAAAAGCTCCACCTGCAACAAAGAAAAGAATCAAAGTTACAAATTACAGTAAGGCACGAATTGGGCTCACTGCAGCGCTGCAAGTAAGTGAATAGAAATTAACATTAAGAATATTGTATAGAGCTAAAACAAAGGCATTACCGGACAATGCAAATACAGTAAAGAGCGCAGTGACTTCCTAGAGACTTAAAGTCCTTTGCTAACAACTCAAGTCAATAAGACTATAAACCTGAGTTTAAAGCAGCGCAATTTGGTTCTCAGTACTATGCCCCAGGATATATAAAGATCGCAAAAACTTGGTGAAAGAGACACTGGACATCTATCACGTTTAATGCAAAACATATGTTTATGTTAATGTGCCATTCAGTGAGAGCCTTTTTCTCATGAACAAGACTTGTTATTGATCTGTGAGTAGAATTGAGTCGCTTGCTGAATACATATTAACAGGCACAAGTGCTAGTATATGCTTATAGTAACAAGATTTATTTTTATTTAAAGGAAGAAGTTATTCAAGACCATAACAATAGCTCTGGTGAGCTGATTAACCAGAGTAGAGAGGTATTTAGTCATAGATCTGAACACAACTAGTATTTAGTTCTAGAATGTTATAAGAATTAGAACAGATCTCATTGTGTGTTTTGTTTGTTTCTGTTTATTTAGACACAACAGCCCAAGAACTGTCGCCATCCATAGCCAGTGCCAGAGGAGCTGTGTTTGTGTCTCTTTTGTTATTTTATCCACTTCCCCCTTCCCTTGGGCTTCATGTGTTTACGCACTGTTCAGTTTCAGTGACATGGACCAAGAGGCACAGGTGTGGGATCGAACAGTCTTCACTTTTCCAACAGAAGATAAATGGATGCACAGGTGAGCGGGTCTTGGCACATGCACGGTAGGACTTTCACTTAACTCCATCACTCCATCACTTTACTTTACCTCATCCGATTGGATGTCCAGTCCATGTTTTCTCTTAGACCACAATAGCAGCAGTAGCAGCAGGAGTAGGAGTTAGGGGTTGCACGAGTAATCAGTCACTCCCTATCCACCCTATCCACGCCTACCCACCCCGCGTCAAGTGAAGTACCTCAAAGGAATCTTTAAGGGGTGAAGTTCCATTGATGCCCACAGGAGAACAGGGAGAGACAAAGCAGAGGCCAAACCAAAAAAAAGAAGCAGTGGCAAGATGAACCAAGGAGCAAGTGCCTTTCCCATTGAAGACAAAGCGCTGGAGAACAAAATCAACATTGTCACAACGCCTTAAAAAACACAAGCAGTCACGAAATCAAAGATCACAGACTTTCTAATCTCACCAGTACCTCCAGCGCCCAGGACAATAAAAAAAAGGACGTGCTGCTCAGTTGACTCCATGCCCAACTTGCTACAGACATAGATTAATATCCCATTAGAGAACAGCCAAAGCCCCCCGAAGATCCCCAAAATGACAGCCAACAGAATAACCGTGACAGCCCAAATAAACGCAAAGGAAGCAGCAAACATAGGACAATCAAATCTGCTCAACACACTATTAGAGGCACCAGAGGGAAAACCAAAGTGACGATCATTAAGCCTTGGGTCATTCTTTTGGGCTCAGTGGACCAAATTCGGGGGTTGACCCTTTTTTAGCCTCAGGTATGGATATAACTGACATCAAAATAAAAAATAAAGTAATTCCAGTAAACCAAACAGAGATCCAGCCCAAAAACACTGTTAATCCAATCTCAGAAACACAGAAGGAACAGGAGTGTGCAATAAGCAGCCAGGAGCCACCACAGGAAGCTCAAACAACAAAATAAGCTCCAGAAACACAAGAAGCACATGATTGCCTAATAAGTCCAATAAGTTGCCATAAGTCAAACAAAATTCCACTAATTGTATCAACAGGGCTTCTTCATGATTATTATACCCTTCTTCCACCCATCAAGGTCCAACTAGCGGACGGCCCTTGCTCCCAAACAAAAAGTAATAAACCAAAAAAATCTGATTTAGGCGCATGCCCGGGAGGAGAACTAGTTGATAACATCTGGAACAAACCAGGGGAGGATATTTGGTCAAGCCAGTAAGCAGGCGCTAATCAGACAGAACATTTCCAATCATCACAGGCCCCATTGTGGCTGCCGTTTATTGGCATTATGGAAACCATATTCTCAGCACTACTCCAACATTCAGGAAAATTAGAGTTACAAATCAATCTCTTGCAAATTTTGGCACCCCATGTCGTTGGCATAGACAGAAAAATACAAGATTTAAATTAACTTATTGAGCGAGTACAGAAAGATCCTCATATAATGTTCTACGAATGCCAATGCTCTGGAATAATGAAGCAACTACAGACCTTGCCCACAATCCTAACAGATATACTGTCAGAGGTAAGAAAAAACAACAGACCACCACAATATTATCGCAAGTATCTGCACGGAAAAGACCTCAGTCCAACAGAAGCCCACTACCACCCTGGTCAATTCAGTAAATGCGGAAACAAGTGTGGAGTCAATGGAAGGCAATTCAAATAACCTTACTTCAGGAACCCAGATGGAAACATTACAAAACATGCCAATGCAAAACAATCAGAAAAAATACAAGAATATGATGATCGACTGACCGAAGAAACAAGGCTACAGATAAACCAGCAGCAAAAATCTTATAACCCTTTAACAAAACGCGAACGGAAGAGATTGAGAAAAGCAAGGCAAAACAGGCAAAACAGGCAAAAAAGTAACAAAGCCACATCACTCTTTACTCAGTATCAGACCCAAGAGACACCACTGGTAAGCTGCCAGAATGTTAATTCACCTGGAACAGTTCCTGAAAATGGGCCAAAGGGAAAAGAGGCAAGCACAAGCCTCACAGAAGAACCAGGGGAATTTAGACACAAAAGCGACCATTGTGGCTCAAGTATGTCCCCAATGGGCTTAACAACAGTGCAGCTAAGTAGCCCAAAAGACTCCGAGCCCGCACATGGTTGCACAAAAAACAATTTGTAGACTGTTCATCAAAATATAAGACTCAAGCAGAACAAAAAAGTATATCTCAATACTTCCCTAAAAATACAAAGGCTCAACATGGAAACATCATGTCTAAAGTGCAACAATCATTAATTACTACACAATGGCCAGAGACTTTGACAGCCCATTTTCTGGCACCAGGCAACCAGGCAAAAGCTCAGTACAAGAAATCTGACTAGTTCAATTCAGTTAATAAATTAATAATAAGCGCACAAAACACACAAGCAGAGGAAAAGCACACAGGGGAAGTCAAAAATAGTAGGTTTACCGAATCAATTGATAACAAAGGACAAAACTATCCAGAAGCTTTAACAACGCTAGACATTATCCCGCATTGCAGCTCCAGAGGGAATTATGACATCCTCAACCGGAGTGCTATTTTAAAACTTGCCAACGGAATTGAAACATTAAAACACCTGAAAACAAACCATATAGAAAGCATCCAATTCAAACCACTCCCAAATGTAAAGGGAAGAGATAAGACAGTGGTAACTTGGTGCGACTCAAAGACGGTAAAGGAATTTTGGCAGCACAGAGAAGATTTTGCCAAATGGGTAATTGAAATTGAATTAACGGAAACAGAAAGTTATCCAGGCCCGTTATGCCCGATGACAGAGTCAAGATCACAAATGACACCGGACTACTTCGGGGGGCAGTAGGTCCTACTGCCAGTATCAAGAAAGGATGGACCAATCTACGTGTCATCCACCAAGGATCATCAGGAGCAACCATTCAAACTCGGAAAGTTCTACCTCCAAGACCAAGTTCCATGGAACACAGGAAGAACGAAGCATGAAAATGCAATTTGAAACTATGCTTGTGGAACATAAACGGACTAGGCAGGATACAGATCTACTAGTATTCCTAAAAAATATGATATTCTATTACTTCAAGAAACCTGGTCAACAGCATCTGTTCAAATAAATGGTTTCAAAGAATTTCAACAACATGCCGCCAAAGGCAGCTCACCTGGCAGGGCAGCCTGCTGGTTATCAATCTACTTTAGCACAAGTATACCATGGTCGTATGATCTGATTGGGTCTGGACAAACATGGATCCAGTGCATCAAAATTGTACTACCACATGATCACAAGACTTTCAAGATGCACGGTCAATTGTAATTTGTAATACCTACATTCACCCAGGGTCAAAGACGAAACAAGAGAAAATCGAGACCCTCAAAGCCCTGGTTATATCTTTGCAATCTACTTTCCCACAGGTGGGAATTGTAGTGTCAGGCGACTTCAACAGCTCCTTATTACAAGCAGAAAACACACAAAACAAACAACACAACAAATGTAATGGCAAAACAATCCCTCCACTAATAACAAACCCAAAAAAAAGGATATTTACGGCCAACTGTGTGCCTCAAATTTCCCTGAAATTGGCATGATCATTTTAAATGGATGCTTTCCACAAGATCAGCCAGCGGTATCGACCAGAATAGCCAAACAGGCTCAATCAGCACTAGACTACACCATAGTGGACCTGGACGTACTGCAAAGGATCGTCAGATACCAAATAATCCATAGACTGGCGAGCGATCATAGCCCGCAATCAAATGACTTCAGCCTTCAAATCGCAAGGGCACCAGCAAGCAATGACTTGTTGGGAATTCCCAGCCCATGTAACTTAAAAAAACTTGCGGGGAATGGAAAGAATGCCGAAGAAATAATGACACATTTAAAAAATGTACAGACAAAAGGAAAAGAACAAACATTGGCAGAGCATTGGACAAATTGGGAAAATATGTTCGTAAGTCTAATTGACAAATTCGGATCCCAAAACAAAAGCCACAGAAACAAACCAAGGTCAATAACTGCAGAGCCCCTTAGCTCCTTAGTGTGCAAAGAAAGGACTCTAAATCAGGAAATTAGAAAGTTAAGAGGAAAAGATCAGATTGCGGGTGAAGATATAAAGCAACAAATTTACAATTTAAGGCAAATATACAAAAAAGAGGTCTGGATAGCAAAGAATAATCAACAAACTGAAACTTGGTTAAAATTACTGGAAAGAAGAAAATCAAACAAAGTAGGACATTTTTGGCAGAAATCAATAAAATAGCAAACGAATCCTTCCGTGAACATAATGCAAATATATTAGAGACAGACTGGGTACATTATCTAGCGCAAAACCAGGGGAACAACAGCAATCAGCAAGTAATGAAACTAGATCACACAATCCAAAACCAACAAAAAAGCAAAGACTCCAAACAAAACTTTGAAGAAAATTGGATTAAATCTCACCAGGTACAAATGGTCATAAAAAAACGAAGGTCCACTGGGGCCCCTGGCCCAAATGGTTTGCCAAATGGGCTCTTTAAACATGACCAACTATTCTAGGCAGAATACCTTACCCAACTGTTTAACCACGCTTTTCAAACAGAAAGCATACCATCATCATGGAGGGGGAGCATCTTTCATCCAATTTTTAAAGCAGGCGCTAGATTGGACCAGGCGAATTATAGGCTGATTGCCCTTATTGACGTAGAAGCCAAAATATATTCGGCAAACCTTCTGACAGCATTGGGAGATTGGGTCACCATGAGCAAGATCCTCCCTATCACACAGACCAGGTTCAGGCCGGCAACAAACACCTTGTTTAACTTGTTAGCTTTGAATCTTCTTGTCAAAAAAGCCAATGACAAATCAACTAAATTGAACACCTGTTCTGTCAACTTAATAGCAGCTTTCGACACATTACCTAGGGATCTACTATGGCAAAAGATGGCAAATTGGAGTATTCCACCACTGTTACTGCGGGCCATCATCAATCTGTACACATCCACCTGGGTCAAGATAAAATTAGGGAATGATGAAAAAACAACAGCAAAGATCCCAATGTACTTCAGCCTTAAGCAGGGATGTGTACTGGCCCCCACTCTATTTAACATGTTTACTGCAGACCTGGATGAGAGGCTATCAGAAGTTCAATGTGATCCTCCAAAGTTAGCACACTGCAAATTAAGAAACATGCAGTGCGCAGACCACATTGTCCTATGCAGCCAGGCCCCAATGGTCCTACAGCGCTCCATCACAATACTGCTCGAATACACCAGAGAGCATAGTCTGTTCCTCAATTACAAAAAAACGAAGGTTATCTGTTTCATCACACATGGGACAAAACAAAAAATGTAAATGGCACGCAGCAGGAAACACCATAGAACAGAGTGTGGCATATAAGTACCTAGGAATAGTGGTAGACTAAAGGTTTACATTAAAAGATCACCTATTAAACATAAAAACCCAGGCAAACAATTAACGCTTTGCTCTAAATCTACTAAAAACAAAACTGAAGTGCCCATCCAACTTATATTTATAAAAAGTCATTGCTGCTAAGTTTCTTCCAACCCTTACTTACGACTCCAAATTACTCAGAGGACAAGATGCAAACTTCGAGAATCTCCTACAATCAAGGTTTTTTATTTACATCTTTCAGATCCCGCAGTTTGTATCTCAAGCACAAGTACTCCTGGAATTTGGGCTATCAAATCAGCACCCAGTAAGACAAGCAGCAATAATAAAAATGTGTTGGAAACTAAAAGCAGCACAAGAGGATTCCTTGATGGGGAACTGTTGGACCAAAATAAAGAATCAGACATAGGGAAAAAAGCCTGGAACACACAGTATTAGAAGAAGCATTGGTAACCCTCAAAATGCAAGATGCCTCGAACACTAACTATAGCTTTGCAGCTTTAAAAAAAATAGGCAATAATGCAGCAAAACAAGAAGCCTGGATCATAGACAAAGCCGTCCAAGCAAAGAAAAAACACGGCTGGACGGTACTATCTTCATATGAGAGACACTCCCCTCAACCATACATAGTCGAGCATATAACAAAAGCAATTTAACAATCGCTACTTCAAATTCAGTTGGGGGCTTTCATCTCAAAAGATCAGGTTCCAGCATGGAAACAAATATGGCCAACAACACTCAGCAGACTCTGCGGCCAACTGGAAAAAACTTTGATTCATTTACTGTGCATTTGTCCAACTGTGAATAATTTGACACAGTATTATTTATTACAAGCATTCCCTACATACCAACTTAGATAATTTCAGCCAGCAGTAATGTTAGTATTGAATAGTCAATTGTTACCGGTAACATGCAAGGCCACCAAATTCCTGCAGAAAGTCAGTCTTTTACTACAGAAATCCGAAAAATAGCATTTTAGAATTTTAGAACAATGCCAAATTTATAGTTTTCTTTTTATGGGACTGTTTTTTATATTTAGTTTTATCATGTAATCATTATATTGTTCTCCAAGGATCTGCATACCGTGGTACATTTCAGAGCATGAAATCAAAAGTTTACAACTTATGGAATGAGAAGCAAATCATTGCACAGCATCTAATTCAATGTTAATTTTGTAAATATGACAGTATATACTACCTGTGCATCCTTTTTACTTTTTAATGTTATTCGGATGATTTTAGTACAAAAATTGTAAAGGTTTTAATTAACTATATACAATATAATTTACTTTGACTTTGTGTCACCGAAGGTATGGGATTTTACAGGTGAAGACATTGGATTGATCAACGGTGTCCAACCTGTGAAGATACAGGTCAAACCCAATGCTGAATTTCCACAAATTCTGCAGTATAAATTGACTCAGAAAACTATGGCTGGAATACGACCTGTGATTGAGTCATTGATTGTTCAAGGCATTCGGAAAGAGATAAGGGGTAGTACCAGTAATTCACCTATAATGGGACTACAGAAGCCTAGCGGCAAGTATAGAATAGTGCAGGATCTGGTCAGGGTTAATTAAATCGTGACCCAATGTTGTCCTGTGTTACCGAATCCAGCTGTCACATTATTTTAGATACCATGTGAAGCCAAATGGTTCACAGTCATCGATTTGTGCCAAGCTTTCTTCTCCATACCATTGTGCGAAAATAGCCAATATATTTTCGCGTTCAGGATAGATGATCGTGGGTTAACATGGTGTTGTATCCCTCAAGGGTATACAGAAAGACCCTTTATCTTTAGCCAGTGTTTAAAAAAGAATCTTGAAGGATTGGTAATGCCCCAAAACTTAGTTCTGGTTCAATATATTGATGACCTATTGGTCGCATCAAAAACTGAGGACACATGCAAAATTGATACAGTGGCTTTGCTTAACCATCAGGCAGAGAATGGACACAAAGTGTCACCAAATAAGCTTTAGTACTGTCAAAAAGAGGTATAGTATCTTCAAATTGAGAAAGGAAAACGAAGGGTGTCACCAGATCGCATAGAGACGATTCTGCAAATGGGATCTCTGAAAACACAAAAAGAATTCTGCATGTTTTTGGGAATGGTCGGCTATTGTCGACAGTGGATCCCAGACTTCTCTTTAAAGGCATAGCCAATTCTGAGGTTGACTCAAAAAGATATTAGTGATCCGGTACCAAGGGATGACGATAGTTTTAGTGCCTTCTATGAGCTAAGAGAGAGTTCATGTCACGCTACGGCTCTTGGAATGCCAGATTACAACAAATAGTTTTTGCTCTTTTGCTGTGGGAAAGAAGGATGTGTATTAGCTGTACTCGTTCAGACAAATGGAGGTGCCCGCAGACCAGTGGCTTACTTTTCAGCTACATAAGATTCTGTAGCTTCTGCATTGCCTGGATATCTTAAATCTGTTGCTGCATCAGGTCTCAGCATTGAGAGATGCGAAAATATAGTCATGGTTCACCCACTGTTTGTGTATATGCCCCATTCAGTGGAACTGTTAATGACAAGGACTAAGACTCAACACCTCACCAACAAAAGGCTTACAAAATATGAACAAGTTATATTAGCTGCTGAAAATTTTACTCTCAAGCGTTGTACTACTTTGAATCCAGCTACATTGTTGCCTCTTCCACAGGAAGAAGGAGAAGATTGTGAAGAGCATGACAGTCTAGATGTTACTGAACTGTCTACCAAACCCAGAACTGACATTGTTGATGAACCACTGCTCGAATCTGATTTGATCCTTTTTGTTGATGGTTCATGTTTAAGAGACAATGAATGGTACTTGAGAGTGGATTTTGCTGTCTTTACTATTTTGGGAGTAGTCGAAGCTGCCTGTCTAACAAGAGCATATTCTGCTCAGGTAGCTGAAATTGTTGCCCTGACACGTGCCTGTACCATTGCAGATGGCGTAAGAGTGACCATCTATACAGACAGCCAATACGGGTTTGGAGTGGTTCACGATTTTGGACAGTTATTGTCTCAGAGGGGATATCTAACGTCCTCAGGCTCTCCCATCCGTAATGGCGAATAAGTTTGTCATTTACTAGAGGCCTTACAGAGGCAAAAGGCCATAGCAGTCGTAAAATGTGCAGCCCATGGGAAAGGAGAAGATTTTGTCACCAAAGGAAATAAGTAGGCCGATGAAGTGGCTCGCTTTTGTGCATTGCATGTTTGTATTTTCAATGGAGAATACGTAGGAGAAAGTGCAGAAGAGACTGAGCTTAGTATGATGTTGGCTGGAGCTGATACATGGGATGAGGTGAAGAGAGTGTAAGATGAGGTTTCAGTAGAGGAAGCAGCGTCATGGGTTAGAGCAGGCTGTCAAAAGAGAGATGATGGCATTTGGGTATCAACAGATGACAGGGAAGTGTTACCAAACTGTTTATTTAGTCCAATGGCAAGGCAAATTCATAGAGCAGTTCATCTTGGAAGAGACGCCATGGTGTGTGTGTTTAGACAGACATGGTTTAACTCCTGATTCCATGTGCATGCTGAAGTGGTTTGTCACAGGTGTCTTACGTGCCAGCAAATGAATGTGGGAAAGAGAACTGTGGTTGCAATGAGTCACATTGGAAGATCAGGAGGTCCTTTCAACAGAATACAGCTAGATTTCATTGAGATGCCAAAATGCAATAGGTTGAGATATGAATGAGATAAAACAACCTAGGCACAGTGGTATTGCAAATTGTCAAACAGGAAAATAACAATAAAAAGGAGGTGGGACTACACAGGAACAGAGACATTAGATTAATTTTGCCACTTCTTATTACTGTGATTTTTAATAAGATATTCTGAATTATGATATTTATGTAAATGTTTTGTTAATTGAGTCTTTTTTAATTGTATTTCTGTGTAATGTGATATACTTATTTCAAGCTTTTATTTACATTATTGTTGTCCAATGTCTTTTTTCCTTTTTAACATGTACATTATTAAACGCTAGAAACTGATCCTGTGTAGTCCCACCTCCTTTTTATTGTTATTTTCCTGTTTGACAATTTGCAATACCACTGTGCCTAGGTTGTTTTATCTCATTCATTTTTCCCTGACCTAGGACTGGTGTCCTTAATTCTTCAGGGGGTCCGTGTTAATTAATCATAGGTTCAGATATGTCCTGGTGGTGGTCTGTATCTTTTCACGATGGGTTGAGGCTTCTCCAACCAGGCGATGTAACAGTTTCACTGTGGCAAAGTTGCTCTCAAGGGAATTAATACTGTGGTTCAGAATTCCGACCTTGGTGGAGACGGATAGAGGAACACACTTCCATAACAAACTCATGAAATTGTGATGTGCAGCTTTGAAAATTGATCAGAGATTACATTGCAGCTACAGGCCTGTGGCTTCTGATCTAGCAGAACAAGTAAATGGCACAATCAAAATGAGGGTGTCCAAAGAGTGTTCATCAACTTCCTTGAAATGGCCTGAGGCTCTCCCTCTCGTGCTTATGAGCATGCGTAGTACGCCGGATAGGAAAACGGGACTCTCTTCCCACAAGATATTGATAGGAAGAGCTATGCGACTACCTATGGTGCCAGCGACAGCATTGATAAATATCACAGATGATTTGATTATGGATTATTGTAAAGGACTGGCTGATGTGGTTAATTCTGTGTCTCACCAGGTCGAGGCTGAGACAGCATCTACCTCGAGTGACCTGCTGCATGATCTAAGCCCTGGTGATTGGTTCGTTGTCCGAGAGCATGTGAGGGAGAGCTGTCTCGACGTCCGCTAGAAGGGACCATACCAGGTGCGTTTAGTCACAAGTCCAGTGGAGGATTGCCAAACTAGATCCACGCTTCCCATACTCGCAGAGTTCAAGCCCCTGTGGAGGACACGACGCCTTGTGTTCCGAGAAGTACAATCGAGGGTGCATCCGAAAGTGAATGACTCAGCAGAAGTGAGAGCTCTTGATGAAGAGGAACAATCAGCCGACCAAGACAGAATAAATCGAGCAACTCCTGGAGCGAATGCAGATTCTGAAATAGATGATATTGTGGAAGTGAACTTTGAACCGGAGCAGAGTGAACTATCTGGTGCAGAAGGATCAGTTCAAGAGGAAGAATGGAGGAGAACAGATACTGTAACAGCAAAGTGGCCAACAAAGAAAGAAAGGCTAAATCTAAGACTTACAGCTGAGAAAGATCTTGCTCCGATTCCTGAAACGTCTGAATCGACGAAAGTGAAACGGAAGAAAAAACGGATGGTCTGAGACGATTCTGAAGGAAGAGAGTGCCATCTCAAAAGTACGCATCTCCTGAGTGGACGTACCTAGCTGCAGATGCAGAAACCGGGAGAATCTGGGAGACTGGGAACAGGCATAGTGAGTCACAAAGGGAATACCCTGACAATCAATCTTTAGTTAATAGTCCCTGGGATTGACGCATTCGGAATACTGACTTTGACAGTTCCTGATTCACCAAGGCTGAGTGGATTGCGCTTTTTGATTCTCAACCAAGTTCATTTCCCTACTTTTGTTCGCCAGCCAACTGCACAAGAAATGGGAGAAATTTGTGCTGAAATATTGCAACTTCTTCTTACTATGCTTGGATCTAACATCATAAATGATGAAGAATGAACTTTAAAGAAACTTTTATTAGCCTTAGAAAGAAGAGAACTCAACCCCTAGAGGAAGAAGACTTGAATTTAGGGTCTTTTCACTAGAGATAAGAGGGGTGACTACATCTCTTCAATAGGTTTAGTGTTATTAAACTAAACATTGAGAAACGTATCGAATAAGAAAGACATTACAGGCAGTGTAAAGAACCAAAGTCAATCAAGTAACATAATCAGAGACTTTGTTGAAAGACATTACATTGAATCAAGATCAAGATGGAGTCCAAGAAATCAGGACACAAACAGAAGTGCCTAATTGGTACCCTTATCGTTGTGGGGATTATTTTCATAGTGGTGGTGATTGTTGCTTCGGTGGTAGGGTCTCGCGATCCTGAAAAGAATGACATCAAGCCTACCTCAGCTACTACAGGCCTAAATGGGGGTACACCTGCAAAAGATAGAGACATGATTAGTGAAACTAGCCGGATGCTACTCGTAGATTTATCAAAAGGAGATTTCACCTTGAATGCATATGCTCAATTGTTGTATGAGTATGTGGACACAATGGAAGCAAAAGATTGTTACGTGTGCATGCAATTACCCGCATCTGTAGAAGAGGGCATTTGATATCACCACTTACCTTTGACCTATGGCATCACATGTAGTGTATTGCTAAGCATGTTATATAGTTAGGCCCACTTTGAGTATTATTTCTCCAATTATGATGTAGTACTCTCAGAAGTCCCAGTTCAAAAGTATATGAATAAATATGATTATTCTAAGAAGGTAGAGAGGATGTCTACGTATTTTGTGCCCACCATTACATTAGACACTTCATATGCACATAGGCATAATTTAACTTGCATGCTGACTGACATCGAAAAGAAATTCATAGATCAAATAGAGGATCGACATAGACAAACACTATTTAGACCAGATCTGAAACATAAGGTTATTCCATGGACGCAGGAAGAATTAGATCATAAGGCAAAGGCAAGCTCTGGTCACATAGCTTTAGACTTTAAGCAAAAGGGGAAGTTATGCATTAGACACCCATCAACTTACTATGATATGATCTTTGTTGGTGAGAGTGATTGTGAACATATTTTCTTAATTGAAGAAGCAATAAGAAAGGCATTATTTGATAAATTGACCATAGTGCCAAATGTGTATTTTGTGTGTGGACAAAGTGCTTATGTGAAATTGCCCAAGAACTGGTATGGCACCTGCTACCTAGCAGTAGTATTTCTCCAAATCTTCCATGTAGAGGATCTATGGCCGTTAGAGGAAAAAAGCATTCACAGGGGGAAACATGGTGTAAGTGTGGGTGATATATTCTGAGCCATGATACCAAGTGTGGGTGTGATCTTGAATGATGTGCAAATTAAAAAGCTGGCAACTATAGTAGATAAACTCTCTGTGAATATGGCCCAAATCTTACTACTTGTGGATGGGGAGATCGTCTCGATAAGGGCTATGGTTCTTTAAAATCGACTTGCTTTAGACGTTCTCCTAGCAAAAGCTGGAGTAGTCTGTAGATTATTGAAAGTGCAGCAAAGCTGCACATACATTCCTGACATTAGTGAGGATATACGTAAATATATCAGTAACATCTCAGAAATCCATCAAGATTTGAGTAACTTAGCTGCAGATGGCTTATGGGAACAAATTGGCAAGGGTTTTGGAAAAATTGGAAGTTAGTTTGGCAACCTGGGACAAGGGATGGTGGGATACATCTTGAAGCCCATCATAATAGCAGTTGTTTGTATCATTATACTATTGGGAGTCATTAAGGCTTACAAATGGCAAAAAGCACGTAATGCTGTAAACTTGAAGAAATGAGAGCAGCAGTTAGAACGACTGCAGGACAGTGACTATCAGCATCTTAAGAAATTAGAGAAATTCAGACAAGAACGACAAACTACAACTTCTAGGTAGATCGCTTTCTTCTGCAAAGACAAATGATAAGAATGTAAGATGTTGGTGTTATGAAACTAGTCATAAGAGGGGGGAACTGATAGAGCGCATATAGCACTCTACTTGTAGCGGTGCAGTATATTAATGGTTCAAACGCACCTACATATGTTTAGTATCATTATGTATATTATATATTATGTTTTAAATGCATGTATGCTATATGTTAACCAAGAAGTGTAAAGCACACGTTAAATAGAATACATATGTAATGGAAGACATTAAAATGTCTATGCACCTGTGTAAGAAGACATTTTATTCATATTAATATAATTATTTTGGTTTGGGGAGATAACTGGAATGTCTTTGAACAGCCTGAGAAGCGAGAGGGGAGGATATCTTCTGTGCCTGGCCTTTCTACTCTCCAAGGTTACAAGAAGCAAAGAAGATTTAATTAAAGAAGGAATGGAAATTCACCGAAACCCTGAAAGTGAAATAATATGTCATGTGATACATTTAGGAGGGGGCTAAATGTACTCATTTTGTATTATGCGCAGGTCCAGAAACGGCACACTTCTAGATTTTCTGAGGAGAAGAAGCATCTTAAAGCAAGCTCTGTTGAATTAAGCTATTTGACCCATTTGACGGGAGGTGCTGCCACCTTTAAGAACTAAACTAGGGGTACCAGCTATAGTCATCATTTATAAGAGTAGAGTAGGAAAAGATATTTCATGCTTTCTTCCCTGATGAAAAAGGATTTGGATTCCGCCTCCATTTTGGGCTGTGTATTATTCTTGGAGTTTATAGTTTTGTGTCTCTTTTGCCGAATCAATTATACGCCTATATTTGGCTCTGTATTAATTTTCCTGTACCTATATTCATTGATTTTGCGGTGTGTTTATATACAATTATTTTTGGCCTTATAATAAAAATCCATAACTGGAATTTGGAGTCTGTGTTCTTTACAGCATGACTGCTTTGTGAGTATAAATATTAACGTGTTAATTTTCCCCTCAACAACTATTAGCAGGCAAATAAAAGACCACCCTAGCTGAACTTGGAAAGTAAGGCAAGGCCCAAGTTTGGCTCTATCACTCTCTTATTTAAAAATGCAGTAAAAGTAACTTGTGAATGGTGTATCGACCAGTGTTGAAAAGTAATGCATATGTTTATCAGCTACTTCCCGGAAAAAGGGGCCTGTGCATCAGTTGTGGCGTTGCATATATTTTCAAATGGTAAAACAAACACATGGCCAGAGTGCAGTCCCTTATGTCAGCGGTGACGGACATGATCGTAGGTCACAAGGCTTGTGGCAGCATTTTTTTTGTCAACAGCTCTTAGAGAGCATACAAAACATTGTGATATTCTTCGATTCCTGGATTTGCAGGGTACCCTCCAAGCGAAACTAAATATCACTGCAATTTTGACTCTGCACAGATTAGTCTGAGAGGTGCGTTATTGCACTTAACGTGAGTATTTGCCTTCTCTGGTGCATGAAATTCTATGTATTAAATGGTTTACCAACCTGCAGCCAGGAGTCAGTGGCCATACTTTCTGACCTGTTTCCTGTGTTTCTACTCTGGAGTATTTGAGTGATTTTAATTAAGGAGGAACTCTGACTTTCTTCGCCCAAGAACCGTTTCTGCAGTCTGCAGCTGCCAACATTAAAGTAGGACTGCAACTGTGAGTCAAAGGGATACAGAAAGATGATTCTGGAGCCCGTTTTGGGAACTGATGAAGATGGAAGACATGTACACTATTTTTACATTTTTGGCATGGTAGCTGCATTTCTGTTTCGAGTTCCTTATATAGAAGTAAGATGTTTTTTTTACTGTAGTCAGTTACTGGCACGAAAAAGAAAGTTAGGGTGGATTTATATTTTTGAAGTGACTTTGCTGTGCTTGCAGCGTTAATATTTTTCCTTTGTATTGTGCTCCTGAGCAGTGGAGAGAGTTGATCATCTTAATGGTCTTTCTTTGGTGTATTGCGCTGCAGATGCCTCCTGTGGGTCTGTCTGTCATTTTAAGTTTTATAGCTTTCAGGTGTGCCAGTGTTACTGTGCAATGTGCAAAATGTGCTCTCTGTGTTTTAAATATTGTGTATGTGTTGCAAAATGGGTTCCAATATTTGATCACCCAGTTTTGGACTTTTTACTATGTGTGAATCTCACTACTTGGGTCTCACCTATGGTAATCACATGGTATATAGACTGCAGTGTTCGCCTTTTAAGATAAAACCACTGTGACGCAGCATGGGTAAGTGGCACTGGGCTCTTTACACATGTGCAAAAACATGTGTACAATTATGCATGATGCACATGGGAACCTACCGTCATGCGCAGCCTAGTAGCAGTTGGGGGGAATCTGCAGTGCTAGATATGACCTGGCAATGGCTTTATAATCTTAGTGGTACTCATAGGCAAAGTCAGTATGATTTACTGTTATGTCTGCAGTGACTCTGTATTATATATATAGAAAGAAATCTGCCTTAAAGGCAGTTTTGCTTCCCCTTAGGCCTACAAAGTCCCAAGAGGTATGTTGGGGTGAAACAAGGGCCTAGTTTGACTACACAGGTCCTAAGATCATGCAAGCACACCTTATCGATCATCCAGAATTTTCATATTTCTATGGCTCAGCTCAAGATTACAGTCCAGACCTTTTGGCACCCTGCTGGGCTGAGCTAATTACTCTGCTTCCAAGCAGAGGGAACAAAGGCGTTCACAAAAAATATGTAATTAACATTGCTTCCCTCACCTCCTGAGAAAATAATTTTGGGGAAGAAAAGCTGCATCTGTTAATTAGCTGCCACACAGTACCCACAAGAAAACTGAACAAATGAGGAATCCCAGACCTCTTGAGGAAACACAGGAGGGAGCTTCTCTTTGAAGTTATGGTGGGAAATACCTTGGCAGTGATGTGAACTATGGGCGGAGCTGAGGCTCCCAGTGTAGATGTGACTAGCGACTTCTGGACAGCAGCATCTTGACCCAGGATGCTTGTTTCCGGTCCAGGGAAGACATGGCTTGGCAGTTCGGGCTGGACTGTTCCCATGAGGCACAGGGTCAGACTGATTTGCATATGGCCATGTCTGAACCGGGGTGGCTGAGTGACCTAAAGAATGGTGATGGATTAAACCCAGATCAGTTGACTGGGGGTGAGTGTTTGATCTGCTCAAACGCTCCGTCCATCATCTCCTTTTGTATCGCTTTGTTTGCCCTAAGTTGGCAGGGTTTGCTTAGACGTGAGTCCCTTGCTCACTTGGCCACTGGATTCAAGATAGCCTTGCTGATGAGGATTATGAATCCGAAACCGGTCCCAGGATACTTGTTTCCGGTCCAGGGAAGACATGGCTTAGCAGTTCGGGCTGGACTGTTCCCATGAGGCACAGGGTCAGACTGATTTGCATATGGCCATGTCTGAACTGGGGTGGCTGAGTGAGCTAAAGAATGGTGATGGATTAAACCCAGATCAGTTGACTGGGGGTGAGTGTTTGATTTGCTCAAACACTCCGTCCATCATCTCCTTTTGTATCGCTTTGTTCGCCGTAAGTTGGCAGGGTATGCTCAGACATGAGTCCCTTGCTCACTTGGCCACTGGATTCATGATAGCCTGCTTGATGAGGATTATGAATCTGAAACCGGTCCCAGGATGCTTGTTTCGGGTCCAGGGAAGACATGGCTTGGCAGTTCGGGCTGGACTGTTCCCATGAGGCACAGGGTCAGACTGATTTGCATATGGCCATGTCTGAACTGGGGTGGCTGAGTGAGCTAAAGAATGGTGATGGATTAAACCCAGATCAGTTGACTGGGGGTGAGTGTTTGATTTGCTCAATCGCTCAGTCCATCATCTCCTTTTGTATCGCTGTGTTTAATTAAGGGGCAGGCGATCAATCAAATGCAACACTTCATGGGCAGGCTACATTATCCCATGTTGATTATTTTGGCTCATTGTGTTGCAGATGTGTTTAAGTGTGTCTTGTCTTGTGTTTGTTTTACATGGAATGAATGTGTTGTGGGTAGGCTGGGTGTAGTCGCATGCTTCTTACTGTGGTTTGCTTTGTGTTTGTGGAGGTGGCCTGCTTGTGCGTGTTGGAAAAAGGGAGATGTGTTATTTCCTGGCTTGTATGCTCTGTATCTAGTGTCTGTGTCTACAGTGTCTGTGAAAGTAATATAGAATTCTGGTGTGCAGTGGACTCCACCAGTCAGTTGAAAGAGTTCAGAAGTCCTAGGGCTGTGCTGGTGTCAACGTACTCCTGGTGAGGTGCTAATACATGTAACTTACATTAATAAATAAACATAAAGGTACAACTACCTGTGGACTTTCGTGCATCTTAACAAATTCTCCATTTAGGCAGTACAAGTGGCTTTAAATAACACTCTTTTTGCTAATGAAAGCCTTGGCCAGATCTTAAGGTGTACAGAGATTGACTACCTACATGCCAGTCCTAATAGGAGCCAGGCCATGACATTTTACCGAATTGAAGAAGGCTGATAGGATCATCAAGGTGCCCCAAATGCAAGGCACAACCATGGTTTATGCACACTAACACAGGGAGCTGAGACTGTAGACTAGGACTGTCTTTCTACAGAATCCACTATGACTAAAAACAAACGTATTCAATGCACTAACCTCGGTGCTCAAAGAGGAATCCTGAGTATATTTAAAACTGAGAATGCATAATGATGTTACCCGGACCAGTGACAGAACCAAATTGGATGCCAGATTATGGAAGCCGGAACAAATTTGTTAGTTATCAAAGTTAAAATATTACTTCTCAAACTGAACATAAGTGACATGCATAGTAAATACTTGTGTGCAACATTGGCCCTTCAAACAAAGGAGGATCTGAATAGCATTAACATAAGTAAAATAACAAAAACTAAATTATCGCATTACAATATATGACCATATACACAATAAACTATGTAAGGTAGAAAGGAGGGAAAGTCACATGTGTGTAAGGTGTGAGAGAGACAACTGAGAGTTAGCCCAGTAGAGATGGAGAAACACTGTCATGAGCTGTCAGAACTTATGTCTGCTCATACATTCATTGTAACAAACGTCCAAACCTGCACCCTCACACACATTCATGAACTCTCAACTACAGACACTCACAAGCACCCCACACAAAGAGGTGCACAACTACATACTGATGTACTCACTCAACTATGCACTAACACAAATATACACTCATAGGCATTCACAATCACTGGTGTGCATATACCCATACATACCCTCTGCACACACAACAACACACAAAGAAGCAGTGAGATATATGCCAGGCTAGTAAATGGCTGGTTAGGGTGATGTTGCTGAACAGCTATAGATTTTTTTAATTCTTTATATTCAGATTAGTCAATAAATTTAAGTAAGTGTACAGAAATCTCATAAAGTTATGGTTGGAACAAATCATCAAATATTGCATCAAGTGTGTTCCATAAAGGACAAATACTTTAATCTAAAAAATAGGACCAGAATTTGAAGTTAGTAGAACCCATGAAGAGTTCAACTTTAATGGAAAAGAGTGAGATAACAAGAGCATAAAGATCAATATCCAATTAAAGCAGGTGCATTTCCCATTAAGAGTAGTTCATGAAACTCATCCAAGTGTCAGTAACTCGAGTAAAGAAACATACAACTGCAGTAGCATTCTTAAATATTGACCATCAATAGTAATGCAAAAGATTAACATCAGCAGTGGTAGCCACAACTGTCAGAAAAAGGACAAGGAAATGGGTCTGGGTCTCAGCTTCTCAGCTCCAAGTCTAATAAAATCCAATCTAATCTCACTTGGAATGAGCACTTATATGAAAAAGCAACAATATGTTGTAGACATTGTAGACATTGTATCAGGCTTTCCTTCTTCAGTTCGGAATCAGGCAGCTGCCTTTATCTAAGTGTGAGTTCAGTTCTTCTTTCCCACAAAATAACATGCAGTTTTCAAAGATTTATTACAGTTTGTTACTGATATCCTACGTATGCAGCTTCTTGATTCATAAGCCTCCATTCCCAGAAGCATTGAACACAGTTTAACATTCTAATGTTAAATGTTTCATTGTGTAAACAATGAACTATGCTAAAGAGGAGAAACATCAATTTTCAAAAATACTATTTAGTAATACATTTCATTAAGATGAACAAGAAATGCAGTTTTAAAATGCACAACTATTCTAGTCAAACATTATGTAAAATATGGGGAAAATAGGAATTAGTTATTACAATAATATGTTTCTTAGCCAAATGTAATGCATTTGTTAAACCGGAACATTGTGCAGTTATGGCGAATATATATAAGCATGGCACATTAAGTTCAAGCTTGCATATCTCAACAATGTTGAGTTCACTTCTAGTTGAAAGGAAACATGCATTTAGGTGTTGCTGTGGCCTAGACGAATAACTATGTCTGCATAATGCAGTTTGCATATTTAAATGGGTATAATTTCATCTTTACATTTTTATGTTAATCATTGCAAATAGCGGTTATTCTAAATGATTTGTACCTTAATTAGTTACCTTCTTTAATTCCCCCCATCTGGTGGTTATCTTAACCATCACATTGTCTTGATTTCACATGTGAGTTTTTTTCGAAGAGCACTTCCATCTTCAGTTGAATCTTGTTGTTTCATTTAAAAATGTGGAATTATAATGACTTTCTGTAATCATCTATCAAGAGATTACTTAGTTCTAATTCTTTTTCAAATTTTCTTTTTCTTTCTCTGTTCTTTCTCTTGTGTGAGTAATATCTGCATCCTATAAATAAAGCAAATAAAGATAATAAACAAAGTATTATGATTAGTATTGGCATAAGTATAGGTTTCAAAATGCCTCCTCCTGCTCCTGTAATCCAATTTCCAATGTATGCATTTCTTTTCCTAAATTTTCTTAAAATGTTAGATGTTTCCAACTCTTCTAATTCAGGTTTCAAGTCTGAAATGGTCTTTACAAATTCATCTATTTTCTTACACTTTTCAGGTATGTATGAACAACTGTGGGTTAATTTGAACATTCTGCAGACTCCGCCTTTTTTTGCGAGTAAAATGGCTAATGCTAAGTGATCCTGCAAAACCAATGGACCTAACTGCTACAAGCTCAGTGTTCACTCCTAATAAAGCTCCAGAAGTACCAGTTTCCAACTTGTCGACAACAGTTGACAGTTTTCTAATCATTTCATCATTTATTATGACTCCTACGGGTGGAATGATTACACCAAATATGTATCCCTCTAACCTAACTTCAATTTCTGTACTACATTTGTGTCTATGTGCTGGTGTCATTGTTAATGTATTTATACTATATAAATGGTACATTTTAGGAAATAGTGCAGCTAAATAGCAAATACCCTCCCAATCGGCTGGCAACTGGAAATAAGCACCCTCTCCACAAATAAAATTAACTCCTGGAATTGTGGATTCATCTCTCTGCAAAAATGTGCCTTGATCCTTCTACTAAATCAACTGTATGCTCATAACTACTATTCCCTACATGT
Source organism: Lissotriton vulgaris (assembly GCF_964263255.1). Classification (NCBI taxonomy): domain Eukaryota; kingdom Metazoa; phylum Chordata; class Amphibia; order Caudata; family Salamandridae; genus Lissotriton; species Lissotriton vulgaris. The sequence continues at coordinate 712,281,405 of NC_141689.1, read as the reverse complement.
CTGGTTTGTTTAAATGTCCTTCGTTTATAAATGCAGATTTTCTTTATGTTGACTGTCTAATCTTAATTCTGGGTAAGCCATTTTATTTCTAAATTCATCTTCTTCCTTCTTCCAAACACTTTTTAAAACATCACTATGTTTATCGTTACTACGTGTCATGTTAGTGGTTCTTTCCTCTAGAGCCAAAATGAAAACTTTCTTTAGTGAACTTATCAAGCAGGTTAAATTGTTTTGATAAGCTTTAAAACTATATAGGTCTGCATGGCATAAAGTAGTACCAATCTATGTACATTTCTTTTGCTTGCAGGTGTACTTTCATTCTTTGTTTTAGAGGCACTCTAGATAGTATTACATCATAGTTGAAATAGAAATATTTAAAATGTTCGCATTTATATACAAGTGAAAGTAGTATTCTAGAGGAAATTGCATATGATAATGGTATATGATAATATGGTACTTCTTCAGTTGCTGATGATGGTCAATGAGCAAAAACATAACAGTCTTATGCTCCCATGGCATATGTATATTCCTGTACTAATCTAGAATAAACGGGGGCGTGGCTTACGCGCCGGCGTGTGATGGCGCTGCCTCCGTGAGCTCCGTGACGACGCGGGACTCCCGACTAATTTCCTGGTGTTTTTCCGGCATACGGAGACCGCCAAAAGACTTTCCTACACGGCGGAACATGGTCCCCGTGTACTGCGAGCGGCAGCGGCGCCTGTAATTGCCGCTTTAAGATCTTTTTACCGCTGCTCATTTCTAACTCACTACGGTACGCGGGCGGCCGCCGTTTTCTGGCATATCTAATGCCGTTTCAGCCCGTCTGCTGCAGCCAAACCTCATGCTATGACAAGGTATGTGTCAAGCCCTGCGCACCATGATACAAATGCATTTTCTTGACTGTTGGCACCAGAGTTCTCCTCAGCACCTTTACTTCCACTAATACTAATTCTCGGCGGCCATTTTGTGGTGCTCTCTGGGCAATGCTCCATACCTTCCTTTCCTGTGCTATCAATCTTTCGTGGAACACCAACTAACTCCCTTGGGTCCCATATTTCATGGACGCTCTGCTGTTTATTAGCTAACATATTCCTGGATGTTTTTTTTTTTTTTGGCTACGTAAAACATTGATTTTTGCTGCTTCTCGATGCCTGTCTTGTAGGTCTGAGGTAGTATCTCTCCAGTGCTCCTTGGCACCTCATATAGGTCATCTTTTTTCCAGTACTCCTTATACTTCTGCATATAGGGTCTCAACACTTTTACTATTGCGGTGTGGCTTCCAGTCCTGTGGTCCTCCTAGTTCGCCCCTCTGTTGGCATCATGTCTCAGGACGCAGGCCATGCAAGAGCGTCTGTCACCGGAACCAAGCCGAAACGCCCTAAGAATGACCCTCCATCTCCAATTCGCACCTCTCAGAACCCCGTGTTGGATTCCATTTTAGAAGAGGTACGTGGCCTACAACCTTTCATGGTGGCAACTAATGAGAAGCTCAAGCAGATAGAAGACAGATGGGTCGTCATGGAAAACAAAGTCCTGCAACTGGAGCAACGCATCAATGACGTCCAGGATGTCTCTACAAAAATTCCTATTCTTGAAAAGGAGATACAACAGTTGAAGCTTCACACAGAGGACCTTGAAAATCGTAACAGGCGGAATAACCTACGTATTTATGGTGTTCCGGAGTCCATTGGGGAGGGCGATATGGTGTCCTTCATCCGCAAATTCCTCTACGAACTTTTGGAACTCCAACCTGAATCTACTCCTCTAAACATACAGCGTGCTCATCGTTTGGGACGTCCAACATCTAACCCGGCCAAACCCAGAGGCATTATCCTACTTTTTCTGGAATTCACTGAATTGATGACTGTTCTTAAAGCTGCAAGAGCAAAACGTCGCCTCATTTGGTCGGGCCACACCATCTTCATAGCCCAGGATTTATCGAATGCTACGAATGCACGTCGCAAGGAGTTCCTCAATCTGCGTCCACGTATGAGGGAATTAAACATTCAATATGGAATTCTTCATCCTTGTCTCTGCAGAATAACACACAATGGCCGTTCCCGTACCTTTGATGATCCACAGAAGCTTCGAGAATATCTACAAACCGTCTCTACTTCCACGGTGGACACTAATGACTGAAAATAACTCTTTTCTATTTTCTGCATTCACTTTTCTTATGTCTTGACGACTGTTGTGGCCTTGTCCGGTCTCTGTCGTATCGTTATTCACTACGACTTCTCTTCTTGTTGATCATATTCTATCTATATTCCCGCGTTATCCTTGCTCTGTGAGGTAGGCGCCCGCGTTGGCGTCTCCATGCTCCTACTATCTAGATATTCTCTTTTTTCTCAGATCTGGCGCCCTTGCCTTGATCTGTTTCTTATCTATTTCCTTCTTTTTCTTTCCTTTCTTTTTCTTTTTCTTTTCACAGGCCATTTATGTTTATCCCTTGCTCATTTATGTTCCGTTCTATTCTTTATGTCACTTACTTCCTTTCTTATTGCTAACTCCAGTACTCCTCATTGTTCCTCCTCGCTTCCCCTAATGATTGTGATGCTTCCTCGTCTATTGTTTCTCTATATTTACCCGATTTGTATTGCCTTTGTTTATATTGCGTATTTGACTCTCATTTCTAACATGTTTGTCTCCATTGTCTCTCCTTGTAGTTCCTTTCCTGCAGTGTATTGGACCCAGTTGTTACCCTCCTCCCTTGCCTTCCATCATGTGTAACATTGTAACGTGGAATGTTCGTGGTCTCGGCAACCCTGTTAAACGTCAAAAGGTATTGTCCCATTTATCCAAGTTGAACGCTCAGATTGCTTTTCTCCAAGAAACGCATTGTACAGATGTGGAATCGTTGAAACTTAAGAGGGCATGGGTGGGTCAAGTTGTATTTTCTCCTGCTGTTGATAAAAAAGGTGGTGTTGCTATATTATTTCGTAAAGGTTTGGATGTTCAAATTCTATCCTCTCAATCGGATGCTGAAGGACGTTGGGTTATGTCAAAAGTGACTATACAAAACAAAACTATGGTGCTCCTCAATATTTATGGCCCTGTCCGACCAGACCCTAAATTTTGGACTGATGTCAAAATCCTCATTTCCTCCATTGACTGCCCTAACATTGTCTTAGCTGGTGACCTTAACCAATGGCTAGACCCCTTTTCAGATAGACTATCTTCCTCCAAATTCCAGCCTGATAAGACACATAAATCCTTCTAATCAGCCATTGCCTCACGACCCCTCTTCGATGTGTGGAAAACATGTAATCCAAACTCACTCGAATACACATTCTACTCTAATGTTCACCACACCAGGTCCAGAATTGATTATATTCTAGTCAGTAAATCCCTTCTCCCTGCGATTCAGAAATCTGAAATTGGTTCTATTTTTCTTTCGGATCATGCACCTGTTTATGCCACTTTTGACCTGGCCCAAACCTCCTCCTCTTTCAATCGTTGGAAATTTAACACTTTCCTTCTCTCCGATTCTGTATTTATGTCTAAAGTTAAAGATTTCATCTCTGAATACTTCTCCCTCAATTTACCCCAAGACACGTCAGTTTCAAACAATTGGGATGCTTTTAAAGCTGCTTTACGAGGTTTCACAATCTCTTATGTATCTCGGAAAAAGATACTCAACCGTGACAAATACATCGCCCAACTTTCCAACATTAAGACCCTAGAACACTCTTACTTCTCATCCAAGAATCCTGATGCCCTCCTCCAACTTATCAAAGCCAAATCTGAACTCAATCAAATTGCCACAGTTGAAGCTTGCAACACCCTCTTGAAGGTTAAATCTAAATTTCATGGGGGTCAGAATAAAGCGGGAAAAATGTTAGCAAATTATCTCAAAATTAAATCTGAGCGAAAATCAATTGGCTCTATTCTCAATGAAGTAACCAATACAAAGGTTTCCTCTGATGAGGATATTGCTCAAGTTTTTCATAACTACTACAAACTCCTGTATACTGATGATACACACCCTGATGATGATGACCTCTCCCGTTTCTTCAAAGACCTTCCCCCTCCCCCATCTCTACCTACCGAATTCCATCAACTAGAGTCTGAAATTACCCCTCAGGAAATTCTCAAAGCAATTACCTCCCTCAAGAAAGCGAAAGCCCCTGGTCCAGATGGTCTCCCAATTTAATTTTACGCCAACATGCACTCTATTTTTGTCCCCCATCTCTTACAACTTTTTAACTCCTTTATTGCAAATGCTAAAGCCTCTGGCTCATTTTTGGACGCCCTAATAATCATAATCCCCAAACCTGACAAAGACCACTCCCTGTGTAAAAACTATCGTCCCATCTCCCTTATTATTTACGATTGTAAAATTTTTGCAAACATTTTAGCGGCCCGCCTCGAATCCCTTATTCCTCTACTAATCACAACCGATCAAGTTGGCTTTGTGAAAGGTCGACTTGCAGCTGACAATGCCCGTGTTTTTGCCAATATTATTTCCCACAGTAAACAATTTAAAGCCCCTCTAGCTGCCCTATCCCTAGACGCAGAGAAAGCGTTTGACCGAATTAATTGGAAATTCATGTTTAAAGCTTTACAATGGTTTGGGTTTGGTCCCCACTTCATTTCCTTAGTTAAACTACTTTATTCTGCTCCCTGTGCTAGTGTTTTTGTTAATAATCAATTCTCAACATTTTTCCCCTTATCCAGAGGGACAAGAGAAGGTTGTCCTCTTTCCCCTTTACTCTTTATTCTCTGTCATGAACCATTCCTCATTAAAATCCGCTCCAACCCCCTAATTCAGGGGTTCAAACAGTCATCGATTGAGACGAAAATTTTGGCTTATGCCGATGATGTCCTGGTCTACATGGCTAACCCGGTCTCTTCCCTTCCTCCATTTTTAGAAGAAGTCCGCTTATACTCCTCTGTTTCTGGTTACAAACTTAATCTCTCTAAAACGGAGGTCCTACCCCTCAACTCATCCTGTTACCAATATATGTTTGCATCGACTGATTTTGCATGGTGTCCCTCTAAGATTAAATACTTGGGTATTTGGTTCTCCTCTACCTTGCGTGACACACTCAAACTGACCTTTACTTCCCTCACTCAAAAAATTCAATCGCTCCTTCAATTATGGTCTCCCCTTTTCCTTTCCTGGTGGGGTCGTTTAGACACCATCAAAATGATGATTTCCCCACACATTTTATACACTGTATCCATGCTTCCTGTGAAAATCCCTAAACTGTATTTCAATCGGCTGAACTCCATCTGCTCCAAATTTCTGTGGAATAATAAAAGACCTCGTATTGCCTTCCATAAACTTATACGCCCACAATCCGAAGGTGGGGTTCGCTTTCCCGATTTCCAATCGTACCATTCTGCCTTTTTAGTAAAACAAGCCTTCTCATTGGCGTTCGATTTCAATGATACCCCTTTACCCAGATGGATTGCTATCGAAAGGTCCCTGTTAAAAGATTTTACTTTCCAACACTCCCTTTTCATGTCAAATTGTTCATTCTTGACTACACACCCTGTACTGAAATACTCCCATACTCTACTGCACAATATATTCTCGAAAGACTCGTCCCCCCTACAAACTTTTCTTTCCTCTAGCGTATGGTATAACAAATATCTTAAGTACAAGGGTAAATCTTTCTATTTCAAGTATTGGAAAGAAAAGGATATTATGTTTGTGTACCAATTTTTTTCTGATTCATCCATTGTTCCATTTGATGTAATGCAAACTATGTTTGATTTACCTGCACATTTTCGCAAAGAATTTGACATTATTACTTCTGCCATTCTATCTCACCTGTCTACCCTTCCTACTTTTGATCTCCTTCCTTCCCTTACTCCTTCCACTCCTCTATATCCTATCTTTACTCAACAAGTACCCAAAGCTGCTCTGATTTATAAAATGTTATTAGAGAATGTTGGCCTTAGGCCTAAAACCGTTACTGAAAATGTTTGGGAAACTGATTTATCTTTCTCGTTATCTGTTGATGTTTGGGATCGCTTATGGACTAAACTGTTTAAGACTTCGATTTCAGCCCGTATTACTCAGTCACTTTTTTTTCTTTACCATAGAGCTCTTATTACCCCCATAAGCATAACTACATTCTCCCCTTCCTCCTCACCCCTTTGTTGGTCCTGTTCCTCTCACCGAGGCACACTCAAACACCTCTTATTTGATTGCCCATCAGTTCTTACTTTTTGGAACTCAGTTTGGAAATATTGTATGCGTATTTTTCAGTTCTCTGAACCATTTTCATCGTTGCATATTTTTCTAGGTTCCCTATCTGATGTTTTGGACTTGCATTCGTATAACGCTAAATTGTTTGATCTTCTCATTGCAACTGCTTTCAAAGTAATTTTGTCTTGCTGGAAGGATAACTCTAAATTGTCTGTGCATACATGGTGGAATTTTGTATGTGATGAGCACAGAATTGCAATTGCTTCTGCTTCTTCTGTCGCCTTAAAAATTAAATCTGATCTTACCTGGCTACCTTTTTCTACTTTCTTATCCTCTTATCCCCCTCCCTAACCTCTCCTTTCTCTCTCTATCTCTTCCTCTTTTTCTCTTCTCCTTTCTTATCTTTCTCTCTCTCTACTATTCTCTTCCTTTTCATATTTTATCTGAACCTTTTTCATCTCCACTTTTCTTTCATGATTATCTTATATTGGATCTGTTCTATGACATGCTGTTATATTATGCTGTACTATTTTTCTTAAACAAAATAAAAACCTTATTAAACTGGAATCTAGAATAAACATTCATTTTCAACATCACTTTTTGGCAGACCCAGCCAACGCATTTCATCCTTTATAGGGACTTCATCAATGCAATTTTATGTGACTCCTTTTCTTAAGTTGTTATTCTCTCAATCCTTGTCCCTTTATTTTCCTTCTCTCCTGATACTCATGTCGAATTCACATGCCACGGGCTCCCAGGATCTCCTTGAATCGCACGACATGAAAAGTGATGTTGAAAATTGCCAATGGAATAAAAAAAAAATTATATGAAATAAATAGCAGCGTTTGATGATTTATTGATAAGAAAAGTAAAGACTTTGCATGATCAGAAACTAAAGGAGAGATTACAGCTATAAACGATTAAAAGTGGATAGAATATACTGCTGCCCTTCTACTAATGAAAAAAACTTTTGCCTGAGATGGAGTTCTCTGAGCAGTCAGAACTCTAGGAGTTGACACATGACTTACAGATAGATTGGGAATTTAAACTGTGCTTTCCAACAAATCATTACTTTTACTCTTGTGGAAATCATACTTTCATTTGAGCAGTTGAACTGCATCCTCTGGTAAAGACAATCAATTCTGCAACTTGTGCTGATGTAACCCCTTGAGGCCATGAAGCTTCGATTACAGTGTAACCTGCTCTCAGGGTACCCTCATTGCTTCTCAGACATGAGAGATCCACACAAATTATATAATTGGTCTCATTCAGAGGTTCATTCTTAATATCAGGTCCAGGTATAATCAGTGACATCTAGGCAATCATGCTCAACCTCATCACAAACAGTGTCATTTACTGATAACAGTGTTGATGGATTCAAAACTTGACATCTTTTTAGCACAATATTTTCTGCAGACAAAATCTTTTACTCGTACTTTGTACATTTATTATATGTCATGTATTGGGTCTTGGTTCATGTCAGTAGTTGTTCAACAGAGAGTGGGACCATTACAGTTAAATGTTATCCCATCACTCTGTTCTTACTCTTTTTCCAGACTAGTGCTTACAGTGGCAGCCGCTTTAAGGCAGCCGGGTAGTCCTGCGGCAAGGGTGGTTGAGATGTATGCCACTGGTTTTCGAGCATCACTGTGCATCTGAGTAACTACTGAGAGAGCGCAGACCTATCTCTCACTGCAAAACAATGTAAACTTTTTATTGTAGTCTGGCATCCTAGATTGTTCGAAAGCCTTCCTAGAGCTGAAAGAACAACCTTGTTCTTTCAGCTCTAGGAAGGCTTTCAAACAATCTTTGTCCCTAGGAAGTGGATCAGAGACTTCCTTGTGTGTCAGCCTCAATAAAGGCTTAGCCACTAGGTAAACGTTTGGTGTCCACTGTCTATAGTAGCCAACCATTTCCAAAAACATTCTGACTTCCTTCTGAGGTGGATTCAACTGAAAAATTGCTTTCACTTCCTCTGGAGACACTTTTCTAGATCCTTTCTCATTTATCTGTCCCAGATATCGAATTTCTCTTTGACAGTACTGCAGTTTACCTGAAGACACTTTGGGGCCTGTTACGATGTGGCCCAACAAAGCTCTGCCTGATGGTCAGAGCCTTGCTGCCCACCTCATAATTGGCAGCGCAGTTTACTCTCTGACCGCCGCATCACAATGCTTTCGGTCAGAAACTAACCCTGCCGGTCCTTCCGGCTGGCTTCCGACAGGCTCCAGGAGCCAGTCGGCCAGTTGGAACCGGGTCGTAATCTCAAAGGACGGGCCTTTCGGACCTTGGGATTATTATACATGGTTTCCAGCATGGTTTCTATGCTGGCCTGTACGACATGGAAACCATGTCGGAAAGTGTCTTTGGGGGCCCCCAGCAGGGCCCCCTTGGGTGCGCGGTCTTCAATTGGGGGTCGAGGCGGCACCAAGGTGCCTGCCTCAGTATGCAGGGATTGAACATCACCTCCTCCCATTTCCCTATGTGAGCATGTATTATGGCCGATTTACAACCATAATGCCTGCTCCCATAGGGAAATGCAGGAATGCTACCAAACAGTTGTAGTGTAGTTCCTAGTTTCCCACTAGGCCCTGCGCATTGGAATAACATAAACAGTAGTATCGACGTGGAACTGCGGATATTCCAGGCCTCCACTGACTATGCTAAACTTAATTGGGTTGTGTTACCAACTAGCTCAGAGGTCACTGGAAACTTTCTTCTCTGCATAGGAAGTGATCAGCTTCCTTGGCACAGACAAGAAGGGATTCAGCTTTCCAACAACCGTGCAACATGACAACTTTGCTCCTCAGATCAAGAGTCAATCTCTAGGGTCGTGTGAAACAATAGACATGTATTTCACTCAGTCAGTCTAGTGCAGTGTACTTTCATGAGATGTAGAGAATAGAGAGACGGGCGTTTGTCAATAAAGGGTTAACATTTATTGAACAGTCTTTCTTCTCGTACAAGAGAAATGTATTGCCACAATTGCAAGACTTGTTATTATAAAAAGTACGTACAGTAAGATAAGGATTGCGAAATAGAACTGTAAAAGCATTGATATGGTTTCTTAGCCATACAATGGTTTAAAAGTAATAAAACATATATACAGTCATATATACATTAGGCTAACATACTCAACTGGTGCTTCTAACTACGCCTACCCCAGTGTGCCTGACCTAAGCCTAACACGTGGAAGGGGAGTAAGTAAGTAGCTTTAAGTTAAGTTGGTTTTGCCAAAGTTTATTTCAAGAATTCTCGTCTAAGGGTTTAGTCAACACCATACCTCTGAATAGAATGATGGAGGATTGGTATCTCCTTCAGGGGTCACTCTCGATATCCCAGTCACCCGCAAGGGCAGACCGGAAACGCCGGAGCTGGATTTCTCTGCACGAGAAAGGCAGCGGCTCTCTTCAGCGCGTCGAGGAAGGAGGGGGGACAGCGTCCGCGGGCAGCTGGAATCTGCTGGATGTCTTCGCAGAGGGACGGCTGTTCAGCTCCTAAGCGTACTGCACCATTGTTCGCGCTTTAGCAGCGATAATGGTATCAGCAGCTTCACCACCAAGGGGACAGCAGGCTGCAGCGACAGGGTGCTAGCTTCACCAACACGGGGTCTTGCAGGCAGCTAGTATCAGCAACAGTAGCTCATTGCTTAAGGCAACATTGGTAATATTTATACCTGACAGGTGCCGGGTTTGACGCAAGTTTGCTGGACATAAGACGTCAATTAAAGATGTCACTAGGAAGTGATAGTTATCAGTTGCTCATTAGAGTTCCATTACTAATCAAAACAAAGCAAGCGGGGATTTCCAGGTTTGCTGAGTTTTATCTTGTTGAAGAACTCGGAGTGTTAATCTAGGAATATCAGATAGTGACTTCTGCTCTGTCATTGCACTAATTGGTCGCAAAGGAAGTGGCAGAGAGAACTATGCTGGAATGTGGCTCTGTTCGTGTGAGGCCAGAGATAACATTTCTGAAAATCGCACTTGAACGGTTATGCCAATATAGGGAATAAATGGATTTATAGCCGAATAGGGGCATAAGGTCACAGTATCGATCAGGAACCTAGATAAACACATAACACCCACTCCACGTATTCATGTCCATCAAAATTACTAAAACTAAAGCAATTAGATGCATGTGTGCCCACCCCAAAATACATAAATGCATTTGAAATAGGCGTACTTGAAATACATGAAATTTAGGTACTGTACGTTTTTTTGAAGCATAGAAATCATTCAAAAAATTATTGCATATGAAATCAATGAACGATTATGCAAAAGGAATTACACATGAAGTATCTCTGACAGAAGAAAGGCGAGATAAATCATCACATATAAATGCATGGTAATAACATGTGTGCTAGAGGCTGGTGTAACTTTGTTATGTCTCTAGATGTGTTTAGAAATAGAAGTTTGAAGCTTCTGTTCTCTAAGAATAGTTTTTACGTTAAGCAAAGAATTGTTCGTGCCAGAAAGGGTCAATATTAAAAAAAATGTCCAATTCAAAAGAATTATTGCTTGACCGGGGAAATAGAGTTCCAAAGCTTTTAGCAGTTTTTGTTGATCAAAACTGAAGGCCGAATTCAGAGTTCATGGGAACGCTGTGTGTCGGAAAGCTTCTCCAAAGTTATTGTTTCTGTATGGGTGAGAACATCGTATCAGACAGGCTCTCAAAGAATTGGTCTACAAATTCAGGTGACAGTTCAACCAAATTAGATAGCGCTGTAACTTGGCAGGTGTGAGAATGATTGCTGTCATCGTAGTCAGGAGCAGCAATGCTCACGGAAGGCCGTACCTGGGTGATGTTGCTTTTGTCACTTGCTCCACCGTTACCACCTAGTCGTAGTACAGGAGTCTCAACGAATGCTGTCATCAGGATTGGTAGCCGCTGGGGACAACACAATGCGTGAGCCGTTATCGGACTGAGCAAAGTATCGACGTCCATTGGTACTGCTGATGGAAGTGAAAGACAGATGTCCAACACGCATTCATCGCCGCATAGCATACATCTTAGTACCGGTAAGATACAGTTCTGCCATATAGGTCTGAAAGAAAGGAACCAGGTCATGTTTAGATCTCTCAGCCTGGCCAATCCAAGGACGTTAGTTATCCTGTCCCGGTAGCGCATTGCTAGGATTGTCTCTTCCATTCCCATGGGAGCTATGTCTGAGTTTCGGCTTGCCATAACGAAGCAGGAGGGTCAAAAATAAAATCCCTGCGACGAGTCCCAAAAATAATGGTATGCCGCCAAAAATAGAGTGCACAAAATTAGGAACGATTCCCAAAATTGCCTGGAAGGGTGTTAGAAGTCCCGTAAAGACTCTTAAATATGCCTGGGATGCTTGTTGCACTAGACATGTTAAGGAGTTGGCTCAACATTTCTACAAAATGCACGGGGCAATTTGTTGATAAAAGGTCATGAACTTCAGTAGCTGTCCTTGCAACTAGAAGATCATACGTCTCTTTTGATGACGTTATAGGCACTGTTGTCTGTAAAAGTACAGATTTCATTTTGCTTAAAGTATCAATTCGTATAGAATAGAGATTCAGACGAGGCCAGATGGGAGTCACTGTGTCTGCAGGCCCACTCGGGAACAATGCTTGCATACAGCATTTGACCATGGATGTTACTTTTACTAGATAACTTTTCCCTGGCACGAGGCCACAACATCTGTGATCCGTTCTAAGAATGTAACTCCCGTTTGCGAGTTGCATAAAGAAGGGCTCTATCTGAGTTGCAGGTGTGACTAGCTGGTGGCATGAAAGGTTGTTAGAATTTCCATCACATGCTCCGTGTAAATTAATACCCTGACACAAAAGTATACCGCTTAGTGAATGTTTACAGTTGTCACCACTAAGAAATACATTTTTGTTGCTGTCACTATAGCAAGAATGAGTGTATGGTAATTTCCATTCAGATTTTACATATCCTTTACCCAATTGTTCATATTGGCCAGCAGGTATGTACTCAAGGCACTTTTTAAATCGGAAAGTTGTTATCGGAATGGTGATAATTCCGTGTATTATCCATTCAATGACAGGACTCTCTGACATTGTCAATGGTAATCTCTCGAGTTTTTCGATGCTCAGGATTGTATAGTCTGCTCCTTTCTGTGCCAAACTGATCTGTTTATCAGTAAGGTTAAAACTGGAAAATAATGACGTTGTGTTGATTAAACGCCAAGGCACATAGCCTGAACGAAGATTTTGCAGCGTCCAGCCTAATTCTATAATAGAACGCAATTGAGACTGGCCATGTTGTAACATTAGCAAGTCTCTGTCTATCACATCAAAGGCAGATGATACAATATTGTCCAACGAATATATTCTGGAAGACAGAGTCATTAACCCATTGTCTACTACAGAAAGTGATTTTTCCAAATTAATACGATCAATTTCTCGTATTTTCTCAGCAGTTTCAATTTGCTTTACTTTCCAAGCCTCGTTGTAAGCAGCATAGATACTGGTCGCTATGAAACGCTTTTGACGCTGTTTGCGTGGTCCAAGAATGAAATCGCGCAAATCAGCACCATCTTTTAGTAAAGACAAGTGTTGCTTAATTTCAGCCAGTGTGGATGATGTTAGCCATTCAAGGCAGAGCTTCCCTACACTGTATGTTGTTATTATCCCTGGATGTTGTCTCTGGGAATATCTCGAGTCCAATCTGGTCATTTTTAACCCCTGTGTTTTATTCAGGAATCTATCTTGACAGCTATTTGTGTCTGTAGGCCAGATTAACCACTTTTTCCAATCAGGATCTGTTCTGTTGAAATGTAAAATTTGTGACACGTCTAACTCAATATCTGCGGTTGCATTCTCAGGTATTGGCTTTGGTATAGACGGTGTTTTAAGGTCTTTGATCTTAGCTAGGCCAAGACAAGATGTTTGGTGTATTGTGTCATTTAAAAATAACATTTGTTCTGGTATCATGCAGGTTCTAAATAGTGCTTCAATGCCTTGCACCTGCCAATCTTTTGTACCCCAAATTGTTTTCGTTTCAATATTATTTTTCCAATAATCAAAACCAAATGTCATCATTTTGTCATAAAATGCTTCTGAATATATCAATTTAGAATTTGTCAGCATTGTTTTCATTCCTGTTTTATCTAACAGTTTGTAATAAAACGTTTCTGCATCACTGGTGTTAAACCCTGAGAAGTATTTGAATTTCTCAAAAAATGCTTTAGAACTGCTTTTAGGTGGTGTAGAACAATGTTCCCATTGATTATACATAAAAACATTTCTAGGCTGTGCAGATTTATGCAAATAATGATCCCCATAGTGGGTGTAACAGAATAGCTGCTCATAACTAGATGAACCTTGTAAATAATCATGATCTGTGAATCTAGCTGACATTACTAAATCCGACATCATGTCATTAATACTGTTAAAGTCCCAATCATCAGAGAATGTACTTGGTGTCACAAAGTCACTTAAGGAAACCTTTAGTTGATGAGGATACTTCAGGATTTCGACCGGACCATATATCTCATAGTCTGTTTTCTCCCATACTACCCCACCAGGTATTGGAATTGCTGTGACATTTACTGTTGACAGTTCTCTTTTCTTCACGTGGGATGATCTGTGTGGTTTCAGGACTAGGTTGATGTTCTGACTTGCTGTGTCCATTCAATTGTAATAAACTTTCCTAAAATTAAAACTAAAATTAGGCATAGTAGGAGTATGAATACCCCGGAAATGATCCAGTGCTCAATCAACGGTGAATCCAGATATAGTTCTTTTATTTGTTGAAGGAGTCCTGTTGTATTTTCTTTAGAATATTTTTTTGTTTCTGGCATCACTTCGGGGTCGTTTTGATCCTCAGAGAAGTTGTCGAAGTTGATGAAATAACCAGAGGCAGTTCTGTCAATTGATGGGATTGTTCTTTCAATCTGTCTCTCCGTAGCACTTTCTGATGCCACATTAGTGTAGACTGGTGATGTTTCTTGACGAACTGTTTCAATCTGTGTTTCAAGAGGCACGAGTTCCATGGCATTATTGCATAGTCCTTCATTGTGCACTGCAGGCTGATCGAATGTGATTAGTCTTTCAGTTTGAACCTCTTGGATTGTTGCAAGTTTGGGTATTCTGTTGTTTCTTGGGAGTCCACTGGGCCTACTGTTGATTATAGGCCACATGCTTGTGGTTTTACCAGATCGATAGACACGACTCTGTTCTCCTTTTTACCAGCAAGGGGCGGTAGCACAACTGATCTTGTTCCGGTGACTGCCAAGACAGGTACTGCTTTTCTGTAAGAAGGCCCAAATTCCTTCTTAACCACGATCTTTTCTCTGACTAGATCCCCAATCTTTGGAATCCAGACAGGCTTTGCTGGGGCTGTTGCTGGTGGTGCCTCGTCAGTGGTATTTGGCTGTTGCTTTAACTTTATGTTGCTTAAGGATTATCTTGTTTCGTTCAGTTCCTGTAAAACAGCCAAACGATCCTTTATATCAAAGTGCGTTGTTTCTTCTTGTACCACTGACATCTGACTATCGAGGTCCTGAATACGCATTCTAATTCCGAACAATAGTTCGTATGGGCTAGAACCTTTTAGAGAATTTCTTGGCATGTTGTTAAGACTAGTCTGGACACTTATTAAATGTTTGACCCACCCAGCGCCTGAACCTAATACCTTCGCTGTTATAGATTGCTTTATGTCCCGTTTTTTTCTTTCTACCACACTATTACCTTCGGGGTGCGACGGACAAGAATACCGCAACCCAATTCCCATGCTGGCCATGGCCTCCTTATAGGCTCGAGAGCTGAAAGCAGGACCCTGGTCAGAATGGAACGTGGTAATTGCGTATGTGCCAATAAAGACTCGCAAATCTTTTATAACCGTTCTAGCGTCAGCCGAGCGCTGGAGGCCTCATTTTTTAAGTGTGTTTAGCCTTAACTGTGTACAATGGGACGCGCTTCTCTTCTTTGATTGCGCAGATAGACCGCCTTATGCTGTCTAGAAGGGATCCTGAAACTACACTGGCCTGTTCATTACTGCGATCTCTGTTGCAGTTTTCACAATTTTGAGCAAAACATTGAATATCTATACTCATTCCTGGCCACCAGTACTCTGATTGTAATTCTTTCAGAGAGGCTTTGATTGTTTGGTGTCTCAGACCCAACCCCATGTGTGCTTCCAGTAAGAGGAAGCCCGTCCTGCTCCTGTTTGGAATTACTCTGTCCCCCACTCCAGGGATTCGAGCAAAAGGAACGGAGTTTGCATCGATTATGTATGCATAATTGAGTGGATAGTTTACGGGTAGTGCTGCGCAGTCGCCTTTTACAGTCGTTTTTACTGCCAGCATGGTTTCCCCGTCTATGTATTTATCTGTACGCTTTTTTGTGGCTACGGAAGCCGGTTTAGTTGCTTCCGCTGTGGCTGTATTAGCCAATGAATTTCCTGCAACGTGAACGCCATCACGTTGAAGACTCTGTGCCTGAATCACGTGAGTCTTTTGTTGTTCTTTGTGTAAAAGAGCTACTTGTTTCCAGAGCATTTTATGCTTTATTGTGGCACCTGTGTCATCTTTGTAGTCGTTTTCGATCCAACTCTGCAGTTTATTGTTGTAAGAGTTGACGCAAAAATGAGAATCGCACACTATAAGTGTCGGGAATTCACGTTCTGCATTTTCGAGCGCCATCTTTAAACATCTGATTTCAGTTCTCTGAACCGAACAGTTTCTTACAGATTCAGTTTTTGTTACTTTCGGTCTGAATTTACCGCACAGCCAACGACCTTTAATGATCGCACATGCTGCATCGTAGGATTTTCTCTCTACGTTGAAATGCTGTACAAAGCTATCTGTATAGATTATACAGGCGTATTGTGGGAGAGGCAGAATTTCGATTGGCAGAGGATATTCTTCTTCATATTCTAAATCATTCAGTTCTTCAAATTACGGGGCGAAATAGTATTTCACATCTTCCGCTCCTAGAGAATCTATACACTGTATCCATTTCGGATCCAGTGACACTGTAGGCAAGTTTACTGGGCTAAATAGCGATTCGAAGGCGGATTCCGCTGTAAGGATATTAATCCGTTTGCCGTGTGCTTGTTCTCGTTCATTTGCTAATGCGATTTGCACTGCTTTCACAGTTCTTTCTGTGTGACTGAATGCTTTTTCTGCTTGTGTGTACAAGTGAGATTTAATTGAAATTGGTACCTTTTCTCCCTCATTAGAGGTTAGGTATGTGAATCCGCATCTTCCTGGGATGACTCGGATTACAAGATCGATCGTGTTGTCACGTGTATCTAATTTTGTTTTTGCTAACATGTCTGTTTGCAGTGATCTCAAAATTTCTGTGTGTTTTTGAGTCCAATTGATTTGTTTAAGATTAGGTTTAATTAGTTCGTAGAGAGGTTTAACCCTCTCTGCGTAATTTAGTATGTAAGTTCTTCCGAAATTCAGAAAACCTAGTATGGATTGTAAATTCTTCAGCATTTTTGGAGCTTGGAGTACAGCGCACTTCTCTAAGAAGTTGTCCGCTAGGCTTTTCCCTTCACTTGATAATTCGTACCCTAAAAACAATACTGTCAGATGGGCAATTCGAGACTTTTTAAAGTTGAATTTGTAACCCTCTGCTGCGAACCCAAGTATAATGGTTTTCACTCTTTTCAAGTGAGTATCCAAGTCGTCGTCTGTGAGATAAATATCATCTACGTAAGATAATGCTTCATCATCATAGATTTGTAGTAACTCTGTTACCCTAGCTGAGAATAGTCCTGGGCTGTTCTTGAACCCCTGTGGGAGTCGACAGAATTTTTTCTGCGACCCAAATGCGGAGAAAGCGGTCAAATATCTGCTTTCCGGTGCAATGTTTTGACAAAAGAAACCATTAGATATGTCTAATGTCGTTTTGTATTTTTTCCTAACTATGTTATTCATTAGGGCTGCACTATGCGAGTTTTGTACTGCAAAAGTTTTGCAACAAGTATTAAGATGTCTGTAGTCCAAAACTAGACGATATGAATTGTCTGGCTTGGAGACAGGAAACAAAGGATTGTTCATTTGAGAGGTGCATGTTTCAATCACCCCCTGGTACTCAAGTTGATCTAAGATCTCCCTGACTTGTTTTTTAGCTTCTTGCTTTATGGGATACTGCCGTTGGGCAGTTGGTTCACTTTTTAATTGGATTTTGTGAGGAGGAGAGTCCTCATCCCATCCTACATGATTTTTATACAATGCAGGTGCCTGGGCTACTGCCCATTTCCTTGCATATGTATATTTTTTGTGAATCGGAATGTGATTCGAGAAGGCAGGCATAATCACTTCTTCGCCACGTGGGCACTCCCTGACAAACTCTGGGGGCCAATCTTTTTCAGCTAACAAAATATCGTAGCCTTTTGAGAGCTTATCCCAAAATAGACCCTTAATTTTCCTAGTCTTATCACCCTCTATACGCAATGTTATTTCGTATATTTTATGGGGCTCGCTAAGTCTGGCGTCGGCAGTTTCAACTTGAATGTATTCATTCGTGTCCACTGTCTCCAGATGACTCATCAAGATCTTGCGCGCTATACTGATTTCTGCTGCACTGTCCAACATTGTCAATGCCCACTCCCCGTTTTTCAACTGTGTCCTCAGTATTCTCGGCATGGTTGATTACTCTAATACTGGCTACCTTCTTTTTCTGAAATTGAGATTTCTTATTTTGAGCAGGTTCCTTGTCTTTGGACTTGGTGTGCTCTCCTGGGTCTGACCGTCCTCTTCTTTCCGAATTCTGTGGAAGAGATCGAGAGGGACGTGTATCAATACTTTGATATCTATCAGGTTTTTTCAGATTATCCCTATTTCTAAGGTTATATCTTTTCTCAGAGGGCTCCCTCTGGGGAGACTGGTGTTCTCGAGTCGGAGTTCTTTCCCTCCGTCGAGGAGACCTTCCTCTGGACTGGAAAACTTTTTCCTTGGGAGTGGATTGTTTATTTCCATCCCAGCTCTTTTTAGGAGTGTTTAAATTATTTTTAATAAATAATTTTTCAGGATTTTCGAGCAGTTGGGGTTTTACCGGTTTCCCACCCAAGCTGTCTTTACCTAATTCTTCATAGCATTTTTCTATGATTTTTGCAAGCTCAACAGGATCTTTTATATCTGTTTCCCTCAACTTCTGGCGAATCGCCACAGATGCTGCTTCTCCTCTTATATTGGCTAATAATATAGCTGAGACCTGCTTGAAGTCTTTCAGTAATTTCATACCTAGATTTAAAGCGGGCTCTGGACCGAATTCATTTTGAATCTGTTTTAGCACTTCTGGTATTACCGCCATAGACGGAACACCGTGTGTTTTTGTGTAAATGGAAGCAAAGACTGTACCCCAAGTGTCACAGTCCTCCACGTGTGGTGCGATTCCCATAGGAAGGCAGATGGTCAAGATTCTCTGTTTCTCTATAGGGGTAGTATCAGGAAATACTGCCTCTATTTGAGTGATTTTCTGTGCTAACCAGAAAGGAATTTGTTCCCGTTTAACGGGTGTTTTACCAAGACATGACTGTATGTTCTGTGGTGTAATTTTATTTGTGTTCCCCTGATGAGGGGTCAGCTGTGGTGTATTAACAGCTGGTTGGACTGTTGCAGTCCGCATTACATATTGGACTAATTGCCTATGTATTTTTATTAATGTGTTTAGCTGTACTAACAGCTCTTCTCTAGACATTTTTACAATGTCCGGATGTGGTGTGTAGCTGGCTAGAACCGGCC
The DNA here is from genome assembly GCF_964263255.1 of Lissotriton vulgaris. Lineage (NCBI taxonomy): Eukaryota > Metazoa > Chordata > Amphibia > Caudata > Salamandridae > Lissotriton > Lissotriton vulgaris. The sequence continues at coordinate 712,262,551 of NC_141689.1, read as the reverse complement.
ACGTGGCTCCTGGTCTACCTAGTGGACCGAGCCTGGTAATGTGATCATTGTGTTTTAGGGCGCCATTAAACCAGAGCAAGTGCTCTTGAAATTTAAGTGGAATTTCAATCTCCTCGAAGGGAGCGTACTCTTCCGGAGGTTTTTCTATTTTGTAATAGTGAAACTCTTTTGTTCTAGCGTTTACCGCTGGAAAATGTATCCATGAATAGAATACCTCTGTCTGCCGATACTCGTGAGCCTCTATCACGAAAATTACTGTACCACCTTGAGGTGTCAGTCCGTTTTCTATAAGTTTTAAAGTTATAGATCTTCTTAAGTGGACCGGGATGATAATAGCATCCGGGTCTGCTTCTAGGAGACTCGAGTCTTCCTCTATTAGTTGGGCTGCAAGTCTAACTGCTTCCCTTTCTTCTTCACTGTCTGTCATTTTTTTTATAAATGCAGGCTTTGCAGAGTAGGTCTCCAAGGAGACAAAGATTAGGTGCACAATATTTTGGAACACTGTATCCTTCAACGTTGAATAAACCAGAGCTTTACATAGGAATCTCTTCCTACTGAGTTCGGGCGGATTTTAACCTTTCACCCACTCCAGACGTCTATTGGAGTATTTACGGGAGAAAGGGGTCTGTGTGAAATATGCATGACTGAGTTACTCTACTGTCTTGCGTTAGTTTATCGCCTTACCAAACGTTGGGCGCCATGTAGTGTAGTTCCTAGTTTCCCACTAGGCCCTGCGCATTGGAATAACATAAACAGTAGTATCGACGTGGAACTGCGGATATTCCAGGCCTCCACTGACTATGCTAAACTTAATTGGGTTGTGTTACCAACTAGCTCAGAGGTCACTGGGAACTTTCTTCTCTGCATAGGAAGTGATCAGCTTCCTTGGCACAGACAAGAAGGGATTCAGCTTTCCAACAACCGTGCAACATGACAACTTTGCTCCTCAGATCAAGAGTCAATCTCTAGGGTCGTGTGAAACAATAGACATGTATTTCACTCAGTCAGTCTAGTGCAGTTTACTTTCACGAGATGTAGAGAATAGAGAGACAGGCGTTTGTCAATAAAGGGTTAACATTTATTGAACAGTCTTTCTTCTCGTACAAGAGAAATGTATTGCCACAATTGCAAGACTTGTTATTATAAAAAGTACGTACAGTAAGATAAGGATTGCGAAATAGAACTGTAAAAGCATTGATATGGTTTCTTAGCCATACAATGGTTTAAAAGTAATAAAACATATATACAGTCATATATACATTAGGCTAACATACTCAACTGGTGCTTCTAACTACGCCTACCCCAGTGTGCCTGACCTAAGCCTAACACGTGGAAGGGGAGTAAGTAAGTAGCTTTAAGTTAAGTTGGTTTTGCCAAGGTTTGTTTCAAGAATTCTCGTCTAAGGGTTTAGTCAACACCATACCTCTGAATAGAATGATGGAGGATTGGTATCTCCTTCAGGGGTCACTCTCGATATCCCAGTCACCCGCAAGGGCAGACCGGAAACGCCGGAGCTGGATTTCTCTGCACAAGAAAGGCAGCGGCTCTCTTCAGCGCGTCGAGGAAGGAGGGGGGACAGCGTCCGCGGGCAGCTGGAATCTGCTGGATGTCTTCGCAGAGGGACGGCTGTTCAGCTCCTAAGCGTACTGCACCATCGTTCGCGCTTTAGCAGCGATAATGGTATCAGCAGCTTCACCACCAAGGGGACAGCAGGCTGCAGCGACAGGGTGCTAGCTTCACCAACACGGGGTCTTGCAGGCAGCTAGTATCAGCAACAGTAGCTCATTGCTTAAGGCAACGTTGGTAATATTTATACCTGACAGGTGCCGGGTTTGACGCAAGTTTGCTGGACATAAGACGTCAATTAAAGATGTCACTAGGAAGTGATAGTTATCAGTTGCTCATTAGAGTTCCATTACTAATCAAAACAAAGCAAGCGGGGATTTCCAGGTTTGCTGAGTTTTATCTTGTTGAAGAACTCGGAGTGTTAATCTAGGAATATCAGATAGTGACTTCTGCTCTGTCATTGCACTAATTGGTCGCAAAGGAAGTGGCAGAGAGAACTATGCTGGAATGTGGCTCTGTTCGTGTGAGGCCAGAGATGACATTTCTGAAAATCGCACTTGAACGGTTATGCCAATATAGGGAATAAATGGATTTATAGCCGAATAGGGGCATAAGGTCACAGTATCGATCAGGAACCTAGATAAACACATAACACAGTGTTCGGTCGCATCCTGATGAGGCGGTCAGGAACGCCGACCAAAGTTCGGTCTGTCCCAGGACCGAGATGGTGTCGGGTGGACTTAAGTCCACCCAACATCGTAATTAACCCCTGAATGTCCATTCTCAGCCATTTTATTGTTCATATCTGTTTTATTGCATTTCTAAAAATACAAACCAGGAAACAGTAAGCGAGAGACTGCTCCAAAATAATAATGAATCAAAATTAAAGAACCCAACATAACCTCCACCTCAACCCCTACCCACCCTCTGGAGCACGCTCATCCAAAGTCATCTTGTTAGTAATGCTCTATTTCCCTTCCACAGGTTGCTCCTGGGCTTCCACCCCTGTCCATTCCACTGTGACAGGCTTCGCCAAGTGCAGCATACCAGATATCTGGGGCAGGACAGCTCCATAAACTCAGCCGAGAGGAGAGCAATGTAAGGAGACCGAAGCTTTCTGTAGGAGTCACCCTGATTAGTCAGTGTGAGAGTTAATCTCTCCATCCCTAATATGTGCCATAGATGTGTCAAGAGCTTTTCAGTGTCCCAATGCGAGAGGATGGTTTATAGGTCTGCCCCTAGTGCAAGACCAATGTGTCACCACCCTGTAGGATTTAGGTAATATTGTGTAAGCTTGGGGCACTCTCGGGAGACCCGCAATCTTTCCAGCAATCTGTGCTGTGCGCAGGGTTGACCCTAAGTAGGCACACTGGGGTAAGGTACTAGTATGTAGTTATTTTAGTAACTGTTTTAATATAGGCAGTGTTGCATGCTGTATGTCACATCCTTAAGTAGATTTCGTCCCATTCTTTGTGCATAAGTGTCCATCCGAATTCAGGCTCTCATCGCTTCAGCCCTGAGGTCTTGGTCGCCGGGGTAGCATGTTGAAGAATATCGTATAGTTCTGTGATAAGGCAGCTGTCAGAGGTCTCAGTTATGAGCCATTTCTCAAGGTGGGTAAGTGGGTGTTTTGTCCCAGCACAAACAGTAGGTGAGTTAGCCAATGACTGACTTCTTGGTAGTGCATTCTATCCATTTCTGGCAGCACATAATCTTTACGCACCTGCTCGAAGGAGATGGGTGATGGAGCTGTACCTTGCTGTTTGCCATGGCCGGGATGCAGTGTGATCTAGCCCCGGTGCAAAGTCCCCATTACCCACAATTGGGGTCAGTGAGGAGGGAAACAATGTCAGAGTTTTATATGTCGTCACCTGCTCCCACACTGCAAGAGTGGCTTTAGTGACCAGGTAGGAAAAAAGAACCCATGCTCTCTGTGCACGTAGCCAAAACAGGACTTTCTACAGATGTTCCTCAGCAACTGCCCTCTCTATAAACAGCCATTGTTTCTTGGACTCCTCGTTGGTCCATTCCACATATGGCAGAGTTGCACTGCCTAGTAGTAATGTAGAAGGTTGGGGATCTCCAGACATCCCTTTTGTGTGGACTGATAAATCAATTCCTGTCTCATGCAAGGCCTCCCCTCGGCCCAAATGAAGCGGCACATCTCCCCTGCAGGGACTGAATCATGCCTATGGGCGGCTGTATCAGGAGAGACGGAAATAAGAGCAGGATCTTCATGAGGGTACTCATCTTTAATGCTGCCACCCGGCCGAGCCAGGACAGCCAATAGAGGTCCATATCTGCCAGAGGGCTGCTGTCGCTTTCACTGTCGCTTTCACTGTCGGTCCAATTGGATGCCCAGGTTGGGGATGCAGGTAGTCGTCCATTGCATCTGGTATTCGCAACCCAGCAAAATCTCCATCGCTGGAGGGACCGAAAGGTTGAGGGCCTGTGTTTTCTGGAGATTAATACAGATTCTGTTAGTCTTTCCACAGTTCTTGATCTCTGCCAAGAAGTCCAGGAGCGCCCTGAATGGTCATCCAGAGCCACTATCAGGTCATCGGCATAGAGGCTCATGATGTGTTCATCCCCACTGAAGCAGACCCTGGTGATAGTAAGATTGTCCCATTTGCCCTGGGCCAGAGTCTCCATATACAGAGCAAACAGCAGAGGTGGCAGCGGAAACCCGAGTTCCCTTGCAGATAGGAAAAGGGGCTGAAGTCTTACCATTGATCGGCACTGTTCCTCGTGGTGCTCCAAAGTTACTGAGGACCCAGGTGCAGAATCTCACCCCAAAGTCAAAGTGTTTAAGCATTGCCCCTAAATAGGGTCAATGCACCCAGTCAAGCGCCTTCTCACCATCTACGGCCAGAAGCAATATTTCCTTCTCAGAGCGTTTGGCTTTGTCTATCAGGTGAATGATCTGCTTGGTATTGTCACTACACTGAGGGTTGGGAACAAATCCAGCCTGATCAGTGTCAATCAGACATGACATACAGGGGTCCAACCGCAATGCTAGCAAGCTAGTGAATAATTTAATATCCACTTTTCGGAGGGCTATCGGGTGGAATGAGCCACATTGCTTTTTGTCTTTCACAGGCTTGGGAATAACAACAATGGAAACATTCAGCATCGAAGGTGGCACAGTCCCTGGGCCAGCTATGGAGGTAAAGAGCCTTGTTAGGACTGACGGAGAGTCATGCAGAAGGTTTTGTAAAAGACGGCCGGAAAGCCATCCAGTCCTGGAGATTTGAGGGGTTTCTGTTTCGCAATTGCAGAAATAACTTCCTCAACCGGGATCGGGCAGTCTAGAGTGTCCACCTGTTCCGGCGTCAGGCGAGGAGTATGTGCTTCCCTGAGGTAGATGTCAGGACCATCAAGGTCTACGTCCTGCTAGGTAAAGCCTCTCATAAAAGTCCTGGAAGGAGAATGCAATGGAGCCGTCTCCTATGATGTCAGTGCCATCTGGAGCTAGAAGGGAATTCACACCCGCAGCCTGCTGTTGCGCTCTAAATCTTTTTGCTAGTATCTGCCCACACTTATCCCCCTCACATACAAGGATTGTCACAATCTGAGCAATGCGTTTTTGACCTTATCCAGCTCATGTCCTGCTAACAACATGCACGTCGCCTCTAGCTGCCACCAGACCCTGGGGACTCCAGTGCATTTGTGGATATATTCCAATTTGTGGACTTTCTTACGTAGGCTCTCCCACTTGTTTGAGCAAATGTTGTTGTTTGCCATCTTGTCTTCAACACTGTGGAGCCATGGCCCACCATGGCAGCACCATATGTGTGTCGATGAGAGGGGGTAACACCAGTTCCACAGGCAGCAGGTCCACTCTCGCCACTTGCCCGGTGTCATCAGGCAGACTCACACTTAGGAGGCCACTGCATTCTCCTTCCACTGCTCAGACATACTCTGATCAACTCCTGAGGCACAGCCAGGAGCAGCCTGCTAGATCGTACTATTTGTGTTTTTAAAACTTGAAAAATTGAAATTTTAAATTGATGTTTCACTCACTTTGTCTCACAACTGCTGTGTGAAAGCACTTCTCTTTGAGAAAAAACGAGCGCTGGCAAGGGCGAAATCGCCGAGCTTTCCAACGCCATTCCCCACGCCCTGATCGGGACACGCCCACTCAGAGGCCACGCCCCCTGCTAGTGTCATAAAAGGCGCGCTGAACCACAAGCGCGCTGACATATTCTGACCAACTCCTGAGGCACAGCCGGGAGCAGCCTGCTAGATTGTACTATTTGTGTTTTTAAAACTTGAAAAATTTAAATTTTAAATTGATGTTGCACTCACTTTGTCTCACAACTGCTGTGTGAAGGCACTTCCTTTTGAGCAAAAACGAGCGCTGGCAAGGCGAAATCACCGAGCTTTCCAATGCCATTCCCCACACCCTGATCGGGACACGCCCACTCAGAGGCCACGCCCCCTCCATCGTCCTTCCACCTTAAAAATGTGCATGGATCGGAAGCGCAGCGGGCGCGACGATTGCGCGCCAAAGGCGGGCATAAGGCAAGCTCGTCTGCGCTCGTCCACGATCAGGACGCGACCGGGGCCGGTCCTCCTGCCCAACCCACCAGCCATAACATCGCGCCATATACCCGGACTGATCTGCTGTCTTTAAGACCCCCCGCTGCGCGACCCACTCTTGCTCTCTCTTGGACGCCCAGAGCCGGGACTTTGTCTGTACAATCTGTGACTTCTCCTTTTCTTCTGCCGGCTTAACATCCCGTCCAATCCACGCCCCTACCTCAGCTTCTACTTCTAGCGCTCACCCCCCGCTGACCCTTAGATCTGCACTGATTAATTGCCGATCTTTGACCAAACATGCCTTTGACATCTGGCAGTCCCTCCGAGACAACAAGTGGGATCTGCTTTTCCTAACAGAAACATGGCTTAACGACACCACGAACCCCGCAATCTCCCTTGCCCTACCGAGGGCTACAGCATTAGCTGTGCCAATAGATCCAATGGCAAACCGGGAGGTGGTGTTGCCCTAATCCATAAATCCATATGGACGGCTACCTTTCCGCCATTCGACCACATTGACTGTATAGAAGGCCTGCCTTTTAGCATCCAAACCTCACCGTCCTCCTCCTGTTCGGGAATACTTAGCTATCGTCCCCCTCACTCCAATCTATCGCACCTACCGGTTCTAACGGACTATATCATTCAGCTCAGCACACGCTATTCCAACTTCACCGCATTAGGAGATTTCAATCTCCATGTCAACAATGAATCATGTCCGCATAGCAGCCAATTTATCTCCATGCTAGCGGCCTGTAACCTAGTCCAACTAATAATCTTACCCACGCATAAAGCGGGTCACACATTGGACTTAATCTGCTCCAATCTCTCCTCCATCCGGGTGGCCCCCCCTACTCCGGTTATCTGGTCGGACCATTTCTTTATCTCTTTTGAGATTGATATTCCCCGCCCCTGCAGATCTTTTATCACGCCTAAATCTTCAGGCAGAAACTGGAGCCGCATCACCTTGGAGGCGCTCCAGTAACATGTCAACAACTCCCAACCCTGCCTGTCATCCGATCCCGACCAAGCTATTAACCACCTGGATACTTGGATCAGTCAGGCCTTAGATGCCCTGGCCCCCACAAAATCCATCAAATCTTACAGGACGGCACCTTCAGTCCCCTGGTACTCCAACGAACTTCCGCAGAAAAAGGCCTTCTGTAAATCTCTTGAACGCCACTGGAGACAGAACTACTCTCTGGACAGTAAAACCATCTATAAAACTGCCCTCAAAGATTATCGGAGAATGATAGAGGAGCATAAACGGGACTTCCTGGCTTCCAGAATTAAACTTGCCAGCAATGGAGCCAGGGAGATCTTCAACATTGTTAGATCCTTAACGTTTATTTTACCCCTTTTGCTAAGCTGATTTCCCAGACAGGGATCAAATCCACATCCTATGCTGATGACATCCAGCTACTTTTCACGTTTGATACCCCCTCTGCATCTGCTTTTGACCCGCTGAAATCCTGCCTAAGAGATATTTCCAATTGGATGGATGCCAATTCCCTCCGTCTCAACGCAGGTAAAACGGAGATCCTGTTTTTTAACTCTCCTTCTCCCCTGGATGTTAGTCTGTGGTGGCCCGAAGACTTGTGCCAGGCCCCCACGCCTAAAAACTCAGTGAGAAACCTAAGAGTACGCTGGGACACCCATCTCAGCTTCAACATCCAGGTACAAACAGTCGCAGCCTCCTGTTTTGCCAAAATCAGAACAATCAAACGGCTCATTACCTATCTGCCGGAGGATTGCCGTAAGACTGTGATCCAGGCATTAATCATATCCCATCTTGACTATGCCAATGCCCTTTACCTTGGTATCACAGCAGGCCTGTGTCACAAACTACAGACGGTCCAAAACGCCGCTGCCCGGCTGGTGGAGAGAATCCCTGTCAGACATCATATCTCTCCTCACCTCCGTAAACTGCACTGGCTACCCATCGCGAAAAGATGCGTCTTCAAAGCAATGACGCTGGCTTTCCGTGCATCTAAAGGCAATGGGTCGGCCCATCTTAAAAATACCCTACGCCCATACGTCAAATCTAGCGCACTACGCTCCAACTCCTTACTTTTTCTAGAAACTCCCCGATTCAAACGTTCCCGTGCAGGTGGTAAAACCTTTGGGGTTTGTGCCACCAAGCACTGGAACAAGCTTCCGTTAGCTCTACGCACCTGCCAGACAGAACCAGCATTTCGCAAATCCCTTAAAACCCTTCTCTTTTCCTCCTAGTGTGGTAGCCCGACCCTGTCCCTCCTGTTGTCAGAGTTTCCCAGCGCCGGGATGCCCCGTTGGGGCCGCAGCGCGCTTTACAAAATACACTAATAATAATAATAATTCACTTTCGCTATCTCCGGCGAGTGCTTGGTCACTAAAGTAAAGTGCCAGCAGGGAGATCAGCAGGTGTCCTTTGTTGGGTCTACAATGGGCTTCAGCTTGAGTCGTCTTCGCACACCCTGTGGCATCCCCAGGGGCTTCTGCTCCTTGATGGAGGTATCCCATATTGCCAGGAACAACAGAACAAGCCCCAGTGGTCCCCATGTCATTTAGAGCACTGCGGCGGCTGCCGTCTTCTCAGGCGGGTCCCGATGGGCCTCAGCAAAGATGGGGTAACACCAGATCCACAGCTAGCAGGGATGCCCTCAAACCCTCTGATATTCACCCTGGCCCCTAGGTCAAGGACTCTAGGGCTGATGAAGTTGAGTCTCAGCAGGGCCAAAGACTGCACCGCAGCTGCCGCCATCTTCTGTGTACTTCTCTGGGCCATGCAGCCAGGGTCCATCACGCCACTGTTATGCAGCATGCAGCAGACATCCACAGGAGGGGGTATCCCCGGGGCCACAGGCAGTAGGCAAGCCCATAAGATATAAGATGAGGGTGCCAGAGCCGGTGCAGGCGAGCCGTAGTCAATGCAACTCACTGCGCCACTCCGAGGGGTCACAATTGTGCTGCTCTTTGCAGTCAGTAGAGAATCCCACCACTAGCGAACCCTGGTGTAAACTGTTACAGGCATAACATGAGGCACTTTTGGGCCCGGGCTGTGCTTTGGGGAAGGTGGGCAGCAGCCCCCTTTGGCAGCGGCATTAGTGGGATGAGAAGGCAAGTCCTATCCGACCGCCAACTTGGCCAAACCCCTGAGACTCTGTTGAGCCATTTTAAACTCTACATCCTCATCAGTAGTCTGGAATTCAATACCATCTGGTGTACAATAAATTGTGCAGTTTAACTCAAAACTCTCCCCAACAGGCTTACAGTTGGCAGTTCGGGCTGGACTGTTAAGTGGAGAAGTGTGGCTTAGGGGTTAGAGGCGGCAGACCCGGAAGCTGAGATCGGTACTGGACCAGGGTTCAATTCCCCGCCTCGTCGGGTCTTGAGCTCAAAAATTCCACGGACTCGATAATTCTCATTCCGGTGCCTACTCGACTCACGGGTTCACACTCTGCGACTCTGGGCAATAGCTTGCTTAATCTCCACTACGGCCCCTCGCGGCGGGATGCCTGGCTTTCACCTTGTGGATACCCTGCTGGGGTTATCTCACAGGGGAATCCCAGGACGGGTTCCCAAGGCAAGCGCCTTGATGCCTTCGGGTGATACGTGCGCTATATAAATCGCAATACATTTACATTTACATCTTCCCATGGGGCACAGGGTCAAGACTGATTTGCATATGGCTGGGTTCAAACTGGAGTGGTATGGTGAGCAAAAAAAACGATGGATTTAGGCCCAGATCTCTGTACTGGGGTGAATCTATGACATTGTTCTGCATTCTGTCCATCAACTGTTGTTTTTGCATTTATCACTAGGGGTGGGCGGAAGTCGCGTAAGGGACTTACGCGGAGAGGCACGCAGATTGAACCAATCTCTGTGCCTCTCCGCATAGTTCTGTTACACGACGCCCACCCGCCGCCCGCCTCCCGCCCGCAGTTTTAAATTACATTATGAAGCCTAAAATAACATTTAAAAGAAAACGTACCTTATCGGTGGCGCATCCTTATCCATCGCGCCTTGTTCTGGGAACTGCGCATGCGCAGGCTCCCGTGCATGGGCAGTTCCCAGAAGAAGGTGCGATGGACACGGATGCACCGGCAATAAGGTACGTTTTCTTTTAAATGTTATTTTAGGCTTTGTAATGTATTTTAATACTGTGGGCGGGAGGTGGGCGGCCAACTTCCGTTACTCCCTCGAGGGTGCGGAGATTTGCCTCGTTTCTCCACCTACATTGCGAAAGGGGCAAATCTCTGCACATTACGTGGGTGGAACGGAGATGTCCGCCCTCCCCTATTTATCACCCTGAGTGGGACGGGTATGCTCAGACATGAGTCCCGTGCTCCCCATGCCACTGGAATCAAACTATCCTGGCTGATGAGGGCTGAAAGCCTGAAACCGGTCCTAGGATGCATGTTTCCAGTCCAGGGAGGACCTGGCTTGGCAGTTCGGGCTGGACTGTTCCCATGAGGCACAGGGTCATGGCTGATTTGCATATGGCCTTGTCTGAACTGGGTGGTGTGGGGAGCAAAAAAAAACTATGCATTTAGGCCCAGATCTCTGTACTGGGCTGAATGTATGACATTGTTATGCATTCTGTCCATCAACTGTTGTTTTTGCATTTGTCACCCCGAGTGGTACAGGTATGCTCAGACCTGAGTCCTTTGCTCTCCATACCACTGGAATCAAGCTATCCTGGCTGATGAGGTGGTGAAAGCCCGAAACCGGTCCTAGGATTCTTGTTTCCAATCCAGGGAGGACCTGGCTTGGCAGTTCGGCCAGGACTGTTCCCCTGGGGCACAGGGTCAAGACTGATTTACATATGGCTGGGTTCAAACTGGAATGGCATGGTGAGCAAAATAAATGATGGATTTAGGCCCGAGTCTCTGTACTGGGGTGAATGTATGATATTGTTCTGCATTCTGTCCATCAGCTGTTGTTTTTGCATTTGTCACCCCGAGTGGGATGGGTATGCTCAGACGTGAGTCCCGTACTCTCCATGCCACTGGATCAAGCTATCCTAGCTGATGAGGGCTGAAAGCCCGAAACCGGTCCTGGGATACTTGTTTCCAGTCCTGGAAGGACCTGGCTTGGCAGTTCGAGCTGGACGGTTCCCATGGGGCACAGGGTCAAGACTGATTTGCATATGGCTGGGTTCAAAGTGGAATGGCATGGTGAGCAAAAAAAACGATAGATTTAGGCCCAGTTCTCTGTACTGGGGTGAATGTATGACATTGTTCTGCATTATATCCATCAACTGTTGTTTTTGCATTGCAGGGCTTGGATCACACACAACAAACTGGTGATTTTACTCAAATGAGTTTACTTTTACAGGACCATTTTCTGAAACTGGATTTTCCCGAGAGGGGTAGGTCTGGGACTTCCACAGTTCTAACAGTGGATCTCATAACACCTGTATTGATAAGAAATTATATGGGGTGGCCACTCACCTCACCTTTTACGAATGGAACACTGTGGTCTACCTCTAAGACTGCAGCAATTGCCCCCTCCCTCCCCCTCAGGCACTGTCATTGAGACATGTCGGATCCTGGAATGTCATTATCAAAAACAGGAAATTGCTGGAATATATTCTTCAATATTGCAACATCCATACCTGATCCTGGATCAATTGGAACAACTCTGCCTCTACCCTGTGAAACCATCAAAACCTCCTGGATTACCCTGAAATATATCTTGTGGAACAAAAACACCTTGCATTCCTCCTTGGTTTCCTGCAAAAGAAGAATTCTGAAAACCTTTCAGAGAAACCTCTGTGTGAGCAAAAATGCATTTCGCTTTAATCTATTTCTGCTTCATCTCTTGTTCATCACTGCCATATTTTGCATACCTCAGGATCTCATCAAGTGATTTAGTATGCCAGAAGATTACACTGTGTTGTATATATGCACTGATCACTGGTCTCAAATCAGTTTTTCAGTTTTTAACGTCTTTATTTCGAATTTTCTTCATAAAAGACATACATAGTAATACAAACCATATAACAGAATCATGAACATTTTAAACAGACAAGGAGAAATTTGTTTAAAAAAGCTCAATTAAATATACATAGGAAGACGTCTATAAAAATGTTAAAACATTTGTATGTGAAAAAGACAATTCATCAATACTGCCCAAATATGGGGAGGAGCCAAGATGGCCGCGGAGACGGACGTGTAGTCTCCCGGCTCCCGGAGCCTTTGTCTCCCGCACAGCCATCCTGTCCACTATCCTGCTATTGCGTACCAGCGGGATGTTTGGAAACGTTTCCTGACTCTACTGGTGTTCCTCCGATGTCCCTACCTGTTTGCTAACCTGGGGTTTCGTCGAGATACACGCCGACTCCTCTCCTAGCCCTGGACCCGGGACCTGAGATACAGCGCAGCGCCTGTGTCTACTGCAGCTGCGGGGGCCGATCGATCTGGAACGGCGCTGACATGCTGTGTTGGTCGGATGGCTCTGTGGTCGTTTACACCGGGCGCTTGTGTGGAGGGCACTGCTGGCCAGCTGGGAGCCTATTTTATCGCCTCATCTGTGGGACTCTGAAGGTGAGCCGCGCTTTGCTCTCTCCATTGTCGGAGGTGCCCCCGGCTACCGGGGCTCCTTCCTTGCCTCGCCTCTGCCTGTGCCGAGCGGAAAGGGACGCCTCGATGTGAGCCGTCCACGATTGCGGACTTGTCCTGTTCCGAAGGGATTGACTACCGCACCATAGCGCTTACCTCGCCGGTAATCCTTTGTTGTCCCTGGAGGCAGGATCGAGACGGCTGGCTCCCCAACGACTATGGCGGACGGCGCTTCGGCTCCTGCCCGTTGTACCCAGCTTGTACCCGATTGGGAAGCGGACCTGTCTACTGCGCCTCGCACCGAGGGGGTAATGAATGATCAACAGACATTTACCCGCGCTTCTGTGCTTTGTGCCCTTACTCGACTGCGGGATGAGTGGCGTGCAAACTCGAGACTGTTGAGGGAGAAACTGGATGGGTTTGTGACTGGATCGTGCCATACTTTGCCTGTTTTCTCTCCTCGCAATGTCTATCAGCCTCCGCTGATCCCTGTCAGTGATACATTGTTGCCGCGGGAGTGTGTGACTAAACTGCAACTTCGCGATGTTACAGAGTGTGAGCTGCGATCTAACCGCCCTGGCGCTGCTACAGTGTCTCTCTCCCCGGTGCGACACTCAACCCCGCCCACGGAGTCTACGGGGCTGCTGCTACAACATCCGACTATCCTTTTGTACTGTGCCTATTCAATGGAGACACCGACACCTTCTGCAATGCAAAGAGTTATTATATTGAAAATGCAGCTCCTTCTATGTGTCGGCTCTGGTTGGGACTGGCGACGTCCATTTTGTCCCTGGACATTTCTTCATCATCGAGTGCGGCCATTTTGCCTCTTTGTTCTCACTGGGGCGGGCTTTCTCCTTTTCTCCTACGGTTGTGGCTTCTCACGGGGGGTGGATACGTGGGGTCACCCAAGATCGGGCCAGGGCTAGGTAATTTCTTTAGTGTGATGGACGCATTGACGGGTGGGGACTAGGATGGGACTGCTTTTTGTCAGATTTACTCGCACATCTGGAAATGACTCTCCACCCCCACAGTTCTGCTTGCTACTTCTGTCGTGCTGATGGTACTTGGGGTGGGGGATGCTTACGGGGCCGATGGGGACCGGGAGTATGTTGAACTTTCCTCCTCCCGCCTTTTCTGAGAGTTGGAGATTGGGATGGTTCTTTCTCACTCTCTATACTCTCTTTCCCACTTGGGGGTTCTCTTGGGGCGACAGGCATGCCGTGGCCTTCCGCTGGTATGCAGGGTGGGGGGATGGGATGTGTTTTATGTTTTCTCTTTGTTTCTATGGCCCTCTTTCTTTTTCTTCTCTTCTTCTGTTTCTTTTTCTTCTACACCTCCTCGCTTCCTTTGGGGTCGGGGTTCCTGTGTTATTAGGGAGTTTATTGTATCGTATCATTATGTGACATAGCGGTTGGTCCTAGTTCTTTGATGGTGGTCAAATTGCTTTCTGATACATGCCTTCCTCTATCACGCCTCCTTCCGGGTGCTCCTTGTATGATGATAGCTATCCTGGTCAGTGATTAGCTTCGACTCTTTTCGTAGTTTTATAACTCGTACTCGACAAAATCATAAAATTAAACCTTTTTCTATCCTCATGGTATGGTTCTATGCTCCACACGATACTCTTCGCTCAGAGACTGCTTTAACGGCGTTCTGTCCTAATGGTTCTTTTTTATCCTTTTCCCATATGTCATAGCGGCCGGCCCCGAGGGGTTGTAGGCAGACGCTGTGTATTGTGCATTTTACAAATAAAGGTTTTAAAAAAAAATATATATATACTGCCCAAATATAATAGGCTAACAGACTGTTTTGATTTTTCAGCTCGAAGTGCTACGAACATACCTAGTTCTAATTAACCAGGCCCACCCAAGGAATTTAGCCAGTCCTATGGATAACCATTCGGATGTGTTAAATCTCAGGATGATCAATGCTTCTCTGCTCACCCGGGTGTTTAATCTATTACATATTGGCTTCAGCCACTTATAACGTGGCTCGTGGTAAGCAGTACATACAAATAGAAAATGACCTATTGATTCTTTGCTTTCAGTACAACAAGGACAAGAAGTGGACTCCGACTCCTGCCAACCACTAGTAAAATCCCTTAATGGCAGTGTACCTATACGAAACTGATGGTAAAGTTTCCTGTCTAAGCTTTTAAGGATTACATCCCAATAGGTCTCTGTGTGTGGAACTACTTTATGCATCAAAAACAGGCCTGTCAGGTTAGGTTTCTCCGAAAGGGCAACGTGTTCCTCTTTTACCATGGACCAAAAGAGAAGTTTAAAATCTTTCTTTGAGGGAAAGATGTGAGAGCCCGGCTCGGACCAAAGCAAAGGAAGGCCCATTCCAGTGAGAGTATTCCTAATTACCTTAAACCATGGTATTTCACCTGCCCCCTGTTGCGCTCTTACATCCTGTATCTCCTGGGCAAACATGGCAAGTTCCGGGGTAGACCATATGCGTCTCCATAACGCCACCATCCTATAATGGGCTTGATGTTTGATAGAATAAAAGCCCATATCCATCATGAGTGGTAGTGCTGGCGTTGAGGGAGGAAGACTGACTAAATTTCGAAAGAATTTATTCTGGATCCTATCAAGGACAGCCAAATCCACACACCCCTATATGTCAGCCCCGTATAGTATGGCTGAGCTAATTTTGGCGCTATGAATTTTAAGCACAGGTAAAACTCTTTTGGTCAAAGAACACCGTTGCTCCTTCACTAAACAACCAGACAAACGAGCAAATTTCAAACTGAGCGCCGCTATTTGTTCTTTCCAGCGTAACCTATAGTCTATTGTAAGACCTAGGTATGTCATGACTTCGACCTGTTCTAGGCTAGACCCATTCATCGTTACATGGCCCCTCAATGGTTTATTTTTTGTCAGGACCATGAACTTGGTTTTAGAAATATTAATTTCAAGGTCATTTTCATTACAAAAGTCCACAAATTTATTAATAGCCACCTGAAGACCCTTCTGAGTTTTAGCCAGAATTAGGGTGTCATCAGCGAAGATTAAAAGGGGAAATTTGGTCCCACCCAGTGTTGGTGCATCAGTTGGGGTAGCTGAGAGGAACTTAACCACCTGGCTGATAAAAAGTATGAATAGGGTAGGGGCCAGGACACAGCCCTGTCTCACTCCACGGGTCACGGGGAAGGAGTCTGTAACCTGACCCTGGCGACCCCATCTGACTCTGGCAAAATTTCCCTCATGCATCCTGATGGTGAGTTCTAGGAGTGCAGTTGGAACACCCATCCCTCTCAGAGCCGCCCACATCTTTCCTCTGGGGACCAAATCAAACGCAGATTTGAGATCCACAAATGCTGCGAATATAGTGCCTCCTCTCAATAACACAGTTTTCCAGTAGATCATAACAAATCTAAGTATTTGGTCAACTGTGCTAATATTAGCCCTAAAACCAGCCTGCAAAGGAGACAGGATGTCAGCTTCTGTCATCCAGAGCTGGATTTTTCCTAGCAGCATTCTGGCGATTACCTTTTGAAGGGCGTCAATGAGGCTGATGGGTCGGTAGTTTCCCGCATCAGTTCTATCCCCTTTTTTGTACACGGGTAAAATCTCCGCCCCTTTCCACGAGTTTGGTATCCTAGCCCCTCTGGCTATGGCATTCGCTAAGGGGGTTATATAAGGGACCCAATGTGCTTGGGCAAACTTAAAAAGGTCTGCAGGGACACAGTCCATTCCAGGGGCTTTACCATTCTGCACTTGTTTTAAAGCTATAATGGCTTCCATTTCAGTAAAAACAATCTGGTCTAGTGGGGGCACCACAGTCAGTACACTGGTATCTTCCCTAGTAATAAGGGAGATCCGTTCCGTGTTACTAAACTGTGCCGCGTAATGCTTGACCCATTGCTCTGCAGGGACATAGTTGACAGGAACTTGCTGGTCCCCAGTCCCTCCCCATTTAACAACCTCCCAGAATTTTTGTTGGTTAGTGGAAGTACTTGCATGATATAAATCTAACCAGCGCTGTTCATCCCAGTTAGTTTTTGCCTCTTTAAGCACCTTCTTGTAATTAGCTCTTTCTAATTTTATATCAATAGCTGACTTGGATTTAATAGCAGCTATCAAGGAGCTATGGGCAAGGCGACATGTCTTATTATACCATTTCGCTCCAGTTTGAGCTGGGCCATTTTTTCTTCTTTTTACAGGTTCAATAAAAAAAGTTTTAATTTTGTTAAAAAGAGACTCATGGATCATCCCAATTTGATCCAATGATGTGCCTTCGTTTAATATGGGCACCATCAGATTTGTAGCTGCTAGAACCTCATCTGTGACCTTATCAATAATGGTGGGATTATCTAAGGTCTCAAATCAATAACAAACTGAGATGCAAAAATCCCTATGTTGCTTTCATCAGGACATTCTCTTTCCCTATGCTGTTGAAACAACTATAACAATCACTCATATTACTCATGTACCGATTCCTTTGATTCTTGTGTTGTTCACTTAATTTTCATCCAATCAAGATCTTATGGCGGCACTTTGCCTTTCAGGAAAGTAATCATTGCTTCATATTTCTCCATACCTACAGGAGATGGTGCATTAGTGTGTTGCCCTCTCACTTAGCCATTGTTAAGTAATCTTACATTCAGCCCAGAAATCACTTGGCACCACAATAATGTATACAATCAATCTACTTGACCTTTGAAATCTTCACAAATCGATCAACTTGTGTTAATCAAGCTTGTCTCTAAATTTGGAAAATTGTTCATAAAAGCTGCAAGATCACCTCTACTCCTAGGGCTAGATGTAGGTAATTTTATTTTACCACTTCTTAAATACCGAATTTTACCGATTCTGTATTTAAGAAGTGGTAAAATAGAGGGGGGGGGGGATGTAGGTATTACAGAATCGGTAAATACCGAATCGTTAAGATTCGATATTTACCGATTCTGTAAATACCGATTCGGTAATGCCCATTGATTCCTATGGGCATTGAAGCCCATAGGAATCAATGGGCATTACCGAATCGGTATTTACCGATTTGGTAAATACCGATTCCAGCAAGTGTGCAGGGGGTGTCACTTTGACACCCTCTAGCACCCCAAATACAGGCATGTGTGCCATGTGGCACACAGACATGCCCTAAGGGCATGTCTGTCTGTCACATGGCATAGGTGTGCATGCACACTTGTGCATGCACACCTGGATTCGGTATTTTACCACCCAATTGGATTGGGTGGTAAAATATCGAATCTGAAAGGCCTTTGGGACTCAGAAGTGTCCCACCTACATCTAGAAGTTACCGAATCGGTAAAAATACCGATTCGGTATTTTACCGATTCTGTAAATTTACCGATTCGGTAAAATTGGCCCCCAACATCCCAAAAACCCATTTACCAGTCGGTAACGGCCAAAATCGGCCATTACCGGCCGGTAAATGGCCACCTACATCGGGCCCCTAGTCACATAGACACACACTTCTCCCACTATTTCTCTCAGTGGATAAGCTGAAGCTCCTTCCTCATCCTATTCATTATTTTCCCCTACTAAGGTTGCTTTTTTTTCTTTCCATGTTTTCTTGCAAATTTGTTCTCTTATTTTTTCAAATCGCTCATTTTATAAATACATGTTATAAATTCTGTAATGTGCAACCACATTCCTGAAGAATGCGAAGCTTCAATTGCTTCAGCATCTAATTTAACCCTGTATTTTCTCTGCAATGGATAACTTTTAGAAGGATCAACCTCATATTTCCAGACTAACACTGTCAACCTATCATGTGTAATTGCTGCTCATCTTGTAATTTCTTTACCCAGGTAAATCAATTATTTCTCTTGATATAGATTCAAATATTCTAAATCTAAATATCCCCTAACAATATTTTCTAGTTCAACTTTTAATTGGGGAATATTTAGTGACCTCTCTTTCCCAGGTTCTGGGTTAACCATTTGCACATCGTTCTGTCTTTTTAATCCCTGCAGCTTTTTCAAACAATGGTGGCAAATTTCCTTCTTCAACCAAATCTGTTTCCCCTGGTGTTACTGATGTTGTAAAAACAATCCTTCCCCCATCTCTTAAGGCTTCGACCATCTGAGGTGGTCTCCATGCAAAAATCTGGGAATTCTGAGAAGTAAGAATAAATCCAGATGTAGGTAAACCTTGTACAGCTCCTTGAACCTCTGGAGTCAGGTATTTCCATAGAAATAGCTGGATACAATTCCAGTCCCTTGAACTATGGCTTTCCTACATCTCTGATGTTCTTCATCCCATTGAGCATCTGCATAAATATGCATTACTCTTTTTCTGATACTTTCCCTTTTTTTTCTCTCATGCAACTTTGTACCATATATCTAATGCTTCATATTGCGTGGGTCTAGGGGGCAGTTTCATTACGTACTATTTTTCTTTCAATTTCTCAATAATTCTAATCTCAAGGGTACTGTATTTTGGAAATTGTAATTAACCTTCTTTCCCAGTAATCTTGCACCCTTGACAAAGCCATAAACATGTATGTAATCCCAATTCAGTTGCTTTGTCACGTGTAGGCATACCTTCAGGAAGTGCCTCTTCACCTTCCTGTATCAGAATTGTAACATCACCATTCACAAAACTCTTAAATTCTTTAAAGCATTTCATGATTCTCACAAAAGTATAGAGTAAAAACATCACAAATTCAATATTGTGATTTTGTTCCATAAACGTCAGAATTCTTATATTCCTAGACCTATCACAACTCAACACCCTGATGTCACCAACCAGTCACAGTGCAAAAATACACCAACCTACCAATCTCAGCGTGAACCACTATGACATATGATCTCACTCCTTGCAGCACCTCACCTTCCTTTACAATTTCTCTCATACTGTCACAATTCAACAAAATATTAAAAACAACAACTAACATATCACAATTCTTGTTTGCTCAGCTAAAGAAAATAATAGTAATTCAACAACTAGAATAAAAAGGTTTTTACACCTTCCGACTTTTACCACACAAAATACATTTCCTATTCACAAGCGAAATCTCAACCAGCGTGAAATTACCCTAATCAATGCAGTTTCACCCTTTGCGCAATCAAGTTCTGATAACATCAGATAATATTAGTACATTCACAACAATTCACTAATGTCCCTCACACTCTACATCACAAAAATCTGCAAGCATGAAATACTATTCGACAATGGCTACTTTGAGTGTTTTCTACGCTTGTTTTAATATCACAGGATCTTAGGCTACGTCCAGCCTAAAACTTTTCAACTTCTTTACACATAAACAATAAACATCTCTATTCATAAAACCATTAACCCCTTCCGTGCTCTGCGCACAATCGTTGCCCGACGAAGCCCCGCCTACTACGTCGAACGCCCACACTGCGACGGAATGTTCGCTGCCGTAAAGGTGTTATCTATTGTCTCAATAATACACCAGTAAACACAATTACAATTGGCAACGCATATGCCCTATTAATACTCACACCTCCAAAAGAGCAACCACCTTTGAAAACCATACCTTGTCAGTTCTTCAGGCACTGGTTATTGGATTTTAGGATTTGGGTATTTTATTCTAACCTGGGTACTTATTTTAGAGCTCCTTGCGCAAGGTGTAAACCATCCTCTGCTACCAGAAAAATGATAGCGTGGAGTTGGGGCAAAATGTAAATAATATTGTTTAACCATTTCTTTCCATCACTTTACAGGGTTAAGTCCCATTCCTGAGCTGGCTTTCAAGGAAACTTCAGCAAATGATGAGGTTTTGAACTAGTTTTCAATGTTTATTTTTCATTAAGAGATTGCTAAGATTCTTTGTATTCTTTTTATTCAGATTAGTCAATAAATTCAAGTAAGTTTACAGAAATCTCATAAAGGTAGGGTTAGAACAAATCACTAAATAATGCGTCAAGCGTGTTCCATAAAGGACAAATACCTTATTCTAAAGAACAAGTTCAGAATTTAGAATAAGTAAAACTCATGAAGAGCTCAAGTTTGAAGGAGACAAGTAAGATAAAAAGGGCATAGAGCTCAAAATCCAAATAAAGCAGCCAAACTTCCTATTAAGAATAGTTCATTAAACACATGCCGTGTCTTACTAATTCGAACAAAGAAACATACAATTGCAGTAGCATCAGGCATAAATAGTATGGTAAGGGAGGAACAGCAGCAGCAGCAGCAGTAGCCACAATTGTCAGAAAAAGGACAAGGAAATGGGTCTGGGTATCAACTTCTCAGCTTCAAGTCTAATAAAATCCAGTCTAATCTAATCTAACTAGAAACATGCACTAATTTGAAAAAGCAAAAATATGCTGTGGACATTGTATCAGGCTTTCCTTCTTCTGATCCAATCAAGCAACCACATTCATCTAAGAGTGAGTTCAGCTCTTCCTTTCCCATGAAATAACATGCATCTTACAAAGTTTGTTACAGAAATCTTACATATGTAGCTTATCAAATCATAAGCCTAGGTTCCCATAGGCATCAAACACAGGTTACCATCTAATGTAAAATGTTTCATTGTGTAAACAATGAACTATGCTAAAGAAGAGAAACATAAACTTGCAAAAGTGCTGTTTAGTAATATATTTCATTAACACGAACAAGAAATACTGCTTTAAAAATGTAAAACTATTCTATTCAAGCATTATGTGAAATATGGGGAAAATAGGAAGTTTAGTTCATACAATAATGTTTCTTAGCAAAATGTAATAAATTTGTTAAACCTGAACATTCTGTAGTTATGATGAATATTTCCAAGCATGTCATATTAAGCAGACCCTCCAGGATTTCGCGATTTTGCAATGTGCCGCAAAATCGGCACTTTTGTAAAAATGCCGCGATTTTTACAAAAGTGCCCTCGAAATCTGCACTTTTGTAAAAATGCCACGATTTTTACAAAAGTGCCAGCGAAATCCAGATGCCCATTCCTGCATCCGTGCTGCCTGTGACTTTGGACACTTTCCATGAACATGGTTGTTTCTTTTTCTTTAAATAATACATCTGGGTCCCCCTAGATTTAATCTGCAGGTAAAGATTTATTATTTTTTTAGAATTTATGGACTTTTCCAAAAGAACTGGTGGAAAGGTGTGGTGTATTCCCAATTACTCCCATGCAAAAGCAATTTTATCTACATATATGTAGTGAAAAATCGTGCTTGTGAAAATGCCTTCAGATTAATTGGACTTTTTAACTTTTTCTCCATGTGGAAAACATCCTTCTGTGAGGAAAAAAAACCCTTGTTGCGCTGTGATATATTATGAGTATTAGCAGGGTTTTAAGAGGGATGAAAATCCGGGGGTCTCTCAAAGGGGCGTGGCCAATGTAATTAAGGGCATGGCTTTAAAACACTTACGCAAAAAATCTGTGCTTAGCATAGTGTGCCGCCCGACTTGTATTTTGCTGTTTCTGTCGTTGCATCTAGATATGTGATACAACAAGTAACATCATACCTACAAGAAGTCAGAAATATTGGATTTGTCAATGGTTATTAGTTGCATAAGATAAATATTTTGCAACTATGGCTTGTTACATATAATATTGAAAAAGCTTCCGCTTAAAGCCCTGGTGACACCACAATGTTGCTGCTCTTGCGTTTCAAGAAGAGAAGGGAAATCCAGAAAGAACATGACTCTTTAAAGGATTTCCCTACCCCACATCGCTCACCTGGCATGACATCAGTAACTTCCCCACTAGTCAGACCCTCCAGGATTTCGCGATTTCGTGGTTTGCAGCAAAATCGACACTTTTGTAAAAATGCCGCGATTTTTACAAAAGTGCCCACTAACATATCTGTGTTTGTTGTAGGAAAAACTGCCAAATAAAATGCAGCACATTGCTGCTAAATTTCCATATTTGTGCTGCTAAATTTCCATTTTTGTGCCGCTAAATTTGCTAATCCATGCCGCTATATCCTGGGGGGTCAGTAAGGACAAGCTTTTAAATTCCATTGTGCGCATCTCAGCAATGTTGAGTTCACTTCTAGTTAATAGAAAACATGGATTTAATCATTTATGCAGCTTATACGAATAACTATGTCTGTATAGTACAGTTTGCATATTTAAATGTGTGTAATTTCATCTTGAAATCTTTACAATAATCATTGCACACATACCTGTTATTCTAAATGATTTGTATCTTAGTTAGCTAGCCTATTCATGGTGATGCTGCTGAACACCTATATATAGTGCCCTATCACCCAACAATACCTTAGTAGGGGAGAGAGTGCAGGAATGCCCTCATTGTACTAGAAGCTGCAGATGCCCATTGAGACATTGTGGGGTACAGACTGAATAGGTAGGTTGGGCAAGCAGTCTGTTGAAAGAGATAAGGTGTGATGAGTTCAGGTCACAAGATTGTGAAAGTAATCAAGTCCAGTGGGGCAAGCCATCGCTGTGATTGTTTGTGAATAAGGTAGGAACAGGATGAAGAGGTGGGGGTTACTCTGATCCAATTCAGATGCCCCTTGACTCCTGACAGCAGCTCTTGGTGCTATGGTGTTCATTTTGATGTGGTATGGAAAGTTGTGTTCAAGTGTAATGGGTGTAGGCTGCGATCCGGCCCAGTCTTGAAATATTTGTAGATGGTTGTTACCTTCCTTCACCCTTGAAAGCCATTTTCAGGTAATACTTGGCACCGACTGAGCACAAAGTAGAGGGTTGACCAAAAAGAAATAGCTCTGAATGGAGAAGGACAGGATGAGGAAATTAATGAAAAGGGAGACTGTTTGATGGAGTGATCTGTAGAGGCATAGCTAATAGCACATTAAGGGTAAGTAAAATGTATTTGTTGATTATTTAAAATCATTACAAGCAGCAGAGTACATATCCAAAACAAAAAGCATACAGATACAGTGTACATTTATATCCAAGGCGAGATCCACAGCTCAGCCCTAACATAGTTTGTTTGACTACAAATAATCGGATTACTGGAAGAAAGTGCATTGTGCCTACAGAAGTAATTCACAAAATAAAGTACTTTAAAACAAAAACTAAGAAGTACAAAGAAATAACATTTAGGACAGATTTGACCAAAAAATACAATTAAGCTAATAAACGATTAGCAGCAGAAATTAAAGTGCCTTGTGCTAGCAGCTAAAATTGTCATGTAAACGTTTAGATTAAAAAGGGTACATGAAATACAACCCACCATTATGAAATTGCATTAAATACAGCATTTGCAATAAGGTGCATGTATAGTAATAGACTTTACCCAAGCTTAAAAAGGCCCACACTCTCCCTAAAAACATTTAAAACCAATTAAGCTAATGAACAATTAGCAGCAGAAATTAAAGCACATTGAGGGATCCCTTACTTTTTGTAGTTGCCTTTGTAGTACCTCTGTGCCCTCAGACTCTCAGTTCTGCGCATAGGGTGTACACGTTTGCCCTCTCTGGTCCCCTGAGCCCCTGTCCTCCTCCTCAAGTTAAGCAATTACTACCAAAGAAAATACAAGAGAGCCCAACTCATGCTGGAGAAGGACATGCTAGTGCTAGATGCCATTTTACATTACAAGATGTGACTGATGGAAATTCATGAATTCATCTGAGTTACGCACCGCATGTGTAAGTACTTTAAATACATTGCATTCTATTTCCTGTACCGTCACAGACAGGGACCGACCAAATGGAAATCAGTCCTGGTCCCACCACAAAAATGGAAGTCCCAACTGTTGATCCTGAATGGGATCCCAAGCACCGCAGACCAATCCCAGCCTAGTTGGCCCTGATCAGGCAGGATAGCTTGAGTTGGCCCTGATCAGGCAGGAGAGCTTGAGTTCCAAGACACAGGGGTCTCAGTATGCACGCATGGGCAGAGAGCTCACTCTGAAGAACAGAACACAATGGATGAAACGCTTGCATTAACTTCAGCCGTTCAAGTCCATCCTTCGTTTGCTTGCCTTGCCAGTACAGACAGGGGTCAATCAGTTGCATGTCATGTGAAATGCTGCGTATTACAAAGGGAGACCAGAAGATGGGAGTGGATTTATCCTTTTGCAAAACTTAGATCTGATTATATGGTAGATATTCAATCCTGTCTACTGGATAAATCACTAATATGTATAAAATAAATTCTAGCCTGGTTGCATTAAAGTTACAAAACACACATTGGTCTGTGTCACTCTCTGATGCAATGTCGCAAAACCCCCTTGTGCCTTAAAAAACTTGTTATCATATTATCACAAGTAGTTTATCCTTCAAAAATCATAAAACCACTGTTACTCTTGTACTTAGGTATTGGTGATTTGTAATCTCGTCTACATCGTCTACGCATCTCTTTCCAGTATGACATCAATTACAGAATATCAGAAATGAATTCTAGAGAGTAACGCCTTCACCGGAATTTCATCAACTCACTCTTTGGTATGTGCTAATTGGAGATTCCGCCCATCACTCTTTTTACAATTCAATATTCAACATTTGTAGGCTTTTAAATAGTTTCATTTTACTCAAATTAATGCTTGCAGTTCTGTAACTGTGTGTCTCTCTGTCTATTCAAACCACGCCGGACGTTGGATACGAGTGGTTCCTGTAACGAGGAAGGCTTAATTTGTTCCAGTGGTTGCAGGTGGTGGGCGTGGACTGGTACTTATTTTCCCTCACCACAGCAAGAAAGAGTGAGGTGGCATTTAAGAAAGAAGCGGTGCTGCGAGCGAGCTCAGGGGCGACTAAGAACCTGAACACATCTTTAAACCACCCCTGTATTATCCCTGCATTACACACACAGGTGCTATCTCATTCTTTTTCTATTTCCAGCTAAAGGGATATGAAAGAACGATGAAAAGCAACTTCGCAGTCTGCCACCTTGTGGTTAGTTTTTCAGACATTAAACGAGGAATTGGGAGAGGAGATAATGTTATACGCCTAGAGAAAGGTAGCTTAATAAAAATCGCCGTTCACGGCATTGGTTTGTCCTGAGTAAAAGTTTAATCTTGATAAATGGTACAACTATAAACATGCACCACAACAAAGTAAAAAGTGGTGAAATGCAGCGTGTCTAACAGCACTGGACACACGCCCGGTACGCTCTGTCAAAGATGAGAAAAGAGTGTTCATTGGCGGATACACACACTGACACTCTTCCGATCTGTTTCATGTGGTTGGGCCTCTTCCCGGCATAGCCCCAGAAACACTGTAACGACGGGAAGCAGCGACTTTTCCCACAAAACAGTGCATTAGGCCGTGAAACAACAGTGGCAAATATACCCAGGGGTCAGTGCGTGTCCCACGAGAGGGGGAGAGAGTGACGGGAACTACAGAAACAAAATAAATGCAAAAGAGGAGAGAGAGAAAGTTGGAACGGGGTGCTCAGAGATTAGAAGATTGCGGAAGAGAGGGCAATGGAAAAAGCTGAATGAGAGAGAGGAAGAGAGCTGGAGGCAAGGGGGATATAGAGAGGAAGATGGAGGAAGAGAGTGCTGTCTGATAACACAGAAGGCTGAAAAATAGAGGAATGCAATTTTAATGTTTCAGAAATAAGGGGGAGAGGAAGACATGCCAAGCATGGGTACTCGCAAACAGTTCCCCAGGTGCCAAAAACTGTGGCATGTGGTGTGCCCGCGGGCCGCTTTAATGGCAGCACGGTGGGAGTTGGGCTTTGTGAGGGTTTGCGATGGGCGTTGGGGAAGCAGATCACATACATGGTGTAGTCAGTGAGGCATGGATTTATTTTAAGGGGTTCTTTCCATACTGGCCTCAAAATTAAGTCCCTAGTCTCCAAAAGACTGAGAGATTTGACAAGACTGTGTTATTCTCTATCTGAATTGCTACCCTCTACTGTACCTTTGGCTAAGCCGTTCTGCTCGCTATCACTACTTTGGGAGATGCAAGTGTGAAAAGGAAGCAACTTGATTATTGAATTGAATTGAAATGAAATAGAATTGAGCAACTTGAAACCAGAAAATCTAGAATCCATCCTGGCTTCCCCACTTGACCCAACTGTTTGATCCTAGGCAATTACCTAATTTCACTTTACCTCCTTTTTTTAGATCTCGCCTACGCAGCGCTCATGCGCTGCGAGGAAAAAGACCTTTAGTGATCGGCACAGCTTTGCGTGAAAAACGTGCACGTGTTGCATTGCTTTGAATAGCAACACGTGCACGTTTGGTGATTCCCTTGCAGGACTGAGCTTTTAATCCATATGTTTGTAATAAACTCGCTCGCTCCCGCAAGGGAAACAGGCCCAGGCTCCCTCCTCTATCCCCTCTCCCTGCTTCTTTTTACTTTCAGCGCGAGTTGCTGATTTACAGTCAGTCGTCCATTACTTATGTGGGATGCGGCCCAATACAGTGTTAAAGCATTGCAGTTAACGGTACGCAAATCTCTTCTTTTACATTGGGGAATTAACTTTATTTTTTGCGCACAAAATTTGCTCTATTCATGGGCTTCGTATGAATAGTTGGATGTGGGCGTTTAACGTTATTTTTATACTTGCATTTCTGTAACCGATATCTTCTTCCGCATTTGGCTGCAAGTACAGGTTGTGTTTTGTTTTGTTGCAAAGAAGCTCTTTGCAGTTATGCCCTTTTTTATGCAATCCAGAACTTATCCCCAGTGTCTAAAGTATAGTAAGGGGAGGCAGGGTAAATTGGCAGCATGTTGCAGTTTGTGACAGGTACAGGCTGTGTTTTTTAAAACTGTATTTGCGCTTACTAGTGTGTCCTTTTTCAGGTGACCCAAATTGTAGCACTGCACTGGACATATCGGGAATTGAAGGTAGGTTTTTCATTTGTACATTTGATTTTTTAATTATGGCACTATGTAGGTCAGCGTTTGGCGTATTTATAACGCTGTAATTGTGCTGCGTTTAGTATTTCCTTCATACCTGCTTGGATATGTTGTTTTTTGTGGCCCTAAACAGTGTTAAAAGCATTGCAGTTATCAGCCGCAAATCTCGCCTTTCACATTGGGGGATTGACTTTATTTTTTATGCTCTAATTTAGCTGAATTTAAGTACTTTACATGCATAGTTGGACGTGGGGGCATTTACGTAATTTTTATTATACTTACATTTTATTTACCGATAGATTCTACCGCATTTGGGGCAAGTACAGGTCGTTCTTTGTTGTTGCAAATTAGCGCTTGCAGTTGTGGCCTTTTTTATGCACATGTAGATGCAAGGTGGTGAGTTGCACACCTATATAATCAGACACTCTCAGTCAACTTCACTTAACGTACTCTTGTAATTAGACCTGCTGGGCGTGCTAGCTTCCTCTGCGCTCTGTCCTATTGCGCTGCAATAATGATACGAACACAAGTGAACCACATGTTGATTCCCATCAAACTGCACAGCCATGTTTCAAATGAACCCAATGAATTAAATCATGAAATTCTACGCTTATACCACAATTTTAGTTCATCATTAATCCTTTTTTAGGGCTCGCCTTTCCTATTCCGCAGGATTAGGAAAAGAGCCCTAATGCAGCCAAACCATACTTCAGGCCAAGCAAGGGCTCTCCAGCGGATTTTCGGAAGTGCACCCCTCGTGGACGAGCATGCCCGAGCCTTCCCACTGCCAGCAGCATTTCTCCACGGCCGCCAGGCCACATCAAAGGTTTCCCCAGCACTGCCCTGCCCATCAATCACCCTCCCACGCCAGCAGCTCTTCCCGCTCCGCTCCCTGCTTTCCGCCCCCTGCTGCATCAAAGGCTTTTTTAGGTGCACAACTGTGCGCTAGAGACTCGTGAATGGCAGCTTACCATCTATGGGGGAATTAATCCTATCCCTCCTCTCCTGGTCTTCTCTGGCAGCCCTCGCCCCTCCTCTCCCCTCCCCCAGCACCCACCGACCCAGGCGCCCTATTTCTCAGAGCCCCGATCAGCATGCTGTCGTCCGCTCATACACTTCCAGCAGCTCCAGGCTCTCACCCTCTCCTTCCCAATATCCTCCTTCCCAATCTCTCCCGGCCACCTCCCTCTCTCCTCTCTTCCTCACCTCCTCCCCCATATCTGACTAGCTTCCCCGTACTAACTTTTTCTCCTCAGTCACCTCTCACCCTAGTTCCCTCCCTTCGTCTCCTCTTCAGACTTCCTCACACATACAGAGACCCCTTTCCCAGACCCATGATAAACCTCAGGCAGCAGCGCCTCCTCCTTGTTATTTTTTAGTTACATCTTAAATAATTAAATAATGGCGGTCAAGCATCTAGTCCTGTGCGGCTTGTTTTAAATTTCTCACACTCTGTTTGTGATCTCCCTCCTCCCTCTCTTCCCCCCCGCACTTCCCTCCTACTATTTACCCCCCAGGACGAATGTTATCTCTGACGGTGCCAGAGACTCTCGAGCAGACTGTAACATCTGGGCCAAGCAGGCAGTATTCCTCCCTCGGGAAACTGAGCCCCTTCTCCGAGCCGCAGGCCCGACCCTTCACAACCCCCCCACACACACAACCCCACACACACACATACACAACCCCCCACACACACACAACCCCCCCCACACACACAACCCCCACACACATACAGACAACCGCCCACACACACAACCTCCCACACACACAGACAACCCCCCACACACACAGACAACCCCCCACACACACAACCCCACACATACACACAACCCCACACACACAACCCCACACACACAACCCCACAACCACACACACACAACCACACGCACACAGCCACACACACACAGCCACAAACACACACAACCACACACACACACAACCCCACACACACACAACCACACCCACACACAACCACACACACAACCACACACACACACAACCACACACACGCACAACCACACACACTCACACAACCACACACACACGCATTCCCACACACACATACCCACACACACCCACACAACCACACCCACACAAACACACACAGCCACACACACACAACCCCACATACACAACCCCCCACCCACACACACACACAACCCCACACACACACACAACCCCACACACACAGCCGCACACACAGACAACCACACACCAGAATAGCAAACCATAGCATAGCAAAACAAAACATAGCATAGCATAACAAAACATAGTATAGCATAACAAAACACAACAAAACATAGCATAACAAAACACAACGAAACATAGCATAACAAAAAACAACAAAACATAGCATAGCATACCAAAACATAGCATAGCATCAGAAAGCATAGCATAGCATAACAAAACATAGCATAGCATCACAAAACATAGCATAGCATAACAAAGCAAAGCATAACAAAACATAGCATAGCATAACAAAACACAACAAAACATAGCATAGCATAACAAAACATAGCATAGCCTAACAAAACATAGCATAACATAACATAGCATAGCATAACAAACAAAACATAGCATAACAAAACAAAATCTAGCATAACAAAGCATAGCTTAACAAAACACAACAAAACATAGCATAACAAAGCATAGCTTAACAAAACATAGCATAACAAAACATAGCATAGATGGGGGCGTGGCATAGCAAGCCACGATGGCCGCTGTGTTTTGCTGAGGCTCCGCGATCGGGCTAGCATCTAGCCCGGTTCCGGAGATCGCCGGGAGCCTCAGCCTTCAGAAAAGGCACCCATAGTGCACTCACTCCTAGAGGCACCTTCCAGGTGAGCCGCGGACGTTGCTGGTGTGTGGCATCTGTAGAAAACATCTCCTGCCGAAGCTGTGCGCCGAGCCGCAAAATGGCGACCGCGGCTCCGACCCACAGAAGCCAGCACCAGTGAGCCCCCATTCCTGGATCAGAAGCCCTGAGAGGTGCAGCCAGCCAGAGGCTGCGAAAATCCTGGCCGTGCAGTGCAGCCAGCCCGCGGAATTGTGATCGAACCGGGCTCACCCTCGCAAACGCGCATCGGCGCGCAAGATGGCGGCTGCCATTCCGGAGCTTCACTCCACCAGCGCTCCTGCCCAGCCGGGTATCTAACCCGACTCCTGCACCGGCCGCCGCGGATTGAGAGGTGCCGGCGGACGCACCACCTACGCAGCGCCAAAACCTCCCGAAGAGCGCGGCGTCTCCTCCAGACGGTGAGTGTCTGTTCTCCCCCAGGGATCCCAACGCCAGCACCCCAACAGCCTCCTGCTTCCTCTGAGGCCCTCCGGAGGACACCCACCACCTCATCCCCTGGGCGGAAGGGCGGAAGGGTGGAAGGACCGAGGCGCGCCTGGCACCACGGGCGGCTCTACGAGTCGGGGCGCCTGACTCTAACATGGCACCCACGGAGACCCGGACGCCGAGCTCGGCGCGAGCCCCCTTCTAGGAGCGGCAGCGCTCCCCCGGAACTACGGCGGTGGCACACCACACCGAGGACAACCTCCCGCTGCCCCGGACCCTCAGGATCCTACCGCTTGGCCCTCGGCCCCAACGACTGGCACATAGACTGCTTCTTGCACTGAGAGGGGAGAGGCGAAGACCAGCCACCCACACACTGCCACGCTACGGGCGGCGAGAAGCCCCCTCTCCCGGAGTACCTTGACAGTGGGGGGGAGCCTCCTGATGATACGCGCCTGTGGATACCCGCGCAGCCCCCCGCTGCACCACTGAAACCACCAGCGGCTGCTGACCCCCGGCACGCTCCGGACCTGGGGCGCCCCGTGGCGAGCCCATAACCACCCCGGCTCCAACAAGGACTGAATAACCAACCCCCACTGGGTTGTCGTCTGCCCCAACGAACTGGCAGTTGACGGACCACTGTTCCCGGACTCCACAGTGGCGCGGCGCCCTCTTCCTTGGGCCAATGGGGAAACCGAAGGGCTCGCAGGTGACTGCCGTCCCTGAAACGGCCATTGAGAAAATGCCGCACACGAGGACCTGGAAACAAGCTAACACGCCACATACTGACCCCACATTATCGGCGAAACTGGACCAGGTGTTGGCAGCTATTGAACTATCCCGACTCTCAATGGAGGAACGATTGGGCGTCTTGACGACAGACATTAGCCTGATTCGCGACGACTATCGTAAACTGGCGGACAGAGTGAAGGAGGGAGAGCGGATTGTGGCCACGCTACAACCCACGGTGAAAACGCAGGAAGCAGACATGAAGGAGGTCCTGCGCCGCATGGCGGCCCTCGAGGAACGCACGGTTGATTTGGAGGGACGCTCGAGGCGATGCAACATCCGCGTCCTGGGTCTGCCGGAGGGGATTGAAAACTCGGTTCCTCTGACCTATATAGAATCATGGACCAGATCGTTTACCCCCGAGTCAGAGCGCTCAGCATTCTTCTCTATCGAAAGAGCCCACAGGGTCCCCGCTCGGAAACCCAAGCCAGGTCTCCCTCCACGCCCCATGCTGGCTAAGTTCCTGCACTTCCGAGACTGCGATACGGTGCTCCGTGCGGCCCGGACGGTGGGCCCCCTGCAAGTAGAGGACCAACAGATCATGGTGTTCCCGGACTATGCCCGAGAAGTCCAGCAGCAGCGTTCTACCTTTCTGGAGGTTAAAAGACGCCTCCGCGCAAATTATCTCCAGTACTCCTTGTTGTTCCCAGCCCGCCTCAAAGTGCTACACAAAGGGAAGGCCATATTCTTCACCACGGCGGAGGAGGCACAGGATTGGGCTGAGTTCCACTGTCCGCTGATCCCTAAGCCCGGACCCCAGCCGAAGCACAGCAGCGATTCGCGACGATCCAGAAGACGAGGCACGAATCGTACGCAGACAGGCCCCTCCAAAAGCCAAGCATCCTCCCCCTCGGGCTCACCCGACCTCACGCAAATCATGCAGGAGAGGCATAACGCCTTAAGAGCGGTGACTGAACTACACATATCTCCCCTTGCATCGGACCTGGAAAGCCAACCGCACCTGTTCACCCCTGAGAAGGACCGGGACAGTGATGGCACAATGTCGGGATTTGGCCCAATCTCTTCCCCCCTCATTGCAGTACACACAATGGACGCTACCCCGGCTGGACAACCTGGCACCTCTTAATGATGGGCGGAAAGACAATTGCTGTATCCTCTTTTCTTGGTTGTTTAATGTGCTATGCGATGTCTGTGAGCCAAGACTACATAACAAGTTAACACTATACGCACGCGCGCGATAGACATCGCTCCTACAAAAGCCCGATCCGCGCACAAGCCTGGCAGTAACACATGCCGCCACCCCCACAGAATTCTGTTATATTTCTCCCCTAGTGGGACACTAGTTTGGATATGCCACCCCCGGTGATATATCCCTGGTATTGGGACTGTTGCCCACCCTTGGTTCTGCCTGTTGTTATCCCCGTTAGTTCCTTCCCTGCACATATGGAAGCATGGCGCGCAGGAGCACACGCGAAACACATGACCTTATTGTCCTCGGGGGCCCCATTCACAAGCACGATATCTTAGTAATGGCGGTTCCACGATCGGATGTTAACGTCCTCACACTAAATGTGCCTTTCGAACACTCAGGCGGGTGGTAGACAGAGAGGGCAGATACGCACTACTAGAGGGAATTTTAGACGGACAAGGGGTCCTCCTGGGCAGCATTTACGCCCCTAACACTGAGCAAGATCAATTCTGGGACCACCTCACAGGAGTCTTGGCCCAGTTCACTACAGTTCCATGGGTCTTGGGGGGGACTACAATTGCACGCTGGACCCCACTCTGGACCGATCACACCCCCTCGCACACTCCCCAGTCCCCCGGCAAGCGGAACTCTTTAGAGCTTGGACCACACATTGGGCGCTCACTGATGCATGGCGACACTTACATCCACTGGCTCGCATTTACTCATTCCACTCGATACCTCACAACCTTCGGGTCCACCTAGACAGATTCTTATGCTCTGCACCAATCCTCCCTAGGGTAACTTCTTTGGACTACCTAGGTCGGATCCTCTCGGATCATGATGCCCACATTTTGCGCTTGATCTGGCGCCCCCCGCACCCACCAGTCCCCACTTGGTGCCTCACTAAAGACTGCTTATCAGACCTGGTCTTTAGGGACACACACAAAACCAGCATACAAGACTACTTCTTACACAACGCGGACTCTGCATCATCGGCGCTAGTGGAATGGGATGCATTTAAGGTGGTGGCATGGGGGAATGCATCAAACAGATTGCAGGGGTTCACCGCACATTAGAACAGACACTCCTAACCTCGGAACAGCGCCTAGCTACACTCACTAAACAAACCGATGACTCGGAGGAACACGTCGCGCTCACGGCCGAGGCGAAGTCGATATACCAGGCTGCCTGTGCTGATCTTCGGAAATATAATTTCCGGGCCTATGCCTCCAGAGTCCACAAAGACCGGGACAAAACGGGAGCGATGCTTGCCTGGATGGCGAGGCAGGACACCGAGATCAAACCAATCACGGATATTATCAATCCGGAGGGTGTGCTAGTGCAATCTCAAGTTGAGATCCTCCTGGCATTCCAACACTATTACGCAAAGGTATACGAGGCCCAGACCCTTTACTCTCCATCATTCGTGGACCGCTTCCTTGATCCACTGACGTTGCCCACGATATCGGATGCTGACAAGCGTACGCTTGACACTAAAATAGCACCCTCGGATATCACCCAAGCACTGCGTGCCCTGTCTCGAAATAAAGCCCCGGGGCTCGACGGCTTCCCGCTAGAATACTACTTGACGTTTTCTCCCCTGATGGTTCCCCGATTGGCTCAGATGTTCGCGGCGGCCCTCCATCTGGGAGTGCTGCCCCGGTCACTGCGGGAATCCGTGATTGTTACCTTTCCCAAACCCCACAGGGACCCACTCCACATGGGATCGTATCGTCCTATCACGCTCCTGTCGGCAGACTGTAAGATCCTCGGGAAGATCCTAGCTGACAGGTACACCCAGGTCATACGCCCACTGATCCACCCTGACCAATGTGGATTCGTTCTGAGAAGGAACACCTCACAGAACATCCGCTGCGTCTTCCATGTCCAGGACCAGGTTCGGGACAGATTCCCCCGCGCCGCCTGCCTGATTATGGATCTGGAAAAGGCGTTTGACACCCTCACCTGGCCGTACCTCTTTTCGGTCCTGCGTCATCTCTACGTTGGCCCGACACTCATGGCGTACACACGCCTTCTGTACACCGATCTGACAACGCGAGTACGGATCGGGAAACACATCTCATCTGCATTTGAGGTTCCACGAGACAGGGGTGCCCCCTGTCATCTCTTCTGTTTGCCCTGGCCGTCGAACCGCTGGCGGTCAGACTACGCCAGGAGGGAATACATTGGGGCATCCCGCTCGCGGACGTTACGCATTGCGTCTCTATGTACGCAGATTACCTCCTCATATACGTCCGGGACATCGAGACTGACCTAACCCCCTTAGGGGTGGCGCTGGCTGAGTTCGCAGACGCCTCGGGACTCCAGGTGAACTGGGACAAATCCACGATCTATCCCTTCCACCCGGGCTTACCACCCCGTGATGTTGGGTTGGGAACCCATAGACTTTTATGGTCCGCGGAAGCCCCCGGTACCTCGGTGTCCGCCTGTACCACTCTCCGGCAGACATCTTCGACGGTAATCACCGTAAAGTGCTCGCTAGCCTACGCCCGACTGTTGCCTTCTGGAACAAGCTCACATTAGCCCCGATAGGGCGGATAGCCCTGGCCAAAATGGTGATGCTCCCCCGACTTCTCTACCACTTCACAAACCTACTGGTGGTGCGACCCAGGTCCTTCTTCCGGGACCTCAACTCTCTCCTTGGTACCCTTATTTGGGGTGCAGGCCAACACAGAGTGGCCTTGAAAACCCTCCAACTTCCCACAACACAAGGCGGACTCGGAGCTCCCTCCTTTGAGTCCGATTTCCTGGCGGCGCAGCTCCAATGGCTGTCGTATTGGACGGCGGACCGTTACACCCAGGAGACTTTTACCCCGACCGGCAGAGTCACAACCCCGGAACTCACCCGTCTTCTCCTCCCGGGCACCAAAGCCCGGCGTACATACCCCCTTCAAGTCGCGATAGCGCGTCAATGCATGATGCGGACCCACCGGATTGCCCCCGGTAGAACCCCATACTCCCCGTTACTACCGCTGATAGGCTGCCCCAGGCGGGACTCTTATTTCTCGGCACCAATGCTTGCTGAATGGACACACTGTGCCATCACGGATATGGAGTCGCTTTTCGAGGAAGGCCAGCTGAAACCAATCGACCGGCTGGTCGCTGAGTTCGAACTCCCCCCAGGTCAATTCCTCAGACACCGACAGCTACTCGAGGGATTCCGTCCCTACTACAATCTCTGGGCCGGCGAACCTGACACGCATCCAGTAATACACACTATCCTACACATGGGAGTGGGATGCCACTTGGTCACCTGGCTGTATAAATCGATCCGGGAACTCTCGCACGCTCCCCTGACGACCCTACGGGCCACATGGGAGGAAGACATCGGTCGCGCACTACACGACTCAGAGTGGACCAAGGCACTCGAGGCCCCGAAACGCGTCTCTAGGAATGCTTGTTTCAAAAACATTCAATACTATATACTACACAGGGCATACCTCACCCCGGCGCGTTTGAAAAAGTTTTATCCATCAACACAATTCCTATGCCCCAGATGTCGCTCCCCCGATGCAGATTTGCGCCACATGTTTTGGAGCTGTCCCGACCTCCACTCCCTATGGAAAACGGTGCACGACACACTGGCAGATCTCACAGGCCTCACAACACTAGCCTCCTGGGAATCCAGCGCGCTAGGCATTTTTCACGTCCCTAAACAAGAACCGGTACACAGACGCTTTGTGTCCTTGGCGCTGCTGCTGGCAAACAGATGCATAGCCATGCATTGGCGATCCCCGGAAGGTCCCCCCATAGCGACATGGACGGGGGCGGTCTGTAAGTGGGCGGCGGCGAAGGAGGATGCCCTAGAGAGGAGGAAGCCAGGGGTGCGCGTAAACATCCCATCTCTATGGAATGGGCCATGCTCCTTCATAGCCTCCGGCAGTCCTTGCACACAGAAGACCCACCTGCGCCCCCCCTCCCCAACCCGAGTGAGCCCATAGTCCCTCGTCAATGCCCCGCCCCCACGTCAACCATCCCACTACTCACAAGCATGGGATGCCTCCACCCTCTGACTGTTCTACCTTACTGTGATTGCATACTGAGGGAACCCCTTGCCTCCCGACGCCCGACACCTGTTTTCCTCTACCATGCTCTTGCCAGCGCCTATATGCTCCCCCCCACAGTTATGTCCCCCCCAGTTACCTGGTAATACTGCTATGCGAACTGTACTGACCCCGATCCTACGCCCCCAAGGCGGGAATTCACGTGCCCACTGTTACTCTCCTTTCTCCCTTACGGAGCACGTTTACAGTATCCCAGCCTGAAGACATATCTGATTGATCTGTACTGTTTAATGGAGGAAATACCAAATTACACAAGTTTGTATACAGAAATGTTGCGCGCACGGCTGACCGGGGCTGAATGTTGACCCCACGCCAGCAGATGATCCACTCTGTACCCTGGTTCTATTATGCAACAATAAAAACAAAAACAAAAAAAAAACATAGCATAGATTAACATAGCATAGCAAAACACAACAAAACAGCATAGCTTAACATCATAGCTGCTATTAAACATTCCTCCCCAGTGCTGCGCTGTCCATTAGAACTAGTGCTGAATGGACGTTCAATGGTCGTGCGCAGCACTGGGGAGGTAGTGCTGCCGTCGGCCAATGCACCGAGGCAGCACTTAAGGGGTTAAAAAAACACAACAAAACATAGCACAAAAAACATAGCACCACAAAAAAAAGCATAGCATAGCAAAACACAACAAAACATCGCAAAACAAAACCTAGCATAACAAAACAAAGCATAGCATGGCATATCATAACAAAACACAACAAAACATAGCACAGGATAGCATAACAAAACATAGCATAGCATAAAAAACATAGCATTACAAAACACAACGAAACATAGCATAACAAAACATAGCATAACATAACATAGCATAGCATAACAAAACAAAACATAGCATAACAAAACAAAATCTAGCATAACAAAGCATAGCTTAACAAAACACAACAAAACATAGCAAAACAAAACATAGCATAGATTAACAAAGCATAGCATAGCAAAACACAACAAAACAGCATAGCTTAAAAAACACAACAAAACATAGCACAACAAAACATAGCACAACAAAACAAAACCTAGCATAACAAAACAAAGCATAGCATGGCTTATCATAACAAAACATAGCACAGGAGAGCATAACAAAACGTAGCATAACAAAACATAGCATAGCATAACAAAACACATCGAAACATAGCATAACAAAACATAGAATAGCAAAACAAAACATAGCATAGCAAAACAAAGCACAGCATAACAAAACAAAGACAAAACCTAGCATAGCATAACAAAGCACAGCATAACAAAACAAAGACAAAACCTAGCATAGCACAGCAAAACATAGCATAACACAACATAGCATGGCATAACAAAACAAAGCATGCCATATCATAACAAAACACAACAAAATATAGCATAACAACTAGTGCACTCTCTATCACCATCACTCCTATCTCTCTATCTATCTATCTATCTATCTATCTATCTATCTATCTATCTATCTATCTATCTATCTATCTATCTATCTATCTATCTATATGTCTGTCTGTCTGTCTGTCTGTCTATCACCCTCACTCTATCTATCTGTCTATCTATCTATCGCCCTCACTCTATCTATTTGGCTATCTATCTATCACCATCACTCTATCTATCTGTCTATCTGTCTATCGCCATCATTCTATCTATCTGGCCATCTATCTATCGCCATCACTCTATCTGTCTATCTATCGCCATCACTCTATCTATCTGTCTATCACCATCACTCTATCTATCGCCATCACTCTATCTATCTATCGCCCTCCCTCACTCTATCTATAGCCCTCCCTCTATCTATCTATCGCCATCCCTCTATCTATCTTTCGCCCTCCCTCTATCTATCTATCGCCCTCCCTCTATCTATTTATCGCCCTCCCTCTATCTATTGCCCTCCCTCTGTCTATCTATCGCATCACCACAGCATCACTCAGGGGCACCACAACATCACTATGCGCTACCACAGCATTACTGAACACCACAGCATCACTCAACGCCACCACAGCATCAATCTGTGCAACAATTCAACAACAACTGGTTCAAATATGTTCTCTCAATGTTTCAAGCTTTATTACAAATAACACCATTTTTTTTTCTGTTCCTGGATTTTCGTCACAATAAAATACACTGAACATAATCTTCACAAAAGTTATTTACAAAAATTTAAGCTATTGCCACTTAAATGACAATAACTTTTATTTAAGTATTCATTCTTAAAAAAAAACTTAAAAGCCATTGTTATTTGTAATACCAATACATCTAAGTCACGTAAATACAACATATATTGCATTACAAATGCTATAGTTGTCACATTTGCGAAAGTTATAACTATTGGCATTGTAAATGACAAAGCTATTAATTTCGCTGTTTTCAAAACCAACACATAAATAAAAGATTTGTCGTTTACAAAACCAATAGCTCAAACTTTCCTAATGCGAGACCTATTGCATTGCAAATGCTTGTTCTTCTTTGTTTGGTCAATTCATTTTACTAATTTTTGTTGCACTTTATGTCGTTCTCCAAAAAAGCACAAGAATGGTGGAAACCTTCTAATTACAAGAGTACGTTAAGTGAAGTTGACTAAGAGTATCTGATTATATAGGTGTGCAACTCACCACCTTGCATCTACATTTAAATGAACCTTCTGTCCTAATAGAGAGTTGCACCCGCAAAAGATTATCGATGATGAAATGGGATGAGAACTTCGGACATTAACATCTAGACATTGCACAAGAACGTTTGTTTCCCTGCGATGCAGAATCTTTATTGAGGAATGTAATGTTTTCAGTATTTTAATTGTATTCAGTAATGCGATTTTTAGTGATCACTATGCACTCAAGTTAGACAATTTAAACGCAGCAGTTATTTCTTGTTATTGTCATGCACTGTGAAGCGCTTTACCAAGCTAGTGCGAGTTTGAACAGTGGTGCATTCGTGGAAATTGAGTGCAGCAATTTGAGAGCAAAGGCATGTTTGCTCATATGGGATTCCTCACCTGGGGCTAGTTAAGTGAATAAAAGTGGGCGGGCGCTGGTACCAGCTAAGCTATGTGCAGCCGATGGTACAAGCCAGAGCATTCCGCGGGTTTTTGCAGCGAAAAACAAAGAATATGGATGATTTACGAGCAGGAAGCTCACACAAATAACTGTTCTGGGAGATAAAAAAAACACGTGTCACGGTAAGCGTGCGGCTGTAAAATGTTAATGCAGAACAGGGAGCGTTGTCTGGAGGGGTTATGAATCAGCGAGTGGAACATTACTGAGCAAATTTCAGATAATGATTTCTGGGGTAACATGGGCTAACGCAGGACGAGGTTAATCTCGCTAATGTTTGGAATAGGAATATCTAGCATGAGTATATAAGCACAGGCAACAGGCTTATAGTTAGGGTGACCAACGGGCATTGGTGCAAATTCAGGACGGTGAGTGTAAAAATTCAGGACAAAGGGTCAAAATTCAGGACACAAATTCAGGACAGGAGGTCAAAATTCAGGACAAAACTTCAGGACAATAGGTACGTTTTACAGACACATCAGAGGTCGCGCAATAGTATATAAGTAAGCCCAGCCATTTCCAAACATATTCAACCATTTGCAAACCTATCCATCATGTATCCTTCCATCTATCATTTCACTCATCCATCCCTTATCCATCCCCTCATCCATCCTTTCACTCATCCTCCATTATCCATCCATCCACCCTTTCACCCTATCCATCTGTACACTTATCCATCCACCCTTCATCCCATCCATCCATTCACTCATCCATTCAGCCATTTACCCTTTCACCAATCCAGCCATCCTTTCATTTACTAATCCTTCCACCCATCCACTCTTTTAGTCATCAATACATTCTCCCTTTTTCTCGCCATCGACCCTTTCACTTAGCCTTCCTTCCATCCATCCATCCACCCACCCATCCATCCATCTACTCATCCACTCATGAATCCATCCATTGCCCCTATCACTCATCCATCTATCATTTCACACCTTCACACATCTATTCATCCTTTTGTCCATCTACCCTCCCTTTCACTCACTCATCCATCCTTACACCCACCCTTTCACTCAAATGTCCATTCATTCACCCTTGCACTTATCAATCCATCAATCCATCCATCATTTAACTCATCCACCTAGCCCCCATCATCCACCCACCCACCATCCACCCACCTACTCATCCATCCTTTCACCCACCCACCATCCAATCCACCGATCCATCCTTTCACCCACCCACCATCCACCCACCCACTCATCCATCCATCCATCCTTTCACCCACCCACTCATCATCCATCTATCCATCCTTTCACCCACCCACTTATCCATCTATACATCCTTTCACCCACTCTCCATCCATCCATCCTTTCACCCACCCATCATCTATCCATCCATCCATCTGTCCTTCCCCTCATCATCCATCCATCCTTCCCCTCATCATCCATCCATCCTTTTCCCTCATCATCCATCCATCATTTTCCCTCATCATCCATCCATCCATCCTTTTCCCCCATCACCCATCCATCCTTTCCCCTCATCATCTGTCCTTCCCCTCATCATCCATCCACATCCATCCTTCCCCTCATCATCCATCCATCCTTCCCCTCATCATCCATCCATCCTTTCACCCACCCCCTCATCATCCATCCATTCCCTCATCATCCATCCATCCATCCATCCATCCTTTCACCCACCCCCTCATCATCCATCCATCCTTCCCCTCATCATCCATCCATCCATCCATCCATCCTTCCCCTCATCATCCATCCATCCATCCTTCCCCTCATCATCCATCTTTTCCTGTCATCCATCCATCCTTCCCCTCATCCATCCTTCCTTTCATCCATCCTTCCCCTCACCCATCCATCCATCCCATCCATTTATCCGGCCCCTCATCCATCCATCCTGCCCCTCCATCCATCATCCTTCCCCTCATCATCCATCCATCCTTCCCCTCATCATCCATCCATCCTTCCCCTCATCATCCATCCATCCTTCCCCTCATCATCCATCCATCCTTCCCCTCA
Source organism: Lissotriton vulgaris (assembly GCF_964263255.1). Classification (NCBI taxonomy): domain Eukaryota; kingdom Metazoa; phylum Chordata; class Amphibia; order Caudata; family Salamandridae; genus Lissotriton; species Lissotriton vulgaris. Next base: position 712,220,909 of record NC_141689.1, on the reverse strand, counting down.
TCATCCATCCATCCATCCTTCCCCTCATCATCCATCCATCCATCCATCCTTCCCCTCATCATCCATCCATCCTTCCCCTCATCATCCATCCATCCATCCTTTCCCCTCATCGCCCATCCATCCTTTCCCCTCATCATCCATCCATCCTTCCCCTCATCATCCATCCATCCTTCCCCTCATCATCCATCCATCCATCCATCCATCCTTTCACCCACCCCCTCATCATCCATCAATTCCCTCATCGTCCATCCATCCATCCTTTCACCCACCCTCATCATCCATCCATCCATCCATCCTTCCCCTCATCATCCATCCATCCATCCTGAAACTGAAACTGAACTCAGACAAAACAGAAGTCCTCATCTTAGGTAAATCCCCCTCTGCATGGGACGACTCTTGGTGGCCGGAAGCCCTCGGAAAAGCACCCATCCCGACAGACCACGCACGGAACCTTGGCGTCATCCTGGACTCTTCACTTTCAATGAACAGACAAGTCAGCGCCGTATCCTCATCCTGCTTCAACATCCTTCGCATGCTCAGAAAAACATTTCGCTGGATCCCCACCGAAACAAGGAAAACAGTCACCCATGCTCTGGTCACGAGCCGACTGGACTACGGAAACACCCTCTACGCAGGTACCACCGCCAAACTCCAGAAGAAACTACAACGAATCCAAAATGCCTCAGCCAGGCTCATACTAGACATCCCACGCAATGAACACATCTCTGGCCACCTTAAAGACCTCCACTGGCTACCCGTCAATAAGAGGATTACTTTCCGACTGCTTACCCACGCACACAAATCACTCTACGACTTCGGACCAGATTGCCTCAACTCTCGACTGTCCTTCTACACCCCCTCCCGCCAACTTCGCTCTTCCAGCCAAGCACTCGCCACTGTCCCTCGCATCAACAAAACCACCATGGGAGGCAGATCCTTCTCATACCTGGCTGCCAAAACATGGAACTCACTTCCCGCTTACCTTCGCCTCACCCAGAATCACCTAGCGTTCAGAAAACAACTTAAAACGTGGATATTTGACAAATAATCCCCCTCCCTAGGGATGTCTAGTCCCCCTCCCCTCCCCAAGCGCCTTGAAACCCTCCGGGTATGTAGTGCGCTATATAAATTTTATGACTTGACTTGACTTGACTTCCCCTCATCATCCATCCTTTCCCGTCATCTATCCATCCTTCCCCCTCATCCATCCATCCATCCTTCTCCTCATCCATCATCCTTCCCCTCACCCATCCATCCATCCATCCCATCCATTTATCCTGCCCCTCATCCATCCATCCTTCCCCTCCATCCATCATCCTTCCCCTCATCCATCTTTCCTTTCATCCATGTTTCCCCTCACTCATCCATCCATCCCATCCATTTATCCTGCCCCTCATCCATCCATCCATCCTTCCCTTCCAGCCATCCATCCATCCTTCCCCTCATCCATTTATCCTTCCCCTCATCCATCCATCCTTCCCCTCATCCATCATCCTTCCCCTCATCCATCTTTCCCCTCATCAATCATCCAGCTACCCTTCCACCCATACATCCAGCTATTTACATTTTCTCTCCATCCTTCCCCTCACTCATCAATCCATCTATCCTCTCTCATTATCCATTCATTCAATCTTTCATTCATCCATTCACCCTTTCACTAATTCATCCAGCCATTCACACATCCCTTCACTTACTTACACGCCCACCTTTCCATATTAATTTTGAGCTGAGCCCTTTTGAGAAGAGGCCCATCAAGAACTTCACCCTCGCTGCAGGGACCGTTCCAGGACTGGGACAGAAGCCACCCAGGGCGGAGACAGGGTCCACCACAGGGGGGGACAAGAGCCATCACAGGCGGGGGGTGGACTGGAGCCACCACATGGGGGGACAGGAGCAGGAGTCATCACAGGAGAGGGAACGTGATCCACCAGGGTGGGCACAGGGGTGGGCATGCAGTATTCTAGTATCATCTTGGGCTTCTCGCCCCCTCCTGCACAAGACAACGAGAAGACAGGCTCTCTGTCCAAAATGCCACCCCCCACTGTGATATACAGTACTTACAGGAGATACTCTAAGAGAACTGATTGAACTGATTGTCCTCCATACTTTGTTAATCAGTGTGGGTGCGATTGTGCCATTTCTTTATTGTATTACATAACGCATGTTTGAAGAACCGAGGTTTGCTTACAAATTAGTGACAGTAATTAAGCTCGGTGAAGAGAAGCAGGTGCTGCCTCGGTGTAATCAGGGGTGTAATCTGGCCGAGTCTAAGATGTTTGGGGCCCTGGGTAGAAATGGAATGTGTGAGCCCCCCTCTAAATAGCAGATACAAGACGCATTCAGTGCTGTTTGCATGTGAATGGATGCCCCCTGCTCCTGAACCTGCAGCCCCTCCCTCTCAGTCACCTTCAAGCACCTCTTAACAGCTCATCAAGGGCTGGAGGTGTGAGGGTTGCCATCCCGCTGTGCCTCTACAGTGCTGCTGGGGGTCTGAGCTTTCATACAGCATCGGAGTCAAGAAGGTAGGTGGGTGGAAGCTGTGCCCGGTTAAAATTACGGACAAATGGCGTCCGTTAAAGAATCCTTCACGGACAACGGACAGACAGCCAAAATTACGGACTGTCCGTGAAATTTACGGACGGTTGGTCACCCTACTTATAGTCTCACATTTAAATGAGTCCATGGGGTTAGTAGACTGCATTACAATTATGATATTGGCAATTATTGATGATGTGTATATATTTTTTGTTTCATAGATGCCCCCGAAGAAGGGTTTTTAATCCGAAATGCATTGGGCGTTTTTACAATAAAGCGTGACATGTGGAAACCTTCACCATTCTTGTGCTTTTTTGGAGAACGACATGAAATGCAACAAAAATGAGTAAAATGAATTGACCAAGCAAATAAGAAAAAAGTATTAATGATGAACTAAAATTGTGGTATAAGCAAAGAATTTCATGATTTAATTCATTGGATTCATTTGAAACATGGTTGTGCAGTTTGATGGGAATCGACATGTGGTTCTCTTGTGTTCGTATCTTTTTTTATGCACCCCAGAATCAAAACACAGCGGAAATATGGTATGGGAAGGCAGGGTATAGCAAGATTGTGCACGAACAGGTTCAGTTTTTATGGTACAAATTTACGCTTTTATTGTGTATTTTTGGTATCAGACCACAACAGTTGCAAAATACATAAGGTACAAAAACAAGAAGGTTGGCTTTCACGTTGGGTTACTTTTCTGTTATTAATTTATGGATTTCATGTAACTGTACATTAGTTGTTTTTGTGTGTTTTATACTTATAGTTTTCGGGGTCATAGCAAAATGCTGTACTTAGGTGGACATAGAGGTTCTGTATGCAAGTTGCATATCTTTGCTTTCTTTCATGTTTTCAGGTTGTCCACTGCAGATTATCTGCTGCACCAGCCAGTGCCATTATCTCCCTGCATCCTTATCCCCACATCATTGCAGCTTTTCACAAGCTTCTTTGCGAGCTTCCTTCAATCCATCCCATACTAAACATCAGCATTTCTTGAATGGCACCATCCCTTCAAAGCCCCCAAAGCCCTCCAGCAGCTGCACACAGGCCCCTCCATCCAGCTGACAATGCTAAAGGAGCAAGAACTTTCATTCCCGGCCGAAAGCACCCCCTCCCCAATTGGCAAGGTCCCCCGTATGCCATATAATATATCCAATTTGCAAACTAGAACCGTCCTACACTTGTCCACGGAGACAGCTGCAAAGTATTTCTAATTGCATACAAACAAATATAAGCATATGTATATACACATATATCTAAATGCATATTACCTACTGGCGATAGCCAGTAGGTACAGTAGGTATATAAAGTTAGGACCTAGCTACCATAGGAAATCCGCAACATTCTACTGGGAATAACTTTGGCGCCGGTTGAGGAATTTGCGTGTAATTTTCCAAACTTTTGGGCAGCTCCGCTCTTTCCCTGAAAGTTTTGGGGGGATTCGTGAAGTGGGGGCTGAGAAAAAAGGGGGGTCCCAAAACGTGTTTTCACCCATGTTAATTTCCATAGGACGTTCTGACACAGCTACTGCCCGAACCGCTGAACGGAATTACGCCAAACTTTGCAAAATTGTAGGGACTGGTACGCAGATGTGCCTTTGCTATATTTGGTGAAAATTGCTCGAGTGGTTTTTTCGAAAATTAACTTCAAAAACACATATATATCTGGGCGGAGCCTAACCACACATCTCATTGTGAGATCTGATTGGCTGTCAGCACTTCATCGAAGAAGTGTTGGCAGCCATCTTGGGACCAATATACATGATAGCACCTCATTAAAAAGCATTGTAGTTAATAGAGGGCTTTAGGACTTTAGTTACATTATAAATCATTTGTTGATGGTACCATACTCATTTTAGGAATTGTGGTGTGTTCTAAGGTGATTTTACCATGTGAAAAGGCCTTCTTCTGGGATATCATGAATCATGTTTGAAAGAAAACTATTATCTCATGCTTTTTCCACAGTGGTTTGGAAGGGGATCTATCAGCTAAACTGAAAGCATATTTTCTGTAAATTCACATTATCTTTCTCAGTCATGTGAGAATGAAGTCTGACATTCTCAGTAAAACATGTACATCCAACAAGGACAGAGACTGTCAGTTGATTCCTTTGTGTTTTACTGCAGCCTCTTAGAGTGTTCTAAAGATCAACTAGAGCGCTAACAGCCCTACTTATTACAAAGGTATGGCACACCTGAAGCCATCTTGATTGGAATAAAGTGGTAGCTCTTAAAACATTTACTTTAAAAAGGAACAAAAGGAGGGGGTATATTTTGCCACAGAAAGTATAATTAGTGCTGCAGAAAGAAAAATTAATTATTACAAAGAACAATGGTCCCTATATGGCAATGGTATACAAAGAACAATGACCATATACTTAATAAGTAGTATGTCTTCTGTCCGTCCGGACAGGATTTTTATTTTTCATTAAATGCACAATAAAGTGTTTCTTAGAAAGAATGTCAAGCGGGTACAGCCATGACCCTCAACATACAAGACACAACAACAAAGAAACAGTGTAAACAAGGCAAGAAAATCCGTCTGCGCACTTGTACCTCAGTAAAGCAGACATAAAGTGTAGAGAAAACCACACCATTGCATTATTAAGTTTTACATAAATAGTTTGCATATGGGGTTAAAAGTCGACGACGTTTTGATGCCTATTAGAATGGAGGCATCATCATCAGGACAAGAGTTGACATTATTGTTGTCTTGGACACGAGTAATAATTTTAAAGCCTTTTCGTTACATTTACTTTACATACATATTTACATTGGGAAAAAAAAGGGGGGGAAAAACAAAAAATGTAACATAAGTAACAGGCATGTCTCAGAGATCCTTTTGTTGCAACTTATGAAGTGCTTCCCAGTGATGCATTCGGTGTTCGGTCCGTGATAAGTGAAAGGAGTTTAAAAACATTTGTGAATAAAATTGTCGGCGCAGTGACTATGAAGAATTATGAAAGGACGATTCCATGCAACGCTCTCTGCGGAACATAGGCGTGTATGAGGTTAATAAATACGGCTGAGCTCGATCTATTCAAGATTTTCATCAAGTAAGGGCAATATCGACGCCGTGACAGTGAAAGTATAACAACGGCTACATGCATGGCAGCATTCTAAGAGAGTCTTAGGGGCAGGAATAGAAGCCGGAGTGCACGGTCTGGGTGAATTGTGCACGGTAACGGTTGAACGTGCATGCTATTGCGGCGGCTGGAGTGATGGCTAAATGGGAGGGTGAAAAAGGGAAATAGTGAATTACACATACGTCGTAACAGTATGGCTATCCGTAGAATGTTCTACGTGGTGGAGACTGCTATATTAAGTTATCTGTGGAATAAAAAATGGGAGGTTAAAACCTTAGCGATGTGCGACGTATGCATCTACTAAGTGAAGTGGGGTCGCATTTTACCTGATGGGTCGGGTATAAACCTCGACTGTAGTTTCTTCAGTATCTTAAATAACCGGGAGGGTAATCATGACTCGGACGAAACAAAGCCGCAAGGAGCACAATGGCTACCTGTGGAGGGAAAAACGGATGTCTGGTTACACGAGTGCGTGCAGTAACAGTTGCATGATAGCGGTGATTGCGTGTAGCAGGGGCGTACTAGGTATGGCACACTTGAAGCCATCTTGATTGGAATAAAGTGGTAACTCTTAAAACATTTAATTTAAAAAGGAACAAAATGAGGGGGTATATTTTGCCATAGAAAGTATGATTAGTGCTGCAGAAAGAAAAATTAGGGCACATTTTGAGTGACTTCTCAAATCCTTTTCAATTTCATTAAAAAATTCTGACATGCAGTCTCCCAAGATGGCCACCAGAGACAAAAGAGCCCAAATGTAGCCCAAATATCACCCAGATGTAGCCCAAGTATAGCCCAATGACAGAATGTCCCAGAGTGGTCTAAAGAAAAACTAGAGCGCTAACAGTTTTACTTATGACAAAAGTATGGCACACCAGAAGCCATCTTGATTGGAATGAAGTGGTAAGTCTGAAAACATTTAATTTAAAAAGGAACAAAATGAGGGGGGTCATTTTGCCATAGAAAGTATGATTCGTGCTTCAGAAAGAAAAATTAGGGCACAATTTGAGTGACTTCTCAAATCCTCTTCTATTTCATTAAAAGAATTCTGACATGCAGACTGAAACATGCACTTTGAATACCAGCAGCAGACTTCCCTGGTGAGCAGTAGCTTTACTACAGTGATCTAATGAGCAACTAGAGTGCTAACATTCAGAATTTATGGCAAATGTGTGACATATCTGAATGCCTTGATGGAACCCAGTAAACAAGCATTGAAAATGCAATAGATCTCGCCCTCGTTTAAGTTAAAGCCATTCTGTTTGTAATGAGGTGGCTTTTTAGCTTTGCTTTTATTAGTGTTTTTAAAACTTTCATGTAAATAACATGCATATGTATGCATATATGTATATGTATGCATGCATTTATATTTGTATTTATATAGATATGCAGATTATATATGTTTATATATATATATACACATACACATATATAAATGCATATGCACATACATGCATATATATGTGTGCGTGTAGAGAGAGGTAGAGAGAGAGAGGTAGAACTAGAGAGGTAGAGACTAGTAGAGAGAGAAGTAGAGAGAGGTAGAGAGTGAGTAATAGAGTTGAGAGTGAGTAGTAGAGAGTAGTAGAGAGCAGTAGAGAGAGTAGCTGGGAGTGAGTAGTAGAGAGTAGTAGAGTGAATAGTAGAGAGTGAGTAGTAGAGAGTAGTACAGAGTAAGTAGTAGAGTGAGTAGTAGAGTGCAGTAGAGAGTGAGTAGTAGAGAGTAGTAAAGAGTGAGTAGTAGAGAGTGAGTAGTAGAGAGTGAGTAGTAGAGAGTAGTAGAGAGTGAGTAGCAGAAAGAGAATAGTAGAGAGTAGTAGAGAGTGAGTAGTAGAGAGTAGTAGAGAGTGAGTAGTAGAGAGTGAGTAGTAGAGAGTGAGTAGTAGAGTGAGTAGTAGAGAGTGAGTAGTAGAGAGTAGTAGAGAGAGAGTAGTAGAGAGTGAGTAGTAGAGAGTAGTAGAGAGTGAGAAGTAGAGAGTGAGTAGTAGAGAGTAGTAGAGAGTGAGTAGTAGAGAGTAGAGAGTAGAGAGTAGAGAGTGAGTAGTAGAGACTAGTAGAGAGAGAAGTAGAGAGAGGTAGAGAGGTAGAGAGTGAGTAATAGAGTTGAGAGTGAGTAGTAGAGAGTAGTAGAGAGCAGTAGAGTGAGTAGTAGAGAGTAGTAGATAGTGAGTAGTAGGGCATGAGTAGTGGAGAGAGAGTAGTAGAGAGTTGTAGAGTAGTAGAGAATGAGTAGTAGAGAGTGAGTATTAGAGAGTAGTGGAGTAGTAGAGAGTAAGTAGTAGAGAGTAGTGGAGAATATTCCAAAGTTTGGCACAGCACCACTTGCACAATAAGTCCAATCAAATCATGTCACTTAGAGTCCTTATTGAAGCCCTGAATCTTGGTGTATATTCAAATGCTTTTATTTTCCTTAAGTTTATGTACCACAGCCAGCCGACGCGTTTCGTTCTGTACAACAGAACTTCTTCAGGGCGTTCTTATTTCCTTCAAGTTATGTTGGTATCCTGTTGTCATATAACTAGCTATTTCTTCCAAGTGCTAGACGAGACGTAAGTACATTCTTATTCAAAGTGACTAGGTATCAATTTTACCCACACAATTCGGGCAGACTTGAGTAAATTATAGCATCCTCAAAGTCAGTCTTTCAAAAATTCCAAAGTATAGGACATGATAATCCAAATCCAAATGTTTCTCAAGAAAAGTCATTTTCAATCGTTCGGAATATCGGCGTTTGGGCAGATATGACCCAGGGACCTCCAGTATGCAAAGGGAATTAGTCCCCCCTCTGCAAATGCGCCAGTGGCCGGCGTTGCAGAGAGGTGTAAAAAGGGGCATAGCCTCATTACACCTCTGTGAAATGCAGCCCCCAGGCGCATACTGGAGGTTCCTGGTGGGCTAGTTGGCCCCCAGGGACCCCCAGTATGCAACAGGAATTAGTTCCCCCTCTGTAAACGCGTCAGGGGGCTGCATTGCAGAGAGGTGTAACAAGGGGCATAGCCTTAATACACCTCTGCAATGCAGCCCCCTGGCGCATACTGGAGGTTCCAGGTGGGCTAGTTGGCCCCCAGGGGCCCCCAGTATGCAAGGCGAATTAGTTCCCCCTCTTCAAACATGCACGGGGGGCTGCGTTGCAAAGAGGTGTAAAAAGGGGCATGGCTTCCTTACACCTCTCTGCAATGCAGTCCCCTGGCGCATACTGGAGATTCCTGGTGGGCTTTCAGGTCTTATATAGTTAGGAATTAGCATTTAAAAAACCTTTGAAATTCACCAAAAAAAACATAGGTTTCAGGCCTTATATAGTTAGGAATTAGCATTTAAAAAACCTTTAAAATTCGCTCAAAAAACTATACGTTTTAGGGGTGTTAGAGTTAGCTGGACATTTCACTCATGCAAAACCATTTAAATTGCTCCTATATACTGTTGTACTAACTATATTTCGCGCACCCGCAATCCACTGCTGATGATGTCACATATTACATCATTCATGACATGGTCAGTGACATCACTGATGACATCTCAAATGACATCACTGATGACATCACCGATGACATCATCCACATGACAATCACATACACCTTTTCGTACACTAGTAAAATCTTTCATCACTCTTTGTAAAATACAGGGTATCATATTTTAATCCACTGTTACAATACAAGCATCTAAAAACCCACTCAGTGATTCATAGATGTATACACACATCTAATCACTTACCTGTAGATTCACTAATACATGCTGTCAATGAACAATAGAACACTATCAAAAATACTTATACACTTAAATCGACATTACACACCAGCACACATCCTATTCACATATGAAGTCATCATACTCACTTATGCAAACAATGGATCATACTTACATATTTACTTAGCTACACACTTATACAAACACATCTTCATCTATTCATTTAGATAGTAAGTCATACTTAGTGAATTATAAAATCATTATTACAAGTATAAAGTTATCCATTCAGTCACTCACACAATCATTGAGTCTTATGTATACTTATTTATATACAACAACTGACACATACACTGTCTTTTATTTTTCTAGTTTGTTCGACATGTACCATTGAGAAATATATTTGCTCATCACCACACCCATAAAGATATTCACTCACCCAAACAACTGTTAGAACATGTAGTTTTAACTTCATATATCTAGTGAATCAATTATTCACACATCTTTGGGCAGTCACACACCCCCCACCGAACCACACACACATTCACTCTCCCATACAAATACTCAGTTAACTAATCAATACCTAATATAGATTTTCACATAGCTAGTAACTAACTGGAGAACCAGTTTACACAACAACTGACAAAGTCATACAGATATTCAAACAGTTTAGTCACTATCCACTATATTTAGTGAGACACTATAAATTGGTCAAGTAAACAGTCAATTACACTGCTACTAAATCCTCCATCCAAATATTTATTTTTATATATCCACTCATTCTTCAATGCAAATTGCTATATATATAATGCATATTTAAATAACGAAGCAAACCACATTCACTGGATTATGTCATCAGTGATGTCATCAGTGATGTCATTTGAGATGTCATCAGTGATGTCTCTGACCATGTCATGAATGATGTAATATGTGACATCATCAGCAGTGGATTGCGGGTGCGCGAAATATAGTTAGTACAACTAACTATATAGGAGCAATTTCAATGGTTTTGTATGAGTGAAATGTCCAGCTAACTCTAACACCCCTAAAACTTATAGTTTTTTGCGTGAATTTTAAAGGTTTTTTAAATGCTAATTCCTAACTATATAAGGTCTGAAACCTATGGTTTTTTCAGTGAATTTATAAATATGCGTGTATATAGATGCATATACGCCACCATTCTACCTCACATGCTATTACCCTCCATACTCTCCATCACACTACTCTTCTTCTACATACTCTCCTTCAGTGTCCCTAATACTACTCAATTACACCATGCTCCGTACAAGTGCCTAATCACCTTCCTTCTCTCTAACACTACTCTTCCCATACTCACTGTCCTTTCATATCCCTCAGGCTACTCATCTCGTCCTATCTCCTTATCCCACATACTACTCCCATCACTCTCCTTCCTTCAACCTCACACTACTATCCTCCTCACTCTTTTCCATGTACAACATACTCCTCTCCAAACTCTCCTTTCTTCTACCTCATTCTACACTTCTCCTTACTTTCCTACATTATCTCTCAAGCTGTTCTTCTTCTCTACACTCGCCTACCCAAATATTCACACATTCTTCTCCTTCTAACTCTATACATCATACTAACACACAACTAACTATCACAATAATACCCAAAAAAGCATTGGCATAGCCAATAGGTATCGCTCTTGGGACCTTCTAAGGATTTAGTTATGCAGCACAATATTCTTGGTGCAATAACAACTGTTGCATGGCTAAACACTTAAAAGGTCCTAAAGGCAAGGCCTATTGGCTATACCAATGCTTTTCTTCATTATGTCATGTAAGAGCGCCTTGCAATACATGAGTTCAGGATATAGGCTGTACAAACCATTTGTATTTGATTCAATAAACTTTAATGTTGCCCATGTATAATAACAACCCTCACCATCCAGAGTGTTCCACGTGGCAACTGACTTGCCTCTTAGTTCACCGTTGACATAGTTGTCAGGGTGTGCAGTCATTCACCTGGGAGCTGCATTTGAAGCTCAGGAGAGCCACATGTGGCTCACAGGCGGTAATTTGAGTACCACAGTGCTTGAGGGATATTAGATAGTAGAATAGAGAAGAATTATGCAACTGAAAGTAGAAAGGAGTGAGAGCAAAAAAAAACATAAATAATGCTATGTTTAAAAATAAAAGAGAAAATGGGTAGGGGTTGATGTTGAAACAGGGGTGGTTAATGGTGAGAGTCATAAGGTGGCAGAAAAGAAAACAACGTCAATCACTCAATCAATCAATCAATCAATCAGGGGTTTGTAAAGTGCACTACTTACCCATAAGGGTCTTATGGCGCTGGGGGGGAGGTGTGTGTGCAGGTCTGTTGAGGTCAATCGTAGAGCCAGGTCTTGAGGTCTTTCCTGAATTGGTGCAGTGTGGGGCTTCACAGGAGGTGAATCGGGAGATCATTCTAAGTCTTGGCTGCGAGATATGAGAAGGACCTTCCCCCTGCTCTGTTCCTGTAGAAGTGTGGGACCATGGCTAGGGAGAGGTCAGCTGAGCAGAGGTTTCTCTTGGGGGCATGGAAGGAGAGGCTGTTGTTGAGAATTTGATTCCAAAATTCTAATTGAAAAGAAGAGAAATCGATAGGTAGATAGATAGATAGATAGATAGATAGATAGATAGATAGATAGATAGATAGATAGATAGATAGATAGATAGATAGATAGATAGATAGATAGATAGATAGGAGCAATTAAGCAATCCATCAGTCAGTCAATCTAACAGGATTTGTATACCTCTGCTAATCACCAGTGAGGGTATCCAGGCGCTGGGTTGCTGGGCTCAGTCAAAAAACCAGGTCTGAGTCTCTTCCTGAGTTGCACCAGTGAGGGTGATGTCCAGTGGTGGAGGGGAAGGCCATGCCAAGACTTGGCGGTGAGGTAGGAAAAGGAGCGGCCTCCCCTGTGGCTTTGGCAGATGCACGGAGTCTCTGTGAGGGCCAGGGAGGCGGAGCAGAGGTCTCTGGCTTGTTGTTGAAGCTCAGGCAGTAGTTGATGTATTTTGGTCCAGTATCATGGAGAGCTTTGTAGACTTTGTAGGCTTGTGTCGATAAATTGAATTGGCATCTTTTCTGGATGGGACCCCAGTGGAGGTTCCTAATGTGCGGGTGATATGGGTCCATTTGGGAAGGTTGAAGATAAGTCTGGCCACTGAGTTCTGAATCATATGTAGTCTCGTCATGAGTTCGGTGGTGGATCCTGCATACTGTGCTTTGCCATAGTCCAACTGGCTGGTGACTGGGGCTTGAGTGAAAGTTTTCCTCATGCCGATGGAGAGCCATTTGAAGAGTCTTTGGAGCATGCAGAGTGTGTGGAAGCAGGCGGAGTAGACTTTGTTAATTGGTAGTTTCATGGTGAGTTTGCTGCCCTGGATGATGCTGAGGTTGCGGGTGTGGGCTGTCGGTGTGGGAGTGGATCAGAGTTCGGTGGGCCACCAGCTGTCGTTCCAAGGGATGGCGCTGTTGCCAAAGATCAGAACTTCAGTTTTATCAGTGCTGAGCTTCAGACGGTTGGTCTTCATCCAGTTGGCACAATTTTTCATGCAGCTAAGGAAGTTGGTCTTTGTGGTTAAGGGTCTACTGAGAGCGAGAGGATGAGCTGGGTGTCGCCTGCGTAGGATATGATGTTGAGGTTGTGGAATAGGACCATGTTGGCTAGAGAAGTCATGTAGGTGTTGAAGAGGGTGGGGCTGAGGGATGAGCCTTGGGGATGCCGCAGATAGTGCTCTTGGGTTCGAAGTCGAAGAGGGGTAGGTGGATTCTCTGAGTACATTCCATGACGAATGAAGCGATCCATCTGAGGGCATCTCATGATGAGTGTATGGCGGAATATGGTGTAGAACTCTGCAGAGAGATCGAGGAGGATCAGGGCTGCTGATTCTCCTCCATTGAGGAGTGTGCTGATGCTGTCAGTGGAGGCGATAAAAGTGGTCTCACTGGCGCGAAAACTGGATTGGGAGGTGTGGATCGGGTTGTTTCTCTCCAGGTGTTCGGTGAACTGCTGGTGTTCTCTGTGTTTATGGCGCAGGAGAACTTTCTGAGTATGGAGTGGTTGGCTCTTGCTTCGATGCGGTTTGCACATAATCTTTTTTCACGTCTGTAAGTCGTTGGTGGTATACGTTGATTGCTGACTTGAAGGTGGCTCAGTCTGTGGTGTCTCTGCTGGTGCACCATCTTCTTCACAGTTGTTTGCAGCTGTGTTTCACTGTCTTGAGTTCTGGTGTGTACCAGCTGGCTTGTTTGGTGGATCTGCGGGTTTTGGCTTGTTTGATGGGGGTGGCTAGGTTGGTGATGTTAGTGATCCAAGTGGTGAAGTTATGGACTGCTTGTTCCAGGTTGGTTGTGGGGTTGGGCTGGGTGGTGTTGAGGGCATCCATCCATTGGGTCTGTGTCACTTTGTTACAGTGACTGAAGGAGGCGTTGAGGGACTGGAGGCAGTGCATGGTGATCCTGCGATGGTGAAGCGCACGGTGGAGTGGTCGGTCCAGGTGAGTTCTGTAACATGACTGTTTTTGACTGTCACTGGCCGTAAAGATTGGGTCCAGTGTGTGTCCTGCTCTGTGTGTGGAGTCGGTGACCAGTTGAGTGAGGCTGATGTTGCCCATGTATTCCATGGGGTTAGCAGAGTTTGTGTATGTGGGATCGGTCAGGTGGAAATTGATGTCACAGAGGAATATGTAGTGCTTGGACTTGGTGGCAAGTGGAGTAATGAAGTCAGTGATGGCCAGGGACGAAATTTCTCCAGCCCTGGACATCTTTGAAGACTGGTGCAGGCACCTTTGTGTGCCTGCGCCAACCTTCAGACAGAGCCTGTTGAAGCTGAACAGAAGGAACTCAACATTTTTATTTTGTTATACCAAAAGTGAATAGTATAATAATATTATTCACTCTTGGCATAACAAAAACAAATACAAATGGGACAGAAAACAAATGGGGGACAGCCCTTTGGCCCATTCAAAGGAACCGCAGCTGGTTCCATGATCAGTGTGTTGTCATCATCGGTGGCAGTGCAGTGGATTGTTTCTTTGTGGATGATGGCAATGCCTCCACCGTGTTTGTTGGTGCAATAACTAGGGTACCTAAAAATAAAAGAAGCAGAGAGGGATCAAAAGGAAAGTTATGGTGATAAATAAGCAGGAGGACACAGCAATCACAGATTCACTATGCAACAGAAACCAGCAAGTTAGTTTGATGTCTGCCTCCGACATCTACTGTGATGAGGTCTGGAACTTGAATTTTTGCAAGGGCAAATAAAACCTACTAGTATTCTTAGGTTGGTAAATTGGGAACCATTATATTAGGTAATTGTAACGCCTGTAGATTACTGTGCTTATAAATAGAATAAGCGCTGGTTTAAAGAGGCCGAGGGAGACAGGAGACAGACAAAAACACATGCATCAGTAGCAAGTGTAATAATGCATCAGGCCCTATTACCCTGGCTATGTGCGCACCACTGAGCAGGGTAATGTCACACTAGCAAAGGAATGAGATAAACTAGACTTACAGCCCAGTTTAGAACTTTAGAGATGGGTGCTCCATCACAAATGTAACAGAGAGCCTGCCTGCATTATTACAAATGCATTATATCCCCACTAGGTAACTGCTCAATAGGATAAATGGCCAGTTCCACCCTGCATACCTCTAATGAATGTGAAGATTGCTCCATGAAGTACTGCACAACTGTGAGAATTAAAAATAAAACACTGTATCACTCCTTACAACATCAGATCACTAGTTGTGGCATATTTTTAAAAGCTATGTATTTTGGTGATTAAAATGATGATAGCACCATTTATGAGGAGGAAGAAGCCAGCATCATCTGTTACCTAAACTATATGAACTCCAAAGGTACTCTAGGGAACAAAGGACGGAAACCAACACCCAAAGGAGCAAACTTTCAATTCCTAAGAGCGAGGAAATGTAATTCCCATTATTGGTAAACCTTTACCATGAGTAAGTGAGAATGGATTATTGAAAAGTGAGTAAGAGGGAGTGCACATGAGTCGAAGTGAATGAGAATCAATAAGATTAAGGCTGATTGCAAGTGAATGAGAGTAAGAGAAGAGAGAAAGACCTCTTTTTGTGTGATCACATTCATTTTTTGTTGACTGGTAGAACTGATATATGAACTCTATACATTAAGGGACTGCTGTCTAATCCCCAGTGTATGTGCTCTGTCCCTAAACCACGATGAAAGTTGCAAATCCTAAATTAAAACATAGTGCAGGAAAATGCACCAACGGAATGGGAAGTTAAATGTCACATATATACTAAGGATCATGTTGTGCCCTCCTATAGGGTAACAGAGGAGACATGGCTCCTGACCTACTCATTTAGCCTGATTTCTGCAGCCTTTAAAACTTCAGGCAAACCTGTCAAAATACCTTTTTTGACAGGAAAGAATCCTACTTTTAAATATCAAATAAGTCACCCCTAAGTAGGCCTTGTAGTCCACACAGTAGGTTGTCTAGTATTTGGAAATGGTACGTGCATTAATTTAGTGTTGGCCTGTACTTGCAGTGACTAGTCCCCAAGACCTGTTTTCACTGTGAAGGGCTATAGCTGTAACTGTATGGGCAAAATTAAAATTCAGAATACTATACTTTTCTGCTAACTCAGGGTTGGGATAAGCTACAATCATGATTCACATTCTATTTTTAAAATGTATATTATTATTAAAAAGCCAATTCACTGGCGAAGTCTGATTTTTTATAATTATTCCAGAAATGCAACTTTTAAAAAGGTAGACTTTGACAGAAGCTCCAGTCGGTTAATTAGCATTAGCCCTGCCAGTAGGGGGCCCCTATCAGTGTGTCCCATTAACAATTGCCACCAGAGCAGGTACAATGACTTAGGGCTTTTGCAGGAAGAACTGAGTATGAGCTCAGGGAGGGCGGCTGAGAAGGGCTCAGGAATTTTATTAACTTAAAAAGGGAACAGGGTGAGGCCTGTTCATTTATAGTTTTTTTATTTATTTATTAACGTTTTTTCAGTACAGCATATATCGACAATGCAGTATATTAACAGTACAAAGCATTCCAAGAATATTGATATACATTTCCAGCTCTCAGCCCGTTCCCACTCTGTTAATAAAGTTTCACTGATTGGGGCAAGGTTCGCTCAGCGTGGGTTCTGAAGCGTAGGGCTTCTAGCTGCTAACCTCTCATAGAATACGGTTTAGGGACATCCACTGGATTGTGTGCGGGGAGGAAGGGGAGGGAAGATGGTTAAGTAGTTCGGGGAGAGTTATTCCCAGGCAGGCACCCTTGGACATCTGACCTATTTCCCGGTGACAAGGGGTCTCTCAGTGGCTCCAGTTGCTTCTCAATGCATGAGTAGATATGTGCATGGAGGGTCCCATATGTCTCTGGGTCTCGAAGCAGTGGGTATCAGTTCTGCACATGTCAGTGTCTGCTCTTGCCATTTAAGCAGGTCCCCAATCCATTCCTTACGTTTAGGCGCCCGCACTCTACTGCATCTACAGGCCACTCTGTGTTTAGCTAGTAGAAGGCTCAATGCCACGATTTTCCGATGTGCCACAGGTATGTCTGCTGTGTAGCCGAGGAGTGCAACCACATGGGTCTGTGTGATTGCGATCGTAGTAATTTGCATTAGCGCCTCTAGCACCATCGTCCAGTATATTCTAATCTCTGCGCCTATGCCAAATGCAGGAGGCCTGTGTTATCCTGTCCACACCTATCACAGGCAGCACTGTCCCGCAATTTAAACTTAAACAGCTTTGCAGGGGTGTAATATAATCTCTGTAGGTATTTATAATGGATGATTCTCAGTTGGCTAATAGCAGGTGTTTTGGCCATTTGGTCGCAGCAATATTACCATTTTTTTCGTCCAGGGTCTCACCTAATTCTTGCTCCCAATGCTTTCTGGCTGTCCCCGCATGTGGGCCAGTTCCTGCCTGCGCAGCATGGTAAATCTGAGAGACTACATGGGCTGAGCCCGTGTTTTTTAGTAGGCTATGCAGCGGGCCCTTCTTAGGGGGTTCAGCAGGATAGGCGGGGTTGCAGCCCTCACACTCTGTTGCAATCTTATGAACATGAACAGTTCAATCGATGCAGGATCCTGATTGGCAGAGAACTGGTCTTTGGTTAGGAACGTGCCATTGTGGTATAAATCCCCCCAGGTGACTTTGTTTACCTTAGTGAGAAGACAACAACACTGCGCTTCGTGTG
This sequence comes from Lissotriton vulgaris, assembly GCF_964263255.1. Lineage (NCBI taxonomy): Eukaryota > Metazoa > Chordata > Amphibia > Caudata > Salamandridae > Lissotriton > Lissotriton vulgaris. The sequence goes on along the minus strand of NC_141689.1, from coordinate 712,203,393 downwards.
TTACCTCTAAGGCCGGGTGGCCAATTGCTGGCAGCAGTGGAGAGTACAGCATATCTATATTCAACCGTTTCGCTCTTGTCTGCCACAATACCGTGCCCTTTATCGTGTAGGAGTACACCTTCCTTGACTTGTCTGCGTTGCTAAAAAAACAGACAATGGGGTGGGCTGCATATAATATTGTTCTATCGCCAGGTGGTGCATATAAGGAGTCGGGTGAAACCAGTAAGTTACATAGTGCGCCTGCGCACTGAGATAATATAGTTCGAATTCTGGGTCTTCAAAACCTCCTTGAGTAAATGGCCGCATTAGCATCTGCCCCTTTAGCCTGGGTTGCCGGCTTCCCCAGCCCAAGCGTATCATCTGAGTTTTGAAGGTTCTGAAAAAAGCGGGTCCCGAAGGTAGAAGAATATTGATGAACAAGTTCAGTAGCTTGCCCACCATTGATAAGGGTAGCGCTATCCATCTCTCCACAGACTCCACGATGTGGTCTATCACCCTCCTATAGTTGGGTTGCAGGAGTTCTAGACCATCTCTAGTAACTGTGCCGGCAAAGTATCTGACTTCGTGAGGGCACCCTTCTATAGAGTAATCTAAGGGATATGGGCGCATGGCATCATTAAGGGGAAACATTTGGGATTTCATCCAGTTTATTTTGACCAAAGACAGCTCGCCATATGCTATGAACTATCGCAGAATAGGATTCAGGGTGGTCTGCAGATTCTGTACACAGAGTGTGATGTCATCCGTGTATAGCAAAACTAACACATGTTGGGTGGGGTATTCCAGAGTCCATTCGCGGTGTAGCTTTCGAAGTCAGGCCGCCAAGGGCTCGACAGCTAAAGCAAATAGCAGCGGCGACAGCGGGCAGCCCTGGCGTGTGCCCCTTGTGGTCTCTATCCAGGGCAAGCTAGTATAATTTATCACAACTCTATGTATGCCTTACAAAAATCAGCGGGTAGGCTGTCAGGCCCAGGAGCTCTGCCCAAGCGGAGCTGCATTATGGGCGCTCTAATTTTGTCTAATTCGAACTCAGAGGAGAGGAACTCTCTCTGCGAGTCTCCTACCCACTTCAATGCAATCAGCTCTAGGTGTGGCTACAAGGATAACAGCTGTTGTCTAGTCGATGTATACAAAGTGCCGTAGAAAGTGGAGAATGCCTGGAGAATATCAGGCGTGTTTTTTACGCTCTCCTCTCCAGGGATTTGTATCTCTAAAATGTAGTTCGAAAAGTGGGGCTTCCGTATAGTTCCAGCAAGCGCCCTTCCTGGCCTCTCCCCCTCCCCATAGTGTCGAGCCTTGAACTATTTCCACCTAAACCGGCATTCCCTGTCAGTGTCTTCTTGATATTCAGTTATCTTGTAACTTAGTGCTGCATATTTTTGTGGGGATGATGAGCTCGCTATGTCTTTTTCAAGTCGCTTAAGTTCGCCCTCTAAACTAGTGAGCGTCTACCTCAAGTCCCTAAGCACCCCTCCCCCCTTTGCAATGCTCAGTCCCCGGACCATAACTTTAAATACCTCCAACACTGTCGTTACTTGCGCAACCGACAGAAGATTCCCTGGCAAAAATCTTGTATCTCCTGTTCCATCTCAGCTCTAAATACCGTGTCTAAAAGCATGGTGGGGTTCATGCGCCGGCTAAGATATGGAGTGTGTGAGATTGGCGGCAAGATGCACAGGAGTACTGGGGAGTGATCAAAGTGGGTGCGTGCTAGGTGTTCCACCCCAGTCAACCATGTGCTGAGGCCCCTGGTGAGCATCCAATAGTCCAGGCGTGACCAGGTTTCGTGCGCTGTTGTGTAGCCAGTGCCCTCCCTTCTATCCAGATTCCAGTATCTCCAGGCATCCAGCAATCCCCAGTCAGTGATGATATACTCCAGGTGGCATTGTGATCGGGTGTAATGGTGTGGTTGTGGATTGTGTCTATCTAGTGTTGGATTCAGAGTGACATTGAAATCTCCACCCCACAGCATGTGGGCAGAGCCAAAATCTAAGATCTTCCCCCATAGTGTAGTAAAGAACGATGGATGGTTGGTGTTAGGGCCATAACAACTAACTAGTGTCACTGAGTTTGACACCAGTGCTCCCCACGTCAAACTAAACCATTCCTGCGGGTCCAATAGCACTCCTGCCAGTAAATATGGGATATTTTTGTGTCCTAAAATAGCGGTGTATCGTGAGTAGGTGAAATACGATGCAAAACACCTGTATTCCGCCCACCTGACTGCAAATCCCTGTGGCCGTGTGGGATCCAAATGCGTCTTCTGGAGCACTGCAATTTGAATTTAGGGTCTGTCCAGGTACGCTAGTATTTGCGTACGCTTCCTAGAGTCTCCCAATCCCTGGACATATCAAGGTCAACAAACATATCTGAAGGTTTGCACCCAGGGTACACTGCTAATATGGTAGATGTATCTTGTCTTCCTGGTGTAAAAGTAGCACCTTGTTCCCAGTGAATTACATAGCAAGCGGGGTTGAGAATAATCTGTGTTGAATCAATGAGTCTATCTCGTAAACCATTCTGGGGCTCTGCAACATCAGTGTCATACTGCTAAGTGTCCAAACAAAACTTTACCCAGTTCCCTCCCCTCCCACATCGACATCCCCAACCTGTTGTGTAAAAACATTCCCACCCACCCAGCCCAAGAAAGAGTCAGAAGAACTCATTGTTTTTAACATCTGTAACTGAAACTTGGGGTTCACCCATGGGGAGTAGCGCCAGAGGGCACACCTACCCGCGTTGCCTCCACCGCAACATGAGAAAATTGTCAATCAACAACTTTCCCTCTTCTTAGAATCTAACAACCTTCTTCGCCAATCCCAGACATGGTTTAGACCAGGACAGGGAACGGACACCGCACTCCTAGCCGTGGTCGAAGAGGCAAGAACCATCTAGATGCGGGAGGATTAGTGGCAGTGATCCTCCTGGACTTGAGCGCCGCCTTCGACACAGTGGATTATACCATACTTGTCCACAGTCTTAGCATGGCAAGAATCTCCGGTACCGCCCTGTCTTGGATCAAATCCTTCCTAGAAGGCAGAACCTTCCAGGTGACCGACGGCTCAGTTAATTCCAGAGCTCTCCCTCTCCAGTGTGGGGTCCCCCAGGGCTCCTCCCTGAGCCCCACACTTTTTAACATATACATGTCTCCCCTCGACGACATTGTAACTCCATTCGGCATAAAAACTGTTATGTACGCCGACGATACCCAGCTGGTCGTCTCTATAAACCAGTCGACTAAATGCCTGGACAACTTGTCATCCTGCCTCCAGAATAGCTCTCAATGGATGTGCGATTCTCGTCGGAAACTTAACGGAGAGAAATCCGAGATAGTCCTTTCGGGGTACCCACGCAGACTTCCCCCTTCCCTCACCTGGCCACCTTGCATGGGATCACCCCCTACCCCCAAGACTGAAGTTAAGAGCCTTGGCATCTGGATGGACCAGGACCTCAACTTTAAAGTCCAGGCGAGAAAAACCGCAGGCACATGCTTTGGCCTCATACAGACAGCTCGAAAAATTCTCCAATTAATCCCCTTTCAGTCCAGGAAACTGCTAATGCAGGGTCTAGTTAATTCTAGACTGGACTACGGAAACGCCCTATATTTAGGTGCTCCCTCATCGGTCATCAAGAGACTGCAATGTGCCCAAAACGCCGCTGCCAGACTCCTGACCGGGACCAAATCCAGATGCTCTGCCAAACCTGCCCTCAGATCTTTACACTGGCTCCCGATTCAGGAAAGGATCACCTTTAAAACCCTCTGCATCTCACATAAAATACTTCAAGGCAGAGGCCCGCCTATCCTGAGATCTCTCATCAAACTACATCATGCCAACAGACAGCTTAGATCAGACTCCCTCTCCCTGGCCAGTGTGCCCAGAATAAGGAAGGCCCACTCAGGGGGGCAACTGTTCTCATATAATGCTCCAAAGCTGTGGAATTCCCTCCCACTCCCAACCAACCTATTGGCCTTCCGTAGGCGATTAAAAACTTGGCTCTTCCCATAAAACTCTCCCCAAAAACTTCTCCCCTCTGATTGCTGCAGGTTGATTGTCAGCGCTGGGACGCCCCAGGGTAGCTATGCGCTTTACAAATCTGAAATCAAATCAAATCAAATCAATGCAGAGGAGGCGGGATGCCCGGGAAACGAAATTGCATGTTTACTCATCATGAGTCGTTCAAACTGTGCAACAATGACTATGGGAATAGATAATCTAGCAATTATGTAGAGCAAAGGTAGTCCTGTCACAGTTCAGTAGATGCTGTGCCATGGTCTCCTTCTTCAGATGTAGTCAGGTTCGGCGTCTACGTCTGCGAGCACAATCAGTCATTGTCTGAGAGTTGGGAAGATGTTCTAGCTTCGGCGTTGTCATCTTCAAGGTTGGACCTCATTTTTTTCACCTTCCATAGATAGTCCTCCACCTGCTTCGGGTTGGTGTAAAAGTATTGCTTCCCCTGATGAGTTATCCATAGGCACGCAGGGTATAATATTGCATAGTCTATCTGTGATTGTGCAAGCTTTCGTTGCACCAACATGAACTTTTTTCTGGCTTCCTGAACAGCAACAGTGAGGTCCGGATATAGAGCTATGGTAAGACCATCATCGGTTAGAGGTGATTTCAATCTCGCCAGCCTCAAAGCCTCATCACGGTCTCTATAGTTAAGGAATTTAGCAATGATAGGTCTGGCTGGGGCACCGGGGGGACTGGGACCCAGTGATCGATGTGCCCTTTCTACCACCAACAGATTCGAGAAGACCTCCAGGCCAAAGAGTTCACGCAGTATTTGTTGCACATAGTCTTCCACTTTACCAGTATTGGCGCTTTCAGGTATTCCCAAATGGGGATATTATTGCTCAAAGAGCGCACCTCAAGGTCTTCATTTTTAGCTGCTGTAAACTTGAGCAGCTCATCCATTTGCGTCATCTGTTTCCGCAATGAAGCTGACATGTCCTCCAGGTCCAAGATGATGTGCTCCGTCTCCTCAATACGCGCATCTGGTTTTTCTAGTTTCTGAGCCATGAAGACATCTGAGGGTGCATCCTGAGGATGCTGTGGTGTATGGTGCCCAATTCAGTCAAGAGCAGCGAGGCGTTGTTGTCGAGTAAGGTGGCCTTACAGATGTAGTAGGCTCTTAAGGAGCCGCAGTGTGGAGAGCTGCTACGATGGTATTGTATGCCCTTGCAGCTGGGCAAGGCACCTTCCAGCGCCCAAGGAGCACGGTCTGCAGGCTAGATTTGGGGGGGGGGGTTTAGGGTACCCTAACAGGCTCACACGGACACTAGCAGTCTGTCTCCCCTCCGTGGCGTAAAGGTAGCGCTGGTTTCCAGGTATTTTCCTGCTCGCCTGCAGTCTGTTACAGCATATGAGTGGGTTTTAGTGAGACCTAAAGCACTGCTCCAGGGGGTGACCAGCCTTGTTGTGTCACAGAAAGTTCCCAGCAGGGAGCAGAAAGAGGGGCAGATGCCCTCGATGTGGGCACATTGTTGCTGCAGGCCCAGTAGAGGTTTTGAGGTCTTGGTAATGTGCGGGTGAATATTCATACAGTCATGTTGGTTTGAGGCGGGGAAGCCACCCGCAGCCCCTCTGTGCCACGCCGGGTGTACACCTCTACCAGGCCGTTCAGGCCTCTGAGAGTCAGTGGGCCTCCCCTGCGCTGAATATGGGGTTATCTAGGCCTTCGCAGCCTGCTGGGACAGTGGCTCTTGGTAATGCCGCAGGGAGGCCTCCATTGCTCTGCACTCTGCGCCTCCGGAGATTCCCCAGCTACCCAGCTCCCTGGTGCAATGGTCTCACAGTGCATACCTGGGGCGGGGCAGCTCCTGCAGTCTCTGCGCACTCCACACAGGCCTCAGTCAGCAGTCGCACGGTCCTCAGTGTCCGGAGGCAGGGAGCTGGTCTGTCCCACTTCTCCAACCGCAGACTCCGCCGGCTTGCACACTGATTGGCTCCATCCCCAGGACTCAGGGGACCAATGTTCTCTTGTTACCGGCAAAAGGGGGAGTGAACACCGTCACAGCTCTGCTCTCGGAGTCGCGTTTGATCTCGGAAGCCTGGCTACGCCACAGCGGCACCAGAACGGAACTCGTCTGCTCTCAGCGCTCAACCATATTTCCCAGTTGCTAAACACAATGTTGGGTGCCAGACACAGTCCGATGCAGAATCCTGCATGTTCATTCTGCGTCTCTGATCAGGAAACCAGGATGATTATGGATATTAGTTCCCCAGCCACCAGAGCCTCACACAGGTGCAGTCATCTTGGTTTAGCACCCTCTAGAGCCCCCTGCTCATTCATAGTTGAATGTAAAAGGAGACCTAGAGGATAAAGGTGTTTGTTCCCTAGGCTAGCTGCAGCCAGCTTGACTGCACCACATTAGGGTGTAGAGATGGTCACAGAAAAGGTTTTGCTTAATCGAAAAGGAGGGCACTTCTTATTTCCATAAACATAACCCTGGCTGGGAGATAAGACAACTCAACTGGCAGAAGGGTACTGCCCAGAATAGTGTATTGTGGGATAGTTTGCTGTAAAAAACAAAACAATATGTGATGCAAAAGGGGGATAGGATGCACTTGGGAATTGTTTCTCAAGGATTAGGGGGTATGCAGGAGTCACCCCCACCCACTGGTTATGAAATCCTACAAAAGTGGCACCTCACCCACAGCTCCATATCTGGACATATGATATTACGGAAGAGGACTAGTCCTGCTGTCTGTGACCTGTATGGAGACCCTAGGGGATAGATCTGCTCTCACTTATACCCAGAACTGACAGATAGACTCCAAGGGTCAGTTTGCTGACCACCTGTGTGGTCTGATCAAAGCTCCCCATTAAAATTATTTCCATCGAGTTAATGATTGATTTTCATCAGGTTGTCATAGATTTTGTTAACAGGTTCCAAGCCTTACCACATGTGAGACTCACCAAATAGTTGCATTTTTTTACTTTTCATCATCATGCCTTCCTAATCTGCAGTGTTCCCTCATTCTTACCCTTTACTACCTTCCCGACCTCCGTGCCCTTTCTCGACCTTCTCAGCCCTTCCCAGCCTCCCCCCAACCATGCTGTCTGTTGAATTATCTACAATTTGTCATTTTTTGTGTGTAAATAAATACTTAAATAAATACAAATGATAGTTATATACCTGGCTGTCTTGTGTCTATTATCCCCAATCAAAATCACCACCACAGACCTAGAAGACAGGAATAACATATTTCAGTTATGAAAACCATATGTCTATCTTAGTTAGCATACTTCGGAACTCTATTTATTTAGGAGGTAGACCACTTCTTATTCTGCATAATTATAGTCTACAGATTGATTGTCGACAAACCTCTGTTTTTCTGGGATGCAGATAAACCTTGGTTGGAACATCAAAACCAGCGAATTACCAGCAACCCTCTAAAAGCTGTATAGTAACTTGAAATTCACGCCACCCCCAGTTACTTGAGTTACTTTCAGCAAAAGCATGTTTGCTGAAGATATGTGTTAGTCAAGTTATTCTGGCTCTTTTGCTCAAAGTAATTAATTGGCCATGCCACTAATTAGGTCTGTTGTGGTAGCTTTAGCTGTCTGATAGTCGTATACAGGGGCATTTGGTTAGTCCTCATCAGCCATTGTTTTGCTGAAGTGTTAGTCACATTCTGGATCCCTCTGCACATAGTATATTGGGAGGCAGATTTAGTGATCTTTCATTCAACTTAGCAAGGCAAGTTGCCTCGCTGTGTTGGTGACGGGGAGAGAGCTGAACTCCCCATATTTACAGAGTTATGGAGCTACTAAACTCTCTCACTGGTGCACATGTGGCTACCTAGCACCAATGCATCAATAATAATAGGGTGTTCCAGTTACATGCAGAACCTGGGGAATTACAACATTATGAAAACAGAGGTTCTGCTATGAAAAAAGTAATTTTTTCTTTAGTAAAATCTGTCCAAAAAGATTTAGGACTATCAATCAACGATACGTAAAAACACACTACTGACTAACATGACAAATGACAACAACACTGTTTGCTTGAAAAAATAAGACTGGCCGATATATTGGAAAGTCATATATCATATGTGCTAATACATCCAAAAGTATTTAAGGACCAGACTAAATATAGACTGTGAACAATGTTTGTGACCTATATAAATGTGCCTCATAAATAACACAGGTGCTAACACAATAGACAATCTAAACATTCAACACCATTGACATATATACAAAAATTTGCTTTTGCATCCAAATACAATAAATCACCCTAAGGAGACATGTGATTTTCGTCGTGTCATGAACATGTCTATTTGAGCATGGTACGCTTGTTCATGTCGCGTCGGCGTTTGGACCCCAAGAAAACGAGTTTGTTTAGTCAACATCACCATGGGGTCTTCATCAGTACTAGAAACATGATAGTGCACAGCCAGCTATGCAAGTTTCTCAAAGAAAAAGGAAATTGTGAGTTATCCTCTCTTAACAGTCAAGAACTTACCGAGTGGATGAAAACATCAAATCTACTTCGGTTGTCATTAAGGAGCCAATTGTGTGCTTCCTCTATAGTGGGTCACCTTAATATTTATTTTAAATTTATGTACACTTCAATAAGATTAAATTACATTTATATATTTAAAAAATAATAATAATAATTTGTTTGAAAATTAATTCCTATGGTTTTTTATTTTAAGTACTTGCCTCCCTTTTATGTGAGGGTGTTTCTGCACCAGTAGTTGGTATGGTGGTAGACTTACTCCAGGTCTGATCTGAAGGTGATTTAGTCTTGTTTTGGGTCCGTTTTGGCTCAGGAACTTTAGATGTGCAGTTTGCAGTTCATGGGTAGCAATGGGCTTACGCTTTAGTAGGTTGGTGTCTGTCCATTCCTAAAACCTTCCTTCACCATCCCAAAATCCTTCATGACTGTGCCCTAAGCCCCTCCCATTTACTAGTAATCATTTTTTATTTCACAGTCACTCTCCTTGGTCCCTTCCACATTTACTATTCATGGGCCGATTACGATCTTGTTAGGAAACTCTTCTGACTGAATCGGTTTCGAAATCGTTTCCAAATGAATTGGGTTCTGGGAATCCGATTACGATGCTTCTGTCAGATTCCTATTGACTTCAATGGGAGCCTGTGTTCCGAACGAGGACACAGGCTCCCATTGACAAAAGAGGTTGTTGGGGCCCACCACACTGTGCATGCATGGGAAGGGGGGCCCATGGGTACCCCCAGGGGCCCAATTTGGAGGGCGCCAAGTGAAGAGGGACCTGGTGCGGGCCCCTAAAGTCAGATTCTGAAAGGCTACCCATCTCAGAACAACCGATTTGGAAAGGTTGTCTGAATCTGTCATCCTAATCGCTCGGCAGGAAACATGGTCCATACACTGCTACCATTCAACTCCGACTGGCTTGGTTACTCCCAGTGCCTTTTGAACCGAGTCGGACAGTCCAAACGGTTTCTAGCCATCATAATCATTCATTGGGAAAAGTGTTTGAGTCAGTCAGAAAGGGGGGTTCCGAATCGGATTTGGAAAAATTGAATGCCAATCGTAGTCTTCAGGAACGACATTGTAATCGGCCTATAAGTAGTACATTTACATGTGTGAGATCTCTCCATAGAAGGGACAGGAGAGCTAAAGATGGAGATTTCCACTTGTAGGATTGTGAATTGAATTCTGTAGTAAGCAGTAATATTGTAGTACGACAAAATGCATTTTGTGGATCATGCACACGGCTCATTTTACAAGTATTAATCAAGTTCCTTTATTTGTTTCATTTAAAGTTTTTAGCTAAGCCGCTGCTTCCTGCATTATACTGTACCCCACCTGACTCCATATGAGATGTTGCTTTGTACTGATTTTATAGTACCTTTGATGGTCCCTTTTCTGCCTTTACTAAAGCACAGTTAAGTGAGATACGCCCTCTTTCAGTGGTCACTTACTTGCAGCAAGCTATGGCCAGGCACACTTTTTATTCCACTGCGTGCTTCCTCAGTGGGCTGGGGCCATTGGAGACTGGTTTTGAAAGCCAACAACCTCCTGTGGTGCCTCTGTTTACTTTCCCAAGCTTAAATGCAGAAAGCATGGTGGGGCTTTGAGAGAGAGTCAAAGAGAGGGATAGAATAAATGGATGGAAGAGACAGATATCATGAGGAGATGGCGGGAGCGGAGCTGGTTTGAGCATGTTGGCCAGTGCTCCATTTGGTTCCCCAGTCTGGCCTTGGCTATGGGTATGAGACCTGCCTCTGTGTGGACACTGCAGTATCTTTTTTAATGTACTGTCCACAGACCTTTTAGTGTGCATCATGACATCCATTCCCTGAGAAGAGGCTAGATGGAAATTGGTATCAACAATTTCTGATGGTGCAGCGGGACCTTCAAGCTTTTCACAGATCCCCTTGAAGCTTGTAACGGCAGAAGCAAGCTCAAGCTAGTCCAGGAGTGTGAAAGGAGTGCACAGACAGAGTACACCACTCAGGTAAGTCACCCTCAGCTTACTCTGAACCAGTGAGTGGAACTGCATTCAACATTTGTTCATCCAAAAGGGCTGACATGCCATTCTGAACATACAACTCTGTAATGTGATATGTTTGAAGGACCTCATGCAGTCACTTGACACAAATCCTACCGTGAGGGGAACAAGTGGAACTTAGCTTATAGGGATACAAATAGGCAAAAGATAATATATAAACCACAATGGGCTAATATATAGTTCTCATTCCCTTGTCCAGCCGGACAGGGAGTATTTATTTGTTGGATAAGTTAGTACAGTGTAGAAATAAAACAAGTAACCAAAAACAATAGGGGTTACCGAGGGGCACAGTCCTGTCCCGTAAGTGAAAGAAGAGTGAGGAAGACAGTAGGTGCAAGAGATATCAGGCAAACATAGAAAGCTTGCAGGTCACTGACATAAATTTAAATTAACAGTGTATCCTGGAGTGAGTCAGCCATACAGTGATATATTGAGTTAACAAGTATGGGTCACTCTTAGAGGAGTCGACGTTTCGATCCCAAGCTCGGTTTTAGGGGATCATCTTCAGGACTATCAAAATTTACTTTTGCCTGAATAAACCCTTTATCATGCAAACGCCTGTTTTTGAAAAGCAGAAAAAAGGGGGGAAAAAGAAGACACAAATACAGTCAATATTTAAATAGTTAAAGCAATGTACAGCACTCGCTAGTCAAATACAGTATTCGGAATCGCGGTGATAGGTGCAGCCACTGAGGCGTGGGCATACCATGCAGTTCTGTAAAAAACATTTGTGAGCATTTTCAGTATTTACAGGTGTTTCTAAAAATGTTTGTGCGCTGCGGGTGACCAGGGACTATAGTACTATTGGCGTGAATAAATGTGAAGGGGCGATGGTCTTAGAATGGTTTCTAAGGGTTAGGTATAGGGGGTGAATGATAGTTAGCATTAGGAGGTGCATTAGATGAACCGCGTTTTTATTGGTGAGACCTACCGTGGTCTGTAATGGAGCTGTAGTCTTAGTGAAATCTCTCACTGTCTGGAGTGCCTCCCGTTGCCCTGTTTAGGAAAGGGTGAATCAGTATTTTAACATGGTATAGGGGTATTGCCCAGAGGAACTAGGGAATGAAATTCCTTTCGCATTTACCATGTTTAAGTTTTCCTTAGATGTGGAGGCTTGTATCCTACGCAACAGGGATAAGGCTCGCGTCAGGTTTTGCACACTGCTGATTGCAGTCGTGGCTTTTCTGCAGAAACAAGGGTAAATTTAAATGAAAAGGGCGTCTTTTCTAGGTTGCAATGTCAAAAGATGCCAGGTTTCAGAGGGGGTTTTTTACCATTCAGTTTGCACGTGTAACCTGGAGTTCTCATATTCCACCAAGGACAGTGCGAGCCATATTCATTGCTGTTACAGGTTTTCTGTTGCCCTGCAGAGGGTAATTAGAAGAAATGCATTATTATTGCCAAATGTACAAAGGAAACAGTGACATTGTGATTCGTTTGTGTTTATTTTCTTTTTTTCACTGCAAGTAATCTATTGTCATTATTGACTATTTTAAATTCTGATGGTTTACCTCTTACATACCTTGACAACGAAGATTTCAAAAGCAATGAATGCACTAATGTTTCGCATCTCGATCCAAGTCAACAGGCGACTACCAAAACAAGCCTGTATTTTCATGTAGGATATCACTGTATGTATTCCAGTGCAATTTAAAGTGCGTGTGAGCGAAATCGTGCATGCATGTTTATTCCTGAAAAACAGTCCTTGACACTTGGGCTAAAATCTCTGACAATACAAGGGTGATAACGGAGATAAAAGTTAGAAAACTTTGCACTTCCATGCGTCTGTGCTGGTACAAAGTGCAGATATACGCTTTAGCTGACACATGGTTGTTCTTTACTTGGAAACGCCGTTCTTCTTCCTTGACGTGTCAGGGAAACAGTAAAAATAAACTATGTAACACTTTTACAATTCAAAAACATACTGCTACATTCGCCAATGAAAGAGTGTTGCGAAAAAGGCCTTGCAAATGATCGTACTCCGGAATAGTGTTGTTTTCCCTAGCTCCAAAATACTTCACGTGACCTCAAAAAGGTGCTGAATATAGATGTGTTATAAAATGCACGCCATTTTGATAATTTAAGTGATAAAGTGGCTTTTTGGACTTGAACCCTTCTCAAGCAGCAACCATAATCCCTGTCAGTGTGATCCACAACAATTGCTAAATTAACCTGTGCTTAACCCTCTGGTAACTTGGCACAACAGCAGTCAAGCTTCACTAGTTCAGGCTGACAGTGATGGAGCATGGGCCGGATAGAGGGATCAGGTTAGTCTGCTGAAAGAATTACCTCCTCAATGTCCATCTCAAAGACTCCATTTTGAGGTGGAGGAGGTTGCACAGAGAGTGGCGCGGATGGTCGTAGCTGTAGCGCATGCATCTCCTATCTGGCATCGCAGACGGTCATTGCTGGTGCTTTGCCTTGGCGGTCACAGCAGGCTTTTCATGCTGTAATGTGAAGTGCAGATCTTGTGTTGCCGGTTGACGGTGGCGGTCACTGCAGCGCGAATAGTTGGGTTCACCGGAGTTGCACGTTCACAGTTGGTGCAGGAGGCAAGATCTCTGTGCGTACTGGCACATTCCCAGTTGTGAAGAGGCCAAGACTTAAGTTTTCTCCTTTGGGGTCAAAACTGTACACTCTGACGCCAGCCAAGGGCTTAGAATCTAAGGAGGTGCCTCTTGGGGATCAGGGACTCACTCTTGCAGAGGCCAACCAGTCTTAGGCAGGTCCAATTGCACCTGGTCAGCTGGTAAGTTGCAGGTAGACCTCTGCAGCTTTTTATGGCCCTCAGTAAGCTGACCTTTGGAGTCACTTCAGGCAACCTAGAATGAAAGGGGCAGATTTAGTCATCCTTGTCAGACAGTAGGGCAGGCCTCAGGCAACAGGGCAGTGTTCTGGCAGCAAGGCAGTCCTTCTTCTTTAGTATGCCCAGGTCCAGGAGCGTATTGAAGAGTTGGCCTCAGGGTCCAATATGTATACCTGGTGTGAGCTTTGATGTGAGAGAAACATTCTAGACTTCCGCCCTACTTTTGGTTCTGAAATTTCTTTCCTCCCTGCCCTGGTCCCAGAATGTCTGGAGTCACAAAAGGCTTGCGTGAAGATCTTTGTGTGTGTGCTGAGGCAGCTCCTTTGAAGTGCAAGTGTAGTAGATGAAAGCTTCCCCTCCCATCAGGTCAGGATGGCCCATTCTGCCAGCAGTAAGTCTCCCTTTCTGATACTATCTGTGAGGAATACATAGAAGCGCCAAATGGTTAGGACAAGTAAATGCAACTTCCTAAAAAAGGGAAATGTTCAGAATTGTGACTTAAAATCTGACTTTGCCATTAAATACGTTTTTTAATTACAATTCCTTAGACACCAAATATGATATTTCTACCTGTTCCAAAACAAATGTTATCACTTATTAAATGTAATACGGTAACCAAGCATTATCCTATAAGAGAGGTAGGCCTAGCAGCAGTTAAAAACGAATGTAAGAGTTTTTCACATCCAGGACATGTAAAACCTACAAATACACGTCTAATTTTTAAATACAATGGACCCCGCCTAAGGACTGTTTAGGGCATACCTGAGGGGTGACATATGTATTAAAAAGGAAGACTTAGGGCTAGCTAAGGGCTTATTTTGCCAGGTCAAACTAGCAGTTAAAAATTGTACCCATGCTGCAATGGAAGTCCTGAGACGTTTTATAAGGATACTTTACTGGGTGGCACAATGAATGCTGCAGGGTCACAAGTAGCATTTAATTTACAGGCCCTGGGTGCATGTAGTGCTACTTTACTAGAGACATACAAGTAAATTAAATGTACCCATTGGGTGACACAAATGTTACCATGTTTAAAGGGGATGATACTAGCACAACAGCACTGGTTAGCAGTGGTAAAGTGCACAGAGTCCTAAAAGCCAACACAAATAGGTTCATGAAAACAGGAGGGGTGAAGGCAAAAAGTTTGAAGGTGACCCATTCAGAAAGCACAAAGTTCAACATGACCCTCTCCAGCCAAAACCCAGGATAGACTAATCAAAACCGTGATGGGCTTCCCTGCTTAGGCGATAGAATGTGGACAAATTGGCTCTTCTGCAGTGGCACATGTCCGTTCTATGCCCCTCTAAACTCAGTTGGATCTCTCTGTCAACATTCTCCTGAGTCACTGGACTGACCAATGGGGAACGCTTGCCCTCATTTGTGGACCCCATCTGTGAAGCACCTTATCTTAACTTGTGCACTGATGCATCCCAGTAGCAGCCAGTACCACACTGGCCAACAAAGTGATGTGGCCCATCTGCACCTTGGATCAGATCCAAGGAAAACTCTGTCCATAAGAACAGCAACCAACAGAGGCCCCTGACAGCTGCAGGCCCAGGTCATCCAGAGTACTCTGACCGCTGGGGTTTCTCAGAGTGGGGGGGGGGGAGTGTGGAATAGCCTGAGTGTTAGACACCCTTCTTTCACTCTCCATCCCACCAGACCAGGTGTGGTAGCCCGAGACTGGCCACACAATCAATTAATCAATGAGGTGTTTATAAAGTGCTGCTAGTCACCTGTGAGAGTCTCAAGGCACTGAGCCAATCAGCTCAGGGTCTATATTCTGAGGCTAAATAGGTGCCTGGCAAGCCAGAACTCCGAAGGGGGAACCACCACCCTCATAAACATCATACTCTATGTCTGTGTTATGCAGCGGTCTGCCTGGTGCAGGTCTGCAGCCCTCTGTCTCTGTGACAGCACGGGGAGCAACTTGAAGTTGGTGGTAATTTGCGATTCCTTAAGGTCAATTTGCTATTTTTTTTTGCTTAATACATTGCATTTAAGGAATTGCAAAATTTGGGATTCCTTAAATGCAATCGTAAAATAAGGAATCACAAATTTTGCGATTCCTTATTTTGCACCCAAATTATTTCATACATAACATTTTGCGCAAATGAGTTCGCAAACGCCAAAATTCTGCAAATGTCGGCGTTTGAGAACCCATTTGGACTTGATACATATGGCCCTTAGATGCAAATCAGTTGTCCTGCACACCCTAAATTTGGCCTAAGTTGTTATTATGCATGGAGCAACATTGTGCAATAAAGACAGGAGAGATGTTTGAATAACACACATCCTGAATTCATGCATTTTACAATGCTCTCATACAATATGGTTAGGTATGAAAGGTGGGATTGAGAACAGTGTTTCAGGTTTCATGATGTGCATTTCAGCCCCTTGATGGGAATCTCTTTCTCTGACCCATTTGATATCAAAGGTTAATGCCATATCTTTAATTTTGGACAAAAGGCGAGAGATTAAGTGGGAAACCAAAGCCACACACTGTTTTTAACTACTTTTTTTAGAGGTTTTCCAATCCTTCTTTACCCTCGCTGTTACATGTCAACAATAGGGGCTAGCGTGCAAAGTGGAAAGTTTAACTGCAAGTTAAGTCAAATTAAACATTTATCGTTTTCCATAGCAAATAGTAGCAGTTTATTGATTGACCAATAACATTATCATAACACAGTATAACATTTCATATATTCATTATTACATAAAACATTAAAAATACATTCTTTAAAACAATAGCAGAAAACATGACATATCTCATCTGTCAAAGAGACTTGACAGGTTACATTTTATAGTGTAAGAAAAATGAGATATCAATTTATGGACACATATATTAGATCTAGTCTAGCCCCAGGTTCATTATAGTATAGCTTTTGATTTCTGCCACCAAGCATGTAACAAATATCTAGTTATTGCAAAGACGAGCCATTTTGTTGTATCTGACCTGAATAGGCACAAGGCTTCAAGGGGCCATGAGAAGGAGAGCAATCGGCAAACTGGAATAATCCATGATTTCCTTGAGCTTGCATACATGGGACACCAAAAAATAAAATGTTCTACGGTATCTAATGCAGAATAACAGGACGGGCAAATAGGAAATGTGATAACATTTGTCCGACTATTTTTCCATACATTATGTGGGAGGGTCCCTCTCCTAAACTGTATGAAAAATACTTGTGCCTGAGGGGTTCAATGTCGTCTATATACATATCAAAATTAAAACTACTTTTGAAATTTAAAAATTGAAGAGTTAAAGTGCCTCGTGCAGCAATTTAATACAGCAGGAGTCTACAAAATCCCAATATCTCTTTTTTAACAAGGGGGCCATTTTTTTGTAATAGACTGCGGGGCCTCCCACATTGCGTCCAGATCCAGTTTAATAAGCCACTCCCTGACCCTAATAAACCAGGGCAATTGACCAGTCTGTCATAGAGGGATTAGTGATTCTACCACCGCTTCTTTTACATGGATCTCATACAAAGTGTGTAACGCGCTTGAGCTCTAGGTCAAGTCATAGTGGTAGTATTGGTGTATTAATAGGGAGATTAATGATGGCTCTTAAGAATTTATTTTCCATTACATCTAGCAGCTTCACATTCTACCACCGCTTCTTTTACATGGATCTCATACAAAGTGTGTAACGCGCTTGAGCTCTAGGTCAAGTCATAGTGGTAGTATTGGTGTATTAATAGGGAGATTAATGATGGCTCTTAAGAATTTATTTTCCATTACATCTAGCAGCTTCACATTCTCCAGCCCCCATAGTTCTGAGCCATATAGGGCTGCACCTAGGCCTTTTGCCCTATGTATTTCAAGTATGGTGGAGACTGGACGAAAGGTTGAGCATTTTGACCTCCTTGCTGTTGCACAGTCCGCGTGTTGCAATACCAGCTTACTCTTCTGAATTTGGGATGTCCAAGCTAGATTATCACCAATTCTGACCCCTAGTTAATCGAAAACCTTGACCTGTTCTAGATGTTGGGTGCCCAGCATCAGTTTACCCTTGGTAGATTTATACAGGTTAAAAACCATGTATTTTGTTTAAGAGCAGTTAATCTCAAGTAGGGGTGGGCGGAAGTCGAGTAAGGGACTTTCACGGAGTGGCACGGAGATTGAACCAATCTCCGTGCCTCTCCGCATATTTCCGTAATGCGATGCCCGCCTGCCTCTCGCCCTCCTCCCTCTTCCCGCCCACCTCCCGCCCGCCTTATTAAAATATATTTCAAAGCATAAAATGAAACTTACAGAAAACTTACCTTATTGCGGCCGCATCCTTCCCCATCGCAACTTCATCTGGAAACCGCGCATGCGCAGTTTCCTGATGAAGTAGCGATGGGGAAGGATGCAGCCACAATAAGGTAAGTTTTATTTAAGTTTCATTTTAGGCTTTTGTTTTAAGTATAATTTAATACTGCGGGCGGGAGGTGGGCGGCGGGCGGCCAACTTCCGTTCTGCCCACAAATGTGCGGAGATTTGCCCAAATCTCCACCTTTTTTGTGCAAGGGCGGAAGGGCAAATCTCGGCACATTCCGTGGGCGGAACAGAGATGTCCGCCCACCTCTAATTTTCAAGACCCCGACATTTGGTTAGAATATTCTGAATGCCCATAGGAGTGTTAGAGATGAGCAAAGTATCGTCTGCAAATAGCAAGGAAGGCAAAAGGCTGCCTGTCAAACTTGGGGGAGTGCCTCCACAGTCATATAACTCTTTTATTAGCCCGTTAATATACAAACTAAAAGGGTTGGAGCAAGCACGCAACCTTGGTGTACGCACTTAGAAATTGCAATACCGTTGGAGAGGCTGCCATCTGACTTCCACCTAACTTTGGCGTAGTTATCCGGATGTAGACGGACTAATAGGTGGAGTAAGTCGCCTGGGATTCCTAATTTCCTTTGGGCGGCCCAGAGCAGGGAGCGATTAATGGAATCGAAAGCCGTTTTGAGGTCATAAATACAACGTATAAGTTGCCTTTCCGTTTCTTCACTTCCTTCCAAATGAGCAACAGGAATCTGAACACTTGCCCTAGGGTACTCGTGGATTGCATAAAGCCTGCCTGCAAGCATGAGATGATGTTGTTCTCTATCCAGTTCTGGAGACGTAGCAGAATGACTTTGCAAAATACTTTTTGGGAAACATCTATAAGACTTATTGGTCTATCATTTGAAGGTTCCCTTTTATGTCCTTTTCTAAAAAGAGGAATTGAATCAGCTCCTTTCCAGGTTGGGGGTATTGCCCCACCATGCTGGATGGCATTGAAGACCTTATGGAGCAGAGGGCCCCAGTTGTTAGGTTCTCCTTTAAACAAGTCTCCTTGAAGTCTGTCTAGGCTGGGAGCTTTCCCTGTCTGGAGTGAGTTCATCGCTATTATAACTTCCTGTACGGAGAACCCTTCAACATCTTCTTGTGTTAACATTAAAGTACCTTACCCTGCTACTGATCCCTTCTCTGGGTCAGGGGCCACACCAGTATAAAGCTTTTTGAAGTATTCTTACCAGACATATGGTTGTATATAGTAATCATCTTAACTGGCCTCTTTGGTAGAGCCTTTAGAGAGAAGGTGCCAAAAAAGTTGACTATCCTTCTGTCCAGAGGCCTCAACCAACAAACGTCAGTTGTCAGCCTCCCAACTCTTTTTTTGCCCTATCCTGAACGTTCTTCTTTTCTTAATATCATCTCGTGCCCCCTGCTTTACTGCCTCTATTAGGTAGATTTAAGCTAATCTACATTCCTCATTATACCATGGGCAATATTTTGTTTGGACATATTAAAGTTGGACAATTTAATAAAATGGGGTTTAATACTACTGGACAGTTCTTGAAAGCTAGCCACAATAAGATCATCATCTTTTTGGTCTAAGTTACTAAGAGCCATGAGGGTCAGTGCCACTTCTTTATAGATTTTTGGAAGTATTTTCCCATCTGCAGTTACTTGGAGCCATTTGATTCTCCTGTTGTTCGTTGTTACAATTAGGGCTGCTATTTGGTAGGATTGGTTTTTGAATAAAGGGAGGCCAGTTAGCTCTAAAAAGATCGCATTATGGTAGCTATCCTCGCGGTCTTGGACAATCATGTCCTTGACATGCAGCTACATGTCAAGATCCACCATAATATCATCTATCCTACTTTTGGTACTCCCCCTCTTGAATTTAGGTTGGCATCCTCATCGGATGGTATCTGCCCGTTACAGGCACGCACCCCATGGGTTAAAGTAAGGGAAAATGCCTGCTGTCCTACCTTGGTGCATCTTTTAAGTGTGTAACTTATTTACACTCCTAACTTGTTCTTCTTCCTGCACGAGTTATTCTACAAAATCTACCGGCTCGTAAGTTATAATAAAATTGCCAGCTAGAATAAGATGATGTTCTCCACTACTGGTTTCAAAAAAGTTGGCAAGCGTTGTTACAGTTTCAGAATACTTATGATGGCTACTAAACCTATTATAAATGTTAAATAATCTAATATGGATATTAATTTTGAGCCATACCAAGTCAATGCCAAGGATCTCCTGGGAATCTACCTCAAGTAGTTTAATTTTACACTCCAGTGTTGTCCTAACCTAGATTAGCAGCCCTCCAGCGGGCAGCCCACTGTTGATGGTCTAGCCTCAATACTAAATGTAGTAAACCCCACCCTATACACCTTCTCTGTTGTCCAAGTTTCATGGAACAGGCATACATGACAACTGTTTACCATCCTACCCCACTCAGGATCCCTTAAGTTGGATTTTATTCCTGCAATATTCCAAGAAACAGCCGGAAGTGACTGTTCAGCACCCACATATCCCTGTTGAGTGCAGCCAGTTATATGGTTTCCTTGTGTAACGACCTGGGCAGTTTCACTGATAATTGATTGGGTGAGTGAGGTGTTATTCACCAACTCATTATAAGAAGTATTACCATCAGTAATTATTCCTTCTGCTTGGATAGTAGTTACTACAGCATAGGGTGACCTTATATTCCCATTCCCTTGATTTATTCAGTCGGGCTATCCAAATCGGTACGGGCTGATATTTATTACTAGCTTCCAGGGGGAAATGAGCTGTTCTGTTTGATGAGTTCAGTACAAAGCAATCATTTGGAGGTGGAAATAGCCAGCTGGCTTAAGATGATTCTAGAATAAACTAAGTGGCACTAGCTCAATCCCTTGACCTGGGCCTCTCCCAAGTGGCTTTTTCCTACTATATAGTAACTGCCCAGTAAGATCTGGAGATCTACACTTGATCACAATACAGTCTCCTTTTGCAGCTTTTCTTAACGGACCAAACCAGCGCACTCTTCGAGCAAACAGGATGTCATGAAAGCGAGAACTGGAAAAATCAGTATTCTGAGTTATCCAATGGCATACTTTATTCCTCAGCTGAGTGGTAGATTCCTTTTGGTTGTCCATAAGTGGGTGGAACATTAGTTACAATAACCACATATGGACAGCATTCAGGAGGGAGGTGAAGAATCACATCATTATGGGAGTCTGCCCCTAAGGGAGGATTACCTAAATGTGGATTGGACTGTCTATCTAGTTTAGTGTCTTCCCTAATTATTGAAGGGCAGGTGGTGTTAAATCCAGGATAATTACCAGAATTATGCGTCACGGTTGGTTCATCCTATATTTCATGGCCATTTTCTTAAGAAAGGGATTGTATTGGGTTACAAGGGTGATTTCCCACCATGGTGTTTGACTTCCAGCAGTTTTAATTCCCCAAATGATCTCCAGAACCAGGACATGAATGGCTGTGATTCCCTTTCTCTCTTGCTAATATCGAGAGTGGCTTTTTTATATTTTCCACACTAGATTCTAGATGGGTAACAAACTTTTTTGCATTCATTCCTCAAGTCCATTCATCAAAACTTAATGTCTTGCAAAGACATAGCTACAGGGAGCGGTGGCACAGGATAAGGATGTAGATATGATGCTGTTGGCGATACTTACATAGAGCTATTACAATCCACAGTTGGAGCTTCTTTAGCTTTTTCCCTTTGATCTAGTATTGGCTGCTAGAGCGGGCTCTAGGTGTTTTCGCTTTCTTTTCCTTTCGGCTGGGGGAAATGTATTGGGGATGTTTGAAGTCGTGGCAGAGGCGGTGGCATCACGGGAGGGGTCAAATCTAATATAGATTGATCAACAGTAAGGCTCTCTAAGTCAATGTTCCTTGATTGAACACTTAGGGAAATATCCTGATTCATACATTTGATAGAGCCCCCTTCTATGGATAGCCGACATTATACTACTAGTATTTCTTTATCTATAGCTTTCACAGCATGTGTTAGGAGGTAATTAAGAGTTAGTTCTGCTTGCTTCACTTTTGCCATGGTCCAGGTTGAGTAAAGACACATTAAAGTAGGGAATACAATCAAGCAAAATGCCCAGTAGACTTACTTTGCAGAGTTCCGGCAGACTTCTTCTTCAATGTAGGTCACTAGTCCAACCACTCCTATTCCAGGGAGGATTAAAAAAAAGACAACCAGTAGAGCCAAAAGCCAAGATGGTGGGCCCAGCCCAGCCTCAACCGGGCTCTGACGGGTGCCTCTGGGCATGAGAGAGTGACGAAACGGCCGCTTGGGAGGCTGGGACTGGTGGTCCAAGTTCCCCTCTCCCCCTGGCAGCAGAAGCGGTGGCAAAAGGCATCAGAGCAGGCTTCCCGGGCTGCGGGAGCCCGCAAAGGTTTTTAAGGTGCCTCTGGGTGAAAGAGAGTGATGTTGGCGGCAAAGGCCACTGGGTGGCTGGGACTGGTGGCCCAAGGCCCTCTCCCCCTGGCAGCAGTAGCGGTGGCAAAAGGCATCAGGACGGCCAAATAGCATAGCATGGCAAACAGCAAAACTAGTTCTAGTGACAGAAATTGTAAGATTCTCAGAAAAGAGGCTGAGTAAATGGATGATTAGCAGGAAACCTTTCTTTATGACCACAGGAGCAAGCTCTCTTTTTATCTTGGACTTTATATTTTGATGTGATTGTATTCAACAACAGCTGTTTATTTTTCCAATGCAGAGCACATGTTCCCTTGCTAAGTATGCAATTCTGCCTCGACCCTAACTCTTTACCTGCATATTTGCCTCAGAGAGCAGCTTTTAAACACGCCATATCTCCGAAAGTGAATCTTTTCTGTGACTAGTTTCCATAATGGCATCAGGAAGGGTAGCTGAGAAGTTGTTTTTAAGTCGAGCTTCGATCGACCTGTTATATCTCTGCTGTGCGTTTTGGCACACCCACCGATTGCCATTGGTTGTTATCTGTGGCATTCAGAAATGCTGGCTTGGTATTGGTGCATTTGTGCAAATGTCCCTCCTTTGTGTTCTTAGCTCCCTCCCCGGCTATTTCACTCAGAGGACACTTTGGTTGGACAGTGTGTGATGGCCCCTCCTCCTTTATCTCTAAATAGTTTCAGTTTGCCTGCACATGCTCGTATTTTGGAAGGCTTGAAACTTCCAAGCTCTCAGCACCGCCTACCCCCACCCCACAAATACACTGGGGAATGCTGACTGGATTGAACATTGTAAATTGAATTAATGGCAGAGCCGAGTCAGGAGCTATCTCTTCACTACAAGGTCTGCAGTCCCAGTGCTTCGGCTCTGCCATCATTTCAATGTATGACTTTTAAACTTATCTCGCCAGACACTGAGATCGTGCTTGTTTATTTATTTTGGTAAGCGAGTGCATTTTGGTAAATTATCGTTAAAGTGTGTGGGCTTTGGAAAGAGCTTTTATTTGTTTGAAAGGCTAAGCAAGGAAATGCACGCACTTCTTCCTTTCAAACAAATAAACAATTAGCTTTCTAAAGCACCCACACTGTTGACAATAATAACAAGCATTGGCATAGCCAATAGGTCTCGCTTTTGGGACCTTATACGTATTTAGTTATGCAGCACAATATCCTTAGTGCAACAACATCAACTATTGCATGGCTAAAAACTTATAAGGCCCCAAAGGCGAGACCTATTGGCTATGCCAATGCTTGTTTAAATAAGTTAGCCTGTCTACCTTTGGTCCATTATCAGCATGCCCTTATCTTTTGCAGAACTTGTTAAAGTGTCATTTTTATCTAAATACTGAGTAGTTATAAAATCAGGTAACACAAGTCTTAAGCAAGCCCCTCGATACCTACATCAGAAGATTTAACAGTAGATATGGAAAGTTAAAAAGTAGTCCAAGTTGATGTATTTTCATCCTACTTGTTCAGACCAGATGCATCTTGTATTTTGGAAAATCACCACTTGATATTGCAATGCTTGCTTTACATCAAAAAACACAGGGGCATATTACCAAGCAATAGCGATAATTATCGCTATTGCTTGGTTAGAGACAAAAATTTACCGCAGCGCTGCGGCGATTTTTACCGCAAATAAACCTTGGTATTATCAAGGTTTAACGCCAATGCGGTAAAAATCGCCGCAAAGCATGAATATCACTGAAAAGTCAGCGATATTCATGCATTAGCGAGCTAATGCTCTTAGCCATGTTATCCACCTCCCATTGGATAACATGGCTAAGAACTGCTCAGGGCAGGTGTTAGCTTTTGGAGATATTCCCGCTTAGCGTGAATATCTCCAAAAGTTGGTAATAGGAGATAGCGATGTTAGCGACTGTTTTCAGTCTCTAACATCTTGGCACGCCCACTTTGCATCTCATTAGTGATAAATATCACTGACATGCAATGTGGGGCCCAAGATGGTCGCTATCTCCTACTAGCTGTCGCTAACTGGTGTTAGCAGCAGCTAGGTAATAGGGAGATAATTTTATCTCCGCTTTCTTGGCTTTTAAAGCCAAAAAAGCGGAGATAAACTCTCTTGATAATATGCCCCACAGAGTCATGGTATACATTTTGTTTTCCAATCCACTCATGAAGCAGGTATTGCAATACATCCAGGAATGGTGCACTTCCCCACCTGGGGACAACAATGCTGTTCAGATAAAGAGGCGAAAACAAAAGTAGCGCTTCACTGCAGTCTGTAAAGTGAGGCTGATGTGTTTGGATGTGAATAAAACCAATCTAGCCACTTTGCAACCACCACTCTGGCTTGCTTTATTTAGTTATGTGTTTATTTTTCATAATTAAAACCTTTTATTTCTCTCCATCCAGAGGCTGCACTTTGGAATAGAAAAATGTCAGAAAATGGGCATTTCCCGCAAGAGTGTTTTTCTTTTTTGGATCCATTTCACAGGAATGCAACTAAATGAAAGAAGGAAAGAGAGGTTGTGAACCGTTTCTTCAAGTCACAGTTTTCAGTAAGTGAGGAGCAAGACAGAAATAAATGGAATAATAGGGAGTGGGGGGGGGGGCAGCTGCCAGCACAGAAAAGAAGAGGACATTGTCCTTGTCTTCTTTGTGTTCAATTATGTTGATATCAAAGGTTCCCTCCTTTGGCCAGAGGAACTCACGTACCTTAGAGAGAGAGAGAGAGAGAGAGAGAGAGAGAGAGAGAGAGAGAGTGTGTGTGTGTGTGTGTGTGTGTGTGTGTGTGTGTGTGTGTGTGTGTGTGTGTCATTCGTGGCAATACTTGTTAAATGTTTTAGCTTGTGTGAGGAACTCAAGACAAAATACAGTTTCAATAATTTACCGGTACCACAGTATTAAACAAAATCAAATATACCTTGCATCAATTTCAATATTATTAAAGAAAAACTGACAGAGAAAGAAATATTACTTTGTCAAAAATACCTTAGCCCGCTCCTAGTGCATGCAATTCTGTGACCAGCGAGAACCCTGCACGGTACACAGACCTAAGTGAGCCTGGTAGTCTGTCAATATCAGCTCCGGGATAAAGAGAATGAAAACTTTTAGCAGAGAAATTGAATAACTTAAAGAACCACAGGCTTCTCTTGACCAAACACAAGCTATAATACCTGATCTCCCAGATCCAAATCTTTTCCTAACATTTGAATTGCACCTGGTTTCACAACCAGGGCCTTAGCTTACCATCTGTATCACGCCTAGCAGTCCAAGCAAACAACACCTCTTACTTCTTTCAGATACCAACAGTGTTAAAACAAACAGTAGAACTGAGACAACCCTCTAGACTAAAAAATTAAATTGAGATGGCATCCCTATCTCACACGCAGGGCCCATGGGTGCCATCTGTATCAGGCCCAGCAGTCCAAGCGGTGAGGTCTCAACCCTTGTTAGACCTGGCACCTTGGTGTGGGCTCCCTTCCAATTTTTGTTGTTGCCTCATGTGTTTTTCTGGTTATAGTTTCTTTGGGCAGTGTGCCACTGCTGTCCAGTGCCACAGTGTAAGTGCCCCCAAGGGTAAATTGATGTATAAATTAGTGATTCCATGATTGATTGGTTTGGTTTACTTGACATACCCTAGTACAGTGCACTGGGGGTGCCCAGGGCTTGTAAACCAAATGCTGCTGGTGGGCTTGCAGCAGTGATTGTGCCACCCAGAGATGCAGCCTGTAAAAGTGTGTCTCGTGTCTCTCATTGCAGACCCTGCGTGTAGTCTGGTATTGCCATGTTGACTGGGCAAGTTCACCCACTTGCCAGTCCTTAAACCTTTCCTTTTCTGCATATTAGTCACCCCTATGGAAGGCCCATGGGCAGGGTGCATTGTAGGTAAAAGGTAGGACAATCCCTGATGTGTGTGGAATGTCCTAATAGTGAATTACAGCCATTTTCGTTTTTCACTATTGCAAGGCTACCTGTTCACCATAGGTCTGAATGGTCAGTGTGATTATTACATCTTATAATCCTAACTGACTCAGGGAACTAGGATGAAATTCGAGTTTAGTATGCCTGAACTCAGAATGATAAAATACATCTTTTAGTGAAGTTGGTTTTAACATTCTGTGTTTAAAAAAAGCACTTTTAGAACGTAGGTGTTTTCTTGTCTAAGTACCCAAGCCTGCCTCTGATAGGTTGTGTATTCCTTGTCTGGAGTTTGAGTGGCATGGGCTGGGGATTCCAGGAGACAGGATGAGTCAGCACAGGGCTAAATAGAGAGATCTGCATGCAGATGAGAGGGAGGAGTTGCACCTGGAACCTGAATAGGGCTGTGCCTTCCCTCCGCAATGCTGGCTCCACCTCCTGTGGTGCTTCTGATGTCCCTGCCTGCACTGTGAAAGGAAAGAAGGAGTCATGTAAACAGAGTGCTCCAGGACCGACCAGTACTGGTTTGGACAAGGCAAAGGCCTCTCTGCCTTCAGAGAACAAAGGGAAACTGTGTATAAAAAGGGGGACCCAGACCCCCGAACTTTAGATCACTTTTGGGAAACAAGAAGAAACCTTTGCTGAGGAGAGGAACCAGTGAGACTATCCCTAAGCGTGAGGGTTTGGCCTGCTGTGGTTTCCTGACTGCCATAGAGAGGAGAAAGGACGTTGTGCTACTTTTATTCAACTTGTGAAGTATCTCCAAGGGCCTGAGATAGAGCTTGCCTCCTGCTGAAGTCTCAGGGACAACAGCCTTTAACCACCAGCTCCCCAAGAGTTCTTTGGAAGCGCCTGTAGTTGTGTTGGGCTTTATGAGGAACTGCGTGTCGTAAGGAGCTGGAAATGCGACTCATGAAGAAGAAGCATGTCGCCGCCGCTGCCACTGTTGTCGCATTGCTGGAAAAAAGGATAAACATCGCATCAGACGACGCCGCATCCACAGAGAAGCGTGTTGCCACCGCTGCAGCTGTCGCATCATCGCCAAAGCACCTCAAATTGCCGGAGAAGAGGATCGACGACTCACCAGACGCTGCTGCATCACCGGGAAGCATGTTGCAGGGCCTGTCGCGGCTCAGAAGAGTCCACAAGGGTAACGTGGGAGACTCAGCCAAGAGTTGGCAGGGTCCCTAGCAGAAGAGTGGGGGGTACAAGTGTAAACAGAGGGAGTTCCAGAAAGGGCCCCAAAGTAATTCCCAAGGGAACCTAGTGAAAGGTTTCCAGCCTCCCCCTGAGAAGAAGCAAGGGGCCTGACAGGTAGACCTGTTCCCAGGAGACCCCTGAAGTGCTACACCTGTGGTGAAGTGGGTCATAAGTCGATTGATCACCAGTGTCCACAGTTTAGAAAGACAGTACCTACTGGTGCTCAACCCCGGCAGATGGCGAATGTAGCCCTGTGGGAGGAGAGGGGTGTTGAAGGTGGGTGGGGTTCCGTCGAGATATTTCTTGTCTCTTTAGGAGACTGTGAGGTGGTCCCCAGGATCCAACTGCCTGATAAAACTAAGAAGTACAGGCAGTGGGTGACCATCAATGGCCATAGAGTGGAGGCTCTTCGAGACACAGGACACAGTGTGACAGCAGTCAAGTGTCACCTGTTGTCTGAAGGGCAGGTTGTCCCCAATGCATTTTACCCAGTTGTTGCCGCTGACAACACAGAGAGCCACTGCAAGATGGCTCAGGTTCCCTTTGAGTGGTGGGTGTCTCTGGTACTCTTCAGTAGCTGTGAGGCCAGCTATGCCTGTTGACTGTTTGTTAGGGAACGATTTGGAGAGCTCATCTTGGGCTAGGGTGGAGCGAAGTGCTATTTTGGAGATGTTGGGTCTGCCTGACTGGGCGTGTGTGACCACACGGTCCATGGCAGCCAGTAAGGGTATTCAAGAGGACCTGGAGCCTGAGAGGGGGACCCAGGTGCCTGCCTTAAAGAGAGGAGGCAGGGTGCATGGAAAACCCGCTCCTGAAGTTCTCACGGTCCAGGAGGATGCAGACCCTGAGGGGGATGCCCTGGAGCCTACAGGGGAACGGGTAGCTGAACTGGGGGACCTGCCTGAGCTGATCCATTGGCAGCAGGAAGGAGGACCATTCAGGGAAGAGTTCTACAAGGAGCAAAAGGAGTGCCTTCTCTTGTTTGTCTGCGGCAGCAGGCTGCAGACCAGGCAGCAGGTGATCAGTCTGGATCACATTGGATCTACTGGGAGAATGATATCCTGTGTACTGAGCCTAAGGTTGCTTAGCCTGGGTCAGCCCATGTATTGGTGGTACCCCAGTGCTTCAGAGCCTTCCTTCTGGGGCTGGCTCATGATGTGTCGTTGGCAGGACATTTGGGGCAGGACAAGACCTTTGAGAGGCTGGTCACCCACTTTTATTGCACCCAAATGTGCAAGAGTCTAGACCCTCATTGCAAGACATGTCAGACTTGCCAGGCAAATGGAAAGAGTGGGAGGAAGCAGAAGGTTCCTCGTCAGCCATTCCCTGTGGTCAGCACCCCCATTGAACGGGTGGGAATTGACATTGTGGGGCCACTGGACCCCAAAACAGCCATGGGCAACAGGTTCATTCTGGTCTTGGTGGACCATGCCACCCAGTACCCGGAAGCCATTCCTCTGAGGACAGTGACGGCCCCCGTGGTGAGACGGGCTCTGATGGGAATTTTCTCCCGAGTGGGATTCCCTAGAGAGGTAGTGTCTGACCGAGGTACAAACTTAATTTCCAAGGATATGAAGTCCCTGTGGCAGGAGTGTGGGGTAACCTACACGTTTACCACTCCTTACCACCCCCAAGGTAATGGGTTGGTTGAGAGATTCAACCGAACCCTAAAAAGGCATAATTATGGGTCTTGAGGAACCTATGAGGCATAAGTGGGACATCGTCTTACCATGACTGCTGCTTGCATACCGCGAGGTGCCACGGAAATCTCTAGGGTTCAGCCCCTTTGATCTTCTATATGGTCACTCAGTAAGGGGACCTCTGAGTCTGGCCAAGGAAGACTGGGAGCAATCTCCCAGGAAGCTTCCCCAGGATATATATAGCTACATGCTGGCCTTCAGGAACCAGACTAGGTGTTTCAGACAACTCGCTGCGGCAAATCTGGATGTCACCCAGGAGAAGATGAAGCAGTAGTATGACCAGAATGCAACTCTGGGAGAGCTTCAGCCTGGTCAGAAAGTGTGGGTCAGCCTTGTGCGCTCCAGGATACGTAGACAGGACCATTTGAGGTGGTGGAGGGCAAAAGTCCTGTTACCTACTTGGTGGACTTGCAGTCTCCAAGGAACCCCTTGCGGGTCATGCATGTCAACCGCCTGAAGCCCACTTGGAGAGGTCCGAGGTGGGCTTGCTCTTAGCGACAGATGATGGAATGGAGGAGGATACTGAGCCTCTTCCTGACCTCCTTTCGGCGACAGAGCGAAATGGGTCAGTGGATGGTGTGAACATCTCTTCCACCCTGACCCCTGAGCAACAGAATGACTGCCGCCAGTTGCTGGGATAGCTTTCTGATCTGTTCTCCCTGATTCCCTGTGTCACTGATTGGTGCATCCATGATGTGGACACTGGAGATAGTCCTCCTGTGAAGTACAAAACTTACAGGGTGACTGACAGGGTGAGAGCTTGCATCAAGGAGGAGGTCTCCAAAATGCTTGCATTAGGGGTGATTGAGTACACTAACAGTCCTTGGGCCAGACCAGTGGTCTTGTTCTCCAAGGCTGCCGCACCGGGTGCCACACTAGAACTCCGGTTCTGTGTGGACTACCGAGGGATCAATTCTGTCACGAGGACTGACACGCACCCCATCCCCAGAGCTGGTGAGCTCATCAATCGGTTAGGTGCTGCCCAGTAACTCAGCACATTTGATCTAACGTCTGGGTATTAGCAGATCGCCTTAACTGATTAGGCAAGAGAGAGGTCAGCATTCTCCACACCAGATGGGCACTACCAGTTCCGGGTTATGCTCTTTCGGATGAAGAATGTCCCTGCCACCTTTCAGAGGTTGGTCACCCAGGTGTTGGCTGGACTGGAAGACATTGCAGTGTTCAGCGCCATTTGGGAAGAACATCTGCACCACCTCTGGGAAATGTTGATGGCGCTGCGGAGGGCAGGCCTCGCGATCAAGGCAAGTGCCAGATCGGGCAGGGTTCTGTGGTGTACTTGGGACACCAGATTGGGAGCAGCAGGGTGGCGCCTCTACAGCCCAAGATTGCAACCATCCTGGCTTGGGAGCCCCCCAAGACCCAGACAGAGGTGAGAGCCTTTTTAGGACTCACTGGTTATTACAGGAGGCTTGTCTAGGAATATGGCAGCATTGTTGCACCCTTGAAAGAGCTGACTTCCAGGAAGAAGCCCAAGAAGGTGATTTGGACTGACACCTGTCAGAAAGCTTTTGAGGCCCTGAAAACTGCCATGTGAATGGCACCCATGCTTCTGGCACCCAACTTCTCAAAAGAGTTTATTGTTCTGAGAGACGTTTCAGAGCATGGTGAGGGGGCTGTTTTGTCACAGATAAATGAGGAGGGCCTAGATCAACCTGTAACCTTCATCAGTAGGAGGTTATTTCCACGGGAAAAGAGATGGAGTGCGATTGAGCGTGAGGCATTTGCTGTGGAATGGTCACTAAAGAAGCTGAGACCATACCTGTTTGGACTCACTTCCGGGTTCAGAATGACCACAAGCCCCTCAAATGGTTGATGCAGATGAGGGGTGAGAATCCCAAGCTGTTGAGGTGGTCCATTTCCCTACAGGGGATAGATTTCACAGTGGAACACCGCCCTGGCACAGAACACGCCAATGCTGATGGTCTGTTCAGATGTTTCCGCCTTAGTGATGAGAACTCCCAGGAGTTAGGGTAGTTCTCCCCACATTTCAGCTGGAGGGGACACGTATTAGACCTGGCACCTTGGTGTAGGTCTCCCTTCTATTTTTTGCTCTTGCCTCGTGTGTTTTTACTGGTTAGGTCTCGCCTACACAGCGTGCATGCGCTGCATAGGAAAGAGACCTTTAGCCATCGGTATTGCCTTCAATGGCAACGCGTGCACGTTTGGCAATTCCCTTGCGGGAGCGAGCAGCTGATGCCATATGTTGTCAATTAACATGCCTTGCTGCTCGCTCCCACAAGGGAACTGCGCAGGCCCCCTCCTCGCTCCCCTCACCCTGCTGCCGTGTGAGGCGCGCGCGGGCCCTTGTGCTTGTTGTTACTTGTTAAAGATAGGTTTGGTAAATTTAATACAAGCATCTGGTAATATTGTGCATTGTAGTTATTGTACCTTTCAGATGATGTTCTCCCCCAGCCGATTTTTTTCGATCTGCCTTTCTCTGTTTCATTCTCCCACTTTCACCCTTGGGCACTAGTCAAGCCCTCCGCCGTCTTTTCCTGGCCCAGTCTAATGGCTTGCACTGCTGGTAAGCTTAATTCTTTCCATTGTGCTTCATGCCGTTGCGTGATCAATTGCACAAATTTCGTTCTGAAGAGCACTTCCCTTTTGGAAGATCTCATACCGCTCAGACCTGCCCTGCACCAAACTAATTGAGGTAAGCTGGCTGATGCTTAATGTGCATTTAGCAGCACCTGTTTTGGGAGGCCGTGGCGACTCTTGAACTCCTTCCATTCTTCCCTTTTTGAAGCCCGCATTGTTGGACCATCTCCAGATCCTTTTACGCCCACCGACACAGAACACGGTCCGAGTATCTTCCCTTTTGGGGTTTGAACAATTGAGGTAAGCCGACTGACTCTTTATGCGTGGTTTTACAGCACTTATACTCAGGACACTGTGGTTACTCTTGAACCTCTGTCATCCTTCTTTTTTCAGCCCGCTACTTTGGGAGGTTCTTGGATCCTACTACTCTTCATCCGCTTCTGCCTGAGTTGTTGCTTGTTTGACTGGCCGGAGCTTTCTCGACTCTTCGAATAAGCCATGTGTAACTGACGGTCTGTCTCCACTCTGACCCTACTAATTAAGAGCCTCCTAACAGCCTTGGTCCTTCAATTTTCAACTAAATACTGAATATGATGAATTATACCTAATTTCCATACAGCCCCAGTGTATCGCCCTTTGCTTTTTAGCCTCCTTACCCCGCATCCCCTTTCAAACACGCCCCCGTTCTTTGCTACCTGGCCCCCTTTTATTTTCCAGCGATTTTTGTATGCCTCAATTCCCTCCCTCACTTTTCGCCCACTTCCCTCCCTCCCCCTCACGTGTCACAATTCTCCCTCTCTCTCTCTGGCCATTCCTCGTACCCTCTTACAACCTGCCCCACACCTCTTCACTCTCCACTCTCCCCTCAGGCTCTCTCCACCCTCTCGCCTCCCCCCTCACTCCACCTCCTGTGCTGGGGGTCGCCCGGCATGCTGCTGTCCCTGCCTGGCTCTCAGACCCTGGCAGACACATTCTGATCTGTTCTAGCATCTGCTGCAGGGGTTCTAGCCCCGTACCATCACTAAACCAGTGCATAAGTGTAGACGAATGTTGTCAGATGACCACCTATACCCCTGACTTCCCTCAAAGTACGCAGATAGCTTGTCACAACTTGTGCCCTCATAGAATGCCCTGTGATGCCCCCAGGCACTAGTTTAAGGGTGCCATCTGCATTCAGCAGTGTAGTTAGAAATGTACCCTGGGCACCAGAGGACATGCTTTTGGATTTTTGAGTATAAGAGTAATTATTAATCTTGAGATAACAGTATGTTAATGAGTTACATTACAGCTTGGCGGAAACCGCAAAAACCTATAGGGTAATTCCAGGTACGTAGCTTTCAATGATGGAGCAGTTGCACCGGGGGCAGAAAGGCCTGAGGGGCCCACCACTGAACCCTGTTTATTGCTGTGTTTCAGCCTTGCACTCAGGGATTAGGTTGAGTCATTTCAGTATGTATTTATGTATGCTTGGATTGTCTTTTCTTTACATAGAAATATAGGTCTCAACTGATCTAGTGTCTTGTTTTGCACATGTTGTTACCAGTAGTCCACTTATAAGGCCCCAAAGGCGAGACCTTTTGGCTAGGCCAATGCTTGTTATAGATGCTTTGGGCGCTGTGCCACTGCTGTCCAGTGCCACAGTGCAAGTGCTCCCTATGGTAAATTGAGGTGGCAGCCCTATCTCACACGCAGGGCCCATGGGTGCCATCTGTATCAGGCCAAGCAGTCCAAGCGGTGAGGTCTCAACCCTTGTTAGACCAGGCACCTTGGCGTGGGCTCCTTTCCATTTTTTGCTGTTGCCTCATGTGTTTTTGCTGGTTATAGATTCTTTGGGCAGTGTGCCACTACTGTCCAGTGCCACAGTGCAAGTGCTCCCAAGGGTCAATTGATGTATAGATTAGTGATTCCATGATTGGTTGGTTTGGTTTACTTGACAGACCCTAGTACAGTGCACTGGGGGTACCAAGGGTTTGTAAACCAAATGCTGCTGGTGGGCTTGCAGCGCTGGTTGTGCCACCCACAGAAGCAGCCTGTAAAAGTGTGTCTCGGGTCTGCTATTGCAGACCTGCGTGCAGTCTGGTACTGCCATGTTGACTGGGCAAGTGCACTCACTTGCCAGTCCCTAAACCTTACCTTTTCTGCATATTAGTCACCCCTATGTAGGCCCACGGGCAGGGTGCATTATAGGTAAAAGGTAGGACAAGCACTGATGTGTGTGGCATGTCCTAAAAGTGAATTACAGCCATTTTTGTGTTTGTGATTTCTCATCCTTTAGACCTGCTGACCTGTGACTGTGTTTGGTGCCGGTGGACTGTGGAAGCGCGGCACTGTCCGTTGGAAGCGCTCTGAAAGGCGCTACTCTTCGCCGGACCCGCTCCGCGGGTCCCGCTTCACAGCTGGACACTGCTATCACCTTTCCTGGGCTGTAGGCAAATCAGGGCTGCGAGCGTAGGCACTGCTGGACTCAAACTCCCAAGAGTCCCAGCAGCCTCAATCACCTACTCCACCTGGTGACGCTCTCCCTGGAGGCCACGCCCCCTGCTGCTGTGTGGAGAAAAGGCCCCGGATCTGCCCTAACCAGCGGATTTCTCATCCTTTAGACCTGCTGACCTGTGACTGTGTTTGGTGCCGGTGGACTGTGGAAGCGCGGCACTGTCCGTTGGAAGCGCTCTGAAAGGGGCTACTCTTCGCCGGACCCGCTCCGCGGGTCCCGCTTCACAGCTGGACACTGCTATCACCTTTCCTGGGCTGTAGGCAAATCAGGGCTGCGAGCGTAGGCACTGCTGGACTCAAACTCCCAAGAGTCCCAGCAGCCTCAATCACCTACTCCACCTGGTGACGCTCTCCCTGGAGGCCACGCCCCTATCACCTTGTAACTTATATATAGAGTGTAGCAGACCGCTGCGCGGTAGCGCGCGGGTAGCGCCCGGGAGAAGCCCGGGACAAGGGCGGGCCCTCTGAGGCCCTCAGAGGCACGAGAAGGCTAGGCTAGGCCCTGTCCCTAACAGTTACCCCCTTAATAGCCCCATAAACTATTTCGGCTATTTAGGATCTGTACTTTTCTTTTGTGCGCCTTAGATTCAAACCATCCATTTCCTTCACAAATGATAGATAGCTACATTGATCATTTGAGGCTTATAATCTGGTAAACTAATTCCACTTATATCTCCCCAGCCCCCTTTCTGATATTACCGGAGTGGGATGATGACAAAGAAATTGAGGTCTGGGAGAATATTGGTAGGAAGATCAAATTCTAAAACCAGATCGAACCCCCTCCGAAACAAGCTTGGTCAGGCCTCCAATCTGAAGAGTACTTGTCAGATTTTTAACTTGTGGGAAAAGGGCAAGACTAAAGCTGCAATGGAGGATAACAAATCAGTGGTCCTTATAGAATCTGGTGTTACTCCCACGGATACATTGTCCAACTCACCAAGAGAATTGTTTGAAAACAGAAAGGAAATTGCGGTTACCAGTATAACAGAATCAAAAGTAGTTCCCCTGACTGTCGAGAGCGTTTTCTCTCCTCCCGTATTCTCCACAGCGAAAAATAACACTGAATTAGAACCAGAAGTAATTATAAAAACTAGGGATGGTATAGAAGAGGATAATATGCATATAGGGGAAAATCCGCCAGTGATCACCAACCATACTTTAAACACTTCTTTGACAAAAGTTTCCTTTAACAATGGTCTGTCTCCATTGTTGTTGGATAATGACCTATGTCAAAGATATATAGAAAACGACCCGGCCAAAGCAGAGATGGATCTAAAAACTCCGCTAACATCGACCCACGCTGGCTTGAAGTTGTACAGTAGTACCCCTTCCAAATCCTCGCATTCAAATTTTTCCATTAGTCCTAATCTAAACTTGACTGGGATGGAGGCACTACAATGTCAGGGAAAAGACAATCCTATTTCTGACTCCCTACTTTCATTAGAACATTTATTGTCATCCATCCTACATCTTTTGGAAAAATTTGTGGGGGGATCGGATTGTGTCTTGGATACAGTGACCAAGATTCTAAAGGTCTTATTGGCCACTCAAAAAGAGAAGGATATAGTGCAAGTGCAGTCCTCTTCTCCTCCAGCACTAAATGGGGTAGATATAAAAGATCAGCAGTCCAAAAGTAATAAAACTGTGATTGAAGTACCTGAAGAAGGAAATCTAAGTGTCAACGATATAGAAGTAAAACCCTCTGAAAATCCCCCCCCAAAACTAGGGACTGACCTTTTTCCAATCTTTAAGAAGCAATTGGGTGAGGGAGATATAGAAGTGGGTGAGGCTTCAGAAGAAAACGGCAACAAAGGGAAGTTACAGGATTTAAAGAAGAAGGGAAAAAACAAAAGAAAATTGCTGAGACGGATAGAAAAAAATAGGCGGAGGAAAATCCTCTTTAGAAAACACCTTAATTTATCCTCAAATAATGGGGTTCCCCACATTCAGGCGGTAGCTGAAAAGGAGAATAATACTGAACCCAAGAATAACATGGGAAACTTCGCACCCCTACCTGTGATTATGCCCGCAATATCCCTGAATCCCGCTCCCCCCCTCTTATTAAAAGTAGACTCAAATATAACCTCCCAACAAGCTTTCGTTGCTAGGGACGTAACAGGGTCCAATACTCCCACATTTTTGGGTCAAGATCATAAACCCTCGAGCAAAGCGGGCGCAATACTCAATCCCTTGGCGCCATCTTTCTCGGGAATAGTAGCAAAAGGAATTACACCGGCTGAGCCTAAAGAAAAAGGTATAGATACTCTATGGGTGGAATTCTCTCCCCTGTTCGATACCGAATGTATTTTGAACAGATCCCTCTTACTCAAATATTTTCAAGAATCGGCCAACTTGAAATTGATACAATCGGCTGACTTAGATAGAGTACAAATATTACAATCAGAAGTGGGGATGACAACTAGGGTGAGGTTCTACTCTAAGTTAGTAGCCAACCTTATTCTACAACGTTCAGAAGATTTGCAGAGCAGAGGGATAGACGTCATTCCGATTTTGGGTCGTTCAGGTCAAAATAAAGTTTCTTCCAAATCCTCCCAGAAACACCCATTCTCCCTGTTGCATGCAGCCACAGGGCGTATAAATAAACCTGGGGAACTAACAGAGCTAAAAATATGTAAGTCTAAGGACTCCCGTATGGTGTCCTATCTTGCCCCTCCTCCGCTATCTTACCAACCAATCTCAGGAATCGAAAGTGCCCAATGGAATTGGCTCCCCCGAGTCTTGGCAGAAAAAACCTCAAACAATCACTTAAATAATCAGGATCTTTAGCACAAAACTTTCCATAATCTCTTGGAATGCAGCGGGCATAAAAAATAGTCCAGAGAAACTGGCTTTTCTTTTATCTCTGGAGCAAAACATAATATGTCTCCAAGAGACATGGTGCCCTGATAAAATCCAACTAGGGAAGGACTACTATGTCTTAGAAGGCAGGGCTATCTTGAACAAAAAAGGTCATGCGAGTGGGGGGATAGCCTGCCTTTTATCAAATAAAATAAATTGGAACTATGAACATTATCTGGACCCTAGTAATTTGTTCCAAACAGTAACTATACTTGGGCTTGATAATTCTAAAACTACCAACCGTCTGGTCCTGATTAATGCTTATATTCCTCCAGAAACAGGCTTTAATGCAATACTTAAAAAGGTTTTCTTGCATGTCCAGGCTATCAGGGAGAAAGATCCGATGTCAGACATAATTCTAGTTGGGGATCTAAATAGTAAGATTTCCAATCTAAGCTTAAACTTATTCAGTGATAAATCAAGAGAGGAAACACTTTGTATTCCCCGGGCAATATTCCCTGAAAGCATAAAAACAAATAAACGGGGTAAAATAATTCTAAAGGAGTTGGTAGAAATAGACGGGCTCATAGTTAATGGGAGACTCCCATCAGATTCCCCGGCTAATTTCACACACAAATCATATAGAGGGAAATCGATTTTAGACTACGTAATAACGGGGTTTCACTCATTCGTGCTGCTGAAGGCTCTTAAGGTAATTAATACCCCACTAAGTGATCATAAAATTCTCTCCGTTTGGTTAAATATAAAGCCCCCAAGTTGTGATCAATGGTCACTGAACAATGACCAAACAAATTTCCATTCCAAAACAGGAAGGTGTTTTTGGAACGCGAAGGCGCATCGAAATTTGGAGGTAATGCTGGACGCAGCAATCTCCGATCTTCCGTCCTGGAATGGTTCTGAAATTGAAAACTTCTGTGTTTTTATGAATTCAGTGGTAGCAGAGACAAAAACACTCAATAAGAAAAAAACTATTAGGATTTCCCCCAGCCCTTTGAGATCTTTAAATATAGAAATAAACAAACTAGTTAGGGCCCAATATCTGAACAGATTACTGGATACAGCACAAAAAATAACTAAGTTAAAAAGGAAAAGGAGAAGGTTATTGACTAGATTACGCAAAGAAAAGGAGGATTCCTTATGGGTAAAACTAAGAGAAGCAGCTATCCACGGGGAAATGAGGCAATTCTGGTCCCTCGTAGGTGAAGGGTGCGGAATGAGAACAAGTCCTGCCCCCATTGCCATTGAGGAACAAATATGGAGGGAGTTTGTCATCAACCTCTACGCTAGTAACAACGAAGCGAATTCTCAAACATGGCAAATAGATACGAGGGTACCATTAGAACCATTCACAGAAAAGGACATAGATTTGGCAATTAGTGAAATGCGTTTTTCCGGGGCAATGGGCCCGGATGAGGTGCCCATCAATGTATTGAAACAGAACAGGGCTAAATGGTGCAAGCTTCTCTGTCCAGTTTTTAACATTTGTCTATCAAGAGGTAAGGTGTTACCCTCCTGGAAGGGAAGCATCCTGGTACCGTTGTTTAAAAAAGGTGATCGTCTATCCCCCCAGAATTACCGCCAGATTGCATTACTGGATGCAGTCGGCAAAGTCTTCACAAGGTGTCTGCTCAAGCGGATAAATATCTGGGTGGAGCACTCGGCTGTTCTTCCACTTGAGCAGACAGGCTTTAGGAAAAACCACGGTACCCTGGATAACTTGACAGCCCTCCAGGTGATAACAGATAAATATATCGGAGCCAGAAAGGGGAGAGTCTATGTGGCATTCATAGATTTCTCCACGGCTTTCGATAAGGTCGACCGACAGCTACTGTGGAGAAAGCTACACGATCTTGGCATGCCGCATGGTCTTTTAGGATTGGTTCAAGACCTACACGACAACACATGGTGCAGAGTATTATTGGGGGGGGGAAAGAGGCCTATCCCAGCTCATACCATCTGCAAATGGCCTCAAACAGGGTTGTCTCCTTGCCCCTCTGTTATTTTCCCTATATGTAAGTGATCTTCCCCGTATAATATCTGCAGGTGACGGTATTGCCCCTCGCTTGGGAGACTCATACATCTCTTGCCTAATGTATGCGGATGATATATTGATCTTAGACCTCACCCCAAAGGGACTTAACAATCGTCTCCAATTATTACATGCATTTTCCGAAGAGCATTACCTGAAAATAAACATCTCTAAAAGTAAGGTAATGTGTATGGAGGGGAGGAAAAAACTAAGATTAGAAAACATCAGCTGGGAATTGGGAGGAAAGAAATTAGAAAGAGTAGTATCCTACGTATTCTTGGGCAAGGTTGTGAACAGTAATCTAATCAATAAATCCCATATTGAAAATAGCACCCACAAGGCAAAAACACAGGGAAATGGCTTAAGAGCACTATATAAGTCGACTGGTAAAAGGCACTTTGATTACCTATTGGAGGCATTCCGGGCAAAAATCCCCCCAACTTTGCTTTATGGTATAGAGTTTATTGAATTAGCTGAATGGGGCTTCTTAGATACAGTTGAGGGATCCCTCTTGAGAAGCTTAATATCAGCTAATAATAGCTGTAGCACTGCAGCTCTTCGTCTGGAACTCGGGCTAAGAAGCAGCTGGGCACAGGCGCTGGCAGGAGTCATTCGCTGGGTAATATGTCTGATCAAGGGAAAGCCGGCATCATTAAGATCCCTAATTAAAAAAGAGTTGATGGGCCCATTAAAAGAGTACTCTTTGCTTATAAGGAATTATAGGAAGGCCCTCAAACTCTTGAATCTGGAGGAAGTTTCCCTCCTAGCCCTTTCTACTCAACAACTAAAGCTCACATTAAAGCATGCCACCTGGAAGTTGAGCTATGAAAGGGACCGTACCCTGACCTTACAAAAAAGGGGGACAAACCAAGCTGTTGATTCTTGTATGGTAAAACAAATACAACCTTACGTCACTTGGAATATGCCTCATGGCTTGCGCCGCTTCTGGCTACTCCTTAGGCATGATATACTTCCATTGAATAATCTGCTAGCTAAATGGTACGGCACTACCAATATATGTAATTTTTGTAACAGTTCAGTCCAAGACTCCCTACACGTCTTGATAGTTTGCCCAGCTCTAATGGCGCAGCGTCGGCAGTGGGTAAAGCCCGTATGTATCCAATTTGGTATTTTAACTGCTAAATCTTTGATTAATGCAATCATCTGTCCCCCGAATGAAATTTTCTGTAATAGAATTTTTAACTTTTTTAAATGTTTCTTAGAATTGTATTAGACGAATGGCAAATCACTGTTAAATAGGTTGATAACATGTGGCGTTATTTTATTATGTTTAATTTGTATTATTGTAATATGTGGATCTCCATGGAGTTCCAAAACCATATTCAAATAAAATAAAATAAAATATTTGAATTTTGTTTCACTATTGGAAGGCTACCTGTTCCTCATAGCCCAGAATGGGCAGTTTGATTATTACATCTTATAATACTAACTGATTCAGGGAACTAGGTAGAAATTCGAGTTTAGTATGCCTGCACTCAGAATGATAAAATACATCTTTTAGTGAAGTTGGTTTTAACATTCTGTGTTTGAAAATACCACTTTTAGAAAACAAGTATTTTCTTGACTAACCATCTAAGCCTGCCTCTGCTAGGTTGTGTATTCCTTGTCTGGACTTTGAGTGACAGGGGCTGGGGGATTCCAGATGACAGGTTGAGTCAGCACAGTGCTGAATAGAGAGATCTGCATAGAGATGGGAGGGAGGAGTTGCACCTGGGATCTGAACAGGGCTGTGCCTTCTCTCCACAATGCTGGCTCCTCCTCCTGTGGTGCGTCTGATGTCCCTGCCCTGCACTGTGAAAGGAAAGAAGGAGTCATGTAAACAGAGTGCTCCAGGACAGACCAGAACTGGTTTAGATTAGGCAAAGTCCTCTCTGCCTTCAGAGAACAAAGAGAAACTGTGTATAAAAAGGGGAACCCAGACCTCAGAACTTTTTGTGAAACAAGAAGAAAGCTTTGCTGAGAAGAGGAACCAGAGAGACTGAGGAGAGACTATCCCTAAGCGTGAGGGATTGGCCTGCAGTGGTTTCCTGACTGCCAAAGAGAGGAGAAAGGACTTTGTGTTACTATTATTC
Organism: Lissotriton vulgaris; assembly: GCF_964263255.1. NCBI lineage: Eukaryota > Metazoa > Chordata > Amphibia > Caudata > Salamandridae > Lissotriton > Lissotriton vulgaris. The sequence goes on along the minus strand of NC_141689.1, from coordinate 712,162,597 downwards.
AACTTGTGAAGTATCTCCAAGGGCTTGAGATAGAGCTTTCCTTCTGCTGAAGTCTCAGGGACAACAGACTTCAACCAGCAGCTCTCCAAGAGTTCTTCGGAAGTGCCTGCAGTAGTGCTGGGTTTTCTGAGGAACTGCTTGTCGCAAGTAGCTGGAAGCGTGTCTCACAAAGAAGAAGCTTGTCGCCGCCACAGCCGCTATTGTCGCACCGCTGGAGAAAAGGATCGACGTCGAATCAGACGCCGCTGCATCCACAGAGAAGCGTGTCTCCACCACTGCAACTGTCGCATTATCGCCGAAGTGCCTTGCATCGCCGGAGAGAAGGATCGACGTCACACCAGACGCCGCCGCATTACCGGGAAGCGTGTCGCAGGGCCTGTCACGGCTCAGAAGAATTGTTGCGTCACCGCATGGCAGTCGGGTGTACACGCATCGTGTCGCATCTAAGAGAAGCCGCTATCTTTGTTTCATTGCACCAGATATTCATCGCATCACGGGGCTGCTGGTCGCAACGGCACGGAAGCGCAGTAAGAAACCGACGCATCACCTCCCCTCGCAGAGAAGAACCGACACATCCCCTGCGCATCAGTAGGGACCCGACACATTATCGTTCTTGCGTGTAAGGAACTAAAGCATCACTTTCCCTGCAGCACTTTCCCTGTATAGTGTTTCGCATCCTAAGATCCATTGAACTGAAAGTGTTGCATTTTACATTTTAAAAGAACTGAGCTATTTCTACCTTTTTTAAAGTACAGTATTGTGGATTTTTGTCGTTTGTGGTCTTGTGTTAAGTCTATTTAAAAATACTTATTTTTATACTACTACTTGCGTGGTGTCCATCTGTAGTTTTGTCACTGGGAGGCATATTATCAAGCCCCTTATCGCCACCTTATCGGCACTTTTCTGCCGATAACGCAATGATATTTGCATCGCCCTATTATCAAGGCAGTGTTAAGTCAATTAACGTGGCTTAAAGCCACATTAATTGACTTAACGCTGCCTTGGTAATAGGGCCCCTTTCATGATAAACTCATCGTGAAAGGGGGCGTGCAGTGAGTGTTGCGGTGGGCGCTCCACCGCAACACCTATTCACTTTGATGCTGCCACCTATTATCGAGCTTGGCGATAATAGGTGGCAGCGCCAAATTTAAGAGCACAAAAACCCTGGCGTTAAGGTGGCGAAACGAGGAGCAATGCTTCATTTCTCCTCGTTTTTGCTTTTTTCATGTGTGCTGCCTTATGCAGCACACTGGAAAAAGCAAAACGCCAAGGTTTATTTATGTACAGGAAGGTGTCGCTTCCTGTACATAAACAAATCTCTTTTTAAAAATGCATAAAGCAGCACACATGTAAGTTACAAAATGGCATTTAAGGTTTGTTTATGTGCAGGAAGGAACTCCTTCCTGAACATAAGCAAAGCTCCCTGCTCGCAGACACACTGGCACTCAGGTGCAAGGGTACCTGCGCTGGCGATAAGTTGTAAAACCTACCACCATCACAGGGGGAAACTCTAGGCTGCACCATATCCTTGGTAATATGGTGCAGCCTAGCGTTTCCGAAGTGGCGAAGAGAGGCGTTAAGCCAAGATGGCTAACGCCTCTCTTCGCCACTTTGTTGATAATATGCCCCTGGGTTACTGTATGTGTTCACACATGCTTTACACACTCCCTCTAGATAAGCCTGTCTGCTTGTGCCAAGCTACCAAGGGGGGGAGCAGGGATATTTTTTAGGAGTGTACCCCCTTACCCTGACTAGACGCAAGTCTCCCTATTTGGACAAAGGTACCTATCTCTGCCTACTAGCGACCCCCAAATCTAAGAACCCTGTATCTCACCGAGGGGACAAACATACCATCTGCATTAAGCCCAGCAGTCCAAGCAACAACCAATATTCACCCTTCCTACCTTGCTATCGAAAAAAGGTTACCTCTGCGGGAACGCCTTACTGGCAACCTTGCTACTACTCAATTTGGACATATAAAATAGGTCACATGTCAGATTTCTGTCAGTGGCAGGACTCCTAGGTTAACTTTTTGTGCATCTTCCTAGTTTGCCATATACCAAATGCTGGGGACTAGGGATCATATGTGGTCTCTTATCCTCTGACAGCAGCTTCAGGACAGACCTCTGCCTTGCACATTCAGCAGAACTTCCAGTCAATTGCGGCAACTGCTCACCTTCCTTGCTGAGACGATTTTAATCCATCTGGGCGGGGTCCCTCTCCTTCAGCTGGAATTGGGTCTGAGGTACCAATATCTCCTATCTGGCTAACAAAATGTTTCTTGAATATGAATTTACCTTGAAAAAAACAAAAGACATGAAGCGTTTGGTAAAACAGAAACATCGGTTTAATTAAACACGTTGGCCGGTAGCACAGTTACCGAAGCGGTTCAGGGGACGGTTGCAAAGTACAATCAATCTGAACAAGTCTTCATACAGTTTTTGGGTGCCATAGCGCACTTTTGACAAACCTTTTTTGTTCTGAGAAAAAGTGCCCTAACACACCGGAAGGATGTCATGCTTCTTCATTTGGGCCTGCTCCTCGTCGGGCTGACGCTGCAATGCTCTTTGGTGGAGATCTTTTTGATGAAGCCATTTGGTGCATGTGGGTGTGAGGAATAGGTAGTGTAGTGAGTGTGAAGTGGTGTCTAAAATAGGTTTAGGGAGACCCTATTGTCAAAATGTTATTCCTAGGGTTTTCTAACCTAACTAAAAACAATGATCACTAACCGGATGTAATGGTCCTAAAGGGCATGTGTGGTGTGAAAGATCGACATGTGTCTTGCCTATGGCAGCCCCTAGCGGGTCTTGTTGCAATTTATCAGGACCAATAGTCTCAGAGAAAGTATCTAAACTCTTACACTATGACAATACTGGTGCTAAAAGTAAGGGAATTAGAGCTGGGGTAGGGCATCGGCTAGTTGCCATGCCGCCTGTTTGTCGTGAGTAACAACGCACTCTACGATCCCGTCAGCAAAGACCTGCATCTTATGGTGTCGAAGAATACCAGGTGCATTGGACCTGGTATTCACTCGCAAAGCTGGTAACTATTGCATTCCCTTACTTTATTTTTAGTAAAATTATGAACATCGGACACTGGTATTACGTATATTTTCGGGATCATTTTGGTAAGGTGACGATCACCCCATGGATAGACCATAGACTTTGGCCAATGGAAATCATGCAAACTGCGCAAAAGATACTTTTGTGGGAAGGAAATATGAACAATTGGAAGTATAATTGTCAATGTGGAAAAAGGACTGTGTCCAGCTATCTTGGAGGTTTCCTATTTGCCTGACATGCTGTCGGACTGAACTCTTATTCCCTTGAACTGAACTCTCCTGTATCCTGCTCTTTGTCAGCATGTGAAGTCGAGCAGGCAAAAACCTTCGACTGAAGGGTTTCATAACTCCGGCTATTGCACCATGTGCTCTAGCGTCACTCTAGGGCTTACCTTGAGGACCCTGTTCCTGATAATCTGCAATCAATTATTTGGTTTGTATGATTCATGCTTGTATTCTGAAATTGTGTTATGCTCTCTCTCACCAGGTATTGTTTAGATATGTATTTGGCTCTGAACTGTGATGTATTGTGATTTACCTGTACTAAATCGATAACTGATATTAAATTATTCCAAATATATTTTTGTGCCTTGACCATTCGACTTGAAGCTTAGATAAAGATTTGCTTGTTATAAATATTCATGTGTATGTCATTTATTAGTTTATAGTCATTGAATATTTATGTGAATTATGTCTGTTAGGAAGGCACTTCTTTATTCCTGGTCCTCATGAAGAAGTGGCATTCATCTCTAATTATCTGAGTCCCTATTAGCTCAATTAAAAGATCCATTGGACTACCCAGATGGTTTTGTGATTAGATAGAATTTGGTGTTGTAGAGTTTATTTGGGTCAAACTCTGTGATGTTGTTTTGTTTGTGGTAGCTAAGGTGAGTATGATATGTTGTTGTCAGAAATAAGTAGTGGGAAAAGAAAACCCACTTCTGCTGCAACAGTTTTCTGGTAGCATTATTGGATAGTTTATTTGACTAAATATACTGGGTAATGAAGAGACTAAGGTAAAGGTAATAGTTAGTGATGTTTACACTGAAGGGTTCAAAATAATGGTAAGGTTTGACTACTCGAAACGTTAAAAATGGACTTGTGACCGACTACAGAAAAGGTTTGTTCTATTTGTATTTTAAATTGTGGTCCGTTGTTGACCTTAATGGAAGTAAGTGGGTCCATCGATGACCAAGGATCCCGGGATAAAGCCTACAGTTTTAGTATCACAAAAAAAATATTTTCATTTTTAGTTAAGTTTCATAGATTTGTCCGTATGTCTTCAAAGGAATATTTTGTCAAGACAGTCGAATCAACAACAGACAATTATGTGCGCAATATATACATGTGTAAAAAATGTTCACAATAGATACTCAAAGTTCAAGACACCAACATACAAATTATTACATAATTATTAGAGACAATGCAAATTGAAACATAGGAAGCATTACACAAAAAGAGAGCATTACACAAAAAGAACCAGTCCTTTAACTTATATACCAATGGACAGGCGGAAATCAGAATACAATGAAACTGCCGGCAGTTTCATTGTATTCTGATTTCCGCCTGTCCATTATTGTAACAATTTGTATGTTGGTGTCTTGAACTTTGAGTATATATTGTGAACATGTTTTACACATGTATATATTGCGCACATAATTGTCTGTTGTTGATTCGACTGTCTTGACAAAATATTCCTTTGAAGACATACGGACAAATCTATGAAACTTAACTAAAAATGAAAATACATTTTTTGTAATACAAAACTTGTGGTTCACGCAGCACAAACTGGCTGAGTGTGTCCTAACTAATTACAAAACAAACCTGACTAGCCACTTTGTTCTGTTTTACGATTGTTGAGGTCCAGGCTGGTCAGTTCTAGGACCCAATGCCTTCTTTTGCTCATTGTACAGTTTTAGTATGGCACATACTAAGAGTGTTTGTCTGCTGTGAAATAAGTATGGGCGAAATTAGCGAATTTGCGTTCTGCGAATTTGCGCAAAATCGAGTTCCGCGAATTCTGGTACAGCACTGCCACCCTCTGGTTCACGACTGCCACCCTCTGGTTCATCACAGCTCCTCTGGTTCACCACTGCCACCCTCTGGTTAACCACTGTCACCCTCTGGTTCACCACTGCCACCCTCTGGTTCACCACTGCCACCCTCTGGTTCACCCCTGCCACCCTCTGGCTCACCACTGCCGCCCTCTGGTTTATCACAGCACCCTCTGGTTCACCCCTGCCACCCTCTGGTACAGCACTGTCACCCTCTGGTTTACCACTGCCACCCTTTGGTTCACGACTGCCACCCTCTGGTTCATCACAGCACCTCTGGTTCACCATTGCCACCCTCTGGTTAACCACTGTCACCCTCTGGTTCAGCACTGCCACCCTCTGGTTCACCACTGCGACTCTCTGGTTCACAACTGCCACCCTCTGGTTCACCCATGCCACCCTCTGGTTCACCACTGCCACCCTCTGGTTCACCCCTGCCACCATCTGGTTCATCACTGCCACCCTCTGGTTCACCCCTGCCACCCTCTGGTTCAGCACTGCCACCCTCTGGTTCAGCACTGTCACCCTCTGGTTCACTCCTGCCACCCTCTGGTTCATCACTGTCACCCTCTGGTTCATCACTGCCACCCTCTGGTTCACCACTCCCACCCTCTACCGAGACCTTTTGTGATGCAGCGGCATTACAAAAGATGCGCCATGGTGCTGGGCATTAACAACGTGACGCATCTGAGAGATGCGTCACGTTTTAAAGCCCTGCGCCATCAGGAGACGTTCCGGTGCAGGGGAGGGCGTTCCTGCGCAGGAACGCCTTCTAAAAGTGGCTGAGTGAAATCTACAAGAATTCACTCAGGCACTTTTAGGCCAGTGCTGCGTCAAAACCCTGCGCCTGCTTGAAGGAGGCGCAAGGCTTGATGCAGCATTGGGGAGATAGGGCCCCCCAGAACATTGCTGGAGCTGCATCGCAAGCGCGACGCAGCTCCAGCAATGCGCTGCTTTTACGGCACAGATGCGTGACGCATCTGTGCCGTTTTTGCCACATGGTGCGCTGCATTGTAAATGCGGCGCACCATGGGTGGCGGAGCTGTGACGCACAATAACTGGGGATGCGCCAGTCATTGTAAATCTGCCCCTATACATTTAGCCAACGAGGGACCACTTACTGATTAGACAGTAGAAAGTACTCCAGTTGATTGCACAAAAAGGAGGCATCTTCGTGGACAAACACGCAGGGCGGGATTCATTCTGGCCCCTGTTAGACTCGTTTTTTGTGCCCTTCTGCCCTCTGTTAGACTAGTTTTTCCCTTGCTTTTGTGCCCTTCTGCCCTCTGTTAGACTAGTTTTTCCCTTGTTTTTCTGCCCTTCTGCCCCCTGTTAGACTCGTTTTTTGTGCCCTTCTGCCCTCTGTTATTCCCTTGTTTTTGTGCCCTTCTGCCCTCTGTTAGACTCGTTTTTGTGCCTTTCTGCCCAGTTAGACTAGTTTTTTGTGCCCTTCTGCCCTCTGTTAGACTCATTTTCCCTTGCTTTTCTGCCCTTCTGTCCTCTGTTAGACTGGTTTTTTATGCCCTTCTGCCCTCTGTTAGACTGCATTTTGTGCCTTTCTGCCCTCTGCATCACAACATCATCACTCAGCGCTACCCCAGCATCACTCAGCACCACCACATTATCACTCAGCACCATCACATTATCACTCAGCACCACCACAGCACCACTCAGCGCCACCACAGCATCACTCAGCTCCACCACAGCGTCACTCAGGGCCACCGCATTGTCACTCAGCACCACCACAGCACCACTCAGCACCACCACAGCATCACTCAGCACCACAAAAGCATCACTCAGCACCACCACAGCACCAATCAGCACTACCACAGCACCACTCAGTGCCACCACAGCATCACTCAGCACCACAACATTATCACTCAGCACCACCACAGCACCATTCAGCACCACCACAGCATCACTCAGCAGCACCACAGCATCACTCAGCACCACTCAGCACCACCCCAGCATCACTCAGCACCATCCCAGTATCACTCAGCACCACCACAGCACCACTCAGCATCACCACAGCACCACTCAGCACCACCACAGCACCACTCAGCGCCACCCCAGCATCAATCTGCGCAACCATTCAACAACAACTGGTTCAAATATGTTCTCTCAATGTTTCAAACTTTATTAGAAATGTCACAATAAGATGTTAATATTTCACTTCTGTTCTTGGATTTTCGTCACAATAAAATACACTGAACATAATCTTCACAAAAGTTATTTACAAAAGTTTAAGCTATTGCCATTATAAATTAAAATCACTTTTATGTAAGTATTAATTATTTAAAAAAATTAAAAGCCATTGTAATTTGTAATATCAATACAGCTATGTCACGTAAATACAAAACATGTTGCATTACAAATGCTATAGGTCTCACATTTGCAAAAGTTATAACTATTGGCATTGTAAATGACAAAGCTATTAATTTAGCTATTTTCAAAACCAACACATAAAGAAAAAAATTGTCATTTACAAGACCAATAGCTCAAACTTTCCTAATGCGAGACATATTGCATTGCAAATGCTTGTTTTTATATCTGTCAGTGTTTCCTGTTGAGGTTTAATTTTCGTGGCAGGCGCCTCATTGCCTACTTGTAACTATTCTCTGACCCTGCTTCAAGTGTCAGAGCAGGGTCAGAGAATAGTTGCAAGTAGGCAACGAGGCGCCAGGAAGCACTTACAGGCTTACAGCAGCAGGTGCCCAAGTTGAAGTTAATTTCTTTGTAACCCTTTTGTAAAAGGTTACAAAAAATTAGCTTCAACTTTTGCACCAGCTGCTGTAACCCTGTAAGTGCTTGGCTGAAAATTCGTCCCCGCTGATTTGCGGATTTTCCCACGATTTTGCGAGATTCGCGGATTGCGAAAAGCAGAAAATCTGCAAATTCCGCGAGCGGAACAAATTTTCAGCCCATGCTTACTGTGGAAGGAAGCACTGCGCATAGGGCCTTGCCAGTGCTAACATAGGGAAACTTGAAGCGTGACAAGTGAAAATTATTGAGGTTTCTTCGGAAAGCACATTTGATGAAATCACTTAGTGAGGGCGAAAACGCGTTAGTTAAGATTTTGCTAGAAGCGAAAGAAAATTCTCAGATTGTATGGTTCTAACGGTTTCTTTTAGTTGACCAGACAAAGTTTTTTTATGTTGTTTTGTTTGTTAAAAAGACTTCATAAAAGATGACGAATGACATTGTAAAGGGAGGATCTGTCACAGTGAGGAGTTTGACTGACGTCATCAGGTGCCGCCCTAGTATTGGTCAGACGGTGAGAAGCTGCGCTGGCATTGGTGGACGACAACGACAGTTGATTGGTGGTACAGAATCATAATACGGAAGATAAATTGGTGAAGATTTTTCACAAAGGTTTTGATTTAGTGTTGAAGAATAATTAAGTTTCTTAAACTGTTGAAAACTTTGTTTTTTAAAGATGAGCCAATACCAATTATGGAAGGAAATCCTGTGGCTCCAGAAGGAACCCCTACTTCGCTTATGTCTTTAGAAAAGGGATATCATACGAGTACTTGGTTGGAGAACTGGATGAAATATACTGAGAGAGATGGTGACTTAGCCCTTCCAGAATTTGGAACCTTTAATACCTAAGTTTGGGAAAATCTAAGAAATCAAAAAAATTATTTGAGACCAAATTCTAGACCTATGCAATATGAAGCTCTTGAGGAATGGGATCATGAAGCCTCCAATAGAGAAAAGGAGAACAATCAGAGTAGGTACAGGAATTTTGTAAGTCGATATGCTGAAGCAAAATGGGATGCACAAAAAAAGATGTGGAGAAAGAATGTAGCTGAGGGGGAACGAATGTATCCTGTAATGGTAGCCGAGACCAATGTAGGAGAGAAATGCAAAGAAAAGAAGAAACATATTGAGGAGCTGAGGTCTAGAGGTGCATTTAACTGATGATGTAAAAGATGAATTTTTGAAAGAATTATTACTGAATAGACCTCCACCATTATGAGGAACAGAACAATGTAGAGACAAGTCCCTTTGTGTATTACATCCGAATGCCCCTCTAATAAGCTTAGATTCAGTACATAAGAAGAAATGTTTGAATCAGAATCAGACCCCAGATAGAGAAGGATTGCCGAGAATAATACTGGTAAATCATCCAGATGCTTTATACATTCGAGTAACTATAGGTCCCATTGTTCCATTATATAATGATGGACAAGGAGTTCCACAAGATAACAATCCCCAATAGAAATATGTGTGAAAATCATACTGTTTCGGAAAGAACTGTGAGAGATCAGGGAATGGCAGAAAAAAAATGGAAATAAAAAGAGTGGGTTGAAAAGGAATAGTAGGTGAAATTCAAACACGGAAGGAGAGTTGAGCCAATGATTCGAACTACAGATAGGTGGATTGAAACCCCAAAGAGAGGTTCACAAATGGATTCGAGAAGGATGTTGCAGATGGAAAGACTGTTGTCACCGTCACAAAGACGGGTGAAACTAGTGAGGGATTGCAAAGATCAGAACGGGATACATCCTTAGGACCTTCCCCAGAAGAATTTGATGAATGGATAAGGGAAATTGCACCTGGTTGTAGCACACAGAGTAATTCTGCTCAGGATTTGGCATTGATGTGAGCAAATCAAATTAAAAGTAGAAAGAAGAAATGATATTGGGAACCATTAATACTGAATGATTAGCCAAATATTGGATCAAAGAACTACTCTTTTTAATTACTCGGAAAGCGAGAGACACACATGAGAAATTTGCTGAGATTGCACAAAATTATGGAGTTGACATGGAAAGGTCCAAGGCTTTACAAAAGACATATTAATTGGATTTTAGTGACAAGGATTTAGAAAATGTAAATGTCTCAGTAAAACGATTACAGATGAAAGATTTGATTAACACTCTAAGACGTTGGGGTGCAGTGGATAGATGGGAAGGCAGATGGGCTAAAAACAAAGAGGATGCAACAATACGTTTACCTCTGTATCCTGCGAGGGATACAGAAAAGGGGGAAGGAAATGCAACGGTATGACCCATGAGAAAGGTAGCAGGAGGAGGATTAATTCATGGTCCATGGTTTAGACAGGATACATTGTCATTAACAATTGATTTTCCCAGGTTGAGATAAAACCCCGTTGAGTTGAACAAGCAAGTGGAAAGATTTGTTAAGGTTTCAAAAGTCTTGTTGAAAGATCTGGAAGCTTTGTTTGACATTGTAGTCCCGACTAATTTGTGGGTTGAATGCAAAATTGCTTTATATTGGCCGAAAGAGGAGTTCTGAGAGAATCAAAAACAGGATATCCGTCAGATGAAGTCATGAAAAAATATTATCAGGTTGTTACTTATCTGAAAGGGAAAAGGTTGCCAAAAGATACAGATTGGGTAAAAATAGATAGAACTACTCAAGAATTGAAGGAGTCAGTTCATGCATATTATGACAGGCTTTTACAGGCATTTAAAAAGTATAGTGAGATTGAGAATGTCTCTGAGAAAGATATGGGACATTTCGTGTATCGGTTTGTGTACAGTTTGAGACCAGAATTAAGTGCCATGATTTAGCAGCATTTGATCTGTTGGCAGAGTAAGGCAATAGATGACATACTTTGCTATGCAAAATATTGTGGAGATGGCATTAATTTGCGTTACAAAAAGTTGAAAGAAAAACTGATGTTGGCTCAGACGAAAATAGCAAAGAAAAGGGGCTATATGAGTATGAATACAGATTTTTCAGGAGCATTTCAGGGAAATGGTCAGACTACTACTGGAATGAAAGGTGTGATGATAAATCCTGAGCAAAATTTTATGCCACAAGGGAAAGGTCGAGGAGGTAATCTAGAAGAAATGAAGAACAAGTTTCTGTGTCATGGGTGCGGCAAGTTCAGGCATTTGAGGCGCGAGTGTAGAAATATTCTGACAGGGGCGTGGTTATGAGCATCAAGATGGCGGTGCTCCGGTCATCCGCTCTGCCATCCACTGCTATCGGGATCGCCTGACACCTCGCGCTACGTACCTTGCTGCCTGGGGACCTCTAGAACTCTATTTGGGGCACTGGGAGCTGACTTGGGACCGTGTAGGCTGCCCTGGTCTCCTGGACAAGCCGCGCGGCACCCCTCAAAATGGTGGCAATTGCCGCTGTGATCCCGTGCCCGTCATCTGCCCAATGCACATTATCAGCGCCGCTTGGCTGAACAGGAGGCTCCTGATGTGGCTGGTGCCCCCTCCTTTATCGCCTGACTTGGCTGATCTCCCCTCCTGAAGGACCTGGCTGCCCTGGATCCTCGCATGCTAAGTTGCCGGTGAGAGACAGCAGCGATATCTGTCGCTGAGTGAGGGGTGGAAGATTGGTGGCACCTGACAGCCTGCAGCGCCTTCGTCCCGGGCTTGCTTGCCCTTCCGAGTCGGGTCCTGTTCTGCCTCGCTATGATGCAGCTCCGCGGGGTGCCTCTATGCCTGCCGGCCGCTTGCTGTGACCCTGTCAGACCTGTGTGACAGGGCCCGAGGGTGACAGAGCCTCCTCTGCTGCCCCCGAGGCCTGGCCTGACTTCGCCGGTGCTGCGATCCTGTGTTCTTGGTGCGGCCCACTGGGGGAGAAGAGCTATTGTTCCTCCCTGAGGGCCGGGTCGGCGTGGCTAGGCCCCCATTGGCGGTGTGTGCGGCTGAAGGTGAGAGCCCCCCCTTCTGCCCCCCGAGGCCCGGACTGACGGTGCTGGCGTCGGTGGCCCCATCGCTGTCGCAGCCCACTGCGGCGGGGGGCCTGGGTCAGCCCAGCCCTTGGTTTGGTGGTGCCGGTGCTGTAGACTTCGGCCAGCTGTGCAGACTGTTGAGAGCGGCATTACATCGTTGCCCCCTCGGGCCTGGGCGGACACCATTGGTGCTGTGGGCCTCCGCCTGCTGTGCGAGTTGCTGGAGCCGTGGTCTTGAGTTGCCCCTGAGGCCCGGACAGACTTCACCTGTATTGTGGGCTGCCACCTGCTGGGGGCGGCAACCACTGAACTCAAGGGACTTCATCTGCTTTGAGGCCCACTGGGAGTGGGGAGCTTGTGAAATCTTCGTGGGAGAGGCCTGCACACAACCTAATCGCCCTTGCTGAGCCCGAGGCCTGAGCCGCTCCTGCGGGTACCTTTGGCTGCCAGTGGGTGGTCTGCGGCGGGCAGAGCGCTCCTACGAACTGGCCTGGAGGTAGGGAGTGGGGGTGCTGAGGCATCTGGGTTTGGGTGAGGATTCGGCCATCGATTGGGCGGCAGGCGGGCCGTCGGGCCCCTGGTTAACATGGCTCCTCTTCCATCCCCCCTCCTCCTCCCCCCACTTCCGACACGCCTCCTGCGGTGGAGGTGAACCCATCCCATGAAGTGGTTGTGGTGGCGGGCCTGCTGGGCCTCCCCTCTCTGGCTAAAAAACACAAAGAGAGGAGTACCACCGTAGAGAATCAAGAGAATTCCTAATGGGGTGTGTGACTGACAAAAGGAAAGAATGTATCCTTTTGTTAAAAACCCCTCACTCACCAGCCTAGTGGTGACATGCTTCATCATCGGGGTCCACCCTGGCGGCCTAGCGTCACCAGGGTGTGCTACAACACCTGAAATACAGTGGAGCAGGTTGTGAGTGTAAGTGCAGAAAAAGTGTGTTAAAAATTGTCCTGGTTTAACTTAGTGGGGAGATAAACTTTATTTACAAGCAACTGGACAATATTAAAAAAGTGTGGCGAGATACTATGAGGGTAGTTACGGCCAGAAGTATCTCTGTATGTGTACTGGTCTACATGTTTCAACCTAAGATGGAATATGCCAGGTTTTCGTCAGGACCAAAAACTAGGAAGTGGACGGTGTGTGCCCTCTAAAAGGCGCACCCAATCCTAATTCCTCGTGACCAAGTTAGCAAAACTCGCTAATGGTGAAAAGCTCTAACGTCAGTGGGTGAGCATGTGAAGTACAAATCAAAAAGACCTGTGGGGAGGAAAGAGAGAAACGAACATCCATCAGACGTGATCAATATTACATGCCTGTTACGTTGTGCAGTGTCGTGTCTCTGTGTCATCATGCTTCATGTCACTCTCATTAGGAAATTGTGTTGGTATCAGCGTGATATAGTCGTGTTGTTCTTAGGCCCACTGGGGGCATGCTATTTTGCCAACTCACGCATACTTATCAAAAGGTGCGTGCTCAGTGGCATTCACTACTTTTATTCCAATCTCGCACACTCGTAGTAATTATAGTGGCGTGATATCTAACTCTCGCATCCCTACTATTGTGTTTGCGAGGGTCGTTTTTAGATGTGCATAGATTACCTGTAAAAATCAAGGGACACACAAGGACTTACTCACACATAACATGGAAAACAAACAAACATATAATGGTAGATGGGAGGCGGCTTACTCTTATTCTAGTGTCTGTTGCATAGGAGGGCAGGGAGTGGTATCACCACTAGTAAGACGTATTCTGCAATTACATGGAGGCAACTGTAACGGAAAGGGGTTGCCGATCAAGATCAGCCACGTATCGCAGTAGATTCCGGACTCAGTAATGTTACCCCAGACCTCCACAGCTACTCTGTGTTGCCGCCACGGCCGAGTGCCTGGTGACCCTGGGGGGAATATGTTCGCGGCCCTGTATTGCTGCCCTGCTCCTTTCTTCTCCTTCTACTATGGCCACACTTGTCGGGCGACAGCAGTTTGATCCGCACTGAGTCTTAACGTCTGCTCGTTGCTCCTGCTGACCCCCGGCCCGCCTGTGCTGGCTTGCAAACCTCCCACTGTGGGGCCTATTTGTGGGGACTTTGAGACCGTTATTTCCTGGGGGTCGCCATGGGCAGAACGTGTCGGCGAAGACCCCTGCCACCCACACGAAAATGGACCGCTTCACCACCTTGGAGGCGGGGGCAACCGGAGGTGTGACTGAACAGGAGGCTCCTCCATCGGCGGATTTGGCCACCATCTTCCAGGCTATCCGTGCCTCACAGACCTCGGTGGAGGGCAAGATCGCAGAAGTGCGAGTAGACATGACTCTCATTCGACAGGACCTCCGAAACGCCACTGCTCGGATTAAAGAGACTGAGACCCGTATCTCCACTGTGGAGGATGACGTCCAGTAACTTAAGGGGCGAGTGGCCCGTCTCCAGTCGCACACTCAGGAGTTGCATCGTCGGGCAGAGGATGCTGAAAACATATCCTATTTACAACAAGGGGTGGTGAGGGACAGAGTCTCTGAATTAAGCAGAAAGCTCTCACCCAGTCAAGAGATCAGGGCTAGATCCAACACCGTTTTTTAGCTCACTGCACCATCCCAGTTTCAGAACCTGGCTGTATGCAAATTAGTCTGTTCCTGTCCCAGTGCATGATGGGAACAGGGCAAACCAAACTACAAAAGCCAATTCTTACACTGGGAAGGAAACAAGCTCCCGGGGACCGGTTTCTGGCATTACAGCCGTCTTCGGCCCGGTTTGCTTGAATCCTGATGGTGCAATGAGCAAGGGTCTCACATCTGAGAATACCCTTCCACGCTTAGGGTGGACAAAAATATTTACAACAAGGGGTGGTGAGGGACAGAGTCTCTGAATTAAGCAGAAAGCTCTCACCCAGTCAAGAGATCAGGGCTAGATCCAACACCGTTTTTTAGCTCACTGCACCATCCCAGTTTCAGAACCTGGCTGTATGCAAATTAGTCTGTTCCTGTCCCAGTGCATGATGGGAACAGGGCAAACCAAACTACAAAAGCCAATTCTTACACTGGGAAGGAAACAAGCTCCCGGGGACCGGTTTCTGGCATTACAGCCGTCTTCGGCCCGGTTTGCTTGAATCCTGATGGTGCAATGAGCAAGGGTCTCACATCTGAGAATACCCTTCCACGCTTAGGGTGGACAAAAATATTTACAACAAGGGGTGGTGAGGGACAGAGTCTCTGAATTAAGCAGAAAGCTCTCACCCAGTCAAGAGATCAGGGCTAGATCCAACACCGTTTTTTAGCTCACTGCACCATCCCAGTTTCAGAACCTGGCTGTATGCAAATTAGTCTGTTCCTGTCCCAGTGCATGATGGGAACAGGGCAAACCAAACTACAAAAGCCAATTCTTACACTGGGAAGGAAACAAGCTCCCGGGGACCGGTTTCTGGCATTACAGCCGTCTTCGGCCCGGTTTGCTTGAATCCTGATGGTGCAATGAGCAAGGGTCTCACATCTGAGAATACCCTTCCACGCTTAGGGTGGACAAAAATATTTACAACAAGGGGTGGTGAGGGACAGAGTCTCTGAATTAAGCAGAAAGCTCTCACCCAGTCAAGAGATCAGGGCTAGATCCAACACCGTTTTTTAGCTCACTGCACCATCCCAGTTTCAGAACCTGGCTGTATGCAAATTAGTCTGTTCCTGTCCCAGTGCATGATGGGAACAGGGCAAACCAAACTACAAAAGCCAATTCTTACACTGGGAAGGAAACAAGCTCCCGGGGACCGGTTTCTGGCATTACAGCCGTCTTCGGCCCGGTTTGCTTGAATCCTGATGGTGCAATGAGCAAGGGTCTCACATCTGAGAATACCCTTCCACGCTTAGGGTGGACAAAAATATTTACAACAAGGGGTGGTGAGGGACAGAGTCTCTGAATTAAGCAGAAAGCTCTCACCCAGTCAAGAGATCAGGGCTAGATCCAACACCGTTTTTTAGCTCACTGCACCATCCCAGTTTCAGAACCTGGCTGTATGCAAATTAGTCTGTTCCTGTCCCAGTGCATGATGGGAACAGGGCAAACCAAACTACAAAAGCCAATTCTTACACTGGGAAGGAAACAAGCTCCCGGGGACCGGTTTCTGGCATTACAGCCGTCTTCGGCCCGGTTTGCTTGAATCCTGATGGTGCAATGAGCAAGGGTCTCACATCTGAGAATACCCTTCCACGCTTAGGGTGGACAAAAATATTTACAACAAGGGGTGGTGAGGGACAGAGTCTCTGAATTAAGCAGAAAGCTCTCACCCAGTCAAGAGATCAGGGCTAGATCCAACACCGTTTTTTAGCTCACTGCACCATCCCAGTTTCAGAACCTGGCTGTATGCAAATTAGTCTGTTCCTGTCCCAGTGCATGATGGGAACAGGGCAAACCAAACTACAAAAGCCAATTCTTACACTGGGAAGGAAACAAGCTCCCGGGGACCGGTTTCTGGCATTACAGCCGTCTTCGGCCCGGTTTGCTTGAATCCTGATGGTGCAATGAGCAAGGGTCTCACATCTGAGAATACCCTTCCACGCTTAGGGTGGACAAAAATATTTACAACAAGGGGTGGTGAGGGACAGAGTCTCTGAATTAAGCAGAAAGCTCTCACCCAGTCAAGAGATCAGGGCTAGATCCAACACCGTTTTTTAGCTCACTGCACCATCCCAGTTTCAGAACCTGGCTGTATGCAAATTAGTCTGTTCCTGTCCCAGTGCATGATGGGAACAGGGCAAACCAAACTACAAAAGCCAATTCTTACACTGGGAAGGAAACAAGCTCCCGGGGACCGGTTTCTGGCATTACAGCCGTCTTCGGCCCGGTTTGCTTGAATCCTGATGGTGCAATGAGCAAGGGTCTCACATCTGAGAATACCCTTCCACGCTTAGGGTGGACAAAAATATTTACAACAAGGGGTGGTGAGGGACAGAGTCTCTGAATTAAGCAGAAAGCTCTCACCCAGTCAAGAGATCAGGGCTAGATCCAGCACCGTTTTTTAGCTCACTGCACCATCCCAGTTTCAGAACCTGGCTGTATGCAAATTAGTCTGTTCCTGTCCCAGTGCATGATGGGAACAGGGCAAACCAAACTACAAAAGCCAATTCTTACACTGGGAAGGAAACAAGCTCCCGGGGACCGGTTTCTGGCATTACAGCCGTCTTCGGCCCGGTTTGCTTGAATCCTGATGGTGCAATGAGCAAGGGTCTCACATCTGAGAATACCCTTCCACGCTTAGGGTGGACAAAAATATTTACAACAAGGGGTGGTGAGGGACAGAGTCTCTGAATTAAGCAGAAAGCTCTCACCCAGTCAAGAGATCAGGGCTAGATCCAACACCGTTTTTTAGCTCACTGCACCATCCCAGTTTCAGAACCTGGCTGTATGCAAATTAGTCTGTTCCTGTCCCAGTGCATGATGGGAACAGGGCAAACCAAACTACAAAAGCCAATTCTTACACTGGGAAGGAAACAAGCTCCCGGGGACCGGTTTCTGGCATTACAGCCGTCTTCGGCCCGGTTTGCTTGAATCCTGATGGTGCAATGAGCAAGGGTCTCACATCTGAGAATACCCTTCCACGCTTAGGGTGGACAAAAATATTTACAACAAGGGGTGGTGAGGGACAGAGTCTCTGAATTAAGCAGAAAGCTCTCACCCAGTCAAGAGATCAGGGCTAGATCCAACACCGTTTTTTAGCTCACTGCACCATCCCAGTTTCAGAACCTGGCTGTATGCAAATTAGTCTGTTCCTGTCCCAGTGCATGATGGGAACAGGGCAAACCAAACTACAAAAGCCAATTCTTACACTGGGAAGGAAACAAGCTCCCGGGGACCGGTTTCTGGCATTACAGCCGTCTTCGGCCCGGTTTGCTTGAATCCTGATGGTGCAATGAGCAAGGGTCTCACATCTGAGAATACCCTTCCACGCTTAGGGTGGACAAAAATATTTACAACAAGGGGTGGTGAGGGACAGAGTCTCTGAATTAAGCAGAAAGCTCTCACCCAGTCAAGAGATCAGGGCTAGATCCAACACCGTTTTTTAGCTCACTGCACCATCCCAGTTTCAGAACCTGGCTGTATGCAAATTAGTCTGTTCCTGTCCCAGTGCATGATGGGAACAGGGCAAACCAAACTACAAAAGCCAATTCTTACACTGGGAAGGAAACAAGCTCCCGGGGACCGGTTTCTGGCATTACAGCCGTCTTCGGCCCGGTTTGCTTGAATCCTGATGGTGCAATGAGCAAGGGTCTCACATCTGAGAATACCCTTCCACGCTTAGGGTGGACAAAAATATTTACAACAAGGGGTGGTGAGGGACAGAGTCTCTGAATTAAGCAGAAAGCTCTCACCCAGTCAAGAGATCAGGGCTAGATCCAACACCGTTTTTTAGCTCACTGCACCATCCCAGTTTCAGAACCTGGCTGTATGCAAATTAGTCTGTTCCTGTCCCAGTGCATGATGGGAACAGGGCAAACCAAACTACAAAAGCCAATTCTTACACTGGGAAGGAAACAAGCTCCCGGGGACCGGTTTCTGGCATTACAGCCGTCTTCGACCCGGTTTGCTTGAATCCTGATGGTGCAATGAGCAAGGGTCTCACATCTGAGAATACCCTTCCACGCTTAGGGTGGACAAAAATATTTACAACAAGGGGTGGTGAGGGACAGAGTCTCTGAATTAAGCAGAAAGCTCTCACCCAGTCAAGAGATCAGGGCTAGATCCAACACCGTTTTTTAGCTCACTGCACCATCCCAGTTCCAGAACCTGGCTGTATGCAAATTAGTCTGTTCCTGTCCCAGTGCATGATGGGAACAGGGCAAACCAAACTACAAAAGCCAATTCTTACACTGGGAAGGAAACAAGCTCCCGGGGACCGGTTTCTGGCATTACAGCCGTCTTCGGCCCGGTTTGCTTGAATCCTGATGGTGCAATGAGCAAGGGTCTCACATCTGAGAATACCCTTCCACGCTTAGGGTGGACAAAAATATTTACAACAAGGGGTGGTGAGGGACAGAGTCTCTGAATTAAGCAGAAAGCTCTCACCCAGTCAAGAGATCAGGGCTAGATCCAACACCGTTTTTTAGCTCACTGCACCATCCCAGTTTCAGAACCTGGCTGTATGCAAATTAGTCTGTTCCTGTCCCAGTGCATGATGGGAACAGGGCAAACCAAACTACAAAAGCCAATTCTTACACTGGGAAGGAAACAAGCTCCCGGGGACCGGTTTCTGGCATTACAGCCGTCTTCGGCCCGGTTTGCTTGAATCCTGATGGTGCAATGAGCAAGGGTCTCACATCTGAGAATACCCTTCCACGCTTAGGGTGGACAAAAATATTTACAACAAGGGGTGGTGAGGGACAGAGTCTCTGAATTAAGCAGAAAGCTCTCACCCAGTCAAGAGATCAGGGCTAGATCCAACACCGTTTTTTAGCTCACTGCACCATCCCAGTTTCAGAACCTGGCTGTATGCAAATTAGTCTGTTCCTGTCCCAGTGCATGATGGGAACAGGGCAAACCAAACTACAAAAGCCAATTCTTACACTGGGAAGGAAACAAGCTCCCGGGGACCGGTTTCTGGCATTACAGCCGTCTTCGGCCCGGTTTGCTTGAATCCTGATGGTGCAATGAGCAAGGGTCTCACATCTGAGAATACCCTTCCACGCTTAGGGTGGACAAAAATATTTACAACAAGGGGTGGTGAGGGACAGAGTCTCTGAATTAAGCAGAAAGCTCTCACCCAGTCAAGAGATCAGGGCTAGATCCAACACCGTTTTTTAGCTCACTGCACCATCCCAGTTTCAGAACCTGGCTGTATGCAAATTAGTCTGTTCCTGTCCCAGTGCATGATGGGAACAGGGCAAACCAAACTACAAAAGCCAATTCTTACACTGGGAAGGAAACAAGCTCCCGGGGACCGGTTTCTGGCATTACAGCCGTCTTCGGCCCGGTTTGCTTGAATCCTGATGGTGCAATGAGCAAGGGTCTCACATCTGAGAATACCCTTCCACGCTTAGGGTGGACAAAAATATTTACAACAAGGGGTGGTGAGGGACAGAGTCTCTGAATTAAGCAGAAAGCTCTCACCCAGTCAAGAGATCAGGGCTAGATCCAACACCGTTTTTTAGCTCACTGCACCATCCCAGTTTCAGAACCTGGCTGTATGCAAATTAGTCTGTTCCTGTCCCAGTGCATGATGGGAACAGGGCAAACCAAACTACAAAAGCCAATTCTTACACTGGGAAGGAAACAAGCTCCCGGGGACCGGTTTCTGGCATTACAGCCGTCTTCGGCCCGGTTTGCTTGAATCCTGATGGTGCAATGAGCAAGGGTCTCACATCTGAGAATACCCTTCCACGCTTAGGGTGGACAAAAATATTTACAACAAGGGGTGGTGAGGGACAGAGTCTCTGAATTAAGCAGAAAGCTCTCACCCAGTCAAGAGATCAGGGCTAGATCCAACACCGTTTTTTAGCTCACTGCACCATCCCAGTTTCAGAACCTGGCTGTATGCAAATTAGTCTGTTCCTGTCCCAGTGCATGATGGGAACAGGGCAAACCAAACTACAAAAGCCAATTCTTACACTGGGAAGGAAACAAGCTCCCGGGGACCGGTTTCTGGCATTACAGCCGTCTTCGGCCCGGTTTGCTTGAATCCTGATGGTGCAATGAGCAAGGGTCTCACATCTGAGAATACCCTTCCACGCTTAGGGTGGACAAAAATATTTACAACAAGGGGTGGTGAGGGACAGAGTCTCTGAATTAAGCAGAAAGCTCTTACCCAGTCAAGAGATCAAGGCTAGATCCAACACCGTTTTTTAGCTCACTGCACCATCCCAGTTTCAGAACCTGGCTGTATGCAAATTAGTCTGTTCCTGTCCCAGTGCATGATGGGAACAGGGCAAACCAAACTACAAAAGCCAATTCTTACACTGGGAAGGAAACAAGCTCCCGGGGACCGGTTTCTGGCATTACAGCCGTCTTCGGCCCGGTTTGCTTGAATCCTGATGGTGCAATGAGCAAGGGTCTCACATCTGAGAATACCCTTCCACGCTTAGGGTGGACAAAAATATTTACAACAAGGGGTGGTGAGGGACAGAGTCTCTGAATTAAGCAGAAAGCTCTCACCCAGTCAAGAGATCAGGGCTAGATCCAACACCGTTTTTTAGCTCACTGCACCATCCCAGTTTCAGAACCTGGCTGTATGCAAATTAGTCTGTTCCTGTCCCAGTGCATGATGGGAACAGGGCAAACCAAACTACAAAAGCCAATTCTTACACTGGGAAGGAAACAAGCTCCCGGGGACCGGTTTCTGGCATTACAGCCGTCTTCGGCCCGGTTTGCTTGAATCCTGATGGTGCAATGAGCAAGGGTCTCACATCTGAGAATACCCTTCCACGCTTAGGGTGGACAAAAATATTTACAACAAGGGGTGGTGAGGGACAGAGTCTCTGAATTAAGCAGAAAGCTCTCACCCAGTCAAGAGATCAGGGCTAGATCCAACACCGTTTTTTAGCTCACTGCACCATCCCAGTTTCAGAACCTGGCTGTATGCAAATTAGTCTGTTCCTGTCCCAGTGCATGATGGGAACAGGGCAAACCAAACTACAAAAGCCAATTCTTACACTGGGAAGGAAACAAGCTCCCGGGGACCGGTTTCTGGCATTACAGCCGTCTTCGACCCGATTTGCTTGAATCCTGATGGTGCAATGAGCAAGGGTCTCACATCTGAGAATACCCTTCCACGCTTAGGGTGGACAAAAATATTTACAACAAGGGGTGGTGAGGGACAGAGTCTCTGAATTAAGCAGAAAGCTCTCACCCAGTCAAGAGATCAGGGCTAGATCCAACACCGTTTTTTAGCTCACTGCACCATCCCAGTTTCAGAACCTGGCTGTATGCAAATTAGTCTGTTCCTGTCCCAGTGCATGATGGGAACAGGGCAAACCAAACTACAAAAGCCAATTCTTACACTGGGAAGGAAACAAGCTCCCGGGGACCGGTTTCTGGCATTACAGCCGTCTTCGGCCCGGTTTGCTTGAATCCTGATGGTGCAATGAGCAAGGGTCTCACATCTGAGAATACCCTTCCACGCTTAGGGTGGACAAAAATATTTACAACCAGGGGTGGTGAGGGACAGAGTCTCTGAATTAAGCAGAAAGCTCTCACCCAGTCAAGAGATCAGGGCTAGATCCAACACCGTTTTTTAGCTCACTGCACCATCCCAGTTTCAGAACCTGGCTGTATGCAAATTAGTCTGTTCCTGTCCCAGTGCATGATGGGAACAGGGCAAACCAAACTACAAAAGCCAATTCTTACACTGGGAAGGAAACAAGCTCCCGGGGACCGGTTTCTGGCATTACAGCCGTCTTCGGCCCGGTTTGCTTGAATCCTGATGGTGCAATGAGCAAGGGTCTCACATCTGAGAATACCCTTCCACGCTTAGGGTGGACAAAAATATTTACAACAAGGGGTGGTGAGGGACAGAGTCTCTGAATTAAGCAGAAAGCTCTCACCCAGTCAAGAGATCAGGGCTAGATCCAACACCGTTTTTTAGCTCACTGCACCATCCCAGTTTCAGAACCTGGCTGTATGCAAATTAGTCTGTTCCTGTCCCAGTGCATGATGGGAACAGGGCAAACCAAACTACAAAAGCCAATTCTTACACTGGGAAGGAAACAAGCTCCCGGGGACCGGTTTCTGGCATTACAGCCGTCTTCGGCCCGGTTTGCTTGAATCCTGATGGTGCAATGAGCAAGGGTCTCACATCTGAGAATACCCTTCCACGCTTAGGGTGGACAAAAATATTTACAACAAGGGGTGGTGAGGGACAGAGTCTCTGAATTAAGCAGAAAGCTCTCACCCAGTCAAGAGATCAGGGCTAGATCCAACACCGTTTTTTAGCTCACTGCACCATCCCAGTTTCAGAACCTGGCTGTATGCAAATTAGTCTGTTCCTGTCCCAGTGCATGATGGGAACAGGGCAAACCAAACTACAAAAGCCAATTCTTACACTGGGAAGGAAACAAGCTCCCGGGGACCGGTTTCTGGCATTACAGCCGTCTTCGGCCCGGTTTGCTTGAATCCTGATGGTGCAATGAGCAAGGGTCTCACATCTGAGTATACCCTTCCACGCTGATGGTGGACAAAATGATTCAGAAAAGGGGGCTTGGTAGTTTAGTCTGCCCTGTTCCAGTGATGCACTGGGCCAGGGACAGACTGATTTGCATATAGCCAGGTTCTGAGCTGGGATGGGGCAGTGAGATAAATAACGGTGATGGATCAAGCCCTGATCTTTGGACTGGGTAAGAGTGGTCTGCTCAATTCAGACACTCTGTTCATCACCACCCCCTTTTCTGAATCGTTTTTGGCCACTATAGGTGTGGCAGGGTATACTCAGACATGAGTCCCTTTCTCACTGCTCCATTAGGATTCAAGCAAGCCGGGCCGAAGACGGCTGAAATGCCAGAAACCGGTCCCCGGTAGCTTGTCTCCTTTCTGGTGAAGAATTGGCTTGGTAGTTTAGTCTGCCCTGTTCCCATGATGCACTGGGCCAGGGACAGACTGATTTGCATATAGCCAGGTTCTGAGCTGGGATGGGGCAGTGAGATAAATAACGGTGATGGATCAAGCCCTGATCTTTGGACTGGGTAAGAGTGGTCTGCTCAATTCAGACACTCTGTTCATCACTACCCCCTTTTCTTAATCGATTTTGGCCACTATAGGTGTGGCAGGGTATACTCAGACATGAGTCCCTTTCTCACTGCTCCATTAGGATTCAAGCAAGCCGGGCCGAAGACGGCTGAAATGCCAGAAACCGGTCCCCGGTAGCTTGTCTCCTTTCTGGTGAAGAATTGGCTTGGTAGTTTAGTCTGCCCTGTTCCCATGATGCACTGGGCCAGGGACAGACTGATTTGCATATAGCCAGGTTCTGAGCTGGGATGGGGCAGTGAGATAAATAACGGTGATGGATCAAGCCCTGATCTTTGGACTGGGTAAGAGTGGTCTGCTCAATTCAGACACTCTGTTCATCACCACCCCCTTTTCTTAATCGATTTTGGCCACTATAGGTGTGGCAGGGTATACTCAGACATGAGTCCCTTTCTCACTGCTCCATTAGGATTCAAGCAAGCCGGGCCGAAGACGGCTGAAATGCCAGAAACCGGTCCCCGGTAGCTTGTCTCCTTTCTGGTGAAGAATTGGCTTGGTAGTTTAGTCTGCCCTGTTCCCATGATGCACTGGGCCAGGGACAGACTGATTTGCATATAGCCAGGTTCTGAGCTGGGATGGGGCAGTGAGATAAATAACGGTGATGGATCAAGCCCTGATCTTTGGACTGGGTAAGAGTGGTCTGCTCAATTCAGACACTCTGTTCATCACCACCCCCTTTTCTTAATCGATTTTGGCCACTATAGGTGTGGCAGGGTATACTCAGACATGAGTCCCTTTCTCACTGCTCCATTAGGATTCAAGCAAGCCGGGCCGAAGACGGCTGAAGTGCCAGAAACCGGTCCCCGGTAGCTTGTCTCCTTTCTGGTGAAGAATTGGCTTGGTAGTTTAGTCTGCCCTGTTCCCATGATGCACTGGGCCAGGGACAGACTGATTTGCATATAGCCAGGTTCTGAGCTGGGATGGGGCAGTGAGATAAATAACGGTGATGGATCAAGCCCTGATCTTTGGACTGGGTAAGAGTGGTCTGCTCAATTCAGACACTCTGTTCATCACCACCCCCTTTTCTTAATCGATTTTGGCCACTATAGGTGTGGCAGGGTATACTCAGACATGAGTCCCTTTCTCACTGCTCCATTAGGATTCAAGCAAGCCGGGCCGAAGACGGCTGAAATGCCAGAAACCGGTCCCCGGTAGCTTGTCTCCTTTCTGGTGAAGAATTGGCTTGGTAGTTTAGTCTGCCCTGTTCCCATGATGCACTGAGCCAGGGACAGACTGATTTGCATATAGCCAGGTTCTGAGCTGGGATGGGGCAGTGAGATAAATAACGGTGATGGATCAAGCCCTGATCTTTGGACTGGGTAAGAGTGGTCTGCTCAATTCAGACACTCTGTTCATCACCACCCCCTTTTCTTAATCGATTTTGGCCACTATAGGTGTGGCAGGGTATACTCAGACATGAGTCCCTTTCTCACTGCTCCATTAGGATTCAAGCAAGCCGGGCCGAAGACGGCTGAAATGCCAGAAACCGGTCCCCGGTAGCTTGTCTCCTTTCTGGTGAAGAATTGGCTTGGTAGTTTAGTCTGCCCTGTTCCCATGATGCACTGGGCCAGGGACAGACTGATTTGCATATAGCCAGGTTCTGAGCTGGGATGGGGCAGTGAGATAAATAACGGTGATGGATCAAGCCCTGATCTTTGGACTGGGTAAGAGTGGTCTGCTCAATTCAGACACTCTGTTCATCACCACCCCCTTTTCTTAATCGAAAACATATCCTGGCACAACAACCTCCGCCTGGTAGGCTTTCTGGAAGGGGCAGAGCAGGGCCGTGCGGTGGACTTCCTGTAGAGGTGGCTGTATTCACCAATACGCCTGACACACCCCTGCGGGGCACTTCTCTGCATTCCACCAACACTCATATCGTGCCCGGACTCGCATCCGGCAGCGTACATAGACTTCCCTTTGGACGCTACACTACACCCTCACAAGCTCCTTTTTGATGTGGGCTCCCCCTCTGGGACCCATTTGCCATGCCATTCCACCATGTCACCATGCCAGATCTATTGAATACTTCTCTAAGCACCTTGTTTTCGAACGTTAATGGCCTCCTGGACCGTTTCAAGTGGATAGCTGCCCTGTGCTACGCGCACCGCCTTGGAGTAGACATATTACTATTGCAGGAGACGCATTTGCAGGGTAATCATTGCCCCTTCCTAGCGCGCTATGGATACAATAGGGCGTGGCATTCTGGGTTCACTTGGGGATCCTGAGGGGTGGCGATCCTATTGAAACACTCTCTTCCCCTTGTCATTGTGCAGACAACCATTGATACCCAGGGTACATTTGTGGCCATCAGCTGTAAATTACACGGGAGCCCCATCAACCTTGTATCGCTCTATTCTCCTCCTTCAATGCTGGTGGCGACTTTAGCTAAATCTACAGATCTCCTGGCGTATTTACCATTGAACCCCACTTATCCCAGGGGGGATTTCAACGCGGTCTCTGCGCCTGACCTTGACACGACCGGTCCCCCTCCCTCCAGTAGAATTACACAGGCAAAGCAATTGAGGACCTGGTCTGAGTCCCTGGGCCTATGTGATGCTTGGCGTACATGGCTCCCACATTCTAAGCAGTTCACACACACTTCGGCAGCGCACCACCGCAAGCATGTATTGAAGCCATTTTCGTTCCATCAACAGATTGCCTCACATTCTAGGACGTCGCCATCCTCCCACGTGATATCTCGGACCACTCCCCGGTGCTGATTTGCACGGGCTCTCCCCCAACCTTCATGAGGCAGACATGTAGACTTAACGCCTGGTTTCTACAAGAGAAGGAGTTCCAGAAGGCAGTGAGTCAGGAACTTAAACAATATTTCCTCTCTAATTACTGATCTGTCTCCTCCCCGGCCGTTCTATTGTAGGCGGGCAAGGCAACGATTAGGGGGTTCGCCAAGGGGCAGCTCAAATGTCAGCGAGAGGCCTAAGCAGAACAAATTACCAGTCATGAGGCGCAAGCCTTGCGCCTCGAGCGGGCCTCTGCTCAGCCTTCAGACGCCCCTGAAGCCAGACTCCTTGCCCGGCTCCGGTCAGAAATCAGGCAGTTGTCGCTGGAGGCAGCCAAACTCCTTTGGCGTTCATCCGTGGCCAGGGTGTATAGCTTGGGCGACAAGAATGGTTCACTCCTAAATTGCCTTGCCACATACCCTAGGGCAAACGGCATATTTTCCTGAGGTCATGGCGCAGGATGGCTCGTTGTTCCGTTCCCCAGACGGCATGGCCAGTGCCTTCGCTTCCTATTACCAGCAACTATACATGGCCAGACCCCCATCCCTTTCACTTGCTAGTAAGTTGGAGGTCGAGGGTGGCCCCCTCCCAGCCTAGATCCCAATAGCCAGAAACAACTTGAGCGTCCCATCACGCGTGAGGAGATAGAGGGAGTGATTGCCCTTGTTTCCTCCAGTAAGACACTGGTCCCAGACGGCTTCCTTCAAGAATACTACATGTATTATCGAGACAGTCTCACTCCGCATTTGGCCGGGCTGTTTCGGGAGGCTGTTGAAAAGGGCTCCTTTCCGCAGGAGACGGATCTGGCCACCATCGTGGTTCTTCCCAAATCTCAACCACCCTCGCCACGGTGTGTGGACTACAGTCCCATCTCCCTCATCAACACTGAGAATAAACTGTTCACCACGATCCTTGCCAAATGACTCGAACCCCACTTGTTCAAGCTGGTTCACCCCGACCATAGCAGATTTTTGCCCTCACGTGGCACTAGGCATTGTCTTCACAGACTGTAAGTCGCCCTGCACACTGTCATCTACTTACTCCCTACCTTGCGATTCTTCTGGTGGACTTTGAAAAGGCCTTCGATTCGGTGGACTGGGAGTTCTTAGAGGACGTCCTTGCTATGATGGGACTCTGTCCCCGTTTTTGCGCCATGGTTAAAGTTCTTTACGCCTCCCTCTGAGCACGCGTCTTGGTGAACGGGGTTCTGTCAGAGCCCTTCCCGGTTCGTAGAGGAATGAGACAGGGTTGTCCCCTATGCCCCCTGCTTTTCGCCTTGGTGATGGAGCCCCTGGCGTCCATGATGCGGTTGTGCGAGAGAATAAGGGGATGGGAGTGGCCCAACGCCGAACCAGATAAAATTGCACTCTATGCAGATGACGTCCTCATCTATTTGGCAGATCCTGCCGGGTCAGGCCCTCATTGCCTCCGTATTCTACACCTCTTTGAACGGGCTTCGAGTCTCAGGCTTAACCCGGATAAGTCGGCCTAGGTTCACCTACACCTGTCCCGCGAATGTTTTGACTGGCAATCCAACATTTCTCTTCGCCGTCAATCCTTCAAATATTTGGGGATATGGATGACCTTGCTCCATGAGCTCAGCTGGGCCCTCAACATGGCCCCACTGGTGAAGCGGCTTAAGGCAGACCTCCAGAAGTGGCAGTCATTGCCCCAGAATCCCCTGGGGACGGTCGCCCTATTTAAAATGATGGTGCTCCCCGTTTCCTCTATGTATTATAAAATATCCCCAACGGCTTCCCCAGAGACTGGTTCCTTGAATTGGATAGCATAGCCAGTAAGATTTTATGGGGAAGAGGTAGGGCCCGGTTGGCACTCAACGTGTGTAGGATCCCCTCATTCGACGGGGGACTGGGGATGATCCACCTCTATTTATATTATTTGGCCGCTCAGCCTCTCTCCATACATGATTGGTTCAATGGGGGTTGGACGGACCCGGCATACAGGCTAAAGAGCAGGCAGTTGGGCTTCGCCAAGATCCAGGCTATGCTGTATGGGGCCCCTATTCCCTCCCACTTGCCAGAGGTGACACACTCTGTGCTGCTGGCCTGGCGGGCTGCACTGCGACATACCACATGGACACACAAATTAACCCGAGGCACACCCTTGTGGCAAGGGACCTGGCTCAAAGAAGTCAACTCATTACAGGGGTTTAAAGCCTGGGATTTGATAGGCGTTTCGCAGCTAGGCGATGTATGGGTGGGGGATCACATGAGGACCTTCGATGACCTTCAAAGCAGGTATTCCTTACACCGGTCACAATTCTATAGGTATTTGCAGCTACGGCATGCCCTTCACACCCACCTTGCGACTGGCATGCGCCTTCCTTCTCACAGTCCGCCGGAGGCCCAGATAATATTTGGTGACCTGGGGGGTAGCATCTCCCGCATCTACCGTACACTGATCAATAATGTCCCCGCTTCCTTGGACCAATGGGAGGGATGGGTAGGCACCTTAGACGAGGAGGACTGGCGTGACGCCCTTATGGCTTCTGGCATGGTCACGACCTTGGCTAGATTGCGCTTAGTGCAATTATACTATTTACATGCTGCATATCTCACCCCGATGCGCCTTCACCGGGCCACTGGCCCAACCTCTGCTTATGCCAGGTGCGGTCACGACCCCACAGATTTCTTCCATATGTATGTCCCCGCTTGGAGCGGTTCTGGGGGGAGATTGAGGAGGAACTCATTGACGTTTTGGGGTGGGAGGTCCCCCATGACCCAAAGCACACGCTCCTGGTTATCACTGATGGGCTGGGTGGGTCACGGAACAAAAAATAATTTTACACAACGGCAATGGTGGTTGCAAAAAGAGATATTGCGGCTTACTGAAAGCTCTCCGATCCTCAGTGCGTTGGGCGCTGGAGGACTGGAGTGGATTGGTGTGCCACGCAGGAGAAGGTCATGTACGAGGCTCGTGGATTTCCTAGGAAGTACCGCAGGATTTGGGGGAAATGGTTGGGGGAGGTGGAGTAGTCACAAAGGGAAGTCCAGTTTTATACTACTATGTTTTTTACTATTGCCTTTAAATCTTGTGGTGCTGCTTTCCTTTTCTGTCCTGGAATTTCACGGTGTTGGACTGTAAGGCTGGTGTATGTTCTTTATTTTGTCAATCAATAAAAACAAACATTTGTTCATCAAAAAAAAGAAATATTCTGACAAATATAGAAGGTATACAGATGATAATCCCACGAGTAGATGGATTGAGGCAGTCGCAAATAGGTAATGAAATAATGAATCAGCAGAATCAGAATCCGCCGATGTCAGTAGGAAGAGGACAGGGTCAGAGGATACCTCAAGCTCCTATCCAAAATATGAATGGTCAGGTGCAAAAGTACAATACAAATATATGGGTTATCATACAAATGATCCAAAAAATTCAAATATGCAGGTGTCTTCACAATATCTGTTATAGATGAATGGGAGACATTCAGATGCATCTCAATAATGGTGCCTGAGGGGGGAGGAGGAATGTGTGCTTGGTGCATCCTAAGAGGTAGACCAGAGTGGTCCCTATGGGGATGGCGAGGTAAATGGAAAATCTATGTTGTTCCTTGTAGTCACTGGTGCTGCCTGTTCCACTGTGAGAACTGTGGAAATTCCCAACCCAGCCCTCTCGGGAGAAAATGTCCAAGTTGTATGAGTATCGAATAAATTGATCTCGACCTTATTGACTAAACCTTTAAAAGTACAAATTGGTGGTTTTAAAGATTTACAAAAGTTTGTGGTGTATGATACCAGTCCAGTTAACCTGCTAGGACGAGACTTGTTGTGAAAATGAACTGTTCCATTTATTGTACACAATATGGGATAGAATTCCATACGAAAGACGAACATGTGTTGTTTAAAATGGCTCGACAAGAGTTGGAAGTGAATAGCTTATATCCTTTATTTACAGAGAATGAGTTGCCAGCTGAATTGAAAGGTGCAGTTCTGCCTGAGGTGTGGGATTTTTTGAGTAAAGACATTGGTCTGATGAGAGGAGTTGCTCCAATTTGAATTACTGTAAAACCAAACGCAAAATTCCAGAGAACTCCAGCATATAATTTGAGTCCTATGACAGTTGCTGGAATAACCCTTCTGATTGAGACCATGATTGAACAAGGTAGTCTGAGAGCAAATTTAGGGAGTCCATGTAATTCGCTCATCACAGGCATACGAATACTCAACGGCAAATATAGAATAGTTCAAGACTTTCGAAAAATGAATCAGATTGTGATACTTTGTTCTCCAGTAGTGCCGAACCCAGCTTGATTCTATATCAGATTCCATGTGAAGAAGAAAGGTTCTCAGTGATTGATTTGTGTCAAGCTTTTTTCTGATTTCCTTGCATCCGGACAGCCAATGTTTATTTGCATTCCAGTTCGGAGACCGTGTCTTGGCATGGTACCGAATTCTACAGGGTATACTGAAAGCCTCGCAATCTTCAATCATATTTTGAAAAGAAATTTGAAGTCATTGGTGATGCCTAATCACACTGTACTGGTGCAGTACATTGAAGATTTGTTGGTTGCATCAGGAACCAAAGAGGTTTGTGTTAGTGATACGATTGCTCTACTGGGCCATTTGGCAGTAAGTGGGCATAAAGTGTTGCCAGCAAACTTACAATTTCATCAGGGAGAGGTTCTTTATTTGGGACATCACATTGAAAAAGGAGTCAGAAAAGTGTCTCAAGATCGGATCAATGCCATATTGTAGATGAATCTGCTGAGTACACAAAAGGAAGTTCAAATGTTCTTGGGAATGGTTGGATATTGCAGGCAGTGGATACCAAGCTGATAACCAAGTCTTTGCAAAGAATGACACACAAAGAGGTGTCAGATCCTTTACATATGGATGGAGAATGCATGTGTTCATTTCTTGAACTGCAAGACAGTTTGAGTCAAGCTCCAGCATTGGGAATGCCTGACTTTAATAGGAGTTTCACTCTATTTAGCAGTAAATTAAACGGATGTGCATTTTCAGTTCTGATGCAAATGCACGGAACAGCATGCCGTCCTGTTCCCTATTTTTCAGTCACATTGTATCCTCTGGCTGCTGCCTAGCCTGGATGTTTAAAAGCTGTTGCAGCAATGTGTGACTTTGGAGCAGTGTGAGACAATTATAATGGGTCATCCATTGAAAGTGTATGTGCCACATTCAGTTGAAATTTTGTTAATGAGAACGCGCACACAGCATCTTGCAAGTAGTGGCTTAACAAAATATGGGCAAGTGATAATGGGTGCAGAAAATGTGACTGTAACAAGGTGCACAAGTCTGAATCCAGCTACCTTGAATTCCTTCCGTTGACTTCACGTATTGATCGTCACATGCCTTTAATCCTGTTATTTCTTTACTCCTTTTATTTATTACCTTTTAAGCCTTCATTTTGCACACAGCCTAGAAAACCAGAATAATTTGCTCATGTCACTACCTCAGTATCACTCACGTGCATGGTCTGCCCACTATAATTAATGCCCTTTCCTTTCTCTTTTTTCCCTCATTTGTGCTTCCTAATTCTGTTTTAAATTCGCTTACATGTATCTAGAAATGAACCAATTGAATGTCTTGAATTTCTCCTACGCAGGCATGTAAATTATCAATGTCCCGAAGATGATCCCATGATTTTTTTGCCCTAGGGATCAAATCGTCGTCAACACCCCATGTACCATATGTATTTAAACACTGTGGATTACATTGCACAATGGTACTTTATATGTGATTTAAGTCTGTTAAATTGTATGATATGCAGACTATTTTCCTTGCCTGAAAAAACCTTCCCTCATTCGTGTTGTCTGTCTATGTTTGTAAGTTAGACGCAGGTTGTGTTCCACTTGAAATTGCAAATGAATCTCCTTTTATGCACTTATCTAATCATTAAAATTCTGTCCGGCTGGACAAAGAACATATAGTCTATTTAGCTTATGTTTATTGGTTGCTCCAATTTTGTAACTGTCAAGGGACCACTGTCTTTAGGAATAGAGATGTACAACATGTCAGCAGCAACATTCAGGAAGGAAAACAGTAGTTAGCATGGGTCAAACTGGAAGGTCGGGAGGTCCTACCCGCATGCAGTTGGATTTCATAGAAATGCCTCCTTGTAATGAATTATTGTGATTGTGTGCCTGTTTTCACATTGGGTGGAAGCATACCCTATGCAATGAAATGACAGCCTACCTGTTGCTAAACTGTTGTTTAGAGAACTAATCCCAAGATTTGGATTTCCAGTCTTGTTGGAATCAGATAGAGGAACACACTTCAATAATGAAGTGCTGCGAGTGCTCTGTGCTGCTTTACAAATTGAACAAAAGTTGCATTGTGCTTATCGACCTGAGGCATCAGGTGTGGTCGAGCAAAATAATGGCACAATAAGATCACAATTGGCATAGGTATTTGCGTCTACGTCACTAAAATGGTCTGATGCATTTCCTTTGGTGTTGGTGAGTTTGCGAAGTATCCCAGACAAAAGAACAGGATTGTCCCCTTTGATATAAATACAGGGAGGGCTATGAGACAGCCTATAGTCCCAGCGAATCAGCTTGTGAACATATCTGATGATTTGGTGCTTGATTATTGTAAAGGATTGGCTGATGTAGTGCGTTCTGTGTATCATCAGGTTGAAGATGTCGCCACTACTGTCCAACAGGAGCAAAAACATGACTTGTGCCCAGGTGATTGGGTGCTTGTAAAGAAACATGTGAGAAAGTCCTGTTTGGAACCTCATTGGTGTGGGCCTTACCAAGTGGTTCTTGTAAAAACAATTGTAGTTAAATGTTGTGGCCTACCTAATTGGGTTCATGCAGCCCACACTTGTCAAGTCCACTTGAAGGTGCAGAGTCGGTTGCAGGTGAACCGGTGGTAGAAGAGAGGCAGCCTGAACAGACTGAGCACAAAGTGGAGTGGTCACCAGCTACTGGGTCTCGAAACACTGTTGAAAGTGAAAGAAAGTGGAACCCTGTAGGTAACAAGGGACAGAAAGAAAGGGATTCAGCCATGCGAAGTATTGACACAAGTGAAATAAACAGTGTGCCCGAAAATTGAGCGCAAAAAGGTGACCAATGCCCAAGAAGAACTGAACGACTAAAAAACATTTTGACTGTGGGAAAAATCCCATCCTCTATAATCGAAGTCTCGAGTCAGTCTCCAGTCAGTCTGAACAAAGTGATACAGATGGAGAAGAAAATACAGGGCACAGAACAAAAAGAGCACCAGTTCTAAATCAAAGATACACATCACCAGAATGGATATATCTAGCTGCAGCAAACGATTGGGAGAAAGAGTTCATCACATTCTGTTCCAAAGACAATACTCTTTATAAACCACCCTAATCTGACTGTGTGGGAAAGAAAAGGTGCTGAAAAGAAAAAACAGAAGAAAAAAAGGCTGTGACAAGACGCTGATATAAGTGTTCGCTGGAAAACGCAAAACCTGCTGCTTATCAAAGTATTAATATAGAAAATATATTTAAAATGGATGTCTCTGGTTCTGAGATTCGAGATCCGAATAAGGTTGCTTCACCTAGGCAAAAGCGTATAAGGGTTTGCTTTTGTGCATTCTTTTCCTAATACTTTTCTCATTGTTGACCATTCTAGTTCTACCTCAATATGTTTATTCTGTTAAATCTACTAATTTATATGTGAGTATAAAAGCTGAAATAACAAGAGTCCCCAGAGTAGATGTAGACATTAAGGAGCTAACAAGTAGTGACGTACACCAAGATAATTCAATTAATTACTTTTCTTCAAACATATTTACCAAACTATTGTAAGAGTGTGTTGACACAATGGATGGAATAGACTGTTATGCGTGCATGCAATTACTCTTGTCTGTGTCTGAAGGGGTGACTTACCATCATCTTCCTTTAACTTATGGTGACTCTTGTAATGTACTAATCATCTTATTCTATGGCAAAGAGCAGTTTCAGTATTAATATTCAAATTTCGACCTAGTGTTTTCAGAAATTCCTATTAAGAAAAATCTTAATATTGACAAGTGCGAAAAATCCTGAGGTAATGGGAGAATTCTTTCATACTATAAAGTCAATAGATATTGTACATGCGCATAGAAACAATTTGATGTGCATCTTACATAGTGTAGAAAAATAATGTATTAGTACCATAGAAGATAGACGAGAAGAAAGAAAAAGAAAAGCTGCTGAACAGAAAGTTAGAACACCTCCATGGACTCATAGGGAAGGTGATTACAAAAAAGGGTGAGACTTACACTGCAACGTCTCAGGATTGGCAACACAAGGGAAAGCCTTACATACTAAGACAAAAGACTGAATATAAAAATTAATTCACTGGTTCCAGTAAGTGTGAACATACTTTCCTAATTACAAGAGGTTGGGGATTAAAGGGTGGCACTAATCCAGTATTCCCGGGACTGTTTTACGTGTGTGGGAGAAATGCTTATTATAAATTGCCTAAATATTGGTATGGATGCTGTTACATGGGTATTGTCTTTCCTAAAATTTATCACGTGAATGATCATCATGAACGCAATGAAAAGAAATTAACACATAACAAAAGGGGAATAAGTGCTGCAGAGATTATTGGTGATGTATTTGGTGTAAATATTCCCTCAGTAAGGGTAATATTGAACATGCATAAAATCAGAAAACTGTCTACAGTGGTAGATCCATTATCAACAGATACCGCTGGTGGTTTCTTAGTGATTGATACTGAAATGGTTGCGATTAGATCTATGGTTTTGCAGAATAGACTAGCGTTAGATGTGTTATTGGCAAAAGAAGGCGGAGTCTGTCGCATGCTGAAAATTCAACAATGTTGCACTTATACCCCAGATAAAATCAAAGACTTTGAGAAATATATAAGCAACATTACAAACTTAAGCAATGATCTAACTGAACTAAAAGCTGATGGTGCATGGGAGAAAATTGGAAAAGGATTTTCCTCAGTTGGAAGTTGGAGAAGTGTGTCTCACTGGTTAGAGCGGCAGACTCTGAAGCAGAGATCAGGCCCGGGACCAATGTTCAAGTCCCGACGCGACAGGGTCTTGGGCTCAATGTCCGCGGACTCAATAATTCTCGCCTCAGCGCCTACTCTAATCATGGGTCCCACGCTGCAACTCTGGGCAATAGCTTGCTTAATCTCCACAATGGCCCCAACAACACTGGGATGCCTGGCTTCACCTTGGGGGTTCCTAGGAGGGGCATCTCACAGGGAGAGCCAGGAAGGGTTCCACAGCATTATAAAGCGCCAGGACGCCCCATTGCTGGGGCAGCTGTGCGCTTTACAAGTATACTGCATTTACATTTACATTTGCAGCACTGGGGAGGAGATTAATTGGGAATATATTAACCCCATTAATAGCTATCGCTATCAACATATTGATTTTAGTACTGATATACAGACATTGTAAATGCAAAGTAGAAACAAATGAAAAAGGATTGAAATAGAATTAGAAGACAGGAAAAGTACTTATTATGATGTTGTAAAGGAAATGGAAGGTGTTAGACTGAAACAAATGAACACAAGTGCATTCTAAGAGTTATCAGATTGTTATTAGATTATCAAATAAGATTGTGTGATGGCTTAATTCACCATCAGAGGGGGAATTGATGGAGCGTAATTATATGAGCATGATTTGTCTCAATCAATTCCTGCTTATTTGATAGTGTGATACTAATACATACTTAAGAAATATGACTAACAATGTGACTTGATAAACCATGGGAGTTCAATATGCATTGTAAAAGCATGCAGTATGGTCACAAACCAGTTTGAGATAGAAATAATTCATTGGAGAGAAAGAAACTAATAATGTTAACGAATTCATGATCAATAATGTGCTATGAAAAGCCTATAAATGCCATAATGTGTGATGTAATTTTGCAGCCTTTAACAAATATGATTATGAAAATGCTAGAATGAAGTGCTCATTTAGTAGATAAAATGGATTAACCTAAGTTGAAGGTGAAATAAAATGATTTCTGCTCACTTAGCAGTACCATCATGAAAAACTGAAATTTCAAAATGTTGAGAGAAAATGTGCATGTTTCATTTCTAAATGATTCACAAATGAGTTGATGCTCGATAGAATACAAACATGTGTTTGAATATTAATTTCTATGAAGAGTATAATCATAAATGAAGTAGATTCATCTTTATTCAACTAAATATGTAAAAGATTAGTACCTTTCAGAAGCTAATAATGTTTTTTAGACTTTTGTGCAGGCTTTAAAATGAATTTTTCATTATTTCCTTCGAATAAGACTAGGCTATACTGAGATGACTTCACTGCTAGCTGTGAGAACTCTCGCTGAAGTATTCTTTTTCTATTTTTTTTAATAAAGGACACCCTCTCTGCTAGTACAAAATTGTGTTGACCTTGTTACAAGCTCAGAAGAGAGCACTTGGGAACAGACATGATATGACACAAATTAATTTCCTAGTTCCGAGGAGGAATGAAATTGAACTTTTAGTAAAATGATGAACATCGGACACTGGTATTACGTTTAATTTCAGGATCATTTTGGTAAGGTGACGATCACCCCATGGAAAGACCATAGACTTTGACCAATGGAAATCATGCAAACTGTGCAAAAGATACTTTTGTGAGAAGGATCTATGAACAATTGGAAGTATAATTGTCCGGTGGGAAAAGGACTGTGGCCAGCTATCTTTGAATTTCCTATTTGCCTGACATGCTGTCAAACTGAATTCTGATTCCCCTGATCTGAAATCTCCTGTTTCCTGCACTTTGTCAGTTGGTGAGGTCAAGCAGGCAAAACCTTTGGACTGAAGGCCTTAATGACTCCGGCTATTGCATCCTGTGCTCTAGCATCACTCTAGGACTCACCTTAAGTCCCCTCTTCCTGATAATCTGCAACCGATTCTTTAGTTTGAAGGATTCATGCTTGTATACTGAAGTTTTGTTATGCTCTCTTTCTCTCTCTTACCAGGTATTGTTATTTTGATATGTATTTGGCTCTGAACTGTGATGTATTGTATTTTACCTGTACTAAATCGATAACTGACATTAAATGATTACAAATGTATTTTAGTACCTTGACCATTCGACTTAAAGCTTAGATAAAGATTTGCTTGTTATAGATTTCATGCGTATGTCATTTATTAATGTCTAGTTATTGAATATTTATGTGGATTATGTCTGTTAGGAAGGCACTTCTTTATTCCAGGTCCTCATGAAGTGGCCATTCGGCTCTAATTATCCGAGTCCATATTAGCTCAATTAAAAGATCAATTTGGAGGACCCTGATGTTTTTGTGATTAGATAGAATTTGGTGTGGTAGAGTTTATATGGGCCAAGCTTTGTGATTTTGTTTTGTTTGCTGTAGCCGAGGTGAGTATGATATGTTGTTGTTAGAAATAAGTAAAGGAAAAGAAATGAAATGAAATGAAATGAATGAAACTTATATAGCGCACGACTTACCCTGGGGCATCTCAGCGCTTGCTTAGGGAACCCGTCCTGGTATTCCCCTGTGAGATAACCCTGGCAGGGTATCCACAAGGTGAAAGCCAGGCATCCCACTGCGAGGGGCCGTTGTGGAGATTAAGCAAGCTATTGCCCAGAGTCGCAGAGTGTGAACCCGTGAGTCGAGAAGGCACCGGAGCGAGAATTAACGTGTCCGTGGAATTTTGAGCCCAACACCTGCCGAGGCAGGGAATTGAACCCTGGTCCCGGGCCGAACTCAAGCCCCTGAGCCACACTTCTCCAAAAGAAAACCTACTTCCACTGCAACACACTCCTTTTCCTGTCCCAAGAAAACTCTTGACCGAGCTTTTGAAATGCTGACTCCTTCCCACACTGTCCTGCATTTTCACATTTTTCTGCATTTCCACGAATTTTGAGATCATTATTGGTTTTAAGACATCCTCTGTAGTTTGTATTTAATATGGGTGATTTTAGCTTTCATCCGTTTATAGAACAGAGAACCAGAAACTCTTCTCTGAGCATCAAATTCTGTATTTGATCTTTTGTGTTGCTGTGACCGAACTTCTTGTCAGCCTTATTCTGTTACGCCTGAACTTCTTCAGGAGGTTGGGTTATCCAGTTGTTATGGTGTTGAGATGTATTTACCTTCACTTGACTGATAACTTGTAATAAACCTTCATATCTATAGTCACTGATTCCTGGTTCTTATTGTGTAGCCAGATGGCTTAGACTGTTAATGTGATGGTTCGATTAAATGCTAACTCCCTTTACCTCTCAGTCAGCGAAAAATGTCTGTCAGATAACAAATTGTAAGATCATAGGTCCAGCGCTGAATCACTAACAATAACCAATAATTAATCAATCTATTAATCAATTTGAGTTTACTCACCTGTGAGGGTTTTAAGGCACTGGAGGGGTGAGGCGGGGGCTGCTGATCTGTCTGGGCGCTGGGGTTCAGTCAAAAAGCCAAGTCTTGGGGTCTTTCCTGAATTGGGCCAGGGACAGGGATTGCGTGAGGTGGAGAGGCAGGATGTTCCAGGTCTTGGAGGTGAGGTAGGAGATAGATCTTCCTGTGGCTCTGGTCTTTTGGATCTATCTAATGTTGCAGAATGTGCTATGTAAATTTCTATTGCTAATATAAAAACATACACATGTACAAGGACGTCATTCCTATGTCATATACATAGACCTAACTATTTTACAAAAACCCAAAGCCTAAGAAAATGAAAAATACTTCAACCCTCTGTTTATCTTATGGTAACGTGTGAAATGACACTGAAGGGTTCCCCCTTGATGGACGCAGAGGACAGAAACACCAATACTCGCAGTAATTTCCCATTCTATTATAGTGAAACACCTGCTAGGTTGCGATATTACTGTACCATGCACTGGGTGCTTCCCACGGCCTGTGTAGAGAGGGCCTAATATGTCTCGAGAAGCAACACTGCTTTACACTAAAAATGTCTTTTGAAAAATGATTCAAGACATTCACAATTAAAAATTCTATGGGGTGTTCATACTATTCAAAACAAAGGTCTCCGTTTCCAGATACCTAAGAGCCTTGCTAGATCGCAGGCAGCACACACTGGGGTTGACTGTGGAAATATGTTATTGTGTACAAAAAAGGAGAATTGCTCCTTTTTTAGGTGTCCCCTCACTCACCGGGGTTGCCCCACGGTGACATGCTTCATCATTGGGGCCATCCCAGTCCTCTACGGGCTGGGGCGTGCTGCGACTTGCGAAGTTACGTAGGAGCACTTTTTGAGACTATGTGTGGTGCATGTGTAATTGTGGGGAGTGGACTATGTGATATGTGTTAAAAATACCTGCCCAGTAGGTTTTCAATAAACTTTATTCTTGCCTCTAGGTGGTAACATTAAAAACGGGGTGGAAAGATCGGCTGCCCTAAACTTAATGTGTCCAGATGTACCTATCAACTCCTATAGTCGACATGTTTCGTGCATACCCCAAGCACTTCTTCGGGACTACACAGGGACCAGCCCTGTGTTCGCCACTCCTTAACTCTCCAATGAGATATTAAAATTTTTTTATTAACTCTTAACTGCAGCAAACTCTATTAAGTGCATGCAATGATACCTACGTATTTTGTTCCAAAAAACACGTGGTTTCTGAAAAATAAAAGACAACTTGAAAATTCACGGGGTGAATACCCCCATATCTTATCACACATAGTTTGCAAGCAGAAAATGTGATGATTTCCTGTGATCTATAAACGGACATGTTGACCGTGGTTGTATTCATGCACAAAACGTGATTCATTTCGTGCATTGTAACGTGATTAAAAACGCACCTCTCTTAGTGACACACCCAAGCATTCATCTGTCATTCACACTCATACATACATTTCCTGAGACCTAACTGGGCCCAATGGAGTCGGAGGGGTTCGATATCATAGCAACTGTGGTGAGAGAAAAGCGGAGTTTGTAAATAACCAAACTGCGGGCTGATTAGCAATGTTAAACTGAACCATTGATGGTCTTCGCGGCCCCGTTTTGACTTACTTGTGCACCGGATACCTCCTACATTTAGGCACCTACTTGTGTCCCTCCGGTCCGGATGTTATCGGACTGAGGGTTTCAGGTTTGTTTTTAAGGAAGTGCCGTTCGCGGTCTGCTTACGCTAGCGTGGCTACGCCCATACGCGAGCTAGAGCGCAATAACATATTTCCACAGTCAACCCCAGTGTGTGCTGACTGCGATCTAGCAAGGCTCTTAGGTATCTGGAAACGGAGACCTTTGTTTTGACTTTATTTTTGGAGGGCGAGCCTAGCTAAAGTTCCTCTAACTCCCTTTCTTATTTGTTGTGTTCATACTATTAGCAGGTGCGACTTGTCCTATCTCGTGCTTATCAAATATTTTAGGATTTCTATTCCAAAGCTATCCTTACTGAGTGTGCACCAATACAACCAGAGAACGGATGCCGCTATGCTAAAATAGGAGTCAGATCCAGAAATGTATCGTATTGCTTATACGTGCGAGGTCCGCCCAATAGTAACTATATGAGAGGACGGTTATTAATAAATGACTAAGTAAGGTCGATCAGGGCACTGCATGTTCAGTCCCAGATTCCCGTGGAATGACGTAGAATGGCCTCATGTTCATTCAGCTGAACGGTCCACTTAGACCCCGCCCCCGCCCCTGCTTCCTCTCTAGCCTCGCCCACTTCCCTTGTCAGGGAAGTATAAATACAACGTCTGGGCTGTACAGTAACCAATTAGAGACGTTCGTCACGGTTACACAAGAATTCTCCCGCCTCCCTGTTGATGCGCGCCGTTGCCATTGGATGGTGGGAGTTGGAGTGACATCTGGCGGCGCGTTTTGTTGCTGACAGCAGCTATGTCTCGTGAGCTTGCTGTGCCTGTGTTCCAAGGGTTTCACAACACGGGACACCCATGAACCGTGACAAACAGCTTGTTAGAGTGAGAGACACCCACTCGCCTCCTTTACATCTTCGCACCACAGGGGTCTCACGTTTGAAACACAGAACAGGGGAGAACGACCCGCCAGACGAGAGAGGAACCCGGAGTTGCTCCTGCGTTAGTCGTGGACATACCATCCTAGCTACAGTAACTCCGCGAGCCGCAGAGAGGGAAGATCAGCAAGGACAGGTATGTAACCAGAGCACCTCTTTAGACACATGCCTGGCTCGCGCCACCGCAGGGGGCGGGGCGAATGGGGGCACAAACCACAGAGCAACTTATGATACCAGGACCAGTTGGTGCCACGTGTACTGTATCTTTAGCATCAGACCCAGCGGGGAGGCCAGAGAGGGATGTAACATTTCATCAGCATCATGTCTTGGAGCTAGTCGTTAGCTCGTACCACAGTGGCGGCTGGTGACATTTGAAACTGGTGAGGCGTAAAATTAGTGGTGGAGCACACCGCGGCGAGAGAGGGTAGCAAGCAAGCCCGAATTGCCTATGGAGGGCTCGGGGGTTCTCCCCATGTGAAAATTTTGAAAAATAAGTGGGCAAATAGTGTATTTTCAAGCAAATTTGAGAACACATGCACTTTAATCTTCACAGTCAAAAACGAGGTGAGGGTTGGCCTAAGCAAATTAATAATTAGCCTAGACCAACCCTCAACTCCTTTTTGACTGTGAAGAGTAAAGTGCATGTGGTTATATAGATGCCTAATTAGGGCCACCATGAAACTATATGTCACCAAAAACACAGTGCTCAGATCATGGGCTTTTATTTACAAACTACAGTAATCTGGTATTTCAGTAGCAGTGATGAGATAGAAGACTACACTC
This sequence comes from Lissotriton vulgaris, assembly GCF_964263255.1. Classification (NCBI taxonomy): domain Eukaryota; kingdom Metazoa; phylum Chordata; class Amphibia; order Caudata; family Salamandridae; genus Lissotriton; species Lissotriton vulgaris. Next base: position 712,120,663 of record NC_141689.1, on the reverse strand, counting down.
TTGAATGTATTAGTTGTTAAATGAAAGCGGAGGTTTACAACACTGTCACTGGTGACATGGGGTATACTTATATTCCTACAACTTGCACATTACTGTTTTCTGCTGCTTTCTAAATAAACTATGCGTGTAACTGTATACAAAGAATTGGCTGGAAATATGCTATTTTTTGTTGAGTGTTAAACAAAAAAGTACAAAAAATGTGCAAAACGTTTTTGGAGAGTACACTGCAGATCACAAAACAAAAAGAAAAACTTTCAGAAATTGCAAGATAATTCATGCAATGCTGCTACGATTATTCTTAAAGTGAGGCATATATACAGCCAGCTCCGAGATGCTGTCTTTGGTTCCAGGAAAGAGGAACATTTGAAACTAGCTTCTGATAATAGCCTTAGCAGCATACCATGAGTGTGGTTGCACCCATTTTTGTGTAATTATGAGGAAGGAGTTTACTACAAATCTGTGAGTAAAAAAAAAACATTTATAGTCTCAAATAATAATACACAGGGTTGGACTTGGGAAGAAAATAGAACCGGTACTAAAATAATAGTGGCCCACATTTAGCGCCCACCATTGCACTTTTGAAAACATATTTATTCACAGCTTTAACATCAGTATGTAAAGCAATCTCACACATTAAGCGCGCACACACTGAATGAATCAGATATTTCAGGGACTTCATTTTTTCCCGCTCTTTTGTCTGCCACAGCAACCCTTCACACATCAGTCCGTTTTTAGCCCATGAATGATTAATAAATTAAAGCACCCCCCCCGTCCGATCTTCTTTTCCATTCTTTGTCCTTGCTTTCACCCGCAGCTGCCCGCGCACGCCGTAGCCTTTAACCTGCTGCTGCATCTATCACTCTTGTCCCTCCCCATGCCTCTATCCCCATTCATTAAGTTACGTGCTATCACTGTGGAAAATCTGAGGGCCAGAAACTGCATATTTGTTTCAGGGCCGGGTGCAAGCCAGGATCGACAATTTATTTTAATTAATGCCCGCTTGGGCCTTACCTGCGCTGCCTGGTCAACTCACTCACTCCTGACGACCTACTTCTACAGCCTGGAGCTGGACTGTCTCGGGACTCGAGTCAGAGTCATCTCTGCAGTCCGTGCCCGTCTATCTCGTGCTGTAGTTGATAACGGTGTAAATGGCTTCCTTTGCTTCTTCCAGAGAGTAACTCCACAGAGTGCAGACACACACAACGCGGGAAGCAGTGTGATGTCGAGTCTGCGCAGACTCGAATCCTCTGCTTCCCGCCTGCCACTCCCCTTTCCCAACTCGTCACAGGGTGGGTCCCACCACGCCCTGTAATGAGTTGGAAAAGGGCTGGGTGACAGTCTCCACTCCCTGATTGACGTGGAGGTCTAGCGATCCGGGGCTTGGAGTTAAAACGCCCGGGGCTAACTCTACCTTCACGCCTTCAGGGGGTGGAGACTGGCCTTGAAGCTCAGTCTTTGCCGAGCTGATGACATCACAGCCTTCAGGGCTGTGAGGTTCTCAGCCGGCAAACACTGCAAGGAGCATCAGTCACCTCACGTGACACCCAGACTTCAGTACGCCCACTGTCACAGCGCAGGCAATACGGTGAGTGGGGCTTCTGGGGCAGACAGTGCCCTGTCTGTGTTCACTAATAATTATTATATTGAAGGAGAAGACCTAAAAACACGGGTATTTTTTTACATTAATTACAATTTGAGCAGTGAGCACTTGTTTCAATGTAACGGGGGCGGAGCCCCGACGCCCTTGGTGAGAAACCGCCACTGTCGTACCATCATCAATCCAAGCTGCCACCTGTGGTTCCTATAACACCCCACTTTGCAGTCCCCGAACGAACGACGATGCACAACTTCTACATCAATAAATCACCACGGCCAGACTCATCCTGGGCGCGCATAGCAAGTCTTGTTCATCAGGTCCAGTTGCATTATCATGCAAAGGTCATACTTTTGCAGTGTATACCAGGAAACCAGGGTTCGAGCCTCAAGGTTGCGTCCACATCCTGTGATTCTGGGCAAATCACTTAGGGCCAGATGTAGGTAATCACATATTACCGATTCCAAAATACCGAATTTGACCGATTCGGTATTTAGGAATCGGTAAATGTGATGTAGCTAATGATTCGGTAAATATTACGACTCAGTAATATGCGGAATTTACCGATTCGGTATTTACCGAAACGGTAATTCTCATTCATTCCTATGGGCCTGGAGGCCCATAGGAGTGCATAGGAATTACCGATTCGGTAAATACTGAATCTGTAACAAGGGGAAGACTTACAAGGGTGGCAGGGTGTCACATTGACACCCTGTTGCACCCCTGAATAGTGCATGGGTGCACATGGGGCACACAGTATGTCTGCCACATGGCACTGTTAAAAAAGCCTAAAATTGCTTTTTTAATGGTTTTCGATATTTACCACCAACTTGTAGTTGGTGGTAAATAACAAATCCTTAAATGAAGAATGCACTCACTTGAGTGCTCCCTACATTAGGGATTCGGCAAATTACTGAATCGGTATCTTAAGGATTCGGTAATTTACAGATTCCTTAAATTACTGATTCAGTAAATTACCGAATCCTCCAATTTGGCCTCCTACATCTAAAAAGCCTAATACCGGTCGGTAACGGCCAAAATTCGGTAATTTCGGCCGTTACCGACCGGTATTAGGCTACCTACATCTGGCCCTTAATCTCCCGTGCCTGAATGTGTAATGTAAATGCGGTGCTCATGTAAAGCGCTCCAATACCTTCGGGTCGAGTTCGCGCTATATACAAATATGCAAAAAAAAATTTGAAAAAGGGATAGACTGCGCCACATATAGCATCTGGGGCAGATGTAGGTGGCCATTTACTGACCGGTAACGGCCGATTTCGGCCGTTACCGACCGGTAAATGGTCATTCCTGATGTAGGTGGCCTATTTTACCGATTCGGTAAATTTACCGAATCGGTAAATTTACTGAGTCGGTAAAATACCGAATCGGTATTTTTACCAATTCGGTAACTTCCATATGTAGGTGGGACTATTCTGAGTCCCAAAGGCCAGTCAGATTCGGTATTTTACCACCCAATACTATTGGGTGGTAAAATACCGAATACAGGTGTGCATGCACATCTGTGCATGCACACCTGTGCAATGTGACACACAGACATGCCCTTAGGGCATGTCTGTGTGCCACATGGCACACAAGTCCGGAATTGGGGTGCCAGAGGGTGTCAAAGTGACACCCCCTGCACCCTTGCAAAATTCGGAATTTACAGAATTGATAAATACCGATTCGGTATTCCACATTGATTCCTATGGGCTTCAAGGCCCATAGGAATCAATGGGGGATACCGATTCGGTATTTACAGAATCGGTAAATACCGAATCTTACCGATTCGGTATTTAACGATTCTGATTTACCTACATTTCCCCCCCGAATCGGTATGATTCGGTATTTAAGAAGTGGTAAATTAGAATTACCTACATCGGGCCCTTAATCATTAGTTTCCGGCTAGTGGCAAATATGATCATTCCATGGACACACCTATTAATTGCGCACCAAGTGCAGTGGCACCTTGGTCCAGGGGTTTGAATGGCCCACTGCACCTAAGCAATATCTATTTTTTTTCCATCTAGATCAGAGGAAGGGGTCCATTTTTCTAACTTGAACAAGGGCCCATGAAACCCTTGCCACTGCACTGATATAGGACCCAGTTCCAGAGTCTGAATGTTGCCCTCTTCACACAACACCGCTCAACTAAACAATAGAAATCACCACTGAGGAATATTATACCTAATTTGTAAACGACCCTGAATCATATACTTGATCCACACCTATTTATATCTCGCTATTGAATGCTAAGCGTGGGCATTCAGGCCAGTCATTTATCATGCAAAAGCTCCATCCAGTTTCCTGTCTAACAGCTTGCCGAGAGAATAGTCTGCGGCGCATATGACATAATATTACTGTCAGACATTTACTATATCAATATCATGATATAGGGCCAGCCTGGCTCACCTTGAACATGACAACGTGCCAGCTGCTACACATGTAACATTGGGGTTCAATGTAAATTCACTATAGAAGCAAATGTCACGAAAAGTCAAATAAATCACGCAATGGTGCAATGAGAAGGCCTGCTGGTTTAAGTGCCTGTTAAGCATCAGTCGCAGAGTTCAATGGTAATACTCGCTCCAAAGGGTTAGTAGAAAGGCCTTCGATAATGGCAGTCTGATCATTTCAGTAGATTTTGCGGTGCGGTTGGCAGTGTAAATCTCGATGTTTATCTTGTATGATTTTGAAGCTGCGTTATTGAAAACGCAGCCTTTGCTGATATGGAACCAGCTTCCTGTTTTCCATACTGGAGCAGTGAGCCCACCTTTAAGAGTTGGTGCTCCTTCAGTTAGAGGTGGATTGACCCATGTGCAAATAGGGGAATCCCGCCTCCCCAGTACAAGCCCTTCCTGCTTGCCAAGACTAGTGTGCCTTTTGAGCATTAGAGGAAGCAAGGTGCAGTGGGGAGCCCTGTTGTGAGGACTGCCAGTGCAAGGTGTGAGGATTCGACTAAGAACCGATGGGACCACGGCCTGTGTGCAAGATTGTTTTCAGTGACCCCCGTATGCCAGGAGAGGTCTCCTGTAGACTGAGCCATGTTTTGAGCACCGTACGGTTCTTGCTATGTCCATACTGCTGCGCTGCAGTGACCCCGTATGTCAGAAGGGGCCACTTGTAAAGTTACCACTTCAAGAAGGGCCAAGATTTGTGAGTGTCTGGACCAGGGCACTTGTGCTGGGAGAACCTGCGCCCGGATGACCCCATACCGGGGCAACCCCATATGCCAGCAAGAGCTTCATGTACCAATGTGGCCATCACCGAAGGAGAGTCTGAGCCTACGACCTGCCGGTTGGACCCACACTGCGAGGGAACTGCCCCCAACTCACCACTGAGGATTGCCGGAGATGCTGTGGACGCTGTCACACTCTCGCTGTCTCCAGTCAGGAGCTGAAGAACATATTCCTTCTCCGTTGAGTAAAGTCAACTTATCACATCTTCGCGTGCAGAGAGCTCCTCCAACGTCTAGGAGACTGATGGCAGAGCCTATCAGGCAAAAGGGCCTTTGGTGCTGAGTGCTGCCGCATGGGCTGCGAGCAGCCTAACCTCTTCAAACTGAGCAGGACTCGTGGGTGCATTTTTAAAGGCATCCACTGCATTGCTGAACTCTGTGCTGCCCGAGCGGGTAAGACATGAACTGGGCTACTTGGGCCCTGGGGGAACTCGGTGATAACAGTGCTGTGGCACGATAGACACTTTGACAAAGATCCTACAGGGTCAAAAGGGAGAACTCTTGAGTACAGCCTTGTAGTTTGCATTCTCTAATGCGGCCACCTGTGAATGGGGAATTACCCTGAATATGTTACACGAAGGAGGGTGGAACCGGGATTCGCCTGGCAACTTCTAGAGCCCCAACCTCAAGGAGGATTGTGTTGTTGCATTTGAATGTCACATTTATTTGCCCATGTAGAGTTAGAAATAACTATTTTTCTTATAAAAGCAAGTGTTTAGCTGGACATTGATTTATTATTTGTACTGTTTGCATTTTGAGCTATGAGTCATGTCCACTGACCTGTATCTACTGACCTTTATCTACATCCCCTCTAGGGAGCCTTGACTGTTCCGCTACAGCTACCACTGAGAGTCAAGTGCAGAAGGGTACTTGGCCCAGTGGAGCGATATCCATGGAAGGTCAGGCCCAGGAACAATAGGAGTAAAAGGCCTGAACCACCAAGGTTGGGGTCAGTATACCCTGCGTGCCCCATTGCCCTCTGAAAGGGGTTCTTACACACTTGCACTATGAAGCAGCAGTGTATGTTTTGACTCATGACAGCCAAAAGTGCATCAGTGCTGGGGATGAAAAAAACAGTGTTATATATTAATGCATATGCTGATTTATTTTATTATCCCTTCGACGCTGCTTCGCGTCACATCTTAGTAAATTCCCCCATTGACTGGATTTGCAAGAGCTGGCATTTCAAAGGGAAAGTCAAAGGAGAGGCCATTGACTTGCAACACAAATTTGGGTCCCACCTTCAATTTAGTAGTATTTTGACCATTCACAAACATGCACGCAGTTTCTACATATAGCTAAACAACTAATGGCAACACTGCTTACCTTTGGCCACATTGAGAAATGACCGTACATGATCATTGACAGTCATCATTGTTATATGTCCATACGTTCATTGCCATTGAAAACAAACATCATTGTTATATGTGCGTATATTGTTGTATGGACATAACTAAATTCCCAAAAACTCCAAACCAAGTAACTTGCAAATGTACTGTTTTACGTGGTTAAATGTGTACATTTGTGAACCAGCCCCAGTGTACTTCTTAATCTTTGCGATTGACCTCCTTTGTGTGTTTACAATAGAAACAATGATTCCGTGCATTTTATAAGCATTACAGACTACAGCTGTGTAATGATTACTAACACTCATAATTGTCTGACTGATATTCTAAGCATTTCCAAGAAAGTCGACTGAGTCCGCGATTTTCTGTGCAATCAGTGAAACTGTGTTAGAAAGGAATGTTACCTTCAGCCTGAAGGTATTCGAAACATAATTTTCAACTCGCCTACAAGCCCTAATAAAATGTGACACCGCTCCTGGCATGTGACACACATGTACCATGAGCCCACTGGAGCACTGGAAGGTCAGATGGAATTGCTATTTTATAATTAGGGCTCCCGATTTTATGGTATTTATATTTTGGTAATTTCAGTCTGTATTTTTCCGTATTTATTTTTTGCTAATTTTACCTGTCCATCATATCTGTTTTAGGTTTTGGAAAAATGAAGCTGAAATGTGTATATTTCTGCATTTATTTAACCAGTTAATGTGCACTCTTGCCTGAATACCTGACTGGTTTCAATGATATATACACACTGAGATGGTAAATATGCACTTATACGAAAATATGTACATTTTAGTATCAAGGTTGTGCAAATCTACTGCTGTTTAAGGCTCTTTACTAAAATCCCTATATTTTTGTAATCCCCTTGCCTGTCAATCTGCACAGCTATTGACCCGACAGTCATGATTGACAGCATTTAGAATCACTCAAAAACAACCCAATTTCCGTTGTTATCCACATTTAAAATTAAATACAGACAACAAAACAAATGGTTTTCTGTCTGTATTCATCTGTAAAAATCGGTAACAGGGAGCCTTATTTATAATGCGCAGGCGCAGCACGAAATCTACATCGCCGCCGAGAGCAGTCAAATGATGAGGGGAGAAGGTGTCAGGACAGTGCAGAATCCAAAATGGAAATGTGATTTCAGAGATATTCTTTAAGGAGAATCTATACATTTGCTGATTTGCAATTGCACTTCACACGTCTCATGCAAAAGATGTTGTCGTGCTTTACCACAGAAAGATTCTTTTGAACTCGGACTTGCAAGTAATGTGGTACTTTGGCAGAGTATATTGAAGATTACAAAAGTCGTATACTGCAGTCGTTCAGAATTTCACACCCTTATCTATGGCGGTTATGGAGGGTGCACTATGGTCTGTTTGTTATCCAGAGTTTATTTTCCTCGGGCCATATACGGGCCATCAGCAGTTAGTTATCTGGACTAGTAGACACCCACTCGCTGCATTGATGTTGCTTTGAGTTAGCAGACCTGGATTGTAGTTTGCAGACTAGAAGCTGTAAATGGTAAAGAGGCAATACCGAGGCTTCGGCTTTGTGCTGCTCCTGTAAGCGTGCATTGTAATATAGTGCCTCTCGCAGCAGCCAGCTCCTTGCGGCTTGCATCTTTACGCTTAGCGTAGGCCTTGATTTTAACCTCTTGAAGCACATGGAGCAAGATACTTCAAGATGCAAACCCGCCAGGTGGGGAGGTGTCAAGATAGGAAGGATTATGTGACATTTATGAATGGGTCCGGTACCTGCAAAGCTAGGGTGAGCAGAATTTTAAAACCAAACACCGGGACAATTCACAAAAATAGAAGAAGGACTACACTTTTACTTCAAGCAAGCACACACATTGACAGCACTCCTCAGCAGAAAACTACAGAACAGGCAGTAAGAACCTACATAAAATCAGGGCACAAGTTCTAAAAAAAGAAGTGGGGGACTGACCAGGTTAGGCACTATGCAAGTGAAATCATGATGCGTGCCATCACAGGAAGTGACCTCGCTGGAAGTGACACCACAAGAAGTGACATCAGACATTAAGACCTCAAACATATTTTTATCAAGTATATCATGAGTACAATTAAGCTCATTATTAGATTTAACAAATGAGATTTGGCGTCAGGGTTGTGCCAAAAAAGTTGGCCAATCTCAACGCAAAATCTGGGCCTCAACTAATATATTTATTTTTTCAAACCCTGCCACAAAGAAATTGGCAACAAGGAGAAGCATGGCAGTAGATCTGTTCTGCTTCATTGGTTGCAAAGTCCACGTTTTAAAATAATATTGAATTGGTTAAGGCATCTGCTGTAAAGATGCCCAGTAAATCTAAGGGAATAGTAATAATGGTTAAGATAACTCTGGAGGTGAACACATTTGTTTGACTGATATGGGTTTTGAGAAGTCTCAGATTTGAATCAAAGTAGTAAACTGTTAATGTGTCTCTTGCAAATCACATCACGTTACATACAGATTACAGATTTTTATTTTATGTAGATAGTAAAGTGGGTTACTTCTTTAAACACAGAGATCCTTTTGTTACTTGCAGTTCATAAATTGTAAGCCTTGTAATATAACACAGTGAGCTATGACAGACATGTGACTCCTAAAACTTATAACCGTGCCTCGTGTAACTCATCTTGTACATAATTTATTGTCAATGCATAATGTGTATGTTACGTAAAGAGCTCCGACACCCTGCATTGGGTTGTGTAGTGCTTTAAAAGAAATAAAATAGTGCTATTGAAATTATTTGTGTACATACCAGCACAGACCAACAGTTGACATTCTTACAGTGCAAGCATCTCTACTATACAGGGACTGAACAAAGGCAAAAGCTAGCCTCTCTTAAGTACCTGTGAAGAGATAACAAGCTATGTGCCTTTGTTTCCCCTCTGTGGCATTTACATTTGAGTGCGAGGTTCCAGGCCACCTCCAGTAAGGATATTAAAAAAACAGGAGGTCTGATGGCCCCTTAATTTCTGTCTTTATCTGTGCCCAGCTGGAGGTGAAAAAGAAGCACCCTCGCTGCCTGCAGGTAGCTGCTGGGAATGAAAGTAGACAACGTACAGGCCCTGCTTAATGTGTCCCGGTGTCTGGATATTACACCGGGACCAGTTCTGCATATTTCTGTGGGGCCCAACTTCTTGGCAGGGGGGACAGCATCCACCCCGAAAAAATAGTGGATGGATGCCATGCACCTGCGTGTACCCCTGACTGGTGCCCTGCATAAAATGCAATTTTCAAACCCAGTAGCTCGCCTGTTAATTAAATTGCTTTCTTGAAACAACTGGTTTGTGAAACATAGAAAAGCGCATACTGTCATTTTCAGTCTACCCTCTTTAAAAACCGGGACATGAGCTAAAATTCCTGAAATCTGCTGGACAGCTGCTAAAACACCGGGACCCTCGGGTCAAATCCGGGACGCCTGGTCACCCTATGCCAAGGTCAGTCTTCAATATATGACCTGAATCCGTCTGCCAGCACTCTGCAGCTTCATGAATGTGGCCTTTCTCTACCTTACAAGTAAAAGTTGTAATCCATGCTCATTTACATCTTCAATTTCACACTAGTACACATCCCCGATTGGCCATTCCTTTTTTCTTGTTCAGCGCCTGCGTTTCCTGCTGCCTTTGTGTCCTAGGAGTTACTCACAGTGCAGGTGACTACTACTGCGTTGGCCTGCACAATTTTCCCCACCAGTGTTCAAGGCAGATGTACAGGTGTGGTACCGTACCAAAACCTATTCCTATCCACCCATGAGGCCTCATCCCCCTACCCGCCCCCCCAGGTGAGATGAGAATCTTCCCCCAAAATGACAGAGATAAGCTAACAACAACAACTACGGATAAGGGGAGGGTCCAAGGGAATATTTAAAGACCAAAGCACAGTTACAGCCCCCTAAACAGAACATATAAACTACAAGAAAGTAACTGTGGGTCTACTCTGAAAAGAATCTATGTAATCTGTGTATGTCTCAGTAAAAGGTGTCCGGCATGTGTATAAACAAGGCATACAATGTGATGCTTCACAGTGTGAAAAAATATACATCAGTTACTCACAAACTGTACCGCCCTTTTCATCATTTGGACCACTTCACAGAGTGGGGAGTCCATGTTGTTGCCACTTCACCAAAGATGAGGAGTGAAAGTGATTAGACTTAGTGTGAATGTTTGGACTCGGGCGATTAACAGCTAGTGTTTTATGGTAACTGAAAGCAGTGCATGAAAAAATTCAGTTAATAAAAAAAAAGTGCTCTATAAAATTGGAGAGTGAACGTAAACAACACTTTATTCAATAACTGTGCACTTCCAATATTTAAAAGCAATCTAAGTGCAAATAATCAGTAGGTTTAACAAATAGCTACTGACTAGATGTTTCTGGTCGACATGTTTCTGCAGATTGACTGATCCATTAAGGCATCTACTGCTTCATCAGGACTACTATTGACTTTGCTACTGCTTGTTAATGTAGAACAAGGACTAAAATAAATGAAAAGGATATCACCTGTTTAGTCCTTCCTGTCCTCCTGTGTAGAGGATATGTTTCCAGGCGTGGAAGACACCCAAACAAAAACAAAGACATACAACACAGATACAAAAAACATACAGGGAGGGGAGGTTCAGAGGGAAAAGATTAAAGACCTACTACTGGTTCATTTCCCCAGCAACATCATGTAAATCACAAACAAGAACCCAGGAGGTCTATAAGCCATACACTATACTGGCTATGCTGACAGAATCTACTACTATGTCAGTTAGTGCTGCAGTCACCATATAATAACTACTAAAGGTCAAACAAAGAATAACAGAGGAGACATGTGTGGGAAGTGGGAAAAGTAATATCTAGAAAAATGTCTAGAACAACGATCACAGACTGGTCAACCAAATCCAGTGCATGAACTTTGTGGATAACCATCAAACAAACCAAGTGATCCGTCCTATCATTTGGCCGTCCACACCGTGGCCTGGCGGGTCCCTAGATCATCTAGACCCCACGCCACACAGTAGATCGTTAATACTGGGTGCAGTCCACAGTGGAATGAACCTACAATTGTTTAGTGTTTTGTTTTCTTTTATTATTCAAACACTATGATTGGAATGTACTGCAGTATGACTTTAGCAGATTATTTTGAATAATTGTATGGAACATGGTTGATATATTGTTTAACAATTTTCAATTTTGAGTATAACATGTATACTTCTTTTATGTGCTACCAATGGAAATTTAATGTTATCCCTTATGGCTGTTTGATTGTCGAACAATTGAGAACAATGTGCATTACAAGGATGAATCTCTTATTAGAACTTATTGTAGCAGTTTATACTATCTAGCATTGGTAATATGTATGTTAGTACTGTATTTGTACCGAGGCTATATGGCACACACGGACACTTTTTTCTTTCTTTTTCTTTACCATTTAACTTAGATCTTTACTAATACCTAGTATACCAGACATATTGTAGTAGCCCTGAGGATTCTTTGGACCTATAGTGCGCGTATTACTAATGATGATAGATGAGGGGTTTTGTTGTCTTTGACTCTACTCGGACTCAAGATGAATTATTAGGTATATATTAAGCGTACACGGTTAGTCATACTCTTCGAGCGTACTGGATCGCTATGCATAACATACTGAGACAACTATTATTAATGTAACAATACGAAGTCCATTATAAACAAGCTAATGCTTGGGATCTTTGGGTTAACAGGATATTATAACCCAATACTGTAGTCTATTACTACAAGATGGCGCCGATTATCGTTATACTTTTCAAGCGTACTGGACCGTCATACATATTATACTGAGACAATTATTACTAATGAAACAATATGATGTTCATTATAGACAAGCCAATGCTTGCTTCTATTACTACAAGATGATTATCGTTTACGATATTAGATACTCCGATACGGCACCCTAATAGAACGCTCAGAACCGTTAAATACAATATGTTGCGATAAATTGGATTAATAAAGAAGTACATCGTTCTGATTAAATAGATATCAAGCTAGTGCTTGCGACTTTCGAGATTATTAAATACTTTAACTTACTACTATGATTTACACCATTATAAGATGGCGCCAATTATTATTTACGATAAATAGGTATTCCAATATGGCGACTAAACAGAACGCCACAGAGCAGCGTGGATTCTCGCTGCCGACTCGGAGGTATGTGTACGCGAATTTGGATTTTGGATCGTGTATTCTAAGCCTATGTTGAGGGTATATATAAATACTAGTCTCCTCTCTTTCAGGAGGGAGACGATTTGGTGAAGAAACGTCAGGATCCAACGATATTAAGATTGGGTAAGAAGAGTTGCGATTTATTAGCATTCATAGTACTCTCTGAGAACCATTTAAGTGAATTTTGGTTTTCGATCGTTACAGATACTTTCGGATAATATAGCCCTCCATCTTCATCATAATATCACGTATATATTATATTCTACGTTGAGGAGCGTCAGATTGACTAAGGATAATTTCGTAGTGTTACACACACACACGGTAAGCTTTGCTACCAGTTTGATAGGCAGTCCTGTGAGTTCACCGTTAAGAGCTGACATGATATGAATAGATAATATTATCTCTTACCTTTACAGTATTAATTCCCTGGATACTAGTGTTACCGGATATTTTGTTAAGAAATGCAATGTACGTCATAGTAGTATGTGTTTTACCTGATATCAGTTAATAATGCTTACCTTGCATTTTAGTAACATTTGACAGTCATCGTTTATCACACAGTTGAAGACGTACTACGTGTGATTTGTTACTTCAAGTGAGTCAGCTTTACGTAATTTGAGTCTATATAGTGTAGTAGCAACGAGTGGCAATAGGTATCACAGCCTGTCTTGTCTTTATAGATACAGCTTAGGAGAGATTGCATCCAGAGTGAAGAATTTGTTTATATTGGTGAGTGTTACTGTACATATATAATCTAGAATAATAACTAGTGGAGCGCGTTTCAATATGGTCTAGCTGATACTTAGGTATCTACTAACTTACCGATTATATGAATTGATATATTCATTGATAGTTACAGGTTGTTTTTCAATGATAGGCATCTTAGGTCGTTCGATACTTAGGTTTTCCCAAGTAGGGGTGTTAGGCTTCTGATAAAGTTTCTCTGAGGTCACTGAGATTACGAGATGTCAGGAGCATATTTGATACGTTTGGTGACTTTGATTTATGTTCACTTATAGTGATCAATCTGGAATAGGACAAGGAACTCATATATTCCATGATACAGGATTTAGTTCGAGGTAAATATGAGCTTACTAATATTTTACTGATAGCGCATGGGTTATAAGGTTTCCACTATATTTAAATGGGTTTTCTAACCTCTGTGTTTCTCACTAAGAGTACCTACTCTACTATTAGGTATGCATGACATAATATTTTCTTGGTGGAGATTACTATCATTTTTCTTCATCTCTAAGATATATTGAGTTCTTATTTTAAATATGGGCATTGTTTATGTTTTGGTTACAGCCCTGAGGAAGTCTAAGTGTTGTATAAATACACGACGAAACTCGTGTTGGCTGATGTACGGCAGATGTACCATCTTTACACTGGACTGTTGTACAGAATGTACAGTTACATTGTATTGGAATAAATTACAATTGAAGATACAAGTGACTACGACGACTTATGAATGGACTTGAATTCATTAGACACATTGTGACTTGCCAGTTATCTATAACTTGCAGTATTATATTACAAATTGAGACTTACAGTTATTAGTATTTGTGTGCTCAGAGGGTATTGACACATTTTGTTTCTGAAAAAAGTTTTTTCAGAAGTTTAGGGTGTAGGATGCACGCCCTCCCACTAGAAGCACCAACCGTTGATTTTGTGTTTTGAATTTACTATCCCTTGTATCAATTGTGGAGCGCCCATGAACTGTTAGCACCCATATTGTTTTTTTTTTTTTACAATTGTTGGCCAGTTTATGATGGTTGATGAAAAGTGATGAAGATACAGTGCAACCTACAGAAAAAGTGGTGAATATAAAATAGGGTGATGTGTCTAAACAACTCTTTAATCAGAACATGGCACATCCCCCAATTAAAAATCAGGAACAGCGCAAAAGACAGTATAAAACAAATGACTGTCGAAAATAGGGCCAACATGTTTCTGCCTACCGGGCAAGACGTCCCTTGGCTTTCATCAGGGCCACTGTTCTTACAATAGTTGCTACTGTTGTATGTGTGTGAATACAAATAAAACACCCAGCTAATCGGTGAAAAGAATATAAACAAAACCTGTAGGAACGATACAACCTGTACCTACATTCAAGTACTGATCCTCCTTGTCACTGGATATTCAACGTGATCTGGAAAAACGTGTGTACATCACTCTTCTTAATTAATAGAAGCCTTTTTGCATAATTCCAACAACCACACATGCTCTTATTCTTATCTAGTACCAATAATAACATGAAAAAACGTTATTGCTCACCCGGAATGACAGGGGACTGGACCTCACCTCACCTGGACCGTGCTCAGGTACACGAGGCCCGCACTGTGGAACAAATGGGCAGTATAGTGTATGGCTTATAGACCTCCTGGGTTCTTGTTTGTGATACAACACAGATAAACAAAGAGAACAAGATAACAGTATTTTCATTAGTTAAGTTATCATGCAGGGGATTATAATTCCGCTCTTTCCACCGAAAAACTGGTGGGAGAACCTCTAGCTCACCTTGAATGAAAGAGGAACGTGCCTCTCCTCACCTGGCTACAGCTCAGGATGATGGGGCACCGCTCTGTATTTTGAAAAGAAAAGAAAATATATGCAAAAGTCTGATGATTAAGCGACAGCTGAACCGTATTGTACAGGTTAAAAATAGATCATTCCCTCCATAACTTAGAGTTGCAAAAAAAATAATTTTCAATGTGAAGTGCAGCAGGATGGTTGTAAGAAACTGCTGACAGGTATATGGATAGTATGTAGTTAATCCTTTCTGGTGTCTCTTAATTCTCTGCTCATGATTCGAACTTACTCGCTTAAACATAGTTGAGTTCAGTTTATTCAACTAAATGTTTGCGTTGTTAATAGTACAAGGCGTTGTTCAAAGTGGATAAATACGATCTTATAAGCGATGTGTGTTAGATCCTCTTGATTTGAAAAGAGGTTGACAAAAATGTTTGTAAGCAAGTCGTTATTTATAATGTTCCACAACCTGCTGGCACTGTAAACAAGTAAGTGTCTAGTTTACGTTGCCACTGCCAGAAAGGAGATGGCTCTATGATCGTATCGGTAAAAAGATCGAAAACAGTGTACTAGATAGATTCAATCTCAGGGAGAAGCACTCCCTCGAGGTAGCGAGAGCCGACACCGGACCAGGAAGTGGGTACACAAATTTCCGTCTAAGCCATTCTATCCCTGGCAAGATAATCTCCGTAGTCGGATCGCTAAGCCCATAATGAAAATAACTAAGCCCATAGTTGCAACAAAGTAGCAAAAGAATTAGACACACGTTAACTACAGCTCTACTTGCGGCGCTTACCTGTCCGTCGGTACTCCTCACAGCCAACCGGGCTGTTTGGGGAGGTACCGGGACAGTGCTGGAGGCCGTCTTTGTTCGCCAAGGCGTGCATTCTGATTGAACTGTGGTTACGTCGGAAGGGTGCGACGTAATATCACGGGCGATGTCAAAAAGCTGGAATGCGTATTCATTGGCGATTCAATCAATCGTCATGACCTGAACTGGAGATTTGAAATCAGCATACGCCCATCCTCCTACTAGGTGTGGATGTGCATCGCCTACGCCACCAAACCCCTTGTGTATCTGGGGCATGTAGTAGCGAGGCAATCTACACCACGGCATGCATAATGATTAAAACGTGATCACGTCGGGAGAGTGCGACGTAATACCACGGGCGGTACCCTTGTTTAGTATTGACTTGCTTATTCATTGGTCCTTCGTTAGATCGTTCTGACCTAGATTTAGAAAGAGCAGACGCATATCTTCCTCCTTAATATGATTTCTAGGAAAATGTGCGCCGCCTCTGTCATTGAAACCCAGTGTAACTGGGGCTTATAGTAGCAAATCAAATGTGTCGCTTTTACATATCTTTAATCGCGGGTCAGTAATAAGACCACAAATATATTTTGATCAGTGTGACAGGATTATGACGCCCATGTTTAAGCTCTAAACCAGTTTAGGAGGGGTTATTTCTCTCTAATGGGTCTAGGTTCTCAACCCATATGCGAGAGAATAACGAAGGTAACGACCCTTTATATTTAGCAAATAAAATTAATAGAGGCAATAGGGGTAACCATGGTGCGATTCAAGCCCGGGGCAGTAAAACTCACCAAAGATACCCTCGAACTATGTTATGCCCTGCTCAGTGCTAACCCCAGGGTCTGATATATAATTATGGATGGTAACAATATAAAAGAAATTATCGTTAGGTCAAATCTTAGATGTCCAAGTACTCATTTGGTATACACTATATGATCTGTGTGACCAAAGCAAGGTATGTCAATCATGGTTTAGATGAACTAGTTTAGAATCAAAGTATGTCTAATGTATGAACATTGTGGTTCATAAACAGAGACACCAATTTGCTCCATTCAGAGGTTAAAGGAGAAATATAATTATGAACTGGCACAGGTAAGTGAACCTAATGATTGATGCCCAGAATGACACTAGAGCGACATTCATGGAATGTCCTCATTCAAGCCTGACTTATCAGAATTTAATTTGTACTCCCACTTTTGTTCAAGTTTGAAAAGGTATTTAGATATGTCAGTCACATGAGCTGGATTGTGTGGTTACTCCAATACAGTCCACTCAAAATCGGTGGGTTTGTGCCCTACTTCTAAGAAATGATTGGTAAGTCGGGTTGCTTGTTTTTTACACCCAATGGTACTCTTGTGTTCAGAAATTCTGACACGGATCTTTCTTGTCGTCATCCCGACGTACCTCAGATGACAGGGACACGAAATCATGTAGACTAAGTTGTTGCTACTACAGTTGGTAAATCGCCTCTGTTCCCAGGGGCGGCTAGTTCCGATGTCGACACTTGTGGAACGTCTAGTTTGTGGACCAGCTGCACAATTGCCACAAGGATGATGTCCTACCACAGGTGGCATGTCCCATAGTGTGCCTACTTGATGACGCAGTTTGGTGGGCGGTCTGGTATGTACCAGTTGGTCCCTGATGCTTGTACCTCTTTTAAACGCAAACAGGGGCTGTTGTAAATTATCAGTGCCCGTATTGAGGATCCTCCAGTGTTTTCTCACAATACGTTGAATAGCATTGGACTTGGTGCTGAAGGTATTCACACAGGTGATCCGTTCATTCTTTTCTTTAGGGTAAACTGGTTCGAGCAGTGACTCCCAGTTGTTATTGGCCGCTCTTTTCATGGACCTCCGTATTAATTTCTTGGGGTAATTTCTCTGACTTAGTTGTTTCTCAAGAGTCTTGGCATGTTTTAGGAAAGTCTCTTTGGTAGAGCAATTACGCTGAATACGTAGAAATTGGCCAAACGGCAAATTGTCGCGTAATGCTTTCAGAAGACAGCTGTCATACTGCAATAGCGAATTACGGGACATTGGCTTCCTATAAAGCTCTGATCTTAGACCTTCAGGGGATACCGTGATCAAAAGGTCAAGGAAGGCTAGCGAATGTTGGTCATATTCTACAGTGAACCGTAGAAAGGTGTTTCGTTCATTTAACCACTTGTGGAAAGATGTTAATTCTGCTTTCGTCCCTCGCCACACCACCAGAATATCATCAATGTAGCACTTCCACACTCGCACCGAGGCAAGGTACGGGTTAGTGGTGTGTAATACGCAGTCTTGCTCGAATTTGTGCATGTATAGGTTCGCTAGACTGGGGGCAAAAATACTGCCCATACTAGTCCCTGATATTTGCAGGTAAACCTTTTCTTCAAATTGAAAGAAATTTTCTTTCATAGCCAGCGAGGCCAAGTTCATTATCAGGGAGACAGGTGTAATAGAATCCAGGTCTTGTGCTCGTAGTAATTCTTCAATGACCTCCAGAGTCTCATTTTGGGGGATCGAGGTATACAATGACTCGACGTCGAAAGATACCAATAAGTCGGTCGAGGTATCAAACTCGATCTCTGGTAGAATTCTCAAAAGGTCTTTGGTATCTTGGAGGTATGTTGGCATAAGCTTGACCATAGGTCTTAAAAATATATCGACAAATGTCGATAAGGGTTCAAGTAAAGAACCAATCCCTGAAATTATGGGGCGCCCAGGAGGTGGCCGTTGTACTTTATGGATTTTTGGTAGTACAGAAAAATATGGCATCACCGGATGTGGTGTGCGTAAAAAGGCAGCTTCATTGGTGTTAATCCAGCCCTCGGACACAGCTTCTTCTACTATTTGTCTAATAATGTTAGGCAATCTCCCAGTTGGATCCTCTGTCAGCAGTCGGTAAGATCGAATGTCACCAAGCTGCCGCAAACATTCTTCCCTGTAAGTGGTAGAGATAAGCTAACAACATTTTGGCTTTATAAAGCATAACGATTCTCTGACCATATTTATTACAACCCACACACAATATTAAAACCATTTGTATTACATTAAAAAACATTAGCATTCTTGCATATTATTTACAATATGTACAGCACTTAATTAGAATAACGAACATAGAATTTCATAACAATAGCTCTCGAAACCATGACCACCCCCCAGGCACCTAGTGCATCGACAATACAAAGGTCTTGGGTCTGTGATCCCCCCCCCCCTACAACTTGCACATCACAAGGCAAACTCACCTTCTCCTTCAAGATAGAGGTAGCCTGGTCCAACATGAAATCTCGACCTCAAAACATCTATACCAGAGCCACCCCAAAGAAGGGATCCCCCTGGCACCCAACGGGAGATGGGCCTGGACAACAGGGCCATACCTTGGTCCCCTTGAGCCGTCACTATCCCCGACATCCCCAGAGCAATCTGCCATACCTTGGTCCACTGGCGCAGTCACACCCCACGACATCCCCAGGGCAATGTAATGGACTACCATGGGAGGCTTTGGACAGTCACTGTAGCGGATGTCCTGAGTTATTTTCTGTATACCGCGGTACCCCAGCCTTGGTTTGAGCCAAAGTCTTCCAATTCCATCCTGAATTCGCCTGCACTTCTATTCCTGATGCCAAGATTGTCCACCTGCTTTGTGTCCAAACATGACTCATTACCTGCCATAGGCCAGGGTGGTTTCCTGACTGGCCAGGCCTCCCCGATATGAAGTTATTATATCTATTGTTGCGAAAAGTTCTGTTTTGCAAAGACAACCACATTTTCGACAAAACGTTTGTTATATTTGATATATGTCTCTTTTCCCTGGCTGGGATTTCCCTGTGGCTCACATGGTGTCACTGCTAGAATGCTTGGTGACATTGTGGAATGTTGAGGGGTTGGCCTGTGTGTTAACTGGCAGTTGGTGGCAGGCAGGCTGAGTGACAGGGAGGTCACTCCTGGTGGGGTTTTCATATTTACATCTTAAGAACTTGACCTGCAACTCAACTTGAATAAAGATAACCTATTTATACTCCTGGCTCAAGGGCTTTTATTTACAACATTTTTAGCGACGATTGGAGGACCTGAAAAGAACCTACAGCGTGCAGAAAATAGAAAGGAATAAGGCACCTACAAAGACAAGAGAAACTGGAACTACTGAAAAGAATCAACAACTTTGTGGAGAGACTATGATTAAAAGAGACTAATGAAACTAAGCTTCATACTGGAAAAGAAACACCTTGCTCAAAACCCCACCAGTGTCCATTGCCATCTTGACAGCCTGCAGCCCAAGGCGTTTAATCATTTAATTAGTAAGTACAGTGAGGCAGATACAGGGAGGGAAGAAGAGTCACGGAGGGCAGATTTGTCACGATTTATGTGTGCAGCCCTTGTTTGAAGATCGATGTCTTCCTGTTGCACGGCAGAACTTAATACACTTGACCACAGAGAGAGAGAGAATGGCGCACTGTGCGAACATCCGACTCCGTGTTCTTTTGTCAATTAGCACTACGAGAGAAAGAGAGGGGGCAATGGCACGTATCCCGGGTTTTATCGTACTTTGAGAAAGAGACGTGCGGTTTGATTTTGGCCCCTGCGAGATAGATGGAGGTGTTGGCAGTTATGAGCGGAGCGCCAATTTATTTTGTGAGGATGTCCCAATTCCTTTTGCCCAATATATATCTTTTCTGTAACATAACAATATCAGTAACATAACTTTCAGTTTAGACAAATGAGATAACACCCTTTGTCTTTGTATTGGGGAACCCAAACCTTCAACATTCTATGAAATACTCTCATCATATTGGAAGGAAAGGTTGATGATATGTAACATGTTCTTCAAGGTACACAGTCTAAATATCGATTCCTAATTGTCGACCTACACAAATATCGAGTTGAAAATATCGAAGGTACAGAATTTCGATGTCAGGAATATCGTTGGACAGAATATCGACCCTTGGGTAAGTAATATCGAAATTATTTATATATCGATGTAAGTAATATCGAAGTTAGTAATATCGATAGCATATATATCGATGTAACTAATTTCAATGTTACTAATATTGATATTTCTATTATTTTTATGTATTTAATTATGAATGTGTAATATGTTTTTGTTAAGTATTTAATTTTTTAAAAATTATATGTGTATTATTTTGATATATTAATAATGGTATTTTTAAGTACATTTTATGTTTTTGTACTGGAGCGGGTTGTGGGTTTATAGGGGAATAGGGTGGGAAGTAATTAAAATATACTTAATTAATTAATAATTTTTAGGAATTATAAATTAATTTTAATTAATTTTAGTTTTTATTTCTGTAGCGGGTTGTGGGATTATAGGGGAATTGGGTGGGAAGTAATTTAATTGTAATTAATTAATTTATAATTTTTTTGTTATGGATAATTATGTTATTATAATTAATTATTAATTGGCAATTAATTATTTAAATTGATAATTTATTTTTTTAATTGGTAAATAATGTTTTGTTATTTCATTTTTGTAATTGGTAATTCATGTTTGTAATTGGGAAACAATTTTTGTAATTGGTAATTAATTATTTAATTGTTAAATAATTTTGTTAATTGGCAATTAATATTTTTAATTGGTAATTATTTCTTATTATTTGGAAAATATTTGTAATTAATTGGTAATCAACGTTTTATAAAAAATATTATTTGGTATAAAAACTAATTTTATTGTGTAATAATTTTTAATTGTGAATTATTTTTAAATAATTGTTTTGTAACTAAAAATATTTTATTGTTTAATATTTATTATTTGGTGAGTAATATTTAATAATTAATATTTATTGGTATTTGTTGTTAATTTATTGTGAATTAATTATTCAAATGTAATTGCTTTTAATAATTATTAATTGTTTGTAAATTATGTAGATTTATTTAAAAATTTAATTATACATTATTTCAAATATAAAAATTATTTATAAGTATGTTATATTTAAATTCTACGCTATCCAACGCTTTCCCTACTGTTGCACGCTCTGGAGTTGGAATAGTAATTTTTGCCCCTACGCTATCCAACGCTTTCCCTACTGTTGCATCCTTTGGAGTTGGAATAGTAAGTTTTTACCCCTACACTATCCAACGCTTTCCCTACTGTTGCACCCTCTGGAATTGGAATAGTAATTTTTACCCCTACGCTATCCAAAGCTTTCCTTACTATTACACACTCTGGAGTTGGAATTGTAATTTTTATCCCTACGCTATCCAATGTTTTCCCTACTGTTACACCCTCTGGAGTTGGAATAGTAATTTTTACCACTACGCTATCCAACGCTTTCCCTACTGTTACACCCTCTGGAGTTGGAATAGTAATTTTTACCACTACGCTATCCAACGCTTTCCCTACTGTTGCACCCTCTGGAGTTGGAATAGTAATTTTTACCCCTACGCTATCCAACGCTTTCCTTACTGTTACACCCTCTGGAGTTGGAATAGTAATTTTGATCCCTAAGCTATCCAATGTTTTCCCTACTGTTACACCCTCTGGAGTTGGAGGAGTAATTTTTACCCCTACACTATCCAATGTTTTCCCTACTGTTACACCCTCTGGAGTTGGAATAGTAATTTTTACCCCTATGCTATCCAACGCTTTCCGTACTGTTGCACTTTCTGGAGTGGAAATAGTAATTTTGACCCCTACGCTATCCAACGTTTTCCCTACTGTTTAACTCTATGGCATTGGAATAGTAATTTTTGCCCACCCGCTATCCAAAGCTTTCCCTACTGTTGCACTCTCTGGAGTGGGAATAGTAATTTTTACCCCTACGCTATCTAACGCTTTCCCTACTGTTGCACTCTCTGGAGTGGGAATAGTAATTTTTACCCCTACGCTATCCAAAGTTTTCCCCACTGTTTCACTCTCTGGAGTTGGAAAAGTAATTTTTACCCCTATGCTATCCAACGCTTTCCCTACGGTTGCACTCTCTGTAGTCGTAATAGTAATTTTTACCCCTACGCTATCCAACGCTTTCCCTACTGTTGCACTCTCTGGAGTGGGAATAGTAATTTTTACCCTTACACTATCCAACGTTTTCCCTACTTTTTCACTCTCTGGAGTGGAATAGTAATTTTTACCCTTACGCTATTTAACGCTTCCCTACTGTTTAATTTTCAGGAGTGGGAATAGTAATTTTACATTCTACCCTATCCAATGTTTTCATTACTGTAGTTTTTTTGGACTTTAAATAGTAGTTTTATTTATTTATGTATTTAATATGTTATTATTTTAGATACTGTTGTATTTAATTAAGTTTAAAAATATTGAAAGTATATTTAATTTTTTAATTTATTAAAAATATTTGTTTATTTGTATTTATGTTATTATATTATGTGTGTAGATATTTTTGTAATTTATAGTATACTTTAATAATTTATAAGTAATTAAAATAATTAATACAATGTATTATTAGGTAAGTATATATTATATGTTATGTTTATTTTTAATTAAAGTTATATTATTCAATATATATTATTTATTAATTTTAAACATTATTAAACATGTTTAAATATGTTTCTTTTATTTATAAGTATTATTTACTTTATTTTACTTTTTCTAACAGAAAAAAATGATATTTTTAACATTGATATTTTGGTTTCAATATTCTTGTACTTACCATGTTGTAGATAGGGTGTCGATATTCTTGCCTTCGATATTCCAGCGTCGATGTTCTGTAGGTCGATATTATTTCCGGCGATATTCTGTCATAAATTCGTTGTACAAAACAATAATAGACATCACCAATAGCAAAATAGTAATTAGCTATTGTAAAGAGTAAACAATGAGAAAGAGTAGTAAGAAAATATATAGAAGAAAATTGGATAAAGTGCAGAATGGAGAACGTAAACACAAAGGGAAAACAAGGAAAACAAGAAGTAGAAAAAGGAAGACAAATAACATATAACGTGGAGTAAATAGTAACAAAAATGCCAAAAAATACATACCTACAAAACGGACAATCAATTGAGTGTGGTGAAGCCACATGAGGAAGAGGATGCAAGTGGAGCCAAGAACAGCCAACAGGAGGGAGGTATCAGGCTACACAGAAATTCTATTTTGTGAACTCATCTACATATAGCAGAAGAACCTAGAGGGAAACAAGATCACATTAATTATTTAATTAATTATTAATTAAAATAAGCTTGTAAAGCGCCTGGTTACACTGACCAGTGTGTCCCCGCGCTAAAGTATTGGCCAGCCAGCTTCCTATGCCATCATGTCCCTCCACACCCAAACCAGTCTAAACCTATCCTCTGAGAAGTAAGTGTGTTTTCAGCTCTTTGCGGAAAACCACCTCCGAGATTTTCAGACGGAGCCTAAGGGGAAGGCTATTCCACATTAACAAAACATAAGCCCATAACTTAAGAAGACAAGAGCTATGCATTTTTATGA
This sequence comes from Lissotriton vulgaris, assembly GCF_964263255.1. NCBI lineage: Eukaryota > Metazoa > Chordata > Amphibia > Caudata > Salamandridae > Lissotriton > Lissotriton vulgaris. Next base: position 712,096,559 of record NC_141689.1, on the reverse strand, counting down.
TAAGTCTAAGTAAAATATTCAGAAACAGTAGAATAGAATTACAATGAGTCAAGTGACAACATATTTTAGGATGTCCATGGCTTCTCCTTTACAGCTGTCTATAAATTGTTGCAAATGGGAGGGATCCTCATAAGTGGTAGCCTTATTCTTATATGTCACTTTAAACAAAGGGGGGAAAGAAATCTGGCATTCATGGAACGAAGGGATGGCTGTATAGCAAGGAACTTCTTATGCATGTCAGCTGTAGAGTTAGCAAAGTCCTCAGTGAAATAATTAATTAGAACCAGACCATATAATGCAGCCTTTGATTTTAACTACTTAGGATAATTTCGAGATCAGTATGCTACAAGAAGAAGAGGATGACACCTCTAGGTTTATATGAAAATTATGGAGGGGAAGGAGGGTGACCAAGTGTGTGTGCTCTTCGCATTTTTAACTAAGTGCAATCTGGGATGTCTAGAACTTTGGGGGTGAAGGTTTGAAAGAAGAAGATGGGGTCTGAGCCTTCCACTCCTTCCGCCAGACCATAAATGCAAAGATAATTTCTTGTTTTTTCCGACTTTGAAAATCCTCTGCATGTTTTTTCAGTTGCAACACTTCAGATTGCAGCCATTGAGTAGCCTGTGGAGTGTCTTGAACTTCCATAAGAGTCCATTTAGCATTTAAAAGTTAACATTTCTAATTGGTTTCTTTCATATAACGCTTACGGGCCCGAATGTCATTGAGTAAAAGCTCTATGAAAATAGCAGTAGGAGTCTTTATGGCAGAGAGAGAATCTTTTTCTGCTATTGTATTAGTAGGGATATTTAGTTTCATTTTAAGGGTGTTTTGAGAGTGGAAGTTAAATTGGTACTCACTGAGAAAGAAGAGGATGCTGATGAAGTAGCAACGCAAGAAGCTCGCAAGGAACCTTCTATCCCATTGTCCAAGACGGAGAAAGAGTTGTGATTGTCAACTACAAAGCCTTTGGAAGATACAGCTGTAGTAGTAGTAGTATGCAGCTTCAAACTTTTTAGTTTTCCCCATTAAGTTGGCACAGTGAGTTTCAGTATGACAGCACCAGTCAGCTACAGAATATTAATGTCCTATCATAAACTGCATCAAAGGAATGCCAAAATGTAGAAGAACGTTTACGGAAATGGCGTAATGAGGGCTCGATAAGTAGGAGGCCTTATGAGAGAGGAACAAGGTGAAGGACTGTCATTATTTGCAAAAACAAAATTGCAGGAGTGACATTCCTGTCAGCACTTTTAATTTTTTTTTAATTATATTTATTCACACCAGAGAAGACATCTTAATAATACAAAACATAAGCCAGAAGCACCATACTTCAGAGCGAGAAACCCAGAATCTGCAAATTATAGTGATACAATGCACATTTCCCCACTGCCTACCTAGGAGAGGAGGAGAAAAACATAAAATATAAAACATGCACTCCTATAATGCCCATTTCCGTACTCTATATATAATATATGGCCTAACACAGTTTTCATACTTCATGTTGCATACAGTAAACTATGTTGACCCCCGCCCGCCACCTCCCCACTCCACTTCCCAATACATGCCCACATTTTTCCCCCCGCTTTCTTGCGTTTCTACCTCTACATGTATAAAGAGTTTCCAAACTCCTAGTAGCCGTGCTGGCCACATCTGAAATGTCGGTGGTTCCTTATCCTTCCATCGTGCTGCCAGCATGATTTGAAATATTGCTGTGCCTATAAACAAGCAATATTCTTGTTCCTTATTGCAGCTGAGTGAACTATCATGACCCAGAATTACCAGTGTGGGCGTAAGATCAAAGTCCCTACCAAATATGTTTCTCCAGGAACCCAATATCCCTGATTTTAAAGAGGTCAGTTGAACACAATCGAAAAACATATGCTTTAATGTAGCTCGTCCTTCCTCACACCTCGGTCACTGATCATTTTTCCACTTTCCCCATGCAAACAGTTTTGCCGGTGTAAAATATAGATTAAATACCGTCTTTTACAGCTGTGCTTTTAAACTAGAGGATAGGAAGGTTTCTGCCAACAGCTCCAAGGTTCTACAGATGTCTAAATCTGGGTTACTCGATTTTCCTGCCCAGGATGTTTCAGTTTTCTCCAGGTCATCAGGCATTTTTGCAAACAAAAGATTATATGCTGATCCTATTCTACAAAGACTGTTGCTAATTAACTCCATTAGAGGAATTTTCTCAATCATTATCGTTGGCCTGTATGCCATTAATATACTCCTAATCTGTAAGAATTTAAAGACCTGATTATTATGTATCCCAAACCTATGTTGTAAATCCAGAAATTGCGGGTGTTTGTTCCCCTCCAAAAAATCTCCAAAATAATTATACCCTTAGCCTCCCACTCCCGCCCCACTAAATCAAAGGCGGATTTAAAAAAATTGGAGTCACACCACAGGGGTGAATACTGTGTCGCATGAGGAATTCCCATACATTTAGATATTTGCTTCCACATATGCCCTGCACTCCTTATGATCTTAAACCGCACTCTACAGTAATACCCGTACTCAACTTGTTTTAACAGTAATCCTGCTGCATCCTTTCCTACGCTAGCTCGAATATTGTTGGTATTCTTTGCCCTGTATTATGACACTCCATTTCACCCACCTTCAGTAAGTATGATATTTAATGTAAAAAGGCAGCCCAGAAATATAATATAATATTCAGTATAACCAATCCCCCTCGCTCTTGCGTCAATGCCATTAATTTCAATGACCTCCATAGCTTACCATACTGCCAAATTAAATTTGAAAACATCGAGTTCATATTTTTAAGCATACTGTCATCAATTACTACCGGAATTGAACTAAACAGATAGAGAAATTTAGGTAGTATGCTCATTTTCAAAAGATTTCCGCTTCCTATAATTGACAAATGTAGGCCATCTATCCTTACCAACTCCGATGCTACAGATTTAATGAGTGGGTTATAATTCGCCTTTAATATGTTATCCACATCTGCCAAAACATGTACCCCTAGATATACTGCAGAATCCGCTCTCCTTTCGTCCTCATATTCCAAGTTCTGCATACAGACCACAATAGTTTTCTCCTCGTTCAAACTATGTCCTGATATTTTCCCGAACATCCCTGTTACCTGTGTGATCTCCTCGATGGCTTCCCCGGGGTCCGTTGTTAAGATCGCTACGTCATCCGCATAGGCTAAGACTTTTGTTTGATAACCCCTTGTCAAAACTGGTTTAATTTTATCAGTTCGGAGCAATTTTTCCAGAAGTGGGCTTATATATAGAGCTAATAAAATAGGTGAGCAGGGGCATCCCTGCCGGGTATCCCTACCTATCAGTACTTTCCCTAACTCCCTGCCCATTACCTGAACCCGGGCTTTAGGTCCACTGTGCATGGCTCTAATTGATCCTATAAACCCCTGGCCAAATTATTTTAGTTCTAGAATCCCCCACAGATATGCCCATGTAGCTCGATCGAATGCCTTCTCTGCACCTAGGAGGACCATGGCCTTCTGTCCCCCAGTTACTGACATGATAACAAACAAGGAGATTGTTCTCCGAACATGGTCAGTTGTTTTTCTTCCTGGTATAAAACCATGCTGCCACGGGGAGCCGAGACGGACAATGATTCCTCCTAACCTCGTTGCCAAGATTTTTGAGTATATTTTTATATCCGAGTTAATTAAGGAGATCGGTCTATATGACCCTGGATTCTCAGGTGGTTTCCCCTTCTTTGGAAAGATGATAATTCTATTCTCTCGCCATGATTCTAGGATAGTGTCATTATACTGAATCCCCTTAAACAGGTCTAATAAGAGAGGTATTATTAAATGCCCAATGCTTTATTCAACTCAAGGGTTATTTAGTCAGGGCCTGTAGCTTTTCCTGCAGCGAGGGATAACAGTGCCTTTTCAGTCTCACTCTGTGTAATATCTGCTTCTAGTTCATTTTTCTGTTCCTCATCTAATACCTCCCCCAATTCCTCTTTTGAGACGACCTGTCTTACATCTTCCAGCGTAACATTTCCTCTCTCGCCTTCCTCAGCGTATATTATTTGATAGTATTCTTGAAAGGCATTGGCTATATCCTCTGAGTTGGTAAATTCCGCACCCCCCACTTTAATAGTTGCAATATGATTCTGCACTTGTTTTTGTCTCGTGTGGAGGGCTAACATCCTTCCTACTGATTCACCACTCTCATATAGCCGATTATGACTAGTTTGATATTCCTCTGCTGCGCTTTCTGCGAGCCACCCGTTCATCTCTCCCTTGAGAACCAAGATCTGTTCCTGCTCCTGCTCCTGGTGCTCCCTTACTGCCTCCCCCTGCCTTATCGTACACACATACTTGTCTACTGCTGCCTTCAATCTTCTCATTAACTCCTTGTTCTTCTCATTACACTTTGCTCTTTTCCTGGCCTCATATGCAATGGTTTCTCCCCTTATGCCAGCCTTAAAGGCATCCCAAATTATTATTCTTGAGGCACTGTATCTGTTAATATCAAAGTATTCTACCGCCCATTTGCTTATATGCTCGTTTTGCGTATATGCTCGATGTAAAGCTTATCGACAAGTAGCTTCTTATCAAACGTCCACCGTTCCCTGTCCTGACTTCCACCTGATGTTTCCACCCCCAGGACTAATGGATTGTGGTCTGATATGATCTTAGGTAGGATTTGTATATCAGCTTTACTAACAAGTCCTTGTTTACAAAAAAAATAATCTATCCTTACATATTTCCTATGGAGACATGAACATAATGTACTGCCAGAACCAGGAGAAAGTTTTTTTGCCTGCCACATATCCACTAGCCCATGACTCCTTCTCAGGGATGTAAGTGCTCCATAGAGCTATGGTTTACGCTCTTGATACCTCACTAGATTATTAGTGGCAGATACAGTATCCAAAGCAATGTTCATATCTCCACAAAACACTAGCGGTGTAGGCCAATTAGCCAATTCCACCTCAAGATCTTCGAAGATTTGAGGGGCATCATAATTCAACCCATATACTGAACATATGGTAACACCTATTTCCAGCAGTGCTATGGCCCACCTTCCATACTTATCAGCCGCTTTACGCTTCACTGGTCCCAGTGATGTTTTAGCCAAAATGGCTACCCCCGAACATTCGACGTTTGCGCTGTAACTGATAATACATTATAGCCCTGCACATTCAGTAAATGCCTTTTCCCCCAGGGAAGATTGGTCTCCTGAAAACAGATGGCATCCAATGTATTCACTTTCACCAACTCCGATAGCTTTCCCCTTTTAGCTCAATCGTTCAACCCTGCCACATTAATCGAACAAATTCTTATTCTCGCCATCCTAGTTTAGCTTAACCTTTCCCAACCCTTTCTATGATGTGCAATAATGTTACTTTCAAACTTCGTTACCATTAAGATTACTGATTTATTAATTTGTTTTGTAAGGTATTTATCTGACAATTACTTACACGTCTTCTCTGTATTCATTTTCTCCGAATCTTAACCCCAAACCCCTCTCCCTCTCCCTCTCTCCCCTCCCCTCTTTGCCTCCTCCCATCTGAGAGACTCTCAGACATTCGTCTGTGTGTGATGAGTGCTTCGCACCAACCCGAGTGCCCATGTACAGCCCATTTCTGCAAATCTTTATTTTAATTTTACTCCTTTGTGTTTTTCCCCCTCACCCCTGCCTATAAGCAAAAACTATGGTATCCATCCATTAGGTGGAAGGGAACTCCACGATAAACACCATAAGACCGTGGACCAAGGTTTATTTTTTTCCCCCAGCCTTTTCCGTCTGATCGCCTATATCATCTCTCTCTCTCATGCTAGGCTATCAAGGTACTCCTTGGCTTTTATTTCTGACTGAAAAAACCTGGTTTGCCCATTCCAAATCACCTTCAATTTTGCAGGATTGTTTAAGAAAGCCTGGGCCTTCCTATCCTGGAAAGGCCTGATCATCTGCCTCAACCTCCACCGTCTTTCGACCCTGGTGTGGCAGAAAGCAGGCCTGACAAAATATGACACCCCATCTCTGGAACGTTTAGCCTCGGGCCTTGCTTTTTCAAATACTGCCTGTCTTAACAGGAAGCTACCGATATACACCAGTATAGCTCAGGGTTATGACCCTGCCCTAACTGGAAGCTTTTGCACAAAGGGTACCCTGTGTGCACGCTGAATTTCCAGAGACCAGTTCCAATCAGTAAGTTCTGGGAGTGAGTTGCTAAAAAGTTTGATAACATATCCGCGGATCTCCTCTCCCTCTGCCCCATCGGGTACCCCAAAAACCTGCAAGTTGTTTTGTCGTTGGCTGTTCTCGTGGTCTTTCAGTTTCCACAGGATATCAGTTAACTGTGCTTCCTGGGACTTAACCATCTCCTGGGTGCTACCCAACTCACTCTCTGTCGCGCCCATTCGTGTTTCCAACTCTGATACTCGTTCCCCGAATGTACTGCACGTCTTAGACAGTTTTCGCACCACACCCTGCAGTTTCCTCATCGAGGCTTGGGCCTTACGGCTGTCTTGTCTAGCTTCTTCGCGATGGGCGCATATTGCCTGCATGATGGCATCAAGTTTGGGTGATGAGCTGGCTTCAGCTACTACCTCTGGAGTACCTGTCAGCTGTACTGAAGCACTATAGTCCCATGAAAGTTCTTTATCCTGAGGACCACTCCTCTTCTGGATAGTGCTGGGTCCTCCATCTTCTGAAATCTCCTGCTCACTATCGCTCGATTCCGGGTTAGTGCTGACTGTGGCCTCATCCGTCCATTCCCCCCCATCCGAAACAGAGTAGCAGTCCAGCTCTTTTTCCAAATCCTTCTCCAGGTTTCCAATGCAGGAGCTCCCCTGCTTCTTTTCTGTTTCCGCCTGCAGCACTATCCGGGATGGGACATCCATTCCCCGCGTCCATACCGTTGCCCTCAGTCTCCGCTGGGTTACCCCTAGGTCTGTCACTGGGTTCACCTCCAACATCCCCCTCCCCCTCCCCAAAGCCTGGTTATTTTGTTCAGACTGTTTGAGATGTACTTCTTCTCGGGATATGGGGCTACCATTCTGTAAAGCAGGTGTGCCTTCACCTTCGCTGCTGCTCCTGCTGCCTCCCTGGAGCTGTTGGCCCTCAAGAGATCTACTACTGTCTGGCCGGTCTGCCTTGTCACCATTCCTTTTTTTTTCTTCTCCGAGAGGGGTTTGACCGCTGAGCCTGACTTATTCACGGTTCCGGTGCCAGTGTCTCCCCCTCAGTGCAGACTTGATGATGCTGGTGTTTTATTCAACATCTGATCCGCAGGTGATTTAGCTGTGAGGTTTTTTGAGGCTAGTCTAGTTTTAGCCTTAACTGATGCTGCCGCCACTTTCGGAGCCATTCTAGTTCTCCTGCTCTGCCGCTCTATATGTTCTATGTCCCAAGATGCTCTATTATCTTTTGAGCACTGCAGCCCCTCAGCCTTAGTTCCAGAACCTGCACAATCACCCTTTACTTTCCTCAGGCTTTTCTGCTCTGTTCCTGCTGTTCCTACTTGTGCCGTCTTCACAGCCTTCACAATCTGTGCTTCCACTGAGCAAAATAAAACATTAGAATGTCCTTCTGATGCCGCTGTTGCAACAGAAACGGCCCCACATACTGTACTGGCCGAGGGGGTACCTTTTTGCCCCGACCACTGGAGTCCTGTGACCAGCAGCAGTGGGAGCGCCTGAAACGCCGATTTCCAACCCAGCATCCGTACCAGGTCTTTCAGCCTGTGTGAGCCGAGCAGCGCCATCCCAATGCAGGCCGCCAATTGGAGACTCTGCCTCTGCAGATTCCGCGGAGCCAGCGGAGGTAGCGAAGCCGACGTAGCCGCCGCACAGCAGGTACGCCCCAGTGTCTAGTTCTCGTTCCCGTTCGCGAAGCATCTCATGTCCCTGGGCCTCGTGGCAGCTTCTTTTCTATGATGCAGGTGTTCTCAATACCCTGTGTGCGATCAGGCTTGAAAGCAACTCCTTAAAATGCTCTCGGCATAGTTTCTTTCTTTGTTTTTCCCTGTGGGCCTCGGGTAAGTGGTGCAAGCTACGGCCTCAACCAACCGCCATCTTGTCTCCCACATCAGCTACCCCTGTCAGCTCTTCTAGTGTCAATGAATAGAAGATGCCTCCAAACTTCAAGCGGCAAACACAGTTTTGTACTGCGGTATGCTGCAAAGATTCCCCATACATGTTAGCATGCCGTAGAGAAAGTATACGTTTTGTATGAGTAAACAGCTTGACCCTCATCCATGTCTGCACCAGAGATCCTCAAAAGGTGGCCCTCTCCGTCCAATGTCAAGGGATGCCCTGGCTAAACGAGTATTCTGAACACAGATAAATAGAATGAGGAGTAGACGTTTACAGAAGTACAGACTAATAACATGCATGGTTTTGTGAACAGAGCCACCTGTGTCCTTACTTCATCACATTAGCCGGAGCAGAGCCACACATGCATACACACACACGCCCATTCACTGACCAAGGTTGATGGGATTTGATTGCATATTAATTTCCCTTTTTCAGCTCAGATGTGCAAGTCTAAAACCTGAAGGCTTCCTGGGTGCTCTTTGAAATTATTCTTTGCGCCTTGACTGCTACTAGCGGTTTTCAGGGGTCAGCTACAGGCCTCTTTAGTTGCTTGTTTGAGGTCTTTTGTTTCCAGTACATTGCATATACTTAGAGTGGCTTTGGGTAAGCCATTGATCACAACTGGATGGCTCTGTATTCTGCCTCACTTCCCTATTCCTGATTCAATGGCTTTCCTCCCAGTTCTTGTGTTTTTCCAACCCATGAACATTTCGGTCTAACAATGATTTGAATGAATAAAATACAATTCTGCTGCTGACGCCAAATCTAGATTTGCAGTGAATGGCAGAGAAAAATGGTCCGCTTCCACAGTGGACATATTTTAATAAGATTTGTTGAAGTAAAGCAAAAAGCACTTAAATATAGTCTCTGTAGAAGTGCAGACATTTGTTAAAATATAACAAAATGCATTCAAGATGGTCACCAGCGATGCATATTAATCCATGGCAACTGACTTTTAGTGCATTTTTGGTGCATTCCAAGATAGCCATAGCAGATGTGCATTCACATTGGCTTTCTATGATAAAAAAAAGCATTTGCAAAGCTAATAGGATTGTTACTGAAATCTGTTGGGTTTGACATTGCTTGTTTAGTAGGTATGGAATCCCTGTGCTCGAAACATCCTAATATGGGGATGAACAAAGTCAAAAGACACAGGCACAACATTTCACCCATAGGTGAGAACAGCAAAGTATTTACTTTCTAATGGTGGCAGTTACATATTTGAGATAGTGCCCGTGTTGCCAGGGAAAGCACATTGCTGAAAGTGTGAGACAAGGTTATGGAAAACATAGCATTTTCACATGTCTATTTTTTTCACAGGCCTTTGAGTCTGTTGGTCAACAACAAGCATCTTGGCCTGTACCAGGTAGTTGTATGTACGTAGGCACATGAGCAGAGGGTAAATAACAGCTTGGTGATTTGATTGAGGACGTATAGCAAACGTTTATTTTTTCAAAGACCTACTCATTTAAACAGCCTTAAATACAAAGTCGTGAGTTAATGTTTACTTTTGACATCTACAGTAATGTGAAGTTAACAAATATGATCACAGTACCATTAAACTGGGCAACAGTTAAGAACCTTTTGTAATAATGCTTACAGTCGCACCATTGTGCTATGATCTGCTATATAAAAAGATATTACGTCTATATTCATCTGACAAAAGTCACCTGGGCAGTGCAGAACACTACATATATGTAATATCAGCTACCCTTACCAGAAAGTAGGAAAGACCCTTCATTTTAAGAACCCATAATGACAATTCATTGAATGCTTTGAAGTGAACGGAGGACTGTAGGAAGCTGGCTATGTATATACTATACTAAAGTAAGGTATAGTGTGCACAGAGTCCAGGGAGTCCCCAGAGGTATGGCAGAGGATAAATTAGGTAAGTACTAACAGCTCTCTTTGTGGTAGTGTGGGGGGGCAGTTAAGCTTATCCAGTGGGTGTGCTAAGCATTTATTGTATTCACCCACTCAAGAACTGATTACACACACTCAGAGACGGAATCCAAACCAATTGGGTAAGTATAAAAAAGGTCCTCGTGGTGTTGAGCCACTCAAACTTGGCTGTTGGCGCCTGGGTCCGGGATCTGGTTTTGGAGTCTTTGTTGAGCAAATCCGGGGTCAGAGACTGCAAGATGAGTGCAGAGCAAGTTCTCTGGGCTCTAGGGGGTAGCTGGATACACCGGTTTCTTCGCAGTAGGCAGGTCGGAGTCGTGACAGGCCGGTAAGGATGGGGCAAAGGCATTAGATTTCTTCTTCTTCCTGGGTCAGCACGGCTCTTCGGTCCTTCTTCTTTCTTCCTCGAATCTGAAGTGGTAAGGTTCAGGGTTGCCCCTAAATACAACATTTTGTAGTGTTAAAGGGGTCTGTAGTTCAAGACCAATGGTCCCTTACTTGAGGTGGATATACCCCTATTATGCCACCCTCCAGTGGGAGCAGGCATGAGCCTCTCCCTAATTGGCGGGTTCCCCTAATCTTCAAGATGGAGGGGATTGCGATGTCTGCTTCACCTCGCCTCCCCCACCTGAGGGGTGGGATTGGCAAAGGTGGACACACCTCTCCTTAGAGCTTGTTTATTTCCTATTGATTCTCCAGCCCAACGTGGGGGGCCAAACCGGTGAGAGCCAGTTGCTGGGGGATAAACAAAAGGCCACAGCCCATCCTGGGGGAGGAGGCATGACATCTCTGCCCTGGATGGGCATTGTTTCTGGACCCAGAACGGAGGCTCTCTACCCAGGGGTACAGTAACCTAACTGGCGAGGGCAAATGGAACATCAGTGTGGGTTTAATGTGCTGAGGAGTTTGCTACCAAACTTCCCAGGTTTTAGTTAGGGGTGGCCGGAAGTCACGGAAAGGACTATCGCGTAGAGGCAGAGAGATTGAACCAATCTCCATGCCTCTCCGCGATATTTCCGTTACGCGAGCCCGCCTGCCCGCCCCCCTTATTAAATTATATTTAAAGGCTAAAATACAACTTAAATAAAACTTACCTTATTGCGCCGCAAACGTCCCCATTGCGGCTTCATCTTGGAAACTGTCAGGACTGCGCATGTGCAGGCTCCCGCGCATGCGCAGTTTCCAAGATGAAGTCGCAATGGTTTTATTTAAGTTGTATTTTAGCCTTTAAATATAATTTAATAAGGCGGGCGGGAAGTGGGAGGCGGGCGGGAGGCGGGCGGGCAGCCAACTTCCGTTCAACCCGTGAATGTGCGGGAATTCTCCCCGTTTTCCGCCTTCTTTGCGGACGGCTGAAGGTGCAAATTTCTGCACATTCTGTGGGCGGAACTGAAATGTACTCCCACCCCTAGTTTTAGTAAAGCCATTATGGGGCTGTGGAGTTCGAAACTCCCAGAGCATATACTCTTTATGGCTTTACTACACTTACAATGTCTAATAATGGAATTACACACTGTAGGGGTACAGTGCCTATGCCACTGTTCCCTCGCCTGGGGCGAGGGCACCCTGCTAGAGGGGTGACTTACCCAGGCCCCAGGCAGTATGTTGTAGGTATGGCACACAGGTGCTTTTCTCTGCACCAAAACACACAGCGTGCAATGGCAGTGTGTGGGCATTAAGGTACAGGGACTCTAAGGGTGGCACAATAAGTGCTGCAGCCCTTAGAGGTCTTCCCTGGTGTCAGTGCCCTTGGTACCTGTGGTACATTTCACTAGGGGCTTACCCATGACCAGGGATGTGCCAATTGTGGATACAGCTTTGGGAAAGAACACATGCCCTGGGAACCTGATTGGCAGGGGCCCAGGGCACACCAAGTCAAAAGTGCATAGTATGTCAGGCAAAAAGTGGGTGGGAACCAAGGGGCACTTTCCTACAAGGATCAAATAAGAAAATTAAACACAAAGGTCTTCGTTCTAAAAGATGATATTCATTAAAGCCACATGCTATTGTTCATTTTGCAGAAATATGGTACTGCTTGATTTTTCTTTTGATTCTACAAGTGTAAGGGTGGTGGTGGCAGGATGGAGAAAGTCAGAGAGTGGCTGACATGTGATAGTAGATCTGGGCATGAGAGTGAGTGTGTTGGGTAGTTATGTGGGGCATGAGAAAGTGGATGTGGGGCATGGGAAAGTGCATGGTATTATTCTGGAAAAGGGATAAGAGACCAATTAATATTTCGAAACTCAAACATTTTACTCCTTACTTTAGGAAGTTGAGAGTAGAATGATTTCTAAGGGTTTAAAAAGTAATTTAATGCACGTTCGGAGTGTTGTCAAGTTAGTGCATATTTAAACATTGCTTTATTTAAAGTTGTGTTACATAGTTTGCAGCTGGAAATTCATGTACAGGAAAATATATATTTTTCACTTTAAAGCCCCTCTCCAGCCCAGGCTGTAATAACAGTAGGGCGCCTTCTTGTGGCCGGTCATTGATGTGGACTTTTTAATAGAGTACTGGTGCTGGAAGCTTGAGTTGAGTTCTGAATATCATTTAATACATATTTTTCTCTTTGGAGTAGGTACCTGATTATATGCAGTCAAGGATGCCACTATGCTATTTATCTGGTGTGTTGGAGGTGGAAGAGTGCAATTAGAGGGCAAGGGTAGCTGAAACGGGGTTAAAACTTTTGGGCAGGGGATAAAAGCGTATGGATGGAGGTTATGAGTGTAGATATGAGGTAAGAGGGTGCGAGAGAGTAGATGAAATGGTAAGAGTCTCAAAAGAGGAAGCGATTGGTTGAGTTAATTATCGAGGGGGGCTGGTCAGTGAAATAATGTTTTTAATTCTGCAGCACACACTGCAAATGATTCAGCTTTTATTGATGCAGTTATTTTTTAATTTTGACTAATCTGAAATTGTTGACTTCTAAAAAATTGAATTGTCTTCTACAGTATTTATCTTGGGCGCTTTTATTTCCTGTGGCATGTTAGTTTTGATGCCAGTTCCTTGACCACTTTTTCCCCCTTCCCGACTTTGCTCAATGAGGGCCAGATTTACTTTTCTTTTACGCAGCCTAACACAGCACACTAACTTGCTGTGCTGCGTCGTGTGAAACAGATATGCACCATATCTACTAAGATATGGTGCCCTTCTGCTCTGCCCAAGTGCTGGCACACTATGTGCTGCCTAGCATCAATGCAGGGTGCCGGTGGTACCAACAGGTTTGTTTTTTGCAGGGGGAATACCTCCCTGCACAACAACAGAAGAGGCATATTCCATTTTCTATATGTGCTGTACAATGAAGCACACAGGGAAAGAGGATGGTACGAACAGAAATAAAGATATTTCCCATGTTACGCCTGTTGAGTAGGCGCACAACTTTAACACAAGCCCAGGTTTACAAGTCTTTGTAAATCTGGGTTTACGTCAAAATACATGGGTGGATGCATGGGAACACCCATGCTCCATCCATGTAATGCCAACCCAACACAGAGTAATGCAAGGTAGTGCTATGCACCGCATTGCGTTACTTTGTATTAACTAAACAACACAAAGCCGCAGAATGGGGCTTTGCGTAGTTTGTTAAATACCAAAAAGGATTTTGGATTGGGGTGTGCCATAATAGTGATGCAACCCCGACGCAAAATCTTACTAAATCTTGGCCCTAAACTCTATCCTAACAGTCTCTTTTACCTAACCTTGACTTCACCCTTCAATCCTTCTGTTTTAATGCAGACAGCTTTAAATATATTCCCTCCTCACTATGTCTCATCCTAGTTTTACACTATCACGTGCCAGCTGTATTTTCAAGTAGATAATCTGGTGTAGTTGTTGTTACCTTTCATCCCCAGCCTTCTCTCTGAGCATTTCTGCTGCACGTGGGTCTTATCGCATCTATTGCTTCAAACGTATCACTTTTCTTCAGCTGTTAACCAAACTACGACCATTTTGTAATCTAGTTTTACTGTCCAAGATCAGGGGCACTAGCTCTCTACAGTTCTTTTGTTCCCTGGAACTCTGTAACTTAGTACATTAAAACCGTGAAAACATTATTTCATAATACATAAAAGGGAAACATTTTAGAGCTACTTCAGCATGAATATATGTGCTTGATTCAAATATTGAAATATTAAAGCCCAGTTTTGCTTCTTTGTGCTACATTGATTGTACAGTGCTTACATTTAATTTGTTGTTTTGTCTAGATTGAATAAGCATGGAAGTCCTCCCCGATGCGACTTCTCTCTCTGCTAAATTGGAAAAAACTCTTGTGCAATACCACAGCATTGAAGACAGCGAATGGCGAGTAGCGAAAAAAGCGGTAATACTTTTGTGTTTTTTCTCCCGATGGATTAGTAGCAAAGCAAAGGTTTTAAAGTTAAACTATTGTTGCTGGAAATCTTTTTCTTGGGATGCTTACTAATCAAAAGGGCTTCTAGTTGGAGGGTTTGCAGGTTTTTTTTTCTTTTCGGAGGGATCTTGAAATGGTCATATTTATTGCCTATGGGCTTGATATAAGAAGGTACTTTGCAGTCACAAAGCTTGCATTTTGCATAATCACGGGGTTAGTGATTGCAGAATACCTTTTAACTTTTTGCAAAAACAGTTGGAAAAACCTTTCCAACTTGTAATAAGGGGTGCTGCAACCCTGCCACAATAGCAATTGGCATGGGACACGAAAGGGGCATCCCCCTCCTATTTGCAAAATAGAGGGGCATATATCAATGGTTTGCAACTGCACCTTTAGTCGCAAACCATATATTTCATATGTATGCCTCAAAGGGGGTGATATCTGATTCACATACCGAGAAATGTTCTTGGGTACCACTTGCTGCTCTCCTCCATGTCTTCCCAAATGAGAAACTTTCTTCTTACCACAGCACCAGTCCCGTGTGTGGACACAGTCTGCTTTAAAATATAGATTTATTTCCATTTTTTTTCTTAATGTTAACGAAGAGACAGAGATCTTGTTTTCCCTTAAGTTATTAATTCTGCCTGATTGTGCCGCTGCCTGTGCCCCAATCCTGTAGCGATTTTGGCTCGCTGCCATTTTGTCTTAGTTGTTGTTGTTGTTTGAGCCTCCCTACCCGGATCTCCGCCCGCTCCCACCTCCCAGCTGACCCTCCCTCCCACTGATACTTATCAGCCTCGATCCCCGTGTGTTACGCTGTGACCGCCCTGCTTCCAGCAGAAACGCTGCTCCCCGTCTCTAAGTGGTATCGTAGCGCTATACAGCCACACCGCTGCCTGCCAGCTCGCCTCACTACCGCTATTGCCATTACCAGAGATCGTATAGTATATTGTTACGTAGCGCTAGGTTACCTGACTGTTTGCATTAGCGCTAAGCGTAATCATTTGGAAGCGCGAGACTGCCTAAGTGCGCTGTAAGTCTGTTCTCAATTGTGCCGATTGTGCCTGATTGTTCTCAATTGTGCTGTGCTGCTTAAGTTATTAATTCTGCCTGATTGTGCCGCTGCCTGTGCCCCAATCCTGTAGCAATTTTGGGTCGCTGCCATTTTGTCTTAGTTGTTGTTGTTGTTTGTGCCTCCCTACCCGGATCTCCAACCCGCTCCCGCCTCCCAGCTGACCCTCCCTCGCCCCTCCCCCTTCCACTATCCACATATGTCAGATGCTTGTGCGCGCAGCCGTCACGTGCAGCGGTCGCGCCCTATGCGCGCCGAAGGTGCGCCAAAGGTAAGCCCGTCTACGCCCATCCGCGCCTGGACCGCGCCCAGGACCAGACCCCGCAAACCCCTCTCCACCCGCATAACGTACGACGCCGCAACCCTCTTTGCCCTCAACCCCGATCGTACACCACAATGCTGCAAAGCTACCCCAGGACTCACCCATGGACCATTCACCTGCCGCCCCTGCAAGTTCACCTGCATCAGGAACCACACCAATTCCACTTCCCCCAAAATCAACTCTGACCCTAACCACCTGAAGTGCATCCTGCTGAACACCCGCTCGGTCCACAGACACGCCACTGAACTTTGGGACCTACTCGACACGGCATCGCCGGACATCGCCTTCCTTACAGAAACCTGGATGAACACCTCATCAGCGCCCGACATCGCCATAGCCATCCCGGACGCTTACAAAATCATCCGAAAAGACCGCACCAACCAAACAGGAGGCATCGCCATCGTCCATAAGAACACCATCCGAATCACGACCAGCTCCGACGATAACCTCGCTACCGCCGAACACCTCCATTTCCAGATCCACACCGACCCCAGGACCACACTTAGAGGCACCCTCATCTATTGACCACTAGGAACCCGCACACAATTCAACGAAGACATCACTGACTTCATCAGCCCACATGCCCTCAACTCCGAGAACTACATCCTACTGGGAGACCTCAACTTCCACCTGGAAAAGAAAAACGACAGCAACACCACCACCCTTCTGGACAACCTGGCCAATCTCAGACTCAAACAACTTGTTGACACCCCCACCCACCTTGCCGGACACACGCTCGACCCCATCTTCACCTCCAGCAAACATATCTCCTTCGACCACACCACAGCTCTCCATTGGACGGACCACAGCTGCGTTCACTTCTACTACAAAAAGACCTTGACCCACAACCCCCCACAACCTGCTCCTCGAAGAAACTGGAACAAAATCACCACCGAACAACTCTTCACATCGCTTAACCAAAACCCTCCTGCCATATCATCGGACCCAAACCAAGCCGCCACCAAACTCACACAATGGATCACCCACAGCGCTGACGAACTAGCATCCTTGAAAAACCTCCAAATCAAACTAGGTAGCAAAAAGGCCCCCTGGTTCAACGATGACCTTAAGAAATCCAAGAAGTTATGTTGTACTCTCGAGAAAACCTGGAGAAAAAACCCAACCACTAACAACCTGACCACCTTCAAGGCCGCCACCCGCAAACACCACCAATTGATCCGATCCACCAAGAAATCAGCATTCAAGGACCGACTCGACAACAACGCCCACAACAGCAAGGAACTATTCAACATCGTCAAAGAATTTACCAACCCCACCGCCGGCACGAACGACATCACTCCCTCCCAAGACCTCTGCGACTCCTTATCCTCTTTCTTCCACAACAAAATCGCCGACATACATAACAGCTTTGAAAACCAGTCCAAAGAACAGTCCTCTCCACCCACCCCCGAACCAAAACAGAACTCTCACAACCTTCGCGCCTGGAACCCAATCACTACTGAAGACACCATCCGCCTGATGAACTCCATCCACTCAGGATCGCCAACCGACCCTTGTCCCCACTACATTTTCAACAAAGCAGACTCCATCATCGCACCCCATCTCCGCGATGTCATCAACTGCTCCTTCAACTCCGCTACCTTCCCAGAAAGCTGGAAACATGCCGAACTCAGCGCCCTCCTGAAGAAACCCACAGCAGACCCATCTGAACTTAAGAACTACCGCCCCATCTCACTCCTCCCATTCCCTGCCAAAGTCATTGAGAAAGCCGTCAACAGTCAGCTCGCCGCCTTCCTTGAATCCAACAATTCCCTCGACTCCTCACAGTCCGGCTTCCGAGCCAAACACAGCACCGAAACTGCCCTCATCGCAGCTACAGACGACATCCGAACGCTACTGGACAACGGAGAAACAGTTGCCCTCATCCTACTTGACCTCTCCGCCGCATTCGACACAGTCTGTCACAGCACCCTCATACAACGCCTCAGCAACGTCGGAATACATGGAAAAGCTTTGGACTGGATCACCTCGTTCCTCGCTGGGAGAACCCAGAGAGTCCGCCTCCCCCCATTCAAATCAGAGGCCACCGAAGTCATCTGCGGAGACCACAAGGATCATCACTCAGTCCCACCCTCTTCAACGTTTACATGAGTCCCCTCGCACCCATCACGGGACAACACAACCTCAACATCATCTCCTACGCAGACGACACCCAGCTGATCCTCTCCCTCACCAAAGACCCTAACACCGCCAAAACTAATCTACACGAAGGAATGAAAGAAGTAGCCGAATGGATGAAGAACAGCCGCCTAAAACTAAACTCGGACAAAACGGAAGTTCTCATCTTAGGATCATCCCCTTCTGCTTGGGACAACTCATTGTGGCCACCGGCCCTGGGTACAGCACCTATACCTACAAACCACGCACGTAACCTGGGCTTCATCCTAGATTCCTCCCTCTCAATGACCAAACAAGTCAACGCCGTCTCATCCTCATGCTTCAAGGTACTTCGCATGCTCAAAAAAATCTTCCGTTGGATCCCCACCGAAACAAGAAAGACTGTCACCCACGCACTGGTCACTAGCCGACTGGACTATGGAAACACCCTCTACGCCGGAACCACAGCCAAACTACAGAAAAAACTCCAACGCATCCAAAACGCCTCAGCCAGACTCATATTGGACATCCCCCGTCAAGCTCACATTACCGATCACCTGAAAGACCTCCACTGGCTCCCCGTCAACAAGAGATTATCGTTCCGTCTCCTCACCCACGCTCAAAAGGCATTCTACGACCTAGGACCCGAATGCCTCAACACACGTCTGTCCTTCTACACACCCACCCGCCAACTACGATCATCCAATCAAGCCCTCGCCGCAATTCCGCAAATCCACAGATCCACCATGGGAGGAAGATCCTTCTCCTACTTAGCAGCTAAAACCTGGAATTCTCTCCCCACTCACCTCGGCCTTACACAGAAGCACCTTTCCTTCAGAGAGCAACTTAAAACCTGGCTATTTGATAAGTAATACACAAACCTCCCCCAAGCGCCTTGAGACCCTCTGGGTAAGTAGTGCGCTATAAAAATTCCTGAACTTGAACTTGAACTTCATCCCTGCATTTGCAGGGAATCACTCATTGGGCGTTGCCAATTGCGAATGACTAACTAATATTCATTAGACGGATCGTTTTTTGATCCACCTCCCACAAATGTATAATTTGTGATACAACATATTGGTACATAGTTCACATTTCAAATTGCATTCCTACATGCAAACAAGCCGGTGTGCAAATTGCACATCTGTGCTTTGCTAATGATAAGTCGGATGCTGTATTTTCTCTATTTTCATCTTGCTTTCATTTGCATAGAGGACGTTTTAATGTTATCTGATGCCAGCGGAACTCTTTAACCACATCCATCAAAAAGGAAGGAAAGCAGACAAGCAGTCAGGTTTCAAATAAGGTTTCTTAGCAGCTATCTAAAAAATCAATTTGTTTCTAGAATTTTTTTGCTGGAACTTTGGAGACTTCAAACAAAACCAATTTGCAAAATGTATATGTTCTTAAATGCAAGAAATTACTCCTTAGAGACTAGGGGATGATAGCAAGATGGAGGTATGTCTAAGCTTCCACAACAGTCTTGCCAAGGATACTCTCTTCAGGGTAACCAGAGACTTTTTAAAAGTATCCTTGGCTCAACCTTTAGCAGCATGGACCAAACACAAGACTTACTTGGTAGAAGGTTATTGGCGGTGCAAGGATCTACAACTCAGATAACCAATACCAAGAAAAGATATGAGGCCCAATTCATGCTCTTAAAATGGAAAAAGTATAAAATGAAGGAGAAAGCAGTGAAATAAAAGTTGATGAAAGGCAAAGAGAGCAACAGATAACATGCTACTATGGAATGCAAATTAACTAAATGGGAACACGTACAAAAAGTTTAAAGAAATGACTAAAGGCCTGATTTAGATTAAGGTGGTAAAGGAAATCCCTCCAATTTGTGGAGCAAAGTTAATTCTGAACTAGCCTGAGAGTACTGGCCTGAGTTGGTGGGTTTGCAGGGTTTTTTTTCTTTTTGGAGGGATTTTGAAATGGTCATATTTAGTGCCTATGGGCTTGATATAAGAAGGTACAAACTCCTATACTTACCTACAAAATTACAAAAATATCGGATACACAATATCGACATACATAAATATCGATACCACTAATATCGATGACATACATATCGAAATAACAAAATATCGACCACCATTACAAAAGATACACAAAGTAAAAAATATCGAAAACAACATTATCGACAACACTAATATCGGACATTTTAAAATATTGACGAGATACTATAGGAATAAATGCAAATATAAAATGACAAAAATAATATTTCATTACTATAAATAACTAAAATAAAAATTAAGTTATATAAACCCTTCTACTACATTAAAAATTAAGTAACACATAAATAATAAAAATATCACTACAAAAACTACTACATAAATATTAACATTATATATAACAATGCCACATTTTTTTTATTATATAATAAATATAACAAAAACCTTTTAAATAAATTAATTTAACTATACATACCATACTACTAATTAGCGTTTTCCTTATTTGGAAACTAACCACCTCAAAAAAAATTAAAACTATACAAACTAACCAATAAAAACACTGCAAATTCAAATTAACCAATAACATACTAATTGCAACTTCAAAAACAGTATAGAAACAGTTAAAAATCAAACACAATCCACACCCAAAAAAAAGAAAACTACAGGAGAGAAAACTTGGAGGACTTCAATTACAACATATAACATATAACAGAAAAGAAACTGCATTGAAAGTAAGTAATTAAATTAAACTTAATAATACTAACAGCTAAAATGTTCAAAAAGCTCAAAAATCATCTAAATAGTAATGAATCTTTTCTTTTTATTTTCTCTTCCCACTACAGCTTAATCTACAAACAACAAACAACCAACAGAAAACTCCAAAAAGGATACAAATAACTTAGGGGGTCATTAGGATGGCGGGTGGACTTAGTCCGCCCGCCATCCTTTCAGAGTTTGGGACCGCCCGCCATAAGAGCGGGGGTTCCGTGGGGGGGATTAGGATGCGCCCGCCACTGTGGAGGGCGCATACAGCATTTTTAGCATTGTAGCGGGCGGTGCTCTCAGCACCGCCCACCAAATTGCTAAAAATGCATATATGCATTTGCATTAACAAAGGGGCAGGCACTGCGCGGTGCCTGCTCCTTTGTTAATGCAAATGCAGGGAGGTACCACAGGTACCCCCCCTGTGTGCACCCCCCACCTGTCCTTCACTCTGGGGGCCCGCAGGGGGCCCCCGAAGTGAAGACCGCATGCCTTTCCGCATCTGTTTTGGACCATGCTAATATGGCTGACGGTGTCTAATAGACACCACCACCATATTAAACGTTTTCCGCCCCAGCCGCAAGGCGACCGGGCGGAAAAGCAGCGGATGGTCTTTCCGTCCGCCGCCTCCCCTCGCCATCCTAATATGGCGGGGGGAATTTAGGTGCGGATGGCGGGCAGATTGCCCCCGCCAGGCTGGCGGTGGCTACCGCCAGCCTGGCTGGGGTAATCTGCCCGCCATCCTAATGGGCCCCAAAGTATTTACCAAACCATTATAAAAGAATAGATCAAATTAGCCAAAGTTAAAAGTAATAGCAAAAGCACTAACTGTCAACTATAACAAATATAAGAACAATTAATACAAACAAATGTACTTTTAATACAGAAAGAAAATACAACTAAAAAGGAAACACCAGCAAATTCTAAAACAGCATTACCATCAATGTAAGTATATAATATAAAATGTTTTTATATTTGAATTGAAATGCATAGAACAACATTTTAAATAACTATAAAACTTTTTTTTTATAAATTAACATACAGTAAAATGACTGAAGGAGCTGAATTCATAACCAGCCAGAAGGGAAAAATGTTACTGTGTTATATTGGGTACACTTATACACACGACAAACAATTTTGGTTAAAAGTGAACTGGGAATGTTGTAAATATTACTCAAATAAATGTTACGGGAGAGCAACAGCTAGGGAAACAACTGTACTTTATACCAGGGAGCATAACCACCCACCGAACGTAACAGAAATTGAAGTAAGATCTGCATTAGAAAATATAAAAGAAGCCAGCATAGGTTCCCAAAAGGCAACACATGTTTTTTAAAAGAACAAATTCCCAAAATCCAAAAGACAGCCACCACACAAATGCCAAGTGTAGCTTTACTAAAAAGAACAATTTCACGCATCATGCAAGAAACAACTACCACTGCCCCTCCAATTCCCATATAGTGAAGTCATTCTAAGTCCTGAACAAAGAATAAGTTTAAACAAACAACCATTTGTCATTCATGATAACAAAAGCAATGACAAAAGACTAATAATATTTGGCACTTCTAACAACCTAATAACACTACAGGGAAGCCAACATTGGATGATGGATGGGACTTTTAATATTTGTCCCAAACCTTTTTTCCAATTATATATAATACACGGCCTATATCAAAATTGCAACATACCATTACTTTACGCACTATAACCAAATAAAAATAATTCCACATACATGGAATTATTAAGCACAATAAAACAGAAAACAAAAGACTATTTCCCTGAAAGAATAATATTAGATTTTGAACCATCAATGCTTAGTACAATCTTAAAAATACATCCCCATACCTGCATCCAGGGCTGTTATTATCATTTCAACCAGTGCCTATGGAGAAATTTGTAGAAAACAACACTAATCATAGAATCTGCCTCAAATGCATATTTTGCTTATCAGATAAAAAAAATTAACTGAGCTTGCCTATGTCCCAGAAATAGACAATTTAGAACACTACAACATCTTAATTGACAGTAACTTTTATAAACAAAATGAAGCTAAACTAAGTCCACTATTGGACTATTTTGAGGATACATGGGTGGGGAGACTCCACAGATCTGGCCACAGAAGAAATCCTAAATTTTTAATACTCTGGTGGAATGTATATAGAAGTACATTGAATGGCAAAATCCAAAACAAACAATGCAGTCAAAGTTTGACATAATGCCTTCCTTCAATCAACAGGCAGAACAAAACCTAGTTTAGAAAAATTTATACAAAGCCTACAAAAGGAACAAAGCTACCAAGAGTTCCAAATGGAACAATCCATACCTCAATTAACACCCAAAACATCCAAACAAAACAAAACAAATGCACAAATATTTAGAACAAAAGGTAAAATTGTACCCTAGTACAAAAGGAATATAATACTTAAACATAATAGCCAAAACTCTCCTTTAAATCAGTACCACCAGCTGGTTCCTAAAAAAATATATCCAACAATGAAATTAACATAAAATTAAAATATTTTATTCCAAAAATAATTATTGTGTGCAATATATTTTTAATAATTCATAAACATATATACACACAATGTTATTTGTAATAAAATAACAATAAAATCATTACCCACCCACAATAAATAGAAATAAACAACTTACAGAATGTATGCCAAAGACTGAAAAATACATGTTCTACCAAAATAATCCATGAACGAAAAAATTATGTTACCCCCAAAAAAACGAAAAAATACAACTGTACCCAAAAAGAATAATCCACGTAATGAAAGTCCTTCCGAAATCCATCAAAAATCTGAAAATATTTAAAAGAATAAAAAATGCTCCAGGAAAACCGAATAATATAAAGAAGTGTTAAAAATACATTAGTTAATAAAACTAACACACATTGCTTTAAAAAAAAAAATGACTTGTTCCGATACAAAGAACTCCTGAAAGTAAAAACACACAAAACAAAATAACATACATTCTCACCCACATAAAACAACACATAAACACTTACTGACAATAATATTAACTTTACATTTCATTTGAATATACTTTAAACACTGAAATACTAACTCTTGAAGCAGGCCTAGACAAACGTATCAATACGTAAAAGCACCACAAGTAATTACAACATATAACAAAGCCAAATTCGAACAACTAACTTATAACTACACTAAACAGTATCAAACTAATATCAAAATTAATATAAAACACACGTAAAGCATATAAAACAAACCTTACCTTTAGCAACGTGAAGTGTCTCCCAACCGCGAGCTTCTCTTCAACACAATTGACACAAAACGACCTAACGCGGTTACAAAATAAAAGACCCAAAGCATAATAATAAGGTTAACGTAAAAAATATATAATTTAATTTATTGAAATGTTACTTGACTAGTAAAAAATACAATACTATTTCAATAAAAGTGTACTTTTCTCTTTACATTAGATACAATATACATACATAATATGGACACTGATTATATATAATATACTATTCCAACTCCAGTCTACATCAAATTGGGGTAGGTGCTGGACACTAATTAAACATATTTTACTATTTCCACTCCAGTCTACATTAAATTGGGGTAGGTGCTGGACACTAATTAAATATAATTTACTATTCCCACTCCAGTCTACATTAAGGAGCCTATTAGGATGACAGGTGTACTTTGTCCGCCCGTCATCCTGTCGGACAACGGGACCGACCGCCATTAGGGCGTCCCAGACACTGCCACCATATTAGACCTTTTCCGCCCCGGTCGCAGGGCGACCGAGGTGGAAAAGCGGCGGACGGTCTTTCCGTCATTTCTGTGCCGATGGCGGGCAGATTGCCCCCGCCAGGCCGGCGGTGGCTATCGCCAGCCTAGCTGGGATAATCCGCCTGCTATCCTAATGGGCCCCTAGATTGGAGTAGGTGCTGGACACTAATTAAATATAATTTACTATTCCCACTCCAGTGTAAAATAAATTGGGGTAGGTGCTGGACACTAATTAAATATAATTTACTATTCCCACTCCATTCTACATTAAATTGGGGTAGGTGCTGGACACTAATTAAATATAATATACTATTCCCACTCCAGTCTACATTAAATTGGGGTAGGTGCTGGACACTAGTTAAATATAATTTACTATTCCCACTCCAGTCTACATTAAATTGGGGTAGGTGCTGAATACTAATTAAATATAATTTACTATTCCCATTCCAGTCTACATTAAATTGGGGTAGGTGCTGGACACTAATTAAATATAATTTACCATTCCCACTCCAGTCTACATTAAATTGGGGTAGGTGCGGGACACTAATTAAATATAATATACTATTCCCACTCCAGTCTACATTAAATTGGGGTAGGTGCTGGACACTAGTTAAATAAAATTTACTATTCCCACTCCAGTCTACATTAAATTGGGGGTAGGTGCTGAATACTAATTAAATATAATTTACTATTCCCACTCCAGTCTACATTACATTGGGGTAGGTGCTGGACACTAATTAAATATAATTTACCATTCCCACTCCAGTCTACATTAAATTGGTGTAGGTGCTGGACACTAATTAAATATAATTTACTATTTCCACTCCAGTGTAAAATAAATTGGGGTAGGTGCTGGACACTAATTAAATATAATTTACTATTCCCACTCCAGTCTACATTAAATTGGGGTAGGTGCTGGACACTAATTAAATATAATATACTATTCCCACTCCAGTCTACATTAAATTGGTGTAGGTGCTGGACACTAATTCAATATAATGTACTATTCCCACTCCAGTCTACATTAAATTGGGGTAGGTTCTGGACACTAATTAAATATAATTTACTATTCCCACTCCAGTCTACATTAAATTGGGGTAGGTGCTGAATTCTAATTAAATATAATTTACTATTCCCACTCCAGTCTACATTAAATTGGGGTAGGTGCTGGACACTAATTAAATATAATTTACTATTCCCACTCCAGTCTACATTAAATTGATGTAGGTGCTGGACACTAATTAAATATAGTTTACTATTTGCACTCCAGTCTACATTACATTGGGGTAGGTGCTGGACACTAATTAAATATAGTTTACTATTCAAACTCCAGTCTACATTAAATTGGAGTAGGTGCTGGAATCAAAACAAAACACATGAATTCTTTTTCTTTTTTTTAAATTAATGTTAAAATAATTATTACATTTGAATTACATTTTCGGCAACATTTTTATAAATTAATATTTACATTATCTATTTTTAAAACACTTCCCACTCCCAACACCTATAAACAAAAAATCCCACTCCTAAACTAATTTTCCAAATTAGTTAAACTACGTTGGGGGTGCACAGCTCACAAAGTCCAGGAAGCCAAAGATATGTGGAAAAGTCACTTCTTTATTGAAACAATTGTTTTGCTTTTAAAATCAATCAGATCACAGTATCAGCCAGCGCGTTTTGCTCTCACACTGAGAGATTCCTCAGGGCGCAATAAGTAGCAATCGGTCTGATCACAATTACCAAATCAGAAAGCTTTTACGCTGATATCATTATTTCAGTTGTAGACGGAACAATAAATACGGCCTGCCGTCTTTCGTGTAATCCTGGAAATCTATAGTATCAGGTTCCGTTCCAGAGGCTAATGACGACTGTGAGTAGGCTGAAAATGGGATCTCACTGGTCCCACGCTCTGGAAATCTTAGAATGTCAAGTTCCGTTCCAGAGACTAATGACAACTATATGAAGGCTGAAAATGATGTCTCACTGATCCCACGTTCTGCGGCTCCAACTATAGATGACCACAGGCAGGGATCGGCGCCACAGTAACGAAGAAATTCTTCAGAACGACACCCCAGTAAAATCTGTTAACATTACCAGGTACATCCGGTGTTGTCCAAGGTGATCACTTGCAATTTCATGCGCCATTTACTTCACGATGTGGATGCACGGGTAGTAGTAACTTTAAAAGGTGATTATGAATGGAATCACTGTTGAATACTAGTCTTGGCCATCGCATGTATTACATCGAGTAGTCCATCGTCCCGAACCTTGAGTTCCAATAGGATGTTGCGTGTCGTACCCGTATTATTTTAATATTTTTATTTAATTTTCATAATCTATAAAATTTTAATAAAAATATTGTATTTTGAATATATATTTTTTCAAAACTTCCCACCCTTAACACCTATAAACCCAATATCTCACACCTAAAATTATTTTTCTTTATTTTTATTTATAAAAAATACAAAGTAAATTGTAAAATTTATTAGAAATTATAAAAAATATTACATTTCAAAAATATATATTTAAAACACTCCCCACCCCTATCCCCTATAAACCCAATATCCCGCTCCTAAAAATATATATGAAATTTAAAACACATATAAACATTTTTTTAAATATACAATAAATTTAAAATTACATATTAAAGCACTTAAACAAATATTACATTATATACTAAAACTGACAAAATACTACATATTATTGACATTTTTACACAACGACATTTTTACATTCGATATTTTTCACATCGTTATAGCAACACACATACCTAAAACGATATTATTGCAATCGATATTTAAAACATCAATATTTTTTACTATCGATATTTAAACATCGATATTATGTCATTTTCGATATATTAAAAACAATATTTTGGCTACTCACCGATTAAAACCATACCCTACATTAATCACAAAAGTATATCATGTACCTTGGGTTAATAAACCAAACATAGAGGGGAGGCATAATATCCCCACTGAAAGTAACGGAGTCGCGCTCATTGGTGTCGGGCCACAGTTTGTAGAGAGTGCGTCTTGCACGCTACCTATCCGTACCCATTTTCTACCCATTGGTAAGGCTAGATGTCCATACAAATGAAGCAGGCATTTGCATTGGATCTGCATGGTAAGGGACACCAACCTGGTAGGGCCCTCTCTCACTTCTGAAGTCTGAGCAGTGATTGTAAACCAGTCTCATCATTATGCAGGTGCATTTACTGGCCTGGTCCCATTGCAGCTTGACCTGCTCAGCTTTGGGTTGTTTAAACCTTAAAGAACATACAATGACAAACTGGCCCACTCACAAAAGATATATCTCGTCTGTTGGATATGGAGGAGGCATTTTTGTGGTTTGCTATGAGAAACAAGAATTGGCAGAGCCAGTGGGTCTTGCCTTACAAAGGCATTAGCTGATGTTTTGACTGTGCCAATGTTTATTGCCAATACTGAACTTAAAAGTCCTTTTAACAAATAAAATTGAATATTGTAATATTGCACTTCCAGAAGTATAATAAAATGAATTTACTCTTCAAAGCCCCCGCACTGTAGAGCTGTAAATGAAAAAACTTCAGCTGTAGACTGCACCCTCCCAAGACAGAGACATTTGATTTGTTAAGACTGGGATTCCTAGAACTAGTTGAGGTGCTTTACTCTTGTAAAACAGAGAACTACATTTCATTTTTACATATGCAATATGGCAAGCTAAAGATTGTAGTAGAGAATATCACATCCCAAATATCTAAGCAATATATATATAGCACATCAGGAATGGAGCATAACATGGATCCAGATAGTGATAATATATCTTTATCCAGTTTATCCACTGCTACAAGTACAGAAAGTAGCAGTTTATCCAGTATGGGAAGCAATCTTGTTTTAAATCTAAGCGAAGAGCTCGATTTTTTAGTCGAGGACAGACTGAAAACTTTGCGTCCAAAAATAAAGAATGCTCAAGAAAAAGAGGAACGCCAGACGAAGGGCAAGAAGGAAAAAGCAAAAACACACAGCAAAAGAAAACTCAGTGGCACAAAAAGAAAAAACACTAGATTTAACAGTCACAAATCTATCAACAACTATATTAATGGCTGCTGAGGAACAACTTCTTGCTTTGGGTTTGAGCTACTGTCCGGAGAGTTCTTTTAATTATGCGAATACTAGGATTGATGTCTTCAGTTTTATCAGAAAATTTAAATTTAAAAAAGTGTTCACTATTAAAGAAAGAAGTAACAATAATCCAGCCATCACTAGCGTGGTTGAAGACCCCCCACTACAACAAATTCAAGCACGTGATGCACAAGATCTTTTGACCCTCAATGATCTGGCAGGGTCCAGTGAAACTTGCGGTAATCCACGAGAGGAAGATGCAATAAGTACACAAGTATGTCTTGGAGCAATTGAAATCAAACAAAAGGGAGCTGGAGAAAGTCCTTTTAAATCCAAAAGTGTCTACACCCCCAACATGCCCAAAGACGCAATAGACATCTTCCATGAATGTATTGTGGAGGACCTTAAGAAACTAAATCGAATGGTGCAAAGACAAAAATTCAGAAAGAACTACAAGATGGATCAATATGATAAGCTTATTGTGAAATTATCGAAAGATCAGGAAATCATAATTAATAACTCGGACAAGGGAGGTAATATAGTCCTGTGGCCCAGAAATGAATATTTGAAAGAAGCCATGCGACAACTGGGAGACATACGGTGTTATGCGAAATCCAATGGACTGGAGTACAAGAAATCAAAGGATCAAATAAAGAAGTTACTGCATGAATACAAGAGGAATGGACTGATTTCTTTAACAGAATTCAAGTTTTTACATGTAGAAAATCCTGTTACTCCTGTCCTATATTTAATACCGTAAATTCACTAAATGGTACAGCCTGTTCCAGGTAGGCCCATTATTTCCGCAATAAACAGTGTAGCGGAACATGTGTCCCAATACATAGATTTTTACCTCCAAGATCATGTAAAAAATCTCAGAAGTTATATAAAAGATAAAGTTGATTTTCTCAACAAGCTTAGTAAAATTAAATGGAACAGTGTTTGGTGTGTCGTAAATAAAATTACCTGGACATTTTTCTATACATTAATATCAATAAGGATAGCTCATAAAATGAGAGGCAGAGTCTGTGGTGTCCGAGTTCAAAAGGGCTTTATTTCAATGGCTCGAGCCAGGGGAGAATCGGGTTCCATCACCACTAAGGTTCAGGAAGGGATATCTAACGTTTTATTAACATCACACATTATATATAGTAAAACCACATAATTGCAATGAATACAGTAGGCGGAACACTGTAGGCGGAGCAAGTGAAAAAAAAGAGAGAGATAAGACTACATGGGCGTGAAAGAAGGCGTGTAAGGAGGCGTACACGTGGGTGTTTACTTGATGAGTCATAGGAGTGTCACAGGTGGGTGGATGCATAGAGGAGGTCTGCACGGTCAGTAGAAAACTTTCCCCTGCATGTGCGCGTAACTGGTCATGACGTGAAATTGACGTGTAACTGGGGAGAGCTGGGGGTTGACTTTTAGCACTAGTAGAGGAGTCTGGAATCTGGGATGTCAGAACGACCTGTACCTTTGGCATATCTGATATCTTATGTTTGGATGATGTATTGTCTGAAGTAAAGGTTTCTCGAGTAAAGGCTGTACATCACTAAACGCTAGTGTGTGCATATATTTCTTCGTGCATTACGGGGAGGCATGGACCTACTATGGCAACGGGTTCAGTAAATCACTTGCATGGAGACAGGAAGGCTAGGCCCTATGCTCTGCAGGCGGGAAATGTTTACCTATTTCACTAGACTGGAATGTGTTTTTGCGGAGGCTGAACAGATAACTGTAGGCAAAATACCGTCTTGGCAGACAGGCCAGGCCGGGCACCTCTCGGCTGGGCAGGGAGTGAGGGAGAGGTCAGGGATGCATACCTAAACTGCAGTTTTCAGAGACAGAAGAGGCTCGGAGCCTGAATTCAGGGCCTGGCTCGGCTGGGCCACAAAAACGTGTGCTTCTCGATGTTTAAACGTGTACCATGTAAATGCATTGGCAACGTAGGCCTCAGTGCAGAATTAACGTTGTATTCATGGAGGGCCTAATAACAGACATGTTAACGGTGGACGCAAATGCATAGGCGTCATCATTTCGGCCATAGAGGGAAAATGCATGGATGTCATGCACATATACTACACGCTGGGGTACACGTAGGGGACAAATAGGCCATATAAAATTCCATTTTCCTCATTCCCTCCTTGTCCCCTACGTTCCCTTCAGGATACATCTATCTTCATGAGACCATCTATTTGTTCATACAGCATCATTTGCTCGTCTTTTTTCATTCGTGCACGGGAACGTGAACGTGGACGGGGAATACAAGCAGTGGCACACAAGCCGCAAATCGCTGGGCCACATTGCAGACAGAGACAGCAACTGAATACTATTAGCAGTATGATTCCTAGGAATGACAATACTTTCCATCCCCAGGCTGATATCACACTCCAGAGCCAGCCGGACCAAGTCCAGGTGCCTGGATTCTGGTGAATCTGGTGAGCTATCTTATGAAGTCTTGTTATTGCTGCATACACTGATGGTGCGTTATTAGGAATAAACATACAACAACTGGAGCCGATCACTCTACAAGCTCCGCCCCTATCGGCCAGGATGACGTCAAGAACAAGGCGGTTCTGAAGAACACCAAGTCTCATAGCAGACTGCTCTTCGGTTAAGTTTCCTAAGGCAGAAGTAGTCTCGTTCACTACTGCTTCAAGGGTTCTTGTTAATTTGCGTATTAATTTACTGTTTTGGGCAGGACCCACGAAGAAAAAGAATCCTTTATTGAAATCTGTATATTGTTCCCATGTTGTCTCAGTCTGATCGACAATTGGGGATTCGATCTCCCTCTTGTGTCTGACATGTACTAGTTGGGAATCTCGATGATAATGGGATGGAGCTAGGAAAACAGGTGGCAGTAGGAACGCAATATAACACGTTCCACCCCAGACGTACATAAGCTGTCTGACCACAAATGAAATAGGAATGGCGGGAAGCTTTGAAAGTAGACTTTCCTTTATCACTGAATTGGACCACAGTATTACAATCACTGTGTCCAAGGTGTACTGAACCATTCTTTCTAACACATAATTCACCTTTCACTGGTAAGACTGTTATAAACGGTGAGTCAGTATTGGTCTCGGACTGGACGTTCAAAATCATGAGGTTAAGAGAAAAATTCCCTAATTCGTACACTTCATTTTCTAGGTCGGTCCCTATCCTTTGGGGAAGACCGTCCTCATCTGGAAAACATGCCTTATTCATAACTGTATTCAGATCTCCCCATATCCAATCGCCCTGGGAAACTGTGGACTTACTGTCTAGTGATGACATTAAAGCAAACCAAGCTCCGCACGAACCATTGTGTGAGAACGGATAAGGAAAGAGGGGCAGAGCTCCCTTCATTTTCTGATAAGGTGGGAGTCGGCCACATACCCAGCAATTCGTTACATTGTTAGTCTGGTGAGAATGATGTAACATACGAATAAAAGTGTTGTTGCGCAGTGCTAGTCGATATGACAATTCATGAGGTGGCAGGTCGCTGAATGTGTGCTCTACAGTGTCATTGAAAGAAGAATGTATATGTGAACCAAGAGGAGGAAAGAAAACATGCAGCGTCAAGCTTATACATATAATCGATATACTTAGAAAAAACATAATGATCAGAGTAACTATGCATCGACTGCGTAAGGATTTGCAGTATTTGTCTTTCATATCTTTCTGTCTATCTCTCTGGCTATTTGGGTCTACGATCTGATACATGTCAGGAACCTGTCTAACCGCTTCACCCGAGGGGGACTTAAACAATTAAACGCTGTCTGACTTACTAGACCGTAATTTAGACCTGTACTCCTGTTGCGGAGTCTTTTCTAGCAAAGGGAGTTTAATGTCAGTGTCGGAACAGTTCTCAGATTCCTTCACGGAACAGTCCTCAGATTTCTTTATCGCGCCAAGTCCATGGAATCTTTTAACATGGTGGGCATGAATCCAGCCCTTACGTCCTTCCACTTTAATAGCCGTCCTCGTGGTCAATAGCACAAGCTTCGGCGACTTCCAACGTGGCTCCAGGGGGCTTGACCGGTCAAAATTTCTCACAAGGACTAGGTCTCCAGGGACGATGACGTGGTCCTTAACTTGGGTGTTGTCTGGGAAAGCGGCGGCAACCTGTGAACGACAAGAGAGTAGGGCAGACATCAAGGAAGCCAGGTAATCTGTCAGCATATTACTGTGAACATCGGTAATTTTATGTGGCATAGGCGTACCCCACATATTCGGCGGTCTACCAAAGACCACCTCGTATGGGGATAGTCCGGTTCTGGAATGAGCTACCATTCGCATATAAAAGAGGGCAACCGGCAAGGCTACCATCCAATCCACTCCTTTTTCTGCACAGACCTTCGCTAGCCGTGTTTTTAGAGTCTGATTGTGTCGCTCTACGAGGCCTGCTGCCTCGGGGTGTCGTACGCAATGGAATTTCCACTGGTACCCTAACAGAAGAGATACTTGTTTCATGAGTTCAGAAGAGAATGGCTGTCCATTATCTGAGTAAACGACACGGGGCAAGCCGTATCGTGGGAAAAATTCACGAACCAACTGCTTGGCAGTGGTCACAGCAGTGTAATCTGGGACCGGGTACGCTTCTGTCCATCTAGATAGGGCACATACAATTACGAGGACATACTTGAATCCTCGACATCGGTCCATCTGAATATAATCCATCTGGAGGACTTCAAAAGGGTGGTCAGGAGGATGAAATCCACCTTGTTCCACGGGAATGCCTTTTCCTGGATTGAACTGACAACAGATCATGCAGGTACGCACTTTCTGTTTCGCTGCTGCACGTAAATGCTTGTTGAACCAGATGTTCTGTATACTGTCTAACATAGCTTTTTCTCCTAAGTGTGCTGGACTATGTGCTGTATTTATGATGACTTGAACCATGGAGTCGGGGAGAAACCATGTAGCTTTGCCTTTTGTCATCCATCCCTGATCTGTCTGGACCCCTCCTTGTTCAGTCCATTTCTTGATTTCGTCTGGAGTGGCATGTGTCTGTATGTCGAGTATATCTTGTGAGGGATCCCTGACTGTCATGCAATTCGTCAGTGATGATACATCAGTCTTTGTCGTGTCAGCTGGAATGTCTGTTGGAGTCTGAGCTGTAAGTTTAGCTGTTCGGTCTGCCAGGTCATTACCCTGGGAAATAGTATCTGTGACCTTAGTATGTGCCTTGCACTTCATGATGGCTATTGCTGTGGGCAAGTGTATTGCATCTAACAGAGCTTGAATGAGGGGACCGTGCTGTATTTTGCCACCCTGGGAGGTCAGAAAACCTCTCTCTTGCCAGAGGACACCGAAGTCGTGAACGACTCCGAAGGCATACTGTGAATCTGTGTATATGTTTACTTTCAGGTTCTTGGCTCGTATGCAGGCTTGGGTCAGAGCGATGAGCTCTGCTGCTTGGGCAGACAAGGTGTCAATTCGTCGTGTTTCTATGACTTCAGTATCAGTGGTCACTGCATATGCGGCCACTAACTCTCCTGTGCTTGTTCTCATACATGAACCATCCACATAAAGTCTCAGGTCTGGGTCGGGTAATGCAATGTCTGTCAAGTCTTGTCTGGGCTTCGTCACTGTGTTAATCACTTCCACACAGTCATGTGGTGCAGGGTCTGATGTACTTGAGGGCAAAAGTGTAGCTGGGTTAAGAGTGTTACAACGTCTGATCTCTATGTGTGGCTGGAACAATGTCAGTTCATACCCTGTCAGTCTTGCTATAGTCAGGTGCTGTGTCTGTGTCCGATTCAGGAGAACTTCCACTGAGTGTGGAACATGTACTGTCAGGGGATGTCCTAACACTATGGAATCGCTTTGTCTGATTGCTAGAGCTGTTGCTGCAACTGATTTCAGGCACGCAGGCAGAGCCTGGGCCACTGGATCCAATGTACTAGAAAAGTAAGCACAAGGCTTGTGTTTTCCTGCCTGGTCTTGTGTGAGAACAGATAATGCTGTGCCATCGCGTTCAGTAACAAAAAGTGTAAAAGGTTTGCTGTAACATGGTGTCGCTAGAACAGGTGCTTGACATAAAGCTTTCTTCAGTTCATCAAAAGCAAGTGTATGTTCCTGAGTCCAAGGGAGGACAGTCGAAGTCGCTGCCTCCTGTGTTGTCAACTGTATGAGTGGTTTGGCTAGAAATGCATACTGGGGAATCCATTGTCTGCAGTAAGAAGTGAGGCCAATAAAGGCCCGTACTTCCTTTTGTGTCTTGGGCTGTGGAAGATGTGCAATTAACTGAATGCGGTCAGGTGTCAGCTGTCTACCCCTCTTGGACAGCAAGTGACCAAGGTATACAACTTGCTGGACACAGAATTGCAGCTTTGAAGGGGACACCTTATGCCCCTTCTCTGCCAGGAAGCATAAGACTGTCAGTGATGCACGTTCACAGACTCGTTCTGTCCATGCTGTGATCAAAAGATCATCAACGTATTGGAGCAGTGCAGTGTCAGTAGGCATGTGAATACTGTCTAGTTGTCTTTTCAATGCTTGACTGTAAATACTAGGGCTTTCTATGAACCCTTGAGGAGCCCTTGCAAATTTGAAGCTTCGGCCATTTAAACAGAATCCGAAAAGGTATTGGCTTTCCGGATGGATTGGGACACTAAAGAAGGCGTTCTTGAGATCAATTACAGTAAAGAACGTCGCTTCGGAATCAATGGCAGTCAATAGTGAAGAAATGTCTGGGACCACTGGGTACTGGGGTATTATACATTTGTTCAATTCTCGGAGGTCAATCACTAATCTGTAAACCGGTGGTGCATTCGGGTCAGTTCGTTTGAGAATCGGAATGATAGGGGAATTGCATACATTGGAGTCGGTTTCTACAACCACTCCTTGTGCAATGAGTTTGTCAACAATTTTCAGTAATGCAATTACAGCATCAGGTGGTAACTTGTATTGTCGGATTTGTGGCAGTACAACTCCTCGCTTGAGTGTGACACGGTATGGTGTAATGTGCATGTAACCTACATCAGTCGGACCTTTCGCCCATAAGTGCTGTGGTACATTCTGAAGTCTGGGATCAAAATCTCTTAACACATAATGTCCTTTAAAATCACGTAAAAACAATCTCACTCCTTCCGGATGAACAACAAATCACTGCTCCTAGTTCTTTAAATGTTTTTATACCAAGCAAGTTTTCTGGACATGATTTCGTAAGCAACAAGTCTGTAGTACGAGACAATGGACCAACTCCTAGGGAAACTGGCTTTGACACTTCGTTAACAATAGGCTTTCCTGAAAATCCCAGGGAAATATTCTGTGAGCCTGAGAGGGGTGCCCCTGGAACCTCGTTGTGACTGATGGTAGTTCTGCTCGCCCCTGTATCAATCAGAAATTTTCTGTCCTTTCCCAATACATGACTATGCACATAGGGACCCTCTTGATCTACAGGAACCTCAATAAGGGGCAAGCCAACCTCCCTCTCTAGGCTGTCTCATGAATACTGTTGATAATCTGGGTAATCTGACTGAGCATACTGGTACATTTGTTGTGTGACATGTTGTGTGGCAGCAATGGGTTGGGGTACAGCTACT
This sequence comes from Lissotriton vulgaris, assembly GCF_964263255.1. NCBI lineage: Eukaryota > Metazoa > Chordata > Amphibia > Caudata > Salamandridae > Lissotriton > Lissotriton vulgaris. The sequence continues at coordinate 712,060,634 of NC_141689.1, read as the reverse complement.
GTCTGTTGTGCGTTCTGTGGAGGTTGCGTGTTCTGCGGGACGTGTTCCTGTCTGGGAGGACTCGGTCTTTCTTTCGTCTTGCCTGTAGCTATATTATGTTTCAGGACAGCACATTAATTTATATAGTGACCTGGCTGTTTGCAGTAGTTACAGTTCCCCTTGACAGGTGCCGTGCCCTTTCTCTGGCCCTCGGCTGGAACTGATTGAGCTACTAGTACTTTCATTTTCGTGTCTTTCATGCGTCTCTTTTCGTGTTCTTGTTCTTCTCTAATTCTGTTCTGGTGGTACTGTAACATTTGTAACATTTGGGAAGGACTATTAGCTTGCCAGGTACTCTCAACTTTCAGTATTCTATTTTTGATCTGGGGTGAGGAATTCTCTACCAATTTGGTCACAAAAAGATGTGGGTACGATTCACTACTTGTCTTCAGGCCACTATTAATAAGAAAACATTTTTCAAATCTAGAATAAAAATCACTAGTATCTTCATCTTGTTTCTGTTTGCAGGCTGAAATGGCATCCCAATCTTCCTTTTTAGTAGTCAATAATCTCGGCAAGACCTGTATCAGTAGCTCGGGTAATTCTTTAGCTTTTTCCGAAAGACCAATACCTGGGGCTCTTCTTTTATCTTCGTCTTCTAATTCTGTCCAGTTAATCTTTTTCTCTCCCACCTCCCATTCTTTTTCTTTAAGTTTTTCATAAATACCTGCTGGTAACAGTACTTTCAACATTTTAATGATATCGGCGTATGTATACTCCCCCATATGGAGCATGTCTTTTAATTCACGGTGGAACCCTGCCGGGTCTTTATCGTGACAGGGTAGTAATTTTTTCATTTCTAATAATTCCATTTTCGTCAAGGGTGTGTAAACGAATACTCGTTGAAGCGCACCCCCGTCAGTTCTAACGGGATGAACCTCTCGTAAGGGATTCTGTCTGTCTATGTAAAAGGTCTTTCTTTCTCGGTGTGGAGCGGGAACAAAATGCGGGGTCAGGAAAGTCATGTACTTATGTCGTTGTTCTAGTATGACTTTAATTAATTCGGTACCTAGGCCTCTCCATCTTTCCAGGAGTAAGTCGTCCAATAATTTATATAGGGGACCTGGATCAGAATGCTGACTTTCGTACAGTGTAATGAGGTGCTGAGTCATGTAAATACCAGCTAAACGCTGTTCTTCCGGAGGAAGACTTAAAAATGTCTGTGCTACTATATCATCTTTATATATGTTAGAATTACAAGCCCATTGAACTGCTGATCGGGCTAGTTCCTGTTCATGCATAGTACTAAGTTCGCGACTCCCTACTCGTTTTTTCAGTGCTTGGTCGGTGGCTTGGAATATGTGTTCGAGTGACTGGAAATTGCCAGAATATCGTTCTGGTATTGGAGAGAGAGAACGTTTATTGCAATCTAGACGTATGGGTCTGTCAAACGGGCTTGCCCTACCTACGTAATGTATTTTACTTGGGTCCTCAGCTACTAAATCATCGTCCTCTGAGACTTCATCGTCTTCTTTCTCAGCTTCCTTGTGTATATCAAGAATTTCTTTACAAATTCTCCTGTACATGCTTTCTACACTACTCTGTTTATCATGTTTACCCATAGCTATATTGTCACTCCAGTTCGTCATACCTTTAGTTACCTCCTTATCTGGCTGGTCTCGTTCCCTGATTAAACAATTAATCAAAAACTGTAAGAGCATGCGTTGAAGCTCCACTTTTCTATTTGCCATGGCCTCGTGAATACTTTCCGGTCCCTCCCCTGTTCTAATGAAGTGGTAGATTTTGTCTAAGTGTTCCTTCATGTCTGGTAAAATAATCAAATAGTCTGCAACGCGTCTTAATCGTATTGAGTATATAAGCATTGAACCCTCACCTGGTACTGGGTCATATATACAATCGGTAAGGTACTGTCTAAGGGTTGCGTATGTCGCTGGTTTTGGCGTGTGTTGTAGCGCTAAATCTCGTAGTGATGATCGTTTTAATGGAGGTGGTGTGGAGGGACCCCCTCCCGCTGCTCCTAGACTGGAATCGCCTTGGCTTGAATCAGGTTTTACTGCCAACGCTGTCGCTGGTAATGCGGGTTGAACTTGTGTTACGGGTGGTTGCGTTCCAAAAGGATTGGCAGGGACGGTGGCAGGAGGATCAGTAGGAGGAGTAGTTAGGTTGACAGGAACGACAGGGTTTGGAGGAGGTACATTTACATTTACATATGTTGGAGCAGCGTCATCTAAATAGGAGGAAAAGAAAATGTCCGCTGCGGTCTGTTTATGACTACGGAGTTTAGTCGGGATCAGTGGTGGTGGCAAGTTACTGGGTTCTTCCGGGGTCACTTTAGGTAGGCCCTCGGCGAGGAGGGGGTACATGCCTTTAATAAGAGCATTTCTTTGTCTGTCTAATTGTTCTGCTTTAACCCGTTCACCTTCTTCTAGTAGTTCTTTTTCTTTGGCTCTTTCCGATGCTTCTCTACTTCTCTCTGCTTTCTGAATTTCTTTCTCTGTTCTCCTATGCGCTTCTTTACGCCACAATTCTATGGCATCTTTCTGGGATTGTCTGGCTTTCTTTTTCCACAGTACTTTCTCTACTCTCATGATGCAATCCGCATCCCATGTCCCTGAGACAGGCCATCTATATTTCTCTTCCAGATCCTTTGTGTAGTCTACCCATAAATCTAAGTACAGTATGGCATCTAAGCCATGCTTGTGGTACATAAAGTGTCCAGGAGTGTCCCTTGGCGGGACGGGTACTGCCTCTTCGAGTATCCCTTTCCTGGTCCCTATCTGACGTAATTTCAAAAACAGTGGCATGTTGAAACTAGTTTGAACGAAAACACAATGAGCACAATAATAGACTGTAAACAATCATGCATACCACGACATTAAAACATTGAGAACAGATACTACCTATTACATGGAATAGCACAATCCTAAAATAGACCTCGTTTACTGGATGCACTGCTAAGACAGAACAGTCATACTGGTCTCATAAAGAGACACGTCTTTACCGCATCCACCGAAATGGACCCGTCTATACCGGGTCTGTGTACCCAGACCCGTCTTGACAGGGCTCAAAGTAATGAACCCGTCTATATGCGTTCCCAACAATGGTACTCACCGGGAAGCAAAACTGAAGGCCTCGGAAACTCAATACTGGACTGGACTGCTACGGCTTCTGGTACTGCTACTGCTGCTTCTGCTGCGCATGCGCCTCGGAACAGGTGGGCCTCGGAATACCTCAGACCTTGCTCTCTCGGCTTGGGCTCTGGTCGGGATGGTCCGCAATCCTCACCGCCTCGTGTGGATGCCTCGTCGCAGTCTCCGTCTCCTCCGTGGGCCTGAGGGAGCTAGCAGGAAAACCCGCGGATGTGCACAGACTGGGTCCGTCACGGCTATAGAAGGGGTCAGGGGGCTGCGCTTACATCGCCGGCGCGTGGGGAAGGGGACTAGTCCCTATTCGGGCGCCAGAATGTCGTAAATAAAATTACCTGGACATTTTTCTATACATTAATATCAATAAGGATAGCTCATAAAATGAGAGGCAGAGTCCGTGGTGTCCGAGTTCAAAAGGGCTTTATTTCAATGGCTCGAGCCAGGGGAGAATCGGGTTCCATCACCACTAAGGTTCAGGAAGGGATATCTAATGTTTTATTAACATCACACATTGTATATAGTAAAACCACATAATTGCAATGAATACAGTAGGCGGAACACTGTAGGCGGAGCAAGTGAAAAAAAAGAGAGAGATAAGACTACATGGGCGTGAAAGAAGGCGTGTAAGGAGGCGTACACGTGGGTGTTTACTTGATGAGTCATAGGAGTGTCACAGGTGGGTGGATGCATAGAGGAGGTCTGCACGGTCAGTAGAAACCTTTCCCCTGCATGTGCGCGTAGCTGGTCATAACGTGAAATTGACGTGTAACTGGGGAGAGCTGGGGGTTGACTTTTAGCACTAGTAGAGGAGTCTGGAATCTGGGATGTCAGAACGACCTGTACCTTTGGCATATCTGATATCTTATGTTTGGATGATGTATTGTCTGAAGTAAAGGTTTCTCGAGTAAAGGCTGTACATCACTAAACGCTAGTGTGTGCATATATTTCTTCGTGCATTACGGGGGGCATGGACCTTCTATGGCAACGGGTTCAGTAAATCACTTGCATGGAGACAGGAAGGCTAGGCCCTATGCTCTGCAGGCGGGAAATGTTTACCTATTTCACTAGACTGGAATGTGTTTTTGCGGAGGCTGAACAGATAACTGTAGGCAAAATACCGTCTTGGCAGACAGGCCAGGCCGGGCACCTCTCGGCTGGGCAGGGAGTGAGGGAGAGGTCAGGGATGCATACCTAAACTGCAGTTTTCAGAGACAGAAGAGGCTCGGAGCCTGAATTCAGGGCCTGGCTCGGCTGGGCCACAAAAACGTGTGCTTCTCGATGTTTAAACATGTACCATGTAAATGCATTGGCAATGTAGGCCTCAGTGCAGAATTAACGTTGTATTCATGGAGGGCCTAATAACAGACATGTTAACGGTGGACGCAAATGCATAGGCGTCATCATTTCGGCCATAGAGGGAAAATGCATGGATGTCATGCACATATACTACACGTTGGGGTACACGTAGGGGACACATAGGCCATATAAAATTCCATTTTCCTCAGGTGTCTAATAACATTGGACATCGAATCACTGTACACCAGTATTGATCATGATGCAGGTTTACGTGCAGTCAGACACTTTTTGGGAACTAAATCCTGTGAGTATTACAGCCATAACAAGATAATATGTGAGCTGATAGAGTGGTGTCTTAACAATTATTTTCTGTTCAACAAGGAATTTTGGAAGCAGGAGCGAGGAGTAGCCATGGGATCTTGTTTCCCCCCCCAGTTACGCGTGCTTGCACGTGGGCTGGTGGGAGGAACAGATCCTGGAGGGCATCCCAAATACAAACAAAGTCATACATTGGCTTCGCTTCATTGATGATGTCTTTGCAATATGGGAGGGTGACATCACAAGTGCAGAAGAATTTGTAGCAAGCTTGAATATGAATGACAGTAATTTATACTTCACATCAAATATCAGTACATCTATGATAGAGTTTTTAGATGTGCTGGTGTTAGTTGTTGATAATAAGTTAGAAACAACCCTTTTCAGAAAAAAGACAGCTGGGAATAGCATTCTACATGCTGGCAGCAGTCATCCTCGGCACACAATTGAAAGCATCCCAGTAGGAGAGCTGCATAGATTAAAACGCATTTGCAGCAGCCAAGAAAATTATGAAATATGCGTAAAGGAAATGATGGAGCGACTCGGTGATTGAGGGTACTCAAAAAACATGCTAGCTAGAGCTCTTAAGAAAACAGAGGATTGTTCAAGGGAATCTTTGTTGATTCCAAAAAATGTGTCTGCCATTAGTGACAAGAAATGCCCACGGTTAATAACTGCATTCAGCAAGTAAGAACGAAAAATTAAATCCATTGTCAAAAAGAATTGGCCGATTGTCATGACTGACGGTGTATTAGCTAGCAGATTACCCGTGTCGCTACCTATCACCTTTAGGCGGGCAAGATCAATGAGAAACCAATGGTCAGATCAAGCCCTGAAATCAAAACTGAGGGGGCAAATTTTCTGCAGAGGAAGGGTTTTTACAAATGCTCGTCATGCAGAGCATGCAGATTTGATACAAATACAACCCATTATAAAACCCAATTTTCTGACAAAAGTATAGCTATTAAGGGAAGCTATGGATGCCGGCCTGAGTATGCTGTTTATGTTCTGGCATGCACCTGTGGGCTACGCTACGTGGGTAGTACGAAGCTGCAGGTGCATGCCAGGATATTGCAGCATCTCAGGGCAATTGTCAACAACGACCCTGCTAATTCAAAGGCAAGACATTTTAAAACAACACATAATAATGATCTAAGTTGTTTGTCCTATTTTGTCATAAATGCAGTAGCGCCCTTACGCAGAGGGGGAGACAGGGAGAAGCTGTTAAGGAGATTGGAAACTCAAACTATAATTGAGTTAGACAGCAAAAACCGAATGGGCTCAATAGTACAGAAGATCTGCATTACTGTCTGTGAACTATATATAAGTGAAGAAATCAATATAAGCATGAGCACGCACATGAGATATTCCAGAGGTTTTTAGCTAGATGTCTTATACGTATAATGAATTATAAAGTAACTAAGAAAGATCACAAAAATTAAAACTCTCTTTTCGCTACAATGTAAAGTGAGAGGGAACAAAACTTCTCAAACAAAAAAACTATTATAACAAATGTATGGGTATTTTTTAAGGATATATTTCTGCACTTCACTTCAAGCACTTTATATTTCATAAGCACTTTAAGCAGCCTCGAGCAGGTATAGGTATTAAGCAGTATAATGCATTTATGCAGTTAGAATAATTCTCAAATGAAATTTTGGACTTTCTTTAAATGTAAGGAAAGAACATTGTTGTGCAATAAGTTATTTCATTTTAATGTGTACAGACTCATAGTAAGAGTCATTATGCTAGATATATCTGCTTATAAGAATTTTATTATGATTGATATATTTATGGTTTTAGAATTATTCATATATAGTAAATGAAATTTTGACAGATTAGCAAAATATATACATATTATGAAATTACTTTGATAAAATAGAGATGCCCAGTATTATTTATAGCAATTTTTTGCACGAGAGATACTGAATTTATTCAGTGATTTATAGCAAACTGACATTGAAGCCGATCAGGAGTATGATAAGCTACATTAGTCCATTGTTTAAATGAGTAAATTGTTTACATTTCTGTATGACTTACAAAATTACGAAGGTATATATAGACAGTACTGCACTTTCATGATAAGAGGCAAAAGCACAAGTATGTTTTCTATGTTTTTTGCTTAAAGCATATCACGTGATGTGTGCACTGTGGGCGGGCAGTTTGAAACTAAGTTTAAAATACCTCATTTGCTGCTAAAAACTTTGCTTTGAGCAAGAGCACGGCTGTGCTTGAAACGCGGAGCAGGGCGTTAATAAAAAAGACCTTCCTGCCTGATTCCTGTGGTCCGTCCCTTCATTTCCTGTGTTCGGGTGCTGAAGGATTGCTGCTGTCATATATATATATATATATATATATATATCCAACAAAGAAATTGCACCAAACGCTTGGAGGTCCTCACACAGCGCGTTTATTAATACAGTATCCTCAGCAGCGTTGCACCACCCCGTTCAACGCGAGCAGTATATGCCATTACATTTCCGACGCGTTTCGGGCGTCACCTTGCCCTTCATCCAGGAAAATGGCTCTCGGGATATGCAGGGTGAGGCAGCCGCTTTACTTCGCTGTAGGAAACCCTTACGTTGTTCCTCACGAAGAGGAACAACGTAAGGGTTTCCTACAGCGAAGTAAAGCGGCTGCCTCACCCTGCATATCCCGAGCAACCCACGAAGGGATTACGAAAATCTGGAGGAGAAAGTGGCAGTGAGTAAACTACTAAAGAGACTGTATGAACTACAAGTACTATACTGCACAGCGCCAGGGGCGGGACTTAAGAACTTTAAATTAAAGCCCACACTGCCTCTCCCCACAAGCCATTTTCCTGGATGAAGGGCAAGGTGACGCCCGAAACGCGTCGGAAATGTAATGGCATATACTGCTCGCGTTGAACGGGGTGGTGCAACGCTGCTGAGGATACTGTATTAATAAACGCGCTGTGTGAGGACCTCCAAGCGTTTGGTGCAATTTCTTTGTTGGAAATATTGCGGCCCGCACCAGGGTCGCGGAGAGTCCCCGCCGCGGATGAGCGGCTCCTGTGATGTTACCTTGAATATCACGAAGAGGAACAACGTAAGGGTTTCCTACAGCGAAGTAAAGCGGCTGCCTCACCCTGCATATCCCGAGCAACCCACGAAGGGATTACGAAAATCTGGAGGAGAAAGTGGCAGTGAGTAAACTACTAAAGAGACTGTATGAACTACAAGTACTATACTGCACAGCGCCAGGGGCGGGACTTAAGAACTTTAAATTAAAGCCCACACTGCCTCTCCCCACAAGCCATTTTCCTGGATGAAGGGCAAGGTGACGCCCGAAACGCGTCGGAAATGTAATGGCATATACTGCTCGCGTTGAACGGGGTGGTGCAACGCTGCTGAGGATACTGTATTAATAAACGCGCTGTGTGAGGACCTCCAAGCGTTTGGTGCAATTTCTTTGTTGGAAATATTGCGGCCCGCACCAGGGTCGCGGAGAGTCCCCGCCGCGGATGAGCGGCTCCTGTGATGTTACCTTGAATATCACGAAGAGGAACAACGTAAGGGTTTCCTACAGCGAAGTAAAGCGGCTGCCTCACCCTGCATATCCCGAGCAACCCACGAAGGGATTACGAAAATCTGGAGGAGAAAGTGGCAGTGAGTAAACTACTAAAGAGACTGTATGAACTACAAGTACTATACTGCACAGCGCCAGGGGCGGGACTTAAGAACTTTAAATTAAAGCCCACACTGCCTCTCCCCACAAGCCATTTTCCTGGATGAAGGGCAAGGTGACGCCCGAAACGCGTCGGAAATGTAATGGCATATACTGCTCGCGTTGAACGGGGTGGTGCAACGCTGCTGAGGATACTGTATTAATAAACGCGCTGTGTGAGGACCTCCAAGCGTTTGGTGCAATTTCTTTGTTGGAAATATTGCGGCCCGCACCAGGGTCGCGGAGAGTCCCCGCCGCGGATGAGCGGCTCCTGTGATGTTACCTTGAATATCACGAAGAGGAACAACGTAAGGGTTTCCTACAGCGAAGTAAAGCGGCTGCCTCACCCTGCATATCCCGAGCAACCCACGAAGGGATTACGAAAATCTGGAGGAGAAAGTGGCAGTGAGTAAACTACTAAAGAGACTGTATGAACTACAAGTACTATACTGCACAGCGCCAGGGGCGGGACTTAAGAACTTTAAATTAAAGCCCACACTGCCTCTCCCCACAAGCCATTTTCCTGGATGAAGGGCAAGGTGACGCCCGAAACGCGTCGGAAATGTAATGGCATATACTGCTCGCGTTGAACGGGGTGGTGCAACGCTGCTGAGGATACTGTATTAATAAACGCGCTGTGTGAGGACCTCCAAGCGTTTGGTGCAATTTCTTTGTTGGAAATATTGCGGCCCGCACCAGGGTCGCGGAGAGTCCCCGCCGCGGATGAGCGGCTCCTGTGATGTTACCTTGAATATCACGAAGAGGAACAACGTAAGGGTTTCCTACAGCGAAGTAAAGCGGCTGCCTCACCCTGCATATCCCGAGCAACCCACGAAGGGATTACGAAAATCTGGAGGAGAAAGTGGCAGTGAGTAAACTACTAAAGAGACTGTATGAACTACAAGTACTATACTGCACAGCGCCAGGGGCGGGACTTAAGAACTTTAAATTAAAGCCCACACTGCCTCTCCCCACAAGCCATTTTCCTGGATGAAGGGCAAGGTGACGCCCGAAACGCGTCGGAAATGTAATGGCATATACTGCTCGCGTTGAACGGGGTGGTGCAACGCTGCTGAGGATACTGTATTAATAAACGCGCTGTGTGAGGACCTCCAAGCGTTTGGTGCAATTTCTTTGTTGGATATATATATATATATATATATATATATATATATATACATACACACATATATACATATATGTATATCCATATATATATATATATGTATATATACATATATGTCCCAAAGTTGCCCCCGAGCTTGAAGACGCCACTCCAAAGAAGAACAGGTAAACTCCTTCATATTTAAAAAACAGCTCACTTTCCCAAACAGTTCAACAGTCCCTTACGCGTTTCGATGCTCCTGCATCTTAATCATAGGGCAGGGGAAAAGCCAAACCACGGAACAGACTGCAATCTCAATTTTCTCTTTTTAAATGCAACCACCCTCCAGTGCATGGTGTGCTGGGTATTGTAGTCCAAAATTACACCCTTCAGTAGGGTCCGTGTAGATGTTATCATTTAAATTTCCCTATACACTTAACAATGTTTGTAGCCCTCCAGTGGGCCTCAGGAAAAAGCTCCCGTCCCACGAACATGCGGTGCACTAAGGATGATGGAGGTGGCCCCCTTCCATCTGCGCTCCAGTCCCCAAGTGAGCGGCTTTACACACCGGCCCCCGAAAGAGGCTGGCTATCCCAGGCCAACCGAGGCTCCACGGCACTGCGGTATCGTTACGGTTTAGGGGGGAATCTGACTTAGAGGCGTTCAGTCATAATCCTACAGATGGTAGCTTCGCCCCATTGGCTCCTTAGTCAAGCACATACACCAGATGTCTGAACCTGCGGTTCCTCTCGTACTGAGCAGGATTTCTATTGAAACTACACATCATCAGTAGGGTAAAACTAACCTGTTTTGCGACGGTCTAAATCCAACTCACGTTCCCTTTTAGTAGGTGAACAATCCAACGATTGATGAATTCTGCTTCACAATTATAGGAGGGGGCACAGGGAAAGGCGACCATCTCAGCTGGGGCGATCCACAGGAAGGGCCTGGCTCGCATCCAGAGTCGCCGCCGTCCCGGATGGCAGCCCCCTCCAGCTGTGGCGCGCGCCCAGCCCCGTTTGCACTTCAGCCCGACCGACCCAGCCCTCAGTGCCAATCCTTATCCCGAGTTACAGATCTGACTTGACGACTTCCCTTATCTACATTGTTCCAACATGCCAGAGGCTGTTCACCTTGGATACCTGCTGCGGATATGGGTATGGCCCGTACACCATCTCCCCCGGATTTTCAAGGACCAGCAAGAGCGCACCGGACGCCGCCAGAAAGGCAAAGCTTTTGAAGACTCTGGCTCCTCTCTTGGGGCAAACCCATTCCAGGGCGCCCAGCCCTTCACAAAGAAAAGAGAACTCTCCCTGGGGGACCCGCCGGTTTCTCCGGGATTGTAAGTGTTACCGCACTGAGCGCCGCGAGGGCACCCGTTTCCGCCACTCCGGGTTTGGGGATTTGAACCCAACTCCCATTTGATCAGCCAAGGGCAATTGAGGCCATCGCCCGTCCCTTCCAAACGGCGCTCACCCAACTCTTAGGACCGACTGACCCATGTTCGATTGCTGTTCACATGGAACCCTTCTCCACTTCTTGTTTGAATATTTGCTACTACCACTAAGATCTGCACCGGCGGCAGGTCCACCCGGGCCCTCGCCCCTGGCTTCTGTACGCACCACAGCGACCTTCCTACTCATCGCAGCTTAGCCCCAGCACCTCTCAGCACCGGCGACAGCCGGGTATGGGCCCAACACGCCAGCGCCATCCATTTTCATGGCTAGTTGATTTGCCAGGTGAGTTGTTACACACTCCTTAGCAGATTCCGACTTCCATGGCCACCATCCTGCTGTCTATATCGGCCAACACCTTTTCTGGGGTCTGATGAGCGTTGGCATCAGGGCGCCTTAACCATAGTTCGGTTCCTCCCGCAGCGCCAGTTCTGGTTACCAAAAGTGGCCCACTAGGCACTCGCATTCCATGCCCGGCTCCATGCCAGCAATCCAGGCTTCTTACCCATTTAAAGTTTAAGAATAGGTTGAGATCATTTCGGCACCAAGAACCCTAATCATTTGCTTTACAAGCTAGAAGTGCGGGCTCCGAGAGCTAGCTATCCTGAGGGAAACTTCAGAGGGAACCAGCTACTAGATGATTCGATTAGTCATTCGCCCCAGTACCAAGGTTGGATGACCGATTTGCACGTCAGGAAAGCTACCGACCTCCACCAGAGTTTACTCTGACTTCGCCCTGCCTAGCCATAGTTCACCATCTTTCGGGCCCTATCACACACACACTCATGCTCAACCTCCCCGACGGAACGGGTGAGACGAGCCATGGGGCGCCCCTGCTGGAAGCGCAGCGGGATCCCACCTCGGCTGGGGCGCCCCAGCCCACACTTTCATTGCGCCACAGGGATTCGCTCTGCCCTCCAACTCGCATATGTGTTAGAATCCTTGGTCCGTGTTTCAAGACAGGTCGGGTGGGTACCTGACATCGCCGCAGACCCGTGGCGCTCTGCGAGGGCCTCCCTACCCACCGGTGTGAAGCGGTAAGGGCCTGTCCCCCCTTCCCACCCCGGCAAGCCCGAGGGGCAGGAGGGCACGGAGGTGGCCGAAACTCCCTCGGGCCGCGGACACGGCAAAGCTGCTGCCAGGGGGCTGTAACACCCTGCCACCCCAAAGCCTTCCCAGCCGACCTGGAGCTGTACGCCGTGCGCTGCCATGGAGGAAATGTGCCCTGCGGGCACCGGGTAGGGCCAGGGCAGCGGTCTAGCGGAGGGGATCCAGAACTCCCGGGCCATCGACCTTCTTGCCGTTTTGAATCCTCCGGGCAGACTGCACGGACTCCACCCGTTTACCTCTCAACAGTTTTACACCCTCTTGAACTCTCTTTTCAAAGTTCTTTTCAACTTTCCCTTATGGTATTTGTTGGCTATCAGTCTCATGCCCTTATTTAGCCTTAGATGGAGTTTGAGACCCGCTTTGGGCTGCATTCCCAAGCAACCTGACTCTGAGAAGAACCGATCCCGGGGTGCCAGGAGCCGCTACCGGCCTAACTACGTCCGCAGGGTGAGCCTCGATCAGAAGGACTTGGGCCCCCTGAGCGACATCGGGGAGTTGATCTTCTGTACACCCCATTTCCCGTGCCCGCCCCAGGCGGGGATTCGGCGCTGGGCTCTTCCCTCTTTACTCTCCATTACTGGTTAGTTTCTTTTTCTCCGCTTAGCAATATGCTTAAATTCGGTTGGACGCCACATCTGATCTGAGGTCATAGTCTGAAAACTGCCGAAGTGTCAGAGGGAGCCATCAGGGAAGGCAGGCCCCTGCAAAAGCAGGGGCCTGGCATCCTGGCAGCGTGCACCTTCTGTCCCTGGATCAGATCTGGAGGGGGTTCCCCTCCCCGGGAAGCCGGCCGCATAGGTGGGCGCCCGAGGCACGTGCGCGTCGGCAGCCGGTGGGACACCACAGGCAGCCACGTGCGGCACGCAGCCAGGCACCCAGGGATGAGCCCTGGGCGGAACGTTTACCAGCCCCCTTCTCCCCTCTGAGGCATGGAAGCGGGGCTAGGTGTGCTGGCGGCTAGAGCAGGTAGTGGCAGTACCTGCGCGAATCCCGCTTGGGCTCTGGCTGTTGGGGCTCTCAGCTAATTCTGCTTCCACGCTTTTTAAAAAAAATGTGTTTATTCAAGATTGCATAGAAAAATACAGCAGTTACATATTGCATTTTCACATGTCTGTCTGTTGAATCAAACATTATAGGCTCTGCTGCCATATATTTCGGAAGGATAAGATTTTTTTATATAACAACAACTAACAAGGCTATCGTCAGTACATACATGAATCAAATCTGACATTTTAGCATGCTTCTACAGAGTCAGAATAAAAAAGCATATCACATGGAGTCAATCTACTATTGGCGAACAAATCATATACCCCCTTCAGCAGACACAGGTTAATAAATACCACATCCGCCATCAACCAAATGCTGAGGCGGAGCGCATACTATTCTAGGCTTGGCAAATCTTATCATATTCCCATTTTGGTGTTAAAGTGGTATAGCTGCACAGATCCAACTTTAAGGCAATCTCAACTCGACAATTCGGATCTATGTCTTTGGGCTAGTAGGCTCAGATGGGGGGGACCCCTCTCTGTCACGTGACCACTGCAAGAACGGCTCCCAGATATCCCTTGGCCGCGAGGCGGTCGGCATTAGATCCCAATATGTACTTAATTGTGTATGGCCATATGTTACATCAGATAGCCAGTCTGCAAATTTAGGCCGGACTTTGCGCCCCCATTTCATCGCCACCTGCCGCTTAGCATATAGTAGCAATATAGCATGCAACTTACGACTTTTGGGCTCCGTGCTCGCTACCCACCCCAGGATGCTGAGGAGCGGGGAAGGAACGTCTGTTCTATGCAGAATTTGGTTGATAGCAGCAAACACTTCTGACCATTAGTCAAACAGAGCAGATCAATTCCAGGCTACATGCAGAAAGGAAGCACCCTCCTCCCCACATTTCCAGCATTCGTCATCTTCCCTGATACTCATGGAATGTAAAGCTAGTGGAGTGCGGTAGAACCTGTGGAGGAACTTAAAGTGTATGAGTCGAAGTTTATAGTTTGGGGAGAGTTCCAACAGCTGTCTACAGCAGAACGTCCAATGTTCCTCAGTCAGGGGCGTCTCAAGCTCTTTGTTCCATAATTGCAAAGATTTGGGCACCACAATAGGGAATTGCTCTTGCATGGAGTTGTATAAGCGTGACACCAGTTTCTTACGGGACACCCTGGCTAATATGTTCTGGAGTGCATGTAGGTGTGGCGACTCCTCAGGGAAATGATCCCACAATGCCTTACACGTAGATTTTAGTTTGTGGTATTCAAACCTGTCTTTGAAAGACAACGACTGGCCATCTTCCGCAATCTGTAGATCCCGGAACGTGCCATCCGGATATAAATCTGCAAATGTGTGTAGTGTGGATCCGGCAATAGATACATCTCCACCTCCCACTTCCAGGCATGGGAGCATGGGGTTCTGTTTAAGGGGAATAGCAGGCGCGTACAACAGGGGTAGATCAGCCCGTCTCTGCAGCTCACGCCACGTCCAACGAAGCATGTTGGCTGAGTCAATGTCTTGCGTTGGTCTGGGCGCTTTTCGGTATAACGCCACCTCCAGGGGTAGCGGAGCCACCATGTCTAGCTCGACCGCCACATGCGGTTGAAAGGGTGTAGGATAGGCCCAGAAATGCAAATATTAGGCCTGCGACACAGCGCATACAATTGCATGTCCGGGGCACCCATGCCTCCCTGCCTCAGCGGCAATGTTAACAGTGCCCATGAAAGTCTAGCCTGGCACCCTGCCCACACCAGTGTCAGCAAATGGGAGCACAAACAAGTGAAGAACTGTTGTGTCAGTGGAATAGGTATGTTAGCAAATAGATAGAGAAATGTGGGCAATACAATCATTTTTACCAATGCAATTCTGCCAGCCAACGAGAGAGGGAGTTTTGACCATATCGCCACTTTACTTTCGAGCCATGATATCGCTCTGCCAAAATTCAGAGTCCACAAGTTTTGGAGTTTACGGCTGACCCAGATGCCTAGATATTTGACCTCTTCTGCTTCCCATCGCAAGGGATAGTCAGAATGCACCTCAGAGGTGTTATCAGTTAGTGGGAACATAACTGACTTGGTCCAATTTATAGAGATACCTGATAGTCCACCAAAGTTAACAAATTCCCTTAAAAGTGGATTGAGGTTCACTGCCGGGTTAAGCACATACAGAGTTACGTCGTCAGCGTATAGCGAGATTAGTAAATTACGGGAGCTGAATCTTATACCTCTGGCAGTGTGTTGTTGTCTAATTCTGGCCGCTAACGGTTCCATGGCAATTGCGAACAAGAGAGGGCACAGAGGGCATCCCTGCCTCGTACCTCTAGAGATAGGGAACGGGTCAGATATCATGCCATATTCTCTCACCGTGGCCTTAGGAGCAGTGTATAGTAAGCAAATTTGGTTGATGAAAAGCCGGCCAAAACCCATGCGCTCCAGTATAGCAAAAAGATAAGGCCATTCGAGAGAGTCAAAAGCGTTCGTGGCATCTAGAAATATTACTGCAGCTTGTACATCTGGATGTAGGTAATGGAGTGTGGAGAACACAGTTCTCAAGTTGTGTGTGGTGGCTCGACCAGGTATAAAAGCTGATTGGCCCGGTAAGGCCACCATTGGGAGCAAGGGTTGGAGCCTATCCGCTATTATTTTCGCATACATTTTTACATCTACATTGATCAGTGACAGAGGCCTGTATGAATCTAGGCTTTGACTGTCCTTATCTGGTTTCAACAACGTTATGATAAGGGCTTCTCCCATAGATTCTGGCAGTGTACCCACCTCTAGCGCCTCAGCAAATACCGTATGTAGTCGTGGGGGCAGTTCATCTACATATGTTTTGTAAAACGCAGCTGTGAGACCATCCGGTCCCGGCGCTTTATTCAGTGGGAGGGCTTTAATAGTTGTGGCTATGTCCTGTACGGTGACGGGTCGGTCCATGTATTGCCTGTGTGTATCGTTAAACCATATAAGTGCTATGGATTCCAAAAATGTCTCCAGAGTGTCTTGCGATATAGCATGTGTGGACTCATATAACCGGGAATAGTAGTTAGTGAACGCCTGCAGTATCTCACTTTGTCCCACTGTCACGACCCCTTCAGCATCCCTGAGCGTGTGCACTTGCGTAGGTGTTTCATATTGTCTTATCATACTAGCAAGAGTTCTGCTGGGTCGATCTCCCTCTCCATATCTCCGAGCCTCAGCTTGTTTACCCAAGAACTTTAGCTCGCGTTGGGCTTCCTCGGCAAAGTCTAATAGTTTACGTTTTATCTGTGTGGCTAGATCCGGTGTGGGGTTAGCGCAGAATGATAGCTCGAGAGCTTTTAGCTCACTTTCAATCCCAGCTATTGTGTTTCTAATGGCTTTTAAAACACCCGCCCTGCGCGCTATGCATTGCCCCCTTATTACTACATTAAATGCGTCCCATAGCACCGATTCAGTAGCAACTGAGCCTTCATTGTTAGCAAAATAATCTGTAATGTCTTTCCTAATTTCTTCAGTAAATGCCATGTCTTGAAGTGCATGCGGTGGGAGTCGCCATATAAAAGCCCTAGCGGGGCCCCCTGGAATTTCTAGCTCTAAGAGGCAGGGAGCATGGTCTGAGAGGGAGCGGGCCAAAATCCCAACATTAACAGTCCAAGTGGCTACGTCCTGAGATACAAGCCAAAAGTCTAGTCTTGACCAGGCGCGTGATGCGCCGAAATGCATGTTCCCACCCTGCTACCTGCGTTCCAAGATCTCCATACGTCCCGCGAGCGAGCCTTCATTAATTATGTCCCTTAGTGCCTGGCTGGCGTGTGGATGTAATTGTCTCGCCGCCGCTCGAATGTGAGCTTTGGCTGGCGGGGGTCCCCTTTCCTCATGATTTAGTGCACCCCTCCAATCTTCACGCTCCCAGGGGTGCAGAGCGGGACGCAGCGCGCCCCGGGGTCCACAGGCAGGTCAGAGACCTCCTACCGCACTGAGATAGCGTTCATCTCATCCCTGCGGTCGCCAATGGGTAAATACCTTTGTAATGTGCCTACACAGCAGGGAGGCCCAAGTTATCTCGCCTCAGTTGTGCGACAGGATGGAAAGGCCACAGCGTGTTAGATGACACCCGGGCCGAAGGTCCGCAGGCCCCGCAGCAGTGTCAGTGAGCTCCAGTGAGCAGCCGGGCGCAGGGCAGCCCCGATACCCGCAGCGCCCTGTAGAGGATAGCGCAGTTTCTTTGCAGGGGATTAGAGTAGCGCTCACCATAAAGGAAAAGGCTTCCCAGCAGTGGGGTAAAGACTGACTCCCCCTGCAGCGCCAACTCCAAATCTCCAGCTCACTCGGTCGGGTTTGGCGCGCACCTCTCCAGCACCATACGTGCGCAGCCTCGACAGCGGCGATGCCCAGCCGCCCCGGCACCCAGCGTCGAGGGATAGTTTTACAAATAATGCAGTCTGGCCGTTTATGTATTACACCTTGTGCCCAGTTGACTAAGGCGCTCAGTCATGTCGCATGCTCTCCAGCATTCATGACAGTGAAGCCCAATCCAAAATGGCGGCACCCCACCGTCCCAATGTCTCCAGTCCAGCCTCGGATTTGCGCACCATTCCTGTTATGCCATAGAGGGAATATGCCTATCTAGTTATCTTACGGCCACAGCAATGATTTTACATCGCCTCCCTGTGTGCATGTAGTGGGCAGGTTCCCGCGGTCTCGCTCTCCAGCCCGCCAGGCCCGATAATCCCTGGACTCACGTGATGGCAGACACCCGGTCTGACCTCCAGCGCATTCGGGCCGCAGCACGACCCTGTCCCGGTCTAAAGCTCCGGGGCCTATAGAATCAGTTCTTCGCGGGTTCAGAGGATGAATTTCGGGTCGAGTACGCCCCAGGTCTCAGGGAGCCGTTTCGCACTGGAATTTGGCATATGCTTCCAAAAACAGCCAGGATTAAGTCAGGATTTCAGATGCAACCGGCGGAGCTCGCTAGTTAAGCGGCCATCTCGCTGCTCGTTCGGCCACGCCCCCAATTCTCCTTCCACGCTTAATGTTTATTTGAGACTACATTCGAGTTTGTGTATCTTTATCTGTTTTAATACCGTATCTTTTTACCTTCCTCCACATTGCTGCTCCGTTGAGCTGATCTTTGGTTTATTTGCTGCTATAACGCAGAGTTGCTTCCCTGATACTTGGCTCACACTTACCCTTGTTTTTGAGCCAAGGAGGTGCGCTGTCCCTGCCCTGGTCCACCGCGGCTTCCAGTGCCGATTGAGTGGAGGGCAGGGCACCATCTTGGGTGACCCGGATCCACTTTGGGACGCAGGTTAACGCTCTAGCTGGGGGAGGGAAGTTACATAAATTGCCCACGATTCCTCGGACGCACAGAGGACGTACGCAGCAGGCACGCCTAAGGCAAGCCCGCCCGCGACCCGGGAGTGCCCGTGGCCCCTGGCTATGCTGCGGGTGTGTGGCCAGCTGACCTGTGGGGTAAACAGACTTATGGCCGAGAGGAATTGCTGGCACTGAACCCATGTCCCTGTGCAGGTAATAGTCAGTGGGATGTGCTGCCTAACCTCTCCAGCAGGTGCCCCACCTGTAACTTTTGTTTTGACGCCATGCTACTTGGTGGGGGTAGTCTAGTTGATAAGGGACATGAGATTTTTGCTGGCCTCATCAACGCTCGTTCAATGGTTAAACATGCTCTTAATATCCATGAGCTTATGTTAGACAATAAACCTGATGCTCTGTTTATCACTGAATCTTGGTTGGGGGACTCATGTGCACCGGTAATTGAACTTGCCGTTCCCCGAGGGTTCCACATAATTCGCGCAGACTGCACAATGGGAAGAGGGGGAGGAACAGCAGTTATATTCCGGGAGGCCTGGGCCTTCACCTGCTCTACCGTCAGTAAACTGACAGAGGTGGAGGCGCTGGACTTCACTTTCACCCTGTCACCCCACTTTACTCGGGGGCATATTGTTGTATCGGCCGCCTGGCCCTCCTGGAGCGTTCTTGGAGACTCTTGGAGACATCATTGCCCCGCGTGTGTTGCGCTTTTCTAAATTTCTTTTCCTGGGTGACTTTAATATTCACTTAGACACACCAGAGGTTTCTGACTCAGCTGCTCTGCTGGATCTACTTGACCTCATGCAACTGACCCTGTGGGTAAAGGGATCCACTAATTCGGGGGGCCATTTGATTGATTTGGTTTGATCGAATTTTGATTTGCATATCCGGGACCCCCTCCCAGTGACATGGTCCGATCATTGTTTTATCAGGTTTTCCTGGGATATGGGGTCTCCCTCTTCTACCCTACCTTCGTCCCTCATCCCCATTAGGCGGAGCATTAACATTCCAGCCTTTTCCGAGGCCTTGCTTAACACCCCTTTGGTTACTGCAGATGACTTTGGAGAGGCGGTGGATTGTTTTAACACCTGGATTGGTCAGGGGGTTGAATCCTCCACCAAACTCTCAGCTACTTGTCATCATAGATCGTCCCCCTCGAATCCATGGTTCTCTGTGCACCTAAAATTGGGCTGTAAAAAACTAGAACGCCAGTGGCGCGCTGCCTACTGTCCGGCGGCTAAATTAGTGCTTCGGGCAGCTCAGAGGGTTTATTATGCTGCTGTCAAGAAAGCTAAAAGTGATTTTTACGCAGAGCGAATTCTGAAAGCTAATAATAATAGTAAGGAGATCTTTTCAATCGTCAGAAGTTTTATGCCTCCTAGCGCGGAAAAAAAAACTCTGCCAGCCTCCCCTCAGTGGTGTGAGGAGCTCTCCTCCTTTTTTATCAGCAAAATTCAATCCATTCAAGACAGCTTAGGGTCGGTGGTAAGGGAACAGCCAACCTCATCACCTGCAGCTTTCCAGTCTAACATTTCTACCCGCCCCCTATTTTCCCAGTTCTTGCCAGCAGAAGACTCTGACATTCTTGCCATCCTCAAATTTCTAAAGTCGGGCTCTCCATCGGACCCATGTCCAGCTAGAGCTGTAGCGGGGGTAGCTGGGAGTGTTTGTCTTGAAGTTACTTCTATTATTAACCGCTCACTTTACTCTGCAAAGGTTTCCACCCAATGGAAATGGGCTAAACTTCTCCCGCTTCTTAAAAAAGCAACTGCTGATCCTTTGCTGCCTTCTAATTATCGGCCTAACTCCATACTGCCGGCACTGGCAAAAGTATGAGAAAAGGTGGTATTCCATCAACTTGAGGCTTTTGTTGAAACATCTGGGGCGCTCCACCCAGCCCAGTCTGGTTTTAGAACATCTTTCAGCACGGAAACGGCATTGGTTGAGGTAGTGTAAGCAATTAGGGAGTGCCTGGACGGGGGCGGCAGATCGGCTCTGATTTTATCGGACCTCTCTGCCGCCTTCGATATGGTACCTCACCAGCTTCTCCTTGATCGGCTCTCTTCCATCGGCATCTCTGGGGCGGTGTGGGCTTAGCTGGGATCCTTTCTGGAGGAGTGCTCCCAACAGGTCTGGATGTCTCCTTTCTCTTACTCTGCCAGGAAGATATCAACTGGAGTCCTGCAGGGCTCTACTTTGAGCCTGCTACTTTTTAATGTCTATATGACCCCGTTGATTGCCCTGGCAGAGGGGCTGGGTGCCAAAATCATGGCATATGCCGATGATACACAGCTCCTATTTACATGGAAAGAATCTGAATTGGGCACCGGTGATGCGCAGAGGTGCTTATCTGCTGTGTTTACCTGGCTGACCAAGGCGCATCGCAAGTGTGTTGAAGAAAAATCAGAGATACTGCTGTATGGCAATTTCCGCTAACTGTTTAGAGAGGCATTGTGGCCACCAGACTTCCCATGCCCACAGCCAGTGGGTAGTCCGGACAAGAACTTAGGGATATGGTTCGGGGAAGATCTTCGGCATATTAAAAAACCTACTGGTATCTGCTTCGGCACTCTTAAGATTTTTAGGAAGTTCTTCCCTTTGTTACCACAGCAAGCAAAGGAAATGGTGGCTCGGGCACTTATCCTTTCCAGGCTTGATTATGCCAATGCCCTATTTATTGGCATCCCTGGCTATCTCATGAATAAACTCCAACTGATTCAAAATTCGGTGGCCAGACTCCTATTCAACATCGCCAAATGATCCAGTGTGAGGCTACATTTACGTGACCTTCATTGGTTACCTGTGGCCCAGCGGGTTCAATTTAAAATCTTGACCATGGCCCATAAAGCCTTGCATGACTCTGGACCTTTGTACATTAGGAAGCGCGTGGCCTTTTACAGGCCTGGCCGCTCGCTCCGCTCCTCCTCTCTTCGCCTACTGGCCATTCCTCGGTTCATCGCTCTACGATGGGCGGCCAATCTTGGTCAGTAAAGGTGGTCATTCTATGGAACAGCCTTCCCGGCTTTTTGCGACATACTCAGGACCTTCGCATTTTCAAGAAACTTCTCAAAACTCCTCTCTACAACCCCTCTACCTAATTTTATTTGTGCTCTCTCGGCCTCAGTCCATCTGCGCCAGGATACTCCTGAGTAGTTGTGCGCGCTACAAATCATATACAACATAACATAACATAACCTCTGTGACAGGATCCGGTCAGGGACCCTGCCATGGGCGATCAGGGGTCTGACCTTGTAGGGGGACAAAGGAAAGCGGAGCTAACCCTGCGATGGCCCCAGTCGCATCCTGGGGAAGCCCCGGGGCGATTGATGATTGAGCAACCTTCAGGCAGGCGTAGCCCTGGGAGGAAACTATGGCGGCAAGGTGCTTTCAAAGTGTTGATGATCAATGTGTCCTGTAATTCACACTAATTGTAACAGCTAGCTGCATTCTTAATCAACACGCTAGTCCAGTGATCTACAGCCAAGAGTCGCAGGCAACTTTTCGAAAACGTTTGCCAAGCTGCGGGCCCAGAAGAGGCGGGAGGAAGGGGTCATTTGCATCCCCTGCACTACGCCAAACGTTTGGCCAGGGGACGGAGCCCCGGGCTGGGGGAACGTCCTGGTCCATTCGGCTGCCGGCTAAGGACCGCTAGGCCAAGAGGGGTTCCGGAGTACCCTGTTCCTAGTAATCCGGAGGAAGGGTACTCTCCATTTCTGGTAACCCATACGCACCGCAAGACTGAGGGGACCCAAGGCGCAGACGCACCCGACCTCCTGGAGCTCTGGCTGGGATCGGGGAGGCAAACTAGCCCTCATTGGGACTTCCAGGGCAGCCCGGCCATCTGGTCTCCCCGCTGAAAAGCATTGCTCGCGACCAGATGGCCGAGGATAAAAGGTGTGACGAGATGGCCGGGCCCGAAGTACGCCAATCTGCCTCCCCCAAGCCTTCGCGGGAGGGCTTCTGCCTGCCCTTTGGAGGGCTTGCGGGCACTGCGTCCCGGGGGCTCAGAGACCCTGGGTGGGCCTCGGGCCCGGGGCTGCAGATGGGGGTCCCCAATGGACCTCCAGGCACCATGACAGGTGGGCGAAGCTGGAGGGAGGTCTGCCTGGGTCCAACGGACCCCCGTCCTAGGACCATAGCGGAGCAGGGGGGTGGAGCCTGGTCCCCTGGGCAATACCGGAGGTCCTGGGACAGCACACGCAGGAGAGGCCTCCCCAAGGCCCGGGTCCTGGGTGCCCTGCCACACGGCAGGTCCGAGGATGGAGCCCGGGGTGGGGAGGGCACCCTCCACCCCAGGGCCACCAAGGACCCCTGCCGGAGCTCCTGAAACCAAGCTGAGCTGGGGAACGCCCAACAGGCCCCAGGCCTATGGAGGACGGAGCCCATTGTGGGGAGCGCCCGACCAGAGCTCTCGGGCCCGGACGCCCAAGGGAGGACTGCTCGGGCCGGTTGGAACCTGTCCCAGGCACTTTGCCACGCGGCAGGCCTGAGGAAGGAGCCCTGGACAGGAGGGGGGGGGGGTTTGCCCTGCCCTCGACGGCTGATAGAGACCAGCCCATAAGGGGTCCCGGTGTACCCTATCCCTAGTATTCCGGAGGAAGGGTACCCCCTTGTCTGGTAACTCATGTACACCGAGTGATGAAGGGGACGCAAGACGCAGCCAACCTGACCTCCCGGAGCCCTAGCTGGGATCGGGGAGGCAAACGAGCCCTCATGTGGACTTCCAGGGCAGCCTGGCCATCTGGTGGCCCCATTGGAAGGCATTGCACACGACCAGATGGCCGAGGGGGAAAAGGCACGACCAGATGGCCGAACCAGAAGGACGCCCATCAGCCCTCCCTGCACCTTAAAGGAAGGGCTCCTGCCTGCCCTTGAAGGGCTTGAGGGCTCTGTTTCGTGGGGGCTCATCAGAGCCCTTAGTTGGGTCTCGGGCACTGGGATGGGAGGGGGGCCCCTGACAGAACTCTGACCCGGAGCCCGCAGGTACCTTGACATGCAGGAGAAGCGGGGAGGCCTGCCCTGGCCCGATGGATCCCCGTGATGGGCACCCGGACTCTCGGCTGGCCGCAGGACGTTGACTCCCGCACCCCAGGGCCCGCCGAAGCCCAGACCCTGGAACCGGTTACCTGCTTCTCAACCCAGTCAGGCCTGGGAGCCTCCCCGGGCACCAGGGACCCCCGTCCCGGGCAGACGGACCCTCGGCAGGATGGGGGCGCCCACACCCCAGGCCCTGCCCAAAGCCCAGGCCCCAGGCCCTGCTTCTCAACCCAGCCAGGCCTGGGGGATCTGGGAGCCTGCCCGGGCATGAGGGACCCCATCCTGGGCACACAGACCCTAGGCTTGCTGCAGGACGTGGGTTCCTGCACCCCGGGGCCCGCCGGAGCCAAGGCCCCAGGCCCTGCTTCTGTGGAGGCGGGTGGCGGAGCGGAGCAGAGTTCCACAATGCCAGCTCCAGCCCGGGTTAGGGAATACTATTCGTGAACAAAAACTCAATAAGGATAGATTAAAAAAAAACGTGAACACCACTTGCCGAATCTTTATAAAACTTTCCCTCAGCGTTTTGCTGGAAAGTTTAGGGGTGACTCGTCAAGTGGGAGGTGAGAAAAAAAGGGGGTTACAAAACTCGTTTTCTCCATGCAGTTTCCCACAGGAATGTAAACAATCAAAATAGTTGAATGGAATTACACCAAATTTGGAAGAGTGCTAGATCTTTACCCTGAAAGCATTGTTTTTGTGATTTTGTGTAAATCCATTCAGTAGCTTTTGAGAAACTAAGGTTCAAAATGTATAGATGTATCAGGCTGCAGAAGAACTGTGAACCAGCAGATCAAAAGAAAAGATTGTGTTTCTTGCCTCACATCAAGAAATATGTTTGGAAGCCATTTTTAGTCCCTGTGTCCTGGAAAAAACAACATACGAGGGTAGGGTAGGGATACCCTCAACCTCTAGGCCTTGTGGGGGGAGGGGGTCTCTCTGCCATGAGGCCTAATCTGTTTTTTTTTTTTAATTGCAGCATCACAGTAGTACAGCTTCACCATGGTAAAATGTTTAACCCCTTGCATGCTCATGACGAGCTCAGCTCGTCATGAGCTACAGTGCTCCGGTGCTCATGACGAGCTGAGCTCGTCATGGCCATTAGAACGCTCGCACGCTGGGATAATTCCGTTGCTGTGCTGAACGGTCTATTGAAACGAGTGTGGCCGTGACGAGCTCAGCTCGTCATGAGCACAGGAGCACTGTAGCTCATGACGAGCTGAGCTCGTCATGAGCAGCGGGGCGCTGTGCGCGCCGCCCCGCCCCCCAGCACAGCATGAAAATTACCCCAGCAGCCAAGGGGTTAAAAAAAAAGGATCCTCCTGCCTTTTTTTAATTAAAAGACACTCGGGTGGGCCAGGGCCTAGGGTCTCAGGTCATCATTTTTTGTAAGGGTTAGGGACATTAAGCACCCCTTCTTGAGCCACTGGGACCCCATCCCCCAGGGCCTGAGGCCCTATGTATTTGTTTGGATAGGGAGGCTTGAGACCCCCCTTGCTGAGCCATTTAATGACCCCAGGGACCTCATTCACTGGGGCCTATTCTCTTATTTGGGGAGGGGTTCTTGGGCGCCCCGCTTCAGGCCATAAAAAAGGCCCCAGGGACCTGATCCCTGGGGCCCAGTGTCTTATTTGAGGAGGGGATTGAGGGACAAGACACAGATGTTTGGTTTTGCCTGGTGGGAGCAGGTAAAAAATGCAATTTCCACCAAGGCAGGAGCAAAGAAATTGAATCGGCTCCCACCAGCACCCAGCCCCAAGGCCACACAGCCCCCAAGGTCCCCTGCATTGTAAGTGCCCTGGAGCATACACCTAAAATTAAAAAAATGTCCGTCTCCAGCCAGAGGAGCCTCCTGGGGCCGCAGGGGCCTTGGTGCCCTACCCCCACCCCCGACCCTCAAGAAAAATGGATCTGTGGGTACCCCAGGTGGGCACTCGGGCACTCGGGCATCCACCTAAAATTTAAAAAATGTCTATCTCCCTCCAGAGGAGCCAGCTGAAACTGCGAGGGTCCTAGGTCTCTGCTTGTGCCCTCAACCACAATTTAAGTTGTGGGTGTCCCGGGTGGGCACCGGGACACCCACAAAAATACTTTTTGAAGAAAGTATAAGTGAATAATAAATGATCGCCAAAGCCACTCATTTATTATTCAATGCTCCAGCAAGGAGCGCCGTAAAATGCCATAGGGTTTTTCTTTTAACCAAACATGTTTTTGCTGGTGGTGCCCCTAGAAGAGGCAGGGACACCACCAAACATTTTTTTATATTGTGGGGAGCTGCAGAAAGTGCAACATCCTCCAGCAACATCCCAAAAAACAATAAGTCTCTTGGGTTATTAAATCCATGACCCCAGAAGAATTTACCATATTTTTCTAAAAGCATTCATAGCTGGAGCTCTGTGCTCTTAGGTTGCAGGCAAGGCCCTCATGTAGTTGTATTGATGATTGCATTTAATGGGCTGAAAATGGCAGGCTAAGCGACGTGTTGATTTTTTAAATGAAACTTTTTTAAACATTTTTTAAAATTACTTTTATTATACATTATATTGTATGATATAGAAAAATATACATTTGATTATTATTATTGGTGATTGTTGGACAAGGATAATAGATCTGCTTTTCATATGATGACATTTCTACTCCTTGATAAAGCTAGTAGGCCCACTTTTTATATCTTGGTGTTGTAACCGCTTGACAAAGTCAGTAAGTCTTCCTGACTTAAAATAACCAATTTTTTTTTGTAACATCAATGGACACCATTTGGGGGTTGGGCGAATGGTCTGGCCACAGACATGTTACTCATGCCCTCACCATGTACTACTAATTACCTCTCATATTACATCATCTATGGCATGTCCTATGACACCACTGTTAACATCACTGCAGCATAACTCATGACAACCCTGTGCATGGCTGGGGTGCGAGGTATAGATACTCTAGAGCACGGGTACTCATAGTACGGCCCGCGGGCCAGGGGCGGCCCGGCAAGCCTTCCCTGGCGGCCCGCGGACCTTGCAGACATGTACCCGTGTTTAAATTATTTTATTTTTTTACAGTGTCAGCAAAAACCCCTGCGGCAGCGCGACTCAGACTGCTGCTGCTCTGTGGGGGCCGGGCGATTCCCTTCGTAGTCAGAGTGGGGCTGCAGGGGGGCTAAGAGGTGACAAAGCCTCATTAACATAAGAAGTGTCTTTTGAAGACGTGTGAAGTGCTCCGGTGAGGCTGTGTTTGTGGGTGTGCCTGCCCAGAAGCTGTCTCAGCCCGGGCACACACGGGCAAGGTGGAGGGAGGGAGACAGGGAGGGAAGGGGAGGGCGAGAGACAGGGAGGGAGAGGGAGGGAAGGAGAGTGAGGGAGAGTGATGGCAGGAGAGTGATGGCAGGAGAGGGCGAGGGAGAGGTAGAGCGAGGGAAGGAGAGAGGGAGGACGAGGGAGAGGGAGGGAGAGCAAGGGAAGGAGAGAGTGAGGGAAGGAGAGAGTGAGGGAAGGAAAGAGTGAGGGAAGGAGAGTGAGGGAAGGAGAGTGAGGGAAGGAGAGTGAGGGAGGGAGAGGGAAGGAGAATGAGGGAAGGAGAGAGCGAGGGAAGGAGAGAGCGAGGGAAGGAGAGAGTGAGGGAGAGGGAGGTCGAGGGAGAGGGAGGACGAGGGAGAGGGAGGGAGAGCAAGGGTAGGAGAGAGCGAGGGAAGGAGAGAGCGAGGGAGGGAGAGAGCGAGGGAAGGAGAGAGCGAGGGAGAGGGAGGTCGAGGGAGAGGGAGGACGAGGAAGAGAGAGCAAGGGAAGGAGAGAGTGAGGGAAGGAGAGAGCGAGGAAGGGAGAGAGTGAGGGAGAGGGAGGTCGAGGGAGAGGAGGGAGAGGGAGGGAGAGCAAGGGAAGGAGAGAGCGAGGGAGGGAGAGAGCGAGGGAGGGAGAGAGCGAGGGAAGGAGAGAGCGAGGGAGGGAGAGAGCGAGGGAAGGAGAGAGCGAGGGAGAGGGAGGTCGAGGGAGAGGGAGGACGAGGGAGAGAGAGCAAGGGAAGGAGAGAGTGAGGGAAGGAGAGAGCGAGGAAGGGAGAGAGTAAGGGAGGGAGAGAGCGAGGGAGAGTGAGGGAGGGAGAGTGAGGGAGGGAAGGAGAGAGGGAAGGAGAGTGAGGGAAGGAGAGAGCGAGGGAAGGAGAGAGAGGGAAGGAGAGCGAGGGAAGGAGAGCGAGGGAGGGAGAGTGAGGGAAGGAGAGAGTGAGGGAGAGTGAGGGAGAGGGAAGGAGGGGGAGGGAAGGAGGGGAGGAAGGAGAGAGGGAAGGAGAGAGTGAGGGAAGGAGAGAGTGAGGGCGAGGGGAGAGGGAGGGCGAGGGAAGGAGAGAGCAAGGGAAGGAGAGAGTGAGGGAAGGAGAGAGTGAGGGCGAGGGGAGAGGGAGGGCGAGGGAAGGAGAGAGCAAGGGAAGGAGAGAGTGAGGGAAGGAGAGAGTGAGGGCGAGGGGAGAGGGAGGGCGAGGGAAGGAGAGAGCAAGGGAAGGAGAGAGTGAGGGAAGGAGAGAGCGAGGAAGGGAGAGAGTAAGGGAGGGAGAGAGCGAGGGAGAGAGAGAGAGAGTGAGGGAGAGTGAGGGAGGGAGAGTGAGGGAGGGAAGGAGAGAGGGAAGGAGAGTGAGGGAAGGAGAGAGCGAGGGAAGGAGAGAGAGGGAAGGAGAGCGAGGGAAGGAGAGCGAGGGAGGGAGAGTGAGGGAAGGAGAGAGTGAGGGAGAGTGAGGGAAGGAGGGAGAGGGAAGGAGGGGGATGGAAGGAGGGGGAGGGAAGGAGGGAAGGAGAGAGAGGGAAGGAGAGCGAGGGAAGGAGAGCGAGGGAGGGAGAGCGAGGGAGAGCGAGGGAGAGCGAGGGAGAGGGAGGGAGAGGGAGGGAGAAGAGCGAGGGAGGATAGAGTGAGGGAGGAGAGAGTGAGGGAGGAGCGAGTGAGGGAGGAGAGAGTGAGGGAAGGAGAGAGTGAGGGCGAGGGGAGAGGGAGGGCGAGGGAAGGAGAGAGCGAGGGAAGGAGAGAGCAAGGGAAGGAGAGAGCGAGGGAAGGAGAGAGCGAGGGAAGGAGAGAGTGAGGTAGGGAGAGAGTGAGGGAAGGAGAGAGTGAGGGAAGGAGAGTGAGGGAGGGAGGGAGAGGGAAGGAGGGAGAGGGAAGGAGAGTGAGGGAGCCCGCTAAGAGTGAGGGAGGGAGACAGAGTGAGGGAGGGAGACATAGTGAGGGAGGGAGACAGAGTGAGGGAGAGGGAGACCGAGGGAAAGAGGGAAAGGGAAGGAGGGAAAGGGAAGGAGGGAGAGGGAAGGAGAGAGGGAGACAGAGGGAAGGAAGGAGAGAGGGAGACAGAGGGAAGGAGGGAGAGAGGGAGACAGAGGGAAGGAGGGAGAGGGAAACAGTGAGGGAGAGGGAAACTGAGGGAGAGGGAAACTGAGGGAGAGGGAAACTGAGGGAGAGAGAGGGAAACTGAGGGAGAGAGAGGGAAACTGAGTGAGAGAGGGAAACTGAGGGTGAGGGAAACAGAGTGTGAGAGAGGGAAACTGAGGGAGAGGTAAACAGAGTGAGGGAGAGGAAAACTGAGGGAGAGGAAAACTGAGGGAGAGGGAAACAGAGTGAGGGAGAGGAAGACAGATGGAGAGGTAGACAGAAGGAGAGGGAGATATAGAGAGTGAGACATTCAGAGTGAGTGAGACAGAGGGAGAGAGGGAGTGAGCAGGACAGAGGGAGAGAAAGAGTGAGACAGAGGGAGAGAGGGAGTGAGACAGAGGGAGAGAGGGAGTGAGACAGAGGGAGAGAGGGAGCGATACAGTCAGAGTGAGGGAGACAGATGAAGACAGGGAGACAGAGGGAGAGAGAGTGAGGGAGAGAAAGAACGAGAGAGAGAGAGAGATGTGTGTATGCCGGTCTGGTGGCTCAGTGGACGAAGGCGTCCGCTGCGGGGACCTGTGATCAACCTCATGGTCACAGTTTTTTTCTTGTTGCTCTAGCCCCGCCCCTTCCCCCACTGACCCCGCCCCCACCAGTGCGGCCCTCGGACATAAACCACACTGTAAATTTGGCCCCCTAGAGAAAGTTTGTGAGTACCCATGCTCTAGAGCATGAGTTATAGTTAGTTGAGATAACCAACACTAGTACATTTTAATGCTTGTTTTTTGTTTAAAATAGTTTGTTTTTGCATGCATTTTCACCTAACTGTAATATCCCTTTAACCTTTGTTTTTTTCCAGTGACTTTCTAAGATTTTTGTAAATGTAGCATATTAACAAATGTAACTGATTATTCTCCAGTATTGTATCTTTTATTGATTCACATGCCTGAATCTTCCCCATCGTCATGGTGGGAGTCCCACGATAACAATAAAATAGCAGTATCAAAGTTAAACATTCACTTGCCATAAAAATTCAGTAGCCTTAGCAACCTATTATCATTGTTTTAAAACATCCAAAATTTTGCTAATCAGAGCATAGACCATAGAGTCTCCATCCCCAGCAGGGCCACCATACCGTTGATTTCTTACCACATGTCGTGTGTTAGGGATTCTCCCTTAGCTCTGCTCAATCACAGTGTTTCTACTATTGCCCTTTTGAATTTCCAGCTTGCAGTTCAGTTCTTCGCTTCATCTCTTCCTCTTACATACAGTCCAGGAGTGTGAGTAAATATTTTTCTTCATTATGTCTGAGTCTTAAAAAGAGTTGTTTAGGTTCTGAAAGACTTGTGGAAAGGCCAGACTGTATTCTGAGGGCTCACATAAAAAGTGCCTTTATTGTCTGTATCGTGACCACAAGCCCAGAGATTGCAAGTACCGTTATACATTTTCCACAAGAACTCTCGAGGACTGTGAGGGTGGGTTGCTTCTCTGGCCGTAAAGAAAAAGGTTTGCTAAGGACTCTGACTCTGAAGGTGAGGAGAATCCCCATACCTCCTATAAGAAAAGAAAGAAAGAAGCGTCTTCCTCTTCACATAGAGATCCTGAAAAATCTGGACCTCAAAGTAAGGAGAGGCCTGAAGAAAAGAGAGGAAAGATCAGCCTGGTCCCTCTTCCTCTCATCAAAGAGCTGGCTCTGCTCCACCGTCAGTGCCTCATACTCTCTTCAGGGATGCTCCATGCACGAAAATCCGCTCGTTGACGACTCTGTCGATGAAGAAATCGCCTTCTACGGCCTCTGTTTCCACAGGATCAGGTGCTCGGTTGACGGTCTCGTCAGTGACTTTGACTACGTAGAGGGTCAAGACGACGATGGCAGCTTCGTCGTTCAAGACGGAAGTGGTGGTGCCACCATCCTTGACTGATGTAAGACCACCTCCATCGATGGTCCAGCTCGTCACCTCACCGTCGGCAAGTCTCTCTCTTCAGCTGAAGCAGACGGTTCTTCCATTGGACGCTGGATGCTGGGATCATGGTTCGATCCCTGGCCCCTGCGGCAGGGGTCTGCCCAGCACCATGTGACTCTGGGCAATAGCTCGCTTAATCTTCCTGATGGCCCCCAGCACCTTGAAACCTTCAGGTAATTATTCGCGCTTTACAAATGCTGGACATTTACATGTACAACAGCGTTGGCGATCCTGTCAACTAGCCGTCGACGAGGGAAAAGGGCGTTGTGCTTTCAAAGGCGATACCATCTCAACCACAGGACTTAAAAAAAATATCTCCATTGCCTCTTACTCGTCTCTTGGATTTCCAGGAATCTGAGGAAGATTGTCTGTTTGGCCCTGCATATAGCCCCTTGCAGCTCGCTCAGCCATGTGTGAGAACAAGGCGCTAGATGACCCTTCTACTTATTCGGAGGGTAAATATTCCTTTTCTGATGCAGGGCGTCCCAGCGTTCAATGCTTGGAGGCATTTCAAGAGCACTACCCATTTGAGGAACAGGAGGATCATGCCTTCCAAAAATATTCCCATTTCGTTGGTTTCCAACCTTCGAATGATGCTTCATGACTACCGTAAGCGATTTCCTGAGGTGAACCCTGCTTCGCAACCAACAGGAGTTCCTGTGCCGCTGGCTGTGCCTCTGCCTCCACTTACAAGAATGAAAAATGTTCCACCCCCTTTGAAAATTCCTGTTCAGGTGCAGGACACGCTGATCAACTGCTAGAAGAAAGGGAGCTGTAGTTGGATCCGGATGTCCATGATGAATGGGACGAATATGTGGCTCCTACTCCTCCCTTGCCTACTTCGCCTATAGCCGACTCTCCACCTGCAGATATCAGCAGTTTCCACAATCTACTGGAACATGCTTCAAGGCGCTTCGATTTCCCTTCACCTGCTAAGTAGATGGGGTGTTTCTTGTATGATTTTAAACCTTCTACGCAACCCTCCACCCAGGCTATACCCATTGTGGGCTACTTATGGCAAGAGAGGCTGAAGTTAATGAAAACACCAGCCTCTATCCCTGTGGTGGTTTCGAAACTAGATAAAAAGTACAAGGCACCTGAAGACTCTCCTGTGTGCCTTATTGGTCATCTTCAGCCTGATTCTGGTAATTTGCAGGTTGCTCAAAGAAGATCTAAAAATACTTCTTTACCGTGTGCAGTTCCACCTGACCAGGAAGGGCACCGTCTGGACAACATCGGGAAAAGGTTCTCCGCATTGGCAGCCACCGCCATCAGGGCCTCCAATGCCATAGCTATCTTTGGGAGATATGATAGACAGATGTGTCCATCATCTCTTCCTTATTGGAGTATCTTCTCGAGGCCAAGAAGAATGAGGCACAGGATGTTCTATCGGAGTGGAAGAGAGCCTCTTCCGGGATCATCGATGTGGCTCTAGACATACATCGACCACCTTCAGATGGATGGCGGGAGCGGCGGTGTTGAGGCGACAGGGGTGGCTAAAGGCTACAACATTTCACTCTGAGGTTCAGGTCAAGGTGTTGGATATGCCATTGAATGACGAATCCCTTTTTAGCAAACACGTAGAAGACGTGCTGCAGTTGATAATATCAGACACAGCTAAGTCGCTGACGAATCTGCAGCAAAAGAAGTTTTCTTCTTTTCAAGGAAGAAGTAAAGGTGAATATCTCTCTCAACCTCAGCTACGTTTTCAACCCTATTACCAACATGGATATCGATCTCAGTACTCTGCACAGCCCTTTCGTCAAACCTTCACACCAGCCTACCCTAGAGCATCGCCACTTTGACGCCTAGCGTCAAGAGGAAGAGCTCATGACCCCAGCAAGAGGCAATAAGGATTCATATGCCCCTGCTACCGTAGTCCCACTTCAATTTGGCCCGCTTGCTCCAATTTCTTTAATCAATGGAAGCCCATATGTTCCGACAAATGGATTTTAGACGTATTCCGCCATGGTCACACCCTGGAAATTGTTCAACAGCCTCCGTATTTACCTCCACGAAGAACTTCTCATCATCATCTGGCAGTTCTCAAGCGGGAAATCATATTGCTCCTCTCCAAACAAGCATTCAAAGAAGTGCCGCACAGTCAGCACAATCTAGGGTTCTACTCTCATTTCTATTTAATAAAGAAAAATACAGGAAAATAGAGACATATAATGGAACTCAGGTTGCTGAACAAGATCATCAAGCGTCAATCCTTCAGGATGTTGTTGCTCCAGGAGATTTCGCTTCTCATGAATGCGGTGGATTATATGTCCTCCCTCAATCTTCTAGATGCGTATTTCCATATTCCCCTGCATCCGAAGCATCAATGCTCCCTCAGGTTCGAGGTGGCAGGGTGCCATTGGCAGTTCAAAGTACTAACCTTCGGGTTAAAGTCAGCTCCAAGTGACTTCACCAAGTGCTTGGTGCCAGTGGCATGTTATCATAAACAAGGGAACACAAGGATGTGACAGAAAAGTTTTTTTGTAATTCATATAGAAAACAAATGATTTCTATGACAACCTGAAATAGGATCATATATTCAGTTGCTTTAATAAATGTTCACAAAACACGGAAAGCCATTGCAGCTTTTAGAAGAAAAACAGGAAAATTCATACAGCTGAAAAAGCGAAAAATTTGTAGTGTGGTTATATGATTACTGAATTAGCAACACATTTTCTTCGTACACATGCTATTCGTAAATTCAATAAATCACATATAGAATAGTCATGGTACTCTTTGGTCGACAACGTTTTGATCACTCTTTGGAACTTGGGGACCATCATCAGGACTTAAAATGTATGCATGCGAAATAGAATGCCTGTTTGAAAGGGGTCAAAAGAGGCAATTGCTGGTATACAGGATGGCAAGTCACCGCAAGGATGAAAAACACACAATCAGCTCCTTGTATTTGTAAGCATATCAAGAGCTGGGATGAACCTGTGATGGTTTGTCTGCTTAGCGATAGGCTTCTGGAGAAAGCAGTGTTCGACAATCGATGTATTCTGTAAAGTACGAGGTAGGGCACTCAGTTCGTAGTGAGCAGATGGCAGTAGATGGACTGTGAGTCTGCTACCGACAGCTAGGGAATGACGCGCCATACGCCGGCAGCATAGAATTACAACTCGTGGTCGCCACTGACGGCCTTTCTCTGGTGATCTTGTCACCAGGTGTTCCCTTACTTGGACGACTGGTTGATCAAGGCTCCATCCTTCCAGGCCGCCAGAAGATCTACGGACGCTTGTGTTCAGCTCTTTCGCTCCCTATGTCTCTAACTCAATGGGGAAAGTCCTCTCTTATTCCTTCCAGGTCATTGGTGTTCCTAGGAGCAACTCAGGATACCACGCGTTCAAAAGCCTTCTCCACAAAAGAAAGGATTTCACGCCTCGAAAAAAACAGTGCAATCCCTATCTACAAAAAATTGTGTTTCAGTAAGGACATACAAACCAATGTTAGGAATGATGTCATCCTGAATCCCACTCATCCCACACTGTCGCCTGCAGATGAGACCTCTTCAGTAGCAGCTTGATGCTCAGTGGACTCAATCTCGCGGCTCATTAGAAGACATTGTTTCAATAACATCAGAGAAGACCTCAGTGATGTCCTGGCGGGCAGTCAAAGACCATCTTTCTCAAGGTCTGCCCTTCCTTACAACAAAACCTAAGTTCGTAATGACGCTGGACACTTTCATGGATGGGTGGGGAGCCCACCTACAGGAGTTACAGATTCACAGAAGGTGGTCAGCTCAGGAAGCGCAGTGTCATATAAATTTGTTGTAACTAAAAGCAGTTTTTCTGGGCCTCCAGGCTTTCTTGCCAAGGATCAGAATATTGTTGATCCTCATTCGTACAGACAACACCACCACCAACTTCTATCTGCCAAAACAAGGTGGGACAAGATCTCATGCCTTCTCAGTCCTGGCTCAGCAGACCTGGGAATGGCTGATAGCACAAGAGATATCAATACAGGTTCAACATGTACCAGCAGTCCAAAACGAATGGGCTGACTACCTCAGCAGAGACAGCAAACAATGTCACAAGTGGAAGCTTAACGAGGTTCAGCTGCAAGGGTTTTTTCGCCGTAAGGAATTTCCAACCGTAGATCTGTTTGCCACGTCTCTCAATTACACCAGCAGATTTCCTCAGCCAGGATCTCTAGGAAACGCCTTCCATTTCTCTTGGGAGAGAACGTTGTTTACGCCTTCCCTCCGTTTCCTCTCATTCCGGAGCCTTGCCTCATCGTCCTTATCGCCCCGGCGTGGCCACTGCTGTACTGATTCACAGACCTGTTTCGCATATCAGGGTCCTCTCCAATCCTGTTCCAGCCAAATGAATATCTCCTCTCTGTGCTAAGTGGTTCACCCTTAAATTCACATGCTTCACTTGTCAGCTTGGCTCCTCATCACACGGAATTCGGAGAGCTAGCAAATTCTGAAGAATGCCAATCAATACTGCAGAAAGCCCAAGCTCCTTTTACAATCGAGTGCTTCTCGGCCAAATAAATACGATTTTGCTCATGGTGTGTTGAGCACTCTTGTGATCCTTTTTCATCGCCTCCTGAGGACGTTTAGCCCTATTTATTGTCTCTCGCCAAATCTGGCCTGGCACATACGTCCATCAGGGTGCACTTGGTAGCAATATCCATATACAGACGACTTTCTGGTCACTTGTCCTTGTGGGTTAACAAGCTAATGAAGGAGTTTATGGAGAGTCTCTTTAGGGCCTACCCTCCGATAAGACCTCCTCAGTGCTATGGCAACTTAACCTTGTCCTGTCACAGTGTCACAGCTTATGAGTCTCCGTTTGAGCCAATACACAAATGTGATTTAAAGTACTTTTCATGGAAAGTTGCTTTGTTATGTTATGTTATGTTATAGTATTTGTATAGCTCATGGCTGCCCCAGCATGGGGACGTCCCAGCGTTGAAGTTGAACACAAAGTGGGGAGGAAAAGCGAGAAGTAGCAGTGGGAAAAAAGCCAGGTCTTCACCGGGCTTCTGAAGGTTAGGTGACCAGGGTTGCTGCGAATGTTGAGAGGGAGGGAGTTCCATAAGGCGGGAGCCAACAGCTTAAAATATTGACTACCCGATCTGGCCCTCTGTATTCGTGGGATTCTAGCAAGGAGCAGGTCTTCCGACCACAGCACTGTATAGGTACATAATAGGAGCATAAATCACTCAAGATTTCTGGGCTGATGCCTGAGAGAATCTTATGAGTAATACACAGCGCTTTGAAGCAAACTCTTTGTTGAAGTGGTAGTCATTGTAGGCGGTAGAGGAGGTTGGAAACATGACAGTGTTTAGGGAGGGCGAAGATAGCACGGGCAGCAGGGTTCTGAATGCACTGCAAACTTTTGATCACGGATTTGTTGGAACCCAGAAGTAACACGTTACATTAGTCCAATCTGGCCAGGATGGACGCATGGATGATCAACTGCCCAGTTTGAGAATCAAAGAGCCCAAGTATTGGCTATAGACCTCGCAGCAGTCCGAAACATTTCCCTGCCACTGATTTGGCATGGGCCTCAAAAGTGAGTTCTTTATCCATCACAATACCAAAGTTCTTCACCACAGGTTTGGGTTAGGGGGGCACTCCAAGAGCAGGAGGCCACCATTCATTATCCCAGAGATGGGAATCCCTGCCTACCAGAAGGATCTTGGATTTGGCTGAGTTTAGCTGCGAATAGTTAGCATTCATCCACTCAGAGATGGCTATTAAATCCCCTTTGAATTTTGCCGCATCCTGGTTGGGATTGTTGGAAAAGATGATCACCAGCTGGGTGTCATCTGCGTATGACACCAGGGAGATGCCTTGGGTTTTGGCCATCAGCGCCAACGGTCTCACATAGACATGAAATAAGTTAGGGCTTAATGCTGACCCCAGGGGAACTCCATAGCATAATGGGTGTGTATGGGAGGAGAAAGGAGGGGCAGTTACTTGGAATGTCAGACAGGCCAAAAAAGACTAGAAGCAGGAAAGGGCTTTATTGTTGACACCGATCTCCTCCAGGCAATAGAGCAGGATCTCGTGGGAGACCATGTCAAATGCCGCACTCAGATCCAGCAGAATTAGCGCTGTAGTTCTACCGGCATCTAAGGAGGTCCGAGCTGTTCTATGACCGTCAGCAGAGCGGACTCGGTACTATGCCGAGGCGGAGCCCGTTTTGGGATGTGTGTAGTATTGAGTTTACTTCCAAGTAATGAGTTAGGATTGAATTAACATGTGATTGCATGATTTTGGATAGGAACGAGGGCAGCGAAATCGGTCTGAAGTTTTCAGGCTTGGACACATCTAGTGTTGGTCAGTAGGGGGACAAACTTGGCGTGTTTCCAGGACTTGGAGACCACATCAGAGTATAGAGATAGGTTAATAAGCTCCAAACACTCAGGCAGGAGATACTGTTGGAGTTTTCTAAAAGCGTTGGGTTTCATGGGATAATCTGGAGACCCTGATTTTACTTCGACAAACAGTGCTTCCATAGCTTTAAAAGAAATAGAAGGGAGGGAGGCGAGAGAATAGGTCGCGGGGCCTGCGGACACGTTCCTCCATGTGCCACAGGAGGTGTCACTTGGGTGGAAACTACTGTTGATGCGTTCCATCTTCTCCATAAAGAATTTGGCCAGAACTTCACATTGCAGACTAGAGGATATGATACTGCCCGAAGCAGAGGGGGGTTTTACCAGGTGCTTCAAAAGAGAGAATATGGTTTTAGTAGGGTTATTACTTGTGGTGATAAGGTTAGAGTAGTGTGCTGCCCTAGTCTTGCGGACCAATTTGTGGTATGCCTTGATCGCACTTCTGTACTATGTTTTAGCCTGGGGGTCATAGAATCGGCTCCAGGCTCTCTCCAGGACCTAGCAGTTCTTGCTGGCTACTGTCAGAGACTGATTAAACCAGACGTTAGCTTGTGCCCTTTTTGAGTGTGTAAATTTTAACAGGATACAGGTGTCCAGGGGCTTGGGTAACCCACCCCTGAAATAGCACATTTGCCTCGTCCATATTCACTGACTTTTCCGTAGGCTGAGTGCTCAAAGACAGCGGCCTAGTCCAGTTTATGCCAGGGGCGCTTGAGTCACGGGTTGTGGTATGACTGTGGTTTGGGGCCGGCTGGCGCTAGCCACCTGGAGATGGGAAAGTGATCTCTCCAGGGCATAGGAAGGGGTGCCTGAACCTCCAGAGACTGGTGATTTGAGAAAATCGGATCGAGGAGATGCCCTGCAATGTGGGTTGATCCTGGGACCAATTGGACCATTTGGCCATGTCCCTGAGAAAACTGAGACTGTCAGGTGATTCCTGCAACTCTAAATGGAGATTCAGGTCACCTGTAACATTAAAGTTGGCTGTCTGAAGGTCTAATGCGGTAATAGCATTAGCCAGGGCTTCTCTAAAGATTTTTGATGGACCAGGTGGGTGGTAGATAAGTAGCCCGGAAAGAGTGAAGTTCGCTGCCAGCGCGATTTTAAAGAGTCCGGGATGTCTTTGGGGACGAGGCTACACATGTGGACTGCTTTGTGTATAATTACAATACTTCTCTGTTAGATTTGGGGGTCCCTAGTTGGCACAGGTAGGTACTTGTGACAAATAAGGACCCTTGCCTCTAGTCAGGGTAAGGGGATACACTCCTAAAATAACCCCTGCTCACCCCCTTGGTAGCTTGGCACGAGCAGACAGGCTTATCTCAGAGGCAGTGTGTAAAGCATTTGTGAACACATACTGTAATCAAGTGACAACACTACAGATGGACACCACAAAAGTTTTATATTAAAAATAAGTATTCTTTATATAGATTTAACACAAGACCACAAATGACAAAAATCTACAATACTGTACTTAAAATGGTAGAATTAGCTTAGTTCCCTTCAGATCTTAAAATGCAACAGTTTGAGTCAATGTACCTTAGGATGCGTCACGCTTCTACAATGAAAGGGTTGCAGAGATGGAGATGCGGCAAAGATCAGGTGCAAAGAAATAAAGCTGGCACTTCCTTCGCGATGCGACATGCTCCTCCGATGTTGTGAGAGGTCTCGTCTCGATGCGTCAGCTGCAGCGGCGACCCTTGTTCCATCATGCAACGACAACGGCTTTGGTGGCGACACTCTTCTCCAACGATGCAAGACGCTTCCACTCGATGCGACAGCTGCAGCGGCTTCGACGGCAGCACGCTTCTCAGTGCATGCAAGGCGCATCTTGTGATGCGGTGCAATGCGACAGCTACAGAATCTAGCAGAGGCAGGCTTGGATAGTGAAACAAGAAAATACCTACTTTCTAAAAGTGGTATTTTCAAACACAGAATGTTAAAATCAACTTCACTAAAAGATGTATTTTATCATTCTGAGTTCAGGCATACTAAACTCGAATTTCTATCATGTTTCCTGAGTCAGTTAGGATTATAAGATGTAGTAATCTAACTTCCTATTCTGTCCTATGGAGAATAGGTAGCTTTGCAATAGTGAAAAACGAAAATGGCTGTAATTCACTATTAGGACATGCCACACACACCAGGGCATGTCCTACCTTATACTTACAATGCACCCTGCCCTTGGGCCTACCATAAGGGTGTCTGTTATGAAGAAAAGGGAAGGTTTAGGGATTGCCCAGTCAGCATGGCAGTACCAGACTGCACACAGGCTCTGCAATGGCAGGCATTAGACACACTTTTACAGGCTGCTTCTGTGGGTGGCACAACCAGTGCTGCAAGCCCACTAGCAGCATTTGGTTTACAAGCCCTGGGCACACTCAGTGCACTGTACTAGGGCCTGACAAGTTAACCAAATCAGCCAATCATGGAATCACTAATCCATACATTAATTTACAATAGGGAGAGCGTATGCACTTTAGCACATATCAGCAGTAGTAAAGTGCCCAGAGACATAAAACCAACAAAAACCGGTCAGACCAAATACAGAAGGAAGGCAAAAAGTTCAGGGATGACCCTGCAAAAAGAGCCAAGTCCAACATTCTCCAGTTGGCTATCACGTCAGCTAGAGCCATTAGTGAAATCCAGGTATTTCCGGCACCAGAGCCTTAACTGCAGTTTCATCAGGATAGATTAATTCTTCGTACCTTCTTTTATTCCTAAGGTACCTTTCATATTTAATCTAAATGAACCAGAGATTCTACCCTCCTATTTTCCTGCTCCATCTTCACCGGTTGAAAGAGCCCTCATTCACTGGACATTAAACGCTGTTTAAAGTTCTACTTGCAAAGTACTCAGTCTTTCTGAAAATCTACTCAGTTGCTCATTGCCTTCTCTGCCCCCAGGATTGGTCTGGCTTTGACGCGGGCATTGATTGCTCGCTGGGTCTCATCGACTTTACTCTTCTGTCATGAGAGGGTTGGCCTCCCTCTGGTCACCAAGGTCGCAGCTCATTTCACACGCAAGGTAGCTGCTTCCTCAGCCCTTGCCCAACATCTGCAGGGCAGTGACATAGACGAACGTCCATACCTTCACAAAGCATTACTGACTGGATGCATGGCAGAAGGCGGATGTAGCGGTTGGACAAGCTGCTATGCGACATCTGGTCGCATAATGTATGAACTTCATAGTGTCTATTTCTTCATATACTATAGTTTTATGATCAGTGATTAGTACCTTTCGAATACCTTCTGATTTAGGTATATATGTATTTTTGTTTATATAGGTTTATAATGTCTGCATTTTAGGACTATTGATTGCATTTTATGGTTTGGGTCACATCTTGTGATGGTTCACCTTACCCGCCGCTGCTGACATTTGATATCTGCTTACTATTCTGATTCAAGCATGCTAATCTATAAGAAATATAATACTGGAGAAAAAACAAGTTACTTACCAGTACACTGTGGTTCTCCAGTATTGATATCTTTTATAGATTCACACACGGCCCACCCACCTCCCCTTTCAGGTTCACCCTCCATTTGACTCTATGGTCTATGCTCTGATTGGCTGAAATGTGGATGTTTTAAAACAATGATAATAGGTTGCTAAAGGCTACTTAATTTCTATGGCAATTGAATGTTAAACTTTGATTCAGCTATTTTACTGTTAACGTGGAACTTCCACAATGACGATGGGGAAGATTCAAGCATGCGACTCTATAAAAGAAATCAGTACTGGAGATCCAGTGAACATGTGAGTAATATGTTTTTTACAATTCCTGACTATAACGTCAGTCTAACCTTTGCTTTTTTTAAACAATATTATATATATATATATATCAAGTCAAAAAGGAGTTGCCCCCATGGAAGAGCCAAAACAGGTAGATAATTTTGTATTGTTTTATTCCGTTATTGAAGGCAGCAGCATCATGGGCGGGGGTCTTTCATCATTTCATGTAGCCGACGCGTTTCGGGAATCCCTCCCTTCATCATAGGCATTTCTCAAAGTGAAGCGGGACATCTTGCGCCTTCAAATCACAGTTTATGTACCTGCCCCAGTGGGCGTGGCAACTTGTGCAGCCTGCTGGTACCTGTAGTTGCCCAGTAGTATTACTTCAGAGAGTTGTCCGTGTTCACTTGTGTTTAAAAATGAAAATCCCATGTGGGTTGATGTCAGGTCCCACTCACAATGAGCTGCTCACTTGTGCCATCAATAAAACGTCTACTTCCCTTTTGATGCAAGCAGCCATGTAGCGTCATCGGGTCAGTTATACATGCGGCGGGGCTCTTCCGCGGCCGGGCCAGCCGCTAAATAACAAGTCAGAACAACAGAAGTAGATAATTTTGTATTGTTTTATTTTGTTATTGAAGGCAGCAGCATCATGATCTTTCATCATTTCATGTAGCCGACGCGTTCCGGGAATCCCTCCCTTCATCATAGGCATTTCTCAAAGTGAAGCGGGACATCATGCGCCTTCAAATCACAGTTTATGTACCTGCCCCAGTGGGCGTGGCGACTTGTAGGCTGCACAACCTTTGATTTCCTTAGAGAAAACATTATATATATAAATAATATATAATGTTTTCACTAATAAAACAAAGTTGAAAGTGACGTTATAGTAAGAAACTGTAATAAACTGTTACATTTATTAATGCTACATTTACCAAAATCGTTATATATATATTTTTATAGAGGACAGCTGAGTACTAAATATGGTCCATTGTAGATGATGATGAAGATAAATCTGACATGGATGTCATTTAGGGGTTGGCAGGGGTTGCAGCTGCGACCCCTGGCTTGGCTCTTGTGACTTCTGGCACTTCCTTTGCGACCCTGGTCTCAAAGGTGGCAAAATCAGTGCTAGTAACATAGTGGCAACTCGTCCTTATGGACATTGGTTGGGTTCCACTTTATTTGTTTTCTGTCACTTTTCTATGACGCAATAGTGAATAATAATATATTATTCACTATTAGTGTAATAGAAAATGTAGTACAGTTAGCTGGAATATGACTCTCGATGGCAGCTGAGGTACATAAAAAAATGTTTTTAAATGTATGTTGTGTGCGTGCTGGTCAGTGAGAGTGTGTTTATGTGAACAATAGTGCTACCCCTGGTGTTTTGGTGAGCTGACATCCATGAAAGCGGGTTTTAACAATGGCGCAGATAACAGGACAGCCAGTGGAGTTCCATCAGGTTGGAGGTGATGTGGTCATATTTATTCTTCCTTGATGAGGCATGTTGCTGCATGAAGCATGCTCTTAAGTTGGGGCATTGTGGAGAAGGGCATTGCCATTGCCACAATCCAGATGCCTGAGTTTGAAGGGTTGAATGGCAGTTTGGTTCTCGCTTTCTGGAAGGTAAGGTTTCACTATCTTTAGTAAAGAGAGCTAGTACCAGCCAGTCTTCATATCATCTTCTTGGATGTTGACTTTGAGGGAGTTAAGGATCTCAGCAAGTTGTTTGAGAGTCTTTCGAAGGATTACTATTGTGGGATGTAGCAAGGAAGAATGGATGTCAAACAAGAAGCAGGTTTGTTGTTGTTGATGTGCTTGGATCTTCAGTATATTAGCATTGAAGAAGTG
Source organism: Lissotriton vulgaris (assembly GCF_964263255.1). Taxonomy (NCBI): domain Eukaryota; kingdom Metazoa; phylum Chordata; class Amphibia; order Caudata; family Salamandridae; genus Lissotriton; species Lissotriton vulgaris. The sequence continues at coordinate 712,017,945 of NC_141689.1, read as the reverse complement.
ATTGATAGCATTACACATGTATTGGAGTGTGGGATTAACGGGTCAGGCAGGGGGGTGATACAGTGCTTCATTGTTTTGAAAAGTGTTCTGCTTCTGTTGGTAGCTTCAGTGATGGAGTACGGTGTACAGTACTTGGCTTATGTGTCTCATGATCTGCGATCACCTGTGTATGGCGGGCGTAAAAAACTCTCTCCTCCGAACTTCATCGGTGTTTGAGTCTTTCACTACACAGGAGGTTAGCAGTGTGTGCAATGTGTGGGCACCGCTTGGTGTGGGGCTTTTCAGCTGCAACACTTACATTGCATGAAACACCCAAGTGGAATTAATACTTTTGCCAGAGCACCATGGGACTTCTTTGATAATTGGGATAGTGGCTGCCACTTTAAAACTATTGAGTACATCTTTCAGAGTGTGCCTTGCTAGGCGGTCATTGTACCTTTTTGCTACAGATGGAAACTTATTGCCAGGAGTTTGAATACCTTTGTACTGTCATTCAGAGTTATCAAGGCCATTTTCTTAGAGATGTATTCTGGAAAAAAGAGACCAAGGCTTTGGACTTAGATTTGCAGTTTACTACTGAAGTCATCCCATGATTCTACAATCCTATGAGCTCTGTTGCACCTATTCGGGGAGGGGTCCAGTGAATCTTTTCTTTGTACAGACTTTGTTTATGTCAGTTGGATCACAAATGGTCATGAGCAGAAAGTCTAATATTAATACATTTTGATTCTACTACCAATGATGAGCTTTGTAAATTAAAAATCACTCATATCACAGACTTGATTTCTATCTTGTGGAAGGTAGTTATAGATATATAAATGCACATTACAGTGCGGGTTATTCTGTACATTTTTTACACAGATTATCTCTTTTAGCTCTAAAAATCCATAGTGTTGTCAGCAACTACAGAGAGTGGGCAATACAAAGATTTTTATGAAGTATATAAGATGACATAGTAGAAATAGTAACTTGCAATATTTATCAAAAACTACAATCATTATTTCTTGTTGTAGTTATCCATGCCTCTACAACGCATTTTGAGTCTGGCAGTAAGAATAAGCAACATGAAGATATCCACTGTCTATGTGTTTCTCTGTCTTGTCCCATTCTCCTTCTCCTGGTCTGATGGCTGGTATAGATATTCTTTGCTTGGTCATCTGTGAGTTCAGGGACTATTCGGTCCAGGTTGCCAGGTTAGTGTCACCTTGACAATCTAATGAGCTGTCTGTGTGTTACACAGAATTAATTAAATGATGAGAGATCTTCAAGAGTTATGTTTTTCTTCCACCTTCTTTCCTGTCTGCGGATGAAGCACTTGCAGGTGGAAAGGTCTTTGGAGTATCCGTGTGCTAACGTTTTCGACTTGCATATTTGTGCTTTAATTGTACCATTGGTTCTTACATGTTTCCCAGAAATGCACTGACATCGGGGAGAAGCATATTGATGAAAGATGAGAAGGTGACAGGTTGAGAAATTATTTGAGATTTAGTTTGTCTATAGAGGAAGTCTTTGAAGGATCTGGAGAACAGTTTTTCTCTTTTTTGTTGATCGGTGTGTTGGTTGAATGTATTGGTTTAATGCTGAGCAGGATAATTGGGATGGTTAGGTGGTTGGTCCAATCCACAGGTATGGGAGATTTGCAATAGATGGTTGGTGATGTCGAGTAGAGGTCCAGGATGTGGTGTTTGGTTTGTACTTATTGGGTGACATGCTGAACCACGTTGCTAGAATTCTGATTCCCCGGGAGCAGTGCCCTCAAAATGCCCACCTTCTTACTTTGCTTTACAAATAACAAAGGTTTGGAATAGCCAGATAAGAGTAGGGCTTTTGAATGAGTGTAATGCAGGGAATGAGACTTAGAAAAAGAGGGCCAGAAAGTGAGAATTGAATATTGTTATGAAATCAACAAAACACAACAAAATGTCTTTACCTGTGAATTAAATACAAGTTTTTCCTAATTACTTTGCTGAGCGGACTTAATAAAAGGTTGCCTACCCATTTCAAAGAAACAATCAACTTTGACTTTTATCATGTAACAGTAGCACATTTAACCTCTTCAAAGACTTCATAATACTGTAATAATCACTTGTTATTTTGCAAGAATCTGATGTTATCAAACAAAACTTGAATCTTGGTAAGTCTCTGAATGCTATGATTACTCTCTCTTTCTTTCTAAAGAGAATCTAGTGCTTCAACTATTCAACTGAACCACAGTTGCATTGTTCTTTACAAAACGTATAATAAAATGGTATTCAAAATCTTCCCAATCTCAAAAGAATGTTCTAAAGTTTGTCAGGCAGATACCGCCATGATCTCAGTCTGTATACTGCAGAAACAAATCATTTATCCTCACGATGAAGGGGTTCATTAGACTGAAGAACTTTATTTCAGTCCAAGATTTAATTTAGCACCTCAGCTTGCATCATAAGAGGAAGTCTGGGATGCTTCAAATACACTTTCTGCCAATTGGCATCACCTTGGTTCTAAGGAATATGCGGGATTCCACTGCACAGAGAAAATGCTCTGTGCTTGCAGAAAAACTGTGAATTATAAGCAGTGTGGGTTGGGCGTGGTTTCTTTTTACAGCCTCCAAAACAAAATAGTTGCTGAGATTTGATCCCACTCTGGCAAGACTTATCTTTTATATTTCACAAGCATGCATCTAAAACAAACCTTGCCTTACTTCCATTGCACCTTTTGGCATTTCCACAAGCGTGACTCGCCTAAATGTGCATGGCCATAAACGTTCAGTATTCCCATGAGCCAGGTCCATAATCAACTGAGAAGGACCCCAAGAGAACTGCTTATGACAGTAAACCCCCCTACAGCTCATTTCGAGGGATAGTTTGGAAATCGGTTCTCTGAAGAAGATGAAAATGATAAATTAATTTAGGGGTGTGGATTGCTAATCCTGGCTCCCGCAGATCATTAGTAGGTCCATATCCTAGCCAAGTAATTAAATATTGTTGTTTTCCTTTACGTCGTTGAACACCATTGATACTTCTGACTTCATGCTCAGGATAGCCTTGAATTGGGGATTGGAAGTGTCAAGTGATGAGGTCCTACCTTTTAGGTTGGAATGGATAATGGTTGCAGGCCCAAGCCCCTTCCTGGGGTTAACATGCCCAAACAGAAACTCTTTAGTCTGTGTCCTCCTTTATCTTGTATCACTCAGGTGGTAGAATGCTCTTACCAGTGGGTTGAAGCAGAGTGAATGCAGGAATTGATGTTACTTCCCGCAGAGATGGATATTAGTATGTGGGTGCTAGGAATTGTAGTAATGTCATTTCCTGTGAAGTCGACTACCGAGAATTGAAGTCCAGTTGTGTGAATTTTTGATTTTTAAGATGGGTTTAGCAGGGAATCTATTGATGTAATTTCCTACAGCGATGGATGCTGGGAAATGCAGTGTAGTCACTTCCTGAGGAGATGGATGCTAGGAAATAAAGACTGTTTGCCTAGCTTATCCAGAACCAAGGTCATATGTTTGCCAAAGACAGTGTATCGGAGAGAGGGTTGGGGTAGACAAAGTCTGTTGCATTTGTAAATCCTTGTAACTGTTAGTTGACGTAAAACTATGTAGTGAAGTGGCCTTTAAAACATGTTGCGAAAGGGCTTTCAAGTACTTTAATATTGCTCTGCTGGTCCTTATTGCAAATTTAATTTTTGTACTGATTGGTCTGCAGAATTTGTTTTTTTCCAATCATTACGACCTTTTGTCAAGGCGCCAAAAGCTTTCCATTTGTTGTGTGAAGTTGCTAGCTCTGCAGTGCATTAATAGGTAGTTTGTCCCTTGGAGGCACTGGTGAATAGTATGAAAGACCCAGAGCCAGAATCCGGAGAATCCACACCACTGATGTGATCTCCACCTGGGAGCCAATACTTCACGGACCTGGGGGTGGACTGTCGGGTGTAAATTCAGATGAACTGAGGGTAGCCATCAGGCTGAACTTGTGAGATGAGAGTGGCTACGAATAAGAGGGAATGCGGGGTAAGAGTAGGAGTAATCCTGTTACAATCCTAAGGCACAGGGCGACCTGCAGAAGGGGGAAGGAGGGGAGAGTTAACAAAGGAGGTGACAAGAACAGAAAGTATTTTCTTTTTTTCAAACATTTTTATTGAGTATAGACTTGCAATATCGACATTTAAACACGAATATGCTGATACAATTTCCATCCTTTTCTCTCAGTAACGTAAATACATTATTCATCTGACGTACTTTAGACAGTTTGTACTGAATAACCCACTTCTCCATCACTCCTCCTCGTCTGATACCGAACGTATGGTCGGAGGTGCGCATATACCTCCCCTAAAGCTATTCCACTCACGCCACATTCTTTCCCATTTTTTGGAGCACCCTCTATGGATGTACGTAGTTTTTTCGGCTGCCATGGTCATATCCATACATCTGCACCAAGACCAGAAAGTATTGATACATGCTGTCCTGCACAATGTAATTTTTTTTTGTTCATCGACTAATCAGGAAGAATTTCCTGACTAATGTTTACAGTGTGTGATTGTTAAATGCAATACAATTTGTTTTTAAAAAAAAAGGTATTTTATCAAATGTCGTAATAAGCAACTATCGTATCAAAAATACTGTGATGCCAAGACTATCATGGGACACAATATAGCAGGCAAGAATATAATTTTTAGTTCTTTGGTATTGTTTTCTTAAATGTAGTAGTATTTAATTTATGTCAGAATGGGAATACCATATATAACCCCTCAAAAGCCCCAAACTTTACTTACCATTGCGCATGTTGGAGTGGGAATAGTGTATCAGACCCCCCCAAAGTCAAACACTTAGCATACTGTTGATCAGGTTGAAGTGGAAATAGTACATCAGGCTCCACCAAAGTCCAATGTGTTCTCTACCATTGCTCAGGGTGGATGGGAATAGTAAATGTAATACCACCAACGCCCAAAAGGTTCCCTGCTGTTGCTCACATTGTAGTGGGAATAGTAAATTGCCCCCTGGAAAATCCAGCACTTTACCCTCTTCTGCGTATGTTGGAGTGGGAATAATAAATCTGGGCCCTCCGAAGTCTTTTTTTGTTTAATTCTAATTTTCAGATGGAGCCAATGTAATATGATCTGATTTCTCGAATCTAGGTACTGATCAGCCGCAGCTGTTTAAATAGCACATACTCAACCCAATGGTATTGGAGCGCTTTGCATGAGTACCAATTATATTAAACAAGGGCGTGTTCATTATGTTTTTTAGACATACCACATTTCCTCAGTCTAGGGGAGACAAGACTAGAGATTGCAGTTCTGGCCTGAAGTTGGTAACATAATACAAGTTTTCAGGTTTCTCAGTAGGGGTAGTTAAAAGAAAGTCTGTTTTTAGGTTGAGCCTACTGTCTGTTGTGAGGCATATTATGGCTTATCAAGAACATAAAGAACTTGGAGCCCGCCTATTGCTTACCATTTGTCACTCCTTATGCCTCCTTTGTATTCAGTATGATGAGGGGTAATACCCCAAAACCAGTCCCAGGATGCTTTTTTCCGGTCCAGGGAGGACCTGGCTTGGCTGTTTGGCTGGACTGTTCGCATGATGACCAGGGTCAAGACTGATTTGCATATGGATTGGTCTAAAGTGTGGTGGCATGGTGAGCAAAAGAACTAAGGATTTAATCCAGATCTTTTCACTCGGAGTAAATGCATGATTTATTCAGCACTCCATCCATCATTTGATTGTTGGCATCACTGCTTCCACTGCTTGCTTTTCAATCACTATTTTCTTTTGTGTGAAGCACTTTATTGGAGTGTGTGTTATTTCGAGCTGTCTCCCTCAAGTACGCTTTTCCCCTGCTCTGTGTTGCTGTCTGTTGCCTAGCTGATTCTCCCTGCCCTCTTTCCTATTGTCCTCAGCCATGTGATTTTCCCCATCAATGCTTTCCCCCCAGGGAACCAAAACTAGCCCTGGCAAAGTGCTCAGCTTTGGGGGTTGCGGGTGTGGCTGAGCTGTTTGCCAGGGCCGGTTTTGGGTGATTTAGTTACAGGGGCTGTATTGCTGCTATGCTGCAAAAACGGCCCTGTAACAAAAACGGCCCACTCGGGGCCCAAAACCAACCCCTATCCTGACGGCCCATCGGGGAAATGCCCTGTGCCCGCTACGGCCAGTCCGGCCCTGCGTCCCCCACATACACTCAGTGTTACTTTCCTTGAACCCCTTCCATCCTTTCCTGCTACTTTCATGTTTATTTTCTTTTTAGTTACATTTTCAACTTGAATCGGGAACTAAAAAGAAAAACAAAGCACCATTCATTTTGTACGCATGCACTTGTTTGTTGCGCACACCTGCAAAATAACATTGGCAGCTGCGTCAAAGGCTTGTGCTTTTTATTTTTACTTCAACCATGCTGCGCAGCATGACGCTGATGCTGTCTGTGCAGTGGAACTAAAAACTACTGGCAAATCTAATAGATAACAAATGCAAGACCTATTGGCTTTGCCAGTGCGTGTTGTTAGTTTGGAGACATGTTCAAACATAGGAACATTAAACATTAACTTTTGTTCTACGAGCAAACATTGTTCACATACTTCATCAGTTGGTGCACAAATAAAAACATTCACATTTTCAGTTTTCCTCAGATTTATTTAACATTCCTGTGAACAAAAATCATCATTGGTGTTTTGGGAAAGTTTCTCCTTGACCTTCGTCCATAATAGTACTTGAGAAAAATAACAAGACAGTCTGTGCTGCTTCTTATCAGAACACCGGGCGATTTCTTATCTCGTGCTAAAGTCCAAAGTGTGAGCTATCACTAGACGTGAGCTTCTTGGAAAATAGTAAATAGGAACATAACTTGACCTAATTCTCAAGATGCGGCCTCGTGTGGACTAATTTACTTGTTGCTGCGCCTTGCCTTAAAAAGACGTCTGCATATAGACGAAATGGAAAGTGATCTAACAAAAGGTACTAGCGTGTTAGTATTTTTAGCCCTTTATTAGGCTGTATAAAAGTGTTTTGTTTTATTACTTGTTCTTTCAATGGACGTGAGAATGTTGTGACTAAATACGTACCCCTGTGTTCTCCCAAATGTAGAGTTAGCAACGTGTATTTATGACATTTTAATCTCACATTGTCCTATTTTTAGAGTGATGTAACAGTTTGGAGGAAGCCATCAGAAGAATTTAGTGGTTACCTGTAAGTAAATGCTTCCTCTTTTCGAAGTGCTATTAATTGCAAAGTGTTTTTGTTTAATTCCTTTGGACTATCAAGAATAATTTGAAGGCGTTTCTCAGTCGTCAATGCTTGCAATTGATTAAATTGCTAAAGTCGTTTTCTTCTATAATATTGCAGAAATGCATGACTGCAAAGTGCATTGTATTTTTGACCAATCAAACTTGTAAAGGCATTTTCTATCTTGCTTTAAACTGACCATTGTAAATATCCTAGAAAGTTGCGAATGTATTTGTATATATTTGTTAACAGTACCTGGCTGGCTGGAGTGATGCTGAAAAAACTATTAAAGCAGTGGTAATTCTTTAAAATCAGTACCTCTTAAAATAATCACATAAAAAACAATGGAATTTTCTAATGATGGCTTGTTGCCACCCCTCAGCCGGGGGTAGTGGGATAGGAGTTAGGACAAGGAAGCACAAAAACGTTTTAGGGAAGAGCAGCTCAGCTGACACAGCATTAATAATTTAAAGGGTTTCTCCACATTATCAACATCTTGCTAACCCAGGGCACCATCCCCGAAGATCTCAAGACTGGACACATCCTGCCCATGCTGAAAAAGGCTACAATAGTTCCATCTGACCATGCTATCGGCCATGCTAAAATCCACCTCCCATGTGTTGGAAAAAATCATTGAGAATGCAGTCACCACCTAGCTACAGGAGCACATTAACTTACTTCAGGACTCTCAATGAGGCTCCAGACCATGCTGCAGTTTTGAAACGGGCCCACTCCAGGTAGTCAATGACATTGTCTTCTGCAATTATAAAAATTATCTTTACCTCCGGGTCGTGCTTGACATATCCATAGCTTTCAACACCATCAACCATCCAGCATTGATTCACATCCTGAAAATGTGCACGGGCTTCCCGTCATCTTTGGAGTCCGGGGGCTCTTTCCTGTCACCCATCATTTTCGACCTTCATATGGAAACTTTGGGAGCCAAACTTGCAGACAGCAACATTCAAATCCAGTAGTTTGCTGACAACACCCAACTCTGGCTCAATATCTCCTCAGCCAATGACATGCAGAGACTCAAAGCATACCGCTAAAGCATCCAGCCCCCTGAATGGCAACAAATTACCTGATGCTAACTCTCACAAATATCAAATGCCTCCTGTTTGCAAAAAGTCAAACTTTCTTGGATTCAGTCATAGCTCTACTTCTTAAATCTATTGGACGTCACAGCCCCACTAACAGAATAGGCCAAATTCCTTGAAATCACCTTTGACTCAAACCTCTTACACATTAACAAAAAGACCAAAACAGCCTGACTCTTGAAAAAATGAACCCCTTCTCGGAAGAGAAGATTTCAGAATGACAGTTCTAGCTATAGTCCTCTCCTGCTTAGATGGAGACAACGCCCTGCTCAGTGACATCCCAGAAGCTATCCTTGTTGCTCTGAAAAGTATCCCTCCCGCAGAAGCTTGTTTCATCAAGGGGATAAAGAAATCCTACCACATCACTGTGTGCCCTACTCTGGCTCCCCCTGCAAGTCCTAATCATCTTCAAGATCAGCTGCATCACTTACAAGGCCCTCTACACCAAACTCGTCAGCAAACTAACAATATCTATAGTTCACGCCATATGAGAAGCTTCGACATCACCAGATTAGAGACTAAACACTGCAGGAAAGAGAAAACAAGAAACCCCTTCTCAGATTATGTGCCAAGGATCTGAACAACATATCCTGCGACTTCAGAATAACACCAATCTTTTTACAATTCAGGAAGACATTAAAAAGTTACCTGTTCAAGCATGCTATCTCAAGTAAGGTGAATTCTCACTCTGTTCACTAACTTTACCTCCTTCCCCTGCACTCCTCCCCATGTAGCCTGCTAAGTTTGTGCTTTAGCAATAAAGCATACATACAAAATGTTGAAGTCTTGCAACCATAGAGAGCATACTGTGGTTATTCTGATTTAAATTAATGTTTTTAACCCAAGAAACATTCAAAAAATCAAAGTTATCATATCATTAACCACTTAATGGCTCCTGCTCTATGGGGGATTTAATACAAATCGCTCTTTGGCTTTCCAGATATTTACAAACTGCTCATCCTTTCACATCCCTGCAAGCTATGTTTCTGCTCTGTCTTGACTTATGACCTAAAACTATGTCATACTTTCTTTATATATATTTTTTTTATATTAGGTCTTTTTTCTAAACATATACACACAAACACATATACATGAAACATATAGATTTCACAGGTTAGCCTTTTGATACAATGCCCCCAGCCTCCGCTAGGTGGCTACTTGAGGGTCAGTACATATTTATACATTACGTTACATTTACTTCCTTGCTTCTATCTGTTGTAACATATGACACTAAACAAATGGAGTGTGGTGGTCATCATAGGATTAGGGGATGCGTCAGGTGCCCTCTGGTGCGCTGTGTCTTTCTTTTTCGTTTTATCTTTTTTGTATTTCCCCTCTGATTAATGGGGGTTCGTATTGGTCAAGGGCAATTAAAGTGCTCTACACATTCTCTGATATTATTGTCCAGCTGTTATGCCATCTCAGCTCATTTGGTTATTGGTACACTGAAAATACTTGAAATATTCATGTGTTCTTAAAGAAAGAAAAATATAAACAGTTGCCACAGAAGATGATATTCAACAACATGTAATGATCTGATCTTTCATGGACTTTCTTAAATACCATTTTATTACATTCTGTGCTCTCTGCCTACCTCAGTAAAGTAGTATGTGTAAAACGTAATAGTTTTGCACTAGGTATAACACAGCCCTGCATGTATACACTCTCTGCACTAAAAGGTGTCCTCAAATCCTGTGCTGGCCAACCCTGTTTCAGATCTTGACTCTCATATCTCAGTGTTTCTGTGCTCAAGTCGCTGTTTTCTAAACACTCTTTTTCTACAAGAAACAGCCTTGGGGGACAGCTGTGTATTGCTTTTTTATTTTGTCAGCATCTCATTGTGAATCATTTAAGACTCAAAATAGCTGCTGCTTTGAGAACATTGTGATGGGAACTTGAATTATCATCAGCAACGCCAATATAGTTTCACTGCAATGCCAATACATTTATCAGTACAAAGAAGTGATAATGTTTTAGACCGAGTTGCAAATACAAAGTTGTTCTTCCTTGCTAAGGACAGAACATAAAAACTCATCACGCTGGTAATCAAGTTTTCCCAGTATATGAAGAATACTAACACCAATTTAAGGCACTTCGACTGATTTAATGCATGAAAACAATTAACAAGTGGCCAGTTCCTGATTGGTAGGAGCTGGATTGAATCACATATTTGAGCTGCAAAATGTGTTTGTGCAATTTAAAAGATTATGCAGCAGATGAAGGATTTTATGGTAAATCCAGCAAATTTACAAATATATAAAAATTACAGTGAGAACTGAATCCTGTAATTAAAGTGGCCCTATGTAAATGAAGGCGATCTGGATAGGAATTAAGGGCCCTAGATGGGTGTTTTTCTCTCACCATGCCAACAGAGGGGCGTTCCGGTATTTAGATTTTTGCTTTTCAGTGAAATTCCCAACAGCATTGGAAGATACTTGAATATCATCTCTTCAGAAGCAGTACTTTGCCCCCCTTTCTCAAATGACATTTTCCTCTGCATGTGATACATCATCAGTGAACCGCCCAGATCATTGCATATGCTCAGAAACGGATTTAGCGCACATTCACAATCAGAGGTAAGTTGTTGCTTTTAGCATTTGTCAACCTGGGTTCCAATCCTAGCAGGGGTTCACCTAGAACTTGTGTGATTCTCTTCACGTACATATCCCTATGTTACATTTTTTAATGGGCTTACTTGATGAAATGTAAATAACTGACAACACTGTGATATCGTAAGGCAACAGTAGCATTACACACTGCCCTCTATGGTTACATATGAATAGTTTATGGACTTATGCAGGATAATGTCAATTTCGACAATTTGGAAATAGGTCTTTGTGAACTAGAGTGTGACACTGCAGTGTGTCAGGCTGCAACACTGTTCTTATCAAATGTGATCATTTTTAATGTGATTATAATTAGGGTGTTAACTTCAAAGGCGTTGGCAGCCAGGGCGCCCATTTAAACTGTTTTCACTGCAATCCATAGGTATGGAAGGCCTCTTCTGCTTCTAACAGTGATCTACTTCCAGTGTGGACGCTCATTTACTTATTTTACCCTACTGCGTCTATAATTGATGCTTGTTGGCATTATACCCAGATAAATTATGTGCAGTACATTCTGGGGAGATTTACTAAGATTTTATTTCGAGTTGTGACGCAAAAAGGGCGCAAAATCTTTTTTTTTCCTGATTTACTTTCCAGCGCCAAACTTGCCTAGCGTTGTAAATAATGCGAAAACAATGCAATTTGCCTTACTTAGCACTAAGGGGGCGTACGATGGGTGGAGCATGGGTGTGTCCATGCAACCACCCAAGGTTTCTGACGCTAAACACAATTTACTAATTCAAGTGGGCAGGGTGTGGCATCAGAAAACTGTGCCCTTTTGAAGTGGTGCAAGGAAGAACAAATGCTTTAATTTCGCCTCTCCTTTCGACTGACTGACTGACTGAAGTTTTTATTAAGCGCTCGAATGCCGCGGCGTCTTGGCGCTGTAGATTAGAAGGGGATGTGAGGCAGATCAGGGTAGGGAAAACAGCCATGTTTTCAGGGATTTTTCTGAACCTCAGTTTGGAGGCTTGTGAGCGAAGTTCAGCAGGCAGTGAGTTCCAAAGTTTGGAAGCCTGATTAGATGTTGTATGTGTGCTGCACTGTACAGCACACATACAAAGAGGGAAAATGGTTTAAGTCGGTCTCTGGATAGGATTTTGTAATGGAAGGGCACCCTTCCAGTTCACAATCAATGCTCGACCCATGGAGACACCCCTGCCTCATGGCGCAAAGGTGTCTCAATTGCACACAGCACCTGATTTCAGCGCCAGTGCTAGGGAAAGGGGAGGGGAGTGCTATTTTTCAGTAGGTTTGACACTCTCTTTTTCACGCAGCACAGCATTTGCGGCTGCTGCACTGCGCTGCGTGAAAAAGTGGTAAATCCTCCCCCATGTATATAAAATGACCTACTCTTGTGACAGGGGATCGTCCCCTAGAAATCGTGAAATGAAAAGTAACGGAGAAAGAGCACACCTATATTCACCATTTACTGATACTAAAAACACACCAATAGACATTTGCTGAAAATAAAGTATTACATGTTTAGTACAGTCCTACAGGCAGTGGTTAATGTATTCTCTTAATTCTGCATTTTTCTGATGCACCGTTTTTCTCTGTAAATCTGATAGGCAGGGCTGATGTCTGTCACACCATAAAATTCCCCGAACATTTTTAGACCTTTAATGGTCAATTACCAACACACTGCATAGCAGGTGCGTCCAGAAAGACGGGCCAGCAAATGTGGCTAGTTTTCACTGGGTTGCAACTAAGGAATACTATGCATGTGAGCAGAGATTGCAGTATCCCGGCTTGTTACTAGAGAGCGCTTCACTCCCATGCTAACAATTAAGTACACTGTCTGCATGGGAAGTGTAGCTCAGTAACGGGCTCGTGTGCTGTTTTTTCACAGCAAGACCATGTATGGGCTGGAGAGGGAATGGTTAACTTTTTATTTATTTATTTATTTATTTATGCATTTTTATATAGCGCGGACTTTACCCGAAGGCGTCAGAGCGCTTCACATTAGGAACAGAAATGAAACATAATGAGAAACATTACAAAAGAGCAGATTACTAAAACATACGTTACTTATATAAGGTAATAGTGACAATTGTGAGCAAACAAAAACATGAGGTAGTAAAAATTGTGAGCAACCAAAAATACATGAGGTAGTAAAGGTAATAGTGACAATTGTGAGCAAACAAAATACTTGAGGTAGTAAAAATTGTGACCAACCAAAAATACATGAGGTAGTAAAGGTAATAGTGACAATTGTGAGCAAACAAAATACTTGAGGTAGTAAAAATTGTGAACAACCAAAAATACATGAGGTAGTCAAAAGTGCACAAGAGGAAAAGTGACAAGTGTGCAGTTATAAGAGAAAACAGAGTATAATTTGAGGTATGATACTGCAATAAGTGCTAGGCACAAGAACAGGCGTTACGTAGGCAAGGTGGCACTCGTGCAAGTATCAAAGGTAAAAACATGTGAGAGGTAGCAACCGTGTGTTACAAGGGCAAAGTGTTGTGTGCATGTTACAAAAGGGCACCGAAACACAAGAGGCTGCATAATTCCCTGTAGAACTGCGGGGCCGTGCATTTCCTCCAGGCAGTGCTGAATGCTGCACGTGTGCACCGAGCCAGGCTCATGTTATGCTCGACTGCAGTCACGGTTTGCAGAAGCAGGCGCCAGGTTCACTGATGCATGTTGGGCAGGGTATCCTTTCTCCTGGGTCAGAGGGGACGGGCCTTTAAATAGAAGCATGGTTAGTGGCTGGGAGGGGGGACGGCTCTTTTGAGGGGCGCAGCGTTGTAAGGAGGGTGTGAGGCCATCTGCATACCCACCATTCTGTGTCAACATCCGCTTTCCCAGAGCGTCTGACAAAGCCGTGGGCACCTGTGTAATTCTCATGGGAGGTTATAGGGAGGGAGCTTGGCAATGCCAGCTGTGCCACGCCACGCAGGTGTGGTTTTCCGCCAACTGTATAAAGACAGTGCATGTTCTGAACAATTCTGAGATGGAATTTGTTTCTAGAATAGTTACAAGTATATAGACACTTAAAGATGTTTTAATAGTTTTATTACTATGCTTGTGTGCTAAGTTAATGGGCTTGTGGCAGCTGCATAATATTATTTATACATTTTAATTAATTATCAATGCAGAGACGACACATGTGAATAACCGAGGGTGTGTGCTCTGTTGTCTACTGTGTATCAGAGGCAGAAAGATCAACGTGCTTGCATTGGTCCTCTAAACATAACAATGGCTTTAGAGAGGGATGGTGGTAAGTAGATTTGCACCCGAACGTCCTTTATCGACCTGCCCTCACTTTCACAGGAAACTGAATAAGACACAGCTGCAATGTAAATGACGTAAGTGTGGTCAAGGAGACTGGCTGCGTTAGAATGTAAGAATTCCTCTGTTCATAGGATGCATCTGTGCACTTTGTATTTTGTCTGTGTGCACATTCAGGGCACATTATTTATTGTGAACCTAGGTGAGTGCCCCAGGCTATAACATAGAAGGCTCATAGGGCCTCCTTAACGGTTGTGGCAAGTTGACCGCTGTCCGCCAGGGGGCAGACGTTTGTAGATCTGCCTGCAATGGTTCATGGCTTCATGCAGCTGCTCAGCAAACTAGTTTGTTTTTCAAAACAAAGTCTCAAAGCAGTAGTAAAAATACCAATGATTCTGACACTCAGAGTTCTCTCTCCAGGACGTGGTGGGGGGGGGGTTGAGGGGGGGTGGCAGGTTGTCGGAAAGACCCCGAGCGGTCTTCTGCTTCTTTATTATATATTCCTGAGTGTAATCTTGTTCAGGATCCTGACTGGTGACACTTGCTTCTTTATGATGAACGTGATGACCGGCGCTGGCGCCGGGTCTCCTCCTGTGATGGTGCAGGCATGGCAGGAGCATACCATCTCGTCTACCATGTTGTCCATGGCGGGGAACCAGACTTTGTTCCTCAGCCTTGCCTTGGTCTTGGCCATTCCCTGGTGGTCCGTGTGGGCGATTGTCAACATGTGTCGTTGAAGGCTCTCGGGCACGACAATCAGATGCCCTCGGAGCACGACTCCTACGACTCCTACGCTCAGTTCATTTCAGACTTGCCAGATTTGTTGCCGGGCATGGCTGACTTCCGGCCTCAGCCTCTGGATCCCGTCTAGGAAACGAGTCCAGCGATTCTCCTCGAGAGCACGCTTGACCCGGGATAGTGTTTCATCATTGGCGGTGGCCTCGTCTATCTCCTGCAGCGTCATTGTGTCCAGGCAGGCTGCTTGTGATATCATGTGGATAAACTCCTCCACCCCCGGTCCATCGGCGAGGGGGAGAGCTTGCTTCGTCAGGTCCGGATGCCGGGTGAGATAGTCTGCAAGATTGTGTGCCCCCGGTCAGAACAAGAGTTTGAAGTTGTATCCTTGCAATTGAACGGCAAATCGTTCTATCCGTGGGGGCGTGAGTCTGGATGATCCCATGAATAGAGGCAGCAGTGGCTTGTGATCTGTCACTACGGTAAACTCCTGTCCACATAGGTATAAATGAAAGTGTTGGCACGCCCACTTTATCGCCAGGGCCTCTCGCTCGATCTGAGCATACCGAGTCCCCGTGTCAGTCAGGGCTTTACTCGTGTATGCAACTGGTTTCCACTCATCTCCGTCATACTCTTGCAGCAGCACGGCTCCCAGGCCCACCGGGCTGGCATCCACGATCAGTTCTGTTTTCCGGCGTGGCTGGAAGTATGCCATTACCGTCTTGTCAAGAAGGCTTGCTTTAATGTCCTGGAACGCCTGGTTAGCTGTGCAGGTCCACTCCCACTCGTGATCTTGTCGAGTGAGTGCCCTCAATGGTTCTGCCAGAGCCGCTAAATTAGGAATAAACCGGCCACAGTAAGTGGCCATGCCAAGAAAGCTTCGCACCTCGGAGGGGTTTCGCGGGGTGCTCGCGGTCCGGATTGCTTATGCCTTCCTCTGGTCAACCTTCAGCCCTTCTCGTGTGAGCGTGTATCCAAAGAAGTCGATGGATTCTTGGTAAAACGAACAAGTGGACCGATGCAGGGTCAGCCCATGTTCCACCAGCCTCTGTAGCCTGGCTCTCAGATGGGTGTGGTGTTCCTCGAGAGTGTTGGAGTAGATGAGTATATCGTTGCTCAGGTTGATTACCCCACTCAGCCCTGACAACACCTCCCGTATTGCGTTCTGGAACACTTCTGCGGCTGAGGATACGCTGAAACTCAGCCTCCGGTATCGTCGGAGCCCTACATGGGTCAAAAAAGTGGTTATACAGCGACTCTCGGGTTCTAATTCCAGTTGGTGGTACCCCGAGTTGAGGTCCAACTTGGAAAACCACTTCGCCCCATTCAGGTCTGCAACGATGCCATCCATAGTCGGGGTAATATGGTGTTCTCTCTTCACGGTGGCATTGGGGAGCCTCATATCGACGCACAGCCTGATCGCGCCTGGCTGTTTGGGCTTAAGTGCTACAACCAGCGGAGACACCCATGGGGTCGGACCTGACACCTTTTCTATGACTCCGAGATCTTCTAGCCTTTTGAGTTCAGCCTCCACCTGTGGCCGGAGGTTGAATGGAACTCGCCGGTGTCTGAGAGCGACTGGGCGCACGTAGGTGTCTATGTGTAGACAAACTTTCTTTCCCTTCAGTTTCCCCAAACTGATGAACAGTGCTGGGAATTCTTGCAGCATATTGTCCACGTGTGACTGATGTACTTGATTTGTGAAGAATACCAGCCCTAGGTCTTCGGCTGTGTGGCAGCTCAGGAGAGTGCCTTTCTTTCCTTCAGTAATATGGAAGCGAGCTTCTGTCGAGTATTCCCCGTTCACAATGGTGGTGCTGATGACTCCTTGCAGTGGCAGCGGGTCTGTGCCTCCCTAAGTTTAGATGCGTGCACTTGAGGGTGCAGGTGCAGGTTTGGGTGACATTTGTTCATATTGTTCTGACTCCATGACGTTTACAGACGCCCCTGTGTCTATGAGTGCTCGCATTTCGGTGCCTTCGACGGAGACGGTGCACATGGGTGGTGGTCTCCTCTTCGTGGAAACCCGGCTAACGTATGAGATGGCATACACTTCATCATCATCGTCATCCTCATACCGTGGCTTTCTTTCCTGAGCTTGGTTGTCGGGGTGGACGTTCGGACTCCAGATACAGTTGCCTGACACGCTGTGTTAGTGGCATGGGTCCATATCCTGCGCGGGATCTTGGAGCGTTTGGCCTGTACTTCCCTCCTTGGCACACCGCTTCAAAGTGGTTCAGTCGGCCACACTTTAGACAGGTTTTTCCTTTTGCACTGCATGTTGCGGTCGTCGGGTGATCTTCCCCGCAGTAGGCGCACCGCGTGCCTCTGGATGGCCATTGTCGCGGACGGTTGGGCTGTGGTCTTCTTTGTATCGCATCTACTCTTTCTTCCTTGATTGGCGCCATTTTGGACACTGCGGGAAGTGCCATCGGGGAGCGTAGTGCAGCCTCCATATCTTCGGCCCGCGCATCCGACAGCTCGTGCGAACGGGCAAGAATGAGTATTTCATCTAATGTAATCCCAGACTGTCTGAGGATGAGTTTCCTCAGCAGTTTTGATCGACACCCCACGATGATTTGGTCTCTTATCTCTTCCCTAGGATTGAGGAATGGGCAGCTGCTGGCCAGCCGGCGCAGCCTTGCATAGTACATGTCAACCGACTCAGACTCTGTTTGCCACACCCTCTTAAACTTGAACTTCTCAAAATCATTGTTTAGTTGGGGGTCGAAGTGAGCATTGAGCGCGTCGACTGCCGCCTCATAGTCGTCCTCCCGTCCAGTGTTAGGGAGTGCTTCGAAGAGGTCGTATATTTCAGGGCCTCCGCATAGGATGAGGAGGGATCTTTTGACCGTTCCGTCTGTTTCGCGGGTTCCCTTGAAGTATAGGTTGAGTCTCCCAAGCCACGCTTTCCACCTCGGCGCTGCCATCGCAGGGTCAGCGGACTCGCTGAACGGAGGACGAGGTGCAACGCCTGTGTGGTCATGGCTGGCCATTTGGGGGCCTGTAACTGCGGCTTGGTTCTGGGCGGTTCCTGCAGGGCCAGGTGGTGGTAGTACGGGCGCTGCCGCCCCTGGCCCTGGATCTGTCATGTTGTTCCCCCTCGCAAGTTGTGTTGCGGTCTCCTGAAGTGTGGCAGGCCGAGTAGTGCTCTCCCTTTTGTGTAGGCCTCTGGCTTCTCTTGACTGCCTTCTGTCCCCTTTTTCTACCAGCGTGCAGGTTTACAGGTAATTGGTGCAGGCGGGGCTTGGCCAGAGGAACGTGGTGCAGCACTACAGTGCATCCACGAGGTGCAGCTCCGGTGATTCAACGAGCCGCTTTTGCACGAAGTCCCTATTCACTTTTGCCGTGGCCAATGGTTGTTTGCCGTGTCTGAGGCTGGGGGCCGAAGGGCGATGTCTCACGCTGGCTGGGAAAGAGACGGGGCTGGCCGAAATTAGTATTGAGCTGACGTGCATCGTCGCTCTTCTTCACGTCTCCCTCTTGAGGCAGCGTGCGTGTTTTGCACGCCTGGGGCTGTGTGTCCCGAAGGGAGCACGCGGGGCCAAGGCCGTGCAGGCTGCGGATTGTCGGTGCAGGCGGGGCTGCAAGACGAGTCACTCACCCACCATGCGCGCGCGGGGAGTCCCACCAGCTGAAGGCGCTCCCTAGAGGGAGACGCCTGGGCGGGTCTCGAGCCGTCGCGCGAGCGATGTCACGAATCAGATGGGCCTCCAGCCGAAGCGGGTGGGCTCCGCATTGATCTCCTTTCGGCGTAGGCAGTGCGCCGACATGCAGGTGCAGGAGGCGTGCCAGTGCTCCAGGCAGGAGACAAGGCAAGGCACGCGTGAGGTCAGTACCGACCTTGTTGCCAATGTGAGGTGCGAGAGCTGGGCCTCGCACGTGGAAGTATCGGAGGACAAAAGGACAGCAGGTACACACAGTTGCAGGGTGCCGGAAAGACCCCGAGTGGTCTTCCGCTTCTTTATTATATACCCCGGATCGAGCCCGCCCCGGGGGTGTGGGGATGCATGTGAATATAGATACAATGTATAGAGAGGCCCGGATGGCTCTCTGCAGTCTTGAACTGAAAAAAGTCCATCGGAGCTTCTGCCCTAACCTGGGTGAACGGCATGGGCGTCCGGAGGGGGGGCAAGGAGGGGCGCTTGTCCCCCCCCCTGGATCCAGGCTCGGTTCTAGAAGGTAGGCCAGGCCCACCCAAGGCCATCCAGAAGTGGAAAACCAGGTCCACATACCGGCGCCGACTTTCCTGCTGGCGCACAATCCGAATGATACAGATTGGCTGTGACTTTTAGCAAGCCACAGTCGGGGCGTTCCATTGTCATGGGCAGAATGACAATGGACCGACAGTGGAGGCACAGCATGGTGCATCTCCTCCCACCCCAGGTCTCAGGAGGTGATGGAGTCCTCGGGGAGCTGCTGATGCTTTTGAGCAGTACAGGGGACGTTGGCTTTAGTCCCGCGCAGCAGGCCACAACGATCGGTAGCAAAGCTGCAGGAGGAGTTTGGGGGGCGGGGGGCTAATGCCAGCTGTCTTGGTTTAAAATACTGTGCAGTGGCATACCTGCTATAGATACCATATGTAGATTGGGAGTTTCATTCTAGTAAAATTCCATATCTTTATGAAATGGGGAGGGGGCTGTGCACCTCGAAGACAAATGGAACTTCAAAAATAAAACACACTTTGTCAAAATCGAATTTTCCTTTTATCCATTTCTGGTCATTTTTTTTCAAATGTAAAGTTATATCAGATAACTTTACATTTGAAGAAAAATATGACTAGAAATGGGTAAAAGGAAAATTCGATTTTGACAAAGTTTCAGTGAAATAATTAATTAACCTATGTTGGGGCAAAAAGAGAGGCGAGAGGAAAGGAAAGAAAAAAGAAAGAGAAAGGAAATAAGAGACGGCGTGGGGAGTAGAGACAGATGTAGAGGGGAAGAGGAAAGAGGGAGAAATGATTGACAAGAGAAAAGAGAAGAAGAGGCTAGAGTGGAGGGGGAGGGAAATAAGTCTAGATAAGCATATTAAGGGAGAAGGAGAAAGAGAGGGAAACAACAAAGGAAAAGATTAAGTGAGGACAAACTAATTGGAAAGAAGGGTGAAACAAGAGTTTGGAAAAGGTAGGGAAGTAAACAAAAGGGGAGAGCAGGGTGTGGCAAACCGAGAAACAGAACACTGAATGACAAAGTGAAGGATTGCTGCAGAAGAGGGTGTTAGAAGTTTCCTGGTCAGTAATAAGAAAAGGGTGGAGCAAGGCCTCACAAACACTTCTTACTCTGATGTCCCAGCAGCCCACAGCCTGATTTAGAGATTGATGCATGGTGTAGAAAATGTTTCATGTGATCCTTTTCAGCAGTTTTCCTTTTATTAGTTTATGAAATTGGTAGTGTACTGCAGCTTTATGTTCACGAATGTGGTATTTTAAAACCATACTCCTTATGTTTTGTAAGGATTTAAGCAATGGACATTGAAATGGGTCCCCTCCGGGCCCTGTAGTCATGTCCTTAGCTTTTCAGGCAAAAACACTCATTAATTTCTGAATAACGAGTGCACAAGCATTAAGGTAAGCATGTTGTTCCTGCTTATATTTCACATACTTTACTCAGTCCTGCATTCCCTGTATGTGTTTGCTTTTTCCAGGAGGTTGTTACAGTTTTTTTCAGACAGAATATTACTCTTGTCTAGTGCATAATTTGAATTGAGTTGTTTCCAGGCGTTTATAGCGCAACATAATTGGATTGCATCTAAAGGTTCTCTTAGTGGAAGAGTATGGTGTTCAGTGGGGGAGAAGATGTGGCACTATGGCCAGAGCTGCCGAATTTGGAACTGGGGATCCAGGTTCAGCCTTCTCTCCTAAGGGAGCACATTCCCATGCTAGACCTTAGTAGGCCCCGCTAGCCCTTAGAAGCCCTGGTGTCTTAGCACCAGCATGTCCCTAGCTGTGGCAAGAGTGGGTTAACCTTGAAGGTCTGTCCCCCACAATCCATACAAAAGTTCACCTTCAGTCTTCTGGGCAGGCCTACGAAGCAGCACACGTTAGAGCGACAGAATCACTGAGGTCACAGGACCCTGAGCTAGTCCGCCTCACCCATTGGTACCTCAGTTGGCCTTGTTTCTGCAGAAGTAGTGCAACTCACCAGGGATCGGCAATGCAGGATTTGCACGCACACCAAACTTAATTTGCAAGCTTTAGGGTCTCTGCTTCATGCACAAGCACTTTTAATGTGTGCTGTCTGCTTTGGTGCCACGGAATTATGCAGCATTGGAGGATAAAATTATGTCACAGTATTAACTAAATTATGCAGCAAAAATAGGGCTGCAGCGTAATGCGGTACGTTTTCTGATGCCAATTGCTAGAAGGTGCGAATGATATCTACCAAAAGCCACAAAAGAAAGAGATGGCTGCGGCATAATAACCCTATGGTGTATGAGAACATATGCAGCCTGCTCACTGCTCCTCATGGCTTCTCCTGTGCCCCAGTGTTTCTTGTGCCCCACCTGGCACACCTCATGTCGGAGGATGGTGATGACGTTAACATTTTGCCCCCCCCTGGAAAGATTTCTGCGGATGCCCATGGTGAACGGTCTGAGGTTCTTACACCGATGACCCCAAATCAAGTCGGTCATTGGCGTAAGATATCTGCCGGCGCAGCCAGTGGGGCCTCTGCCAACGAAAACATATGTGACCGTCTGACCGACTCAAATAAACGCGACAGACCGTCATTTTGATGCACAGGTTGTTCCACGATATGCTTCCAAAGTACTGTGTCAGCCGAACTCTAAATGAAACCATTGTTTCCAGGGTCGGCCTGGTGTCCCAGCTTCGTGTTAGTCCTGCTCAACAGAAGTTGGGATGCACTACTGTCCATCTGCCATTTTATGCAGCGCATACCGGTGCTGAAACCTGTCCATGTCAAGATCTAATGGTTCAATAGCAAAATAGCCAGGGGCACAGAATATTCTGCTGTTAGTAAGGAAAATTATGTTCGACTTCAAAAAATGCCTAGTAGAATATTATGTCGGATTGGGACTAATATCTGTTTTGTTGCCTCACTAAATAATTTTCTGTGCATTGTTATCATTTGCATTTTCCAACGAGTACCCATAGCTAACACAGGTAAAATAACTACAGGCTCTTGACCTAGAACTGGTTCAGTTCACTGGCTCAACTGTGTGAATTCCAATACTAAGTTCACCCTCATAAAAGTTACCAAAGATGACTCGTTGACTCTGAAAAAGTGAATTCACAATGAAATGGTTCCGGATTTCTGTCTCTAGCAAAACAGGTCAGGATGAGGATAGATAGGATTGGCCAGTCCTGCCCGCCCTCATTAAATATCTTATGTGATTTCCTTTCGGACAGTACACTTGAGGTTTAGTAAAAACGTGCAGGGAAAAGGCGAGCTAATATAGCCAAAATAAAAATTGCGGACTTGCCCATGGATAGACCATGGTTTCGAGTGAAAGACATAGAACAGATTCTTTCTTATTGTAAGGGTTGTGGCCCTAGGCCCCCAATCAGGCATAATGACCACGCAGACACAGTGCCATACATTCTGGACTGGCCAAGGGCACATGACCCGTGACACTTGTGATGGATGGGTGTAGGGTGAGTGTGGAAGCCAGTCCTCTAGGAGTGGCTGGTGGAAGCACATTACTTAGAAACACTAGAACGTACCCAACCGGTCACTACATCCCTCCCAGCCTTTATTAAAAATGGGACAACAACCTGTGGGAGAGAAAAAAATGACAAAACAAAAACTTCACTGAGTCTATTCAGGTTACTTGCAGGACAGGATAAGTGGACAGGTGCCGCTGGGACCACCAGGCATCACGGCACGCCTCTGTCGTTTTAAACAACCTACTCTGGGCACGAATGGTAGTGTTAACTGAAGTCCAGTTTTCTTGCTTGCCAGTCCAAGTTGTCACAGTCTACCTGGGTACTGTGGGTCCTGTACCACTTGGACTCACTGTGTGAAAGTCTATTTACAATGTTCGCTGTGAGGGTATATTTGGAATAACAGTGAAGTTTGTGGCTGCTACGTCTTCAAAAGTGCCCTGGCTCCACGGATAGCAAGCCACCAAAGACAGATAAAGTCCAGCGACTGTTAAAGATTTTTCCTCGGATGCTGCAGTGCTTCCATCTGTCCTATAGTGGAACAACTTCCGGCTTCCCTCTCTCACCTGGATTTCCTTCTCTTACCAGGATTCCCCTCTCACGGGAGTCCCCTGAGGTTCTCTTCACCAGGCTTCCACAGGACTGTTTGGACTGCGTGGTATCCATCCCATGCCACACCATAAGGTCATGTAGCCAACGCCACCAGTCCCACCGTCAAGTGGTTCGCTCTGCCTCAAGGACTGATGTTTCCAGGGTCGGTGTACTCCTGTCATCTGGACTCTGGTGCACAGGTATCTACGATACAATCTTTCGGGTGACCCTGTCTTTGTGCGTTGCTTCCTGATACCTGTCGTGGAGCGGCTGCAGAGACATCCCGCTTTGCGAAACTCCCCTCTCACAGGAATCCCTTGAGGCCCTTGCCCCTGGATTGCCAGGGAACTGCGTGGGCTGTGAAGGCCTCTCATAGGCATCTCTAAGGGGTCACTCAAGAACTCCCAACAGGGCCACGTCCAAGCCTCAAGTGCAATCCCAAGTGTGGATGTTCCAATGGTCGATATTGCTCACACCAGTAGGTGTTAGGTTCACCAGTGCACACGATGCACAGCTGGTTCCTGGGTGGCCAGCCTCCCAAGGCACCAAATATGCCTCATTGACCTCTGGGTGTTCCATATGCATTGGGCTCCACTCCAGATGTCCAGTGCTCCTTGGATGTTCTTAGGGATGCCATTTATTGCGATAACACTCACAGTTCTTATTCTGTACTTTGCAGTGTGTCAGGTGTCTACTACACACCATTCTATTCTTCTTCTTTTCTTTGCTCTCTAGTGCTGTGGCCACATGCCACACCTTTCTTCTCCACTTTCATCTTCTTTCCTTCCCTTCTTGTCCTATTCCTCCAGACCTCTCCATGTGACGTGACCTTCCTGGTCGAGTCCAACCCCCCTAGGACTGACTCTCTTCTCTTCTTTCTTCCCTGACCAGGCCTCTTGCTGTGATCTTCTTTTCACAGGGACCTCCCTGGTCGAGTCCTGTCCTCTCTGTAGGACTAGCCTCTTTCCATGGACCTCACACAGGTCTTCTCTTCATGGACCTCTCACTGGTCTCCTCTTCGTGGACCTCTCCCAGGTCTCCTCTTCATGGATCTCTCACAGGTCAACTCTTCATTGACCTCTCCCAGGTCTCCTCCTCATGGACCTCTCACAGTTCCCTTCTTCCCTTGCGGATGCACTCCTTGCTCCTCAAGGCTACTCTATAGTAGCGCTCGCTCCTGCCTCCACTTAGGCAAACTTTGCAGAGTCTGTCACACCCTGTGACAACATGGGTTTTCTTCCTCGCTGGGCTCTCATTCCCAGCCTCATGTCTGTGCTGTCCGATCTCCAAACGCATACCTCAACGCCACTCTGACCTCATGCCCTTTCTTTCTTTTCTTGGGTGCTCTCCACTGACGCCTTGCGATCCCATGCTCCCGACTTGTGTTAGAGCGTGTTCATCACTAGGACCTGTCTCCTTTCATCAGGGACTTTCCTTACCAATGGGTGACTCTGTACTCTAACGAAATGCACTCTGCGCAGTCTCTGGGAACAAACACCCATCTCTTGCTACATTGACAGTGGTTCTCGGTATGGGGATACATAGCCTCTCCCTACCAGTTCATGTCCCTGGGTGCCACCACCACTTCAGCTCTAGGCCACAGACACCTTCTCTGCTCTGTGTGCTGGTCCTCCATACACTGTTCACAACTGTCTGATGCAGTAGCCACCTATGGCCATTAGGTGGTGCTGCCGCACTATTTAGAGGCCCCAGCAGTGTTTCCCCATGGTTGTTCAGCACATCCTCTACAAATAGTCTTGTGCAATCTAGAGTTCTGTGTTCTTAGGAGCCATGTACCTCAGGGGACCCAGTCTTTCTTTAGTCCAGCGAACAGGCTGGGTGCAGTGTAGTGGGGACGGCCACTAGGTGGTGCTGCAGGCACCTTACGTGGCAGTCCCTTTCATGCAGCAGGACATGCTGCCTTTCCTGACCTGCTCTGTACAAACATCTGCAGGGGGTACACTCACCATGGAAGCAGCGGGGCCAATCCACGTTCTCTCCCCCCGCTGCTGCAGACACCGGCCTTAGTCTAACACAGTTGCATCTCCTCCATTAACTGTGCTCTGCAGCTGGTGTTCCTGTGCTGCTGTCCGTTCTAGTGTACTCTTCTCCTTTTGTTTAATTTTTTAACAAGCAGCCACCACTCTTCACTCTCCGTCTCAGTGTGCTGCTGTCAGAGCTCTTTCCTTCTCTGGCGGCTCTCTCTCCACCTTCACAGGCCGCACCGGGGCCTCACTTCATGCTGGCATGGCCCTGCATCTAGCCCTACACTTCTTACTTGCGGTGTTATAGCTGCCACCGTCAGGCTCGATTCGCAGGAGCTGCTCCACCGCCTGCAGCTCGGCTTCCTCAGTGGTCCGACCCAGCGCACGTCACGCAGGAAACCATCGCTTCATTGCAGCACCTAATTTTTCACGCCGTGCAGAGCTCCTCCAAACGTCGTCGGGCCGCCATCCTCTGCTGCTACCTACTGCCCCAGATCGGTGCAGTCATACACATGACACGAACAGGCTTCAATTGCGGAACCTTACCTGCCATTGGGGATGCCTCACTGCAGCTACACAGGGATCACGGTGTCAGTGACCTCGCTTCGCTGCACACAGGCACTTCAGACGCGGGGTGGACTCGGGTTCAGGGGATCTGTGCATTGCGCCTCGCTCACTCAATACCCGTGCACCAGACCCAGCACTTTATATCTAATTTCATCACGAAGGCATCGTCCCCATTGTTCCTCTTCCAACCCTGCAAGTTCACCTCACGCCGGACGGGTCTGAAGGCACTTTGGGGCATATTAGGAAGAACCTCGTTAAAATTATCGCTGTTTTAGCGGCAGGAAACTGCCGCTAAAACGGCGATAATGGGCTTGCTAATATGCGTTATAGAATTCCAATAGAAGCAATAGTTTCCTGCCACTAAAATGGTGATCATTTTAACGAGGTTCTTGCTAATATGCCCCTTTGTTCTATAAATGTTTTACACTACTTCTAAGGGATTGATGGTTGGAAGTTTATAATGAAGCACTGCAGACGGGTTCTCTTCCGACTACCATGAGCAAAGCCCTAGTCGCTATGATCTCAAAAAAGGACAAAGACCCTGATTTACTGGGTTCATATAGACCCATATCTTTACTGAATATAGATGTAAAACTATTAAGTGGAATCACAGCAGAACGCCTTCTTCCACTGATGAGGTGCTTGATCACCATTCACCAGGCAGGGTTTATTCCCATACAGAATACTTCATATAACTTACAACGCCTGGCACATGAGTGGCATGCCCCTTGCCTGGAGGACTCTGACAAAGTGATAGAATCCCTTGATATCGAGCAAGCGTTCGACTCAGTGGAATGGCCCTATATATGACAGACTCTTGAACGTATAGGAGTGGACAAACAATATCTTAAATTGGTTCAGTTGCTCTATGCAGCCCCGTTGGCCAGGATACAAGTGGGCAGGACTGTGTCGAGACAGATATAACTGGGGAGAGGAACAAGGCAGGGATGCTCGCTCTCGCCCTTGCTTTTTGCAATTACGTTGAAACCTTTGGCGGTTCGGGTGAGAACGGTTATGGACGAGTGGGGAATACAGCTAGGTAACACCAATCATGCGATTTCCCTGTTCGCAGACGCCATTTTGGTCCACTTGCATCAGCCGGAAAGCTCCATTCCGGTACTACTGTAGGAATTGCAGCAGTTTGGTAAAGTCTCGGGCTACATATTAATCCCGGTAAGTCCAAGGTGATACCGATGGGCAGGCTGGCTGGGCTCATGCCAGAATTGAGACCAGTAATAGACTTGCCATGGGCTGCGGAAGGAGAGAGAAACCTAGGTATACGTCTGGCCAACTCTGCTGATGCATTCCATGCAGGCAATATAGGTAGTGTCCTTGAGGACTAAGGAGCTCGATCCGCTTCTGAGCTGACTTACCACTCTCACTAATGGGTCGTATAGCAATTATCAAAATGATTATTTTGCTACGGGGCCTATTTAAATTGCAACATTCATACTATGTGATACCAAAATCCTACTTTACTACTTTGGAGGCTCAACTTGGTACTCTCTTGTGGGGGAATAAACAACAGAGGGTTCGACTTACGACGTTGTAGAGAACATGGGAAAGAGGAGGGCTGGAGGTCCCACGGTTGGAGATGTACTACATGGCATCCTAACTTCAATACGCTGTTCATTGGTTGGATGATGAAGATAACTGGGAGAAAGTCCTACTGGCCGGGACATATGGAGGGAACATGTTGACGGATCTGTTAATGATGAAATTATTGATCCCTAATAAACATCCATATGTGATATGTGATATAAGTGGAGAAGTGTGGCTCAAATGGTTAGAGCGGCAGACCCTGATGCAGAGGTCTGGTCCAGGACCAGGGTTCAATACCCGCCTCAGCGGGTCTTGGGCTCAATTTC
This sequence comes from Lissotriton vulgaris, assembly GCF_964263255.1. Lineage (NCBI taxonomy): Eukaryota > Metazoa > Chordata > Amphibia > Caudata > Salamandridae > Lissotriton > Lissotriton vulgaris. The sequence continues at coordinate 711,990,443 of NC_141689.1, read as the reverse complement.
CTCGGACCTGATAATTCTCGCCTCGGTGCCTATTCTAATCATGGGTCCCACTCTGCAACTCTGGGCAATAGCTTGCTTAATCTCCACAACGGCCCCAACAGCGCTGGGATGCCTGGCTTCACCTTGGGGGTGCCCAGGAGTGGACATTTCACAGGGAAAAACCAGGAAGGGTTCCTAAGTGGTATACGGACAGTGCCGGGACACCTCCGTTGGAGGTAGCTGTGCGCTTTACAAATGGCATTTACATATGACATGTGGCATTACTGTGGGAACAAGCGGTAAGATGGATAGTCCAGCATGCCTCAAATGATCCATAGATGCCCCTATGGGCAGTCTGACCATTTGCTGCGATTGCTGACTCTATGTCGGTGGGCTGCTGGAGGGACGGAGGATGCCAACTGATGGGCGATCTCTATACCGAAAGACACTTTTTAACTCGTGAAGAAGAACAAAACGAGTTCGGGCTAGGGCCTGGTCAATTTTTACAAGATGGTATAATATCAAGTGTCGCACAGGAGCTATGGCGTCATTTCCTGGATGAGCCACCTGTAACAAATGTCTTCAGGACAATGATAGAGATGGCACAGGGAAAACGACTCATTTCCCATTTGTGTAGGGCACTTAGAGAGGACCTCCCGAGTGAACCGTTGGGTCTACACCAGAAATGGGAGACGTTACTGGAAGAGCCCCTGACAGAGGCTGATTGGCGTAAGATACACGCAGGGGTGCACAAGGTTAGTGCAAACACTCCCTTCAAATTACTACACTACAACGTTATAAATCAGGTATACTTAACCCCTCGTAGACTACATATAATATACCCCAAATGGGCGGACTGTTGCCCTGAATGTAACACACGAGAGGTGGACTTCATCCATATGAACTGGCTTTGTCCCACGCTGCAGTTCTATTGGGACCGGGTTTTAGCACTGTTGGGGGAGGCCACGGGCTGGACCATCTCCCGAGACATCAAAATAGTATTGCTGGGCCTGCTACCCACGGCCAAAAATAAGAAGCAGAGCAGAAGTTTTGTGAAACTGGGACTGGTGCTGGCCAAAAGACGTATTGTGATCGCTTGGATGCAGCCACGCCCTCCGAACTATTCAGACTGGTTACGGGATACGAATGAGTGGGCGACAGCGGAGCTGGTCCGGATGAAATTTGTGGGGAAGGACGAGAAAGCGGAAGACTGCAGACTATCTTTGGAATCCATGATAACATATCTTAGAAAGATCAGGGACAGACCACACAACAAAACACTGTGAGAGAAACCAATCAAGTAGTTGATCCTAGTGGAACTCAGGATAGCCACGCTCTGACTCCCGAATAACATAGATAACAATAATACTCGTAATAAGTGGATTTGATCTATCTGAAAGGAAAGGGAAGGAGGGAGGGAGGGGGTTGTGTTTACTGGTTGATGTTTTCTATTTATCTCTATAAAATGTAGCAAAATTTGTTGGCAACTTACAGAGAGATATTACATAATGTCTTATGATGTTGTCGGCTGAAATTATATGGGCATGAAACATTATTATGTATAAGCCGAAACATGACATGTGTACAATAATATATAATGTGGATATAAGCCTTGATGTGGTATGTATACAATTTTAAAATGCAAATAAAAAATATATTTTTAAAAAAAACCTTACATAGAAACACTAGCATGTGACCAACCGGTCACTACACTTATAGGCAGTCCACTGAGTCATCTAGTAACCACGAGACCATAATTATTATCATTAACGCAGGAAAAGTGAAAGTATTGCATACCCAGATTCTGTGGTTGCCAGGATGGTAGGACACCCCTGAATAACTTGCCGTCTGCTTTGAGGTTTTGGACAGAGATTATGAGTTGATTTGAAATCGTGGAACATAAAGTGAGAACCGTATTCGAGGATCAAAAGGATTTATCAAATTTTCCCGAATTGTTTGTGATGTTTAATTCTTATTTCTTTGGTTAATGGTAGGAATCAACTAGACAGTATGTAGAATGCTTATATATGCCAACTATGTTGCAGTTTTTAATATTGTTTTTGTTTATTCAGCTACAAAACTCAAGGAGTAGTGGATGATGTCACTAACAAAATAGTGGATTACATTCGCCCAGGGCCATATCGACTCGAGTGGGACAGTTTAATGACTACAATGGACATTGTTGAAGAGTTTGAACAGGTAACATCTTATCTAAGTGCAAACACAACCTTCGATCTTTGTAAATTTGTTTGTTTGATTAAGTAACGTTCCACTTCTACTTCTCCTTGACCTCGACCTCTAGCAAGTTTAAAGTTGATATGGAATTGCTGCTAAGTTGGGCTGATACTGACAAATACCTGGAGAAATGGGTCAGTACAGTCTCGCTTGGGTAGGACATCTGCCGAGGCTTGCCTGGGAGGTTCTCACCCATGCATTTTGAGCGAGTCAGACTGTGTGCCCCTGACTTTAAACTCTATTTCTATTCCGCGCAGACCCAGTTCCGCACCATTGGGTCCACCCGTTGCCATTCCTACCACATATTGTAGTTGTGACTTTGCTAGCCCGCACCCGGTGAACACTGTTATCGGTTCCTCCCAGAAATGCCTCAAGGCGATGATCGACACTGTTGGCACCATGGTATGGGCTTGGGATCGGTTGTGATGCCAGGCAGAAATGGACTCTATATTCCAGCCACTTATCCCTTGCTCGCAACCCGATACTGCTGCTCACGACAGACCCACAAGTGTGTAAACATCTGAGACACTGTGTAGGAAACTGCACAACACATTCCCAAAGCCACCTCCCCTACTGCATACTCTGGACCTTGTCCTCTCCTCTGACTCGCCCAAATGAATGATCACTCGCTTGTACTCTACTGTGAAGGCGAAAGTGCCAGTGGTCAGTCCAGGGGCAAAACGTGCATGACAGACAGACCTCGACTCTGAACTCTCCAATGAGCAGTGGCGTTTCTGCTGTGCCCAGACTGGAACCTTGTCCCAAACTATAGGCTGCACCTGATACTTGCCAAAAACCACCACAAAATGTAGTGTACCCCTGAAGTGCTATGTAAATTGGGTTTGTTGCATGACTCATGATGTTGGAGCACTCTGGAGATACTGACGTAAACTTTTTGCAGTTGTCCTGGACATGTCCTGCTGTGGCTGGATTCTGGGCACTAGTCTGTACTTGCATCGACAAAGTAACAGGCTATACCTTTTGGCATTGCCCCCTGGTTGTGCTTTTGGGATATGTTGGATGTCCCGCCTCGTATGCCTAAACCTACTGCTTTGATGTTGCTGTTGGCCAAGCGCCATGTGGCTATGCATTGGGGCTGTGGTACTCCTCCTCTGGTGGAAACTTAGCTGAAAGATGTTGCTTACTGGCAGCGAGATGAATATTGGACACTAATGCTGATCAGATCCCGCACGAGGGATATGTGGGGGACAATTAAGGCCAGATGTACGATCCACCAATTTGAGAGTAGCAAATTGTGTCGCATTTGCGACTCGCAAAATAGTATTAGTAAATGGGCCACAGGATTTTTACGGGCGCATAAGGGTCTAAAACCCAATTGGGGCTGCAAAAAACCTTAGTACATCTGACCCTTAGTGCGTATCTGATCAAATGTCCTGAGTGGGACCAGGAGCTGAATAGGCTGGTGGGAGATGGTACCACTGACTCCGGCACCATCTGATAGCCTTGTGATGCCGCAATTACACAATGTCTGACTCTTGCAAGGAGCTGGTGCACTGCTGCAGCACTAAAGGGCGATTGTTGCCTTCAGTATTAGCTCCTGTTTCTATTAGCCCAGTGTGCTGTGTTGACTCTTGAGTTTGGAATACTAGAATATACTCTATGACAGATACATTAAGTGATGTTGAAGACTTGTGCTAGAGTGTCTGTGGCATAAAACTTTTAATGTGCCATGTAATTGTTGTCGCCGAGATTGGCGATGCTTCTATTATTGCTTGTCACTTTCTTTTAAAAACTCAATAAACAAATAGAACATTTTTGGGACGAGAAGGATCATTTGTAAGGATAAAAAATTCAATTTCACTTTAGAGAAGCGCTATTCTATCGTGCTTAAGTTGAAGTCAATTTTATTTAAACTGTTTTCTCTACATTTCTGCAGAGTGGAGCGCAAAAGTATCAAGAATAAAAATGTAGCTGGGTTTTAAGGTGTCTGATCACATTTTCATTTAAGGGGTAAACATCCGCTCGGAAGCAGCAGCTAAACGCTAACTCATTCTTGGCACCCAGCAGGGACCCACCAAACCTCGCTGCCGGTAAATGAGTACATCCTAAACTGAGAAACACAATTATATAGGAAAAAAATTGGTCATGCCGACCTACAACAAAGAAACAACTTAAATGAGAGTGAAGACAATCTATGGCAGCGTCTTAACATTATCATTCATGCTCAGCACTTGCAGGCTTCACCCCTCCACACCCTCCAACTATGGTATATAGTATGCAGAGTAATTTTTCCCTATCCGCCTGTGCTGGTGCATACTCCTTCATTGTATTACATTCCATTAGGCATTGGAAGTCATCAAAAGATATGGACCAAACTCCTTTTAAGACCTCCTTGTAGTTACACTTACATTTTCCTCTCTCAGGAAATGTCTCTCTGGCTTGTGTGAGCGGCCCTCAACAATGCTGCTTTTTCTATACATATAACATGGCAAGTCCTGCAAACTTAGCCCATGGGTCTGGCTACAGCTGTAGGTTATGGCTCTGGTAGTGCATTGGAGTCTGCTGCCCAGACCCCAGTGCCTGTGTTCCCTCCCAAAATTGTTATGTTCGACTTGTAAATTCCAAATTGATAAATATGTTACCCCCTTATAAGGCGATAGTATATGGTACCAGGGGTACCCAGGGCATAGGTGGTAAAGAGGTCCCCAGGGTTGCAGTACAGTTTTGGCCACCCTGGGTGACCCAGGAAAACTAATGACAGCAGGCCTGCCATTGAAGACAGGAAGAGCAGTGCAAACTGCTCGAAAACAGCTGTGCCCTCACCATGTGTGTAACAGTCAAATGCACTAATGAAAAAAAACGGATTTTACTGTTTAAAAGCATGTCATAGAATATTGACAATGAATATAAAGAAAAGACAGCATACTGCAGCTCCATTACATCTTTATACAGATGTGTGTCTCCAGCCACCTCCCCAACTGATCCCCTCCCACATCCAACTTGACAGTAGGCCTCAGATGAATCTTGTTGTCCCTGAAACACAGGAATAATATCTAAAATGCTCTGGGGGGGGGGGGTGCAGGGGGGGCAACCCATCCCAGTACTCAAATTTTGCCCCATTTCTTTGGGCACCCTCCACCCTCATAAACCACCGTCTCTGCTAGCAGGCTACAATCCATGTGTCTCTCCTCCAGTCCTTGAGCTGCCGTGCTTGTTCAGCCCTCCACAACCGCTCTATGTTGCACTTTGCCATCACTAATCCCAATGTTATCCACAGTTTATCCATTCGAGGAATGTCAGTTGCATCCCAAATATTCAGCCAGCATCACGTCGCAGTAGCCTCCATGTCACTTCCACACACGCCATTCATGCATGCAGTCACGCAGTCACTTCTAACCAGTATTTATGGATTGCAGGACAGTTCCAGAGCATGTGAAAAAACATGCAATTTTGACCACATTTCCTGTGACAGTGCATCCACTGCACTACCCAGCTTCACCATAGTGGTATATGCACAATAACATTGGTGCAAAATGTTTAATCGAGCCTGTCAAAATCTGGATTATATGGCCACCTTCCAGGGGGATGCTGATGCCTCAGGCCACTCATCGCCCTCTTAGTCCTCGAGGTTGTGATCCCACAACTCCCTAAACTGAGTCAGGAATATCAGGAGTATTATTAATTAGTGTACAATAAGTGAGGGAGGTAACCTGCTTAGGCATGTGGTCAGCTAATAACCTATCCCCTAATGGTGATGAATCAGGGAGATCCTCACCCCTTGGCAATGCCTTCTTAAGTATATGCCGGATTTGCAGGTCATGGTAAGTTCAGTCGGTGCCAATTGGTAGTTGGTTTGCAGGTCAACAAACAAAACTACTCTGCCCTGCTTCCACAGGTCCCCCACCCGTGAAATGCCAAATTAGGTTTTCTTTATAAAAGCCCATCTGGGCTCTTACAGTGCCTAGCTGCACAGTGTTCCACAAGGGTGTAGCTTGGGTAAGTCTCCCACTCCAACCCAAAGACCTCGACGCTGCATGCCAAAGACCGACTGTAGTGGAGGTTGAATTAGGAAGTAAGGCGGTACGTATCCCCCCGTAGAGCGCCCAGAGGAATCCCCCCAGCCACATTGCCTGCCTGTCCAACCGAAGTGCCGGCTAATCCAGCCGGAGATGGACCTATTGATTAATACTAGTAAGCTGTGCCATCCAATAGTACTTCTGTATATCTGGGAAGGCTAGTCCACTATCATGGCTGCCTCTCGTCAGTTTTTTAGTGGCTATTCGGGTTAGGCCCCCATCCCAAAGCAACGCTTCAATGGTATTCTAGATTTCCCGAAAATAGGACGCTGACAGAGGGAACGGTGTGTTGTGAAGAGCATAAAGAAAGCAAGATAGTGCCATCATTTAAATGCACTATCTTTAATACATTTCAGGCACCCCTAAGGCGGGCCTCCTCAGCTCAGGAGTCAGGGTGCAGTATATTAAATGTGAGGACAAATAAGTGCAAGCCTATATGATCCTATAATGGTGATCACGTTGTGGAGGAGAGAGGTACATGCATAAGTGCACCCACGGGAGTCGCACCTTGACGTATGTTTGACTACAGGTGTCTACCCTTTTAGCCCTCCTTCCATGGGGCAATTAGTTTCATGTCCTAGGGTCTCAAAGTGAGCCTTTTACTTAGTGGAGTGTGACACAGGTCAGCCCGCCCAGTGGCATCTTATCACCAAGAGGTTGGTAAGAACGGAGCCCTTCATTCCACATTCCACTTTATGCTTAGCATTGGCCCTTTCGGGCCACCCGGCAGAAACATGTCCACTGCACCTACAACGGTGAGGGGATAATAATTTCCAGATTTCACAGTTCACTTGTTTTTTAATACTGTATAGTAGCCTGCCACATTAAAATGAATAGGGTAACTATATGGTTTTTAAACCTCACTCACTTTCCACAGGCCCGCACTCAGTTTAGAAGTGCAACCCTGTCGTCAGGTGTATGCCCGCCCTTCACCAAACCGAGTTTCTGGAGGGAAAGGACTGGTCAATGATGAAGCATGACACCAGGTGGTGTGTGAGACTAGTCAGTCACATTTTGTGAGATGCCCACATCCACAAACTAAGTACCCTGCACTGAGGTCACCATTCTGGGAGCTGCACCATTTTGTGTTACGCCTATAATGGTGATCCCCATTGGAAACTACTGTAAGTGTTAGCTGTCTATAGGTTCACATGGGCTGCCACCCGGGCATTCTCAAGGTTCGCAGCTCCATTATGGTACAGCCAAAATATGTCATGTTTGGTATCAAACCGGTGCCATGAATCACATGCCCTGGGTGACGTGGAATGCACCCTGGTGGCAATTTTAGAGATTGCCCACCTGGTTTCCCCAGTTTCTCTGTGCTCTGACTGGTAGACCCACACTTTCCCGTGCCTCCTGATGCGCCAAGACAGGATTCTGACCTCCTGCCAGGCAGTGTGATCACTCCCAGGAGTCAAGAACAAAAGCTTGGGCAGGAAGGAGGTCACACCTCCCTCCTCCCAAGCAGGCTAGTGAAAAGGCACATCAAGGCAGTGGGCTTCAAGGGCTGCAACGCCCATGTTATGCACGAGGGCATACTCCCAGTGGAGGAAACAGCCCTCCTTCAGCACCAGGCACATTTGCACCCAGGCATGCGGGAAATTAACTATGCAATAAGGTGTACAACCCCAGAAGGCTAGCCACCCGTCTAGGGTGAGCAGCCTGGTCTGCACACCACAATTTGACTTTTGTTCATCATTAGGTATGGCAGAATAGATAGAAGGTTTTAGGTAGAAAAGATGACATACAGCCCGGATGTGGTCACCTCAGGGTCGGAGTAGCTGCATGGACTAGCTGCCCATTAGCTACTAGCTCCCACACTGCTAGCTCCCCTAAATCTAGGATTTAAGTGACCACCCCCTCTGACACCAGAACATTAGTTCTAGACAACGTACTTCAAAGAAGGACCAAGAGGAGACCCATGTCGTCGATGACTGGACTTTCCTTACAGCCCCAAAGCAAAAGAGAGATACTCTGTGCCTGTGGCAACAGACTTGGGACTGCGTGATCGAGCCTCGTTCTTGGCTAAAACGCACCACTCCCAGAGAGAGGGACTGCTGTGGAAACCAGAAACACCCTCAGACTCCCATGGACTAGTGGCACAAGTCCCCTGCAAACTGCAGTTAAAAGCACTCACCGGATCCAAAGAATTGCTGGTCATTAGGCCCTCTGTAGGATAGCCCATATCCAGGGGGTCGAGTGCATTGTGGGAGTTGTAGTCTTGCCTGCCACGAAATTTCAGGACGCAACCTTGCTCTCCAGGACCCAGTGAGGTGCCAGTACCTTTTCATTTGGCTTACCATTGCCATTCCGACAATTAACCCCCACACTTGACGCCCATCTACAGGGAACACCATGCAACCTTAATCTGATGTCAGCAGCTGTGCATCTGTAGTGTTTTTGCATTTTGTGTTCGTGCAGCACTGTGTAAGCAGTAAAACCAGCATCCCCCTATCTTCAGTTCAGCACCACGGACAACCAGCACAACTCTGCACCCAGACTACACAGGACAGGTAAAATGGATCTGACTGGGGACTCCGGCCCCAATGAATTGTCAGCCATCTCTTGGCGAGCACCAGTAGCATTGCGACAAGCTTAAGATTAGCGTCTGAAATGTCTCTGACATGTCCCAGGAGGCACAGCATGGGGTCAGGTACGATGCGTTCCTGAGTGATATCGCTAACTATGGATCATATCTCTAGCCAAAAGTCTGAAACCTTGGGACACATCCAGGCCAGGTGCGCGAAGTCCGCGCCTGGAGCAGTCTACCAGGCCCATCTTATGCAGCCTGACGGCTGTGCGGTAAGAACAATGTATGTATTAAAAGTGAATAAGCTGTAGGCGATAGTTGGGAGAGAGAGTTGTTTGGTTTGGCTACAGCTGTATTGAGAGTTCACTAGCCAGTTCCATGCTCCACGCGTTGCGAGCGCGCTTAGTGTCTATGGGGGATGCAGCCAGTGTTAGGGCGTAAAGCCTAGTGACTATTTTACGCGGAGACTTAGAGGAGTGTAGATGTTCAAGCGCAGTGTTGGGCTGGGGAGCTACTGGAAAGGTTGGGTTGTCGTTTTTGCAGGTGGCCCTGATCTTGTAATAGAGCAGTTTATCTAGATGTAAAGCATCCTCCGGCAGTGTGAGAAAGGTGTTACTGGGGTAGATGTCAGGTAAAAAACAGGGGAGTCATTCGGTTCAGGAATAACAGAGGTGGGAATCCTAACATATGTGCAAAACCAAATTACCTCTGACACCATAGATCCAAACTTTCTTTTTCTCCAGTTGGATTTTGTATTTATCTCTGGATTATAATTAAATATAGGAGACATTTTTTGTGGCTTTTCCCAAAACAAATTCTCCCTTCGCAGGACAAACTAGACAATTACCTTCTTGCCTTATTTTTTATATGAATTGTTAACAAAAAAGCATACTTTTTGTATATGAACAAGATTTAGAATAAACAAACATCTGTACAATTTACAAACATGAAACCTATTGGTACTACAAAGCACCAGAAACTGTACATTTCACCAGGCAAAGGATAGTCCTACTCATTTCTTAATAAACAAGGTACAGGGACTACTCAAGGTACCCTAGTGTTTTACGCCAATGAGAGGTTGCACCACTGTCTTGAACCTAGGTATAGGGCCATGCACAGTAGGCTCTATCATGTCCAAGTCCGGGACTTGTGATACCAATTTTAATATTTTCTGGTCATAGCAAGACGTGGAACTTCTTTACGGCGGGTAGTACGTGAGGCTAAAGCCCCGACGTTGTCTAGTTTGTCCTGCGAAGGGCGAATGTGTTTTTTTGAAAAGCCACAAAAACCGTCTCCTATATTTAATATAGTCCAGAGATAAATAAAAAATCCAACTGGAGAAAAAGAAAGTTTGGATCTATGATGTCAGAGGGAATTAGTTTTTTCACACTGGGGTAGATGTCAGCATTAGTGTGGATATCTAGATCTGCTGCTCGACGAGCCATGCCCAGTGTCTGCAGTGGGGGTAATGCCGGGTTGCTAGCGAGCTGCATTGAGGGTGCGAAAAGTGTTTTTGATTCAGTGTATTTGCGTAGCCCGTCCCAAGCCCAGCGTACACACTCCACCGTGTCTGTCTTGCCTCTTCGACCGTGACATGCGGCTGAAAAGGTGTTGGGTGAATCCAAAGATGGAGGAAACTAGCTTGGGCACATAGCGCGTAAAGTCGGAGATTGGGGGCACCCATTCCACCCCTCACTAGGCGTAGTGTAAAGACGTCATAGGCGATGCACGGCTGTTATCCCGCCCAGATTAAGGTAATAATGCTGGATTTCAGTTTTTTTTATAATCGCGATGCGAGTTGGATAGTAATGTTTATGAACAAGTGCAGGAATTTGGGAAGCACAATCATTTTTGCAATGGCAATGCGCCCCGCCAACGAGATAGGAAGTTTTCGCCATGTTTGCATCCTGGTCTCCAGCCATTCCATTGCTTTACCGAAGTTGGATCTCCACAATTCATCAATATCTCTGGTCAGCCATTCGCCCAGGCATATGGTAGGACCAGTAGCCCAAATAAATGGATCGTCGTGGGGAACAGTTGCGTGGCATCTGTAAGTGGGAACAGGACGGACTTGCCCCAATTGATCTGGAACTCCGGACAGGCAGCTGAAACGGATAACCTCCCTAGTCATGGTAGCCAGATTCTCTAATGGCTCGCGGATATATATCATAACATCGTCAGCATACATGGATGTGACCAGAGCGCGAGGCATGAAGCCAATGCCACGCTAAGTGTGCTGTTGGCATAGGCATGCTGCCAGAGGTTCCATTGCAATAGCAAAATACACGGGGGACAGAGAACAACCCTGTATGATGCCCCTTGTGATTGCAATGGGATCAGTCACCTGCCCATTGACCCTAATACGTGCCGTTGGGAGTGTATAGAGGAGCTGAATTTTTGCACACAACCGAGACTAAAGCCCAGGTAAGGTGGAAGATAGAAAAGGAAATGCGACTCAAGAGTGTTGAAAACCTTAGTGGCATCCAGGGGGCAGCCACAGCAGGCAAAGAAGGATTGATATGGTGAAGGACTGAAAAAATGGTGTGCAAATTATGTGAGGTGGCATGTCCCGGGATGAACCCCGATTGATCAGGGCGAGCTATTAAGGGCATCAGCAGGAGGAGGCGATTGGCCAGAAGTTTAGCATAAACGTTATTGTCAGTATTAATTAAAGATAACAGACAATAGGAATCACAGCTCTCTGGAGTTTATCCGGCTTTAATAAAAGAGTGATCATGGCTTTGCGTTGAGATGGGGAAACCTACTCAGGTCCTGGGACTCATTATACATCTCAGTCATGTGTGGTACAAGGAGGGACGCGTATTCTTTATAAAATGTGGGGTGAGCCCATCTGAGCCCGGGGCCTTGTCGCCCGGGAGACCTGAGATGACCTTTGACATTTCCTCGTTGTGAATGGTTCATCCAAATATTCCCAGTGACTGTTGCCAAGCCATAACAGCTCAATGGAGTCAAAATATTGATCAACGGATTCCCTAGATGCAGACTGTACAATTGTGAGTAGAAAGCAGAGATCCTCTCGATAATGTCCATGGGGAGGTAGTTCGCCCAGCGGACTCGTCGCAGAGTGCCCTAATGTAGGAGGATGCATTTGGCTGCCTGAGAAGATTCGCTAGGGTGCTGCCGGACCGATTGCCCTCCCCATAACGGCGAGCGCAGGCCTCCCTACCAAGGAATGCCACCTCCCTGTCCGCCTCCTCATGAAACTCAGTGAGCTTGAACCTAATGGAGGCCAGAGTGGCTGGGTTGGGATCCTGGGAATGCATCAGGTGTAGGGTTTTGTGTCTTTTTCCAGACACTCAAGGGTGCCCCTAATGGATTTTAACACCCCGTACTGTTTTGCAATGAATTACCCCCTGATTACGACCTTGAAGGCCTCCCAGTGTGTTGAGGGTGACTCAACGGAGCCAGTGTTGCGCTTGATGTATTCAATAACGGCACCCCGGATATCTTTCCGGAACGCGGTGTCAGAGGGAGTTGGGGAGCAGGCACCATGCGACGCAGGGTGAGCGGAAAGCGCCGGCACAGTTGCACAGGGCGTGATCGAACAATGTAAGGGCCAGGTGATCTACTGAAGTGGTCCAGGATGCGACGTCTCGGGTGGTAAGCCATAGGTCCATGCGGGACCATGTTCCATGCGAGTCGGAGATACTAGAGCCTTCGCGCACACCTGGGGACGCATGCCGCCAGGCATTTGACAGGGAGCTGTCCTCCAGGATTGAATGGAGGGTAGCAGTGGCCTACGGGTCGGCGAAGGTGCAATGTTAAAATCACCCCCCAAATCAGGGAATCAGGCCCCAGAGACGATATGATTTCCCAGACCTGAGTGAGAAAGCTGGGGTCATCAGTATCGGGGCCATAGAGCGCCCCAAGTATCAATGGCTGGTTATAGAAGGTACTGTCAAGGATAGTGTCTATGAAGGAGTGGGTGCCTTGCCTGGGGAGCCACTCCTGAAGAGGATGGTGGTGCCTAACGCGTAGTTAGAGTAGAAAGCATTGTAGGATTCCCCCCAATGGCGAGAGCGCAGCCTGGATGAGGTAGCAGGAAGGAGATGCATCTCCTGAAAAGAGCAAACGTCCACCTTGTGTCTGTCGAGATGTGCGTGCATGAGACATGCTTTGCGATATTCATTCAGGCCCCTAATATTCCATGTCACAAAGGTGGTATCAGCCATAGAGCAGTCATGGGGGAAATGATGAGACTGCGCCAGCGGTCTAAAGTCTGACCAAGGAGAACCTGTGCCTTACAGTGTGAGCTGTCATAAAGTGCGTGTGTGTGATGACATGCCATAAACAGTACAAGAAAAACAAAGCAGCAGACTACATGGAAAGGTTATCTGATGCGAACCCCAAAATAAGAAACCCGTACCCACCATCCACCTACTCCAACTCCCTGTTAGACCTGGCACCTTGGCGTGAGTCTCCCTTCCACTTTTTGCTGATGTGCCTCGTGTGTTTTGCTGGTGTTAGCTGCTCAGGGGACTGTGCCACTGCCAATCAGTGCCACAGTGCAAGTGCTCCCTGTGAAAAGTGTATATATTGATTGGTGTCCATGATTGACTTATTTGGTTTACTAGAGGGAGGTAACTTAGAAACAGTACATGTGTCAGAGTGCATGCCGCACTGTTAAGGCAGGGTGAGTGAGTTATACCAAGAGGGACCAGTGCTCCAGTAGAAAATGTTACCCAGCAAAAATAAAAAATGATTATACATCTTGCGAACACAATACAATGTGCAAATAGGTACATGAGATAGGATGCAAGTAACACTACATCTAGCAGTGTACATGAAGTGAGTGCCAAGAGTGATGCATAGGTAAGGGGTGAAGTTGTATCATGTAGTGTCATATGGTTACTGCGTTTCTATATATTGTGTTAAGTTAGCATGAGTTTATTAAATGTTTAAACGACATATTTTCCTTCGGCTTCAGTTTGCACACGACAACTAATTGTTATTGTAGCTTTCAACCTAGACGAAAGATGTGATTTATTTGAGAATAATATGTTATTGCTCTGATATCAGTTGTGCCTGGTACACTTGGTACAACTGTCTGCACACTGAGAACTGCACCCTCTAAAAATAACCTAACACAAGGTTGCTGAAGGCCTGATCCTCGCACCACATTAGACATAACACAAATAATGTTGCTGCCAACATTGGGCTCTACGCGGGTTTAAGATAGAGTTACGGGGAATGAAAAAACACACTTGATGCTTCGCATGCAGAGAGCTGGTAGCTGTTGATGTGATCTTCTCCTACTGACATTTAGAGGTATGGGCCCGCCCTGGTAAAAACCTAAATGAGACCTTCTTAGATATAATCTAGTATGCTAAATAGGGTGCGCGAAATATAGGTGATACAGATTTCTATAGAGTTTGTATTATAATATGCTATCACCTTTTGCTTACTATGGATTAGTGACTATGCTGATAACTCTGATTTTTATAATATGTATGCTGGTATTATATAAGATACTGCGTTTGAGAACCTTGCATTGAAAAATAAACATTTCAAACTTGCACGTGTGTTCTTTGACTCCCAGTTTTGGTTTGTAATGATTATATAACGAAAGAGTGTTCATGTGTTCCACGATACCCGAGGTACCCTAAGTTCATGTTCTGGATTGTCTAAGTCATTAGGAGTTTATTAGAACAAATGAGACACTGTAGCTAGCTCGGTAAGGGGATTTCTGATACTAAGGTGAGTTTTGGGTCACCCTAACTCACCCAGGTTCTAGATCTCTGTGCACAGTTCTGTGGGAGAACGGAAACCCTGCTACATGGCGCCCATACGTTGTTGGCCTTATATCATGACACTCGAGTAGTATATCATTCAAACCTTAACCCCTTCATTCCCGTTTCCGGAAAACGGTGGTGTCGGACAACCAACCTATTTTTGAAATAGGTCTTTTCAAGCTTGAATTCATCTAAAACGGTTTCCTTGAATTAGTACCCAGTTGTGCTACATAGTATTCTTTGTTTCTTTTCATTTTCCTGTGCTGACATGGCACAAGCCGTGGACATCCCGCAGCATAGTCGCGTTGCGGTGCGGGACCACTTGCGGGCTTTTAATGTCCCTGTGGAAGGCTTGGCTGTGGTTCTGGTAGTGAGTGCGGAACATGCTTACCCGTACGAACTATTTTATTCCTGGGTGACATTTCCGGCGGTGGACGCTAATTCTGGTGTGTTCCATTCATACACTGCTTCAGATGTACCGGCTGCGTATGCTCCGTACAGGGCACTGGAGGTTCCTATTGATGTTTGGCAGCATGGAGTTTGGTTTGGTGGCGCCCTACCACACGCTTTAACCGCTCCGAGGTTGGGTCCTTTGTCCATTCCGGGCACTAATTGGCCCGCTTTGGCTGGATTCACTCCTCACCCTAATCGCGCCACTTGTAACGTGGCTGATCTGCGGCGACTTCATGAGGTCGCAGTGTCAGTGATTAGAGCGCTTGTTCATTACACAAGCCGTAATGTTCAGGACGCTGCCCCTAGGGTTGCGCAGCTTCGAGCAGAGCAGGCTGGTTTAAAAATCAATCCTGTCATGGTGAATTCCGTAATGGGCAAGAAGCCCCAGGATAAGGATGATTTTCCTTTCTGGCTTGCGGAGAAATTCGGCCAGCTGGAAGCTGTGTTTCCTAATACGAATCCTGGTGAAAAACACAGGATTCTTACACTTAGTTTACCGAAAGATTTGGCCCCTGAACTTGTTGACTGTGAGACCTGGGGTAAGACTTTTGCAGCGGTCTATTCGAGGTGCTATGGCACCCCGTCTGTGACTAATCTGTCTGCGGTCCTTAAACGTGTTCAAGATGATCACGGACCGGAGTCGGCGGTTGAGTTGGGTATGCGCCTGTGTGGCACCTTTGATATAGTTTGCGATCTGATCCTTGCGAATGTCAAGGGGGATGCAGTGACCTTTCAGGTTGTTAACGCTTTAGCGTTAATTCCCGAGGCCGAGAAACCCCGTCAGTTAGCAAGGATAATTGTGGCGGCTTATAAAACGGTTGGCCGCAATGCAAAGGGTCTTAAGACTTTTTCTGATAAAGAGAAAAAGCAGCCCCAGGGTCAGTCTTCGGAAACTAGTGGTCAACCAAAGTCCAAGAAACAGAATTGGCCTAAAAAGCAGAATCAGGGTAAGCAACAACAACAACAAACACAGGTTTCTACTCCTGCGTCTCCGTTGCCTGCGCAGTCGGATCGAGTTTATGATTTGCGCAATTGCGCGATGATTAAATCACCTGAAAGGTTTCAGGCTTCTGACCAACGCTCTCCTCGTTCCTTTCAGGACTAATCGGCTCCGTCAACCGGTGGTGGAGGGGGCGGCAGGGGCCGGGGTCGCCAGCAAGGGCGTGGTCAGCCCCACCCGCGTAACGGTGGAGACCGGCAGGAAGGCACTACGCCCAAGAGACCACAGTTTGCCACGAAGAAAGTCGCCGCCTTGACAGCGCAACGATATGCCCCAGATAGTGAGAACGCGGCTTCGGAATCTGACGTGGGCTCTGACCTTGCTGGACAGCGCGGCGGAGATTACCATTTTGAGAGAGGCCCTCCGTCCACTGTTGAAGGTGACAGCGACTGACACTTATGTTGTAATTGAAACGGCTGATACGCATGTTGCTCCCCCTGAACGTCTTTTTGAAATTGTCCTGTCAATCGAAGGTGACATGCAGCGAACTGTAAAAGGGGTATTTTGGGAAAATCTTTCGTCTACGTATGACATTTTGCTTTCGGAGGCTGACTGGCCCCCACCTTTTATTCTCGCAGCTCTGCGAGGGGAGGAGGTGATCCTCCCCAGTTTCGCGCACACTGTATCAAGAGTGGAAGCGCTGCATTTTGCAGAAGAGTGGGCTCTGGCCCTTGCGCCGGCTGTGTACCGCAATCAGTGTGGCTGGGATAAATTGTCTCCAAGCCACGAGATTCCTTTACGGTCTCAGCCGCAGCCTCAACCTCAATATCCCATACGGCGTGAAGCCAAAGCTTCCGTCGCGGCTATCCTTGAACAATTGGAATATCAAGGTGTAATTGAAACGTGTGTGTCACCGATGAATAACCCCCTTTTTACTGTGAACAAGCCGGACGGCTCATATCGTTTGGTTTCGGATTATAGGCATTTAAACTCGCATTGCCGTAACTGCGCAGTACAGAATATTCATGGCTCTGCTTTAGTGAATAGTCTTGAGCGTAAACGGTTCAAAACCACGCTTGACATTTCCAATGGTTTTTATGCCCATGGATTAGATGGCCTAAGTTCCCAATGGACCAGCTTTACTTGCGGCGGTGTGCAAAAAATGTTTCGTCGTCTCCCGATGGGCTATAAGAATAGTCCTGGAGTATTCTCCGCCCGCATAGTCTCTCTTTTGGAGGGATTCGACCCAGTTGCTTGTTCGTATGTGGATGACATTTATCTCACAGACGACGATCTTTGGGAGCATCTGTGTCCAGTTAATAGCATAATTTGTATCTTTGCAGACATAGGTTACAAGTTTAACTTTGCAAAATCACACATTGCAGAGTACACAGTGTTGTTTCTCGGCTCCGAGCTTAACAACGAGGGGAAGGGGTTGGCACCTCACTTCCTGGAGAAATGCGCACAGTTGCGTTCTCCGGCAACACTGAAAAAATTACAATCTTTACTGGGCTTTTTGAATTTCGGGAGGACTTACATTCCGGAATATGCCCAGCGTATCAAGCCTTTGTATGCTTTGATACAACCATCTTTTTCCAAATCATGCTGGCTGCCTCAGCATTCAGCCATTCTGCAGTCATTGCAGGCTGATTTGCTCGCTTCTGAATACTTACAGACTCGTGATAACCAGACCAACCTGGTGATAAGAATTATCCCGGGGACGGTGGGTTTCACGTACCTGACCTTTAATGAAGGGGATACAGTACCTATTGCTTACAAGTCACACTTGTACACTTCGGCTGAACTACGTTTTTCCACTGTGGAGAAAGTTTTAACGGCTGTACAGATGGCAATCCTTAAGGAACGTGCCCTGTCACAAGGAAAACGCATGTTGGTTGTTACCCCGTGTCCTGCCTTGGAGGCAGTTACGAAAGCCAGTGTACCTAATTCCAAAGCTTTGCACCTTAGGTGGATTCAGTGGGCCGCATCCTTGACATCCCAGGATGTCACGTTTATTTTTGACGCCACTTTACGGTCGCAGGAGTATTTACAGTATGAATTTGTTCATCCTGCTCCTTTAGCAATGCGGCCGTTGGAGGATTTCCATTGCATCATTTACACTGATGGTTCGGCGCAGGTTGCGCATGGCTCTAAACATGCCTACGTTTCCGCATGCGCCATTGTGGTCAATGCCATGATGAACGATGAGTTCAAGTCCAGTGTCGTGCACACGCAGACGCTTGGGGACTGCACCGCACAATTAGCAGAGCTTCGTGCTCTGATGCTTGCATTGGAGTACGCGGATCCTAGTGTGACGACTTTGATCGTAAGTGACTCTTACTACTGTGTCCAGTCTTACAATGAAAACTTGTTCTTTTGGATTCAGAATTAATTTCGTGATTCCAAAGGTAGCACAATAAAACATAAAATGATCTGGGTCCGAGTGGCGGAACTTAAAGAGAAGTTGCCACTCGTGTTTGTGATTCATACTCTCGGCCATCAGCGCGTGGGGGTCCACGCTGTTGGTAATTCACTTGCTGATGAAGCAGCGAAGTCAGCGGTATCAAAATACTTAGTTGCAGCAGTCACAAGGTCCAAGAGCAAGATAGATGATGACATCTTGGCAGCTGTTGCTGCCACCGAGAAGGGAAGTAAATATCCTGCGGGGTTCCCTTCTAAATACACATACCACTTAAGTCCCGATAAGGTTCCTTATGTGAAAATTCCTGATGTTGGCGAACGTCTAGTTCCCAACTCGGATCGCAGGGCTGCTTTGATTACAGCGGCTCATGAAGGTG
This sequence comes from Lissotriton vulgaris, assembly GCF_964263255.1. Classification (NCBI taxonomy): domain Eukaryota; kingdom Metazoa; phylum Chordata; class Amphibia; order Caudata; family Salamandridae; genus Lissotriton; species Lissotriton vulgaris. The sequence continues at coordinate 711,971,718 of NC_141689.1, read as the reverse complement.
TGGCGTCTGCGCATGCGGGCGTCTCAGCCACTGTAACTCAGCTACAACAAAGGTTCCGGTGGCGGGGACTGTACAAACAGACGCGCGATTATGTCCTTCAATGTGACATTTGTCAGCAGATTAAACCTTCAACTGCTGCGCGTCCGCCTCAGACACAGTTGTACATCTCTAATAAACCGCTTGGATGCGTTTATTTGGATCACTGCGGTCCATTTTCTTCTGATACTGCATACAAGTACATCTTGGTAGCAGTTGATTCATGCACACGCTTTGTGTGGGTATGGCCACATCGGAGCGCTGATTCACGGACTGTCATCAAGGATTTGCGAGTCTTTATAGGGATTTTTGCCTGTGGTACCTTCCATTCGGATCAGGGTCCGGCTTTCGCCTCTAAGGCGTATAAGGTGCTATGGTTTCGTTGGGGGTCCAAGTCAAATTTTCGAGTCCGTACAGACCCGAGGGTAATAGTGTAGTGGAACGAATGAACCGTGACTTAAAGCAATCTTTGACAGCTCGAGTTATAGGCACTGGCAGAAACTGGTTGGCCCACCTCAATGGCGTGCGCTTAATAATCTCCCTAGAAGGTCTCTGGGTGGGCGGACCCCGTACGAAATGCTCTTTGGTATCAAGATGTATGTACCTGACCTCGACGGTCTAGACTGCAAGGCCCAGGCCGCGGCCTTTGACGTAGATGAACATTGCAGTGTTTTACAGGATCTACAAAAGACCAGAGACAGTCTAGCTAAGGAACATTTGCCCTCCACATCGGATGATGCGTTGCAGATCCCGGTAGTTGGCTGGCTACCCCAAGTTGGAGAACTGGTTCGGGAGAAGATCGATAACAAGAAAGAGTTTGGTCCCTCATATCGTGCACCGGTTCGAGTTCTTGGAGTGAAGGGCACAAGAACAGTCATTTTACCACCACTTCCAGGTCGTAAGGAAAACAGATGTATCTCAATTGACAATGTCAAGACACACAGGGTGGCCGATTCTTCATAGCATGACACCGGCTGTATCCTGTCCTTCCATGGTGAGGCACTCTGTGCTGGCTATTACTTCTGGTGCAGAACCGGAGGTGTCCCTCGAGATGCCTGCAATTTCCAGTCCTTTATTAAATACTATTCCTGTTACTAACATTGATGAGCTGAACTACACCTATCCTGCTGATTTATCAATGCCTGATTTGCAGACTCGTTTGGCCGACCAGTCCAGATTCTCTTTTGACTCTGTTTCGGAACTTTCAAAGAAACCCTCAACTATTGCGAAATATGCCACTTTATTTAAAAAACATTTTTTAATTCCCCCTTGGACATACATTTGGTTGATCCTATTTTCGTTTTATCTTTTAATGTCAATTGGTTTTGTGTTTTATTTTTTCCTCCTGATCGATGGTCATTATGTCAAAGAAAGAACAGGAATTCGGTACCTTAATGGAACATTGGCCCCTCTTTCCTCCTCACATTCAGCACACAGACTGAAACGAGAATTGAATACAGTCAACATTACTGCTTGGCCTGTCCATGATGGGATTGTGTGGGATGCGGTTAGATTTCAAATACATGGCCCCACTGAAGTGATTAATGTTCCGAATGTGCTTAGAGTAAACATGGGGGATGTGATTAAACAAAATATACGTTCTGATGATTGGGATATTCAGGCCGTAGAAGCATTATTCTCTGATTTAAAATATAATGCAGCTTTTGATGCTGAAGACTTATATTTAGATTCTGTTAATTATGGTGATTTGCTTTGCTTCCAACATTATGGTAATCACTTTCTCCATAAGACGAATTCCAGGAGGGTTGCTGTGAATTACACGCAGTGGAAGCACTGCCCACCTCCTTTAATAGGAATCTCCAGTACATTTCTGAAAAAATACAGTTATTTTACAGATTTTAATCAATCGAATCCTGAGTCATTTTACTTCAGAATGACACAAAAGTCCATGTCCAAAGTTAGACTTACCGATACAAAGTTGCTGTATTCGAAGTCCTTTCTAGACAAGTTGGCTGTAGATGGCTATGAGTTCTGGAAGGAAATAATTGACCTTAAATCGGTTTGGGGTACCAAAGATTGGCAGGTACAAGGCACTGAGGCTTTGCACCGTGCATGTCTCATCCCGAATCACATGTTGTTTTTAAATTCCACTATTTCCCAAACAACATGCTTTGAATTGGCTTCTTCTAAAAAATTAAATACACCAATTATCCCCGAATTAGAAGAATATTCAGGTTGGGGTAATTTTTCTGATTTGTCTATTTGTGAGATACAGTCTCTATTACACAATTCGTCCTTTAATGTATCCAGTTTGGATCCAAAGGGTTGGCTGTTGTGGCAAAGAAGTGCTGATTCTTGCCAACGTCGCTTTCTGGGGTTGGCTGAAGGGTTCACACAAGTCAGACCAGATCCCCGTTTTGAAACTGATTATACTGTCACCACTTACTCTGTGGGGAAACTGTGTCAGAATTGGTTACAACATTCCACGTTAGCTGCAGTTAAACTACATCTGTCTCAATTAACTGAAAATGTGGATTTAAATGATTTTATAAAAGGCCCGGCTAAGGGTAGATCTAAACGGTGGATTTATGCGGTTTACAATGAAATTTGGAAAGTTTCTCAAATTGAGGCTGCTAAGCGCCTAAGGGCAATTGACCAAGCAAATTTGGAAAAAGTACTTGCAGTTGTCAATAACAGTATTAACATGCTTTCTTCCCGAATTTACACGTTGAACAATATTGTTTCTTCTGTTGTTGACATTGTGCATGATGAAGTGTCCGTATTGTATCATGGTCAAAATCAATTGCGTTCTGTTATGCAGTTTGCTTGGACACTACAGACTCTGAAAGCTGGTCGAGTGCCTTGGAGTTACATGAACGTCTCATCACTATTTGCCCCATTTAATTTGACTGACAAGCAGCGCATGCTTTCCATGCGAGATGCATCATTTTCTATGTTACACATTGAAAAATTAGAATCTTTGCCCTTTTCTGTAGCTGAGGCAGGTGCTGCTACATGGCTTATCCATGGTATTATTACTTTACCATTTGCTCTGTATAAATTTATGAATTGTATGCGATATATTGCTATAGGGCGATATGAACCACTAGGAAGTGCTTTCCTACATGAGACATGGTCTTTACCATACACATACAGATGTCTGAAGGAAGGGAAGGAAGTGAATCTGAATGGTGAAGAATGCACTCAGTTGCCTGACCGTTCACTGATATGCAGACACATCCAGTTGCATGGTTCTTGTAATCAGGACCGGCCAAATTTAGCCTGTGTTTTAAAAGGCACACCGGTTCCTGCAATAGTTCCCACATTCACTTTATTGACTAACGGTAGTTATTTACTTTTGAATAACGAGGAGTGTTGTGGGTTAATGGTCGGTATCGCCTATGTGGTTACTGTATCAGAACGTGTGGTGTGTTGCAAGAACGTGTTATATCCACCCACGCATGGGAATTCAGATGTTTCCATCTGGCCGCGCATCCCAACCTTGAGAGCGGAGTTCAACGGTTTGAGCCGAATAAGAGACCTTTTGTCTCAAAAAGAAGTGGCCCTGAGCTCGGGCCGTGAAACTTATGTCCTTCACATAGCTAACACACGCACAGAGGTGCAGGCACTTTTAAATACTGACTTGCCGTTTCATTTCTGCGAGCTGGTTCATCAAATCTTTAATGCCTCCTCCACGTCTGGACTCGCACATTTTTTTTAAATTGGTTAGCAGTGGTCTCGTGACTACGTTTGAAAAAGTATTTGGTATTATCCCTGCGTTCTTTCATTTTATATTCGCAAGTTTGTTTGGCGGATTCCCTGTTTTGCTGGCTTTGGCTGCAGGCGTTTTGGTGATATTTTGCTTTATAAAACATGGTGCCCATCCTGCGCAAGAAGCCGCTCAGCCCCTTCTGACACTGTTTCGCAACCGGATGCTTGATTACTATGGCACCTTGCCGCATGCGACTTTAAGCACGGCTTTTGGATTATCATTTCGATTTTCCTATTTCACATGTGTCCAGCCTGTGTTTCATTGCCTGAGCTGTGATTTCGACTGGGCCATTGATTTGTGTCTCTGCTTGACGACTTCTCCTGACGTCGATTTTGATCAGCTGATGAGCCCCGTAGTTGCTCACGAGTTGGTTTGTTCTGGCGAAAGGGTTATGGCCGTGGCAGCGATGCATGGACTAATGGGTCAGTGGGACATACCCGCAGCGGCGCATGACTTTCTGGCACATAGCGTTCTCGAGAACCCACTGAGTTGTCCTCTGATGTTGCTAGAGGATTCGGTGCTGGAGGAGCACGTATGTTCTTTCCCATTGCTTAATTGGATGGCTGAACTGTTTTCGGATGATGACAGTGATTTCATGCTGGAAGCTGTGGCTACCTAATTTGCATATTCTATCCACCCATGAGTGGCTTTGGAGACTTTTACTATTATGGCACGTGACTTTTTAATAATTCTGAATGGTGCCTTTTCTGTTACGAACATTCGGCTTTTATATGTTCTGGGCCTATGATTTTATAATTGGCCTCAAGTTCAAGATTTTTTATATTTTTGTGTGGCCACTATAGGCATTCATACATATTTTGTATTATGGATTTTTATATACATCTACATACATTTAGCGTGGCTCAATATTGTTGAACTCTGCTTTCATGTTTTGCCTTTCTTATATTATTGGCTTGTTTTTTTCCTTTTTGACCGTCCTCGGATCATTGGGGGGGTGTCATATGGTTACTGCGTTTCTATATATTGTGTTAAGTTAGCATGAGTTTATTAAATGTTTAAACAACATATTTTCCTTCGGCTTCAGTTTGCACACGACAACTAATTGTTATTGTAGCTTTCAACCTAGACGAAAGATGTGATTTATTTGAGAATTATATGTTATTGCTCTGATATCAGTTGTGCTTGGTACACTTGGTACACTTGGTACAACTGTCTGAGTAGAAAGCAGAGATCCTCTCGATAATGTCCATGGGGAGGTAGTTCGCCCAGCGGACTCGTCGCAGAGTGCCCTAATGTAGGAGGATGCATTTGGCTGCCTGAGAAGATTCGCTAGGGTGCTGCCGGACCGATTGCCCTCCCCATAACGGCGAGCGCAGGCCTCCCTACCAAGGAATGCCACCTCCCTGTCCGCCTCCTCATGAAACTCAGTGAGCTTGAACCTAATGGAGGCCAGAGTGGCTGGGTTGGGATCCTGGGAATGCATCAGGTGTAGGGTTTTGTGTCTTTTTCCAGACACTCAAGGGTGCCCCTAATGGATTTTAACACCCCGTACTGTTTTGCAATGAATTACCCCCTGATTACGACCTTGAAGGCCTCCCAGTGTGTTGAGGGTGACTCAACGGAGCCAGTGTTGCGCTTGATGTATTCAATAACGGCACCCCGGATATCTTTCCGGAACGCGGTGTCAGAGGGAGTTGGGGAGCAGGCACCATGCGACGCAGGGTGAGCGGAAAGCGCCGGCACAGTTGCACAGGGCGTGATCGAACAATGTAAGGGCCAGGTGATCTACTGAAGTGGTCCAGGATGCGACGTCTCGGGTGGTAAGCCATAGGTCCATGCGGGACCATGTTCCATGCGAGTCGGAGATACTAGAGCCTTCGCGCACACCTGGGGACGCATGCCGCCAGGCATTTGACAGGGAGCTGTCCTCCAGGATTGAATGGAGGGTAGCAGTGGCCTACGGGTCGGCGAAGGTGCAATGTTAAAATCACCCCCCAAATCAGGGAATCAGGCCCCAGAGACGATATGATTTCCCAGACCTGAGTGAGAAAGCTGGGGTCATCAGTATCGGGGCCATAGAGCGCCCCAAGTATCAATGGCTGGTTATAGAAGGTACTGTCAAGGATAGTGTCTATGAAGGAGTGGGTGCCTTGCCTGGGGAGCCACTCCTGAAGAGGATGGTGGTGCCTAACGCGTAGTTAGAGTAGAAAGCATTGTAGGATTCCCCCCAATGGCGAGAGCGCAGCCTGGATGAGGTAGCAGGAAGGAGATGCATCTCCTGAAAAGAGCAAACGTCCACCTTGTGTCTGTCGAGATGTGCGTGCATGAGACATGCTTTGCGATATTCATTCAGGCCCCTAATATTCCATGTCACAAAGGTGGTATCAGCCATAGAGCAGTCATGGGGGAAATGATGAGACTGCGCCAGCGGTCTAAAGTCTGACCAAGGAGAACCTGTGCCTTACAGTGTGAGCTGTCATAAAGTGCGTGTGTGTGATGACATGCCATAAACAGTACAAGAAAAACAAAGCAGCAGAGTACATGGAAAGGTTATCTGATGCGAACCCCAAAATAAGAAACCTGTACCCACCATCCACCTACTCCAACTCCCTGTTAGACCTGGCACCTTGGCGTGAGTCTCCCTTCCACTTTTTGCTGATGTGCCTCGTGTGTTTTGCTGGTGTTAGCTGCTCAGGGGACTGTGCCACTGCCAATCAGTGCCACAGTGCAAGTGCTCCCTGTGAAAAGTGTATATATTGATTGGTGTCCATGATTGACTTATTTGGTTTACTAGAGGGAGGTAACTTAGAAACAGTACATGTGTCAGAGTGCATGCCGCACTGTTAAGGCAGGGTGAGTGAGTTATACCAAGAGGGACCAGTGCTCCAGTAGAAAATGTTACCCAGCAAAAATAAAAAATGATTATACATCTTGCGAACACAATACAATGTGCAAATAGGTACATGAGATAGGATGCACGTAACACTACATCTAGCAGTGTACATGAAGTGAGTGCCAAGAGTGATGCATAGGTAAGGGGTGAAGTTGTATCATGTAGTGTCATATGGTTACTGCGTTTCTATATATTGTGTTAAGTTAGCATGAGTTTATTAAATGTTTAAACGACATATTTTCCTTCGGCTTCAGTTTGCACACGACAACTAATTGTTATTGTAGCTTTCAACCTAGACGAAAGATGTGATTTATTTGAGAATAATATGTTATTGCTCTGATATCAGTTGTGCCTGGTACACTTGGTACAACTGTCTGCACACTGAGAACTGCACCCTCTAAAAATAACCTAACACAAGGTTGCTGAAGGCCTGATCCTCGCACCACATTAGACATAACACAAATAATGTTGCTGCCAACATTGGGCTCTACGCGGGTTTAAGATAGAGTTACGGGGAATGAAAAAACACACTTGATGCTTCGCATGCAGAGAGCTGGTAGCTGTTGATGTGATCTTCTCCTACTGACATTTAGAGGTATGGGCCCGCCCTGGTAAAAACCTAAATGAGACCTTCTTAGATATAATCTAGTATGCTAAATAGGGTGCGCGAAATATAGGTGATACAGATTTCTATAGAGTTTGTATTATAATATGCTATCACCTTTTGCTTACTATGGATTAGTGACTATGCTGATAACTCTGATTTTTATAATATGTATGCTGGTATTATATAGGATACTGCGTTTGAGAACCTTGCATTGAAAAATAAACATTTCAAACTTGCACGTGTGTTCTTTGACTCCCAGTTTTGGTTTGTAATGATTATATAACGAAAGAGTGTTCATGTGTTCCACGATACCCGAGGTACCCTAAGTTCATGTTCTGGATTGTCTAAGTCATTAGGAGTTTATTAGAACAAATGAGACACTGTAGCTAGCTCGGTAAGGGGATTTCTGATACTAAGGTGAGTTTTGGGTCACCCTAACTCACCCAGGTTCTAGATCTCTGTGCACAGTTCTGTGGGAGAACGGAAACCCTGCTACATGGCGCCCATACGTTGTTGGCCTTATATCATGACACTCGAGTAGTATATCATTCAAACCTTAACCCCTTCATTCCCGTTTCCGGAAAACGGTGGTGTCGGACAACCAACCTATTTTTGAAATAGGTCTTTTCAAGCTTGAATTCATCTAAAACGGTTTCCTTGAATTACTACCCAGTTGTGCTACATAGTATTCTTTGTTTCTTTTCATTTTCCTGTGCTGACATGGCACAAGCCGTGGACATCCCGCAGCATAGTCGCGTTGCGGTGCGGGACCACTTGCGGGCTTTTAATGTCCCTGTGGAAGGCTTGGCTGTGGTTCTGGTAGTGAGTGCGGAACATGCTTACCCGTACGAACTATTTTATTCCTGGGTGACATTTCCGGCGGTGGACGCTAATTCTGGTGTGTTCCATTCATACACTGCTTCAGCTGTACCGGCTGCGTATGCTCCGTACAGGGCACTGGAGGTTCCTATTGATGTTTGGCAGCATGGAGTTTGGTTTGGTGGCGCCCTACCACACGCTTTAACCGGTCCGAGGTTGGGTCCTTTGTCCATTCCGGGCACTAATTGGCCCGCTTTGGCTGGATTCACTCCTCACCCTAATCGCGCCACTTGTAACGTGGCTGATCTGCGGCGACTTCATGAGGTCGCAGTGTCAGTGATTAGAGCGCTTGTTCATTACACAAGCCGTAATGTTCAGGACGCGGCCCCTAGGGTTGCGCAGCTTCGAGCAGAGCAGGCTGGTTTAAAAATCAATCCTGTCATGGTGAATTCCGTAATGGGCAAGAAGCCCCAGGATAAGGATGATTTTCCTTTCTGGCTTGCGGAGAAATTCGGCCAGCTGGAAGCTGTGTTTCCTAATACGAATCTGGTGAAAAACACAGGATTCTTACACTTAGTTTACCGAAAGATTTGGCCCCTGAACTTGTTGACTGTGAGACCTGGGGTAAGACTTTTGCAGCGGTCTATTCGAGGTGCTATGGCACCCCGTCTGTGACTAATCTGTCTGCGGTCCTTAAACGTGTTCAAGATGATCACGGACCGGAGTCGGCGGTTGAGTTGGGTATGCGCCTGTGTGGCACCTTTGATATAGTTTGCGATCTGATCCTTGCGAATGTCAAGGGGGATGCAGTGACCTTTCAGGTTGTTAACGCTTTAGCGTTAATTCCCGAGGCCGAGAAACCCCGTCAGTTAGCAAGGATAATTGTGGCGGCTTATAAAACGGTTGGCCGCAATGCAAAGGGTCTTAAGACTTTTTCTGATAAAGAGAAAAAGCAGCCCCAGGGTCAGTCTTCGGAAACTAGTGGTCAACCAAAGTCCAAGAAACAGAATTGGCCTAAAAAGCAGAATCAGGGTAAGCAACAACAACAACAAACACAGGTTTCTACTCCTGCGTCTCCGTTGCCTGCGCAGTCGGATCGAGTTTATGATTTGCGCAATTGCGCGATGATTAAATCACCTGAAAGGTTTCAGGCTTCTGACCAACGCTCTCCTCGTTCCTTTCAGGACTCATCGGCTCCGTCAACCGGTGGTGGAGGGGGCGGCAGGGGCCGGGGTCGCCAGCAAGGGCGTGGTCAGCCCCACCCGCGTAACGGTGGAGACCGGCAGGAAGGCACTACGCCCAAGAGACCACAGTTTGCCACGAAGAAAGTCGCCGCCTTGACAGCGCAACGATATGCCCCAGATAGTGAGAACGCGGCTTCGGAATCTGACGTGGGCTCTGACCTTGCTGGACAGCGCGGCGGAGATTACCATTTTGAGAGAGGCCCTCCGTCCACTGTTGAAGGTGACAGCGACTGACACTTATGTTGTAATTGAAACGGCTGATACGCATGTTGCTCCCCCTGAACGTCTTTTTGAAATTGTCCTGTCAATCGAAGGTGACATGCAGCGAACTGTAAAAGGGGTATTTTGGGAAAATCTTTCGTCTACGTATGACATTTTGCTTTCGGAGGCTGACTGGCCCCCACCTTTTATTCTCGCAGCTCTGCGAGGGGAGGAGGTGATCCTCCCCAGTTTCGCGCACACTGTATCAAGAGTGGAAGCGCTGCATTTTGCAGAAGAATGGGCTCTGGCCCTTGCGCCGGCTGTGTACCGCAATCAGTGTGGCTGGGATAAATTGTCTCCAAGCCACGAGATTCCTTTACGGTCTCAGCCGCAGCCTCAACCTCAATATCCCATACGGCGTGAAGCCAAAGCTTCCGTCGCGGCTATCCTTGAACAATTGGAATATCAAGGTGTAATTGAAACGTGTGTGTCACCGATGAATAACCCCCTTTTTACTGTGAACAAGCCGGACGGCTCATATCGTTTGGTTTCGGATTATAGGCATTTAAACTCGCATTGCCGTAACTGCGCAGTACAGAATATTCATGGCTCTGCTTTAGTGAATAGTCTTGAGCGTAAACGGTTCAAAACCACGCTTGACATTTCCAATGGTTTTTATGCCCATGGATTAGATGGTCTAAGTTCCCAATGGACCAGCTTTACTTGCGGCGGTGTGCAAAAAATGTTTCGTCGTCTCCCGATGGGCTATAAGAATAGTCCTGGAGTATTCTCCGCCCGCATAGTCTCTCTTTTGGAGGGATTCGACCCAGTTGCTTGTTCGTATGTGGATGACATTTATCTCACAGACGACGATCTTTGGGAGCATCTGTGTCGAGTTAATAGCATAATTTGTATCTTTGCAGACATAGGTTACAAGTTTAACTTTGCAAAATCACACATTGCAGAGTACACAGTGTTGTTTCTCGGCTCCGAGCTTAACAACGAGGGGAAGGGGTTGGCACCTCACTTCCTGGAGAAATGCGCACAGTTGCGTTCTCCGGCAACACTGAAAAAATTACAATCTTTACTGGGCTTTTTGAATTTCGGGAGGACTTACATTCCGGAATATGCCCAGCGTATCAAGCCTTTGTATGCTTTGATACAACCATCTTTTTCCAAATCATGCTGGCTGCCTCAGCATTCAGCCATTCTGCAGTCATTGCAGGCTGATTTGCTCGCTTCTGAATACTTACAGACTCGTGATAACCAGACCAACCTGGTGATAAGAATTATCCCGGGGACGGTGGGTTTCACGTACCTGACCTTTAATGAAGGGGATACAGTACCTATTGCTTACAAGTCACACTTGTACACTTCGGCTGAACTACGTTTTTCCACTGTGGAGAAAGTTTTAACGGCTGTACAGATGGCAATCCTTAAGGAACGTGCCCTGTCACAAGGAAAACGCATGTTGGTTGTTACCCCGTGTCCTGCCTTGGAGGCAGTTACGAAAGCCAGTGTACCTAATTCCAAAGCTTTGCACCTTAGGTGGATTCAGTGGGCCGCATCCTTGACATCCCAGGATGTCACGTTTATTTTTGACGCCACTTTACGGTCGCAGGAGTATTTACAGTATGAATTTGTTCATCCTGCTCCTTTAGCAATGCGGCCGTTGGAGGATTTCCATTGCATCATTTACACTGATGGTTCGGCGCAGGTTGCGCATGGCTCTAAACATGCCTACGTTTCCGCATGCGCCATTGTGGTCAATGCCATGATGAACGATGAGTTCAAGTCCAGTGTCGTGCACACGCAGACGCTTGGGGACTGCACCGCACAATTAGCAGAGCTTCGTGCTCTGATGCTTGCATTGGAGTACGCGGATCCTAGTGTGACGACTTTGATCGTAAGTGACTCTTACTACTGTGTCCAGTCTTACAATGAAAACTTGTTCTTTTGGATTCAGAATTAATTTCGTGATTCCAAAGGTAGCACAATAAAACATAAAATGATCTGGGTCCGAGTGGCGGAACTTAAAGAGAAGTTGCCACTCGTGTTTGTGATTCATACTCTCGGCCATCAGCGCGTGGGGGTCCACGCTGTTGGTAATTCACTTGCTGATGAAGCAGCGAAGTCAGCGGTATCAAAATACTTAGTTGCAGCAGTCACAAGGTCCAAGAGCAAGATAGATGATGACATCTTGGCAGCTGTTGCTGCCACCGAGAAGGGAAGTAAATATCCTGCGGGGTTCCCTTCTAAATACACATACCACTTAAGTCCCGATAAGGTTCCTTATGTGAAAATTCCTGATGTTGGCGAACGTCTAGTTCCCAACTCGGATCGCAGGGCTGCTTTGATTACAGCGGCTCATGAAGGTGTGGCGTCTGCGCATGCGGGCGTCTCAGCCACTGTAACTCAGCTACAACAAAGGTTCCGGTGGCGGGTACTGTACAAACAGACGCGCGATTATGTCCTTCAATGTGACATTTGTCAGCAGATTAAACCTTCAACTGCTGCGCGTCCGCCTCAGACACAGTTGTACATCTCTAATAAACCGCTTGGATGCGTTTATTTGGATCACTGCGGTCCATTTTCTTCTGATACTGCATACAAGTACATCTTGGTAGCAGTTGATTCATGCACACGCTTTGTGTGGGTATGGCCACATCGGAGCGCTGATTCACGGACTGTCATCAAGGATTTGCGAGTCTTTATAGGGATTTTTGCCTGTGGTACCTTCCATTCGGATCAGGGTCCGGCTTTCGCCTCTAAGGCGTATAAGGTGCTATGGTTTCGTTGGGGGTCCAAGTCAAATTTTCGAGTCCGTACAGACCCGAGGGTAATAGTGTAGTGGAACGAATGAACCGTGACTTAAAGCAATCTTTGACAGCTCGAGTTATAGGCACTGGCAGAAACTGGTTGGCCCACCTCAATGGCGTGCGCTTAATAATCTCCCTAGAAGGTCTCTGGGTGGGCGGACCCCGTACGAAATGCTCTTTGGTATCAAGATGTATGTACCTGACCTCGACGGTCTAGACTGCAAGGCCCAGGCCGCGGCCTTTGACGTAGATGAACATTGCAGTGTTTTACAGGATCTACAAAAGACCAGAGACAGTCTAGCTAAGGAACATTTGCCCTCCACATCGGATGATGCGTTGCAGATCCCGGTAGTTGGCTGGCTACCCCAAGTTGGAGAACTGGTTCGGGAGAAGATCGATAACAAGAAAGAGTTTGGTCCCTCATATCGTGCACCGGTTCGAGTTCTTGGAGTGAAGGGCACAAGAACAGTCATTTTACCACCACTTCCAGGTCGTAAGGAAAACAGATGTATCTCAATTGACAATGTCAAGACACACAGGGTGGCCGATTCTTCATAGCATGACACCGGCTGTATCCTGTCCTTCCATGGTGAGGCACTCTGTGCTGGCTATTACTTCTGGTGCAGAACCGGAGGTGTCCCTCGAGATGCCTGCAATTTCCAGTCCTTTATTAAATACTATTCCTGTTACTAACATTGATGAGCTGAACTACACCTATCCTGCTGATTTATCAATGCCTGATTTGCAGACTCGTTTGGCCGACCAGTCCAGATTCTCTTTTGACTCTGTTTCGGAACTTTCAAAGAAACCCTCAACTATTGCGAAATATGCCACTTTATTTAAAAAACATTTTTTAATTCCCCCTTGGACATACATTTGGTTGATCCTATTTTCGTTTTATCTTTTAATGTCAATTGGTTTTGTGTTTTATTTTTTCCTCCTGATCGATGGTCATTATGTCAAAGAAAGAACAGGAATTCGGTACCTTAATGGAACATTGGCCCCTCTTTCCTCCTCACATTCAGCACACAGACTGAAACGAGAATTGAATACAGTCAACATTACTGCTTGGCCTGTCCATGATGGGATTGTGTGGGATGCGGTTAGATTTCAAATACATGGCCCCACTGAAGTGATTAATGTTCCGAATGTGCTTAGAGTAAACATGGGGGATGTGATTAAACAAAATATACGTTCTGATGATTGGGATATTCAGGCCGTAGAAGCATTATTCTCTGATTTAAAATATAATGCAGCTTTTGATGCTGAAGACTTATATTTAGATTCTGTTAATTATGGTGATTTGCTTTGCTTCCAACATTATGGTAATCACTTTCTCCATAAGACGAATTCCAGGAGGGTTGCTGTGAATTACACGCAGTGGAAGCACTGCCCACCTCCTTTAATAGGAATCTCCAGTACATTTCTGAAAAAATACAGTTATTTTACAGATTTTAATCAATCGAATCCTGAGTCATTTTACTTCAGAATGACACAAAAGTCCATGTCCAAAGTTAGACTTACCGATACAAAGTTGCTGTATTCGAAGTCCTTTCTAGACAAGTTGGCTGTAGATGGCTACGAGTTCTGGAAGGAAATAATTGACCTTAAATCGGTTTGGGGTACCAAAGATTGGCAGGTACAAGGCACTGAGGCTTTGCACCGTGCATGTCTCATCCCGAATCACATGTTGTTTTTAAATTCTACTATTTCCCAAACAACATGCTTTGAATTGGCTTCTTCTAAAAAATTAAATACACCAATTATCCCCGAATTAGAAGAATATTCAGGTTGGGGTAATTTTTCTGATTTGTCTATTTGTGAGATACAGTCTCTATTACACAATTCGTCCTTTAATGTATCCAGTTTGGATCCAAAGGGTTGGCTGTTGTGGCAAAGAAGTGCTGATTCTTGCCAACGTCGCTTTCTGGGGTTGGCTGAAGGGTTCACACAAGTCAGACCAGATCCCCGTTTTGAAACTGATTATACTGTCACCACTTACTCTGTGGGGAAACTGTGTCAGAATTGGTTACAACATTCCACGTTAGCTGCAGTTAAACTACATCTGTCTCAATTAACTGAAAATGTGGATTTAAATGATTTTATAAAAGGCCCGGCTAAGGGTAGATCTAAACGGTGGATTTATGCGGTTTACAATGAAATTTGGAAAGTTTCTCAAATTGAGGCTGCTAAGCGCCTAAGGGCAATTGACCAAGCAAATTTGGAAAAAGTACTTGCAGTTGTCAATAACAGTATTAACATGCTTTCTTCCCGAATTTACACGTTGAACAATATTGTTTCTTCTGTTGTTGACATTGTGCATGATGAAGTGTCCGTATTGTATCATGGTCAAAATCAATTGCGTTCTGTTATGCAGTTTGCTTGGACACTACAGACTCTGAAAGCTGGTCGAGTGCCTTGGAGTTACATGAACGTCTCATCACTATTTGCCCCATTTAATTTGACTGACAAGCAGCGCATGCTTTCCATGCGAGATGCATCATTTTCTATGTTACACATTGAAAAATTAGAATCTTTGCCCTTTTCTGTAGCTGAGGCAGGTGCTGCTACATGGCTTATCCGTGGTATTATTACTTTACCATTTGCTCTGTATAAATTTATGAATTGTATGCGATATATTGCTATAGGGCGATATGAACCACTAGGAAGTGCTTTCCTACATGAGACATGGTCTTTACCATACACATACAGATGTCTGAAGGAAGGGAAGGAAGTGAATCTGAATGGTGAAGAATGCACTCAGTTGCCTGACCGTTCACTGATATGCAGACACATCCAGTTGCATGGTTCTTGTAATCAGGACCGGCCAAATTTAGCCTGTGTTTTAAAAGGCACACCGGTTCCTGCAATAGTTCCCACATTCACTTTATTGACTAACGGTAGTTATTTACTTTTGAATAACGAGGAGTGTTGTGGGTTAATGGTCGGTATCGCCTATGTGGTTACTGTATCAGAACGTGTGGTGTGTTGCAAGAACGTGTTATATCCACCCACGCATGGGAATTCAGATGTTTCCATCTGGCCGCGCATCCCAACCTTGAGAGCGGAGTTCAACGGTTTGAGCCGAATAAGAGCCCTTTTGTCTCAAAAAGAAGTGGCCCTGAGCTCGGGCCGTGAAACTTATGTCCTTCACATAGCTAACACACGCACAGAGGTGCAGGCACTTTTAAATACTGACTTGCCGTTTCATTTCTGCGAGCTGGTTCATCAAATCTTTAATGCCTCCTCCACGTCTGGACTCGCACATTTTTTTTAAATTGGTTAGCAGTGGTCTCGTGACTACGTTTGAAAAAGTATTTGGTATTATCCCTGCGTTCTTTCATTTTATATTCGCAAGTTTGTTTGGCGGATTCCCTGTTTTGCTGGCTTTGGCTGCAGGCGTTTTGGTGATATTTTGCTTTATAAAACATGGTGCCCATCCTGCGCAAGAAGCCGCTCAGCCCCTTCTGACACTGTTTCGCAACCGGATGCTTGATTACTATGGCACCTTGCCGCATGCGACTTTAAGCACGGCTTTTGGATTATCATTTCGATTTTCCTATTTCACATGTGTCCAGCCTGTGTTTCATTGCCTGAGCTGTGATTTCGACTGGGCCATTGATTTGTGTCTCTGCTTGACGACTTCTCCTGACGTCGATTTTGATCAGCTGATGAGCCCCGTAGTTGCTCACGAGTTGGTTTGTTCTGGCAAAAGGGTTATGGCCGTGGCAGCGATGCATGGACTAATGGGTCAGTGGGACATACCCGCAGCGGCGCATGACTTTCTGGCACATAGCGTTCTCGAGAACCCACTGAGTTGTCCTCTGATGTTGCTAGAGGATTCGGTGCTGGAGGAGCACGTATGTTCTTTCCCATTGCTTAATTGGATGGCTGAACTGTTTTCGGATGATGACAGTGATTTCATGCTGGAAGCTGTGGCTACCTAATTTGCATGTTCTATCCACCCATGAGTGGCTTTGGAGACTTTTACTATTATGGCACGTGACTTTTTAATAATTCTGAATGGTGCCTTTTCTGTTACGAACATTCGGCTTTTATATGTTCTGGGCCTATGATTTTATAATTGGCCTCAAGTTCAAGATTTTTTATATTTTTGTGTGGCCACTATAGGCATTCATACATATTTTGTATTATGGATTTTTATATACATCTACATACATTTAGCGTGGCTCAATATTGTTGAACTCTGCTTTCATGTTTTGCCTTTCTTATATTATTGGCTTGTTTTTTTCCTTTTTGACCGTCCTCGGATCATTGGGGGGGTGTCATATGGTTACTGCGTTTCTATATATTGTGTTAAGTTAGCATGAGTTTATTAAATGTTTAAACAACATATTTTCCTTCGGCTTCAGTTTGCACACGACAACTAATTGTTATTGTAGCTTTCAACCTAGACGAAAGATGTGATTTATTTGAGAATTATATGTTATTGCTCTGATATCAGTTGTGCTTGGTACACTTGGTACACTTGGTACAACTGTCTGCACACTGAGAACTGCACCCTCTAAGAATAACCTAACACAAGGTTGCTGAAGGCCTGATCCTCGCACCACATTAGACATAACACAAATAATGTTGCTGCCAACATTGGGCTCTACGCGGGTTTAAGATAGAGTTACGGGGAATGAAAAAACACACTTGATGCTTCGCATGCAGAGAGCTGGTAGCTGTTGATGTGATCTTCTCCTACTGACATTTAGAGGTATGGGCCCGCCCTGGTAAAAACCCAAATGAGACCTTCTTAGATATAATCTAGTATGCTAATAGGGTGCGCGAAATATAGGTGATACAGATTTCTATAGAGTTTGTATTATAATATGCTATCACCTTTGCTTACTATGGATTAGTGACTATGCTGATAACTCTGGTTTTTATAATATGTATGCTGGTATTATATAAGATACTGCGTTTAAGAACCTTGCATTGAAAAATAAACATTTCAAACTTGCACATGTGTTCTTTGACTCCCAGTTTTGGTTTGTAATGATTATATAACGAAAGAGTTTTCATGTGTTCCACGATACCTGAGGTACCCTAAGTTCATGTTCTGGATTGTCTAAGTCATTAGGAGTTTATTAGAGCCAATGAGACACTGTAGCTAGCTCGGTAAGGGGATTTCTGATACTAAGGTGAGTTTTGGGTCACCCTAACTCACCCAGGTTCTAGATCTCTGTGCACAGTTCTGTGGGAGAACGGAAACCCTGCTACAGTAGGAGTCAATTGCTGTCGCTCAAGCGGCTGTCCTCGGAGATGGTACAGCAGTTACCTGCAGGCGATTTCTGTAGTTGCTTGTCAAAAGTAAGGGCCGCTTTCGGATCAGTGAAGAATCTTGGCTTTTCCCTACAGTCGTTACGAAGCTTAGCAGGGTAGAGCATGGCGTAGGTTGTGAAGCTGCTGCAGGATACATTTGACAGGGAGGACTTCCCTGTGAGCAGCCTGGACAGACAGGGTAAAGTCAGGGTAAAAGGATAGGACATTGCCTTGATGATTAATCTCTCCATCTCCCGGGCCCTGCGCAGTATAGAGTCACAGTCATGATAGTTCAGAAAACGGGCAATGACAGGCCTCGCTGGGGGCCCTGGAGGGGGCCGGGGATCAAGTGCCCTGTGCGCACACTCCGCGATGAAATGAGTGGACAGGGCCGGGCTAAAAAGGTTGTGAAGTAGAGTCTCCAGATAGTCCTCCATCTTACCATTTGCAGTGAACTCCGGCAGGCCAACGATCCGGATGTTGTTCCTTTGGGAGCGCGCTTCAAGGTCCTAATTCTTAGCATGGATAATGTCAAGTATTTTGTCCGTCTTTAGGAGTTTCTGCGCATCCTCGGCTCCGGCGTCATCGACATCCGAATCCCTAGTCTCGAGCTGGACTATGCAGGTGTCATGGGAGTCCACCCTCTGCTTTACCTGGTCCAGGCAGGAAGTCAGGTGGTCAATGTTTGCGTCTTTTGACTTCAAGCTTGATTGCATGTCCAGAAGGATGGCACCAAGGGGGTCGGTCTGTGTGGACTGCCTACCGGCGTCGGGGGGCCTCAACATCTCTGCCTGCACCACGCACGGTGAAGGTGATCTTGGGCTGCCTGGTGTCGGTTTAACCCATAGTGACACCCAAGACGAAGAGAGGGCTGAAGGGTTAATAGGCTACCACTAGTGGAGGAGGCTCCCAGCCCGGGAGAGAACCAGTCCTGGAAAGCAGATAAGGGTGAAAGGCAGCAATGCTCTGAGGAGCTTAACAATTGCACAGGTGAGCCTCAGAGAGCATCACTAGCGAGACTGAGACCAGCAGCCTAAGGGCAGAGAAAAGGCACTGGCAAGAAGAGGAAATGGTCAAAATCTGGGTAGAGCGAACCCCACCGCACTCCCATAGGCCAAGCACAGGCCGCACCCCAGCCGAGCAACAATTGCTCATGCAAATCCAAGTCACCAGGGAGGCCGGCCATACCGGGGCGTCCCCGCATCAGGCAAGGGGACAAGAAAGTCCCAGGAGCGAGCCCCCTCGAATGCGGGCCAAATTAAGTGTGATTTAGGGGAGCAGGCAGCAGGAAAATACAGGCAATCAGATCAGGCCTGTACCAGGCACCATCAAGCAGGCAGGAAAATATTGCTGTGGCCTCACAGCTCACTGCCCCTTTCTCGAGCCTCAGACGCAGGGAGGCGGGCCGCTTATGTCCAGATGCATCAATCGCCCAGCACTCACAAGTAGTAGGCGGGGGAGGAGCAGATCAGCAGGTCCGAGGAAGGCCTCTACGGGAGCGCAGCCACTTCAATTCCTTTTCTCCAAGAGCGAGGCCCGTCACTGCTGCCAACTCCATGTCCAAAGGGGCGCCCACAGCCAGGCCCCGCGCAGCCACAGGACCGGGACTGCAGGCCAGCCAAGGCCCGGTCGGGCGCCGAAGCAGCGGGAGGCCCCCATTCCACACACACACCCAGGCCGTGACCAACGTGCCTGCACCAGGCCCGCGACGTCAGGGGGGCCGCACCCAGTCCGGAGCGCAGAGAAGACCTTTCGGCGTGCCGGACCCGACTGAGCCCAGGAACGCACCAGAAGTCGCCCGGAGCAGCATTGACAGGGCAGGCCCCGCCGGCCAGGCCCACACAGCTGCCCAGGGCAGCCAGAGGGGTGGACACCCGGACACAGACGCCTCAGGGCAGGGGCGGCTCTAGGGTCATGGTGGCCCTGGGCAGGGAGCGTAGGTAGGGGGCCCGGAAGAGGGGGTCCGGGTGGGGCAGAGCGCGGAGGCCAGTAAAGAGGGGGGGGGTCAGGGTGTTTAGAAGTGGAACTGAGCCAGAGGCCGCCAAATCCCTGCCAGGGGCCGCCACACAAATATGTATCCATCCTCAGAGGATAAATATATTAAGGAGATATATTGGTGTGGTGGCCCCTGGGATTTGGTGGCCCTGTGCAGGTGCACAGCTTGCACATGCCTAAGGCCGGCCCTGCTCAGGGCCCCTCAGGCAGCAGTGCAGGTAAGTGGTATCAGGCGTCTGCTTAGGGAGCCAGATGGTGCCCTCAGATGACGGATTTTTATGGATGGGATGGCTCGGCCCGCGGACCTCGCTTACTGCGCAGCCATCTTGCTGCTGGCGAGACAACACCTCAGCTATGGCTTTATTAGTGTGAAGCCAAGAGCCTTCTTTGGGGTATTGTGATAGTATTACATGGTGAGGTCTAACGCCCACACATAATACTCCACCTTACTGTAGTTTTCTTCACCCTTATGGTCTGGAACCTACAGGACAAATCCAATGTAACACGTTGTTGCAATATGCAAAATACCTTTATATGTTCAGTGGGCAAGTAAATATGTTATAGGATAATTGCATCCTAATATCCCATCAGACACTTTTGTAAATAACAGATTGGGGACTTTCTAGTGGTAGTTTGTATTATCTGTTTTTTAATTGTTGTCCATGTAAGTCGTACTGCTTTCATTTAGAAACTCCAATGAGGCTATCTTGTTAGCATAGATCTGTTCCCCTCTTCGCTTATGGATTTCTTAGTGTTCTTGTAAAAAACACTTAGGAATATGCTAAGAATCATTTGAAAATCAATGTAAATGATGTGCAGGAATGTGTATGTTGGAACTTCCAGCCGTTTGTTTACTTTGTCACTCTTATCTCTCCAAGACACCACTCAGTGAAATGTGAAATGGGAAAATGTCTGCTGGAGGACTATACTCCCTATGCAGAGATAGATTTGTGGACTATGGAGAGTGAATGACCCTAATATAAAAGTGGCCCAGGCTCCAAGAGTCGATCTGCTATCACACTCATTTAGCTCACCTTTAAATGTTGGTCATATAGGAAACAAGACTGACATCAAGTGACCACATTTCAAGCAATATTTGCTTTTCAGGCAGTTACTATTGTACCTTACACCCTCAATGTTGCAACTGTGCAAAGTGTAAACACCCAAGTGCCATATATCGTATTAGGACACATAAAAGACAGAGTATCCTAAGTAAAACTCTTTTAATTGTTTTCGTTTCTGAGGCCGAATTATATTTAGCGAAAAATGGTAAATTTAATGAAGCCATTCATTATGTATGATTCGTTAACTATAATGCCTATATACCTACCAGCTATATAGCTTTCTTATAGATGCATAGTGATCTCATGTATCTATTCAATTATCCTAAAGTGGACAGTTTTGCTTTTTTTTTAACCTTTAACAATATGCCAAACTACCAGAATCAATAAACAAACACGCCTGCTTCTTACTGGTAATGACCAGTTTGGGTTCTTTAATTACCAGCACAACCCCCTGGTGAAAGTAGCAATGGCCCTGCTCAGTATTACGCCTAATGTACACAAAATACTGTGTGTGTGTGGGGGGTGTGTGTGTGTGTGAGTGTGTATGAAATGATCCTCCCGCGCCCAACAGATTGCCACTAACAGCTTCACTCAGCTGGATAAATGTAATTAATCTTTAATAAGGTGTTATATGAAGGATGCATACAGAAATTCTGCGTGGACCAAAGCTTGGTTCCCCCTCTATGCTGAACGGATGAATTTGAGTATTTCTTTCAATTCTGAGATTTTGAACTAATTCCAGCAGAGCCATTAGTAGAGAACTTCACATGAGATATACTTTCTGCTACATGAACTTAAAAATTCACCTTGTTGGGTGATTCCAAATTAGTGAACTGTCCAATCTCAGTTATGAGAATGGTTTCTCATAGATCATAATTTTGCCAGGAGATGTGATATAGAACTGTTTAATACTTCAGAATTGTATGTGCTGCAGGTATTCAAGGAAACATATATTTTATGCTACACCATTTGCTGCAAATAACCTCAATGACTTAACAACACGTTTTTTAATTATCTCTGATTGGGAGAATTTAGTATGATGACCTCAATAATTTCTTTGTTTAGTTTATAAACACTTAGTCAGAAAACTGTGCAACATGGCCAAGAATACTTGCAGGGTTTTCTTTTTGTGTAGAGTCAAACTGACCAGGATGCAACCCCCTAAATGTTCATTTAACGGGGTAGCTAAGGTAAAGAGATCTGTACAATCAGTAGCAAGCAGGCAAGTGAGGTTTTAATTCAACAATGAACGCAGTGGGGCTAGAGGTGGGACTTGCTCATTCACCCATAGAAGGTTCATAGACCACAAAGCTGGTTTCCTTTGTGAAAGTTTGTTTTATTCCTGGAAATTATGATATGTTTTTTCATGAATATGTATGTAATATTCAAGGAAATTTGTCAATACATATTCAGGAGTAATTCACACTTGGCACAGAAGTAAGAAACTCTTCTTCCCGTGTAACACACACTTAAATACATAAAAAAACTTTGTGCCTCGACCCAGTATGTTCATTTGTCATATGCGCCATGTGAAATGTATAAAACAGTAGAAAGGTACTTCACAGTTTTTTAGTTTTACCTTTAATTTTATAGACTACAAGTGTACAGTGTCTTGCACTTGTTAAACAGAAGATCATGACATGAATTGTGAGAGCATATATTTGTGTAAACTGTAATATATATCTATATAGTCACTGAATAAAACCAAAGCTTACAGGGACGTTATAGCTAGGAAATAGAATTAACAAACTTAGAAATTCACTGAAAAAACAAAAGGTTACAGAAACTTTATAGTTAGGCTCAGATTTTAGTTTTAAGAAAACAGTTAAATTCAGCTGTTATAGTTCCCTGAGCTAACAATAACTTATGCTTCTGCAATGTACTGCTTATGACTTCACATAGCGCATCACTGATGACATATCAAATTACATCACTGATGACATCAAAAATGCTTTTTTGCCCTGCTGGGCCCCTGGGGACCCTAGGACCAAGGCTCAGGGGGTTAGAGTATTCCTACCCTGCCCCCTTTTCTATTTTTTTGTGTGTTTTTTGGGGCTTGACTGTAGCTGAATCCGAAGAAAGCTGTCAGCACTTCCTGGTTGAAATGTTGGCAGCCAATCAGAGCTCTGTAGATCTCTGCACAAGCTCATCATTATTCGCGAAGGCTTCGCGATCGTGGATATACAAATGTAAATATCTTTTAATTTCTCACAAACTACTGAATAAATTTATACCAGATAACAAAAAAACGTAATCTTCAACCTGAAAGTGACCTTTCTGCGGAATTCGGTGTAATTCCGTCCAATGGTTCAGGCGGCAGGCGTGTCTAAAGACTCTATGGGAATTGACATAGGAAACACACTTTTTTGACCCCTCTTTTTCTCATTCACCTCTCTATATAGAACTAGAATTAGTGGCGCACTTTTTTGGAAAAATTTAATGAAGATTTGTCAACTGGCATTAAAGGCAAGTCAAAAAACGCTTTTCCTATGGAAATATGATCCTAACTGTAAGTACCTACTGGTGACCGCCAGTAGGTAAGTAGGTTTTTGTCATTTTACAGCTGGGCATGGACAGCACTGTACTAGTCCTATGCTTAAAGACTTTGAGGTGGAAATGGC
Source organism: Lissotriton vulgaris (assembly GCF_964263255.1). NCBI lineage: Eukaryota > Metazoa > Chordata > Amphibia > Caudata > Salamandridae > Lissotriton > Lissotriton vulgaris. The sequence goes on along the minus strand of NC_141689.1, from coordinate 711,948,454 downwards.
AAAAGACTTTGGGCCATATGCATGAACACATTTTCCCATAGACACAGAATAGGCAAAACCTTTTGATGCATCTGGCCCTTTGTCCCTTTCTATCTTGCCGTGGAGGGCACTGTGCTAATCCTATGCTTAAAGACTTTTATAGGAAAGCAGACATTTGAGGTGAGCAGATCTAGAGTGTCGCTGGTATTGAGGGTGCCCTATACAGGATGCTGCTTTCCACAGAAACTTGAGAACTACCCAGAGTTCTCTGCTTTTCTTTTTTGCATAATTTATGCATCACTCTATGCCTGAAAGGGTATTGTTTTGACGTATACTGGGTGCTCCCTTGTGTCTGGACAAAGCTATACCTCTCTGAAGGGCTCTAATGAGAGCGAAACCCATCAGGGGTTTCTTTTATACATTTCAGGTTGGCTTGGTTGGTATTTTACCAATTCAAAGCTGTAATACTGTGCCTGGAGTGGTAAAATGCCTTTGTCATTTTACAGCCTGATATGGACAGCACTGTGTTAGTCCTATGCTTAAAGATTTTGCTGTAGAAATGACAAACAACTTTGTCCCTTTCTATCTCTGCGTGAATGGCACTGTGCTAATCCTATGTTTAAAGACTTTGATAGAAAAGCAGACATTTGAGGTGAGTAGATCTAGAGTGTCGCTGGTGTTGAGGGTGCTGTATACAGGAGCAGCTTTCCACCTAAACTTGAGAACTACCCGGAGTTCTCAGATTCTCTTTTTTGCATATATATATATATATATATATGTGCAGCTGGCATTCAACCTGATTGTCAGGGGTGCTCATGAAATGCCCAGACGTATTTACATCCAGATACTTCCATCACTGATAACAACAGAACGCCACGATGGGCTATGATTTGAATTATTTTTATTCAAATTGAAATATTACAGCGAACTTGGCAGATCACCATTATGGTTTGCAAAAGATTTTCTGTAGGGAAGGAAATGAAAAACACACACAAAAAATGGTTTTATTAATCCAAAATGTAAATGAGACACATAACCAATGGTTGACATATATTTGTTAAGATTTTTATCTCGTTGAAAATAAAGAAAAAACACACTTAATTTGCAAGTGTGTTCTACATTTTCTTTTTGTTATGAATGTTCTTAAAAACGTCAATAAAACTGAATAAATATTACATCTCATTTTGTCTTCTCTTCAATTCAGGGTTGCTGCATGATGCGTTACACTACTGCTGGCCAGCTTTGGAACATCATTTCCCCTCGAGAATTTATTGATTTCTCTTACACCACGCAGTATGAAGATGGCCTTTTATCATGCGGTACTTATTCAGTATTGAGAATTGTTTACCTTCATGCAGTCCTTTAAATGATTGGTTTATCTGCAGCTTATTTTGTGTTAGGTGACCAGCAGTTCAATCATTTTAAATCAAGTACTCCTTTAACCTTTAAGTCCCTACTATTGCTAACCAATGATATTCTATCACCTGAATATATTAGTGGAAAATGTGTATTAAGCGTTAATAAAACAAAGATTTGTATAGCTGGTACATTGTATAGATTCACAGTTCCACCACTCTCACGCTTAGTTACATACTCAGGGCCATATTTATCAAACTTTCACTCAGCGCAACTCAGCAAGACACCTTGCTGCTCTGCGTGAAAGAGGGAGGGCAGGAATGCTCCATATCTATCCTGTCCTCTGCCTGCTTGGTGCACAATTAGCAGCCTGGCGCCAACGTTGGCACGCTTGCATCATGGTGCAAGGGTGCCTGTATTGAAGGCAGGATTGTTTTTGTGAACGAAGTGACACCTTCCTGCACAAAAATAATCCCCTGAGGTATTGTTCTCTTTCTGTGTGTGCTGCAGAATGCAGCACTCATAGAAAGAGGGAAAAAATGGGGAGAAGTAAAGATATCTTTCCTTGTTATACATTCCCAGGTAAATATAGGAATGCGCCAAAATCGATGGGTGGATGTTTGGAAACACCCACTCTCCACCCATGGAACAACTCCCTGGGGCAAAGTAACACAAGGCTGCGATTTGCACTGGCTTGCGTTACTCCATTTTTATCAATCCATGCAGGGTCACGCAAGATAGCCTTGCGTGGCCTGATAAATCTTACTTAGGGTGTGCATTACCCTTCGCCCCCTTGCGTATTGCAAGGGTGATGCAAAACCTTGATATATATGGCCCTCACTATTTTCCCCATTTTGCTCCTAACTGCTTTGACCGTATTCATCATTACGCTCGTGTATGGGTATTTTTCAACTCTCTCCTGAATCTGCAGCATTTTGTTTTCTTTGGTTAATCTTTTCATTTGTTTTCTTTTTCTTTCTTCCATCACACACCCTGTGCACTACACTCAGGCTTCATCCGCTGTCCACTGATGACGTACCATTTGCCGAGTTCCTACTCTCTCCATGCCAAGATTGCATTAAAATCCTTCTTAAGTAACAGTCTTCAAATTCTAAACAAGGTTATTGGAACAATTCTTTGGGAAATATTGGACATCACTTAGAAGTTTCAGGTGTCAGGTTGTAGTTGATACCTGTTTAGGGGGATAAAACAGTATATAAACTATTACAGTTTGGTGTTTGTGCTTAAGCCAGTTTCTAAGTACTGACATGGAATAGTTTCACAGAAACAAGCGCCATTAATCCAAAGTTTGTTCAGGGTATACCTAAATACTACAGCTTGGAGGATATGGCTCTGTCCAAATCCCTTGATATGGTCCCATTCAGAAGTTGGTAATTACTGGAGCTGAGCAATGTATCCGCTCTGCTCTTAAATGCCATTTGCTTTTGCTTGTTTCTGGGGATTCTTCGTGATTTTACATAAAGGTTTTCTCTGCCTCTCAACACCAATATATGTATTAATATGTAGTATGCAGTGGCTTGTCCTCAATCCCTAATCTTTTTATGAGCTCAAAACGAATACACGATAAAGAGTTTCATCAGAAGTTTTCTGAAACAGCTGTACATGCCTTCAGTTTACCTGTGTTTATAAAGTATCATAATACCAATCCCTTTGATTTTGAGCTGTGGGGAACCGTGAAATATTTCCCTTGATGGTTCACCTAAGTTTGGTGTTGATGTACAGGATCTGGGGTCCCTCTTCAACAGGTAGACTGAGTTCACATTGGCTTTCCCCTTTTAAGTCATCAGGCTCTTCTGGCATCCAACTCCCGCAGGCCCAGGTTCCCCAGAACATAGTACTTGCTGCTATATAATAGCTTATGCAGTTTACTCTCATATGCTACTTATTGCTTTATCAGCCAGAGACTTTGGGCCTTATTTCAATGTCCCAGATACGGGTCCGACGACCTCTGGTCGGCGGTCCCAACCACTGAATTTTGATGCGACCCCACATGTTATGGTCACAAGCTCCCTTTTCTGGATGGGAGCTTGTGCTGCGGTCAGAAACCAGTCGCAGCACAAGCTCCCAAACAGAAAAGGGAGTTATTGTTCATCCCTGAACCGCGTGAGGTGCCTGCCATACGGTGAAGGTATGAACAGGGGGGCACCCTAGGTGCCCCCTCGGCCCCCAACCGGCGGCGGCTGGCAAACAGGACACCTGCCAGGGGCCCTTAAAGTCAAACCCTGTCAGAAAGCTGGGCATGGAAATCCTGCCGGACACCGACATCGTAATCCGGATGGCGTGAAACGCCATTCATAGGGATTGCGTGCCGGTTCTGACTGGCCGACTGGCTCCTTGAGCCTGTCGGAAGCCAGCTGGAATGTCCAGCCAGTTTCAAAACTGACAGCCTTCATTGTAGCGAGGCTGACGGTTTTGAAACTGTATTTGGAGGCTTTCTGAGCCTTATCGTGATAAGGCCCAGTGTGTGTTCTACCTCCCCATTAGAGATTGTTGGTTCCACCATTGTGTATAGGTAGCCTATCCTCGGGCGAGAGAGACACAAGACTGTACCATTATGTTTGAGGCTTTACTCACAAAGAAAAGGTTTTATGATGTTATTGTCACTTTTTGCCTTCTCACAATTTCCTTGGCATGATGGGGAAAACAGTTTATGCTGCTGGGAGACCAGTTCAACATCCTCATCCGTCCAACAGTTCCAAAGGCTCTCAATATAGTGTGTGTTTTGATCAAATTGGGAATTTTTGTATGAAACCGACGCTACATACATTTTAGACGCCCATGCCCGGCACACTTGTTTGAATGAGAATACCGGAGTTTTTTCATCGACTCGTCATTTCTATCCATGCGATAAGATTAATAACACGCTGGAGGTTGTTGTAGCCGAATCTGTGCTTCACGCCGTGCACGCATGCCATAACTACTGTTTATCTGTATGCGTTATTTATCCCGTTCACGAGCTATCCTTAACATCACGAAAGGTCGTTTTTATTTTCGGAGTACGAGCGTTTTAGCTAACCGCCAGTCTTGGTGAGGTACGACACCATTTTTTTCACCTTCGGCACTGAACATTTCATTCGTCTACAATTTAACTGTTCACCCTGTAACCTAGTGAGAACCATCACTTACAATCTGCGAGTTTCACGAGCACTTCGGATCTATTCACAGTTATGGGTCACGCAACAGCAACGATCTTCATGACTATTTTGCATGTTCTTTTTACTTCTTCACTTCAGTACTAGTTTGGGGCAGAGTACCCACCCCTGAGCATTTTTCCTTTTCCACTTTCAGATTGTACACCAATCCCCTGATGAAGGGCACGAGTCCCGAAATACATAGGGATGTATCTTTCGCAATTTGATACCTCATCAAATGAACCAGCGATAATTATTTGTTGTCTCATGGATGAAAGGAATCCTTTGAATTTCAACGAACCACTATGAACTTTTGAACAATAAAGAACGTATGATTTAACTTTAAATACCCACAACTTGTGTTTATAGCGAAATGGAATACAATTAATTACAATCAGAGACACGGTCTCACAAGGAGTGCCACTAAGGGAACAGTGTTGTTCGGTCAACACTGCATCTTTTTGTTGATTCAAGTACGTACCCCTCAGGGTCTGAGGGGGTCTACCCACTGGCACCCAGAAATAAACATTCAGAGTCCAGACGGATTAAATATACCACATTTACCGTGATTGAAACAGGTTTGCCACACGCCACATATATCTTCTTTGTCTTTAATACAGACACATGTTGATAATAAATATAAATTCTAGCATTATTTTCAATATGTAATTTAATCACAGCTATACGCACTATATATGTTTAGAGTATGTTACAGGTTTTATTCCACCAGTTTTGCCAAAATAAATGTAAAGGAGTCTTCAAAAATGTTGAGAAAAGTGGTATCCTTTGATGTGGTGATTCGTCAGCTCTTTCCTGGATTGGAGGCAGGTCAGGCGTTCTGAAGGTAATAGGGATATAGTACCAGATCCTGAGTGCATCAATTAATCAACAACATTTGTAGAGAGCACTACATACCCGTGAGGGTCTCAGGGCGCTGGGGCGGGGGGGTGCTACTGATCGAACAGCCAGCCAGGTCATGAGTAGCCTCCTGAAGGTCAGTAGGTCTTGGGTCTGTCGTAGGTTCAGTGGGAGGGTGTTCCAGGTCTTGGCGGCGAGGTGGGAGAAGGACCTCCAGCAGGTGGTTTTCCTTCGGAAGCGCGGGATGGTGGCGAGTGTGAGGTGAGCGCAGCTGGCAATTGGGGATGTAGAAGGAAAGTCGTTTGTTGAGGTAGGCTGGGCCGGTCTTGTGGAGTGCCTTGTGTGCGTGGATGAGGAGCTTGAAGGATATCGTCTTGTTGACGGGTAGCCAGTGCAGGTTTCTCAGGTGGGGGGGGTGATGTGGCTGTGGCGTGGATGCGTTGCAGTCGTTTGATGAGCTTGGTCGGGGCTCCTGCGTAGAGGGCGTTTCCGTAGTCAAATCTACTACTGACGAGGGCCTGGGTGACTGTTCTTCTTGTTTCTGTTGAGATCCACCTGTAGATTTTGTGGAGCATGGGGAGGGTGTTGAAACAGGAGGAGGAGATGGCCTTGACTTGCTTGGTCATGGAGAGCGTTGAGTCGAGGATGATTCCTAGGTTGCGTGCGTGGTCGGTGGGTGTCGGGGCTGCCCCAAGTGCCGTTGGCCACCAGGAGTCGTCCCAGGCTGAGGGGTTAGAGCCGAAGATGAGAACTTCCGTTTTGGCCGTGTTCAGCTACAGTCGGCTGGTTTTCATTCAGTCGGCGATGGCTTTCATTCCTTCGTGGAGGTTGCCTTTGGCGGTGTTGGGGTCCTTGGTGAGGGAGAGGATCAGTTGAGTGTTGTCGGCGTAGGAGATTATGTTGAGGTCGTGCTGTCGGGCGCCATGTGCGAGCGGGCCCATGTAAATGTTGAACAGTGTCGGGCTGAAGGAGGAGCCCTGGGGTACGCCGCAGATGATCTCGGAGACTTCAGATCGGAATGGGGGTAAGCGGACGCTCTGGGTTCTGCCGGAGAGGAAGGAGGTGGTCCATTCCAGGACTCTGTCTCGGATCCCTAAGGTGTGGAGGCGTGTGTGTAGTGTGCGGTGGCAGACGGTGTCGAAGGCGGTGGAGAGGTCCAGGAGGATGAGGGCTGCGGTCTCACCGTTGTCCAGCAGTTTCCTGATGTTGTCGGTGGCAGCGATGAGGGCAGTTTCGGTGCTGTGGTTGCTGCGAAATCCTGACTGGGAAGGGTCCAGGATTCTGTTTTCTTTGAGGTATCGGATTAGCTGTCTGTTGACGATCTTCTCGATGACCTTGGCCGGGAACCGGAGCAGAGAGATGGGCCGGAAGTTCCTGAGGTCTTTAGGGTCAGCCTTGGGTTTTTTGAGTAGGGCGTTGATCTCGGCGTGTTTCCAGCGTTCTGGGAAGGTTGCGGTCTCGAGGGAGAGATGGATGACGTTGCGCAGGTGGGGTGCGATGGAGCTGCTGGCTTTGTTGAAGATGTGGTGCGGAAATGGGTCTGATGAGGAGCCGGAGTGGATTGCGGTCATGGTCTTGATGGTTTCATCGCTGCTCACGCTGGTCCAGGCTAGCAGGGGGTTGTTGTCGATAGTGTGCGGAGAGATTGTTGTGTTGCTGTCATTTGGGGCTGTCTGGGTGTTAAAGCTGTCGTGGATGTCTGCTATCTTGCGATGGAAGAAAGTGGCGAGGGAGTCACACAGGGCTTGCGACAGCGGGATGTCGTCGGTGTTGGAGCTGGGGTTGGAGAGTTTCTTCACAATGTTAAAGAGCTCCTTGCTATTGTGTGCGTTGTTGTTGAGGCGGTCCTTGAAGGAGGTCCTCTTGGCTGTCCTGATGAGGTGGTGGTGGTTGCGGGTGGTGTACTTGTGGGCAGCGTGGCATTTCGGGGGTCTGTTCGCTGTGCCATTTCTTCTCTAGCTTTTGGCAGGCTCGCTTGGAGGCTAGGAGTTCTGGGATGAACCAGCTGGCCCTCTTGCTGGTATCTCTGCGGGGTGGGGGGGTTTCTTCAGAGGGGCGATGGTGTTGGCGCATTCATCGATCCAGCGTCTGAGGTTGCGGGCACCGTCGTCGGTGTTGGAGGGTTCGGTGGGTGGGCTAAGAGAGAGGTTTGCGTGAAGTTGGTCTTCGGTGATTTTTTCTCCAGCAACAGCGGGGGATATGTTGGGTGAGGTGGTGTATGGTGGGTTTCTGGAAAGAGAAGTGGATGCAGAGGTGGTCGGTCCAAAGGAGTTTGGTGGTGTGGCTGAAGGCGACAGGGGTCTTGCAGAGAAGATGGGGTCAAGCGTGTGGCCTGCAGAGTGGGTGGGCATTGTGACGAGTTGTCTCAGTCCGTGGTTGGCGAGGTTATCGATCAGGGTTGTCGAGTTGCTGTCGTTGTTATTCTCCAGGTGAAAGTTCAGGTCTCCGAAGAGGATGTAGTCGGTGGAGGTCAGGGCGTGCGTGCTGATGAAGTCGGCTATGAAACCGCTGAACTGGGGTCGGGGTCCGGGGGGTCTGTAGACGAGGGGGCCTCTGAGGGTGGTGTTAGGGTCTGTGTGGATCTTGAAATGCAGGTGTTCGGCGGAGCTGAAAGTGTCGTCAGTGCTGGGCGAGACCCTGATGCTGTTCTTGTGGACGATGGCGATTCCTCCTCCGACTCCGTTGGTGCGGTCTCTGCGGGTGATCTTGTAGCCGGCAGGGATGGCTATAGCTATGTCGGGTGCGGAGGAGTCATTCATCCAGGTCTCTGTAAGGAAGGCGGCGTCCGGTGATGTTGCATCAAGCAGGTCCCAGAGCTCGATGGCGTGTTTGCGTGCGGAGCGGGTGTTCAGTAGGCTGCATCGGAGGTGGTTGAGGTCTTTCTTGGCGGGTTGTTTGGTGGCTCTGATGCTGGTGTAGCTGCAGTACCGACAGGTGAAGGGACCGTGTGAGAGTTTTGGGGCTGCCTTGAAGAAGGTGTGGGTCCTTTGGGGTTGAGAGCGTGGCGTGTGCTTTCGTCATAGCGTTGGTGGTCATCGTGGCCGGTGCGGGGAGCAGGGGTTCTGGCGAGGGGCGCGGTCCGGGCACGGACGGGCGCAGAAGGGCTTGCCTTATTCGCGCCTTCGGCCGCATAGCGGCCACCATATATAGGGATGTGGGAGGGAGGAGCAGCTGGGAGGCGGGAGGCAGGAGCAGCGAATGGCAGAGAGGGGGCGGGACCCCAGGGGACGCAGCGGCGGGAACGGGGCAGCAAAGGGGGAGACAGCAAAAAAATGGGCACAAGATGCAAAAATCAAACCGAAGAAAAACGGGCAAAACAATGGTAGTGAGGGGGAGACAGAGGAGAAAAATGGGCACAAGTTACAAAAAATCAGCAGAAGAAAAGCGGGCCAAACAATGGCAGTGAGGGGGAGACAAAGGGAAAAACGGGCACTAGACGCAAAATTAAATAGAAGAAAAAAACAGGCAAAACAATGGCAGTGAGGGGGAGACAAAAGGCAAAACGGGCACAAGATACCAAATCGAGCAGAAGGTAAAAACAGTGGCCAAAACAATGGCAGCGAGGGGGAGACAGAGGCAAAAGTGGGCACAAGATACAAACCTAGTGCCTTCCACTGGCCACCAAGGATGATGCGCAGGTGGTAACCTGCGGGTGGAGGAGGGCCTCAACTTTTAGCATCGTCAGGGCATACAGGCGGAGCTGTGTGGGGGGGAATGCGTCCTACCAGCAGGTCAAGTGCATAGATAGAGATGGTCTGTTTCATGTTTATTTTTCTTTCTTATATTTCTTTGTCTCCAGCCTGTTGATGTCCTAGCTCAGTGTGTGTTAAGATCCACCAGAGATGTTTAGTTTCTTAATGAGATAAGTAGGATGCCATTTGTAGAGGCTTTGTAGATTATCCTGCTTGTCCTGATGATGATACAGCCTGAAAAGGAATCCAGGGGAGTTTTATAATGTTTTTGATGTTTCGTTAAAGTATATTCAGATCTTCAAAGAGAAGCGCCATGGCATGCAGAATGTCTTACAGGGGGGTTGGTGTGGCATTTCGAGGTGATAGAGCAAGGCATTGCCTCTTTCCAAATATAAGAGTTCAAAGGCTTTGACAGCAGTTCTGAAATCACTTGGAGGGATGAAAGCTTTCACTTTTTTCAAGAGGTAGAGCTGATACCACGTTATCTTGGTCTTCATGGCAAGGTGTTTCTTTAGGGGGAAATAATTGTTGAGGGGTAAACCATGTGGCTTCCCATTGGTTGCTAGTTAGGTGTTGAAGCCATTCATGTTGATGTTATTCGGGGTGATGTTGTTGAGCCAGGTTTTATCGGAAGTAGCGTGGTTAATAGCCCACATGCATCCTTACAATAAGCATTATATAATTGTTTTCCAGACTACTGATATAAATAGGAATGCAGTGCAGCGTTATTTGGTTTTCAGTTATTGGGTTATGATTTGCAGCAACTATGCCTTAATTTGAAGCACAATGTTGCCTATTGGAGCCAATTAATTATAGACTAAATTAAATTTCACACTTATAAATCAGATGTACTGGAGAGCAGTTTAAGAATACACTTTCAATGGTATGCAGAGTTGTGCCTAATATACTTTTGCATCCATTTAAGAATTCATGCATATGCAATACTCTCATATCCTTGTGGATTTATTATAATATTTGCTTCCTAGGAAAGTAATATGGAGATGTAGCCCAATGTCCCACTGATTAAGTGACTGATTCTTCTTTGCTACTAATGTCACAAATGCTAGCCATATTCTATCAATATGTCCTACCCTATAGGAGCTGAGTAAACCAGATTGTAAACCAGAACTTGGGTCAGAGCTGTAAATCAATCCCTTTGAAAATGTGCCCCATGGTTTATTCAACCCAAAACTAGAGCTCCACAGGTTTCTGCCTTATTCTATACCCTCAGATGAGAACCATGTAGGCATTCTTCAGGACCGATCCACTCTAACAATACTCTCTATCTTGGGGAGAAAAATGATTCATGTGGTAGAAGAGTATTCCAGAGTTTGGACGCCAGAAATGAAAAACGCTTTCCTCCACACCGTGCTCTTTTTATCTTTGGAATTTGCACAAGACCAAGGGAAGAAGATCTTAAAGTGCGAGTCGGGACATAATTCGAAAAGAGAGCTTGTACATCTTTAGCACCCTCTCCAAACAAGGCCTTATGAACTAGACAGAGTGACTTAAATTCTATTCGTCTGCATACTGGGAGCCAGTGAAGATTTCTTATGGCTGTTGAAGTTAAGTGGCGTCTAGGCAACCCAAGCAGCACTCTGGCTGCAGCATTTTGAATAGCCTGAAGTTTATTTAATTGAGCAACACCCATTCCAAGATAAAGGGCGTTGCAGTAATCAATTCTGGACAATATGGTTGAGACAACAACCGTTTTCCTTAAAAGGCAAAGGGAATATATGGAAGGATCTTCCTCAGTCCTTTTAGAGTGAAAAAGCAGGCTGAAGTGACCTGGTTAATCTCTGGAGCCCAGGTCAAATTTTTATCAACCATTACTCCTAAATTCCTGGCTTTTAAGACTGGTATCGGAGGTAGTCCAGCGGTGCTAGGCCACCATACCTGGTTCCAGATTTGATCTTTTGAGCCAAATTCCAGGACTTCTGTTTTAGTAGCATTTAGCTTTAAAAAATTCACATTCATCCTGTTCATCAAGGAAGAAATGCAATTACAGAAGTCCATGGCTCGTGAATCTGCACCCTTAGCTAGCTATAGTATAAGTTGTGTATCGTCAGCGTACAATACCAACTTAAAGCCATGGCTCTTTACCATCCTGGCCAGAGGGGCAACATATATATTGAATAATGTTGGCGATAGAGCCGATCCCTGCGGGACTCCTCCCGTTGGGGTGAATTCCTATGATCTAAGACCATTCCAGTGGATCATTTGTTTCCTATCTGCCAAAAAGGATGATAGGAAAGAAAGTGCTGTACCATTGACACCAGCATCCGGCAGCCTTTGTTTAAGCACAGTATGGTTAACAGTATCGAAGGCTGCTGTTAAATCAAGCAGGACCAGTACAGCACTGCCCCCTTCATCGGTTACCCTACGTATTTCTTCTGTTGCCAGGATTAGAGCAGTTTCAGCAGCGTGTTTAGGGCGGAAACCGTGTTGGGTGGTATCTAACAGGTTGTTTATCTCCAAAAATGACATCAATTCAATGTTTGATGCCTTTTCCAGAACTTTCTCTGCAAAAGGCAAACAAGAAATAGGTGTGTAGTTCAACTCAACCCGTGGGTCCGATTTAGTCTTTCTCAAAAGTCGGCATATACACGCTTTCTTCCATGTCGTGGGGAACACTCCATCAGATAAAATATTATTCATTAATGGAGCTAAGGCAGAGCTGATGGTTTCTGATGCCATATGCAATATATATGGTGGACAGGGGTCCAAAGGGGGCCCAATATAATGCTTAATAGCAATTCCTCTACCCTTTTTTCTGTTAATGGGGAGAAGGATAGTAAGCCTTCATGTTCCACCCTAGCTTCAGGTTGGGCTGCAGTTTGTTCTCCTATGTTGTGTGTTGATTCTTCTAAGCTATCATATACTGTTTGCACTTTATTTTGAAAGAAAATTGTGATTTCTACTACAAATGTTTGTTCCGGTATGAACATAGTGTCCCGTGGGCATCTCATCAGAGCATTAACTGTTTGAAATAATTATTTCGATGAATTTGCGGCTTCTTGGATTTTAATCGTATAGTATGTGGCCTTTGCCTGAATGATTTCCGCTTTATATTCTTCCAAAGCTGCGCAATATTCTTTTTTATGGTCAATGTTGTTTTTCGATCTCCAGATTCGTTCTTTTTGTCTGCATTTAATCTTTTATCGATTTTAACGTAGGTGAATACCATGGGGATGAATCCTTTTTAACTGTAGATTTCTTGGACACTTTAGGTGCCACTTTATTTGCTGCTGTGGTTAGCCAATTATAGAAATCATCAATGGTTTGATTTAAAGTCATTGGATATTTCAGGTCTTTTTGTGAGAGCTAGTGCAAACTTTGCTTCACTCACTGACTTCCATATTCTGTATTTACTATCTGGAGTGCAAGAGATACGTCTTTTAGTGGGTATTGTTTGTGGTATCTCAAAGTAAATCGCCGAATGAATAGTCCATGGTAACATGCAGATTTTTCTAATTGATATGCCGGAATTATTAGTGCATATCCCATCCAATGTATGCCCTGCTGTCCGTGTAGGTTCGCTAATGATCTGAGTGAAATCAAAGCTGGCTAATTTGTCTAGCAAGCATATAGTGTCTGGGTTGCTTTTATCCTCCAAATGGAAGTTAAAGTCCCCCAGTATGGTAAAGTGCTCAGTATCTAAACAAGATTCCATAAAATTATATATAGCGTTTAAAAAAACTGTTTTAGGTCCAGGGGGTCTATAAATGAGTAGTTCTGGGACTATCTCTACTTTATTCAGTTTGATGGAGAAGGATATAGCCTCCGCATCAGCTATGGTCTCAGGATTGATTTTAATCGAAAAAGCATTGCGATATATTATTGCAATTCCTCCACCTTTGGCTCCTACTCGATCATGATTGGTTACAAGATAACCCGTCGGAGCTGTTATCTGCCATTCAGGATCACTGTTCTCGTTGGCCCATGTTTCAGTAAGAAAGACCAAATCAGGTCTTTCCATTTGAATCATGCATTCGAGCTGGAATTTGTGCTTTACTATATATCTAGTGTTAAGTAAAATACACTTTAAAGGCGTTCTGCTAACCTGTGCCTCATCAACAAGAATGGAGTTTAATGGGGATGTGGCCCATTCACATCGGCTGCATTTAGTAATTAAAGCGCCCTGTGAATTACCTATTAGATTGTGCGGAGCACATGCTGAAGGGTTAAGACTGAGTAATTGTTCTCTTGTATATATGTGCCTAGTGGTTTGCACAGAAATTCTGTCCGTAGGCACGGCCCGGGCGCGAACAGGCACAGACGGGCTTGCCTTTGGCGCGCCTTTGGCGCACTGCCGGCGCGCCCGCTGCGCGGACGATGCATCTGTCTTAATATAGGAAGTGAGGTGGGGGGGGACCTGGTTAGCTCCAGCAAACAACTAGAGCACTACTCTTCTGGCGGGTCCGCTTCCTGGACACCGCGTTAGCGCAAAAGTTGGATCGAGTATGCTGAGCAGCCTAAAATGGAGGTTTCTTTAAAAACAACAAGTGGCAGGTAAAATTAAAAATGTTTACAGGTCTTTGAAGCCCACCTTTCAGTAGCGTTAATGTCGGTCCTCTAACACTGGAACCGGCACCATTTTGATCTTAATATAGAAAGTGAGGTGGGGGGGAGGGACCTGGTTAGCTCCAGCAAACAACTAGAGCGCTGCTCTTCTGGCGGGTCCGCTTCCTGGACTAATTATGTGGTAGTATCTGTATGAATAAGTGAGGTGGTGTGTGTATAACTTTATGGTGGGTAAATGGGAGTGTGATTGATTCCTTGCATGATTGACTAGGTCTGTGAGTAACTCTATCGATGAGTGGCGGTGTGTGAGTGTCTGTATAGGTGTATGAGTGCATATGATAGTGCTGTACTGATGAGTAATTGCATGTATGAGTGACAGTAAGGGCGAATGAGTGGATGTGTGTGTAGACCTTGGAATCCGTGAGAGGGTATGCAGTAACTGGTATTGGTGTGCCTATGTTTTAAATAGTCTGTATTTTAGAGTGGGTGTATCAAAGGTTATATTAGGGTGTGACGATGTGCATCAGACCATCATGTGATGTGTGTAATATGGAGTAATAAATAATCTGCTAGTTCAGGTATTATTGCGCCCGAGCAGTACAGCATAGTACCGTCTTCCTTCCGCACATTTATGATGGTTGATATGTGTCTGTCAGGCCATAACATCACAGCAAGAGTACTGCTCAGCCTCTCTGCCTCGCTGTATGTGTTAGACCTGGTGTATTTATGGGCATTTTTTTACCTTTAACTCTGCTGTTTCGATGTATTCCGAGTGTTTGGTCTGTATTTTGTGAAGTTTGTCAGATTATGGCCCTATCATGTATTGCCCCTCTAGAGCCTTAAACTCTTCCTCAAGTTGCACAAAGCTGCTGCGTGTGGCATTGTTGATGCCATGCTGCTTTGTGATGCAGATTCCTCTTGTGTAAGCCTTAAAAGCTTCCCTCAGTTTGCCAGATGACTGTATGGACCCATCATTGGTTTGGAAATAATTGAGTATTTCGCTTTTTACGTCCTTAACGAATGTGGTGTTGAGGAGATATTGGGGCAGGAGCCATCATGTGAATACGAAGTGTTTTGGAGCGGAGGTTGTGATAATCAGCTTAGTCGGCAAGTGGTCGGAGAGTGTGCACTGGTGGTGTTTAATTTCCTTTGTTCACCCACATATGTCTGGTATATCTAGCCAGTAGTCCAATCTCGCCAATGTTCCATGTGCCGTTGAGACATGGGTGCCCTCATTCGAATTAGGGGATCACATTTTCCAGATGTCTTTTAGACCTTGGGTAGTTATTATGTGGGCCGATGCAGTCGTGGCTGAGTGTGTGTCACGGTGTTCGAGCAGGTGGCTTTCTAGAACCAGATTAAAGTTTCCCACAGTATTGTATTGTTCCATAAGGATGCAGTAAAATCTGGATCATCTATATTGGGATCATAGCATGATGCATTTGCCTCCTATTAATAATTGAAGGAAGTAAGTAGGGGTGGGCGGAGTTCATGGAGTGGCACTATGCAGAATTCCGCGGAGTTGCATAAAAACTGTGGAATTCCACGCAGTTCTGCTCTGCCCTACCCAAATGTATTGTTGCTTTGTAATGAGTTCTGACGCTGCGTCCAGACTGACATCACCCAGAAATGATGCTCTCTGTTTACATCAGCTCTCAGGCACCTTGTGAACCGTTCCCCCATGCAGAGTAGGAGCTTTCTTTAGAGCGCTGACACCAAGAGAACAACAAACTCTGATCAAGAGCACCACACTCTGCGTGCCCTCCTCCTCCAGGTACTCGTCTTTCTTTATCCTACTTATCTACTATTGGAAACTTACTGAAAATTAAAACAAACCAGCCATGTCCCTTATATTACAAAACGACATTTTGGAAAGCTGCGTAATTGCCGAAGTGCACCGTGCACGCACTGGGCAGGATGTGGCATTCATTTATGTTAATTATTTAACATTTTAGGCTCAACATAATCCAACAAATGGGATGCACACACTCATTACTGGCACAGTAAAGAGGTCAGCTTCACGTCTGTACATCTAAACAAAGGAAATACATTATCGTGTGATTTTGACCTGCCAATGTGGTGCAATGAACCTTTTTTAACCCCGCCCACCCTCACCCCCAACCCACTTATGCCCCCCATCTCCCCTCGACAGCCGAGGAAAAAAATTATATCGGAAATGATAATAAAATGGACACAAGCGCTGGTTTCACTGACCTCAGAACGTCATTAGCCTCGTCGTCCAATGAGAACGTAATGTGGCAGGCATTGTCGCACAATTGTCTGGTTTTTCAGTGCCACCGGGACTCAGTGCTAGTCGGTTCCTTATGTTGGCGTCTGAGGGCTCAGGGCAAGCCCCAGTCCCCTCCTGCTCTGCACAGGACGTGAAGCACACTGCTTCCTGCTCCATTTCCGGTGCCCCACGATGTGCTCACTTCTGCCCAGAGCTCCAACAGTGCCTATTAAAAAAAATCTCTCTGACCTCCAGCAGGAGCACCCGACAGAGGCAGTCCGAGAGAGGTCAGCAGTCCAGTTCTTTAATCTTTATGAGAACTCTATGGTTCCACTGTATGGCAGAGGCATTAAGGACCTGAAGCACATAGGGTCAAGTGAGCGCAGCGCCCATAAAATCTCAGGCTCGCTGGCGGTAGGTGGAATTGGCTGAACTCCGCTCTCCAAAAGGAGCATCGAGTGAAAAACTCCACCAGCGGAGCAGAGTATGCCGTCCAAACCAAGTAGGAAAGTTGAAGGGCCGTCTGTGTCTAAGCAGAACAGCCCTCCTACAGACACGCATGGAATAATTAGACAATGAGCGGTGGCTGCTCTATTTGGAGGCCATTGCCGGACGCGTGAGTGCTGCGATGTGTATCTCCTTCAAGAGGAAAATTTCTAATTTGTGCCTGTAGACCAATACCTGTCGCGTTTTGCGAGGGTTATTGAGCCCTTGCACATTCCCGGTCAGTAGACTTAGGGTGTCATAGTTACCCTGTCTATTTAAAGAGGATGATTCTTTAAGGAGAACAGGGGCATGAATCAGATATGCAAGTATTTCAAAAAGAGTTACCCCTGCCACCATAAATTACACAATTATCTTTCTTACAGAAGTCCCTTTTATTGACTCTGTGTATTCAAATCTATTTTTTCTACTTTTTTTTGTATATATATTTTTGTATCACACACCAACTTTTCCTTTTTTACCTTATATACAATACATTAACAATATTTACATCATATTACTCATACTGTACATATATCTACATCCATTTGTTGTCAATATTGTGATATGAAATCAACTCTTGTATATACAAACACAAAATCTTACTTAACTGAGGTTTGCAAGATCGCACATTTTCTCGATCATAACTTACTTCATGTATATACAAACAAATAGTCCTACTTAATTAGTGTTGTCAAGATCACCCGCTTTCTTGATCATATCCACATGTCTAATACGTGGTCCTTAAGCAATGCAGTCAACAACTGTATCTTATGCTTTTAGTTTATAGTACATGTATCGGGGAATATATCTTTTTTCCACCAGATATTCGTAACTTGTTGTAACGTTCAATTATAATTATATGACCAATGTAATATCGCCGACGCGTTTCGACCTTGTCGATGTGGGACCTTCACTCTTGATTTTATTAAGGTCTTCTTCAGGGCTGTTTTTAATGAATTGTAGGACAAATTTTCATCAATAAAAAGGATAGATTATCTCTTTTAGTGACCAGAATATATATCAAGTAGTATTACATTGCATGTATTAATGTCATTGCCCTTTAGTCTCATTTGTATACATACCCGCCTTCTTGTTGATGGTGGGTATGTTTGTCTATTCTCACCTGTGTAGCAAAAGGTATTTATTTATTATTTCATAATTGCTTTTTTGTTGACTTTCAGCACTTAGTTTATCTGACGTGCAATCGTACATTACATACCCTCAGTGTAGCTCTACCTTTTGCTACCCATCCTGGCTTTCCCTGTGAGGTGTCCACTCCTGGGCACCCCCAAGGTGGAAGCCAGGCATCCTTAGCGTTGTGGGGCCCGTTGTGGAGATTAAGCAAGCTATTCCCCAGAGTTGCAGAGTGGTACTCCATGATTGGAATAGGCACCGAGGCAGAATTATCAGGTCCATGGAATTTTTAGCCCAAGACCCGCCGAGGCGGGGAATTGAACCCTGGTCCCGGGCTAGATCTCTGCATCAGGGTCTGCCGCTCTAATCATTGAGCCACACTTCTCCACAAATTACATGTAGTGCCTGGGAGTTGGCCACAAATAAGAAATATACTTGGTTTATAAATTGCCCAAGTAAAAAAAGGTGCTTTTAATAATGCATAGGTGGAGTTTTAGGTCTTTGCCTAATTTACGTTCATCATTTGTACAATCCTAATTATGCAGATCCCTGTTTTAAGCCATTAGAAGCCCTAGGAGAGAGGTAGCATTAAGTAACTGAATAAATGCATCTCTCTACTATTCTACATTTTATTGATGATCACATTCAAGATACATGGGTTCAGCTCACATTGATAGAATGATATGTCACCCCTTTTCTCTATCATATGATAACCATTTTGCATGCATGCATTAATCTATTGTTTTATTGTTTTTAATGAAATTCATGTATACATATTCTTTGGTTCATGATCTACCTTTCAAATAGCACCTCTCTTTTAGTATCTAAATGTAATACATGTTTTTCTTTTTGCAGGTATTAGTGTGGAATACGGCACTGTGCAACCTAACTGTGTGCGTGGATACAATCATCCTTGTGGTTGGTTCTGCGTGCCACTAGCAAGCAATCCAGATCAAAGTCTACTCACCGGTTACATTCAGACGGACCTTCGCGGGATGTTGCCTCAGTCTGCCGTCGATTCTGCTATGGCCAGTTCTCTCGTCAGTTTCTTCTGCGACCTACGAAAGGGTCTGAGGACATAACTCAACACCAGGCTGCATTTCCGACTGCTGCCACCTGCAGGACTGCCTACCAGTAGTCAGATGCAGCTTAAAGGAGTTTGGGCTACAGGGGACTAGGAAGCCTTCAATGTCCTCTCTTGCCGCTATTTTTGTGGAATTCGAAAATATTTCCACAGAAAACTAGTGTGTAACAGATGATATTTTTGTATTAGCAGATGCAGAAAGTTGAACTTTCTATGATCATTCCTTCACGCTGCTGGTAAACAGACTTACCTACTCTCAGCTGGAGTGTATGCTGTTGACGGTATATGCTCAACATGGCTGAACACAAAAGATACTTAAATAGTTTGCACACGAAAGCTAATATTTCACCCAAAGTGTGAAGCTTGCAATATGAAAGTAACTATTTTGTGTAATCTCTTACCCAGAAGCTAGGTTGTGATTAGCTGTGTTGACTTATAACTGTTAAAGAAGACATCTGACTAAGTCTTGCCTTCCTTGACAGAGTCTGGGTGGTTGTAAATGTAAATGTACAGGAATTTATATAGCGCAAATCACCGAGCGGTTTCTAAGCACTTGCTTAGGGAACCCGTCCTGTTATTTCCCTGTGAGATAACCCCGGCAGGGTATCCGCAAGGTGAAAGCCAGGCATCCCGCCGCGAGGGGCCGTTGTGGAGATTAAGCAAGCTATTGCCCAGAGTCACAGAGTGTAAACCCGTGAATCGAGTAGGCACCGGAGCGAGAATTGTCGAGTCCATGGACATTTTAGGACTCAAGACCCCGCCGAGCCAGGAATTGAACCCTGGTCCCAGGCTGACCTCTGCTTCCCAGGCTGACCTCTGCTTCCAGGTCTGCTTCCTCTAACCAGTGAGCCACACTTCTCATCCATCTGCAAAGATGCCCTGATAATGTTTGACAACCTGTGATGTCAAAGCCCACATCTTCTGCCCTGGAAGCAGCTTATGTGGTATATGTAATATAATTTAAACGGTCTATCATTTCATATGCAATTATATTTTAGAGTAACTAGGAAATTTGTGTGCAGCAATCAATCTGAATTTATTGAGGGATTGTCTGTGAAAAGGGATTCTCAAAACATAATATATGGAAATGTAGGCAATGAGGCTAAATCTAGATGAAACTTATTGCAACTCAGAATCGCCTGAATATTTGCGGCATGCCAATGTATTGTGAAAATCGTGGTCATTCCAGGTTTTTTAATGGTCGTATTTTGGATAACCTACGTTATTTTATTGTTTATTTAATCCGTTTGTAATTTATGTTTTTATTTTTGTTAACATTTTCTATGATCAAGTTCATATTTCTCGAGTTGCATTGGAGAAAGCAGGTAACTTTCTTCTCACAGAATTTTAACACATTTTGCACACAATCAAAGAACCTATTTTTGTTTCTAAAATGGAAGGTGCTGCATTGCACCCCCTAGTGGGGTTATTCATTGCATACATTGAAGGCTTGTCTTTGGAGATAGTCTTGAGTTGTGATGCAACTCTGAAGCATCTAATTCCATTTTAGTATGATATTCTCAGTTATCACAACACATGTTTCTTACGTCAACCCTACAGACTCAGCCCACAGCTCAGGTAATTTACCACCTTTACAAAGTCCTATTGACATGGCCCGTTCAGTTACGTTCATGCATAATTGGAGGGAACGGTAGGGAAGAGAAGAAAAGGAAGGGGAAAGGATAGGAAGAAAAAATAAAGTAAAGGGTAAGGAAATAAAGAAACGACTTGGAAACGGAAGAGGAGCAAACAGAAGGAAATGGCTACTGTAGAGAAGGGACGAGAAGAATAAAGGGCTTAAAGGGAAGAGAACAGAATGAAAGAAAATGAGTTCCTTTAAAGGACAATGGTAGATTTTTTTTAACATCTTGTATTTATTTTTTCTGTCCAAAGGACATGCCATCCGTGTTTATTTATTGATAGCAATCATCTAAAACGATGCAGCCATCAGAATCATGAAAGTTTTCCTTTCCTTGGGAAACCTGCTTTAGTTTGAGATTCATTATTTTTTTCAAGATCACTATCTTACTGCACTATAATATGCATAAAACAACAACGAAATACATTCTGAAGGGTTTTCTGTCAGATTGTGTCTATAAAGCACTCCTGGAGAACTGACGAACCTGCCCAGATTAACTTGTAGTTCACTGGGGGTTTCATCGACCCCCGCCATACTGGTATAATTCAGGTCTAAATGCATAACTTTTTGAACTGATAAACTGAAGTATCTCCTTACTTCCTGATGTTTCAGAGACAAGAGATGATACCAAAGTGCTACCAAGAGACTATTAGAGTCATTTTGCACAAGCTTTTCCCCGAAAAGCCCACACTAAATGGGCTTAGTTGTGCAGTCACAGTTACTGTGCTACACTTTCTGTTTTACAGAATATAAAGAAATGCGCCAACTCTTGTTGACTTTACAAGACTCCTTGTGTATAATTTCCAAAACAGAAGGTCCATCATTTATTGCAATGCCTTGCCATTTGTCCTTCCCATCTGTCACATGTGTGTGTGCTCTACTCCATTACACTCCAGTGCACACACCCCATTTACAGGGATGTCTTCTCCACGCACTTTGAACAGCCTTGTTAACTGACAACAAAGATTCCTGTTTATTTTTACTCTAAAAAAATCTGTCCACATATGACCTTTACACTAGGGCTAAAAACCGTCAAAGGGTACATTCCGCTTGATCACACTTATTACAATTGGTACAAAATGACAGGACATAGTCAAGTTTGTACACTTACCCACATTTCCTTCAACTCCACCATTTAATGTCAGTTGTTTACAAAACGCAGGATAACTAATGCAGGCCTGGACTTGCCACATTTCCAGGTTAGCCGGTGTCTCTGTAGTTTTTTTTTGTCTCAGTTTTATCAGAGGTGGTTAACTGGATTAAAGTTGGGCCTTTAGCATCAATAGTGCATATGTTTACTGCCACCTGCACCACCCACCCCAAATCTTCTCTTTTCTTGAAGCATTCACTTCACACTGCAACTGAAAATAACCAAAGCAGTTGGTATAAAAATATCAACAAGACGACCTGTTTTCAATTTAAAGTTAAGTTGAATATTTTGAGCGCAACATTCTTGATCCCACATTAACACTCCACATTCTAGCATGTGACTACCGTTTGAGGTTTAGTTTACTTCTGGAGTTTTACCTCACTGGAACAAACTTTACACATTCGTAGGGCCAGAGAAATGTCACAAGCATCGACACCCAGATTAACACTCCTGCACTATTTTTTTTAACACACCGTAGTGTATCTAATCCCTTAATTTTGTCCTAGCCGCAGGCCTACTTTTATGATACACGTGTGTTTTGTTCACCCTGGTTGGGGTGTCCTCTGGGTTTGCTGCCCATGTAAGCACTCGTGGCCAGCTGTACTTTCTTTAGTGCAATGTACTGTTTATTAAAATTGTGACCCAAATCTCAATCGAACCCCCTGATGCAGGGATGCTATTTGAAATCACCTTTTTTGTGTAATTAGTTTTTAAAATAGTAATACTCCCTGGTGCTGTACCCAAATGAGAGACAGTTTTGATTCTGCGTGCAAAGCATCACATGTTTCGCCTTGCATTTTTATGCAAAATAAGTGGCTCACGTTTTTTTCTGTTTTGAAAAATGTATGTAATTGTTTGTTAGAAGTGCATTTGTGTAAGGTCTGGGCTCCCGTCTTGCACGTTTTGCTTTCTGACCAAGTAAATATGCAATCATTAATTAGCTAGATGTAATGAGCGCATGGTTCTTATATTCGTTTTCCTTTTTGTCTTTTGGGCATTTATTCAGATTTGCTGGTTAAAGTTCATGATTTTCCATAGCAGCAAATGGTGTACCTTGCCAGAAGATACCCTGAGCAGTATTTGAATGCTCAGGCCCTGACCACCATCAATTCTCTAGTTGTGCACACTCTAATGGGTAATAAAATGCACAGGCAGGACATTATTCCCAATTACCAGGTACCAGACATGTAATGTGGGGCAAGTCGTGTTTCATCTAATATGCTAATTCAAATTAGTCGGTGTGCTTTTTGCTCTCAGGTATTGAGGGCTGAACGTGATCGGTGCTAAGTGTAGCAAGAGAGAGAGAGAATGATGGATAAAAAGAGGCGCTACAGAGGGAGCATGTATCTGTGTGTTGGAGAGAGAGAGGAGTATGCAAGGGAGCTCGAGTTTGTGTATGTGTGTGAGCGAGATGGAGAAGAGAGTGGAGACAGAAGAGAGTTTATGAGAGGGACCTTGTGTGTGTGCTTGTGTGTCAGAGAGGAATGAAGGGGCAAGAGAGAACGAAAATATGTTTGTGTGTCTCCATGTGTGACAGAGAGAAGAAAGTAAATAGCTGAGCTTGATGGTGTGTGTATGTGCGTTTAGATTTGTGTATGTGTGTGTGAGCGATGGAGGAAGATCTGTGGATTTGAGAGTCCAGTACAAGAAAGTGCCATTGGAATGCACTTCAACCGTATTAGTGGACCTTATTCTCCTCTACCAGTACCTCCCCCCTCTCTTTCAGGCCAACAGATAACTGACACACTCCTTGCTCTGTTGAACCTCCCATATTTCCGTTTCCGTGACTGCGGCCTGCAGACAAGGAGTGAAATCCTCCCCTTTTTACAATTGTAATGACGTCGGTGTGGATTGATGATGAACTGTGACAATCATTGCAAGCCTCTACGTCATCACTACAGAAATCAGAGCCTCCACTTTGCACCAGTTCACAAACGTTTGCATATGTGACTGTGCACATGGGTCCACATCAATAAATGAATAAATATGCAATGAGCACTGTATGTATGAGGGCCTGGTAATGTTGTGTTCTGGGGATTTATACAAAACATTTGTATCTTCAGCCTCTTGTTAGGTCACTCGAGGTTTTATCGAACATGTGATTGTTTAAATCCAGGATGCAGATGTCAGGGTAACAAGGATATTACTAAATCTGCGGATTACACAACGTTTTCTGCTCCACCCATTATATACCACTAAAGAGGCAGTATTGTGCGTGTGTGTGGGGGGGGGGGGGGGGGTGCTCTTTCGTCTTTTATGTAAGACAATACCAGTACTGCATTTTCCCTCTAGACCAGCACTTATTTAATTTATTATGGCTTTAGAGGTTTTTGTTCAATTCATGACAAATGTAATCACATTATCTAAAATAAATACATCATTGATTTTGACAGTTCTGTGAGTTGAAATATCATTCTTTTCTTTTGTCAGTGCAAGAAGTGCTATATAATATAAATGTGGAAAGCGCACGTTCACCCAAGGCTATATTGCTGCTGAATAACAGATTTGTATTGTTGCCTAACGGTGCTCATTTTATCGACCTCAGAAGGATAATGGGCTAGGTGGGCCTTCCTGAATTTGAACGTATGACCATGAGAACAAACACAGGCCCCCACAGTGGATACTTTAGTCCACTAAGCCACCAGACCCGGCTAAGATGATTCGCTGCCTCCATCGTTGCTGTATTGCATTTTTCCCTTCATCAAAGCATAATCATATTTAAATCCATTACAATATGCTCACATCCTTAGTTGCAATGACTAAATTAGCAAAAAAGGAGTACGTGTATGCATTTTAGATTTCTGCCTATGATTTTCATACATTTCTTACTTCTTTATAAAGTTTTGTAAATCTGTGAGTCATACTAATTCTGACTTACTCCTCCAAATGGTCAGCACTGCAAAGTCAGTGTGGCAGGAATCTACGCTTGCAGATTTTACTTTTTTAACACAGAAATAGTTTTCTATGTTAAAGGAAATCTTTAATCAACGCCCAGAACCCGCAGAAGAGGGTATGGAGGAATATGGTTACATCTAATTTACATACGTACTGTAGCTTTTTAGCATTAACGTTTCATATCTTTTGTAAATGGGGTGTGAAAGGCATTGGGGATGTTGCTTAGTTCCCACAAAGGTACACGTTTTGGGTTAGTCTCCACATTCACAATAGGCACCTTTTTGAATATCTGTAATTCCCTCCCTAACGCAATAATTACCGAAGCCGAAAATGTGCCATACCTGTAGATTTTTCATTGCAAATTAAATTTGGGCTCGAAATATTCCTCACATCCTGAATGAATCCAGATTTTCGATTTCATTTCTAAATTCATCTTTTTGCATCTGTCAGTTAGCTTGTTCCCACAAAATGGTTTGTGAAGTGGAGCTGTGTCCATGACTCACTGTATCCGTTCAAAAATCCAAATGATTTCTCCTCCTTTGAACTACAATGTTGATTTAAGAAGAGAGTAAGACATACCACTGTGAAATTATCATTCCTAAATCAGTACGGCTTGAGGTGCACAAATGTTTCTTCCTAGTCAAAATCAGTCAGACTTAGATCAATTTGACGCATGTGTCCAAAACTCATCTGCATATTTGACAACAATCCTATTAAGGGGGGCCCCGTATCTCTGGCACCTGGGATAGAGAAGATATTTTTAAATATCCGGCTTGGTCTTGAACAGTGAATGAAAAATAAGCTTCAGTTTTGTAAAACACCTGTACAGCATTACTAGTATTCTGGTGCTGAAGAACCCACTGGGCCAGTTGGAGCACCAAACAACAGGTCCAAACATCTTGTGTCCACAATTTACCATCTCTGATAGTGGATTACACTTCTGAAAGCAACCTTCCATAAAGGCGAGGCAAAGTGTGTTACTCTTTTTAATTATACAGATTTCCATAAGTGTATTTGGGAGTAATAGTTATTCTCAATTCTGGAACAGTTGCATGGTTCATCTTGAAGCGAGTAGATGAAGAAGAGACAGCACTGCTGGTAAGATGGTGAATATGCTTTATTCACTTCATAGGTTTTCCCCTTGCAACATCCGGTAGTTGTTCCTCTGCCAGCCAAGCCTTTAATGGAACTACACAGCGCTCCCAGGAATCTGGAACCTAACACCGGATTCCACATTACTCTTGGATACAAGTGCTAGACAAGTATAACACATCTCCTATCTTTATCACAACCAAATTGATAAAAATGATACAAGTAAACAAAAATAAATAGTTAAATAACACATGAAACATAAGCATGAAAAATTGGAAAATCCAAACAATAACCTGAAATTACAGGTAAGGACTGGATTTTAAGTAAGAACATAATATTCTGGAAGGTGGCTAACTCTGCCACCTCTTGTTCTCTCTACTATGGTTTCATTGTGACCCCCATTGTCATTGGTATCTCCCCTATCCAAAGGGAATGCACTAGCGCCCCAGCTCATTAGGGAGGGAAGGATCATTTCCTCATCTGACATCATGATCTGATCATTATAGAAGGATGAGTATTGTTTTCCACAACTGTATCACAACTCCCCTTTTTTTGATACAACGCCACCCTCCTATAGTTCCTTCTCTCACCATTCTTTAACACCACTACATGACGTAAAGCCTGTGCTACCCTGAACGGACCACTAAACTTAGACAGGCCACCCCCACACCTACCACTCCTCAGTTTTATCCAATCACATCAACAAATGCGCAGAGCAAGTCTATCCTCCTGAACAGGGACCTGATGATCTATCCCATGAACTATTTCATTCATCCACGTGGGAACCAACTTTGTAGTTGGTGTTCTCCACATGCATCAATTCAAAGGGTACTTTACTTGTCACCCATGTACACATGTGCGATAGGCCCATACCATCTCAGAAACCAAAATGCCAACATCTCTTCCGCTAACTAACACCATATGCATGGCCCCTTTGACCATGCCCTGCCCTTGGGGAGTGAAAAGAGAGGTAAGGTTGTGCTTAACTTCAGAAGCCTCCAGAAATTCGTGCATCTCTTGAAAGGTAAGTTGCGTGCCATTATCTGTAATGATCACAGATGGCACACCTTTCTCATACCAAAATCTCTTTCAACGTGCTTACAGTTGCTCTGATGGTAACCTTTTTCATAAATTTCACAATTAGCCAATTGGTGTACACATCCACAACCGCCATGGCAAATCTACAATCTTCCCTCAACTCATACATTGGACCAATACAATTCATGCAGATGGTATACAACGGCTTCACTCGGTCCACTATGCGCCCTACATCTGCTTACGCCCCTACTTTGAAATGTTTTTCACTTTCTTTTCACATACTGCACTTCGTAATCTATCAATCTACACGTAATCTTTTCTTTTTTTCGGTTTGTCCCAAATGCACCTCGTGTTATCTCAATAAGTTTACTCCTCAATCCTTGGGGAGGAACAAAGGGCCCCATTAGACAAAGTCCACCCGCCATCCCGTCGTGAAAATGGACCGCCCGCCCTAAGGGCGGGGGTCCTGTGGGTGCTATTAGGATGCGCCCGCCACAGCGGCACTCAGCACCGCCAGCCACAATGTTAGGGAGGCATGTTGTGCACTTCCTTGCACAACATGGCAGGCACAGCTCGGTGCCTGCCATGTTGAGCATAAAACTGCAGGGGGGTACCTTAGGTACCCCCCATGTTCACCCCCCACCCCCTGGAGTCCTTGGGGGCCCACAACGAGCCCCCCAGCAGACTTCGCAATGCCGCCACGGAAAGTCATTCCTAATTGCACATAGTAATATGGCTGACGGTGTCAAACAGACACTGCCACCATATTGCAGCCTTTTCCTTTCCGTCCGCCGCGGACCCCCCAGCCATAATAATATGGCGGGGGTCTTTACTACAAGGATGGTGGGAATATTTCCCCTGCCGGGCCGGTGGTGACCACAGCCGGGCCGGCCGGGGCAATCCGCCCGCCATCCTAATGGGGCCCAAAATGTTCACCTCTCATTATCACAGCATCACCAACCACAGGCAACTCATCCAAGAGTTTTACGTAAAGCCTAACCCCACGAGACACAGTGCTCTCTCTCCTGCTTCCTTGCATCACCAACTTCTTCACCTCCTGCAGGGTAAGATCCGATTCCATTTCTTAAATCCATTCTTGCTTTGTGATAGCATGAGCACCTATAGCACTTAAAACAGCCTGGACTGCAGCCACTGCACCATCACTCTCCTTAGGCAAGACAAGGGGCCCATACCCCTTTTGCCATTCCAGAGATAGTCTGGACAAACAGTCCGCTTGGATGTGTCTCCGTTCCTGAATGTGCTCTAGTTTGTAACAGTATTCTTGTAACTGAGCAACTAACCTGGCAAGTCTGACAGAGCATTTACTCATGCCTCCTGGCAATAACAGTTTCAACAGAGGTTTATGATCTGATAGTAACACAAATTTGTACCCCGTAGATCAGTCCTAAAATATTCACAAGCCCATGCTGCTGCCAAAGTCTCCCGCTCAATTACAGAATAGTTCCTCTCAGAACTAGTCGAAGTTCAGGATGCAAAAGCTATGGTCCTCTTGTGACTCCCATGCATTTGTGCCAACACTGCTCCCAGACCCATTATGTTATGTTATGTAATATATTTATATATTTATTAAGCGCACGAATATCTAAAGGTGTCTTGGCGCTGAGGGTTGGAGTAGGCAGGTTCATGTAAGGCATGGGTCTCTATTTCTTAAACAGCCACGTTTTCAAGGCCTTCCTGAAGGCAAATAAGGTTGGAAGTGTTCTAATGGAGAAAGGGAATGAATTCCAGAGCTTGGGGGCTGCCGCCCTAAAGTTTCTGCCACCGCAGCTAGATTTGAAAAATCTCGGAATTGCTAGCAGTATAGCTCCTTCAGATCGCAGATGCCTTTTTGGGAGATGTACCAATTGAGTGGGTGTCTCAGGAACTTGGGGCCGGAATTGTTAAGTGCTCTGTAGGTAATGGTGTGGCTCACTGGTTAGAGACAGCAGACCCAGAAGCAAAGGTCGGCCCGGGACCAGGGTTCGATTCCTGACGCGGCAGGGTCTTGGGCCACGGTCAGCAGACTCGATAATTCTCGCCTCGGTGCCTATTCCAACCATGGGTCCCACTCAGCAACTCTGGGCAATAGCTTGCTTAATCTCTACTAACGGCCCCAACAGTGCTGGGGATGCTTGTCTTCACCTTGGAGATGCCCAGGAGGGACCATCTCACAGGGAAAGCCAGGATGGGTTCTCCAGCGGTATACAGTGCCGGGACGCCCCTTTGCTGAGGCAGCTGTGCGCTTTACAAGTATACGCCATTTTAACATTTAACATTTAATGCAGAGGGCCTGAAAGATGATACACTTCTTAACTGGGAGCCAATGCAACTTATGCAAATGTTTTCAAACTGAAAGATGCCTGGGGATTCCAAACAGAAGCCTAGCGGCCGCATTTTTTTATCATTTTCAACTTGTTGAGTTGCTTCTCAGGCATGTCAAGATAGAAATGAATGAATGAAATGAAATTAGATTTGTAAAGCGCATGGCTGCCCTGGAGCGTCCCAGCGCTACCTAACTGATAACAGAAAACTGAAAAGGGACCAGAAGTTAAGGAGTTTTAGGGAAAAGAAAAGTTTTAAGCGACTTACGGAAGTTAAGATAGCATTGTTCAGTCCGAATATGTCTAGGGAGAGTGTTCCAGTTTTTTGCCACATTTACAGAAAAGTCCGATCGGAGGGCCCGGGAGGGTCTGTAGGGACAAATCAGGCTCCTTAGGGCCGTGGGACCTTTGCCTTGAAGTGTCTTGTGGACAACGCAAGATGATTTGAATGCGATTCGCTCACAAACTGGAAGCCAGGTTTGGCAGACGCTCTTCTTGGAGCCCCCACGAGCATCCTGGCTGCAGCGTTCTGCACCGGCTGCAAGATATTAATGGTGGCTTCTGGCACTGCCAAGAGTAAGGCGTTGCTGTAATCCCGTCTGGATAAAATTAATCCCTGGATTAGTAGTTTCCTGGACTGAAAAGGCAGGAGAGGGAGAACTTTCCGTACTGCCCGAAGCACACGCCCGCGACTTTCTGGGCATGCGTCCTAAAGGTTAGTTCGGGCTCAAACCAGACCCCTAGGCTTTTGATCTTCTCTTTTGGTAGAGGCAGCTCGCCCATACAGGTCGGCCAAAAGGCTTTGGGCAGGGATGCAAATTGGTGGCCCAGGATCAAGATCTCGGTTTTAGCTCCGTTCAATTTGAGCTTTGAGCCAGTCATCCAGGAGCAGATTCCGGTGAGGCAGGCCGAAAGGTTATCCGAACATCCCACTTGTTGCGTCAACAAGAAGACTAATTGGGTGTCGTCTGCGTAGGTGACGGATTTAATCCCAAAAGGGGCTACCACCTCCTCCAGTGGGGCCATATAAACATTAAACAAGGTAGGGCTCAGAGACGAGCCCTGGGGAACTCCACACTGGAGGGGAGTAGATTTGGACATGACACAATTTTCCCAAATCCTGAATGCTCGTTTATTCAAAAAGGATTCCAGCCATCTCAGGGCTGATCCTGCAATGCCCAGTCTGGCAAGACGGTGGACTACTATTTCATGGTCCACCGTATCAAATGCAGCGCTCAGATCCAGGAGGATCAGAACTGCCGATCCCCCTGAATCTAAGATGCACCTTGCCTCCTCAGCCACCACTGTGAGGGCTGTGTCGGTGCCCTGTCTTGGGCGGAAGCCCGTTTGAGAGTCGCTCAGCAGCCCATTACTTTCCAAGAACCCTGAGAGCTGTTGGTTAACTATTTTTTTCAGCAATTTTGCCCAGACTAGGTAACCGAGAAATCGGGCGAAAATTGGCTAAATCAGCTGTGTCAAGCCCCGGTTTCTTTAGGAGTGTCTTAATTCTAGCCTGTTTGCAGCTGAGTGGAACCACGCCGTTGGTGAATGAGGAGTTTAACAACTCTGTTGCGAGAGGGGCGATGGTGTCTGCAATTTGTTTAAGGATGTACATAGGCGCTGGGTCAGATGGAGAACCACTATTCAGGGAGGATAGCGTCTTACAAATATCCTCCTGGTAATGCGTCTGAGAGCGTCCAACCGGGGGCCAGTGGTCGGGGCTGGGGAGATGTCTTCACCTATTGTGGTGGCAGTCTGTGGTAGACTATTGAGAATTCCTTGTATCTTGATGTCAAAGACCTCCGCTAACTGGTTACACCTTGCTTCAGTACATTCTTGATCAATCATTGGAGCTGGGACTTTAAGAAGTTGCTTAACGATTTTAAAAGTTTCCTTCGAGGAATTGGCAGATAAGTTAATTTTTTTCTCAAAGAATGTGGCCTTAGTTTTCTGCCTTGCAGCTTTATATAGTCTCAGGGCAGACTGATAGAAGGCTTTGCTGTTGACTGACCAGTCTTTCCTCCAGATACGTTCCAACCTTTTACAGGATTTTCTAAGATCTCTAAGTTCTGTGGTGTACCACGGAGATTTAAAAGTACTACTTTTTTGGTGACCATTTTGAGCTCATTACAGTAGTCTAATTTTACAAGAATCAAAGAAGAAATTACCATTTTCCCACTATCCGTGGGAATAAAAGGTAGTATTTTTTGGATTGTTTTAAGCAGAAAAAAAGCTCGATGAGGAGACGGCATTAACCTGTTTCTCGAAGTTCCGTTTATTATCAATAATCACACCAAGGTTCTTAGCCTTGTTAGCTGGAATAGGTGCCGTCCCAAGTTCATCAGGCCACCAACTCTGTTACCAGTTTGGCGAAAAATTGCCAAAAAGGACTACTTTCGTTTTGTCTGAATTCAGTCTCAGACAATGAGAGCTCATCCAAGAGCTGACCTCTGACATGCAGTCCTTGAAGTTTTGCATTGGTGGTAAAGTATTTTTTGATACCAACAGGAGAATTTGTGTATCATCTGCATAAGATGTCAGAGCCAGTCCGTAGAATCTTATAAGTTTCGCCAGTTCAGATACATAAATATTAAAGAGTGTGGGGCTCAAAGATGAGCCCTGTGGGACTCCGCATGGGAGGCCAAAGGGAGGAGACTCGTAGCAGCCCAGAGCTGATAGGAAGGACAAAACCAATGTAAGCGCTTTGTCAGAGAGGCAAATGGAATTTAGACGATTTAGTAAGAGATTGTGGTCGACAGTGTCAAAAGCTGCCGATAAATCGAGCAAAATCAGAGCAGCAGCTCCCCCGTATCCAGAGTTGTTCTGATTTCGTCTGTGGGTTTAATTACGGCTGATTCAGCACTATGTTCTGCCCTAAATCCAAACTGTGTTTCATCTAGACAGTTGTTACTCTGAAGATAGTGACTTAGCTGTTCAGTCATAACTTTCTCCAGTAATTTTGCAGATAGACAGGAAATAGATCTGTTATTATTATGTTCAGTGGGATCAAGGTTGGGTTTTTTCAGTAGTGGTCAAATGGATGCCCTTTTCCAAATGGTGGGAAATATACCCTGAGCAAACATCGTATTAAAGATGATGGTAAGACTGGGATCCAGCATCTCAGGAGCTTGGTTGAAAATGTGGAGGGGAGAGCCTGATTTGGCCTGCTGAATAAGGGTGGTGATCTTTTCGTTTGTGATTAGTTCAAATTTGGAGAAGGTCGAGGCCTCAGCAGAAGCAACATTGGCTGAAATACATTTGGGTGAGTATTAGGGTCAAATATGACATATATTTGCTCCACTTTCTTCAAAAAGTGTTGCGCTAAGGAATCACAAAACTCTTGTAATGGCTTAATTGTGTTTATTTCTAGAGGTCCTGATAATTTCGAAACTACTTGAAAGAGTTCCCTAGTAGAGTTTTTCGCCTCCTTAATTTGTTTAGTGAAGTAGGAGCGCTTTTCTGTCTTTATCAGGCTTTTATATTCAGCCAATAGAGATTTGTAGGTGGAGAATTTGCTGGGGTTGTAGTGTCTCCAGCGTCTTTCCTGTCATCTACATTCTTGTTTCTTAGCCCTGAGGGTTTCCGAAAGCCATGGAGCGGTAAGTGTTTTTCTTTTCGCTGTGTTTTTTATAAGGGGCTAAATTGTCGGCCGCGTGTGAGAGACAGTTATAGAATTGTAATGAGGCTACTTCCACATCTTCCGAAAGCTTATTTGGACTTTTATACAGTTGACCATTAAGCATATTACTGTCAACAAGTTTCCATCTACAGTAGGTCCTAGTAAGTTGCTTCGGACAGGCGACTTTGTCCATGGAAGGATTATGCTGCTCAAAAAAAATAGCTGAGGGATCCGTCCACGTTAAAGGCAAAATCTCTTTGATTGAAATGAACTCATTATTAGTAAAA
The DNA here is from genome assembly GCF_964263255.1 of Lissotriton vulgaris. NCBI lineage: Eukaryota > Metazoa > Chordata > Amphibia > Caudata > Salamandridae > Lissotriton > Lissotriton vulgaris. The sequence goes on along the minus strand of NC_141689.1, from coordinate 711,915,918 downwards.
ATGCCACCAAGGGTGTGCCTGGCCTGATGTGTAGGGCCTGTAACTATTTGTTTTAAACCTGCCATAGTCATGAGTTCAATTAGGGTGACAGTGTTTGGGTCCGAGCTATCTTCGAGATGAAAATTAAATTCACCTAAGAGATGTATTGAGTTCTCCATCACGCACGATTCAAGCAGAGATATAATTGTATTTAAAAATCCTATTTAACTTCGTGGTGGCTGATAAAGTAAGATCCCTATAAAAACAAAGTGGTTAACTATTTTTAAATTAAAAGAGAATGCTTCACGGTCTGGGTTAGGTATGGGCTTGCAGGAAGGATGCTTTTAAGGTGTCATGGTAAATCATTGCAGTTCTACCCCCTTCTTTCTCCGTCCTGTCATTCCTAAATACCATAAAACCTTGAGGAACAGCCAGGCAGAAATCCGGGCCTGCCGTCTTGTCACCCAAAGTTTCGGTAATATAGAGTAAACCTAATCGCTGAGCCTCAATCAACCAGCGATATCTAGCCTATGATTAGGGAGAGACCGGGAGTTAATGAGAGCGAAGCAAGTTATTCTAAACGCTTTTAGCTTTGGTGGCGAGTTGGAGGGGAAAGATACATGGGGTACTAGGTCCGGCTGTAATACGAAGCAACAGATAGGGCATTTTTCCGCTGTCTTTGAGGGTAGTTGGCTAAAATCTAGGCATATACAATATTTGTGCCTGTTTGTCCGAAAGAAATTTAGCTTATGCAGGTCCCTACCACAGTAATGCTGGCGTTCCCTAGGATAAGTGGAAATTTGGGCGGCATCCCTTAGCGGGACGGGCGCAGAAGGGCTTACCATTGGTGCGGCCACGGTGCGCTAGCTGTACGCGTCCGGTTTCCCATATGATCTATATGTTTATATATTCCCTCCGAAGTGCTGAATAGAGCTGGACCGCCAACCACCACTACAAAGACAGTGACCGTCACAGCTCAATCACAAGAAAAAAGAAACACTCTCTCCACTCAATCGAGAGCACTGTGGCGGACTGGAGAGTGAAGAGCTCAGTGCAGGTAGGTAGGGCAAAGTGCAAACCGTAATGTTAAAATTTCAATTTAAAAATGCTGAGTTAGATTAAAAATTGTAAAAGCAGTAAACATAGTACAGAGCGGCGCCTTACAAGAACTTGCGTCCGCTACGCGTCTGGTTTCCCATACGATACATATGCTCCACCCGGAAGTGCTGAATAGAGCTGGACCACCACCAGAAAGACGGCAACCGTCACCACGCAATCACAAGAAAAAAGAAAAATTCTCTCCTCTCAATCAGGAGCACCGTGGTGGACCATAGAGTGAAGAGCTCAGTGCAGGTAGGTAGGGCAAAGTTCAAATAGTAATGTTAAAATTTAAATTTAAAAATGGTGAGTTACATTAAAAATGGTATAAGCAGTAAATGTTGTACAGAGCGGCGCCTTACAAAAACTTGCGTACGCTGCGCATACGGTTTACTAAACGATATATATGCCCCCCCCCCCCCCGAAAGTGCTGAATAGAGCTGGACCGCCAACCACCATCACAAAGTCGGCGACGTCACAGCGCAATCACAAGAAAAAAGAAACACTTTCTCTGCTCAATGGGGAGCACCGTGGCGGACCGGAGAGTGAAGAGCTCAGTGTAGGTAGGTAGGGCAAATTACAGATAGTAATGTTAAAATTTCAATTTAAAAATGCTGAGTTACAATAAAAATGGTAAAAAGCAGTAAATGTAGTACAGAACGGCGCCTTACAAGAACTTGTGTATGCTGCGCGTCCGGTTTCCCATACAATATATATGCTCCCCCCCGGAAGTGCTGAATAGAGCTGGACCGCCAACCACCACCACAAAGCCAGCGACTGTCACAGCGCAATCACAGGAAAAAAGAAACGCTATCTCTGCTCAATCGTGAGCACCGTGGCGGACTGGAGAGTGAAGAGCTCATTGCAGATAGGGCACAGTGCAAATTGTAATGTTAAAATTTCAATTTAAAAATACTGAGTTACATTAAAATTGCTAAAAGCAGTAAACGTAGTACAGAGCGGCACCTTTCAAGAACTTGCTTCCACTACCCATCCAGTTTCCCATACGCCATAAATGCTCCCACCGGGAAGTGCTCAATAGAGCTGGACCACCAATCACCACCACATAGATGGCGACCATCACGGCGCAATCAGAAGAAAAAAGAAAGACTCTCTCCGCTCAATCGGGAGCACCGCGGCGGACCGGAGAGTGAAGAGCTCAGTGTAGGTAGGTAAAGCAAAGTGCAAATAGTAATGTTAAAATTTCAATTAAAAAATGCTGAGTTACATTAAAAATGGTAAGAGCAGTAAATGAAGTACAGAGCGGCGCCTTACAAGAACTTGTGTCTGCTGAGCATCCGTTTTCCCATACGATATATATGCTCCGCCCGGAAGTGCTGAATAGACCTGGACAGCCACCCACCACCACAAAGCTGGCAACTGTCACAGTGCAGTGACAAGAAAAAAGAAACACTCTCTCTGCTCAATCGGGAGCACCGTGGTGCACCGGAGAGTGAAGAGCTCAGTGCAGGTAGGTAGGGCAAAGTGCAAATAGTAATGTTCAAAGTTCAATTTAAAAATGCTGAGTTACATTAAAAATGGTAAAAGCAGTAAACGTAATACAGAGCAGCACTTTAGAAGAACTTGCACGCAATACGCGTCCGGTTTCCTATCCGATATATATGCTCCCCCCGGGAAGTACTCAATAGAGCTGGACCGCCAACCACCACCAGAAAGACGGCGACCGTCACAGCGCAATCACAAGAAAAAAGAGACACTCTCTCCGCTCAATCAGGAGCACCGTGGCGGACCAGAGAGTGAAGAGCTCAGTGCAGGTAGGTAAGGCAAAGTGCAAATAATAATGTTAAAATTTTTATTTAAAAATGCTGAGTTACATTAAAAATGGTAAAAGCAGTAAACGTAGTACAGAGCAGCACCTTACAAGAACTTGTGCCTACTGCACGTCCGGTTTCCTATATGATATATATGCTCTCCCCCGGAAGTGCTGAATAAAGCTGGACCGCCCACCACCACCACAAAGACGGCGACCGTCACAGTGCAATCACAAGAAAAAATAAACACTCTGCTCAATCAGGAGCACTGTGGCGGACCGGAGAGTGAAGAGCACAATGCAGGTAGGTAGGGCAAAGTGCAAATAGTAATGTTAAAATTTCAATTTCAAAATACTGAGTTACATTAAACATGGTAAAAGTAGTAAACGTAGTACAGAGTGACAACCTTACAAGAACTTGCGTCCGCTGCGCATCCAGTTTCCCATACAATATATATGCTCCCCCGGAAGTGCTGAATAGAGCTGGACCACCAACCAGCACCACAAAGCCAGCGACTGTCACAGCGCAATCACAGGAAAAAAGAAACGCTATCTCTGCTCAATCGTGAACACCGTGGCGGACCGGATAGTGAAGAGCTCAGTGGAGGTAGGTAGGGCAAATAGTAATTTTAAAATTTCAATTTAAAAATGCTGAGTTACATTATGAATGGTAAAAGCAGTAAACGTGGTACAGAGTGGCGCCTTACAAGAACTAGCGACCCGTGGCATTGGCGCCCACAGTAAGAATAGATTTCAACTTAGTGTCAAAATGTGTGAGAATACCAGCTTCACAAATTTAATCATATCACAGCAAGATTGTTGACTCTTCCCCCAATCAAAGACAGTTCCTTTCTTTAAGAGTAGCCTTATAATCTCAGTTTTCTGAGAGAATCTCTGCACAAATTTTGAATAATATTCGATGAGACCTAAAAAAGTTCTTAACTGGTCTTTGTCACTAGGTGCAGGAGCTAACTTGATGGCATCTAACAAATTTTCCTTAGGTCTAACCCCTTCTGCGGATATGTCATAACCCAGATATTCCACTCTGTCAACCAAGAATTTACATTTCCCACGTCTAAGTGACAACCCGCCTCTTTTATCTTATGCAGGGCTTGCCTCAGAATAAAATTATGTTGTTCAACTGTACTTCCAAACACAAGAATGTCATCTTGAAAATAAACTATATTGGTCATGTCAACTCTGCTGCTAGATTGCTCTGCCGAGCACCCAAAACTGCATCAACATCCGGGCTGCTGGTAGATCTCCACTGGCTTCCAGTGGAGAAACGGGTTAAGTTCAAGGCCCTTACTTACATGTTCCGTATTAAGCATGCTAAGTCCCCCCGTTATTTGCAGTATCTGGCTTGCCCTTATGTTCCCTCTCGCACTCTCAGATCCGCCACCCAAGAGAAATTCCTAATTCCGAAAGTTAGACTTTCTCGTATGTAAGGGCGACCCTATTCGTACCTCGGCCCCACCTTATGGAACGCCCTGCCATTGTCCCTTCGCATGCAACCAGACCTTCTCTCTTTCCGCAGATCCCTTAAAACATGGCTCTTCAGCTAACAGGTCCCTCCTCCCGTTGCTGTTTTCTTGATGGCACCGGGAAACCCTTGTGGGTAGCACTAGCTGTGCGCGGGTATATAAATGTAAACAAAAAAAAATGTCCTGAAACAGTACACTCAGCATGTGTTGAAAGACGCTTGCTGTGGAACACAGTCCAAAAGGCATTATGGTGCACTGGAAAACTCCCTCCATAGTGATAAACGCTGTTTGTGGCTTGGATTGTTCATGCAGTTTGATTTAGTGATATGCGTGCTTCAAGTCTAATTTAAGGAAATACTTCCCAAAATTCAAGGCCAACATCAGTTTATTTATATTTGGTAAAGGATATGTGGCCATCACCACATTTTAATTGAGTGACCTTAAGTAACTGCAAAACCTAACTTTGCCATCTGGGTTTTCAGTAATGACAACAGGAGATACCCACATTGAGCTTTCAATAGGTTCTATTGCCCCAGATGATACCATATATTTTTGTAGTTTTTTAACAGCCTCTCGAGCCACCAAAGGGATTCTATGCACCTTGTGTTGCACAGGTACTGCACCAGGTTTCAGTACTATTTTGTGAATGTACCCTTCCAAACATCCTAACTCTTCCCTGAGTGCTTCCTTAGCTTCTTCTAGTATATTTCCTAACCCAAAGTCTTCAACAACCATCACCTGAATGGGACCACTATACATAGGTCATATTGGTGCATCCATCCAAAAATGGGTGGACCATCCACTGCCACATAAACCTTTCCTTGTATTGTCCTCCCACCGAATTCTATAGTTGCTTCCATGTAACCCATAAGGTCTATGACATCCCCTTGGTACCCCCTGGATTAAAATCTTTCAGAGATAACTCCACTCCAAACCACCACTGCTTGTCAAACTCCACTTTAGGAATGATGGTATACATAGAACCTGAGTCTACCATCAACTGTATTATTCTCCCATTGATCATAAAATTCCCCTTGGGTCTATTTTTCCTTCCCAGTTCATCTCCAGATCCACCTACACTTAGAATACTGTCTTCTTTTCCTACAGAAAAATTGCTATCCTTCACAATGGCTACTGTCGATTTTCCTACTTGTTTGCATATTGCTGCAAAATGCCCTTTGCAACCACATTTTATACAGGTTTTATCTAAGGCCACACATTTGCGATAATCAGCAGTATGAAAGGCTGTACCACATCTATAACATGACCTAGACGATAGTTTGAATCTTTCCACATTGATTTTAGATTTAAGTACTGCAACCACATCCGAATCATCCCTGGGGACTGTAGCAACATCTATACTTGTACTCTCTTATCTCTCCAATTCACACATGCAAAGCTGAGATTGCTCAACTACTTTGGCAATTCTATTGCATCATTGATAGAAGGATTTTTGGCTGCCCACAGATGTTCTTGGGTCCTTTTGCACCTACAATGGATAATCAACTGGTTACGAACCATTTCGTTTGTCATGGCTTCAAACTTACACTTCAGTGAAAGTTCTCAGTTTGGAGACAAAGTCATCTAGCGATTGACCCTCTACTTGCTGCTGAGTGAAGAATTTATAGCGGTTCATAACAAAATTTACCTCCTTAGCAAACCTGCAATCTTGTTTTTTCTTTGCTTCTGCATAGACATCCTTAATGGGGTCACCATTCGGTTGAGAGGCAAGTGCTAGATACTTACATACGTGTTGGCCCTCTTTCCCTAAGTTATTCAGAAGCAATGCTGCCTTCAGAGAAGCACTAAATCTCTCTCCGTCCAAGGCTTCTAGATATGTTTGGAACATGGTTAGCCAGGCTTCCCACTTAATGGAAAGAGGTCCTGGTCAGGACTAAAAGATCGGGGGAGATACAAAGGCACCATGTGATTGCATGACTGAAAATGAATAGGTGTGAGTGTGTGTCACTGATGAAGAAGTTACCCGAAAAGTAAGTGTGCAAATCACTGGTTCAATGTGACTAACCCTAAACTTAGAGCATGGTGTGCGAGTCACCGAGTGGTAGGTAACAACTTGCAATGTAGATTAGGCTTGTGCTCAAGAATGATAAGCTGTATTTTGCAAAATTTCAAATTACTGTGTGCGAATCACTGAGGAGTAATTTGCAACTCGCATAATAACTGTGCTCCTTTAAGTGTAGGTCAGCTGTCTAATGCTGAAATGTTGATCTCGGAAACAGGTGTGTGAATTCCTGAAAATGAACAAGTGACCAGATGGGTAAGTGTGCCAGTCACTGAACGATCACTTGTAATAGAGTATTGATTGGGGTATACCAACGAAAAATGGCTGCAGGTTGTAATGCCGGAATTCCAGAGGTTGGGAAAGTTTACAAAATGGCCTGCATGTTGGGCTGCCAAATGTGAATTTCGATGGGGGATGAAGGTATGCTTATAAAATGTGTTAGCGTGATGACAGCGTCGCATGTAGTGGAGTGGTTGCTCGTTCCGCTGGGAGCTCGCGCTTTGCTTCATTGGTCACCCTCTAGCCTGTGGCTTGCACATGTGGTTCAGTTTTACTGCAGTCCCCAAAATGCCCAAATCTTGCATTAGATATGTAAGTCCTTCCTGTTGCGAACTTCTGCTGAATATTTTTGGTCTGAGGAGTGAAAATTCAGCATGTAGATGTAGAATCGACTGCACGCCAAATTTGTAGCTATCGGCTCGTCGCAGAGGTGGCTGGTACAACTCATCGCCATATACTTGAAGCAGGTGGATGAAGAAGAGACAGCACTGCAGGTAAAATGATGAATATGCTTTATTCACTATATAGGTTTTCCCCTTGCGACATCCGGTAGTTGTGTCTGCCAGCCAAGCCTCATCTGACTTCACTGGAGCTACACCGCACTCCCAGAAATCTGGAAGCCAACACAAGATTCCACATTCCTCCCTCATGCAAGTGCTAGACAAGTATAACAGTGCACAGTGTATTAATTGCTTCGAATAAAGCCCAAAGAAATTTCGCAAGCACCATGCAATGTAGTTTTTAAAATCCAGGGCCTCATTTTGGCATGGGGCAGCAGAGCACGGCAACTTGATGCGCTGCCCTATGTCAAAGTGAAAGCTGCTGAACCGGCCCCTGCTGCACTGCTGACAAGGACTTACCAATCGACTCGACTTTAGCAGACCAACCAAAGAGGAAATTTGGCAAGCCATCAAAAACCTGAGAAATGTGAAGACAGCAGGACCTGACAAAATTCCTGCAGAGGGACATTGAAACATTAGTAGACATGCTGTACCCCATGTTTGGAAAGATCTAGGAAGAGTAAAAGGTGCCTTCAGACTGGAAGGAAAGGATGTCCTTAGTAACTGCACAATCTACAGAGCGATAACTTTTCTATCAACCACAGGCAAAGTGTTCAACAGAGTCATCCTGAACAGAATGAAGGTATAAGTCAAGGCTCTGTTGTGAGACCAGCAAGCTAGCTCCGCAAAGATAGCTCTTGCACAGAGCAAATTACAACACTACGCATCATCATTGAGCAATCGATGGAGAGACTGTTTGGAAACTCCTCTGCCACTACGATGTGCCAGATAAACTTGCAAGAATCACCAGGAATTTTTACGGGAAACGACCCGCAAGATAGTCTACGGAGGAAAACTCACTGAAGTCTTTCAAGTGAGGGCCAGTGTCTACCAGGGTTGTTTTCTCTCGCCTTTTCTCATCCTGCTGGCCATTGACTAGATCATAAAGACATTCACAGCAAGCAGAAGAAAAGGGATCCAGTGGACACCTTGGACGCAGCTTGACGACCTGGACTTTGCTGATGACCTGTCTCTACTCTCACATACCCATCGGCAGATGCAAGACAAGATACCTTGGTCTCACTATTCATAGGCGAAAAACCAAGATCCTGAAGGCCAACACGGCAAGCACAATTGCCTTCACTCTTGAAGGCGATGCACTGGAAGAGGTAGAGGCTTCACCTAACTGTGCGGTGTCATAGATAAGCAGGGCGGCACAGACCAAAGAAGATCGGGAGCTCCAAGGACCTAATGCTGCAAACCAAGATCAGGCTTTTTAACACCAATGTAAAATCGGCCCTCCTATATGGAGTAGAAACTTGGAAGACAACAGTGACCACCACTTACAAAGTCCGGACCTTCTTCAACACCTGTCTGAGATAATTCCTCCAAATCCGCTGGCCAAATACCATCAGCAACAACGATCTATGGCAGCAGACATTCCAGCTCCCTGCCCATGAAAAAATCCTGAAAAGACACTGAGGCTGGACAGCCCACACCCTTTGCAAGCCTGCATCAAACACCACCAGGCAAGCCCTGACCTGGAACCCTCAAGGGAAAAGGAAAAGAGGAAGGCCAAGAAACACCTGGCCTAGAGGCCTCAAGGCTGACTGCAAGGAAATGGGTTACACCTGGAGTCAGCTTGAAAGAAAAGCCCAGGGCAGAGATGGTTGGTGAGTCCTGGTTGATGGCCCAGGAGAATAGTAGGCATAAGTAAGTAAGTGCATGTAGTCACTGATCTTCATTACTACCTGTGGCCATTGTTGTTCATTGCTGCCTGGGCCATTGAGGCTTTTTACCATCTGGTGCTACTAATGTTTATTACTGTTAGAAATTGATTTCATAGTTGACTTAAGTATGAGCCCTGGTCAAGCAGTAACCACAATCTTAGTCAGTGTAAGGCACAAGCAAACCCCAATAACTTGTGCTCCCCCGAGTAGCTTGGTACAAGACAGTCAAGCTGAATTTAGAGCAATGTGTAAAGTATTTGTGCAACACATCAAACATTAAAACAGTGAAAACAGGGAGGAGCTAAGGGCCTGCACAAGATGGTCGCATAGACTCTCGGCTCCACCGGGTGCGACCGCCGGCCCCGAAATCCTGAATGCCATCTTGCCTCCCGAGCCTCGGAAAGTGCGGCAGAGGTGGAGCGGTGCGGGTGGGGCTTCGGCCGAAGCTTCGGTGAGGCGCCGTTCGGGAGTTGTGCCCGCTCGAAATTCGGGGCCTACCACCAGCAAAGACCGGGGACCGGAGTTGAAAGGCCGGCCGCCCCGGAGTTGAATAACACCAGGGACCCGAAAACAGAAGTGTCCAATCTGGAATGGCGTGAAGGCTGGCTGAGGCTGTGGACTAACTGGCGGGTGAGGCGGTCCGATGCTTTCCCCCCCGCCCCTCCCCTGTGCTGAGTGACCGCCGGTCGGGAGGTCTCAGAAGTGGTATCTACTGAGAAAGACATTGGGGAAGGGTGCATAGCAGCGCGATAGAGGCAGTGGATGTAGTGTGCTGCGAGGGCTGCAGCCCCCCTGAATGAATCCCTGTGCTCTGTGGTGGAATAGGCGAACCTGGGGGTGCCTGATAAGCCCTTCGGTGGATCCTGCTGTTCAGCTTGCCCTTTCTAGTGGCGACATAAAGAGGGACCCGGAGTCAATTGCGCAGACCTGTAGTGCACTAGTGGCGGAGTGGCCCTGCTAGGCCTGGTACACAGGGACGCCCGGAAGATCCAGAGAGAGTCTGCAGAGGAGCCCCTGATGGGTTGGCTGAACTGAAAGTAAACGGCAGATCAAATGTCGGCCAGGCAGGATGGGGAGAAGAACCCCTCGAGATCAGAGAGCCCCTGAACTAACACAATCTAATAAGGTGGACCGCTATACCCAGCCTAAAGCGGGGTCCCCTATGGTGGCCTCTGGGGCGAGACCTTACAAAGAAGGGGAAGTCACGCTACAAGACATTATGGGTGCCATAGACGGAGTTAAGTCCTCCTTGGGTCAACAAATGGAGACTATGGATGCCAAGCTAGATAGGGTCTCTATAGAAGTTAATCTTATACAGGCGGATCTGACTACGGTCAATAAGAAGGTCAAAGCCTTGGACATTAAAACATCTAGTCTGGTTGATGATGTCACCCAGCTCCAGCAGGAAGTACGAGTGTTCCGAACCTCCCATGAGCAAGCAGAGCACAAATTGGATGAGTATGAAAGCAGGGCCCGCAGAAATAACGTACGAATAATTGGTGTTCCGGAGAGATCAGAGGGGCCCACACCTGACCTATTTGTGGAGTAAGCTTGTCACCGTGGAGCGCGCGCACAGGGTGCCCGGGGGACGGCCGAGGCCGGGGGCACCGCCCCGCCCACTGATCGCAAGGATACTGAACTTTCGTGGCAGAGACCTTATCCTGCAGACAGCCAGAGTTGGTGGTCCTGTCCGGATTGAAACGCTGCCATCACCTTCTTCCTGGACTTCACGCAGACAGTACAGAAGCAACGTCGGACTTTTCTGGCAGTTAAAAAGAAACTACGTGATAGAGGCTTGAAATATGCCATGATGTTTCCTGCGCGCTTGAGAGTGGAGGCATGTGGGAAGGTATGGTTTTTCGATAATCCTGACTGACTGGACACTCTCCCTGGTGATGGAGCGGAGTCGTCGGGTCGGGCAGAGGAGGAGACGGGGCTGGAACAGGAGTGAGAATATTCTTGCACCTCTTGTACGCCCTTCTCAGGAACTTGAGCCAGGACTGAGTGGAACCTGAGACTATCCTGACTTTTGCGGAATGGTTGGATTCGTGGCTCGGGGGAGGGGGTTTATTGTTGCTGGGTGGGGTTCTGGGCGGGGGTGGAGGGACGGGATCCTCCTCTAGTTTTTTTTTCTTTCTTTGAAGTGCTAGTGGCGACAGGCCCTCTGCAGTTTTCAGCGGGCAGTTTTGAGTTCCGTGGGCAGGGCAGCAGGGAGGGGGGTAGTTGGGGGGGCATGCTTATGTTTAGTGTTGTTAGACTTATGGTTTCCATCAGCATCAAGTATTGGTCAAAAGGGCAGCGAGTGGGGGGAGGTAAACAGGGCTGGGTAGGCGATGGGGGGTAGTGAAATAAGAGTATTGAGTTATGTTATGTTATGTTACGTGAATTTGTACTGCGCACAGCTGCCCCAGCTAAGGGGCGTTCTGGCGCATGGCAAGGTAACACGCAACAGCCACAGGAAACACAACAGCTAAAGAGAAGGAACCAGGTTAAAATAAGAAGGTTTTAATAGCCTTACGGAAGGAGAAAAGATCCTCCAACAGCCGAATTTCCACCGGGAGAGAGTTCCACAGTTCGTCTGCTTTGACCCGGAAGGAACGACCACCAACACGGCACAACTTATATCGAGGGGTGATAGTAAGAGCTTGGCCCAAAGATCTCAGAGGCCGAGTGGGGACGTACCAGGACAGGAGGTCCGTAAGAATTTGAGGAGCTGTACCCTTTAGAATCTTAAAGGCCAGGCACAGTACCTTGAATTGAATTCTGGCCCTGACTGGCAGCCAGTGCAACGCTTTCAAAGTACTGGAAACGGGGCAGGATCTAGGAAGACCAACGATTGCTCTAGCGGCAGCGTTCTGCACGCGTTGGAGGCGGGTGACTTCAGCCAGGTTAGCCCCCATCAGGAGAGAGCTGGCATAATCCAGGCGCGATATAACAGTCGCCTGTATTACCAACTGCCGGGTGCAGGGTCGAAGAACTTCAGGACTGGTCGCAGAGCCCGGAGGATTCCAAAACAACAGGCAACCATTTTCTTCGTGTGCCCCACAAAACAGAGAGTGGGATCCATCCACACTCCCAGGTTTTTTAATTCCGTCACCGGAAGAGGGGCCGACCCAAGCTCCGAAGGCCACCGCCTGTCCCCCCAGAGATCCGCCCTTCTACCGACGATCAGGATCATGAATGTTAACGGGCTGGGGACAAGATCAAACGTAGTGTAGTCCTTCAGTTTCTCAAGAGACGGGCACCTGATGTGGTACTACTCCAGGAAACCCATTTGGTTGGCAATTCATGTAAGGCAATACACAGAATGGGTTATAAATTGATCGCACATTCGGGGTTCACCTCGGGGTCGAGAGGAGTGGGTGTGTTGATGCGGAACTCGTTCCCGCTGTCCGTTACCTCTGTGTGGGAGGACGAAAGAGGTAGATATGTTGGGGTATCGGGCCAATGGGAGGGTCGTCAAGTCACTTTTCTTTCCGTATATGCTCCACCTGGGCTTCAGGCCCTGACTTTGGCAGACCTGGGATCGGTCCTCCTGTCTCTCCCGGTGGGTCTTTTGCTGATGGGAGGTGACTTTAACGCCGTTGTATCAGGAGATATGGACAAATATCCCCCTTGAGTTCAGGGGAGGGCGGTGTGCTGGTTACCTCACTTTATGGAAGCAATGGGTCTTGTGAACTGTTGGAGGATGCGGCACCCAAACCAGAAGCAATACACATTCCATTCAGGGGCGCATAATAGTCTGTTGCGACTGGACTGTTGTCTAGTCCCTGCAGCTGAATCCATGTATGTGGCGGAGGTCAGCCATTTGGCCAGAGGGATTTCGGACCACTCTCCATTATGGGTCCATGTTATAGTACATCGTGGCTCGGCACGATGAGTGGCCCCTATCAGTCCTTGGTATTTGCGGTGCCCCACGGTTCGTAAGGAACTCCTGGTCCAGCTAGAAGAATACTTTGTCCTAAATGAGGGGTCTGTTGCTTCATCCATATCCTTGTGGGAGGCGTTTAAGACTGTGGTAAGGGGGCAGGCGGTGTCATTGATAGCAGGAATAAAGAGAGAGAAGCAGAGGGAGGTGGTGGAAGTGGAGACTGAGATAGAGCGACTGGAAGGAGAAATGGAGCAAAAAGGGATGCAGGACGGACTCCATCATTTAAGCCTTAAACAACATGATTATAAGGCGCTAATCTCAGATAGGGTGAGAGCCATTGGTAGGGAACAGCAAGGTAGGCTCTATGACCTAGGGGACAAGGCAGGAAAACTTATCACTTGGCTGGATAGGAAGGAACTGGCTTGCCGTCTTGTCCCTGAGTTGATTACTGAGGAGGGCGAGGAGGTAATAGATCCTCAGTGTATAGCGGACGAGTTCGCCAAGCACTTCTGTACTGTCTATACTTCGGTCTCGTCTAGACTGGAGGCAGACTCTCACCGATTGCTCCGTGATCTGCAGCTCCCACATCTTTCCTCTGAAGATAAGAATTTCATGGACAGTGACATTACGGTGGATGAGGTCGCCATGGCTATCCGTTCTATACGCTCTGGTAAGGCATCAGGCCCCAATGGTCTCCCTATAGAACTGTATAAGCTTGGGCCAGACCGCCTGGCACCTTATTTAAGAGAAATGTTTCTGGAGTCCAGAGAGGTGGGGACCCTTCCGAGACACCAGAGGATGGCTTCAATAGTTATGATACATAAAGAGGGTAAGGTTAAGACCAGCTGTGCCTCATATAGGCCTATTTCCCTGCTGAACGCAGAACCCAAAATTCTGGCCAAGATATTGGCCAACAGGCTGATAAAAGTCATCACTGAATTGGTCCACCCTGATCAATCTGGCTTTATGCCTCGTAGAAACACAGCTCTGAATCTACGCAGATTGCATGGGGTTTTGGCCAGGGCACGGACGATACGAGAGCCGGCTGTAATTGCGTCCCTAGACGCAACAATGGCTTTTGACACTGTCGAATGGCCATATTTGTGGGCGGTGTTGGCCAAGTTTTGGTTTGGTCCTGGATTTATTGACTGTCTGCGCCTGTTGTATTCTGAACCCTTGGCGCAAATAGTAGTGAACAATAAAGTTTCAGCCACCTTTCTGTTGGGGCGTGGTACCCGGCAGGGTTGTCCGCTGTCCCCTCCCCTTTTTGCGCTGGCAATAGAGCCTCTGGGTGCCTGGATATGCTGGGAACCCTCGATTAGGGGGCTGAGGTGGTCCCCTGAATGGGAGGATCGTAACTACCTATACGCGGATGATATTTTGTTGTATCTGACCTCCCCGCGCAAGTCTCTCATGGTAGTTTGTGATGTCCTTGCCTCATTTGGACGCAACTCTGGTCTCTCTATTAATTGGAGCAAATCAGTTTTATTTGTGCTGAGCGGGGACTCTATGGTACCCCCTAGGAGCTGTCCTGTACAACTTAGTGAAGACGGCTTCAAATATCTGGGAATTTTTGTGTGTCTGGATCCGTCGGTTCGGTATTCCCCTAACCTTCTTCCTCCTCTTGAGCGGCTCGGGAGAGACGTATCTAATTGGAAGAAGCTTCCTCTGTCATTATTAGGCAGGGCAACATTGTTTAAAATGATGGCTCTCCCATGCTTTCTATACGCCTTACAGAATTCCTTAGATGTAGTGCCCTCAAGCTATTTCCGTGAGATTGAGGGGCTACAGCGAAGTTTGCTCTGGGAGGGGCGGCCACGCATTGCATTGCACAAGCTTACTCTTTCATGGTATGATGGTGGAATCGCCCTGCCGAATATTAAACGCTATTACTGGTCGGCACATTTGGCTGCAATTAACCACGGTACGTATGGCCGGATTGACGATCCCCGATACGCCATGGACAGGTGGTTGCTTCCCGGTAATAATTAAAATAGAGCCTTATATTCTCGGCCTAATAAAATGCAGTTAACAGGGCCTACCAAACATTTGGTACATGTGTGGCATGTCGCAACAAACTCCGTGGGCTGGAGAGATAGAGTGACTATGGCTACCCCGCTGTGGGACTCTGGGAGCCTTGGTAGGCTCTGGAAGACAAAAGGCTTCGACAGGTGGGATCTCATTGGAATCTCCTCTGTCAAGGATATCTGAGGGAAGGGGGATATTAAATCATTTGAAGAGATGCAGAAAGAATATAAGCTTGCACCCGCTGAATATTTTCGATACGCGCAGATTCGGCATGCTCTCCTGTAAGCACTACCCGGTGGTGCTGAACCCTCAGAGCCTTCTCCCCTGGAAGATAGGATACTCGATGGGCACTTGCCTGATAAGACGATCTCTCTCATTTATATGAAATTGATCAATCATAGGTTCGACTCTCTTGGGGCACTGAGGGACAAGTGGGTGGGGGTCGGGCTTGAGTTGGACGATGAAGACTGGCAGGTAGCAGTGAGGCTCATAAATCAAAATCCCTGATTTAAATAAACCTTAAAACAGCATCAAGGGCTTGAGAGTAGGACATGTACCTGTCCCTGACTGTATAACAGATCTGAAATAAGATTGCCTACATCATAGCAGAATCTAGACTGCTCCTCTTATTTTATCAATTGTGGCCTATAAGACAGCAGAGAATGAGGGGGGAGGAATGAGGCTGGCTGCTGAAACGTCTCCTTTATTGCATTGGCATGATGTCAGAAATGACCACAGTTATGACTGACAGTGCTTCACTGGCTGAGTCCTAGGTAGAAATTAGAACAATATTTTCTCCAGAGTACCGTCACTGACACTGGGCAGCTCTTTCATAAGTCTCAGCCTCCGTACTTGAGTCTGTGTTATCTCAGTTCACTTGTCCAGTGAGAGACCTTCCATCTCCATCTTCAAACCCTCCTGAGCGCTTGAGAAGAGTAACATGGAGGCATATTTATGGGAGCCTTGCATCGCGTTTGCACTATGCAATGTGGTACATGCACAATACAATCCTCTAAGTCAGATTTATGAAGCCACGCAAAACCACTTTGCATGGCTCTGAGCGGACTCATAAATCTGGAGTAGCACTACTCTGCCCGTGCCACAAATGTCATAAATATGTCTAATAGTCTTTGATGTAGTTGTTGCGATTTTGGACAAAGAAAAGACCATTGGCTCTGATAGCCTCCTATTTTATTATATATATAAACACATACTGGGTCTCTTTCAGATACAACTGTGCACAACAACCCAATCAACTTGTTGCCCTCCTACCTCCTTGTGTAAAGCCATGTTGCCCATGTCCAGTAAGGAGGCAATGCACATAGCATCATATCGCTCGATGTTGATGCTGGATCTAAACGTAAAATATTGGATAAAATCTTAGTAAACAGAATTTTTGACTGTGTAAGACAGCAGTCCACCCCATCCAGAACAAGTTCATCCTCTGGTGGATATAATAGTCAACTTCTATCTCATAAGGCGACAGTTTGGGAAACCCTTCCATCGCTCACTTCATTGGATCGCAAAAACGTGCAATACAATATACAGAAAGTGAAAGGTTTTACTGTACCCAACATTAGGCACTGAGTACTAAACAGAGCAATTAAATCAATGGCCTGTAGAATTCTTACCAAATTCGAACAATGGTTATTGTCAAGCAAAAAACATTAACGATTAAGTTCAGACATAGAGAAATTACTTATGCAAGGTGTGCTTAATTTGTAAAACAATCAATGCCATGACTCTCATCAGGAGTCACTGCAGTTCGAACCACACACTGCCTCTGCTATGCTGCCAGTGATAGTGACAGCACACCTACTAACCATCAGACTCCTACAGGAGTAACAATTCGGTCTATTTCAGGCCCCCAAAATTATAAGAATGGCTTCGGCAGGAGGTAATAGTCAGAACTGTTGCTGTGGTCATCTCTAAATTAGCTAGACAGTGCCACCTTGTGGCAGACTGTCACAAGCGCCAGTGACAATTAAGTGCAGCTGCCATCTACAAAAACCACCACCTCAAATTAAGCACTACGCAAAAATCTTGACCAACCAAAAGGCAGAGAAAATTGAATTACAATTCAAAGGATGCCTTCGAAGGATGCACTGGCTGCTTAACCTCTTTGTGGTGCCACGTCAGTGTGCCTCCTGATGGCCCCTTGCATCCATACTATGGTGTGTGCACATAGGCAAAGTATTTCCCTTATTTACACGGGTATATGCCCCCATGCAAATGAGGGAAGACCCCCTTAAGATAGCAAAGATGCTGTATGCGAGCCAGCCCTATGTTTATCGCAGAAGGGGGGCGCACGAGCATCTGTGTCCCTTTTGTAATGCTGCAGTGCACCCACCCCGCAGACTCATCCCTGAGTCATAAAAACCCCTTGCTATCAATATTCTCTAACCATGCCTGAGCCCTAAAAACTCCTTATTACCACTAATCAATACCCACACCTTTACCCTAAAACTAATTACAAAAATGGTGCAACATCCATTCCTGTGCCCTAAAAACGTACCAGTAACCCAGTGCAATAATCATGCATGCTCCCAAAATATTTATTATAAACAGTGGGTGGCAATATCCACTGTGGTGCCCTAAAAACTAATAAGTAACTTAATGCAACATCTGTCCTTGTACCCTAAAAAGCAGTCAGGAGTCCAATGCTATACTCATCCTTGTGACCTAAAATCGAATCAGTAATCCTCTGCAACACCCATCCTGTGCCCTAATAAATATTCAGTACCTCAGTGTAATACTCATCCCTGCGCCAAAACATAATCACTAATCCATGTAATACCCATTCCTGCACCATAAAATGTTATTATTAAAACAATGCAACACCCATTAATCATCATATAAAACCTAAAAAACACCCACATATTTAGGCAGTAGATTTTCAAACATTTTGTGCTGGTAAGCGTCACTTTTGTGACACTAACCAGCACAAAATTATGCTAGTTTCAGAAAGAGCATTAAGACCTGGCTCTTTAACAAATAACTCTCTGTAACCCTTAAGCGAAATTTTGTGGTCAGCAAACCTGTTGTCGGCGCCGGGAAACCCTTTTTGGGTAGCTGTGCGCCATACAAATGGAAAAAATAAATAAATAAATAAATAATAAAATGTTTTTTTTACCAATTTACTTTCCAGCACAAAACATGTTTTAAGCTGGAAAGTACCCTACAAGTAATGTGAAGCAGTGCGAAGCATTGCTTTGCGTTACTTAGTGCCAAGGGAGTGTTACATGGGTATTAAATGGGCGTTCATATGCAACCAACCATGCTTTTGATGCAAAACCCTATCTACAAACAATTGTAGGGTGGGTTTAGTGCCAAAAGTTAACACCATTTGAAAGGAGGCATTAAGAGGAGAAATGTTTTCCTTTCTCCTTTCTTTTCCTACTTTGCATGGGTGCTGAGGTGTGCAGCACACATACAAAGTGCAGAAAGTGTTTAAACTTGTCTGGGCTAAGTATTTTGTAGAGGAAAGGTACCCTTTGTGTACAAAACCTATGCTAGACTCTGGCCCGCACCTCAGAGCCCGTGCAAGGGAAAGGGGAGGAGAGAGCCATATCTCTGTAGATATGGAGCTCTCCTGCTCCCTTGCTGTCACGCAATGCTGCACAGCCTCTTTGTGCTGCGTTGCGTGCTTTTTTTGAAAATCTGGGGGCATATTATCAAGGGGGTTTATCTCCGCTTTTTTGGCTTTAAAAGGCAAGAAAGCGGAGATAAAATTATCTCCCTATTACCAAGCTGTCGCTAACACCAGTTAGTGACAGCTAAAAGGAGATAGCGACCATTTTGGGCCCCGCTTTGCATGTCAGTGATATTTATCACTAATGACATGCAAAGTGGGCGTGCCAAGATGTTAGCGACTGGAAACAGTCCCTAACATCGCTATCTCCTATTACCAACTTTTGGAGATATTCGCGCTAAGCGCGAATATCTCCAAAAGCTAACACCTGCCCTGAGCAGTTCTTAGCCATGTTATCCAATGGGAGGTGGATAACATGGCTAAGAGCATTTGCTCGATAATGCATGAATATCGCTGACTTTTCAGCGATATTCATGCATTGCGGCCGTTTTTTATCGCATTTGCGATAAACCTTGCTAATAGCAAGGTTTATCTGCGATAAAAATCGCCGATGTGCGGCGATAAGTTTTGTCTCTAAACAAGTTAGAGACAAAAATTATCGCTAGTTGTTGGTAATATGCCCCTCGCCCTTAATATTTAAACGTCCCTCTTAAACTAAAAAATAACAATATAATCACAAACAGATGAACAAAAATATTAGTTATATTTAATAAACAGTTAAAGCAACTAATAAAACACATTACTTAAAAAATGGCATTATTAATGTAGTTTAAAAACGTACATATTAAAAAATATATAAACAGATTTAACATTCAATCTAACAATATAAATATAACAAATAAATACATTAAAAGCACTTAACAACAATATTATTATAAAACATTTACGTTTTTGATATTTAAAACCAATATAATTGTATAAAAGAGGAAAACAATCTACTTTTCAATGATAGTACTTACCTCAATATAATGTTACTCATGATACTCTAGCTTCGATATTTAGTACCATCGGTATTCAGACTTTGATATTAAGGGTGCACATGCTCTACAGGACGTGTTTCAAAACCCGGTATACGTATCAACTTT
The DNA here is from genome assembly GCF_964263255.1 of Lissotriton vulgaris. Classification (NCBI taxonomy): domain Eukaryota; kingdom Metazoa; phylum Chordata; class Amphibia; order Caudata; family Salamandridae; genus Lissotriton; species Lissotriton vulgaris. The sequence continues at coordinate 711,896,478 of NC_141689.1, read as the reverse complement.
GACAGCCCTCGTTATGTTGTCCCATGTATGAAGAAACAAACCAATATTTCAATGACGTGCAATCTATCCATCTGCTTCAAGCCCAACTTGTCTGTTGAAATTTCAGAGTACATTTTGTATGTGCTTCACCTTTGGCTCTGTTAACTTCATAGAATCTTTTCCTAACTCAACATGGCTGTGTTCTCTGGCCTGTACAACGTTGGACAACCAGTCACCCTACTCACAAAGGGACAGCACACAACACCACGAACTGCTTCATTTGCATGTGGCAGAGGCTAGGCACTCTCTTGTATAGACCCGACAAACGTGTCTCATCAACATAGGTCAGTGCTGTGTCACTCTTCAGGTACCCACAATGCTCCAGTGACCCTCTGAAGCTAACCTCCGGGGCCCTTGAACATAGCATGTCTTCCAGCTGATCCATCTTTCATACCGCTGGCCACTCTGCTTCTCGAACTCTTGCAGTGTCCTTCACCGGGTGAGTGTAATTGTCCTTTTGTTGTATAATGTGGCCTGCTTGCTTTGTAGCCAGAGTATACATTAACTGCTTCAATTAAAGTACTCTGGTTGGACGACAGGTTCATATCCTTGCCCACGACACCTCGCCAGCACTTGTAAGGATGACAGCATCACCAATGTTCTCAGTATAAAGTATTTTGTTCCAGGATGGCGACCCACCAGAACAGGCAGCTGGAAGCAACTGCTCCACTTTAGAACTTTGCAGTCAATCCCACACCAATACTCTGTGATGTAACCCCCTGGCATAGCCACATTCCTTTCCAACTGCATCTTATCAAGAACAGTAGGACTGCCCCTGCCTGGCATAAAAAAAGCAGATCTGTGACAATCTACACAATGCTTGGAACCATAAGTGTAGAGCACGTGGTCCAATAAGTGGAGTATCCTTAATAAATACACCATCAGAACCTGATTAGGCTGATCTTTAAAGCCCAATAGGGCTGATCTGTTAGAGCAAGGGAAGACCAAGGTACAGACATGATAAGAACAGACGTTGAATGACATTGCAGAAGGTAATGCATCTTAAAATCAAGTAAAGCATGCACTTCTGGCATGCTTAGCACGTGTGAAACAAATGTTTGTGGCCATTATTATGGTTTATTTGTAATCTGTATGTCTCACCCATGTATGTATGTTACACCACCACAACAAGTGTTTCACACGGTGCTAAACTTGCCAGAAGTGCATGCTTTTCTTGATTTTAAGATGCAGTACCATCTACAATGCCATTCAACCTCTGGTTGTATCATGTCTGTACCTTGTTATTTCCTTGCTCTAACAGGCCAGCCTTGTTAGGCTCTAAAGGTTGCCTACTAGCACTTTTTGGAGCATGTATGCTGGACCGCCATGCGCTCCTGGGCCCCCTTTGTTGTAATTGGTCGAAATCTAGGCCTCAGTAAAGTTCGACGGGCGTGTAACAACGCGGGACAACAGAGTAATAAATGTGCTAGTTTCCGTTCTGTAGTTACACAGACGAAAACAGGTGACAATTTCAAGTGTTGTCCAGGTTGGGTCCAATTGGATTGGAAGCAGAACTAGTCTGGCTGACAGAAATTGTTTTAGTGCGTGTTTACCTTCTGCCTGGTGAATTGGAGTTTGGCTGAGTTGTTCAGTTGTGGCGCCGTTAGACACTCTTGTGGGGCTTTGGCTAGGAGAGCTTCCGTGGCCAGTTCTCGTGAGTGCTGATACAGTTGTTTCCTTATTGCAGTTTTAATGCTTGTATAGCTGATTGTATGTGTGTCCCAGTTTTTTACTGCAAGTTGCAGATGTTCCATTGTTGCGGCTTGATTAGTGGACCAAGGGTTGTTAGCACTTGAGGAAGTTGTTTATATGGATGCCTTCATGGTGTTGTCCGGCCGCCATTGCCTGGAAGTAATAATTTCAAGGTTTTGTTGAACTAGCCCGAATTCCAACCCAATCAAGGTTTTTTCATGTACTGTGGTAGATGGAATAGCTTCTTGAAGGCTGTGCACTGGATCTTTTCTAGCGTGGTTGCCAGCATGCCTGGAAATGTTTGCTGGGTGCGGGGAGCAGTTTGGCAGACACCACCCCTCCGTATGGCAGTGGTCGTTGGGCTATCGAGGGTGGTGGCATTTAGTTTGCACAAACTGTACATGACTATTCCTGCCTTGCTTTTCATTTTGTTTAGGTGCAGGGCCGATGTCATAGTTTTGCTTAGCCAAGCTCTCAGATAAGTACAGTTTTGCACACAGTCCAGCCTCAGTAGCCCCAGCCATCATCTAGTGAGCCTCTTCTTTGGATGTTTCACAAAAATCACTACCTTTGTTCTGCTGTCTATCCTGTGAGTTTCAGTCGAACCCAGGTCCTCGTGTATAAAGACAGAATTGCTCGGAGCAGCTTGGGGCAGAGGTTCCACTTCTCCAGTTTCTCCCATTAGGCGTTCCGGACCGCTCCATCAAAAGCTGCTGAGTAGTCGATGAAACATGCAAACACGGGGAGTGATGCCTGAGTTGCTGCTTGAGGGGCAAGATAGGAGAGGGCGACTGTGTTATCCACGGTTGATCCTCGCGCACACAACCCTGTTTGGTAGAAGGGATAAGCCGCCTGGGTCTTCCCATTGTGTTAGCTCCTGGAGCTGTATGCTGGTGTATCGTTTACCCTCGATGACCAACAGGGCTATAAATTGCTAGTTTCTTGGCTCAGTGTTGGCACCCTTCTTAAATATGGGCTGAGACTCAGGAACCTTTCCAGAGAGCCTGCATTCGGCATACAGTGGCACTAGAATCAAGGCCCAAAACTGAGTTTCTTCTCTGAATAATGACCTGGGAAGACCATTAGGGCCAGGAGCACCGTCCTTTTAGATCTTCTTCAGGACTTTGCGGATAACCAGTTCGCTCTGTGGTCGGGATTCCCCAGTAGATGATTTCATGGCTTTGTTGGTTGCATCTTCATCCTTAATCGAAGCTTGGTAAGTAGGGTGGCGTTTGCCTCTAGGCTCGGAGTAAAGAGATATAACATGTTTAATTCATTCCCCTGCTTGAACAGAATTCCCACTACTTATGTCCCCATGGCATATGACATTGATATGTTGCCAGAATTGCTCATATTTATTCACCGCTATCAGACCAAAGATTTTCGTCCACTTGGCCTTCTGTACTTTCCTTCTGTGCTTCCATAGTTCGCGTTTTCTCGCAGCCGAGCATAGCTGTTCCCTTGAGCTGGTGGTATTCAGTTTCCTCTGTGCCGCCTGTATGGATCTTAGATGCTGCGCGATGCCCGCTGTTCTTAATTTCCTATACTGGAACTAGTGTGAGTGCTAACCGTAGAGGGAGAAGGACAGCCCGGACCAGCTTGATTTCCAGCTTTCAAACTTCCCTTTAGATGCTGCTGTCCATTTGATCCTCCACATGAGTTTATATTGTTCTTCACCATTATTGATCCCAGCAGGGCTTGGCGATGTTGTGTTTTGGCCGAGGCATCTAGCCTTACCCACAGAGCGACGTGGTCACTCTCCTTTTGTTGGATCACCTTGTGGGTAGTAATGCCGTTACTTAGGCACTGACTGAGGAAGAGCTGTTCGATGGTGGGTTGGTTATTGTAGGAGGGAGCATAAATTACCCATGGGTGAATTGCTACCGCTATTTTCTGAGCTAATTTAAGATTATAAGATTGCAGGAAGTCATTAAACATTGCTGATTTATTGTTCTCTTTGAGACCTGCATCTTCTGCCCCCATTCAGTGTATATTGAAGTCCCCCAGTAACATAATTTTTGAACCAGGGTTCTGTTTCTTTTAGTGTTTTTGAGCTGCTGGATAATTTGATCCAATTGTTTCTAAAGTGTGCATTCCATGAGTGTAGAAATAGACATTGGTTATGAGTATGGTTGGGCGGCCGCCAGTACCTGTGATCCCTTTTGTAATGCCTGTGTGAAACATTTCTGACTGGCTGTTTAGGTCCGTGTATGTCAGATTTACTGAGTTTGTATGGTGAGATCCCGTTCAATGGCCTACCAAAAAGATGTGTTTTTTTTACAGGTTGGTAGAATTCTGCCTAGCCGCCTAGCAGCTTTGGAGAGAGTGCCCATGTCTCCTGTAGCAGATAATGTCCGCTGTATCAAGAAGTGCAAGAGACCCACTTTGTAAGAATTTGCGGCCATATTATCGAGAAAGGGCGATACATTATTGCCGCTTTTATCGGCAGGAAACTGCCGCTAAAGCGGCGATAATGGGCTTGATAATATGCCCTTGTAAATTTCCATAGAAGCCCAGGTTCTGGTGTTAATCTGGGCTTCTATGGGAATTCACAAGGGCATATTATCAAGCCCATTATCGCTGCTTTAGCGGTATTTTCCTGCCGATAAAAGCGGCGATAATGTATCGCCATTTCTTGATAATATGGCCCATGGTAATTACTGCCACATTCATGATACCACGTTGATGGCATTTATTTGACCTGCCATGTGGTTAAGTTTCAGTCTCCCTGTGCTAGGAATAGACTGGTTTCCTTTGGCCAAGACTTGCTGTGACCCAGCCCCAGTAGGTGGCATCCGGTGTGTGTAGGGATGCACTGCCATTGGTGGTGAAACGTGCACGGCCACTTCCTGGTCATTTGACCTGCACTGGATGTGTAGGTTTGCATAGTTGCTTGGGGCCTCATACCTTTTTGTCCCTTCTCTGAGACCCTTCATGGGACTAGGTTTGTGTGGGGCTCATAGTAAATGCAGGTATTTTTCTCCTTCCATCGCCCTCATGTGACTTCCCTATTCCGTGAACTGTGCTTTCTCCTTCAGCACCTTTATGAATGTGTTGGCATCCTGCCAGCTTAGGATGGTGGGCTCTTTCCCTGTATCAGAGAGAGTTCTGTCGAACTGTATCTGGGTTATGTTGTTACCCGTAATGGGGTGAGAGTTGGAATGTGTTGTAGCAGTGTAAGAATGTTTGTTCTTTTGAGAATGTCCATGTTGCAGCTAGATGTATAGTGCAGGATGAACATTATTCTCTGGGGAGGGCCTCCGTCAATGGCGCTAATACTTGATGTTGCACAAATCGTGGGGCGTCTTGTTGGTTCCCCAGATTGTCTTCCTGGGGGGAGGGCATGAATTGCGTTAGTGAGAGAGGTTCTGACGTTCTTTGCGATAAGTCCCTTGTATCCAGTGCATCCCAATTTCTTATTCCCACCTCGCCGGCCTCAGAGTCCTTCCCTGGTGCATCAGGTCATACTGCATAGTCTCTTCTACTGACTTTCATTGTTCCCAAGCTGGTTTGTTCTGCTTCACGTTTCTGGGCGAGCGTTGCTGAGCATGTACTGTTCAAAGATGGCATTGGAGGAGCCCTCGGGTTGCTGATCTGAATTGGCCTCGTGTTGCTTCCCTTATATTGCTTCAGGGGACGGGTATGGGCTTCCCGTTCTTGTACTGCCCCAGAGACGAACAATCTGCAGAGTCCGGGAGTTCTCCAATAATCATCGAGGGGTGATAGCCCCGTGGTCGGTCTGGGCCGCCTGGGTGTCGGTTGGCTGAGTTGTTAGTGCAAGGGGAGTGTTTACCTCTTCCCTGGGCAAGGAGTGGTGGCCATTCTGATCCTGAACAGCTGATGAATGGATCTGGCCAGTTGCCGCTTTGTCGGCCATATTTGCTTCTTTTGTGGCACCATGGTGCTGTGCTCCCATTTTGATTATTGGGCATAACTGAGCGGTTGGCCCAAGGATGCTTGGTGGCTGCACTTCTTTCCGGGCGTTGTCAGGGCAGGCCTCCTCCTGGGTTAACAGTGCGACTATTCTCATTGTTAGCTTTTTTTTCCTGCTTCTGACAATTCCTTAAGTGTGTTTTCTCTCTCCAAATAAGGGGGTTCGATGCTGTAGGAGAGGCCTCTTCCACCTCATAGCTCTGTGCTGTACTGTCCGTGTTGAGTGTCCCTTCGCTGTCTAGTGCTACTTTGTTAACCTCAGGGGTCACTGATTGTTTGATGATCGGATGATGCTGGGCTAGGTTAGGCTGACTCTCTTTCTTCATTTCCCGTTTGTGTAGATGAACATGTTTTTGGAGTAAGGTTCAGTGGCGAGTGACCTTTGTCTGTCTTGCGGACACCTCCCCTGTTGGACCCTGTGGTATAAGAGCAGAGCCGTCTGTCGTTTTTTGTTTTCAAGTCAGCTACTAAGACAGATAGAAGTGAACCTAATTTGTATTCAATGTCAAGGCACGCACATAGTTCCATTATAGGGACAAGACCCCACCCACACCACGGCAGAATAGGCATGCATGAATGAATACACAACACAACTTTTTGTTTGGAGAAAATATTGCTGCAGGTTTATTCCATACAAAAGTATGCAAATACGGTGGGTTATCGTACGGGCGATCGAAGTGCAGGCAGCTGTACCAACCTATGCTGTCCTGCAGACCTGATGAGCCAAGCACTGTGGAAATCCCAATCAGCGCTACCCCTTTAGGGGTGATCCCCTTACTGGATCACGTGACACATTGGTCCCTTATTACTCACGCCCCTTTCAGGGCGGAGCGTAGCAAGGCAAGCCCCCGGTTGTTCAGGCCCACAACCGCCCGAAAGACTAACAGGGCGCCAAAGTCATTGTTCCCAGACCCTCCCCTGAGGCTCCTGGGATTTGGCTCTGGCACCCCATTTGTGCTCTTGCAGAGGTATCCTTCTGTACCCAAACTGCTTCTAGATCACCCTGTAACTCCACCTGCAACGACAAAGAAAACATTACAACGTCCTCTGTAGTTCGCCTGCCTGTCCCATGCCGGGTACGCGGTAGGGTGGGAGACGCTGTGACAGGCAACAAAGAGGCTCTAAAATGGAGGGGGGAGGCCTTAATATCCTCCCCATCCCCCGGCACGCCGGACATGACGTGTCTGGCACGCCCTGTGAGGGGACTACTCCTGGAGTCCTGCAGTAGAGAGTGGGTGTGGGGAAGCGCCCAAATGCAACTAAGGGGGGGCCGTCCTCTGAGGTGGCCCCTTGCGGGGGCCGAGGGCAGCCGCATAGTTCCATTATAGGCGCAAGACCCCACCAACACCACAGCAGAATAGGCATGCATGAATAAACACACAACACAACTTTTTGTGTGGAGAAAACATTGCTGCAGGTTTATTCAATACAAAAGTATGCAAATACGGGGGGTTATCTTACGGGCGATCCAAGGGTAGGCAGCTGTACCAACCTATGCTGCCTTGCCCGCCTGATGAGCCAAGCACTGTGGAAAACCCAATCAGCGCTACCCTTATAGGGGAGATCCCCTTACTGGATCACGTGACACATTGGTCCCTTATTACTCACGCTCCTTTCATGGTGGAGCGTAGCAAGGCAAGCCCCCAGTTGTTTAGGCCCACAACCACCCGAAGGATTAACGGGGCGCTGACGTCATTGTTCCCGGACCCTCCCCTTAGGCTCCTGGGATTTGGCTCTGGTACCCCATTTGTGCTCTTGTAGAGGTATCCTTCTGTACCCAAACTGCTTCCAGATCGCTCTGTAACTCCGCCACAGCTCTGGAGGTGGCCCAGTTACCTAAAGAGCCCCCCACCAACGCAGCTATATTCTCACTTGCCACCTGCAATTGCCTGGGCCTCATTCATGTCTAGTAAGAACAGTTTCATGCCCACCTGCGCCAGGTGCACTCCAACTTTGTCAAAATAACCTTTGGTGTTCGCCCGGCATAGCCCATGCCTGCTGAAGCCAAAGCCCCTTGCTCTGTGAATTTACGCATGGAGCGGGTTATCCTTCTCTGGGAATGTACCTGTGCCTCACATGAACTGCAAGAAGGTGATGGCTTCCCAGGAGGGAGCTCTCTTAAACGTCGCTAAATTACCCTGCAAGCTGAATGAGGCTCCCGGATCACTGAAATAATATCGAGGGACAAAATATCGACTTGCAAAAATATCGTGGACAAAATATCTACAGACAAAATATCGAGTTTGTATCTACAAACAGGTAAGTACAAAAATATCGAGTACAAAATATCGTTTACAATAATATAGTTGTAAAAAATATCGACTTTATTAAAAACAGTGTTAAATTAAATTAATATTAAAATTTAATTACTAAAATATACTTAAAAATACTTAAATTAACTTATAATAATTAAATAATAAATGAAATTAATAAAAATACATTTTTACAATCATATTTGTTAAAACATAGATATATAGTAACATACTATAATTAAATAAGATACTATTATATTACCGTACGATAGCAAAAGTGTAAAAAATACTATTCCCACTCCAAAGAGTGCAAACGTAGGGAAAGCATTGGATAGCGTAGGGGTTAAAATTACTATTCCCACTCCAGTGAGTGCAACAGTAGGGAAAGTGTTGGATAGCGTAGGGGTTTAAATTACTATTCCCACTCCAGTGGGTGCAACAGTAGGGAAAGCGTTGGATAGCGTAGGAGTTAAAATTTCTATTCCCACTCCAGTGAGTGCCACAGTAGAGAAAGGGTTGGATAGCGTAGGGGTTTAAATTACCATTCCCACTCCAGTGGGTGCAACAGTAGGGAAAGCGTTGGATAGCGTAGGGGTTAAAATTACTATTCCAACTCCAAAGAGTGCAACAGTAGGGAAAGCGTTGGATAGCGTAGGGGTGAAAATTACTATTCCCACTCCAGTGGGTGCAACAGTAGGGAAAGCGTTGGATAGCATAGGGGTTAAAATTACTATTCCCACTCCAAAGAGTGCAACAGTAGGGAAAGCGTTGGATAGCGTAGGGGTAAAAATTACTATTCCCACTCCAGTGGGTGCAACAGTAGGGAAAGCGTTGGATAGCGTAGGGGTAAAAATTACTATTCCCACTCCAGTGGGTGCAACAGTCGGGAAAGCGTTGGATAGCGTATGGGTTAAAATTACTATTCCCACTCCAGTGGGTGCAACAGTAGGGAAAAAGTTGGATAGCCTAGGGGTTAAAATTACTATTCCCACTCCAGAGAATAAACATTAGGGAAAGTAAATACTTCATAAATAATTATAAAATGTATTATTGAATATCTATTAATAATTAATTAAAAATAAATAATATTTGTATACAATTTATTAATTAATATATGATATTTACTAATTAACAATAATTATTTCTACTGATCACCTATTAATACTAATTAATAAAAATATTTACTTTTAATTATTTAATAATGAAAAAGTATTTAACAATTATTTGAAATTAAATAAATATAAATAAATGTTATTAATTAATTATTTATAATTTAATCACTTCCCACCCAATTCCCCTATAAACTCACAACCTGCTACAAAAATAATTTAGTAAAATTTACATAATTACCAATTAATCAATTAATTAAAATGTATTACCAATTAAAATGTAATTAATTAACTATTATAAATTAATTAAGTATTAATTTAAATTTACTATCAATAAATACATTTATATATTTAATTAATTATAATTAAAATACTTCCCACCCTATTCCCCTATAAACCCACAACCCGCTACAGAATTAAATTACGCAATGATTATAAAAACAAAAATCATTAATAAAAATTAATTATAACATAAATACACACTTTTCACACATATTATACCATAAAAATACACTATAAAAAATTAGATATTATTAAAAAATCGATATTTTTTACTATCTATATTTTTAACAGTCGATATTATATCACTTACCTTAAAAACGATATTTTGGTCATCTATATTCTGTCCTGTCAATATTTTGTCCAGTCTATATTTAAAAGTCGATATTATGTCCAGTCGATATTTTTGAGTCGATATTATGTCTGTGCACCGAGGCTCCCACCTCCTACAACCTGTAGTTGCAGCCCTTCTAGCATTTAGTGCTCTATAAGGCCTGTTTCCCCAATTTATGGAACAGCAGCACGCTTGTTAAGAAGACCGCCTCCACAACCGGTCTATATACTCTGGCTATGCGGATGGGGCATTTCATGCATCACTGAGCAACCCGTAACCTGCCCTGGGAGCAGAGTGCACCTACTTTGTTGAGGTTTACCAGACATGTGCACAGACATTTGCGATTAATAAACCATGGCGACAAGACTGCTCGCATAGCGCACACTATTGCAGTCACAGCAACCATATGGAGTGACAACTTACGCCAACAACCAGGCTTGCTTAACTAAAGCTCGACCATATATACCCACGTACCTGCTAACCAGCTGTGACCCTTGATGCTCTATAGGTCTTGGCCCCACTCTATTTATGCAGATTCCTGCAATGTACCCTTATGCCCATGTATGGGCAGGAAAATACCTGTAACACTGCAAATCCCACAGCACTCACATACTCAGACAGTCCAGTGGTGGAGGGGGGATCCTTAGCATTGGCTCTGCTACATAGCCTGTCCTCCTAGCCCGCAAGCACCCTAGTCTGACAGCAGCTACCTGCTGTGTTGCCCGTGCGATGACCGCACCCTGGTGCAAGTCGACCCGCTCTACACCTCTGCTAATAGACTTCCTTCAGTGAGGCTGGAGTGAACGGTAGTATGTTGTGCATCTGACCCTAAGAACTTTGGTTTGCTTTGGCAGGGATAAAATTGTTGCATCTGTCACACTCAACATAGTGGCATTGTGCAGTTTTCTTGCATTCTACACTTCAGAGTGGGACTACATACCCCACGTGACCACGGAGTTGTGGCATCTTACCAATCATACTATTAGAAACAAAGGTTCACAGTTGCTTCGTAGAGTGTGTCGATTTTTCTTATCATGTCCAAGGCCATTACTTGAATTGTTTCCATTCGTATTACAAATTTTTGTGATTGCCAATTGAGGGCATTTGTGGCCACTGGCAGGGAGGCATTGGTAAACTGCAGCAGATTTTAATAATCATAGAGTTCAAAGGGCGCAAAAGTTGAAGATATTGGAGAGTTTTGGGACTGACTTGAGTCCCTGGTAGTAAGTGTCCATCTTTTCGGTGGACCCGGCTTGCCTCTAGCTTTTTGACGGGAACCCCTTCATCTGGGGGAGCTGTCACCATCATAACATCCTCGTCATCCTGCCCTGGAGGCATGTGAGGAATTTTCACTGTGGTGAGTTCCCTACGATAGGCTAGGTTGCTCAGTTGAAATTCTGATTGGTGCGTGGGTACATTGGCAACTTCCTTTCCCAACTGCGATGTTGAATGCGGGTCAGTTAAAGTTGAAGATAGATCAATGATTGAAAGTGACCCATTGACGTCCTGAAGCTTTGGCCAGGAGGTTGACATTTTTCTGCCCCAGGAGTGGCCAGCCTCGTTAGGGCACTTTAAGGTCGACTGTGTAGAATGTGAGGCATAGGACTGCAATCCCAGTTGCTCGGCATTCCACGCAGCTTGTTGGACCTTGTGAAATTTCTTAAAGTAGGCCATGATGTCAACATCTTGTATTCCGTTATTGCTTGGGCTGCTTGAAGATTTGACCTTTTAAGCATATTACCCCTTCCTGTCCTGCTCGTTCTAACCTGTGTTGTCACTTGGGTGGGGAGGAGGTGGGGTCGTGCCTGGCTGCAGCTTCAGCCTTCACTTTGCCTTTTCCTTAATCACCTTTGTCTTTGTTGCTGCTTTCTGAGACCTCTTTCTGAGCACTGTGAGAGGGCCCTTTTGGGCAAAGATTTTATAGGAGAGTTTCCAGAGTCTGGGGGGGGAGCACCCTGGCAGACCTGTTGGTCTTGACTTTCCTTGGGTCCCTGGCGGCACTGATGGCTTTGTCTTTCTTTGACTGTGCAGTAAAGCTGGTATGAGGAGTGTGCTTTGTTAGACTTTACCTGATGCCATGTAATACTGGGCTGTCGTACAATTTGCTCCTTGTCGCTGGCTCATTAGCATGGGCTCTCCACTGGGTTCTCGTCCACACACTCCTGTACGAATGAGCCCTAAGGTACTTGTGCATGGTCACTTCTTAAGTACCTTTCGAGCTCACTGATTGAAGAATCATTGAGTAAGTTGTGAGGCCCAAGGTATCCAAGATCTCTTTGGCGCAGTTGGCTTTTATCCCAATGCCTTGGCTATTGACTGGGTCATAGACTGTGGGGTGCTGCCTCGCCTCCCCTGAGCTACATATGGAGGAGGAGGGGCACCAGCACACCTGCAGTGTGTGATAAAGGGCTGTGTCAAGTGTTTACTTTGAGTCCCGGACTTTCTATGAATACCTTGGTCCTACTCTATCCAAGACTCTCAGTACCTCTGTGTCTGCCCAATTGCTGCTTGCAGTGCAGTGGTGCTAGGGGCTGGAAGGCTTACGTTTTGGGGACCTCTGTACATTCAATGATTCACTGGGGCGCTACAGAGAGGTCATTTATATAATGGAGAGGCACCATGGGGTGAGAGTGGGGCATCAAGCCGCACCACCGACTGGAGTGCCCGCTTCTACAACTCACCAATATCTCCCTCGAAAATGGCAACCACGCTCCCCCAACACTTGGCACCAACAGCCCTGACTGCACCTGCTTTCCCCTTTGCCTGGACCCAGCTTACCTTGAGGGAGGGGGCCCTATAGCCGGTGCAGCTCCCTCATGCCAGGACCAGTCTAGAGGAGGGGCCGTGGAGCCGAACCAGAAGCTCTTAAGCACAGCAGCTGTGATGCGGCTCTGACTTGGCTCTGACGCGTTCAGTCCCCCGCAGTCAGTGGGCAGTCGGGAAAGGCCCCCATGATTTGGCAGGGATGCGGGGTGTGAAGTAGTGTGTGCTAGGCCCACATACTTGTGGAATAATGCTCGCACACATATTAGTGGGGTACTGATAACTGGCTCAGGGCACGTGCACCCGGCCCCTTTTATTACCAGGGTCACTTGGCTGGTGACACCTGTGATGGGTGAGTGTAAAGTGTGCAACATCCATCTGCTGAACACTAGAACGTGACCCACCGGGCACTACATCACTTCCAAACTTTATTGAAAACGAAACCAAACAAAAGTCTAACTTATGGGGAAACCAAACAACAATACACAGCACCATGGAGTCTCTTCTAGCCATATGCCGGGCAGCATTGGGTATCTGGATCGCACTGCAAGGTTTTAGTCCACCTCAGCAATGTAGTTCAGACCGGCCTGGTCTCGCGGTGTTGGAGTCTATTTACCCAGTTCAGATAGCGGTGCATCTGGAGTGGTGGTGGAGTCCACTTTGGAGAACTTCTTGAAGATGCTCAGGCTCCAGTGGACGGCAAACCTGCAAATGCGGAAGATGACCTTGGTGGACAAGGGCCTTCCTTGGAGTGGAGGTTGCTTTCCAGTGCCTTTCAAGGAGCTGTTGCTGACACATTTCTCTTGTTGGGTTCTCCCTCTCACTCTCACCGGAATTCCCTTGAGGCCCTTGCCCCTGGATTGCTACATAACTGCGTGGGCTGTTCGGGCCTCTTGTAGGCTGCGCTGAGGGGTCACTGCGTAACTCCCAACAGGGCCACGGCCCAACACACCAGTACAAAAGCAGGACTGATCCAGTCCTCTGAGGGTCTTGATTCGAGCCTCGCTCTTGCTCCATCATACCAGGCATTCTGATGCCACAGGATTCCGTAGAGGTCAGCACAGGTCTAAAGTGGCGCTCCCGGCAATGGCTGCAGGTGGCCTATAAAAGCTCAGGCCTGCCTGCTGTGTTGAGGTGCCACACTGGACTCGCTGCAGGACCCCATCTCCCCTTTTCAAGATGGTGAAACTGCGGGCGTGACAGCAGGTATGCGTCACTTCTAATGCCATGGGGGGTGGAAAGTCCCTGCAAGGTGCAGCGTGTTTTTTAACATTGAGTACTGCCTTATCAACAGAGCGGCTTGCTTGCTGGTGGGGGCTGTCTCAGCTGCGGATTGCCTCACAAGCTGGCAGGGTGCTGCTATTGGCTGAGGAGCGCCTCTCGGCTTCTGTTCTGGGACCAGGGCAACACTGGTGCAGCGTAGGTGCCACGGAAGGCACATGGGCTTGTTTCTGCCATACTTGGCACTGTGTACGCTGCACGTCTTGACTGTACCTTGTCCTTTTAGTGGTGTCATGGCTCCATGATGTCCTGTCTACTGGGTATTTCAGTCGGGCTAAGAGCGCTCTGCAGACGGATGGCAGTTGAAGGCACGGTGGGCAACCGATCTCTATTGTCTCCCCCCCCTCGAGCTAGGGCAGCAGCTCATTCCATCATCATGTGTTTGCACGGGCAGGAGCTGCTGATGTAGGTGTGGGTGCCTTCAGTCCCCGGGGGGTTTTCAGTACTGGTACAAGCTTAATCTTACTCACCTACTGGCGGGTTCACCTGGTAGTCGGCGCGCTGCACTTTTCTCACTCTGATGGAGAACTGGGGCTACTCGCTCCGGGTTTGTTGCTGTGGGTACTGGGGCACAGTCTCCTTGTCCCGTGCAAGCGACATAGGTGCTGAGGCGGTCACTCGGTGTTGGGAAGGCCCTTTTTTCCTCTGGCCAATCATGTGCAAGCCCACAGCATGTGACTGCAGGGGCATGCCTTACAGGCCAACAGTACACAGTAGTAGGGTTCTGATTACTGGCCCAGGGCAGGTGTCCCCGGACCCTTTTATTAGCACGATCACCTGAATTATGACGCCTATGATGGGTGGGTGTAAAGTGTGGAACAACCACTCTCTTCTGAACACTAGAATTTATCCCACCAGACACCACATGGAGGACCATGAGTGTAAGAGCAAGAGGGCACTTGGTCTTTGGCGAGGTTTGGCTGGGTTTGGGGGAACGGCAGGGCTTAACGGCCCAAAATCCCACAGAGGCACTAGCTCCATTGCGCTGCTAGCCTCAGCGGCTCAAACAGCGTTATATGTTGAGGCATAACAAGTTTTTGAATGCGTTCGCAATAGGTGCTGTGCAAACTCAGCTGCACCTGTTCAAAATGCTGAGGATCACCACTGATACATAATACAGATGAGATTCACAGTGAGCCAGAAGGGTTGGAATTGTAAGTGAGGAGGAGATGAGAAGCAGTTCAATATAGGAGTTATGATTGAGGAGGAACACTTTATTAACATGGCAGGGCTTAAAGTAGTGCAGATATTGGGGCGAGTTTGAACAGTGAGCATGCAGGCTAAGGCAGCCTTACCCTGCACTGTAGTTCCAGGGTGGGTGTTTCAAGATGTCAGCTGGGAGACAGGACTCTGCATCCCGTTTCCTTCACAATTCCATCAAAATAGTCAGTGTATACTGCACTTCACCTCTTTGTCACCTTCAAAGCCATATGTGTTTTTCAGATGTTCACATATCTGGAACCTTGTTTTAGCTTCAAGGTCTCAGTCAATCCCTGTTAACCCAGCTAGGCTTTTGCCGTTGCGTACCGTTTCCTCCTTTGGGCTCAACTGTGACTAGGGTGGGGATCAACTCAGGTCTAGGGAGACTGATCCTCCTGTTCTTTAGCATCACATCAGACTGCAATTACCTCACACAATGGATGGTGTGGAGAAAGGTGACCTAGTCTCCAGAGCTTGGCCTTGAACTGTAGAGGGTGCTTGCTGTTCTCAGTCAACCTCACAGACCTCAGAATTACATTTTCTACAACCTAGTGGTGTCTAGCTCTGTCAATGCAGGCACAGGTGTGCGTGTGCACACCACAACATTTCTAAATACTTATAAGAAAGATCAGCATAGTAAAAGATTTTTCATCCCGCGAAGCTTGTAACCAATCTCCACCCGAATCCCAGAACCTATGCAATTCATTGGCAACCTACTTCCAGGATAAGATATCTAGAATCTATGATAATTTCCCTCAGTTAACCCCCTTAGTTTCCGAAACTCTGTCCAATCTTGAGGCCAGAGGAAGAGCAATAAGCAGCTCCTTGGAATGCTTCGGACAAACCACCATTGAAGAAGTCATAAAAGGCCTCTCAAAAGCAAAATCTGGGTCCCCAAAAGATGTGTGCCCCCCAAAAATCATGTCTCTCCCAGCTACGAGCTGTGCGCCTGCAATCTGTGATATCTTCAATAGTTCTACAACAACCGGTATCATTCCCCAGACATGGAAAGAGTCGTGTGTTCGCCCTATATTAAAGAAGTCCACAGCCGACTCCTCAATCCTTAGCAACTACCGGCCTATCTCCCTGATGGCACTCCTGGGAAAGCTGCTGGAAAGCATCCTCAACAAACAGCTAAGTTCCTATTTGGAACTAAACGAAATCCTGGACCCATCTCACTTGGGCTTTCGTCTGGGTTTCAGCACGGAAACCGCCATATTGGCAGTGACAGATTCCCTCCGACAGACAATAGATGCAGTGGGCTCATCGATACTGATTATCTTAGATCTCTCTGTGGCTTTTGATACCATCTCTCATTTAAAGCTAGCGGAGAGATTGTCCGAGTGTGGTGTCGGGGGGTCAGCCCTGAAGTGGTTACAGCACTTCTTGTCTGTGAGAACCCAAACTGTCAGTCTTGGCCCCTATTCGTCAGAAAATATTTCCCTGGAGAAAGGTGTCCCACAGGGCTCCTGTTTGAGCCCTACTCATTTTAATATATACATGGCCCCCCTGGCAAGGGTAGTGGAACAATTGTGCTTCAAGATCATTTCATACGCAGATGACACGCAGATCATATTTACCATCGGAAAAAATCCTGAGCAAGGAAAATATGTTTTTCACTGGTATGAGGGTGATTTCAGACTGGATGACCGGAAATTGCCTTCAATTAAATCCAGACAAAACGGAGATCATGTTGATGGGTAAAGCCTCAGACATCTGGTCAGATGAATGGTGGCCCTTCCAACTTGGCGCAGCCCCTACCCCTAAGCTGTCAGTGAAAAACCTGGGAATAAAAGTAGACCGACAGCTATCCATGAAGGACCAAATTGCGGCCACGACCAGTGAATGCTATTATAGCATACGACTCTGATGAAAAATCCTTCCATTCATACCTACCCTGCATCGAAGGACATTAGTGCAGGCAATGGTAACTAATCGCCTGGATTACGGTAACGCTCTGCTGGCAGAAGTAGGACAAACACACCTGGCCAAACTGCAGGTGGTTCAAAACACAGCAGCTAGAATGATCCTGAACCGCCATGTGGGCACCCCCTCAAGCCCGCTGCTCAGGGAATTACACTGGCTGTCGGTGAAAAAAAGATCGGTTTTTAAAATCTGCTGCTTAACTTTAAATGCTCTGAATAATAGAGGTCCCCTCTACCTACAAATAAAACGTTTTAAATACTGCCCCTCTAGGAGACTTAGATCCAGCTCGAGGGGTCTTCTTCAGGTGCCCCGACTGGTGGAAGAGCCTTTTCATTTCTCGGTCCAAAATATTGGAACCAGCTTCCCCAATCACTACGAGAAATCCCTAGCTACGGTATTTTTAGAAAACAACTGAAAGCATTTTTGTTTTAACTCACTTCTCCCCCCTTGCTCCTTTCACAGAATCCTTACTTCTAGGCAGCACCGTGATGCCCCAGGGTGATTTGAGCGCTTTATAAACCCTTTTACATACCATAACATTAACATAACATTGCAATGGATAAAGTCTTATTTTTTGAGTTTCGCTACATGGTGCGATCATTCCAATTCAGGAGGTTGTCATAGACTCACAGAGCAAAAATACAGTTCCAAGTCTCCCATACTGTTGTCAAGCACAGAGTCTGCAATACTTGTAATTATTTAGAGAACTTTGTATAAGGAAAAACGTGGCACCAAAGGGCGTTAGAATCCTGCTATAGAAATAGTTCAAGACAAATAACATATCACCCAGCAACCAGCAATGAAAAGAGGCAGGTTACACATGAACAAACAAAATGTAGCATTTGCAATAATTGATCTAGGGTGTCAAGTCTAAGAAAAGGATTTAGGTTCAGAATACTCGATCAAGGTATACCTTTTACATTAAGTCTTTGAGAGTTTTTTGAGCACTATTAGAGAGTGTGCAAGAGTGAGGTTCACCACAGAATAGTTCATGCTGATCCAAGCTATTTCAATGCAAAAATGCAGCAGCCGGTTTCGCATTATATTTACACCTTGAGTACATCATAAGTGGTGCCCTGATTTGCAGCTGCAGTGCCCTCCACTAAAATGGTCATAATTCTGCCTTTAATGACGCCAGAACAAACATACCCAACTTCTGGTTATGTAGTTTACTTGTTCAACGGGGTAGCCCTGCAGCCTCCCAGCCCCATTTTCTGTTTCAACTTTTCTGGTATTTGTGTAACATTGTTTCTATGGAATGCGCACCCACATGTGGTTGGTTCTCCATTTCAGCACTTTGGGCGTGTGTCCCTCTTTTCTAAATTTTCTCTAATGTCGTTATAACTTGGTGTCAGTTTTTTCATACATTCTGGCGTTCGCTTTGTCCCCACACTCCCTCCAGAACAAAAAAGATAATGCAACCTACACTGAATTGTTGATCCCTGTATAAGCATTGAGACGCGTGCACCTCTCAGTGCAGTGGAAGTGACCCGCTCTGCATAACACTCAACAGTTGACCTTTCATACTCTTGTTTGTAGGCAGTCCTGCCAAGTGCCACGCATTGGGCGTTAGGCTAACACATTTCAGTGTGGTGATCTGCTTCACTGCACTGAAATGCAAAGTACTCATCCTAAGTTGTCGCGCAAAGCACTCTTAGAGCTATTAGCACCATTACAGAAAGCTATCTGGCAGCGTGGTCCTTGAAAGCAATCTTGGGGGATCATGACTCAGAGCTGGCTTAGGTGTTCCCAGGTCAGATTCACTGACATCTCCCTCCTTCACCGCAGTCTTTACTTTCAGTTTCAGTTCTGTGAAATGTGATGAGTGACTCCCCGGGTCCTGGCTGGGGCAGGGTCTGGACCTTCCCCGGCCCCAAAGGAGTGGCGAAAATAAAGAAAATCCATTGCGGGCGCCAAGCGACATGCCTGCGCCTGAATCAAGAAAAGAGAGGCTCTGACGAGTGAGTTCCTCGGCGAGAGGAGATCTCACCCTAAAGTGGCTGTACCCCAACTGCAGGGCGACTGTGGACTACTCTGTGGACCAGCTGGTCTCTACTCACTACCTCCTCATGGACTTTAGACAACAGCGGTGGTCTCATGGCAGGTAGGCTGCCAGGGTCTTGAACTTGTAGCCATTGCTGCGCGAGGTGGAGAGTTGTGATGCCGAGTCAGGCTGTGCAGCTGTGACACTTGCTGGGTGCTTCAGCCTGACTGTGCGTGGATGGCCCAGGACAGAGGTGCTGCATTTCATTGTAAGGTGGGAGCTGAGTGAAGTCCTTACCAGCGCAAGGGACAACGCCTGATACGAATATATGCTGATGTGCTTCCTTTGGAATCCCTTGAAGAGGGGGGGGTGCAGAGATTTCCCTGGGCAGACTGGCAATGTGGGGCACATCGCCTTGAGCTTTGGTGCTTCTGGGACATAGTATTAATAGCAGCCAAGGTGAAGGGAGGACTTGACAACAAGGAAGGTCAGTGAGAACCAATTCTGCACCTTTTTTGGGGGGTGAGGGTGTTGATCACTTCCCTTTTATTCCTCACTGTGTGACTGGTGTTCCCCTGTTGATGTGGCGCTGGCTCCCCCCTTCTCCTGGGACCTGTGCAGGGGGGCAACATTGAGGAATCAGTAATTTCAGTAATTAGTAACTGCTGTTTAGTCATCCCTGGCCCTTTCTCGCATTCCTGCTCAACACTAGCCTGCAAGTACCAATCTCCCGCTCGCTCCATCTAGCGGCCTCGTTTATGTAAAGTGACGCATCGCTGCGTGAAAACAGCGATGCGTCACTTTTCATTGCGCCCTCCTTGCGGCATGCTGGGTGCATCATATGTACATTATGATGCATCATGTCGCAAGGAGTTACAGATAAGTCAGTATTTCTGACGTATCTGTAGACGCAAAAATGACGCATTACTGGAGTGTGTCACGAAAGTGACGCAACTCCATCAGTGGGTCATTTCAAATGGGCAAGTCCCATTTCAAATGTGCCTGCGTCAGTCTTACGGCTGCTGTGAGGCAGGCGTAAGATATTGACGCATTTGCGTCCTAGAAGTTACACATTGAAATCTCATAGATTTCACTGCGTCACTTCTACGAGGCTTACTTGCGTCAGAATGCCCACCCTGGCTACATTATACCTGGCGCAGGTATAATGTGGCGCAGGGGTTTACAAAGTGATGCATCTACCAAGATGCGTAACTTTGTAAATATGACGCAACAAGGCACATTTTTTACCCTGCTTGTGCGTCACAAAAAGTGATGCACCGCCAGCGCAAAAGTGACACACGGGCTAATAAATAAGCCCCTAGGTCTATAGTATCAGCAATGACCACCCCCACTCTCCTCCACCATGGAGCGATGGCTGGTAACTATTCCCTTGCAGACGATGAAGCTGCAGGATACCTGCAACCTCTACCCCATGAAAGACTGGCTGGAATAATCGTCTCCCTCTGTAATATGGTGAGTACATAGGGTCATAGGTGCACGGTTTGTTCAGGGTAGCAGTGCTGCCTGCGCCCAAGCACGAAAAAAAATAACTTTTTATTGGTAGACAAGTTCTTTCTGCCTGTTGGTGAGTTTACCCTGAGCCATCTAGCACGATTACATTGCATGATTTTGCTCACGAGAAAGTATCACTCATTGTGGAATTGCCACTCATAATTGCACAGAAATTATCCAAATGTCACACATACCAATCTGAAACCTTGGCAGCTATGTGTGGGGCAGGCCAGAGTGAAACCTCCACACAGAATGGATAGGGAAAATGCTTTGTGTAAACCACCTGGCTTCCAAGTCTGCCACAATCTGCCCCTCAAGAGACAACCATGATGCCTATGCAGGCCATAGAAATTTAGGCGTAGGGTACTGCACTCTTGATACTATTTAACAGGTTGGATTTCTTTAGATGATTGTGCAGGGTCCCATCGGCAGTATTAAGGAGTATTGCTCTGTCTACCAGGGATCTGTAACATGAAGTGAGCCTTGCAGATCTCCTGTCGTTTGTTCCAATAGATATAACTAATTAGTGCAGACAATCCACTACTATACAGATTGGTGGCAGTTTCTTCCTTGCCTCCACCCTTGCCAACCCCTAAGATTCAGAGTTGTAACCTCCTCATTGGTCCTAAGTTCCATCAGACCCACTCGGGGGCGGGATCTTTTCTATGTTGACAGCTAAACTTGGACTGCTCTTCTTGCTCATCACAGATCTCTCCAGACCCATCTTAGCTTCAGAAAGAAACTTTAAACAGTACAGTTCTTCTGCAGCCAAAACCTCCTGCCCTGTAGACCTCCGGCCAAGGCGGCAACAGGACGCCTAGCTCCCTGTGTATCATCGCACTTTACTAAAATTTGAAAAATGCATTGGGGTTTCAAAGTTGAGACACTTCCATGCTTTGCCAGTGACCTTTACAACGTTCTGTCCGGTTCTTGCAGAACTTCGGTATCAACAAGAAAGATCAACACCCACGTTTATACTGAACCGAAAAATGTATTTGGTTTATTTATTTTAGATTTATGCAACATAGTTTTTTTTTTACAAGACATTGTGAACTATTAAAAAAATGTGATGAATGAAGTATAATGAATGACATGCAGAGCAAAACTCAAACTAGAAAGTGGAATTTGAAGGAATAAAATCTAGTGTATTTGGCCCTTCCGTGCACTGCTCAAATAAAGGTTTAAAAAACATGCAGCAAGCGTGAATGACTTTGGCATAATATATGTCTGCCCTATATATGCTTAGAAGTCCTCGTATGAAAAGTTTCTTAAGAAATGAAATGCATCTAGGCGTATGATTTCTCAGTGCAGCATAATTGTGGATATTACAGAGAGGAAGGAAGCAAGGTTTCCGCCATTTGGAACCAGGCCAGTCTTGCGTGTAACATCCTCCCAAACGATTACTCCACAAATCAAAAATCTTCATCCTGTTGTCGTTTCTATCTTCGCGATGAGTTGCTAATGTAGGCGTTTTAGAAAGTTTAGAATAAAATAGACTTGCATTCAAAAGAAGGTATTTTTTCTCCTTTCCACTAGTTTCTGCGTTCTGTAGCTGTACACACTGACAGGAAAGAGAGTTTTTGGTTGTTATTAAAATACTGTATATAAACTCTCAGCACGGTAAGGCATTCAACGCAGAAGCCGGACAAGCCAGCAGCTTCCTTACCACTGGGTCCACCCATGGATTGAGTCACATCTTACCAGCACTAAGTGGAATGTTTTTGCATATACATTGTTATACTATATTCTTGTAAACAGTTTTTCAAATATAAGGGTCAGAAAGCAAAAATGTACACGTATAACATATAGGAGCTTTGAAATAACATACTAATTAGCATAACTCGTTGAAAGGAAAGTGTTAAAAAGTGGCACTGCTATACTGGGAAAATTTTCATTGGAATAAATCAAACTAAAAATACTACAAGTCAAAAATGTCCTACTGCTCAGACACCAAGCAAATGCATATCAAATAATGTATGAAGTATTGTTGGTTCTTTCCATAGTTCATCTCCTTGTACAGAGAGAAGTGCCACTGTACCCTTTGCGTGCCTTCCATGGCGAGTGGACTATTTTGATGAGCAGTCACATGCATTGAACATTGGGTCACCACCAGTCTGTGCATTTCGTTCCGCCATAAGGTAGGCCTGTGGATGCCATGCTTTGAAATCTTTCTCACTGAGCCACCGCGACTGTGGGTGGCACCTGAAGTGCTAGGCCCATTCTCGATTCCTGGCAAAGGTGCCCTAGGAGCCCTCCTTTGGTGCTTCTTCGACTGATTCCTGAGTGTGTGCCTCTTCTCGCTCGCTGTCCTGAATTGGCGAAGGGTTTCGGCTTGCCTTATTGCTGTCATGGCTGCTGTGACTTCCAGCACTTCCAAGGCGTGTTGATGCAACTACAGCTTTCACTGCAGCCTGCAAATGACACAAACAAAACGCTTAGTCCTGATGAAGAACCTTATGTAAAGTCCGCTAGCAAACTCCATTTCAGAGCACATGTATGTATGGGCCAACTGTTTAGGAGCTCTGCAATGTGTTCTTTTCAAACCATTCAGTACCACTGAATAGTAACATTGGCACAAAATGCCCCTTGAGTCTAAGTGACATCACATTAACTTTGACAACAATGACGTCACAGGAAGTACAATGAATGACCTTAAGAAAAATCTAATAATACGAGAAAGTAAATAAGGTATAGTTTGTTTACTAAGGATTCATATGTGAGCTAGGGTGCGGCAAAGATATAGTGCAAGGGGTGCAGCCATCACCTACCCAGTTAAAGTCATCACACACCAAACACAGGCACCGAATGCTAATGTTACCAATTATAGCTTAAAATCCACTGGCATAATCAAACATGTCTTGACGGAGCCCCGACTACTCTGACTGCCAGCACATGTCCAGAGCAAAATACCTGGGTACAGCCCAAAATGCACGGACAGCTCCAAAGACCCATTTACAGTTGCGTGCAGAAGTAAAGCACCAAACACCACCTTAAATGTATATGACGTAACCACATACGTTTACACAGAGCCTCAAATGTCAAGATGCAAACGGGTACATCTAACCGCAGACTACATGTGATTGACATGTCCATATCATCCGTCACAAATGAAAATGGACCAACCAAAAGCATAGGCACTGCCTCAAATGCTTGGGTACAGTCCCAAACACCAAGGTACATATATCAGCCTTATTTTGCCCAGTGCAAGCACCTATGTGAAGAGATAGCACTAAGTAGCCAAGTGCTCTTTCCCTGTTTGTAAACTCCTAATGTACGACTGTGCTTTAAAAACAGAAAGGCCATAAAGCATAATTAATAAAGAAGGCGTTACATTTGACAAAATACATGTGTTACAGATTAGTAAAAACACAGCAATGTACAGGCATTACTTTCGGCAGAAAGCAAACATTTTAAAATCATACGTCAGACACTTCTCAGGCAATCACACTATGTATTAAGGAATTTGGCTACAGGTAAATTCGTTGGTTAATGATAGTAAAGGTTTCTTTTTACAGTTATGCTTAATCTGTCAAGAGCATTTGAACACACTGTTTATCCTTGTTTCTATTTAACAATTTTTTTCTTCCATCATTCATCTGCATAGGAAGTGACATCACTGGATTTCCCATCATCCAGCTGCACAGGAAATGACATCACTGGATTTCCTGTAATCCATCTGAACAGGAAGTAACGTCACTGGTCTCCCACCAAAACTGTCTTTAAAGCAAGGTGCCAAGCAAGAGGAGTCATTTCTATCATCCACCTACACAGGAAGTGATATCTCTTGATTTGTGACTGGTTGAGTGCGTTACAGGGTGTGTAAACGCATCCTTGTGATTGGGCACACCGTTGGGTTCGTCATAAATACGACAGACTCCTGAGTTTCAGAAATGAATTACTTTTTTAATTCACGTATTTTCAAAAGTTCATTTGTTTACATTTCATGACTTCATCTTATCCATATTGATGCATATGGTGAAATAGTTCAACACTTTTAAGCTTCACATAAAGCAAATGCTCCAATGCATTTCGGGCAGGTGAGGCCCTTTCTCAAGGAGCGCTGAAAACATAAACGTAAACACCTATTTAGAATTGGATTAACCCAAAAAGGAAAACATGCATTTGTGCTTAAACATTGCAATGAAATACATTAGATCAAAAACCCATGATGGTTGCACATTGTGGTATGGTGGAATAATGGAGAGTGAACAAGGTGACCTAATGGCCCAGAGGTGGGACGTGGGGGGATGGGGTAGAAAGGGGGGGGGCGGTGCAAAGGTTGTCGCAGGCAAGTATCGGAGACACTTACGTGCAGGATGATCATTCAGTTCGGTGAAGACCTGTAGAAAAAGGCGTGGGAAAAGACTGTTAGCACTGTTTGTTTCAAGCCAGTTTGGCGAAACGTGAGGCTAATGCCCGTCGGGACCCCGACTTACTTGGTGTTTGGAAGGATGCTTGCAGAGCATCAGGTTTGAAGCTGCAAAGTGGCTGGTTTCTGGAGCGGAGTTTCCGCGAAGTTTGGGAGGGAAACTCCGCAGGAGGAGTTAAACAGGATTGGGTGAAGGGTCACGTGGTTCGGGGCTGAACACAGTGGAGGGACTGGGGTGGAATAGGGTGTAGCGGCAGCCATGTTGGAATAGGGTTGATGTGTACCAAATGTAAACATTGAGAGGTTATGCATATACTAATGAAACAGTTAATCATGACACTCAAGTTAATGCTGCCAAGGGTCAATGTGAAGAAGAAGTACCAAACATGGTACTATAGAAAAGCGCTTAGTTCAATTCGGTCGTTGAGGCCGTACGGCTTCATCGCCTGAAGTCTGTAAATCCAAGCAGTTTCCCGTTGAAGGAGAACTTTGTTGTTGTCTTTGCCCTCATTTTTGCGAACAATCTCAAGTACCATATACTTGAGTTGGGCCACGTTGTGATTTGAATCGTTGAAGTGGAGTGCTACATTGGATTTCTGGTTTTTAGTGCGAATATTTGACTTGTGTTCATTAAGACGAACTTTGATTTTTCGTGTTGTTTTACCCACATAGATCATTCCACATGGGCATTTCAGAAGGCAAATAAGGTTGGAAGAGTCACAGGTGGCGTCAACGTTGAGTTTAATTTTTAAACCTCTCATGGGGTGGTTTATGCTGTTTCCAGGGATGACATTGTTGCAACTGTTGCAGTTGTGGCATGGACGTGTTCCAGTGTGTGACATCTGTTTGGGTGGTGGTTTGGATAGCAGTTCTTTTAGGTTCTCTGTCCTTGTGTATGCAAACAGTGAAGCTAGAGCAAGCACATTAGCCTTCGGATCAGAAGAAACTGAACGGATTTATGCACTTATCAACGAGGACTTAACCTAAACGACCTCAAGTCGCACCAAGGAACAGTGTGTAAAACAACTTCTTTATTTATCAAAACGCCGAATCAACCAAAAACTCCACGCAAACACCTTGATCAAATACCACAAGGCCTTGCGCATACCCAGAGGTCTACGGATTACTTTGAAGCCTTCATTGCGCAAAAACTCACCAGTGTTCCAAGAGAAATGGAACGCTATACTGAACAAGTGTAGTCTCGATCTCATTCTCCTGATAGTAGAAGAATTGTCCTCCATCTTTTTGGAACTAACAAAAGAAATCAATGACATAGAACAAGAACTCAAGGATTCAATTACCCAAGAGGACCTAGCAAAAATTTTAGAGGACATAAACCTACAGTTGGATAAACACACGAAGGAGATAAACGAACGAAAAATTCGAAAATTTTGCCGGGACACCCTGGATTACAAGTTAGGGGAAGTGTACACCTGGGCCGACTTATACGCCCAGCGCCGTCGAAACAGACCGTACAACCAGAACACTGACACATCATCCTCAGGCAGCGAAAGTTCGAACCGTCCACCAAGGAGAACACACCCGGAACCCACTAAACCAGGAGAATCACGAGACACCAGACAAAAACCAACATCAACCGATACACCATCCACCTCCGAGCCTTTTTTAGAGGTAGGACCGGACGACACAAACGACCCCGTCGGGGAAAAAGAGCAGGAAAAGGATCAAGAAGGAAATCAATCATCAAACAAAAAGAAAGCCAAAACGAGGAGGAATCGTTAGTGATCAATATATCAGATGTACACCTCAATCCAAATGAAATAAGACTACTCCAGAAAGGCACATCTTTCATCCCCACAAGCAACACCAACTTACTGGAGCTGGACGTCAGCACCTTTAAGTTAACCCGGAATATACGCTTAAGGCATTTCTTTGAGAACATCATACAACCTACAACGGACAATAAAACCGATCAATTGCTGGGCCTGCGCCCAAACGTACATGCCTCCATGTAGTCACAAAAGTATAGACACCTTTGAAGCCCTAGTAAGACAAGACATTTCCAAATTGAATCTCAACAAAAAAACCAAACAGAACATCACAAGGAAAGATAAAGACACCCTTAAGAAGATCGCCGGTAACAGCACCATCGAATGTCTCAAAGCTGACAAAGGGGGTGCCCTGGTCATCCTCAATACCAGCATGTATGAAAACAAAGTGCTAGAACACATCTCTGACCTTGAAACTTACATGCCCCTTGAAGGAAACCCCACCAATGAATACAAAACGGAGCTTCAAACCATCGTCACAAAAGCACATGAAGACGGCATCATCGATGATCGCACCAAAAAATTCCTGATAACAGAACATCCGAGAAGCCCTACGTTAACCATGTTACCCAAAATCCACAAAAACCTCACTGATCCCCCATTCCGACCCATCGTGTCCACGAGAGGGTCCCTTCACGAACCGATTGGAAAATTCCTTGACCGTTACTTACAACCCTCAGTCATCAAACTCCAAAGTTACATCAAAGACACCACTGAATTCCTCACAAAACTTTCTGAAATCACCATCACCAATCATGAACATTTGATCCTTTGCACAGCAGATGTCAAGAGCCTATACACCTCCATCCCCCATGGCGGTGGCATAGAGGCCATTGAAAACACATTATTGAACAGCAACATCACCGAAAATCTACAAACGTTCCTCATGGAACTTATGGTTTATACACTCTACCATAGCTATTTCGTATACAACAACCAATGGTACTTACAGATGTCCGGAATGTCAATGGGCAATTGTGCAGCGCCGACGTATGCGAACCTCTACATGGGCGAATTTGAGTCAAAATATATCTACACTGACAAGAACTGGACTGACAACATTTTATTGTACGTCCGCTACATTGACGACCTCTTTTTCATTTGGAAGAACACGCAACACACCCTGGAAAATGCTCTGAACCTTCTCAACACTAAAGACAACCGAATTGCATTATCATGGAACACAAGTGACAAAGAAATTACATTTCTTGACGTTAAAATTACCATCTCAGAAAAGGGTTTAGAAACAGACCTGTTTCGCAAAACAACTGATCGGAACAATACCCTTCATCACACCAGCTTTCACCAGGACTCGTTGAAAAGGCACCAGCCAACTACTGAGAGTTAAAAGAATTGTATCCAATCCAGACACGTGCATCAACAGAATGAATAAAATGGGCAAAAGATTTCAAAGCAGAGGGTACCCACAAGATAGCCTCAATGAAACCATCAATAAAGTTTCAAACATCACTCGTGAGGAAGCCCTCAAAGGATCCATCAGTAAAAAAGACAAGAACAGAACAGTACTAGTATCTAGATACTCCACAGCCAGCAAAACCTTTAAAAGCATCATTTTGAAACACTGGCGCATTCTGTCGTCTGAACCTGACTTTGGAGATCTTTTCAAAGAACCCCCACTGTTTGCATACACAAGGACAGAGAACCTAAAAGAACTGCTATCCAAACCACCACCCAAACAGATGTCACACACTGGAACACGTCCATGCCACAACTGCAACAGTTGCAACAACGTCATCCCTGGAAACAGCATAAACCACCCCATGAGAGGTTTCAAAATTAAACTCAACGTTGACGCCACCTGTGACTCTTCCAACCTTATTTACATTCTGAAATGCCCATGTGGAATGATCTATGTGGGTAAAACAACACGAAAAATCAAAGTTCGTCTTAATGAACACAAGTCAAATATTCGCACTAAAAACCAGAAATCCAATGTAGCACTCCACTTCAACGATTCAAATCACAACGTGGCCCAACTCAAGTATATTGTACTTGAGATTGTTCGCAAAAATGAGGGCAAAGACAACAACAAAGTTCTCCTTCAACGGGAAACTGCTTGGATTTACAGACTTCAGGCGATGAAGCCGTACGGCCTCAACGACCGAATTGATCTAAGCGCTTTTCTATAGTACCATGTTTGGTACTTCTTCTTCACATTGACCCTTGGCAGCATTAACTTGAGTGTCATGATTAACTGTTTCATTAGTATATGCATAACCTCTCAATGTTTACATTTGGTACACATCAACCCTATTCCAACATGGCTGCCGCTACACTCTATTCCACCCCAGTCCCTCCACTGTGTTCAGCCCCGAACCACGTGACCCTTCACCCAATCCTGTTTAACTCCTCCTGCGGAGTTTCCCTCCCAAACTTCGCGGAAACTCTGCTCCAGAAACCAGCCGCTTTGCAGCTTCAAACCTGATGCTCTGCAAGCATCCTTCCAAACACCAAGTAAGTCGGGGCCCCGACGGGCATTAGCCTCACGTTTCGCCAAACTGGCTTGAAACAAACAGTGCTAACAGTCTTTTCCCACGCCTTTTTCTACAGGTCTTCACCGAACTGAATGATCATCCTGCACGTAAGTGTCTCCGATACTTGCCTGCGACAACCTTTGCACCGCCCCCCCCTTTCTACCCCATCCCCCCACGTCCCACCTCTGGGCCATTAGGTCACCTTGTTCACTCTCCATTATTCCACCATACCACAATGTGCAACCATCATGGGTTTTTGATCTAATGTATTTCATTGCAATGTTTAAGCACAAATGCATGTTTTCCTTTTTGGGTTAATCCAATTCTAAATAAGTGTTTACGTTTATGTTTTCAGCGCTCCTTGAGAAAGGGCCTCACCTGCCCGAAATGCATTGGAGCATTTGCTTTATGTGAAGCTTAAAAGTGTTGAACTATTTCACCATATACATCAATATGGATAAGATGAAGTTATGAAATGTAAACAAATGAACTTTTGAAAATACGTGAATTAAAAAAGTAATTCATTTCTGAAACTCAGGAGTCTGTCGTATTTATGACGAACCCAACGGTGTGGCCAATCCCAAGGATGCGTTTACACACCCTGTAACGCACTCAACCAGTCACAATTCTTCGGCGTACTGGGACGGTTACGCCACTTGTTGGAGCACCCTAAAACCATCAAAATCACCTCAAATTTCACAAATTAACTTTGCAAGCAACTATCCAAGCTGTGCGCCTTACCCTCGCATTTACATATCTCTTGATTTCTCATTATCCATCTGTACAGGAAGTTAAATCATTGGATTTCCCATCCATCATCCATTTGCAGAGGAAGTGACATCACTCGTCTCCTACCTATTTAATGGCTGCCAGAGCGTGGATAAGCAGCGAGCGCACTGATGGCGCGCCAAAGGCAAGCCATCTGTGCCCATCCGCGTCTGGACCTTGTCCCGTCCTAGGATGCTGGGTCCTCACCTTCCTCGCAGCTGCCAGGTTGCGACCCTCCATGCCCTCAACCTTGGCCACTGCTCCACACGCTTCTGTCTCGCTGCACCACACAACACCGAGAGAGCATTATCCTGTGCTTCCTGCATGTTTTCATGCACTTACCCACACCCAACACTTACCTCACTGATATAGCACCTAACACCCATCACTCTGACACACATACAGTTCTGCAACCACCCTTTCCCCACTGGCTGCAAGATTACCAGGCAAGACAGAATTCACAAGCCTGGAGGTGGAATCAACATCCTTCACAAGAGCATCATCAGCTGCACCACATCCATAGACACGTCAGCCTCCAATGAGGAACACCTGTCGTTCAAGTTCCACACCAGAGCCAGATTCACCCCTAAGAGATACTTTCATCGATAAATCATCGGGACCACGCACCAGCTTTACCATCACCATCACGGACATCATCGCACCACTCGCCCTTGATGCTTGCAATTACATTCTACTCAGATACCTAAACTTTGACCTAGAAGACCATGCCAACCCCAACCAGAGCACTCATTGAAGACCTTGGAAGCCTGAGCCCCTGAACCTCACCCAACGAGTAAAGAAACCTACCTATATCGCAAGACACCTCCTGCACCCTATTTTCACCAACTTCAGCAATAACGGAATCAACTGGTCTGCATCAGTTTCCTGTACAGACCACACCCTCATCAAGTTTAGCATCCCTGCCCAATCCAATGCACCACAGTCAGACCAATCTACTGAAACTGGAATAGCATCACTGACAAGGACTGGACACCGCTCTCAACACCCACTGACCCAAACACACCAGCAGGCTCCCCAAAGCCATCAAGAATTTCAACAATTTGATCAAGTCTTGTGCCACCTCCCTGGCCCCCTTCAAAAATACAACAAAACAGCAAGATCCTTACCCCATACATGTTGGTACACAGAGGAACTCAGGCTTATGAAATGACATTGCAAATAACTGGAGTGCAAATGAAGAATGAGCCAGGAGAATGAAGACACAAGCACATTCAAATCCGTACTGAGACGTTACCACCCAATGATCCGGCCCACTAAACACGATGTTCTGGCGGACTGCACAGATGCCAGCACCAACAGAAATTTTAACCATTGTGAAAGATTTCACCTCATCATTGGTCACCTCCAACTTGATCACTCGCTAGGAGTACCTCTGAAATAACCTCTCATTTTTTCAGCAAACATGATCTCCCCCATTTAAAGCTATTTCATTCCACAACCAGACCCGACAGACCTTACTAAACACCCTTTTCCAAAGAACTAATGCTAACCACATGGCCTATTATCACCCCGGATGATCTGCTGCAATCATGAAGTACATCCACTAAGTGGCCATATCGGACCCCTGCACCCACCACACCTACCCCAGAGGACTGCAACACATCAGCGCCATGCTCACAACTTTTCTGAATGCCTCAACCACTTCCAAGATCTTCTCAGATGCCTGGAAACATGCAACTATTCTTCTGTTGCTGAAGAAACCCTTGGCGGACCTTTCAACACTTACCAACTACAGATCGATCTCCCTGCTACTATTCCGACCAAGGTCTTAGAGAAAATCATCAACTGACACCTCACCAAATACCTCAATGACAACCAAATCTTGACACCACTCAGTCTGGTTTCAGACCCAACCACAGCATAGAAACTGCCCTCATCATTGCCATGTTTGACTTCCGCATGACTCTGGACAAAGGAGACACAGCAGCCCTTATCCTCCTGGACTTCTCAGCAGAATTTGATCCAGTCTTCAACGCCATCCTCATTCAATGCCTACATGACATCAGAATCCAACGACACATACTCCGATGGAGCTGCTCCTTCCTGACTGAAAGGACCCAGTCAGTAAGCCTGGCACCATATACCTTGGATACCCCCGGCCTCATCTGTGGAGTTCTGCGAGGATCCTCTCTGAGCCTGACTCTCTTCAACACATACACAGTTCCTCTAGCCAGCATCATCCGCTCTGATAATATCAATGTCCTCTCCTATGCTGATGACACACAACTAATTTTCTCCCTTACGCACAAGACGCACAGTACCCAGATCAATGCATGGATGACTGGAATTGCTCACTGGATGAAGACCAACTATCTAAAGCTGAACGTCGATAAGACCAAAATAATGATCTTCGGGAAGAGCACAACACCATGAGACTCCACCTGGTCACCAATAGAACTAACAGCAAACTCGACATAACCGCCCAAATCAATGCTGTCACCTACTCATACCTCCTTACCTTGAAGATGCTGGGGAAGATTTTCAAATGGCTCCACCACCTGGCAAACTGTCACGCATGACCACCCGGAAAATTGTCACACATGGCTGGTCACAAGCAAGCTGGACCATGGGAACACCCTCTATGATGGGATCAACAAAAAACTCACCAGAAGGCTACAGACAATAAACATATGTAATGCAGTGCCAATATGCCCCTTTACAAATACACGTTATGTTATGTTAGACCATTCAGAACTTGAAGGCCAGAATCACTTTTAACCTTCTATACCACACTCATTACACCACAACTGAAGGAGCTCCACTGGCTCCCCATTCATGAACGAGCACAATTTAAACTCCTCACACACATTTTCAGGGCACTACATAACACTGCCTCGGCATACCTCAAAAAATGTATCTGCTTTCACAAATCTCCCAGATGCCTCTGCTGTCCGGACTCCTATTTGCACATATCCCACACATACAGAAAACCAGATCCAGCTCGCTAGCTTTCTCCTACATCACTACTACTACAGCGTGGAAGCATGGAAAAACCTGCTGCTACAAATAGGAGCCACCTCCTCACTTTTTGAATTCCAATTCAGTCTCTGGAAAGAGTGTGTTGTAGGAGTTCCATCCAGATACCAAATCGGTATCTAATGTATCAATGTTTTTCAACCAAACTGTAGTTGCAAAGCATTGACATTTTTTAAAAATCTATTTGCAATTGGGAAGGGCTCTTTTTGGGAATGAACATAAAATAGGAGTTTGTTTAAAAAGTGCCTCCCTCTATCCTCTTAAAGAAACAAAAAAAAAAGGAAACTTTTCTTTTTAAACACAGCAGTTTAACCACATGGCTGCTAGGCGTTTTCCCGTCCTGCGCTGAAAAACCAAAATCACCATAATTCATGACGAGCTGGCCTTGTCATCCGCGCACGGCAGGTAAGCGCCATGACGAGCCCAGCTCGTCATTAGCTTCGAAGGGGTTAAAAAAGAAAGGGCTGCATTAAAAAAAGTTAGCTTTATTGAAAAGCAATCACTGACATGGTACTCTGTGGACCCAGCTGGACACCATTCCTGTGTTGTCCTCCAATTGTAGTAAGTTGGAATTTGGGACCTACCTCATTAATATTCATGATGTAGGTCAGATTCCGATCCACTAAGATTTGTCTTTTAAAAATTGACCTACTAGTACAAAGGTCAGTTCTTAAAAATCTTTAATGGTCACAAAAATATTGGTACAGTTCGCAGTACAAACTGTCAGTCAGCCTGATCTATTTAGAGTTGAGCAGGGTTGTCAGGTTTCCGACAGCAGTGCCTCTGCTGGCTCTGCTGCTGGCACCTTCCACTGACAACCTGTACATCTGGGCCACCCACCCTATTTAGAGAGGACGGTCTGATGTGTTTCTGTTTGGAAAACCTCTGAATATAAATAAATACTGGTGACCACCACACCCTAGGAGAAAACTACCAGGGTTTTCGAAGTAAGTATAGTTTTGTTTTTCAGAAACAGACTCCCGCTTCAGTGAGTTTATTTTTTAAAACAAAAAATCGTGGTCAGCTACTGCCTACAAAAACTTCGGCAGCTCACCAATCTTTCTGTTTCTTCACAGGAGCTGCCATCGCACCTGTCTGTCTGCATCGCTGTGTCTGTTGCGCATATATTTATTTATTTAATTTAATTGGACTGCTCACTCGGCGCTGCCCCTGCCTCGCTTTCACCTTTGACCCTCCATTTTGTTGTGGATATCCCCTGACCCTCCCCTCTTCCCCGCTACCGCCTCCCTGCTGCCCCTCCCACCCTCCGCCCCCTCTACTCTCCATTTATGGACAGATGGTCCCACGCGCAGCGTCCACGCGCTACGGCCGCCCCGAAGGTGCGCCAAAGGTAAGCCCGTCTACGCCCGTCCGCGCCTGGACCCCGCCCAGCGCCAGACCCCGTGGTCCTCGTAATGCCCACCCCTCCCGCATTACTTACGATGCCACCACCCTCCTAGCCCTTAACCCCGGCCGTTCCCCCAACTGCGTCCAAGCCGCTCCTGGACACACCCATGGACCCTTCTCCTGCAACTCCTGCAAGTTGGACAGCACCAAGAACAACTCCTCATCTACGAACACACAACAGATATCCGACCCCAACCACCTACAATGCATCCTGCTCAACACCCGCTCAGTCCACAGGCACGCCATCGACCTCTGGAATCTACTAGACACCATCTCTCCGGACGTGGCCTTCCTAACAGAAACATGGATGAACGCCACATCACCCCCGGACATCACCATTGCCATCCCGGAAGGCTATAAGATCATTCACAAGGACCGTACCGGCCACACAGGAGGAGGCATCGCTATCGTCCATAAGAAATCCATCCGCATCTCAACCAGCTCAGACGTCAATCTCGCCAACACTGAACACCTTCACTTCCAGATCCACATCGACCCCAAGACCACACTCAGAGGCACCCTCCTTTACAGGCCACCAGGACCCCGCGCACAATTTAGTGAAGACATCACGGACTTCATCACTCCACACGCGCTCCCCTCCGAGGATTACATCCTTTAGGGAGAACTCAACTTTCACCTTGAAAAGAACAACGACCGCAACACCACCACCCTTTTGGACAACCTCGCCAACCTCGGACTTAAACAACTTGTCACTACCCCCACCCACATCGCAGGTCACACACTCGACCCTATCTTCACCTCCAGCAAACATGTCTCCTTCAGCCACACCACAGCTCTCCTTTGGACTGACCACAGCTGCGTTCACTTTACCTACAACAAGCCCACATCCAACAACCACCCCCAACCCACTCTGCAAAGAAACTGGAACAAAATCACCATCGACCAGATCTCCTCATCGCTTCTTCTAAACTCCCCAGCCCACTCCTCAAACCCCGACCAAGCAGCGATTAACCTCACCCAATGGCTATCCAACAGCGCTGACATCCTAGCACCACTGAAAAAATGACAAATCAAACTAGGCAGCAAGAAGGCCTCCTGGTTCAACGATGATCTTAAGAAATCCAAGAAACTCTGTCGCTCCCTTGAGAAGGCCTGGAAAAAAGACCCAACCACCAGCACCAAGGACGCCTTCAAAAACGCCACCCGCATACACCACCAACTGATCCGGAATGCCAAGAAAGCCGCTTTCAAGGACCGACTAGATAACAACGCCCACAACAGCAAGGAATTATTCAACATCGTCAAGGAATTTACCAACCCCTCAGCCAACTCCAACGACATCACCCCCTCTCAAGCCCTCTGCGACTCCCTAGCCTCATTCTTCCACAACAAAATTGCAGACATCCACAACAGCTTCGACAACCGACCCGAAGACCAACCCACCCTACCCCCTGCAGGTCCCCCACCCCCCTTGAACATCCTCAATGACTGGAAGCCAATCTCCACTGAGGACACCATCCGTCTGATGAACTCTATCCACTCAGGATCCCCCACAGACCCATGCCCTCACCACATCTTTAACAAAGCTGACTCCATTATAGCACCGCACCTCCGAGACGTCATCAACTGCTCCCTCAACTCCGCAACCTTCCCTGAAAGCTGGAAACATGCCGAACTCAGCGCCCTCCTGAAGAAACCCACAGCTGACCCCACCGAACTCAAAAACTACCGCCCTATCTCACTCCTTCCATTCCCGGCCAAAGTCATCGAGAAAGCGGTCAACAACCAGCTCGCCGCATTCCTCGAAACCAACAAATCCCTCGACTCCTCACAATCCGGCTTCCGAGCCAAGCACAGCACTGAAACCGCCCTCATCGCAGCAACAGACGACATTCGAACTCTACTGGACAATGGAGACACAGTCGCCCTCATCCTCCTCGACCTCTCCGCAGCCTTCGACACGGTCTGTCATAGCACCCTTTTACAACGCCTCAGAAACGTCGGAATCCAAGGAAAAGCACTGGAATGGATCACCTCGTTCCTCACCGGAAGAACCCAGAGAGTCCGCCTTCCACCATTCAAGTCAGAGGCCACTGAAGTCATCTGCGGCGTACCACAAGGATCTTCACTCAGCCCCACCCTCTTCAACGTATACATGAGCCCCCTCGCGGTCATCGCACGCCAACACAACCTCAACATCATCTCCTACGCCGATGACACTCAACTGATCCTATCTCTCACCAGAGACCCTAGCACTGCCAAAACCAACCTGCATGAAGGAATGAAAGAAGTAGCCGACTGGATGAAGCACAGCCGTCTGAAACTGAACTCAGACAAAACAGAAGTCCTCATCCTAGGCACCTCCCCCTCCGCCTGGGATGACTCTTGGTGGCCAGAGGCCCTTGGAAAAGCACCCATCCCGACGGACCACGCACGGAACCTGGGCGTCATCCTGGATTCCTCACTCTCGATGAACAGACAAGTCAACGCCGTTTCTTCATCTTGCTTCAACATTCTTCGCATGCTCAAAAAAACATTTCGTTGGATCCCCACCGAAACTAGAAAAACGGTCACCCACGCTCTGGTCACGAGCCGACTGGACTACGGAAACACCCTCTACGCCGGTACCACCGCAAAACTCCAGAAAAAACTCCAACGCATCCAGAACGCTTCAGCCAGGCTCATATTAGACATCCCGCGTAAAGAACACACCTCTGGTCACCTGAAAAACCTCCACTGGCTCCCCGTCAATAAGAGGATTACTTTCCGGCTCCTAACCCACGCACACAAAGCACTCTACGAAATCGGACCTGAATGCCTCAACACACGACTGTCCTTCTACACCCCCTCCCGCCAGCTACGATCCTCCAACCAAGCCCTTGCCACTGTACCTCGCATCAACAAAACCACCATGGGAGGTAGATCCTTCTCCTACCTGGCAGCTAAAACCTGGAACTCACTTCCCACTTACCTTCGCCTTACTCAGAACCACCTAGCATTCAGAAAGCAACTTAAAACGTGGATATTTGACAAGTTATTCCCCACCCTTCTTCAAGCGCCTTGAGACCTTGAGTATGTAGCGCGCTATATAAATTTATTGACTTGACTTGACTTGACTTAAGGCATAGGGATCACTGCAGGGCTGGTAGTGATCTCACAATTTGGCGGGCTGTAGTCCATCAGGTTGGCGGATATAATGTCCTTTGCCACCCCGACGATGCTAAATCCTCTTATTGGATTCTAATCATGGGTTTACAAAGGGGGCAAATAGAATTTTACTTGACTATTAATACATCCATCTACATGGAGCTCCTGGTCTGAAAAAAGCACACACTATAAACTGAGGCGAACCAGACATACCACAAGGGACTGACTTACCTTCAATTTACGGCGTGCATTGAACTCTTGGAGTTTCTTTTGTGCAGTGTCCATGTGTGCAAAATTTGCTGCCTTTCCTGTGACCCATGGATGCTGCAACGCTTGGTGAGTGGTGAGGCGCTTTTTAGGGTCGAACACAATCAGCTTTTTAACCTGTAAATTACAAGAGTGAACAAACGAGAAATTAACATATTGCTACTTATGCTGGTGTAAATATATCGGCAATGATGTTCTGTGTTTTGGGAGGCCTTGTTGCCAGTTCTTTATTGTCTCAGGCCATTACAGGGTATCACTGTGCTGCATGAAATTCAGGACAAACCCATTTAAAGACAATCGTCATTTTCTGGTATACTTTAGGGGGGGGGAGGTATTCCAAATGAAGAAAAAGTATTTGAACGTGAAATGTTACTGTAATAAACAACGTGGATTGACAAATCAAACTGCTGAATGTATAACTAATATGTATTCGTTATCTGTAAATCCAATCCCGTCTTAGCTAAAAACGAAAAGACAAGTGGGCAGAGAACAAAAGTGCAAATCCCAAATAGCTGTATTTTGGAACTGACATCTAAAGTCATGGATTTCCCCCACGGTAATGAAGTTATATTTTTCATATCCCAATGTTTTGTAAAATGTAATTCAATGAAAGTACATCATATTAGGGTGGAAGGGGAACCTAGGACAGTCCTCCAATATGTAAAAACAGGCAGTCTGAGCCATACAGATAATCATAGAGAGAGCCTATCCCTATCTACATGTTTTGTAAAATGTAATTCAATGAAAGTACATCATATTAGGGTGGAAGGGGAACCTAGGACAGTCCTCCAATATGTAAAAACAGGCAGTCTGGGCCATACAGATAATCATAGAGAGAGCCTGTCCCTATCTACAAGACTTTGGGAAGATGGAAGTGGCTGTTCTCAAGAACATTGAGGAAATAAATGGTGACAGACTACATTTTACAGTAAAATCAGTTTTTACATATATAGGGACATATTCACAAACAACATTTATTTTTAGTTCATATTGTAGCGCTAAAATAGTATTATTTATTATAATATTAAACATTAAAGTATTTTAGTGATTTCTTTTTTAGTTTATTAATCTTTTAAACTTTTTCCTATGGTTAAATATCAGGAGATCTGTCCCAGTGTGGGAGACCCCCGCCTACATGTGAAAAGTTACAACTAGTAACATTACACTTGTAAATTAGGCTGCAATCCTCAAATTTAGAGCATGGGGACATTTAAGTCTCGACTTTTGATGTAACTTTACACTTGTAAATGGCGAACAGCCAAAAGTAGTAAAGTTACTAAAAAGTGTAAGAGTAAACATACACGTGTAGATTTACTTAGGTGTAAGCATACCTCTGTAAATAGCCACCACACGTTGAAATTCCACAGGTTGTTACAGGTAAATGTTCAAACGTTTAAATATGTCAGTGGCATGCCACAGTAATGTTTTTGAGTTGAAGCAATTCATTACTGTGCCTACAGAAATAGTGTGTACTGAAATTGAGAACAGTGCATGCTGTGACAAAGGAAAACCAGCGCATTTCTGAAAAAATATGACCTGATGGGAAATGCCTATCAAACATGACAGGCACAGAGTAATAATAAGCAGTTTAAGAACTTTGACAAAATATATTGTCAATCAGTCCCCTCATTGTGCCAGGCAAAAGCCTGTCAACATGTATGTTTCAGTTATTGCGCATTAGCTGTTACTTATTACCCTTAGAAAATGAAACTTGCAGCTTCAACTCAAAAATAATGGCAATATCCATCAGGTACAGATAGTTCATGTTACATTCTGTTTTTATTTTTTTTTATTTTAATCGTCATACACTGAAAAGGATTCACGGTGTTAGGTAGAGAAATCTCGACAAGAAGGTGGTAAACAATCGTGCTTCAGAACAGACACGTTTTTTTTTATTGAATTGTGGGTACAAGATTGAAGAGAATGGAAGAGAACTCCAGATTGCTTGTGCAAGTGGCGAAAAACTATGTGGCATATTCACAAGTAAATGCCGAAGTGTGGAGCTGTGCCAAAGTTGGAGGCACTTCAAACCAGAGGAAGGCTTGGATCCTTAGTTAACTGGATGGGACCACCAATAATTATATAAACAAGAGTATCCAGTAGCTTTAGTTAAACTTATTCAAAACCGAGCCAGGGAATCGATTCAAAGGCTTGTGTGATTTATTTCACATTTTTTTTTAAGTATTCCAAGAAATCATTAACTTTCAAATCATGTCAAACATTAAGGGCAACAAAAACTGATGATATTTTTCAACCTGTGAATTACATAAACAAATAACACATTATTTACAAATGTGTATATTTAGCATTTTTTTGTACAGTTGAGAAAACAAAAAGGGTAGTCAAAGCACCAGTCCATAAATCAAAAAGTAGCAATCAAGCGGAGCAGCAAGTCAAAACTAGCAAACTACTAAAATTTCTCCTGCCTATATGCACAGCTCTGGGGATCCTGTGGATCAAGTTTAGGGTAACTAGGGAGGGAAATTAATTAAATCTTCTCCCTAAGCCCTCAGGGTTAGCTTTTCCCAGACGCTGACTGAATTATTTTTTAAGCGCTCTTATGCCGAGGCGTCTTGGCGCTGTAGAACGGAAGGGAGTGCAGAGGTGTTTAGAGCATGGTGAAGAGCCAGGTTTTTAAGGCTCTCCTAAAGCTTTCTCTGTTCTTTTCCGAGCGCAGAGCGATGGGCATACTGTTCCACAACTTGGATGCTTGATAGGAGAAAGACTTTCCGCCCCACCGGGCACTCTTTATTCTGGGCAGTTGGATTAGGTCTTGGCTGCAGGATCTTAGAGTGCGAGCGGGCACATACCGAGGGAGGAGGTTGGTAAGCTCCTCCGATGTATTCCTGTGGAGTGATTTGTGGACCAGGCACAGGGCCTTAAATTGAATTCTGCGCCTTACTGGGAGCCAATGAGGTTCCCGTATGGCTTTTGAAGTGGGGTGTCTTTTTGGGAGATTTAGTAGAACTCTAGCTGCTGTGTTCTGAATGACTTGGAGCCTATCAAGCTGTTTTACCCCTGCTCCTATGTATGAAGCGTTACAGTAGTCCACCCTGGACATGATTAGAGCTCCCACCACTGTTTTGCTGAGAGAGAATGGTATGTAGGATAAAATTTTCCGAAGCACCTTCATTGTGTGAAAACAAGCCAAAGTGACCTGGCTTATTTGTGCTGTACATGTGAGATCCTTATCGATCATAAAGCCTAGAAGTCTGACCTTGTTGGCTGGGGCAGGACAGATGCCAGCTTCTGGAGGCCACCAGAGATTGCTCCAGATGGATGGTTATTGGCCAAACTCGATCACTTCCGTCTTTTCGGTGTTGAGTTTTAAGAAGTAATCGTTCATCCAGTTTTTGACATCTGATAGGCAATTCCTGAAATTCCCAGCTGTGGCTTCCACTGACTGAGAGAGTGACACAACTAACTGAGTGTCGCCAGCGTATGACACTAGGTGCAGGCCATGATATTTTATTAGTGTTGCAAGGGGGGTGACGTACAGGTTAAATAATGTTGGTGATAGAGCCGAACCCTCGGGTACCCCGCAAGGGAGATGGAACTCTTCTGACTGGAGACCGCCCCAGTGGATTTGCCTACGTGAGCATCTAGGAAGGACTCAAGAAGAGCTAGAGCAGTATCTTTAATCCCAGCGCCCTCAGTCTGGTCCGAAAGACCCCATGGTTGACAGTGTTGAATGCCGCTGTTAGATCCAGTAGGATCAAGGCAGCTCTACCTCCATCGTCCATGGTTCTACGGATATCTTCTGTAGCTATGATCAGAGCGGATTCGGTGGAATGGCATGCCCTAAATCCGTGTTGTGTGGAGTCTAAAAGATGGTTGTGGTCTAGGTATTTTGTAAGCTCCTGGTTCATGGCTTTTTCCAGAATTTTGTCTGGGAAAGGAAGGCAGGATATTGTCCGATAATGCTTGGATTCCGTGGGATCCAGGGTCTCTTTTTTTAGGATTGGCCTGATGCACGCTTTCTTCCAGCCATGGGAAGATGCCAGAGCTTAAGACTCTATTAAGCAATGGGGTTAGGACCTGGCTGAATCTTTCAGAAACTAGTTGCAGTATGTAGGGAGGACATGGGTCTAAAGGTGATCCAGATTTGGTCTGCGTGAGCAGAGTGGTTACCCGAGTGTCATTTAATGGCGAAAATTGTGGGAGGTCGGTGGTGTCAGGTGCTGGGTAAGTTAAGTGAGTGTGTAATACTCTGGTATGCGAGATATGAAGGTCGTCATAGACCGCCTGGACCTTTTGTTGGAAAAACTGCGCTATGTTTTCCACAAAATTCTGGTCGGGACAAATATAGTGTCCCTGATGCTCTTGGCTAGATGCGCTACAGTTTTAAACAGTTCCTTAGAAGAATTTGAGGATTCTAGAATTTTTTGTGAGGAGAAGGCCACTTTTGCTTGCTCTATCTTTTCCTTATATTCATGTAGGACTGCTGTATATTCTTTCCTGGTGTGAAGACTATAGTCGAGTCGCCATATCCTTTCATAGCATCGACATTTCAGTTTAATTATTTTCACCTCTGGGAGGTGGCTGAGCGTTTTCTGGGCTTCTTAATTTCTTCTGGGGCTAGCTCGTCCATTGCTCGGCTAAGCCATGTGTTGAAATTGTTAGCTCCATTATTACCATCAATTCTCTCAAGTGAGGGAGGATCCTTAAATAAGACGCTCGCTAATTGGGCAGCTTCGAGCTTCTTCCACGGGCGGGTTTTTACTGGGAGAGATAACTCTCTCCTCTTGGTATTTAAGAGGTTTGTGTTAAGGTTAAAGTGAATGGCAGCATGGTCAGACCACGGGACGGGGGTAATTGAAGTTATCTTTATGCCTTTGTTGTTTGTAAAGACAGCATCGAGCGTGTGGCCCGCTGTGTGGGTGGGACCAGAGACTAATTGGTCCATCCCAAAACCATGAAAATTTTCTATTAGAGTGGATGTTTCAGCTGAGTTATTGTCCTCTAGGTGGAAATTGAAATCTCCTAGTACTGTACAGGTGCTGCCGTCAACGTGTTTCCAACCCCGTCACCATTAAGGGGTTGTCATCAGGACTTGGACTTGGTGGTGTCTATTGGGAAAAATTAGAAAAAACCTATTAGTGGTGTGATAATTCTCCAATGTCATGCTCAGCACTTACAGGAAAGTACCTTTTGTAATGGTTGCAGGTTGCTCGGTAATATTCAGAAATTGTTGGTACTGGATTGATTAGTAAGGCCTGTCGGGGAAGAGGATTGTTCGTAAATGATGTGTTTAATGAAAAAGGAAGCGTACTTATTTGTTGTTTGTACTCAAAAGGACTTGCCTGCGTCAATTGTGATTCTTAAATGTGCCAATAGAAGCCAACGGTCGCTGTATCAGTTCAGTAAATTTATTCAAATGCGTAGTTGGAATGCTTGTTTAAAGGAAATACGAATACGTATTGCACCCTCCAACATAACTCCAGAATTGACGCTG
Organism: Lissotriton vulgaris; assembly: GCF_964263255.1. NCBI lineage: Eukaryota > Metazoa > Chordata > Amphibia > Caudata > Salamandridae > Lissotriton > Lissotriton vulgaris. The sequence goes on along the minus strand of NC_141689.1, from coordinate 711,853,518 downwards.
AATATGTCACAATTAGTTCTGAAATAGACCTGTTATGTCTGAATATCAGGTAGTCTTTTAAAAAAATATATATATGCAGGTTGCTTTTTTAATGTTGAAATTACGTACTTAAAAGTCTAACTATCACAAGCACTTCTAAGCCTTAATCCAACGTTTGCAGGTTGCTTGTAAAGCATGAAAATTACGTGCTTAAAGGTCAGACTGTTACGGACACTTTTAAGCCTTAATCCAACGTTTGAAATGTCATAAATACCCAAACGAGGAAAGTAGACTTGCTACTGGACTCGCATCTCTAGTGGAAGCTGTTCAGTCGAATTGGGCTCATTATTTTAGAGCGATGAATGCAGACTCTGGAATTTAGGTGAAACCAAACAAAGTATGGTCTACTTTAAGTCTCTATCAGTGCGAGTCTTTTAAACAAAATGGCTCTCCATTGGGGTCGTCAATGTTTTGTTTTTGATGCGTGATCGGTGTTGTACAATTCTTTGTTTCACTTCTTCGGTGGTTTTACCAATATAAATCTTTGGGCATGGACACTCTATTGCATATACTACATTTCGTGTTTTTCAGTTAGTAAATTAATTTTGTTGCCAATTCGTCGGGACATCCGAGAAGATGTTGCCTTCAATGGTCATACTACAAAAGGAGCAATTACCACATTTGTGGTGCCCCTGTAATAGATTGAGATTCAACATGGAGCGAAGAGTGGTATGCTTAGTTTCTGAATCTGTTACCCTGAATTTACTAACGGCAAAACATGAAATGTAGTGTATGCAATACAATGTCCATGCCCAAAGATTTATATAGGTAAAACCACCCAAGAAGTGAAACAAAGAATTGTACAACACTGATACCGCATAAAAAAAAAACATTGACGGAAAGAGCAAAAAATGAGGAGAAAATAAACATTTCTCCTTGTTGCGCCATTCAAACACATGGTATTCCATGGTGTTAGTTTTTGGTGCTGCCTCAGCCTTGTAAATCTGGAGCAGCGTCATAAAGCAATGTTTATTGCGGTGGAACAACCACAGCAACACCCATTCCATGTCCCTTTGCCACAGAGGACTGTGGTGGAAAGGGGCTTATTTACAAGGTGTTGTTAAGCCTCGCTTAGTGGTTTAGCATCACCTTGTAAATATAGAAAATGGCACTGTGTCACAGGAGCATAAAAAAAGGGACGCTCAGGTTGTACTGAAGGTTTGTAAATATGCCTCTATGTCCACTGGGTCTAGACTTAGCAGGAGATGATCCGAGAGATCTAACAGGCTTATCTTTTTGCAGAGGAGTTTAAACTAAAACTGGAGATCAACTGTAAAAGATCCAATGACTGACATCTACAAACGAACACGTTGGTTTAAAGGATGCCAATGAAAGTTCGACTGTTAGGGAAAACACAGGAGGCAACTTGTTCCAGTGTATTCCCCGGTCGATGTGGAGCTCCCTTCAGAGAATCTTAAACATACTTACAGCTTCTTGCTTGCTAAAGATCCACTTGTTTGGGTAATTCTCACTTGCTTTGATTTATCACTTAGACACTGTTGTGCCGTGCGGCTGGCGTTTTTTGCTGTCAAAACGGGGATACTATCGAGGCGATTTGCTCGCACACACTAAACTCGAAGAGGAACAGTGATTACACCTCTGTGACAGCGTATGAACTGGTGTATTATATAAAGAGGCAGAAGGAATAGAGAAGTAACACTGTTGTTCATGGTACAACACGTTTCCTGATGATGGTCTCGGTGATTTGTATGATATGAGATTGAAACGCCGATGATACGACACTTCTTTGTAAATAGAATCCCTGGATTTAAATGTGTATATAGTTGTCGAACAATGTATATATGGTAGATATGTAAATACTATCCATATTGTGTACAAAAAGTGTCAGTAAGTACTGTACATGTCAAAGAACTGAGTAATAGTACATCTTTTGTGTTGCCGTATATGGAATGACATATGATTTATACATATGCAAACGAAATATAATTGGACATAATGCAATAAAATAGCTAATGAATTGTATATATGTCTCTCGAGTGCTTTGGAATTCATGTTCACTGCTGTGACAATATTTGACAAATTGTAAAAATAATATCGAATAACTCCTTCAGGAACATTTTTCTATTGTGTTATAGAGTAGAATATGGGCCCAGGCCAGCAGGCCAGTACATTTTATTTGACATAAAATGCAACATTCACGTCCGTTTTTACACTGACCCAATATGTATACACTAGTTTATGGCTGCGCATTACAATTCTGGTGTCTTCCATAATAGTCATGCCAAATCTTTTTGAGCAGGTTGTTGATTTTCTTGTCAGTCATTGGGACAAGGCAGCTTTTTTATTTGTAATTTCTTCTGTTTTTAGCATGAGTTATAGAGAAGTTCTGTTCCTTTCTCATGCTATCCTCCCCTGGGGCAGTTGGGCTTAACAAGGATTTCCTTGTGTAGTTGAAAAGGAATTTCTTTGAACAAAGCAGATATTTCACATTTGTTTTTGTGTCTTTGGTCTCTTCAGGTTTCACACTTGTCTCTCATTTGTTTCTTATTCTATATGGTTTAAAATATAAATATCCCTTCCAAAGCATAGATACAAACTTGCTGATTTCCTTGAACTTCACACGCCAGACATACTATTCCTCATAGAGATATGGACTCATAGTGCCTCTGAACCAGACCTAAACGTGGCCGTACCTTCGGGCTGTGATTTTTTTAGGATTCACAGAGAAGGACAAAGAGGGGGAGGGGTGGCCATAGCCTACGGTCCTCACATCAAAGCCACTTTCTCTGATACGCCCCAATTAAAGGAGGAGGCCCTCTTGTTCACCTTCAAAGCTACCAGTACATCTGTCTTTAATGGACTACTAGTCTACAGACCACCTGGGCCCAGAAAAACTTTGAATGAATCCATTACAACAGCCATGCGATCTTGTATGATACACTCGAATTTTTCCATGCTGGGTGATTTTAATTTTCATTTAGAATCTACCAACAGTGCTGATACAACGAAGTGAACAGATCGGCTAAATAGCCTAGGCTTAAAACAAATTGTTACTATGCACACACACACACACATACACACTGGCAAACATACTTTTGACGGCATCTTTACCAATCATGCACAGACAAATTTTATTAAAACATTACCCGTGCCTTGGACGGACCACATCGCTGTCTTCTTTGAAGTTCACACCAATGGATCCCCAATTAGAACCCAGGGTATACACAGAACAGGGGTATCACACCCTTGGTAGCAAATAAGCAGTCTTGATCTTGAAACTGCTCTGAGATCACAGAGCCCCCTTATGAACACTGATCCTGATCAAGCAGCAGTATACTTTAACCGCTGGATTGAACAGGCAGTCTCAAGGCTAGCCCCTGAAACTTGTATACAAACAAGTAAAAGATTGACATCAGCCCCATGGTACAATAATAAGCTAAAAAATGTAAAGAACATTTGCAGAGCCAAAGAACGACTTTGGAGGAAGGAATACTCAGAGTCTGGCAAAAAACAGTATGGAGAGGTGTTAGTAATGTACTAAGAAGCCATATTTGTGGCAAAATCCACTTTCTTTACGGAGAAAATCATGGCCTCTAAAAATACACCCAGAGAACTGTTAAAGACATTCTCCAAATTAGCCACCTTCGGTAACATCAAATCATTTAACTCCATCAGACAGTGCTGCAACAAACTTGCAAAAAATTTTCACTATAAGGTGGTCAAAATATACGATGAATTGTCTAACGTTACTATTGGAACTAGACCAGATGAGCATGAGATGGACAAATCAAACTCGCTCTACAAGAGCTCAGTCTCCTTACACAGGATAGAGTCGAAAAATGTATCATGGCAATTTAGTGAGGCTCTCCTTTGGATGCCTGCCTGGCCATGGTCCTCCATATGGTCCCCAATACTGTCGCTAATTGCCTGACAACATCCTTAACCTAGGATACGTCCTGGTTGACTGGAAAAATTGCCTTCTAAAACCTATCCTAAAAAAGTCAACCATTGACCCCTCGGAGATTGCTAATTACCGTCCCATTACCTGCTTACAATTTCCATCAAAAGCGCTAGGAAAAGCAATAAATGAGGAACTGCTGTCTTTTATAGAATCAAACGACAAACTTGATCCAGCACAACATGGTTTCAGGCCTCGGCACAGCACTGAATCTGCACTGATCGCAGCTACTGAAAATCTATGTGCCCAATTAGATCAGGGAGGGAAGGCCATACTCATTTTGCTTGACTCATCCGCCATGTTCGATGCAGTGGATCACCGTATATTCCATCAGCGGTTGGCCGAAATGGGGACTTTTGATAAGGCCGCAGACATTCTTCGGTCATACTTAACATACAACAATCTGTGATGCTAGATGAGCATAAATCACCCCCCTTCGCCATGCTGTGTGGGGTACCCCATGGATCAGCACTTTCACTGACCCTGTTTAACGTATATGTTACCCCACTGGCTAAACTGATACGCTCCCTCGGCTTCACAGCCATTTGCTACGCTGACGATACTCAAATTGTTATCTCCCTAGCTGCTAAACCAGAGATTGTGGCAGCACGTTTCAACCTTTGCATGAGCCATATCATTGCTTAAAATTGAACACCAGGAACACGGAAGTGGTTATGTTTGGAAGGGACATTTCGCTCTGGAACTCCGCCTGGTGGCCTGGGATAGCAGGGCCTTGCCCCCAGCCCGTAAAGAAGGTAAAAAACCATGGAGTTCTGATCGGCGACCATCTTTCTCTATCAGACCAGGTCAACAGTATCACCTCTTTGTATTTTTACACCTTGAAAATCCTTCGGAAGATCCTCCCTTTTATTCCTATGCCCTGTAGGAAAATGGTTGTTAGTGCCTTGATTTAGTCAAAAATTGACTACTGCAACTCACTCTACCTTGGAGCCAAAAAGAGTGTGATACATAAGCTACAGACTTTGCAAAATGCTGCCGCCCGGCTATTACTAAAACTCCCTAAATTCAGCCCCATTAGTCAAGTCATTCGGGAACAACTACACTGGTTGCCCATTTCGGCTAGGATCCAGTTTAAAGCTGTGTGTATTTCACACAAGACTTTGCATGGGGCGGGACCTGTCCAGATCAGCCAATACATTAAGTGCTATACCCCACAGAGATGCATTGGCGTCTCTGATTGTAGTCCCAAGGGTAAAGACGTTGAAATGGGGCGGTAGAATTTTCCGACATCTAGCCCCAAGGATATGGAATTCCCTGTCCTGCATCTTAGAATTCAAAACAACTTACTACAGTTCAGGAAAGAACTCAAAACTTGGTTATTCACTTGTACCTAACTGGCTGGCTGATTTTCCAGATGCACTCTACCGCAGCAAGCGCTAAGACGCCACAGCAAACATGCGCTCTATAAAAACCTATATTACATTTCATTATTTCATAAAATAATGATAGGGTTTTCTCTGATAAGTCTCTAGGGACCACATGTAAAAATTGCACAATACCTTTTGTCGATGATTCTGATTTTGCAAAGTGACCTATGTACTGATAGGTCATGTCACAAACTCACAATTTGCAGGTGGTCACATAATGACCTGCCTACTGAATAATAATCGGGCCGGTCACAATTTGCAAACCTCTGGGATTGGCGACAAACAAGGATGGTGTTATCCATAGGAGAGCCGGCCACCATCCGTGTTTCCATTCTGTAATTGAAAGCTTTATTTTGCCCCAAGAACCACTAGTTTCATAAAGGAACTGGTGCTAAACTTTAGTAAAACACAGTTTTTTTTATAGGGGGTCCCATTACACTTTGGGAATCAGTTACCACCTCCTTATAGGTGTCAATAACTGATCAACTGGAATTACGGTAGCAAACCACTGATGCATTCTATACTGAATCGCAATTTGGAAGGAACGTCTCTTTTACTCTGTTCCAAACTGTGGACTTTGTGAACCAAGTTCACAAGTCCGAAAAACTTTTCAGTTCTGTGCATAAGAAATTGAACCTTGTGGTCTCATAACAAGGTATTTTGCGAATTACAAGTTTTGAAACAGCAAAATCCCTTTGTATAGCGGGACCCAGCTTTTCTGTAATCGGTTTTGCTAGCACTTTCAATTTATTCCTCACTTTGAGCTTCCTCTAACATGCTGACTCAGCTGTTCTCACAGTTTTGATCTCCATAGTGTGGCAGCTTTTCTCTGTTGTACTGCTGAACCCTCCTTCTAATCTCCATGTTTTTTTAATCAGCATGTTCTGTTACATATTTTTAATTGCAAATTAAGATTGAGGATTTGGAGAGGTCATATGGGAAAGAAACATAATTTGTTCCTCACCTCACTAGCTTGGCTGAAGAGTGAAAGACTGGCAGATCCAGGCACAAAATATTTTTAATACTTTGTTCTATGTGTTCTAGAATAAAGTTAACAAACCCTGAGGAGAAATTGACAATAATCTGTGTCCTATATCAATTTGGGTCTTAAAATGCTGCCACTTCTAGGGGTTATAAGGAGGCTGAGGAACTACAATTGCTGGAAAATAAGTTTCTCAGAAATCTTCTCTCAGTCCCGCAATCTATACCTGTGAGAAGTTGGCCTGGTATACGATGCTCACTAGTTCTAGTGATCACCTTGTACCATGCCAAGCAACCCTTATGATGATCGATTGTAAGTCAACCTTATAGACCAGTTATCCTAGTGGTAACGTGGACAAAGCAGTCTTAGGCTAAACTCTGAAAGGCATGTGAAGCAAGCTGTTTTACCATATACAACCCCCTTGAATACCAGAGGAAAGTACACCACACAGATATATATTGAAAATATATATATATTTATTAACTACAAATATCGCCTGAACTCTTTGTGAGCACAGAAGCACAAGCGTTAAAACAAAACACAGTTAAAATACACAAAAGTTGCACAATATGGATGAGCCCTAGGGGCCACCAAAACCATATACTAAGAAAGTGGTATAAGAGATACCAATCGAAAAGGAAACAGGCCTAGGGCCTTGGGAATCACTGGAGCTGATCGGGACTAGCAGTGACTAAGTCGGGAAAGGCCCGCGGGACTCACCAATGCAATGTCTATGGTGCGTAAAAGTTATAAAGTTAGTTAGATAGGAACCTTCCGAGTGACCTAGAAAGCTGAAACTTAAGACACAGATACTAGAGGTGTGTACCAGTGTGGGAACACCGGCGTTGCTGAGTTACCTCATCCACAGGACGCGGGTGCATAGGGTGGAAGTAGTGTCGGGTTTTGTCACGCTGGTCGATGGTGCTTGGAGCTGAAGATGCTGCAGGCGGCTCGATGTGAAGAGTTCCGGTGGATCCAAGGGTGGACCTGAAGTTGTGAAGACCTGAAAGCAGAGGGGACAATGTTCAAAGTCACTAGCCAGTGACTACCGTGGAACCAGATTGGAACCAGGCGATGTTGGGTGCAAACAGGCGATGAGGTGTAGCTTCTCTCTGCAGCCACGTGGCCACGAGGGGTTAAGGACGTCCAGGAGTCGATCACAAGCTGTCCCACGCAAGCTTCTCGCTGTTGGCGGTGTCGGCAACTTGATTGGAACAAACAGGCCTTGGCTAATGCAAGCCACGCAGGAATCAAAAAAGGCTTATCACTCGGACCAGCAAGGTCAGAGCGTGTGCTCCCTTATACAGGAGCGAGGACAAGTCTGGAGCAACCAGACCCGCAGTGTAGTTTGTTGGTTTTGTCGCCAAGATGGCCGCTGACCACGTGGCTAGTGGCCGGGATGGCGCGTCAAGTGGCACAATGCAAAAGGGCCCCACGCAGATCGTGGAGATGCTGGAGGGCTGATCTTCGATGCAAAGGCTGGTCGGTGGTGGGGCTTCTCAGTCCCCAAAGCACAACGTCAAGGGTGCCTCGGATGCTGCGCAGTCAGCTTTTCGGGTGTCTTCCAAGAGGTCAGGTCCCACGTCTCTCGATGCTTCCACGGGTCCCTTCTTTGCAGGGACTGTGGATCGGGCTGTGAGAAGTCTGGGAGTCTGGGTCTTGTCAGGCTCTGGGCTCGGGCTCCGGCGGGAGGCGGTGGCAAAGCAGACGTCGAGTTGCTGGATGGTGCCTGTGTTCACAGGGTGGCCACTCCTCGGCCACAAGGGAGATACTCTTCAGTCTTCTGTGCAGCAGAATGTCGAAGTCCAGTCGTCTTCTTAGTTTAAAGTTGATTTAAGGATGATCTGAGGTGCTATGGCACTGCTCCCACTCTTATTCCCAATCTGAGGGGTGGATCACCTGCTAGGTCCCTCCTCTGGGTTGGACTAGGAAGGGGGGCGGTTACACCCACTTTCCTTTGTCCAGCTCCTCGCCAGCCCTGGGTCTGGAAAGTCCCAGGACCGGTTTGGACTGGCTTATGCACGAGGACACCTTGTGTGCCCCGGGCATGTCTCAATCTATTCAGCCCTGTCCTACCCAATACACAAAATCCTGTCTGGGGTGGTGCTCGCACCTCCCAAGGCAGGAAACCTTTTGTCCAAGCCTCCCTCGCTGGAAGGACTCCCAGCAGCAGGAGGTCATACTTGTGTCTGTGGTGGCAGCATCCATTTTGTGATGCTGAGGCTCTGGTTAACTTTAACCAGGGTTAAGGCTATGTACATGTCGTGTCCCTCTAGAAGGGTGGAATGCTATCCCCGTCGACAGAACTGTCGATGGGATAGTATTCCAAATCGTATGACACCTTACTCAACATGTTCTGATAAAGCCAAACCAAAGTTAGCAAATAACCGCGAGGATTATAATGCACTTAAGAGTATATGGTATGGCAATATCCCGGAACAGCTAAGGGAGTTGTTACCGACAGCTGCATGCAGGCTCAGCTCATGCTAGAGCACCATCTCACATATTTCCAAGCACTCTGCCTCCAGGATTGATGAGGCCTTCCATAGGAGTGGCTGATAGGAACATATGTGTCCAGTTTAGGTTTGGTATAGGGATACTATATCTAAGTAAGAGGTGACTATACCAACTTACCCCAGCTGAGTGATCAGCCAGTTGTGTCAAATATGGAGGCCAGGCCTGGGGTGGCACAATGCATGCTGCAGCCCCTGGTAGGCCTTGGCTACACCTATGCCCTGGGTACCTATGGCACACTGTTACAGGGGCCTATAAGGTGAACCAGTTCCAATTGTTATGCACCTAGGGTACATGGAGTCCATTTTAAGGAGAGAGCAATCAGCCTGGGGCCCTGAATAGCAGGATCCCAGGCCAACTATGTCAAAAACCAGCTAAACACCAGGCAAAAAGTTTGGGGGTAACCATAGTCAGATATCCACCTTCCTACAATACCCTCCTATATTATACATCAAGAATTGGTATAGGCTTTGTTTCAGACTTGATCGGACTTGCCCCACTCCTGAGCTGGATAACGATCTAGACAAACCCAGAACTGGTGGTAAATCGTGAGATCAATCAGGATTGCTTATCCCTGGATAGAGCAAGTAGCAACTCCTGCATTGATTTGTTAAGAACCTAACAAAGAAATGAGGGCGCTGCAAACTTTTTGATTCTCCAAACAAACTTAGCAAAGAAGACTAACTGTGTGGTAAAAAATATTTTTTAAACATGATGGAAACAGAAAGAGAGGCCAGAGAGTTAATGAAACCCAAGGTAGGAGCCTATCTATTATTGAAAACAGCTCCAACGATAGAACCATATTTAAATGTTATAACAAAGCCTTACCACCACTTTCTTTTAGCCAGATTTACTTCTTATTGACTGAACCTCAGTGATGGAGAAAGCTGAAAGTTTGAGCCCTTGATCTTGTGATACATTCTCTACCCATGACACTTTGCACTTTACCATGTTTGTTTTGCGACCATTATCATCATATTCGCAAACATTTTTTAATACCTATTTTAAAGGATAAAGGGTGTATGCAGGTAAGGCCTGCATTAGAATATTTACAGATGTTGAACAACACATGGGAAAGTTTTAATATTGCTAGTTTTTAATTGGGGAATAAATTAGGGAAAGGAAAAGAAGGGTATCTATGCTATGAAATATTTTCGCTCTTCTATAACTGCAATGGAATGTTTTCAAAATTGGTCGTCTATTGTGCATAAGAGTAATCTTTTAAAGAATTTTGCTTGTGCTTCATTTATGACATCAAAAGGATGGGGATCTTTCAGGTTAAATATTTGCACTTTTCTAGGACAAAAGCAACTAACAGGACTGGAACTCAAAATAATCAGAACCTCCTTATTCACCACATTAATTATCAATCAAGACTCCCAATTAAATCAATGAATGACTCATCAGACATGTCCTGCATTCTTTTACCACAAAAGGATAGATGGAAGTACTTTATGATACCCAAAGAAATATAAAACCCTGTTTAGATTGATCGTACTTTGAGACAGTCATCAGACCTGCTTCTGTAACTGTGCTCCCGGCCGAAGTGTTTAATTAAATCAACTGTTCCTGTTTTGCCAAACGCCTCTTGCCTTTTATTTTTTCAAGATAAATTCATATTTGAGCAACAGTGACATGACAAAATCTGATAGTCTCCATTTCTGAACCGACATGCAACGCTGCTAGTATAATTGGTATCTTGTTTAGGTAGGAAGTCATTATGTTTAGGATGGGACTACTATGCAACTGTACATGTTTATGGGTATGTGGTGGAAACTCCAGTCAGGACCTGAAAGGACTGGAAGACACTAAAGCAGTGGTTCTTAACCTTTTCACTTCTGTGGACCTCACTTAATTGTTACTGGAACGTGGGGCCCTCACAGAATCATTATTGGAACACAGGGATCCCCACTGAGTCATAAGTAGAAATAACAACAAAACAATACACAACAAATACAGAAACAAGTATTCATTAAACAAATACACACATTATGAACCATTGTATTTAACTTGGAAATAAATAAAAATAAATCAACATTTTAATTTTTAATATGGGGTTTGAACTTTCCTAAATTCAATTGAGGATCCTCATTGTTCATACTATATTCTGATTGATGTACTTGTACTACTCCCATGAATCAATTTTGAAGATATTAATTTAATGATTATCCTCCAGTTTCAAATTCCTTCACATTTACAAAACATTTTGAAAAATTTCAATTGTACATTTTGCTTTGTTTATGTACACTTATTAATCTGTTAATATTATTAGATTTTCTAAGTAGTTGTGGATCCCCTGACCAGGCTCTGCAAAATCCTCGGGAGGCCCGGTCCACTGGTGAAGAACCACTGTATAAAGAGATCATTTTACAGATTGCAGGCTTTGAAAATTCTAGCTGATAAGTAAGAAGCTTTGTCTTCAAGTACCATTCTTTTATAACTACAAATGGCATCTCTTAGAATAAGATTGGATGATTCAGCATAGCCGGTTCTCCATCTGCGTTCAGGTTTCTACAATGCGATTTGGAGTCTTTGAATGTGTTAGCATGTAAGGGGCGGATCGGTTGGGACAATGGGAGTGCAAGGCATTAATAGGAAGGACTGTATTAATCACTTTCCAGACCCAGTCAGTAAAGTGGTGAGCCATAAAGTCCAGCTGAAGGGAGATAGGGGACATGGCATAGGTGAGGAATCTAGTTTCAAAGTCACATAAATTGAGAAGGTTCCATAGATGACAAGGCTTAGTAGGAGCATAGGTGCGGAATTCATGAAGCTGATGCTGGTGGGGCATGAAAAAAAGAGATAAAGTGATCAGTACCTGAAAGAGGGATAGGGGAGTAACAGGTAATTAAAAGATTAAAGCAAACATTTGTTTGGTTCAGAACCAGGTTTACTGAGTTCCTAAAGGTCCTGATGGCCGAGCTCTCATGTCTAACCCTGGGCGTAGTTCGCGTAGTCACGCTACACGTAGCTACGCAAAGTGCACGTCGCACTACGCGCGCTTCGCGTAGCTACGCGAACTGCGTAGTGCAGTAGGTGAATGCTGTTTGCAATGATTGCACAGTGCCGGATGCCTGTCCACACTGTGCAATCATTGTGAACGGCATCATGCACAGTGCAAGCGGTCGTTTTCAACACGGACTAGTAACTTCTCATCGCGAGCAATGAGAAACCTGACCTCCCCGCATTGAGAATCTCGCCGGGAGGTTTATTTTCCACGCTCGCAATCGGCAGCTTGATGTTGCCGATCACCAACGAGGAAAAAGTCTCGCCGGGATGTTGATTTTATCTCTCTCGCTGTCGCCGACTTGAAGTTGAGGACCGCGAGCGAGCAAAAAATGCCCGCTACGCGTTTTTGCACTATGCTACATGCATTTCATGTAGCGCGTAGTTGTGCAAATGATGCACACTCCGCGAACATAGCGTAGTTTTCCACCCAAGGTAAAATGTCCCACTAAAAGATGCTGTACAAGTGGGGTGCATAAGTCCATCAGTGGACTAAGACCAGGCCTGGGGTAACATCTTTTTTCTTGTAGTGCTGGCATGTTTTCTTAAAACCATCAAGACCAATACTGTACAATAATTCTGCATTTTCATTGAAGGGACGAGTCACCTGTAATAGTCGAGCGTGAAGCCTGAGTTGTTCGTATTGTCACCTCAGAACACTGAGGTGAAAAAGATTCCCTTTATTCACAGTTAACTATTTATAATTTTTATTATTTATGGGATCTAAACCTGTCCATAATTGTGAATAGGCTTTTCAATGTGTTTTATTTCAAGCACCTAAATAAACATTGACAGCAGAAGGCATGCTATAACTTCAGGATTGAGCACAGTTATGTCATTGCAGTAAAAAAAAAAATGTCTCACTACTGCAACATAATTGCAGTGTGTAGCAGCATTTTGAAAATCCTTTTTAGGGTAGGGGATGGGATTGAGTCCTAAATATATCAAAGTTTATTTACAACTAGAATACTGCTGATCATAATGACAAAAACAGCTTTTAAAACGCTACATTATTTGTGAAACCGTAACTCCTAGTATAAGGTAGTCTACCCTCACAACAATAGTTGCATAAATGATCAGCTTTTTCACAAATTGTAAAAGCAATCTAGCCCCTTCAATGGTTACAAAAGAATGGGAAGAGCTTTTATGATTTCTTGTTGCACTTTTTGTTAAGGCATCTGTTCAATTGAGCTTTGCGGCAGACCAAAACAAGCTTGGGCCACACTCTTGGTAATGAACTCCTCTTTGGACCCTTAATCATGCATTAATGCACCCAGTCAGCTTCATGTATTTAAAATAGCGCTGCCTCTCCACTTTAGATGCTACCTGTAAACCTGTGTTATCCTAGGCAACATGAAGTATGGCTTGGTGCCTTTCAGGAGTACTGAATCCAAAATGTTGAATGTTCTAAATTGAAGATAAGTTGAAGTCGTCATGCTCATGATTCTTCTGTATTGTTTTATACCCTTGACTATTTATCGTTCCTGAACAGTATTGCTTGTTCTGTGGGAGTATCGGAGGCTGCAAAAAATATTTTACACCTCTGAGTGTCAAATTGCCACTCCTCATCATCTCTGTGGTTATTGAGGGAAATTTCACAACTTTGCTGATGATACGCAGATTGGTTTTAACCTCTTGATACTGTCTCGCAACTGTGGGTGTTGAGGTTGTTTGTCCCACGTCCCGTCCTACCATAGCTTTTCAAACTAGGCTGAATATAAATGTTTTGTACTTGGCCCTCAGGTTAGAGAGGGCATGCACTTACACTCTACTTGCTGACTTAATGTGGGGGAGCTCGAGCTCAGAGTTCAAAACAAGTTAGTGTCTCGTCACACAGCACCTCATTATAATGTTTGGAGGATGCACTGTTGCAGTTTGGAACCGTCCGACCTTAGGTCGGTGGGTCTGACTACAGGATTAGGATGCGACTGCCAAAAGATGAGTCGCAAGCCCGTTGGAAGAGGAGCGGAATCCCACCCGGTGGTTACCCACTGACCGCTGTCATCATAATACGACGTTCGGAGGGAAACCCAGTATGTTGGGTGAAAAGCCTCTGGATGGCTTTCGGCCGACATACAAATTGGGCCCTAAGTTGGCTGGGGATGCGCCACCCCGCTCACTTTGTCCCCACTGTCCCCAGTTTCTCTTCCCCAGTTTTGGCTTCCCCCTCTTCCACTAGGGGTAAACAGCAGTAGCGTGAATATAGCACAGGTGCAGTTCAACCACCCACAATGCATATATGTGCTCATTTTTAAGTCTCTTACCCTTTCATGGGAAGAGTCAGTCATCACAGGACGTCTTGCAGGCTGCATGGTGCTCTGAAGACATGCCTGCACTCTTGCAAGAGCAGCGATGCACCAGCAGACTTTTTGGGAGAAGAGCCTCGTTTGGTGGCATGCCAACTCGGACTTTTGGTAAGTGTTGGCACTTGTGGCAAACACAGAGGCTGACTGGATCATAGGTATAGCCCCCAACAGGGCTTTGACAATGGGGAAGTTGCATCCTCTTATGGGTCAGCCTGGGATTTGGCAGACACTGCTCACACTGGAAGATTAGGAATTTGGCAGAAGCAGCACTTCATGGACTGATTAGAAACAGGTAATTACAGCCCTGACTGAGCCTCAGCAATCACACTGTCACAGAGTTTTGATTCTAACCAGGTTCCATTGGGTAGTCGGTGGGGCCATCTAACACCCAGGTACTGTGGTTCTTTTTCCCTCAGTCTGCTTCTTATAGGCACCCCACAGACATTGGTGATGCAGTATGCTTAGCTACTTACCGACACTCTCTTCTCCTGGAGGGTGGGCAGGTTCCTTTACTAAGCTGGCAGGAAGCATTCTAGGCAGTTCAGGACAGCTACACAGCTTCTCTTGCAATACTTCAGGTGATGCCTGCTCATCTCTGGGAGACTGACTGTCAGAAATCAAAGCTGGGTGCAAAACAACCCTCTGAGTACCAAGCATTCTCTTCCTTGGTAATGTAGGTCTTGGATTGTAACAAGTAGGGTAGTTGGGGTGCCACTTTCATACACAAGTGGCAGACAGAAGATACAGGCAGAAGATTTGGATCCACTGTCCCAAACTGTAGGACTTGCTTGATGTGGGCCTTCTTTCAAGTGTCCTTTTCAGGCTGCTCCCCAGACACAACCTTTGTGTAGTCATGTTTCTTACAGCTGGGTCATCTCTATCCTAGAGCACTCAGAAGAAAAGCACAAAGTGGTGTGAGTTATCTAAAAATGTGGCTTTCATCAACCTGTATGAAGGAGTAAGGCCTCCCATAATGGCTTCCTCACCTTTTTTAAGAGTCTGCAGTCCCATTCCTCACCCCTGCAATTCAGCAAAGGACAGTATTCAGCACACTACTCACAGCTGGTAAAAAATACCTTATAAAATATCTATAGGAGCCAGATCTACACTCTGTTCACTTCAATGTCTAAGTATCTCCCCCTCCCCCACCTACAGCAATGAGAGCACTACACTTCCACTCTCTGGCAACACAGTCTACATTGACTGTGCCATTATTATGTTCAATTGATTTACTGTGCTCATAGAGCAGAGTGTGGAAACCATTCACGGGGAGCAGAATTATGCAAATCTATCTTACATACATGTCAAAGAATTACTTCAAAGATGACTAGGTAAATATGTCTCTACAGGAGATATTGGGCTTAAAGCACAAGCTTGTCATTTATTGTGCAGCAAAATGCCCAACAATTACTTTGTTACTGTAGGGTAGTCCATCCTTCACTACACATTAAGTAATCTCCACAAAACGTGTGTCTGGAAGATCCGTTGCAACAGATTGCCTGTCAAAAGATACTTGGCCACAAAACACAGTCCTATCCATCAGCCCATGCACCCCAAATTCTTCTACTCATCATTTGTTGCCCTCTTCAACTCCTAGCCATCTGTTACAGGTACAATCAGTGTCCTGACATAGGGGTAGGTATGGCAACAACTTACAGCACTAGAAATGCCTATTGACTGGGAAATTGAGATTTCCCTTCAGAAAATTGTTTTTGGAGTAGCCTTGCATCAGGCAATTGATGTTTTGTCCCTCCATTTACCTAAGGGACTACTGTTCACCAGAGAAGGGTTATGAAAAAGGAGTGTAACACAGATTTGTAATGGGGCAACTGAAAAGAATGTGAGAATATCATTATAAGCTGTGAGCATGCTTACATTACGCCTGCTTATGCATGACTGACTGTTACTATTGGTCTGCAAGTATATGGGTTTTTATTTCCTGAAATGTCATGAAGGAACACTTTGTTCCTATGATATCCTCAGGCTAGATGCTTTTAAATTGCAGTTCCAGTAAGGCCATTAATTGTGCTGGCTCAAAACTGTAGAAGCTAACATATCTATTTATTTTTTAGATCAATACCACATCCCATTCATTAAAACAATGCTAAACAGGGTAGTATTTGAGGAGTAGAGCATTTAAAATGAACAGAGACAACAGTATGATCAGTTTGTCACTGATTCCCTGTGGGAATTACCGCTTCTTCCGTTATCAGAGCACAGGTGCTGCTGCACCCGAGAGCCTTGAATAACATTACCATATAAACCCTAGTAGGCATGAGGGTACTCAGCAGCCTATCTTCAAATGGGGATATGTTGTGGTTCATGCGGTTGTGGTGATTCATTTGTTTTGGATGCATTTCCCAACTGCTTCAAATTTATGCCCTGAAGCTGTGCTGTAGGTTGTGTTTCCTCGCATTGCCAGGGCTGACATGATAGACCCCTTAGCCATGATTTATGTATGACATAACCTGCATTTTAGGCCTTGATGGGTTCTAATGTGTGTTGGTTTGCCTTGTATTTGTAAGGATAAAAAATATTATTCCAGGATTTCCTCTTAATATGTGCAGTAATTATGTTTTTATGATGTGTGCAATCTATGAGTGTTTACCTTATTGCGCGACCTATGCTGTTATGACCATTGCCCAGTGGCAAAGTGATTTATGATCTATATGAGGTTATGGCAATCACCTGGTTGGTGAAGTGATGTATGTGATTGGGATTTAATCTGTCTATGTATAATACATAGGCTATTTTTATATAATCTTCTGTGGAGTCTCTTTTATGGCATGCCTAGTGTGTCACTGGTGTGTGTGTGTTGCGCAAACACTTTACACATTGTCTCTGGGATAGACTAGAGTTGGGTTCTGCCTGTCTTAAGTGCATACCCTAGCCAACCAGAAACACCATTTCTAACAGGCCCTCCCATAACTGCCAATAGAGATGATGCACCTGACTTTGAACTATGTTCGCTGCTTCACCATTAGCCAGTAGCAGCCCTACAGCTCAGGGTTGATATTTTCAGATCTGTGTCCCAGGATTTATCTGGCAGATGGTTTTCTGACTTTTTGTTGCGTCCAGATATTTTTCCTGGTAGACTGATGTAGATGGCATTATAGTGATCCGGTTTAGAAATTGTCATGGCTAGCACAAGAGTCATGTGGTGACTGAGTCAACAAGAGTCTGTTACTGCTAAGTATGAGGAGTTGGGGAAAACACTTTTTACCCCACCTTTGACCTAAGTGGCTTGAGACAGTTTGGATTCAAACATGACCTTGAGATTGCATACATTGTCTTATGAGCATTGAAAGATCAGCTGGGTGCATTGGCCACAATAGCAGAATTTCAGACTTGGAAGCAATGAGGCAAAAATGTTTTAGCTGATATAGTCTTGGATCTTCTATTGAAGGCTGAAAGCTTGCCTATGATTTGAGATTGTGCATGAAACCCAGTGTTGGAGATTTCAGATATCTGGTCCAAGGGAGACCAAGTAAATGTCAATTTAGCTAGGGCGAGTTCTAAACCACATGCACTCCACAATAGAGAGAACAGGGTTACGAAAAAGAAAATTCAAAGCTTGACCTACCAAGTGCAGTGCTACTAATGAGGGTGTAGCAAGTAAGCAAGGAGCAACTTGTCTTGTCCTTATTCATAGCAACTGAAATGTCCAAGAGAATTAGCGAGCATGGGCTGCCTTAATGCTTAGATGCCAGAAGCAAATTGGATCTCTCATGTTTCAGTTCAGAGCATTCAGGACTGATGGACCCTGAAGTCCCAGGGATCTGCCTCCGTGCTGAAGATGTTTGAACCATCATTGGGTGATGAAGTGTGCAGTCGTGAAACAAACGTGCTGGTTTGTGAATAGTGGTGGATAGCGACTGTAACTACTTTTTCGCCAAAAGGCTTTATTAACAAAATCGAAGCCCCTTTTGCTGCCAGTGAGTCACTTTTTCCCATATAAAAAGTGACGCACCAGTGGCACAAGCGGCTTGTAAATAAGCCCCTTAGTGCCTGCTTTCACTGGGAACAAGTGAAAATAATGTAATGCTGGCTAATTGAAGTGTTTATGGTTGCCTAGCAGTCCCTCTAACAACTGTCTTGACTTGGGATGGGACAGAGATCTCAGAATACAGATAGGTTACTGGTCCCTTGCATTTTCTGAAGTTATTTGGGGTGTACTAAGTCCAGGAAGCCAGAAAATGGGCAACAGGTTCAGGTGCGTCCATCTGCCACCAGGATTTTGGTTTTGATCTATTGTGAAGATGAAACTCTCCTTCATCTACTGGGGGACACGATCCAAGCATGCAGTGGTAATTACCTTGTTTCCTTGGCAAGCCTCCAATCTGAGATTTGGGTGTTGCAAACAAATGTGTTAATAATTTGGGAGAGTGTGAGTCCTTCCCAAGTATTAAATCCAAACACTTATCAAGTTCAACATTCAAGTTCAATAAAATAAACCTGTGCTCTACCCCTTGTAGCTATGGCACAGAGCAGGCAAGCTTAATGTAGGGCAAAACAGCTCAAAACACAGTAAAACAGATCCCACAAATAAGGCCCAAGAAAAATGTAATTTTGAAAAAATGACAGAAAATGATTAAACTCCAATAAGGGAAACAAGTGTTACAAATTTTTAAAGTTTTAGGTCACAAATTGGCATGAAAATGTAAAACACTGTTTGCAGTTGACCGGGACCTCAGCGTGAATTCAGGCTGACTGCAATGCAGGGGAGGTTAGATACACCAAGCTTGTCACCCTGGTCAAGGTTTTTACCTTCTGACTACTAAGGGCTCTATTATGATGCGGTCAGAAACAGCCCAACCATTGGTCGGAGCCTTTCCTACCACATCGTAATATGCTGGTAGGATTCCTTTCCGACCGCCTCATTACAATGGAGGCGGTCGGAAAGGAATCTGAACGGTCATTCCGACTGGCTTCCGACGGGCTCGGAGAGCCCGGCCACCAGTCAGAATGCGACCAGTAATCCCAAGGGCTGCTCTTTCCGCCCATGAGATTACGATGTCAAGTTTTGGCAGCCTTTCTGTGCTGGCCTTAGCGACACAGAAATGCTGTCCGGACTTGACCTTGGAGTCACCCAGCAGGGCCCCCTTGGGTGCACGACCTCCGATTGGAGGCCAAGGGGACAGTTAATCCCTGCATCCTATGGCAGGCACCTTGAAGGATGAACTGCACCTTCTGTTTTACAATGCGAGCATGCATTCCGGCAGGAATACATGCTCCCACTGTAAAGTATAGGAATCCAAATTAGTCCGTCGGGACTGACGACCGGGTGTTGGTCGGTCCCATGACCGAGACGATGTCGGGTGGAGGAAACTCCACCCAACATCATAATAGGGCCCTTAGTCTTTTTTATGGAAGTTGAAATCCTACAGTAGGGCAAGTTTGAATGCTGTATCTGACAAAATCCTCTCGAAGTTGGATAGCCATTGGACAAGGTCATACCTTAATCGAATGGTTTTGGAGGAAGTAATTAAAAATTCATGCCTGTTGAAGTCCTCTCATCATTCAGATACTTTTTTACAGAGCTACCCTTTGCTTTGTTGATGGAAAGCTTCCTCCCATGGGCTGGCAGAAAAGTTTGGAGGGTGTTATATCCTTTTTTTTCCATCCTTCACCACCAGGTAAGCCTAGTGATTAAGGGTAGAAAGAAAACCAAATAATGACTCACACCCAGTGAAAGAACTCACTATGTATGGGTGTCATTCGTTTTTAGTTTTTCCACAAACAATTTGTAAACTATTGGTGTATTGCTGTCAAAATCGTCTATCAAAAATGTCGCACCTTAATAGGAACCACAATGACAGCACTTGCTATCAAGGTACAGTGATCACCGCTGAGCCAGAGGTGAGTTCTGCGTTTGGTGAACAGTAGTCCATTCATGTGGTGACTGAACTGCCTGCCAAGACCCTAAAGGATGGAGTCCCATCTGCCAAACATCAAATTTGCCCTTTAGTCTTGCTTTTTGGATCTCAAAAACCTCCAGTTAGACAAGCCTGGAAGTTAACGTAAAGGAAGCTGTACAGCTTAGTAGTGAGGGTCTGCTGAAGTCTCTTTTAGGTGGCTAAAAGCTCTGAGGAACCCCAACCTGATTTCTTTGCCTGCCAAGTTCGCACCTTGGTCAAGATTTCCTTGAGCGGTAGGTCTTGATCCTCCTGAGGTTTGGAAGTTAAGAATGTTTTTGAAGAAACACCCTTGGTCACTTCTAAGGCTACTAGAAAATAAGGGGCAGTACTCAGGGACCAGGATTCACTCCAGCAGAGGTCACCAGTACAATCCAGTTCAGGTTTAGTTCAAATCGGCCAACTGGTTACTCCAGGAAAATGCTTGTTGCGTCCCTTCATGTCTCCACACAAGTCACAGACAGCAGATCCAGATGGCAGATCCACTCCTCTTTTGTTCATCCACAGGTCCAGATATGTTCTGAGGAGCTGATGTGTGGTGCCAATTTTGTACAATTCATAATACAGTACAGTACAATACATAGTGACTCCTGGCCACTTCCAAAACAATCACAACCACAAAAACATTTCTAAGAACAACTCTTTCCACATTTGTAGCACAACCTGTTTGCTTTACTGCAAACTATCCAATAGCACACCATTCTTAGAGAAATTGAACATGGCAAAACCCTTCTGTCAGTGGAGAAGACTGGTGACCCAGTCAGTGGTGTGTTTGGGAAAATAAGTAATCTCCTACTCCTCAACACACCAAACTGGTTATGAGATCATCTCCCCATCCCAATGAGATGGAGCCAGGCTGGCAGCAGTAGCCCCTACAATTAAAGGACTCTTCATCCCTAGGCCTCACTTTACACAGAACTATGAAGAAGCATAGTTGTAAGATTTTGTTAACTTCCTAGGCCCTCTTCAGCTGTCTTTCCTAGGAGAGAATGAGTCACATATCTCACATCAAGGTCCTGCTGACAAAAGCTCCAAACCACTGTTTCTGCACTGGATGCAGTTTTCACATCTCAAAGTGGAAAACACTGATTGGGGGCAGCTGCTGCCAGGCTACAGCTAATCAGCATATTGAGGCTTCAGGCAGGCAATGTCCAACTTTTCAAAAGTTACTTTTCCTATATATTTATTGAAAGTCCAAGTTCACCATATAATTGGCTGTTTTAAGAAATATTAAAAACAGAGGTGTCGTCTGGCCACGGGATAAGATGGCTGCTTGAAAAAACGGAGCTCTGTGCTGTGGAGAGCTCCGGACGGCGGTGAGTGCTTTTCCCGGGCTTGCTCACGGCTGGAAATTGTCTGTCTGAATTGAGGAGAGCCCGGGTGGTTGTGGTGCGTTGTCTTTTGTGATGTAGAGTGGCTCCTGAAAAGAGTTGCTGCTAGACGCTGAGGGAGCGATTACGCTGTGAAGCCTTGTGAAGCACGGGAACAGTGCTGCGGAGGTTAATTGCCTCACAGGACCGGCTGATGCCGGTCAGGCTCGATATCTGTGGCAGCCCTGAGGCAAATTCTTTTTCCTTTTCTCCACCAACAGCTTGACGGAGTACTTACGAGACTCGCATTCCTTGCTTTATTGAGGTCTGACTTTTTTCTTTTGTTTCTGTCGACTCTGAGGAGATTCAGTGTGTTTTTGGCTACACTGTTGCAGATAGTGCACTCTACACTGGAATGGTGCCTCCGCTTGTCCCTTTGCTACTGTTGCTATTTAAACAACATAGAAATATGCTGAATTATAAAACGTAGACTTAGTGGGGCACGCTGAATCTATACTAAAATGTTATATTGCTGAGCAACTACCAGATTACTACAACTATTCTTTTGCTCTACCCGGAAACAGAAAGATACCTGCCTAAGACAGACACTATATATTGACCTGCATGAATATTTTACTCATCTACAGTGTAACAATGCAAAATCATATTCAGTAATGACTCTCCATTATAAAGTGCATATACTGAAGGAGATAGCCCTGACCTTCAGAGATTAATCTTGTTCTAAGGCAGATAAATATTGGAGTTACATTGCGCTGACCCAGATTCAAGATAATTATAATTATTGAGATCAATAACTGTTACTTATTCTTATGACGCATTTGCAGATCTCTAAGGGAGAACTTGTGAATAATACATTTGGCATTTTTGAGTTCTCTGGCAGCATTGTAACGGTTTTAAATGTTTTGCCTCTTAAAACCTGATTTTCTCTTCAAGAAGAATCAGGCTGCTCTGTTGTAAAATTGGATAGATGCTTTTAACCATCCTGATAATCGTAAAACTGTGATCCCCCTTGTGCGCCTGCAGCTGAGGAGAAGAATTTGTATTAAAAGTGCTTAAAATTTCAGGTTTTATGATGTTTTTTTCCCCCCAACATAGGTAAAGGTGTATTGTTACTGGACTAGCGTACAACTACGTGCCCAGCCTGAACTGATATCTATACATTAGTTCTTTCTCCTCTGTTTACTGAGCATATATTTGGGTTTATAGGTCAATCAACTTCAACCATCAACTCAATAAGGTACTTAAATACCTGTGTTGTAACTCAAGGACTCTGAGAATGTCGTCTGGTAAGACATCCGGAGAGCATGCCAAACACCTTCTTTTCTCAGATGCTTTAAATAAAGGTCACTCCAGTTCTGATGCAACAAATGTTGCTTCCTTGAACCAAAATTAATCTAACCTCAAGATGACAAATTCATCAGAATCCACCATGGAACGGATTTTACAGGAAATTTCTACAGTAGGTCGGCGTTTAGGAGGTATGGAATCCTCCATATTTGCTATTACTAATGAGACCAAATCCATTCGCTCAGATATAGCTGGATTCCAAAACCGGTTAGATGGAATTACCACACGAGTAATTACAGTAGACAATCGTCTAGATTTAATACTGGATTGTGATCAAGAACTTATTTTTTAAGAAGTAAACTAGTGGATTTGGAGGATGGAAGTCGTCGAAACAATGTTAGTTTTTTTGGTTTTCCAGAAGATTCTTAAGGTACAGATGCCAAAGCCTTCCTCAAAGGAACTCATTCAATGATTACCGGTCTTTCCTTTGACCCACCACTGGAAATGCAGAGAGCTCATCGTATTGGTCCACCTAAAGTAGGGAAAAATGTGTGACCACGTCCACTCATCGTATGTTTCTTACGACATGAACAAGCTCATCAGTTAATTACTGCGGCTCGATCTCACAGCCCATATATATTTGGAAGCTATGAGGTCAATATAGCAGCAGATTTCTCAAAGGAAACAAATGATCGTCGTAAGGCTTTCCTTTCTCTAAGACCCTGCCTTCGACAGCTTGACATCAAATATGGTTTCTTTGAACCTGCACAACTGAGGATTACCAAAGATGGTATTTCTAAGGAATTCTTTAATCCAGATGATCTCCGTAATTTCTTGGACAATCTTTCTTCTCAGAGGATGGAATACTCTACGACTCCACTGGAACATGACCCTCCATTTTCATCACCAAATCTTATATCTATGAACGAATTTCGAAGTAATCAAAATCGTTCCCAAAGCGGAGGCAGTGATTTAGATCGTCCTATCCGTTCTTTAGGAGATTGTGCTCATGGTTCCATAGGGCTCTGCTCTAAGCCGCCTGCTTTTCAATGTGTATCTAGCCCCTCTTTTTACTTCAATAGCCAACTAGGGTGTCAAAGCAATTTCATACGCGAACCACACACAGTTGGTCTTTTCTTACCAAGAGCCGACAGTGGAGGCCTTCAGTAATTTTAAGAGCTGTCTTCGTGACATTGCCAGCCGGATGAATACGAATAAATTGAAACTAAATGCAGGGAAAACGGAAGTGATCTTCTTTGGAAAGAGGCCAGTGCCCTCGCCTGATCTCTGGTGGCCTACCGAAATGGGGCCCCCGCCCCTCCCTAGCACTAGTGCCAAAAATCTGGGGGTGAGATGGGATGATGACCTCTCCTTCTCTGCTCATATCCAACAGGTAGCGGCGGGTTGCTTTACTAAACTTAGAAATCTTCGAAAGTTCTTGGATCTTTTGCCGGAAGATTGCCGTAAATTAGTAGTCCATGCCACTGTAACATCCAGGCTGGACTACGCTAATGGACTTTATCTCGGTTTGCCTAAGTATGCGACCCAGCGATTACAGATTGTGCAGAATGCGGCTGCAAGGCTGATTAAACATATTCCTTTCAGACATCATATCTCTCCACCTCTGCGCAGTCTTCACTGGTTGCCTGTGGCATCCAGCATTGATTTTAAAGCCTTGACATTGGCCTATCGGGCTCTGTAGTGTAAGTGCCCAAACTATCTTAAATCTAGATTCCCCCGTTATAGGCATGTACGGTCTCTGCATTCGAATGCTCTGAACTTGCTCTCTGTCCCCCGTTTCGCTAAGTCTCGCCTCAGAGGAGGAACTGCAAAATTATGGAACGAACTTC
The DNA here is from genome assembly GCF_964263255.1 of Lissotriton vulgaris. Classification (NCBI taxonomy): domain Eukaryota; kingdom Metazoa; phylum Chordata; class Amphibia; order Caudata; family Salamandridae; genus Lissotriton; species Lissotriton vulgaris. Next base: position 711,828,981 of record NC_141689.1, on the reverse strand, counting down.
CACTTTTTATTCGTAATGCAATCTCTGAGCCTGTCTTCAGGAAACAGCTTAAGACATGGCTTTTTAATCAGTAATCTGTTTTTATGCTCCTTGTTACTACTCGGGTTATCGTGATGCTCACAAAGCGCTGGGACACCTCCCTGTGAGGTAGCTGTTTGCGCTATATAAACTTCAGTATTGTTATTATTATTATTATTATGATCTTCAGGCAGTTGCTGCTCTCACACAGGAAAAAGATAGAGAAAAATCTCGCTCTCCTCTGAAATCTTCTTCCTCAGATGAAACCATAACCTGAATTTGACTTTAAACTTGTTAGCTCTCTACTTATTAAATAAGAGAAAGTGATCGAATACATACTCCTCGGATCATTCCACATTGATTCTCTCCACATAGGAATGAGACGATAATTATCTCCATGCTTAATTCTTTTCTTCTCTTCATTCAACAAGCATGTATGTCTTTATCTCCTATTTGATCATTTACCTTTTCAACTTATTAATTTGATGAACATTTTTTACCTTCGTGCTCAGAGACAAGATTAATATTTGGTTTCTTATTCATTCTCCTCTTTCATTCTATCTTTTCTCGTTAATTTTTTCTTGGTCTTACTTAAATTACTTTAGTTTATCATTTACCTTTAAAATGTTTTCTTCCATCTAGAGTTTAACTGTTTAACAATGTTATAATATAAATGTTATGTATTTTTATAAATGTTATTAATTAAGAATCAATTTATATCAACTAAACTATAACACAATAAAGTTTTTCCTCCTTACTCTATTAAATTACATAGACTTAATTAATTGTGATTGCATTTAATTTTATTAGTATACAACTATTGTATTATTATTATTTTTTTTAATTTTTAATTTTTGAAAACCTTTATTTTTGTAGATGGTTGCATACAAATACGGGCCTACAACCCAGAGGCCGGCCACGGAACAAACTGAAAAGCACCTTTATCAATAAAAATACGGAGTGGTTACGCGATACAACACAATTCTGCGAGTCCGTGATGCTAACTAAGTGGAACCACTCGGCACTGGATCAGAGAAGGTTAATTTTTATATTAAGAGAATAAAGGATCGGTTGTATATTAAGCGTCCTGGTGCACATGGCGGAGAACAAAACCAACAACATTATAATAGGGAATCCATAGATCTATCATCAGAAAAGTCCAAAGCATGCAAGTCATAGATGCCCTTGCAATTCTTCTTCGGTAGTGTCCACCCGCAACCTCATGTGCCCAAAGACAAGCAGAACATCACTCTCATAACAGTCAAACCATCAGAGAGACGGATAAAGTTGCAATCATTATACAGCCCAACCAGGAGAGTAAAAGAAAACAAAAATACTAGAAGAAAGGAAAAGGGGGACTCCACGTTACTGTATCCACCCAACGGCGATAATGGCGATCAACAGTCCAGATAGCAAACATGCTTAGGGGCGGGGCGGCTAAGTCAGGATAAGCAGAACCTAAAGTAGCGTATTATATAGGAATACCCAATCCTCCCCCCCCCAGTAACTCACCCCGCGGGAATCACGCACAGTCATGGAGACCCAAGAAAAGGACACAAAAGAGCCATAGAAACAAATAACTATCTAATAGACCCCAATCCACCCGCCCCACCCTGCACCCCTGCAGAAGGCTATGGCCTACCCCCCCGGCAGCGTGCCTGTCGCCCTAAACATGAACCCGAAATATAGAGTGAGATAAAATAGGGAAAGGGAAAGAAAAAAGGGAAAAAGGAAAGCCAGGGGAGAGGAAACCATGTAACAGGGCACACGGGCCCCCACCCCCCGCCCATACAAACAATTAGTGCGGCCCAAAACGAAACTGGCCAGTTTTCAGGTAGCCATACTTATTAAGGATTCGACAAGTTATCACAATTTGGGGCAGTCCATAACTCCATGCACTGAACAGCAGTCCTCCGGATTAAGAACCGGGCTCACCCCAGTCCTTTCCTAGCTATCGCCACGATGTATGTCGAAGTAGCGGGCATAAAACAAAGCGGTGAGAAAAGGCCGTGGAGCAGCCGCTGAACAGCCAATGGAAGCAACCCATGGGATCTCCTCCGCCGATGGTAATGCAAAAGCTGTTTACGGCAGTCATGTATACCAGTGTCAATGGTCACCAGCAAATCTTCCCGCATGCGAACCGGAGCATCGCTACCCCCACCAGAAAGCGGGGAACAAACAGCGACCACCTCGGGCCCATCCGCATCTCTGAGGGATGGCCCGGGAGCAATGGCGGTCACCACACTGTCTTGTACACAAGAATCCCGGGCCAAGGTCACTTGCCAAATCTTCAGCGCTCGCAGGACGTCGCCAACCGTGGGTTCGCGCTCCCCAGTGCAGGCCCCAGCACAGTACAGTGGTACAGCATCGACATCCCGGGGCGTTCCACAGCACACGGCATCAGCCGCCATTTTGTGAGTACAGCGCCGTCCCTTCGGAACCAACTCCTGGGGTGGGCTCACCAGTAGGGCCCCCGCGGGATCCCCCTCAAGCACCCAAACAGCACCCTCAGTGCAGAAATGAGAACCACCAAAAGAGGGGGACCCGCCGGCGCCACCGCTCCGCTGGAGCCACTCCACGCCACCGAGCGATGAGGTTCGGAATGGCCGGGCAAGGCAACAAAGGGGGGAGTCAACAACACGGCGTCCCCCACACACAACTTGCCGCACCTCACCTCTGGAACACCGGACGGTAGTCCCAGGCGCGTTCAGTTGCCTTCGGCCTTTTCGCACAACGGCATCTTCCGGCCGGCCTCCATCCTCCACCCGAGGCCGCCGCCGACACCGTCTCGCCGGCCACTCGCTGAAGGCAAGGCCCCGGTCTCCACCCCACGGAGGCCGCACTTCCTGGGAGGACGCCGCTGCGGACCCACTGAACGCCGGATCCACCAGGACGGGTGGTGAGTATCAGCAAACATTCATCTATAAAATGTTATCCTTTTTGGGCAGGATGGGCGGCAGGATAGATGAGATTGGGCAAGGAGGTCGGCGGAGCCGAGCTACCGTGCGGCCATCACGATGTCGAGCTTGGCTCCTCCCCCAACTATTGTATTATTTAATTGAATTGTACTACTATTCAAACATGATTATATTTCATATTTGTCTTTATATTATGATGCAAGCTCCCACATGTGCTTTTTAATACATTCCTTCTCTTGTTTCCCCTCTCCTTTTTTTCCATCTTCCTCCTTCTTGTCGTTTATGTTATACTATATTCTGTCCCTATTCTTCAATCCTTTCTCCCCTTCCCTATTTCTGTGTATATACATATGATAGAGTTTACTCTTTTTATAGTGTTATAATTTAAATGTTATAAACTTTTATGAATAATAAGAGTTAAGAATAAGTATATATAAGCTAAACTTTAAAAATAGTATAGGCCTTCCTCCTTACTTTATAAAATTCTGAATATGACCTATACGTATAGCTCCAATTCTCTTTCATCCTCCATCTCTTTGATTCTTTTTCTATATAGTAATCTCTCTAGCTAAATCCCATTAATATATTATCTTGTTGTATTAATATATATATATATATAATTAATTGTGATAACATTTAATTGTATTACTATCCAACCATTTCATTATTTAATGTAATTGTCATATTATCTAGACATGATTAAAGTCTATATTTAATGTCGTCAGTATACCATGCAAGATCTTACACTTTCTCTTTCATATGCTATTTTTTCTATTTACCCTCTCCTTCCTTCCTCTCCTCCTTTCTCTTATCACATTCTAATAATTTTCTTATGTCTCCCCTCATTTCTACAATACTTTACAAGTCTTAACATATTAATACTCATTCACTTTTATAATTACAAGCTCATTTGTTGCTATTGATACAATCACTCTTATACCCTTCTTATCCACTTTGTTGTTGGATGGGGCTCCCCGGCACATGTAGCCCAAAAGTTTAGATCCACGGAAAATAGTTTTATCCCCTCCGTATACACTGTGTTGCTTTTACCTAGTATACTTGTCCTTTCTTTTTCCATTTCCCTTATTCTCTGTTAATTTCCTTACTTTCTTTCATTTATTCTTCTATTAATAAATAGTTGGTACTTACTCTAACTCTCTGTCCAGAATCCACTCTTTATCTTTCTTCCTCCTCTACCCCTTTATCTCTATCAAAATCTAATACCTTCACTTCCTGACAGACATATGGCATCTAACACTACTTCTACCTCCCAGCCTCTACGTATCATTTCATGGAATGTTCATGGCCTTACACATTTCATTAAACGAAAAAAAGTATTATTCTTCTTGCAAATTAAAAAGACTGATATTGCCCTTTTACAAGAAACTCATTTAAATGCAGTAGGATCTTCTAAATTGCAGCAAGATTAGGTAGGAAACTTTATACACTGTGGTTTAACAACACAATTTCTTCCCAATGATGCCCAACCACGGAAATGCGGAGTAGCCATTCTACTTCATAAATCTCTGCATGTTACAATTCTTAAAACCTGGATTGACCCGGAAGGCAGATACATTTTTGTAAAGCCTAATAGGAGATAAGATCCTATGTGTGGGCTCTGCCTATGCTCCAACAAGAGCCAAATGTTCCTTTTTTCTCAGTTTGAACTAGCTATTGATAGAAATAGGCGCATCTAGATACATCATTGGTGGTGACTGAAATTTGGCCATTGATTCTGTAACTGACCGAACAGGCCCCATAGACAGAGGTAATGAGGGAGATAGAGCTTTATTGGGAGACATAAAGTCAGACCATGGACTAATAGATCACTGGCACCTTTGTGATTCTTCCGATCAGGAATATACCTTCCTCTCTCCTACACATGGCACTCAGTTCAGGATAGATTATTTTCTTATTTCACATTTCGGTAATTCCTATTACAACTGATTCTCAAATCCTGGAAGCTGCAATATTGGACAATGCACCTGTCCTTCTTTCCATAGAATTAGGTTTAACCTCCCTAAACAATGGGGCATGAATATTCAAAGATATCGCCCACCTAAAGATAAAATCCTATTATACGTTCCCATCTCTCTGATTATTTAACTGTTAACAAAACATAATGTTCCTCCAGTAGAACTGTCTAGGCAGCTGCTAAAGCAACTATTCGTGGTCAATTAATGAGAGATGCAGCAGAGGCCAAGAAGAGAGCGCCACTTCGTAGCACTGAGCTGGAGACTCAAATCACCTCCTTAACACATCAATATTCTTCTCACCCCACGATATCCAACCGCCGTAAACTAGAAACTGCTTAGATGGAACTTAATAACGTATATACGTCTAAGGCTGAATATGCCCTCCAACACCTTAAGGGTAAACTCTATGAGCAAGGAGAGAAAGCAGGTCGGCTATTTGCAGCCCAGCTGAAACAGAGTAAAGCAGCCATGACTATTCCTGCAATACATGTTGAAATGGGTGAGCTTCTTACAAAATCTCAAGGAATTGTTGATGCTTTTGCTTCCTTTTGTAAACAACTGTATACTACTGATATGTCGAAAACGGAAGATCAATTTGCTGCCTAATGTAGTATCCTTATGTTATTTCTATGTATCTGCTTTTAGCTGATCAGCCCTGTGTGAGAGTTCCCTCTGGAATCTTGGTGTCTGGAATGTTGGACGCATGAGAGACACAGTTGAGGATGGGCTGAGCGGCGAATAGGTCTGCTCCTGGTGGTGCTCTTAACCTGCTCTTAACTTGCTGTTATCCTGTAGACCTGTACCATCTTATCTACCAATAAACTACCAACTAAATGTACCTGGTCTGGTCTGCTGTGTCAATCTACTTACACTTGGACTTGTGGGCCAAGCTCACTACACCTATCCTGCTGATATCAACCTTCCTTGCCTTATGGATGAGGATGGAACCGTTCTTGATCGGGATATTAGTAAAGAAAAAATATCTGCAGCTATTGCTAAGCTTCCTTATCAAAAATCCCCTGGTGAAGATGGTTTCTCTGCGGAATGGTATAATTGGTCTGGAACGGAAACTGTTGAAACCCTATTCTCTGCTTTCCATGAGGCCGTTCAAGCAGATTCACTTGATCCTATTTCTAATAGAGCGGTGATTGTAGTTATCCCAAAACCTGGCAAAGATCCACTTCTTTGCAGTAGTTTCCGATCCATCTCACTAATAAACAGTGATATTAAGATGTTTGCAAGTATTTTAGCATCACGCCTTCGTAAAGATATTCCTTTATTTATGCACCATTCACAGGTAGGTTTTGTTCCAGGTCGCTCATCTAGAAACCACCTTCGAAGTCTGGATCATACTTTATGGATTGCAAGTGACATGTTGGAAGACGCTGTTGCCCTCTCATTAGATGCTGGAAAAGCATTCGACTGCATTGACTGGAGATACCTTTTTGCAACTATGAAGCGCTTTGGCCTAGGTGATTCATTTATTTCTAAAGTTCGTCTTTTATATGAAAATCCAGTAGCTCAGGCTAACTGTGGTGGCTTTCTCTCAGACCCTTTACCAATTTGTAGGGGTACTGGTCAAGGTTGTTCCCTCTCTCCCCTTTTATTCCTATAAGCAATAGAATCTCTAGCCTCAGTTATTAAACACTCACCACAAATACAAGGCATACCTATTGCAGATGATGTTTCCAAACTATATTTATACAATGATGATATTCTCCTTACGTTAAAAGATCTTCTGCATTCTTTATCAGCTTTACTTGAAATTATTGATCATTTTGCAATCCACTCTGGTTACAAAGTGAACTGGTATAAAAGCGAGGCCCTTCCACTTTCTCCCAGTCCCACAAAATCAATTGATGGTTATTACTTCTGTTGGAGATCATCACAATTAAAATATTCGGGAGTCCTAATTAATAGAGGTCTATCACATATGGTCTCTGACAATCTCACTCCTCTTACACACAAATGGAAACTGATGTTGCTAAATGGTCTGTTTTAGGTTTTTATATTTTAGGATGGCTGTTCGGACGGTCAGCTTACCTCGCTTTACTTATATACTGGGAATGCTTCCGTTAATTATCCCCTTATCTACTTTACGTAAAGTGGATGCTCGTATTCGGTCTTTTGTTTGGGGTTCTATGCGTCCTTGATTAGCTGGTGCTAAATTACTGGCTCACCCTTCCTATGGTGATTTGGGTTTACCTTCTCTGGAACATTACTCCTTTGCCTTGAATCTCATGCAATTAGCGTATTTACTTCCAGACATGACCGAACCTCCACAGTGTGTTGTAATAGAACATTCTCTTCTTAATCAGCAGGATGGCCTTAACTTTCTTTATAGTACTCGACATCCACGTTCTACCACTCCACACCCGCTGATGCAAGCTACATACCAAACATGGCATAGAGCACATCGCCTCGTACAAATTTCTTACCATTTACACTACAAAGCTCTACTTTGGAATAATGAAAGTATTCACATAAATAGTAAAGCGCCTCACTGGTGAAGCTGGATATCATGGGGCATCCAAACACTTGATCAGATCATTTCCAATGGAGAGCGATAATCCTTTGACCTGCTTCATCACTCCAAATCTCACAATATACACAACTACAACACTGTTTAAGATGATGTTTAGGTTCTCCTCAATGGATATTAAGCTCCTCACCAATATTAGATTATCTTTTTACATGAGGACAACACAAAGGAGTGATGTCAGGCTTGTCAGGTGTTTTAACTTATCACTTATTTTTACTACCACTTGCCAAGGCTTTACAAAAAAAATGGCTGGAACTTCTACACACTACTATTGAAAATAATGTATGGTTGAATATATTGGAAGCTCTTGACAAAGGCACTCAAGAAGCTCGCTTGAAAGTCTGTCTCTTTAAAATTCGACATGATTGGTATTGGACACCTCTGAAATTACACAAAGCTGGATTATTGTTGCACTCTAAATGATGGAGGAGCTCTGAAATCAATTGTGATCTCCCCCATTTACTTTGTGATATCCTTCTATGCTGTCTTTCTGGACTTGCATAGGAGTGACATTGAAGGGAATTATCCCCTTCCTTTGTCTTCTCCCTACCCTTTCTCTTACTTTCTTGCATGATTTTAGAACTCTTCCTGCCGTTATACGTCCGCAATGTCGTCTTCTCCACACTGCACTTTCCACAGCTAAAATATGTATTTTAAGACATTGACAATTGCCTAATCCTCCTTTGAATGACGAATGGTTGGTAGCGAAGATTCAAACGGCATCCCGCGAACGTATCATACATAGACTTCAAAATTAGCAGGACGTTTTCGAACAAGTTTAGACTCCCTTTCTTCGGGAACCCTAAACACTTCCCATCCCTTCTTACATCTTTCCTCATACTTCATTCCTTCACATTTGGACAACGAGTCTACATATCTATTTGCTTATTTATTTATATTCATCTTTATCTTTATTTATACATATATCTTTGTATTTATCTATATATTTATGCTTACAATTATATATGTGTTTATATATGACTCTCCAGCAGCTGCCCTCATATCTTTTAATATTCATCTCACCCTTTCCATCTTCTGTTTTATGGATCAAATTATTACATTCTAAATCTCATGCTATAATTACTCTACTGTCCTTACATAAAAAAAATATGTATTTATTAATTTCTTTTACTAAATACTATTCTCTTTCCAATCCAATCCAAACAGGCTTTATTCGACATGTAGTCATAAAAGCACATTACAAAAAACATTTAGGTAGACATACTAAAAATGTCGAAACTGGGTTATAAAATAAACCTGCTGGTGGATAAATTAGTCAAAAACTAGTATTTAAACGAATAAAAAATACAAATTTCATATAACTCACTTCAATTTACTAAAAATGATAAAAATCTAATCCAAATAAAACTAGAACAGTTTTGGTAGCATAGAAACAGTTGCCATGTTATTTTAATCGAAACAGGCTTAACATATTGCTCAAAGCTGATTTACCCTGGTAGTGCCTTCAGCCTTATTATCCATGTCCACACTAGGTATTTTGAAAATGCCTTTGTGATAAGAGGCAAAGTGCTGGTGCGTATTAGTACAGACTGGGACACAGCCTAATGCAAGTAATTACCGCAGGATTTCTATTGAACAGCACAGACTGGGACACAGCCTCATGCAAGTGATTACAGAAGGTATTGACTTGAGGTTTATGGAACTTATGAGAATTTGAGTGGTATTTCCGACTCTTCGTGTATTACTTGTAATGATCTAACACTTGGTTTTACTCAAGATTTTGTTAGAGAGGATTCTCCTCTGTTGTACCAAGATCTCTCTGGCGTTTAATCACCCGTTCACTATACCAAGATCGGGTGAAGATTTTTTGTATCTTGGATTATTGTGACCGACTTAGACCAACGACTCCGTATATTTATAGATCGCACAATACAATTTACAAGCCCTGACGAAGTACCATCAGTACGAAACACGTTGGCTGATGCTGAAGTATTTTTTTTTAAAAGAGATTCCGAACAATAAAGTATTTCCAAAGACTTCTGGAGACCGATTGAACTTTATTTACTTTGCTGTGCACCGTCCTTTTTGAAAAAACATTGGTATCTGTGGAAATAGTGGAGCTAAAGTGTGGCAAGCTCCGGACATGTGTTGCACTATTCTTGGATGAACTTATGAGAACTTAGGAACCGAGGGTAAGCTACACTGTTCTTCGTTGTAAAAGAGCATATGAGCGACTGTTTCTCGGTGGATCCCACATGCCGGGCACATTGTATGGCTTAATGGAGACTACCTAGAAGTGAAAGATCTCAGGGGCAGTGAACCTGCCCTCAGCTGAAAATACAATTTTCTGTCCAGTGGTTTGGAAATAGTGTCCCAGTAAGTTTCGAGTCTAGGAATAAGTTTAGATTCCAAAAAGATTCCTGCCAAGGAAGCAGAATCAGTATTGCGCAAAGCATTATGGGTGACCCTTTCCCAATACTTCTGTTTTAAGATCTTTTTAGATTCTCCCATAGCGTTTACATGCCTAAATCTACTAGAATATTTCTAACTCCCCTTAGCCAACCAATTTTATGAAAGCCGTCAGATTTTATTACATCAAGAAAACACGCAGCATATGATGGCAGTTCCGGGTTGTCCACAGCCTGCGCCAGTATAAGATAGGGCGCAGTTTGGCAACTTCAGAAATGGGATTTCTGCCAAGATCATATCTTAACTGCTTTAATGGGGTACTTTGGGGGAGAGTAGTGATACTGCGCAGGAACTTATTTTCAGAAACAATTAAGCTAGATAGATTCTCGAACCCCCAGAGTTCAGCGCCATTGAGGGCAGAGCTGACAACTTTCGAATCATAGACTTGGAGCACTGTTCTGATTGGTTTTGTTAATGACCTTTTATGTTCAGTGCTTAGTGCTCCCGAGAGTTGTCGATGCTTTAATGCGGCTATATCGGTATGGTATTTCCACTTTAAGTCCTTCTCAACATGCATCCCCAGGTAAGTGAAAGGCCTAACCTGTTTTAGTGGTTCTTTGTTCATTAAGATTTTACCTTTAAAATTTCTGTGCAGGTTAAAAGCCATGAATTTCGTTTTTGCCACATTAACTTCAAGTTCTTCGAGCAGAGCAGAAATCTTCAAAAATTACTAAGGCTTGCTGGAGGCCACTAGGAGTCTTTGAGATAATTAATGTGTCATCCGCGAACATTAAAATCGGGATTTTGGCACCTGCTAATGTAGGGGCATCCATGTTCACTGGCAGCAAGCGGTCTACTATTCTGTTGATATACAAAGAGAATACGGTGGGAGCCATAGCACAACCCTGACACACCCCTCGTTCAACTGGAAATTGGCTAGTCACCCTACCCTGAACATCCCAGCGAATTCTAGCATGTTTACCCTCGTGTAACCTCATTATGAGGGTTAGCAGGTCTTTAGAGAGATCTAATTCGTTCAGTGCCGCCTACAAACTAGAACGAGGAACAAGGTCAAATGCTGCTCTTAAATTGACAAAGGCAGCATAAAGGCTGCCTTTTCCCATGCCACTGTCTTCCAATGAAAAAGAATAAAACAGAAGACTTGATCGATGGTATTAGTATATTTTGGGAAGCCTGCCTGGAAGGGGACAATATGCTGCTCTCTTCGATCCAAGCTTGGATTTTGATCAGGATCAGCCTACCAACTACCTTTTGAATCATATCTATCAGGTTGATCGGTCTGTAGTTCCCTGGGAGTGATTTGTCTCCTTTTTTGTATACAGGGATTATTTCAGCCCCTTTCCAGAAGTCTGGTAGGGGAACACCCTGAGCCATAGCGTTGGCCATCAATAAAATGTATCTAACCTATCTTGCTTTATCATGAAGGAACACATCGGCGGGAACGCCATCAGGGCCCGGCGCTCTACCTCCTGCCCCTGCACCAAGAGCTAATGAAACATTGTTACTATCAAAGGCCTCATCCTGGTAATATACATAACTAGGATCTTCCCTACGGTTCTCTAATGGGCTGCAGGCATATTGGGGTTTGAAGTAATCAACCCAATCTTCCTGCGAGACATTGTTTTGTGGTTGGTCAGGTTGACCCCTTCTGCTCCATTTAATAATGTTCCAGAATAATTTACTATTACTCTGAGAGCTGGCTTCTTTAAGGTCCTGCTATCTACGCTCATCCCATAGGCGTTTGGCTTTATGGATGGCACTTTTATATTCTTGCCTGGCAGTACGGACAATAACCATTTCCCCACCCCTAATTGCATTACCAAGGGAAGTTCTTGCATGCCTACATTCTTTATTATACCAACGGAAGGATTTCAGGTCAGCTAGTTTCTTGGGTCTAGAGGGCTTGACAAAATTGGATCTCGTGCGAGTAAAAAAAGACGTCATGCACCTGTGTTACCTGCCCCAAGTCCCCTCTAGAAGACAGGATCTGCTCAATCTCTAATGAAGTACAATCAACATCATTGGTGATGGTTCTCAGAATCTCAGGATTTTCAATTATATGTGACCATTTAAGCCATCTGATGTCGTTGGTGGGAACAACGTCATGGGCATGAGATACCAACTCCCCATCGTACAACTGATCAGGCTTCCATCAGCCATGGGTAACACACAAGGGATTATGGTCACTTTCAAGGCGGTCCGTTACCACCATATCATCAATGGTATGCCAACATTTCACACTAGAGAGAATGTAGTCTATCCTACTTTGGCTGTACCCATTATTAAACGTATTCGCCCCGAGCCTGTCTTGGGGCATCCTACCGTTAAGGGCCCTAAGCCCCTTTTCAAGACAGATGGTGTTAATCTGAATGACCGCTTCTGTCCATTTTTTTACTGGGTCAAGTTCTAATTTTGGGACTCCCCATTGGGTCTCTTTCATAGTACATTCTATATTTCATGTACAATCCTTTATATAATTCTTCTTCTATTTCTTCCTTATGGTAACTTGCATAATAATAGACTTTTGTGAACTTAAAATGCTAAATGATATTTCAATGTTTTTGTGTTCATTATACATTTTTCTTAATAAAAAATTACGGAAAAAAAGAAATATTTAAAACAGTAGTCAAATGAAATCTGTATCTTATCCCAAACAAAAGTTACAGAATTAGCATTTTAACTTTCATTTAGCTTGTGGAACAAGCCACAGTCATCTAAAAAGGGGGATTGCTTTTGGGGGCCAGTTACTAAAACATGGCAATCTTCACTTCTTATCTATTCCACTTTTAAACACCAGGCATCCTGCTGTGTGTGCTACAAGGCCTAATTAGTAGTAACATACTTAATATTTCAAAGTAGGGTTCCTTCCTGTCAAAATGGGTTCTTTGACAGGTTTGCCTGTAGGTTTAAAAACTGCAGCAGTCAGGCTAACATGTAAGCCTGACTCTATGTGTTCCTTCTTAATATACTTGGTGGCACAACATTTTGTGCAATCCACAGTGCCATTTAACTCTCCTTGCCATTGGTATATTTTCTTGCATTAAATTACCTTACTGAAAAGTTAATCATGTCAATTTGGGATTAGGCAATGTTACAATGTTTAAAGGGTCAGAGTACATACATTGGGTATTGGACTCCAGTGTGCAGAGTTCAAAATCCAGCAACACCAGACAACAACAAAATGAGAGCGACAATGCAGAAATCACTGAAGTACATTTAAAAATTCACCTCATATTGCTTGAGGTGCTGATCCCCTGGGCGCACATGGATTGTGAGGACAAATCAACCGAGAGGTGATCCCTGGTGTAGACACCACTCATGAAGATGATTCCACTGAACCAACTTTAAATTTCAGATTAGGGCTGAAAAGAAAGAATTGAATACAAGTCCAGGCAGTACTAGACAACCTTGCCAAGTTCTTCAACCTATTCTGCAGTATTCCGTGGCCCATCATGTCATCTGCATGGGAAAGGTCATTGAATATTAAGCCTATTTTTTTGTCTTCATTATTGGAGAGGAGGATAGCGTCTCTGATGTTGGCTATTGTGGATTCTTTACCACTGTTAGTCTTGAATCCTGACTAGTGATCATGGAATAGGTGGTTCGGATCCGTATGCTTGCAGAAGTGAAGTGGTAATATTACAGATATGAGTTAGCGGCAAACAACCTGATCACACGTTTCTAAAGAGAAAAAGTATGGTGGGGGAAGTCCCAGCATTCATCCAGTATTCCAAGAACTGTAATAACCTATTTCATTTAACAGAGTAACTATCTTGAACAAACATGGACGAAGGAAAACAAGTGATGTTAAAACTACATACAGCTTCCCTATTATGAGGGAATAAGAGATAGGATGTTTTATGGGTATTCTTGAACCAATGGAAGGGATAGTCAAAGTACAGTCAAGGAAGGTACAGTCTATGGAAGGTAGAGTAAGCATGGAATCAAGGTATGTAAATCAGGATTATATTGAGATATCAGAATTATTATGAGGATATCAGAGAAAAATATTAAAATGTATCAATTGTGCTTTCCAGTTTTTGATACAAGAGACGCAGAGAACAGCAGACTCTCAAAAGAACACTACACTGAATGTGGAATATTACCAGTATGCTGTACTCACCAGATCCTTGGCATTCAGAGACACATCATCCCACCAAGGGGACACAAAGTCATAATCACAGTTCAGAATTCTCCTGAACATATATTGATCTCCCCGTTCATCATAAAATGGTTCAAATCCGCAAAGCCTATAGAGAATAAAGACAGAAAAATTTAAAAGGGTTTCAATTGTGCTTGATTAGAATTCTTGTAGCGTACAGATTGAAACACAACACCAATAAAACTGCTACCATGCTATTCTTTTTATTAGTTCATTTTTGTAAATACACAAAATCCAATGTAGACCGTGGGCAGAAATGAGATGTATGCTGCTTAATGTATATTGGTTTTGATGGCTAACAATTACTTTGTTATGATGCATGTATTTATACAGTGACAAATCAACACATCACGACATTTAGTCACTAAAATGCTGATTATAGAAGAATTCACATCAGACATCCTTTGACTCTTTCTATTGACTGCGCAGGTTTGAGTTTTTGTCTCACGTTTGGTCCCTCCACTGTCTCCTGCTTGCTCTTAAAGGACAGAAGGAAAGACATGAAGTGGAAACTAAAAACATAAAGAAGATTATTAAAAATCAATGTCCTCACCAGGGAGTGATTTTCGCAATATTTTCACCCTGATGGAGTTGTAGCCGGCTCATCTCTGTGGTTTTTCTTAGCCCGCAAATACAGGTAATCACCAGGCTGGTGGTAAGTACTTGCCAGTTTTGAACATGGTGAATCAAGATGTCAGGATAACTATGTTACAAGTTTAAGGCAGCAGACTAAAGAAAATACACTACTATTCATGATAAATAACCCAAGCCCTGTTTAAACAATCTGCACAAAACGCTTCAAAAAAGTTCACGAGCACTTGGAAACATTTTGTGCAGACGGTAGGGACATGGACATCCCTGAAGATGGCCGCTCTTGGAAGTGATCTGGCCAAATTGCAGGGAAAGTGTGCCATACCATGACCTCGGGCAGCATGCAACTCTGATCCTGAATGCGGGAGAAGTCACTCACCAGACACGTGTCTGTGCCACAGAGGTTGCCATTCTGCAAACATGGAGACTGGACCCACCACAGTGGGCAGTGTAGCATGGCTGGGAAATGAGGAGCCGACAAGTGGTGATTACTGCTGAATTCGAGGATGCCGCGGATGCCCTGCATGTCAGCGATGGTTTCAGGAATAGCCGTGCTCTGCTAACTTACTGCAGTCTTTCTCTCCCAACGTATTCTGGTGTGAAATTAACTTATGAAGAAACGCCGCACATGAGTAAGAGGTGACGTTAAGCGTATTATCACATCTCAGCCACTGTCAAGCAACTGTCACTACATAGTACAGTCACCTCAGGGAGGCTGCCATGGAACCTTGATGACCTTAAGGTTCTGATGGCAGGAGCCAATCCCCACTACCTTTGTTTCTGGTCCTGGGCCAATCCCCAGAGACAACGGACCAGCAAATGCTTCACTCCCGAGGCAGGATACCACAGCTGGTCCCTGGTGATAGCACTGAATGGTGATGGAGTGCGTAGTCTCAGACAATAGGTTTGTTATTGAACTCAGTGAGGGGACAAACCTGTGCACATGCCTCCAAAACCACTAGTGAAAGCCCATGAGCAATTGTGTTTTCTGAGGCGGAGTTGGGGGCAAGCAGAAACAGTGGTAAAGACAAGGTCTGAGCTGGGCATGGTGGAAGTCACACTGAGCACATGATGGTAGAATTGGCCATGATTAAATCATGTATAGGTGAGGTGAGGGACAATAAGGCTGCAACGACATCTAACGTCAAAACTATGCAAGCTGAACTTGCATGGTTGCAGGCAAAGTCAGATGTGACGGATTGCCAATTGGCAGAAGAAGAGCCAGTACTGAACTGTATCAATAATAGCACTGGATGCGGGCCAGAAACATCGCACATTTATCAAAAGTTAGTTAACCTAGAAGACAGAAGCAGCTGTAAATGGTAGGCATCATTGGAGGATCTGAGGCCCTGGAATTAGTGGACATGTTGACGTTTATGGCAACGTTTTTCCAGGATGTTTCCTGGTGTTACTTTCACGACCTGGTGAAATTTCACAGGCTCTGCTCAGGAGGCAAAAAAACAAGAATATACCACGACATCTCATTCCATTTTTTGGTCATCACTGACATGCCAGGCAGGGGAATGGCCTGGCCAAGAAGAATAATGGGCCTATTTTGGCAATGGCATGTCGGTAGTCCTGGAATTCCCTTCCCTCCGTGAGGACGCAAGCTCATGGAGGGAAGGGAACTCCACGCCCGCCGACACGCCATTGCCAAAATAGGCTGGTTTCTTATTTACCCCAAACCGGAGAAGCTTGTACTCTAAATTCCGGACCAATTGACTATAGCACACAACTTAAAATCAAGTGTGGTAGAAGAAGGGCACTATACAGGTACCATTGATGTACTACACAGTCCGCCCGTGGGTTTCCGCAGACTCTTAATGAGATTGCGGATGTATACTGGTACAGATATGTATGGACGAAATCAGTACCAGCATAGGGGTCGATTAGGATCGCGGACGGACTTGCGTCCGTCCGCGACCCCAGAGCAGGAGGGAACCTCCGCATGGCATGCGGAGTTCCCTCCTGTGCAATTAGGATGTGACCGCCACCCTGGCGGTCACATCCTCTATTTTTAACATTGCCGCGGGTGCAGCTTCAAGCTGCACCCGCGGCAATGTTAAAAATGCACGCATTGCATTTGCATGCAGAAAGAGGCAGGCACCGCGCGGTGCCTGCCGCTTTCTGCATGCAAATGCAGGGGGGTACCATAGGTACCCCCCATGTGCACCCCCCACCCCCCCTTCACCTAGGGGGCCCGCAACGGGCCCCCGCAGTGAAGTTCCGTATGCTTTTCCGCGGTGGAAAACCTGCAGCGGAAAAGCATACTTTACTGGCCATCCTAATATGGTGGACGGTGTCTGGAAGACACCGTCACCATATTAGAGCTTTTCCGCCGCGGTTGTAATCCGACCGCGGCGGAAAAGCTGCGGACGGAAACCAGGACCCACCAGCCATCCTAATCTGGCGGTGGGTCTTTGGTCAGTCCGCTGCGGATTTTCCGCATCCTCGGGGCCGGCGGTGGCTTCCGCCGGCCCCGTAGATGCGGAAAATCCACAATCATAATGACCCCCTAAGTGTTGGGACTCGTGTTCTGTCCTATCGGGCGAGAGCAATTGAGATCTGACGGATATTATCGCCATGTACAATTAATTCCCTAGCCTTCAATAACATCAGTCTTTCATCTAGATATACCCCAACCGTTCAACTTATTTCTGTTGCATAGGTGGTCCTGAAGAAGGTGGTCAAAAAATTGTCAATACCCACCGAAATGTGCGTTGACCTGTTTGTCAAATACCTGGCCAACAATACTGTCACAAAGACTGTAACACATCTGTCTTTTGGGTGACCATATAGTGTATGCGATCTTGGGAGGGTAGGATATGATTTGTGGTAGGATTGAGCATGTATGTGGATGTGAGAGGCTAGTATGAAAGTATGGTCAAATTGTAGGAGTTATTGAAATTCTCATGAATGACAAGGCTCATGTTGATTTAAAAAAAATGAAATTGTGGAATATTCATGTAAAAGAAATATGAAAAAAGTTATGGATACAATGAATGGTTTTTAACTCTCTTTTGATACAAACAATACAAAAATGATTTATGAATAAAATACTGTTGGAAACCGAGGCAGTATCTGTTAGGCCTGCACAAATAACATGTCTACATTTGTCTTTAACTGGGAACCAAACACCCCATTGTAGCGCTTGACTCTCAGAGGGTATCTTTGTAGAGCAGTCTAAGGCTTACTCAAGGGAGATGGTGTGGGCTAGTAATCGCCATTTACCAGTAAGCAGAAATAACACTCCATAATTGATTGTCCAGTCTCTACTTTGCTTTATAAAAGGAAGAGTACATTTATTAAACACACACACTACTCAATACTATGCACCAATTTACAAATATACATAAGCTGTTGGAATAACTTTGGGACATTGCATAACATTTCCACACCTCCCGCAGAAGGTGTGGGGTCTAGTACCACCACTAGTATGTATGCACATCATATTTCCCCCCAATGCAGTGGGTTGAACATAACCTGGAGTGAGGGCCTTGCCCACGGGCACCATCTCAGTGGCGATCCACCCTATTATCTCAACAAGCATTTGAAACGGGCAGACCTGCCCTGGTGACACATAACCTTGACTGAGCATCTCATACTGACCATACAGTATACACCTCTACATCTTAGTCGCTAACAGTCTGGGTTGTTCTTCACCTAACTCAGTAGCAAGAATACATGTTTGGGCATCACTTAGAATGACAGTACTCATCATAGCTGATAACATTTATAATGCATTGCATTTAAAGCCCATAAAAGGCATCATAGTAATAATCACAGGATTAACCATGTACAGCCAGACACCCTAGCAGGCACGCCCAGCAACACTACCCCACTGTGCTTATGACTTCACATTATATATGTACTTCACATTACACATGTGTCTTTCAGTCCCTCAAATACAAATAACATTGGTAAATGTGCTTCTCTTGCAATTGCGTCCCTGCACCTTCAGGGGATGCCCTTTTCCAAACCTCCCCACTTCAACCCTTCCTACCTTGGTGAAGTCCCTAACACACCCCCAGCTGTAGAACAAACGTTCCAGCTTCAGAATGCTGATGACTGCTGACTGAGCCCTTGAGGGGTTATTTCTTTTAACTCCCCCAGAGGCTTAGGGAGGGACTTCTCCTTGTACTGGGGGAGTCTGTGTTGCTCCTGCAGCTCCTCCTGCACATTGGCACACATTTGGCAGTGAACCCATCCTCCTGGGGTCACCATGTGTCCACAACTGGCCCTTTTTCCCTGAAGCCCTTCACGAGTACTGCAGGGCATTATGGGGCGCTTTCACCCTGTCTTCTTGCATATTATAGCAGCGGCTGTCCTGCTGCTCCGGGGAGAGCCGCGATGCGCTGATGGCAGTCTCCCGCCGAGTTGGATCCTCTCTGGGGGCCTGAAGAACCGGGTTTTAGAACCCAGCAGCAACAGGGAAAACGCTCGAAGTCTTCGGATTCCCCTGCCTCGGCAAACAGAGACATGGGACACTTCTCGATGACGTCAAAGACCAAAGTTTATTGGCTGCAACCAGTAACAGAGATCTACGAAGCACAACACGGGTGGTTCGATAGAGACTGCACAATTTCAATGAGCGGAGCATGGTCTTTTATGCCAAAAATCACATTCCAAAGTAGCATTGATTACATACAAACTAACCAATGACAGTGTGACATTTCAAAAGTAGCGCATGACGACAATCCCATTTTCCGTTGTCCAGCCCACCAGAAATGACCAAGCACATTCCAATATCCTGTTGGATCAGGCCGGACAAACCCATCATAAAACCTCAAACCAAATCAGTGACTATGTCGTAAAGGAAGGAGCAGGAACAGATGAGAAGTGAGATAGAAAGTTGGTGCAGTGTACTGTAAACTCAGCAATGTCCTGCTCTTTGATCTTTATCTGACCAGCTGCTTAACAAGGAACTGACTCAGCCAGGTCAGCCTCGGGCAAGGGAGTCAGTTCGGCCAGGTCATTCAGGAATCAGTTAAGGTGTACGTGTCCCAAGAACTCGCTCGGCCGCAGTCATCGGCCTATGTGAGGGCAACCACACAAAATGGCTGCCGTCCACAAAATGGAACCCGAGGGTTCAAACGAAATCCCTGAATACGCAGTGTTCTCATTGATCGATTAAGATGAAAACACTCGTACACACCGCACTCGTGATTTGCAGTCCGCTGACACCAAAATCATCTATTTCCGACGACCTTTATTGAACGGGTTCGGAACCACCGAACCACAGACCCTCAAACTAGGGAACTACAGACCCTCCTTTTGCCCTTACATAGGCAGTAAACCCAAACCCATGTCAATCTGAATCTAGGTCTGTCTTCATCAGATCATCAATATGTTGCTGTAGCATCATCCTAGTACTTAGTACCTCTCTCTGGACAGGTCTCCTCGCACACGAAGTAGCACAGAGGCCACAAATAGCGGGAGCACACAGTACACAGAGACAGAACAGGAAAAGGATAGCTAAGACCATCCCAATGACCATCAGAATCTTCCATCCCCACGTGGATATCAATCCCCAAAACCATCCCATCAACGACCAATCTCCTTTATCTATATGTACAGAATCGGAGATCTTATGTAACTTGGCCTGGAAGACTGACGGCGCGTTGTCTGGAATGAAAACGCAGCAGCTCGATTGAATCAGTTTACATACTCCACCTCGGTCTGCAAGTATGATGTCAAGAGCAACTCTATTCTGAAGTGTCATAAGTCGATCCGACTGGAGCTCAGCAGTCAAGTTACTAAGGGCACCAGCAGTTTCGACTATGGTGGACTCAACACCTCTCTCCAACTGGCACATGTTCCTGCTGTTAGCCATCGGTCCCCAGAACGGCAGAAAACCCTTACAGAAATCTCGCAACTCTTGCCCTGCGGTATCTTCCTGACTGAAGACACCTCTAGCAACTCTCGTCTTATGGTAATCTGCCGCAGCTGTAAAAGTGGGGGGCAACAGGAAAGAAACAAAACATGTGCCCGAAAAGTCAGGGGCAACCATGTATATGCTTTGTCGTAGCAAACAAAATGAGTACCCTTAGCTGCTAGAAACGCTGGGGAAGTCTGAGACGTGAATACATAAGTCTCAGTGCAGACACTCTTCCCTAACTGAGCTTTCGGATTCTTGCCATTACCCTGCAGACAATACCGACCCTGATGGGGCACTATCCAAATCGGTGGAGAACTTTTCGCTCGCTGGTTAACACTCAGACTAACTCCATATCCAATAACGTCCCAACCACTATATGGTTGTTTCTCATCTTTCGGAATAGTCTCAACTGCATTAGTCCCTTTAACCATGTCGACTATGCCTCTAGCTAAAGCACTATTCTTCGGATTGTCTTTCGGTGAACGTAGGGGATAGACACTATGGGCATAGATGAACATCGTTCTATATGCCCAAATAGAACCATTAAGGCTGAAAGGCAAAAACAAGGACGGAATACCTTTACCGGTCGTATGGGGCATTAGGCCACAAATCCAACAATTTGTAGTGTTCATAACTAGCTGGTGTTGGTGCAAAAGTTGAATAAAGGAATTATTGGCAAATTCCAGTCTTCTAACTACTTCATGTTCGGGCAGAGGGTGAAAAGAATGAGAAGACATAGTAGGTGGAGGTGTAGGTTGCACAGTGGGATTCTGGGAATAAATGTCACTTTAAAAGAGAATGTCACATAACCAATTAAAAATATCATTAAACTCAGTAGCATAAATAAGCACAATATTAAAAATCTTTTTCGGGTCATTAGTTTGTATATCTTGCTCTTAAAGCTTATTGTCTCTACAGGTCTCTCCAACTCGAAGAACTCCATCCTCACTAAATATGCTGCTCGCGGTGGTAGGGTGTTCTATGCTAAGGAATGCCTCTGTCAGCCCAGGGCAACTCCCTTAGGCCAACCAGAAACCGTCGACCTATTGTCTCAGGCTTGCACTCCAAAGACTTGTCAACCGCGACCCTACAGCTGAACCCGGATGGCGGTTCGAAAAACAAAAATAAGTAGTTCCTCGGAGGAGAGTTAACCTGCAAACACAAAAATCATAAAAACTCCATTTATTTTTATTTGTCCATGACTCTCGGTCGCAAATTATAGCGGTCTTTTCCAGGCAATGTCTGTTCTCTAAACAGGAGTTCAGGCTCAGTAGTGTCCAATCGATTCGAAGGAGGCACAGCTTCTTGCAGAAGATCGTCACTTTCTTTCTCAGTGTTCGTTCCAATCAAACGGGCATCGCTAAATGGCAAAAAACGTGGCACAGTTTCAGTCTCAGAGTCTGGAAGTCCCTTCTGGACCCACCGGTCGTACGGTAAGGGCAACGGAGCCCGTTTGCAGTGTACGCCGTGGATCCAGTTTTTCTTGCCTTGCACTCGAACTGCGGAACGTGTAGATAGTAAAACCAGGTGTGGTCTTGTCTAGCGGGGCTGCTCGTTCTTGCTCCGCTGAAAATTCTTCACAAATACCCAGGCACCGGGTTCAATGGCGTGACCTGGATCTTCAGAAGCCTGTGGTAGACTATTGTGAACCTGTTGGTGTAAGACACGCAGTTTAGCCGTCAGTTCGTACAAGTAATCAAGCAACACAGGGTGTTCAAGCTCACTAAACTTTGTTGGTCTTGGCACGCCCCAAATATTCGCCGGGCGGCCAAACACAACCTCATACGGACTCAAACCCATTCGTGACTGCACAGTCATTCTTGTGGACAGAAGGGCTAAGGGCAAAGCATCTGGCCATTGCAAACCAGAGCTCGATTGAATTTTGGCCAATTTTAATTTCAAAGTGCCATTATAGCACTCGACTAAACCAGCTGATTGGGGGTGATTTGCAGCGTGGACCTTCTGCCTTATTCCTAATCCCTCACATACTCTCCCTTCATCACTTGGCCCACAAATTCACTCCCATCGTCACTCCAGATCATTCTCGGCAAACCAAACCTAGGGAAAACCTCTATGATAAGGGCTTTCGCTGTGGACAAGGCAGTATTGTCCTTCAATGGGTAAGCTTCCACCCATCTAGAAAAGGAGCAAACAACCACCAACACATATTTCAGGTTGTTGCACCTCTCCATGTGGATGAAATCTAGCTGCAAAGCCTCGAACGGATACGTAGGAGGAGCAAAATGACCAGCTGGGGTTGGAGTTCCCTTACCAGGATTGTACATCAAACACACCATACAGTTGTTAACCAGATTCTCTGCACATTTGGGAATTCCTGCATTCTGCCAAACCGGGGCCAACAACTTGCAAATCCCTTTCACGCTAATATGTGCCATCCCATGAGCCATCGTAACAACTGGAAGCACATACGCGTCGGGCAACAACCATCTTTGATGCTCAGACAAATCAGTCCAACAACCATTCGAGTCCAATCTACCCTTACTTTCTCTCCATTCATTCAACTCATTCTCTGTAGCTTCAGCTTGGATGGATTTCACACTCTCAATCGTATCTTCACACATACTTTTCTCTGGAACCCATCTCGCCGGCCCTGCAACATACATTCGACTCATCACATTTCTTGCAGTTTCTTTCGCAACTTCATCCGCAAACGCATTTCCGTGACGAACATCATCCGTGACTTTCTTATGGGCACTGCATTTCACAATCGCTACTTGCAATGGCAAAGTAAGTGATTCAAGGAGTTCATTCACCAACTGGCCATGCTGGATCTTCGTCCCATGCGAAGTCAGGAACCCACGTTCTCGCCACAAACGTCCAAAACTATGAGCCACACCAAACGCATACTGGCTGTCAGTGTACACATTCACTCGTTTTCCTTTCGCCAACACACATGCTCTCGTTAATGCAATCAACTCTGCTGCTTGCCCTGAATTATGTGGGATACGTGCAGCTTCAACAATCGTATGCAAAGTCGTAACAGCATATGCCGCAGTCGTATCACCATTCGGCAGCTTGAAGCACGAACCATCAACCCACAAAGTACCATCACACTCTGGAAGAGGAGTATCCCTAAGGTCTATCCTCCCTTTCGTTTCTTCCTCAGTTCTAAGGAAACAATCATGCTGTTCTTCAACATTATCTGTCTCAGCTGAAATCGGCAACAACGTGGCTGGATTCAACGTGTTGCATCTCTTAATATGCACATGACTCGCTAACAAGGTTAATTCGTAACCCGACAACCGAGCACTAGTTAAATGCTGTGCCTTGGTACGATTCAACAAAGTATCCACTACATGTGGAACCATCACAATCAGTGTATTATCCATAACCAAACCAGCAGACTGTCGAATCGAAACAGCCGCTGCTGCTGTAGCTCTCAGACAACTCGGCAACGCTCTTGCTACCGGATCTAAGGTCGACGAAAAATAAGCACATGGACGCTGCTTATCGCCAAACTGTTGAGTCAACACTGACAATGCACATCCCTCTCTCTCGTGGACATACAATGTGAAAGGCTTACTGTAGTCGGGAGTACCCAACACAGGAGCCGAACATAACGCATTGCATAATTCTGAAAAGCTCTTCTGACATTCGTCAGTCCAAGGAATAGGATTTGGAGTATCCTGAACGGTAAGAGCTATCAAAGGCTTCGCTAACAACGAGAAATTAGGGATCTGTGGTAAATATATTTTACCGTATCATTTTTCCATATAATAAAGACATAAGGATAGCTCAATCAAATGAGAGGCAGAGTCCGTGGTATCTGAGTCATACGGGCTTTAATGAAATGCTTCGAAGCATGGGACATCGGGTTCCATCACCACTCAGGTTCAGGAAGGGACATTCAACATTTTATTAACATCACACATTATATATAGTATAACAGTATACTTATAGTGAATACAGTAGGCGTAACAGGTGAAAAGGGAGATAAGAACACATGTGCGTAACAGGAGGCGTGTAAAAAGGCGTACACATGGGCGTGTATTTGACATGTCAGAGAATCGTCACAAGAAACGTCACAAGTGGGTGGATACATAGAGAAAGTTTGCAGAATCAGCAGAAACCTATGACCTGGATGCGCGCGCAACTGAGCATGACGTGTAACTAGGGAGAGCTGGGGCTTTGACTTTTGCACAAGTAGAGGAGACTAATGTCTGGGGTGTCAGAACGACCTGTACATACAGCATATCTGATATCGTATGTTTTGAGGATGTAGTGTCTGGAGTAAAAGGTCTCTCGGGCAGAGGCCGTTCATCACTGAATGCGAGTGCGTGCATATGGATCTTCATGTAGGGTGCGGGGGCCATGGGCCTACCATGGTAACGGGAGCAGTAAATTACTTGCATGGAGACAGGAAGGCAGGGCCCTTTGCTCTGCAGGCGGGAATATGTTTACCTATTTCACTAGACTGGAATGTGTTTTCGAGGAGGCTGAGCAGATAACTTGTAGGTAAAACAACGTCTTGGCAAGCAGACCAGGCCGAGCCGGGCACTGCTCGTCTGAGCAGGAAGTAAGGCAGAGGTCAGGGATGCATACCTAAACGGCAGCTTTCAGAGGCAGAAAAGAACTTGGAGCCTTGATTAAGGGTCTGACTCGACTAGGCCAGAAAACATGAAGAAAACGTGAAAGTGTACCATGTAAAGACGTTGGCACCATAGGCCTAGAAGCCTAATTAACAGGATTTTCATGCATGACTAGATAGCTGACATGTTAACGTTGGACGCAAATTTATTTGCGTCTTTCTAGCATGAACAGGAAAGAAGTTACACGACATACAAGGAACATGGTGCAGGAATAGGGTGCAAGTGGGGGACACATTGGCTACCTAAAAATGTTCTATTACCTCATTCCCTCCTTGGCCCCTACTACACCCTTTAGGATATATCTATATTCATGAGACCATCTATCTGTTCATATAACATCATTTGTTCATCTTTTATTATTCGGGAACGGGAACTTGGACCTGGAATACAAGCTGTGGCGCACAAGCCGCAAATCGCTGGCCCACATTGCAGACAAAGACAACAACTGAATAGGATAAGCAGTATTATTCCTAGAAATGATAGCCATTTCCATCCCCAGGCGGATATCACACTCCAGAGCCAACCGGACCAAGTCCAGGAGCCTGGATTCTGGTGTATCAGGTGAGCAATTTCGTGAAGCCGTGTTATGGCCTTATACACGGACGGCGCGTTATTAGGAATAAACACGCAGCAACTAGATCCGATGACTCTACAAGCCCCGCCCCTATCGGCTAGAATGACGTCAAGGACAAGGCGATTTTGAAGAACTACAAGTCTCATAGCAGATTGTTCTTCGGTCAGATTACCTAGGGCAGAAGTAGTCTCATTCACTACTGCTTCAAGAGTTCTGGTCAATCTACGTATTAATTTACTGTTTTGGATGGGACCTATGAAGAAAAAGAGTCCTTTATTGAAATCTGTATATTGCTCCAATGTTATCTCAGTCTGATCGACAATTGGGGACTTGATCTCCCTTCTATGTCTAACATTCACAAGGCGTGAATTCCGATGATAATCAGGTGGGGCTAGAAAAACAGGTGGTAATAGGAACGCAATGTAACACGTCCCATCCCAATCAGGGGGCAGATGTACATAAGCGGTGTGACCACAAATGAAATAAGAATGGCGAGAGGCTTTAAACGTAGATTTTCCTTTGTCACTGAATTCGACCACAATTTTACAATCACTGTGTCCTAGATGTATTGAACCCTTCTTTCTAACACATAATTCGCCTTTCACTGGCAAAACTGTTATAAACGGTAAGTTCGAATTAGTCTCGGACTGGACGTTCAGGATCATGAGATTGAGGGAAAAGTTACTTAATTCATACACTTCATTTTCTAGGTCGGTCCCTTTCCTTTGGGGTAGACCGTCTGCGTCTGGGAAACATGCTTTATTCATAACGGTATTCAGGTTCCCCCATATCCAATTGCCTTGGGAAACTTTGGACTCACTGTCTAAGGAAGACATTAAAGCAAACCATGCTCCACATGAGCCATTATGTGTAAACGGGTAGGGAAAGAGGGGCAGAGCTCCCTTGTATTTCTGATAAGGTGGGAGTCGGCCACATACCCAGCAATTGGTGGCATTGCTGGTCTGGTGAGTGTGGCGTAACATACGAATGAATGTATTGTTGCGCATTGCTAACCGATAGGACAGTTCGTGGGGGGGCAGGTCGCTGAAAGTGTGCTCTACAGTGTCATTAGAGGAAGCATGTACATGAGAATCAAGAGGGAAAAAAACATGTAGCATTACACTTATGCATATGATCGTAAGACTCAGAAGAAACATGAAAATTAATGCAATGATGCATCGACTGCGCACATTTTTACAATATTGTTCTCTTTTCTTGATACGCCTATCTCTCTGACTACTTGGGTCTATCTTATACATGTCAGAAACCTGTCTAACCGCTTCACCCGAGGGGGACTTAAACAATTAAACGCTGTCTGACTTACTAGACCTCAACTTGGCACGATACTCCTGTTGGGGAGTTTTTTCTAACAGGGGAAGTTTAGAGTCAGTGTCCAAAAGGGGGCAGTCCTTAATCGAAGTCTCTGGACACAGTCCGTGAACTTTTTTAATATGACTGGAATGCAGCCATCCCTTGCGACCTTCCAGCTTTACAGCGGTCCTCGTCGTCATCAACACCAACTTTGGCTGTTTCCACCTCGGCTCCAGCGGACTTGATCTGTCGAAATTCCTGACGAATACAAACTCTCCCGGAAGGATTTCATGCGGTTTGACTTGGGTGTTGTCCGGGAAGGCAGCCGCAACCTGTGAACGACAAGATTGTAGTGCAGACATCAAGGAAGCTAGGTAATCTGTCAACATATTACTATCGACATCGGTTATTTTGCGAGGCATAGGCGTACCCCACATATTGGGAGGCCGCCCGAAGACCACCTCATAAGGAGATAGTCCGGTTCTGGAATGAGCAACCATGCGCATATAGAATAGGGCAACTGGCAAGGCTACTATCCAATCTACACCTTTTTCTGCACAGACTTTGGCTAATCGTGTTTTCAGAGTTTGATTGTGCCTCTCAACGAGACCTGCTGCTTCGGGGTGTCGTACGCAGTGGAACTTCCACTGGTAACCTAACAGGAGTGATACCTGTTTCATAAGCTCGGACGAGAATGGCTGTCCATTATCAGAGTACACGACACGGGGCAAGCCGTATCGCGGGAATCATTCACGAACCAACTGCTTGGCAGTGGTCGCGGCAGTGTAATCTGGGACTGGATATGCTTCTGTCCATCGGGAAAGGGCACATACAACTACGAGGACATATTTAAAACCTCTACATCGGTCCATCTGGATATAATCCATCTGGAGGACTTCAAAAGGATGGTCAGGAGGATGAAATCCTCCTTGTTCCACGGGAACACCTTTGCCTGGATTGAACTGACAACAGATCATGCAGGTACGCACTTTTTGTCTTGCTGCTGCTCGTAAATGCTTATTGAACCATAGATTTTGAATACTGTCTAACATGGCTTTTTCTCCTAAGTGTGCTGGACTATGTGCTGTGTTAATGATTACTTGAACCATAGAGTCGGGGAGGAACCATGTGGCTCTTCCCTTCGTCATCCATCCCTGATCTGTCTGGATCCCTCCTTGTTCAGTCCATTTCTTGATTTCATCTGGGGTTGCATGTGTCTGTATGTCGAGTACATCTAGTGTGGGATCCTTCACTGTCACACAATGTGTCTGTGATGATACTTCAGTCTTCGTCGTGTCCGTTGGAATGTCTATTTGAGTCTGGGCTGTGAGTTCGATCTGCCAGGTCGTTACCCTGGGAAATGGTGTCGGTGACTTTCGTGTGTGCTTTGCACTTCATGATGGCAATAGATGCAGGTAAGTGGATTGCTTCTAACAGAGCTTGAATGAGGGGACCGTGCTGTATCTTGGCGCCATGAGAAGTCAAAAAACCTCTTTCTTGCCAGAGGATACCGAAGTCCTGAACAACTCCGAATGCATACTGTGAATCTGTATATATATTTACTTTCAGGTTCTTGGCTCGGATACAGGCTCGAGTCAGAGCAATGAGTTCTGCTGCTTGAGCAGACAAGGTGTCAATACAATGTGTTTCTATGACTTCCGTTTCAGTGGTCACTGCATAGGCGGCCACTAACTCTCCTGTGCTTGTTCTCATACATGAACCATCCACGTAAAGTGTCAGGTCTGGGTCGGGTAATGCAATGTCTGTCAAGTCTTGTCTGGGTTTCGTTACAGTATTGATGACTTCTATGCAGTCATGTGGTGTTGGGTCAATTGTGCTCGAGGGTAACAATGTGGCAGGGTTTAATGTATTGCATCGTCTGATTTCTATGTGTGGCTGGAACAACGTTAGTTCGTAACCTGTCAGTCTTGCTATAGTCAAGTGCTGAGTCTGGGTTCGGTTCAGGAGAACTTCCACTGAGTGTGGAACTTGTACTGTCAGGGGATGTCCTAACACTATAGAATCACTTTGTCTGATTGCTAAAGCTGTCGCTGCAACTGATTTGAGGCACTCAGGCAGAGCCTGGGCTACTGGATCCAATGTACTAGAAAAATAAGCACAAGGCTTGTGGTGTCCTGCTTGATCTTGTGTGAGTACAGATAATGCTGTGCCATCGCGTTCTGTGACAAAAAGTGTAAAAGATTTACTATAACATGGTGTCGCTAAAACAGGTGCTTGACATAAGGCTTTCTTTAATTCGTCAAAAGCTTGTGTGTGTTCCTGAGTCCAAGGGAGGACAGTCGAAGTCGCTGCCTCCTGTGTTGTCAACTGTATGAGTGGTTTAGCTAGATATGCATACTGAGGAATCCATTGTCTGCAGTACGAGGTGAGGCCAATGAAGGCCCGTACCTCTTTCTGTGTTTTGGGCTGTGGCAGATGTGCAATTAACTGGATGCGATCTGGTGTCAGCTGTCTCCCCCATTTGGACAACAAGTGCCCAAGGTATACCACTTGCTGGGTACAGAATTGTAGCTTCGAAGGGGACACCTTATGCCCCTTTTCGGCCAAGAAATTCAAGACAGTCAGTGACGCGCGTTCGCAATCACGTTCGGTCCGTGCAGTGATCAACAAATCATCAACGTATTGCAGCAGAGCAGTGTCAGCAGGCATGTGAATACTGTCTAGTTGTCGTTTCAGGGCTTGACTATAAATACTGGGACTTTCCGTGAATCCTTGAGGTGCATGTGCAAATTTGAAGCTTCGGCCATTTAGGGAGAATCCGAATAAATACTGGCTTTCCGGATGAATGGGGACACTAAAAAAGGCGTTCTTGAGGTCAATTACAGTGAAGAACGCTGCTTCTGAATCAATGGCAGTCAATAGCGATGAAATATCTGGGACTACTGGGTACTGTGGAATAATGCATTTATTCAGTTCTCGGAGATCAATCACCAATCGGTAGACTGGTGGTGCATTTGGGTCAGTTCGTTTAAGAATTGGAATGATTGGAGAATTACATACATTGGAGTCAGTTTCTACAACTACTCCTTGAGCAATCAGTTCGTCAATAATTTTCAGTAAGGCTATTACAGCCTCAGGTGGCAATTTGTATTGTAGGATTCGAGGTAGTACAACTCCTTGCTTGAGTGTAACACGATAAGGTGTAATATGCATACAACCTACATCAGTTGGACCTTGTGCCCATAAATGCGCTGGTACGTTTTGCAATCTTGGATCAAAATCTCTCAACACATAATGACCTTTGAAGTCACATAAAAATAATCTCACTCCTTCCGGAGAACAACATATTACAGCTCCTAATGCTTTCAACGTTTTAATACCAAGCAGATTTTCTGGACATGCTTTCGTAAGTAACAAGTCTGTAGTACGGGACAATGGACCAACTGCAAGGGGAACTGGCTTCGACACTTCGTTAACAATAGGCTTTCCTGAAAAACCCAGGGAAACATTCTGTGAGCCTGAGAGGGGTGCCCCTGGAACCTCGTCATGACTGATGGTAGTTCTGCTCGCCCCTGTGTCAATCAAAAACTTTCTGTCTTTCCCTAATACCTTACTATGTACATAGGGACCATCTTGATCTACAGGAACCTCGATAAGAGGCAAGCCAACCTCCCTCTCTAGGCTGTTTCATGAGTACTGCTGGTAATCGGGGTAATCTGACTGTGCATACTGGTACATTTGCTGTGTGACATGTTGCGTGGCAGCAATAGGTTGGGGTTGGGGTACAGCAACTGTTTGCTGTGTATTCTGTGGAGGTTGCACGTTCTGTGGAATATGCTGTGGAACGTGTTCTTGTCTGGGAGGACGCGGTCTCTCTTTCGTTTTGCCTGTAGCAATATTGTAGCTGGAGCTGCATCATCTAAATAAGAGGAAAGGAAAATGTCTGCTGCGGTCTGTTTATGACGGAGTTTAGTCGGGACTAATGGTGGTGGCAAGTTACGGGGTGATTCCGGGGTTGCCATAGGCAGGCCCTCGGCAAGAACTGGATACAGTCCTGTAATAAGTGCATTTCTTTGTCTGTCTTGTTGTTCTATTCTGACTCGTTCTCCTTCTTCTAGTAACTCCTTTTCTCTAGCTTTTTCAGATTCTTCTCTACTTCTCTCTGCTTTTCTGAGTTCTTTTTCTGTTCTTCTATGTGCTTCTTTACGCCATAATTCTATGGCATCTTTCTGGGATTGTCTCGCTTTCTTTTTCCATAATGCTTCTTCTACTCTCATGATGCAATCGGCATCCCATGTCCCTGAGACAGGCCATCTATACTTTTCTTCCAGACACTTGGTATAATCCACCCACAAATCTAGGTACAGTATGGCATCTAAGCCATGCTTATTGTACATAAAATGTCCAGGAGTGTCCCTAGGCGGGACGGGAACTGCTTCTTCGAGTATCCCTTTCCTAGTTCCTATCTGACGTAATTTTGAGAACAGTGGCATTGTCGGATTGCTTTAAACGTGGACACAGTAAACACAATAATGAATAGCAAAAACAGTCATTCATACCACGACATTAAAAACCCACATAAAAACATTTCAGACTGATATTACCTGATACATAGAAGACACATAAATACTGAAATCTCGAGTTGCAATACTAGAATACTGAATCACTGAATTACTAGATGCACTGCTAAAACAGTACAGACAATACCGGTCCCATAAAGAGACACGTCATACCGTGTCCACCGAAATGAACACGTCTGGACCAGGTCTGTGTACCCAGACCTGTCTTGACCGGGCACGAATTAATTCACCCGTCTAGATGCGTTCCCAACAACGGTACTCACCGGGAAGCAAGAACTGAAGGCCTCGGAATCTGGACTGGACTGGACTCTGGACTGCTACGACATCTGGCTGCTACTACGCTTACGCTTCGGAACAGGTGGGTCTCCGGATACCTCAGACCTTGCTCTCTCGACTAGGGGCTCTGGTCGGGATCCTCCGCATTCCTCACCGCCTCGCCTGGATGCCGGACCGCAGTCTCCGTCTCCTCCGTGGGCCCGAGGGAGATAGCAGGAAAACCCGCAGGTGTGCACGGATTCCGTCGCGGCTGTGGAAGGATCAAGGCCTGCGTAACATCGCCGGCGAGTGGGGAAGGGGGGGGTCCCTATTCGGGCGACAAATTATGTGGTAAATATATTTTACCGTATCATTTTTCCATATAATAAAGACATAAGGATAGCTCAATCAAATGAGAGGCAGAGTCCGTGGTATCTGAGTCATACAGGCTTTAATGAAATGCTTCGAAGCATGGGACATCGGGTTCCATCACCACTCAGGTTCAGGAAGGGACATTCAACATTTTATTAACATCACACATTATATATAGTATAACAGTATACTTAGAGTGAATACAGTAGGCGTAACAGGTGAAAAGGGAGATAAGAACACATGTGCGTAACAGGAGGCGTGTAAAAAGGCGTACACATGGGCGTGTATTTGACATGTCAGAGAATCGTCACAAGAAACGTCACAAGTGGGTGGATACTGAGGTTCCGTGACAATTGTAAGTGGTGTTTTCGACTCGCACGAATATGGTCGAGTCTGGTATCTATGAACTGCAAATGACGAGTTTAGTGGGTGTACGCAGTTTCGCTGCGCTAACCTAAACCGTTCGTTTGTTACGTGGGTATTTCTATCTGTACCCACAGGTTCCATCTTAGATACGGCATCCATTTTGTCTCTTGCCCTCAAGTAGCCAGCGAACGGACGCTGTCCGCTTCGCGACCCTGGGACTCCCAAGATATTTGCGGAAGACACATGTCTTTTGTAAGTGTCTTTATGATGAGGGGGATGATACTGTAAGGCAGATGGCCCCGCTCGAGGCTCATCTCGCCGTGCCGGTTTATTGTCTTAGCCGTGCATCTCATTAGGCACGTCCCTTTGATGCCTGTATCTCGTGTTTCTCGATACCTCCCTTTTACACCC
The DNA here is from genome assembly GCF_964263255.1 of Lissotriton vulgaris. Taxonomy (NCBI): domain Eukaryota; kingdom Metazoa; phylum Chordata; class Amphibia; order Caudata; family Salamandridae; genus Lissotriton; species Lissotriton vulgaris. The sequence goes on along the minus strand of NC_141689.1, from coordinate 711,796,065 downwards.
TTTCCGATTTCCCCACTGTCTCCGTCTTCCTCCACACCTGTTCTTGTTCCTATTTTGATCTGTTTTATTGCCGATTGGAATGCACTAATGTTGGGAAGATGGGTTTTTACAGTTGGGAACCGTCAAATGTTTCCGCACTTATGTTCCGGGCCTTGTGTGTATCAAAGTGACCAAAGCGACCCCTCTGGGGGATAATTATGGGAACCGGGTCATAAACTTTTGTGTTCAATGTAACTCTATAGGAAAACCATGTATAAAAGGAGCGATCCGCAGAACCAATTTGAAGCAGACACTCTGAACTACACTTGTTGTACTTCTGTGATTTCTGTGTTTCCCTGCAGCAAATAAACCTTGAATCTTTGACGCCGAAGGAAGTGTCCCGTGTCTCTGTGATTCATACGCCGGAGCAGGTTACCCACGAAGGTTTCAGGTGTTGTGCCCTGGCACCGCTGGGTTCTAAATAACCCAGTCCTTCAGTTGGCGCCCAACGTAGGGCTGCATCAGTGGTACCGGTCCAAGCCCGACGATCGTGAGGAACTTCGTGTGAAATCTCCGAGGGAAGGTGCACTCCGCTTCATCGATCCTGTTGTCGAAATAAGTGGCCCGAAGACTTTTCCCGCGAAGATTCCCGCCTCCGGACGGCTGCGACGGACTGCTGCCCTGACTGTAGACCTGTTTTGGCGCCTGGCGTAGACCTTGGTAGAGCGAGACGATTGACGGGCCTTCCTGGTGACGCCATCGATCTTTGAGTTAAGTATTTGTGGGTCGCTCCCAGAGTTCTTGGTTGTGGTTGCTTAGTGGTTGCATGGTTCCATTGCATTTGTAGTTCTTGGTCCTTTGTTGTATTGTTTGACGACTGCAGCCGCCAAAAACCGAGGGTTTTCGCTTTTTGCTGGGACTTGGTAAATCCCGTAACCCTTGAAGTTTGTGAAACTCGGCTAGTGTGCAAGATGCCTAGTCGCAGTACTTTGTTTAGTTGTTTCAGACCTTGTGGTATGGATTCCCGATTGGAGGACTCGTGTCCGATACCTCCGGTTGGAACTCCGACTTATGAATTATACAGTAAACATGGGCTAGGCCCGATTACTTTTAATGATTATTGGATCCGCTATACGAAGAAAGACGGTGTCCTTAGTTGGCCACCTCATGGTAGCTTTGAAACCCCGATTTTAGATAACCTAGAGGCTAAATTATTTGCGAAAAAGTCAAGGCCGGCCATGTTTGATGCCTTTCGGTTGTGGCGTAAAGAAGCCAAACAGAAAGAAATCAGACAGACTAAACGAAATCAGCGAGATAATGTTGCTACCATTTTAAAGAAAGCAGAGCAGTTTCAGCGTGATAAGGAGGTTAAGGAAAAGGAAGTGTTTGATAGGCTACAGCGTATGTCCATAGATAAATGCTATCCTGCTTTGCCTACGGAGTCGGATAAGAAGGAAGAACCAGTTGAGGATCCTTTAATGTCCTATCTTATGAAGTCGCCACCTCCGTATGTGCAGGGTACCACAGCTCCTGTGCTTCCCCCTGTACCTGTCCCTGCACCTATTCTTCCTTTGCCTGTTCCTCAACCTGTACCCGTTCTTCCGACTGTTCCTGCTCCTTTACCTGTCGCTATCCCTACTGCTCCTCCGCTTCCACATACTCCTGCTCCCGCTACTGCACCTGCTCTGTTAACTCCTGTTGTTGCTTCTGTTTCTACTCCTTCACTTGTTAGTCCTGTGTCCTATACTTCTCCCTCTACTCGTAGTCGTAATTCTCCTCTTGCGGCTAGTTTCTTTCATTCGCTCGGACCTGTTCTTGGGTCCGCTGGTTCGGATGGTCCTCAGAGACGTAGTCAGCTTCCTGGTAACAGAGAACGCGCTTCGCTATATAATATGGCAATGGGTTGGATGATGCATCCTCTTCGAAATCCGCCACGCTTTGTACTCGACACATTTTGTCAATTTAATATACCAACCCAGAGATTTGTGTTCGAAGAAATGTGTAAGGTCCTTCGCGATCAGATAGCGTCCGACGCACCTGACGAGGTGCTGACCGCTTTGTCTGATCTGCAGCTTCAGTTCTCAACTGGACTGATAGTGGATACCAACGTTCGACGTGCTGTTGAGCGGTTGCTATCTTTTCGTCCCACTCCTATACCCCAAGCCTTGTTTGTTGAGGATGTTGAAAGACTGCCAGATGAATCTGGTCAATTTCCTATGCGCGAAGTCCCGCCGGTATGGATGCCAGCTGATCCTAATGCTAACCCTGCGACATTGGCGCATTTCCAGAGAGTGTGGATACATCTCCCATGGAAACGCTCAGAAGTGTTACAGGTGAAGCAATCTCTGCCTGACCCTCGTAAAAATCCTGCAGGGTACTATAAGGAATTATCGCAGCTCGTAGACGCTACGATAATGAATCTTGCCGATATTGATATGTTGTTTGGCAATGTTGTTCCGCAACCGGTATGGGCTAAGATTCGTCAGGAAAACCATCCCAATGAATTAGGTGGTGATTGGGCGGCCATTATAGCGGCTGATGGGTTACAAACTGGTGGTGCTAAACCCGACCAGTTGATTGCTGCTCTCCCTCAATGAATAATAACGTTAATGAAAACTCTTATGCCAGCTATGAGGGTAAATTGGGACAAATTATCAGCTTGTAAACAGAAGAAGGACGAGAGTGTTTCCGACTTCTTTACGAGGTTTGAGGAGGCATTCATTGATCATAGTGGTCAGGATATGAGCACTGAGGGTGGTCAAAGGTTGTTCGTGGATAAATTTGTTTCCAACTTATTGCCCGATTTGAGCAATAAATTAAAGAATTCAGAGAGTGCGTGGGCCGTTTCTACTTCAGCTCAGATATTGGCCACGGCACAATATTATGAGAACAGAGAGAAAGAAGAGAGCGACCGCGCTGATAAAAAGACGAAAGAGCTTAAAACTAAAGTGTTGCTTCAGCAAGCGTTTCCTCCACGTTCGAATCAGAATGCGCCCCAACAGAATAGATCGCAGTCGCAATCGACCCGATCGCAACCTCGTAATGACTCCTCTTTCCAAAGATCCTCGTTAGGGTACAATCAATGTGCCTATTGTAGACAGGAGGGTCATATCAAATTCAATTGTCCTGTTCTGAGCGATCGAAATTTTGGTAATTCGTCTAGAGGAGGTCGTGGTGGTTCACAGCAGGCACCACGTGGTAGGGGTCGCGGTGTTCAAAATGATCGTTCAGACAACTCATCAAACTCTAATAACTGTTTTGATCAACGTGGATCATCGCAAGGACGATCTGCGCAGTACAATGTAGACGATTATTACGTCGATCAGGGAACTGACGACAGTAATTACTAGGACAGCCAAAGACAAGGAGAGGGAGTGGTATCAGTTCCGGTTGATCAGAGAGGGCCTTACGTCGCAGTTGCTACATCGGGCGTCGTTGAGCCTTTTCTGTTGGACACTGGTGCAGCGAAAAGTTCCATTAAGCATTCGAGACTCCCTGGCGCACCTTTGTCTGGCTTAACAAATGTTTCCGTTGGATTCTCTGGCGCCCCCGTTAGCAATCCAGTTTCTCGCCCTTTGCCCCTTACAATTGGGCCTCGTGAGCTAGAAGCTCCGTTGATTTTGACTACTGGTTGTGGTGAAAATCTTTTGGGCCTGGATTTGCTTAAACGTTTGTATGCAACTTTGTATTGTTCTCCTGCGGGTGTAAAGCTTACGTTAGGAGAGAGGGTTGTCTCTCCTATGTACTTGTCTCTCGATAAGCTTCCACCGGAATTGAGTTCTCTTCCTGCGTCTTTGTGGGCAACAGGTCCCAATGATGTGGGCCTGCTCGACATCTCCCCTTATGTTGTTCAGTTGAAATCTAATGTGCGATTGCCACGTATTCCCCAGTATCGGATCTCTCTTGATGGTGAACGAGCATTGTTAGCGATCATCTATGATTTGATCGAGAAAGACGTTATTGAAGAGACTCGGGGAAACGTGTGCAACAGCCCTGTACTGCCCATTCTTAAACGTACTGATCCTTCGAAACCACCCGTTTATCGTTTTGTTATCGATTTACGGGAAGTAAATAAAATTGTGATTCCTCAGTTCCCCGTTGTGCCTGACATCACGGCGCTACTGACTCTGATTCCAGCTTCTGCATCATGGTTTTCGGTGATTGACTTGAAGAATGCGTTCTTCAGCATCCCGATTGCAGAGGAGAGCAGGGACCTTTTCGGTTTCTCTCTCGGTGGACGCAGCTTCCGGTTCAAACGCGCTCCTCAGGGCTACTGTGAGAGTCCATCGATTTACAGTCAAGCCTTGAAGGGTCAGCTGGATGCGTTTACGTTGCCGGCTGGTGCGGCCTTAATCCAATACGTCGATGACCTATTGGTGGCTGCAGATACTCAGGACGTTTGTAAAATTGCTACGGTGTCGTTGCTGCAACATCTCTGCGAGTTAAATCACAAGGTGTCACCTTCTAAACTCCAATATTGTTGTCAAGAAGTAACCTATCTGGGTCACTTATTGTCAAAGGAGGGAAGGTGGTTGACCCCAGAGAGAATTGCAGCAATTGCACGAATGGCTGTGCCAAAAACCCAAAGAGATGTGCGTGCCTTTCTAGGTATCACGTCGTACTGCAGGCAATGGATTCCTAACTTTTCATTGCTAGCGAAACCATTAGTGGTTCTTACGTGCAAGGATGTTTCAACTCCTTTACCATGGACGGAAGAATGTCAGAAAAGTTTTTCTGAATTACGTGATTCATTGTGTTCGGCTCCTGTGTTAGGTACTCCTGACTATAACAAGCCGTTTACATTATATGTTCACGAAAGAGAAGGTTGTGCGTTGAGTGTCTTAACGCAACCTTTTGGTGGTAAGCAACGTCCATGTGCATATTTTTCCTCGACCTTGGACCCAGTAGCTAGAGCATTGCCGAGTTGCTTGAGAGCAACAGCGGCAGCTGCGGTCTCCATCCGACAATCAGCAGGATTGGTCATGGATAATATGCTTACGGTGATGGTTCCGCATGCAGTCGACACTCTTTTGAATCGTACGAAAACTCAGCACTTGACGAGTGCGAGGTTGTCTGGGTACGAGTTGACGCTGTTGGCAAGCCACATTCAAATAAAACGTTGTAATGTCCTGAACCCGGCAACTTTGTTACCAATTAGCTCAGAGTCAGATGAAATAACAGAACATGATTGTTATTTGAGGACAGAGGAGGAAACAAAAGGTCGAGTGGACCTTAAAAACACCCCATTGGAAGACCCAGATGGAACGCTGTATGTGGATGGTTCGTGTTTTAAGTTGCCGAATGGTGATGTGACTACTGCTTATGCTGTTGTAACGTTGAATACTGTTGTTGAGACTGCAAGATTGAATCAGAATTCTGCCCAAGCTGCAGAGCTGATCGCTCTCACCAGAGCGTGTGTGTTAGCGAAAGGGAAACGTGTGAATGTGTTTACCGACAGCCAATATGCGTTTGGCGTCGCCCATAGTTTTGGACGGTTGTGGAGAGAGAGAGGTTTTCTAACATCGCATGGTACGAAGATTCAGCATGGCCAGCTTGTGAACGACCTCTTAGATGCACTTACGTTGCCTAAGCAGGTTGCGATTGTTAAATGTAGTGCGCATCGTAAGGTGACGGATGATGTTGGTCGTGGTAATGCGTTCGTGGATGAGATTGCTAAGGAGACTGCCCGGAACCTTAGCACTCGAATGTATGTGACGAGTTCGGTTAGGTGGCCTATAGAGTCGAGTATGTGCGAAGACACTATTGAGAGTGTGAAAGAAATTCAGAAAGAGGCCACCGAGACTGAAAAGACGAAGTGGAAAGAAAGTACGGGAAAGTTGGATGCGAATGGTTGTTGGATTGATTTGTCGGATCAGAAAAGATGGTTGTTGCCTGATGCGTATGTACTGGCCGTTGTGACAATGGCCCATGGGTTAGCACATATTAGCGCGAAAGGTATTTGTAAGTTGTTGTCTCCGGTGTGGAGGAATGATGGTATCGCGAAATGTGCTGAACGCTTGGTTAAGAATTGTATGGTGTGCATGTTATACAATCCTGGCAAGGGAACCCCAACTCCTCCTGGCAGTTTTGCTCCCCCTTCATGTCCCTTTGAGGTGATTCAATTGGACTTCATCCATATGGAGCGATGCAATAACCTGAAGTACGTTTTAGTTGTGGTTTGCACATTCTCCCGATGGATCGAGGCCTATCCTCTCAAAGACAATACTGCTTTGTCTACTGCGAAAATCCTACTGAAGGAATACTTTCCTCGGTACGGAATGCCTAGAGTCGTGTGGTCAGATAACGGAAGTGAGTTTGTGGGAAGTGTGATGAAGAGTGTGTGTAAGGGCCTTGGAATTAATCAGAAATTCCATAGTGCCAATCATCCCCAGTCAGCTGGTTTGGTTGAAGGGTATAACGGCACCCTTAAACTAAAACTAGCAAAGATTCAGGCTACGACTGGTCTTTCGTGGCCTGACGCTTTACCCTTAGCATTACTGTCAACTAGGGCGACTGTACACTCCCGAGTAGGGCTTAGTCCCTATGAAATAGTGTTCGGTCGTCCTGCGAATGTTTGGGGGGTTCCTAGGCCAGGTATGTTCTGTGATCTTGAGTATCCAATGTTGATCGATTATCTTCATGACTTGACTGCTAAACTGAGGTTAATTCACCAACAGGTTCACGACGCACTGCCGACGCAGACGGAGGGTCCAGGCCACCAGCTCCAGCCCGGAGATTGGGTGGTGACGCGCAACTTTTCGCGCAAGAACAATTTGGATCCGAGGTTCACTGGACCCTACCAGGTTCTCCTTGCCACGAGGACTGCTGTTCGTCTTGAGGGACGGAAAAACTGGGTGCACGCCACCCACACCAAAAAGGTCCCTATCCCTTTGCCGGCAGACCCGTGGGTGAGGAGAGGCATTGCATCAACTGAAACCGAAGGATTGCCGGCGTTTGTACCTTTTAGCGACGCACAACCTGTCGGAGAATCCTCAGTGCAGCAGAAAGACATCGTTGAACATTTGTCATCAAAAGACTCAAGACCGGAACCCTCAACTGATCAGCAGGACGTTGTCTCATCAAAGGATCCTTTGTTTGACGAACAGACACGTCCTGGGAAAGCCCGATACTTTTTGCGATCTAGCACCAGAGACTAATAAAAGATCCTGTTCTGTCCCTTGACAATTGTATTATCCCGCTTTCCGTGATCAGTTTGAACATTTGTATTATTGTGATTATTTTTGTATATATTCATTGAGTTTCGTTCCTTACACCTTTTTGCTTCCACAGCTGAGAAACATTGTTTTCGCATATATATATATATATTTGTGAAATAAAGGCCGTAGGGCCGCGCGCGTACTTCCTTCTGCTTAGTAGGTCTTGACGCTAGGTTAAAGACCGTCGGTTCCTGGGAACTCCTAGGGATTGACTACTGCTACGCAGAACGAAGTGCGTCAAGAAACGTTGCGGACGGTCGTAGGGAATGGCATTTTCGAAGTTGATGGATTTGGAAGAAGCTCAAGCTCAAAGATTCAAGCTACAGCAACTTAGTCGTACCAAATGTTTTAGGTTTCAAATATTCGTTTTGTTTTTGATTGTTTCTGCACTAATGGCGGGTGGGGTGTATTACACAATGTCTTACTTCTTACCTCCTGCTATACCTACTCCTACCCCTGACCCTAAACTTACCTCCACTGTTTCCCCTCATTCTTTTCATATCTTACCTGAACACGAGCAGGCTAGACGTGCAGAATTCCGCAACAATTCCTTTATTCAGCTTCTCCATCAGCATCAGTTAGTGGTTAACACTACTAATTGTTGGGTGTGTGGGTTGATGCCTCATACTACGGATAAGGGAATCCCATATCTGGTGTTGCCGTATAGTTCCCAAGGGTCTGCTCGAGCATTTCAAACAATGTTTCGAAGCGCACTAGGTTTCCACCCCATTCGAGAACCACGCTCTCCCTACTCTGGTCCTACCTCGTATCAAAAACCTTTGTCTATAGCAATAGAGGATTTAGATAGTGATATCTATGATCCCTCGCTTATTCCTGAAGAAGAGGTACAAGCTTACAGGGTCCTGAGCAGAGGAGAGTATAGCGTGTTCACTAGTGAAAAACAGCTCAAAAGCTCACCTCCGATATGGGTCGTACCCCACATTGGTAATTTTTGTCTCATAGGTCGTGGCCGAAGATCGAAAGCCCGACTTGGAGAGAGTGCTTGCACTGAAAATTACATTCTGCCGATGGTCTCGTCCCCTGTGTTTCTGGCTGCCAAGGGTACATACTTTATCTGCCATGATCGTGCGCATGCATGGTTGCCCTCTGACTTTATGGGCTCATGTTTTATCGCAAATTTGTTGCCTCAGACGTTTACCGTAGATGCAGATTATCACAAGACTAGAGTTGTGAGAGGCGTAATTAGCGAAGAGGACACTGCCGGTCAAGAGGCAGGTGACTTTTTCAAGGGTTTCCTCCCGTTTTGGGGACCTATGGTTAATAGTAGGAACCTGAGACAGTTGACTCGAGTGGTGGAATCGACAGCTAACATTACTGCCAGTGCCCTTGGTAATATCACCACAGAACTTCAGGCGGATAGACTTATGACGTTACAAAACCGTATGGTTTTAGACGTGATCTTAGCAGATCGTGGTGGGGTATGTAAGGTGATCCATTCGAGCTGCTGTATTTTCATTCCTGATAATGCTCCGACCGTTTATCAAGCCATCTCGAAGTTGCATAAGATCTCCGAATCCATACACGTGGATGTAGGGGATTGGACGTTACTTGGGTGGTTTTGGGGCCTGATGTCAACTTGGGGTTGGAAGATTCTGATGATCATCGGAGTCGTTGTGGCGTTCCTGTTCACGTGTTGCCTTTGTGTGCAGTGCGGTCCTGCCTTATGTGGCCTCTGTGCTACAACGTGTATGAGACAGCCTCCTGTTACCAAGGGGACTCGGTTGGACAGAGCTATGCTACAGCAACATCTAGATGGTCTGATGAATATTGAGTATGATTCCGACTAGTGCTTGCCTACATGAGGGCAAAAGGAGCGTCTGAGGTTCCGTGACAATTGTAAGTGGTGTTTTCGACTCGCACGAATATGGTCGAGTCTGGTATCTATGAACCGCAAATGACGAGTTTAGTGGGTGTACGCAGTTTCGCTGCGCTAACCTAAACCGTTCGTTTGTTACGTGGGTATTTCTATCTGTACCCACGGGTTCCATCTTAGATACGGCATCCATTTTGTCTCTTGCCCTCAAGTAGCCAGCGAACGGACGCTGTCCGCTTCGCGACCCTGGGACTCCCAAGATATTTGCGGAAGACACATGTCTTTTGTAAGTGTCTTTATGATGAGGGGGATGATACTGTAAGGCAGATGGCCCCGCTCGAGGCTCATCTCGCCGTGCCGGTTTATTGTCTTAGCCGTGCATCTCATTAGGCACGTCCCTTTGATGCCTGTATCTCGTGTTTCTCGATACCTCCCTTTTACACCCTTTCCGATTTCCCCACTGTCTCCGTCTTCCTCCACACCTGTTCTTGTTCCTATTTTGATCTGTTTTATTGCCGATTGGAATGCACTAATGTTGGGAAGATGGGTTTTTACAGTTGGGAACCGTCAAATGTTTCCGCACTTATGTTCCGGGCCTTGTGTGTATCAAAGTGACCAAAGCGACCCCTCTGGGGGATAATTATGGGAACCGGGTCATAAACTTTTGTGTTCAATGTAACTCTATAGGAAAACCATGTATAAAAGGAGCGATCCGCAGAACCAATTTGAAGCAGACACTCTGAACTACACTTGTTGTACTTCCGTGATTTCTGTGTTTCCCTGCAACAAATAAACCTTGAATCTTTGACGCCGAAGGAAGTGTCCCGTGTCTCTGTGATTCATACGCCGGAGCAGGTTACCCACGAAGGTTTCAGGTGTTGTGCCCTGGCACCGCTGGGTTCTAAATAACCCAGTCCTTCAATACATAGAGAAAGTTTGCAGAATCAGCAGAAACCTATGACCTGGATGCGCGCGCAACTGAGCATGACGTGTAACTAGGGAGAGCTGGGGCTTTGACTTTTGCACGAGTAGAGGAGACTAATGTCTGGGGTGTCAGAACGACCTGTACATACAGCATATCTGATATCGTATGTTTTGAGGATGTAGTGTCTGGAGTAAAAGGTCTCTCGGGCAGAGGCCGTTCATCACTGAATGCGAGTGCGTGCATATGGATCTTCATGTAGGGTGCGGGGGCCATGGGCCTACCATGGTAACGGGAGCAGTAAATTACTTGCATGGAGACAGGAAGGCAGGGCCCTTTGCTCTGCAGGCGGGAATATGTTTACCTATTTCACTAGACTGGAATGTGTTTTCGAGGAGGCTGAGCAGATAACTTGTAGGTAAAACAACGTCTTGGCAAGCAGACCAGGCCGAGCCGGGCACCGCTCGTCTGAGCAGGAAGTAAGGCAGAGGTCAGGGATGCATACCTAAACGGCAGCTTTCAGAGGCAGAAAAGAACTTGGAGCCTTGATTAAGGGTCTGACTCGACTAGGCCAGAAAACATGAAGAAAACGTGAAAGTGTACCATGTAAAGACGTTGGCACCTTAGGCCTAGAAGCCTAATTAACAGGATTTTCATGCATGACTAGATAGCTGACATGTTAACGTTGGACGCAAATGTATTTGCGTCTTTCTAGCATGAACAGGAAAGAAGTTACACGACATACAAGGAACATGGTGCAGGGATAGGGTGCAAGTGGGGGACACATTGGCTACCTGAAAATTTTCTATTACCTAAGATCCACTGTCTACAGTACAACGTAATACCCAAAAATGCACGTACTTCTCTCCGTGTCGTAGGAACACTCATTTTTGCAATAGCTTGAATTCTTTCTGGGGTCAGTTTCCTTCACCTCCTTCGATAAGAGGTGACCTAAGTAGGTTACTTCTTGTCGACAATATTGCAACTTCGAGAGAGACACTTTGTGATGAAAATCAGACAAGTGGCACAGCAGCGACAAAGTAGCCTCTCTACAAATCTCTTCATTGTCAGCAGCAACTAACAAGTCATCAACATATTGAATAAGAGTAGCACCATCAGGTAAAACCAACAAATCAAGTTGCGGCTTTAAAGCTTGGCTATAGATCGATGGACTCTCACAGCAGCCTTGAGGAGCGCGCTTAAAGCGGAAACTTCGTTCTCCTAAAGAGAATCCAAAGATACCTCTACTCTCCACGGCAATCGGGATGCTGAAGAAAGCATTCTTCAAGTCAATCACCGAAAACCATGTGGCTGTAGCCGGGATCAAAGTCAACAAACAAAGTCAACAAAGCGGTGATATCAGGTACAACAGGAAATTGCGGAACAACAATCTTATTCACCTCGCGAAGATCGATGACAAACCTATATACAGGAGGCTGTGAAGAATCTGTCCTCTTCAGAACAGGCAAAACCGGACTATTGCACACATTACCTCTCGTTTCCTCAATCACACCCTTTTCGATCAGATCATAAATGATCGCCAAAAGTGCTCGCTCACCATCACTCGAGATACGATATTGCGGAATACGCGGTAACTTAGCATTTGCCTTCAGTGTCACAACATATGGCGGAATCTCCAAGAGGCCTACATCGTTCGGACCAGTAGCCCAAAGCGAATCAGGGAGGGAAGACAATTCAGGTGGTAGTCGATCTTTAGATATATACATCAGAGAGATCACTCTCTCACCCAATGTAAGATGTACTCCTGACGGAGAACAATACAGCGTCGCATACAATCTCTTTAACAAGTCCAATCCCAACAAGTTCTCACCACAACCTGTAGTCAAAATGAGGGGTGCTTCAAATCTACGAGGTCCAACAGAAAGAGGCAACGGAGTAGAAATCGGATTCGTAACTGGGGCGCCAGAAAAACGTACAGAAACATTCTCAAAGCCAGACAAAGGTGCGCCAGGGAGTTTAGAGTGCATGATAGAACTCTTCGCAGCACCAGTATCCAACAGAAAAGGCTGTCCTAGCAATCATTACCATCCACTTCCTCACCTTCGACGTAGTAATTGTTCGTATAGTACTGTGCTGTCCTACCAGACGCACCATTCTGCTGATCAAAACTATTTATTATCAAACAACATTGGTCCCATGCATACAAAAGAGTAGAGAACAAATAAAATATAGACAGAGTCAATCTATATTTAGAGAGACATGTCCAGCCGGACAGTGGTCTTTCAGAGTTTTTACTCAAAATTCATGTAGTTAAATCACACAAAGTACCTTCCACAGGTCAGCCAGTGTGGAACACAAGCCTGTGCCAAGCACTTACAGAACGGGTACAAAGGGTGGATATAGAAAGCAAAGAAGGGCTTTATAAGGCAAAGCAAGTTTCTCTGACATAAATGCAATTGTACAGAGTATCACAACTGAGCACCTTAAAACACATAGTAATCACGTTTTAGTTTTAGTGCTTAAAAGGTCGACGGCGTTTCGGACCCCTAGTAAATCACAGGGTCCATCATCAGGACAATTACAATGAAAAGCCTTAAAATTGATTTAGCCTCTAAATGCCTAAAGGGGGGAAAAGGAAAAATATACATTTAATTACAAGGACTAAGGTTACAAATTTTTTTATTAATTAAGTGACTTGAGGTGACCAGTGTGTGGCTCGACACTGGTAAAGTGCAAGAAAATTAAGTGATCTAGTAGGTAGTAGAAAGAGCAACCTGGTAAAGATTGCGCTACTGCCGTTAATTTGGGCTATAAGTGCGTAAAAATAGGCTTTCCAACGCATGGGGGTGGAAAGTTCCATACATATACCAAAGGAAGTGGAACTATCCTTGAACTAAAGCGGAGGTGAATACAGAACAATCAGTGAGAGTGCTAGAAAAGGCGGACTTCGTGGTCGAGCTCGTCGTGAACATATGCATAATAACGCAATGAAGACAGGGTCGGGTGCCCGGGAGCGGTTGGCAGCAGGCACGGCAGGGTGAGTGGAGAAGGGGAACCATTCGCGTGAGGTGGCAATGCGCTGAAAACAGTCCGAGTGAGTATGGGAGGTGATGCTTACCGAAGTGCCTCAAAGGATAGAGGGCGAGTGAATCTGGAGGGTGATGCTTACCGAAGTGCCTCGGAGGGTACAGGCCGGATATTAAGCGACCGCCCTAAAGGACAAGGGAAGGAGGAAAAATTAAGTGGTGGGGCCAGCGTATTAAAGGCCCGGGGATGAATATAAACCGAGGGGTAGAGTCTTACCACAATCGGGCGGCGGTAGCCGCGATACTCAGTGGTATCCGTCGGCAGCCAGGGGACCTGGGGGGCAAGAATAGAGATTCAGGCCTAGGATAATTACCGGGGAAACAGAAGTGTTCGCCGGTGGAGACAAGAGTAAACTTACCGGGTCAGTCGGTGGAAGATCTAGCTTCCTGGCGTGCTCACAGGGGAGTGGCGAGGCAAGCATTATAAATTACGTTTGATTGGTCCAAGGGAAGGAAGGGGCATAAGGATAGAAAACTGACTAATTCAGCCGCCATATTGGGTTAGAGAATTGGTGAGTGAGGGCATAATAATAAAGGTAGGACTCAGATCGACGAACAAAGTGGTGAAGTGAATTGCCAGTGACATGTATGAAGAAGAACTTATAAACATCACAATTAAAGTACAGTAATTACAACAAAGTACAAAGGTGGGTGTCTCAGAACCCAAGTTTAAATCAAGGCAGTCCATTCATCTTGTAGGTTGAGACCAGAGTTAAGACTATCAGTCTTCAAAATCCATTTGAGTTCCTCTCTGTTCAGGAGGCGGGCGAGGTCCCCACCCCTGGGTGGGACGGTGATCTGGGAAATTACAGTCCAACGAATATCATTCTCCGTGTGTCCTTTTTCCAGGAAATGTTCAACCAAAGGGGCATTGGGTGTTTTGCAGCGAATTCGGCTCCGATGTTGGGATATCCTCAGCTTAATCTTCTGTTTGGTTTGGCCCACATATATCATGTTGCATGGGCAAAAAATGGCATACACGATATTTTGACTGTTACAATTAGTGAATGTTTTTAATACATTTCTCACATTTTTGTACACAACGTCTTTACCATCTACTGAGAAGTCACACACAACGCAGGTCCCACACCTAGAGTGGCCACGGAGTGGTGGTAGTTGCCAATGATCGTTGAGAGTAACATTTCTTACTGATGGTAATGCCGCCCTCACTAGCTGGTCTTTAAGATTTTTGTTTTTCTTGAAGGCAAAGAGGGGAGTATCCCAATTTAACACCCCAGAGTTTAAGATGTGCCAATTCTTTTTGACACATTGTTTTACACGGTTGGAGATTGGTGAGTAGGTGGTAACACACACCAATTTTTCTGATGGTTGTTTAGGTTTAGGTTCGAGAAGAGTTTCGCGTGGGCAGTACCAGGCTCTTTTCATAGAGTTCTTGATCAAGCGCCTTGGGTAACCTCTGGACATGAGTTTCTCAAATAAAGTATTCGCCTCACGGAAGTAATCCTCTTTCTTAAAGCAATTCCTCCTCAGTCTCAAAAACTGGGAGAATGGCAGGCTATCCCTCAGGGCCCTGGGGTGACAGCTGTCATAACTCAGTAAGGTGTTTCTTTCCGTAGGTTTGCGGAACAGTGAGGTGAGGTATATAGAGTGCCATCTTGATGTTGAATATTAAGGTCAAGAAATGAAATATTGTTCTGGTTGTGGGATATGGTGAATGTGAGGCCATTACAATTGTTATTAAGCCAATGCAGTAAACCCTGGAGATCGGGGACAGTGCCCCCCCAGATAAGAAAGATATCGTCTATATATCTCTTCCATGTGTGTAGTCCTTGGTGGAAGGGGTTAGTGGGAGACAGGATGGTGTTGGTCTCCAACCAGTCCATATAGAGGATCGCCAGGGTGGGGGCAAAAATAGCCCCCATAGATGTACCCCGCACCTGTTGGTAGTACTGAGAATCGTACATGAAGAAGTTTTGGGTGAGGCAAATTTCCAGGAGTTGTACAATGAACAAAGTGGGAACTCTGTGAGGGCTGGGTCTAGTGTTGAGAATGCTTTCCATCACCAGCAAGGAGTCTCTCTGGGGTATGTTGGTATATAAAGACTCAACGTCAAGTGTACAGAGAGTCTCAATTTCAGGATCATATGCATGGTTTTCTATGATGTTAATCATGTGCATACTATCTCTGATATAACATTGGGTTGCTGGTACAAAGTCCTTTAAGAAATAGTTGACGTAATGGCCCAGTGGTTCCAGCACCGAGCCACACCCTGACACTATTGGCCTCCCTGGGGGTTTTATCAGTCTTTTGTGGATTTTACGTAAAGTATAGATGACAGGGATTCTGGGGTTGGTGGTATTCAAAAAGTTGTATTCGTGTTGGCTAATGATCCCACTGGACATAACATCTGTGGTAAGCTGTTTAATCAGAGTCTGTAACTCTTTTGTAGGGTTACATGGGAGTTTACAATAATGGTCAGTGTTGGAAACCTGACGTTGCAATTCCTCTTTGTAGTTGTCAATGTCCTGTAGGACAATACCACCACCCTTATCAGCGGGTTTAATTATTAGCTGATTGTTGTTTCTCAGGGTGGAAATGGCAGTCTTTTCTTCAATAGAAATATTGAAAGGTATAAAGAGATGTGCTTTTTCCAGCTCAGAAATCTCTTTAAGGATAACTTTCTCAAACGTGACGATTTCTCTTGGTATCATGTTTGTTGTTGGAGAGAATGTGGATGGGGGCCTAAAGGGTGTCACAGTGGTTTTAGGTTCAGATGGATTAAGTTCAAAATAAGAACGTAATCTTAATTTGCGAAAGAAGGCCATCAACTCGGATTGGAGGTCCAGGAAGTTTGGGTAGGTGGCCGGGACAAAAGATAATCCTCTTCGGAGGAGAGATGATTCATAATTAGAGAGAGTATGGCTTGAGATGTTAAATATCGGGATCAGGTCGGGTACACGGTCTGAATTTACCACTGGTAAAATTTGTGTCTCGTCTGGCGTTCCCCTGGGGGGTTGTGCCATCTCTGCTGTTGTTTTACCCTTCCTTTCTTTTGAGGTTCTGGGTTGCCTCTGGCTAAAAAATGAGATTGCTTACGTTGCTGCCCACTCGCTCCTTCTCCTGGGTCGGAGCTATCAGAAGATTCAGCTGAAGAATCAGTGAAACCTACCACTGTGTTCCTTTTATTAAAACGGCCCCAGGGTCTCGGGGTTTGCTGGTGTGGGTTAAAGTTACGGTTAACGTAAAAATCTTTCTGTAAATAGGGATAAGTGCGTTCTAGTGAAAAGAATTTAATGTCCTTCTTCACTTTATTAGATTTTTTATTTTGCTCAATGCGTTGGAATTCCGCCACCGTTTTGTCAATTTTCTCTAGTAAAGACTTTGTATCAGCAATGGTTTTATCATCTGTGATCCGTTTCTCCAGATCTTTAATAATATCTTCCAGTTTTTTTAGTTCCTCCACAGCAGTTTCAATCCCCAGTACTAGCCAGTGCCGGGAGCAGGTAGTGCCGATGCCGCTAAACCCAGTGATATACTTAGGGTTGTCGGTAAACACACCTGGAATATTTCTAACTTGTAAGCCTAGGGGGATGGTGTTAGATTTCAAATACTGGGTCAACATGAGCATCATTAACTCTAACCGGGCATGTTTTTTCTTATATTTTTCTAAATCTTCTGAGAGACTGGCATTGCCTGTTGTGGAGGGTTCATCTGGAGCGTCAAACAAGGAAGGGCCTGCGCAAATGTTATTAATATACTCAATGGAGTATAGAGGTGCTGAGTCAGACATAACACAAGGACAGTAGGGGAGGAACAACAAGGGGTACGCTGCTGTTGGGACCGGGGGGACAGGTGACCACTTAGGAGAAGTGGAAGGAGAGAGAAACCCTTGCAATCAGCTGATTGCGCACAGTTAATTTTACAACAACAAGGGACCCCAATTCAGTCAGCAGGGACCTCGGGAACATACTTTTTATCAAACAACATTGGTCCCATGCATACAAGAGAGTAGAGAACAAATAAAATATAGACAGAGTCAATCTATATTTAGAGAGACATGTCCAGCCGGACAGTGGTCTTTCAGAGTTTTTACTCAAAATTCATGTAGTTAAATCACACAAAGTACCTTCCACAGGTCAGCCAGTGTGGAACACAAGCCTGTGCCCAGCACTTACAGAACGGGTACAAAGGGTGGATATAGAAAGCAAAGAAGGGCTTTATAAGGCAAAGCAAGTGTCTCTGACATAAATGCAATTGCTTCCAATCCATCAAAGAGCTGCATTCAAAGCCATGACCTTAGCCCATCGAGCAACTAGGGGTAGGGGATCGGCTTACCTCTCTGTTAGTATCCGTCCTTATTGTAACTCTCGGAACCTCCGTTCCAACTCCCAACATCTGCTTTCCATACCAAGATTCAGGAAAGCACGTTCTGGAGGTAAAACCTTCCAGGTCTGTGCCACAACTCTCTGGAACAAACTCCCGATCGCAATTAGGATGATCCAGGAAGAATTACCCTTTCGTAAGGCACTAAAAACTTTTCTCTTTTGTTAATTCCCCCAGGACTATCACTCTGCTTTCACTCAGAAGCGCCGGGACACCCCGTTGGGGTAGCTGCGCGCTATATAAATTACACAAATTAAATCAAAGTATCACAACTGAGCACCTTAAAACACATAGTAATCACGTTTTAGTTTTAGTGCTTAAAAGGTCAACGGCGTTTCGGACCCCTAGTAAATCACAGGGTCCATCATCAGGACAATTACAATGAAAAGCCTTAAAATTGATTTAGCCTCTAAATGCACATCTCTTTATACCTTTCAATATTTCTATTGAAGAAAAGACCCTGAGAAACAACAATCAGCTAATAATTAAACTAGCTGATAAGGGTGGTGGTATTGTCCTACAGGACATTGACAACTACAAAGAGGAATTGCAACGTCAGGTTTTCAACACTGACCATTATTGTAAACTCCCATGCAACCCTACAAAAGAGTTACAGACTCTGATTAAACAGCTTACCACAGACGCTATGTCCAGTGGGATCATTAGCCAACACGAATACAACTTTTTGAATACCACCAACCCCAGAATCCCTGTCATCTATACTTTACCTAAAATCCACAAAAGACTGATAAAACCCCCAGGGAGGCCAATAGTGTCAGGGTGTGGCTCGGTGCTGGAACCACTGGGCCATTACGTCAACTATTTCTTAAAGGACTTTGTACCAGCAACCCAATGTTATATCAGAGATAGTATGCACATGATTAACATCATAGAAAACCATGCATATGATCCTGAAATTGAGACTCTCTGTACACTTGACGTTGAGTCTTTATATACCAACATACCCCAGAGAGACTCCTTGCTGGTGATGGAAAGCATTCTCAACACTAGACCCAGCCCTCACAGAGTTCCCACTTTGTTCATTGTACAACTCCTGGAAATTTGCCTCACCCAAAACTTCTTCATGTACGATTCTCAGTACTACCAACAGGTGCGGGGTACATCTATGGGGGCTATTTTTGCCCCCACCCTGGCGATCCTCTATATGGACTGGTTGGAGACCAACACCATCCTGTCTCCCACTAACCCCTTCCACCAAGGACTACACATGGAAGAGATATATAGACAATATCTTTCTTATCTGGGGGGCACTGTCCCCGAGCTCCAGGGTTTACTGCATTGGCTTAATAACAATTGTAATGGCCTCACATTCACCATATCCCACAACCAGAACAATATTTCATTTCTTGACCTTAATATTCAACATCAAGATGGCACTCTATATACCTCACTGTTCCGCAAACCTACAGAAAGAAACACCTTACTGAGTTATGACAGCTGTCACCCCAGGGCCCTGAGGGATAGCCTGCCATTCTCCCAGTTTTTGAGACTGAGGAGGAATTGCTTTAAGAAAGAGGATTACTTCCGTGAGGCGAATACTTTATTTGAGAAACTCATGTCCAGAGGTTACCCAAGGCGCTTGATCAAGAACTCTATGAAAAGAGCCTGGTACTGCCCACGCGAAACTCTTCTCGAACCTAAACCTAAACAACCATCAGAAAAATTGGTGTGTGTTACCACCTACTCACCAATCTCCAACCGTGTAAAACAATGTGTCAAAAAGAATTGGCACATCTTAAACTCTGGGGTGTTAAATTGGGATACTCCCCTCTTTGCCTTCAAGAAAAACAAAAATCTTAAAGACCAGCTAGTGAGGGCGGCATTACCATCAGTAAGAAATGTTACTCTCAGCGATCATTGGCAACTACCACCACTCCGTGGCCACTCTAGGTGTGGGACCTGCCTTGTGTGTGACTTCTCAGTAGATGGTAAAGAATTTGTGTACAAAAATGTGAGAAATGTATTAAAAACATTCACTAATTGTAACAGTCAAAATATCGTGTATGCCATTTTTTGCCCATGCAACATGATATATGTGGGCCAAACCAAACAGAAGATTAAGCTGCGGATATCCCAACATCGGAGCCGAATTCGCTGCAAAACACCCAATGCCCCTTTGGTTGAACATTTCCTGGAAAAAGGACACACGGAGAATGATATTCGTTGGACTGTAATTTCCCAGATCACCGTCCCACCCAGGAGTTGGGACCTCACCCGCCTCCTGAACAGAGAGGAACTCAAATGGATTTTGAAGACTGATAGTCTTAACTCTGGTCTCAACCTACAAGATGAATGGACTGCCTTGATTTAAACTTGGGTTCTGAGAAACCCACCATTGTACTTTGTTGTAATTACTGTACTTTAATTGTGATGTTTATAAGTTCTTCTTCATACATGTCACTGGCAATTCACTTCACCACTTTGTTCGTCGATCTGAGTCCTACCTTTATTATTATGCCCTCACACACCAATTCTCTAACCCAATATGGCGGCTGAATTAGTCAGTTTTCTATCCTTATGCCCCTTCCTTCCCTTGGACCAATCAAACGTAATTTATAATGCTTGCCTCGCCACTCCCCTGTGAGCACGCCAGGAAGCTAGATCTTCCACCGACTGACCCGGTAAGTTTACTCTTGTCTCCACCGGCGAACACGTCTGTTTCCCCGGTAATTATCCTAGACCTGAATCTCTATTCTTGCCCCCCAGGTCCCCTGGCTGCCGACGGATACCACTGAGTATCGCGGCTACCGCCGCCCGATTGTGGTGAGACTCTACCCCTCGGTTTATATTCACCCCCGGGCCTTTAATACGCTGGCCCCACCACTTAATTTTTCCTCCTTCCCTTGTCCTTTAGGGCGGTCGCTTAATATCCGGCCTCTACCCTCCAAGGAATTTCGGTAAGCATCACCCTCCAGATTCACTCGGCCTCTATCCTTCGAGGTACTTCGGTAAGCATCACCTCCCATACTCACTCGGACTGTTTTCAGCGCATTGCCACCTCACGCGAATGGTTCCCCTTCTCCACTCACCCTGCCGTGCCTGCCGCCAACCGCTCCCGGGCACCCGACCCTGTCTTCATTTCGTTATTATGCATATGTTCACGACGGGCTCGACCACGAAGTCCGCCTTTTCTAGCACTCTCACTGATTGTTCTGTATTCACCTCCGCTTTAGTTCAAGGATAGTTCCACTTCCTTTGGTATATGTATGGAACTTTCCACCCCCATGCGTTGGAAAGCCTATTTTACGCACGTATAGCCCAAATTAACGGCAGTAGCGCAATCTTTACCAGGTTGCTCTTTCTACTACCTACTAGATCACTTAATTTTCTTGCACTTTACCAGTGTCGAGCCACACACTGGTCACCTCAAGTCACTTAATTAATAAAAAAAATTTGTAACCTTAGTCCTTGTAATTAAATGTATATTTTTCCTTTTCCCCCCTTTAGGCATTTAGAGGCTAAATCAATTTTAACTTATTACAGAGAACAAGGGTCCTAAGGATTTTCAATATGACAAGAGAATAATAATATAGACTACAATCAGTGCTATATTTTTTCAACGTCCAGCCGGGCGTGAGTTTATTTAAGGAATAATGTAGAATCTTGTTGATCCAAGAAGGACCAAGATAAACGGCGAGATAGGGTACAGTCCTGTACCTATCCCAAAAGGTTAGAAAAAACAAATCAAAGCAAGGGAGATGGAAGAAAGAAAGAAGTTTTTCAGGCAAGAGACAAGTTTTTGAGCCAAGGGGTGACTTGCAATTACAGTAGATAGTTTCAACAAATTCACCCTACAGTGTAAACAATTTCAAGTATACATATTAAAACATATGTTACACTGTAGAGCGCGTCGACGTTTCGATCCCTAAGGGCTCATAATAAACTGGGATCATCATCAGGACAGTTTTACAATTAATGCCTGCATTACAATGCGAAAGCCTGTAAAAAAGGGGGGGGGAAGAATAGAAACAGATTTTAAGCCATACGCCTAGAACATGGAATTTTTAAAAAAAGAAGAAAATCAACACTCGACAAGGCACAAGTGCAAGTTTAAAAAGGCCATTCTCTCATTTGTACTCGCAGGCATTTGGCTAATGTGATGGTGATCTTTTTGATATTTAAAAACGTATTACTCAGGATCTGGAGTGAAAATACCGGCGCAGTGACATGGAAAAAAGTGTCATTCATTGGTAATTGTGCCAGGCAATTGCTGTGTCCATGATATTTAAAACCGTGTTACTCAGAGTCTGGAGTGAAAATAACGGCGCAGTGACATAGAAAAAAGTGTCAAACATTGGTAGTTGTGCCGGCGCTGTGTCAAACGGGATAGGGAGAATTAATTTTGTGGCGCGTATTTCGTGGTGCGTGCTCAGTGATATAGTGATTTAGCGAGTGAAGAGGTTCTGTTTTGGGGCATTAAGGTCAGGGTTTACCTTTCAGAACCCGGAATTACGGGTATGGTGGCTTAAGACTTTCTTTCTGTCACAGAGAGCTTGATGCTGTTAGGTAAAAAGAATTACCATTAGCAGAACAGCGATGGGTTGGCAGGAAAGGGGTCGGAGGTATAATGGGGGGTAGGGGCTTACCTTGCGTTACTGGATGCAGTCGCATGGGGTTGGAAGTGTTTGTTCTGACCGGAGGAGAGAAATTACCAGCCGGTACGGGGAACAGGATGCTGCATGGTAAATAAGTATTACCGTTAGCAAGACACTCCGGGTGGGTGGCTATAAAGTATTTGAGGGAGGAAAGAGGCTTACCTTGCGCTACTGGATGCAGTCGCATGGGGTTGGAAATGGTTGTTCTGACCGGAGGGGAGATAATTCCTGCCGGTTCGGTGAACAGGATGCTGCGTGGTAAATAATTATTACCGTTAGCATGTCCCTCGGGGTGGGTGGCTATAAAGTTTTAGGGGAAGAAAGAAGCTTACCTGGCTACATGTGACGTAGCCGTCAAGGGGGGGGGGGTTCTTTTTGGTCGAGATTGTTCCGTATTGAGGGAGAAGGTAGTCTCCTTTTAATTAGCTCCCACAAGGTTGCTGGGGAATACAAGGTTACAAGGTTAGGGGAATGACTCCATAATTAACGGAGTTCTCGGATTAGCTACGTTACCAGAATGTGCTTACCTTGCTTCTGGATCGAAGCGACGGCGGGGCGGGTGAAGCTCAATGGACTTCTAATCCTTTTCCTGGCAGCGCGAGTCCGCTGTGTTGTGATGGCTCGTGGGCTGTGCTTATGGGCCAGTGGGAGTGGAAATGAAGGACGGACTGATTCCCAGTGACACGTACTACGGCAGACATCTTGGAAGGATGAATTTGCCGAGGTGCAGATAGATGGTGTGAAAATAAGGGAAGGACTGATTCCCGGAGCCTCATGCATCGGCAGACATCTTAGATTGATGCAAGTGCCGAGGTGTGGTCATTGGTTAACTTAAAGGCAGTGGTTATGCCCGGAATTCTGTAAGCATGTAATTACAACTATTATAAGTAGACCACGTTAAAATTAGGTGGTGTTGCCAACGTTGGGGGACCATGAAGTTCAAACTAAATGGTATTGCCATTTTTGTTAAAAACGTGAGGGGTGAGGGGTGACTGGGGTGAGTTACATTGTGCACATAGCAGCGAGTAGTAAAGGCCAGACAAGCCCTCCATTCATACACATTTGAACTAACAGTGTTATTAAAACATTGGTCGGTTCAGTATTTCACATTATCATAGTTTTGACACTGCAATGGTTGAGAAAAAGACATTTTGGGCATATCAGAGTGATTGGGATGTTTGGAGCCACATCAGTACATTCAGAGTAATGATGTCCAATCTTCTGTGCGGTTCAACCCCTTGCGGATAGAGTCTAGCAATATTATGCATTTTAGCTCTTCTCTATTCAGTAAGTGGGGCATGCTTCCCCCTCTCGGTGGAAGTTTCAGTGACTTCAATACAGTCCAACGAATATCATCCTCATTATGATTGAATTCCTGGAAATGTTCCACCAATGGAGCGTTTGGCGTCCGACATCTGATGCGGCTCCTATGTTGGCATATCCTGGTCTTGATCTTCTGCGATGTCTGTCCCACATAATTTTTCTTGCATGGACATTGAATCAAGTAAATTACGTTGGTTGTATTACAATTTGTGAGTGTGTTGCATTTAAAAGTGATATTATCAAATACAAAACTTTTTCCCTCAATTGTAAAATTACAGACTGTACAGCCACCGCACTTCACGTGTCCAACTGTGGGGGACAGACCCCAAGCTGATTCAAGAGTGGAAGAGTTGGTAGGGCTTGGAAGAGCTGCCCGAACCAGGTCGTCCTTCAGATTCTTACTCTTTTTAAATGCAAACAGAGGACGTTCTAAGTCCAGGATCCCTGCATTAATTACTGGCCAGTGCTTTAGAATCATTTTTCTCACACTATTGGAGATGGGAGAGAATGTTGTCACACAGGCTATATTGTCCATTTTTTCTTTTGGTTTGGGACAAGGAGAGTCTCGCGGGGGCGATACCATGCTCTTTTAAGAGCGTTTTTGACAATTTTTCTGGGATACCCCCTATTTTTAAGCTTGCTCGCCAAGGTAGTGTTTCACGGAAGTAATCCTCCTTATGGGAGCAGTTTCGCCTAATTCGTAAGAATTGGGAGGAAGGTAAGGAGTCCCTCAATGCCCTTGGATGGTTGCTTGAGTATTCTAGCAGGGTATTTCTCTCTGTGGGTTTTCTGTAGAGTTTTGTAAACAGTTCACCCTCCTGGTGAAGTATTGTCAGATCCAGGAAATTTATGGAATTCTTGTCAGAGGTGAGGGTGAATTGGAGTCCCAGACAGTTGTTGTTCATCCAATGTAGAAAGTGGGACAATACACCGATGTCTAATTTCCATATCATGAAGATGTCATCGATGTACCTTCGCCACATAATGACACCGGAGAAAAAGGGGTTGGAGGGCACAAGAATTGTCTGTCTCTCTATTTCGTCCATGAACAGTATGGCCAGGTTTGGGGCAAAAATAGCCCCCATGGAGGTCCCCTTGATTTGTTGATAGAATAGGCCTTGAAAGGTAAAGAAATTTTTTGTCAAACAAAGTTCTAGAAGTTTGCAAATAAACGATGTCGGAACGGCATGAGGCCGGGGGCGGTTGTCTAAGGTTCTCTGTATAACAAGTAAAGCTGCTGTTTGTGGAATATTCGTATATAAAGACTCCACATCCATAGTGCAGAGAGTATCAGTCAGCGGATTGAAGGGATGGTGCTCAATCAGATTGATCATAGACATGGAGTCACGTACATAGCAGAGTGTAGGAGGAACAAACTCCTTGATAAAGTAATCGACATAAGCTCCTAAGGGTTCCAATATTGAACCACAAGCCGACACAATTGGGCGGCCTGGGGGGGCGTTCAGATTTTTATGAATCTTCGGCAAGGTGTATATTACCGGTGTTCTTGGGCTTTTTACATTTAAGTAATTGAATTCCTTTTTAGTCAGAAAGCCTTCTGATACTGCCTCTGTTGTTATTTATTGTATTATTTCTTGGATACCCTTAGTTGGATTGGATGCAAGTCTAAGGTAGTGATCTTTATTCCCTAGCTGTCTCTGAATTTCGGCTGTGTAGGAGTCAAGCTCCTGTATGACAATGCCACCCCCTTTATCAGCACTTTTGATCACAATGGAGTCATTGTTTTTTAGGGAGACAATGGACTCTTTTTCTTTAAGCGTGATATTATATGGTATGAACTTTTTTTGTCCTTTTATATTCGAGAGATCTTTGAGGACTAGTTTCTCGAATGTAGTGACCTCTGGTGGTATCATATTAGCCGATGGTAAAAAGGTTGAGGGAGGGCGGAAGGGAGTTTGGGCATTTGACTCTGGAGAGGGGTGAATTTGAAAAAATGCTTTTAGACGCACTTGTCTAAAGAATTTCAGGAGTTCGGTGTGTAACTCCATAAAATTAGTTGCCACAGTTGGAACAAAGGTGAGGCCTTTTTTCAGGAGGGAAAGTTCGTCTTGTGCCAGCACATGAGTGGAAAGGTTAAAGATAGGGATGGTGTCTGTTGTAGAGATAGTCTGTATTACCATTGGTAGTAGTTGTTCCTGGTCCTCCGTTCCCCTGGTGGGTTGACCCATCTCTGGGGTTTTTTGACTTTCCCTCCTTGTGGCGGTTCTTGTTGGCCTCTGCCTAAAAAATTCGAATTCTGATGTAATCCACCACGTCTCGATGTACTCGATCCTTCGCCGGCGTCTGAATTATCAGACGATTCGGCTGAGGTGTCGGAGAAGCCGACCAAGTTCTGTCTTCTGTTAAATCTACCCCAAGGTCTATTTTGTTGGGGGTTGTTGTATGCCTTGGTGGTATAAAAATCCTTTTGCAAATAAGGATATGTTGTTTCAATGTTATAGGATTTTATGTCTTTTTTAACTTTATTTGATTTTTTATTTTGCTCAATCCTGTAGAACTCTGCAACCGTTTTATCTACCTGTTCTATCAATTTTTTACTATCAGCAATGTTATCAGGAGCCTCTAGTTGTTTTAAAATTTCTGCAATTTCTGCCTCTAGTGATTTCAAGGTTTCAGAGGCTGTGTCAATCCCTAGTGCCAGCCAGTGGCGAGAACAAGTAGTCCCTATGTAGCTGAAACCTGTTATATATTTCGGGTTGTCCGTGAAGATACCTGGTACATTCCGGACTTGGAGGCCCAAGGGGATGACCTCAGCCTTAAGATAGTCAGTTAACATCAATATCATTAGCTGTAGGCGGACTTGCTTTTTCCTCAGCTTTTCTAACTGTTCTGGAAGTGAGTTATTAACTTGATTAGAGATGTCTGCATTTTCAGAAAGCAGTGAAGGTCCAGAACATAAATGTTTTAAATAGTCATCTGTGTATAGTGGGGCATGGTTTGACATAGTAGCCTTGTCGAGGAAATGCGGGGAGGGAGAGGGAGATGGGGAATCCCCCGTGTGGGATGAATATAGGAACAGTGGGGAAAGAAAAAAGTGCTAGGTACTAGGGGAACCAAACTAATTAGTTTGGACAGGATTAGAGACCTTGCAAACCAGCGTTTGCGCTCAAATCGTTTTTAGAACACAAGGGAACCCAATAAAAGGCCTTCGGACCATGGGTTAGTTAACTTATTACAGAGAACAAGGGTCCTAAGGATTTTCAATATGACAAGAGAATAATAATATAGACTACAATCAGTGCTATATTTTTTCAACGTCCAGCCGGGCGTGAGTTTATTTAAGGAATAATGTAGAATCTTGTTGATCCAAGAAGGACCAAGATAAACGGCGAGATAGGGTACAGTCCTGTACCTATCCCAAAAGGTTAGAAAAAACAAATCAAAGCAAGGGAGATGGAAGAAAGAAAGAAGTTTTTCAGGCAAGAGACAAGTTTTTGAGCCAAGGGGTGACTTGCAATTACAGTAGATAGTTTCAACAAATTCACCCTACAGTGTAAACAATTTCAAGTATACATATTAAAACATATGTTACACTGTATAGCGCGTCGACGTTTCGATCCCTAAGGGCTCATAATAAACTGGGATCATCATCAGGACAGTTTTACAATTAATGCCTGCATTACAATGCGAAAGCCTGTAAAAAAGGGGGGGGGAAAGAAAAGAAACAGATTTTAAGGCATACGCCTAGAACATGGAATTTTTAAAAAAAGAAGAAAATCAACACTCGACAAGGCACAAGTGCAAGTTTAAAAAGGCCATTCTCTCATTTGTACTCGCAGGCATTTGGCTAATGTGATGGTGATCTTTTTGATATTTAAAAACGTATTACTCAGGATCTGGAGTGAAAATACCGGCGCAGTGACATGGAAAAAAGTGTCATTCATTGGTAATTGTGCCAGGCAATTGCTGTGTCCATGATATTTAAAACGGTGTTACTCAGAGTCTGGAGTGAAAATAACGGCGCAGTGACATAGAAAAAAGTGTCAAACATTGGTAGTTGTGCCGGCGCTGTGTCCAAAGGGATAGGGAGAATTAATTTTGTGGCGCGTATTTCGTGGTGCGTGCTCAGTGATATAGTGATTTAGCGAGTGAAGAGGTTCTGTTTCTAGTTGTGATGAATGGGCGAGATGCTGTCTCGGGGCATTAAGGTCAGGGTTTACCTTTCAGAACCCGGAATTACGGGTATGGTGGCTTAAGACTTTCTTTCTGTCACAGAGAGCTTGATGCTGTTAGGTAAAAAGAATTACCATTAGCAGAACAGCCATGGGTTGGCAGGAAAGGGGTCGGAGGTATAATGGGGGGTAGGGGCTTACCTTGCGTTACTGGATGCAGTCGCATGGGGTTGGAAGTGTTTGTTCTGACCGGAGGAGAGAAATTACCAGCCGGTACGGGGAACAGGATGCTGCATGGTAAATAAGTATTACCGTTAGCAAGACACTCCGGGTGGGTGGCTATAAAGTATTTGAGGGAGGAAAGAGGCTTACCTTGCGCTACTGGATGCAGTCGCATGGGGTTGGAAATGGTTGTTCTGACCGGAGGGGAGATAATTCCTGCCGGTTCGGTGAACAGGATGCTGCGTGGTAAATAATTATTACCGTTAGCATGTCCCTCGGGGTGGGTGGCTATAAAGTTTTAGGGGAAGAAAGAAGCTTACCTGGCTACATGTGACGTAGCCGTCAAGGGGGGGGGGGGTTTCTTTTTGGTCGAGATTGTTCCGTATTGAGGGAGAAGGTAGTCTCCTTTTAATTAGCTCCCACAAGGTTGCTGGGGAATACAAGGTTACAAGGTTAGGGGAATGACTCCATAATTAACGGAGTTCGCGGATTAGCTACGTTACCAGAATGTGCTTACCTTGCTTCTGGATCGAAGCGACGGCGGGGCGGGTGAAGCTCAATGGACTTCTAATCCTTTTCCTGGCAGCGCGAGTCCGCTGTGTTGTGATGGCTCGTGGGCTGTGCTTATGGGCCAGTGGGAGTGGAAATGAAGGACGGACTGATTCCCAGTGACACGTACTACGGCAGACATCTTGGAAGGATGAATTTGCCGAGGTGCAGATAGATGGTGTGAAAATAAGGGAAGGACTGATTCCCGGAGCCTCATGCATCGGCAGACATCTTAGATTGATGCAAGTGCCGAGGTGTGGTCATTGGTTAACTTAAAGGCAGTGGTTATGCCCGGAATTCTGTAAGCATGTAATTACAACTATTATAAGTAGACCACGTTAAAATTAGGTGGTGTTGCCAACGTTGGGGGACCATGAAGTTCAAACTAAATGGTATTGCCATTTTTGTTAAAAACGTGAGGGGTGAGGGGTGACTGGGGTGAGTTACATTGTGCACATAGCAGCGAGTAGTAAAGGCCAGACAAGCCCTCCATTCATACACATTTGAACTAACAGTGTTATTAAAACATTGGTCGGTTCAGTATTTCACATTATCATAGTTTTGACACTGCAATGGTTGAGAAAAAGACATTTTGGGCATATCAGAGTGATTGGGATGTTTGGAGCCACATCAGTACATTCAGAGTAATGATGTCCAATCTTCTGTGCGGTTCAACCCCTTGCGGATAGAGTCTAGCAATATTATGCATTTTAGCTCTTCTCTATTCAGTAAGTGGGGCATGCTTCCCCCTCTCGGTGGAAGTTTCAGTGACTTCAATACAGTCCAACGAATATCATCCTCATTATGATTGAATTCCTGGAAATGTTCCACCAATGGAGCGTTTGGCGTCCGACATCTGATGCGGCTCCTATGTTGGCATATCCTGGTCTTGATCTTCTGCAATGTCTGTCCCACATAATTTTTCTTGCATGGACATTGAATCAAGTAAATTACGTTGGTTGTATTACAATTTGTGAGTGTGTTGCATTTAAAAGTGACATTATCAAATACAAAACTTTTTCCCTCAATTGTAAAATTACAGACTGTACAGCCACCGCACTTCACGTGTCCAACTGTGGGGGACAGACCCCAAGCTGATTCAAGAGTGGAAGAGTTGGTAGGGCTTGGAAGAGCTGCCCGAACCAGGTGGTCCTTCAGATTCTTACTCTTTTTAAATGCAAACAGAGGACGTTCTAAGTCCAGGATCCCTGCATTAATTACTGGCCAGTGCTTTAGAATCATTTTTCTCACACTATTGGAGATGGGAGAGAATGTTGTCACACAGGCTATTTTGTCCATTTTTTCTTTTGGTTTGGGACAAGGAGAGTCTCGCGGGGGCGATACCATGCTCTTTTAAGAGCGTTTTTGACAATTTTTCTGGGATACCCCCTATTTTTAAGCTTGCTCGCCAAGGTAGTGTTTCACGGAAGTAATCTTCCTTATGGGAGCAGTTTCGCCTAATTCGTAAGAATTGGGAGAAAGGTAAGGAGTCCCTCAATGCCCTTGGATGGTTGCTTGAGTATTCTAGCAGGGTATTTCTCTCTGTGGGTTTTCTGTAGAGTTTTGTAAACAGTTCACCCTCCTGGTGAAGTATTGTCAGATCCAGGAAATTTATGGAATTCTTGTCAGAGGTGAGGGTGAATTGGAGTCCCAGACAGTTGTTGTTCATCCAATGTAGAAAGTGGGACAATACACCGATGTCTAATCTCCATATCATGAAGATGTCATCGATGTACCTTCGCCACATAATGACACCGGAGAAAAAGGGGTTGGAGGGCACAAGAATTGTCTGTCTCTCTATTTCGTCCATGAACAGTATGGCCAGGTTTGGGGCAAAAATAGCCCCCATGGAGGTCCCCTTGATTTGTTGATAGAATAGGCCTTGAAAGGTAAAGACATTTTTTGTCAAACAAAGTTCTAGAAGTTTGCAAATAAACGATGTCGGAACGGCATGAGGCCGGGGGCGGTTGTCTAAGGTTCTCTGTATAACAAGTAAAGCTGCTGTTTGTGGAATATTCGTATATAAAGACTCCACATCCATAGTGCAGAGAGTATCAGTCAGCGGATTGAAGGGATGGTGCTCAATCAGATTGATCATGGACATGGAGTCACGTACATAGCAGAGTGTAGGAGGAACAAACTCCTTGATAAAGAAATCGACATAAGCTCCTAAGGGTTCCAATATTGAACCACAAGCCGACACAATTGGGCGGCCTGGGGGGGCGTTCAGATTTTTATGAATCTTCGGCAAGGTGTATATTACCGGTGTTCTTGGGCTTTTTACATTTAAGTAATTGAATTCCTTTTTAGTCAGAAAGCCTTCTGATACTGCCTCTGTTGTTATTTTTTGTATTATTTCTTGGATACCCTTAGTTGGATTGGATGCAAGTCTAAGGTAGTGATCTTTATTCCCTAGCTGTCTCTGAATTTCGGCTGTGTAGGAGTCAAGCTCCTGTATGACAATGCCACCCCCTTTATCAGCACTTTTGATCACAATGGAGTCATTGTTTTTTAGGGAGACAATGGACTCTTTTTCTTTAAGCGTGATATTATATGGTATGAACTTTTTTTGTCCTTTTATATTCGAGAGATCTTTGAGGACTAGTTTCTCGAATGTAGTGACCTCTGGTGGTATCATATTAGCCGATGGTAAAAAGGTTGAGGGAGGGCGGAAGGGAGTTTGGGCATTTGACTCTGGAGAGGGGTGAGTTTGAAAAAATGCTTTTAGACGCACTTGTCTAAAGAATTTCAGGAGTTCGGTGTGTAACTCCATAAAATTAGTTGCCACAGTTGGAACAAAGGTGAGGCCTTTTTTCAGGAGGGAAAGTTCGTCTTGTGCCAGCACATGAGTGGAAAGGTTAAAGATAGGGATGGTGTCTGTTGTAGAGATAGTCTGTATTACCATTGGTAGTAGTTGTTCCTGGTCCTCCGTTCCCCTGGTGGGTTGACCCATCTCTGGGGTTTTTTGACTTTCCCTCCTTGTGGCGGTTCTTGTTGGCCTCTGCCTAAAAAATTCGAATTCTGATGTAATCCACCACGTCTCGATGTACTCGATCCTTCGCCGGCGTCTGAATTATCAGACGATTCGGCTGAGGTGTCGGAGAAGCCGACCAAGTTCTGTCTTCTGTTAAATCTACCCCAAGGTCTATTTTGTTGGGGGTTGTTGTATGCCTTGGTGGTATAACAATCCTTTTGCAAATAAGGATATGTTGTTTCAATGTTATAGGATTTTATGTCTTTTTTAACTTTATTTGATTTTTTATTTTGCTCAATCCTGTAGAACTCTGCAACCGTTTTATCTACCTGTTTTATCAATTTTTTACTATCAGCAATGCTATCAGGAGCCTCTAGTTGTTTTAAAATTTCTGCAATTTCTGCCTCTAGTGATTTCAAGGTTTCAGAGGCTGTGTCAATCCCTAGTGCCAGCCAGTGGCGAGAACAAGTAGTCCCTATGTAGCTGAAACCTGTTATATATTTCGGGTTGTCCGTGAAGATACCTGGTACATTCCGGACTTGGAGGCCCAAGGGGATGACCTCAGCCTTAAGATAGTCAGTTAACATCAATATCATTAGCTGTAGGCGGACTTGCTTTTTCCTCAGCTTTTCTAACTGTTCTGGAAGTGAGTTATTAACTTGATTAGAGATGTCTGCATTTTCAGAAAGCAGTGAAGGTCCAGAACATAAATGTTTTAAATAGTCATCTGTGTATAGTGGGGCATGGTTTGACATAGTAGCCTTGTCGAGGAAATGCGGGGAGGGAGAGGGAGAGGGGGAATCGCCCGTGTGGGATGAATATAGGAACAGTGGGGAAAGAAAAAAGTGCTAGGTACTAGGGGAACCAAACTAATTAGTTTGGACAGGATTAGAGACCTTGCAAACCAGCGTTTGCGCTCAAATCGTTTTTAGAACACAAGGGAACCCAATAAAAGGCCTTCGGACCATGGGTTAGTTAACTTATTACAGAGAACAAGGGTCCTAAGGATTTTCAATATGACAAGAGAATAATAATATAGACTACAATCAGTGCTATATTTTTTCAACGTCCAGCCGGGCGTGAGTTTATTTAAGGAATAATGTAGAATCTTGTTGATCCAAGAAGGACCAAGATAAACGGCGAGATAGGGTACAGTCCTGTACCTATCCCAAAAGGTTAGAAAAAACAAATCAAAGCAAGGGAGATGGAAGATAGAAAGAAGTTTTTCAGGCAAGAGACAAGTTTTTGAGCCAAGGGGTGACTTGCAATTACAGTAGATAGTTTCAACAAATTCACCCTACAGTGTAAACAATTTCAAGTATACATATTAAAACATATGTTACACTGTATAGCGCGTCGACGTTTCGATCCCTAAGGGCTCATAATAAACTGGGATCATCATCAGGACAGTTTTACAATTAATGCCTGCATTACAATGCGAAAGCCTGTAAAAAAGGGGGGGGGAAAGAAAAGAAACAGATTTTAAGGCATACGCCTAGAACATGGAATTTTTAAAAAAAGAAGAAAATCAACACTCGACAAGGCACAAGTGCAAGTTTAAAAAGGCCATTCTCTCATTTGTACTCGCAGGCATTTGGCTAATGTGATGGTGATCTTTTTGATATTTAAAAACGTATTACTCAGGATCTGGAGTGAAAATACCGGCGCAGTGACATGGAAAAAAGTGTCATTCATTGGTAATTGTGCCAGGCAATTGCTGTGTCCATGATATTTAAAACCGTGTTACTCAGAGTCTGGAGTGAAAATAACGGCGCAGTGACATAGAAAAAAGTGTCAAACATTGGTAGTTGTGCCGGCGCTGTGTCCAAAGGGATAGGGAGAATTAATTTTGTGGCGCGTATTTCGTGGTGCGTGCTCAGTGATATAGTGATTTAGCGAGTGAAGAGGTTCTGTTTCTAGTTGTGATGAATGGGCGAGATGCTGTCTCGGGGCATTAAGGTCAGGGTTTACCTTTCAGAACCCGGAATTACGGGTATGGTGGCTTAAGACTTTCTTTCTGTCACAGAGAGCTTGATGCTGTTAGGTAAAAAGAATTACCATTAGCAGAACAGCCATGGGTTGGCAGGAAAGGGGTCGGAGGTATAATGGAGGGTAGGGGCTTACCTTGCGTTACTGGATGCAGTCGCATGGGGTTGGAAGTGTTTGTTCTGACCGGAGGAGAGAAATTACCAGCCGGTACGGGGAACAGGATGCTGCATGGTAAATAAGTATTACCGTTAGCAAGACACTCGGGGTGGGTGGCTATAAAGTATTTGAGGGAGGAAAGAGGCTTACCTTGCGCTACTGGATGCAGTCGCATGGGGTTGGAAATGGTTGTTCTGACCGGAGGGGAGATAATTCCTGCCGGTTCGGTGAACAGGATGCTGCGTGGTAAATAATTATTACCGTTAGCATGTCCCTCGGGGTGGGTGGCTATAAAGTTTTAGGGGAAGAAAGAAGCTTACCTGGCTACATGTGACGTAGCCGTCAAGGGGGGGTTCTTTTTGGTCGAGATTGTTCCGTATTGAGGGAGAAGGTAGTCTCCTTTTAATTAGCTCCCACAAGGTTGCTGGGGAATACAAGGTTACAAGGTTAGGGGAATGACTCCATAATTAACGGAGTTCTCGGATTAGCTACGTTACCAGAATGTGCTTACCTTGCTTCTGGATCGAAGCGACGGCGGGGCGGGTGAAGCTCAATGGACTTCTACTCCTTTTCCTGGCAGCGCGAGTCCGCTGTGTTGTGATGGCTCGTGGGCTGTGCTTATGGGCCAGTGGGAGTGGAAATGAAGGACGGACTGATTCCCAGTGACACGTACTTCGGCAGACATCTTGGACGGATGAATTTGCCGAGGTGCAGATAGATGGTGTGAAAATAAGGGAAGGACTGATTCCCGGAGCCTCATGCATCGGCAGACATCTTAGATTGATGCAAGTGCCGAGGTGTGGTCATTGGTTAACTTAAAGGCAGTGGTTATGCCCGGAATTCTGTAAGCATGTAATTACAATTATTATAAGTAGACCACGTTAAAATTAGGTGGTGTTGCCAACGTTGGGGGACCATGAAGTTCAAACTAAATGGTATTGCCATTTTTGTTAAAAACGTGAGGGGTGAGGGGTGACTGGAGTGAGTTAAATTGTGCACATAGCAGCGAGTAGTAAAGGCCAGACATGCCCTCCATTCATACACATTTGAACTAACAGTGTTATTAAAACATTGGTCGGTTCAGTATTTCACATTATCATAGTTTTGACACTGCAATGGTTGAGAAAAAGACATTTTGGGCATATCAGAGTGATTGGGATGTTTGGAGCCACATCAGTACATTCAGAGTAATGATGTCCAATCTTTTGTGCGGTTCAACCCCTTGCGGATAGAGTCTAGCAATATTATGCATTTTAGCTCTTCTCTATTCAGTAAGTGGGGCATGCTTCCCCCTCTCGGTGGAAGTTTCAGTGACTTCAATACAGTCCAACGAATATCATCCTCATTATGATTAAATCAATTTTAAGGCTTTTCATTGTAATTGTCCTGATGATGGACCCTGTGATTTACTAGGGGTCCGAAACGCCGTCGACCTTTTAAGCACTTAAACTAAAACGTGATTTCTATGTGTTTTAAGGTGCTCAGTTGTGATACTTTGTACAATTGCATTTATGTCAGAGAAACTTGCTTTGCCTTATAAAGCCCTTCTTTGCTTTCTATATCCACCCTTTGTACCCGTTCTTTAAGTGCTGGGCACAGGCTTGTGTTCCACACTGGCTGACCTGTGGAAGGTACTTTGTGTGATTTAACTACATGAATTTTGAGTAAAAACTCTGAAAGACCACTGTCCGGCTGGACATGTCTCTCTAAATATAGATTGACTCTGTCTATATTTTATTTGTTCTCTACTCTCTTGTATGCATGGGACCAATGTTGTTTGATAAAAAGTATGTTCCCCGAGGTCCCTGCTGACTGAATTGGGGTCCCTTGTTGTTGTAAAATTAACTGTGCGCAATCAGCTGATTGCAAGGGTTTCTCTCTTCTTCCACTTCTCCTAAGTGGTCACCTGTCCCCCCGGTACCAACAGCAGCGTACCCCTTGTTGTTCCTCCCCTACTGTCCTTGTGTTATGTCTGACTCAGCACCTCTATACTCCATTGAGTATATTAATAAAATTTATGCAGGCCCTTCCTTGTTTGACGCTCCAGATGAACCCTCCACAACAGGCAATGCCAGTCTCTCAGAAGATTTAGAAAAATATAAGAAAAAACATGCCCGGTTAGAGTTAATGATGCTCATGTTGACCCAGTATTTGAAATCTAACACCATCCCCCTAGGCTTACAAGTTAGAAATATTCCAGGTGTGTTTACCGACAACCCTAAGTATATCACTGGGTTTAGCGGCATCGGCACTACCTGCTCCTGGCACTGGCTAGTACTGGGGACTGAAACTGCTGTGGAGGAACTCAAAAAAATGGAAGATATTATTAAAGATCTGGAGAAACGGATCACAGATGATAAAACCATTGCTGATACAAAGTCCTTACTAGAGAAAATTGACAAAACGGTGGCGGAATTCCACCTCATTGAGCAAAATAAAAAATCTAATAAAGTGAAGAAGGACAATAAATTCTTTTCACTAGAACGCACTTATCCCTATTTACAGAAAGATTTTTACGTTAACCGTAACTTTAACCCACACCAGCAAACCCCTAGACCCTGGGGCCGTTTTAATAAAAGGAACACAGTGGTAGGTTTCACTGATTCTTCAGCTGAATCTTCTGATAGCTCCGACCCAGGAGAAGGAGCGAGTGGGCAGCAACGTAAGCAACCTCATTTTTTAGCCAGAGGCAACCCAGAATCTTAAAAGAAAGGAAGGGTAAAACAACAGCAGAGATGGCACAACCCCCCAGGGGAACGCCAGATGAGACACAAATTTTACCAGTGGTAAATTCAGACCATGTACCCGACCTGATCCCGATATTTAACATCTCAAGCCATACTCTCTCTAATTATGAATCATCTCTCCTCCGGAGAGGATTATCTTTTGTCCCGGCCACCTACCCAAACTTCCTGGACCTCCAATCCGAGTTGATGGCCTTCTTTCGCAAATTAAGATTACGTTCTTATTTTGAACTTAATCCATCTGAACCTAAAACCACTGTGACACCCTTTAGGCCCCCATCCACATTCTCTCCAACAACAAACATGATACCAAGAGAAATCGTCACGTTTTAGAAAGTTATCCTTAAAGAGATTTCTGAGCTGGAAAAAGCACATCTCTTTACACCTTTAAATATTTCTATTGAAGAAAAGACTGCCATTTCCACCCTGAGAAACAACAATCAGCTAATAATTAAACCCGCTGATAAGGGTGGTGGTATTGTCCTACAGGACATTGACAACTACAAAGAGGAATTGCAACGTCAGGTTTCCAACACTGACCATTATTGTTAACTCCCATGCAACCCTACAAAAGAGTTACAGACTCTGATTAAACAGCTTACCACAGACGCTATGTCCAGTGGGATCATTAGCCAACACGAATACAACTTTTTGAATACCACCAACCCCAGAATCCCTGTCATCTATACTTTACCTACAATCCACAAAAGACTGATAAAACCCCCACGGAGGCCAATAGTGTCAGGGTGTGGCTCGGTGCTGGAACCACTGGGCCATTACATCAACTATTTCTTAAAGGACTTTGTACCAGCAACCCAATGTTATATCAGAGATAGCATGCACATGATTAACATCATAGAAAACCATGCATAAGATCCTAAAATGGAGACTCTCTGTACATTTGACGTTGAGTCTTTATATACCAACATACCCCAGAGAGACTCCTTGCTGGTGATGGAAAGCATTCTCAACACTAGACCCAGCCCTCACAGAGTTCCCACTTTGTTCATTGTACAACTCCTGGAAATTTGCCTCACCCAAAACTTCTTCATGTACGATTCTCAGTACTACCAACAGGTGCGGGGTACATCTATGGGGGCTATTTTTGCCCCCACCCTGGCGATCCTGTATATGGACTGGTTGGAGACCAACACCATCCTGTCTCCCACTAACCCCTTCCACCAAGGACTACACATGGAAGAGATATATAGACAATATCTTTCTTATCTGGGGGGGCACTGTCCCCGAGTTCCAGGGTTTACTGCATTGGCTTAATAACAATTGTAATGGCCTCACATTCACCATATCCCACAACCAGAACAATATTTCATTTCTTGACCTTAATATTCAACATCAAGATGGCACTCTATATACCTCACTGTTCCGCAAACCTACGGAAAGAAACACCTTACTGAGTTATGACAGCTGTCACCCCAGGGCCCTGAGGGATAGCCTGCCATTCTCCCAGTTTTTGACACTGAGGAGGAATTGCTTTAAGAAAGAGGATTACTTCCGTGAGGCGAATACTTTATTTGAGAAACTCATGTCCAGAGGTTACCCAAGGCGCTTGATCAAGAACTCTATGAAAAGAGCCTGGTACTGCCCACGCGAAACTCTTCTCGAACCTAAACCTAAACAACCATCAGAAAAATTGGTGTGTGTTACCACCTACTCACCAATCTCCAACCGTGTAAAACAATGTGTCAAAAAGAATTGGCACATCTTAAACTCTGGGGTGTTAAATTGGGATACTCCCCTCTTTGTCTTCAAGAAAAACAAAAATCTTAAAGACCAGCTAGTCAGGGCGGCATTACCATCAGTAAGAAATGTTACTCTCAACGATCATTGGCAACTACCACCACTCCGTGGCCACTCTAGGTGTGGGACCTGCATTGTGTGTGACTTCTCAGTAGATGGTAAAGAATTTGTGTACAAAAATGTGAGAAATGTATTAAAAACATTCACTAATTGTAACAGTCAAAATATCGTGTATGCCATTTTTTGCCCATGCAACATGATATATGTGGGCCAAACCAAACAGAAGATTAAGTTGAGGCTATCCCAACATCGGAGCCGAATTCGCTGCAAAACACCCAATGCCCCTTTGGTTGAACATTTCCTGGAAAAAGGACACACGGAGAATGATATTCGTTGGACTGTAATTTCCCAGATCACCGTCCCACCCAGGGGTGGGGACCTCACCCGCCTCCTGAACCGAGAGGAACTCAAATGGATTTTGAAGACTGATAGTCTTAACTCTGGTCTCAACCTACAAGATGAATGGACTGCCTTGATTTAAACTTGGGTTCTGAGACACCCACCTTTGTACTTTGTTGTAATTACTGTACTTTAATTGTGATGTTTATAAGTTCTTCTTCATACATGTCACTGGCAATTCACTTCACCACTTTGTTCGTCGATCTGAGTCCTACCTTTATTATTATGCCCTCACTCACCAATTCTCTAACCCAATATGGCGGCTGAATTAGTCCGTTTTCTATCCTCATGCCCCTTCCTTCCCTTGGACCAATCAAACGTAATTTATAATGCTTGCCTCGCCACTCCCCTGTGAGCACGCCAGGAAGCTAGATCTTCCACCGACTGACCCGGTAAGTTTACTCTTGTCTCCACCGTCGAACACATCTGTTTCCCCGGTAATTATCCTAGGCCTGAATCTCTATTCTTTCCCCCCAGGTCCCCTGGCTGCCGACGGATCCCACTGAGTATCGCGGCTACCGCCGCCCGATTGTGGTAAGACTCTACCCCTCGGTTTATATTCACCCCCGGGCCTTTAATACGCTGGCCCCACCACTTAATTTTTCCTCCTTCCCTTGTCCTTTAGGGCGGTCGCTTAATATCCGGCCTCTACCCTCCGAGGCACTTCGGTAAGCATCACCCTCCAGATTCACTCGGCCTCTATCCTACGAGGCACTTCGGTAAGCATCACCTCCCATACTCACTCGGACTGTTTTCAGCGCATTGCCACCTCACGCGAATGGTTCCCCTTCTCCACTCACCCTGCCGTGCCTGCCACCAACCGCTCCCGGGCACCCGACCCTGTCTTCATTGCGTTATTATGCATATGTTCACGACGGGATCGACCACGAAGTCCGCCTTTTCTAGCACTCCCACTGATTGTTCTGTATTCACCTCCGCTTTAGTTCAAGGATAGTTCCACTTCCTTTGGTATATGTATGGAACTTTCCACCCCCATGCGTTGGAAAGCCTATTTGTACGCACTTATTGCCCAAATTAACGGCAGTAGCGCAATCTTTACCAGGTTGCTCTTTCTACTACCTACTAGATCACTTAATTTTCTTGCACTTTACCAGTGTCGAGCCACACACTGGTCACCTCAAGTCACTTAATTAATAAAAAAAAATTGTAACCTTAGTCCTTGTAATTAAATGTATATTTTTCCTTTTCCCCCCTTTAGGCATTTAGAGGCTAAATCAATTTTAAGGCTTTTCATTGTAATTGTCCTGATGATGGACCCTGTGATTTACTAGGGGTCCGAAACGCCGTCGACCTTTTAAGCACTAAAACTAAAATGTGATTACTATGTGTTTTAAGGTGCTCAGTTGTGATACTCTGTACAATTGCATTTATGTCAGAGAAACTTGCTTTGCCTTATAAAGCCCTTCTTTGCTTTCTATATCCACCCTTTGTACCCGTTCTGTAAGTGCTGGGCAAAGGCTTGTGTTCCACACTGGCTGACCTGTGGAAGGTACTTTGTGTGATTTAACTACATGAATTTTGAGTAAAAACTCTGAAAGACCACTGTCCGGCTGGACATGTCTCTCTAAATATAGATTGACTCTGTCTATATTTTATTTGTTCTCTACTCTCTTGTATGCATGGGACCAATGTTGTTTGATAAAAAGTATGTTCCCCGAGGTCCCTGCTGACTGAATTGGGGTCCCTTGTTGTTGTAAAATTAGCTGATCAAAACTATTCATAGAAGTCTGTGGAGGCAAAGGACGCGCGTTCCGACCACGACCTCTACCTCTAGGCGCTTGTTGAGCACCTCGACCTCTCACACCAAAAGCACCATCTGTGCGTTGTAACAAAACCGGACAACTACTCTTAAAATGGCCCTCTTCTCTGCAATACGCACACTGATTAGGCCCATACGGAAAACGTTGTTGAAAAGACTCGTTCCTTTGCGAGTTTCTCGAATATTGCTGATTTTGCTGATAATCGCATTGATTATTAGTCCGGGGTGGATAAGCTTGTTGTAGAAGAACTTTAATCTTCAATTCCTTAGTCTTCTTATCCGCTTTCTCTACCTCATCTTTGTGCCTATTTTCATAGTACTGGGCCGTAGCTAAAATCTGCGCTGATGTGGAAACAGCCCAAGCACTCTCAGGATCCTTCAACTTATTGCACAACTCGGGAAGCAAATTATGTACGAATTTGTCGACGAACAATCTCTGGCCACCCTCGGTAGCCATGTCCTGACCCCTATGGTCTACAAAGGTCTCTTCAAACCGCGTGAAAAAGTCGGACACAGTTTCATCTTTCTTCTGCTTGCACGCAGACAACTTGTCCCAATTGACACGCACTTCAGGCATTAGAGTCTTCATATAAGTAATAATCCTACCAGGAAGTTCAGTAATCAAATCTTCAGGCTTAGCGCCACCTACTTGTCTATCATCGGCATCTCTAAGGTGAGTCCATGTGTCACCTAATTCCTGTGCATGATCTGTGTGACGAATCTTACCCCAAATAGGCTGTGGAACAACATTCCCAAACAACATGTCTATATCTGCCAGATTCATGATACATGAGCCCACAGTCTGAGTCAGCTCTTTATAATATCCTGCCGAATTTTTGCGCGGATCAGGCAAAGACTGCTTAATAGCTAAAACTTCAACACGCTTCCAAGGAACATGTACCCAAACACGCTGAAAGTGTGGCAGAATAGCTGGATTAGGAGCTGCATCACCAGGCCTCCAAACTGGAGGAACCTCACGCATCGGATACTGACGCGCCTTTCTCCTAACTGACGAATCAGGCTCAAACAGTCGCTCAGAAGGAGTGTCACTACGGAATGACAACAATGTCACAACTGCTTTCTCAATGTCGAGAAGACCCACAATGATCCCTTTCGCAAATTCAGAACGTATTCGGTACAACTCAGAAGGAGCTTGTCCTACTTCTTCAATCCATTGTTCATGAAGGAACACACACATCATCTCAAAGACGTACCGTTGCTTTGGTGCTTCCCATTGTCGGAAAACATCCATAATACCCTCAAGATCATACTGTGTAGAATACGTAACCCATTTACGCGCCATGTGATCCAACACTGTCCGTTCATGAGCATCAGGCAACTGACTACGTGATTGTCTACGCTCAACAACAGGAGACATACCCAATGATCCCAACAAAGGAGAAAAGATACTAGAAACTGCAGCAGTCATTCTCTGTCTAGCAGAATGAGAAGGTGACTGAATAAGAGAAGACGGAACAATATGAGAAGAATCCAAAGTCGGAACAGAAGGAGTATTATAGACAGGCGTAGGAGTAGAAGACGAAGGAGGAGGCAAAGTTGGCAGCCCTTGAGAAGGCTGCCGCCAAAGGAATAGTAGCCAACGGAAGAGGAGCTGGCTGTGGAGGAATCGCAGGTGGCAAAGCAACCGGAGGTTGCGCAACTACAACTGGTGGCGGTGGTGCCGTGGCATTCTGTGCATATGGGGGTGGCGAACTCAATAGATGCGACATTAAAGGATCTTTCGCAAGATCTTTCTTTTCTTCTTGCACTTTAGACGGCAAAACTGGGTAGCACTTATCTACCGCTAACTTCCTAACCCTAAGCATCTGTTCATTCTCTTGCTCTTCCTCATTATCCCTAAACGCTATAGCAGCTTGCACCATTG
This sequence comes from Lissotriton vulgaris, assembly GCF_964263255.1. Taxonomy (NCBI): domain Eukaryota; kingdom Metazoa; phylum Chordata; class Amphibia; order Caudata; family Salamandridae; genus Lissotriton; species Lissotriton vulgaris. Next base: position 711,754,134 of record NC_141689.1, on the reverse strand, counting down.
AAAAACCTCGTTCTCGTTTATTCTTCTTTGCTAATTTAATTTCTTTCTGTTTGGGTTCTTTGCGCCATATGCGGAAAGAGTGAAACATTGCTGGCCGGGCTTTCTTTTTGAACAGTTTAACTTCGAGATTGTCTAGAATCTCTGTTTCAAAGCTACCATAACGGGGCCACTGTAGGACACTGTCTTTTCTCGTATATTTAACCCAGATGTCATTATACCCGATGGGGCCCACACCATGTTTTACGTAGAGCTCATAGGTCGGAGTTCCAATCGGAGGAACCGGACACGAATCCTCCAACCTGGAATCCCTAGAACAACCACAACCAAATAACTTTCCAAGTCTGCTAAGACCAGGCATCTTCGCTCACTAGTCTAGCTACAAACTTCAAGGGAAATCTCAAAAACGATAGTCTCGTGAATACATGAGTCCCTTGGCTTTGGGGCCTGCAGGTACCAAATCAAAGCGACCCTCGAAGGGATACCAAAACAAACTAAGGACTGGGAGACTCTCCACTCATACTTAACTGAAACGTCTATGGCGTCACCAGAAGACCCGTCTATCGTCTCGCTCTACAAGTCGTCTATGGCTCCAAGACAGGGCGACAGTCAGGGCAGCAGTCCTTCGTAGCCGTCGGAAGGCGGGGAACCTCGCAGCAAAAACTTTCGGACCACGATGACATACAGGGGACGATGAAGTTATGTTATGTTATGTTATAAACCGTTTTGTAACGCGCTCTGTTACTGGTGAGTATCCTGGCGCGGGGAAAGGGACAAATCGGCAGAGAACAAGACATCGGGGATCCTCCTAGCCTACACTCGTGAATAGGTGAGTTTTCAGGTGTTTTTTGAAAACAGTCACTGTCGGCGTGGAGCGATGATGGAGAGGGAGGGCATTCCAGGCCCGAGCCACCACAACAGACAGTGACTGACCGCCCAGTCTGGCACGTTTAAAACGGGGAAGGGACAGTTTAAACAGAGAGGCAGATCTCAGAGTGCGTGCCGGAATGTACCTTGTGAATCTCTTTCTCAGGTACGAGGGGCCTTGGTCATGAATTGCCCGAAACGCCAACACCAAAGATTTAAACAGAATACGTTGCGCTACGGGTAGCCAGTGAAGTGGCAGGCCTTCCTCCAGAATTTCCACACGAAGCTCTCCACGATCTTCGGGCTTGGACCGGTACCGCTGAAGTCGCCCCACATTGGGCGCCAACTGAAGAACCGGGTTTTAGAACCCAGCAGCGCCAGGGAAAACGCTTGAAGTCTTCGGATTCCCCTGCCTCAGCAAACAGAGACACGGGACACTTCTCGATGACGTCAAAGACCAAAGTTTATTGGCTGCAACCAGGAACAGAGATCTACGAAGCACAACACGGGTGGTTTGCTAGAGACTGCACAATTTCAATGAGCGGAGCATGGTCTTTTATGCCAAAAATCACATTCCAAAGTAGCATCGATTACATACAAACTAACCAATGACAGTGTGACATTTCAAAAGTAGCGCATGACGACAATCCCATTTTCCGTTGTCCAGCCCACCAGAAATGACCAAGCACATTCCAATATCCTGTTGGATCAGGCCGGACAAACCCATCATAAAACCTCAACCCAAATCAGTGACTATGTCTTAAAGGAAGGAGCAGGAACAGATGAGAAGTGAGATAGAAAGGTGGGTGCAGTGTACTGTAAACTCAGCAATGTCCTGCTCTTTGATCTTTATCTGACCAGCTGCTTAACAAGGAACTGGCTCAGCGAGGTCAGCCTCGGGCAAGGGAGTCAGTTCGGCCAGGTCATTCAGGAGTCAGCTAAGGTGTACGTGTCCCAAGGACTCGCTCGGCCGCAGTCATCGGCCTATGTGAGGGCAACCACACAAAATGGCTGCCATCCACAAAATGGAACCCGAGGGTTCAAACGAAATCCCTGAATACGTAGTGTTCTCATTGATCGATTAAGATGAAAACACTCGTACACACCGCACTCGTGATTTGCGGTCCGCTGACACCAAAATCGTCTATTTCCGACGACCTTTATTGAACGGGCTCGGAACCACCGAACCACAGACCCTCAAACTAGGGAACTACAGGCCCAGTCCCACCCGGACCCCCTTCTCAGCCGGTAATTGCAGCTCCTGCTGCCTTGCTCTTCAGGGTCCTGATCCCACCCAGGAACCCCACACTGCAGGCTCGCTGGGGAGCCAATTGGGGAGCCCACCCCTGGTGGCTCTCCATCTAGCCAGCACCCTCCTGCGGGAACCGGCATCTCTATTTTGGTCTTCCTGCTCCTGCGGGCAGACAAGAAGACTCCTGCCAGTCCGGCCAGACCTCTGGGGAGTGCAATGCACTTCCCCACCTTCCTCCTACTGCGGGGGAGTATGGTGGCACTCCCACTCCTTTGCGGGGGCACACCTGGGCCCAGAGCTGGGATCCTGGGCCCCCACTAGGAAGGTCTTCACGGGGAGCGAGACGGCTCTCCCTGGCTTCGGCGCCCGGAGTTGGGTCCCGGGCCCCAGGTCCCTCTTCGAGGGGAGCGTAATGGTGCTCCTCTCCCTCCTGGGTCTCCAGGGGGCCAGGGTGGGCTCCTGATCCCCTCTTGGGGATACCTTCATGCGGTGTGCATCAGCGCTGACCTACTTTCTCTTCTTGTGGGGGAAGCCCCCAAGGACCTGATCCACCCCAGGGGCACATCTAGGACCGGCGGTGGATCCCCACGTGCGTTGTCATCGGTCCTTCTGTGGGGCATATCTCGGCCCCCAGGCGACCGATTTTCACCATCTTCGCCTCTTCTTACTCCCGGAGCTGCGCCCCAGCCACTGGGAGCACTTTCTTTTGCCCTCCTGGTCTCAAGGAGGGTGAACTCAGCAGAGAGCTGTCTTTACTGGCTCCCTGCACAAGGATTTCTCCTGGCTCTCCTCCTGGGCCTCTCTTCTCCTTGCTCAGAGGCCAAGGCTTCTGCTCACTCGTCCTGGACTCCCCTTTTTGGGCAATCCAGGGTCCTAGGACAGTCAGGGAGTTCTTCCTTCCAACTGCCCATGGCACCAGGCTCCAGCACCAGTCTTCCTCAGCAGACCACACCACAGAGAGAGCTCCTCTTCTTGTGCAAGCTTGTTTATTTAAATATATTTTTATTGATTTCAAAACATTTAAAGTCACATACATTAATTGGTCAACATTTCGGCTACTTACATAGTATATTAACCCATTAAGGAGAGTATATCAGATTCAGTCACGGTACCTCCACAAAAAGTCACCCCGATACACATTCCACTTGCCCCATTTTTTGTCCCATTTCTTGGGACACCCTCTTGACTTACACACCTCCTTCTCAGTGATCATGCACTTGTCTGATTCCTTTGCCCACATTAGGTGGGAAGGTTTGTCAGCCGCTCCCCACTGTTTCACGACTTCCCGCTTCACTAAGGTGTAACCCAACGTGGTTAGTTGTTGTTCCACTTCCGTGAGGTCAGTCTCTTTCCATATATTAAGAAGGCCAAGTAGTGGTGTAAGGGTTAATACCTTCCCTAGTGCCTCTTGGATATGTTCTGTAGCCCCCTCCCAAATAGGTCATATAATTGGACAGTCCCAAATAATATGAAAAAAGGTTGCTTCTTGATGACAGCCACAAAGGCATAGTGTGTAAGATCTCGAACCTATTTTTGCTAGTATAACCCTGTGAGATAGGATCTGTGTAAGATTTTAAGTTGGATTAATCGGAAATGAAGAGTGATGGCCGCCTCCCTCTGGGACATTAGTGCCGCTAGCCAGTCCTCATTATTAATGGGCCCTTGGTCTGTCTGCCATCTCTCTCGGAGTATGTGGAACGGGTCTGGTAGGTTGTTGCACAATTGCGATTCTCCTATTAACATGACCAGAGAATCTGGATTTCATTAAAGACACGGAGGCTGACATTATGCATTTATCCTTTAATAGCAACTCACACAGCCGCACTACATCACAAAGGATAAAGTTCTAGAGTCATAACAAAGGATGTATCTAGGAGATGATCTGCCTCTTTTAAAAGAATCGCAGCAGGAAGAACTTCAAAAGGAACTGAGAGATCCGGTAACGGGAAACAACTTCATGAGATGAAACATCAAGGAAGGAACTTCAGCAAGTCAAAGGCCAGCCGGTTAAATGGAGTTGCCTGAAAGAAAGAAATGAGTAAGAACCAAGAGCCTGAAGAGTAAATTCATCACATGGTTATAGCAAAGATTAAAACCAATTGAAGCAATTCATAAAGTCATGCACAAATACAATACATCAAAGATGTAGATGTAATAAGTTGACACCCCTCAAGTTGTGAAAGGGAGGAGGGAGGGATAATGTCAGCCTCCGTGTCTTTAATGAAATCCAGATTCTCTGGTCATGTTAATAGGAGAATCGCAATTTCATTACAAGACCGGAGGCTACATTATGCATGTTCGTAGCCCCGAAGGACCACCTCAGACATATGCTCGATAGGCTTACAGTAATGACGAGCAAAGGTATTAGCATTTGACCAGTCAGCAGCTTTCAGAATATCATCCAACTTACCACCTGACCAGAAGGACTTACTGGCCATAGCTCCTCTGACAGAATGAGCTTGGAACTTAGAGAGGTCAACACCAGCGAGCTTCATGGTAGACTTAACCCATCTAGCAATGGAGGTGGAAGAAACAGGTTTGAAAGGTTTCAAAAAGGAAACTAAGAGTTGATTTGCGCCATTGGGGCGCAGGAGAGACATCCTAGCGTCATATTCTTTCATGCAAGCAACCACACAAAGTTTAGGTAAGGTGTCAAAACGAGGATAGAAGATAAAATCTGACATCGTTTTGGTTCTTCTAAGTAATTCGAACTTGACACCAAACATATCATAACATCTATTAGAAATGTCTAAACTTCTGATGTCAGAAACCCTCCTACAGGAAATTAAGCACAAGAGTGTAGCAAGCTTAAAGGAGAGAAACTTTCTATTAAGGGAAGAATTATCTGGCCAGGAACAAAAAAGGTCTAAAATGCACTTGACATCCCAAAGGGTCTGGTATTTAGGCCTAGGGGGTCTCCTAAGTCTTATACTCTTGAGGACCCTACAAATGATAGGATTTTTACCTACCGATTTACCGTTGATAGGAGCGTGACCAGCGGAGATTGCGGATCTGAAGCAGTTAATAGAGCGATAGGAAAGGCCTCTGTCAAATTGTTCGACCAGAAAATTAACGATATTCACGACAGGAGTCTCCACGGGATCCAGACTCCTTTCCAGGCACCAATGAAACCATTTCTTCCAAATGCTGTTGTATCTAAGGTGTGTCCCAGGTGCCCAAGATTCTCCGAGAAGAGAGAGAGCTGTTGACGAAAGTCCAGACAGCTCGTTAGATTGCCTGACACTTTCCAGGCAAGAAGGTTCAAATTCGATACCCTCCATTTTGAAATGGCGATAAACTAGGAATTTGTTGACTTCTCGAAGGTTTATTACGGGTCTCCAACCCTTGTCCTTTTTTTGAACGAGAAACAGAGTGCTTATGAACCTTGCATCGGACCAGGGAACCTCTACTATTGCGTCTTTTTTGAGCATGGAAGCGATTTCTTCCTCCACGATCTTTTCTTGATCTTCTGAGAGGACAAAGGGGTGGGGTGGGTGTGACTGGAGGGGAATCTGTAAGAAGTCTATCTTGAAGCCCATGACGGTTTCTAAAACCCATGGGTCTTGGGTAATTGAATCCCAAACATGATAAAACTGTTTTAGCCTGCCCCCTACTATGGGAGGGATAGAAGAAGGAGGAGTAGTACTTACTTGTAGAGTTGGAGGTGTTGGGAGCGCCTCGGCCTCTTGAACCACGGTTTCTCGGGCCTCTTCCTCTGTGGGGGAAGGAGGGTTGTCTAGGGGGGTAGAAGCCCCTTCCTGTTCCTCTGAAGGATGAGTAGGGTCGTTGGTTGCCTCGGCCGGAAGAGCGACCCCTTCTGCCGGCCTGGCCAAAAAGGTTGGTGTTGAAGACGCGTCTCAGGTTGTTCTGGGCTCTATCAAGGGCAGTAAAGGTGGATACGTATTTGCCAATTTCTTTGATTATGTCCTCTCCGAAAAGGAGGCCTTTGGGGTTCTGGGAGGGTTCTTTCTCCGCCATGTCACCTAATTTGGGGTTGATTTTGTTCAGGATAGATCTCCTCCTCTCAATGTTCAAACTAGAATTGGCGTTGCCAAGGAGGACGATAGCCCTTTGGCTCCAACCTCGAACGAGGTCGACGTTCAAGGGGGTAGAGGAGAGGTGGGACTGTTCCGCCATATCTAGGATTCTAACCAAGGGTCCTAGGACGTCTAAGAGTCGGTCTTGGCAGCCCTTGAGGGCCCTCTCCAAACCTTTTCTGGGGTCACGTCCTAATTTAAATAGGAATTTAATGAGGCTAGGGTCTAGGTTTGGAGTTTGACAGACTCTGTCATCAATGGTAGGTCTGGGGGATTCAGACCTCATTGTGTTTCTGGTGTTTCTATCCAGAAGGTTTCTCAACCAGCGTGCAACAAATTTGGAAACATGATCCTGCGGGAACCATTTAGAGCTGTTGGGGTGAGAAATGTTAAGGGGGGAAAACATTTCCTCCCCAATAGGGTTTAAAATAATATTCTTTGGAGTAGGTTCCGGATCGAAATGGGAGTTGAGATCATGTTGGACCTCATCCAGGTCAAAGACGAACTCGTCTGAGGGGTCTTTGGAGGAGTTGTCATCCAAGGAGGAGGGAGAGGAGTCAAGACCAACATTTCTATTTGTTTGATTAGCACTATTCCAAAGTGTGCCGCGAGGGGCACCGTACACATTTGTGCCGCCATGGGCACCGGTCAAAAGAGTGTCCCGAGGGACATCAGGTTCAAGTGGGGCGCGGTGGCCTCCCATCCAAAGTGAGGTGCTAGGACCTCCTATGTTGTGAAAGGCGCTAGGGCCTGTAGTGCTTTCGCAATGTTTGGTCTTTTTGGGTCTCTTACCGTGTAAGGGGAGATCCTGGGGGTCACCCGGTCTTTTAGAGAGCATGACATCTCTGAGGGAGGACATCATGCAAGACTTAATTTCTTGTTGCAGAAATTTTTTAAGCGAATCGTCAATGGGGGCAGGTGAGCTAGCAGTGGCGTCATCAGAATCCACGTCAGACATGGTGTGGTGATGAAAGACTATTAACAGGTAAGATAATAATCAAATCCCCCTTTTACTCCTCTTTTTTTTTTTTTTTTTTATTAAAAGGTAATTATTTTATAGGTAAAGGGGTATAATTATGGTGAACAGCATAATCAAAATGAAGTAATGGGAGAAGTTAAAGTTTAAGGCTACAGCAGAGTATTGATGAAATGAAGGGAAGTATTTATTAAGTATATAAGGAAAGCGTGTTTAGAAATATTCCTAGATGAGTCAGGGAGACGAGCGCAGTGGTCGTAGGTCCCCGGCGGCTGAAGCAGAGCAACTGACAAGCTAAATCAGTCGTGCTCGAGCTCAGCCGCCGGAGGAATGGAAAGTGGCTTGGCAGGGAAGGCACGCAACGCGGGTGTCGCGAGCGTGCTTTCCTCTAATCCAAAAGGTAGGAAATGGAGTGAAATCGCAGGCGCGCCTCTGCTGAATGAAGCGGAGATCCGCGTTTAAGGCGGCGGAAAGAGAGAAGGACGGTCAGAAAGACGGTATGAAGGGAAGCGCGGTCGCGCGTTTTATAGGGAAGAAGGGGGGTGGACAACCATAAATTGGAAGTCCATTAGTAGGGAGGGTGGGATGGGAAGTCTGCGCCACCCACCACCATTAAGATCTGTGCTGAGACACGGAGTTAAAGGAAAAACATGTCGAGGTTGCCAGAAAAACGCTGAAAACAGGTTTAAAACGCTGAAAATAGGTTCAAATAGGCATAAAAGTACCTGGGTTGAAAGGGTAGTACAATACAATGAAAATAAAGCGACATAGAGATATAGAGTAAAACAAAATACAAGTCTAGGCTTAAAAACAAGGAGCAAGTAATAGTAGTGACTTATCTGCTGGCGAGCCGCTTTTAAAAGAGGCAGATCATCTCCTAGATACATCCTTTGTTATAACTCTAGAACTTTATCCTTTGTGATGTAGTGCGGCTGTGTGAGTTGGTATTAAAGGATAAATGCATAATGTAGCCTCCGGTCTTGTAATGAAATTTCATGTACGTTAGTGATATGGCTTTATTGAGAAGTAGCCCATCCAACAGCTGATCCTCCAAGGGGGACAAATCTGGTATTTCATTCATGTCTGTGAGAGCCGTGGTGAGGGCATGTCGAATCTGAAGGTATATAAAGGTCTCCCCTTGAGCCAGTTCATATTTCTCCCTCAATTCCCCAAATTTGAGGATTGTGCCCTTTTTCAGCAGGTCCCTTATAGTGGAAATTCAGACGGTGCCCCACTTATCAAACCCAGGCTGATTACATAGTAGTCCAAGTCGTTGGGTAAACCATATTGGTGTGGCTTGGGTCATCACATTCAACCATCCAAGGCGGTTGGTCGCCTGGTGCCATATCGCTACAGTATGGGCCGTCGGGCCGATGTATCTTCCTCTCCGGACTTTCGTGTATAGCGCCCCCATGTATCCCTCTCTGCCCATTTGGTATTTGTCCAGCATGTAGGCCAGATCAAATGGGGAGTGGTATACCCAGTGGTTTACCACCATTAACTGCAAGGCCCAGTAATAGAGTTTTACATCCGGGAGGGCAATTCCTCCATCATACCATCCCTTAGTAGGCTTGCGCATCGCTATACGAGGGGATCCGCCATTCCACAATAGTGTCCTGACCTCACTCTCCACACTCATGAAATAGGCATCTGGGACCTTATTCAGACAATTTTTGTTGAAGTTCAAAATGGCGTCGTCCAGGGGTCTCATGCCACGTGGTCTCTGAAAAGCCCCTTCCCCCCTTGCTGCCTCCTCTCCAGGTGACAGCTGCTGATGGATAACCAGTAACTCCAACCACCTTCTCTCCCTTTTGGAGAGGAGACCTTTGCCCTTGGAATGCTTACAGTGAATGTCTAGGCCTCTGATGTTACAGCTTGGGGAGGGAAAACTTTAATCTAGCCTAGCAGGTTCAGACCCAGACTGGCTCTGGTTATGAGCTGATTCATAGGAATATGAAATTTCTGGATGAACCATAAGCATTACATATATGGTTTTGGACTCAGCAGAATACTTATTTTCACACAAGTTACAGTGGACTTTAATGCGTGGCTGGAATTTGCAGGCCCTAGGAAAATGAAACTATTCCATGTGATCCCCATCCTCATAGGAGAAAAATGGAGTGGTCCTTCAGTGAAAACATTAAAGTACACTAACTTTCCCTTACATGTTTCTTCCCATAGTATAAAGCCTAGTCCACGACACCACCCAGCTCTGCATAATCCCTGTCACACCATTTAATCTGTAACTGCTCCTGGTCTGAGCACGCCAGGAATCTCACCTGCGTAGCCCCTACACATGGGCAGCGGCCTACTCTCACCGGGGGGACATTAGTAAAATCCACATGCAGTCTCTTTCATCATGAGTTCACTGTGGGTGAGTCCCAACTTATGAGGCACTCCCATAGTAAAAGTTCAACAATTAGGTGTTCAAAAAGTGAAAAATCTGGGCGGCTCAGATGGTCAGAACTATCTTCTAACAAATACATTTTATGTCAAAGTAGCAATTGTTTGTTTAACATGTCTTCCATGTGGGTAGTCTCATAGAATGGTAACCAGCCTTGAAAAAAGAAATATAGGTCAAGAGGGAGTTTTTGTTACTGATGCTGGCAAGGTTGGCCAACGGCCTCAGGAGGCTTATTTTTAGTTATGTCAGTTTCATGAAAGAGCTGGGCTTGGAGACTAATCTTAAGAAGACCTTTACTATGGTTTGTGGACCCAGAAATATGAAAACATGCACGCTCAATGTTGCTGGCAAAACATTAGACAGGGTTAGTTCCTTCCCTTACCTGGGATTGGACTTTGATGAGAGCAGTACTCGGTCTTCCTGTACGAAACAGAGGATAATGCGCTTTACCTAGGCCAGTGGTTCCCAATCTGTGCACCCCAGTGCACCATCAAAACTTGTCAGGGGCGCCGCGAAAGGATGTTCACCAAGCACACAGTTTAGGAACCGCTGACTGATAGACAATAAGGGTAATACCGGGGGTGAAGGTCAGGATGCTGCACACATTCTGATACAGACTCTACATATGATTGTCAAGCCTCTAGGGACTAGCGGCTTGACAATCATATGTAGAGTCTGTATCAGAATGACGTCTGGAAACTAATTTTTCATGATCTCGGTTGAAGTTGCACTTTTTGTTTCCTAATTTGAATACTAAAACTCTGGCTCTCAATCATATCCTTTTTGTCTCTATCGAACTTAAATGAAGCTTAAAATGTGCACCTCTCCAATCGTTAATCAGTGCAATATGCTTCTTTTTTTACAGTTTCTGGAATGCGGCTTTTGCATTTCTGCATTACTAGAGAGTACTGTCCCACCCTTCCACTCAAAGCGCTTTGCAGCCTCCTCAGGGGAGTGGCATGGAGGAGGCATGAGGACTCAGTCAGGAGGCATGAGGGCACAGACGGGAGGCATGAAGGTACAGACAGGAGGCATGAGGACACATCAGAAGGCATAAGGGCACAGATAGGAGGCTTGAGGGCACAGACAGGAGTCATGAAGGCACAGGCAGGAGCCATGAGGGCACAGTCAGGAGGCATGAGGGCACAGACAAGAGATATAGGGACACCGTCAGGAGCCAGGAGCCATGAGTGCACAGACACGAGGTATTAGGGCAAATACAGGAGGCATGGAGACACAGTCAGGAGGCATGAGTGCACAGACAGGAGGCATTAGGGCAAAGACAGGAGCTATGGAGACACAGTAAGGAGGCATGAGGGCACAGACAGGAGGTATAAGGGCAAAGAGAGAAGGCATGAGGACACAGTCAGGAGTTGTGAGGACAAAGACAGGAGGCAAGAGGACACATCAGGAGGCATGGGGACCCAGTCAGGAGTCATGAGGCTGCTTACAGGAGGCATGGGTACACAGTTAAACGTCATGAGGCCACAGGCTGGAGGTATGAGGGCACAGACAAGAGGCATGAGGACACAGACAGGATTTATGAGGGCACATACAGAAGGCATGAGGGCACAGGCATGGGCGCACAGTCAGGAGGGCAAATACAGGAGGCATGAGGACATAGTCAGGTAGCATGAGGACATAGTCACAAGGCATGAGGGCACAGACAGGAGGCATGAGGACACAGTCAGGAGGCAGGCGGCAGGAGGACACAGGCAGGAGGCAGGAGGATATTGTCAGAAGGCATGAGGGCACAGAAAATAGAGAAGGACACACGGACAGTAGGCATTAACACACATGCAGTAGGCAGGAACACACAGACATGAGGCAAGGATACACAGGAAGTAGACAAGAACACACAGATAGGGCCTGAGGGCACAGACAAGATGCAAGAACACACAGACAGGAGGCAAGAGTACATGGGCGGTAAGAACACACACATTGAAGGCAAGAACACACAGGCAGGAGACATGAGGCATGCAGTATGGATGAGAACGCAAAGTCAAGTGTTAGGAAGGGGCAGACAGGAGACGTACACAAAACAAACTCATAAAGAGGACAGAAATCCCGCGCATCTGCAGAGCCAGAACAGGGGGGAGAGCCTTCTCCTACATCACAGCCAAGACCTGGAATGGGCTCCCTATCGACATCAGACGTGCCCCCTCCCTGAACACCTTCAGGAAGGCTCTCAAGACTGGCTCTTCAACTAAACAAAATTGCTACTCCCCGGCCCCCCTCCAGCACCTTGAGACCCTCACGGGTGAGTAGTGCGTTTACAATTCCCCTGATTGATTGATTGAGAGTTAAAAGGCAGCAAGCCAGACAAGGGTTTACCAGGAACCATCAGACTGGAGGAATTGTGCAAAAAAGAAAAAACGATATGTCAGACGCAGACCTTTATCAATGCTCCCAGGATCTGAAACAACATTCCTGTATCTATAAGGGCCTCACAAACCCTGCAAAGGAACGAACTAAATACACTCTCTTTAAAGAGTACTACATCACAATGCAGTAACAGTTCACTTCTTCGAGAACCCTGTGTCCTTCCAATCAGTCATTGACACTGCATGGAGCTCCGCTGTGAAGAGGATTGGAGGTTAAAAGAGTTTGGGAATCACTGACCCAGGCTGTTGGTACTACTTCCTCGCTATCCATGTCCATCGGCAAAAAAAGCGTTGTGCCGATATTAGAGATATTAAAACGGAAATGCTTGCCAAATTTTTTACATATGGAATGGGTATTTGGGGATATAGGGAAGCCCTTGCAATGCAGATGGAAGAGAATAGATTCTGTCGCCGGTTACTAGGTGTCCCTCCCCCCATCACCCATTTTTCATTGCGTTTGGAGTTAGGCTTGGGATAATGTCGCACCCTAGGGTCTTTGGTGTTCTATTTGGAATAAGAAAGATGCCAAACTTAATCAGGTAGTCATTAGAGATTGTTTATCTTGTTGGCATGATTCGACTATCCTGTGGTTAAAGTATATCAAAGAGAGTTTCTCGGTGCTGCCCACCTCTTTAACCACCGTGAGACAATTATGAAGAAAGACAAATACTGGGTCAAGGACTGTTTTTTAAAGCATAAACAAGCTACTAGGGAACTAACGGAAGTGGGTACACCAGCAGTCCGGGAATATTACATCATTAAAATGGTGCCAACTATTGCCCCATACTTATTATCCGTGATTAATGTGTGGGAGAGAACTCTGCCAGCAAGGTTCAGGTTCGGCTCCTTCTGTTAGCTAATTTGTTTCCCCTTTGCCTAGTATTCTTCGGATTCCATTTGTATTTGTCCATGTGATGAGCATTCAAGCCACACCATTTTACACTTTGTCTTGTTTTGTCAATTTTACTTGCCGTTCTCAAGGACATTTTTATTAGCCCTATTACGTAGACATACCTTTTCTAAATGTTAAATGCCCCTTTTTTACCTGCTGCAACTCAATCACCACTGTGTATGCCACGAAGTTGCTAGCTCCTTGAAGTGTGTTTTATCCAAGAGAAGGAGCATGTTGTTGTGATGAAATAGTTTTTATTTTTCATTTTATAAAGTGTTGTGGGTCTTGTATTGTAAAGTGTAAGTATGTCCCTGGCAGCTTACTTTTTATCCATATTGTTGTCTTTTTTAGCTTTGATGTCCTTGGATTCAAAATGAATGCACATTCACTTTACATATTGTAAATAATGTTATAATTGTTAGTCTTTTTAACATATGTCTCTTACATTGCATGACTCTTTCTTATTGTATTTGTCTTTTATGATCTGTCTTCGGGAGATCAAATAAAGACGTATTTGTTCGGACGAAATGGTGAAATATCGGAGCAGGAATGGAACAATGCTTTAGCTTACCTCTAAACGGTATTAAGAAATGCCTAGTTTAAATTAATTCAACACAATATCAACCATTGTACATACCTTACCCGTTTCCAACTACTAAACAGAATATTTTGCACTGTCCCGAACAGTTGCCCAAGACGTCATGCAGACATAATGGATCTCGTACACATGGATGTGGATGTGCTTGACATGCATCATAATAAAACCTTTGAGTGTCCATTCGCAATCAATAAGAAAGCGTAACCAACATAAACATAACGTGAACCCCGAAGACATTTTTGCTAAATTTGATGATTTGTCCCCAAAACTACAATTACAAGCCCAGGTTCCTTGTCCTGGCTCTTATACTTGCCGTAAGTGTCCTGGCACAGAAATAGAAGGTTCTCGATCCTTCTACGTGGGAACAATGGAATAGGGAGTTGCACACATGGGTGGAAGATGGCTACGCAATTTCAAAATACCAAAAGCTACAACATGGTCATATCCACATAACACATAAAAAGAACAATGACAAACCCTTGTAAATTCAAAGTGTAAAACTTTTTCCAGTGGCATGTCATGGTCAAAACTCCTTGGCTCTGATGGATAGTGGTTCGTCGACCCAGACAAGCCGTTTAATTGTGTTGTCTTCCGTCCCATTCCCCATGATCAGGGCCATCACTCCATTTAAACCCTGGGACTATATCCTCTTCTGAGGGTCAATGTTTCACCCCTGCACCCTGATAACCTTTGTACATTCTGTATGCATAATTATTATTTTACATCCAATACTAAATCATCAATTCTGAAAATCGTCCTGAAGGTATGATTTTCCTCAAGCAGAATTGACGCATACAGCTAATAGCTCTGAATGTCTTTTTACATTTTGTATCTATTCATTTTTGATTGTTCATCATTTTATATCATAATGTTTTGGCATGATTCGTATTTTGATTGTATGAGGCAACTCTCACAAATACTTCCCTACACTACTTGGCTATCAGTATACATTCTGGCTGTAATGTTCTATAATCTATCTCCAAATATTGAAATTAAATACAAAATAATAAAAAACCCATATGTATATTCACTGAAAATAAACAACCGTTAAAGTGATGTTATAGTTTGGTATGGTGATACTATCTTACTATGCATTAAAAAAATCCTTTGAAATTCACTGCAAAAAATAAATGTTAAAGGGACACTATAATTAGATGAAAATGCCAAAGAAAACATACCATTTAAACTAACAAAACCACTGAATTCACCAATGAGTTATATCAGATAACTAGAACTCGAGCCCTAAAGTATCCTGGACCCAATCCCCACTGGTCCCCAATCCACCTACTGTGTAAAGGCCATGCGTAGCTGGGGGCTGTATGCAGGGCCTGGTATTCAAACAGGTGCGGGTGCACACAGCTGAATATAAGGGGTGTTATTTTTAGTAAGGCAGAGATGCCTATTTTGTCAAAGGGTCAGAACACCATAATATAAAAAGTGGCCCTATTGGCTTTATGAAGGATTCACAATATCAGAATATACAAAGCACATGTATTGTCTTTGTCAGAAAATGACCAAAAATAATTATAATGAAATGTATACTTCATTAAATCACAAGCAGTTCAATGTTTAATAAAATAAAACTATCAACATGTCTTTGAGTCTCTTTAAACATTTTTCAAGCTACAAAGTGCTGCCATAGCACCAATAACAAGGGGGCTCTCCACTCCAGGTGAAGAGCACAGAGCTCCAGCTAGGAGTGCTTAAAAGAAATATGGAAAGCTCTCATGGATTCAATGACCCAGGAGACTTTTTTTGTTTTTATGTTGCTGGGAGCTGCCGGGTACGTCATCTCTAGGGATGTATTATGTTTTAAGGGGTGGGGAGGCACATGGCCTTCCTCCCTGACCCTTTACAGGCCCAGCGACCCCATTCCCCAGGGCTTCTGTTTTTTGTTAAGAGGAGAGGTGGGTGCTGCACCCCTCCCGAGCCTTTACAGGCCCCGGGACCAAGTCCCCTACAGCACTTTTTTTTTATGCAAGAATGCATGCAGACACTCTCCCTTCGTCTTTATGGCCCAGGAAACCCCCCATTCTCCAGCGTCTAATGTGGGTGCTTTGGTGCCCAAAAGACTCAACATTGGGGACGACGGGGAAGAGCCAGGGCCATATTGGGTTCAGCAAGGGACTTTCTCAGCTCCCCCCGGCCGGAAGCAATCTCAGTTTCCCTGTCAGCAAGAGCGCAGGCAGAGAAATATATGTCTGCTCCCAACCAGCAGGATCATTTTTGCAGCTCCCGACGGAGGGGAAAAGACAAGTTGAACCTGACCAAGGAAAGTGTGCCCTGGTGGTGGGTTTCACGGGACACAAGAAGTGATCCTGCCATAGGAGATGGGGTCCCTGGGCACTTTCACAGCTCGGGGAGGGAGTTGCGCACCACCATCCACCTGCAGTATCATGACGGGCCCTGGGGATGAAGTCCTCAGGCCATATTTGGCTTGGGGAGTGGGCCGCAACCCCACTTCCCCTCTTATTTTTATTTCATAACCCCATGCCATAACCCCAGGGTGGAACAAAGCTTCATGAAGAATCTAGTCGGATTACCGGCAAGTACTCCATTGATCCCTCTTAGACTAGACCTTGGGATGGAGCCAATAGAGGAGATTACAAGCGCAAGGCCAATCATGTATTGGAAGAGGTTCTGGTCAGTCCCAGAACTGACCGACTACAGAGCAGAATTATCTGAGGTTTGGACTTCCCTTAAATGTAAAAAGATCCCATGGCTGCAGCACATAAGAGCTGTTAGTACCCGGATAGGCCTTCCGGAACTTTGGGAAACACCCGAGACCTATTGCCCGGGGATATCAAAAAGGGAACTCCACACTCAGATTCGGAGGCAGAATTTTCTGACATTACAGAGCTCTGCAACCATGTGTAGGCTAACGTCAGAGTTCCTCTTAGTTAAATCGCAATCTAAAATTGAGGAATTCCTGGATGTAATTGAACCTCTGCTTGCTAGAAAGTTGTACCTTCAGCTAAGGCATGGCACTTTACCTATTAGGTCATTTACATGTAAATGGTTAAAATCTAACAATGAAGTTTGCCCTGCATGTGATTTTAAAATCGAAAATGTACCACATGTACTGTTTTTTTGTCCTGCCTATTCTACAATTAGAAACTGTTGGCTGACTCCAATTTGCAAGAACCTCAGACTCCTGAATTTTAATCGGGCTTGCAGGATACTAACCTATAATATCCATCCCCCTATTGTGTTTGCCATATCCCGTTATTTATTTAGTATGTGGCGTAGAAGACAAACTTTTTTAACCCAACTATAGAAAATATGACATCGTCTATTTTCCAGCTCTTGATAACTCATTGTTTAATTTTCTTCTTAACATATGATGATTATTTATTGTTTTAATATTTCGTGCTTGTATGTATTTTATGTGCACTTTTATGGTCTTTGACCGAAATAAAGTTATTAATTGAATTGTAAAGACTACCCTCCTGCCACACACAACCAAAGGGGTTGGCTAAAGGCTGCAGGACAGGCCCTCTGGCTAGCCCCCGTAAGCACCCAACCCCATCCTCTGTTGCCACATGACATTAAAACGGGAGGAAAGAGTGGCCC
Source organism: Lissotriton vulgaris (assembly GCF_964263255.1). NCBI lineage: Eukaryota > Metazoa > Chordata > Amphibia > Caudata > Salamandridae > Lissotriton > Lissotriton vulgaris. The sequence continues at coordinate 711,737,154 of NC_141689.1, read as the reverse complement.
CTCCTTACCTCCCTGAGCCTTATTAGGCCCTGGTGACCTCATCTACTGGGGCTACATGTCATTATAAAGGGGAAACGGGACATGTGCCCCTCCTCCCTGAGCCTTTTTTAAGCCCAGTAGACATAATCCCCCAGGGCCGGGGTCTAAAGGAGGAGGGAGACATGCAGTCACCCCTCCACAAGCCTTATAAAGACCCTGGGGACTACATTCCCCAGGGACGAATGTCATTATAAAGGGGAGTGGGGTTGCGTGGTTGCCCTACCCAAACCTTACTAGGCCCCGGGGACCACATCCCTAAAATCCATATTCAAATAAGAGGGCTATGCAGCCCACCTTTTCAAGCCTTATTAGCTCCCGGGGCCTATTTTCTTTTTGTAGTAAAACATTGTTATTGGCATTTATTTAATAGTACATACAACACATCTGTTAATGCAGTTGATAGTGACTTACAAGCAAGATCGCACAATCATGCCCGACATTGAAATTAGAGTGTGTAGTCCTAGAGTATGAAGGCCTCCACTCCAGTCTTTTAGCTGGTGAGAGTCTCAAGAGGTCTGTGTCTAATTATAGCTAACAAGCTTGCAGGGTGGTCGTTGCGCCTTACTGGGGTTGTGGGGTGTGTCTGTTTCCCCCTTGCACGTCATCATAGGGGTTAGGGGATGTCAGCCTTGTGTTAACCTTGAACAAACTGGGGATATATAAAACTAGAGGGCACTGTGTCGCATACAATGGTTACGTGTATTATTTCGCCTGAGAGCTGTACCATTGCGGGGTATCATGCTGGAGTTACGCAGGTGCGGGGGAGATGGGATCACTGATCGCTGCCCGCGTGAGGGCGGAGTGATGAGTCCGTTGTGGCCAGAAGTTGTGACATGTCGGGTTTCTGGGCCCTTTGTACGCCCTCCTGGGCAGTTTCATTGGCCACGGGAGCCCCGGGGCAACTGATCGTTCGCGGTTCCGCCACTGTTATTGTTTCTTGCGCAAAGGAATGAAGTAACATGGCCCAAGGCATGGAAATTGGATGTTTGCGGATTCCCTGGACTTCCTCTGCTCGGAGTAGTCTTTCTTCTGTTGTACCCCACTTTTTGGCCATGCCCACCCATGCCGTCAGGGGAGGACCCTCCAGTGCCTTCCAGTGAATAGTGATGCACCGTTTGGCCAGGAGGAGGACCAAGGGGGCAAATCGCCTCTCTACTTTTATGTGTTTGTGTCGCTTATGAATACCTAGGTCGCTAGCCTCCCTGGTGTATAGATCCTGTAGCCCCGTGACCGTTCGAAGGGAAGTGTGGATCGTGTGCCAGTAACTGTGCAGTGACAGACAATCCCATAGCAGGTGTAAAAATTAGGCATTTGGCTCCAGGCATCTAGGGCAGGCGAAGGAGCAGTCTGAGAAATACTTCTTTAATTTTTTCAGGAGTAAGGTAAGCCCTATGCAAAATGTGCAATTGTATGTTTTTGAAATGGTAGTTGCGGGATACTTTTTTGGTATGTTCAAGTGCCCTAGTCCATTCCCTGTCATGCAGTGGACTGCGAAAGTCAGTTTCCCATTTTTCTCTGAGGGGTGCAGGTGTGGGTTGCTTAAGGGTTGTATGGCTTTATATAGCCAGGTGACTAAGTGTTACCCTGTACCCATTAGCTCCCGGGGCCTATTGCGATCAAAACGGGGAGGAGGGATTTTCCCCCAAGCTCTCTGAGTCTATTATGGCTCCTGGGACCCACCCCCAATCCACTTTAATTTTAGGTGGGTGCCCATGTCCACCCTGGGCTTCCAACAAGCAGCCAGTAGGGGGATTCAGGGTGAGCCCCAGGGTGCGAGCGGCTTCAGCTGGCTTTCCGCATGCTGCAGGAGCCAGCATTGCTCCCAACTGGAGGGAGAAGCTGTTTTTTGTATGTCACTCTAAACTGGAGCAATATCTGACCTGTGCTTCCACCCAGCAGAAGCATGTTTAAATCTCCTGCCGACTGGGAGCAGACAAGACTTACCAAACAGCTCTGCTGCAGGAAGGAAAGGCATTTTCACGTCTGCCTGGAGGGAGATGTAAAAATGTTCTTGCCAGGCAGGAGCAAACATATGGTTCAGCCACAGCCGGTGCAGGTAGGAGCGTTGGGGCGAGGTGGAGGGTGGTGTCAACATACAACGACGAGGAAGAATATAATTTAAAAAAAAGGAAAAACACTTACCTTGCGCTCGAGCAATACCCACTGCTCCCTGGGACCGGGTATTAGAGACAACCGCGGGGGATGGGGACCCTGGGGCATTTAAGGTTCGGGGACTGGGAACGTGTGACCCCCTCCCCTGCCTTTATTTATCAGCCCCAGGGGATGACGATCCTGGGGCCTCTTAGAGGCTTGATGAGGCGGTCACGCGCCCCACACCCCTTTATAAACATGTCAGCTCAGGGGGGTGGGAACCCCAGTGGTCAGTTTAGGCTCAGGGAGGGGAGGCATGAGCCCGGCCCCTAAATTATGGCTGTGTGATGGAACAACGAGTTCCACAATCCTGCATTCTTAAACCACGTGGTGTCAATAAAAACTGCGTCTTAACCACGCATTGCTTTACCATGCATGCCTTTACTACAAATTTTTGTGGTAAAGGAAAGCATGGTAAAGGGGTATGTATGGCTAAGGTCGCCATCTGGCTCCCACCACCCTAGAGTACAAACTCCCCCTGCTCCTTTCCCGCCCTGAGGTGCAAATACCCCTACCCCCTCCAACCCCCACGCTGTGTCCTCCCCTGTCCTAATGTTTAAAACTATGTCCCTTAACCCTGTCCTTTAACCTGACCCTGGCCAGCCCTGACCCACCACTAAAAACTGTCCGCACTCTCCATAGCCCTAAAAACTACCCCAACTACCCATTTACCTCCCCCTACTCTGAGGCCTAATAACCTAACCCCCAATTCGAAAACGACCTTAACTCTACCCCAGCTCTAACAACTACTTCGACCACCCCAGCCCTGAAAACTATCCCAAGCCCTGAACACTAAAGCTGACCACCTCAGCCCTGGAAACTTGCCCCACCCCAGCCCTGAAAACTCGCACCAATCCCCCCAGCACTGAAAACTACCAAAACTGCCTCCAACCCGAGCCCTAAAAACTCCCCCGATGTACCCCAGCCCAGAAAACTACCCTGACCCATCCAGGCCACAAAATTACCTCGACCAACCAGTCCACTAAAGTACGGACCCACCCCCCAGCCGGATCTCTTCCTGCTTCCATCCGTCCTTAGCTACACTACCCCCGACCCATCCTCAGCCTACAATACATTCCCAACCCACTCCAGCCCCAAAAACATTCCTGACCCACCTCTCAGCCCACAAAGCATTTCCGACCCACCTCCCAGCCCACAAAACAACCCCGACCAGACTCACCCCCAGCCACATTTGAAATAACCCTGACCCACCCCCAGCCCACATCCGGGACACCCCAGCCTATACAAGTACCCCAACCCACTCCCTAACCCCACTCAAAACAACCCTGACCCACCCCAGCCCACAATACAACCATGACCCCTCCAGCCCCACTTAAAATAACCCGGACCCACCCCCAGCCCACAAAACAACTGTGACCGCCCAGCCCACTAGAGTACCCTGACGCACCCCCCCGCCCGACTTACCCCACCATGATCTCTTCCTGCTTCTTTCTGTCTGCAAGCTTTACCGCGCATTTGCCTTAACCACAAACATACATGGTTAAGGCATTTGCATGGTTCAGGCAGGCGTAGCAGGGCTTGCGGAGTCAGAACACTTGTGGTTCAGACCGCAGTGTACCTACTGTTCTCCCTAAATTACATATCTGATCCCACCAGGCCCCATCCCAGCCTGGGTTTGGGGAGTAATTATTTTCCAATCAGGAGCCCTTATTTTCGTTTTTTTACCATGGATTCTCTAATCCTCTGCAAATTTGCATTTTTGGCCCCAGATGGGGTCCTCACCACTAGGGTATCAGGGTAATCATAGCCTGTCCCCTTATGTCTTGTTTTGCCATTTTTCTTAGGACTTGGGCCTGAGACTCAAGTCCTAAGATGGCTGTCCCCACTTCCCGGTTGATGCTGTGCCAGCTAATCAGAACTCAGCATGAAAAACGACCTCGACTACCCATTTCCCTCCCCCTGCTCTGAGGCCTAATACCGTAACACCCAATTAAAAAAACTACCTCAACACTCCCCCAGACTTAACAACTCCTCCGAGCCCCAGCCCTGAAAACTACCCCTCACCCCCATCCCTGAAAAAACTAGCCGCCACAGCCCTGAAAACTACGAAAACTACCTCCAAACCCCAGCCCCAAAAACAACATCCAACCCCCTAGCACTGAAGACGAGTCCTGATTCCCCCAGGCCCAGAAAACTACCCCTGACCCACCCCAGCCCAGTAAACAACCAGGACCCCCACAGGCCACAAAACTACCCCAGACCAACCACCCAGCCCACAAAACTACCCCGATCCCCCAAACCCACAAAGGCACCCTGACCCACCCCCCAGCCCCACTCACGCTTCCTGCTTCCATCCGCCCATAGCTACACTATCCCCAGACCCACCCCCCATCCTACAATACATTCTGACCCAATCCCAGCCCAAAAAACATTCCCGACCCAACTCCCAGCCTACAAAACATTACCGGCCTATCTCCCAGCCCGCAAAACAACACCGACAAAACTTCCAGCTCACAAAACAACCCCAGCCTACAGAATTACCCAGACCCACCCTCCAGCCCCACTCAAAACAACCCTGACTCAACCCACAAAAGAACTCCGACCCTCCAGCCCCACTTAAAATAGCCCAACCCACCCTCAGCCTACAAAACAACCCTTGTCCCCAGCCCACTAAAGTATCCTGACCCACCCCGCCCCCACTTACTCCACAGTGATCTCTTCCTGCTTCCGTGTGTCTGTAAGCCCTACCGCGCATTACTTCAACCACACACATGCGTGGTTAAGGCATATGCGTGGTTAAGGCATGCGTAGAAGGGCTTGTGGAGTCAGAACAATCATGGGTCAGATGCAGTGTTCCGACTGTTCCCCCTAAACTACCTATCTGATCCCACCAGACCCCACCCAGCCCCGGGGGGGGGGCAATTATTTTCCATGCGGGAGCCCGCTTTTTGTTTTTGCGATGGATTCTCTAATCCTCTGCAAATTTGCAATTTTGGCCCCAGGCGGGGTCCCCGCCACCAGGCCTAGTGTATCAGTGTAACCATACCCTGCCCTCTTATGTCTTGTTTTGCCGTTTTTTTAGAACATGGTACTGAGACCAAGTCCTAAGATGGCTGTGGCCACTTACTGGTTGATGTTGTGCCAGCCAATCAGATCTCAGCATGAGATCTGTCGGCTCCACAGATCCTCTATGGAATATTATATACAAATAATTTGAGAATTATTTGCCCATAAACCCCTGAATGGATTTACACCAAATCACAAAAAGCACTCTTTCTGGACCAAGATCTAGCTTTCTGCCACATTTGGTCTAAATCCATTCAGTGGTTTGGGCTGTAGCTATCTCTAAATTTCCCATGGATAAATGAATGAGCAAAATGCATTTTGCATTCCCCTTTTTCTCGGTCCCTGTTTGACAGATCGCCCTGAATTTTTCCGTGTGCAAACTAGTCAAAAAGTAGAACTAAACAGAAAGCTTTGTGGAGATTTGTCCAACTGCACCAACTTTATTAGCAACACAAAAAAGGCATTTCAAATCGAAAGACGATCCTAATTTAAATTACCAATAGGGTCCCGCCACTGGGTAATATAAATTATTAATTGTACCATTTCCTGTGGGATGTTTTAAGTACATGCCTCCATTATTTTCATTTTGGAAGGGTGCTGCAGTAGAAGTGTCTGGCAATGTGTGGTGCTGGATGTTCTCCAGGTCTGATCAGAAGTAAATTTACAACTGTTTTGGGATCTTTTTGGCTGTAGTTATATTAGAGGTGCAGTTTGTGACTAGGAATCTGCTTACTCTTTTGAGCGGGGGCGCATGACTCTCCACACACCCCATTTAAGACCCCCCTTTCTTCTCTCTTAACCCCGCCTGTGGAGCAATAAAGATTTCCCATTTCACAGTCTCCACACTGCCCACATACACTACAAAAACATGTGTATTTGTGTGGAGATCATCACAGTTAGGGTAGAGATGTCTGCACATAAAAGATAAGAGCGGCGTAAAATGAGACCGCATATAGGTTTGTGAACAGCAATTTTGCAGTACATGAGTAGAACTATTGCAGTACTATTAAACATACTACAAAATGGAGGTTTTGGTGAAGTGCTAAATTGGAGACCAAACTAGTGTAGGGTGTCTCCTCGAAGCAGAGGTCAATCCTATTGCATTTCTAAAAGCCTTACTTAATACAGTTGATATAGTTTCACATTGGGATTACAGTTTTCTCCATCTCCCAAAATGTAATTCTACTGCTAAGGACTTTATAGTTTATTCTAAATAGAGATCATCTCCAGTTATATGTGCATGTTACAATAATATAGGTATAAATCCCTAAATACTGCATTTGATTTCTGTTGTTGAAAAATCAATGCACTCAGTACATTTGAGAAGGTAGTTAAAGCAGGGGTGTTGTTAACCCCCCGCTTTAGCAGTTACAGTGGGGTTGGGGTTCTTTGTGGGCCACTTCTGTCGGCAACTCAACAGACAAAAAGCTTCATAATTAAAGCTATAAAGGAATGCAGCATCAAAAGAAGAGCACGCAGGAGAAAGGAAGAACTAAAGAAGAGTGGATGAATGAGTGTGTGGGCAAATGAGTGGGTGGATGAATGAGTTTATTTATAAATGAGTGTGTGAAAGTGAGTGAATGGGTAAGTTGATGGACAGGTGAAAGGATGGGAGAGTAAAGGGATGGATGGATAGATGGAAGGATGAATGCGTGAAAGGATGGCAGAGGAAAATGCATGGATGGATACGTGGATACACAGGTGAAAGGATGGCAGAGTAAAATGATGGATCAATGAGTGGATGAAAGGATGAGTGGATGGATCGGTGGATGGCAGATTGGGCAAGTGTATGGCGGATGGTAGATTGAATATATGGATGTAACAGGGGAAAACTGAATGATGGATGAGAGAAAGAACGGATGGCAGAATATGAAATTGAAATAGTTTTTATTATTATCATTATGGAGGGTGTAGTGTTGCCGACAGTGGGGCGTACCACTGCAGCACACGCCCCTCCCACTGTTACCATGCATGTTACCCCTGGAGCGTAAGGGGTCTTTGGTCTGGTCCAAGCGTGAGCGTGGACACGCAAGTTGTGTAATAAAATGCCCAGGGCTCTGGGCGTGGTCAGGTTAGTTTGCCGCCACCAACTGTAGCACACGTGTCCTGTGTCTGGTTTGCCAAGGCCCACACTGGGACACTACACTGGCGACGAGGTGGTCCACGATCCACCCCTCCACGCGCCCTGCTGCACTGCGGCGCCGTTCTGGCCTGTACACGGCGCCCTGCCCAGCGTTCCCGAGCGCCAACGGCCCGAGGTAGCCCGCCTCGGTCCGACCAACCTGCTGACACTGTGCATCGCCTCGCGCTGCTCACCGGTGCCCCGTGGAGTCTCCAGCCGCCTCCGGTGCCGTCCTGAAGCCTCTGCAGCTACTCGGACCTGGTCGCGGTCCCCAGGTACCCCCCAGTGCTCCCACTGCTTCCCGCTGCCTTCGGCCCCTGGCTACTCCGCTCTGCTCGGCCCTCCAGCCCCAGTCGGCCCCTCTGCTGTCACGCACATGCGCAGTGCGTACCTACACCACGCTCCTGGCACGCAACGCGGCCGTCCGGCCTCGTCCCACGCATCTCGCGTGAGTCCGGACCCTCCGTTTTCACACGCATCTCGCGGAGCAAGGCCTGGGAGCACTCCACGTTCCAGGAACCTGTTCTCAAGCACCTGCTGCAGCCTGCTGAGCCTCCTACAGCCCCCCTGTCACCCAATCAGCAGTCCTTCGGCCGTCATGGCCACCGTGCCGCATCTGGAACCCTTTGCCATTACAGGGACCCCCCCTCGCAAGCTGCACGATGGAAAAAGTAGGTAGAGCGGCTCGAAAATTATTTCATCGCGGCAGATATTGCGGTGGGGCGTCGTCGCGCTATGCTGTTACACCTGGGGGGTGAAGCTATCCACGACATCTCCAAGGACATCACGGAGGGTGACCCACCACACACATACGCCACCCTCCGCGACGCCATCACAAGGTACTTCGAGCCATTTGCCAGCGCAGATTACGAGCGATTCTTACTACGCCAAGCACACCAGCTCCCGGAGGAGTCTGTAGACGTGTTTTACGCTCGACTCAAGAAATTAGCCAGCACGTGCACGCTCCCGGATGCGGAGGACGAAATACGCGCCCAATTCATACAGGGATGCGCCTCACTGAAGCTACGAGAGAGGGTGCTTGAAACGGACGCGATGTCCATGCGCGACATCCTAGCCCTGGGGCGGTCTAAAGAACTTTCCAAAGCCCGTGCCGCCCATATGGAACCGAAGCCACCGGTTACAATCAAGGCTGAACCCGTATGTCCCATCAAGTCACACCCAACTGACAACCGGGCGAGGACCCCCAGGAAAGGGCGGCCAATTCAAGGACAGTCCTCCCACGACCAAGCCTGCATGTGGTGTGGAGGCGCCACCCCCCACAAAGGCGCCTGCCCGGCACAGGGCAAAATCTGCAGCGCGTGCGGAAAAGCAAATCATTTTGCAAGTGTCTGCTTATCGTCTCAAAGAAAGAAGCAGAGTGGCCCACCCAGGAGGGTACGACAGATGACGCCACATCAGAATACGTCGAACTGCAGCGACATGGACGACGATGAAGAAGACGCAGCATCCGTCCACGTGGTGCGCATGCTCAATACCCTGGCAGCCGCGTCTTCTACCGAACCGATGTGCACCGTCCAAGTGCATGGCCAAGCGGTCAGAGCCCTCATCGACACGGGCGCCACGATAAACCTCATGGCCGCCAGCGTATACCAAGGCCTCGAAGACGTCCCCACACTCCTCCCCACCAGAGTGCAAGTGTTTGCCTACGGGACCCGGCGCCCGCTGCGCCTATGTGGAGCGTTCCGGACGACTGTGTCCCACGACTCGACGCAGCTACACACAAAAATCTACGTGTCCCAGGAGGGATCAGGTTTTCTTCTCGGTTGCAAGACAGCACGGGAGCTCGGACTCATACACTTTGCCCTAACAGTGCAAGCCCAAGGACTAGACCATCTGGTTGCGGAGCATTCCTCGCTGTTCGAGGGCATCGGATGCCTACGAGCACTGTTCCCAAGAAGCCGCGCGGCCGCGCGCACTTCTCTACCCCCGAGTGCGCAGTCCCATGTGTGGAGCGCGCACAGAGGGCACAGAGTGCACAGAGTGCACATCCCGTGAAAGTATTCGCGCCGCCGCTGCTTTTAAAAGGCGCGCGGCGCGAAAAGCGGGCATTTCCAGAAGGTAGGAGACGGCGGCAAAAGGGGCGGAGGTAAGTGTTTCCATGTGGCCCCTTGTGTTATGTATTTTGCTGAAGCACCTGTATTGTTTTGATAGTAACGAGAGGCTGCGGGGGAGATGGAGTGCTTTTATTTAAGAATCCATGTTAATTGCCCTTCACGAGCGGCGATTAACGTGGATATTTAAATAAAAGCACTCCATCTCCGCCGCAGCCTCGCGTTACTATCAGAGCAATACCCCATTGGTAGCGAATTTCTGATTCCCTTAGCTTATCTGTGATTGGCTTGTATTCTCGCCACATGCATAGTATAACCAGAGATGGGTCTTGGCGGAGTTGGATGACATGTCCACAGAAGATCAGGTTTGCTTTCCCCCTGGAGGTTCGTAGGATTAATTATTTTTCAATGAAGTAGTAAACCCTTTTTAGGATGTCTGGGGCGGAGTCTGAGAACCCTGCGACACCTGGTGGGCCCTATCCACGTCCGACGAGGAAGCTTCCGTGTCACCTGCGATCAAGTGTAAGAGCAACATAGTAAAGGCCATGATGTTGTCATACTTTGCACCCCCTGGACTTGCCAGATATGGATGTTGTGACGGTGACTTCTATTTTCTAGGTATTCGTGCTTAGCTTGTAATTCCATCTGTGCTCCTCAAACATTGCCTCTCTGCGCCACAGCATCTCCTAGTCTTCTGCATCGGAGTCCACTGTTCATTCTATATCGTCCACATCCCCCCCAATTTCTGAGATATCATAGCGCAGGTGCTAGACGCAAGTCTTGAAATCCCTTTTGAGGGATTCTATTTTGGAGCAAATGTCTTTAGATGTTCAATGTTGTTGAAGACTTGTTCCACAGCGATATAACAGTGCTCTCTTTGGCCGGCTTAAGACACAGCATAAATGGGGAGTTTCTGACTACTTTTTTTTAATATCCTTATCCTTTTTTTATCCGTTTCTAATTACTGTTAATAACAGCTGCTACTATTACCCAAATAAATTGTACTCCGTTTCTCACCTATGGGAGAATGAAGGACTGAGTTCTCCCTGCTTGAATTTAAACTGATCTGAGTTCACGAATGAATCTTCAGAAAGCGCTCAAGTCACTTGTACTCGATAAATAACAGCAAGATATTGATCTGTGGCAGGCTATTCAAACACAGTGTTGTCCGTTACATATGCTTCCAGTGAGTCTGAGTAGCCACCTTAGTTGCTGTCTTGTAAGGCTGCCAACCGAGGCATGTAAGCATATGTGGACCTATATAGGGCAGGCAACCGTTATGCAAAGAAATACAGCTCCCTATGCTAACTTACTAAGAATTGGGCGAACTGGATGGTTCCAGAGGGCTATGTGGCCGTAAACAGTTTCATGTGGAGGCATCCGTGTTTCGTAAGTACATTTGCAAGCTCTTTTCAGGAATATGATCACTGTCTGCATCAGCTCTGTTGCTCTGAGGAAAGTCACTGGGTTACTTTCACGTGGAAGCTCTTTTTAAAACTTGGTTGAGGTGATGTTTCATGACACACTTTATGCTGACTTGACTCCACCAAATCAAGATGCCGATTCTTGTATTTATTTATAAACAATACTACTGCTATGTTAGAGCCTAAATAGATCAAGGGTGATCGGACCTCCTAGAGCACCGACTTTTTTGTTTTGAACGTTAGAGAAGTTTGTTTGAAAATTAATACTGGTTCCAGACCATTTTTGGTATTTGAATTACAAAGACTATTTAAATTATTTCACTATGCACTTTTTTTGTTCCTGGCGATGAGATGTAATAGTTTTAACTTAACTGCAACGTAATGGCCGCAATGTAATTCTTTTGTGTTCATACTGAATTTTTTCTCCCTTTTTTTTTTTATTCCCCTGCATGTTACCTAGAACTCAGTTCTGGGTTTTTTTAGGCTCAGCTGTAGAAAATGACTCCATATTTTAAAATATTCATTACCAAATTTGTAGACTTGAATTGGACTTTACATCATATATTTTTGTGATTATTCTGCCCAATTTAACGTGTTAAATTCTTTTCCTGTTTTTGTTTCCCCGTTTCACAGTAAAGGACCCACCGAAGTCTTTGAAACTATTGAAATAATTTATGAAGAGCCCACAAAGGTAGGCTAACTACATTAATGAAAGACATGTAGCTGTTCACTCATAGCCCTAGTTGTAGGCTACCAATTTTTAGGGGGAAACGCTATATATTGGAATATATCCTACCCAGGAGAGGACATGCAGGTAAGGGCGGTGGAGGGGGGTGGGGAGAGGGGCGGGGGAACTCAGCAGAAGACAAGGGAAAATTAATTATTTATTTCCATGCCGTCGTCATCTGTACAGTCCCCCACCACCCTACCCCACCATTCTTCCTACGCGGCCAGCCCCTGATCCTACCCTGAAAGTAGAAACATATTTGTGGAAGGCAAGGTGGGAAAGCTAGCTCATAGGTAGAGCCCAAAACATCTATGCCATTACAGCTATTGTGGCACTTTGACAGACTTGCTGGTTACAGTCCCTCAGCAGCGTTTTTTTTTTGTTGAGAGGAGGTATCTCAGCAAACCAGAGAACCTCTGTATATTGAGCCGTCATAAAAAGTATATATGCTGTACGTTTAAAAGTGAGTACTGCAATTATTACAGCACTGTTTTACTCATTAAGGTATTCTTGAACTATTTCCCATACTGTGATAGTCTTTGCCAAATCTGGTTCTGAGGTGCTGTGAGACTTTCCCAGTGCTGTTCTATGATTTGCACTGAGAGTATTGCCTGGTCTAAGACAGTCTACTGCATCTTGTTTAAATAGCAGCTGCAACTTGTCTGTGTGTTAAAGTAACACATCTTTATATGTCGTGCTATTTCGGACTAGGACCTAGATACCTTACGAAGAAACTGGAATGGTATACCCTGGTCCGGCAGCTAAGATCCAGTGGCCAAAAACTCCTTCAAACTCGGAAAATTAAAAAGGTACCACCGTTGGAGTCTTGTGCTTTTCTAAACCTGAAGTGTACTTGCCTGTGTAATCAGTTCATGTCATGGCGTGTTTATCCAATTTGCTAACCGGCATTAAGATCGGCCTTTTCACTTTTTTCAGTAAACGTTTAGACTGACATTTGGCGCTGCACGCGCGCGTCTGGTTCCTGGCGCACATAGCCACGTTTGCAGCGCACAGAGTCCCTCCACTGCTGCACACAGAGGAAAAAAATTAGAGGGAACATTGCCTACGAGGCCCACCTGTCCGCCTCCACATTGACCAGTCAATAGCCCCAGTAGCCCTCCGGCACAGGCGGATCGCCTTCCACCTCCGGCCCAAGGTCGAAGCTGAGCTAAGGATGCTTGAACAAGCTGGCATAATCGAGCGAGTCACTGGGCCCACGCCGTGGGTATCTCCCATCGTTGTGGCCAAAAAACCAAAGCAACCCGAGGCAGTAAGGATATGCGTGGACATGCGCCTCCCCAACCTCGCAATCAAGAGAGAGCGTCACCTGACGCCGACCATTGACGACATCATCGGGGAACTCGCAGGGTCCAAGTGGTTCTCCAAGATGGACCTGCGGTCGGGGTACCATCAGATCCCTCTGCACCCAGACTCGCGCTCAATCACAACTTTCTCCACCCACGCAGGCCTGTGGAGATATACCAGGTTGAACTTCGGCATCTCAAGCGCAGCGGAGGTGTTTCAAAACATCATTCACAATGTCCTCCAGGGCCTGGACGGTGTGCTCAACGTGAGCGATGATATCCTGGTACATGCCCCAACCCTGGAAGAGCACATCAGACGCCTCCAAGCAGTGTTCAACCGGCTAAAGGAGAGAGGGCTAACCCTCCACAAGGACAAATGCGAATTTCTACGCAAAGACATTAGCTTCTTTGGATACAAATTCTCCGACCATGGAGTGGGCCCCGACCCGGAAAAGGTCAAAGACATCCACAACGCGCCTGCCCCCATCTGTGACAGCCGTCCGCAGCTTCCTAGGTATGGTGACATACTGCGGGCGCTTCATCAAGGACCTGTCAGACCTGACAGGGCCCCTCCGCGACCTCACCAAGTCAAATGCCACCTGGATGTTGGGCCCGGAGCAGCAAGAGTCGTTCGTGAACACCAAAGCAGCCCTGTCGGCTGACACAACTTTGGCCTACTTCAATCCGCAGCAGGAGTCACAGCTGCTAGTTGATGCCAGCCCCACTGGCCTGGGAGCGGTCCTGTCACAACGTCAGACATGTGGAGAATGGGCCCCCGTAGCGTATGCCAGCCGCACGCTGACGCCCACCGAACAGCGCTACTCCCAAATTGAACGGGAGGCGATCGCCATTCTGTGGGGGTGCCGCCATTTCCATATCTATCTCTATGGACATCCTTTCTCAGTCATCACGGACCATAAGCCCCTCATACCCCTTTTCCATGGCTCGTCATCTCGCCCACCACCAAGAATCGAAAAATGGGTGCTGCAGTTGCAAGAGTTCCAATTCAAAGTGGAATACCGGCCCGGCACACGAAACCCTGCAGACTATTTGTCAAGACACGCCAGTCCCGTTACAGACGCGGAAGCCGCTGAAGCAGCAGCCACGGAAGAGTACGTCCGGCTAATCGTCGAACGGTCGAAGCCACGTCCAATGTCTCTAGAGGAAGTAGCGAGGGCCACTAAAGACGATGACTGCCTCCAGATCGCGATCCGTGCCATAGAGTCCGGCGACTGGAAGGCGCTACAAAGCCCGGCATCTTTCCGCACTCAAGACGCCCAAGCTGTCCTTAAGGCCCTATACCAAGTCAAAAACGAACTATCAGTATCTACCGAAGGATGTCTCCTGAGAGGCCCACGCCTCGTGCTGCCCAGCAGCCTCGCCCAGCAAGCCGCATTACTGGCACATGGATCACACCAGGGGATCGTCAAGTCAAAAAACAGACTCCGAAGCAAGTTGTGGTTCCCCGGACTCGACAGAGCAGTCGAGGAAGTGGTCCACAGCTATCCGGTGTGCCTGGTGACAAGCCTACCAAACCCTCCTGCACCGGTGATCACCGAAGATGGACCAACATCCCCATGGGTGCGCGTAAGTGCGGACTTCGGCAGCCTCCCTGGAGGAAAGTACATGCTTGTCGTGGTGGACGATTTCTCTCGCTACCCCGAAGTGGAAATCGTGACATCAACAGCGGCAGCCGAAGTGATCTCAAAGTTCGAAAAGATCATCGCCACCCACGGGATCATGAAGGAAGTCCGCACAGATAATGGGCCCCTCGTTCAATGGCAGCGAGCTCACTGAATACCTGCAGAGCCACAGCATCAAACACAGAAGGGTAACACCAAGGTGGCCGCAGGCCAACGGAGAGGTCGAAAGGCTAATGAGAACTCTGAACAAAACAATTCAAATTGCAGTCGCCGATGGTCACTGTTTGGAGCTAGCCATCTACCAGTTCCTCCGAGAATATCGCCAGACCCCACACTGCACTACAGGAATCGCCCCAAGCCGACTAGCATTTAACCGGGCTATCGCAGACACCATCCCACACCATCCCACGTGGGAGATGGCCCAAAACCCCAGGAACCGGTCAATGGAACAGCGCACTAAGAACAACCAGGAAGCATCCCGTAGACGGAGGGCCGCAGACAGCCCCATTCAAGTCGGCGACGCGGTTCTTGTGAAGGACCGCCACCCCGGTGGGAAGTTCTGCCTGCCGTTCGAGCTAGACCCCTGGAGAGTCACCGAGGTACATGGAACAATGATCACAGCCGTCAGGAATGGAGAAGTAGTCACCAGGAACATTTCGTTTTTTAAACAAGTACCCGAGAGAGGAGAGGCCCCTGAGCCGGATGACTGGCACCTGAGTCCACCGCGCAGACCATCTGAATCAACCGAGACAAATAGCCCGACACACCAAGCAAGCGACATCACCCGGAGCAACGACGAGCCAGCGAGACCGGTCGAGGCCTCCAGCGCCGCCGACGAGAGGCAGAAGAACCACCCCCAGCCACAGCTGAAGGTCGCAGCCAAGAGAGATACAGCTTGCGTCCGCACCCCAAGCCCTCCCAAAGGTACCGAGACTTTGTAGCCCAGTGCTGGCGTTGAGATGACCCAGATGGCTGACCCCGCCGAGAATAAAGTAAGACTGTTACATTTTATACATCCTATGTTCTGGATTGTCAGTAAAGTCAGAGCGCCATAGACTGTGTAACGAACTTTGTCAAGCATAACAGCTAAAATGACCATAGCAGTCCCGCTGATCTGAGAGACTTTTGTATGTTTGTTTTCCTTTCCAGTTTGTTTTATCCCTAGCTAAAGGAGGAATGTAGTGTTGCCGACAGTGGGGCGTACCACTGCAGCACACGCCCCTCCCACTGTTACCATGCATGTTACCCCTGGAGCGTAAGGGGTCTTTGGTTTGGTCCAAGCGTGAGCGTGGACACGCAAGTTGTGTAATAAAAGGCCCAGGGCTCTGGGCGTGGTCAGGTTAGTTTGCCGCCACCAACTGTAGCACACGTGTCCTGTGTCTGGTTTGCCAAGGCCCACACTGGGACACTACAGAGGGGTGAAAGAATGAATAGATACATGCGTACATGGAGGAGAGTTTTCCAGGGAGGGTTAGGCTCACATATTTCACTTTTTGAAACTTTAGTTGTAAGAGGGGCATATTTTAGTTTCCTGGCTACTCCCCTGAGTCAAAGTATAACCTGTTAAACGTGAGCGGAATAATACGATACGAGCCTTGTCTAACTTATGCTAGAAGTATTTTTTAAGTGATGAAAATGATAATATACAAAAAGTGGCACATGCGTACTTTGATCTGAAAGGTTTTGATTGCTCTTAAATAAAACATTGAACGCATCAGTTCAGTGCACACGATAAAAAAGCAATTTAAAAACAAAGAGGGTTGCACGTTGCCTTCCGCAGCTGAACTTTTTTTTCAAACAATAAAATACATCATTTTCATTTCTGCTTCAGACTAATAACTCTTGTAATTAAAATCCCTAAATTGACAATCTATGTTATAATCAGTAGGGGTCAGCATCCTACCATTTTCAAAATATACAAGCCTTCTCCCACTTAAAGAACTGCAGTCAGTGAATACATTATAAGAAATCCATTAGGCCTCGCACGGCCCAAATGTCGAGTCTTTATATAGACATAAAAGATTAACTAACCTCAGCAGTGTTCCTCATTATCACGTCTACTAACTTCTGACTTATTGCTTAATACTCAGCCTGAAGAATATAGAATGCAAACTGTTTCTTGATATAAACTCAGAAAGAGCACATTATCACCTTCACCCTCTATTTTTGAAATGCTCTTAGGTAGTCATGCGCGGCAGTGCCTGGTGAAAGTCATCGAACCCAGCTACTATAAAAAAACAAAGTTCAAGGTGCTCCTTGCTGCATGTTTAATTTGGAGGCAAATGAACAAAATCTTATGTATAATCCCAAAATTGAATTATTACACACCACTGCTTGACAACAAGATCTTACCTGCAATATTTCAAGATACTATAATTTACCGATGGCGTTTGAATGAGATATATATACTAGGTCATTTGTTCCAAAATGGGTCCCTTATGTCCTTTGCTAAACTACAAGAGACATTTGGTTTATCTAGGAACGATTTCTTTAAATACTTACAGATCCGTAGTTTTCTGGAAAAAAAAAATGCTTTATTTACCGATACCATAGAAATAAGTGATATTCTAGAAAACTCCAGGAAGAACAGTCGTATTGGTATTATTTATCAGTTAATGAATAATAGGATGCAGAACGATCTTGATCATCACACCTTGAAATGGGAGAGAAAGATTGGTACGGCAGGGATCGATTTGGGAAAAGTGTTTGAGATGAGTAACAAGATACTAATCAATAGCTCTCTTAAGAGTCAACACTTTATGTCCACCTTAGATCTTTATTACACACCTGCAAAACTGGTAAAATGGAAATCTGTAAAAGGTATTAACTGCAGCCGCTGTGGAACTTTGGCAGCTGACTCAATTCATATGTTTTATAGTTGTTCTAAACTTGCTGTATATATTGAGAAGGTTGAGAAGTTTTTGTCTAATTTGCTAAATGTACGGATTATGCTCCATCCAACTATCATTATTTTTGGTGTCTATTTTCCCTCTCGGAATTTAAGTGCAGATCAAGAACATTTTTTGTTTATGGGAATGTCTATCTATCGAGCTTGTATTACCTCTAGATGGTTGGATGTTGAACCACCAACGTTTGAGTTATGGCTGGGAAAGCTGCTAAATATATACAGAATGGATAAAGCAGTTTATAAATTGAAAGGACTCAAAAAGAAGACTTTTGGTCGGAAGCTATGGCTACCAATTGATAATTGGATTTAAAATGTATAATGGCTGCTTTGTGCAAAGAATTATGTTGGATTTATCATCTTTGTTTTATCCTTGAATGTATTACCTCTGCCAGAAAATAATAAAAAAATATAAAAAAAAACAAAAAACAAAGAGGGTTGCACGTTGCCTTCCGCAGCTGAACTTTTTTTTCAAACAATAAAATACATCTTTTTCATTTCTGCTTCAGACTAATAACTCTTGTAATTAAAATCCCTAAATTGACAATCTATGTTATAATCAGTAGGGGTCAGCATCCTACCATTTTCAAAATATACAAGCCTTCTCCCACTTAAAGAACTGCAGTCAGTGAATACATTATAAGAAATCCATTAGGCCTCGCACGGCCCAAATGTCGAGTCTTTATATAGACATAAAAGATTAACTAACCTCAGCAGTGTTCCTCATTATCACGTCTACTAACTTCTGACTTATTGCTTAATACTCAGCCTGAAGAATATAGAATGCAAACTGTTTCTTGATATAAACTCAGAAAGAGCACATTATCAGAAGTTTTTCAGAACACACCCCAAATATATAAAATAAACAAGCATTGCAATAGGTCTCGTATTTGGGAGAGTTAGAACTATTGGCGTTGTAAATGACAACGGGGCATATTAACAACAACCTCGTTAAAATTATCGCTGTTTTAGCGGCAGGAAACTGCAGCTAAAACGGCGATAATGGGCTTGCTAATATGTGTTATAGAACTCCAATAGAAGCCCAGGATAGATGTGCAGGACATCTAACCTGGGCTTCTATTGGAATTCTATAACGCATATTAGCAAGCCCATTATCACCATTTTAGCGCCAGTTTCCTGCCGCTAAAACAGCAATAATTTTAACGAGATTCTTGCTAATATGCCCCTATGTTTTTAAACTATGTGGTTTGGTTTGGAGTGCAGTGGATGTATGTGGTGTGGAGTGGTATTATGTGGATGAATTGGAATTGTTAGCTGTGGAGTGTGGAGTGTATTTGTTCAGTGGAATTATGTGGCATAGTTAATAGATATGGGTGAGAGCTGCACACTACAGATAGAAAGGAAGATAGAGAGGGATAGGTAGTTTGTGCAGGAAGCGAGCAGAAAGAGTGTGTGAGAAAGAGAGAAAGAAGGGAGAGAAGACCACAGTTGTATAAGGAGAGTGCACCTGTGTACACAGAAGGTACGCTAAGAAGAGGAGAAGAGCGAAGGTTTGAGGAACGGAAACCTTGAAAAGGCATGAGAAAGAAACTGTGCTTAGTATGTGTGAGCAGGCAGTATAGAGAGGAAAAAGGGAGTGATGAGAGGGGGCCGTGGGATTGCGAGATGAGAGCGGATAGTGGTAGTGTGAGGGAGAGATGAGTATCACAAGCTATTTTGCTTTAGGCCAAGCAGAAAACTAGAAGCTTCTCTAGCATGGAACACACCCTGCCTGCAACAGGCGGACATCTAATACACACACCTTAAGTGCTGATAATTACGATGTCTCAGAAACAGATTGGTTGGTCTGCATCCCAATCCCAAACATTATCCAAATTTACAGGAATTCATCTGTGACCTTTGAATGGGAAGCAAGACTTCACAGTCTCGCAGGATGTAACCACCGGTGGGACCTGTTCCGGAACCTATGGCAGCGACAGGAGTGGGCTGGTTCTTTCATTTGAGTGTGGATTACACTACACGATGACTAGCTTTTATAGCAGGTACGACCTGCCCGTCAGAGGTTCAAATAACTGTGGCCAAGGTTAAAAGATGGGTACCAAGTAAGTTGGATAACAAATGTTACACACTTCCTACAGTGCCTTGATATGAGGGCAGTAATAAGCGATACACCAATGCTGCTAATATAAAATTAATTCAAAGGGCATCAACAATAGGGCTGTTCACTAACACTGTGGTAACTCTGTACTCGGCGTGTCCACTAATGGTAAAAGTGTAGTGAGCCTAGCTCCTGAGACTTGGGTAACACTATACTGGGCTATGCCCCTGACACTGTGGTAACACTGTACCGGGGCACTTACCAGGGAGTAGCTCAAGAAACGATTGTAGCTGGATAACACAGCGGCTTCTGCAAGTTGTATACAGAGCCCCATGTGCTACTCACTATTTCCACACCGTTAGCATTGGCTTCGCCCACGTGAACGCATCCAAAGCCTCCTCTAAACGAATCTTTAAGTATTTAAAGACCTGCTTTGCTGGTACATTTATTAAACAGCTCTATTTCGAAGTGCAGGTATTGTGTCTACATTGCAGCCATACAGTCTCTCCAAAGCCATAAGTTATTGCAGTGGTTTGGACCTGATACGGGGGTATGTGCGTAGTTTGCAAGATACTGCTTCAAATGCATGACTAGTAAATTCATACTTCAAAGGTTGACATACTGTGATCACTGTGGGCGGGGTATTTTGGTTGGATAGGAAGCATGATTATCATTGTTCAAGAACCTACTGGGTTTCAGAGATGAAACAAGACGACAGCTACTCCTGAAGTATTCCTTCTTCACTGTAGGCCACAGGTAGAGCAATAGTTGCATAATGGCATGGGGTAAGGAAGAAATACTGAAGAAATACGCTACGACTGACAATGTGAATCGTTTGGTCACAGTGGTGGAGATGGAGCTGTTGAGGTTGCCGGGGATAACAAGAATAATGTTTTGTTTTAGGCTGAAGACTTTCTTTGTGAAGATAGTATTGAGGTATTCACAAAGGACCAGAGAGGGAGGATGAGGTATTTAATAATGGAGTGCGAATTGACTAAGGTATACAGGGTCCTGATTAATTATTTAAGGATGAGACACGAGCAGTGCATTCTATTTTTGGTCTGTTTTTTTCTGTCTTGTAAAGAGCTTGATAAAAAGAACATGTTATGGGTTTTAGGGCATTGTATTTTGGAGAGGTCTTTTCATATTCTAATCTTCAGAGGGATGCAGGGCTGGATAATCTAAAAGTCTGTCTCTGGTGTTGGCCATATTTTGGCAGGAACCTCTGAGGTGGAGGTGGTTCACAAAAAAGTAGAATAGAAGTTGTGGGAGTGGAGCATTTAAGAATTTTTGCAGGTGACAAGTTAACATGCAAGATAAAACATATGGTTAGATCTGTAAAGGTGCCCGGTCACCTGAAGAGTGTAAAGTAGTTGACAGTATTTAGAGGCATTATTTACTCATTACATCTGCCAGCGGGTCCATTTTGCATTGCCATGGCATGTAGGAGTCATGATCTCCATTCTGCTAGGTGTTTGGCCAGCAGGAGCGTTTTGGTTTTTGAAGACTAGAAAAGATTTGGCCAACTTAATTTAAGTGGTTAAGCCATTAAAGTTTTGTGTGCACTTTCTAGGACCGAGTGATGAAGAGTGGGCTTTTTAGTGAACTAAGGTGTTTTCAGTCTGAGAAAAGACTTGGATCCAAGAATTGTTTTGCCACGAATATGAATTATTTGAGTTACTTTGGATTTGCTTAGTTATAGGGCTTTTAAGATGATAACACATTTTTGTATTTGTATAAACATCTAGCTGCGATTTAGTCGTGGGGTGATGTGCTCATTCTTTGTGGGTTTCAATATCTGTCTGGTTTCTTCTTGTGGTATAGCTTCTGTTCAGCAAGGTGTGACATACTGGGAAACCAATAAGTAGTGTTCTAGACATACTATGACTAATCCTTGCCTGGATAATGACAGGCGGTACAGTGCTAGAATATTGAAGTATACATATCGATGTACAGAAATATCGAGGTAAAAATATTGTGGGATAGAAACATCGGTGTAAATGGTGGGAAGGGTGGGAAGTAATGTATTTTTTATTGATGAATTATTAATTATGTGTTAATTCATCTGTATTAATTAATTAGTAATTATTAATTGTTATTGTGTAATTAATTTTAGGTGTGTGTTGGTGATATTATAGTGTTAAACAATGTGTAATTAATGAATGTTTATTATTTTATTTTTTTCAGTAATAATAGTATATTTTAATTTAAATATTATTTATGTTAATAATGAAAATTAAATTTAATAAAAATGTAGATTTTTTTTTATTGGTGTGGTATCCAGCACCTTCCCTACTGTTGCACTCACTGGAGTGGGAAGAATAATTTTTACCCCTCTGCTAATCAACACTTTCCCTACTGTTGCACTCACTGAAGTGGGAATAGTAGTATTTACCCCACCACTATCCAACACTTTTCCTATTGTTGCACTCACTGGAGTGGGGATAGTATTTTTTACCCCTCTGCTATCCAACACTTCCCCTGCTGTTGCACTCACTGGAGTGGGAATAGTAATTTTTACCCCTCCACTATCCAACACTTTCCCTGCTGCTGCACGCACTGGAGTGCGAATAGTAATTTTCCCCCCTCCGCTATCCAACACTTTCCCTACTGTTGCACTCACTGGGTTGGGAATAGTACTTTTTACCCTCCCTCCCGCTATCCAGCACTTTCCCTGCTGTTTAATTTTTACCCCTTTGCTATCCAACATTTTCCCTGCTATTGTAATTATTGTGTTGTGAAATGTACGTTTTTTTATTTATTTTTTATAGTTTAATGTGTTAATTAATTATAGGATTTTTTGTTTTATTTTAAATTATTGATATATGTATATATTTTCTTTTGATATAATTAAAAAAGTGTATAAATTAAATTAAGATAATAGTTAATAAAATGTATTAAGGTAAATATATGTATGTGTACACATTTTTGTGTTTGTATTTTCTTTAATTAAGTTTATTTGTTATATTTATTTAAAATATATATCAAATGTAATTTATTTTGTTAAAAATATTGTTATTATTTCATATATTTTGTTTAAATTGTATATATTTTTTAAGTCAATATTTTTTACATCTATATTTTTTACTCAATATTTTTGATTCAATATTATTGTACTTACCTGTTTAAGTATGGGTAGTCGATATTTTTGTATTCAATATTTTTACAACGATATTTTTGTAAACTATATTTTTTACATCGATATTTAAACATGGAACCTGACAGGCAGCCTTATATATTGATTCAAAAGTGTATGAGAGGCAATATATATACAAGGTAAACCCTAAGTATGTACGGGAGAGAAAAATGGAATTCCACATTGTTGTTATATGATCTTAACGTGTCTTTTATTAAAGATGCACTCAATTTTTGTATGAAGAAAGCCAACACATTTCGCCCAGATATGGGCTTCATCGGGGCGATAGTATAGAGTAGTCAGTTCGCCAGGTAAGTTAAACCAGATCCAAATTCAAATAAAGTCTGCATCGGGGCCTTAGACATAAAAGGAATTAACCTTTCAAATTAGAAGCAAAAATAATGTGAGTATCCGACCAAACAGTAATCGGTCGCGTCGTAATCAGGCGGTTGGAACCGCCAACCGGAGGTCGGTCCGTCAGTCCCAAGTCGTGTCGGTCAGAGGCAACTCTGACCAACATCATAATAAGCCCCAAAGTCTTTCAAGTCTGTCTCAGTTTTAAGGTTTGGCTTCCAGTATTAATACAAAAGCAAACTGGGTTCCATTTTGGTTGACCATGGTTCAGCATTGCATAAGACAGGGGAACGATGGCTTCCCCCAGGACAGTGATCATGAATTGCCTGCATTCCTGTAGCTGGAGGGTGGAGACACAGACACTGAAGTAAAGGGTTTCCCTTACAAATTCAATGAAGGCCTTAGACTTGTTAGCAAAAAGCTTCTAGTTAGTTCTTCCTAACAACTGCCATTTGCTGAATGGTATGGTAGTACTGTAATTTGATGTACAAGGAGAGAAAGTTTCTCGGCCAAGCCTGCTCTTTTGTATTTCCTCAATTGTTGCTTCAAGAAGGTTGATGGCAACCAGGTGCAGAGATCCGATAATTAAATTGTGCCCATGTTGTGGGTACACCTGTGTGGAGCCATCCCCAGTTTTACTTGCTTTGAGAAGCCTGACCGGTTGCACAACAAAATGTTTCTCTAATGGGCATGCTGTTAGGCTCATTGCGGTACAAAAGGGGGTGGTGATGGACGGAGCATCTGAATCAATCAAACACTCACACCCAGGCAAAAGATCTGGGTTTAATCCATCACCGTTCTTTAGCCCACTCTGCCACCCCAGTTCAGACATGGCTATATGCAAATCAGTCTGACCCTGTGCCTCATGGGAACAGTCCAGCCCGAACTGCCAAGCCATGTCTTCCCTTGACCGGAAACAAGCTTCCGAGGACCAGTTTCTGGCATTCCAGCCGTCTTCAGCCCAGCTTGCTTGAATCCAGTGGCAAAGTGAGCAAGGGACTCACGTAAGAGCATACCCTGCCACACTTATGGTGGCCAAAAGCGGTACAAAAGGAAGTGGTGATGGACGAAGCATCTGAATCAATCAAACACTCACACCCAGTCAAAAGATCTGGGTTTAATCCATCACCGTTCTTTAGCCCACTCTGCCACCCCAGTTCAGACATGGCTATATGCAAATCAGTCTGACCCTGTGCCTCATGGGAACAGTCCAGCCCTAACTGCCAAGCCATGTCTTCCCTGGACCAGAAACTAGCTTCCGAGGACCGGTTTCTGGCATTCCAGCCGTCTTCAGCCCGGCTTGCTTGAATCCAGTGGCAAAGTGAGCAAGGGACTCACGTCTGAGCATACCCTGCCACACTCATGGCGGCCAGGGTGGGGGGTAGTAATGTATGGATTACGGAGCTTCCCAGGTAAGGAAACATTTAAATAAATAAAACAAATTTCGTTGAGTGCACTGCATCCCCAAATGCGATGCAGTGCGCGCAACGAAATTCGTTTTTTTAATGTAAATGTTTACTTACCTGTAATCCATACATTACTACCCCCCACCCTGACCCGTCCCCCCTCCCCCAGGCCACCGCCCTGCAGGTACTCCCACTGCCAGCCGCGGCTGCCTGGCAGGCTTCAAAGCCCTCACTTACTTTTTAATTAGTTGCAGCTTTATGAGCTACGAAAATGGGCCAAAAGCGTTAGAGCACTTTACATGTAACAAAGATTCAAATGGGTAGTAACATTGCAAAAATGTATATTCAAAGCTGTTTTAGAAGATAATAAAAACAAACATGCTGCAACAAAGTAGGTGACAGGATAAGCACAACTGCCACGACCCCAGAATTGGCAAACACACAGGCATACACCTGAATCTGCAATTTCTAAACACACTCTCATACACAGAATCAGCAGGTGCCCATCCACTTCCACTTACCTGCTCAGTGATGAGAGGTGATGTGATGGTGGCTGTTCACAGCAGGTCACCGAAGCACTGGTCGGTTTCATGCTCTAGTCTGTGGAGGCCACGCAGGCGGGTGACGGTGTCTACAGTTCCATTTGGCATGCCAATTCTGCTGCCCAGGTGCTCCCCGTAATGCTGCCCCGGCCAGGCTCACTCAGTACAGCAATTAGGGTGCAGGTAGTGTTTATACAGAAGCAGTGCAGAGCAGCACATGTACACCAAGGTCTTAGAGTGACTGTAGTTGGTGGTGGGCCCAGGTCATGAGCACTTAAAGGCATTATTATAGCCAGCTTCAGCTGGTTTCAGTTCAGTGACATCTGATTAAAAACAGTATGCTACGCACGTTTATTTCACTCCACAACATCGCATAAAGTTCGTTCTGAACTTTCCCAGCCTGCCTTCCCTCCAGCTCAGCCATCAGCCTCCCCATCGACCATGATTATTCAATATAATTTGGAAATGACAATGCTCCTCTGTGAAAGGCAGGCATGCACTACTGACATCACTAACGTGATGCAGTCATCAGGCCTGAACCTGGGTTGCTCAGACTCTAAGGACATACCAGGCAGACATATGAACCGAAGGGGAACAGGTACATTCATTTTTAATAATTCCTGGCCCCACTGCCCAGGGCCGGAAAATTCAACAGACCAGGCCCTGTGAAATAAGTGCTGGTGCTGAGCACAGGAAACCACATTGTCTGTTTTCCCAAAGTTTGTCAGCGGAAGAACATTTGGAGAATAAACCCAAAAATACCAGCAGAAAAAACTAAATATGGTGGATGGATTTTAGCTAGACTGATAGAGGGTGCACCTCCTCTATCCCAGACACTTTGCATCCCTTCCTCCATGTTCTACATGAGGCCCAGTGTCAGATATAATGTCTTACATTTGGAAAAAGCATTAGTATTTACTCTAGTTGATGCATCTTGACCACTTAAGATAAGGGCCTCCCAAAAATTTTTAGGGGGCCTGAGAGAGCGCCATGACAGATTAAATTTTGTAGGGGTGCATCATATGCATGAGTAGTCAGCACCCGCATATTTAGGGGATTCATTAACGAAGTTAAAATGTAACATTAGGATAAGAATTAGAGTGCTAGATAGAATGGTGTTCATTAATTGCTAACAATGTAGTGTCTTAAAGAAATCATGATGCTGTTTAACATAGAAATGTAATCACATGTGAAGTTCGCATTAATAGAAGTGTGCTTTTTGAATTAGAGATGTGCCTTTAGATGATTGAAATAACACTGGCTAGGCAAATGTATTTTCGTATTAGAATGATGCTTTAAATGATGAAATTGTAATGCTTACGTTATATTGTTAGTGCATTTAAACGTGCAGAGGCCTAGTATTTGGTGAAGTCGTGGAAGCCTAGCTGATTTTCTTATTTAGCAATAGTTGGAGAAAATGATTCTTTTGGGAAAGGCTGCCTTCAGCGAATGTTGAATTGCAACTTCGAGTACGTTTGGAGCTGTTCTCATGCGCTTCTTTTTGCAGGTGTAAGGTCAAGTAGCTCATTAGGTAGAAAGGCCCATTGTGTAGTGAGTTAGGATGGTAGGCACAAGAGCGGAGGAGCCGCCAAGGAATTCGGGAGTGCAACATTTAGCGGAGAAGTTGTCTGGGACCCAAGGACATTTCGACGGACGTTGGTGGAGAGGTGCCATGCTGGAAAAATCCGGACCAGCACCTGCCAGAGGGGCGTACCTGAAGGCGTGTCGACTGTATTTGGGATTTTGTATTAGGGACAGCACCCGAGGGTGGAGACTTAGAGTTGGACTTAGACAGCCTGAGAGTAGGTCAGGAGAGAGAGAGAGGGCCTTAAGGACGAGTGGTATGCAAGCAGATGGAGAACTTGAGACAGAATAAGAGGTAGTAAGGAGCATCTTAGAACAAGCTCGAGAAAGTGAGTGTACTTCTTTAGAAGTCATCACTGCTGACACCTTTTGTTGGGTTGGGAGATGCTAAGTAGGGATGTCACTTTAGCTTTAGGGTAGGGAAAGACTAACCTTATTTTCCTTTCTGTAACTGCATTCCAAAGCTCAGGCGATAGCTATCCTTACTAGCCTGATGGTTCTGGAATTAGTCTTAATATTAATCCTGAGTCGTCTAAGACTTTTCCGTAGGATTATGTTTGTATTAGTGCCAGTCTATCTTCTGAACCTTTTATTGAGATGTCTGTATATCCAATTGTTCTTGGTTTTGTAATGAATCTTTAAACTTTATTCGGTAGTTGGTGGTTCTTTGAGTTTAGTTCTTTGGGATTGTTATTCAGTTATTGTTTTATGAATAGGTTTCTTCTTTACGCTCCATGACAGGTAAAAAGGTCCAGTCGACCTGCTCTGGGATTCAAGGAAATGGTAGGTAAAATTTAGATGAGAATCCCAGCTTCTCCAGGCCCAAGAATAGTGCATCCGGAGTGCCCTGCCACTGAGGTGTGAGCAAGACATGTGCCCAAGCATAAGGCTGCAGGGCTTGCAGCATGAAGGATGGTCAAGCAATAATTGATCACTTTAAATGTGGGCTTGTGAAAGTACTTTTAATTCAGCGTGTCATGCTTTATTGCAAAGTACGAAGAGAGAGAATGGATCAAACTATTGTGCTTCAGCTTGCATGAGCAAACTGGCAGCACAATTACTGCCTGCCAGAATGTGAAAGCCTAATCTAGGAAAATGCTTATTAAATGTTGCCGCACAAAAGAGAGTCTCACTCCTCAGGGAAAGTTTTCCTTTGGCTTCCTATTTTTATGTCTTTATGCACTCTATATTTACATTGCATGAGATATAGTTTCTGGATTAGTGACATGCGAAAAAGGCTATATTTTCAAACTTTACAAAATGTATGGGGTCTTTGTAAAGCAACATGTGTGTGAAATATCAATAAAATTAAATTATGGTTTTTAGAAAAATACACATTTGAGGACTGTATGTAAGCCTATATACCACATTTATGCAACATTGTATAGTTAGAATATTCATATGCATTAATGGTGGAAAACTATGCACAATTAGCTGAAATGGGGTGAATTAAGATTCAATGTTAGTCAAATAATTTCATGGGATACATCAGTAATAACAGTTTCAAAATGGTAATACATTTGGTGACACTGAACCTTCACTGGATTGTAAAACCGTGTGGAAATAAGCTAAACATGGGGGGGACATATTATCAACAAATAGCGATATTTATCGCCTAGTAGGGTTAGAGCCAATTTTTCTATCGCCGCTCATCACCGGATTTTATCGCTGAGATAAGGTGCTATTAGCAACGTTCATCTCAAAAGCAATAACATTTCCGGCGATAGCGGCGATATCTGTGAATATCATTGAGAATACAGCGATATTCGCGCATTATCGCTAGCAGGGTCTTAGCCATTATATCCACCTCCCATTGGATATAATGGCTAAGAACTGGTCTGAGCAGGCGTTAGTTTTGGAGATATTCGCGCTTAGCGTGATTATGTCCATCGCTACGCCTGTGTTGGTAATAGGCAATAGTGATGTTAGTGACTGCTTTCAGTCGCTAACAGGTTGGGTACGCCCACTTTGCATGTCCTTAGCGATAAATATCGCTGACATGCAAAGCGGGCCCCAAACCACTTGCTATCGCCTACAAGCTGTCGCTAACTGCTGTTAGCGACAGCTTGCTAATAGGGCGATAGA
Source organism: Lissotriton vulgaris (assembly GCF_964263255.1). NCBI lineage: Eukaryota > Metazoa > Chordata > Amphibia > Caudata > Salamandridae > Lissotriton > Lissotriton vulgaris. The sequence goes on along the minus strand of NC_141689.1, from coordinate 711,708,574 downwards.
ATTATCGCCGCTTAGCGGACGAAAACGGACGCTAAAGCGGCGATAATTTCCTATCGCCCCCCTTGATAATATGCCCCGTGGTTCCTGGAAATACAGTAGAACATTCCTGTTGTTTTCTACACATTGTTCACATTGTAGAAGAATACTTCACAAGCAAGTAGTATATTTGGTAACTTATAGTGTGGAGAGCATGTTTGAAAAACTGCACATGTCATCAGACTCATAAAAGAAACCAATTAAACGTTATAAACATGATATATTTGCCCTGCCCTCGCAACCTTGCCCCACCTATCATAGGCCGGTCTTACCTGCCATGCCATTCACTGGCTGTGACAAAGTCTCCATTCTGAAACTTTTTCACCTTCTCTGACAGAGTTTCAGGGCTGAATCTCTTGTAGTACACGTCCACCAGGTAGGCAAAGCAGTATCAACAAAATTACTGCGGATATCTACCTACTTCATGCATGCATTTCTTTATTTTTAGATTGGCTACAGCTAGAGTAGTTTGATCTGAACTACAAATGTCTACAATTAACCTATAGCATCAACAAACCAATTGATCTGCTGTGAGGTAAAGGTCACAACACGTGAATAATCCCCTTTGAGCATTGTCGAAAATTAAGACTTGGGTGAAAATTCAACAGAATGTTCTTTAGTGTATTACTGAAAAACACCTCCGTTCTAGAATTTCCCTACACATACATAACATGCTTGCTACTAGCAGATAACCGGATTAGTATGTCCCTCACTTAGGAAAGCTCTGGAAGGCTTCCATGTCAAATGGGCCCAATGGGAAAATTTCCCTAAAAGTAAATGTGGAAAAGGAACAACCACGAGTTGGGATTGCTGCCCTGAATTTGATGGATCTCTCAGCAGCATTCAGCACAGTTAATCATGGCCTGCTTATAGACCATCTTTGCTCAGTAGATATCTGGGGTAGGGCACTTCAGCTTCTGAAATCCTTCTTCTCTGACCAGCAGCAGTTTGCCGCCCTGGATTTGTTTACTTCTCCATCTTTTTTTCTGCCATTTGGCGTCTTGCAGGGCTCTTTATTGAGCCCTTCCCTCTTCAATCTTTAAGTGACCCCCATGGGTGATTTGATTACATCTTTTGGCTTTGCAGTGGGGTCCTACACATACAATACTCAGATTATGGCGTCAGTGGCCAGTAATCTGAATGACACCGTTTCCAGATTCCATGATTGCATGCTTCAGATTGGGAACTGGATGTCCTGTAACTATCTCAAATTGAACTTGTGTAAAACCGAGGTGCTACTGTTTTACAGGAATACATCTTTTTGGTCTAATGAATGGTGGCCAAATGACTTTGGAGTGCCTCTCTCTCCCATCTACAAGGCCAAGTATTTAGGGGTGCTCTTTGATAGCAATCTTTCTTTTGATGAGCATAGCAATGCTATTAATTATTTGTCTTTTATCATGCTTAAGACACTAAGTAAAATTCTTCCATTCAAATCTCATGCGATCTACGGAAACATGTAGTCTCCAGTCTGATTATTTCCAATATTGATTATTGCAACCCCTTGTTTACCAACATCCAGAAAAGATGCATACAAAAACTGCAAGTTGTTCAGAATGCTGCTGCACGAGCACTCCCGGGAATTTCTCAGTTCCAATCTGTTTTTCAGGGCTTCTTGTAACTCCATTGACTTCGCAAGAAAAAAATGTATAGACTTCAAGGCCCTCTGCATTGCCTTCAAGGCGATGCATGGGGTGAGGCCCAACTTTAAACAACACTTCCAATGGAGCACCCTCACTAGATAACTTAGATCATCGTCAGCCTGAAATTTAGCAGTACCCACATTTAAAAGATCTAACTGAGGGGGCAGGAGCTTCATAACCTGTACTGCTAAGCTTTGGAATTCGATGCCCTCTAATCTTAAGAAAGAAACTGAACTGTTTCTTTTCCAAAAGCTCTTAAAACATGGCTTTTTAACAGTTGAACCTCTGTTTTCTTTCTCATCTCTATTTGTCTGCTTATGCAGTGATCAGTATCCCAGAGCTATAGCGCCTAGACACCCCAGGATAGTAGAGCACTCAATAAATTTTATTTTCATTTCATAGCCTTCCACAAATTAAAATAAAAGTAATCAAATTTGCATCAATTGTACAGCAATAGAGAATACCCATACATGTACCTCAAGTGGCTAATTCATAATATGTTTTAGTGAGTACTTACTTTTTATTCATGTTTTAAGTGTAAATTACTGGTGCATTTGCAGGCATCACAATTCTAGGACTATATGTGGTTAGATATGTCTTATTCCAGGTATAGATGTTACTTACTCACGAATTTCCAGGACTGAGAAATGCTTGCTCACTGAAAAAAGGCTATGTGAATTGGACCCATCAGTAAGCATACCTTAATCCTAATCGGGCAGGCGGCGGTCATCCGCCCGCGGTCACAAACCAGTAAACCACGGTCCCATTAGCATGGCGGTGACGACTGTGATGGTGCGATTTTGCGACCGCCACTTTTCTGCTGGTAGCAGTCCGCACGCTTGCCTGGCGGTCGGAGCTGGACCGCTAAAATGGGCCCGGTGCTCCGCTGGCATGATTATGATGCCGGCGTTAGCCAGACGTCCCATGGCTGTGGAACCACCATGGAAAGGCATGCGGAGAATGTCTCTGAGGGCCATTGCGGGCCTCCAATGTGTTTGGAGGGGTGTGGGTGCCACGGGTGGGTACCCATGGAACCCCCTATATGTTCCTGTTCTAGGTGGCAGGCCCTGTGCAGGGCCTTCCACGCAGTGCAGGGATATGTAGGACATGCTTTTTGGGGCATCGCGGTGGTGCTGCTGGCAGCAGCAACCGACGCAATGTTAAATGCCGCGATCTGACCGCAGTGGTCGTATTTCGACTGCAGAGCATACTAATTGGACCAGCGGTTATGCCGTGGTCCTAGTGGGCGGTGTTTTCCCACTACAATGGTGGTCGGAGTGATTTTCCAATCGCCATCCTAATAGACCCCTATGTGTTTTAAACTGGCTTTAAATTTCTACAAGCAAATGTACTGTATGTAGTCCATGCTTTGAAAACCATCAGACATGTACAACCTATCTTATTTCTGTCAATTGTGTCACCTGAGACACAGGGCCGGGGAAGAGCAGTGATGCACAACAACACAGACTAAAACAAAACACGTGTAGAATCCCCTCTCATAAAGTTCAGGAAAAATAAAGTAAGTCTGCAGAGAGACACCTCAAATAGTGTTTGCCCAGTAGAACTAGCAAATTCTCTCCTCTTCCTTTGTGTTAAAGTGACAATTAAATGTTTCAATCTGAATAAAAGTGACATAAACTCATCACAACACAGGGCTTACAACGAAAAAAGAAACAGCAAAAAAGCCATGAGTACTATAGGGCAACACAGAGAGGCGATGTGACCATGAGCAGTGAAGGCCTGATATCGTTTTCTCATCTCATGAGTAGGCCAGACCCCAAAAATGTAAGCAATCCAAGGAAAACCACTACTTGACCCTCTAGAAAGGTATCTAGAGATGCATACCAAACTGGAAAACCAAAGATTCCTGCACGGGAACAGCAGCTCAGCAAACATAATGCCTCACATCAGCCTTGTATAACCAAAGACTGACACTTATCAAAGCCAAATGTAGGGCCCACAAACCAAAGACTGAAACAGGTCAATACAAACAGGCACCCAGAGTGAAATAGAAACTGAAAATGGGAGATTTTTTCTCCTAAATTGTCCAATATACACAAATGTCAGTGAAACAGGTTTTCTGTCCTGCATTCATGTTTATATGCATACCTAAGTCATGAATCTCAAATGTGGGGTGAAAAAAGAGTGCTCCTTTGGCATGCACCTGTGGGAACACTGAACTTGTTATATCAATAAAGTGCACTTGAATTTCTAATCTGCAGAGAGAAAAGGTTAGAGGAATAATACACTCACCATTGCTGATATGTTTCAACAATGTAGTTCCATGGGATGGTGAGAGCCTTTAGCCTTTATCATAACAAATTTTTCAAACACGCATAATCATACCACAGACAGTGACAGTGTTTCTCACAGCTGTTGGCTGCACATTGGACAATTGCACTGCACCTACGGTGCCCAATTTACAAATATTTTCCTGTGAGTTGTGGTATCTTGCTCTGGTCATGATTGTGTATTTCTCCTGGATTTCCAGGCTTGATGCACTTTCTTGTGAGTAGAAGTGTCTTAATTCAGACTTGGGTCCGTTTAGGTCCATTGGTCGGCGTCCTTCAGATGCGTTGTCATTGACTGGTCAGATTCCTTTCCACCCAACCCATTTTGATGGGGTCGGTCGTATGGGAATCCGAATCGGTTTTCGGAATGTCCTCCGACGGCTTCGTAGAGCTTGTCCCCCATTCGAAAAGTCATCAGTAATCCCTCGGCTGGCTCTTTCTGGCAAAGGGATTACGATGGCATATTCCAAAAGCCTTATGTGTGCTGGCCTTTCTGATACAGAAAGGCTTTGGGAATCTGTCTTTGGCCAGTAGGGCCTTCATGTTGATCCCTGCACCCAGTGACAGGCACCTTGAGGTGCCTGCCACCAGGTGCAGGGATGAACTGCAACCCTGCTCTTTACAATGAGAGCACGCTTTCTGTTTGAATGCATGCTGCCATTGTAAAGTATAGGATTGCGACTGAACAGGGTTCAGGCGCATCCTACTTGCTAGGCTGGAACCTGACGACAGGAGGTCTTTTGGTACCAGTTCCCAACCAATGTCAGACAAACTCCAGTCCGTCCGACATCAGAATTGGCCCCTAAGATGTGACTTACTGATGAACATCCAGGAATGAAATAGGCTTACTCTTGATAAAAGGTTTTGTGACTTTGGATTACAAGAAAGCATTTCATACTCCTGGAAATTCATGACTTAGTCACACCTAAGCCTGCAGGAAGATGCAATTCATTACTGAAAAGGCCTTGTGAGCCAGTTGGTAGTTAGGTAGCCATTGAAGTGAAATCTTAGATACCCAAAGTTTCAACCTGACTTTATGTTTTGAATCAGTAGTCAAACCATCTGTTATTAAGGTAACCTTATGTACAATAAATTCCCAGAGTGAACATAGTGGAGATACTCTTCCATATCATCATAAATATATACTCCACAGGACCGAGAGGAAGAATTTCTCCTAAGTAGTATGCAAAGGTAGACATTACCCGTTTGAACTGGTGGACAACGGATAGTTTGCTGTTGATTGAGAAATCCAAATTCTTAACCATGCCCACAAGCATTTGGAAACTGCTCGAAGAAACTGGGCAGCAGTTTTGAGTCCTGAAGGTTTATCCTTTATCAAGTTTGAGCACGGATCGCACATACATTCAATGTTTCTCAATAAATTCAACAACAGCTGACAATCAGTTGTGAAAGAGCATGTTGGCCTCCTCTTTGTTCATATCCATAAGCACAAGAATTTCTGTGTTATCAAATATTAGTAGATATTTTAGCCTAAGGAAAGTATAGATATATAAATAGGATCATAAAGAGTTTGAAAAGTGTGGGGCTGATTGTAGAACCACGAGGAACTCAGCATATTACAAGTTGGAAGACAATGTATAAGGAGGTAAGATGAGAAATATGTATTGCATTTCACTTCAAGATAAGTTTGAATGTAATCATGATGCCAATATCAACTGTAACAAGAAGACATAATTAACTTTAAATTTTCTGACAGACTTACAAAATGTAGGTGATTATCCCCACAGACCACATGTCCACTTCAGGCCCATAAGCACATCCCCGTAAGATTTCAGGTGCTGCAAAGGTTAAAATAAAACAATTTTAAGGGTTAAACGATTGATGTTAAAAAACATTAGCACAGTCATTCATAGTCTTTTAAATCAATTTTGTATTAGTATTATGAAGAGAGAATTAAGAGTGAAAAATAATACCACCTGTTAGACCTGGCATCCTTAAGGTAGCCTTCCCCCAAACATTTGCTTGATTACCTCCACTTTGTTCTGTATCTTTTTATTGGCCTAAGGGCTCTGAGCATTTTACCACTGCTGACCAGTGCTAAAATGCATGGTGATATTGGTATATATCTGCTTGGCATATTTAGTTCACTTATAAGTCCTTTGTTAAGTGGTATACCGTATACCCAGGTCCTGTAATCTAAATGCTACCAGTGGGCATGCAGCTATGATTGTGGCAACCACACAAGTAGCCTTTCAAACATGTTTCAGGGCTGCCTTTGCAAGGAATGTGTGCACAGTTTACTGCCACTTCGCATTGGCATTTAAAACCACTTGACAAGCCTTAAACCCCCCTAGTATTATACATAGGTCAATTCTAAGGTAGGCCCAAGGTAGCCCTATGGGCAGGGTGCTATGTAACTGAAAGGTAGGACATGTACCTCTAAGTTTTACATGTCCTTGTAATGACAAACAGCTAAATCCATTTGTCACTATTGTGAGGTCTACTTCTTTCATAGGCTAGCATTGAGAATTCCTTAAAACTCTTTTAAGCTGTAATAACTGATTAGAAAGGAGTAGTTAAATCATGTTTCATATCTTTGAAATGGTAATGAAGAATCCTCTTTATTGGTAACGTAGGATTTGACATTACTATTTTAGAAATGCCATTCTTAGAAAGTGTATCTGGGAAAAACAATGGATCTTGTGGACAATACGAAAATACTCGATAATAACCATGCACAGTGGCAAATAATACTAGAAAAGGATGTTGAAAGAGAGAAACTCATACAGAATGCAGTCAGGAAACCAAATACTGTTAGCACAAAATCATATCTGTATTTGAAAAAGATCTTTAAACATAAATGTCCCACTCCAGTCTGTGCAACAGTAGGGAAAGTGTGGGACAGCGGAGGGGTAAAAATTACTATTCCCACTCCAGTAGCGAAAGTGTTGGGTAGTGGAGAAGTAAAAATAACTATTCCCACTCCAATGAGTAAAACAGTAGGGAAAATGTTGGATGGCTGAGGGGTAAAAATTACAATTTCCACTCCAGTGAGTGCAACAGTAGGGAAAGTGTTGGATAGCGGAGGGATAAAATATACTTTTTCTACTCCAGTCAGTGCCACAGTAGGGAAAAAGTTGGATTGCGGGAGGGCAACAATTAATATTAATATCCCCACTCCAGTCAGTTCAATATTAAAAACAAACAAAATATTAACAGCAAATCTTTTTTTTTAAACAAAGTAAATAAAAAATATATACATATGTAAAAAATATCAATACAAATATATTCAATATTAAAAATAAAAATATAATTTTGAATACATAGGACAATACTTACAAATATTATATAAAATAAGCAAAAAATGATTATTTTTCATTAGAAAATATTTAGAAACAAAAAAATTAATTACATACATTTTATTTCTTTATTTCCTACACTATAACATGACACAATTCACAACCCACATCTAAATTAAAAAAAATATTTCCATAATTAACAGAATTAATTACCAACGTATTGATTAAAAAAGAAATTAAAACTCATACAAATTAATTTACTTCCCACACTTTACTACTTTAATCCCCACATCCCACAACAAAATTTAAATTGTAATTTTTTACTTAATGTAACTTTTTTCAATTAAAAAACTAATAGTATTAAATGATTAATTAAAAAGTAAGTAACATTAAAGTACTCCCCACCCTTTACCCCATTAAAAGTAAAACACACACACAAAAATATACAATTACCCTAATTAAGTATCAATTAATTAATTTATATTAATTAACAACCAATTTATAATTAATTAATAATAAACTAATTCCTACAAGTAACACTATAAAATCTTAATTAAATGAAAATGAATAAATTAAAAAATATAAATGTATTATAATTAAATGACTTCCTTTGCTATTCCCCTATAAACCCACCACCCGCTACGGAACTAAAAAACACAAAATTTCATAAAAATAAAATTGATAACTACTAAACATTTAATACATTTATCAAAAAACAAACAATTCTACAAAATAAATACATCACATACATTTGAAATATATATTAAAATACATAACACTAATTAAAAAAATCGATATTTTAAACAAATGTATTTTTCCAAACGATATTAATGACTTCTATATTTTTAAATTCGAAATTACTTACCTGCAAATCGATATTCTTGACAACGATATTCTTGCTGTTGATGTTTCTGTTTAGAAGCATCGTCACGCGGACAATGAATATTTTTTTTTATTTGTTGATTAATTAAAATCATTACAAACAAGAATAGATAAAAGCAACCTACATAAACAAGCATATACTAGGCACAGAATTATAATCATATTAAGATAATCATCTAAAATTGCATTAATGCAGTCAATTCCATAATAATGTTTAAGCGTTTACACACTATTAAAATACAGGTATTAACTAGAGTACAATATATTAGCAGCAATCACTGTTATAGCAGCATTTAACTTAAAGTGACAGTGTTATCAGTAGAAAATACTAGTATAATAAATTTTTTGCTGTTTTCTATTTGCTAGCTATAGTAAAGTGCAATATGCATAACTATAGTAAAATAAACTAATAGACCCTTCAACTGGCATACATTTTGTTTTAAACAATTCCTAAAATAAGTTTCTTTTTTTTTTTACTTTGGATCACAATAAACAGTTATTTACTTGTTCTTCGTCTTTGAGTTTCTTCTCAACAATAATAATGAACTTAACAAAGTGGTAGGTAACTTTGATATTGGCCCCACTCAAACAGGTAATAATTGCTTGCCTGCATGTTCTAATTCCTAATTCATTAAAAATTGGTTTTAGGATCAACTTCCGAGCCTCTGCCAAAGCTGGACATAAGGTTACGATGTGTGTTAGTGTTTCCTCCCTTTGACTACAAAGCCTGTTGATGTTTCCACTCCACGATATTTCCAACTTGATATTCATGTACTTTGAATTTTTTGGCCTTGATATTCTGTCTCATTATCAAAAAAAAGGTACTGTACTCAGATGGGGCCGACGACGGCTGAAATGCTGACATTCAAGCCAGCCGGGCCGACGACGGCTGAAATGCCAGAAACCGGTCCCCGGAAGCTTGTTTCCTTCCCAGTATAAGAATTGGCTTGGTAGTTTGGTTTGCCCTGTTCCCATCATGCACTGGGACAGGAGCAGACTAATTTGCATATAGCCAGGTTCTGAGCTGGGATGGTGCAGTGAGCTAAAAAACGGTGATGGATCAAGCCCTGATCTCTTGACTGGGTAAGAGTATTTTGCATCATTCAGAAACTCTGTCCATCACCACCCCCTTTTCCAAACTCAGATGGGGCCCAGCCAGGCGACCGGTGAAGGGAAGTAACCGAGATTCCGCCTGGCAGAAAGTCGAGGCATGTCAATTTGAAACATGCTGAAGATAGAATGTGCTAAAGACACACACTGCACTGTGTCTCCATGCACAGCTGATGGACTTGTATTGTCGGTTATAGAGAGTGCACAATCAAAGCGCCTGAGAATGAGACGCTTTTGGGTGAGGGAAAGAGGCTGCCAAAGTCAGCCGCACGTCACAGTAGTAAACTACTTCGCCATTTGCTACAGGAGGATGATCTTGGCAGTCCTCCTGACAACAGGGCGCTGTTTACTTAAAAACTTAAAAGCACATGGGGGCTCATTAGGATGACGGGCAGACTTTGTCCGCCCGTCATCCTACCGGTGTGAGGACCGCCCGCCATAATGGCGGGGGTCCCGTGGCCAGCATTAGGATGCGCCCGCCACAGTGGCGGGCGCATCCCGCATTCCTACTATTGACGCATGCGTTGCACTCAACAACGCCCGACACAATGGCAGGAAGGCATGCTGTGCATGGAACTGCTGGGGGGTACCATAGGTACCCCCCATGTGCACCCCCCAACCCCCCCGGAGTCCATGGGGCCCGTATCAGGCCCCCAAAGCAGACTCCGCATGTGACGGCATTGCTGCCATGGAAAGGCATCTGCAATAGTCCATTGTAATGTGGCTGGTGGTGTCTGATAGACACCGCCACCATATGAACCCTTTTCAGCCCTGGTCGCAAGGCGACCGGGGCGGAAAAGCGGCGGACGGTCTTTCTGTCCACCGCGGACCCTCCAGCCATACTAATATGGCAAGGGTTCATTCTGGATAGGATGGGGGGCGGATCGCCCCTGCCAGGCCGGGGGTGAGTACCGCCGGCCTGGCGGGGACGATCCGCCAGCCATCCTAATGGGCCCCATGGACTACTTTTTAAATACAATGCACTCTGCTCTATGGACTGGTTAGTCTTGGACTGGCCAACTTTAGGGGTGGCTTATAAGTATTAAAAAGGTAGGTTTAGGCATGGCAAAAGGTTTATTTTGTGTGCGGTGAACCAAGCACAATAGCCTGAAGGAAACCGTGTGCACAGCAGTTCCATGGTATACTAACTTTGCAAAATGTATGCACGTCCAATTAACAATTTGCAAGTATAAAGTAAACAAAAACAACAGTATTCAGGTAGTCTTTCAATCGAATTTCATTTGAAAGATCAAACATTAAGGTTGGTGATCAACTCATTCAATCACTGAAGAAATAGTTGTACCATAATGGCTGATATTCAAATACAGTTGTACAACAGAAACAACATTTCAATAGTTTAAGTTCCCAATGCATTTCGGGACCTTAAGTCCCTTCTTCAGGGGCCACTGAAAATATGAACATAAACACAGTTTAGTTTATGGTTGTTGAAACATAAATTAAAAATCAAACAAAGCCATTTCATCCAACATGATCCATTACCGTAGAAAGGGTAGCCATGACACGTTTAGTGGTGCCGTCACCAGAGGGTATTACGGTCAGATAGAGAGAAAATTAAAGTATGACAATAGCGATCCAGAACATGTGCAATGAATGAGAAAACGTAAAGTAACCTAGAATCATAGGAGTCATGCAATGTCTAATGTAGTCTGTGCCAAAAAACGGAAGTGCAACAATATAACATGCCTGAATAGAACCCAGAGGCGCTACACGAGAACACACAGACTCCCGATGATGAAAAGGTAGGTGAGAGCAAAGAAGTTATGCTTACTGACAGCTATAGAGTGCCAGTACAAACAAATGAATATACTGCCACTGAGTTCTACTGGGTTTATTTTGCCAGGTCAAACTGGCAGTTTAAAACTGCACACAACCTACAGAGATGTGCCTGAGACATGGTTTAAAGGGCTAGTTAAGTGGGTAGCACAAGAAGTGCTACAGGACCACTAGTAGCATTTAATTTAAGGCCCTGGGTACAGGTTGTACCACTTTACTAGGGACTTATAAGTGAATATAATTTGTCAATCAGGTGAAGGCCAATTCTACCATGTTTAAGGCAAGAACACAAGAGTTTCAGATCTCAATTGTACTAAAATCAAATTCCCTTGTAGACTATTCTTACATTGCTCGAGTGCATTTACGGCTCTTTTACTACTCTTGTTCAAGATCACAAATAGCACTTAAAGGAAAAGATGTGAGGAGGGATGGTATGCTATCCTTAACTCGCTATACATGCACAACTACAATAACCCTGTAATTGTTATTGAAATCAAAGATATACAGAAGACACTTTCAAGACAATGTATAATAATAGAGGATTTTAACTGATTATATACTTTGTACCATTAAGGATATGCCCAATAGGACAGAGTACCCAAGTATTCCAAATGAAATATAAACCATAATTTTTTTATCACAAAATTTGGACGTGATTGACTCTGCCGAAAGGGGATCTGGTTCAACCAATTTTTCATCAGTATTATGCATAAACACAACTGTGCATTAGAGCAGAATGGCTGTCCACAAAAACAAGATCTGGGCAATAGTGACCCATGCGAATGTACGCAAATCCTTGCAGGGTATGATCTGGGTACATAAAAAGCACAGCCCACAACTAATGTGGAGAAGTGTGGCTCAATGGTTAGAGCGGCAGACTCTGATGCAGAGGTCTAGCCCGGGACCAGGGTTCAATTCCCTGCCTCTGCGGGTCTTGGGCTCAAAATTCCACGGACCTGATAATTCTCGCCTTGGTGCCTATTCCAAACATGGAGTCCCACTCTGCAACTCTGGGCAATAGCTTGCTTAATCTCCACAACGGCCCCCACAACGCTAAGGATGCCTGGCCTCCACCTTGGGGGTGCCCAGGAGTGGACGCCTCACAGGGAAAGCCAGGTTGGGTTCCACAGCTGTATTCGTACAAGCGCATTGAGACCCTTGCGGGTGAGTAGTGCGCTATACAAGTATCAATTTACATTTACCTTAGCACTCTAGTAGACACTAAACTTCAGAAATAGAAGATACTGCTTAGAACTTTTTATCCGTACAAAGTTTCTGTGACTATATACCCCAATCCACTGGAATTGCGACTTTACCCAAGCTTAAAATGTAGGCTTTTTAAATAAATAAATTGCATGTTATTGTAGGATGATTGTGGCCCTGTCCCAGGGGGTTCTTTAAACTCCTTTCTACAAAGCAAACTGGAATTTAACTTAGATGAGTCCAAAGACTGCACTGTGATCAATAAGGTATTGTGTCCTTTACTCACAGATAAAACGACAGGTATTAGAAACTAGTTACCACTTGAATCTTTTATAGTGAAGTTAGAAGGTTTCAGAGGTCTGGTCTCTAAAATGTATACATTATTGCTGTTCTCAATGCTCACCTTGCAGTACACATATATGGTATGTAGAAAACGATATTGAATAGGCAAACTGGAACACGAGAATGGGCACTCCTGACTAGGTATTTAAATCAGAGCTCTTTATGTATCATGAACCAAGAGAAACACTACAAAGTACAAAGGATAGCTGTGCTGCTGTTGTATTTGCTTTTTGGTTTAGTGGGATGGTGTCAGGCCATGTTGCAATAGTACGTAACCTTAACAGACTGCAGTATTACTAATATTAAGGCCTCTAATCCACTCCTCCTTCAAGTTGGTGTTAAGCCAAGACTTTCAAGGAGAGAGAAGGGAATAAGGAAGTGATCAAACCAATCATCAGGATTTTGTGATTTTACTTTTATCTTTCGCTCCTTCTCAATTCTTATGTCTGGAACAGATCTTTGTGAATGGAAAGGAATAGAACAAGTGTATGCGACATTATTTAGTATAAACGAACATAGTTGCTGGAGCAGGAGTGATAGATGATGTCTTTCCAAATAATTTGTGTTAATGGTTCATATAAACCCAAAGGTCCCTGCAGCTCATTGGCACAGGCCATAGCACCCAACAATCCTTACATTCACATGTTCCGGGGGCTGGAAAGTGTCAGTCTTCAATGGCGATCCACACCTCAGATAGAGTCTTCAGAGCCCTCTTCACAAGAAGAAGAAAAAACACCATCAACTCAATCGCCATCTTGTCGTCCAAGCAACAGCAGTGCAGTCGCTCACAATTTTCCTGTTTATGTGCCGTTCCCAAGTTAAGAAGTAACCCTGCGCCTACACAGAGAAGATCAGATCACTCACGGGGCCTGACAAGAGATACAAGGGCATTCGGGGCTGGATTCAAGTGGAAACCTGCTCAGAGCACTCGTGGCTCTATCAAGCTCTGATTACGCCCCTTTGGGTCCCCCACTTAATATCACTGAGATCCCCCTTTACAGGGCTACAACACTTTTTACCTTCAGAAAACTTCTGTGTAATCCCTGTAGAAACATTTGCCAATAATCCCAGAAAATGTCCTTCGTCTATTAAGTGCAGTAATTCTAGTGGTGTGTAAGATAGCACAACAAACTACTTTTCTTTTGATAAACCAAAGCACTGGCTACATAGGCAGCAATTTATTTACAATTATTTGTTTATTGTTGTGTTTGACGCCTTTAATCCTATACCACCTCCCCGAGTAAGCATTGGACTGCAAGTCCACTAGTCACTGACAGTAAAGTGTTAAAGGAGAGTGCTTGGTGATCCTTTTTCTGTCCAATAGCACGGTTAAGTTCCGGGACACTGGTGGTAACCAGCCATGAAATTCATATTCTGGGTCCAGTAGGCCCAGATTGGCCTAAAACCTCTGAAACCGTTCCAACAGATGAAGTTCCTATACCTCCCATCTCCTTAGTTTCGTAGTCATTTTATTCCAAATCCGCTTGCTTGCTTTCCTTTCATTTGTCCAAAAATGCAAAAGGATGAGGTGAATGTATGAGTATACAACATAAATGGCATGTAATATTCATTCATGACAGAACAGCTCATCATTAGGAAGAACTAACTCAATGTATTTGATTTATTCCCCAGTGCTCTAAGGCTTGCAAACATTTTCAGAAAGTGGCAATACATTCTTTTGTAATACGATGCATTATTTTCAAAATTAGGCATTATCATTTCTATAAGATATTTAAAATCTAATGTATATTAGGTCTGAATTTCTAGAACCTACCACAGTACCCAGGAGTTCCACAAACTGTTTTCATCGTCACCTGATCATCCACTATCTTTGAAAGTCCAAAATCAGCTGTTTGAGGGAAGAAAACAATATTTTACCATCTGTCATTGCATTGCACATAAAAAATAACATAACCAGGGGCACTGTGGTAATTTGAAAGAGCTAATTTCGTTTTTTACAATATCCCACACACAAACTGTACTAGGACAAAACACACTTTAATTAAGAAGTGTTTATCCTGTTACTCAGCACTACTAAAATAACCACACAGAATATCATTAAAACAGCACGAATGTAGTTTGCAAGCAGTGAGAATATACAGATATAAGATGATAGTTAAAATGGCACCCACCAGCCTAACACCGGAAAATGTACTTCAATGAGCTACGTAGGAGAGAATGGAGTAGCATAACTTGCATCTAGAGTCTCTTAGCGAGAAATAAAGCACTGCATATCTGTTTACAGCAAAACGCTGTCGAAATTAAACGCCGAGAAGGCAGTGCTCCCTGCAAAAGGAAAACACATGTTGCATCAGCTTCTCTCCTCCCAGACTTAGCTCAGTATTAGCCTAAAAGGCGATGCAGCAGCATCCCTGTCAAGCAAGATCTTATCTAGCAGCATCTTGCGTGATAATCTGGGGCTAAGGACCTCTCCTGGCAAATGGTCAAGTGGCAGTCCTTTTATACTGTATCTAATCAGAGATGGAAATTTCTGACATAACTTCAGGAATGCCTAGCATAACATGTGCATCAAGATGAGAGTCTTAGGTGCATTCTAATGAGCAAGTAGGGTAAAAACATGCCAATGCAGACTACATTGTTTGGTTAATACCAACACACATGTTCCAGACTGATGTCACATCAGATGTTCTTTTCAATGTCATTGTCTGAAGGACTTGACACTTTCACAGGTTCTTGGAAAGATAAGGACAGACTGCATCTGCATCAAAGGCAGACATGCTGATAATTCTGCAAAACAAGAGAAAATGCAGCCTGGGCCTGCTCAAGATAGAGTCTTGCCTCATGGACTTTACGTCAACTGCACCTGTCTAGGATCTGGTAGTAAATGTAGAACAGTAACTATTGGTTACAATTATCAATATTTGTTTTGTGGACCTTAGATTCTATCAAGTATATTATTCCTGAACATTCCCTAAATTTGTGACTAGCAAGGTCTTATAGATCCCTCCTACATCACACTAAAAGGAGGTAGGAATGCATCTTCCGGTGGTGGCACGTGCTCAGTGAGTAAAAACTGCCCTCACTCACATTTTTGTGACATGGTTCATCATTGGGCTTGCTTACTGACACCCTTGTGCAGACCAACGCCTGGGTTGGAGCAAAAGGGAGGGGAAGACACTACAAACATAAAGTTGTGGGATCACCAAAGAGAAGTGCAGTTTGTGAAGTTTAAAACTAGCTCGGATGTGCCCCTAATTCTAATTGTATTCCCGGCCCACCCGGCCAGGGTAAAATCGTAAAGGATGGTGGTGATGGGAGAAAATTAGGATCCCTTCGCCCATCCTTTCTGCAAAGGTGTCGACATGTTTCTGCAGATTCAACTGCACCCACCGTAAGACGCATTCCTACCTCCTTTTTGTGTGCTATAGATTGTGCCTGGGGAGGTCGGGGTAGGAATGTAACCTCTCCCCCTTCTTTATGTGTGTCTTATAGATCCTACAGCAGGTTTTATATTCAAATCTGTATTTGACTGCAAAGCAATACAAAATTGGTAGTGTAAAATTAATTTACTCAATTTGCCCAATTTTATCAGCATTCTAAATGTCTTGTTGATTTACATATGTCACTAGACAATAGAATAAAATACATGAAGACCATGAAACCCTTATTTCAGATACTTAACACTAGCCCTAATATGCAGATCACTAAGAAGGAGCATTTCTTCTTCTCACAGTGCATTACAGCATAGCTCCATGCATTCCAGGCACCCAGCCCTTAAGAGAAACGAACATACTTAGGGATTTGTAGACTTGATACTCCCTTTTAATGTGGCATGTTCAGAGATCTCTCTATCAACCTTTACAACAACAGACCCATTATGCCCATTATGACCCAGGCCAATGACAAGAACCTCCTGGCATTCAAGGAATACTGTGAGTGCCTCAAAAAGACTAAAACATCACAAATAACTGAAATGTCAAGTACCCCATATTACAATCACCACAACACTGAGATCCTAAACCAACCGAAAAACCCTTCCCACTACTGGCATGGCCCAACATGCTACTACCCCCTTCAGGTAAAGGGAAAACAGTGACCTGGAGAACCTCAAATGCCTCCTATGAAAATAAAGTTGTAAACCTATTTCAAAAAGGTTGGCCTAATCAACATGTGCAGAGCCCGGAGCACACATTAGAGATTCATGACATCCTATCTGAGTTTAAATGCCACTTAGCTGATGGTCTCTTCGCTTAGGGTACAGAATCATCCTGTAGAGCATAGGGTAAGAGAAAGTAAGGGGCATCCCCAGAAACTAAGGATACCTCATTTGAATACACAGTTACCCACTTGACCATCAATCCAGGCTGATCTCTCATCACAGCACTACTCTACCACCTCTAGCCACTATCCCAGATTGATGGAAGATCTCAGGGAGGTAACAGTCCACTTTCATCTTAAGATCTACAAAATTAGGAAAACGCACAACACTGGGAAAACAGGTGACAAAGTTGAACTCTAGCTGCCAAGATGATGTAGTGGAGGGGAAAAAAACATGCCATGCACACAAACTGCCCCAGCAAGTACTGAGGGAGTCAGGAATATCTCTAAACAAATGTTGACCTATTAGATTATCCAAGACATGTTTTGTTCATGTAGAAGTGGCATTTCACTCTGCAGTAAACATGGTGTCTGAGAACACAGGCACACTAATTGGTAATAATTAAGGGCTTTGGGCCAAAGCAAAACAATACAAAGCCTAAACAAATGAGATTGCAGGTATTGTTACATGTGAAGAGAGTTTCCTGGCAAAAGTATAATGGCATTCCTATCACAGCAAGATCCTTCAACCATGTGCACCACTGCAATTTAGTCTTGAATATTGAGAAGGAAATGCACAGAAGAGGGACTGTAAGGTAAGTGACATAAAAATTCATGACCCACTGAAGACGATGGCCATGTCTTTCGGAGATCGGGTCCACTATGAATGTGATGTTCCATGTTCTGTAGAGTCAAATGAATAACCGGAACAAGAATATATGCCTGCGGATGTACCTCACCGGCTTTCCTCACCCACTTCCCACATGGATGAATGTGAGTGCACCATACAACAGGGTAAACTACTGACGTAGGCCCTCGTGTTATTGCAGAAAATGGTTCAGAGACCTTGTTGACCAGCCCCACAGCGGAAGAGCTAAACCTTATCTAGTTTTCCCTCGGGGTCAACAGTTGTAAGATCTTTGGTGGAAATCCTTAGTGTACATATTTGATTAATATGAAAAAGTCATCAAAGGCAGGGGCTGCTTCAAAAACATGAAGGTAAAGCTAAATAACAACTGATTAATGTAACCCAAGGCTCTACTTCCTCACTGAATTGTAGTTCACATTCAGCAGGTGCAAGCAGAATTATGGAAGATGTAAGTAGACATTATTGAAGAAATGCAAGGCCCTGCCCCATGACTTTCTCTGAACATCACCCACACACACAGAAAACTTGGACAGATATATCCATCGAAAGAGAGAGACACATCTCATCTAACATTAAATCAAGTGCTGGTTTACCTCAAACGTAGGTAGTAAGTAAGAGGTTTAGTAGTTTTCAAAACATATATCAAGGACAGGTACAATCAACTAGCCTTGAAGTCAACATATATCACCACTTTAATCATACACCTGCTCTGGTGGCCAAGATGACGACTTGTTTAATTGTAAACCCAAAACACTCATGGAATTGGTCGGTCAAGTGTGTGTTGCTGTACTAGAAACTTAAGAAAACTAGAGTATGTGAATAGTAAAGAGTATTACAGCTGACTGAGATATTCCCATCAGACCACGCTTCTGGCGGAGTTTCATCATATGGGATGTTTGTTAGTACATCCAACCGGCCGCCCAACCCATCAAAAGATGGTGGGGATATGGATGTGGGATTGAATTCTCTAGCAAAGCTGTTACTCAAGAATAGTCCTCTGGGTGTGTGGTGCAGTGCTGTGGTGAAAAATTTAATTTAACGACTTAGACAAAAATATATTTAATGGAAAGTGTCTAAGTGTTAAACATAAAAACACGCCTGGTAGTGAATTTATAACTACGCTATGGCGCTGTGCAGGAGGTCAACATGTTTCAGCCAAACTAGATACTCTCCGGCTTTCATCAGGACCTAATTGGTAAGCTACTGCCACTGTATAAACGTGAGTGCAAGAAAAAGTAACGAATATATTTAAATAATAGAAGTACATAGATCTACCAGGAACCTGGAGCCCCAATGTTCACAAGGAAGATGTACATTGTTTCTCAATCTGCGCTCTGCGTGGGAGATGACCTCACCTCGCCCGGCAACCGCTCGGGAAATATGAGACCCCGCTCTGTCCGTCGGTACCTCTCTCTGTCATCCACTCCCTCTCGGATGACAGAGAGAGGTACCGACGGACAGAGCTGAACCAATGCTCTATCTCATACTAATCTACTTCTGGGCATACCCATGTCCTCACGCACCACCAGGTGTCATGCTTTACCATAGGACTCCCAACGCTCTTCAACAATCTGGTTCCATGAAGAGCGGGCCTACACATGAAGCCAGGGAGGCACTCCTATCTATGAACTATGTAAAATATAGAAATTAAAAGCCAATGTGGTATTCCAAACTGACCTTTATATTTACATAGAATACACCTTGGTATTAAAAAACAATCATGGGGATAAGGGGACTGAGTACCCCATTACCACACACACAGTCAATATGTTTCTACCTGATGGCTCATGTGAGTCCATGGCATTCTTCAGGACAGCAACAAGGTATCCAGTCACAGCCACTGCATATGTGTGTGCTGCTAAACAATGTAGGGTTGACCTTTGTCTACTATTAGGCCCCGAGGTATCCCACTATCGGGTCATCTTGGCCCCATATAGGAAGGGGTCAGGAGCCCACTGTAGTCACACTTTCATCAAAGTGCGCTCCTGTCTGTGAACTTGCTGGTGTTAGCTCCTTCTTCCCGACAAAACTGAAAGGCGCTCCTGTGCGGCCTAACCAACTCCATGCACATATCCTGACTACAATGTACCCTAGGATGAGTGTAGAATCTGGAGAAGTCCCCACCAATCACTGGCGGGCCTGAAGTTACTGGAAGGCTCGTTTCCAGAGAGCGGTCCTTACCATCAGGGCCGGACTGGCTGTAGCGGGCACCAGGCTTTTCCCCGGTGGGCCGCTAGGGTGGGGTCTGGTTTTGGCCCTCTGGGGGGCCGTTTTTGTTACAGCAGGCCTGCACTATTGTCACCCTGTAACAAAATCAGCAAAACCTGCTCGAGCAGACAGCTCGGCCTCACCCCCCTCCACCCCCAGGGAGCCCAGCCAAGCAGTTTGGCAGGGCCAGTTTTGGTGTGGGGCAGAGAAGTGGCGAACCATGGGAGCCTCGTAGGGGCCACCCCAAAGGCGTATGCCTGGCTGGAGTGGGGAGACGCCACCACTTGCTATTGTCCCTGGGGGTTATGCCTCTATAGGTGGGTAGCTCACGAGCCATGATAAGGCATCCTCGCCTCCGGTGCCCGGCAAGGTGAGAGAGAGAGACAGCCCAGGCAAGGGATTCCTGAAGTCTGTGGCCCATCTGCTGAAGTGGGCGGATCAGCAGTTACACGTATGCCTGGAGTGAGGCTGGATGTGGGT
This sequence comes from Lissotriton vulgaris, assembly GCF_964263255.1. NCBI lineage: Eukaryota > Metazoa > Chordata > Amphibia > Caudata > Salamandridae > Lissotriton > Lissotriton vulgaris. The sequence goes on along the minus strand of NC_141689.1, from coordinate 711,688,398 downwards.
GCACTTGCAGACTCCCTGGCCTGGGTGAGGAGCACTGGCACCCGGAAATGCCCCTCCTCTCCCTGTGGTGACGGTAATTGGAGCCCAGCATGGGGAACTCCCGCCAGTGGAATGTATGGTCTGTGAGTCCCCTGGAGAGTGACACAGCATGAGGCCCCCCCAGGTATGCCAAGAGATACTTCTTCTGGGGTAGTGAGGGAGGGGGTGGTCCCTGGGATGATATTCACGTGAGTGGTGGACACACAGGACACTGACTTTATTTATGGACTCCCGCTGGTGGGGCACTATGCCTTGCCCAGTGCCTGGCTTTATATGTGAGACCCTACCCTAGCATAAGAGGGCTTGTAGAGGGCAGAGAAGCAGCCGTTGTTTGAGACTGAATGCTTGAAAGACCCCTTTCAATTTTAAAAAGGGCTTTGGGGGGGTACATTGATAGGATGGTTAAACCAAAAACATCAGAACTGCAGCCAGACTGATCACTGCTGGATAAGAAGGACCAGTCATCGAGGTGGGGGGACATGTTAACCCATGTACAGTCCACAATTGACATACACACTGGCAAATTTGGTGCCATCCTCCAGCACATCAAGGACACAAAGTCAACCCTGGAGGCAAAGATCGACTCTGTGAAGGTTGATGTCAACTTGCTGAGAGCTGAACACAGAGTTGATGATCACAAGTCCACTGTCACCTCCATCTGCTTAAAGGTTCAGGAGTTAAAGGCCCCGGTGAAGGGCCAATAGGAGGAGGTCATGGTACAGGGCGAAGACACCGATGGGTGCTTGAGTTGCAAAAACGTGCTCATTGGTGGTGTGCTGGAACAAGAGGCGGAACTTAATGTTGAGCTGTTCGTTGAAAATTGGCTATCCAAGGAGTGCTTCAGAGCAAGTGTTTTCTTGATAGAGTCCGCTGGGTGTTGGGTAATCCATCAACCCCGAGGCACCACTGATGACCATTGTGGCCCGACTATTCAATTATGGAGTTAGAGACCTAGTCCTGCAGGTGGCCTGATTCAAGGGACCATGGACGGGCAAATTATGAACGCTTATCCCGACTACACTACTGAGGTTCAGTGACTGCACTCAAACTACACATAGAATAAAAAACACCTTTGTACCCTTGACTTGCAGCCTCTAGTACCCCGACAAACTTTGCACCACTGAGAATTGCAAGTCTCTCTTTTTCTCCATACCAGAAGACAGCATGTATTGGTTCCAGATGAAGGGGCTTGAAACACCTGTGCCAATGAAATAAGATGACAGGACTGATTAGAGGATGCGCCTTCCTAAGTGAAATCCCAGGAAAACTTCAAGGGCATCCCATGTTAAAAGAGGTGGCTGAGGAAAGGGCAAATTTGCGCTGTCAAACCAGAAACTGGTTTCAGACACTGGAAATCTGAGTCAGTGCTGGCACTTATGGCCAGTCCCTGTGGTTCACTCCTCACTCCAAGGGCAATGGATGACATCATCTGAACCACTTTGCTATGAGGTTGGTTGTAGCTGCCAGATCCTGTTGTAACTGAGAATTCAGGGAAGGAGGTGGAAGGCTCGATGGTGGGCAAGATGCAGTGGTCACTGTTATAGTCCTGGACTGGCGAGTGCCAGAATGACCAAATGGTTTTGCTGCACTCCACCGATCCATTTTAGATATGGATGTCCAAAGGAAGCATTTTAACTCAGGTTACTGTGTTCATGGTTATGGTTTTGGGATCTCGTTCTGACTCTCAACCTGGGAGTGGGAGATAGGGTTCTTGGTTTTTCATCTGCTGACTCGGCTGGATAATCACTAATTGGGCTTTTGGGTGGCACGTAAGACGGCCTGCTTCAGTGGTCTCCCTGGGTGTGCAGGGCTGGGTATGCACCTCCCTACAACCTTAGGTGGAATACTGGTTGAATTATAGCTGTGCTTTTTAATTTTGTCACTTGGAACGTCCGGGGGGTGTCTATCCCCTGGAAACAACATGAGACATACACTTAGTTAAAGCATAGGCACAAACAAGTTGCTTGCCTGTAGGAGACACACTTCACAGGTCAGAACTCAGGAAGGTGGGTAATGATGGGGGGCCAATGGTATTGGACAGCTTACTTGAGGGTGACTTTAGTGTGGATTGCGGAAGTTGCCCATTTTGTAGTTGACACACTCAGGTTTGGGGTGGCTGAGGGACTCCTGGATGGCGAGCCCTTTTCAATCATAGTAGTCTATGAAACCAAACATGCGACACAGTTTTTTCATCCTTTTGACCCCAGCATTACTGCAAGGTTTGTGCTCTCCAAGTGTTTCTCTGTGTGGGGACATGTGTGACCACAATTGCGTAGGTGAATCTGGGATGGACCAATCAACACCTCTGTTTCTGAGAACTCCTGGCCTCCAGGTCATAAAGCACTACCCGGACAGGCTGGAAACCATGCAGCTTTTGGCTATCTGGATTGCATGCACCGAGACACTATAGAGTACTCGTTCTAGTCCCTCATTCACCAACTCTACGCTAGGCTATGTGATCACGTCCTGTGGCCAAGAGCGCTAGACATGGTGTATTTCATGTGCACACTGTCAGACCAGAGTCCCCTGAGATTGGTTCTATCCGGGAGTAGAGGAAGGGAGCAAGTTCCACCTAGCGGTTGCAGGCAGAAGCGCTATTAAACAGTCTGGTTCAAGACCAAATAGGCACACATGTTACTCAATACATCACATGCTATCAAGAAACACACACAAAAAGGATCTCAAACAATTTTCAGAAGTAAAAGCTAATTCTATCCAAGCAATGGGCAGACCGAGACCCAGAAGATGACCTGGAAATGTCAACAGAAAGAGTGTACACACAGGTGCAGCAACGACGATCTGCCAGACTTCTTGTGCATAATCAAGACAGAACTTAAGAATGGCATCAAGCTAACACTGTTGTGCTCCTTTGTCACTGCCTTGCATATAATGTTGGTGCAGCTTCATGGCGTGCAGCTTCAATGGAGGAGGCGGCCACTCTATTGCAGATCCCAATGATGCGAATGCAGAACACAGACGCGGGTCAGTTTGGAATAAGAATGTGACAAACTAACATACAAAAGGAATTTAGGAACTGAGATGATAGGATGGTACTAGAACAAATGAAATTCTTAAGGGCATCCATCATAAATAAGGTAGTAATGAGACCCTTTGGACCTGTTGGTTTCATCCGCAGTCATCACACAGAATCACTTACTCATTTCCTCTTGACACATTGCCTTCAATTTGAGAAAAGGTATAGAATAGGTAGGGAAGAGTGGCTGTGAGATGTGGTAAAAAAGGGAAAGAGAACGGGATTCATTAGAAATGAGGAGAGATGAAGCTATCATGAAGTACATTTGATAAGGGTATCTTCTAGGACCTTTAAAGACACTTTGAGAATGGGAACTTGAAAAGGCTGCTGATGCCTAGGGCAGTGGTTCTTAACATGAGGTCTGTGGACCCCTAGGGGCCGCAATGCCTGTACTCAGGAAGTCCTTGGTTGTTTTATCTATCTAATTAATTAATATTAAAATTAATGCATCATAAATAACAGAGTATATACAAATAAAGAAGCAAAATTGAAAATCTGAAAACATTTTTCTATATTTGATTGTGAACTAAACAAAATATATCATCCTCAGAGAAATTCTTTGGTGTATATTTGTTTTTGTATTATTGTGTATTGTTTTGAAGTTCAAATCATAAAATTGCTTAGGCCGGAGGGTCCTCAGCTTCCAGTAGTGATTCAGTAGGGGTCTCTGGATTCCAGTAAAGATACAGTAGGAGTCCACAGTTTTAGGAGATGGCAAAGGAGGTTGGTTAAACAGAGGCGCGAGGAAGGTGTCAGGCTCACATTGAGGAAAGGTTCCATGGGAAACCTCAGACTGTAATAGTCAATCAGCCTTCATGCTGCTGGATGCTGATAGTCGTTAACCGATGTAAGAGGATGCATTCTTTCAATAAAAGAGCAATCATTCGGAAGTACTTACCCAACTCAGAAGCATGTGTAATCTTGATTAACAAGCTGTAGTTAGTCTTTGGCAATCAGACATTGACAAGGCACCCTCACATAACAAGGCACACTAAGACAGCATCAGAAAGCTAGGAATGGAAGATCAATTGTGGTACAAGACGCAGTGGTGTCTCATATGCCAACTGTCATGGCCCAAACTCACAACTCACAATGTTCAAAGCTGTTTAGCTATCTTCCTTGCAACCTGCAGTCCCACCTTTTTCTGTGCATATTTTCAGTAGCATGCAATGCATTTCTCTGCTCAAACCCTAATTCTGACTATTTGCACTCAAAACCAAACGTGCAGTACGGACAACCCAGCCTTTTCCCTCTAGCCCTGCTCACCTATCTTCAGTGGTGCATCTGGTGCCGGTGTTGCATAGAGTAGGTTTTCTGGTTTGAGATCACGGTGGACGATCCCATTTTCATGCAGGTACTATAGACAGGGAAAGAGTAAAGTATTCAACAAATTAAACACACTTAATTTTCACAACATTTTGCAGGACATCTGAACCTGTCAGATGATTGCTAACATATCAGGGGGTAATTTCTAATACATGCATAGTATAAAGCATAAAATACCCTGGCTTGCTTTTACTGACTCCTCAGGGTATGTGTTATAACACCGAAGTGTAACTTTAAACACAACCACACCACCTCTTAATACTACGGTTCGTTCTATATTTCAATACATCACTCTAGATGTGCTGGGAATGTTTGGCGTTCGGTTGCAGCTTCATTAATTTGTGTTCCCAACAGAAAATGTTAAGCAGAGCATTTGTGTTAATAAGAGAACAATGTATTTCCATAGCAACATCACCTTTCTAAGCGCAGATGCTGAGAAGCACCTCCGCATCCCTGGACTAAAGCATATAATTTAGTCGTTAGCCTACCACAAGTCACTCGAAGGCAGTCACTCGAAGGCTGTAATTCAAGAAACTAGCTCAGTGACTCACCTTGAAAGCCCTGCTAGGTTTCCAAGAACATGTGCAGAGGGTAGTATAGAAGCAATGCCTTGAGGGTACCAAGTTAGAAAAATACTAGTGTATCTTAAAAAAAATGAGAAACCAAATACATGGGCTAAATCGCAAATCCAACCTCTGAATTGATAAAATATGTATCCTACTGAGTATATTTCCTTTCCTGATACTCCGACTTTTGTTAACAAACATTATGAAAAATACCTGTAGAATATGTTCGGCGCTGTATGGATATCTGGATCCTGGTTAGATTTTACTAATCTGTATTTTCTTTCTTTGCCTCGCCTCTGCTCGTTTGTGGATTGACTGGCCTTGGAGTGACAGGGGCTCGGGATGTGCATTCACTCTAGACACTCTAGACAAGCACTGGGGGGGGGTAGAGGGGGGTTGAGGTGTGTCCTGCCTCCAGTCAGGGCTAGGATGAATAGACCTGGGCTGCATTTAGAGTATGTGAACGAGATTTCCTTGCACCTTAATGTGCCTGGTCTGCCTTACACCATGCTGTCTCCACCTCTTGCTAGGGAGCTGGACCAGAGAGGACAGAACTGGTTTTGACTGAGCACAGAGCCTCTCGGTCAGAAGAGAACAAAGACAAATGCTGTATAAATATTGGGGCCCAAACCCCAGAACTATAGAATACTGCTGGACTCAAGAGGAACCTCTGCCAATGAGCTGTAGGAGAACTACTGCCCCTTTACTATGTGCTGCCTGGGATTGGCCTTCAGTGGTTGTTTCTACAAAGGGCAGGATAAAAACTTTGCTGTGTGCTGTGTATCCTGCTTGAAGAAGAAGATCTCCGGGGGCTTGAAGTAGAGCTTGCCTCCTGTTCTGAAGTCTGAGGGACACAAAGACTTCACCACCAGCTCCCCTGAACTTCCTTGCTGGGAGTTCTGACCTGCCAAGAGGTGCCTGTTCTTGTTGCTGTGTTGGGCCTCTGGAGGTTGTTCCAGCTGTTGAGAGCTGAAAAAGAGACAGAACCAAGAGAAGCACGATGTATCCACACCCGTTTCTGACGCATCGCCGCTGTAGAAACAGAAGCAGCATCTTCCCGCAGCTTAAGAAATCGCCACACGGCGAATTCTGTACACCGATCTCCAAACCGAGTTCACCACACTGATTCTGACGCAGGCCCTGCTGTGTGGCTGCAAGATCCGACGCATCTTGGGACCGCGGCTGGAGAGACCGCTGCATCAAGAGGCGACGCATCCTCGAGCCCCACTCATCGCACCGGGATGCCAAGTCTACAAGAACGCCAGGGCCGCAGAAAGAAACTGACACATCACCTGCTCGCAAAGTAAGAAACCAATACTTCACCTCCCCTTCAGTAAGGAACCAACGCATCACCTCCCCTGCTTGGCAGTAAGGAACTGACGCATCACCTCCCCTGAAGTAAGGAACCGATGCATCACCTTCCCTGGGCATAAGGAAGCAAGGCATCACCTTCCCTGCGGCTGTTTTCATTTATGATTGTGACGCATCCAAGTTACTTTGTGTTGAAAGTGTTGCATCTTTAGTTAGCTATAGACAAAACTGGTGTGGTGTCCATTTGTTGTGTTTTCACTGTATTACTGTATATGAGCACAAATGCTTTACACACTAAATCTGAGATAAGCCGGTCTGCTCATGTCAAGATACCAAGGAGGTTAGCAGGGGTTATTTTAGAAGTGCATCCCCTTACCCTGACTAGGAAGAAGGGTCCCTACTTGGACAAAGGTGCAAACCATTGCCAACTAGAGACCCTAATTTCTAACTATGTCAGCGACTTGAACTGGTATATCTTCTGTATCGAGAGCCAGTGTCACTTCCTGAGGTGGGGTGTGATGTGTGTCCATCTGGGGAGGCCGAGTATGAGTCTAGCCACTGTTTTGTGTATTGTCTGAAGTCTGTTCAGAAGGAATGCAGTGATTCCTTCGTAGTGTTTGTTACCGCAGTCAAGTTCGCTGGTGATGAGGGCGTGCATGACGGTCCTTCTGGTGTTGAATGGGCCTTTGAACAGAGAGTGGTATTGAGCTAGGTGAAACGGCGCCACTCAGGAAAATCGCACATATATTAGTTTCAATAGATCCTAAATTCTGGACGGTGCTGTAAGGTGAGAAGAACTATTAACCTCCCCCAAAATTGTAGCCGAGGCCACTGAATACACAAAGGAAATCCTCAGCACACATCTGTAGTGTATCTAAACATTTATCTGCACATTGTATGCATGAATATTAACACAGTATTTTGAGTTTCTTGTTTTTCTTTCTTTATTCTTATAGCTTCTCTTCAGCCAAAACGTGTTTTGTCGCATACACTGGGAAATCATCCCGCAACTTTCTCAAGGCTCTAAAATCTTTGGTATATTCCTTTCTTATGTGGTGATAATTCCAAACCACTATGGGTAAAATATCTGTCTTCTGCACTCGAGAGTCACAGTTTTGGGCTACGTTGATGACGGAGCTGTCCTTACGAGCTTGTGGATTGGTCAGACGGAGACCTTTCCTGAATGAAGAACCGATTTTAAAGCAGAGGAAGTCCGCAAGGCTCTTTCATAGTTTTTGGGAGGGTGTGATGTTGTTCTCAGCAGCACTGGAATTCGAGAATTCCTTCACGATGGCATGGAGTTCCTTGCTTTAGTTTGCTCTGGCTTCGATATGGTCTGATAGTGCATTCTTTTTCGTTTCTTTCAGGAGAAGGTGATACTGCTTGAATGCTGTCTTGGAGGTGATACAGTCTTCTCTTATTTTGCTGATGTGGAACTTCCTTTCTCATTGTCAGCTGATTTCCTTGGTGGATTTTAGCTCATTGGTGAATGAGCTGGCTATTTTGGTTGATCTTTTGGTGTTGGCTGTCTTTGTGGGGGCGATTGAGTTCGCTCAATCTGTGATCCACTGGGAGAAGCTTTTTGCTGCTTATGGTGGGTTGGATGTTGAGTATGGGAAGTGAGAGTATAGTGCGTTGTTCCACTCGTCTTCCGATATCTTCCGGATCTTGGAGGCACAATGCCGGTGTTGGTGGGTCTTGAGATGGTGTAGAGGATGCTATAGTGGCCGGTCCAAGTGAGTTGTGTGGTGTAGCTACACTTGACTCTGTTGCTGTTTCTTTTCCTTTTCTGCACGTAAACATATCTTGTCCGCTCTGGTCATCTCCCGTTTAGACTACGGGAATGCCCTCTATAACGGCATCCCGGCCTATAGTCTACGGAGATTGCAATTGGTACAAAACCAGGCGGCCCGTCTAGTCTATTCTCTCCCTAGATCTCACCGTGTCACTCCTCTGCTAAAGGAACTCCATTGGCTCCCGGTTCGTGAGCGAGCATTATTCAAACTGGGATGCATGACTTTCTTGGCCCGTTTGGGTCTCGCTCCCGCCTTCATCTCCTCGGCGGTACAGCCATACGTGCCCTGCAGAGAATTGCGCTCATCTTCCCTTTGCTTACTCACGGTACCACGTTTCAAGCGCAAGAAATGGGGTGGAGCTAAATTCTCTTCCTTGGCCCCGGTGTTTTGGAACTCCCTTCCCATTCACCTTAGATCCTCCACCCAGTATCTTCCTTTTCGTAAGCTACTTAAAACCTTCCTTTTTTCTCAAGCCTTTCATTTGTAACTCCTCTCCCACTTCAGCTTAGCGGTCCTTTTTATATGTTCCATCTATGCCTGTACTTATAAGCGCCAAGAAACCGCATGGTGTACGCCGCGCTATATAAATACTTTAAATTCAAATTCAAGGAGAAGATGGGGTTGCATGTACGTCCTGCCGTGTGGTTCGGGGTGGTAACCAGTTGTTTGAGGCCGATGTTATTTATGCTCTCCAGGAAGTCAGTTGTGTTAGCATTGCTAGGATTGTCAAGATAGATGGGATTCCAAAGAAAGATGTAGCGCTCAAAATTGATGGTGAACAGGCGATGAGGTATGGCATTGCCGAAGCTGGGACGTGGTCCTGGTGGTCTGTAGGCAAGGATGCCTCTGATGGTGCTTTTTCTGACTGTGCAGAGTTGAAAGTTGAGATGTTCTATGATCAGTTTGGGTCATGCAATGGAGGATGTCCTTGAAGATGATGGCTATTTCACCTCCGTGTTTGTTGGTTTGGTCCCGGTGTGCTATTTTGTATCCTTTGAGGGTGGCGATGGCGATGTCTGGAGCACAGGAAGAGTTCAGCTAGGCCTCCTTGAGAAAGAGGATGTCCGGGTTGAGGGATGTGATTGTATGCCAAATCTCTGTGGTGTGTCTTCCGAGTGATTGTGTGTTGAGTAGGATGCACTGGAGGTTGTCCGAGGTAGTCGATACTAGTGGGCGTGGTCATATTTGCAGTGTCCCTGGTGTTGTTGTCAGCTTTGGTATTGTAAGGGAAGCAGCAGTACCAGCAGGAGAAAGGTCCTTTGGTGGTGTGTGGGGATGTATAGCAGCAGTGGTTGTTGAGGTATCCATAATCCAGGGCTAGGAAGTCGGCGGTGGTGCAGCTGTGTGGGATGGAAGAGCCAGGGGTCCAGGCACGGACAGGATATGGATTACGTGTGAGAAGCATGCAAGCTTGTGTCTAATCGATCATTTGCGGTGGAAGTGATCCCTATTACCAACAACTTGTCCAATATGAGCAATTGTACAACTACGAGCCCTCACTCACCACCTTCTTAGGTCTTAGGAACACTTACCAGAAAGGATCACTAGATAATAATCACATCCTAGTTGTATACAATTATCCAAACAACTTTGGAACACTTTAATACGGAATATTTTTTTTAACTGCTATTTTTTATTTTTCTTGCAAAGTCTTATTAAATCTAATTTATTTTCAATCTTTCAATGTAATAAAAGAGCTCCTTCCCAACACCAACAAATCTACTTTTCACCCCAATCTACATCTACAATCTACATTTCACCCCACGTGGCATTTCCTGACACTCTATAACACTATCCACCAGGAAATGGATGTGAGGTAAGGCATTTTATTTATTATTTACTTTAAAGTTTTATAGAGTGCGAACCAGACCTGTGAGGGTATCAGAGCGCTTTACAGGATTGAAGGGTGTTATACAAAAGAATTAGGAGGGGAGGGTACCAATTGGGTAAAATAGAGAGATACATTATACAAGGAAAAGCAAGCACTCTAAAGTCCCGGATACATTTGGGATAAAAAAAATAAGTAGTTACATTATGCAAGAAGGCATGCAGTCTCAACTCTTGGGTGGGTTGCCCAGGAGTTCAGAGTAGGTATCATCCTTATAAGCCATGGATAATGCCAAAGTAGTGGGTGGAACATGTCGCTGAGGTGATTGTAATGTGATCGTTATGAGAGGAATTTGCCTATTAGGAAAGTTTTGGTCTTCATTTTAAAGCTTGCCAAAGACAGAAGTCTTCTGATGGCGGGGGGGGGAGAGAATTCCAAATTCTTGGAGAGGCTTCCGAGTAGGCCCAATTGAAGTTTTTTTCCGGAAGTGGGCTGGTTGGAGCAGAAGGTCTCTGGCAGATCAGGAGTTTCTTGCTCCTCCAGATATCACGAGTTCTGGGCAAGAAATGCAGGGGAAATGGAGTAAAGAGCTTTGTGAGTAATGCAGGCCAGTTTAAGTTGCCAGTTCAGAGCTTTAAGGTGGGGAGGGATGTGGTTGAGTTTCTTAGATCCTGTTAGGAGTCTGACAGCGGAGTTGAGTGAGGCTTTCAATGGGGCCAGGGAGTTCTTGGGTAGACCTGCGAGAGTAGAGCATCCATATTCTAGTCTGGAGATGACTAGTGCCTGGATTGCCGTTTTTAGGTCAGAAGTGTTGTGGAAGGGTATCAGGTTTCTTAGGTAACTCAGGTGAAATCTGGCAGTTTTGGCCATCGAGTTGATATGGCCCGCATGTTCCAGCTGTGGTCTAGGGTTATTCTAAGGGATTTCGCAGAGTCCACAATGGTAGGATGGCAGTATAGCGCTATGATAGCCTTGAACCATTCCTGGATATCTGGATTGGTTTTGGGTGGGGAGATTAGAAGAAACTCAGTTTTATTTGTGTTAAGTTTAAGCTGGTTGGCGGTGAGCCAGTGAACAGTCAGCTTCAAGGCCTCATTCAGGGAGAGAATGTCCTCCGGTGAAGAGATTTTAATACAGATCTGTGTTTCATTGGCGTACATGAGGTAGGAGATATTGGCGGTGCGTAGCACCTCTGTGAGCGGTTCAAGGTAAAGATTGAAGAGGGTAGGGGAAAGGGTTGATCCTTTGGGAACTCCAACCGTGATCGGAGAGGGAGTGATAGGTTACCGTTGATGAGGACTCTCTGTGAGCGATTTTGGAGGAAGGACCTAAACAATTCAAGGACAGTGCCATCCAAACCTGTTAAAGATTGCAGGGATTTATTAGCATGAGCTGAAAGCCATTTTGTATTTGGCAGCCATTTCAGGTAGCCATGTGCTCGCCATGTGCGGTTTCCCTCTTCAGAGCCTTGCACGTGCTCAGAGAGGCCTAGGTAGTAGAATGCACCTGCTCCTCTTATAGAACTGTCAGACTTTTCTTGCTGATGTATGGAGAAATAACTCTCCTCCCACTTTGTTGAGCAAGCAGATCTTGCATGCCCATATAAGTCATTTTGCATGCTTAACGTGCCAGGACCTCCCCTTGGTCTTATGCTGACTATGTAACCCTAAGCATATATAAGGCCCCTGTTTTTTGTACTCCTTAGACTGCCTCATACAGTTTCTGAGGGTACTGTGTGATGTAGTCTCCCTCATCTGAGGTTAATAAAAGAATTCTTTTTATATTACAGCTTCTGTGTCAATCTCCTCTTTGTTGGTTTAAAGGGACCAGGTATCAGTGAGACCCCTGAGAAGGTTTCTATTTTCTTCAAATGGAGCTCCAACGTGGACCTCGTCAGGGAAGTGGCTATACAAGGGAGTGATCTTGACAGGTGCCAAGAATCTACTGAGGAAGACAGGACAGGACTCTACTAAGGAGGTACTCTGTGCACGGAGATTCTGGGGATTCTCTGTCTCTGCAGCCCAGTATATTTCTGATCTTCCTGATTTCGATCCTCCACATGTTTAACGCTCCTGACTAAGAACCTTTTTGGCGTGAGTATTTTAAAAATGACCGTTCGGTCATTCACAACTTGGCAGTTAGAATCTGGACACCAGGGATTGGTAAGGGTTGTTTTGATGGGACACTTGCTGTTGGTTTGATACCAGGGATTGGTAAGATTGTTTGATGCGGCTTACTGTTGGTTTGGAATTTGCATTGGCCAATTTTGGAATCTGTGATTGAGAATATATAAATTGCAATGTAGGCAAGTAATGAGGAGACTTTTCTCTACTTTGTATAAGATTTGAACGGCACAACGTACAAGCGTACTTTAAGTGCTAATTTGCATATAATATTTGCATATGTTGTAATATTTTTGGCATACCTGTTTCAAGCACACATCGAAGAATGTGTTGCTTTTTGGAGGTACCATAGTGAGATGTGAAGTAAATTAGCCGGCTCTCCTGGAGGGAATACCTAAATAGGTTTAGATATAAAAACATATTTCTTCCTTGGTGATTCTGTACCCCATGGAATTAAAATATGAATATAAAACAAACAAGGATCCTATTCTGAGCACTTTTATAAATGGAGATATGCAGAGCGATTCTTTTGGTGTTCTGTCAGCCGAAGCTAGTGAATTGAGTGTATTTTGGCTTCTTGAAAATAAAACAGTCTGTTGAGCTGTTTTGTGCAGTCTTTTGGAATACTATTGAGAAGCTCTTCTTGTAAATATGACTTACCACTAGTATTTACAAATGGTTTGGTTTAAGTAGAGTCTGTGGGCTGTCCTTTGTTTTTGTCCTAAGTGTTGATCTGTGGGTTAAATGTGTATTTAAATGTCTATGTGGTCTGTGGGTTCACATTGGTACTACTGTGAGTAAATAGCGATTGCACTACTTTTGTAAGAAGGGCTGGCCTTAAGCACGCAGTATTGTGTGTTCTGAGTGTATGACCCCCTTCTGTACATGTCTGGAATGAGCTCAATGTGTTATTTTTTTGCTGTCAGTATTCTGTAATACAAAATGTCATTTAATTAATATTAAATAAAAATCCAGAATTAAATTATATAACATATGCTACATAACTACATGTTACTATTAAATTGATAGAGTAAGCAACTATGCACATGTACAAACTACCACAAGGCGAAAAAAGATAAAATTAGAATTCACATTCAATAGGAATAAAATAGGCCTCAAAAAAGAAATTGTGTGTTTTGCAATAAATAAACTGAACTATAAAATATTACAGCATTTTCCATAGATACATTGTATTAGATATTAACAGGCAAAAATATCATCTGAGTAAATTGGATGTTGCTGACCTAAACACACATTATAGAACAATGCATTGAAATGCCTCAGTTTTAAATAGACTGTCGCCGTGCTTACATTTCAACACTAAAAAAAAGCTTTCCAACAGCTGTGTTTTAACTGTCGCTGAGAAACAGCTGTCATTTTGATTGTAGGCCACGGAGAGAAAGAGATGCTGACTCAGCTAGGATTTAAGTCAGTGCAAACCTGGTGTGAAACCCTGCATTTCAGACTGCTGTTTTCAAATTTAGAAACACAGTTTCATTATTTTAGATAACAGGGAAAAATGAACGGTAGGGATTTCCTCTCTTATCACCTTTTTGCATAGGCGCATTCGTGGTTCTGAAGTTAAATAATGACTGTTCTTTAAGCAGTGACGCACATTTTTTCATGTTTTAAGTTAGGCTTCTGTGCTTAGGCTTATGAATGAATGTGTCTAAATATGATAGGCAAGGGATGAGCAAAAAAATTATAGGATATTAATTTTTAAGTGCCCCAAATATCAAAGTCCAAATTGGGCAAAATTCACTATTTAAAATGCAGTTCTGCCATCCAGAGCAGCTTTTTAAACTGCCTTAGGCTTCAGTAAATGCATACATTTAGGTATAAGACAAACAGCTGACTTCTATATTGCTAGAAAAGTATACTGCACACTGTTTACAATTGAAAATATGTATCCAAAAACGAGCAGAAGTTATTCTCTTACCTCTAAACTGGCAAACAGGGGAATTGGTCTGCTTTCCAGCTCTGTCTCTAGGGTGATTTTGAATTAGGGAAAGCCGCATGGAAACCCTTACCCACAGAATAGGACAGCTGGGAAGGGTTAAAAGTCAGTTCTATATTTAGAAGTGTAGCGGGGCATCCAGCGAAGGTTTGCTTTGACATTTTGACCTCTGAAACTTTTTGAAAGATGACAGGGATGCACTGATATGAATAAAAAGGCAATATAATGGTATACCTGCACTTTCATTAACAGAAAGCTTTGCCATACATATACAGCACTAATGCTTTCAGTCTGATGATTACTGTACAAAAAATGAGGCAATGAAATTTAGTTTTAATTAATGTTCCCTCATGTTACCATTAGTATATTTGCCAAAGGTATTGGTCGTGGGTTATTCCTGTTTTAGCCCTCTCAAAAGTTTTTATATACCTCCTATAACTTTGTTTATGCCCAGTTGCTACAAATAGGGGTTGATAGTGTTGACAGAATTGAAAACTGTTTCAGGTTTCCTACTGTCAAATTAAAATGGGGATAGGAGGCTGGCTCCTCTACAAATTAAGGGTAGGCAAAATGTATGTTACTCTCTCGTTTTCTCAATTTTTGTTAGCCTGTCTAAGCTGTCTGTGAAATAGCAATGACGCATTTAATTCGCTATTCAGTAATACTGTTTTAAGCACTGTTAGCATTAATACAATGAATAAATATATATGTTATGTTACTGCCCATCCTGTTTGATGAAATTATGACAGGATGAGAAGTCTAGATTGCTGATCCCTTATTTGACCTTAGAGGGGAACTAGATGTGGGTAGTTTTTGCTCAAAAATTCTTAGGTGATAACACCATTATTGTATGTTATTCTCATGCTACATAGTTTTGCAAGGGCATTGCTAGTTTTTTTTAGCTAGTCTGTGTAAATAAACTGACAGTCCTTATTAGAGCTGATGTTGCATAGTTTGGATCATGAAAAGTAGAACGCAGGGAAGATGCTCATGTGATCCTTAGCAAACATTTTTTGAAGGAACTATTGTTTTATAGATAAGAACCCCTGTTAAATTAGTATTTTTAGACGTTCCTGTTGCTCCTATAACATGAGAGCATGGTCAATGTAGGTGATTTTATTAAGAGAAATCATTTTAGATATGTCTGCAGTCCTGTACAAGTAGTTTAAAATTAATGAGTAAATGTATAGAACATTTCCTTTTCTCTTGAGGGTTTTCAGATTAGCACACAGGATTACACCAATGTAAGGATTTAGGGTATGTCTGTGTTGTTTTTCCTAAGAATTTAGCAAATGAACACAGACTTCCTTGGCTGCTTGGGATTGGGTGATGTATTACTCTTGTCAGTTCACCAAAGAGTTCCTTTTATACTTCCCCATAGGTCCAGGCTGTTGTTTATTTACTCTCACATAGATAGATAAAAGTGGTTCTTGGGTGCCTTGCTAATATATGGGGCGTCCCAAGTCTAGGAAGTATTCTGAGACTATCCTCTCTGTTGATAGACTGTTTCTGTGCCTTGTCTAAAGACCTTCTGTTCTGTCCACCAATAGATATTTGCTGCCTTACAACCATTGCCAGAGGGGCCCGGACATCAGCTTCAGTCTGGGGAGTCAGTGTCAGCACCAGCCCAGCTTGAAGCCAAAGTGAAAATAACCAGCTCAGGCATTGCTGGCAACTAGGACCTCAGTGAAGGCGGAAGCCCTGGGATGAAGTGTGTACCCCTGCCACTGTCTTGGGCAAAAGACGGGGTCACTAACCAGAAAGGAGAAATTGTGGATCAAGTTTTTGATGCCCAGCTGAGAGTCGCAGATCAACCAGAATGTAGAGGAAGCTTTGCTTGAGGGGACCCCATTTGAAACAAGGGTTGCTTCAGAGATCACAGCAACAAGCCTCTGAATCTTGGTCCCAAAGTGAATGCAAGGTTGCACCTTTGTTTGTTGGTCAGGAGATTCCTGGGCACACTGGATGCAAAGTGTGGCCCCAACGAATGAGCAGTGTGCCAGCAGAGCAATACAGGAGTTAAGGAAGGACTTGAGTTTAGGGTATAGGTGCTGTGTCTCTGGTGCATGTTAGATTGAAGCGAAGGATACTGGTTCACTGCCTGAGACACTGGACAGGATCGCTGAGAGTATTTGCCCTGGAAGGTGACTGCCCTATCCTGAAAGAAGAAACCTTTTCCTTGAAACTGGGCTGTGATTCTTGAGTTGCAAGTTGTGCAGCTCCACCGTGGAAACAACAAGAGCCTGCCTGTGAGGCTCAAACCGACACAGGGAGAAGACTCCCCTCTGGATTGGTTGTACAGTGGCTTCAATTTCCCCAAAGACATCTTCTTTTTTGTCAATAATGTACCCCTTTGGTCATCCCATTTTTGAGGAGGAGCAGCCCTTTGCAGCTCTTCGTTCTAATACCTATGGCCCTGTGTGGTCCTCCTAGTCCGTTGGAGCCAGGATTGTTTTTGTAATAATCTGTTTAGTCGCTTTAATATTTGCATTAGTTATATTTATTCTGCACGAAAAACATTTTTCTGAGCAACTGAAAAATGTTACTTTGCCCTCCTCCCAAAAAAAATGATTGATGTTCTAGCCCTCCATAAAGGGAACAATGGAAAAGTCTAATGAAAATGTTTTTATTAGATATGTGCTGTTGGCTATTCTGAAATTGAAATGAATGGTCACTGAAATGTATAGGAGCCCTGAAAATGTTTTTACTAGATGGTTCTAGGACTTGCTTATGACTAGAACAAAAATTATACTTCTGTTAATGATAGTGGTGATTACTCTCTCCTGCTACCTGAATGTTAATTATGACCCTATGCTCTGTTCCCTTTGTATTCCTGCGTATACCTCATATATACCTGCTTAATGAGATGTTTAGAATGGAAAATGCCCACCTAGCAATCAATTAGGATATTGATAAATTTATGAAAATTAATGTGCAAATATTTTTTGTGTTCCTACTGGATCATAGGAATGTCTTTAGCTCATGCTAAAAGGACTATCTGTTAAAGATTGCAGGGATTTATTAGCATGCGCTGAAAGCCATTTTGTATTTGGCAGCCATTTTAGGTAGCCATGTGCTCGACATGTGCTGTTTCCCTCTTCAGAGCCTTGCACATGCTCAGAGAGGCCTAGCTAGTAGAATGCTCCTGCTCCTCTTATAGAACTGTCAGGCTATTCTTGTATATGTATGGAGAAGTAACTCTCCTCCCACTTTGTTGAGCAAGCAGATCTTCCATGCCCATATTAGTCATTTTGCATGCTTACATGTGCCAGGACCTCCCCTTGGTCTTATGCTGACTATGTATCCCTAAGCATATATAAGGCCCCTGTTTTCTGTACTCCTTAGACTGCCTCATACAGTTTCCGAGGGTACTGTGTGACGTAGACTACCTCATCTGAGGTTAATAAATGAATTATTTTTATATTACAGCTTCTGTGCCAATCTCTTTTTTGTTGGTTTAAAGGGGCCAGGTATCAGTGAGACCCCTGAGAAGGTTTCTATTTTCTTCAAACCCATCCTGAGTTTCAGGCATTCAAGGAATATTTTTTGGTTAACCTTATCGAATGCATAAAATAAAAGTTTAAGAAACCACCTTGTATAGATAGGGGACATAAAACTACATGGTGTGTTCTGGGCATTCAGGGTTTTAAAGTAAAACATAATTTTTCACTGACTGGGAAATATCTGGAATCCAACTCTATGATGCAAATTCTGACATTAAAAAAGCTGATGCCACAAAGCAAAAGCAAAGAATCTTGCTAAAAGAGGGATCCATTATAGATTCTTAATGATCTATTAGCCATGAGGATACTATAAATTCTGGGATTTAAATATTGTTGAGAAGATTGTGTAAAAGAGTTTTCTGTGAATTGTCACATATATAGACCATGAGTACTGAACAAGTGGTTTCCCAGCTGTTGCTTGTAAAGGGTTTATTTATGTTAAACTCATTGCCATGTATGAAACATATTTCTTTAAAAATCAATTTCAAGGGCCCGACATCCCAGTCTACAGTTTTACTTCATTGTAGGGTGATTGTTTTATAACACGGTAGCGCTTATTGGCCAATTAGCCTCCTAGATCAAGAAATCTGAAGAGTTCTAATAAGAGCTAAACACGTGTGCCAGGGACTGCTTTTATTCATTCTAGGTTGGCTTGGATGGTATTTTACCAATCCAAAGCTGTTTTACTATGCCTGGAATGGTAAAAGGCAATTGTCATTTTTCAGCTCAGCGTTGATGGCACTAGCTGATCCTGTAAATAAAGACTTTGCTTCAAAAGTGGCAAATGGCTTTGTCACTGTCTTAGCTCAGCATGGATGACACTATGCTACACTTAAAAACTGTGCAAGAAAAACAAACTTTTGCGGTGAGTACTTTTAGAGTGTCAGTGGTATGTCATACAGTGCTCCATGTAAAGGATTAGCTCTTTGACTAAAACTTGGGAATTACTTAGAGTTCCCTGCTTCCTTTTTTGGCATAATTTAAATGACAAAGAATAAACGTAGGGAGGGTCAAATAGGGCTATATTTAACGACCAAGACCACTCATGCCCTGAGAATGACTGTCAACAAACGAAAAAGTGGCCTGGTCAGGAAACTGTAAGTGTGCCGCAACTGAACTAATGCCCCAAAACCATTAGTAGCACTAGAAGTGATGACCCAGCTCTGCTAAGAAAATTCCCATCAGCCCACCCATTTGGTGGAATGTCGTCATGTGGGAGATGTCACCAGTCCAATTCTCAAACAGTGCACCTAGTCATGGTGCAGAGATGGATTAACATGGTGTGAATACAGACCACTGGGCTTCACTGGTGATGCTAATGGGGTGCAGTGCAAAAAATTAAAGTGAAAAACGTGAAAGTAAAATTGACTCCAAGGGCCAAAATTAATTTTAATCAGTATGGTGCTCGGGTCAAAATTAAAATTGCCAAAATAGTTTGAAATAATAACTATATGTGGGCAAAGTGAGTGAAGGTCGACATGTTTCAGCTGTATTGACTGTTGGTCTTAGCTTTCTTCAGGACCATTGGGAAACTGCGACTGCAAATCAAAAGTAGTGATGCACGCTAATGTACATTGGATAAGTCCTACCAGTTCCTCTGAGCCCAGATGAATACTGTAGGAAGTCCAGAACTTTATGTATCTCCCAGCATTATGTGGGAGTACGCCTCACCTCACCCGGAACCCACTCGGGAAAAAGGGAGGCCCCGCTCTGTCCGTCGGTACCTCGATGCCGGCGTCCGAGAAGGGCTATTGCTTTGTCTTATACTGGATGCTCCCTTGTGTCTGGACAAAACTATGTCTAGCTGAGGAGCTCTAATTAGAGAGAAATACATGTGTCAGTGACCGCTTTTAATAATTCCAGGTTAACTTGGATGGCATTTTTCCAATCCAAAGCTGTAATACTGTGCCTGGAATGGTAAAATGCATTTTTCATCTCAGTGTGGATGGCATTAGCTAATGCTGTGCTTAAAGACTTTACTGCAAAAATTACAAAGGTCTGTGTAACTTTTCTAGCTTGGCATGCATGACAATATGCTAATATACTATGTTTAAAAACTCGGCTAGAAAAATAGACATTTGAAGTGAGTAATTTTACAGTGTTGATGGTGTTGTAGAAGGTTACATATAAAGGAACTGCTTCCCACCTGAAACATGGGAACTGCCCACAGTTGCCTACTTCCTTTTTTGTATAATTTAAACTGCACTCTATGTCTAGAAGAGTATTGCTTTGACTTATACTGAGTGCTCCTTTGTGTCTGACAAAGCTATGTCTTTCTCACAAGCTCTAATAAGAATGAGGCAAGTGTTAGGTACTGCTTTTATTCAGTCCAGGTTCAGTTGGATGATAATTTACCATCCAAATGAGTAATACTGGTCTTGGAGTGGTAAAATACTTTTTTCATTCATCAGCTCATCCTGGATGGCTGTAGCTAATCCTAAACTTTAAGACTTTGCTGCAAAAATGGCAAAGTGCTTTGTCACTTTTCTAGTTTGTCGTGGGTGGCACTATGCTAATTCTAATCTTAAAAACTCTATGCTAGAAAAACAGCCATTTGAAGTTAGCAGTCACAGAGTGGCAGTGGTGTTGTAGAATGCTTCATATAAAAGAGCTGCTCTCAGCCTAAACCGTCTGAGCTACCAGGAATTTACCTCTTTTTTTGCATAATTTATATGGCACTCTAAACCTGAAATGTTATTTTTATATATATATATAGCCACACACACACACAAACACATGTTTTAAAATATAATACAAAATGAATAATTAAATATGTTATTATAAGAAATAATAATTATCTTACTTTAAAAAGTTACTTTTTTTAACTTGTATTAAACATTAATTTAATTGCTTAACCCAAACTTTTTATTGGATTTAATACATATTAAATAAAAAGAAAGTGCTATTTTATTTTTTGTAAAAATGTACATTGATAAAAGAAATTAATCTATTTAATTTAGTATTTTATTATTTAATATACCTTCATTGTGAAGAGTGAATATGCTCCAATATTTTATTCGCTCTATGGTAAAAAAAATGTTTACTTTATATGTAACATGAACATATTTTTAATTTTCAAAAGAAATACAATAGCCTTCATTACTATTCTCTATATTTGACCATAGGGAGATCTCCGCTGTGATGGTGGAGAACTCAACCTATGTGAGAAAAGTTAGTCCTTTTACGCTTGTAAATTGATTCTTTAGATGTCTCCACCCCAAACTCATGAAGGGGGACTCCTAAGTCTACACTTAGGTGTATATTTACAATCAGAAATGGTGAATAGCGATAAAGTGGGGACTTACAAACAGGTACAGGAGAAATTTTAAACATGTGTAAAGTTACACATGTACCCTCATTATTCACAGTTAATCCGGTTGTGGGTACTCTAAAAGAAGGTGCACACATTGGGTGTGAACCATTATGAAGGATTGTGCTCCTCTAAAGTTGTCTATGTGGGTCCTAACTGACATCCCATTCTCCCTCTGCTACCTGTCTCCCATGCTTCCACTGCTGGCTATAAACACGCTTTTGAAAAATTGGCCATACTTGTAGATTTGTCACTAATGTGTACCAAACATATAGGTGACAAACTGCATAGATCCCGATTTTATGCATGAGAATCTGCCGTCTATGTCTGCAGATTACATTTATAAAACATACTGGCCCAGTAGCCCCTTTCATTTTCTTAGGAGATGGTGAAGTGTGTGGAAGAATCATTAGATTTTATAAGAGTTCCAGATACAAATAATCAAAAACGGTGTAAAATAACTTAGCAGGTTTTTGTTTTAATATATGACTAATGTGTAATGCCTAATGCACCTAGTTAAAAAAGCATTGCTAATAAGTTAGAGAATCGTTCACCTCTATTATTTCATGAATACAATAATAACTACAGGGCCATTTTACCTCACACTGGCAAGCAAATTGAAGAGCTAGCACCTACCCAAAAGAAGGTGTTTCTCATTGTATTATCATAAAATCTAACCATGCATCTCAGTAAAATAAAGAAGTTATAGTATGGCGACCCTCTGCAATGATGGAAGCAATTCTCAAACTGAAAATATATTATGTGTACATATTGTGCAAAACATGTGGGCTCTGGGATTTATTCACTTTGTTATTAGGCCACGAGTCTAGTACATTTCAGGTTTGTTGTGGAGTTCTTAATGTAACACGTGCCATTCTTCCCAAGCCCAGTGAATGGGTAATAGTGACCTATTTTATTATTCTTTGACAGTTTCTCTAAATGGCCTGTATGGGGGTTGTCTTCAGGGCACAGGGCTAGTAAATTTGTAGTTCTTGCTATGGCTGTACATTGCAGAGTGCACGTTTGTTTAGCAATTTTTTAGCAGCAAACCAAGGAGCTCCATTTATAGTCTGAGGAGATGGGGGAGGGTCAAGTCAAACCGTTTTAGGTCGATTATTGGCATGATATTAAAACGCTTTGACCTGACAAAAAATGTTTGACTTCAAAATATAAACTTTTTTTTGCTTCTTTCAGTCACTGCTGAGTTTTTCAACGTTGTCAAATATTAGCTTTAGTGCCATATCCTTTACACCATTCTGAGATCTTTTGTATGCGGTTTAAGGTATTTTGAAAATTAACAAGCATGTCACTTGTAGTTTTGTTGTTTTTAAGTTTAAGTTTAACTTAAGTTTAAGTTACGGAGAGCAAAGTCAGCCATGATAAGGTTCAAAATTTCTGTTTATTGTTCTAACAATCAGAGAGCACCTTGGCTTGGTTCTGTATCTTGAAGAGTTGAGGATACTCTGCCTCCCAAGAAATCTAGCTTGATTGCTCTGTTACCTCTAACTCATTATTTGGGTATTTTCTGTTGGCCACTCACAGAGTCTAAAGGAAGTGAGGGAGAATAGAACCAGGCAGTGTCTGACCAGTCCTTGGGAGTAGAATGATATGTCTTAACTCCTTTTTTACCTGCAGTTAGGAGGTCATGGATGGGCTCTCTCGAAAGTGGCAGAAGAGTGCAGTCTAAAGTTATTGCCGAGTAAAAATACAGATAACTTTGTGTTGCAAAGGGTCCTTCTGTTCACCCCAATATAAGATGACTCCTCAAGAAATGCGATTAGGTGAGGATGTCGGTTTCTCGCTAATAATGCAATTTGTTTGACAAATGTCTGATTGTCTGCTGGGGGATGATAAATAAGGTTAATTGTATTAGGAATTGTGGGGCATATTATCAAGGAACGGCGTTATAATTATCGCTGCTTTAGCGGCAGAAAACTGCCGCTAAAGCAGCGACAATGGGCTTGATAATACGCCCTTGAGAATTCCAATAGAAGCCCATGTTCTGCTGTGAACATGGGCTTCTATTGGAATTCTCAAGGGCATATTATCAAGCCCCTTATCGCTGAATTAGCGGCAGTTTTCTGCCGCTAAAGCGGCGATAATTTTAACTCAGTTCCTTGATAATATGCCCCTGTGTCTGTTGTCTCAATTTCAACTAAAAGGCATTAAAAGGTTGGGCATTAAAAGGTTAAGAAATAATTTTTTTACAAATTTGTGCGTCAAAAGGAATCATTATTTAAAAAATCGCCATACCTGTGCCTATTTTCTGTAGGCAAACTAGTTGAATTATGGTTAGTAAGTGAAGCCACCATCCTATTAGAGGTATCCGATATGCTGGTTCTGTGCCCGAAATGTAAGACCATTTGCTATAAAATATGTGAGTGTTATAGCGAGTGCTCTATAGTATTGATTGAACATTCTCAGTAATGGTAGCTGTGGCAAGTAGAGCCTCAAAGCAGGTGGTCAACTGAAGGAAAGCTTGTCATGCCTTGTTAGATTTAGTAGTCAGGACTAAAGTCAAGTGGATGGAGGTATGGTCTGTAGAGACTAGAGATGGCTATGCTAAACTGGTTTGAAGTTCAAGAAACTTTACTATGGTTTGTGCAGCTATCATCACATGTAACTTTTTCCTACAGGTGCCATGATCCTTGAAGTAACTGTGAAAGTGTCTAAGTGTGTACTTCTTATTACTGTGGGGAAGCTCTCCTTCTGAAAGCCCATTCTTTTAAGAAACAAAAACATTGAAGCAATCTTTCTCAGGAAGTGCCTGCAGGAGATGGAACTCTATCACTACTGTTATCAGGACGAACCCCTCCTATGACTACGGAAAGAATGATCTAATTTTCCACTGATATTTACAAATATGACAGGAACTATCACCACTTGTAATTAGTGATAAACAGCTAAGCCGTACCAAATAACTGGACAGAGGTTAAATCTCAGGACTATACTCATCTCTATGACACTGAGACTAATTCTAAGTCAACCTTGTGTACAAAGACAATAAATATTAACCTACACCTCTCATTTTATATGCGCCCCTAAATAATACTGAAATGTCCCTGTCTGCATGGTCACGCCCAATCGTTTAGATTTTCTCCAACCACTTTTTACTGAATTAGGTTTTGTTGGCTTTAGGACTCCTTGCACTTTGCCACTACTAAACAGTGCTAAAGTGCTTGTTCTCTCTCCTTAAAACATGGAATAGTTGGCTATCGCCAGTTTGGCATATTTAATTTACTTGTAAGTCCTTTGTAGAGCAGTACACCATATACCCAGGGACTTAAATTAAATTCTACCAGCAGCAAGTATTGTGCCACTCACTTAAGTAGCCCTCTAAAACATGTCACACTGTAATGTCGACTTGGCATTTAAAACTTCTTGTCAATCCTTAAACTCCCCTTTTAATACATGTAAGTAACCCCTATGGTAGGTCCTAGGTAGACTGTGTGGCAGGGTGCTGTGTAAGTAAAAGGTAAGACATGCACTTTTAGGTTATACCTGTACTAGTAGTTAAAAGCTTCCAAATGTGTTTTTCACTACAGTGTGGCCTACCCCTCTCATAGGAAACATTGGAGATTCATCATTACATTTAGTAAGCTGTAATTCCTAAATGAGAGTGAGTAGATCTATCATGTTCGGTATCTATGGACTTGTAATGATAAATCCTCTTTAATGGCAACGTCGTATTTATTATTACAATTTTGAAAATACCACGTTTAGAAAGCTGGCATTTTCCTGCTCTTAGCCCAGTGTGCCTGCAGTCTGTCTTTGATACACGTCTGGGGAGGGTGACAGCTGGACTTTGTGTATTCTCTTTCACAGCAACATATTAAGAAAAAACAACCCTATCTTCTAGAAATTAAGTCAATCATTTATTAGAGCTCAAAAATAGTCATATTTTATACATACATTTTATTGTATACTCTTTCTTTTTCCAATTTTATTCACAATATGAAAAATTCTATGCAATTCACATTCAAGTCATTTACATTTCATAATACAATATTGCACAGCGTTTTCAAAGCCTGTGACAATCTCTAGTAAATAACCTTTTGCAATGACTATCTCTAGAATCACTACATCACACTCATCAACATTCAAACACCAATACCCCTAGTCGTTCTCATTCAGTACAACCTTCCATTCTAATAAAAACATATATATTTATTATAGAACATAATTCTCTCCAAATGCAGACATAATATAATCAAACTCATAACTATTTTTTTTTCTTAATACACCTTCTATAAATATGTATGTTATATATAATTATTCAAAACCACACATTTATTTCCATACATCTTTCAATGGTTGTGGACCATATGTATTCATAGAGTGGCACACAGTTTAATCCTTTGCGCTTTCAGTGAGAAACCCCTTCATCAGGACAGCCACTTGACATTATGCCACAACTAGTCACCAATAGGCCTGCAGGAAATAAAATTCAGATCCTTCTAAGCAAAACGCACAATTTATAATCATAAATAATAACCCTAATCCTCCTACTCAATATTTTGTGTGTGCCAAAAAAAGAAATATAATTGTTCCAAAGATGTGCCTATAAAGAGATTCCATCACCTGATAAAACACCTTGAAAATTGGCCCTAGATAAAATGCATGCATCCATGTGGTATTTCTCTACTGAAGCAAGTGCTGAATTTTATAACTCTTGTTGACCGAGCACATGTACAAAGTATGTCACATACATTATCAAACTCCTTCTGTAAGGATATGACCCCACCCACTATCTCATCTATCACTGTGGCTTACTTTTAACAAATGTTCATTCATCCTTAGGGAGATCTATTAGATAAAAGTAAGATGTTATGCATACAAAGTGTTTGCACCTCCATGGTCTACTTAAAACTAGTGAAAAGAGAGCGGAAAACTCTCTAACTCCTTTTGTTACCTGATTATCAAACCAGGCAAACCTGGAATCTTGAGTTCTTTCATGTTCTTGCTACCATTGAGAAAAGTGTCCCATATAAGTTTCAATTACTAAGGAAAGGACCCAAAATTAGCTGTTCAATATGCATGAGATGTGCTCCTATACCTGTCCTTGGGTACATTTAATGAGTTTAACACATAAGAGTAAACAATTACTAAAATGAACTGAATGTATGTAATTATTCCTTTCAATATGGGTATATGTAATCTGGGTAAGGCGGACTCTTGGGAAATTTCTGACTATAACAAATGTGCGGGACTACACAACCGTAAAGCTGGGTCTGTTCAATGCCCACTGCCTGCCCAGTCAGGGTGAGGTTTACTAAGGTTATTATTGGCTAGACAGCACTCAAGACCCACAGTCCTGGGATGGTCTCCCCAAGGCAGGAACCCACAGTACTGGAAAGGCCTCTGCTGCCAGCTCACATTAAGAAGCTCTGACAGGGCTCCAGGTCGGAGCACCAGGGGCACTGATGCAGAAGACCCCGGGAGTGGGCTCCCATTCCCAGCCCATTGTGTTACTTAGGGTCCAGTATGGGGGCCTGCATGCCTGGGCAGGCCTCCCTTGTTTGGCTGAGAGAAAATGCTTTGACCAGGCCCTGGGTCAGAGCTCCATAAGGCTTCCCACAGCCCCATGCTTGAGGACCAGCTTGGCCTCTAAGAACCCAGCCTAGGGAGCTCATGGTCCCTCCAAGGGCAGGATGAAACCTATTCATAAGACATGATGCAACCAGATGATTGTCCTACAAGCTTGGTCATTTGGTTACTCTTAGCTTGCCTATCTGGTCATGCATTCAATAGGAATCAATGGTACACCCCTACGGCCAGGCTGTCCTGAAACTCCCAGGAGGGCTCATTTGGCTCTTAAAGACCAGTCAGTCAGTCAAAGAGTCTTAATTTAGCCGATAAAGGCCATAAAAGCATGTGAGTTAAAACAAATGTACCGAAGACACATATAAATACATAAAGATTTAAAAGAAACCATGAGTACATAACCAAATCCAGCTCTAGGAGGTCAGACATATTTTCTGAAATGCCCCCCTCTGTCACTCAGTGAGCATAGATCACAAAAAAAGCAAGTAGCCGTCCTCAAATTGCTAGGGACAAGGAGCTAGGAACCCTCATGGTGTGTGGTTGTTCTCCCCTGGTGCCGCAAGGGCACGGTCCCAGGTTCCCAGGGGTGCGGGTCCAGAGTTGACTTTCAACCTTGTCCGATAGACCTTTCCTCTGAGCCTACCTTCCCGGAGAGCAGGCAAGGATGTCAAGCTGGAATCCCTGGGCAGAGTGGGCTGCTCAGAGATGTTTTGGCCAGCCCGGTACTCTGACTGATTCAGCACACTTGATCCATTTAGAAATGGACTGCTTGGTCACCCCAGGCTTTTGTTTCAATCAAAGGGCTTTCACCCTGCCTGGACTGTCCAACTCAAGAGTCTGTCTTTTTTGGGGGCCAGCCAGCAGAGCAAAAGCCAAACAGCATGGCAGCTTGTGCCCCTCTCAGTGTTCTGAGGAGAGTGCATGGGGTCAGGAGGAGCTATTCCTGGATGCTGCCTGGTGGTCTGGGCCCTGAACGCCTGTCTGTTGCCCTTCTCCACCTAGTTCTGAGTGGAATGACTGTCTCAAGGCCAGCAACCCTGTGTCTCTCCCAGGCTGTGCCTCTCCATTCCACTTTCATGGAGAAGGTGTGCCCACTGGTGCCCATGTGACTACGCTGTCCTCCAGACCCCTGCAGACAAGCAGGAGCTCCTGCCACAGGCTCCCAAGGGGGGATGAAGGGCAGTCTGGGATAGGCACGCTGCTCCTCCTCCCATCCAGCAGCTGTGGCTCTCTCGTCCATTCTGCCATAGCATATGCTTGTCTCAAAGTTTAAGTGAAACCAAAACTGGGTCGAGACCCTGAGGTAGTAAGGCCAAGCCTCACATAATAAATAAACAACAAAATAATTGTCAGTACTACCAAATTATTCTACAATCTATTTTTAGGGAAGGACGTATTTTGACACTAAACAATATGTACTGTAGACCACTTTTTCTGTCAGAAATAAAACAATTATTTTTATTTTATTTTTATATCTCAGAAAAGCATTTTTCTAGTTTCAAATCTTTTTATATACACAATAAAAATTTGCTCCTTATTATGTCCTAAAAACACAGTATAAATCATTCACTCTCTCACATACCATATATCCAATCACACATACATTTCACCAGCATATACAATATTTCTCTATACAACAGAAATAGTTTTACATCAATTATTTACAAAAGTAGCAACCATGGGAATTTTTTTTTTGTAATTATCTAATTCGTGTTTTTAAGAACCCTCCTAAGGTTGTCTGAAGAAAGGGGTCTACGCGTTTCGAACTCCCTCAGTTGAGGGGAGTTCTCTTCAGGACCACATAGCTCTTATTTACATCTTATTCGCCCATTCAAGGAGAAAGGGGTGCCATTTAGGACTTTTATTCGTCTCTTTGGAACCGGGAGACCAGTAGCCGTTCTATTTTGCCTTCTTTATTTGGGAGCAAAAGTGTGTACTGTGGCGAATCTTTCGTGTTCAATCTGAAATTCGCTGTTTACTGCTTCTTCAGTTTTTTTGTTTGTGGGCGGTCTCGCAATGTAAATAATTGGTGTAAAGTCATTTCTGTTGTATAGAGAAATATTGCACTGACATTTTGGGATGCATGCATTTAGCATGCCGAGGCCAATCCAGGCTCTCCAGCCACGTTGTAACTCTAGATAACCTCAGGCAGATCGAATGCCCCTATGGCGGTGATGATTAATTCGTATCAGCTATTAATGGGAATTTTTGTGCCTACCATGATGACCACGGGTAGCAGGGAATAAGAGTTTGATTCCAGAGAGAAAGCTCAGAAAACAGCTACCACTTCGCAGGAGGACAGCAGGCACACATATTACCAACTCCTGACTGAGGGACATAATGATGAAAAACTACAACACATGATTCTTACAACGCCTTGTGATTGGAATGAGTACACATTAAATACTTTAAAAATTATCTGTTGGAGGGCAAGTCTTGTACCAGCAGCTGCAGTAATTCCAGCTCCAATAGAGTACATTACAATTGCTGGAGCTGAAACAATTGCAAACATTTGCCACGTAGCAAAGCTGGTATAGATTTGATGAATGAAACTGATTTATATCACAGAAAATATCAAAGCTAAGAACATACCTACCTGATATAGAAAATAATATCAGTGAGACATGCACATGTTTTTCAAAGCACTGTTTACTCGTTGGAAAAATCAGTTCATGACAGTGTTCTTTGATTACAGAAACACTTGTATCTTAAAATAGATAAGTTGTTAATTTGCGCTGGAAACCAACAGCCCGTGAAGCGTGAGAAGAAAACTTAAAATAATTTTTTGTAGATCACTTCCATGCAATTAAGCACGGCTTCACACACACTGCAAAGTTACATGTTTGCAACGTGTGCGCAGTATGAAAATGGCGCGTTTCACCAATTACGGAGGCTGCTGTGCTCTAACGGACAACTTTGTGACCTGAGCAATTAAGGAATCTGAAGCTCTCGTTTTAAAACCTGCTGCATTTGTTCATACACACAAACTCTGAATGTATACATTTTTAAAAAAGTCAAGCTTTTTGTCTTTTCCCTCCGACAGCATCAAAAATGTCCCTAAAATCAATACATTCATATCAGAGACTAAAATAAAGATTGAGTTAATGCCACCAAAAATCCCACTTATGTCATAAAATTAAAATATTGATTCCACTGTTCATGGTGACCTCGCGACCATTTAGAAAAACAGAACAGAAATAGGCAGAATGAGTGCTATGACCCCACGCTTGTAAGCCTAGAGTCGACCGCTGGCTGCTTTATTTTCTGTTTATTTTCATATTAACCAGCTTCACCACATTAGGAATGAATAATGGACTATTGATTCAGCTCCCCATGGTGTACAATCATTTGTTATGTATATGTGCGGTCTCGTATAATTTGACAATCAATACAAAAGGCTGGGCAGCCCATTCGGAAGCTCTTCCATCTTGTACACTGCTGTCTTGACAACTGTGCAGGGTACAATCCTGCTACTGACTTCATTCCATAGACACAGCGCACCTGATAACAAAGAATTAGGAAAAATCTGAGATTTGTTTACTTAGGGTTGATCCTTGGTATCCTGTGGAGCTGAATTCGGATTTTTCAGAACTACCTTTGCAAAACTATGACACACAGGGAAAAAACTGTAAAGAAGCTCCATCTCCTACAGCTTCATCACATTCTGGAAACAACTACATCATCCCTTGGCAGGATTACATTTGCAAGTGTTCCTGGTTTGATACCACCTGCAACGGTTACGTGGATATCTAGCAACTTTGAGTTCATGGGTATTCACTTGCCTTGGCAAGTGGCATTGTCCAGAGGTGCCCGTAAACCCATCCCTCATCCTAAATTCGCAACTAGGAAGTGGAAGGTTGGACCAATGCCCATACTCTCTATCAAGTGAATAAGATAGTCCACTCCACTCTGTTGAATGTCTTTTCGGCATCGAGGGAGAGGACCAACCTCTCCACCAGATCAGATCTCGACAACCAGAGTAGATGGAGAAAGGTTATAAGGTGATTACAAGAGGATCTTTTGGTGACAAAGCAACCCTGCTTCTTTGTCTCTCAATTGAGGGATAATTTTGTAGAGTCATTGTGCTAGGATTTTCACCATTATTCTTATATTGCAATTTAGTAGCGAATTTCGACAGTAAGTAGAGCAGAGAAGCAGGTCCTTCCCAGGCTTTGGGATAGATAAGAGTAGGACCTTGTTGAATTCTGGCTGAGTAGTCTGGGAGTCGAACATTTCTAATGCAGACCTTCCCCAGTAGAGGGAACACAAGGGGGCCAAAAATCTTAAATAATTCGACAGGAAAGCAATCGTATCCTGGGGCTTTCCCGGCAAGGAGTAGCTAAAGGGCTTCTGCTATTTCATGTTCTATAATCTCTCCTTCTAAAATGTTTCTTAACTCTGTGGAAAGCCAGACAATCAGCAGGTTCTGTAAAAAACCTGTTGTTTTAGAAAAGGTAATTGTATAGAAGAAAGCAAGAAGGCTGAACATTTCTTAGTTATCTCAGGGGGCTAGTTAGAAAAGCGCCTCCTGCGGCACAGATTTTTGGGATGGGGGATTGGGATTCTCACTGCCTGAGTTGCTTTGTCAACAGCCTACTGCATTTTCTGCATGTTCTTAGTGCCGGCTCAGGTTTTTCCGCTGATAGAGTATAAAGTATTTTTAAATCATACTTCTTATGAGCCAATGCTTTTAATAGTGCATCTGTGGGACGGGGGTTGTCGGAAGGATTAGTATAATGTGTCTATCTCTTTTTCCAAGGTGGCAAGCTTTTCTCTATCTGCTTTTTGCCTGGCCTAGCACCTATTTTCATCAGGTCACACATGCATGATTTTTCAGCCACCCATAATAGTTGCAGAGGACCCACCAAATGTTCATTCAGGTCGAGATAGTCTGGGAAGTGTTCCATTAGTTTCTTTTTTCCTTTGGGAGTTTATAGTTGGATGTATGTATTCTACCGATTTTTTTTTTGAAGAAGACAATGTTCAAGTCTAGTGATGAGGATATAGCGGAGTGATCAGAGAGCACTCCCATTTCGTAGGTGCAGCAAAGACTTTTTGCTGTTACTACTCAGCAAGTACTCTATTTTCATTTCCATTCCAAGAGCACACAAAAAGAAGTGTAATCAATAGAAGGTGATCTGTTAGCAAGTCTCTTACAGTGGCGTTTTTGAGCATCCACATATGTCCAGAACAGGATCAGGTGTCAAATCCCAGTTCCCTCCCAGTAAAAAACTTGAGGACGAAGTCAGTAAGCAGACAGTGAAGCTACAAGAAGAAGTCTCATTTATTTGCATTAGGGGCATTGACTGAACCAACTATAAATGTATAGTTTTGCACTGTGAGCTTAGCAAAGACATATCTTGCATTTGGAGGTGCCAATGTTTTAAATTTTCTTCTAAATGTGCTTGGGAATTAAAAGGCCATCCAGCTATTCTGGCAGGCTTCAGAGTTTGATGAGAAGGCGATTCAGAGGCTGGACAATCCTAGGCATATTTGAATGCTCCGACCCACTCTTGTTTCAGTTTTTCAAATTCTTGTTGGAAACATTGGGTCTCTAGGAGAATCACTTTAGCAGCCCTCCTAGAAGTGAAAAAATGTTAGCATCTTCTTGCGCCTGATGTAGCTCAAGGGTCCATTGATGTTAAGGCCACATGAGGAGAGTGCTTTAGTGGAGCTCCTCATTGCAGGTTTGATATCTGTCCATTAGGCAATATGTAGTGGATCTGCAACAGCTATCGAGCAGTTGGGGCTGCAGAGGGAAGTTTGGATACAAGGGTTTGCCTTCTATCAGGTAGGAGGTGTAGAATAAAGTTAGATTTCTCCAGAAGAGGCTGTAGACTTCGTCAGGGTTAGTTGGTGTCATACTTTGGACTGGAGAATGAAGTAGTTTGAGCCATTGGAGTCTCTCTGTGCTGAGAAGATGGTCTGTTGGATGAAGAATAAATTAAAGTCAATGCAGCAAGGTAGCAGTAATGTGGTACAATATTGTCCTGAGCACTGCCCATTATGTTTCGAGAGTGACCTGACACCTCACCTACATGCATCAAATGCCCAACAATCTGGCTTATATCTTTTGCAGTGAAAGGAAATGTTTTGAATTAAACAAGGTGTATAATGGTGAAATCACACACACTAGCCTTTGTGTTGAACTAGGGAAGGGAAATCGAGGCACAAGGCCTAGGGACTATCAAGGCTCCTATATATTATTTAAACACAAAATGGGGCTGTCCCTAGTAATGGTTCCTACAGGGTCTCTAGAGATGCAAATCCAATAGGGGCATGTAAGAAATGGGGGTTGCCCAAATCTCCAAGGGGGTAGCATGGCATCAAGCGGGCAGGCCAAACTTCGAGGACATGTGAAGCATTCACGCAGTACCCACAGACGACACACCAATCACACCACAAAAGAGTCACGACACCACCTTTGGTTGGAAAAAGATTAAGTTTAGTTATGTCTCCAACCTGCAAGGTAAAAAGGAATAGAATAGTGGTAGTCACAACAAGGCGCCAACTGGCACCAGAGCCAAGTACTTCAGAGGGGGATTATTTACATGGGACAAAAAGGGTTGAGTCCATGCTGAAAGGAAAAAGGTTGATTAAATGAACATTAGACCTGGGGCCAATCTGGCGGGGCCAACTCAGGCTCTCATCCTCGAGGGTAAGTTGTAATTGCAAATCCAACATTATGCATGAATACACCTCAGGCGTTATAACGCCAATCCCCTCCCCTGTAAGGGAAGAACAACAGAGCATCACAGCACATACTAGACAGGAGCACCTGTAATAAATCAGTACGGCAGGCTCATTAACAAGGGGCATGAACAGAGGCCTGGAATACACATCAGGCCAGCACCGGGCAGGACACCAAGCATAAAAACAGTAACCTCAGATAACTGTAGGGCGTGAGTAAACAGCTTCCCTTAGGTAGGCCTAAACACTTTAGTGAAAAAATCATGTAACCTCGTGCCGTCCTAATCCCTTAGCATTCAGGTGACATCTCGTTAGGAGAACAAACGCTGCATTACTTAGCCATCAATATTTCCTAGCTGCAGGAATCAGCCGGTCATTAAATGGGGTTAAACCATTACATTACTGGTCAGGCTAGAATAAACGTTTCATTAATTAGAAGTAACCCCCTCAGTAGATAGGGACCACCCTTTCAGTAGGGTAAAGCCCACCCTTCCAGTAGATAGGAGTAAAACATTTCATTAAGGCCAGGATGAGTATGCCACTGGGCAGGAACATTTCATTAAAGAGGAGGCCACAGTTCATTAGGCAGTAATGCAACTCTTATCAGGCAGGAATAGACAGGAAGCAAAACACTACTTTAGTTCCCAATATTTCTCCAGGAATCAAGCATTTCATCAGGCATAAACCTGATCTCCGCCTGTCAGGAACCAACCAGGGCTAACTTTTATGGCCAGGCCGTCACTAAAAGGGCTTTGTCCCTGTTCTTGCCCAGTTCCGGCGTTTCCTTTGGCTAAGTAGGGCCAACAGGGCCCTTTCGCAGTGTTCCCCAGAGGGGAGGGGCGGTTTCAGGACTCCACCCCGCTCCTAGGAGTTCCCGCTACTGTGCCGCTCACCGCCCTCCCCACCGGGCTTTACCTGACATCTTTGGCTCACACAGGATCCCTTGCGTGGGTTTCCGGCGTGGGGAGAGCCCAGGCTTCTTTTGGGCCCTCTGGCGATGGTGCTGGAAGGGAGGGGCTCTCTGGTTCCTCCGAGCCCTCCCCGGTCTCAGTACAAACCCCGGTCTGGCGGCGGCGCTTCCCTTGTGGCGGCGGGGCTGGGACTGACAGAGTGCCCCGGCCCCGCCTCCTCCGCCACTTCAACCCTCGGCTGCAGACCGGCGGGGTCGGCTCCCGCTCTGGTCTTTCTCCGGCTTCTTCCTCCAGCTCACTCCAGGCTGCCTGGCCGGCAGCCAATCCCTGCGCGGCGTGGCTGGGCGCGCGGCGATGACGTCACCGGCGCCCCAGTCACGTGATGCTGGACGCGCTGGATTCAGGGCCTATCGCGGCCCTCACCTCCTCATCGGCGGCCCCCTCCCGGCACCGGGGGTCGCCGTGACGACGACAAACACGGCGGGGGTCCCTCCAAGCTGGCACCGGGCCGCGGCGGTGATCTGTGGCCAAAATAAGGGGTAGGCTCCCTTTTAATAAATTATATTTATTAGCCAAAGCGCGCCTCCACAACGGCGCTATTCACCAGCTGCCACAGTCTCCACAGTAAACGGCGCTATTCACAGCGCATCGCTCCTCCCTCAGCTCTCACAGCTCTCAGGGCCACAAGCACTAGGGGGGTATCAACAGTCCCAGGGCCCAGCGCTTTCACAGAGGACAGCAATGAGGGGTAGGCTCCCTTCTGATCAGTTTCTCCTCACGCAGAGCGCGCGCCACAACAAGGGGTAAGCTCCCTCAGCGCTGTTCAGTCACAAACTTCCTCAGAAAGATCGGGTTCGTGAAGAGCACCCGTTTTTTTTAAATCAAATTATCTGCTTGTCAAATGGTGCTACGAGTAATCAGGGTAGTCACGCCTGTGAGATATAGTCAGGTTATGATGGGTTTTTGGACCCACCTAATCGTGCACTGTTCACTTGGTGCTCCACACCTTAAACTTATGGCATACTAATCACACGTTTGTTTTATGCAAATGTTATTGCTTTTATTTTTTCAGTATTCACTTTTTTATGTCAAGATACCTTTTGTTTTTTCATTGTTCATAACAAAAACATTTGTTTCTTTTGCATTTGTGCAAACATTATTTCATATTTACATTTGTTTCATTCACAATACTTTGGCAATTCAATAATCATAAATTCACAAAAGAGCCCTATGCATTTCGGCACTAATGTGGTGCCTTCATCAGGGGCGTTTCTGTAATAAAAAACATAGGATATGTGTAAGAATCTGGTATAAAGTGGTACATGGGGGTGTGTTACTATACTGTGTCATTGTCATACCTGTTGTCAGTAGTAGATGTTATGTGTGTTCGCTTCAAACACTCATACCCTGTGAGGATCACTAAAAAAACGATAATAATAACCTATATTAATGCCATGCCAAGCCAAACTGTTCCACCTTACTTAAATGCCTAAGTTTTAAGGGACATACCTGTGGAATGTCATCAAAGCTCTCTGAAATGAAAAAATAACATATTTTCAGACTGCTCTACCGCCAGAAAAAACGGGTGCTGGCCATGTAGCTATAACGGTTTAACTGAACTCCCTTACCTTATCTTCACCAATGTTTTCAGTCTGTTCGGTGATAATAAAAAAGAAGTTGTTTACTACTCTGTGATTCGGTCGCTAAAAGACGATACTAATCGTTAGGAAAATAGCGTACCTGTATTGCCAAATCTTTGCTCCGTGTCCGTTAACCGTAATCCTTCGCTCGTTGTGTTCACCCCGGAGTAAAGCGGTCACCATTGAAACTATGCGAACTACGCTGGGTTGCGGAGTTATGGTAATAGAAAATGGACTGATGAATGCTAGTGACTACTTCCTGTTCTTTCCGCATGAGCGCCATGTTTGTCTGGGAGCGTTTCTTGAGTGACATACTGATTTCTAACAGTTAGACCGAGCTTATTCAGATCTATATGCTGCTATAATCACCCTTTAATTATCACAAAGCTCACGTGATTGCTATCAGTATATTGTCATTCACTGCTGCTAAGTTTGGCGAGCTCGTATTATTCCTATTGCGAAAACTGTTCTAAATACATCAGTTGCATTATAATCATCACGTTCCTGTAAAGGTATCTATCTGTTTGTTGGTTTGCTCGAAAGATACTATTTGCGCGATCACCATGTGATTCCTGTCTCAATCCTAGCTGGGTTGCGGAGTTATGGTAATAGAAAACGGACTAATGAATGCTAGTGACTACTTTCTGTTCTTTCCGCTTGAGCGCCATGTTAGTCTGGGAGCGTTTCTTAAGTGACATACTGATTTCTAACTATTAGACCGAGCTCATTCAGATCTATATGCTGCTATAATCGCCCTTTAATTATCACAAACCTCACATGATTACTATCTGTATATTGTCATTGACTGCTGCTCAGTTTGGCGAGCTCGTATTATACCTATTGCGAAAACTATTCTTAATGCATCAATTGCATTATAATCTTCGCGTTCCTGTCAATGTATCTATCTGTTTGTTGGTTTGTTCGAGAGCTACTATTTGCGCGATCACCTTGTGATTCCTAACTCAATACTAGCTAAGATGACCTACTGTTATCATAATGCCTCTGTGATCTCTACCTTCTGTTCAAATCACTCGAAAATATTCTAGCTGGAACTCAACCAATCGCTGTTGTACTGATGATTTACAGGTGGATTTGTGTTCATATGTGTATATTGGTGTGCCGGTGTACGAAGCCATTCTTGATCAAACATTTACAAAGTGATAATACATTATGTTAACAATATTTGATCTTCTGTACATTTTTGCATGGGACATTTACTGGTGTACAATAAACATGAAAAACATATGGAATATTCTTATTATAGATCTTGTCAACTAAGCAAACTTAATATGGTTATTCAAATGATAAACCTATGGCATTTATTTTCAAATTGGTACTCTCCAATAGTGACCCCCTGTTCTTATTCTGAGATATATTTTTTTATGGAGGTTTGTTTCTGATCATTAGTTAATGGCGTTGAATCAAGACTCAATGTTGTCTACAGGTAACAAGTAAGGTCATATTTATCATTAAGCCCTGTTGGAACTAAAGTTTTGAGGTATTTGATCCAAAATAGTTCTTGTTGCATTAATCTTTGGTGATTATCAATCCCTTCTTTTACTTGTACTTTTTCCATTATGAAGAATCTCAGTTGTGAGATGGTGTGTTTTTCATCCCTCCAATGGAGCACCAAAGGTGAAGTCAAGTTCTGATTGCGGATTCTGCTCTTATGCTCCGTTATACGTATTTTAATTTTTCGTTATGTTTTGCCTATGTACATCTTGCCACATGGGCACTTAATTGCATATACTACGTTGCTCGTATTGCAGTCACTCGTATGTTTCAACTGTATTGATTTTCCTGTAGTTGGATGTGTGCATATGCTTCCTGTGATCACATTATTGCAATTAGTGCAATTTAGACATCGCGTTGTGCCTTTGTATGTTGCTGGGCTGATAGGGAGTTGTTTGCGTTTAAGCCTTGTTCTCAGGTTTGGTCCTCTTGTATATGCATGTATTGGGGGTTCTTTGAAGATACCTTGAAAATCTGGTTCTACAGATAACAGTTCCCATCTTCTGTTGATTATTTTTTGGATTTTTGTCGATAAAGTTGTGTATTTGGTCACAAATACCATCCTGTCAAGTGTTTTCTTCTTGCGGGTCTCAGTAGATCTGCTCTATTCATTAGTTGTACTTTATTAAGCTGTTGTTCTAGTACATCTTCTGGGTATCCTCTGTCTTTGTACCTCTGTACCTGTCTTTCCAATGTCGTTTGACAAACTTGTTCGTTGGAACATATGCGTTTTATCCTGATAAATTGGGATACTGGCAGATTTTTTATGAGGTTCCTGGGATGGAAACTCATGTAGTTAAGAGCACTGTTGCGGTCTGTCGGTTTGGTGTAAAGGGATGTTTCAAAGCCGTGTTGTGTTTTGATTATTCTGACGTCTAAGAAGTCAATGACCTCTTCACTGATCTTGTGGGTTAGTTGATTTCTGGTGTCCACTTGATTCAAGAAACTGATTAGTTGCTCAAGTGTTTCCTGTGTGTCATCCCAAATTAAAAACACATCATCAATGAATCGACTGTACATTTTTACATGTGCCCACTCTCTCATTGACATCAGATTTTTGGATTCGTATTGTGCCATGAAGGTATTTGCGTATGCAGGGGCCCCTGCAAAGCCCATTGATGTGCCATTCAGTTGCGCAAAGTATTCATCCTTCCATACAAAATAACTGTTATGGAGGCAAAACTTTAGTAGCTGTAACAAAAAAATCTTTTGGTTCATGGGTAAATTCTCCATTTTAAGCAATGCCCATTCGACGGATTCCAAACCTGCGTGATGGGGTATGGAAGTGTAAAGTGACACCACATCAATGGTGCACATTATCCAATGTTGTTGAAAACCTGTCTCTATCCATTTGAGCTTGTTGAGAAAATCTGTTGTGTCCCGTATGTAGGAACCCCATTGTTGGACGAATTGTTGCAAGTAGTGATCAATATATCTGCCAATTGGGTCAAAAATCGATCCACATCCTGAGACTATCGGTCTTAGTGGAGGATTTGTGGGATGTTTATGGATCTTCGGGATCATATACAGAGTAGGACGCCTAGGATTTTTCTGGGTGAGATATGCTGCAGTTTGCTCATTGATCCATTCATTCTCTGTAGCTGCTTTCAATATTTCATGCAACATCTGTTGAAGTGTTCCTGTTGGATCCATTGATAGTTTGAGGTATGTATTCTCATCTGCCACGTGTTCGTTCACTTTTTGTTCGTAAAAGACCGTGTCCATTAGTACCAGGGCACCGCCCTTGTCTGCTGGCTGTATCGTTAATGTTGTGTTATTTGCCAGATTATTGATAATACTCTGCTCTGATTTGGTTAAGTTATTGTGTTGTTTTTTCTTGTAGTCCAACTTCTGTAGGTCCGTCCTGACCATTGTTTCAAAAATGTCTAGCATCTTGTGCGACACTGGTGCTTGGAACACACTTTAGGTCTAAATTTTTTGGTGGAATCGACTTCAATGTTCTCTGTGGGATCAACCACATTTTCAAAGTAGTGTCGTAGTTTTAATGTTCTCATAAATCAAAAAAATGCCCCCTCGGTTTCCATTTCATTGGTGGTAATTGTTGGAACAAATGTGAGGCCTTTATTTAGAGTTGATTTTTGTTGTTGAGTCAACGTGATGGAAGAGATGTTAATTATCAAATCACAGTTCGTCCGCTCCTCAATGCTTTTCTGGCCACTTCCTCGCCTTGTTTTCCGCTTGCTGTCACTATTTCTGATGGTGCCGTTGGCGGTTGTCCTGGATCCTGTACCTGTGACAAAAAAGACGTTTGTCCACTTGTTGTTGCCTGATTATTACTCTCTCCTGAAAGTATAACCCCGTCTTGAGTGACTTTTACTGGTCCTCTGCGTATAGATGTTTCGTTGTTTGTCACCAGACTTTCCTCGGAGGAGTGTGCAGATGTTGGTGTTTTTTTTGGGATGTATTGACGTCGGGCATAGATATCCGCCCATGTATAAACCTCGTTGAGCTTATAATCTATAGTATCTCGTTTATACTTTCTCAATTTTCCCTCCTGCAGCTCTTTTTCATATTTGTCTAGCTTCATGTTGATGCCTTCCAGGCTCATTTTCCAACTGTCTGTCTCCATTCTGGTTTCAAGTTCTGTTTTTAGTACATAAATTTCTTCCTCCAATTCCCTGATGGTTTTGGCTAATTCCTCAATTATGAGCAATATCAAGTCCAAGGAGCATTTGTTTAATATACTAAACCATTTGTCCATGAATTTTGAATTTAAATTAAAACAAAATAACATAGGTTTTATTGATAAACGTAGGCCTCTTGGTATGCGCTTTGCTCGGTGGTATTGAATGAGTGTAGACGTGTGCATCCGCTGGTTTAATTGGCGGCGTGTTAAATACTCTAGTTGTTTCAGTTGCTGACTTATAGATCCCCCATGTACATCCATGTTTTTGACTTCTTTGATTAAGGAATAAATTTGGTCTGCCTGTTCATTAGTGTACGCCAATGTATTGGCTCTGTTATCCGTCATTCCAGTAATTGTGTCGAACTGCATTCTGGGTAATTGGGTGCCTCCTCACTGATTGACTTGGTAATTGATATAGAAAGATCGGGTTCGTGAAGAGCACCCGTTTTTTTTAGATCAAATTATCTGCTTGTCAAATGGTGCTACGATTAATCAGGGTAGTCACGCCTGTGAGATATAGTCAGGTTATAATGGGTTTTTGGACCCACCTAATCGTGCACTGTTCACTTGGTGCTCCGCACCTTAAACTTATGGCTTACTAATCACACGTTTGTTTTATGCAAATGTTATTGCTTTTATTTTTTCAGTATTCACTTTTTTAAGTCAAGATACCTTTTGTTTTTTCATTGTTCATAACAAAAACATTTGTTTCTTTTGCATTTGTGCAAACATTATTTCATATTTACATTTGTTTCATTTACAATACTTTGGCAATTCAATAATCATAAATTCACAAAAGAGCCCTATGCATTTCGGCACTGTTGTGGTGCCTTCATCAGGGGCGTTTCTGTAATAAAAAACATAGGATATGTGTAAGAATCTGGTATAAAGTGGTACATGGGGGTGTGTTACTATACTGTGTCATTGTCATACCTGTTGTCAGTAGTAGATGTTATGTGTGTTCGCTTCAAACTTCAAAAAATCCTAGGCGTCCTACTCTGTATATGATCCCGAAGATCCATAAACATCCCACAAATCCTCCACTAAGACCGATAGTCTCAGGATGTGGGTCGATTTTCGACCCAATTGGCAGATATATTGATCACTACTTGCAACAATTCGTCCAACAATGGGGTTCCTACATACGGGACACAACAGATTTTCTCAACAAGCTCAAATGGATAGAGACAGGTTTTCAACAACATTGGATAATGTGCACCATTGATGTGGTGTCACTTTACACTTCCATACCCCATCACGCAGGTTTGGAATCCGTCGAATGGGCATTGCTTAAAATGGAGAATTTACCCATGAACCAAAAGATTTTTTTGTTACAGCTACTAAAGTTTTGTCTCCATAACAGTTATTTTGTATGGAAGGATGAATACTTTGCGCAACTGAATGGCACATCAATGGGCTTTGCAGGGGCCCCTGCATACGCAAATACCTTCATGGCACAATACGAATCCAAAAATCTGATGTCAATGAGAGAGTGGGCACATGTAAAAATGTACAGTCGATTCATTGATGATGTGTTTTTAATTTGGGATGACACACAGGAAACACTTGAGCAACTAATCAGTTTCTTGAATCAAGTGGACACCAGAATTCAACTAACCCACAAGATCAGTGAAGAGGTCATTGACTTCTTAGACGTCAGAATAATCAAAACACAACACGGCTTTGAAACATCCCTTTACACCAAACCGACAGACCGCAACAGTGCTCTTAACTACATGAGTTTCCATCCCAGGAACCTCATAAAAAATCTGCCAGTATCCCAATTTATCAGGATAAAACGCATATGTTCCAACGAACAAGTTTGTCAAACGACATTGGAAAGACAGGTACAGAGGTACAAAGACAGAGGATACCCAGAAGATGTACTAGAACAACAGCTTAATAAAGTACAACTAATGAATAGAGCAGATCTACTGAGACCCAGCAAGAAGAAAACACTTGACAGGATGGTATTTGTGACCAAATACACAACTTTATCGACAAAAATCCCAAAAATAATCAACAGAAGATGGGAACTGTTATCTGTAGAACCAGATTTTCAAGGTATCTTCAAAGAACCCCCAATACATGCATATACAAGAGGACCAAACCTGAGAACAAGGCTTAAACGCAAACAACTCCCTATCAGCCCAGCAACATACAAAGGCACAACGCGATGTCTAAATTGCACTTATTGCAATAATGTGATCACAGGAAGCAAATGCACACATCCAACTACAGGAAAATCAATACAGTTGAAACATACGAGTGACTGCAATACGAACAACGTAGTATATGCAATTAAGTGCCCATGTGGCAAGATGTACATAGGCAAAACAGAACGAAAAATTAAAATACGTATAACGGAGCATAAGAGCAGAATCCGCAATCAGAACTTGACTTCACCTTTGGTGCTCCATTGGAGGGATGAAAAACACACCATCTCACAACTGAGATTCTTCATAATGGAAAAAGTACAAGTAAAAGAAGGGATTGATAATCACCAAAGATTAATGCAACGAGAACTATTCTGGATCAAATACCTCAAAACTTTAGTTCCAACAGGGCTTAATGATAAATATGACCTTACTTGTTACCTGTAGACAACATTGAGTCTTGATTCAACGCCATTAACTAATGATCAGAAACAAACCTCCATAAAAAAATATATCTCAGAATAAGAACAGGGGGTCACTATTGAAGAGTACCAATTTGAAAATAAATGCCATAGGTTTATCATTTGAATAACCATATTAAGTTTGCTTAGTTGACAAGATCTATAATAAGAATATTCCATATGTTTTCATGTTTATTGTACACCAGTAAATGTCCCATGCAAAAATGTACAGAAGATCAAATATTGTTAACATAATGTATTATCACTTTGTAAATGTTTGATCAAGAATGGCTTCGTACACCGGCACACCAATACACACGTATGAACACAAATCCACCTGTTAATCATCAGTACAACAGCGATTGGTTGAGTTCCAGCTAGAATATTTTCGAGTGATTTGAACAGAAGGTAGAGATCACAGAGTCATTATGATAACAGTAGGTCATTGTTATATTTCCCCTACTCTCAGCGTGCATCTCGCGCTGAGCTCGAGCTGCCTGCTTGCACTACGTGGCCAGTGTTCGGTCCCAACGGCGGTTATTGCCCGTTTGGTCCCGGTCTTGCTGGTCGGGTTTTTCTACCCTTTAACTTGAATAAACCTTGTGACTGAACTCACTTCACTACGTTGCCTCCTCGTTTGTTTACAACATTTTGGCGACTTCAGAAAACGACAGTGAAGGGAAAAGTGGAAACTGACGACGAACACGTCGAAAGGGCAAAAAGCGAAAGACCCGACCAAAGGAGAGCTCCTGCGACTCGGCGTGAAGTGTCGCATAGAGGAAAAGACTATACCGTAAGCCTTTAAAGAAGGTATGTTAAAATAACTCACCGGGAAAGTTTAATTGTGCGTGAAGCTTGACGGAGCGGTGGCTATTAGTTCCCAGCCCGTCAACGCAGACAGCAGCTCCTCTGTGCCATCGC
Source organism: Lissotriton vulgaris (assembly GCF_964263255.1). NCBI lineage: Eukaryota > Metazoa > Chordata > Amphibia > Caudata > Salamandridae > Lissotriton > Lissotriton vulgaris. The sequence goes on along the minus strand of NC_141689.1, from coordinate 711,645,123 downwards.
GCTTAAAAGGGAAATCTCCCTCTGTACCGAAAGGCAACATTGGTGAGCCCCACCGCTGGCAAAGACTATTTAAAAGGGCAACGCGCTAAGGGATTTGATGCAAGTTGCTTTGAAAGCGGCACTAGCAGAAAATTAAAACGGAAAAGACTACTTAAAAGGGCAACGTGCTCAAGGGTTAGAGACAAACTTGTTGAACTTGACATAGAATACGTCTGAAAGCGGCACAGGAACAAATTTAAAACGTAGAGTCTTTCTGCATTGGAATACAGCAAACAGTGACACACTCACTTTAAATACTGTGTGTCATTCTAAAGGAAAAGAGATTAAAACAACTGTGACACACACACTTATATGGGAAGCCACACAATTTGTAGACAACAGTGACACACTCACTTTAAATCCAGTGTGTCATACAATTGCAAACCAAAACTGCAGTGACACACACACTAATTGTTCATCTTACTGTGACTTTAATTCACTGTTCACGCCATGAATGTAAACAACACCATCCTAGCCCCTGTCCCTTTCTTGAGTGCCCCGGGTGAGCCATCCATGGAATGGGATGACTGGTGTGAGGCATTCGAGAACTACATCGTAGCATTAGATGGCACAAAGTTTTCTGCTGTCAGAAAAAAGGCTTTATTACTGGGTGCATTAGGGAAAGAGGGACAGAGAGTCTTTAAGTATTTACCGAGCCCACCCTTAGATATTGATGATGTATATAAAGATGCTTTGTTTAGGTTGTATACGAGATTTGCAAAACAAGAAAATGTGGTAATGCGCAGACATAAATTTTACACTGCTCCTCAAAGAGAGAATGAGACAATTGATGAGTTTGTGTCTAGGCTAAGAGAACTTTCTATGAAGTGTCAATTTGGCAATATTCAGGATGAAATGATCCGTGATCAGTTAATTGTGCAATGTCTTAGCAAAAAAACACAAGAAAAGCTGTGGGCAGCTAAAAATCCCACTCTCACTGAGGCAATCACGATTGCCAAAGTGGCTGAAGAAAGTGACAGATGCATGAAGGAACTTAAGAGGATACAACATGGGCACGCCAGTGGGCAGGAAGTTGCAGTGTTACAAACTGATAGCTCAGAGGGTGTCAACCCAATACAAGGGAAACAGGTGAATAGAGGAGGGAAAGCCTCAACCTCGTTTAGTAAGAGTGGGCAACCAAACAGATTCAGACAAACCACACGTTCCTGCAACAGGTGTGGTAGTCCTTTTCACTTAGCTGATTCAAAAAACTGTACAGCTTTGTCCAGGGATTGTTTAAAGTGTGGAAAGAAAGGACATTATGCACGTATGTGTAGAACTAATAGTGGTTCTAAAAAAGTTGCCATAATTGAAAGTGAAACCACTGATGATGAGGCGGAGGTAATGATGATTACATCTGCTTGTAGTCAAGAGTTGACGGAAGATGTTGTTTTGTCTCGCCCAAAGGCCGATTTTGAATTGAATGGGTGTGTAATAAACCTGATGGTAGATACTGGGTCATTATATACTATAATCCCAAAAAGTTTGTTTAATTCCTCATGCAAAGAGTCAACTCTTATCAAATCTGACATCACCCTGAGAGGTTATCAAGGTGTAAGCATTGGTGTTCTTGGGTTCTTTGAGGCCAATATTATGTTTAAAGGAAGGGTTACTCGAGGGAAGGTATACGTGTCACCTCATGGCCCTGCCATTTTGGGATGGCTACACCAGTACGAACTAAACATAAGGGTGAACCCGAGAGCAGATCCACCTGTGTTGTGTATAGATAATGAGAACGAATGCAATAGCTTTCCTGGGGACTTAGAGAGCATTCTAAAAAAGCATGAGAATATATTTTGTGAGAAATTGGGGGAAGCTGTTGGTTATCAACATATTATTAAAACTAAGAAGTGTATTGCACCAGTGAAACACACTGCAAGGAAAATACCTTTGTCCGCAAGAGATGAAGTTAGGAAGATTATCAAACAGTTGTTAGATGATAACATAATTGAACCTGTAGAGGCCACACAATGGTTAAGTCCTGTAGTTATCACACAGAAAACGGACAACTCTTTGCGTTTCTGTGTGGACATGAGAAGTCTAAACAAGGCTGTGATAATGGACAACTTTCCACTCCCCAACATAAACGAAATTGTTCTGAGTTTGGGCGGAGGTAAAGTTTTCTCGAAGTTGGACCTTCGCAGCGCATACCACCAGGTAAAACTTCACCCGGACTCAAGACAATTCACTTCGTTCATCACTCCGGAGGGAACATATCAATTCAAAAGACTCCCTTTTGGCCTCTGCTCTGCGGCAAGCGCATTTCAAAGAATCATCACTGACGTTTTGAAAGGCATAGAAAGAGTGGTATTCTTTCAAGACGATATCCTAATTTATGGTTTAAATGCTGATGATCATAATGCCATTCTTAACAAAGTTCTCACTGCTCTTTCAAAGGCTGGTTTGACCCTGCGTAAAGAAAAATGTGTTTTTGCTGTTGGGGAAGTAGACTATTTGGGGTATCATGTGTCTGGCCTTGGGATTCAGCCAAAGAAGGATTTAGTAAGTGCAATATGCAATGTGCCTGAACCTGATGACAAAGACAAACTAAGGTCTTTTATGGGTATGGTAGAGTACTATGCCAAGTTCGTTAAAAATTTTGCAGAGAAAGTGGAACCCTTACGTGCCATCATGAGGAAAGGGAAAGGTTTTACATGGGGAGATGACCAGAGAAATGCTTTTTCAGTGATCAAACAAAATATTTTAGATGATAATATCCTCTCAAGCTTTGTACAATCTTTTCACACTATCCTCACCGTTGACGCTAGCTCTGTTGGGATCGGGGCAGTTCTCACACAAAAAGGTGGTGGTAAACAGAACACCGTTGCGTTTGCGTCACGTTCCTTGACCGAGACTGAAAGGAATTACTCGGTCATAGAGCGTGAAGCATTGGCGGCTGCGTGGGCCACTCGGTATTTCCGTGTGTACTTGTGGGGGATCACATTCACACTCAGAACTGACCACAAGCCACTGTTGAAGGTTCTAGCTCCAGGAGGTATTAGGAATTGCTCTGGGCGGTTAGCGAGACTAGCTGTTAGCCTTCAAGAGTTTACGTGCAATGTGGAATACCTACCCGGTTGGTGCAACAGTGTTGCTGACTGTTTGTCGAGGTTGCCAGACACTAAAGTACTGCCCAAGGAGTTAGTAACTGAGAGTGTAGTCGCATTTTTAGATGACCTGGGGAGTGATTTACCCTCTTCTATATCCAAGGAGGAATGGGTGGAGGAGATGAAAAAGGATCTTGTGATGGAAGGGTTGGTTAAGATGTGCAAGGAAGGGGTGTCAAGGCAAAGTACAGTTTCACCTGCTCTTAGGCCTTATGTCCAGCTACAGGATGAAATTTCTTTGTTGACTGAGTCCATCCTCGTGCGGGGTGAGAAATACATACCTCCTGTGTCCCTTAGACCTCGTATCATTGCTTTGGCGCATGAGGGCCACCTAGGACAAACCCTCACTGGCAAACGCGTCAAGGCTGACTTTTGGTGGCCGGGAGTTGATGCGCAGGTGAAGTGTTGGGTTGAGCAGTGTCAGTCGTGTAAAGAGTCAGAAAAGAGGCTACAGGTTCGCGCTAGTAAGGACACTAGGGGACAAATTGTTTCTGATGATGGTGCATGGCAGAAGGTCTGCATTGACTTTATAGGCCCTTTTCATGACCTGCTGGACTCAGAGAAGTTTGCTTTGGTGCTAGTGGATTCGGCTTCTAGGAGGGTAGAGGTTGCTTTCATGAAGAGCATCACTGCTGAGTCCACAGTCAAGGTTCTAGATGAGATTTTTAGGCGTGAGGGGATTCCTTCAATAGTCCTGACAGATAACGGTACACAACTCACCTCGGCGACCATGGAGAATTATTTTGTGTTTTTGGGCTTAAAGCACCTCTGCACGTCACTCTACAATCCTCAAGGGAACGGATTGTGCGAGAGAGTGAATAGACTGGTAAAGGGCACTATGCAACTTGCCTTAGCTTCCGGTCGGTCAGTGCAGAAGGAGATTAAAGAAATGTTGTGGGCATACCGCACAACTGTTCACAGTAACATGTCTGTCACACCTTTCGAACTCATGCGAGGGAGACTCCCGGGTACGAAGCTAATTCCCACTTGGCTGCATGGGAAAGTAGAGAGGAGCAGTCACAGTAAATTGGGAAATAGTGTTTCCACCAACATAGCTGAAGGGGATTTGGTTAAGGTGAAACCGGGTGGGAATCAAAATATGTTTAACAAGTTCAGAGGACCTTACCAGGTAAAATCTGTGCTTGGTAACTACATTAGGCTGCAGAATGGGCAAACTTGGAACCTCCGCAGGGTTGCACTTTACCAGAAAAAGGCCAAGCCTACCACTCATATGCCTGTCACCAAAAAGGCTGTCAATGAAGAAGTGTGCAGACCGGCTAGGAAAAGAGTTGCTCCTGCCTATTTGAAAGATTGTGTATAAGTTTTTTTTTTGTGTTTTTTTTTTCTTTCTTCGCCTGCCTAAGGAAGGGTGTGGGGTTACTTGGTCTTATGATACTTGAAAGTTTTGTGATAAGTTCATGTTCTAGGAAATGCCACTTGCCAAGTTTCATGTTACTTGGTACCTTGTTTCAAAAGTGAAAACTGCGTGTTATAAGCAATGTTCTTTTGTGTTCTGCTGTGCTTCTTTGTTTGATTTACTTTAGTGTATTCCTCTTTTTCCACTGTTTAAGGAAAGGAGATATGTTATATTGCCCCTACTCTCAGCGTGCATCTCGCGCTGAGCTCGAGCTGCCTGCTTGCACTACGTGGCCAGTGTTCGGTCCCAACGGCGGTTATTGCCCGTTTGGTCCCGGTCTTGCTGGTCGGGTTTTTCTACCCTTTAACTTGAATAAACCTTGTGACTGAACTCACTTCACTACGTTGCCTCCTCGTTTGTTTACAACAGTCATCTTAGCTAGTATTGAGTTAGGAATCACAAGGTGATCGCGCAAATAGTAGCTCTCGAACAAACCAACAAACAGATAGATACATTGACAGGAACGCGAAGATTATAATGCAATTGATGCATTAAGAATAGTTTTCGCAATAGGTATAATACGAGCTCGCCAAACTGAGCAGCAGTGAATGACAATATACAGATAGTAATCACGTGAGGTTTGTGATAATTAAAGGGCGATTATAGCAGCATATAGATCTGAATGAGCTCTGTCTAATAGTTAGAAATCAGTATGTCACTTAAGAAACGCTCCCAGACTAACATGGCGCTCAAGCGGAAAGAACAGAAAGTAGTTACTAGCATTCATTAGTCCGTTTTCTATTACCATAACTCCGCAACCCAGCTAGGATTGAGACAGGAATCACATGGTGATCGCGCAAATAGTATCTTTCGAGCAAACCAACAAACAGATAGATACATTTACAGGAACGTGATGATTATAATGCAACTGATGCATTTAGAACAGTTTTCGTAATAGGAATAATACGAGCTCGCGAAACTTAGCAGCAGTGAATGACAATATACTGATAGCAATCACGTGAGCTTTGTGATAATTAAAGGGTGATTATAGCAGCATATAGATCTGAATAAGCTCGGTCTAACTGTTAGAAATCAGTATGTCACTCAAGAAACGCTCCTAGACAAACATGGCGCTCATGCGGAAAGAACAGGAAGTAGTCACTAGCATTCATCAGTCCATTTTCTATTACCATAACTCCGCAACCCAGCGTAGTTCGCATAGTTTTAATGGTGACCGCTTTACTCCGGGGTGAACACAACGAGCGAAGGATTACGGTTAACGGACACGGAGCAAAGATTTGGCAATTCAGGTACGCTATTTTCCTAACGATTAGTATCGTCTTTTAGCGACCGAATCACAGAGTAGTAAACAACTTCTTTTTTATTTTCACCGAACAGACTGAAAACATTGGTGAAGATAAGGTAAGGGAGTTCAGTTAAACCGTTATAGCTACATGGCCAGCACCCGTTTTTTCTGGCGGTAGAGCAGTCTGAAAATATGTTATTTTTTCATTTCAGAGAGCTTTGATCACATTCCACAGGTATGTCCCTTAAAACTTAGGCATTTAAGTAAGGTGGAACAGTTTGGCTTGGCATGGCATTAATATAGGTTATTATTATCGTTTTTTTAGTGATCCTCACAGGGTATGAGTGTTTGAAGCGAACACACATAACATCTACTACTGACAACAGGTATGACAATGACACAGTATAGTAACACACCCCCATGTACCACTTTATACCAGATTCTTACACATATCCTATGTTTTTTATTACAGAAACGCCCCTGATGAAGGCACCACAACAGTGCCGAAATGCATAGGGCTCTTTTGTGAATTTATGATTATTGAATTGCCAAAGTATTGTAAATGAAACAAATGTAAATATGAAATAATGTTTGCACAAATGCAAAAGAAACAAATGTTTTTGTTATGAACAATGAAAAAACAAAAGGTATCTTGACATAAAAAAGTGAATACTGAAAAAATAAAAGCAATAACATTTGCATAAAACAAACGTGTGATTAGTATGCCATAAGTTTAAGGTGCGGAGCACCAAGTGAACAGTGCACGATTAGGTGGGTCCAAAAACCCATCATAACCTGACAAACTTCCTCAGGTCACACAGCAGGCACAGCGCTATCACTGGCAGGGGGCGCTTTGCGATCTTCTAGCGCTCAGGGCTCCTCAACTTCCAGGGTCCTGAGACACAAAGGGCACAGTTCCTCCAGCAGGGCGCAATCCTCCCAGCCCACTGCCTCCAGAGGGGCCACAACTTCCTGGGGGCACTGACCTCTCCAAACAGCGTCTGACTGGCGCACCTCATTGAGGGGAGGGGCGAACAGTTCCACAGCCAGCCCCAGGGGCACACTCCTCACCTCCTGGGGGGCTCAGGCCCACAGCATTCCTCCTCTTCTGGGCACCTCTTCCTCTCAGCGCTGGCGTAGTTCAAGGTCCCACAGTGTCTGGGACCTGGGTAGGGGCCCTCCCTTATCAGGGACCCATGGGGACAGCAGAGGGGGGGGGGGGTTTATAGGGGTGCAGGGCCCAGCTCACAGGCCCATGTGGCGGTAGCACCTCACAGCAGGTCCCCTCTCTTCTTTGTCCCCGCGCTGACTGACTTTCTGGTGACACTTCTCCCTATTTATACCCTCCTCCCAGGCAGTGCCAGGACCTTCTAGAATGTTGGCAAATCTAGCCTAAACTGGTTCTAGGGGAGGGGGTGAGCACCCTGGGTGCCAGGCTTTCCCTCCAAAAGCTAGGGGTAGCTGGGTAATATTAACTAGACCGCCAACCTAACGCAGTCAGGTGGCACTACCCAGGGCCATGGCATCCATTTTAAAATCACAGTACATTTTAGTCAGGTACATTTTCAAAATGGGGGATTTTACAAGTGCTCACATTATTACATGTAATTACATTCTCAACAAGGTGTCTCACACCACTCATGGCCTATACAGGTTTAATCCCATGGGGGAGACATCCTAGGTAAGGGGGTCAAAAGCGAAAAATTTTGGGGGAAAAAGGCCAAGTCCAACACAACTCCCCCCCAGCCAAAAGCCAGGGTAGGCCAATCATTGCCTTGATGGACTTCCCTGCTTGGGGCGGAAAAAGGTGGACGCAGGCCCGCAACTACAGGAACACCTGCAGTCTCTCCTCCACTCTGGAACCCAATGGTTCTCTTTCGCAACCCTCCCTTCACCATCAAAACCACCCCACTGGTGTTCCCTAGTGGGATGTTTCTCCTTCCTTGAGTGGGAGGCTCTAGCCTCAGGCTTGTAATTATCTTGGACCACTCTCCTCTCTCCAAATTGCCACTGGTCCACCCATCTGGGGTCTACACCCTCAGACTGACCAGCCCTTAGGGGCGAGGCTCTCCTCCCCCTACTTCTCCTCCTAGGGTTCCTCCATCTCCTACGCCTGGGGACACCCTCACACAACTCTCTCCCCAACCTGGAGTCGAAACCCACAGGCTGACCTGGTGACAGGGCCGAGTCCTCCCTCCCCCTGCACCCCCTCCCAGAGTTCCGCACCCTCCTACCCGGAGAAGTACCCCTGGGAGTCACTTCCGGGGGGACTCTGGTTTCAGATGTCCCTCCCACCAGGGCAGGCAACTCCTGTCCCTGGCCACCCAACCCGGGATCTGTGCCCTGTGGCTGAGCCGGTGACAGAGAAGAGACCTTCCTCCCTCTGCACCCCCTCCCAGAGTTCCGCACCCTCCCACGGGGAGTGGTACCCCTGGGAGTCAATTTGGTAGGGACCTGCATTACAGGAACCCCACCTTCCAGGTCAGGCAACCCCCGAACCTGGAACCCCAGTCCAGGATCTAAACCCTGTGACTGGTCAGTCCCCCGAACCACTGGAGCTCTGATTATTGATGCTCTGGGTTCTCCTGACATAAGGGGATCCCTCCCTCTGGATGACACATCGGGACAGCCTAGCCTCCCAACCTGGGGTTCTCTTAAAGAACACTCCAGGCCCGGTGACCACAGCTGGGGCACCTCCGGACACCTCCCTCCAGGATCACTCCCCTCAGCCTTCCCAGACACTCTGGCACTTACCCAGAGGTCTGCCTCCCGTGCAAGTTCCCTGGGGTCTGAGAACCCGCACTGCAACAGATGGTGACGCAGTCTTGGGAAACAACTCCTCAGTGTGCTCCCGGATAACGGCATGGCACAGCCCTTCCCAATCCTCCACTGCTCTCCTCACCACCCAATCCTCCAGTACAGTCCAACACTCCTCCTCGAACTCTCCCCAGGACTGATGGGACAGCTTTCCCCTGCCCCTGAACACTAACCCGTCCTCCTCTTTCGGGGAATCAGGCACGGTCTCCTGGGCTTCGGGAGTGGGACTCCTTGCACTGGACCTACACTCGCTGCCACCACTGGATCCCACCCTCCTCGGTGAATCCAGACTCCTAAAACCACTCTCAGGGGACAACCTACCCACCTGAGCTGATCTCTCCCTGGCGAAGGCCCTCTCCGCCTCCGCCATCCTCTCCAGCGCTAGGACTTTTTCAGTCTCTAGTCGCTGCTCTTCTACCCTCAGCTGCGCTAAGCCCTCGGCATGCCTGAGCTTCGCCAGCGCCAGCTGATACTCCCTCTCTTCTCTCCTATCTACCCACTCTTCTGGGGACAGGGAAAGGGATGGGGCAGTGCCCCCGGGACTGGACCCAGTGCGAGACTCCCTATCTTCGGTGTCCTCCACAGCTACTGGCGTCTCTGCCCTGTTAAACTCTTCCTCCTCCTCATCGGAGTAATTACCTCCCAGGGTTCTGGATGGGGAGCCCTCTCTCTGGTCTCTAGCCCACTGACCCTTCAAAACCTCGGGGGGGTAGTCAGACAAGTCCCCATCAATCTCTAAGGGCTCTCCCCTCTTGAGGGCCTCATAGAGAAACAAATTCCTCCTAATGTTTCCTACTGGGGGTATCCCTCTTTCTTGGAGAAAATGTAACACTTCCTGCTCGGTGTACTCCATCAGTTCCACTTCCTGGTAAACCAACCCCATCGTGGCGAGGTACACCCGGGACACACCCTCCCAGTGGAACAAGGGGACAATTCAGAATACTCTTCAGGAGGAAGCAATCAAAGAACACAATATTCAGCCAAACAACAATAATCCCCACAACAAGGCTCGGATTACATCCAAAGCTCTATTTGCAGTGTAACCCGTGGCCGCTGTGGTACTGCGCAAACACAAGTCCTATCCCACCGCTTGCCACCAATGTAAGAAATGGGGGTTACCCAAATCTCCAAGGGGGTAGCATGGCATCAAGCGGGCAGGCCAAACTTCGAGGACATGTGAAGCATTCACGCAGTACCCACAGACGACACACCAATCACACCACAAAAGAGTCACGACACCACCTTTGGTTGGAAAAAGATTAAGTTTAGTTATGTCTCCAACCTGCAAGGTAAAAAGGAATAGAATAGTGGTAGTCACAACAAGGCGCCAACTGGCACCAGAGCCAAGTACTTCAGAGGGGGATTATTTACATGGGACAAAAAGGGTTGAGTCCATGCTGAAAGGAAAAAGGTTGATTAAATGAACATTAGACCTGGGGCCAATCTGGCGGGGCCAACTCAGGCTCTCATCCTCGAGGGTAAGTTGTAATTGCAAATCCAACATTATGCATGAATACACCTCAGGCGTTATAACGCCAATCCCCTCCCCTGTAAGGGAAGAACAACAGAGCATCACAGCACATACTAGACAGGAGCACCTGTAATAAATCAGTACGGCAGGCTCATTAACAAGGGGCATGAACAGAGGCCTGGAATACACATCAGACCAGCACCGGGCAGGACACCAAGCATAAAAACAGTAACCTCAGATAACTGTAGGGCGTGAGTAAACAGCTTCCCTTAGGTAGGCCTAAACACTTTAGTGAAAAAATCATGTAACCTCGTGCCGTCCTAATCCCTTAGCATTCAGGTGACATCTCGTTAGGAGAATAAACGCTGCATTACTTAGCCATCAATATTTCCTAGCTGCAGGAATCAGCCGGTCATTAAATGGGGTTAAACCATTACATTGCTGGTCAGGGTAGAATAAACGTTTCATTAATTAGAAGTAACCCCCTCAGTAGATAGGGACCACCCTTCCAGTAGATAGGAGTAAAACATTTCATTAAGGCCAGGATGAGTATGCCACTGGGCAGGAACATTTCATTAAAGAGGAGGCCACAGTTCATTAGGCAGTAATGCAACTCTTATCAGGCAGGAATAGACAGGAAGCAAAACACTACTTTAGTTCCCAATATTTCTCCAGGAATCAAGCATTTCATCAGGCATAAACCTGATCTCCGCCTGTCAGGAACCAACCAGGGCTAACTTTTATGGCCAGGCCGTCACTAAAAGGGCTTTGTCCCTGTTCTTGCCCAGTTCCGGCGTTTCCTTTGGCTAAGTAGGGCCAACGGGGCCCTTTCGCAGTGTTCCCCAGAGGGGAGGGGCGGTTTCAGGACTCCACCTCGCTCCTAGGAGTTCCCGCTACTGTGCCGCTCACCACCCTCCCCACCGGGCTTTACCTGACATCTTCGGCTCACACAGGAGCCCTTGCGTGGGTTTCCGGTGTGGGGAGAGCCCAGGCTTCTTTTGGGCCCTCCGGCGATGGTGCTGGAAGGGAGGGGCTCTCTGGTTCCTCCGAGCCCTCCCCGGTCTCAGTACAAACCCCGGTCTGGCGGTGGCGCTTCCCTTGTGGCGGCGGGGCTGGCACCGACAGAGTGCCCCGGCCCGCCTCCTCCGCCACTTCAACCCTCGGCTGCAGACCGGCGGGGTCGGCTCCCGCTCCGGTCTTTCTCCGTCTCCCGGGTCAGAGCTTCTTCCTCCAGCTCACTCCAGGCTGCCCGGCCGGCAGCCAATCCCTGCGCGGCGTGGCTGGGGGCGCGGCGATGACGTCACCGGCGCCCCAGTCGCGTGATGCTGGACGCGCTGGCTTCAGGGCCTATCGTGGGTCGCCGTGACGACGACAAACACGGCGGGGGTCCCTCCAAGCTGGCACCGGGCCGCGGCGGTGATCTGTGGCCAAAAAAAGGGGTAGGCTCCCTTTTAATAAATTATATTTATTAGCCAAAGCGCGCCTCCACAACGGCGCTATTCACCAGCTGCCACAGTAAACGGCGCTATTCACAGCGCATCGCTCCTCCCTCAGCTCTCACAGCTCTCAGGGCCACAAGCACTAGGGGGGTATCAACAGTCCCAGGGCCCAGCGCTTTCACAGAGGACAGCAATGAGGGGTAGGCTCCCTTCTGATCAGTTTCTCCTCACGCAGAGCGCGCGCCACAACAAGGGGTAAGCTCCCTCAGCGCTGTTCAGTCACAAACTTCCTCAGGCCACACAGCAGGCACAGCGCTATCACTGGCAGGGGGCGCTTTGCGATCTTCTAGCGCTCAGGGCTCCTCAACTTCCAGGGTCCTGAGACACAAAGGGCACAGTTCCTCCAGCAGGGCGCAATCCTCCCAGCCCACTGCCTCCAGAGGGGCCACAACTTCCTGGGGGCACCGACCTCCCCAAACAGCGTCTGACTGGCGCACCTCATTGAGGGGAGGGGCGAACAGTTCCACAGCCAGCCCCAGGGGCACACTCCTCACCTCCTGGGGGGCTCAGGCCCACAGCATTCCTCCTCTTCTGGGCACCTCTTCCTCTCAGCGCTGGCGTAGTTCAAGGTCCCACAGTGTCTGGGACCTGGGTAGGGTCCCACCCTTATCAGGGGCCCATGGGGACAGCAGAGGGGGGGGTTTATAGGGGTGCATGGCCCAGCTCACAGGCCCATGTGGCGGTAGCACCTCACAGCAGGTCCCCTCTCTTCTTTGTCCCCGCGCTGACTGACTTTCTGGTGACACTTCTCCCTATTTATACCCTCCTCCCAGGCAGTGCCAGGACCTTCTAGAATGTTGGCAAATCTAGCCTAAACTGGTTCTAGGGGAGGGGGTGAGCACCCTGGGTGCCAGGCTTTCCCTCCAAAAGCTAGGGGTAGCTGGGTAATATTAACTAGACCGCCAACCTAACGCAGTCAGGTGGCACTACCCAGGGCCATGGCATCCATTTTAAAATCACAGTACATTTTAGTCAAGTACATTTTCAAAATGGGGGATTTTACAAGTGCTCACATTATTACATGTAATTACATTCTCAACAAGGTGTCTCACACCACTCATGGCCTATACAGGTTTAATCCCATGGGGGAGACATCCTAGGTAAGGGGGTCAAAAGCGAAAATTTTTGGGGGAAAAAGGCCAAGTCAAACAGGGCATCTCACAAAAAGTGAAGGACTGGCCTCACACATCACCTGGTGTCATGCTTCGTCATAGGCCGTCCTTGCCCTCTAAAAACTCTGTTTGATAGAGGGCGGGTATACACCTGGAGACAGGGATGCACTTTTAAAGCTAAGTGCTGACCCATGAATTGGTGAAAATTGATCCAAAAACGATTACATTTGTCTACAGACAATGTTATTAAAGATCAAATGTATGGTAATAAAAGAAGTGGACGGTGAGACAAGAAATCATTATCCCCTAACCGCAGGTAAGGTCAACATGTTTCTGCTTTGTGTCCCTGAAGGGTACATAGCATTCGTCAGGACCGGAATAAATAATGGGCTCTGCCTTTCTACACTATGCGTATGCAAGAACCACCACTAAAGGACCGGGGGTGGGGAATAAAATATGAGAAGTATCTGTAGGAAAAAGGAACAGAAAAACACAAAACAAACCGAGCGTGTAAGTTTGATAAAAGCACACTATGCTAAACGTACATCACCTCACATTATGCCACGCATGGTGGTTTCTAAGTGAAACACATGTCACATGTATGCTGGCGATATTCAGCTTCTTTTCTCCTATAATTAACGTTCATACATCACTTTCGACCCCCTAAAGTTATGCCTTAGGAATACTGCGAAATGGATGGATCTTAATTTTCTCAGACTCAACGCTGGAAAAACGGAGGTCCTGTTCTTCAACCAACCTTCTCCATTAAACTCCAATCTGTGGTGGCCGGAAGATCTGAGCCAGGCCCCTCTCCCTAAGGACTCGGTTAGAAACCTGGGGGTCAGATGGGACAATGGTTTGTCCTTTGTTTATCAGGTACAAACAGTCTCTGCTGCCTGCTTCTCCAAAATTAAAATTATAAAAAAGCTTATAAACTACCTGCCCAGCAACAACCGCAAAACCATAGTCCATGTGCTCATAACCTCGCATCTTGACTATGCCAACGGACTCTATCTGGGTTTGACAGCTGGACTGTGCCACAGACTTCAGACAGTGCAAAATGCTGCTGCCCGTTTGGTCGGTGGCATTTCACTTAGACAGCACATCTCCCCTTACCTGCGCAAACTCCCCATCTCCAAAAGAATTGTGTTCAAAGCCATGACCCTGGCCTATCGGACTACCAAAGGCAAAGGACCAGCCCATCTTAGGTCGAGTCTCCATCCATACAGTAATTCCAGAGTTCTCCGCTCTAACACCAAACTGTTACTAGTCACTCCTAGATTTAAAAAAGCACGATCTGGAGGTAAAACTTTCGAAGTGTGTGCCACCCAGCGCAGGAACAAACTTCCGCTTCATCTCCGCATGATTCAGTCGTAACTTGAATTCCGCAGATCTCTTAAAACTTTTCTTTTCTGCTTGTAAGCTTCTGTTTTGGACCTTCTGCCGTCTGCTCAATTAGCGTCGGGACACCCCGTTGGGGTAGCTGCGCGCTTTATAAAATACACAAATAAATAAATAAAACAATTATTGATGGACAGCATGCAGAACAATATCATACATTCACCCCAGTACAGAGATCACAGCCCTTAATCCATTGTTTTTTTGCTCACCATGCCATTCCAGTTGAACCCAGCCATACACAATTCAGTCTTGACCCTGTACAGAAATGGGAACAGTCCAGCCTGAACTGCCAATCCAGGTCCACTCTGGACTGAAAACGAGCATCACATTTTGTGTAACTTACTCATTTTTCTGTAACTTACACATTTTGTGTAACTTACACATTTTGTGTAACTTACTCATTTTGTGTAACTTACACATTTTGGGATTCACAGAAGGCACTTACTCATTGATCTGTAAGTGCCTTCTGTGAATACCAAAATGAGTAAGTGCCTTCTGTGAATACCAAAATGGTAGTAAGTTTAGGATTTACACATTTTGGTATTCAAAGAAGGCACTTACTCATTAATGAGTAAGTGCCTTTTGTGAATACCAAAATGAGTAAGTTACACAAAATGAGTAAGTAAGTGCCTTCTGTGAATACCAAAATGGTAGTAAGTTTAGGATTTTGTCTTACGTTAGTTCTGTGAATCGTGCCCTCAGTCTTTTTTATTTACGTCTAAATCCTTTTTAAAAAAAATTTATCTTTATTAGGGCATCGGACATAGAACCAATACAACATAATATAAACAACAGTAAAAAAAAAGCGAACACCTATATCCAAAAACCCTTTTTTGTAACCTATAATAACAGCCCCCACCCCCCCACCCCCGGTGGATCCCCTAGGAGTTAGGAGGACATTAAACACAACACAAAATCAAAAACAAAGACCTATCTACATTCAGCCTAGGGTTGACATTTCATCCTGATTTAACCAATTTGTCAAAGATCTCCAGATTTTTCCCCCTTCCATCCTAGCCCTATTTCCTCTTCTACTGAGCACAGAAATCTCCCAATGATATACCTATAAACGTTTACTAAACCAAACATGTATTGATAGAGGGTTCGGGTCGAGCCAAACCGTAGCTAAGCAGAGCCGTAATACAGCCATTGCAATAAAAACTATTTTACGGTCCGGTTCTGCCATATTTTGGTTGGAGATCCCCAACATGATAACCTGAGGAGTCGGTGCGACTGAATACCCCAGAATAAGCTTAAACTCTTTTCAATTTTGGCTATCAGTTGTTGTAAACTAGGACATGTGGCAAACATATGCATGCTGTCTGCAGCTAGCAAACCGCATCGTGGGCAGTTTATCCCAGAGGAACCCCCCCCATCTATAAATACGGGTGGGGGTTATGTATAGATTACACCAAGTCTTAAAACATTGTACCTGCAGGTTTGCAGAGATACACACCGTTTCACTATACCTAAGAGAATCTTCACACTCTCCCTGCCCTGCGTGTACAGTCGTTTGCCACCTGTCAAAATGTTTAAATAAGTTGTCACCCCTCATCTCGTTAACCAATTTATATAAAACAAATATACGCGCTTGACCTCCATTAATCAAATCAAATAGTGGAATGCGACCCCAAGTAACCGATCTTTAACAAAAGAATTCCCTAATCCGTAAATATTTGAAAAAATGTTTGTTCACAACGCCGAATTTTTCTTGAATAGCTTCAAAAGACAATATTTTAGTATCAGATATAAGATCGTTAATGTATTGGACAACTTTATCCGACCAACTTTTAAAACAAGCATCACTGAATATTTCTGGAAGTAAGGTATTTCCTGCTAAGGGGGAGTTCAAATGTACCCGCCCTATTCCAAACATTTTCCGAACCGCCGTCCATACCCTGAAAGCACTTAACAAAACCTTAAATTTGACTCTTTTAAAATAAACAAAGGGGCAGATTTAAGATAACTGGCGCATCCCCAG
The DNA here is from genome assembly GCF_964263255.1 of Lissotriton vulgaris. NCBI lineage: Eukaryota > Metazoa > Chordata > Amphibia > Caudata > Salamandridae > Lissotriton > Lissotriton vulgaris. The sequence continues at coordinate 711,629,033 of NC_141689.1, read as the reverse complement.
GGATGTAAATGCAGCTCCGCCACCCATGGTGCGCTGCATTTACAATGCGGCGCACCATGGTGCAAAAACGGCACAGATTCGTGACGGATCTGTGCCGTAAAGGTGGCACATTGCTGGAGTTGCGTCGCAAGCGCGACGCAGCTCCAGCAAGGCTCGGGGGTGCCCTATCTGTCCAATGCTGCTCAAGCCTTACGCCTGCTTCAAGCAGGCGCAGGGTTTTGACGCAGCATTGACCTGTAAGTGACTGAGTGAAATCTTATAGATTTCACGCAGCCACTTTTGCGAGGCGCACCTGCCCCGGAACCCCCACCCTGCGCCGGAACGCCCACATGTGGCGCAGGGCTTTACAACGTGACGCATCTGTCTAGATGCGTCACGTTGTAAATTGGTTGTAGGGATGCGCCACGTTTACGCCGCAGTTGCGTGACACAAACGTGGCGCATTACCAACATAAATCTGCCCCAAAATCTTTATGACGCAAAAAAAGTCCCCTAGCCTCAATCCCATAAATTAAATTATAAATCGATATATCCGGACTAACCACACTTCCCCCTCCCAATCGTTCTAAAGTAATCGCTCAAAAATACATTTGAATATTTGGTACAGCCAGCCTGCCCTATCTCTTGGCAAAGTCATTAACCTAATGGCCCTTCTTGGGCGTTTCCCAGCCCATAAGAACCATGAAACAAGCTGGTCTAGCTTTTTGAACCAAGATTTATTTATCAACAAGAGAATTGCTCTAAAACAGTATACGATTTTGGGAAGAAATATCATTTTGACAACATTGCATCTGCCAATCAAGGTCAGGTGTAAGTTGTTCATTCTATGCGCATCCACATCGATTTTTTGTATTAATGGTTTCAGATTGATCTCAACAGTTTCTTCAGATTTAGAGCTAATATCTATGCCAAGATATTTCGCACTTATTACTATCCGCGGGTCAACTGGTATGGCTTTGTCATTACAAACTATTTGGGTTTTGCCCTCGTTTAGATGATATCCGGACATCTTACCATACTGTGGAGTGGTGTGGCTCACTGGTTAGAGGCGGCAGACCCGGAAGCAGAAGACGGCCCGGGACCAGGATTCAATTCCCGACACAGCAGGGTCGTGAACCACGGTCAGCGGACTCGATAATTCTCACCTCGGTGCCTACTCTAACCAGAGATCACACTCGGCAACTCTGGGCATTAGCTTGCCTCATCTCCACAACGGACCTCCACAAACGTCGGGGATTCCTGGTTTCACCTTGGAGATACCCAGGAGAGAACATTTCACAGGGAAAGCGGTCTATAGCGCCAGGACACCTCTGGGTAGCAGTGCTCTTTACAAAACACACACATTTACAAGACACACACATTTTAATGTGTGGTTAAAATATTAATCTCATCTAAAGCCGCATGAGGAGAGCATGTCAAAATAGCTAGATCATCAGCGAAAGCCAAAATTTTAACATCTCCTCCCTTAGCATGTACAGGTTGGATTAATTGGTCATCCCAGATCTTCCTAATTAGGAGGTCAATAAAAATAGCAAATAAGAGGGGGGAACATGGACATCCTTGCCTTGTTCCAGGCTGAATATTAATCACTCCCGACTGTGCCCTCATCACAGAGACTTTAGCGATTGAGTCTTTATACATGCTCTGGATAACACTAACGTATTTTTCCCCTATACCGTAATACTTCAGAGTAATCCATAAAAAAGCCCAGGAGACCCTATCAAATGCTTTTTCTGCATCCAGCAGAATTAAAGCCATAGGGTCACCTGTATCTTTAGTATAATCAAACAGGGTAATTGTCCTATGTATATGTTCAATGGCTTCGCGTCCCGGCACAAATCCATGTTGATGGGGGGAGACCATCTTTTTAATAACTGACACCAACCTATTCGTAAATATCTTAGATTAGATTTTTTAATCACTATTAATCAGCGTTATAGGCCAATATGAGCCAGGATCTGTGGCCACCTTCCCTTTCTTCAAGTGCGTCACTATCTTAGAAAAACAGCAGGAATCTGGAGGTATATCACCGTTCTGAACTAATCTAAACATCTCAAACATTATCGGTACGAGCTGGGCTTGAAAAGTCTTATAAAATTCCCCTGGCAGAAAATCAGACCCTACAACTTTCCCTAATGGAAGAGGCTCTATGGCATGGGATAACTCCTCCAGATTAATTGGGAAATCGAAAATATCCTGATCCTCGGGAGATAGTACATCTATTTCTATTCCATTAAGATATTTATAAATGTCTGCCTGTACCTCACAGTTTTCCCGAATATCTTCTGAATACAGTTTTTGATAGAATTTCTTAAAGTCCATAAGAATAGCCCCTTCGTCAGAAACCAGGCCACATCCGGATCTACAATACTGGCAATCCGCGAAAATTCCGCCCTTTCCTTAGTCCGTATTGCTAAAATATGACCCACCCTTTCGTTACTCTCGTACAGTAAAATACTTGCCCGTGGATTTAGCTAATGAAATTTCCATTATAGCGGATTTTGCTATTGCAATCCTCGTTTGAGCTAGTTCGACCTCTCCATCCAGCAATAGTTCCTTAATAAGGTTAGTTTCAGCAACCCCCAATGCTTTATACAATGCCAAAATCTTCTTCTTCTCCTTTTTCTGCGTTTCCCATCTGTACCGCATGGTTTCGACCCTGATACCGGCTTTAAGGGTGTCCCAAATGTTTTGTATGCCTGTGCTACCTTTATTCTCTCTTAAAAATCTAGTTATCCATGACGCCATATGCTCTACATATGAATTATCCCTTAGCAGACCCCTCTCAAAGGTCCAACTAGTCTGTTGCTTCTTGGATTTGATATTAACTTCAAATACAAGCGGATTATGATCAGAAATTACTCTGGGGAATTTTGTTATCTTAGCACCCTGTAACAAACATTGAGAAATGAAAAAATAATCTAAGCTAGAATGGATCCTATGTGGTGCAGAATAATATGTAAACCCAGGGTCATGACTCATAACTTGTGCCCACATATCAACAAGCCCGTGCAACTCCTTCAGTTGGACAAGAGATTGGAAAATCTTCAGTTTCCGCCCTAGATACCCTTGTTCTGGATGATTGGCCACCGCACAATCTAAGTTGATATTAAAATCACCACATAATAAAATCGGGGCTGGCCAGCCCACCAGCTCTAGCCTTATCCAATTATAGAGTTCAGGATCACCCAGGACAGTCCCGTAGGTGGAGCACAGCGTAAAAATGTTCCTATCTATGGAGTATTGAATAATAACCCACCTACCATATTTGACAGCAGAAGAGCGAACTATATTTGCCAACCCCTGACGTATAAATATTGCCTCCCCTTTTGTCTTTACATCCTGCTTTGTCAAAGAAATTAGTTGAAACCCCATCAGAGTTTATTATGTCTGGCTTCAATATGTGTTTCTTGGAGGCAAATGATATCTGCCTTCAAGAATTGAACGTCTTCCCTGACCCTGCGCCTTTTGACTGGGTCGTTCAACCCACAGATGTTTATTTATAGCAACTACTTCTACAAAAACTTAGTCCGTAAAGAAGAGACCCATCAGGACTACACTAATACAACAAAATAAACAACCAGTGTAGCATACAACCCCCTTTCCCCGAGCCGGATCCACCACCCTCAGACCCCCACCCCCTTCCAGGCCCTTCACTGAGGCAAAATAGTTCCACAGACCCTTGCGATGCCTCCCGCGCTCCTGAGTGGAACCCCTGTCACTCCCCAACCCTCAAAAAAGAGACCGAAAAAAAAGGAGAAAGAAAAAAAGAATAAAGAAGAAAGGGTCCTGCCCCATTTGAGAAGGCCAGTTACACAGCAATGAAAAGCTCGCCCTTTTCGAAACCCTGAGCCCACCATCTTTCCTAGAAAAAATGCAAACCAACATGCAAGTCCAGGGGCGCTCCACTTTCGTATCGACAGCTAGAGTCTCTCAGCCAGGGGTCAGTTCCTTTAGGTAGCTTTCAGCCTGGATTTCAGAAGTGAATACGCGGACCCTCCCTTGATATATAATTTTCAGCCGTGCTGGATTAATCAAATAAGCTTCACAGCCGCTTTTTTGAAAAGGGCCGATCAGCTGCCGTAACCTCCATCTTCTCTCCACAGTTGTGTGGCAGAAATCTGGCCGTACAAAAAAGTCTGTCCCTCAGCTGTTCTCTTTGCATCTAGCCTAGCCTTCTCAAAAAAAGCCTGCAGCAGCAAAAATTTTCCCCCAAAAATTAAAATTGCCCGGGGCTTGGTATCGGGACCACGATTATTCTTTAGCATTAGGGGGAATCTATGTAACCGTTGGATCTCGGTTTCCCAGTTCCAGTGCGATAACTCAGGGAAGGCCGATTTGAAAAGATTCAGCACATATGCCCGTACATCATTCTCCTCAACTTTTTTTTTAATGCCAAGCAGACGTAGATTATTCCGACGCTGCCTATTTTCGGATTCTTCTAGTTTCCAGATAATGTCCGCAAGTCTAGCATCATTTGCCGTAGTCTTTAGCTAATTTTTTCCAAACCAGCCTCCAAGCCTACCACGCGTTCCTCAAGTGCAGTGGTTCTCGCAGCCATTTCTGAGCACGCTTTAGTTGTTTTGAGAATAGCGCCTTGAATCTTCTTGGTTGCTAATTGCGCTCTTCTGTGTTCTTGGCGAGCTTCTACTTGCATAGCTTTAAGTGTGGCATAGATCAGATTGATTGAGGGAACTGGTTCGGTCTTGCTACCGGAGGCCTTTAGGTCATCCTCTTGTACACCAGGCTCTGACCCACCCCCACCACTGCTGCCAGGTTGGTAGAGGTGGAATCCCATTGCAAATACTCGCTGTCCTCTGAATGACTACTGTCTCGTCGTGATCCCTCACAACCTTTCTTCCTAGATTTACTAGATCGATGGGTAGGTCTTTTTAAAGTATCTGCAGTTGTCGGGGGCTAGCGCTATCGTCTCCAGTCACCTCGCTTGAGTTTTCAGGATTGCTGGTGTTAACATCTGATTCCTCCACTAGCGGAAAAAAATTCTCCCCATCTGGGGAACCTGGGACTGTCCCCCTGAATTCCATCAAACCCCCGCAGAGTTGCTAAGAGAAGCAATAGCTCCAGCGTCTGTGTCTAATATTTGTGCTCCATTGTCCGTGAGCCCCTCAACCCCCTTTACTGCAGCATAGCTAACCATTGGAGGATTGACTAACACACCAGACTCCAAAATCTCTCCCACCCTTGAGGATTCCTGAAAGAAAGTCTTGCTCGCTGCATCATTGTAGCCTGGATTGCTATCAATCTGATTAATCAGAGTCAGGGCCACAGGCGCACTATTAGGAATAAACACAGATTCTCTGACAGTGGCTGCTTGCCACTAGACGGCTTACCGGAAAACATTCATAGTATCGTTGGGGTCCTCCCTCTACCAGCATCGTCAAGCTGAAGCTGTGTATCCCCCGATAAGCCGTCCTTCCTTTCTGCCTTCTCAGCTCTCTCAGAGGGAAGGCGTGTTCCTTCCGCGTTCTTAGTTGCAACCGTTTTTTTCCCCTGACTTGCAGACCCTGCCACCCCTGCGGCCGCCACCGCCTTAGCTTGTACCTCCGGCTCCTTTAGAACTGCAGTTGGGTTCCTTCGCGGCGGCATTTTGGTCTTTCCACTTTTGGTTATGCGTGGCCGTGTTCTCTCCGCAGACCACACCCGCCAAGTCCGCCAAGACCACAGGTAGGCTCGATTTCTCCAGGCAGGCAGGTTAAGCTTCACAACTCGCATCCACAGCATATGGGTTACCAGCAGGTTTTCCAATGATGCAATCGGCTGATTCTGAGTTTTTTTACACCCTCGCTTCTCAATCAGCGGACCGTATTCAGGAGGCCATTATCTTCTCCAGTCACATCAATAGCACAGAGCTCTGGTCGGAGAGCGACACCCGCTCAGGTTACGCAGCCGCCATCTTGCCTCTCAGGGCTTTGCGTTAGCGGTCTCGGTGAAGCACTGGAGATCTTGGGATCCCAAAAGGTTTCCAAATGTCAACATTTCAGACAGTGGCAGTTCCTCTTAGCCACTTCTAAGGGTCACAGAATCTCAGACCCACATTTAGGGGCCGGGACACCGTCCAGCAGAGACCACCAACAAATTCCAGTCCAATTTCGGTTGTGACTGGTCAACTGGTCACTCTTGGAGCTTTTTTTGTCCCTGTATCTATGCAGGAGGTCAGCCAACTGACCCCTGGAGTCCACTTCTTAGTCTTGCATACACATGCCGGCAGGTCCAGCCCTTCAGGTCTCCACACAAGTTATAGACAGAAAGTCCAATCCTCCTATATTCTGACACTGAAAGTGATGTGCAACTTGCAGTACATCCTATTCGCCACACTGCAAACTATTCCACTGTGCACCATTCTTAGTAAAATGCTACATGGCAACACTGTTCTGCCCCTGGCAGGAGCTTGTGGCTCACCTAGAGGTGTGGGTACGGTAATAAGCAGTCTCTTCCCACCCACCAACTTCCAAATGGTTTAGGGACCAGCTGCCTCCTACACAGAGTCTAAAGTCAGGAGGCTATAATGTGTTTTAGAATCAAAGACCCCTTTGCATCAGGCTTCCCTTAGAACTACACTACAGTATTATAAGTTGTTCCCAAATCCAACCTCCCCATTGAATTACATTTTTAATAAATATCAAAAGCCGCGATTAAACCACCTTCTTTCAGACCAAAGAAATACAATTAGGGTATTAACGGTACTTTAACTTTTTTCATAGAACCTGCTACATCCCTTAAAATGAGAATAACTTTTGGGGCCTATTCACTGTAAGAACATGCAAACATTAAGGCCCAGATTTACTAATGGTTCACGGTGGTTTTGCGTCACTTTTTTGACACAAACTTGATGCAAAGTGCTGTGATGGGATGTACTAGCCAACGCAAACCAGGGTTTGCATGGGAAAGTATCTCAAAGTAAAGCAAAGTGGCTCTACCTTGAACTATTTTGTGATACTTTACATCTAAGGGGCATTCTATGGGTGGTACCTGGGCGTTTCCATGCAAATACCCACAGGTTTTGACACAAATCCCTATCTACTAACATTAGCAGACAGGAATTTGTGCCAAACGCTTACACCTCCTCAATGTAGGCATAACGGGGAGTTTGCATGTGTGCCACATTGTACAGCGGCCAGCAAAATGGAAACATTATTAAGTAATAATTTTGGCAGAGGAAGGATCTCCTTCTAATACAAATGCTACACATTGAGCAAGGGATTATGCATTGGTGCATAGGTGAGGGAAGTGCATAATGGCTGAGAGAAAAAAAATGCAACTTGTCACATTTTTTATCTCTCTCTCTCTTTGATGCAAGGCAGTGGAACAACTTTGTTTGCTGCGCTGCCTTGAATCAAATATTTGCAAATTTGGGCCTAGCTTCTTCTAAATTCCATGCACCCTGCCCGATGGCTTACAAGGCCTTGAAAAGGATGACTTAGTTAACATTTAAAGGTACGATATCCCCCATGCCATAATGTTTCTTTTGACAGGCCTGTCTGCAGTTTTAAAAGCTGCAGTAGCCAGGTTACTCACATAGGTCAGAAAACGTGCTCTCCTTGCCAGCCTAGAGAATTGCAAAATAGCTGCAGCATTTCACAGGTGACATTTACTTTTCTATTCCACTAATGTACTTTCTTACACCATGCCATGGCCTTACTGGTAAGTTAAACATACAAATAGGGCATAGTCAATTTGGCCATCTTTCAGGAGTCAGAGCACATATATAGGGCAGCAGAACGACAGTGCACAGTGGTAAAAAACCTGCAGCACCACAAAGAACAAGCATTTACAATGCAACAGTTTCGCCTTTGCAAAAGTTAGAGCTATTGGAATTTTAAATGACAACATTTTTATTTATGTGTTGGTTTTGAAAACAGATAAATAAATGGCATTGTCATTTACAATGCCAATAGCTTAATCTCTCGCAAATGCCACACACACACACCCACAGAAAGCCCCCCCTACACACACACAGAGCTCCCCCACACACACATACCCACACAGAGCCCCCCCCACACCCTCTGACCCCTCCTGGCACACATCAACAAACCCATCATCTGCGAGAGGCGCTAGACTGTCGGGGATTTACGTGAGCTGGGGGAGGTCCGGGTGTTTGTATTCAGGGACCAGGTGAACACAAAAGACCCCCGCTGCTGCCTCATTTAATTCATTACCACCAGCAAGGGCGCCAGGACTCTCCGCCACGCCCAGGGCGCTATCTTAGCAAAGGCCAGCTCTGCCCTGAGGTCACCCTGTGCAGCAACGTGCCAGGAAACGCCGACTTCGCTCCTGGCCGGCCTCTGTCTGTCTGCAGGCGGGCCAATCATTGCCTCCCAGATGCCCAGCCAGGCCTGCCCGCTGGTCCCCAGTGCCCAGTCCTGTCAGCTGGTCACCGGTGCCCAGTCCTGCCCGCTGGTCCCGGTGCCCAGGCCTGCCCGCTGGATGGGAGGTGAGTTGAGTAAGGGAGTGCCCCGCGCCCTCCTGCACAGCACTGCGCTCCTACTACCGCCCCCCAACCCTGCGCGATGTTTAGATGCGACATGTGGAATTTCACGGGCCCTCTGCCCCGGAACTTGGACACTGGGAGCTCGTGTCTGTGGGCTCAGCACTCAGCAGATAAACCTAATGCTTGTTTATTTAACCATAGTTAAAGCGCCTCCGTTTTACCTCCGCCTGGTTCACTGCGAACAGAGTACAATACATATAACGTGAGGTGTGTGTGCGTGCGTGTGTGTGTGGGGGGGGGGGAGCTGCCAGGATCGGAAGTGTTGAGGGGTGGCACTATCTTCCCCAACCCTCCAAAAAGAAACATGAGTAGGGGTTTCAAGGAGCGCTCCTCTATGCCTCTCAGCAGTGCACTTTCATCGCTCACTAGGTGCGCGTGAGGTAAAAGACTCCTCTGGCTATTGCGCCTTTGTTGTGGGCTCAACAAACCCTGGCCTCTTTTCAGAGGCACATAACTCCTGTCGCACTTGAACACAGAACACGCGCTTCGGCATTAGCCTTTATTATATTACAGTCACGGTTGGGCGTGCCTGGGCTGCGAGGTGTTTTTTGTGTGTGCCCGCGTCTGAGAGTTTTGCGTGTGTATTGTTTCTAAGAAAAACAAAACGTGCAAGGAAAAAGAGTGTCAGTGGGAAGGGGTGCACTTAGAGAGACTTAACACCACGTGCTCCTCGTGTGTAAGCACCGGGGAGAATCAGTGCTTCTGTCGCATCGATCCCCCCTCGCCCCTCCCTCACTTTTCAAACACCCCTTTCATTTTCCTCAACAAAGTGGGGGGTGCTAGGGGGTGGGGAAGCCGGCAAGACTAACAGCTAATTTGCACTACCATAAAAAAAAAAAATTACAGTTACAGTAAGGAGCCAGGAGAGGGGCGTCAGGTGGCCAATCAGCGGAGGTGAGATGAGTGTGCCTGGCACCACATTGTGACTCTATGACCACCTCCAATGCCCACCATGGCTAGTATCCATCAGCGGTCGCTGCTTGTATCAAGTCCAGTGCCCACCCTAGTGGCGCAAGGGGACTTCAGTTACCCCCGCCCCACCCCCCACACTCCGGACCCAGACAGGAACCCTCATGCCAGGGACCCGCAGCCCGTGCAGTGCGGGGGGGGGGGAATGCTGGAGATCACCTCCCGGCCCAACGCACCCCAGGTGCTGCGGGGACTACTGATACGTCCCTGCCCCACCTGTCGGTGCCCATCGTTTGGAGCACACCGAGTGTGCACTATTCAGCCCCCACTGTTTGGAGCATAGCCCGTGCCCCGTCCACCTTTCAGCGCCCACTGCTTGGGGCACACCCACCCAGTGCCCCGGCGCCAGCGCCCAGTTCTTGGACACAGTCACTTACTATAAATCACCCGCCAGGGCATATCACATTGTGCTTGGGGGAGTGTCGAATACACAGAGGTTTCAGCTGCCCCCCCCCCCCCTTTCCCAACCTCTCAGTAATATTTTTCACAAGGGACACTTTGGTCCGTTTAACAAAACAGGCTTCCAGGAAACACGTTTTCTTGGAATACTCCGGCTAGCACAGTGCGTACTGTAATTATACAGCAACGTGTAAGCCGTCCTGGGAGGCAGGTGCATCTCTTCTGGCAATGATGGGGGCAGTGGGAGGGGGCCGAACAGCCCTCGCTGGAGATGAGCAGTGACAACGTAACACACACAATCTCATTCATCAACGTCACATTCTGTTGAGGTGAGAGAAAAACACGCTCTTCGAATACACGACGTGCTAATTTTGTTTTAATATATTTTTTGTTTTGTTTTAATTAATTGTTGTCCGTTCTCCTTTATGCAGCTCAGTCGATTCCACCTTTTAACTAGGGAAAGGCCACTACAAACACGCAGTGAAAAGAGCACGCACCTGTGGTGAGTTGCCTTGTATAAAACGTGCCTCTAATGAAACTGCCTCATGGCACTGTAGTTTTGGTGAAAAGTACTGAAATTAGAGGACTGGAGCCAGAAGTCATCTGTGACAGTGCACCTCGGTGACTCGGCGGGCGGACCGCCACTGCTAATGACTTGCTCGGTGCGAGCGAGGCTGCTCTAATTTCAGGATAATGCTCTATGCAATCTTGGCGCCGGCCTCGCGGCAGTCAGGGGCTAATCAGCCGGCGAAGCACCGTGCAATCAAGGACAAAGAGCCCCTGATGGATCGCCGGGCTCCTTTGCAGTTTCCTGCTGCTCAAAAAGTGACCATCAAAACCAGGTTGGAGAGGCAGAATGAGCAACAAGCATTTACAAATATGTGTAGGAAGAACTTACCTCCGGGAGTCGGCTTGGAGTAGGGAGCGGGTCGGGTCTGCGTCCTCACAGGGAGAGCCGTCCTGCTGGTGTGAGGAAGGATGCCACCGAAAAAAAAAAAACCCCGCCCACCGCCGCATAACGTTGGCAAAAGAGAAAAATTCTACGGAACGCCCACCAATCGCCTCGAACAATGACGGACGCCTCTCTGTTCCAATGGCTAGCCTCCATTTATGGAGCTAGCCAGTGGAACAGAGAGGCCGGACAAAGCCCCATACTAGTTAACAAAAGTTTTCACCTGCGCGAAACGCTGCTTGCGCAGCTGTTCGCCAGGCGATATCTAAAAAGGGGACCATGCAAAAAGGAGCATTTTCTAACAATAGGTAGAACAAAAATAGAAAACAGATGCAAAACAGAACATGGAAGACCTGAAAATAGCCTATGAGGTGTGGAAGTTGTAAGAGGATGAGTTTGAGGACACAATATAAAAAGTCTTCAAAGAAATTAACTATGCCAGCTGTATTCAACTCAACTCCCCTGGGCTTGGAGACCGTCCATAGCACTTCAAAAGATAATCCACAAGGACGTTCTATTGCATTGGTCGATCATTAGTCGTATTCAGTGTGAGGAGAGCACACTGTGTCATGTCAAATCCCTGCAGTCATGAAATGATTTCACCATTGAGCCTTTTTTGGCAGCAGAGGGCAGTGATATGGGCAATAACAGAACCAAAGTTCATCAGAAAAATTGTGTGTCCATCTAATAGCACTTCTGGTTGATACTGAAATCAGCGCTAGAGTAAAGGGAGAAATAACTGGGTCCTTGCTCCAGCAGATATTGTTCAGCCGGATCGGGGATCTGTCTGGCTCCAGTGAAATATGCTGAATTGGTCCAGTTGTAATTTGGCAATGCTGGAACATAAGTCAGCAGCTTCGGCACATTGTCTGCTTTCTGTTCTGAGCAGCAACAATCAGGCGGTGATTGGGGTTTTTTATTTTCTCCTACAGCTGGGACCAAAACAAAGGGTGAATTTAAAGAGCCTTCCTTTATTTTGAGTATAATCCTGGCTGGGAGGTATCTGCGGCCTAACACCTAGAAGCCAATGTAGGGCCCAATTCACAAATGGACCTACGACTCGTAAAGTTACGAGTGTGGAGTTTCTGCATTTGTGGTGAAATCTCTGCACTCAGGGCAGAATTTCAGCACTGCTGTGGAGAGATTCCGCACTTAGGACACTATTAGGATGGCCCGAGCGGTGCTGAGACCGGCCACCAGTGGTGCGGCAGTCCTGCACCGGCAATTAGGATGCCACAGCCACAGTGGCGGTGGCATCCCCTATTTCCAGTATTGTGGCGGGTGGTGCTCAGAGCACCGCCTGTCACAATGCTGTGGATGCACCTTGTGCATTTGCATGCACAACGTGGCATCCACCGCCTGGTGCCTGCCACGCTGTGCATGCAAATGCAGGGGAGTACCATAGATACCCCCATGTGCACCCCGCCCCAATACCCTGGGGTCCCACAACGGGCCCCCAATGCCAAAAACTGCATACCTTTCCATGGCGGCAACAAAGCCATGGAAAGGCTGATCTCCGCCTGAATCCTAATATGGATGGCGGTGTCCCCATATTGGAGATGTTTTTCCACCCGGTCGACGAGTCGACCAGCGATCTGCCCGACATCCTAATAGACCCCATAGTGTGAGGATTCCGCCACAAGTGCAGAAACTCCCCACTTGTAACTTTACTAGTTGTAAATCCCTTTGTGAATCAGGCACCGGAAGGGTGACACAAAGGCGCACAATTTGTTATAACCTCACAAGTAATTAAGAGAAACTGATTTGGAAGCAGGTTTTTAACTTTGTGCAACCCCTATATGTAACAGATATGCAAGCATTAGTATGTACAAGTATTTATGTAGATAGGTATTCTTAGAACTTAGGTTCTCTAGTTGGCTGAGGTAGGTACCTTAGTCCAAATAGGGACCCTTGCTTCTAGTCAGGGAAAGGAGGGACACCCTCTTAGATAACCCCTGCTCACCCTCCTGTAGCTTGGCACGAGCAGCCAGGCTTATCTCCAAGGCAATGTGTAAAGTATTTGCAAACACACTCCCAGTAACACAATGATAACACCACAAATGGACACCACACTGATTTAGGAAAATAGCGGTATCTTTATCAAGAAGAAATACAATGCGACCAAACGATAAAAAATATCCAGCATATGCGTATTCGTAATACGTCACTGGGCCGGTTATTAGGCCAACAATCACTTGTAGGTTCTTGTGGTATTAATGAGCAGTTCACGATGTTCTAATGCAGTCCTAATGCAATGCTATGTAGTCAGTAATGTAGAAATAAGACACTCCTTAATGCAAGTACTAATGCGGATCATCAATCAAGTAATAATGCAGTCCATAATGCAAGTACTAAAGTGGATCGTAAAAACAAGTAATAATGCAGTTCGCAGTGAACGTACTAATGCGGGTCGTAAAAACAAATAATAAGGCAGTTCGTATTGCAAGTACTAATGCAGATCGTAAAAGCAAGTAATAATGCAGTTCATAGTGCAAGTACTAATGCGGATCGTAAAAATTTGGCACTGATCGCGATGCTCGTGAAGGTCTCTATGCCACTCCTGGCTGACTCGCGGTCAGTGGTTGCCAAAATATGCCTCCAATCCTGTTACGAAGAAAACAAAGTCCAGCTCCCCAATCCAACCCCAGTACTGCCATTCCTTGGCGAGTACGCGTCGTGATAATGACTTGAGCGGAGGCTCATGCTGCAAAGATGGGAAAGGCTGAGAGCGGTCTCTCGTAGCTCGCACTCCGCCTCAGGTGGCAGCACACGCACGCTCGCTGAGCGTTACCTGGGGGGACAGTCTCACTCTCCTCTCCTCGCGGCTTGAGCATCAGGCTGTGCGGCATCGGGTTGGTGGCGGCTGCTCCGCGCAGTGAGAGTTAGGCTATCAGGTGACAGCCTCACAGCTGATCAGCTCCCGGCGCGACTCAGTTGATCTTGGGCAAAGGACCTCGGACCCACGATGGTGAACGTTCACAGGTCTCTCCTTGGCAAAGGCAGGCTCGGGCCGGCAGCGGTGATTTCTCATGGCTCCCCCTTGGGACGACGGCCCCGGCCGATGGCGATATTGATCACAGCACTTCTGGTCACGCTGTTGATTGAAGCAGAGAGCAAGACTGCTCCGGGGCACACGATCATGGGGAAATTCTCACGACGACCTCAGGCTGCAAAAATCAAGCACACACACAGCGAAACTTGCACACGGTCACAGGGCAATTCTCACGACGGTCTTAAGCTGGAAAAAGCACATGCACACAGCATCGCAGAGACACACTTGGGAACTTTTATATTCCTGAGTTTCTACAACAGGGAGCCAGCTCGTCTCGGGCCCTTGGAGACCAGTTAATTCATGACACAGCACAGAGTAAAGTCCTTTCAAGCAGGGGGACACAGAACACAGCAAAGTCCCTTGTCCTCTCCTTAGTCAAATCAGAAAACTACAGGCCAGCCCCAGAACACACAAGGACAGTCCTTCTCTTCAGTCCCTTCAGCTGTTCTTCCTTGGCAGAGGTTCCTCTTGATCACAAAGTAATTTCAATCCTTTTTCAGGCTTGAGTTCAGGGGTTTCAGCTCTCACATTTATACCCCGAAATGCCTTTGAAGTCTTTGTGTTCAGGGGGCTCTGAGCCCATTCCAAACCAAACCTGGGTGTCTTCCTGCCAGTGCCCACACTCTTCTTTTGATAGTCAGGGTCTGGGCCCCAGATGCTCTGCAGGAGGTGTAGACATCCTTTGGTGGCAGCAACACATCCCTCTTTACATCCAGGGGGCTACTCCTGCCCGCACATCAATTGCAGGCCAGCATGCTGCTGTCTCACATACTCCTCCTGTGTCAGATATGCTGGAAACATGGGGCAGAGCATTCCCCATTCGGTCCTATGGGCAAGGTGGCCTTGCAACAGTGAAAAACGAATTTGGCAGTATTTCATTCTCAGGACATGGTACACACCTCAGTAAATTTCCTACCTTTCACAAACACTGCACCCTACCCAGGGGGGTATCTTGGGCCTAAAATAGGGGTGTCTGTTGTGCATAAAAAGGGAAGGGTAAGGCCTAGCAAGTGGGTGCACTTGTCAGGACAACAAGGCAGTTAACAAACTGCCCGCAGACACTGCGTGCAGGCACTGCAGTGGCAGGCCTGCGATCTCTTTTTGGGGCTACTTGTGTGGGTGGCAAAATTAGTGCTGCAGGCCCACTAGTAGCATTTGCATTACCAGCCCTGGCACACATAGTGCACTTTACTAGTAACTTTACTAGTAAGACAAAGATACCAATTATGGGCAACCAATTACCATAACACTTTTACAGGGAGCACTTGCACTTTGACACTGATCAGCAGTGGTAAAGTGCCCAAAGCATCTAAGTCAGCAACCTCATGTCAGAAAACGGTCTAGGAGGAAGGCAAAAGGTTTAAGGAACTTTAGCCAAAGAGGGCCAAGTCCAACACAACCCCCTCTCAGCCTAAAGCAAGGGTAGGCCAAATAACTACCTTGATGGACTCCCCTGCTTGGGGCGATAGAACCCGGACGAGGGCCCGCCACTGCATGGACACCCTCCCGTTCTATGTCTTCCTGACCTCAGAGGGTTCCCTCTGTCAAGGCAATCTGCCAGTACCCAGACGTCAAATGTACTGAGGTACCGGGCAGCTCTCAGATGATCCATGAGCTCATCAGTTCTGGGGATGGGGTGAGCGTCAGTCTTGGTAACCATATTGAGCCAACGGTAATCCACACAGAACCGGAGTTCTGGGGTGGCACCAGGCACAGCAGCTTTTGGCACAAGTGCCACTGGACTAGTCCAGGGGCTGCTGGATGGCACAATGACCCCTAGCACCAGCATCTTGGAAACTTCCTCGTTGATGCTGGCCCTGACCTTATCAGCTACTCTGGAAAATGTTTGTTTTACAGGCAGGCTGTCTCCAATGTCCACATCATGTACGTACCAATGGGGGACTGACCCAACACCTGACGACAATCCCTCTGCTGTTCTGGGGTCAGGGTAGGGGAGAGGTTCACCCCATCCACTGACCCATCCTTTTCGCTGGCTGACAGGCGGTCAGGAAGAGATTCACTATCCTCTTTCACCCCATCATCTGTAGCCAAGAGCATGGTCACATCAGACCTCTCAAAGTGGGGTTTGAGGCGGTTCACATGGAAACCCTCAGAGGGTCCCTAGGAAACTGTAAGTCAACCAGGTAGGTCACTTTGCTCCTTCGCTCCACCACCTCAAAAGGCCCAGTCCACTAATCCTGGAGCACGCAGGGCTCCACTGGTGCCATCACCCACACTTTTTGCCCAGGTTGAAACTCATCCAGAGTGGCATTCTGGTCGTACCACCATTTCATTTCTTCCTGGCTGGCTTCCAGATTCACCTGAGGGAGTAGCCTGAAACGCCTAGTTAGGTTTCTGAAGGCCAGCATGTAGCCGGTAGACGGTTAGCTGGTCGGAGGCAGCAATAGAGAACACCCGAATAGTGTGGCCCGCAACAGGACTGGGGTCCTTTATGGGTCCGAATTTTTTTTTTTTTGTCCTCATATATGCCACCAGATGTTATATGCTCTAGATGGGTCTCACTGTCGCCTTCTGTACTGACATTCCTAAAACCGCCCCGGGGTCAGGATATAGCTAACAGAGATGTCCCAGAGGTGGGTTGTTTCCTTATCCAACTCCCCTGTCTTGTGATGGAGAACTTCAGGCTAGGGGAGGACAGGACCGACACAACCTCTGGCATAATCATCGGACCATTTACTTGTTCAACCAGGCCTCCAGTTTTGACCATACATTCTCAGAGCTTCCAGCTCAACCAACCATGTCCATCTTACAGACTTCCATTATACTTTTTAAACAATCTGCAAATCCGGGAGGGGCAGCTGACTTCCATTCTTTACATATCTCTCTCCTGGCAATAACCATCACGTAAAAAATAAACTGTGAAAGTAAGTTGTTGATATTATACTCACGGGGTAAACCAAAAAATACTAGCCTAGGAGTACAGGAAATAGTTGTAGATAAGACCTCACCCAGGAAGCCAACTATCGCTCTCCAGTATTCCTGAATCTAAGGGCATTCCAAGAATACATGCATGTGATCTGCTGCTGTAAGTTTACAACGGGGGCAGTAGTAGTTATTCTGCGTTATCTTATGCAATTTAGCCGGGGTCCAATACACCTGATAAGCCGTGAACAGATGGTTCCGCCTTAAATTAGCTGGTTTAATTAATATCTGGGATAAAGAGAAAGAATCTGACCAAATTTTACTGAGCTCTTCGGGGTATTCAACTATTGTATTCCCCCAGAGGCTCGTCAGTTCAAGATCTAAATTATTCTTTTCATCTGTAAGCAGTTTATACCAGAATGATACTTCTCTAATCCAGCCCCCCCCCTACGGATTGCATCCAGAAGTCCAGTATCTTTTTCCCGCTGTAATGTCTGGCTTGACCACCATGCAGATAGTTGATAAAATTTAAATCTTTTCAGTAACCCGTTTGTGAGTAACGTCAGGGAGTTCCAGTCCATAAGACCTGAATCCACCCATAAATCCCCCCATTTCAGTACTCCAGCTGTTCTCAGGGGCAGAGAGAGCTGGTCCTGGAGACATGCAGGAGGGCCCGGGGAATCCCAAATTGGAGTGTAAGTATGGTAATAAGGAATTCCCAATGCCTTCCGAATAAACCCCCAATTCTTAAGTGCAGTCTGCAAGATCTTAAGACAAACTTTCTTAAAGAATTTCTGGTCGCCAAACTTAAATAAAAAAAACTCTTGGCCCTTTGGTAAGTCATGTAATAAAGCCTGGAATAAACGGCCCTGTGAAGATGCATCTAGTATGTTAGACAGTAGCCTGAAGTTTTTAAAATGGAAGGCATGACAGTAGAGTAATAAGTCTGGTAAAGCCAAACCCCTGATTTTTAAACCCCACCTCAATTTTTTCCAGGCTATCCTGGGAGATTTACAGGCCCAGATAAAAGAGCCGATCTTACCCTGAAGGTTCGTGATTTCTTTCAGCGGGAAAGATAGAGGGATGGAATTATATAGAAAAGTCAATTTGGGGAGTATGGACATTTTAATGAGATTAACTCGTTCATATATATTTAATGGTAGACTACCCCATCTTGTTAATGTTTCAATAATGTCTTTTACAACAGTCTGCCAACTGATTTTCGGTATATTCTTTAATTTTTGAGTTAAATAAATTCCTAAATATCGCATTTTTTGTTTCACCCCTTGTATAGGAGTGTTGTTATTCCACCCCATTATCTCTGTCTTCTCCTTGTTGATCTGGTAACCTGACAGCTTTCCAAATTCCTCTGCTAGGTTAAATAGCCTGAGTATAGCTTCTATATGGTTGGAAGTGTATAAAAGAAGGTCGTCAGCATATAGGGCAGTTTTTAGCTCCAAGTTAGCCATCCAAAAGGGTTGAATTACATTATCATCTCTAATACCACAAACAAAAGGCTCCATATAAATGTCAAACAAAAGGGGAGACAGGGGGCAGCCCTGCCGAGTTCCTCAGGATATGTCAAACCAATCAGATAGTGCCCCGTTAACCAATACTTTTGCCATTGGGTTATGATACAATGATTTAATACCCTCTATAAAAACTGGGGGGAACCCAAACGCAACCATTGTGGCCCAGAGATATTTCCAATTGACCTCATTGAAAGCCTTGGCCGCGTCTATCGCGACCAAGGCTAACGGGAGGCCTTTATCTTCAAAGTAATCTATAGCTCCTATCACTTGAAAGGTTAATTCATTTAGTTGTCTCCCTGGAATAAAGCCCCTTTGATCAGGGTGGATTATAGATTTTATTATCTTCGCAAGTCTGGTTGCTAAAATCCCGGAGTATAACTTCATATCTGTATTCAGAAGGGAGATTGGCCTATAGGATTCTATTTTCTTAAGGTCTTTATTTGGTTTTGCAATAAGCGTTATTGTGGCTTCAGCCCTTGTAGGGGGGGGGTACTGTGACCCTGGGATAATAAGCAATTGAAGAGTGTAGTAAGGACGGGCGACAGTTGTTCTGTATAGTCTAAATAGACCTCAGCCGAAAACCCGTCTGAACCTGCAGCTTTGCCCCGCTTCATTTTCTTTAATTGATTTAATACTTCTCCCTCCATGATCTCACTTTCTAATACCTCTTATCTAGGTCGGAAATTTGGGGTAGATTTTTCTGGGACAGCCAGGTCTCTATCTCTTCGGGCTTTGGGTCTTTGTCTTCAGTGTAGAGACTTTTCATAAACCTCCTGGCTTCTACTCTAATATTTCCATCTTCCACTATTAGGTCCCCTGTCCCTCTCTGAGTTAAAACTTTGATGTTATTCCTAGTTCTTTCCTCTCTAGATTTCCATGCTAGAAGGGCCCCACATTTTTCACCATATTCAAAGTTCTTTAATTTACTGGTCTCCCATTTTCTTTTATAATTTTCTCGTCACAAATTTTGAGTTGAAGTTGTAAATCTGAAAGCTCCTTCTCTAATGCCTGGACCCTCTCAGAGTTTGATAAGATGGCACTTTGTAGCTCAGAGTCTTTTCTAGTTATTGCCACTAAATCTTCCCGCCTTTTGGCTTTTATAGCCTTTCTTTTGTAGGCCATTAGGGAGCTCAAGACCCCTCTCAAGAAGGCCTTATAAGTTTCCCAAACAACCTGAGGGGTGGAGGAGCCTATATTAGTTGCAAAAAAATTGATAGTTTTTTCTCTTACTTCTCTTTTTACCTGATCACTAAGTAACAATGTCCTCTCCAAAGTCCATCTGGTGTTTAAGGGACTCAAGTTTAATAAGAAAACCAGTTCCAAGACTGCGTGGTCTGATATCCCAACAGGTATAAACGAAAGAGAACTAATGTCTGAGAGAAGGTGCTGATCAACTAAGAAGTGGTCAATCCTTGAATAATGTTTGTACTTTTTGCTGTAAAATGTGAATCCCCTGGTAGAGCTGTATTTCTTCCTCCATACATCTGAGAGACTGAAGTCTTTCATCATACCGCCTAAGGTAGAAAGTGATTTGGTGGGAGCATGATATTTGGCTTTGGAGGTTCTGTCTAATATCTGATCGAAAACCAGGTCAAAATCACCTCCCAAAATTACTCGGCCTGTTGTCCCTAATAAAGCTGTCGCTAACTTGAGTAGCGGGCCAGGATTATCGTCGTTAGGGTCATAATATACTGCAAACGTGTAGGGGATGTTATGAATAGATATGGCTGCCACCAACCATCTTCCTGTCTGGTCTGTTTCATATTTTTTCAGACATATCCCACTATTTGCACGAATTATTATTGTAACGCCCCTAGTTGTTCCCGTCTGCCTAGAGCATATAATTTTCTGCACCCACCTCAATTTCCCAAAAAGTGTGCTACAAGCATTTGCCTCTAAATGAGTTTCCTGAAGCATTATAAGCTGCGCTTCTGAGTTCCTTAAAAACTCACAGATCCGGGACTGCTTCCTTTTTTCCCCCAACCCATTCATGTTCCATGAGAGGGCTTTAAGCTTATGTAGCTTACTCATGACCCGGCTATAATTTTCCGCCCATCTAGAACCTTGTGTAAATGAACTTTTTCCATATATGAGGATTTTTTAACTTTTTCCCCCCTACACCCTCCACCCTGTGCTCCCACCCCCCTCCCCCCAGAGGAGCCCCCCCCCAACATACCAGACGATGACATCGCCTTTGGAGCTCCAGGTAGAATGCCTCTGGCTGAATTCAAACTTAAGCTAATCTTTAACAGCGAGTGAATTGCAGTGCCTTACTATCCCCCCTTATGTTTTTTTTCCCCCTTTAATTGCACCCTTAATTCCTATCAATGCATTGTGTCGCACCATGTTTTAAATCAACTTCTGTATGTTATGCTCACCTCATTTCAACTTATTTCACCTTATAGCCCCATTTTTTTTTGCACCCAGCTCAAATATAGACATCTCAACTTTCTCTTCCTTCACTTAATTTTCTTGGTTTTCTCTCATCCGAGCTAAAAGATTATCTACCTCTTCAGGCTGTGAAAAACTGTATGTCTTGTTTTTCCACATAATTCTCAATAGAGCGGGGAACCTCATCTGCACATGGGCTCCTAGTGATCTCAACTCTGGCATTCTAGTGCCTAACTCCCATTGTCGCTGTGCTGTTCTGGCTCCTAAATCTGACCTAATGAGATAGGGGTTTGCCCGATAACGAAGTTCTAATTTTGATAGGCATCTCCCCAAAATAAGCTCCTTGACACTAAAAGTCTGAAAATTTACCAGTATCTTTCTAGGCGCTTTCCTGTCTGCGTGCCTCTTGAAAGGGTCTCTATGTACTCTTTGAATTTCCGCCTCCAGGTCTATATCGGGGCGGTCCTTTAAGACCCCTTCCCTAAGAAGCCGGCAAACAAATCCCTTGATGTCTTCCAGTTCCTCACCCTTTGGTATCTTCAAGATTCTCAGATTATTTCTTCGGGCCAGAGTCTCCAGTCTCTCAACATCAGTAGCCAAAGATCCTTTTTGCGCTCTCAAGGTATCAATATCTTTTGAGTTTCCTCGTACAGATTTACTTAAGGCTACCACTTCCGTTTCCAGTTTCCCAGTACGGCAGATAACATCGTCTAACTTGGACTCCAAAAGGTCGAATCTGTCGTGTATTGCCTTTTGATTGCTTTCAGATATCTCAAATTTAGACATCAAGTCCCCCCTTAAAGACTGAAAAAGATGTCCCAACCGATCACCATCAAGCTCACTCAATTCTTCCGATCCTCGTCTCGATCTAGGAGTAACAAGCTCTGGATTCTTGTCTTTGTGGTAACCCTGATTTGCGTTCCCTTCTTGAGTGACTGTCAGACCATTTGATAAAGCACTTTGTCACTGGCCTGAATATTATGGGGAGGGACGGGAGGAAGGGGAGGAAAGGAAGTGGAGGAGGAAGAAGAGGGTGAGGAAGGTATGTTGAAACTTGTTTGTTGTGGATGTTTTGATTGAACCTGCTGAGGCTCCGAATCTAGAGTCTCTGTAGCCCCATCCTCTTCACTTCTTACCCTTACATTTGGCAGATCTGACTGTCTAGCGTCCTCCAAGTTAGATAGGCTCTCCAAAGGCCCGAAGCGATTTTTTAAAGGCAACATAATATCACTTCCCTCTATCTGTGTGGCTGGGCTTGTTGACTGCTCCATGATTTTGAAATAAGTTTTGAGAGAGGGAGTATTCTTCACCACCTGCTTGTCTATGTTGGACCCTTTAAGCTTTTTTACAGAGGTCGCCCTTTTGTTTTTCCCTTTGCAGGGGGTTAATGGCATAGGTCTCTCTCTCTTCAAAATCTAAAGCCCCTCCTGCCTTCAGCTCTTGCCGGGATCTCAGCTGATATCTATTTTTCCTTCAAGGTGGAGTAGTTCTTGCTTTATAAAATCTTGTTTTCGAGCTTAAGTTTAAGCCACCTGAAGCAGTTGCCACAGCTGGCTTAATGAGCTCAGTTTGCCTCTGCTTTTGCCTTTGTGCAGTGACCGACTCTAAGGAATTCTCCACAGTTTTTAAGACCCCCCCTTCGCAAATGTTCTTATCAGGGCCTCTATTGATGCTGGCTCCATAAAACCCTGCTTCAAAAGAGACACCAGGGGCTTTTTTAATGTTAACCTCCCCTCTACTCCCCACCTTACCGCGGGGGTTAGTTCATCCTGCTCTCCGGGTGAGGCGTGTAGTATTCCCTCACACACTGGCCCACTGAAGCGAAGCTGTGTAAGTACGAAACAGGACTTAACCCATAGACTCCGCCGGCGTTCTCCCGGGCTCCGTTGTGAAAGTAGCTGTGATAGTATGCAGGTCTCGAGATGCGCAGGTTCTAGCGCCGCCTGCTACCTAAGCATGGGCGAATTTTGCGAATCTCGCGTTCGCGAATTTTGCGGATTTGCGAACTCGCAATCCGCAAAATCCGCGAATTCTCGCGAATTTGCGGATTTTTTTTTTGTGTGTTCGCTTGGGTTTCTGCCAGTTCGCAAGGGTTTTGTACAATTTCGCAAACGCGAACTTACCTGTCGGGTCGCAAGTTTTGCGAACTTGTTGTTTCTACGTGTCCAGCCTGTTTGGGACACTCTTCTTCATCACTGCCACTCTCTGTCACCACTGCCACTCTCTGACTACTCATGCCACCCTCTGGCCCACCCATGCCACCCTCTGTTTCATCACAGCACCCTCTGGTTGTCCAGTCAGTGTACATTATTGTGGCAAAGCAAAGCACACCTTCCCTGCCTCAAGTGACCTGAATTAATTTGGGGCTGATTAATGTGTCACAGAATATTTTTTTAGCTGGCACCTGCTTCCTTAGTGCTTCCTGATTAGTGATCTTTTGCACTTGCTAAGTGCTTTCATTGTTGCAAAATTAGTTACAACACCTGCCCTGCCCCAACTGACAATAATGAATTAGGGGCTGATTAATGGATTTGAACTTCCAGCCTGGCTCCTGCTTGTCTCCCTTAGCTGTAATTCAGGACCTTTGTGGCATATGTGTAACTATTCTGAGGTTCAGAGCAGGGTCACATAATAGTTGCAAGTAGGCAACTGAACTCTGGAGGGGCCCCTCAGGAAGCACTACAGGAAATGGCTACTAATGATGAGCCTGAACTTTTGAACCTGGTAAGTAGTTTCAGTTTTGCTAAGATCGTATTTCTGCAATTTAGCGCTTATTCGCGGGGCGCGAAGTTGTACTGGGAAGCCGCGAACTCACGCGAACAGTGCGAGCAAGCCATAAAATCCGCTGCTCGCGGATTTGCGGATTTTGCGGGAGATTCGCGAATCTCGCGGATTGCGAATTTACCGAAAATCCGCAAAATCCGCGAGCGAAACTGATTTTCCGCCCATACTTATGCTACCTCCGTCGTTGAAGCCGCCAGTTACCTCACAGAAGAGAGAGGGAGCAGGCTTAGTCTAATCAAGGGCGCTTCTGGGGCAAACATGGATCTGTAGCTTACCTTGACAAGCGGGGACGCTCATCTTCTCGCTACGGTGTTTTGATAATACCAGCCATTGAGAGTCTCCTGGAGCTGCCGCGACCGGCTCTCAGCCCGCCATGTTCCCGTGGGTCCGAAAATTGGCTAAACATCTGCGTTGGAGAATTTAATGAAGCAGGAAGCAGATGTGCATGTAATTTTAGGATCTTGAATTATATCATACAGTAATATTCTAATGGGAGACAAAGAAAATAGGAACATGCCATTGTGGACAGGCTCCTCCTAATGTTAGAAGAGATATATATATCCATCAGACCTCAGACTTCTGACCAATAGAAATAGCTAAGATACACAGTCAAGGGCTGACAAAGGGATAAAAAAGAATACATAAAACAGGACGAGTCAGTCGAGCTTGCCTTTGCATCCTGAACACTAGTTTAAAATTGAAGATACGTCTCCACTAAGATGAAGTGCTGAACAGAGCTGCCAATTTTAGCCCATGACCTAAAAAAGGATGAAGGGCGGTTACTGTCAATATCATTGAAGAGTCCAGCACAGTACCCACTGGTAAAGAAAATCCTGAAGAAGGCATTTGCCGAAACGGGTTGGTATTCCTCAAATCACTACCAGTGTTTTGCACATAAGGCTCTAATTTCATGTCAAATTGTGTTTTGACAATACAGATCGTGATAAATGTAATACACTGGCCATCTATCATATACAAGTTTGTGTATTCTATCTGTACTTCTTTCAGGTGACATTATAATCTGTATTAATATGTGGTTCTAACCAGTGCAATATATGTTGTGATGTATATGTATTTATGCTTTGAAGCAAATCATGTATAAATTTAATTTATTTATGTGTATATATTTTTTTTCTATCCATAAAAAATACAAAAAGATCAATAAAATCAAAAATATTTTTCTAAGTTGTTTGTTATAATGTGCATTATGTTGTTGTTGTGTGTCTAGGGTTTGCACACTACTCCATAGTTAATCAGCACTGAGCCCGGTGCTAAAGTTTTTTCAAAAAAGTTGATTTCCCTGTTAGGGTTTTATCCTTTTTCAGGGGCCCTGTGTGTTTCCCAAAGTCAGCATGTACCTATATACATCCTGGGGGGGCGGGGGGGGGGTTACTAGGAGCCTTCTCCCAGCCCTCCTTCACCAAACTCAAGGGTTCTCTTACAGGGTGACCATACAGTAGCTCAAAGGGACTGAACCCTAAGGACTTCTGTGGCGCCTCTCTGTAAGCAAACAGCAGGCATGGTAAGAGGACGTCCCACTTATGCCTCATGGGTTCCTCAAGACCCATAATCATGCCCTTCATGGTCTAGTTAAATCTCCCAACCAGCCCGTTCCCTTGGGGGTGGTAAGGCGTGGTGAGCTTATAGGTTAGACCGCACTCCTTCCACAGAGATTCATATACCTAGATATGAAATTAGTACCACAGTCGGACACCACCTCTCTGGAGAACACCACGCGGGAGAAAATCCACATCAGTGCACGGCCCACCATGGGGGCTGTTACCATCTGGAGAGAGATGGCTTCCAGGTACCGGGTGTCAAGGTCCACCAAGACCAGGATGAACCTGTTGCCCATGGCTGTCTTGGGATCCAGAGGCCCCACAATGTCAATGCCCACCCTTTCAAAGGGGGTGCTGACTACAGGGAAAGGTTGGAGATGAGCTTTGCGCTTCCTCCCACTCTAACCACTTGTCTGGCAAGTCTGAGAGGTCCTGCAATGAGTATCAGAACTCTTGCACATTTGAGGTCAGTAGAAGTGGGTGACGAGCCTCTCAAAGGTCTTGTCCTGCCCCAAATGTCCTGCTAAAGGTACATCATGAGCCAACCCCCGAACGGAAGGCTCTGAAGTGCTGGGGTACCACCAGTACATGGTCTGACACAGGCTCAGCAACCTTAGGCTCGCTATATAGGAGATCATTCTCCCAGTAAATCAAATGTGACCCGGACTGATCACCTGCTGCCTGGTTTGCTGCCTGTTGCCGCAAACCTACAAGAGAAAGGCACTTTTTCTGCTCCGCACAGAATTCCTCCCAGGAGGGCCCTCCCTCCTGCTGCCATTGGGTCAGCTTTGGTAGGTCCCCTGTTTAGCTACTTGCTCCCCCATAGGCTCAAGGGCACCCCCTCAAGGTTTGCCTCCTCCTGGACCATGGGAACTTTGGGGGCTGATTTCCCGTGCCCCCTGCCTCCTCTCTTTAAGGCAGGCACCTGGTCCACTGTTTCAGGCTCCAGGTCCTCTTGAACACCCTTACTGGCTGCCATAGACCGAGTGGTCACACAACCCCACTCAGGCAGACCCAACATCTCCAAATGTGCCTGGCACTCCACCTCCTTCCAGTGGGAACTCACCAGGTCATTCCCTAGCAGACAGTCTACAGGCATGGACAGAACCTGAGACCCCCCCACTCAAAGGGAACTAGCGCCACCTTGCAGAGGCGCAAGGAGTAGTCTGCAACTACAGGGTGAAGTACATTGGGAATTACCTGCTCCTCAGACACCCACTGACACCTGACAGATGTCAAACTGGCTCTGGTGTCTCTCAGAGCCTCCACCCTCCTTCCATTGATGGTCACCCACTGCGTGTACTTCTTAGTGTTCTCAGGCACAGAAGTTTCTTGGACCATCTCTTGATTTCCTAATGAGACCAAGCTCATAACTGCTTGGTCCTCCCCCTCCAAAGGACTCAATTCCTCCCCCAATGCTACATTCACTAAACCCGGTGTTAGAGCACCAGTGGGCGCAGGTGGTATCTTGGGACATTTAGGGGCAATGTGACCCACCTCTTTACAAAAATAACGAGTAGGAGGACTTCTGTGGTCCAGCTTGCACTTAGGGGGCCAGGACCTCTTAGCCTTGGGGGAGTAGGACTCCTTTACCAGGGAACTACTTTGGGGCACATTAGAGAACCCCTTGTGGTTACCTTTGTCCTCCCCCACCTTCTGCTGGGTACCCTGTACACTTTTGGCAGTGGTACTCCCAATCCCCTTCTGGACACTGGTGCTGGTCCAGTGGTCTGCCTCCTCAGCAAGCTTACTGGGATCAGTCAGCTTACTGTTTAAAAGATGCTGGCACAGCTCTGGAACAAACAGACTACTCAAGTGCTCCCAACTAATTAAATTGTATAAGCCCTTTAAATCAGTTACCTTGCTGTCCATCATCCATCTAGTGCACACGTGTACGTATTCACACACTCCACCTAAGTACTGGATTCCAGTTTCTTGAAGTTCCTGAATTTCTGCCTCTACTGTTCAGGAGTGAGCCCATACCTGAAGCATAAAGCCTACTTTATGTTGGCATAGGTCACGTTTCCCACCCTCTCTAAAGGTGGTAAAACATCCCTCCCAGAAGCCTCAAAGTGTTTCCATAGGCCCGCCTCCCAATGCTTCTCAGGCACCTCATTCATCCTCAGTGCGAACTCATATGCTGTGAACCACGCATAAATATCATCACCCCTTTGGTAATCTTGCACTAAGTCTTTTTTCTGAATGTACACCTTACCCGCTGGCACTGGCTGTGCGCTGCCACCATTCGAACTGGACTCCACTTGTTTAGCCTTAATGTCCAGTTCCCTCATGCTTAACTCATGAGCTAAGAGAATCTTTTTCTCTTCCAAGGAGAGAGCGTTCTTGCTCTCCTCTGCTCGCTTTTCACTTTCAATGTGCAGCTTTTTCTCCTCTGCTTGAGCCTTCAGTTTTAAAACCTCCAACACATGCTCTCTGACCCTTTGGTTTTCATCCAGCTCCTCTGGGGAAAAGCTCCTCCCTGAATGGTTACTACCAGCCCCTGAGGCTGGTCCTCCCACCGGCAAATCTTGTGGACCAAATCAATTTTCTGGCTCATCCTCATCCACCTCAGCATCCAGTCTCCTGAGCCTCTTTGGCTTCCCACAAGGCCATCAAGCTCCTCCTTCTTGGCGCTACTTTTTATGGGACTTCCCAAAGCTCTCCAGAATTGCCTCAATTGAGCAACTTTGTAGGTAAGCAATGCCTCAATGTCGAATTCCAATTCTGCAACCTCATTGGCTACTTGACTCTTTTGAAACATGATGTGTGGCTTACAGTTCGCTCAAAAATAGAACCAAATATCACAAACATTATATGCGGTTGCATCGTGGTCTGCGCTAAAACTAGTGATGTACACCAATCACTGTGAGTCAATTGCAAATACAAGTTGAACTCCCAACCACTGCCCACCAATGTTAGAACTTGGGGTCTCTAGTTGGCTGAGGTAGGTACCTTAGTCCAAATAGGGACCCTTGCTTCTAGTCAGGGAAAGGAGGGACACTCTCTTAGATAATCCCTGCTCTCCCTCCGGTAGCTTGGCACGAGCAGCCAGGCTTATCTCCAAGGCAATGTGAAAGCATTTGCAACCACACTCCCAGTAACACAGTGATAACACCACAAATGGACACCACACTGATTTAGGAAAATAGCGGAATCTTTATCAAGAAGAAATATGATGAGACCAAACGATAATAAATATCCAGCTTATGCGTATTCGTAATATTAAACAGGGCAGGTTATTAGGCCAACAATCACCTGTAGGTTCTTGTTATGTTATGTTATAAAATTTTATATAGCGCACAGCTGCCCCAGCAAAGGGGCGTCCCGGCGCTGAACTCCAGAACAAAAAAAACCATGAGCAAAGTAGTGAAATAGGCATCTCCAAAGAAATTTTACTGGAATAAATGAGTTTTTATAGCTTTCCTAAAAACGGATAAACTTTGAATTTCTCTAATGTAAGTGGGTAGAGCATTCCAAGCTTTAGCTGCAAGAACGTGTAAAGAACGTCCTCCCGCTCTACTACGTTTGAACCGTGGCACTTCAACCAAATTTTGGCCCACAGAACGTAATGTTCGCGAAGGAGCATACAGGTTCAGAAGTGGGCAGAGCATCCTGGGAGTAGTCAGTCTTAAGATTTTAAAAGAAATACAGAGAGTCTTAAACTGTATTCGTTGGGCTACAGGTAGCCAGTGGAGCCTTCGGATGGTTGCAGAAATCGAGCTAAATTTAGGCAGACCTACTAGAGCTCTAGCAGCCGCATTTTGAATGCGTCGGACAATTTCTGCCTGATTTGCGCCCAACAACAATGAGCAGGCGTAATCAAGTCTAGACATCACTCTGGCCTGGACTATCAACTGTCTGGTGTCAAAGTCAAAAAATGTTAAGACCGGTTTCAGGCTGCGCAGCATGCCGAAACAGGTAGCAGCAATTTTCTTTGTATGGGTAGAGAAGCTAAGGGTCGAGTCTAGCCAGACTCCGAGATTTTTCACTTCTATCTTTGGTTCCGGAGCTTTTCCCAAAGTAGATGGCCACCAATGATCTCCCCATAAAAAGGTGTTCCTACCAACCAGTAGTACCTCAGTCTTAGCCGCGTTAAGCTGTAAACAGTTGGCTGTCAACCAGTCAGCCACTGCAGACAGCCCGTCTCTGAATCTGACATGATCCCCGGTTGCACCCTCCCAGGAGCGCAAGACTGCTCCAGGGCACACAGTCACTGGGCAATTCTCACGACGGTCTCAGGCTACAAAAAGGTTCTTGCGGTATTAATGAGCAGTTCACGATGATCTAATGCAGTCCTAATGCAATGCTATGCAGTTCGCAATATAGAAATAGGACAGTCCTTAATGCAAGTACTAATATGGATCATCAAACAAGTAATAATGCAGTCCGTAATGCAAGTACTAATGCGGATCGTAAAAAAAAGCAATAATGCAGTTCATAGTGCACGTACTAATGTGGATCAGGAAAACCAATTAATAAGGCAGTTCGTATTGCAAGTACTAATGCGTATCGTAAAAGCAATTAATAATGCAGTTCGTAGTACAAAGTACTAAAGCGGATCGTAAAAACAATTCGGCATCGATTGGAGTGTTTGTGAAGGTCTCTATGCCACTCCTGGCTGAATCGCGGTCAGCGGTTGCCAAAATATGTCCCCAATCCTGTTATGAAGGAACCAAAGTGCAGCTCCCCAATCCGACTCCAGTACTGCCACTCCTCGGCGAGTACGGACCGTGATACTGACTTGAGCGGAGGCTCGCGCTGCAAAGATGGGAAAGGCCGAGACCGGTCTCTAGAAGCAAGCACTCCGCCACTCGCTGAGGGTTACCTGGGGGGGTGCAGTCTCTCTCTCCTCTCCTCGTGGCTTGGGCGTCACACTGTGCGGCTTTGGGTTGGCGGCAGCTGATCGGCTCCCGGCGCAACGCCGTTGATCCTGGGAAAAAGATCTCAGACCTATGATGTTGAAGGTTCACAGGTCTCTTTTTTGGCAAAGGCAGGCTCTTTGCTGAAGCAACTCTATTGGCTTTCAATGAAGAAGCGTTCCCATTTTAAGATCTGTTGCCTCATGTACAATGCCTTAAAAGGCAAAGGCGCGCTCTATCTCCCAAAAAAGATAACGGCTTACGCCCATAGTTGCAATCTTAGATCCAGCGACAAAGCCTTACTGTGTGTCCCATCAAATACGCTCTAGGGGAAAGGCCTTCTACTATCTTTCCCTAAGGTACTGGAACAAACTTTCCCTGAACCTGTGATCCACCCCCAGATACTGTACATTTAGGAAACTACTAAAAGTCTATTTATTCTGAATCCATCTGGTACGTACTTCCTGTTAGGATCCGTAGCACCGCCGAGATGCCCCTGGTTGAGTCGAGCGCTATAGCAAATAATATTAACATAAGCTAACAGCTTGTTATTTCCTCTTTCATAATTTTACCAAGAAACAAACATGGAAAAATGTCAAAACAGAGGAAAGAAACTGGATTGTGGAAAACACATACCTGTGTAAATCAGTGCACAATCGGCTATACCCATGGCAACTTCTTATTGGATAATCAAAATCATCAAAACCGTGTTCGAGTGGGATTCCAGCACCTAATGATTACCTTGCCCCAGGTAGTGTTAATTGACAGGTGTGAGATTTCTGTCCCATTTTACTCAATACCTATAATGAGGCCCTTTATGCCATGTTAAGTGCTTCCTTGATAACATATCCCTCAAGGTGTTCGATGCTCATATAGGGCAGGCCCATTAGGTTTACCACCAGCTCTTCAGTGGAGGTAAGGGCATACCTCAAGCACACATCTGTGAAATGTGACTTGGACTAATTTTGATACCTCCTCCAGTAGTTCTTTCAAGTGGGAAGAACCAGCCATGTTGCTTTGATGCTTTGCAGGGTGGTTAGAATAGAATGTGGTGATCGTATTAGTTTTAAAACGATAGCATTACATAATTTTTTTATGATATGTTTTCACATCATTTCAAGGTGGAATGTGTTTTGTTAAGGTGCCATGAAGACTGAGGAGAGAGATGACTTAATTAATCCTAGTTCTATTCCGCTCTGTCTTAGTCCTTTGATGCTAACCCACGTAAGAAAGGGCTTTGATCCAACGGAAGCTTGGACATTTTATGAAATCATCACATAAACTAACTTATGTATAAAGTGTTTTTCTGTCCTAGATATCGGGCCTGATTCATAAATGGACTTTGCAATAGTGGCGGAGGCCCTGCAGTCCTGGGGGAATCTCCGCAAAGAGAATTCTCATTGAGGAGATTCCACCCCAAGTGCAGCGCCTTGAGACCCTCACAGGCGAGTAGTGCGCTCTATAAATCCCTGATTGATTGAAGTGCAGCAACTCCCCCACAACTGTAGGGCCTCTGCCACAAGTGTGGATTTCTTTTGTAAATCAGGCCCATCCAGTCCACCTCACTATTCAGTGGAGTGAAGACAAGGAGAACAGGAGTTTATGATGATTATCAGCAAGGAGTCAAGGCACTTTCCTTATGTTTTCTTGAAAAAGGCGAATTTGAACATATTACTCGTCTTGAATGTCCGGCTGGAATACTAGTGTAAATTACAAGTTACCAATCTTTTTAGATCTAGCACAGAGACAGATCTAGCTGTTTCGCCAGCCATAAGCAATTACAAATTCTCTACACAAAAACTTTGGTTTGTTCAACTGTTATTCACATTTGGCTTCCATCCACAAGTGCATACAGCATCGAAGAAATGGTAAGTTGATTTCAGTTGTTGGCTTTCTTGCACTGCGTGTGCACATTTTAATAAAAAGGTTATAACTAACACAACATGCATTACATCTTCAAAACCGTATATGTTGCTGGTACTTAGACTCTCAATGCTGTTTTCTTAACAGCAGAAATGTGAAGGGATTTCATATTTCATATTATTTCATGCTACCTTTTTAATACTTTGACATTCAATCGTATTTCCTCACAGAACTGTTGATATTTTAGGACCAACACTTCCTTTGTCCCCATTTCCGCTGCTGCATCTCTATCTTTGAAAAAAGATAATTGTCTATGTATACAGCATACACAGACACATCAACAATAAAACACCTACGGAACATGTCCAGAAACCTGTGAAAATGTTGTCTGTGCAGCTTTGCATCAGAAGAGCAGAAACAGAACTATATGTTCCCGTTGATGAACTAGAGATTCATGGGTACCTATCACACCTTTATGACAAGAAACAACAGATGGTGAAATTAAAAAGCAATATTCAAAGTTGTCACTTCCACATTGTAAGATTGACAGGAGCTACTTTCTTAAGGCTTGCTGGCCTCCTAATTATCATTTTATTATAAAAAACCAAATTGCTATGTTCTTGTATGAAAATCTAACCAACTTTCAATCATCCTCATTTAAATATAAAGAATAATAGTGTCAAATCAAGTACAACCTGAACATATAGACTGAGTGACCGGATTGCTTCATCTTTGTTGAAATATAATTGAACAGATATGTGTAATCAAAGGGTTCGGTGATTTACATTTATGAAAGAGTTTAAATACAAGATGAGATTACCTGCACAAATACATTGGGGCCCATTAGGATGTCGGGCAGATCGCCACCGCCATGCGGGCGGTGGCGATCCGCCCGACATCCTTTGCCGCCCGCCACCCTTTTCCCCCCTGCCATATTAGTATGGCAGGGGGGACCGCGGCGGACGTAAAGACCGTTCGCCGCTTTTTCGCCCCGGTCGCCTTGCGGCCGGGGCGGAAAATGTTTAATATGGTGGCGGTGTCTATTAGACACCGCCAGCCATATTATGATGGGCTTTGGGGAATGCCTTTCCGTGGCGGCAATGCGCCACGGAAAGGCATGCGGAGACTCCCTGCGGGGGCCTGTTGCGGGCCCCCTGGGACTCCGGGGGGGTGGGGGTGCACATGGTGGATACCTATGGTACCGCCCCGCATTTCAAAATGCAACATGGCAGGCACCGCGCAGTGCCTGTCATGTTGTGCTTTGAAATGCACAACGTGCAGTTTTACCATTACGGCAGGCGACGCTTTCAGCACCGCCCACCGCAATGGTAAAAATACAGGATGCACCCTCCAGTGTGGCGGGTGCATCCTTAGGGCCAAGGCGGGACTGCCGCTCCGATGGCGGGCGGTCCCGTTTAGCACTCCGCCCGCAATCTAATGGATCCCCTAGTTTCGATTACATACCAGCAACCTCCATTTGTGTGTGTCTCCCTTGCTCATCGCAGTGCTTAGGGCATAAGTTCTATGTTCCACCTCCTCCCTTCAGAATATCTTCCAAAGCTTCTTTTTATGTTCCTGTTGTACTCTCATTCAGGGCCTTCCTATCCTCTACACTTCCAGTTTCTACATAAACACTCCTACAGATTGAGGATGAAGTCCTATGAGGGGTGAGGGAGCTGTAAGTATTGAGATGAGAAAGGGAAAATCGGAGTAATTAAGATTATGGGTACGTAATCAAACATTATCTTCTCATCCCCTTCTTTAGCCCATTCCTTAGCACATGAGGATCTACCCAAGTGGACCGCCTTCATCTTAATCTGAAAGACAGTTCATTATACCAGGAAGATAGTGCTACTAACCATACTTTATTATAAGCACACAAAGAAAAATAAAACACTTTATTTTAAGGAACAACATTTCCTGCAAGACAGTTAAGCAAAAGAGCAAATTATTTCTTTGAGATACATATATTCTATAATGAGATACGTTAGTAAATGGAGCAGCCCATGTTGCTGCTTTACAATGGTCTACAATTGGTACACCAGCCTTTTCTGCCCATGCACCACCAACCCTCTGGGGGAGAGATCCTTGACGCACCTTAAAGGTGTTCACACTTCTAGCTAGCAAGTTAAACAGATTTCAGTTTTTATTTATTGTCTCGCAGTTGAGTTTGATGATGTAGAACATCTGTTGGTAGAAGACGACTATCACACTTTTTGTATTCCAGGGAACAGTGCAATAGATCTTAATAACTCTGACTACATCTAAAAGAAGTAACATCAATTCTGCAAAGGATTCGGTCAAAAAACTGGTAAAAGGACTTCCTGTTATCGATGAATCTTGGAACTGACTTCGGGACTAAAACAGGACCTAATCTCAACACAATGCTATAATCAAAAATCCTTAAGAAAGGATTGTGGTCGAACTAATTACACAACTCTCTTTGTAGAAGTAATTGCAACTATAAAGATAACTTTGAGGGTTACTGCAATCAAAGGATGAAGGAAATAGCTGTTTTTCTTTAGGGCTTAACAAATCCCATGAAAGTCTGCAAAACAAGGATGCTACTGAAGATACATCACCGCAGGGAATCTGAAAGGGGTAATGGCTGATCTCTGTAGTCCTAGGGTATAGGCAGAAATATCTCTATCAAAACTCTCCTGTACAAATTGAAGTTTAAATTTGAGGCGGGTAGTTAACTGAAGAAACCATATTACCTGGACGCCATTTGTTATGGTTTAGATCCCATTCACTAATTTGTTTAAACAAAAATAATTACATCCCATGCACTGGCCGGGGAGTGGTCACTGTGCTTTAATCTGCTTTACATTCCAGTACACAAAGGTAAAGGAAAAAAGTACACAACTGATTTTTTCAAATATATTTCATGAGTTTGTAGATGAGAAGATGAACACGGCATCAAACATGGCTCAAATGACAAAATAAATGTACATACTAATCTACAGTCAACAACTAATATAGGTACTATAATACTATAATAATAAACAAATGAGGGAAAAATAAAGATTGTCAGCCCAACCGGGAAGTGCACAAATGATTAAGAAGTTTCTTCTTCCCCCTCCCACTCTTTTTCTCCCATCTGTCCCTCACCGTGTTGTAGTCTTTTGGAAGAATGCATACAAACTTTCTCCCAATGTCATTGCTTTTAGTTAGAGTATTCCTGTGTCTACCTAGCTTCATGCCTTGTGTATGACTGAACTGGCATTTATAAAGTTTGATTTGGAATGGGTTGTATAGAATGCAGATATTAGAACACAACAGATCTTTGAATTATAGTGAGAGGAACAATATGAAGGGTGCCAGAAACTTCAACAAAGTCCTTATCTTTCTGTTAATTAATTAATATACTTTGTTCAAGGATAACAGATCCTGGAGGTGATAATGCAAATGATTCAGTTCCAGGGCTCTATCTTTGCCCCATGAGGCAGTGATCACTTGCCTGGCTGCAGTGAGGGCCAGGACCGTGTGTGGTTCTTTAATTTAATGTAGCAGAAATGATTACTGGGTAGGGCCAGAATAGTATAAGCAGGGAATGAGGGACTTGCAGGCTGAACACTGAGTCCTTTGTCTCAATAGATGTGTGGTTTCGGCCATTGTCAAAGAAGGTATATCAATGTGCCTTTCTCCGCCTCTTCTCCTCTAGCAACAGTCATCACCTACCGCATACCAAAAGTGTAGTTGGGCTGGGGTATAATACAAATGCAGCATGTTTTTTTTTTTCATTGTCTCTCAAGCTGTAGCATATCTGTAATTTTTGTGAGTTCTATTGTGTATTTCTTCCCAATCCTTCTCTGTGAAGATTTACTCTAATTTCTTCTCTGATCTATTCTGTCCTGGTGATTTTTTAGGTAATATGTGAGTAAGCAGCATTTTAAATAATTCAGACACTACGGCCCCCATTGAGATGGCGGGCGGACTTTGCCCGCCCGCCATCCCTGTGCAAAACGGGACCGCCCGCCATAGGAGCAACGGTCCCGCTTTGGCCATTAGGATGCACCCGCCACACTGGCGGGTGCATCCTGTATTTTTACCATTGCGGTGGGCGGTGCTGAAAGCGTCGCCTGCCGTAATGGTAAAACTGCACGTTGTGCATTTCAAGGCACAACATGACAGGCACCGCGCGGTGCCTGCCATGTTACACTTTGAAATGTGGGGGGTACCATAGGTACCCGCCATGTGCACCCGCCACAACCCCGGAGTACCTGGGGGCCTGCAACGGGCCCCCGCAGGGATTCTCCGCATGCCTTTCCGTGGCGCCATTGCCGCCACAGAAAGGCATTGAAATTTGCCCATCATAATATGGCTGGCGGTGTCTGATAGACACCGCCACCATATTATACCTTTTCCGCTCTGGCCGCCTTGCGACTGGGGCGGAAAAGCGGCGGACGGTCTTACCGTCCGCTGTGGTCCCCCCGCCATCCTAATATGGCGGTGGGTCTTTAGATAAAGGATGGCGGGCGAATCGCCCCCACCAGGCCGGCGGTGGCTACCGCCAGCCTGGTGGGGGAAATCTGCCCACCATCCAAATGGGCCCCTAACTTTTTATCATCAGTCTTGGTACAGTAGCCACGTTCCAAAGGTGTTACATGTATCGTGCTCTGTGTTTGAACTGTTGGCTGTAGAACCTAGTGTTGAATTGGGTATACTTTCAAAATATTGAGTTTAAAATATCGATTTGCATTAATATCGAATTAAAAATATAGAATGGGCACAATATCGAATGGACAGAATATAGACTACAAAAATATCGAATAGAATAGCAGTAATTTCGAATTCAAAATTTAGAATGGACGAAATATCGAATGGACAGAATATAGACAACAAAAATATTGAATGGACAGAATATAGACAACAAAAATATCGAATTTGAGGTAAGTTAATATAATTTTTTTTATAATATACAATTTTTTAAAGTGTTTTTTATGTTAGTATATGTGTGAAAAGTGTATATTTATTTTATAATTTATTTTACTGAATTAATTTTATGGCATTTAATTTTTGCGTAATATAATTCTGTAGCGGGTAGTGGGTTTATAGGGCAATAGGGTGGGAAGTAATTTAATTATAATTAATTAAATATGTTAATTTATTTATTGGTATTTATTTTGAATTAATTGTTAATTAGCTTTTAATTGGTAATTAATTAAAATATAATTGGTAATTAATTTTAATTAATTGATTAATTGATAATTATGTTAATTTTATTCATTTATTTTCTGTAGCGGGTGGTGGGTTTATAGTGGAATAAGGTAGGTATAATTCAATTATAATTAATTAAATATTTTAATTTATTAATAGGTATTTATTTTGAATTAATAGTTAATTAAGATTTTAATTGGTAATTAATTGAAAGATTATTGGCAATTCATTTTAATTAATTGATTAATTGATAATTATGTTAATTTTATTAATTTATTTTTTGTAGCGGGTTTTGGGTTTTTAGAGCAACAGGGTGGGAAGTAATTTAATTATAATTATTAAATATTTTAATTTATTCATTTGTATTTATTTTGAATTAATTGTTAATTACATTTTTAATTGTTAATTAATTAAAATATTATTGGTAATTAATTTTTATTAATTGATTAATTGATAATTATTTTAATTGTATTCATTTATTTTCTGTTGCGGGTTGTGGGTTTATAGGGGAATAGGGTGGGAAGTAATGTAATTGTAATTAATTACATTTTTTAATTTATTTTTTTGTTTTTTGTTTTAATTTTTAATGATTTTTTAATTGTTAATTAATTATTTGTTAATTGGTAAATAATTGGTATTAATAGGTAATTATTTTTAATAATGTTTATTTGTATTTTATAATTGATTAATTATTATATTATATAAAATTGTTATTACTTTTAATTAATTTGTAATTGGTATTATTATTTAATTTATTTTTATTCATATATAAAGTATTTACTTTCCCTACTGTTGCACTCTCTGGAGTGGGAATAGGAAATTTTACAGGAAAACACACAAGATGATGGACGGAATGTTGCACAATGGCAAAACATTCACCCCCAGTCACACATCTGGATTTAATCCATTGTTATTTTGCTCACCAAGCCACCCCAGTTCAGACATGGCCATATGCAAATCAGTCTTGACCCTGTGCCTCATGGGAACAGTCCAGCCCAAACTGCCAAGCCATGTCTTTCCTGGACCGGAATCAAGCATCCTAGGACCGGTTTCTGGCTATCAGCCGTCTTCAGCCAGAATAGCTTGACTCCAGAGGCCTAGTGAGCAAGGGACCCACATCAGGGCATACCCTTCCCACATATGGTGAACAGCAAAACACACAAGATGATGGACGGAATGTTGTACAATGGCAAAACATTCACCCCAGTCACAGATCTGGGTTTAATCCATCGTTATTTTGCTCACCAAGCCACCCCAGTTCAAACATGGCCATATGCAAATCAGTCTTGACCCTGTGCCTCATGGGAACAGTCCAGCCTGAATTGCCATGCCATGTCTTTCCTGGACCAGAATCAAGCATCCTAGGACCGGTTTCTGGCTATCAGCGGTCCTCAGCCAGGATAGCTTGACTCCAGTGGCCTAGTGAGCAAGGGACCCATGTCTGGGCATACCCTTTCCACATAGGGTGAACAGCAAAACACACAAGATGATTGACGGAATGTTGCATAATGGCAAAATATTCACCCCCAGTCACAGATCTGGGTTTAATCCATCGTTATTTTGCTCACCAAGCCAGCCCAGTTCAGACATGGCCATATGCAAATCAGTCTTGACCCTGTGCCTCATGGGAACAGTCCAGTCCGAACTGCCAAGCCATGTCTTTCCTGGACCGGAATCAAGCATCCTAGGACCGGTTTCTGGCTAGCAGCCGTCTTCAGCCAGGATAGCTTGACTCCAGTGGCCTAGTGAGCAAGGGACCCACGTCTGGGCATACCCTTCCCACATAGGGTGAACAGCAAAACACACAAGATGGTGAACGGAATGTTGCACAATGGCAAAACATTCACCCCCAGTCACAGAGTTGCACAATGGCAAAACATTCAATCCCCAGTCACAGATCTGGGTTTAATCCATCGTTATTTTGCTCACCAAGCCACCCCAGTTCAGACATGGCCATATGCAAATCAGTCTTGACCCTGTGCCTCATGGGAACAGTCCAGCCCGAACTGCCAAGCCATGTCTTTCCTGGACCGGAATCAAGCATCCTAGGACCGGTTTCTGGCTATCAGCCGTCTTCAGCCAGGATAGCTTGACTCCAGTGGCCTAGTGAGCAAGGGACCCACGTCTGGGTATACCCTTCCCACATAGGGTGAACAGCAAAACACACAAGATGATGGACGGAATGTTGCACAATTGCGAAACATTCACCCTGAGTCACAGATCTGGGTTTAATCCATAGTTATTTTGCTCACCCAGCCACCCCAGTTCAGACATGGCCATATGCAAATCAGTCTTGACACTGTGCCTCATGGGAACAGTCCAGCCCGTACTGCCAAGCCATGTCTTTCCTGGACCGCAATCAAGCATCCTTGGACCAGTTTCTGGCTATCAGCCATCTTCAGCCAGGATAGCTTGACTCCAGTGGCCTAGTGAGCAAGGGACCCACGTCTGGGCATACCCTTCCCACATAGGGTGAACAGCAAAACACACAAGATGATGGAGGGAATATTGGACAATGGCAAAACATTCACCCCAGTCACAGATCTGGGTTTAATCCATCATTATGTTGCTCACCAAGCCACCCCAGTTCAGACATGGCCATATGCAAATCAGTCTTGACCCTGTGCCTCATGGGAACAAACCAGCCCGAACTGCCAAGCCATGTCTTTCCTGGACTGGAATCAAGCATCCTAGTACCGGTTTCTGGCTATCGGCCGTCTTCAGCCAGGATAGCTTGACTCCAGTGCCTAGTGAGCAAGGGATCCACGTCTGGGCATACCCTTCCTACATAGGGTGAACAGCAAAACACAAAAGATGATGGACGGAATGTTGCATA
Organism: Lissotriton vulgaris; assembly: GCF_964263255.1. Classification (NCBI taxonomy): domain Eukaryota; kingdom Metazoa; phylum Chordata; class Amphibia; order Caudata; family Salamandridae; genus Lissotriton; species Lissotriton vulgaris. Next base: position 711,589,286 of record NC_141689.1, on the reverse strand, counting down.
ATGGCAAAACATTCACCCCCAGTCACAGATCTGGGTTTAATCCATCGGTTTTTTGCTCACCAAGCCACCCCAGTTCAGACTTGGCCATATGCAAATCAGTCTTGACCCTGTGCCTCATGGGAACAGTCCAGCCCGAACTGCCAAGCAATGTCTTTCCTGGACCGTAATCAAGCATCCTAGCACCTGCTCAGACGTGAGTCCCATGCTCTCCACACCACTGGAGTCAAGCTATCCTGGCTGAAGACGGCTGATAGCCAGAAAGCGGTCCTAAGGTGCTTGATTCCGGTCCAGTAAAGACATGGCCTGGCAGTTCGGGCTGGACTGTTCCCATGAGACACAGGGCCAAAGCTGATTTGCATATGTGCGCTATACAAGATACACTACATTTACATAGGGCCATGTCTGAACTGGGGTGGTGTGGAGTGCAAAAAAACGATGGATTTAGGCCCAGACCTCTGTCCTGGGGTGAATGTATGACATTGTTCTGCATTCTGTCCATCAACTTCTGTTTTTGCGTTTGTCACCCCGAGTGGGATGGGTATGCTCAGACGTGAGTCCCACGCTCTCCACACCAGGGAGGTCAAGCTATCCTGGCTGAAGACGGCTGATAGCCAGAAACAAATCCTAGGATGCTTGATTCCGGTCCAGTAAAGACATGGCCTGGCAGTTCGGGCTGGACTGTTCCCATGAGGCACAAGGTCAAGGCTGATTTGCATATACCATTTCTGAACTGGGGTGGTGTTGAGTGCAAAAAAACGATTGATTTAGGCCCAGATCTCTGTACTGGGGTGAATGTATGACATTGTTCTGCATTCTGCCCATCAACTGTTGTTTTTGCAATAGCAATTATTACCCCTACGCTATCCAACGCTTTCCCTACTGTTGTACTCAATGGAGTGGGAATAGTAATTTTTACACCTACGCTATCCAACGCTTTCCCTACTGTTGCACTCACTAGAGTGGGAATAGTAATTTTTACTCCTACGCTATCCAACACTTTCCCTACTGTTGCATTCTCTGGAGTGGGAATAGTCATTTTTACTCCTACGCTATCCAACACTTTCCCTACTGTTGCACTCTCTGGAGTGGGAAATGGTAATTTTTACCCTCCGCTATCCAACGCTTTCCCTACTGTTGCACTCACTAGAGTGGGAATAGTAATTTTTACTCCTACGCTATCCAACACTTTCCCTACTGTTGCATTCTCTGGAGTGGGAATAGTCATTTTTACTCCTACGCTATCCAACACTTTCCCTACTGTTGCACTCTCTGGAGTGGGAAATGGTAATTTTTACCCTCCGCTATCCAACGCTTTCCCTACAGTTTGCGCTCACTGGAGTGGGAATAGTAATTTTTACCCCTACGCTATCCAACGCTTTCCCTACTGTTGCACTCACTGGAGTGGGAATAGTAATTTTTACCCTCCCGCTATCCAACGCTTTCGCTACTGTTTCACTCACTGGAGTGGGAATAGTAGTTTTTACTGCTACGCTATCCAATGTTTTCTCTACTGTTGCACTCACTGGAGTGGTAATAGTAAATGTAACCCTCCCGCTATCCTACAGTAAAAATATTGTATTTTTTTTTTAAATATTATGTATATATATATATATATTCACTGAAAAAACCATAGGTTATAGACCATATATAGTTAGGAATTAGCATTTACAAAACCTTGAAAATTCACTGAAAAAAACATAGGTTATAGACCATATATAGTTAGGAATTCGCATTTACAAAACCTTATTTTACTCACACAAACCATTGAAATTCCATATATAGTTAGTTGCACTAACTATATATCGCGCACCCGCAATCCACTGCTGATGATGTCACATATTACATCATTCATGACATGGTCAGTGACATCACTGATGACATCACTGATGACATCTCAAATGACATCACTGATGACATCTCAAATGACATCACTGATGACATCACTGATGACATCTCATTTGACATCACTGATCACATCACTGATGATATCATTCATGTGATAATACGATGAACCTCTTCAGACTCTAATATAACCTTAGATACAATCAGTGTAAACAGACACTCACAGACTGTCACTCATCCATGGAGTTACTCACACACCTAGTCAGTCATGCAAAGAATCAATAACACCTCCATTTCCTCAACTATACAGTTATACAAACTTTACTTATTCAAACATATACTAACACATATTTACTCTCTTATACAATCCCTGATACAAGTTCACAATGATCCATACAGCCACTCACACATTCACTGGCTCTTATGCACAGTTATTTATATATGTCAACTCTCACATGTACTGTGTTTTACATATGTACTTACTTTGACATGTAGCACTGAGATATCCATTCACTCACCAATACACTCATGCACACAGTCAACCACCCATACAGCTGTTTCCACATGCACTTTTGAAACCATACATCTAGTGAATCAACTGCTCACACATCTATGCACAGAGTCATACACCTCCCAGCCACCCACACACACACTCAGTCTCCCATACAAATACTTGGGCAACCAATCAATAACCCATATAGTTACTCATATAGCTACTTATCAACACATGCAACAGTTTACAGAACAACAGACATAATGATGCACAAATTAAGACAGTTTAGTCACTAACCCATGCACTCAGTGAGACACATTTAATCACTCACTCATACAGTCAGTCATGCACCTACTAAATCCTTCATCCAGACACTTATACATCCACTCATTCTTCAATATGTAAGACATATTTTAACTTTACAGAAACATACAGTCACTGGATGTTGTCATCAGTGATGTCATCAGTGATGTCATTTAAGATGTCATCAGTGATGTCACTGACCATGTCATGAATGATGTAATATGTGACATCATCAGCAGTGGATTGCGGGTGCGCGATATATAGTTAGTGCAACTAACTATATATGGAATTTCAATGGTTTGTGTGAGTAAAATAAGGTTTTGTAAATGCGAATTCCTAACTATATATGGTCTATAACCTATGTTTTTTTCAGTGAATTTTCAAGGTTTTGTAAATGCTAATTCCTAACTATATATGGTCTATAACCTATGGTTTTTTCAGTGAATTTTCAAGGTTTTGTAAATGCTAATTCCTAACTATATATGGTCTATAGCCTATGGTTTTTTCAGTGAATATATATATACATACATATATAAACATATATCATCTGTATATCTATATAAATACAAACATAAATGCATGCATACATATACTTATATGCATACAGATGCATGTTATTTACATGAAAGTTGAAAAAACACTAATAAAAGCAAAGCTAAAAAGCCACCTCATTACAAACAGAATGGCTTTAACTTAAGCGAGGGCGAGATCTATTGCATTTTCAATGCTTGTTTACTTTGGTTCCATCAAGAAGGCATTCAGATGTGTCACACATTTGCCATAAATTCTGAATGTTAGCACTCTAGTTGCACATTAGATCACTGTAGTAAAGCTACTGCTCACCAGGGACGTCTGCTGCTGGTATTCAAAGTGCATGTTTCAGTCTGCATGTCAGAATTTTTTTAATGAAATAGAAGAGGATTTGAGAAGTCACTCAAAATGATCCCTAATTTTTCTTTCTGAAGCACCAATCATACTTTCTATGGCAAAATTAACCCCCTCATGTTGTTCCTTTTTAAATTGAATGTTTTCAGACTTACCACTTCATTCCAATCAAGATGGCTTCTGGTGTGCCATACTTTTGTCATAAGTGAGACTGTTAGCGCTCTAGTTGTTCTTTAGAACACTCTGGGACATTCTGTCATTGGGCTATACTTGGGGTACATCTGGGTGATATTTGGGCTACATTTAGGCTCTTTTGTCTCTGGTGGCCATCTTGGGAGACTGTATGTCAGAATTGTTTAATGAAATTGAAGAGGGTTTGAGAAGTCACTCAAAATGTGCCCTAATTTTTCTTTCTGCAGCACTAATCATAATTCATATGGCAAAATATACCCCCTCATTTTGTTCCTTTTTAAATTAAATTTTTTAAGAGTTACCACTTTATTCCAATCAAGATGGCTTCAGGTGTGCCATACCTCTGTAATAAGTAGGACTGTTAGCGCTCTAGTTGTTCTTTAGAACACTCTGGGACATTCTGTCATTGGGCTATACTTGAGCTACATCTGGGTGATATTTGGGCTACATTTGGGCTCTTTTGTCTCTGGTGGCCATTTTGGGAGACTGCATGTCAGAATTTTTTAATGAAATAGAAGAGGATTTGAAAAGTCACTCAAAATGTGCCCTCATTTTTCTTTCTGCAGCACTAATAATACCTTCTATTGCATAATATACCCCCTCATTTTGTTCCTTTTTAAATGAAATGTTTTAAGAGTTACCACTTTATTCCCATCACGATGGCTCCAGGTGTGCTATACCTTTGTAATAAGTAGGACTGTTAGCGCTCTAGTTGTTCTTTGGAACACTCTGGGACATTCTGTCATTGGGCTATACTTGGGCTACATCTGGGTGATATTTGGGCTACATTTGGGCTCTTTTGTCTCTGTGGCCATTTTGGGAGACTGCATGTCAGAATGTTTTAATGAAATAGAAAAGGATTTGAGAAGTCACTCAAAATGTGCCCTAATTTTTCATTCTGCAGCACTAATCATACTTTCTATGGCAAAATATACCCCCTCATGTTGTTTCTTTTTAAATTAAATGTTTTAAGAGTTACCACTTTATTCCAATCAAGATGGCTTCAGGTGTGCCATACCTTTGTAATAAGTAGGACTGTTAGCGCTCTAGTTGTTCTTTAGAACACTCTGGGACATTCTGTCATTGGGCTATACTTGGGCTACATCTGGGTGATATTTGGGCTACATTTGGGCTCTTTTGTCTCTGGTGGCCATTTTGGGAGACTGCATGTCAGAATGTTTTAATGGAATAGAAAAGGATTTGAGAAGTCACTCGAAATGTGCCCTAATTTTTCATTCTGCAGCACTAATCATACTTTCTATGGCAAAATATACCCCCTCATGTTGTTTCTTTTTAAATTAAATGTTTTAAGAGTTACCACTTTATTCCAATCAAGATGGCTTCAGGTGTGCCATACCTTTGTAATAAGTAGGACTGTTAGCGCTCTAGTTGTTCTTTAGAACACTCTAGGAGGCTGCAGTAGAACACAAAGGAATCAACTGACAGTCTCTGTCCTTGTTGGATGTACATGTTTTACTGAGAATGTCAGACTTCATTTTCACATGACTGAGAAACATAATGTGAATTTACAGAAAATATGCTTTCAGTTTAGCTTATAGATCCCCTTCCAAACCACTGTGGGAAAATCATGAGATATTAGTTTTCTTTCAAACAATATTCATGATATCACAGCAGAAGTTTTTTTCACATGGTAAAATCACCTTAGAACCCACCACAATTCCTAAAACGAGTATGGTACCATCAACAAATGATTTATAATGTAACTAAAGTCCTAAAACCCTCTATTAACTACAATGCTTTTTAATGAGGTGCTATCATGTATATTGGTCCCAAGATGGCTGCCAACACTTCTTGGATGAAGTGCTGACAGCCAATCAGATCAGATGTGTGGTTAGGCTCCGCCCAGATATATATCTTTTTTTGAACCTAAATTACTCAAAATCCACTGGGGCACATATATTGAGACCTAGCAAAGGCACATCGGGCTAACAGTCCCTACAATTTTGCCAAGTTTCGTGCAAATCCATTCAGCCGTTCGAGCTAAAAGTGAGGCCAACCGCCCTATGGAAATTAACATGGGAAAAAAGCGTTTTGGGACCCCCCTTTTTTCTCGGCCCCCCCTTGATGAAACCCCCCCAAATTGTCAGGGGCTGCTCAGAAACAAAATGTTCCATTTTCCTGAAAATTGCAGCCAATTCCGTCCACAAACGCCAAAGTTATTAGACATAGAATTTTCAAAAATCCCATAGAGAAAAAATCCTAACTATATATACCTACTGGCGACTGCCAGTAGGTAATATATATATATATATATATATATATATATATCTATATATATATATATATATATAGATATATATATATATATATATATATCTATATATATATATATATATTTAAACGATGAGTAAAACAAGGTGGGGGTGAAATCTAGATTTTTACTTGTTGACGTTAGTGGGCAGGGAAAAGCGGTCAACAGTTTTGTTTTCACTAATTTATCCCATACTGCCAGTATTGTTCGGGTGACTTTGGAAGACTACAGGTACCAGCTGGGAAATGGCCTTTACAATTCGAGCTGGGCCACACCTGCCATTTCTCCCCAAGTTTAACAACGCATGCCTGAAACACGCATATGCGTGGTAAAGGTAGATAGCGGTCTAGTATCTGGATAGCCGGAGAGAGGAATAGGAATTGTCGGAACAGGAATCTCCGTAAGCGGAAAGGTAAGTGGGGTCAGATTTGAGGGGTAGTTTTTAGGGCTCAGCGCAGGGGGGATTGAGGTAGTTTTTGGGAGGGGCAGGGTTTTAAGGCTCAGGGCAGTGGAGGGTAAGGGTAGTTTTTAGGGCTGGGCCGGGTTCGGGGGGGGGGGGGGTTAGGGGTGGGAGTCGGTTTTTGGGCTCAGGCAGGGTAGTTTTTTTTTAAGTGAGGCAGGGTTTTAGGCCTCATGGTGGGGAAGGGGGTAGGGAATGTTTAAAAGGCAGTGTGTGAGTACGTTTTAGGGCTCAGGACAGGGGGGTGGGGTCAGGGTCTTTATTAGTAGAGGCAAGGTTTTGGGCCTTAGGGCAGGGGAGGGGAAGGGGTCGTTTTAAGAGCAGGATAAGAACGGTTTTAGGGCTCAGGTCAGGGGAGCAAGGTAGGGGGACACGATTTTAGGGCTTGGGGCAGGGAAGGGGGGGTCAGGTAGTGGTAATTTACCGTCTGGACCCTGTCCATTGCGGTCGCTCCTACACGCTTCCTGCTTCCAGACCCCGAGCGTGAACCTCCTTCCAGCGCTGTTGGGAACTGCTGTGTGGTATCGTTTGGCTTGTAATTGCTGGCGCTTTCTACCATAACTAGCGCCGAGTCTCGCCCTCTGATTTGCGCATTTGTGAGCTATTGCATTTTGATTCGTGGTATTTTTGCTGAACACAAGGTGCTGCTTGGTACTGCTGCTTTCTATTGCATTATCGCTATTTGTTTATTGTTTCTGGAACTTCTGTGCCCTCTGCCCCGTCTCACGTTCCACTCCCATTCCTCCATTCCATTTGGTGTGCACTCCCCTGGCCCGCCTACCCTCCCCGATACCGCCTCCCAGCTGCCTCTCCCACGCTCCGCCCCCTATCCACCATTTAAGGCAGATGTCCCAACGCGCAGCGTCCACGCGCTACGGCCGCGCCGAAGGTGCGCCAAAGGTAAGCCTGTCCGCGCCTGGACCGCGCCCAGCGCCAGACCCCCTGGCCCTCGTACCACCCACCCCACCCGCATTACTTACGATGCCACCACCCTCATAGCCCTAAACCCCGGCCGTCTCCCCAACTGCGCCCAAGCCGCTCCTGGACACACCCATGGACCCTTCTCCTGCAACTCCTGCAAGTTCGACGGCACCAAGAACAACTCCTCTTCCACGAACACACAACAGATATCTGACTCCAACCACCTAAAATGCATCCTGCTCAACACCCGCTCAGTCCACAGACACGCCATTGACCTCTGGAACCTTCTAGACACCATTTCTCCCGACGTCGCCTTCCTAACAGAAACATGGATGAACGCCTCCTCAGCCCCAGACATCACCATTGCCATCCCGGAAGGATACAAGATCATCCGTAAGGACCGCACCGACCAAACAGGAGGAGGCATCGCTATCGTCCACAAGAACTCCATCCGCATCTCAACCCGCTCAGACGTCAACCTTACCAGCGCCGAACACCTTCACTTCCAGATCGACACCGATCCCAAGACCACACTCAGAGGCACCCTCCTCTACCGACCTCCAGGATCCCGCGCACAATTAAGCGACGACATCACTGACTTTATCACCCCACACGCCCTCCCCTCCGAGGAATATATTCTACTGGGAGACCTCAACTTTCACCTGGAAAAGAGCGATGATAGCAACGGCACCACCCTTCTGGAAAATCTCGCCAACCTCGGACTCAAACAACTTGTCACTACCCCCACCCACATCGCAGGTCACACACTCGACCCTATCTTCACCTCCAGCAAACATGTCTCCTTCAGTCACACCACAACTCTACATTGGACGGACCACAGCTGCGTTCACTTTATCTACAATAAGACCACAACTCACAACCATCCTCAACCTTCTCTGCGAAGAAACTGGAGCAAAATCACCACCGACCAGATCTCCTCATCGCTTCTTCAAAACCCCCCTGTCCACTCCTCAAACCCCGACCAAGCAGCCATTACCCTCACCCAATGGCTATCCAACAGCGCCGACATCCTAGCACCATTGAAAAAACGTCAAATCAAACTAGGCAGCAAAAACGCCTCCTGGTTCAACGATGATCTTAAGAAATCGAAGAAACTCTGTCGCTCCTTCGAGAAGGCCTGGAAAAAAGACCCAAACACCAGCACCAGGGACGCCTTCAAAAACGCCACCCGCATACACCACCAACTAATCCGATCTGCCATGAAAGCCGCATTCAAAGACCGACTAGAGAACAACGCCCACAACAGCAAGGAACTATTCAACATCGTCAAAGAATTCACCAACCCCTCAGCCAATTCCAACGACATCACCCCCTCTCAAGCCCTCTGCGACTCCCTAGCTTCGTTCTTCCACAACAAAATTGCAGACATCCACAACAGCTTCGACAACCAACCCGGAGACCAACCCACCCAACATTCTGCTGGACCTTCACCCCCCTTGAACATCCTTAATGACTGGAACCCAATCTCCACTGAGGACACCATCCGCCTGATGAACTCCATCCACTCAGGATCCCCCACAGACCCATGCCCTCACCACATCTTCAACAAAGCAGACTCCATCATAGCACCACATCTCCGAGACATCATCAACTGCTCCCTCAACTCCGCCACCTTCCCGGAAAGCTGGAAACACGCCGAACTTAGCGCCCTTCTGAAAAAACCCACAGCTGACCCCACCGAACTCAAAAACTACCGCCCCATCTCGCTCCTTCCATTCCCAGCCAAAGTCATCGAGAAAGCTGTCAACAACCAGCTCGCCGCCTTCCTCGAAACCAACAAATCCCTTGACCGCTCACAGTCCGGCTTCCGAGCCAAACACAGCACTGAGACCGCACTCATCGCAGCAACAGACGACATTCGAACTCTACTGGACAATGGAGACACAGTCGCCCTCATCCTCCTTGACCTCTCCGCAGCCTTCGACACAGTCTGCCATAGCACCCTTCTACAGCGCCTCAGAAACATCGGAATCCAAGGAAAAGCACTGGAATGGATCACCTCGTTCATCACCGGAAGAACCCAGAGAGTCCGCCTCCCACCATTCAAGTCAGAGGCCACTGAAGTCATTTGCGGCGTACCTCAAGGATCCTCACTCAGCCCCACCCTCTTCAACGTATACATGAGCCCCCTCGCGGCCATCGCACGCCAACACAACCTCAACATCATCTCCTACGCTGACGACACTCAACTGATCCTCTCACTCACCAAAGACCCTAACACCGCCAAAACCAACCTACATGAAGGAATGAAAGAAGTAGCCGAGTGGATGAAGCACAGCCGTCTGAAACTGAACTCAGACAAAACAGAAGTCCTTATCTTAGGCACCTCCCCCTCCGCCTGGGATGACTCTTGGTGGCCAGAGGCCCTTGGAAAAGCACCCATCCCGACGGACCACGCACGGAATCTGAGCGTCATCCTGGACTCCTCAATCTCTGTGAACAGACAGGTCAGCGCCGTCTCATCATCCTGCTTCAACATTTTTCGCATGCTCAAAAAAACATTTCGCTGGATCCCCACCGAAACCAGAAAAACGGTCACCCACGCTCTGGTTACAAGCCGCCTGGACTACGGAAACACCCTATACGCCGGTACCACCGCAAAACTCCTGAAAAAACTCCAACGCATCCAGAACGCATCCGCAAGACTCATACTAGACATCCCGCGTAAAGATCACATCTCCAGTCACCTGAAAAACCTCCACTGGCTCCCCGTCAATAAGAGGATTACTTTCCGCCTCCTAACCCACGCAGACAAAGCACTCTACGAACTTGGACCCGATTGCCTCAACACACGACTTTCCTTCTACACCCCCCCCCCCGCAAGCTACGATCCTCCAACCAAGCCCTTGCTACCGTACCTCGCATCAATAAAACCACCATGGGAGGCAGATCCTTCTCCTACCTGGCAGCTAAGACCTGGAACTCACTTCCCACTCACCTTCGTCTCACTCAGAATCACCTAGCATTCAGAAAACAACTTAAAACTTGGATATTCGACAAGTAACTCCCCACCCTTCTTCAAGCGCCTTGAGACCCTCTGGGTATGTAGCGCGCTATATAAATATTCTGACTTGACTTGACTTGACATGCATATCTCTTTAGCAAACATGCCTTTACAATAAAATTGTTGAAAAGGCATTCGTGGTAAGGCATGCATGGTAAAGGATTGTGTGTTAAAGAAATGCGTGGTTAAAACCCATTCATTGTTGGGACTGCGTTGTAGAGGCACGCGTGGTTCCGCCATGTGTGCTTCTCTCATCCAACCGTCCCAACTACAGTGTCTTTTCCTGGTATCAGTTGTTCAATAAAGGTTTTCACACATCTTCTGGTTCCATTCTAGAATGTGCCTTAAATGCGATGCTTGAAAGAATTTTATCAGCACTGGGGTCCCCAACGCACCATGATTGGGTGCAATGTAAGTCAAGTGGTGGTTGGGTTTTAAAGTTAGCTAAAGCCCAATGAAATGTCTGCATAAGCAATGACGCATTGGTAAGGGAATTGCTCAAAATAGATACAGGATTGTTTTAGCAATATTGTAATTTTCACTGTGGATATTCTGCCAAGTCATGGCAGTCCTACCCTGTGTTATGTGTTTAATCCATTTTGTATTTCTCTTAGTAACAATGGGCAATGGACTTCAACAGTATTTGGACCTGATTTATATGTTGGCAGAAAGGGTTCTCAGTTGCAACAGCAATGGAGTACCCTTCCCGCCAACATAATGGTTTGCTCACCAGACTTAAAAGCGGATGGGCCTTTGGTGTAAACTCAGCGGAGACTACTCTGTCTCTGCCATGTTTAGACCCCTCCAATGGTCTAACGGAGTAAAGGCCATCGGAAATTGACCTGTATATCTGTCCACCTAATTTAGATTGGCTGACATAGGTCAATTTACCCTGCCAATCACCACCAGGAAAACTGTTGTGGTAAGGGCCAGTAAAAACTGCAAAATGCCCCCCTCATCATGGGAGTAAACTCTCATGGTGAAGGGGCATTGCTTTTTTACTTTCAAAAACAAAATCCCTCTTTGGAGTTTTCTCTTGGAAAATAAAAATGTATCTTTTCCGTACGGCTCTGTCATGTTTGACGGAGTTGTATGGGAAAGTTACAATGCATTGATAGGAACTGCCTTGATAGAGGTTCCAGTCAAAGCATTAAATGACCCCTAGTATGATGAGCATTTATAAATTTGGCACTCGGTACCTTCACTACGGTGACAGACTAAAATACTCTGGCACCCTGATGAAGGATGGCCTGACCATCAATATATAAATCTGGCCCTTGGTTAGGTCTGCGGCGATATGTATCCCCAGATATTTTAAAGTGATTTGTTCACGAAAATGAATAGGTCATCTGTTTAATCCTATGTGCCATAAAAACGGCTTCCAACGAAGAAGGCGGTAAACAGTGGGGCAGTGCTTCTTGAAACACACCAGGATCAAGAAGGTGGCACTTTGTCACACTAGCACCTGTTACTGCCTTTGGTATAAATATAAAGCACTTATGCACCTTAACCTTTTTCTAGTATGAACTGTTTAAAACGGACTTTTCATCTTTCAAGAGCTGGGGGTTAAACTAGTACCAGTTAAGTAATGCCACACTACAGTATTTACTGATTTATAAGAACATTGTTGCGGGCGGAGGGGCATGTTGGACTTAACGCTGTGTGACTTGTTCAATAGAAGTTAATTCCTGCACCGCCCTACAGACAGCGCTGGTTGTGTGGGCTATTCCCTCTTCAACCGATATCCACTTAAGGCCTGGCTGGGGTTTCCTGCGCAAGGTTTGGCCCTTTAAGAAAACAGGGCTATTCTTATAAAGCATCCCCTCAGTGTCTGTACTGCTAAAATATGATGGAGCAGGGTTTCGCAAAAATGAAACCTGCTCGAATCGAGTACCCCCATAATACATACTAACAATAAGTAGATATAGTAAAACAAACGTAAACCCAACATAAACATGGAGAAACTGTGTTGTGCATGTCTTAACTAACACGTAAATGAATAATGATGTAATAATTTTGTGGTTTAGAAGAAATTGCATGAATAGGCCGCATGTGCTCCAGTATTTTGCTTATTGTATCATGCTATAAAGTAATGATTAATGCTGCTTATCGCACTAAGCTTACACTAGATAATATTAATGGGAAATAGTGAATGGTGGGTGGTAAACAGTGAAGGTTTCATTATCATATAATTAATGAATGTTAATTTTCATTTGCTTTAGTGTACTGGATGAAGACGCCATTTATTTTAACTTGGCTATGGTGGGAGGGGGAAGCTACTAGGAGCGAGTTCTCTCTGTCAGGAGGAGAAAAGGATGCGCTGAACACCGCAGATGACATGACGGAGTGAAGGCCAGTGTGTCAGTCGCCTGCCAACTACTGCACCCGAGCGTGAGACAGGAGATGTTCTCTGCGAATAACTTTAATTTCCAAATAAAGAGTGCATGGGGTCCATTACGATGTCGGGCGGTTTGCCTCCGCCAGGCTGGCGGTGGCCACCACCGGCCTGGCGGAGGCAAACCGCCCGACATTGCAAGCCCAAATCCCCCCGCCATATTAGGATGGCGGAGGGGAAGGTGGCGGTGCAAAATACCGCCCGCCTGTTTTCCGCCCCGGTCGCCTAGCGGCCGGGGCGGAAAACGAGTAACATGGAGGCGGTGTCTGTTAGACACCGCCCGCAATATTACCATGGGCATTGTTAGATGCCTTTCCGCGGCGGCGCTGCCGCCACGGAAAGGCATGCGGTCTTCACTCTGGAGGCCCCCTGCTGGCCCCCAGAGTGAAGTACAGGTGGGGGGGTGCACATGGGGGGTACCTGTGGTACCCCCCTTCATTTTCATTTGCAAAGCGGCAGGCACCGCGCGGTGCCTGCCGCTTTGCAAATGAAATGTGAAAGTGCATTTTCAGCATTGTGGCGGGCGGTGCAGAGAGCACCGCCCGCCACAATGTTGAAAATACAGGATGTGCCCGCCACTGTGGCGGGCACATCCTAATGGCACCCCCGGGACCCCCGCCCTCCTGGCGGGCGGTCCCGATTTACGATAGGATGACGGGCGGGCAAAGTCTGCCCGTCATCCTAATGGACCCCTAAATGTTGTAACTTATGTGGATAGTGTGCAAATAAGCTGATATTCAGACCATGGGAACTGTTGTACACAATAAAGTTGTTGAATAAAGGTAAAGTCATTGTGGCGTGACAACGCCACCTTCCCAGACCACCAATCCCTGTGCGAGTTAGAGGGTAGAATTCTACATTTGAGGGATGGACATGTCAACTATAATCAGGGTGCCTAGGGGTGTGGTTAGAGAAGATTAGGCTGACAGGAGAGAAGAGGGGAGATGCGTCGCTGTCCGTCGGTTTGCAGAGAGGTCTAGCTGTTCCTGTCCTTTCCTGTTCATGTCCTTATATCTTGTGGCTCCTGATTCCTTATTGGGGATCCTACAACATCTCCTGGGTCCAGGGGGGTGGGGGTTTCATACAGAACGACAGGTTTGCATTTAGCCTATATCGTTCTCATTATCTCAGCATTATTGTAGTTGTCTCTGAAACTTTTGTCTCTCCACCAATCCACTCCGTCAACAATATATTAGTATGCATATTTTTAGATGAACCTATTGTCTCCTCATCTATCCCTCCATTAGGTATATTTTTATCTGGCATAATTATTCGCTGAAACATTTGTCGCTTACCCTATCCACTCCTTCATTGCATAATGTCATTGCATAGTGGGTCTGTATAAAAAAAGTATAATTTCTCCTGACTTGAGATTCGATGTTTATAATTGTGATTCAATGCAAATGAGCATTTACCTATAAAATTGAGATAGAATTTCGTTACTAACCTTACAGAGAGCCTGTAATTAATTTTGTCTAAATGGTTGGTAAATTAGTAATTATCATTGCCATCAACTATTCAACTAATTGGTCCATCGACCCAGTAGAAGGAGTGTCAAGATTAGTTATTTAAAAGATGTCTCAAAGGGATCCATAAAAAGAAATATCTGATGAGAAGAACAAATTGACTTCAGCGCATTCGGGATACTGGGTGAATGTGTATGGTCCATTGTAGTTTTTTCAGCCTCACACGTGAAACTATATACAGGTGGCCTAGAACCACAGTATTGACCCACTTCTAGGAAATATCCTAGTTACATACATCTAAGTGTAGTCAGGTGATGGCAGCTATCTTTAGCGCCACAACCATTTGTAGTGCTTATTTTTTCAATTTTCCTGAATTACACCGGGGACTGAAGCACTTAATATAGCCACCTGGTGCGATTAGAATTAGAACCCTGTTAATCACTTTTGTTGACTTCACTTTCATGAAGTGATTGATTCGGCTTGCTATCACACCAGTATGGCTTGATTAGTTGTAGCACAAAACTCAGAAGAAGTCCACCACTTTTTAGAGCCCTCTTTTGAGGCATAGAGACATTATAGCATGGGGAAACTGAAAGCGTCAAAGAAAATGCAGGAAGCTGGAAATAAATGAAAACAGCCTAGGCATTCAGCAGACAACTGCACGCTAAATAAAACAGATGTTTTGATAGAGGAGGTTGAGGGCCTCCTAGTCACGCTGGTAAAACGGAAAACATGGAGAAAAGCAGCATGGGTAACAAACTCAAATTTTTTAAAAATCCTATACCCTACAATTTCACCAACCACAATGCACATGCCACCTCCTCTCCGAATCCCTGTTCCCTAGGAAACTGCCCTTTGAAATGGTGTAGATGCAGGTATATGCCATAGTGTGGAGGTGGAATGTGAAAACAGATTCAAAGCTTTTGCAAATGTAGACAAAGATAAATCTACTCCTAGCCAGGAAGGTGATGTTTTCAACGGTTTCACTCCAACTTCGTTACCAGGCCGTGAGCCTATTAATACCTGCTCTAGGCCCCCTCTTACCTACTTAGCAGGCCGTGTTCCCCAGCATGCTCCCGCAGAATGCATGGCAATTCTCACAGGGCTTCCCATCCTATACATACTAACGTGCTACAATTTAAGTTTCCTCAATAACCTGAGTAAGCAACAGCAATCATTGCCCAACTCCTTAGCTGGAATTCCTTCTCTTATGAATGTGCATCCAACTAATTCGCTGTGAGTTTGCTAGCCTTTTTAAAAATATAAAGGTTCACAGCCTAGACAAGGCAGGTCTACCACCAAGTCTTCGGACATTTGCATGATAAATGTCCCTAAACTTTCAGAAGGAACAATAGAAATGCACTAATCTCTTACCAATATTCATTGGTTTCGGACAACACACAGGGTGCAGATCAATAATCAGGGAGGACCTCTTAGATGATTCCCGCATTAAAGACAAACACACACCCTTTGACTGCATACAGGTGTGGCTTGCTTATTACGCCCTAGTTGAGGGACTTATTGCTCTAGAGCATAGGTTCAGACCGAGTATGGCCTCAAATATAAGCCAAGGCAAAATTTTCCTCCAGGCTTACAAGTCCCATCGCTCTTTTAGGGGCAAGGTGTTTGTTGAAAGAGCTTCCATAGAACAGGTGAAAAGCTTTTTCTGTCCGATTGACCAAGAAAAGCTCTTGGGCCTGAAGATTGAGACAAGCAAATCCACACTTCAGCATAGGGCGACAGCCATTGTGTGGAAATTTATGGATACATCTACTGGCGAGATCTCACCAATAGTGGAAGTCAACAGGGTCACAGCCTTAATGGTGCTACCTTTGGCGAGGAGCTATGGGTAAGTGCTGACACTTCTACACTTGTGCGTGCAGAACATGCATTTATTAGATCTATTTTTAACCTGCAAACAAGTTCCTTCTTAGTTCCGATTCATTTTGACACCGAACTGCAAAAGGTCAATGCAGTCATATCCCTAAAGATGCTGCAGTATTGGATGAGAATCTGATCATCACCTAAATTAGCCAATTTTCAAAATGCCCTATTGAGTTCAATGAGATAGATAGAAAGGTTTGCACTCCATGGCTTAGAAAAATTAAGACTCTCTGCACCTTCACCAAAAAGGAAAATATTTGGCAGACCCCAATGGCACTGCGCAAAGACACTGAGACCAGAGCAAAATAAATGTTTTTGGGAGTGTAAATTAACTAAGCTTTGAAACAATCAAAGGGAGGAGGGATTGGTAGCAAACATTTTCCAGCAGAAGTGCTCACCCAGCTTTTAGCCCTATTTAGATAGGATCTACCCCAGCTATGCCAGAAACCTATCAAGTTTAGATCAGGAAATCTCCTGTTAAAATCTTTCCAGTAAAATGGGAGAGGTCTTTGAATCATACCACTTAATGTCCCTTAATGTCCCTTCTGCCTTTTGATCTTGGAGTCAAAGGACCATTTATGCTCTTCTGCCCAGGATACGTTATTCCAAGAAAGAGGTGGATATCCCCGGTTTGTAGACTGCTAGGCATAAACCATCACTGGGAGGCTGCTCGACTCATGAGGTGTGATATCTTGGAGCAATTCGTTTTTGCCACCACAAGATACCTCTTTTGTCCTTGGAAAATAAGATCAGCAAATTGTCTGATACTGTGTTCTGAGGCTGAATGTTCTACTGCCCTTTGGCACGCATTAAGAATGTTATTTCTGAATTTACACTTGTTGAAATACTTTTGATCTGTCGCACATGCTCGCTATGATTTTCACAGTTTTTATCATGTTGGCAGATGTATGAATTTTTTATGTAACATTTTATAGCTACAGTAATGAAATAACAAGGAACTAGCTGATATGTGTTTTACGTATCCCTATAACTGCATTGAATCAAGAATATGCACAGTTTCCAACATTAAGACCATGAAGGTTTTTTCTATACAAGAGAAGGTTGGTAACACTGAGAAAAAAAGGGGCGCTCTGCAAATCCGGGGTAGGTAAAGTTCAACTATCACGTGGTGCTTCCAGGGAAAGGATGTGGTTACCAACATCCACAAGGCTCTACCTCAATAGAACCACAAAACAAACAGATTCATCCCGAGCACTCTGTTAATTAAGTCTTTGATTGCAAAAGTTCATAAAGTTCTTATTTATCTTGATTGACACAAGCACCAAGTCCAAATTCAGATTTCCATATCCCGGAGTGTATATTCCAACAGCTTTTATTTCTTCACATTGAAGTTCAATCATAAACAAATGGTATCTTCAAACGATGTAGCCTTTTTCTAAGATTGTCTGTTTCTCTTTTACAGTAATTAGCTAACTAAGGATGCATTGAATGTATTGTATGTGCAAAAGACTATCAAGGCTGATGAACTGCGAATCACTGAGGACAATTAATGTGTTTTAATCTCTGTTTTATTGTACAACCTTTATAGCCCATGGCCGAAACAAAGTATTGAAAGTAAATATGGGCCTGATTAAGATGGCGGGCAGACGTAACAGAGATGGGGACCGCCCCACATAGTGTTGGGAGTCCCACAGGCCAAATTACAATGCGACCTCCACCGTGGCGGTCGCATTGTACAGTTTTTCCATTGCTGCAGGGCCCATGGTGAAGGGGGGCCCGCTACAGACCCCCAATGTCCACCCCGCCAACCTTTCCATTGCGGATGAACCACCTTGGAAAGGATGGTGGGGAGGACCATCCTAATCTCTAAGGCGGTGGCTGGTAGGCACTGCCACCATTGTAGGGATCGGGAGGCCCTCCACAGCACCTGTGGGCTCAAGGAGCCCGTTGGATGCGTGGCGGTCAGGCATGGTCCCCGCCATCCTGATAAGACCCTATGTCATCTGTATGTGAGTAGCTGGTTGATGTGCCATTGAGATGTTCAGTATTTCTGATTTTAATACGTTGGCTTTATATCCTGACTCTATGCCAAATTCTTTAATATCCTAAACAAATGTCAGGAGCAAGTTGGTAAAGTTAACTAGTGACAGAACATCATCTGTGTACAGTCACAATATTAGTCTTTCATTACCGATGCATATTACCCATATATTTGTGTTACAGCAGACTTTTTCTGTGAATGTTTCAATAACTGGTGCAAAAAAGTAAGGCGCTAGGAAGCAAACCTATTGTGTTCCAAGTCCAGATTGATTTGAATCTCTCAGACCTGGTGATATGGGATTTAGCCTTCTCTCTAGGATTCTGGAGATTTTTTTTACATCTAAGTTCAGTAACAAGATGGGTCTGTATGACTCACCTTTAGATCGGTCTTTGTATGGCTTTCCCCATCTAACAGTGGTTTGCTTTAACTATCGTAGGAGTAATCAATTCCGTTTCAGAGAATGAGTGTATTGCAAAGAATAATATCCAAGATAAGGCTGGAAGCTCACAGCATCTGCTTTCGTGCAGGCAGTCAAAAGAGCAATTAATCTAAAAATTCTACAGTCTAGTAGGGAACCGTGGAGACAGTTCCTCAGTTAAACATGAATAATACACGAACCACAATAACTGAATGTAAATTCAAGTTCAGCACACCTTACCCCTTAGAATACAGAAGGAAAGAAAATAACATTGACAAGCATAATCCTAATAGTTATGAATACAATCTCTTTATTTGCTTGGTATGTTCCTACCCCTGTTCTTCACTCTGCCAGCCAATGAATCACACACATTATCACTACAGCTAAAAGTCAGCTGACTTGCCTCTTCACCTTCATTTTGCTGACCCAAAACTTCCCTGCCACCAACACTCTGTTGTATCACTTCACCTCCAGTTTCTACTATAGTGCCCTCGTCAACAGAAACATTCACCACTTCCCACTCTGGTACAATTCTGTCAACCTTTAGAAAAAACCTGTCTCTCTCATCACAATTCTGCGTACAATCTATATTTGTTATGTTTTTCCATTTAGAAACCCTTCTAACATTCCACACTTTACCATCTTGTGTAACAACGCTATTGGTAAACACCTTAATGACCATCATCACCTTGCCACACTTGGGATCACCTTTATTGACTATACCAACTTTGAGAATCTTTACCCAATCTCCAACAACAAACACATGTTCTTTAATATTCTATATTACATCACACCACGTATTAGTCTTCCTCTGCTTCTCTTCCACTTTCTTGCTCAGACTATCCAAATCATACTCCAGTTTGCTATTACCACATATTTTCCTCAACCACCAAAGACACAACTTCGAAATGGAAACTCTTCCATTAAGTAACTTGAAAGGACAAACCTCCATAACAGTATGAGGTATAATGCAATACATCCATAATTTTTCCTTTAACACATTTCTCAATTGACAACCACTCTTACGGGCCTCTACCACATAATCCTTCAAAACACGTTTGATTCAGTCTACCAATGCCTTACCTAGAAATTCATACACTGCGGTAGTTATATGAGTAATATCAAACTGGAGACTTTTTTTTTAATAATCTTTATTCCTTTTACACCCAACACAACATACAGCTGTTAATTTGTCATATTAAAGTACAAAATATAGTGCATCTCCATTTGCATTTTTGTGGCGCTAGGTGAGGGGAAATTCGCCACGCTCTGCAGATTTACCAAACAATGACAGCATTGAGTGAGTCACTTCAGAGATTAACAGCAGATGTTGCTGTACGAGAGAATGTTAAAACAATGTAAAAGAGAAAAAGAAAAAAAACTATTAAACTTGATACCACCTTGCTAGTGTGCCTGTTCAATAAATATTGAAAGTAGATACCGGTTTAATGTGCCACCTGTAGCGCTCTAGTGCTCCGAGGGTCTCCTTAGAGCCTCGGAAGCACTACCACAATTTGTATCACCTTCTGGCCAGGCATGGCCAGAAGGCTATAAATAAAAGGACAGATGTAGCACGGCACTTTCCTGTCCAGACCAGCAACGAATGTCTCTGTATCAATTATTTGCAGGCAATATTATAGGCCCGCGCACAGACAAGCGGCACAAGCCGAGTGTTGGGTCCACCACCCCCACACTGGTGACGAGGGTAGGATCTGTTTATCCAACCCGACCTGCGGACGCCGCCTATCCAGCTCGACACCGTTCGAGAGCACCGGCAGCAGCGCCAAGGCTGGAGGGCAAAGAAAACCGGGACTGGCCCACAAGGAAAAGGAAGAACACACCTACCGGTAAGCAGCGTATGCAAGAGCTGCGTGGCGCACCGGTGGCAAGAACCCCAAGGCAGGACGAGCGGCAGGAGACGGAGACGCCGAGCCTGGAAGCTCCTCCGGCAGGCCCAGCAGTGCGCGCATGCGCAGATGAAGTCAGGCCGACGACCGGAGGAAACGAGCTATGTTTCAGCACACGCGCCAAGAAGAAAACACGCGCAGACCAAAGCGCGAGGCTCCAAGCGAGTCGAGGAGGCATTGCGCTTAGAAAAGAGGACAGCCGCGCGAGCAGAGCGCACCCAAAAGAAGAAGAAAAAACAAGCACCGGCAAGTGCAAGGCCATAACGAAAAGCTAGGAAGCTTACAGACAGCACACAAGGGGCCCCATATCCAGCAGTCAGGAAAACACAACCGAGGGACCAAGCAACAAGCACAGCAAGGGCAAGCAACCAAGATAAAAGAATAAACAAGCAAGGGCAAAGGCAAGAAAGGGAAAATAACAACAAGGATAAAAGAAAAGAAATAAAACGCCAACACTAGGCCCAACCATGTCTAATCCTCAAGGAGGAGCAACAGGAGGAGCGCCGCAAGCAGCAGCTCCAGTGCAACAAGCAGGGCCCCCAGCTCAAGCAGTGGTCCCCATGGCTCAGCCACCAGTTCCGTCAGCACACTTCCAGATACAAGCCCTGCCACCCTTCAGTGAGCTAATTGACCCAGGCACAGCAGCGCCACGTTGGGCAGTGTGGCTAGGGCAACTCAACAACTACTTCACCGCCACCAGAGAAAATGACAATGAGGTTAAGAGGTCCCTATTACTACACTTTGGAGGTA
The DNA here is from genome assembly GCF_964263255.1 of Lissotriton vulgaris. Taxonomy (NCBI): domain Eukaryota; kingdom Metazoa; phylum Chordata; class Amphibia; order Caudata; family Salamandridae; genus Lissotriton; species Lissotriton vulgaris. Next base: position 711,568,071 of record NC_141689.1, on the reverse strand, counting down.
CAGAACTATATAAGCTGTTTAAACACCTGCCAAATACCGGGGCCGACATGGACTATGACGCGGCAGTTGCCTCACTGAACGCCCATTTTGATCCCCAATTGAATCCCCACTATGAATGCTTCAAATTCAGGCAATCCAAGCAAAGGGAAGGGGAAACAATGGACGCGTTTCATGCATGCCTGAGAGACCTCATAAGCACATGCACAGAAGACGACGAAAAGAAGCAAGTAACTGCGCAACTCATTCAGGGGTGTCGCAACAAACACCTAATAACCCTAATTCTGAGACAACCACGCATATCCCTCAAAGAAAGATTAATCCTCGCCAGATCACATGAGCTATCAGATGCCCGCGCCACCGCGATGGAAGCAGCCCTGAATCCACGCTCAGACGCAGGAGCAACGGTGAAGACAGAGAGAGTGGACGCAGCTCGCAACCTTGGCCGAGGAGGCAGAGGAAGATGGCCGACCAGAACGCAGCGCCGAGCGCTATGCGGATACTGTGGTCAAGAGGAGCATACCCAAGATGGCTGCCCAGCACGTGGAAAGACCTGTTCCAAATGCGGACTGCCCAACCACTTTCTGAGTGTATGCAGAGGAGGTTTCCGCGGGCGAAGTTTCTCATGGAAGAAGACAGCCACCGAAGCCATAAAACAACTATCACTAGACGACGCCTCATCATCACGATTGTCCAAAACACAACGACAGCCACAACCACGTTTCTATGATTCATCCACCGAAGAGGATGACGAATGTTTTTACGTGTCATTTGTCAGTGAGCTGAAGAAGAGACGAAGGCCTTAGCCAAAGTGCCAGATACAAATCGACGGGTCACCAGTGACCGGGGTCATTGACACAGGTGCCACGGTAAATGTAATGGGCATCCAACACTACAAGTCCCTGAAACCAAGGCCAAAATTGGTCCCTCCAGGGCCCGAATCCTCACCTATGGCAGCCAAGAGCCAATTCCGCTGCGAGGGAAGATGTTGGTGCAGGTCAAAGCTGAGGACCAAGAGGTAATGACGACATTCCATGTGATAGACCAAGAAGCGGACTTGCTAGTTGGAAGCAAGACCTCCGACTCATCGCTTTTGCAAACACAGTGAAGGCGCTCCAAACAGAAGACATCTTACAAATGTTTCCCTCGCTATTTGAAGGCCTTGGAACTATCAAACGCCCGCCTATCAAGCTACATATAGACCCCGCTATACAACCAGTAGCACTGAGACACAGTAGAATCCCGTTTCACCTTCGCGCCGCCGTAGAGCAAGAACTGAGCCAGTTAGAGGCACAAGGGGTGATTGAAAAGGTGTCTGGACCGACGCCATGGGTATCTTCCATGGTGATAGAAAAGAAGCCGCGCCAACCCGGAAAAATCAGGATCTGCATAGATATGAGGATCCCCAACAAAGCTATATGACGAGAACGGCATCTCACGCCCACCGTAGACGACATCTTGACAGATTTGAATGGAGCCCAGTGGTTCTCCAAGCTAGACCTTAACGCAGGATACCATCAACTGAGGCTAGCGGAGGAAAGCCGCTGCATAACGACCTTCTCGACACACCTGGGATTGAGAAGATACAAAAGACTAAACTTTGGAATCTCGTCCGCTGCCGAAATTTTTCAGAACACCATCAAGGAGATACTATCTGGACTCCAAGGGGTGCTAAATGTCAGCGACGACATTTTGATCCATGCCAAGACGAGCGAAGAGCACCATCACAGACTGAAAGCCACACTGCAGAGACTTGCACAGTATGGTGTAACACTACATAAGGATAAGTGCCAATTCTTCAAGAAATCTATTGAATTCTTTGGCTACATATTTTATTCGGAAGGAGCAAGGTGGACCCACGCAAATCACAGGCCATCAAGAATGCCCCTGCACCTACCACCGCGTCAGAAGTGAGGAGCTTCTTGGGGATGGCACAATACTGTGTGAGATTTATTCCCAATATGGCCACGAATGCGGAACCCTTAAGGAACCTAACCAAAAAGGAAAACTCATGAAAATGGACGGAAACCGAAGATAAAGCATTCCACCAAATCAAGACTTCCCTACTAGATGGAACCACCATGGCGTACTTCAACACTACCAAACCCACAGAAATACTAGTAGATGCTAGCACAGTTGGCCTAGGAGCTCTAATCTCACAAGAAACAGAACCGGGAGTATGGGCCCCTCTAGCTTTTGCAAGCAAGGCTCTCGCAGCGACAGAATCAAGATATTCACAAACTGAAAGGGAAGCCCTGGCAGTGAAATGGGCCTGCAATCATTTTCACCTTTACATAACCGGACACCCGTTCAGAATGGTGACGGACCACCAGCCTTTGATTCCTTTGTTCCGAGGCACCGCTCCTCACCCCCCGCCGAGGATAGAACGATGGGCAATCCAAGTCCAACAATATCAAATGGACCTAGTTTATCGCCCAGGAGCAAGAAACCCGGCGGATTTCCTCTCACGTCACCCCTATCAGGAAGGCCATCACATCACTGAACAAGAGATCCAGACTGAAGCATTCGTGAACATGTTGTCAACCGGATCATGCCCCCGAGCCCTCACAGCGGATGCCATCATCTCTCAGTATGCCAATGATGCGGTCATTCAACGCGTGAAAGAAGCCATACACTCAGGATCGTGGGAGAACTTCCTGAAAAATGTCAGTGGCTGGAACGAGACGGACCGCACACGCCTGAACCAATTCTGGAGAGTACACAACGACCTGAGCAGCGCAGACAATGGACTCATACTTAGGGGTTCCTGTGTAGTAATCCCAAAAACACTGCAAGAAAGAGCGACAGTATTGGCTCACGAGGGACACCAAGGCACCCAAAGGATGAAGGCCCGGATGCGCGAGAAAGTGTGGTTCTCCAACGTAGAAGAGAGCGTCAACGCTGTGGTACGACAATGTCGGGCATGCCTGATAACCAGCAATCCAGACGCCCAGGCTCCAGTGATCACGGAGGACCCTGCTGCATCTCCATGGTCGTGGCTCAGTCTAGGTTTTGGAAGCTTCCCAGATGGAAGAATTCCAGTAGTGTTAATCGACAGCTACACAAAATATCCCATCGTGGACCTAGCGGCATCCACCAGTTTTACAAACATCCGTCCCATCCTCAACAAGTCATTCGCCATGTTTGGAGTCCCGCTCGTCATGACAGATAATGGACCCCCGTTCCAAGGAAGCGACTTCAGAGAATTTCTACAAAATCTGGGCATAAAACACCATAGAATCACGCCTCAATGGCCCCAGGCCAATGGCGAGGTAGAAAGATTTATGAGAACGATAAAGAAAATTCTGCGAATAGCCACCTCGGAAGGGAGTGAACCGGAGGAAGCGCTCCAGCTATTTCTAAGAGAATACAGGAGCACCCCGCACAGCACCACGCAACGCTCACCATGGGCGCTGATGTTAGCCGGGCTGAGAAGAGACTTACTCCCTATGGCAGACAACTGGACTCCAGCGCCATACTCGCCAGCAAATACCCAGGAACGGAGAAAGAGAACAAACGAGAAGGCAAGTTACAAATGACGAGCTCAAACAAGGACTCTAAATCCAGGAGAGACAGTACTGATCCGGACCCGAAACCAGGAGGAAAATTCCGAACACCGTTCAAACCAGAACCCTGGGTAATCAAAGAAACGAAAGGTACGGCAATAACAGTCAGCCGGAATGGAGAAGAAGTAACCCGAAATATATCATGGTTCAAACACATCCCACCGGCTCAAGACCAAACAGACGCACATGAAGAATCTGCAGCCAGGGAAGAAGGAGGAGGAACTGAAGAAGCAAACACATCTTCACGCATAGTTGCAACAGACACGGCAGTCCCGCCGTCACCGGAGTACCCTCAGGAGTCGACACCTGCAAGAGGCAGGTGGCGCTACATCCTCAGGCCCAACCCCAAGCCAAGTTATGTTATGTTATGTTAATAACTTTTATTTGGCGCACAGCTGCCCCAGCGAAGGGGTGTCCTGGCGCCTGATCAAGTGCCACAACATAACAGGAGGAGCTGAGACAGAAGGATCAGTTAGCAGAGGCAAACAGGTGAGTTTTGATGGTGCGTCTGAAAAGAGTTAGGCTGTTTAGGGCACGGATGTGGACAGAAAGGGAATTCCATAAATCAGCCGCCAGAATGCGAAAAGAGCGTCCTCCCATCCTACTCAGTCTGAATCTTGGCTTAATCGCCAGATGGTAAGATTCAGACCTGAGGGACCGCGCAGGGACATACAGAGAGATAAGGCCCGCAAGGGCAGGAGGGGAGGAAAGCTTCAGGATCTTAAATGTCAGACAGAGAGCCTTAAATTTGATTCTCAAAGACTTGCGGACTTTGCATGTTAAACATTTTATTTATAACTTTTCAAAATTCCAAGTTGGGAAGGGATGTAGCGCTCTAGTGCTCCGAGGGTCTCCTTAGAGCCCCGGAAGCATTACCACAATTTGTATCAACTTCTGGCCAGGCGTGGCCAGAAGGCTATAAATAAAAGGACAGAAGTGGCATGGCACTTCCTGTCCAGACCAGCAACGAATGTCTCTGTATCAATTATTTGCAGGCAATGTTATAGGCCCGCGCACAGACAAGAGGCACCAGCCAAGTGTTGGGTCTACCACCCCCACACCACCTATGTGGAATGCAAGCTATCAGGGTCCTGCTGTAATAGATACTGCTATGGGAACAGAGTCGGGGAGAGGGTATACAGCAAGTGTGGGTGCGATCAGGCGAGGCCAGAGGTGTGGGACAGTTATATCTAAATGTTAAACATGCGTGTGTGCGGCCCCTCTCTCTAACCACGTGCATGCCCTAGCATGAGTGCTTGAGGTGTCTCAAATAAAGGAGCAGCGACAGTATTAGCACCAGATCACCCATGGTAGTTTGTGTCCCGGAGTGTTGTTTCTATAATAGTTGCATAGTGTTGCCAGTCAATATGTTGTGTTCGGCCACTAGGGCACTCTGTAGGGCAAGCAGCCAGTGTCTGGTGGATGGGCCTGTCAGGGACTTCCATGCCATGGCCAGAGAGTGTTTGGCATGGACCAGTGTCAAGTCAATTAATTTGTTACGGTTCTTTAGGTTGCGCGTTCCTTTTGGTAATGCCTAGCAGGTAGTGCGCCCCCCAAATTGGAATTATGGTGCCCGTTGCCGCGGCCAGTACGTCAGAGACCTTCCTCCAATATGTTATGATATGCGAGGACGTCCAGACCATATGCAAGAACTCAGAACTCGTGTCGTGGCACCCGGGACAAATATCTGTGGAAGTCGGATACATTTGTGCCAGCCTGTGCGGGGATATGTGTGATGTAAATTATGTAATTGCCTGAATTTCAGATGAGTATTAATTGAAAAGGTCCTGGGGTTTCCCATGCATTGTTGCCATTGCTTATCTGTGATTTCGGTGGAGAGCGCTGCTGTCCAGTATTCGTGCAGTGGGGCCAATGAGGGGGCTGTGTCCGTTCTGAGTGAATTATAGATGGCCGTGATGGCTTTCCTACCTGACCCGTTCATCATTAGTGTTGACAAGGCTTCGGAAGTAAGTGGTACCATGCTTATATCCCCCCCAGATATGTGTTGCCTGTTGTGTCAGTGTTGCATAGAAAAGGAATGTTCCAGGAGCTACCCCAAATGCATCCCTTAGAGTATCCAAACCACACCAGGCAGAGTCTACGAATAAATCTCTCCATGTTGTCAGTCCAACTGCTTGCCAATCAACCAGTTCTGGACGCTTTAGATGGGTGTATGATCATGGTAACATTTTGATGTGGAGGTCTGGGGCATACAGCATAGGGCGGCGTTTGAATATCACGTAATGCAACCAGGTGCTACGGGTTGCCCGTAGGAGAGTACAACCCTCTGTCCTCTGAAGCTGAGTTCTAGTACTTGTTAGCCATTCAAGCAGGTCTGGTCGTGCTAACATCATTGCCCAGGTGTCTAGTTCGGCTAGGTTCTTCTTTGCAAGCCAGCGCTTGAGCCACTGGAGCTGGGTGGCTGCATAGTATAGCTCATAATTGGGCGCCCCCAGTCCTCCCTCTGATATAGAAAGATGAAGCTTTGAGAGTGCTACCCTCGCCTTGGAGTTGCCCCATGTCAAAGACACTAAGAGTGAGCGCAGGTCATGAAACTATTTCTGAGGCGGTCTGTAGGAAAGAATAGCAAAATAGTACAGGAGCCTAGGGAGGAGGAGCATCTTGGATATGGCAATCTGGCCCATGGGGGATAATGGGAGGGCAGTCCAGAACGGGAGACTTGCCCTAGCACTGGTGATCGCCTTCCCCAGGTTGCCGTGTATCAAATCAGACGGGGAGTGGTAGACCTGGACTCCCAAGTATTTAAATGAGTTGTACGCTCTAGTAAGTGGGACATGTGGCTGCTGCTGCCTTTGCTTGACCTGAATAGTTGACATCTGGAATAAGACAGATTTATCCTAATTAACTTTCAGACCCGACAACCGTGCATGGGTTTCTAAGAGTTCCACAAGACCTCGGAGCGCCTCGCCCTGGTTCCAAAGGTAGATCAGTGCATCGTCCCCGTAGATGGACACTATGTGCCACTGCGTGTGCAGTCGGATGCCCCAGTCGATAACATGGCTCCGGAGCGGACAGGCAGGCCAGGGGCTCCATGGCCAAGGCAAACAGCATGGGTGAGAGTGGGCATCCCTGCCTGGTACCACGCTCAATAACTCGGCCTGTTTTCACCCATGCACGTGGGTTGGTATATAATATTTTCACCCACGTAGAAACTTGGGCCTTATGTCCAATCGAGCCAGCACTGCCTGTAGGTAATCCCACCACAGGGTATCGAAGGCCTTTTCTATGTCTAGGGCTGATATCCAATGTTGCTCTGGAGCCATTTGGGCCCACTCTAGGAGTTTAAACAGTTGACGAAGGTTCAGCCCCGTGCTCCTGTCAGGGACAAACCTGTTTTGGTCCGTATGGACCATTAGTGGGACAACCTTCAGCAATCTGTTGGCCAGCAACTTACCCAGAATTTTGTAGTCTGATGTGAGTAAAGACAACGGACACTACGAGCCCATGAAAAGGGGATCCGGACAGGTTTTGAGATAACTACGAGCACAGCCTCATGGAGAGAAGGGGGCAATGTGCCTCTATCAAAGGATTCTTGAGCAGCCGGGGAACCAGCTGGGTGGAATAGGAAGCATAAAATTCTACAGGCCAGCCATCCATACCGGGGGGTTTGCCTTTCGCTAGCTGCTTAATGGTGTTCGAGAGTTCAGTTTCCGTGAGCGGAGCCTCTAGTTCAGACTATTGGTCCTGCGTTACTTGTGTGAGGGCCGCCTGTTCTAGAAAGTGATGCATTGCCAGTGGGGTACCTAAGTCTGGGGCCTTGTATAATAACACATAGTATTTATAAAAAGAGTCATTTATTTGTTCTTGTGTATTTATTAATTTGCCATCTGGAGTGTATATCACAGTGATAGGTGGTTGCGCAAGATTGCTCCTCAACAGACATGAAGCGTCTGGCCTACTTTTTCACCCTACACGTGCCGTCTAGCCGAGTATTGCTTATAATCTAAGGCACACAGTTTATCTAGTGCTTCCTTATGTGCGACTTTGGTTTTGGAGAGTGCTGGTAGTATGTGCGGTTCCGTGGGGGGCGTGCGTTCCTGGTATAGTATGTCGGCTTCTAGTCATTGGATTTCCCTTGCTAGTATCATGCGGGAGCCGTACACTGCCTATTTGACGTGCCCGCAAAGGACAACTTTCAGGGTGTCCCATTCAATACCGGCATGTGTGGTCGTCCCTTCATTAGTCTGGAAGTATGTGGTTATGGACTGCGAGATGGTGGCATTCAAAGCCGGGTCTCAAAGTGCCTCCAAAGGGAGGCGCAAAGTTGTATGCTGGGCCTGGACACCCCCCCCCCAAGTCAGTTGGTTCTGCAGAAGGCTATGGTCCGATATCATGTGATGAGCTAAGTACTCAGCGTGAGCTACATATGTTAGCGACGTTTCCGTATAGTAAATGGTGTTGATACGCGTGTACAGGTCATGGAGAGTGGAGTAATGTGAGTATACCCGGTCTATAGGATGTTTTGCGCACCAACCATCAAGCAATTGCATCTGCGTGGCCCAAATCGTCATAGTGTGTGCAAGCCCAAAAGCCTGTGCTCCAGGGAGGGGAGGGCGGGAGCAATCAAGAGTTAAGTTGGGTACACCATTATAGACGCCCCCCAATAAGTGGGAGCCAATGGATCCCTGAGGAGTGCCGGAGTTAGTGTCTGGAGGAATGTGGATTGTTCTGAATTAGGCGCATAAAGTGATACTACAGACAGCGGGTGACCGTCTAGAGAGCCTTCCAGATCCGCATAATGACCTTGAGGGTCAATGCACATGTGCATTATCTGTATTGGAATACCCGGTGCCACCCAGATCAGGGCCCCCCTAGCATAGCCTGAGTAAGTCATGCCTATTACCTTGCGCCTCCATCTTTTACTAAGCGACTGCAATGTTCGTTGCGTTAAATGAGTCACCTGAAGTAGAGCTTTGGTAATCTTGTGCCTACGTAAATACTTGTACACTTTGTGTCTCTTGACACAACCAGCCAGGCTGTGCACATTCCATGTCAACAATAAATACTTATTCCCAAGCATTTACATCAGTTAGAGCTAAATACGGTAGATGTGTGTTCCCCACATGCAACAGACAGCTCAAACCCCCCTCCCCCCGGCATAAGACAATTCTACATTTTAGCAAGGCACACAGGTATATACTGTTAGCTGGCATTTTGTGGTATACTGTAAACCAATCCCCCACCCCAGACCGAATTGCCAAAGGGCAAAAGGCCATAGGCACTTATATGCAAACATAATAAATTTAGAAAAAGGGTAAAGCAAAACTGTAAATACACAACTCAAGATAGGCCTGACACAGTCACTTATCGTGTATGGGAAGTGTGTATACTTGCTCGATCTTGCCATCGTCTTCTGACCACCCTAGTAGAATAGTAGCACCCAGCTGCTCAAGAGATGACAAAGACTTACAATCAGCAGTCGCCTACTTCTTGTGTATATTGTTACATTAGTCCTGTTTTATACAGTTCCTGTGAATCATAATGCTGTAAGTTGCTAACCCAGTTCATCAGAAGTCTGTGGCATCACATTAGGGCCGTCGCTCAGCATCAACTGTTGCTGTGAGTCCGATGTCTAGGGCTGCTGTTCTGGGGGGGCCTCCGTTTTCGAGTCTGGACGGAGAGGTGATGTGGCGACTCCGTTCTTTTCGGGGTGTTTGAGAGATTGTTTCCTTTCATGGGATGCTTGGGCTGGTGGGGCGTGGCCCGTGATGCTGGCCGCGGCCTCCGTGGTGTGTAACCTTCTTCCATTGTTGTTGGTGTGGGCCGTTTAGATTTCAGAGCTGTCGCCACTCAATTCTGTTCCACCCAGTTCCAGGCGTCTTCCCTCTTTTCTCCTGAAACCTGAGTCTGATATGATACCAGACACTGTGGATGTCTAGTGGCAACGTCTGATAATTCTCCTAACATGCTGTGGATGTTTGTCACACTGAATGTAGAGGTTTGTGTAAGGGCACTGCTCTCACTTTGCCATTTCATTCATTGACTTCACCCCACGTCAGGGAATCTCAATCCATAGCGACCTGTATGTAGGCTATCGCCACTTTCTAGCGGGCATTTAGGATATTAGACTTTCATTTATTGTCCTCATTTTCCCTGTCCCTGTACACCCCCGGGAAGGTTTTATTACTATTCAGCATTGACAGCTACATCCCTGGCTTTATGCCTTCTCTGCCGAACAGCAATTGAGGTTGTGCGAACCCAAGCGGCTTTGTTGCTGTTTTTAGGCACCTTTGTCCAAAGGTACGGGGCATTTTGTTTAAAGCAAGACCTTGCAGTCTCTAGCATCGCTAGTGAGAGTAGACGCCCCAGCGTGTTCAGCCCTTGCGTCACCTCACTATGCACGCCATCGTCCCTTACTACGGGGCGTTCCTCCTTCTGCTTATAGTTAGACGCTCCAGCTCCGAGCGTCCTTAGTAACGGTAGACAGCACAGCGTGTTTGGCGATCACGCCCCCTCGCGTCACCGAATTGTGCACGTCACCACAAGCGCCCCTGAAACCACGCCCCCAACGCCGCTACCCGGAAATGTCGGCTACTTAGCAACATGCCGAGCCTTCCATAGCAGTCCACGGGGCACCGATGCGGGTCTTGGATTAGGCAGAACAGCCGCTCCCGGTTCCAGACATAGTAAGTTTTCAGTCTCCAAGCGGGTGGGCACCGCTAAGTCTGTCTCTCCACCCCCTGCCCTCCGTTCTAACTTCTCTCATTCTTACACTTAAATCGTGTAAGGAAAGAGCCTTCAGACCCCAGCGCCCATGAGGCACGCTATTTTAGCCCCGCAAGTAAGCCTCACGCCCCCGCCTTGCCCTTTTGTTTCTCCACATCTGTGGTTGTCCCGCATGTGTCTTACTTTATTTATGCTCATTTTTAATCATGTCCTCACTTAGCGGAGTGCGAGCCTAGACACTCACGAAACAAGGTATGAAATAACGAATGTATGCTTGACCATTGACAAGCATAACCTGCCATGGCAGCACCGCCTGTTCTGGATATGTGCACCACAGCGAGTTCTGTGAGAATGCACACACACACACACCTCTGTTTGAGTGGGTTGAAATACAAAATTACAGACAACTGTTAGCCCTGTTGAGTTTCAGTTCTATGGTGCCACAGCCTTCCAGTAACACATCAGGCACGACCGGTTGGAAGTCACTGGATACATCCAATGTCTTCTGAGCACTGGATGTGGAATGAGAGGAGCACGTGAAAACGCTTTATATTTAACGGATTATGCTTTGCGAATGTTTTTTGTCTTCACAGGCTTTTCCTTTCTAGAATCCAAGAAGGGAAACACACACCACCACTGTGAGTACTAAGTGGGGTTTCACAGTAGCCAAGGGTAGGGTACACGTTACCGTGTGTAGACCGCCCTGTTTACCGTGATTGGTCCTGACGAAAACCTGAGAGTCATTCATGAGGCTGAAACATGTAGACCATTTTTATTCTTCACTTCTGATACCGCAGGCCAACCTAACCTTGCATGGTATCCCACTAATTTTTAATGTTGCCTAGTTACTCCAGAATAAAGAATCTTTAATAGAGAGTTGTAAACTGATCAACTTTTAAACCACTGTTCTATTCACTTACACATAATAAAGAAAAACAACCCGCTCCACTGTCAGTCAGGTGTCGCAGCACAACCGAATGGCATTCGGCTATCCAGGTGGGACCCCGATAATGAAGCATGTCACCAACTAGGTTGGTGAGTGAGGGGCCTTCTAACAAAGGACAAATGTGTCCTTTTTGTGCACCTCTACCTCTTCGACAGAGGCATTAAAGTGCCTCCAGGTTGTACTCCTCCTTTTCTTTAGCGATATTGATTAAGGGGACCAGGAGTATTCCCGTGTAGAATACCCTTTCTCTATCATTGATTTCTTCTAGTCTTCTGGAGATTGACAGAAAACCGTGGCACCTTTGTGTTGTATGAGCAACGTGACCCGGTATTGTAGTGCATATTTTATCTCATGCTCGCGGAGGCAGCGTTTAACTTCCATAAAGGATGCCCTGCGATGCTGTACTGCTAGCATGTAGTATGAATCTATGTGCACTTCCACATTCTCGATTATCCACGGGCCCTTGTGACCTGTAGCATGTGGTCCCTATTGCGGTAGTTGAAGAGGCATGTGACTAACGGCCTGGAAGAGGGTCTGGTTGATGAGGGCCTCCCGGGACTATATGTGCTCGCTCCACGGAGAACTTGGAGTACTTGCCCTGCAGTATAGTGTCCAAAAAACAGGATTCCAGGTATAGCTCCATGCTCTTTCCTTCTAAGCATTCCGGCAGACCCACCAGGCGCACTTGGTCCCATAGTGATCTACCTTCCTGGTCATCGACATGATCTCTGAGGCAGTTCACCTCTTTCTGTAATGTCTTGATTTGGGCTACCGTGGATGCCACCGGGGGCTTCAATGTTGCGATCGTGGATTCCACATCTGACATCCTGTCTTTCAGCTTTTTATCATGCAGGAAGCTGAACTCTGCACATAGCATGTCAATTTTAGGGACCAAGGTGGATTTGATGTCCATCACCGCTGCAATGAGTTCGAGGCGATGCGAGAGATCAACTTGCTGAATTGGTTGGGACCTTGATGACTGGTCAGCCCCGCGGCTCCAGACGATGGGCCCTGTGGGTCAGAGGCCAGTGGCTGCTGCTTCTACAGTTTTGTCTTGCCCATCCTGGTGGTGATAGTGTTCCTTAAATTCCAGGGAGAGGGGGCGTAGAGGCGTGTTGGAGTCAATGTTCATGCCCCACTACTGGATGCGCCCACGGGCATGGGATGGTAGTCATCAATCTTCACCCCCGCAGGCACAGCACCCAGACTGGTGCGTTGAGTGATGGTAGGTAATTGTGTTGTGCGGTTGGTCAAGAGGAAAAAATTATCAGGGCCTGCGTTCCGATGGGCCAGGGGGCACCAGTACCGGAGCAGTGTGTAGGTGCGCGGTCAGCACTCTGAATCCTGGTGAGTCAGAATGATGCGGGGGCACTGCCGATCGAATCAGGGCTAGAGAGCGCCCAGGTATGGACAGGCCTTGTGAACCCTGCTGCGCCTGCAGGGTGCACAATATCAGTGAAGAGGACCCGGGCTACTGTAGGGCTGACTGTTGAGTACGTGCATGTGGGAAAGGAGAGAGCGCACTGGTGTGTTGTCAGGCCCCCAAACGTTGCTGCCAGAGTGCTCCACTAGTTTCAGGTATACCCACGAGATGTTGAGCACGGGCGGCCTACCTGTGTCCTTGGCCCAGCCCGGCTCCAGTGTGCTACAATTGCTCTCCCTCGGCGATGCAGGATATGCAGGGCGCTAGGATGAGCAGCTTTTATGCAGGTCATGCAACCTCAGTAAGCGGATCCGGGCCTCCCTATCACCACTTGGTAGAATTATGGATTTGGAGCGGGAGGGAGCCCACAGTATTAGGCCCGCAGCCAATCTTGTTGGAGTGACCTGCAAGGTTTGGGCACTCTCATGGAGAATAGAGCAGGGGCTGCCTATCTGCGTCTATGGCCGGGCCTGTCTCCAGTGTGAAGCAGTGATGCTCCTGCAGTGTTTACTGCCGCCCAGGGGAGGCTCGATGTAGCTGTACTCCGTCCCGGCGAGTCCCCACCACAGCCACGGGGTTAGTGGGTACTGCGCATTGTTGAGAGTAAGGCCGCCAGGGGTAAACCAGACTTCCGCGGACGGGTGCTCCTTCAGCGAGAGTCCGGTGAGGAAAGAGCCGCGAGCATGTGCTCAAGTCTCTGCTTTGGTGCACAGCTTCACTCGTGGTCCGAGTTGCTGCAAATGGACTTTAACAATGTTGCGGGACGCCCGCGGTGCACACCGCAGCAGGTCCGAGGGACATTGAGTGGTCGTTGGCGGTCGCACTCAGGATAGTTGGTGGTTGTGACGGAGCGAGCTGAAAACTTGTCCACTTCACACTGTTGACTTGAGCTCCATTATCTGCAATTAAACATCAAGAAGACATTCTTCTCTAGCAAAAGTTTATTTAAAGAACTTAGAGCCATATGTATCAACACATTTCCCCATAGGCACAGAATGGGCAAAACCCTTTAATACCTCTGGCCCTTATTACTACTTTAGTGCTGATTTAGACAACAATGTTTTCTTCTGGGCACTTGGAGGTATACTCTATTATCACTAAAGCAAACCTTGACATAAGAAAACAGACAAGAAATGTCAAAGGTTATTTTTTCCCAAGGGAATTTCAGCCAGAAAACAGGTTTCAAAAGTGCAGGGTGAACCTTTAAAGTTTTCTCATCATTAACACATTGATCACACTCTCTTACTACCCTGTCTGCCATCCTATCCATACCAAAAATACGTTCTGATAAACCTCTTCATAGCTGGCATGCCAAGATGCTCCTCATTAGCCAAGCACAAAATCACTTTTTGCACGTCAACCAGAGGAACACACTTGCCTTCTTTTAATAATAATCCACCAATAGTCTTTACTTCTTTCTAGGCCAACCTACCATCAGACAATTCCTCACCTTTTGCCATAACGAATTCCTTGTTTCACTCTCTGCCCACTTCCGATCCCTAATGACATCCAAAGTTCTAGCAACAACATTTTTTATAGTAGCAATCATGTCCACTTCATTCACACTTACATTCAAACTTCCAACCGGCAAGGTAGTCTCAATAAGCATTCAGCCATCACGTTGCCCTTTTAAGGAACAAATTTAGCCTTAAAACAATATTTATGTAATCTTGGAGTTAACCTGGCAATGCGCGCAGTGAGGTTCCACCCCCCACCAGGTGATAATATTTTCACCAGCGGTTTGTGATTCGTCCTTAACATGAATCAAATTCCCCACAGGTAATTTCTGAAGTGTCCAATGGCCGATGCATGCCAGCAACTCTTTTTCAATCAATGCATACCTCCTCTCAGTATCAGTTAAGGTCCTGGACACAAAAGTTACATTTCACTCTTCTTTACCATACCTCTGTGATAGCACACAACCAACTCCACACAAGCTGGCGCCACAGTATTGATACCTTCTTTGTTTCAGCAGAAAGGCTTCAACATGCCTCCACAAAATATTTCTTAACACACTGAAATGCTTGTTGCTGTTTTATAGACCAAACAAATTCCAAATTTTTCCTAGTCAATTCCATCAGGGGTTCCATTTTGGTGGCAACATTCATAATGAGCTTACTATCATTCTCACACAACCCCATGAATGAGAGGAGCTGTTCTCTATTGTCTGGTGCCGGAGCATTAATGATGGCATCTACAATAGATTTATTGGGCACATCTGATCAGATTTCTTGTGTAAGAGACGAGGAACAAGATTTCAAAAATTGAGATAATCCAATTAAGCGAGTTCTGTTAACTTACCTAGTATTTTTAACTTCATTAAAGGAGGTGTACATGTGTTTGCTTCTAGTTAAGCCCATGGGTGACAGTGCTGGATTTCTTGTCACCACCTTTCTGATTGAATATGTTAAACAGTAAATGTGTAGTCTCATCTCCTTAGCTACAGTGTTATAGGTGTATCCCATCAAGCATCAAGGATCACCAACATAATTTCGAAAACAGAAATATTGTGTGGATATAATAGCATATCAAAAATAACAAGGACCAAAATATTGAGAAGGTAGGAATCTTCTTAACTTCATATCTACTTGATTTGAAGATATGAATATTGCCAAGGTACATATATGTGGAGTTGTGCACAGTAAAACTTTGCTTATCTATAGGAACTTACCTTGTTGATATTTTTTTCTTCTATGTTCTTGACACAATATTTTTCCCCGCAATATTTCTAGTTCCAATATTCTGCCAAAATACCATACATGAATGGTTACTCTGACTCAAAGTATGACCACCTGGTCTGAAATGTGTGCATCCTCCGTTTGGTAAACAACATACATATCAAGAGGAAACCATTTGACTAGTGTCTAAAAAGCCAAATGGGTGAAAAGAGTTATGCAGATTTCATCTATACTACTATTATAAAGAGAGAACTGTGTCCTTTGGGCAAGGTAAACTCGAAAAGTACACCACCAATCGCAACACCCAATACAGCGTTGGAAAATGGGGGTCCAGTAGATGGACATAGGCTATAAAAAAATAAAAATAAACGTTATTTAAAAAATAAACAATAAAATAAAGTAGTCCCTAAGAAGTAGCGCTGGCCTTGTGTGCTAACAACGTGCGTGCTGACATCATCGGAGGACAGGAACGCGAGGAGGAGCGGACAACAGCGTGGGGAGGAGCGGAAAACTTAGACAGACTGGAGAGAATGAGGTACGTGAACCGCGGGGAAGAGTAGTGAAGTAAGGCGGACTGGAGCGGAATGGAGGACAACAGCGCATAGAGGAGCGGAGAACGTAGCAAGACTGCAGCGCCATGAGGTATGTGAAACGCGGGGAGGAGCTGAGAAGTACGCGGGGAGGAGCGGTAAGTGAGGCGGAATAAAGCAGGATAGCGGACTGCAGCGGGCGTGTAGACTGGCTTGGTGTAGTGGGGGGCGGTGAAGTGAGGTGGACTGGAGCGGGATGAGGAGCGGTGAAGTACGCGGGGAGGAGCGGTAAGTGAGGCGGAATGGAGCGGGATAGCAGACTACAGCGGGGCGTGTAGACTGGCTTGGTGTAGTGGGGGCGGTGAATTTAGGCGGACTGCAGAGGGGGCCTGGGTTTGTGCGACTGGGAGCAAGCGCTGAGGTAAGGTGCACGCAAGCCTGAAATGCTGCCCACAGCCCCCTTTTGCCCCAGGCAACGCTGGGGCGGGCTGCTAGTACAGTAATAAATATCAGATTGTTCTGTATCCAATAAACTGAATTTGAGCTGCACCTTGGGTACTTCATGTAGAGCAAGCAAGTCACAAAGCAAATGAGCTTGTAGAAAAAGTGAATGATTAGTTCTACAAACAAGATATCAGAATCATGAAAACATAATGAAATCAAGCAAAACAAGAATTAGAGTAGGTCACTGTAAGAAAACCTCACAATTAATCTATCTAAAACACTTGAAGAGAAGGCACAATAAGGGGCCTCATCTGCTGCAGACATAGAGTGAATATTGTAATGCCTGCCTCACATGTCTGTTAAGTTATTTTATGCTACTTTGAACACCAGGACAAATAGCCAGTGCTCCCTGCTCCCGTCTGTTCTGCACTGGGTTTGTGGAAAATATTTCAACATGATCTTTTTCAGTCAACATTCTCAGTGCTGTAAACAGCTACAGCAGCTGCTTTCCTGCTGCATTACCAACACTGCCACTACACATTAGACTGTCCAGCTTTGACAGAGATAATAACTGGATTAGAAGGTCCATGATCAAGCGCAGACAGTCTGCAACTTCCATGGATTGCTGCAAATTGAATTACACAGTTTGTTTGCAGATCTGTAGACTTCAAATATATTCTTCTAAAATATGGTATGCCTCGTGTTTGCCTGAATGATGTATGATAGGCTTTCAAAACAGGCCCAATGCTGTCCTGAATGCAGTCTGTGCTTCTGAACTCACACACAAGGATACACCCTAACTTAAGTCAAGACAATTGCTGAGGAAGGCCACTAATAATCATTTGTTGCTTATTTGTACACATAAAAGTTGAATCTGCCAGTGGGTCATGTCACAGATTTGGGAGGATCCATGGAGTAGGTGTTTTGTTTTTGAGAGAAAATACCACTGGCATAAAATGGAACCACAGACAACTCCAGCTTTGCCCTCACAGTTGATGATGTCCCTTGGATTCCTCAATGGAAACCAACATTTATATTTTCTACCACTTCATGTGCTTTATCTGCCTTCACTATGAAGCCAATATGCAAACCTAATGGGTGCAGTAGCTTTTGTTAACACCAGCAAAAACACAAATGATAAGCCCCTGGTTTGATGTCTGTCAAGTGCCTTGGTTGGAGATCCACAGAGAGAGCGAGAGAGAGAGAGAGAGAGAGAGAGAAAGAGAGAGAGAGAGAGAAAGAGAGAGAAAGAGAGAGAGGTATAAGAAAGGCTGCTGTTGGTGTCATGGCTTCCACCTTCCATTGATACTTAACACCTTGGCTGCTGTGGCTTTTCCCCTCCTGTGCTGTCATTTTATCACTACCATTGTTTCATGACGAGCTCAGCTCGTCATCAGCACAGCTCCACTGTGCCTCATGACGAGCTCAGCTCGTCATGAGCATGGAAGGCGTTAATAGAGCTGATGGCTTAATAGCAAGTTAAGGTCGGAAGCAAGCCTCCAGACAAAAATACGTTTTAAAACACAGACTCCTGCTTGCCACGGTTTCCGTTTCTAGAGCATTAATTGTAGATTCCTCCCCAAACACAAAAATCACATGTTTGATTTTCTTGATTCAGAGAAACCTGATGCTGTGTTTCTTACTGAAACTTGGCTGCAAGCCAGTTCTGGACCTGATGTCACTGTGGCCCTCCCCCAGGCCCTGTCATAGTTAGAAAAGACAGAGAAACAGGGAAAGGAGGTGGCATTACAGTCATTTTTAAGGCTATTTATAGCTGTAAATTTTAAGCTCTGCCCCTCCAGTGATGTGAAGCTGATCAGTTCAAACTTGCAGTTAATCCCCAGCTGACCCTATCTGGCCTTCTGATATATCGCCCTCAGGAAATCCAGGCACATGGGAAGCTTCCTTTTCTGATCCTGCTGAAAGCTGCGAATATTACCATTCTTGGGGATCTTAATTTACATCTTGAAAATTCTCGAAGCAACATCAGTAAAGTTTTTCTGTCCGACTTAGAGGCCTTCAACATCTTTTTATGTAATTCGGGACCCACACATGCGGCAGGGCATCTCCTTGATCCTATTCTCTCTAATCTCCCTTTTGACTGTAGTTTTTCCACTCTTCCTCTGGAATGGTCTGACCATCCTGCCGTCCAATTTCATTTGACGATTTCCGGGGATGAGAACAGGGTCTGCTTAGACTCGCATGAGAGTCTTAGACGCTGGGGCACACTCAATGTTGAGGCTTTTAACACTCTTTTAGCTAAGAACCTGCCGGACACTAGCTTGCCATTGTCCTTACTTGATTCTGCTACCTCGTACTGGCTTACTGATGCTGTTAATACTTCCTTACCCCTTGTGTCCAAATACTTCATTTCCCACCGTCCCCCTGCCCCGTTGTTCTCGGAAAATCTAAAAGCTATGAAATCTAAATGTAAAATCCTTGAGAGGAAATGGAGGAAATCTTTCTCTTCTATCTGTAGAACTGATTATAAAAGTTCCCTTAAATAATATCACAAGTTGTGCAAATCGGCCAGAGCCACGTATATTGCTAATACTGTCACACAGGCCCAAAATTGTTCGCGCACTCTCTTCTCGGTTGTAAAGAAATTGACGGGATCTGACACTGTCCCTACTCCACCAATTCTTGATGAGGCGCAATGTGACTCTATTGCCGAGTTTTTTATAGAGAAGGTTGAGCTCATTTATGGTTCTCTGGGTTCTCCTCCACTTCCCATGGAATCTTCCCTGCTCCCTGATCTCATTTATAGAAACGTGCCTGACTCGGGGGCTAATATCAACGGCTGGCTACCATTTGACGATGCATCTTTTCTTAGTTGTCTGGCAAGTATTAAATCGGGCTCTCCACGTGATCCTTTGCCTGTTAAAATCTTGAGGCAACTTTGCCTGGACTCCCTTAATGTTTTGAAAGAGCTACTCAACTCTTCATTGAGAGAGGCCTCTGTCCCGCCTGAGTGGAAACACGCAATGATTATTCCACTCTTAAAAAAGGCTGGAGCTGACCCTACTAAATTATCAAATTTTAGGCCTATCTCTCTGCTACCCGTACTCTCCAAGGTTTTGGAAAGACATATTAATAACCAGCTAACTCATTATGTGGAAAGTCTGGGGTTCCTTACCCATCCCATTCCGGTTTTAGGGCCAATCACTCCACCGAAACTACTCTTCTTAGAGTCACCAAGAAACTGCGTAGTTGTATCGACCGTGGAGAGACATCTGCACTCATATTACTTGATTTGAGTGCGGCTTTTGATACTGTGTCGCATTCCATCCGTCTCGCATCTCTGCAGTCTTAGGGAGTTGAGGGTCCTGCCTTGGCCTGGCTTGCCTCCTTCCTTGACGGCCGTACTTTCCAGGTCTTTTCTGCGAAAGCCTCTTCCAAAATGTGTTCCTCGGTGTATGGTGTCCCGCAGGGGTCTATCTTAAGTCCTTTACTTTTTAATATTTATGTTAGACTTCTGGCCACCATTGTGGAGAAAGCGGGCCTCTCTATATTTTTATACGCTGACAATACACAAATTATTTTTTCTCTTTCTACTGTGGACGACGGCAGCATTTCAGTTCTGAAACAAGGGTTGAATAAAGTTTCTGAATGAATGCGCAACAACTTCTTGAAACTTAATGGGGACAAGACAGAGGTTGTTATCTTGGGCAAGGGGAAGAATTTATGGGGACCCCAAAACTGGTCCCAAGAAATGGGCTCTCTCCCCCAACCTGTTGCCCAGGTTCGCAACCTCGTATTTCTCATTGATGAGAATCTTTCTATGCGGCAGCAAGTAGTAAAAGCGCCCTCTACATGTTTTACCATCCTAAGATGGCTCCACAAAATTTTATGGATGCTTCCTGTCTCCACACAAAGGACGGTCGTCCAGGCCTTATTTATCGCTTCACCTTTTGACTTCCTCTGTCTCCCTCAATTGCCTTTCCACATTCCTCAGTCTCCCTCCTTTTCCTTATGCTTCTCTGTCTCCAAACATTGCTGTCTTCCCACTCCTTTCCTTCTCTCCTCTCATTTGTTTGCTTTTGGTTGATTGTAAGACCATGTTTCAAAGTTATTGTTCTTTTTAAACACATCTCTTCCTTGTCAGTGCTCATTTGCTACAAAAAGCCTAAATAAATAAGTGTATAAAAAAAGTGCTCAACAAATTACAGATGGGCATCAATGGGAAGTGGAATGGACTGTCATTGACTTTAAGAAGAGTGGCTTGGCATTGTAAGGGTATAATTTAAGATTTTATAGGAATTAAAAAGGATCCACATTGCAGCAGTTAACGGTTCATCCTAAGGGCACTATTAATATGTAAAGCTCTCATGAGTTCCCTTTTTTACAACTACAATGCTCAGTCTTTCTAAGTTGTACATTTGTCAATTGCTAGCATCTGCATAATTTCAAGTCTGCTTTCATGAACATACACAGCCTGCGTATTCAATTATGTAGGCCATGACCATGCCCAACCCAAGGCTTCCTTGATTCTAATTTGTCAAAGCTGATGATTACAACATGTATTTGTGTCCATACACCTGTCTACAGGCTCTCTACATGTAAATGGAAGTATGAAGCCCTTCTTTCTAACCATGGGTGTGGGACTTGATAGCTGTACATGTGAATCTGTGAGTATTCTGTTGTTACCTTGAAAGCATGAATGAATTACTAATATTAAACTGTCATAAGAATGTTGTATTTTAAGCGTTCCTACATCTAATTGCACACATGCTTGCAAATGCTAATATTTTATCAATATGGGCAGTTGACGGTTGGAGCTCTACTGCATGGATGCAAGCTGATGGGCCCGCTCAACCTACTTTTGAATAAATCACACTCTATGAACTCATCTCTTTCTGGTAATGGCGTATCTTTCTACGACGTATTGGCGACAATCGCGGGGAGTGGTAGAAGCGGCTCATCGGCTTAGTAGTGTGAGCAGCATTTGGGGTCACGGTTGAGGTGAGGTATATAATTCAATTGTCCTTACTGTCCAGTGGAATACTAGTGAGGAG
The DNA here is from genome assembly GCF_964263255.1 of Lissotriton vulgaris. Taxonomy (NCBI): domain Eukaryota; kingdom Metazoa; phylum Chordata; class Amphibia; order Caudata; family Salamandridae; genus Lissotriton; species Lissotriton vulgaris. Next base: position 711,546,785 of record NC_141689.1, on the reverse strand, counting down.
TTCCTGTGGAGTCCTTGGGAGGAGTGTCAAGCCCACGTTGCTGAGGAGCTGGGATTCCTCAGTCTCTGTCCGTTATGTATTAGCCCCCTGCAATCCACATCACATGTCAGGCTTCCAGTGCCTGGGACACATCAGGCCACGTCATAGTTTTGGCAGCCATGTTAGGAGGAGCAGTTCCAGCTTTTTTACGGCAACAAGACAGTGTTTGTGTGAGGGAGAGATGGACGCAATGCTAGTGAGGCCAATTTGAAAGTATTGTTTGTCTTTGGTCAAGTGCACACTAGTGTTCTGGCACAAGCGTTTGGAAAGGTTTCATTGTGCTACGACAAGCCCTGGTATACAAGCGCTTATCACACAAGAGCATGAGTGTGAGCACCGATTTTGGCAGCAGCGCGCACTTCAGCTGTAAGATTATCAGATGTGACAGTTGTTTAAGGAATGCATTCCTGGCTGTTTGGAAATTGAGTAGCTTCATTATAAGGTTATTGCTTCTGGTAAACTTGAGAGACAGATGCTGACACTGACTCCATTTGTATTATTCTGGGGACACAGAAATTGAGACACTGGGATTTTCCAAGGAAAAGTTTAATTTTTGGGACAGAATGATTCACACCAAAATGTATGTTTCAGTAAAGGGCAAGAATGTTTCGGGGAGGATTGATCAAGGCAGATTAGGTATAGTTTTAAGACCTGGTACGAGTGTTCCTATTAAGTTATTGTAATGAGAGAATTACAATGTGAGTGAAGTTATACAGAACAAACATCCTCAAGTTTTTGCCGATAAAACAGGCGTTGTAAAATGATTGGTGCATGAGATCATTCTGAAGCAGAAAGCTATAACTGTGGCATACAAAGTACATGATGTACCTTTATGTAATATGAAGTAGTTGAGGAAACATTTGGATCAAATGTGTGCGGACAAGATGGCAATATTCATCTAAGTGTTAATTTCCATTGGTTAAATATGAACATTGTTGTAGACTGTCATCCACTACTTAAAATACACAAGGTTTTGATAACTTTAGGTGTTACAAAGTACTTTAGTAATATCAACCTCAAAGCAGATCAGTTACTGACTACATTTATTACTTCATCCGGAGCATTTAATTATCTATGTTTACCATTCGGCCTAGCGCCTGCTGCTAGTGTCTTTCAGAAGTTGATGTATTGCTTTTTTAAGGATGTTCCTTGCATACAAGCCTTTCAGGATGACCTTTAAATATTTGCTAAAACCATTGATCAGCACAATTGTATTTGAAATAAAGTGTTGGTCACTCTCAGTGACCATGGTATGATGGTTTCATGTGATAAGTGCAAGTTTCTAATCAATTCTGTTGAATATTTAGGTCACTGCATAACGTCTGAAGGTGTGAGACTTAAGTAAGGATGACTTAAGTAAAGCACATGCCACTTTATAACAATCAAGATGATTATGATTGGTTAGAATCAAAGGAAATATTATAACAACATGCTGTGAAGAAGAACACTATATTATCTTGTATTCTTGCAATATCAACTAGCGCACCTTACAAAACAGATCATTTTAAACATTATTTAATTTTAAAGATCTCTTATTAACTTATATCAATTATAATAAAATGTGCAGGGATCATTTAAAAAGGCCATGTATCTTAAAGCAAACACATTTATTTTGTATTAATTGTAATATATTGTGACAGTTTTTATTAACTTATAACAATAAATAAATACTACAGACTTAAATAAAGCCTTGAGAAATTCACACTGAACCCCACAATAAGGAGGCTTTTAAATCATTTATCATCTTAGCGATTATTACGTTAGATTTGTGAGTGAGTATGCAACTCTCATGGAGCCCTTAAAAAACTTTAAAGAAATATTTGTTTGGAAAGAAGATAAAAAAAAGTATTTGAGGATATCAAAGAAATACTTGCATGTGCACCTGCTTTTAAAACCTTTATCAGTGGATCTATGTGTATCATATTTGCTGAAGTTAGTGCTGTAGGACTACCTGCAGTTATTTGCCAAAGGGTAGATACAGAGAAACATACCATAGTATTGCCTCAAGGGCACTCTCTGAGGTGAAAAAAAGATACAGCATGATGGAGAGAGAAGCATTATCATGTGCCTGGGCTATTGAAATGTATAAGACATGTTTGGGGAACAAATTGGGTTTTATGTACAGATCATAAGCCCTTCATGTATCTACTAGGTGACAAGGAATGGTCTGCAGCCTCTACCAGACTGATACGTATTCTTTCAAAGTTACAAGAACACAATTTGAGATAACATACATACCAGGGGGAAAAATGTCCGAGGAGACTGTCTAGATTACCTCTGATGGAAGAAATGAATGAGTCTGTGAATTTGGGTTCTGAAAGTGTAGTAGCTAGGATCGATGTAGTTGATGTGTTTCAGGGAACTATTAATGAGGAGGAATGGAACAAAGCATATACAGAGAATGGTAAATTGTTGAAATTGTTTGATTATGTAATTAGTGGAGAAGTGTGGCTCAGGGGTTAGAGGCGGCAGACCCGGAAGCTGAGATCGGCCCTGGACCAGGGTTCAATTCCCCGCCTCGGCGGGTCTTGGGCAAAAAAATTCCACGGTCTCGATAATTCTCGCTCCGGTGCCTTCTCGACTCACGGGTTCACGCTCTGCGACTCTGGGCAATAGCTTGCTTAATCTCCACAACGGCCCCTCGCGGCGGGATGCCTGGCTTTCACCTTGTGGATACCCTGCCGGGGCCTCTCACAGGGGAATACCAGGACGGGTTCCCTAGGCAAGCGCCAGGATGCCCTTTGTGGTGACAGGTCGCGCTATATAAGTATACCTACATTTACATTTACATTTAAGCAAGGGGTGGTCACCGCTCAAGCAGTTACAAGGGGATTTACATTGCTTTGTCAAATGACATCTCAGCTCTCAATAGAATCTGGTATTTTATTAAGAGCTGGCAAATTTGTTCCATCGGAAAACCTAAAAACTAAAATTATTAAGTTAGCACATTCCGGACATTTGGGAACTACATCCACAAAAAAAAAATGTGATGCTTCATTTTTGTTGTCCTATGACAACAAGCATCTAGAGTATTTTGTTGGCAGGTGTGAAGAATGTTTGCTTTTCAACAAACACTGGAAGATGAAGAAAACTCCATTGGTGCCTACTCCTTTTCCAGACAGCCCATTGAGTAAATTGATTAGATTTTTCTGGACCCAATCTAAATTATCAGAAGGGTCCAAGTATATGATAGTGCTGATTGATTGTTTTACCAAATGGGTCTATTATGAGTTTGCACAGGAAAGAAGCACTGAAGTAGCTACTGAATTTTTCAGAAAAGCCTTTGTTTTGGAAGGTTATCCCCTAGAATTGATGACTGATAGTGGCAAATAATTGGTTTCTGAAATATTCGTATCTTTCCTTACAGACAAAGGTATAAAACATGATACTGAGGCACTATACAGTCCTAATTCTAATGGAGCTGTTCAGAGGATTAATTGATTGCTCAACGAGGCAATACAACAGTGATGACTTCTGGTCTGGCTGTAGAGGATTTCAGAGAAATTAAGTATGGGCATATCATAACACTCCTCACACAGTCAGTGAAGTAACTCCTTTTTCGTTGCTAAGTAGTGGAATCCTCCCACTGGTTTTCTCTCTTATTGTTACCATGTTTGGTCTATGCAGACTAATTTGCTATTTGTCTTTTGCAGGTTGTTTTTAATATTTGCCTCATAACATGTTAACCTTATCTTCATATTCTTACAGATTTTCTCATTGGAATTTCTTATTTATCCATTTCCTGCTCGTCTTATATCGTTCCCCATTCTGGAACATTGTCCCTGATTGGATGTGTCGACTTCACATGTCTGTAGCCACCCCTTGTATTTTTCTTACTGTTCTCCCCTGAAGGTACGTATTACAGTCGTCAGTCCTTTTTTACTTTCATTTGCAGTTAAATATTTTTTTCAATGGTTGGCATGCACTGTCTTCTCTTAACGTCTTACCTATTACCCTTTCCTTTTTCCTTTTTAACTTCTATACTACCCTTCTTTTTCTGTTCTTTTTCCCTTTCTCAGTATTCTACTTCTCTCTGTTTATTACTGTTGATCGTGTTGCTTCATATATTTATTTACATTCAGAGTTGTATCCTGGAATGTGAAAATTGTTATTAATCCCATAAAAAGGCAGAGAATACTTTCTCATTTAGCCTCCTATAATCCAGATTTAGTTTTACTACGAGACGCATTTGATGGAATTAGAGGCTTTAAAGCTCAAGCGGAGTTGGGTTGGCTTAGTCCTTGTTTCTCCTACCTTAAATAAAAAAATGGTGTAATTATCTGTTGTTTCTCAAGGCATAGACTCGGAAGTTAGATGGTTATTAACAAAGTTACTTATCAATAATATTTCTTTGACTGTATTTAATGTTCATGGTCCAACTCAACGGACTACTCCTTTTGGCCTAATATTACAAAAGAATTACCCAATATAAAGATGATTTTTTTTATTTTAGGAGGTGATTGCAACCAGATAATAGATCCATTTATAGACCGCAAATCCCAAGTTTGTTTTATCCTTCATAAAGCTCATAAGAAATTTCATAACACAATCTCTCAGACACATCTTGTTGATGCCTGACATTTATCTCCCCTCCTCATGGCTCTTTTACATGGTTAGATTACATCTTCCTCTCCAAACGTCTATCTCAAAATCTCATCTCTTCTTCAATTGAACCTATTGTAATTTCTGATCATGATCTAGTGATTACAGATTTTGATTTGCTCTGGTCAGACCCAAGGTCTTCTAGATGGAGGTTCAATAATTTTCTCTTACAAGATCCAAACTTTTCCTCTTCCTTCGCCTCTTTTGCTGAAGATTTTTTTCTCTTAAATGGTGATCCAAATTCATCCCCTTCATTGATATGGGACGCATTTAAAGCTGCTGCTCACGGTTTCATGATACATTTTGTCTCCAAGAAAAAGAAGAAAACTGTGCTCAACATAATAGCTTTTCAGTTCATATTAAATGTCTAGAAAATCATTTTTTTTCTTCCACCTCTGATTCTAACTTACAAGAGCTTGTTTGTGCAAAACTAGATTTCAACAAATTAACCACTGATAATGATTCATCTATTCCTCTACATAGTAGTGCCCATTAGTATGGCAGACGAAACAAAGTAGGCAAGCTTTTGGCTAATTACCTCAAAGCTCGAAAAGAATGTGTGTAAATAGATTCTAACCAAACTCCAGATGGAAAACACCCTTTAAAGAGCACGATATTTTAGCTGAATATGTGAAATTCTATAAATCTTTATATACAGCGGAATCTCTTGCATCTACTTCTTTGATTGATACTTATCTTGCCCAAGTTACTCCTTCTATCCATGGAAATCTTGATTTCGACGCTTTGTAGTCAGATCTTTCAAGTGTAGAAATATCTAAATCTCTAAATTCACTTAAAAAAGAGAAAACTCCAGGTCCAGATGGATTTACGGTAGAATTTTATCTACACTTCTCAAACTTATTACTTCCTAAACTTCTACATGTCTTCTGACATTTTTGTAACACTCGTAAGGCAAATGGTACTTTTTTAGAAGCTAGAATTTGCCTAATTCACAAGGAAGGTCTTGATCCAAAGTTTTGTAAGAGTTATCATCCTATCTCCCTTACAAACGTTGATTACAAAATCTTTGCTGAATTACTTGCCCTACGTCTCAAACCTCTTTTGCTTGCTCTAATTGATCCAGAACAATGTGGCTTTGTTAAAGGCAGATTAACTTCTGATAACTCTTGAATGTTTTTCAATGTCCTGAATAGAGCCTCCACTCTTTCCTATTCTCTAGCGGCAGTATCTATTGATGCGGAGAAGGCTTTTGATAGAGTAGATTGGTCATTTTTATTCAAAACCCTAAACTGGCATGGTTTTGGCCCCAAATGTATTTCCCTTATTTCTTTACTTTGTTTTTGTCCCCTACTGCCTCTGTTTTAATTAATGGTCTTATTTCTCAATTTTTTCCATTACAAAGGATGGTTAATCAGGGATGTCCCCTGTTCCCTCTTTAATTTGTTTTATCTATTGAACCCTTTTTGTCTTGTAGTCGTCGAAATTCTTCTATCTCTGGATTTACTTATGGAGAATTCCATTTGGCAGCCTATGCAGATATTTTGCTCTTTATTTCCAATCCCAAAACCTCTATTCCCTCTTTATTGCAAGAATTTTCGGATTTTTCTTTGATTTCTGGATACAAAATTAATCACGATAAGACAGAAATCTTGCCCATCACCAAATTCTGTCGTAAGCACCATTTTGATTTGACCGGTTTCCAATGGAATAACTCTAAAATTAAATACTTAGGCATCTGATTTAATAATTCCACTTCAAAATTGGATAAATCAATATGAAAGTGGTCCTTGACCGTATTTCCAAACTTCTTTCCTCCTGGAACCCTCTTTTCCTCTCATGGTGAGGCCGTCTTGATTCTATGATGATGATTACTCCTATCTTATAATACATTCTTTCTATGATACCCATCCGTATTCCTCCCATATATTTAAAAAGATTTGACTCCCTTCTTTCTAAATTCTTATGGCACGATAAGAAACCTTTGTTTAACAAAGAAGTGCTGGGCTGTTCCTAGAAACCTAGCACTTCCTTGAAACTTCTCAAAAAACCAAAAGCTAATGGAGGAGTAAAATTTCCTGACTTTTGACTCTATCATACGGCTTTTTGCCTGATGAAAGCATCCAAATGGCTTCTTATAGACATCACACCTTACACACCTTTATGGGATAAAATAGAGCAACTTTCTCTATTAAGGACATTCTTACTTTTACTGCAAAGGCAAACATTATGTGTCTTCCACTTTTTTGTCACATATGTTCTTTATTAAGACCTCATTTTCAACCAAGGATTTCTACTAGAGAATCTTTCCTGCAATCTCCTCTTTGGTATAATCATCTTATTACTATTAATAATAGACCCCTCTATGGGAAATCTTGGAGATTTCGGGGTATTGTTTGGGTCCGAGATATGTATGATCCCTTGTTATTTCCCTCATTTTCAAGCTACTTTCAATTGTCCATGTTCTTTATGGCAGAAGTTCTAAACTCTTATGGAGATAATTCTAGATGTATGATACTCCTTCCCCTCTGATCCCTCCCACCTTCAGCTGAACCATTAAAACACACATTGCTATTTCCAAAGGCTTCCTTGATCTACAAGCACCTTTCCATTCCAGTCCTGTCTGCTCTAAAACAAAATTGGAACTTGCTTGCTAAGCGGATTTGGGTTGCGTGTGGACATTGATTTCTGGAAGAAAATCTGGGAAAGATCATTAAAAATCTATAGGTCTGCTTCTACTACTCAATCTATATTTTTTCTATATCATAGATTATATTTCACCCCCTATCAATAGCTACATTTTCACACACTAACAGTAATTCTTGCTGGTCCTGTAAATCCCCTTTAGAAGAATTTATTTTCCTGTCCTAATGTAGCCTCCTTCTAGCTGGATATATGGTCTCTCATATCCAAAATCTTTAATTTACATATATCCATGGCTAATGATATACTTTTTGCAGGTAATTATTAGAATCTTTGGATTTATCCTCACATGAAAAAGGCCTATTTGATCTCATGTTGGCTTTAGCCTTTCAGCAAATTACATCAAACTGGAAATGCTCAAACAAAACTCTCAGTTAAGTCATGGTGAAATAATCTTTGCCATTATAATAGATTGGACATTGCTTTTGTCCCCTCTTACAATCCACTTGCCAATAGAGACTTGTATTTGTTACCATTAACTAACTATTTAAACAAAATTGCAAATAACGAAGTTGTATCTTCTAAGCGTTCTGAAAATGTTAAACTTCTGTAAATTGTTATTTCTCGACCCTCTGTTCTTTGAGCTGTCTTTTGCCGCTGGTCTGCTCTCTGTGCCCAGATCACCAAACCCCGGATTTTTGCCTCAACACCTCGCGGTTCCCGCTCCGCGGGACCCGCTTCGCTGCCAGGACCAAGGAAGTGCCAAGGACTACTCAGGGCGCAGAAAGGGCCAAGCAGGGCTGCGAGTAAGTGCAGGGACTCAATGTTCCAGGAGTCCCTGCCGGCCGATTGAGCACACCTGGCCGCTCTCCCTGCTCGCCCCGCCCCCCTGAGCACCGGGTGATCAAAAGACCCACCTCTTCCCTCGTTCAGCGGGACCCTCTGTTCTTTGAGCTGTCTGTTGCCGCTGGTCTGCTCTCTGTGCCCAGCTCACCAAACCCCGGATTTTTGCCTCAACACCTCACAGTTCCTGCTCCGCGGGACCCGCTTCGCTGCCAGGACCAAGGAAGAGCCAAGGACTACTCAGGGCGCAGAAAGGGCCAAGCAGGGCTGCGAGTAAGTGCAGGGACTCAATGTTCCAGGAGTCCCTGCCGGCCGATTGAGCCCACCTGGCCGCTCTCCCTGCTCGCCCCGCCCCCCTGAGCACCGGGTGATCAAAAGACCCACCTCTTTCCTCGTTCAGCGGGACCCTCTGTTCTTTGAGCTGTCTGTTGCCGCTGGTCTGCTCTCTGTGCCCAGCTCACCAAACCCCGGATTTTTGCCTCAACACCTCGCGGTTCACGCTCCGCGGGACCCGCTTCGCTGCCAGGACCAAGGAAGTGCCAAGGACTACTCAGGGCGCAGAAAGGGCCAAGCAGGGCTGCGAGTAAGTGCAGGGACTCAATGTTCCAGGAGTCCCTGCCGGCCGATTGAGCACACCTGGCCGCTCTCCCTGCTCGCCCCGCCCCCCTGAGCACCGGGTGATCAAAAGAACCATTCCTATTTGTCCTAATAACTTTTTAAGTGGACCACACCACCGCTGCGCGGGAGCGCGCGGGAGGGTGCCGGGAGAAGCCCGGGACAAGGGCGGGACCGTCTGTGGCCATCAGGGGCCGAGGGAGGCCAGGCTGGGCCAGCCCTCTGATATTGCCCTTAACGGAATTTATAGTATCAAGCGACAGATAAGTGCCTAACATTGTATTATAAGGTTGGTGATCACAATAATGATGTATCCCCAAGTAATATTATTCCGACGACCCCACCGGCTGAGGCTGGGCCATTGGTAATTGGACCGTTAGATAAATTCTTCTTTAACCGCCCAACCCAAAATATTGATAAAGAGATAACACTTGCAGAGAGGCGTGCAGAGCGTAGACTGTCTATTGAACTTCTTAAAAATCCTGTAGACAAGCGCTCTGCACAAATTTATCCTGCACTGGTAACACCTTTATCTTCAGTAAGTCTGCCTGTTGTAGCCGAAATTCATGATGTAACCACTAACGAGGTAAACAAGGGTACTTCAACTGAAATAACTTTTTCTTGTGTGAGCCATACTGACTCTATGACATGTACAGCAGAATCATGTGCCCAGGTCTCCTTGCCCCAACCCAAACTTGGATCGAAAAGAAAAAGGACTACTGCATTAAGAAAATGTTACTCTGCTAAACCCCCACACAAACATAGAAAAATAAGTAAAAGTACGTGCCCTAGGAAGGCTGTCACTGAAGTAAGCCGTAGTATGGGAACTATACAAGATGGGGATGTTGTGCTATTAGACAGCCCAGATCCTAGTACTATTAATTCTTCAGAGACTGGTTTGCCAATAGATGGCAAGCTACCACCCCTCTGTAATTTGATTCCCGACTTAGAAAGGTTACTTCGATCAATTCTGTCCCCTATAGAGGAACGAATTAGCAAGCTCTCTGACCGGCTAGACCATTTTGAGCAGGTAACACTAGATAATTTCTACTCAACAAAAGCGCTGATAAAAACTCAAGTAAGGTTGGACGGAAGTAGTAAGCCCTAGAATAACACCCACTGTGTAATGCAGGACAAGGGACGAAGGCAACAAACTAACTCTCCATTGCCACCCAAGTCAGGTAGTGTGGCTGCGAAGAGACCTTCTAAGCCTGCTGATTTAGTACCACCGGGACCTGCTGTAAATTCCTCTAATATTGTAACTCCAGCTCCGATTGCGGCGCATCAACCGCCGCCTAGTTTAAACCCTCTGCTTACTGTTGGAACAGTGGGTAACGTGTGTTCTACAGTAGGTACTGCTTCAACACTTGCCTCACTAATTAATAATCAGACTATAGCAAACAAACCTGCACCCCGCCCTGCTCCTATAGCTTCCAAACCGATCCCACCACCCCCGACAAAGCCACCCCAAAAGAAACCCCCCATGAACCTTACCCCAGATTCCTTCCCCTTTGTAGCAGTCCTCACAAATGTCCCACCACTATCAGCAGGACAGAGAGAAACCTTCCAGATGCTTAAAAATAAGGTTATGCACTGGCTAAGGGTGAACCGGCCTCTACCAGGAGAAGTTGATGGTTTAATCTTGGGGGTAAGGAGAATAGATTGGATAGGCTATACAACCAAAAGCCTGGGGGGGATTGTATTGTGGTTAACTTTCAAGATCCAAGGGTGGCAGGATGGATAACTAGACAGGGATGGGGCATAAACAACGGAGGAATTGGAATTGTTGACCTTACTTTCTTCTACCCACGTCCAACTAGTGTTCCGACTAGCCTGCTTAATGAGCATAATGGCCCTCCTAACTTCCCATGGCTAAGGATTCCCACACCGGTTCCACTGCCAAAAGGTCAAAACTATATCACTGGCCCGAATTATAATCCCCCGGTTGGATGGCAAGATCTAGGGTGGGGATGCTGACAAACCCTTCATCACATGTTTACTAGTAGGGGAGGAAATAGTAGGAATCAACAAGGGGATTGTGATGTATTCAATGTAAATGCTGGTCCAACGCTAAAAGTCAGGAATATTGGCAATGAGAGTATGATTATGGTGGAAGGAGGTGGGGAAGTAAGTGCCAATGATGGAGCGGGGGATTTATCCACATTAACTGCAAATGATGATAACGACACAGATGGTGGTTGTATGAGGAAAACCGAGAGTCTTGTTGGGAATGATGCAAGCTCAATGATCCCCCAACCATGTTCTAAAACAAATGCAGCATTTGGGGACGGGCCTAGCTCTGGGAAGTTTTTATCCTGGCATATTGCTGGGCTGGGAAGCAAGTTAGAATCAATTCAATTCATAAAGCTTTATTCGGAACATTTAAAAAACATGTCCATAAAAGCACATACAGTTACAGATACAAACATTTCATTAAACATTACACATTTCAATAAAGAAAACACATGATACATATTATCCAGAGGGGGTTGGAATAAATATTTAAAATATTTAAAAACACATACTTTTCCTGGCGCTGATAGCTTTAAGCAAAAATGTGGCAGTAAAAAAGCAAATGTCCGGATGGTGCAAATTAAAAAGCAGTCTCATAGCGTCCATAGTTGTTCTCACTCCAAATCTATTTAACATTGGCTTTAGGTAGAATTTCCGTAGTTCCCTATACAATTCGCATGTTAATAAAAAGTGCTTAGTGCTCTGTTCCGTTTTGTTATCACATACACAGGGGCCATTAGGGCGCATTTTAATATTAGGGCACGCAACAAGATAATGTACTATTCCCATCCTCATTCTAGTTAGTACAAACTGGTGCGAAACTCTGGTTACCTGTGACAAATACGGATGAAATCCAATAAAATCATTGATGCTATTGTACAGTACACATGTAGATAATTTAGAATCCTCCAAAAAATGCATCTCATTGCAATAATTCAAGAAAATTATTTTCATACTTGATTTAGAGATATCCGAGACGCTGTATGGATCATTAATCACATTAGTCCCAAAAATCTTTTGGGAACATTCAATAATGTATTTAATCCAAGGGATCTTTAAGTGCTGGTCTAATGAGAGACAGTCCTCAATAATTGCTCTATTCAATGAGGTACCGTCGCTGAGCCAAATGGAGCGCCACAATAATAAGGGTCTTAACATGATCATATCACTTAGGGCTTGAATCCCTGTTTCCTTATGAACCAAGGAGTTGGAGCATGACTTGGGTAAACACAGGAGCCTTTTCAGGAAGATATTCTCCTCTACCTGAAGGCTCCCCGCTGGTGACATGCCCCATACGCCAGCCCCATAAAGGGCCGCAGAAAGACATCTGGATTGATAGATTTTTAAAATATCCTTAATGCGTCTGTTCCCCAGCTTCTTGGCGAATAGAAAGACCCTGTTAGCACTCCTAATCATCTTTGTTCTGACAACATTATGTTCAGTGGCCCAGCTCCCATTATTTGAAAAAGTAATTCCCAAGTAGCAAAAATGTTCAACTTTTTCGACCAATTCGCCATCAATAAAATAATGGGTTTTACCTTTCATTTTAACTCTTCCAGGCCCACACTCCATCACATATGTTTTTGATTTATTGATCACCAGTTTCCTACTTTTGATGAACCGTACAAAGTGGTCCATCAGGCGTTGAAGACCCAAGGGAGTCCTAGACAGTAACACTGCGTCATCCGCATAAAGTAATACAGGTATATTAAGATCATTGACTCTAGGGGCATCCGCCATGACTGTCTGCAGGGCAGAATCTACCTCGTTTATGAAGAGGGTGAAGAGCAGGGGTGCTAAAACACACCCCTGTCTAATCCCCTTCCCGATCATAAACTTGGTCGTACACTCCCCATTAGGTCCATAACGGACACTGGTGCTAAGCTTTTCGTACAGGCGGGCGAGGAAGTATATTATACCTTCAGGGGCCCCCATTTCTAATAATTTGGCCCATAATATAGCGTGGTCTACCAAATCAAAAGCGCTGCTTAGGTCAGTGAAACATAAATAAAGCGACCCTTTTTTGGCCTGGGTATATTTCCCTACCAAGAGCTCTAGATTCAGGCACTGTTCAATGGTGCCACGTCCTTTTCTAAATCCATACTGGCAGTTACTTAAGATCTCATTGGTTTCTGCCCATTCCTCTAGTCTTACTAGAAGAACCCTACTCATGATTTTGACAGATGAGTCCAGTAAGGATATAGGTCGATAATTTTTGGCATCGCCCCGGTCACCTTTCTTGTAAATGGGGACGATTATTGATTCCTCCCAAGTAGACGGTATTTTATAACAGATGGCTGTATTGAAGATTTTGGTCAGCAATGGACCCCAAATCTCTGGTGCAGTCTTATACATGTCTATGGGGACACCATCCGGTCCCTGGGCCTTCCCTCCTTTACTGGTTCTTATACTAACCATGACCTCATCTACAGTAATATCTAAGGCTATGATGGGCCAGCCTTCTCCATGGAGTACAGTTCTATTACTTGAATCAAAAATAATGGAAAAATGTTGGATCCAAGATTCCATACTCACATTTGATGTTAGTTCTGGTGCCTTTTCATCTTTTAGGAATGGACTATTCACCGTAGACCAAAACAGAGTACAGTTCTTCATTTCTGCTGCTTGACTGAGGTTGTCCCACGCTTCCTGCTGCAACTCAGCTTTTCTACATTTGAGGATAAAATTATAACCCTGCCTAAGTTGAATCACCAGACTCTTATCCCTTGGTTTAACTGCTAAAGCCTCTTTAAGATCCATCCGGGCAGTAGAGCAAGCATGATCAAACCATCCCCTTTTATATCTATTCTTGTGCCCAGCCTCTTTGGTAAACTTCTTATTAATGGTTGAATTGATTCTATTAAAGTGGTCAATACTGGCAGACGAGGTTTCATCCTGTTCTAAAATTGCCGTGATTTCCATCAGACAACTAGAAATGATGGATTCAGATGTTATGTCCGCTTTTTCTCCCTTCCACCTCAATCTATACCCATTCTGTCTATGGGGTTCAATATTAACAATATTACCCTGTTCACGTACATGGACATTATTCCAAATTGTTAATTCAGTAGTTAAACAGTTATGATCACTTAACATAACATCAATCACCTTGGGCATTGGGCATAACGGAGTAAGCGTTGAAGACATGCAGATAAAATCAATAATAGTGTTAGCGCCCCTTCCTTTAAAAGTCGGGATATTTTCACCCACATCATTTTTAACATTTTCCATGATTTCCATATCATGCTGTATCAAAAAGTTATTCAGGGTTTCCCCATAGGTGTGATGGGGAAAATGGACATCAGCATCCCCCAAACGGTTCTACACACCGCATAACTTCTGAGAAGATAGTGGGCATACAGAAACATTAAAATCCCCCACAAAAATAAATTCAAATACACCATTAAAATTCTTCACAAGATTGTTCAATGTCCTATCTAATTCATTAATTGCAACATGTCTAGTGCCATCAAAAGTATTATTATAGAAATTAATCAAAAGTATATTTCTACCTGCTTCATGTGTTAGCCATAGAATTTGTGAATGAGCCCCCACTTTTACATACTTTTTCACTGAGATGGGTAATTTGACTGAAATCAACACCAGCAACCCTCCTTTAGCTCTACCATGGGTTGAGGCCAAGGCTGGGAGTTCATAGGATACGAAACCATCAATGCCTTTAAAGTTTTTGCACCAGGTTTCCTGTAGGCAAAGAATATCAAATAAATTCACGAAATCCTTCCATCCTAACATATCCTCCTTGGCCACTAGTCCTGCAATATTCCAGCTAGTAATATGACAAATTACACTTTCTCTCTCTTGACTTACAATAAGCGGTTCATCGCTGAATATGGGCATGTTATTCCCTATGTTAAAAGGCTCTATGTTATACGTTGAATTTGAGACTTCTCTCCCTATCGGCGTACAATCTATACACACATCGTTGTCCAATTCATCTACGGACATAATTACTTCTTCGTAGTTATTACTATTTACAGCGTCCCGTGAAGGGTCAATCTCATGTCAATCATTTTGGTCTAAGTTACTCAGAGACTGATACCTGTTCTGAGTTGGGACTTGGTAGACCATCCCACTAACAGACAAAGGAGTACTACCATAGGTTACAAATGGGTTGGGGGTATGTGTTAAAGAATTATTCCCGCCTGACATAGGATTCACCATATGCATCGGCGGGGTAAATATACCATTTTGTAAACCAGGACAGAAGTTAGACAACGCAGGTCTATTTACAAAAGGTGGATAAGTAAAGTTGCTTGTTGCCCCCTCCCTACAATTGACAGAAGGCTGCCTGCTTAGATGATTATAAAAATAGCCCAGTGGTCTAGCAACTACTTCTGTCTCTGACTGTGTGATTGAGGCTGCTCTAAGCAGTACAGTCGCAACATGTTGCGGATGCTTAAAATTAATGATCACACAATCCCCCCCGCATGTCTTTTTGGTATTACCGATCCAATTGACTCTTCTGATAGAGATGATTTGATCAGAGTAGCCGACTGGATAACCACAATGGCGGTTTAACCAGGAGATTGTTTTATTCTTCAAAGATTCCTCTGTCTCCTGATTGTTGGGGAACTGGGTTAAGATCGGGACATTAGTTAAGACCACAACGTAGGGTACACATTCGGGTGGGAGATCAACTGGACGCCTGCATATCCGTATGGGTACCCCATTAGTTCCCCCTGTTCCCGGCCGGTAGAGCTAAGACCACTGGTACCGAAGCTGTCCTGGGGGCTAATGATGTAGGTCTATCACTATGTGAAGTACCCGGCATTGTGCTTGTCAACCCAGCATTTGATTGCTTTGAAAGTCTACCAGCCTCCTGGGTCGTTGTAAGTAAAGGTACAGGTAGCTCTTTAGGTGGTTGTTTCCGGGTGTTAGTGGGAGGGGCACTAATTGTAGGTAGTGGCTGTGGCTGCACCCTATCTTTTGTAGAGACAGAGGTTGAGCACGCTGGTATTTTAATATCTGATATAGACTTTTCCATTTTATCAGCATGCTGGTCCACCATGCCCCTTAGTCTAACTACTTCCGCCTGTAAATCTTCAATTTTGGTTAACAAGGGCTGTACCACCATATTAAATTTACTGTAGATTTTACTCAGTAATAGATCAATTTGATCGGGCTTAATGGAAACAAAATTATCATTTACTGAAGACCCTATTTCCTCGGTGCTCTCCTTGTGAGTGGTATCTTTTTTATTATTTCTAGTAGAGTGATTACCCCGCTTAGGAGCCGTTTTCCTACAGGCTCGCATGAACTTAGTAGCCCTAACGGACTGCTGAGGATTACCCCCGGAGTTATCACATGGGTCATCTTCCACCCTTATCAAATTGTCTGGAGCCGTAGTTAAATCAACATTGTCACTGGTATTGTCATACTCCACTGCTGTGTCTGTCTCATTGACGGTAATATCTGCATTATTAAAATTATTAAAATCCGCAGACTGAATCAGTGGGAGGTCTGGAACAGTACTTTTCCCCAGAGATTTCCTTCTGTCACTATTGATTCTGGAGACTACTTTCAGCAAATAGTTATCCGGTAAAGTAGTTTGGACTAACTTCTTCGTAGTTATTACTATTTACAGCGTCCCGTGAAGGGTCAATCTCATGTCAATCATTTTGGTCTAAGTTACTCAGAGACTGATACCTGTTCTGAGTTGGGACTTGGTAGACCATCCCACTAACAGACAAAGGAGTACTACCATAGGTTACAAATGGGTTGGGGGTATGTGTTAAAGAATTATTCCCGCCTGACATAGGATTCACCATATGCATCGGCGGGGTAAATATACCATTTTGTAAACCAGGACAGAAGTTAGACAACGCAGGTCTATTTACAAAAGGTGGATAAGTAAAGTTGCTCGTTGCCCCCTCCCTACAATTGACAGAAGGCTGCCTGCTTAGATGATTATAAAAATAGCCCAGTGGTCTAGCAACTACTTCTGTCTCTGACTGTGTGATTGAGGCTGCTCTAAGCAGAACAGTCGCAACATGTTGCGGATGCTTAAAATTAATGATCACACAATCCCCCCCGCATGTCTTTTTGGTATTACCGATCCAATTGACTCTTCTGATAGAGATGATTTGATCAGAGTAGCCGACTGGATAACCACAATGGCGGTTTAACCAGGAGATTGTTTTATTCTTCAAAGATTCCTCTGTCTCCTGATTGTTGGGGAACTGGGTTAAGATCGGGACATTAGTTAAGACCACAACGTAGGGTACACATTCGGGTGGGAGATCAACTGGACGCCTGCATATCCGTATGGGTACCCCATTTGTTCCCCCTGTGCCAGCCGGTAGAGCTAACACCGCTGGTACCGAAGCTGTCCTGGGGGCTAATGATGTAGGTCTATCACTATGTGAAGTACCCGGCATTGTGCTTGTCAACCCAGCATTTGATTGCTTTGAAGGTCTACCAGCCTCCTGGGTCGTTGTAAGTAAAGGTACAGGTAGCTCTTTAGGTGGTTGTTTCCGGGTGTTAGTGGGAGGGGCACTAATTGTAGGTAGTGGCTGTGGCTGCACCCTATCTTTTGTAGAGACAGAGGTTGAGCACCCTGGTATTTTAATATCTGATATAGACTTTTCCATTTTATCAGCATGCTGGTCCACCACGCCCCTTACTAACTACTACTACTTCCGCCTGTAAATCTTCAATTTTGGTTAACAAGGGCTGTACCACCATATTAAATTTACTGTAGATTTTACTCAGTAATAGATCAATTTGATCGGGCTTAATGGAAACAAAATTATCATTTACTGAAGACCCTATTTCCTCGGTGCTCTCCTTGTGAGTGGTATCTTTTTTATTCTTTCTAGTAGAGTGATTACCCCGCTTAGGAGCCGTTTTCCTACAGGCTCGCATGAACTTAGTAGCCCTAACGGACTGCTGAGGATTACCCCCGGAGTTATCACATGGGTCATCTTCCACCCTTATCAAATTGTCTGGAGCCGTAGTTAAATCAACATTGTCACTGGTATTGTCATACTCCACTACTGTGTCTGTCTCATTGACGGTAATATCTGCATTATTAAAATTATTAAAATCCGCAGACTGAATCAGTGGGAGGTCTGGAACAGTACTTTTCCCCAGAGATTTCCTTCTGTCACTATTGATTCTGGAGACTACTTTCAGCAAATAGTTATCCGGTAAAGTAGTTTGGACTGACATTTTGGGGTTGATCAGGGGTCTCAAATGATTAGTTTTAAAACAAGAGGAACAAGGTTGTTTCCACGAATTAACACCTACAAGTACTCACTGTTCGAACCAAGGAGGGTGGCCCTGCCCGGCCTCTTCTGGCCCCTGACGGCCACAGACGGCCCCGCCCTTCTCCCGGGCTTCTCCCGGTCGCTCCCGCGCGCGACTCGCGGGGCGAGTGGGGGTGTCAGCCTTTTACAGGCGCCTCCGGGCGCTGTTTGCACGTCACGGACGCGCTGCCGCCCCAGGGGCTGCTGGGGAGTGTGGTCCGCTCGACCTGGCTGCCTCCCGGCATCCTGCTGCTGCCGCCGTTCCCCTCATGGCTCTGGCCCGATGGCGTGGCAAAGGTAGGTTTTCGGTGTTCCCCCCTGGGCTCCCGGGGGGTCAGCCTTTTACAGGCGCCTCCGGGCGCTGTTTGCACGTCACGGGCGCGCTGCCGCCCCAGGGGCTGCTGGGGAGTGTGGTCCGCTCGACCTGGCTGCCTCCCGGCGTCCTGCTGCTGCCGCCGTTCCCCTCACGGCTCTGGCCCGATGGCGTGGCAAAGGTAGGTTTTCGGTGTTCCCCCCTGGGCTCCCAGGGGGTCAGCCTTTTACAGGCGCCTCCAGGCACTGTTTGCACGTCACGGGCGCGCTGCCGCCCCAGGGGCTGCTGGGGAGTGTGGTCCGCTCGACCTGGCTGCCTCCCGGCGTCCTGCTGCTGCCGCCGTTCCCCTCACGGCTCTGGCCCGATGGCGTGGCAAAGGTAGGTTTTCGGTGTTCACTAATTAATAATCAGACTATAGCAAACAAACCTGCACCCCGCCCTGCTCCTATAGCTTCCAAACCGATCCCACCACCCCCGACAAAGCCACCCCAAAAGAAACCCCCCATGAACCTTACCCCAGATTCCTTCCCCTTTGTAGCAGTCCTCACAAATGTCCCACCACTATCAGCAGGACAGAGAGAAACCTTCCAGATGCTTAAAAATAAGGTTATGCACTGGCTAAGGGTGAACCGGCCTCTACCAGGAGAAGTTGATGGTTTAATCTTGGGGGTAAGGAGAATAGATTGGATAGGCTATACAACCAAAAGCCTGGGGGGGATTGTATTGTGGTTAACTTTCAAGATCCAAGGGTGGCAGGATGGATAACTAGACAGGGATGGGGCATAAACAACGGAGGAATTGGAATTGTTGACCTTACTTTCTTCTACCCACGTCCAACTAGTGTTCCGACTAGCCTGCTTAATGAGCATAATGGCCCTCCTAACTTCCCATGGCTAAGGATTCCCACACCGGTTCCACTGCCAAAAGGTCAAAACTATATCACTGGCCCGAATTATAATCCCCCGGTTGGATGGCAAGATCTAGGGTGGGGAT
Organism: Lissotriton vulgaris; assembly: GCF_964263255.1. Classification (NCBI taxonomy): domain Eukaryota; kingdom Metazoa; phylum Chordata; class Amphibia; order Caudata; family Salamandridae; genus Lissotriton; species Lissotriton vulgaris. The sequence continues at coordinate 711,527,498 of NC_141689.1, read as the reverse complement.
GCTGACAAACCCTTCATCACATGTTTACTAGTAGGGGAGGAAATAGTAGGAATCAACAAGGGGATTGTGATGTATTCAATGTAAATGCTGGTCCAACGCTAAAAGTCAGGAATATTGGCAATGAGAGTATGATTATGGTGGAAGGAGGTGGGGAAGTAAGTGCCAATGATGGAGCAGGGGATTTACCCACATTACCTGCAAATGATGATAACGACACAGATGGTGGTTGTATGAGGAAAACCGAGAGTCTTGTTGGGAATGATGCAAGCTCAATGATCCCCCAACCATGTTCTAAAACAAATGCAGCATTTGGGGACGGGCCTAGCTCTGGGAAGTTTTTATCCTGGAATATTGCTGGGCTGGGAAGCAAGTTAGAATCACAAATTTGGGTAGATTTTATCAATGGGTTTGACGTGTGTTGCTTTCAAGAAACATGGGCTTGTGACCCTGTTTACCTCCGTGGCTACTTAAATTTTTCAATCCCAGCCTCTAGAGGGGTTAGGGGTCGGCCAATGGGAGGGCTTACGGTATGGATAAAGCAGGACCTGGAAATTTCTATTAAAGGGTTGGATTCGGGTATTAGTGATCTACAAATGTTAAGATTTTCATCAAAAAAGGGGGATGTGATTGATCTGTACAACATCTACGCAAGAGGTACTAATTCAGCAAGTTCTTCCACCCTAGAGGCGCTGTCCGCCTTCCTAGAAACTAAGTCCCAAGGCAACAGGGTAGTAGTAGCTGGGGATCTAAATAGGACCTTCGAACCACTTGGCAGTACAAATGACCCCCTAGGACAGGATGAGGACACTCTCTGGGGAGTACCATCTTCGTGTATAAATCCTGTCAAGCGGTGGACGAAGGATATACTGCTACTAAATGCCATGTGTATGGAGCATGGCCTAAGAGCCCTAAATGGCAGGACACCAGGGGACAAGGAGGGTGGTTGTACCTTTGATAATGGCCATAGCAGGAGCAGAATAGATTATGTAATATGTAGTCTTCCGCTTTGGCAGGGGGTTCTTGATATGGTCATTAAGGGTAGATTGGAAAGCGATCACAATCCCCTATGTGTGACCCACAAATGGTGGAATGTTGGACCCCAAAACATGCACATAAGAAATGACCATATCGCAGTAATGGCCAATGATATGCGAAGGCTAAAATGGTCAAGGGTACTAGCAAATGAAGGAACAATGACCTTTATTAATGATGAGGTGGATAAGGCTCTTACCTCTATGGAAGCGGTAGAATCTATATTCCCTGGCTCCAGGGATATTAGAGATATCCATAACAAGTTTTTTTCCCTCCTAAAACCATACTTTATGCAATCACAAAGCAATAAAGGAAAAAAAAAACTGAAGTTGCTAGGTGGTTTAACAGCCAGTGTAGGTCTGCCCGATTGGCACTGGGTCAAGCTATAAGAGAAAGAGACAGGGCTGCAATTAGTGCTGCCAGGAAATTGTACAAAGCAAGCATTTCCCAGGCAAAGAGGAAATGGGATGAAGATCTTTGGGCAGAGTTAAAGGAGGCTTCCAGTAGTAAGGACTCCAGGCTTTTTTGGAAGATTATAAAGTGGGGTAGAGGAGGTACCCCTGCAAGGCCTGATAACAATGTAGCTGAAGAAGCCTGGGTTGAGTACTTCAGACCACAATATGCAGAAATAAAGAATGCTGGGATGGGGGAGGTTACATCGCCAGTTTTTGCTACCGATAATCTGTTTTCCCTTAAGGAAGTCGAAAAAGCAATTTGCTCTGTCCAAGGTGGGAGGGCACCAGGGTTAGACGGGATACCCTCAGATGTCTTTAAACACGACATGAAGAGATGGGCGAGGTATATTTTTCTGTTGGGAAATGCCATCGCCAAGGGAGGGGTGGTCCCTGAGCTTTGGCAAGGTGCAATCATCATACCCATCTACAAAAAAGGAGATCGGTCTCTCCCAGCCAATTACAGGCCAATAAGCTTGATAGCAACCATACAAAAAGTCATGGGGAAATTGGTTGTAAATCAGCTTATGGACTGGGTGGATGACAATAAAGCTCTTTCCCCCTATCAGGCAGGATTTAGGCGGGCTACCAGCACAATTGACCAGGTTTTCCGCTTCACCATATTGCGGTGGAGGACAGTATTGCTTGGCAAGGGCTGCCTGTATGTTGCATTTGTCGACCTACGGGCAGCCTTTGATTTGGTCCCTAAGCACAAGTTATGGCTGGTCCTGCACAAACTAGGCATTCCGGCCGAACTGTTCACCCTAATCATGCGATTGCATGAATGCAATTTCGCAAGAGTCCAGTGGGGAGGGAATGGCGAGTCAACATCGGATTTCTCGGTAGAAAGGGGGGCCCGACAAGGCTGTGCAATGGCACCCCTACTTTTCTCACTATTTATCAATGGGATTGTGGAGCAGATGTTAGATGTGGGTGTAGATGCACCTTCGTTAGCGGGCATCAGGGTCCCGATCCTGATGTTCGCTGACGATACCCTAATCATGGGGAAAAAACAAATGAAGGAGTACCACCAGTGAGAATTCACAAGTCGCTGCAGGGGTGGATGGTTTCTTCGAAGTGGGGGAAATCTCCTTTTATTAGAAACCCCTCACTCATCACCTAGTGATGACATGCTTCATCATCAGGGTCCACCCTAATGACCTAGCGTCATCAGGGTGTGCTTCAACACCTGATTGCAGTGGAGCAGGTTGTGAGTGATGGTGCGTGAAAAAAGAAAAGGTAAGTGTGTTAAAAATTGTCCTGGTTTGAACTTGAAAAAATAAAGAATTTTTATTGGCAAGCAACTGGACAATGTTAAAATTGTGGCGAGATAAAGTGAGGGCAGTGATGAGCCCGTGTATCTCTTTATGTGTTTGGTCTATATGTTTCAACCATGACGGTTATGTTGAACCAGGTTTTCGTCAGGACCTTAAAACCAAGATGGTGGATGGTCTGCGTCCCCTAAAAGACGCACCCAATCCTACCACATGGGACCACTGGATGGCAAAAATGTGCCCGTGGTGTATGCTCGCTCCACAGTGGGTGAGCTCTAAAAATCAAAACACCTGTAAAAGAAAAATACGGACATTTGTCACATATTGAGCGTATTTACAAGCCTGTAACGTAGTGCTGTGCTTCAACGTAGTGTCAGCATGCTGTCTCACCCTGTTATATGGTGAATTCAATGGTAGCATCATACTTTTAGCGTTACCGGTGTTGCGCTCTACTCCAACATACTTCTAGTGGGAGGAGGGAAGTGGTAGTGCACAATGTGGGGCGGTGAAAATTAACCGCAACTTGCACACTGAAGAAGTGCTGTGATTGTTTTCCTATTCACAACTTTCACGCAGTACAATAATTCATCACCGCGTGATTCTGACTCGCATACTGACTAGTTTGTGCGAGGCTATATCCGTTTTAGATAGTGCATGCATTGTCATAGTAAATTGTACAACACAAGACAAAACAAACATGACACAGACGTATGACAGACAAAGAATATAAAACCAAGGCTCACTCTCAGTGGAGTGTTCGAGGACTTCATAGGGCAGGGGAGGTTACCCTCGTGAATAAACGTATTCTGTAAGGGAATGGTTTTTAAAAAAAGGGCGTTATTGCAGGCGAGGATGGCTTCTGAGTATACAAACCGTGTCCTGTGTGCGCTCGTGGCGGCGCTCGTTGTAAAGGAAAATGCCCTGAGGGAAGGGAGGATCTCTACTTACAGTTTTTCGCCGAGGACTGCAACTTGCAACCTACTGCCTGCACCGCCCAGTTGGTATTGGGCTGAGTGAAGGCGGCAGTAAATAAACTGAGGACGCTGCCGTGATGGGCGTGGTTAAGCCGCGATCACGTGCGCGGTAGCCCGGCAACCCGAGACATTAGGACGGTGGCTGCACAGGGTCATAGAGGTGCAACACTAACGAGTGTTCGAACCTCGAGCATGGAGGTCGGTGGCAATACCGGGCATACATTTTTCTAAAATAACAGAACAGAAACGGACTGATATTATTGTCCAAAAATAATAAAATGAAGTGACTACATTATAATCAATCATGAATGGAGAGGGTTCCAGGATCATATGGAGTATAAGGAACATGGTGAAGTCTAAATTAAGAGCCACCTATGTGGGAACTAAGGCATAGTGTAGCTTAGGGCTATGCTCAAGAGGAGTTTGAATAAATGCCAAGGTAGATCCTCATTGGAGGGGTGCCTGGCTATGGGAATTGTTCATTTTGGACGAATGGTAGACAGCTCATAGGGGGGTCACAAGTGGGCAATTTGCCGCTAGGAGAAAAGTAGCTAGAATTACAGTACTTAGGCCCAAGGGATATTATCATTAAGGCCAGTGATGTGAGTGGAAAGTCTATAGACCCAACGTTGTTCTTTTTCGTGTAGAATTTTTTGTGAGTTGGGTCCACTCGGAATCTGTTCGATGACGGTCCATCTCATATCGTTTGGGGTGTGGTTCGCATCCAGGAAATGGTCTGTCAACTTGGTGGCGTTTTTTCTGCAGCGTATTGTGCTGCGATGCTCGCAGATGCGTTGTTTGACCTTCCTGGTCGTCATTCCAATGTAGTTCTTACCGCATGTGCATGTAATCATGTACACAACGTTAGTACTGTTGCAATTAGTGTGTTTGCGCTGTTCCCACACTCTACCTTCTTCGAGATTCAGTGTTTTCGTGTTTTCAGTCAGATGACAGACACTACAATCTCCGCATTTGAAGTGCCCAGTGATCGGTGGCAGGTTCCACAGTTCGGTGATGCTGGGGTTGAGGTTGTTGGTTGCAGTTTTAGGTCTTGTATTAACAAGGCTGTCTTTTAAGCTTGGTGCTTTTTTGTAGGAGAAGAGTGGTTTGTCCCATTTGAGCATGCCTGTATTGAGAATTTGCCAATGTTTGTTAATGCTCTTACTCACTTTGTTTGATATGGTGTTATATGTTGTGACACAAGTGAGGGGAACTGAATCATCTTGGCCCGTGTTTTCTTCAAGGAGGGCATCCCGAGGTTGATTCCTCGCTCTTTTTTGGCACTTTTCGATTACTCTGTTGGGATAACCTCGTTGTTTCAATTTACAGGTGAGGTCTTGTGCTTGAAGTTTATAATCTGATAGTTTGCTGCAATTGCGCCGTAATCTCAGGTATTGGCCATATGGTAAGTTTTCTCTGAGCGGACGGGGGTGGAAACTCTCGTACCTTAGTAAATTGTTTTTGGCAGTGGGTTTGAAATGTGTTTTGGTTGTCAATTCTTGCCCATCTTTTTTGATTTCTATGTCCAGGAAGATCATATGTTGTTTATCAAAGGTGTGGGTGAATCTGAGGTGCGGATCTCGAGTGTTGATCCAGGTGGTGAAGTCTCTAAGTGTTTCTTCAGGCCCTTGCCAAATTGCTATGACGTCGTCAATATAACGACGCCAAAATTTGATATGATCTCTGTAGGGGTTCTCTTCTGTCAGGATGTGCCTTTCTTCAAAATCATGGACATATAGTCCGGCTATGCTAGGAGCAAAAACACTGCCCATTGATGTGCCACCGATTTGGAGGTACAGGGAACCCTCATATTCAAAATAGTTTCTTTTGAGTGCGAGCGCGGCACACTGTAAGATGAAAGTTTTAGGTGTTTGGTGTTCCCAATTGGTGTTTTCCAAGATGGTTTGAAGGACATTCAGGGTGGCATCTTGAGGTATACTCGTATAGAGGCTCTCAATGTCAAAGCTGAGTAGGATGGTTTCATCATCTACTCGTACGTTGTTCAGGAGTGTTAACAGATTTTTTGTATCTTTAAGGTATGTTGGTGTTGATTGCACGATTGGTTTCAAAAAGAAATCACAGAACCTAGAAAGAGGTTCCAAAAGGGAACCAATTCCGGACACGATCGGTCTTCCTGGGGGGGGGATTTTCCCTTTGTGCATCTTGGGCACTGTGTAGAAATACGGGATTTTCCCTTCCGTTTTGCAGAGGTAATCAGCTTCCTGTTTCGAGATCCCTCCAGAGGCCTCTGTCGTCTCAACAAGTTGCAGAATTTCTGTTTTCAGTTCTTCAGTAGGATCTCTTGGTAGGGGTTGGTAACTCTTGATGTCACTGAGTAACCTTCTGCATTCAGTGTCATAATCGTTTTTATTCATGACGACCAGCCCGCCGCCCTTGTCAGCAGGTTTTATTATGACTGAGTTGTCATTTTTCAGTTGCATTATTGCTTCCCGCTCTTCTCTGCTGTTGTTTTCAAATTGTCTGGTTTCCCTCATTTCTTCAATGTCTTTGAACACGGCCTGTTCAAATGTGTGGATTTCCACAGGGATGGTATGAGGTGGTGGTGTGAATTTTGACTTGATTTTGAGGCCTGTTTCGTTGGGTGTTTCGTCAGTTTCACTGCCTGGGTGTTTCTCAAAAAATGCTTTGAGTTTCAATTTCCGAAAAAAGTTGGCCAGTTCACAATGGAGTTTGAACTTGTCCAAGCGTGTTGTTGGTACAAAACCAAGGCCTTTGTTAAGCACTCTGGTTTCGGTTTCAGTGAGAATTTTTGAAGAGAGATTGGTTACTAGTTCGTCTTGTTGCTTGGCCCCGCTTTGCTCATTCCTGCTCTGCTCCTGGTGTTGTTGCCCACTGGGTCCTCGTCTTCCCACTGCTCATTGTTCCCGGTTTTTTTCCGACCTCTTCCGCGCCTGCCTCTGTTCTGAAAAGGAGGGCGGTATTGGCTGGGTGGAAAAAAGTGCGGTTGAAATGGTGGCTGCCATCCATACATGGGGAATGATTGGTCTGGCATGAATGGTGTGGGGAAAGGAGGTTGGCCGTATTGTGGCCATTGGTAATGTCCTCTAAATCCTCCTCTTCGTCTTTGCCTTAGGTTGCCATTCCCTGAGCCCCCGCTGTTGTTGGAGCTGTTGGACGTGTTGCTGGATGCATCCGAGTCTTGATCCGGTTCTGTGGAGGCTTTGTAGTCAGCATCTGAATAGGGATAGGCTTTAACAAAGGAAAAACGCTTCAGATCTTTCTGAAACTTTTGCACCTTCTGTTGGGTAAGATTGTCCCTATATTCATTCATCTCTTTGTTGAGATCATCTAGTTTCTTTTTGTATCCCGTGATGCTAGTTTTTATTTGTGCTTCAGTCACCTGTATTTCGATCTGGATTTTTTCGGAGAGGCGTAAGGCAGTCTTGAGGATCAGCATGATCCAATCATGGGTGCAGTGCCATGCTATACGTGCCCAGTCTCTTCTGAATTCATGATCGTCCAGAAAGATGCGGGGGGCATTGGATACCAGTAGGCCTTTCGGCGCCATTTGGTTCGTCACATATTCCTTCAGTATAGTGCCATGTAGGATAGTTCTGATTCTGTTCCGTTTCATTTCTGTCAATTTGTCCCAGTCCGATGTCTGGGATATTGTGCTGCTTATGTTTGCGTCTGCAAACGCCGCAAGATTGCCCATGATAGAGTCGATTTCATCAGTTGAGTACGTTAAGCCTTGGGTGTCTGCCATGGTCAACAGTCGTGTCTCTTCCTCCGTGTAGACAATAGAAAGGACAGTGCTGCTAGTTATTAACTCTCACAGCTGTGCGCTGCCAAGACATACAAAAACAATGGAGAGAGCAAGGGTTATGTTCACCGAAGTGAACTGGGAGTACTCCTGTACCCCTGGATACAACTGTAGAAAAAACAAATGAAGGAGTACCACCAGTGAGAATTCACAAGTCGCTGCAGGGGTGGATGGTTTCTTCGAACTGGGGGAAATCTCCTTTTATTAGAAACCCCTCACTCATCACCTAGTGATGACATGCTTCATCATCAATAAAGAATATTTATTTTTTCAAGTTCAAACCAGGACAATTTTTAACACACTTACCTTTTCTTTTTTCACGCACCATCACTCACAACCTGCTCCACTGCAATCAGGTGTTGAAGCACACCCTGATGACGCTAGGTCATTAGGGTGGACCCCGATGATGAAGCATGTCATCACTAGGTGATGAGTGAGGGGTTTCTAATAAAAGGAGATTTCCCCCACTTCGAAGAAACCATCCACCCCTGCAGCGACTTGTGAATTCTCACTGGTGGTACTCCTTCATTTGTTTTTTCTACAGTTGTATCCAGGGGTACAGGAGTACTCCCAGTTCACTTCGGTGAACATAACCCTTGCTCTCTCCATTGTTTTTGTATGTCTTGGCAGCGCACAGCTGTGAGAGTTAATAACTAGCAGCACTGTCCTTTCTATTGTCTACACGGAGGAAGAGACACGACTGTTGACCATGGCAGACACCCAAGGCTTAACGTACTCAACTGATGAAATCGACTCTATCATGGGCAATCTTGCGGCGTTTGCAGACGCAAACATAAGCAGCACAATATCCCAGACATCGGACTGGGACAAATTGACAGAAATGAAACGGAACAGAATCAGAACTATCCTACATGGCACTATACTGAAGGAATATGTGACGAACCAAATGGCGCCGAAAGGCCTACTGGTATCCAATGCCCCCGCATCTTTCTGGACGATCATGAATTCAGAAGAGACTGGGCACGTATAGCATGGCACTGCACCCATGATTGGATCATGCTGATCCTCAAGACTGCCTTACGCCTCTCCGAAAAAATCCAGATCGAAATACAGGTGACTGAAGAAATAAAAACTAGCATCACGGGATACAAAAAGAAACTAGATGATCTCAACAAAGAGATGAATGAATATAGGGACAATCTTACCCAACAGAAGGTGCAAAAGTTTCAGAAAGATCTGAAGCGTTTTTCCTTTGTTAAAGCCTATCCCTATTCAGATGCTGACTACAAAGCCTCCACAGAACCGGATCAAGACTCGGATGCATCCAGCAACACGTCCAACAGCTCCAACAACAGCGGGGGCTCAGGGAATGGCAACCTAAGGCAAAGACGAAGAGGAGGATTTAGAGGACATTACCAATGGCCACAATACGGCCAACCTCCTTTCCCCACACCATTCATGCCAGACCAATCATTCCCCATGTATGGATGGCAGCCACCATTTCAACCGCACTTTTTTCCACCCAGCCAATACTGCCCTCCTTTTCAGAACAGAGGCAGGCGCGGAAGAGGTCGGAAAAAAACCGGGAACAATGTGCAGTGGGAAGACGAGGACCCAGTGGGCAACAACACCAGGAGCAGAGCAGGAATGAGCAAAGCGGGGCCAAGCAACAAGACGAACTAGTAACCAATCTCTCTTCAAAAATTCTCACTGAAACCGAAACCAGAGTGCTTAACAATGGCCTTGGTTTTGTACCAACAACACGCTTGGACAAGTTCAAACTCCATTGTGAACTGGCCAACTTTTTTCGGAAATTGAAACTCAAAGCATTTTTTGAGAAACACCCAGGCAGTGAAACTGACGAAACACCCAACGAAACAGGCCTCAAAATCAAGTCAAAATTCACACCACCACCTCATACCATCCCTGTGGAAATCCACACATTTGAACAGGCCGTGTTCAAAGACATTGAAGAAATGAGGGAAACTAGACAATTTGAAAACAACAGCAGAGAAGAGCGGGAAGCAATAATGCAACTGAAAAATGACAACTCAGTCATAATAAAACCTGCTGACAAGGGCGGCGGGCTGGTCGTCATGAATAAAATCGATTATGACACTGAATGCAGAAGGTTACTCAGTGACATCAAGAGTTACCAACCCCTACCAAGAGATCCTACTGAAGAACTGAAAACAGAAATTCTGCAACTTGTTGAGACGACAGAGGCCTCTGGAGGGATCTCGAAACAGGAAGCTGATTACCTCTGCAAAACGGAAGGGAAAATCCCGTATTTCTACACAGTGCCCAAGATGCACAAAGGGAAAATCCCCCCCCCCAGGAAGACCGATCGTGTCCGGAATTGGTTCCCTTTTGGAACCTCTTTCTAGGTTCTGTGATTTCTTTTTGAAACCAATCGTGCAATCAACACCAACATACCTTAAAGATACAAAAAATCTGTTAACACTCCTGAACAACGTACGAGTAGATGATGAAACCATCCTACTCAGCTTTGACATTGAGAGCCTCTATACGAGTATACCTCAAGATGCCCCCCTGAATGTCCTTCAAACCATCTTGGAAAACACCAATTGGGAACACCAAACACCTAAAACTTTCATCTTACAGTGTGCCGCGCTCGCACTCAAAAGAAACTATTTTGAATATGAGGGTTCCCTGTACCTCCAAATCGGTGGCACATCAATGGGCAGTGTTTTTGCTCCTAGCATAGCCGGACTATATGTCCATGATTTTGAAGAAAGGCACATCCTGACAGAAGAGAACCCCTACAGAGATCATATCAAATTTTGGCGTCGATATATTGACGACGTCATAGCAATTTGGCAAGGGCCTGAAGAAACACTTAGAGACTTCACCACCTGGATCAACACTCGAGATCCGCACCTCAGATTCACCCACACCTTTGATAAACAACATATGATCTTCCTGGACATAGAAATCAAAAAAGATGGGCAAGAATTGACAACCAAAACACATTTCAAACCCACTGCCAAAAACAATTTACTAAGGTACGAGAGTTTCCACCCCCGTCCGCTCAGAGAAAACTTACCATATGGCCAATACCTGAGATTACGGCGCAATTGCAGCAAACTATCAGATTACAAACTTCAAGCACAAGACCTCACCTGTAAATTGAAACAACGAGGTTATCCCAACAGAGTAATCGAAAAGTGCCATAAAAGAGCGAGGAATCAACCTCGGGATGCCCTCCTTGAAGAAAACACGGGCCAAGATGATTCAGTTCCCCTCACTTGTGTCACAACATATAACACCATATCAAACAAAGTGAGTAAGAGCATTAACAAACATTGGCAAATTCTCAATACAGGCATGCTCAAATGGGACAAACCACTCTTCTCCTACAAAAAAGCACCAAGCTTAAAAGACAGCCTTGTTAATACAAGACCTAAAACTGCAACCAACAACCTCAACCCCAGCATCACCGAACTGTGGAACCTGCCACCGATCACTGGGCACTTCAAATGCGGAGATTGTAGTGTCTGTCATCTGACTGAAAACACAAAAACACTGAATCTCGAAGAAGGTAGAGTGTGGGAACAGCGCAAACACACTAATTGCAACAGTACTAACGTTGTGTACATGATTACATGCACATGCGGTAAGAACTACATTGGAATGACGACCAGGAAGGTCAAACAACGCATCTGCGAGCATCGCAGCACAATACGCTGCAGAAAAAACGCCACCAAGTTGACAGACCATTTCCTGGATGCGAACCACACCCCAAACGATATGAGATGGACCGTCATCGAACAGATTCCGAGTGGACCCAACTCACAAAAAATTCTACACGAAAAAGAACAACGTTGGGTCTATAGACTTTCCACTCACATCACTGGCCTTAATGATAATATCCCTTGGGCCTCAGTACTGTAATTCTAGCTACTTTTCTCCTAGCGGCAAATTGCCCACTTGTGACCCCCTATGAGCTGCCTACCATTTGTCCAAAATGAACAATTCCCATAGCCAGGCACCCCTCCAATGAGGATCTACCTTGGCATTTATTCAAACTCCTCTTGAGCATAGCCCAAAGCTACACTATGCCTTAGTTCCCACATAGGTGGCTCTTAATTTAGACTTCACCATGTTCCTTATACTCCATATGATCCTGGAACCCTCTCCATTCATGATTGATTATAATGTAGTCACTTCATTTTATTATTTTTGGACAATAATATCAGTCCGTTTCTGTTCTGTTATTTTAGAAAAATGTATGCCCGGTATTGCCACCGACCTCCATGCTCGAGGTTCGAACACTCGTTAGTGTTGCACCTCTATGATCCTGTGCAGCCACCGTCCTAATGTCTCGGGTTGCCGGGCTACCGCGCACGTGATCGCGGCTTAACCACGCCCATCACGGCAGCGTCCTCAGTTTATTTACTCCCGCCTTCACTCAGCCCAATACTAACGGGGCGGTGCAGGCAGTAGGTTGCAAGTTGCAGTCCTCTGCGAAAAACTGTAAGTAGAGATCCTCCCTTCCCCCAGGGCATTTTCCTTTACAACGAGCGCCGCCACGAGCGCACACAGGACACGGCTTGTATACTCAGAAGCCATCCTCGCTTGCAATAACGCCCTTTTTTTAAAAACCATTCCCTTACAGAATACGTTTATTCACGAGGGTAACCTCCCCTGCCCTATGAAGTCCTCGAACACTCCACTGAGAGTGAGCCTTGGTTTTATATTCTTTGTCTGTCATACGTCTGTGTCATGTTTGTTTTGTCTTGTGTTGTACAATTTACTATGACAATGCATGCACTATCTAAAACGGATATAGCCTCGCACAAACTAGTCAGTATGCGAGTCAGAATCACGCGGTGATGAATTATTGTACTGCGTGAAAGTTGTGAATAGGAAAACAATCACAGCACTTCTTCAGTGTGCAAGTTGCGGTTAATTTTCACCGCCCCACATTGTGCACTACCACTTCCCTCCTCCCACTAGAAGTATGTTGGAGTAGAGCGCAACACCGGTAACGCTAAAAGTATGATGCTACCATTGAATTCACCATGTAACAGGGTGAGACAGCATGCTGACACTACGTTGAAGCACAGCACTACGTTACAGGCTTGTAAATACGCTCAATATGTGACAAATGTCCGTATTTTTCTTTTACAGGTGTTTTGATTTTTAGAGCTCACCCACTGTGGAGCGAGCATACACCACGGGCACATTTTTGCCATCCAGTGGTCCCATGTGGTAGGATTGGGTGCGTCTTTTAGGGGACGCAGACCATCCACCATCTTGGTTTTAAGGTCCTGACGAAAACCTGGTTCAACATAACCGTCATGGTTGAAACATGTAGACCAAACACATAAAGAGATACACGGGCTCATCACTGCCCTCACTTTATCTCGCCACAATTTTAACATTGTCCAGTTGCTTGCCAATAAAAATTCTTTATTTTTTCAAGTTCAAACCAGGACAATTTTTAACACACTTACCTTTTCTTTTTTCACGCACCATCACTCACAACCTGCTCCACTGCAATCAGGTGTTGAAGCACACCCTGATGACGCTAGGTCATTAGGGTGGACCCCGATGATGAAGCATGTCATCACTAGGTGATGAGTGAGGGGTTTCTAATAAAAGGAGATTCCCCCCACTTCGAAGAAACCATCCACCCCTGCAGCGACTTGTGAATTCTCACTGGTGGTACTCCTTCATTTGTTTTTTCTACAGTTGTATCCAGGGGTACAGGAGTACTCCCAGTTCACTTCGGTGAACATAACCCTTGCTCTCTCCATTGTTTTTGTAGGATACCCTAATCATTTCAAAGACTCCTGTAGGTTTACAGCGTGCACTAAACATATTCGATGTTTTTTGTAAAGAGCACGGTCTTGAAGTAAATGTGGGCAAGACGAAACTAATGGTCTTCTCCCCGCGCCGCAAAATTCACCCTAGGGTATTCTTGAACAACACTAAGCTAGAGGTGGTTAGGGAGTTCACATACCTAGGGGTCCAAATAGCAGAGGGCCTGGGTTGGTCACATCACCTGGAAAAAACGGCACTAAAACACCAGCAAATATCAGGGGCATTGCGGGGGGAACATAGAAAATCTAAGACTAAACCCATGAAGCCTGTCCTCATAGTGTATGATGCGAAGGTTCTAGGTGCGGCCCTATACGGCGCAGAGTTATGGGCATGGGAAAAGCTATCGACCTTACAGATATCAGAAAACAGGTTCCTTAGAGGAATCACAGGTCTTCCCCAGAGCACCCCTCTAATTCCACTGTTTCTTGATCTGGGTAGACGATCAATTAGTGATAGAGCGCGACTGCGCCCCATTCTCTACTGGAGACGCCTTTGGACAACTCCAGAGATTAAGCATTACGCAGATGGTTTCCTGGCAATAATTAAGGAAGATAATCTTCACAAGATTAACTGGCTAAAAAACCTAAGGGCCAATTTAATTAAATTGGGCCTTTCTAATCTCTGGACCAATCCGCAGGGGGAAGTCTTTCCAAGCAAAGAAGCCCTCAAGTCTCAATATTGGGATTGGGTAGATAGCAGCCTTCTGAGAAGTACGAGATCTGATTCTATGGCTGGTCGCTTCCTGGAAGTCAAAATCTGTCCCATTCTAGAAAACTACTGGGACAGTATTACAGTCCCATTGGACAGGAAGTTAGTCTTCCAGTTAAGGTCTGGATCCCTCCCGCTAAAAAAACTAACTGCAGGATGGCAGAGATCGACCTCTTTGTGTTGTCCAGCGTGTGAAGTTGCTACAGAAAGCCTAGGTCATTTTTTATTTGTCTGCAAAGCTTATTCGTCACCAAGGAGGGTATGGCTAACTCCAGTTTGTAAAAATCTTGGGACACGACACAGTGCAGTGGCTATGAGAATCCTATGTACATCTACTCAGGATTCGATAGTTCTTGGAGTGGCCAAATATCTGGGGTGGGCTTGGGCAATCAGGCGGAGGCTGATGGGTAGGTTTAGTTAACCCGATGTATATTTTTTAATGAAATTCTAATGTAATTGGTTATATTTGTGTGTAATTTTTCACTCCTTGATATGGTATGAGCCCGCACAACTGTTTTTTAAGAATATGTTTATGTAAAATGAATTGTTTTTACTTGTACTGTATTTGATTTTATGTTGTGCTTTTATGAGAAGTTAATCTTGAATAAAGCTTGTACTACTACTACTACTACCTTTTATTCTAGATTATTTTTTATTAATATACAGTTTGTTGAAATTTTAATCCCTACTTAATTTATTATTAATTTGCAATATTACTCGATCCTCAAGTTGTTTAAATATATTATACCCTTTACCCCTCCCTTTGTTAATATAAAACTGTAAACCGCTTTCTACTCTGTTCAGTTTTGCCCCTCACATCTGTTGTTACTTATTTTAAGACATTTTGTATGGCTTACTTTTTGTAATTTGTTTTTGTTTAAATAAAGCTTTTTAAAGTAAAAAAAAATGCATCAACAGTAAACAGCCAGAAGAAAAACATCTTCATGGACAATGCTGCATAAACAAGGGGATTTTAGGTTTCTACAGTTTCAAGTGGAAGTGATGTTTGAGTAACAAGTTCTTTATTTTCTTTTTGAAAAGCTGATAAAAGGATATAACTCAAATATCCGAGTACTAAATTCTTTTGCGACAAAAACTGCTTCAGCATTTTAGACTTTTTTTCAAAGTTGGAATGGCAAAAATGACAGAGTCCGAGCTCCTTAAATGACGCTGTCTTCTTGAGATTTGTATTGTCCTGGTGTGTTATGTCAGAGTGCCTTCATGCAATGCTTTTTGAGTGATAAATACCAGTTTGCATTATTTCCTTCTTCGATGGGAGGCCAATTCAGGCAGATCAGAATGGGAAGTAAATGATCAAATGTCTTGCTGCAAAGACCAGTCTGGCTGTCACGTTTAATGCTGGCTTGAGGGGAGCCAGGTGTACTTTGAGAATCTGTAAAATTGGGGAGTTGACATAATAGGGTAGAGATAGAACTAGGGCCTGAATAATGAGTTTGTACGTTTTGTTCTGGGATGGGTTGTTTACACTTCTAAGCAGCCTGGAAATATGCTTCTTTCTCAATGTTACTGATGGTTCAGGAGGATGTCCAGACAGAAGCACAGGGTTTTTGTGAGGTCAACAAGGATTGGGTTTGTGGCAAGATCAGGTTCATAGCGAGAAAAGGATTTTCTAGCTAGTTTTGTAATGAAATACTGCTGTTAGGTAGTTTGATGGGATTGAATTAGATTTTGTATCGGGTTACATGTCAAATGAGGCAAGGACATCCATGACTGAGCCTAGTTGAGAAGTTCAGCAAAAGATACACAATTTATGGATGGAATGCAGAACCAATCAAGACATTCACCCCCAGTCAAGAGATCTAGGTTAAATCCATCATTCTTTTGCTCACCATGCCACCCCAGTTTAGACCTGGCCATATGCAAATCAGTCTTGACCCTGTGCCTCATGGGAACAGTCCAGCCCGAACTGCCAAGCCAGGTCCTGCGTGGATCAGAAACAAGCATCCTAGGACCGGTTTCGGGGTTTCACCTCCCTTCAGCCAGGATAGCTTGATTCCAGTGGCACAGTGAGCTCAGGACCCACGTCTAGGCATACCTGGCGCATATAGGACGAGAAAGCAAAAGATACACAATTGATGGACGGAATGCAGAACCAATCATGACATTCACCCCCAGTCAAGAGATCTGGGTTAAATCCATCATTCTTTTTCTCACCATGCCACCCCAGTTTAGACCTGGCCATATGCAAATCAGTCTTGACCCTGTGCCTCATGGGAACAGTCCAGCTTGAACTGCTAAACCAGGTGCTCCTTGGACCAGAAACAAGCATCCTAGGACCGGTTTTGTGGTTTCACCCCTCTTCAGCCAGGATAGCGTGATTCCAGTGGCACAGTGAGCCCAGGACCCACATCTGGGCTTACCTGGCACACATACTGGGGTGGCGTAGTGGGCAAAAGAACGATGGATTTAACCTAGCACTTTTGACTGAGGGAGAATGCTTGCATTGTCAGCATTCCGTCCATCATATGTTTGCTGTAACACTTTTCGCCCTAAGTGGGATGGGTATGCCCAGACGTGGGTCCCTTGATCACTGTGCCACTGGATTCAAGCTAGCCTGACTTAAGAAGGGTGACACTCCCTGAAACCGGTCCCAGGATGCTTGTTTCTGTTCCAGGGAGGACCTGGCCTGGCATTTCAGTCTGGACTGTTCCCATGGGGCACAGGGTCAAAACTCATTTGCATATGGCTGGGTACATCCTTGGGTGGCGCAGTGGATAAAAATAACAATGGGTTTAACCCAGATCTTTTGACTGGGGGAGAATGTTTGTATTGTCAGCATTCCGTCCATCATTTGTTTTCTGTAACACTTGTTGAGGAGTTGGGCTGGCACCACTATGCCTTCTGTAAAACAGATTTTTATGTAACACTGTATGTCAACTGCATAGAAATGACCGCTAATGTAAATCTTTTTTTAGGATAGTGGTTAGAGGTACATTTAAACGATGTAAATGTAGAATAGAATGGGAAACGTATTGAGCCTAGCGAACCACTTTGGTAAAGATCTGCGGTATTGGAAATGGTATTGGGAATTTTTATGCATTGACTAAATCTTTCAAGAAACAGTGACAACCACTTGAAAATTGTGCTTGACATTGTCAACTATTTTCTGGTTTGCAATTTCTCAATTGCATCTAGTTCTGAAGAATGAAGAAAGATTGTAGCGAAAAATTGTATTTCCTGGAATAAGGTGGTTGCTCTTCCACACTGTTGTCTAGAAGATACAGGAGCCTTGGTCTGAGCTTTTGTTGGGATATAACAGATGGACTGAATGGCCTCTTCATGAAGAATTTTGTGATAGTAGACTGAATGTTATCTTTCCACCTTAAATCCATTAAGGCGAAGGAGCGTAGCCCCACTGGTCTCAAAGCAGGATAAAATAAAATGATAATAAGGCTGTTATTATCATTTTATTTTTGAAGGTTCCGGGCTGGGTAAGGGTGTGGCGGGGCTGGTGGGACAGGGGGAGGAGTGGTTTGCACACTCCAAGTGTGCAAGGCTGTTTGACTGGCCGTCTTGGGCCTGCCAAACAGTCATGCACACTTTGCATGTTTCCCACCAGGCTCCAGTACATAGCCTGGTGAGGTACATGCCCAGGTTCCCGTTTCCCGTCAGAGCACTGAACCACGGCACTCAGGCCAATCACAGCACTCTATTGCAGCATTGTGATTGGCTTAGGGGAGGGAGCCTGTGTGCTTCCTGGGTCCTGCCATGGAGAGAAGACGAGGGACTAAGGAGGAGAGATGGCGGAGGAGAGACGCGGCGAGGAGGTAAGTGGTTTTTTTGTGTGTATTTTGTCCCCCCCAGACGCTCACCCCACCCCGCCACTCTAGTTCGCTGGCAGCTGTTACTGATTAAATGAGGAATCACTGGTAATAAATCCAACCTATGTAGTGATCCTCCTCTGCTCAATTAGTCTTTATTTCTTGCATGGGGGGATGTTAAAACTATGCTTCTAACAATGTGGAGGCAAAAGATGTTTGCAGCGAAGGCCACAGAGAGCATGGGCCTGAAACAGGGTGCACAGGAGCTCACTGTAATTTTCCTACCCCAGTTTTCCCCTGCAACTGTGTGAGAAGCTGGCCTGGTATATGAAGTCCACTAATGTAAGTGGGCACCTTGCACCAGTCCAGACAACCTTTATGGTTATTTAGGACAACCTTTATGGTTATTTAGGAGGTCGCAGACAACCTCAGAAAGCTATCCAAGTGGTATCTGTGGAGGGCAGCCTTCAGGCTTAGTCTTGAAGGAGTGTGAAGAGGCTTGGTTTACCAGAATGCAATCTTATAGTGTAGATTAAATAAAAGAGAACCACACAAAGTATTTATAAAAATCTGTATTTATTATATAACACTATCTAGTATTTTATAGTATCTCCTACCCAAAGATAGAAACAAAGCACACAATACTTAAGCAAAGAAATCACAGTAAATAGCACTAATACACAGTGGGCTCCAGGGGTGGACCAAACCATGTACTAAGAAAGTGGTATAAGAATCACGACTCGAGTCAGGACAATGTCAAGAGGATGTAGAATTGCTGGGGACCCACAGAACCACAAACGGTAAGCGATAGGGACGATCACGTGCTCCGTACAAGTCTATGTGCACGTAGCGGTTGGCATTTTAAAGATTATGGACCCTTCCCAGTGGATCCTGAAGAAACCCCATGGAAGACATAAGGTTGGAGAGCAACCCCAACCGTGGACACCATGGTACCCAAGTAACCTATCCCAGAAGAGCAGGGAGCATAGGTGTGAAGTGGCGTCAGAAACAGCTGTTAAACCCAATGGAGGACTTCAGGAAAGTGCAGCTGCTGGAAGAGGAAAAGTGTCCAGAGGGATCCAAACATGGATTCTTGATGAGGAGTACCTGAAAGCAGAGGGGACAGAGTCTATGTCACTCAGGGTTGACCAGAAGACTTGGAAGACGAATACCCTCCGATGTCGGGTGCTTCAGGAAGAATGATGGTGACCTTGACTCTGCAGCTGCGAGGACCAGATGATGCTGACGATGACCAGGAACTGGAAACTAGCTGAACCACGAAGGATGTTGAGTGTTGAGGGGGCGGTGTCCGGCAGGAGCACCAACAAGCCTTGACAAATGCAACCCACGCAGGGAATCAAGAAGGTGCATGGTTGGACCAGCAAGATCCAGGAGACTCAGCACAAGCAGGGGAGTCAGGGCAGGCCTTGAGAAATCAGGGGAGCCCAAGTAAAACAAATGTGACCCTTAAGTGGACCCACAGGCCGGAGGCGCTGGAGTCGCGAGAGTACCTCAAGCAGCTTACCAAAAGATGCAGGCCACGATGCACAGAATACGGTGTGTCCACAGATTCATGTCACAGGAGGTGCTCGAGGTTGGGGCTACCTGGAACCCAAAGTTCTTCTTGCAAAGATGTCAACAAGCCTTTGCAACTGCAAATGTACTCGTTACCTAGAGGTTGGGTTATTGCAAACCCCACAAGGATTACTGGCCTCAAACTTGGCGCGAGGGTAGAGAAGGCCTCAGGAGCTGAGGAAAATCACCACCTGGGTTGCAGAGCCCACGGAGTCCGGAGGAGCTCAGGATCTGCAGACAGGTCGTCTTTGTTGGGGTGCCTGTGAATGCAGGGGAATGACTCCTTCACTAAAAGAGAGATTACTTCGGTTGTCCTTGATGCTTCACAGGCCTTGAAAGGTTCCTGTATGATGCACAGGCAGAGACGATGCAGCAGACTGGAAGATAGATGAAGTCAAGCCTAAAGGAAGTCCAGTGAAGTCCAGAGTGACCAGAGGGTAGAAGTGCAGTGGTTTCAGTTCTGAATTTTATCCCACGACGAATCTAGGGACCTACACCTAGGTAAACCCTTAAGTACCCTAAGAAAGAGTTGGGAAGATTCAGGGGACCCTCCCAGGGCAGGGTCTGGGCAGGGGGGAGGTTACTCCAATGTCCTTTGTCCAGTTTCGTGCCAGAGCAGGAGCCAATGGCTCCCAGGACTGGTTTGAACTGGCCTATGCACAGGATGCCTATTGTTCTGCCTTCCCCTGCTCGAGCATGGCTCAGCAGCAGGTGGGCAGAAATATGTCTCTGGTCGGCAGAAATCATTTTGTGCTGTCTGGGACTAGAAGGCTGGTACCGGGAACACTGAGAGCCTAACAGAGGGCTCTCCTGGTGCTTGGAATTATACCCCCCACACCTTTTATGGTAGGGGGGGTATGATTCCAACATGTTTGATACCAAATAGGATAGGATTAGTTGCAGCCAATTTCGAGAAGGTCATTGCGCGTTTACGCGATGCCCCTCAATATAGTATATGGCTGCTTCACTGACAACCCGGGAGAATGGACTCCTTAGGCTGCAGTGTTGTCCAGCTCATGCAGGGACACCCTCTCACTTAGAACCAAGCACCCTGATTAATAGGATCCCAGTCAGACTAGTCCAATAACAGCTTAAAACGAGGCAAAAAGTGGGGGTAATCATGCAGATGGATCCTACCTTCCTACAAACACTCAGCCCATTCGCAGACTTTTCCCCTCATGGCCTGCAAAGTTTGTTGAAGGGCCGAGGCCAGAAAGTAGGAGGGACAACAAAGCTGCTCAAACTTACAGCAGACAAGGATGGCTGTGACAGCACAGTGGTGATGAATACTTCGGATGATGAAGGCACTACTATCCTGCCCAGATTAGTTTTTTGGGGAAGACAAACAGCATTACATAGGGCAAGACGACTATAGTGAGTGGATGTTACAGCCTACATCTCTGCCTGGCTCCCACACTCACTTGTGCACATGTTGAAACGTGACATAAGTATACACTGGGTACTCAGACTTGATGGCAAAGACGCTGAAACACATTCACTTTCAGGACGGTGCATGCCTCTGTATGGACAATAAAAATGACAATGTTCTGCTATGTGTCTTTGTAAAGCACAATCACCCTCAAGGGTATCTTGGCACTGAGCAGGTGTCTTTGCTTAGCCCTGCCTAGGGTAGGTTGATTAATGGAAAAGCCAGATCTTCAGCTTCTTGCTGAATTCATGAAGAGGAGAGACTCAACAATAATGATAACAAGCTCACACTTATAGAGTAGACATTGCACCCAATGCAAACAGATTTCTCTATCAGATTTACTATTATCCCCCAAAAAACGTATTGCAGAGTCTTCAGAAGGAGGAAGTTTACACACCTAAAACATATTGCATTCTTTTTTTAAATTATTGTATGGACTTACACAGAGACAAGTAACTTATTTGAGGAATAGCAGATAAATGCTGGGTGGATAAACATCGCCATATGGGAAGAAACGCAGCCTTCTTGCTATCATTGTTGGGTACCTTATGATTTAGCCTAACATGTATCATTCTGTGGCTTCATTTTGAGTTTGATATAAAAACGCTTTCTGTGTCTACCATGGGTGGGAATTCACCAAAATGTCAGGGGTAACAGGTGTGACATCATATACACTTTGACCGGGGGCATGGCTACGAGCCGATCGAGATGGCGGCGTAGTGCGAGAGCTCCGAGGCCGAAACAGCTCTAACTTCATTAATCCGTCTGTCCATCCGGCTTATTCCGCCTTCTGAAGCCTGACCGGAGTGCCAGAACGGGGGGGGGCACCGACCGTCCCAGTCCCGGGCAAAATCGAGCGACGCCAGCCGGAGTTAGATCGAAGAGGCGAGACGGGCCCTGCCGCGTATCCGGACACCGCCCTGCCGCAGCACTGAGAGACGACCGGAAGTGCCCTGTGGTCGGGGTGCTACACCGGAAGGTCCCGCTGGTCGACTGCGGACCGCGTTGAAGATTGACTCGAGTGAGTGCGGAGGTGGGCCTGTTCTCGGACAATCGCTTGCCCAGCGGCGCCATTGCACCTGAGTGTGAGGAATCCGTACTGGTAAAGGAAGAGACCAGGGCGTAATTTGCTAACCGCTGGGAGTCTGAAACTGCATCCGGCTGGGCCCACAGTGATCGGTGGGACTGAGTAATAGTAACACCTGGACAATCAGTACTGGCGGGCAATCAGGAGGGGGGAGACCGGTGAATTGGATACTGAGACAGCGGAGGAGCCAATATTGCAACACTTCCTCCTCACATCCGCCATCACCCTGTTTTCCTTGGTGACATACGAGGGGCCCTGAATGACGACACCGTTTTGGATATCGCTTCCCCACAGCCTAGAGTGGCGGTGCTGTCGACACGCTGCGTGACGAAGCCACAGGAGCAAACAGCGAAACAGACTGCCGATAGAAATGGCGGGAAGGGGACCCAGACACACTACGGCCCAATCGAAACTAGAGAAGTACGCCTTTGAGAAAGCTGCCGTGCAACATCCGGAGGGCCACCCGTCCACGGGAAAAAGCCCAGAGGGAGATGGCTCCAAAAAAGTGACACTAGAGGATCTAATGAAGACGCTCTCCAGCGTTCAGACAACGGTGGGGTCTATTGCAACGGACGTTGGCCTACTGCGGGCTGATCTCCACAAGATGGCGGAGCGTGTGGCGCAGGTGGAAGTCGTTACCAAATCCTTAGTGGAAGACACCTCGGAACTGCAGCTCACTACGGAGCAACTGGAGGCAGTCGCCAGAAAACTGCAGGAACGACTAGATGATCAGGAAGGACGCTCATGGAGGAATAACGTCCGAATTCTAGGTATTCCGGAATCGGAAGGCAAGCAAACGATGGATCTATATGTGGAGGACTTAATTAAAACGAAACTGCAACCGAAGGGCCTCTCCCACTTCTTCTCTGTTGAGCGAGCACATAGAGTTCCTAGGGGTGCGCCGAAGCCGGGGGCACCACCGCGACCAGTGCTGGCCAGACTTTTCAACTTCCGTGATCGGGATGCCATACTCCAAACAGCCAGGATCTCTGCACCTATTAAAATACTAAATTCCACCGTTGCCTTCTTTCCAGACTATACGGCTGAGGTGGCCCAGCGCTGGAAAACCTTCACCGATATAAAAAATGCTTTGCGGGCCAAAGAGTTACCCTACTCCATGCTTTTTCCGGCAAGACTGAGAGTCGTGGACAATCACAAGGCATGGTTCTTCGACACCCCGGAGGCGGCAAGAGACTGGTTGGATGGTTGGAGACGCACTGAGGCCCCGCGACGAACTGGTAGGGGTCAACGCGGCCAAAAGACAACTGCTCAGACGGATCACCAGGCATCACAAGGACATAGTCAGGACCTATTTGCTGAATCGGGCCTGGAGGAGGGTGAGCCTCCGGAGGAGTGAGCGCCGGACCTCGAGACCCTTGATCGAACTTTATACGACAAACTGACTGTGTAACCCTTGGTATTCACTCAGTATCAGGCGTACAAGGCCACAAAGAGCTGGTTGCAAGGTCACAGAGCTACTTACCCCTTGCAAGCAAGTACAATGGGTTGAGTTGGGACTATGCGCTCTGCTAAGTTGGGGTGGCGGGCGGTTTCAGGCCCGTGCAGCAGGGAGGCAGGGAGGGGGGAGGGTGGGGGATGTTTGAATGTTTTGTTCTTGTAATTTGCGACAAAACGCGATATGTTCGACACAATACGATGGAGACTGGCTTATTGATAACAGTGCGCGGCGAGGCCCATCGCCTATTGGACTGCACACAACCACACACGCACCTGAATAGCAGCACAAGTGATGGATACACCTGACAATCCTACACCGCATCCCTCTCACACATCGACCTTATCAGTGATGACGTGGAACGTCAGGGTACTAGGAGACAGGGTGAAGAGAGGCCTAGTCCTACAATATCTGAAGCGCTGCAGGCCAGCAATAGTTCTATTGCAGGAAACACACCTTGCCGGCTCGGCCTCGAAGGCGATGGATAGATGGGGATATAGGTTCATTGCGCATGCAGATTTCTCCTCCGGCTCTAGAGGGACGGGCATACTTATTCGAAAGAACTTTCAAATGGTGTGTCAACAGACAAAAATAGACAATCAGGGACGCTTTGCAGCAGTGACGTTACTATGGGAGGGCCAACTGTACAACTTTGTGTCTGTGTACGTCCCTCCAGGGCTGCATGCCACAGCACAAACAGCCCTTGCTACCTTTCTCCTGTCATTGCCGGCGGTGACGCTAGTGATAGGGGCGACTTTAATGACGTTCTAGATCATGAGATGGATAGACACCCACATACTACAGCGGCACGGGGAGGCGGGCGACTTGCTGGATTATTAGATGCCTTGGGACTGACGGACTGCTGGCGACATAAACATCCCCACGACAAGCAATATACTTATTACTCAGCGACACATCACTGTTTATCACGTATAGATTACATTTTAATGTCCGGAGACGGACTGCATGGCATTGAGGAGGTAGACATCCGCCCCAGGGGAATCTCGGATCACTCTCCGCTGCGACTCACATTCACGACTCATCGCTCCCGTAGAAACCGCGTTTTTCCTATCCACGTGGTTAACCCTTTGAGGAAATCCCTTGTCAACACTGCTTAACACTACTTTCAGGAGAATTTGTTGCCGCCTTGGTACACCCAGACCAGTCTAGCTTTATGCCAAATCGTAACACCTCTCATAACCTGCGCCGTCTACAGGCGGTGCTAGCTCGTCGGGAATACATACAGGAACCGGCAGTACTTCTCTCCCTTGACGCCACTATGGCGTTTGACACCGTGGAATGGCCTTATCTATTCGCGGTGCTTCGTCACATGGGTTTTGACCCCAAGTTCTGTGCGTGGGTTCGCCTGCTTTATACCGGGCCTCTGGCCCAGATAGCAGCTAATGGTCACATCTCCAGGGACTTCCCGCTTGGACGTGGGACGACGCAGGGCTGCCCGTTGTCCCCCTTGTTGTTCGCGCTAGTCCTTGAGCCGTTGGCAATTTGGGTTCAGTGGGAACCGTCCATCAAAGGTATCCGATGGTCTCCGTCGTGGGAAGATCGGATATCTTTCTATACGGATGACATCCTTCTTTATTTGACTGCCCCTAAAAAATCGATCCTAGAATAACTCAATGTTTGCGAGAAGTTCAGGAGAGTCTCGGGATATAGAATTAACTGGACTAAATCAGTCTTATACGTCCTTGCTGGTTGCCCGCCCCCACTCCCGGTTGACTGTCCATTGCGTTACACTGACACCCCCTTCAAATATCTGGGAATCCACGTTTCGTCCAACCCAGACGAGTTTCACGCACTAAATCTGAAACCCCCACTGGAACGTTTCAATCGAGACGTAAAGGTGTGGCGGTCCCTCCCTCTCACCCTCCTGGGCAAAGCAACGTTGTTCAAAATGATGACATTGCCCCGGTTTCTTTACCTCCTTGAGAACACTCCGTTCCCGGCCCCCCCTCCTACTTCAAGGCCATCGCAGCAGCAGTCTCTACTTTGCTGTGGGACGGGAAGCCGGCGAGGATTGCACAATGCAAACTGGTGAAAGACTGGTATGATGGGGGCAAAGCGCTCCCTAATATTGAGCTGTATTACTGGGCAGCCCATCTTAAGCAAATCAATTATTGGCTGCACGCCCCACAGACGGAACCCACCTTTATGGCAGACAGGCAGAATATTGAATCCAGGGGGTTGTTAAGAAACCTATATAGTTGTAGCGCCCCAACCGACCTGGTGGGTCCGACCCGTCACACGGTTCAGCTTTGGTACAAGGCACATAGACATCTTCAGTGCGCGAACATTGTTACACAAATGACACCCCTATGGGACTCGCACAGGCTGGGCTTCATGGGCAATAGTAAAGGGTTTCAGGCGTGGGACTTCATAGGTATATCAGTGGTGGGGGACCTCTGGAAAAAGAACAACATAGTGGATTTCACATATCTACAAACCAAACACGATATGGCACAGTCAGAATACTATAGGTACATACAGATACGGCATGCGCTTCTGTCAGCCGTTCCGGTGGGAACGAAACTGCAGGAGTCCAGCCCTCTAGAGGACAGGCTGCTGACAGAACATATGTCCCACAAAGTGACGTCCTACACATACCGGAAACTGGTCAATAACCTCCCTGACATGCTGACCAAACTACGTTCGTCTTGGGTGGGTGATATTGGTGAACTTGATGACTCGGAATGGCAGGAGGCTCTCTTGTCGCCCCGAGAAACTGCAATTCCTTCCAGACTTAAGCTGGTTCAGTTAAAAGTGCTGCACCGCACGTATTACACCAGGACGGTCCTTTACAGAATAGGGAGAACCTCTCACGAATATTGCCTCTGTGGCTGCGGAGAAAGAGGAACGTTGTTCCATACTATTTGGGACTGTAACCGGGTGGCCATGTACTGGGCAGCGGTAATGCGAACCATTTCCCAGACCATAGCTATTTCCCTGATGCCCAACCCACGTCGCTGCCTGTTGAACATCTGGGACGCAGAGGACCTGACCCATCGACAGCAAGACTGGGCCATGCGGGAATGTTGGTGGCAAAACGTAACGTTGCGAGACTGTGGGGTTCTCACGTGCTGCCCACATTGCGAGACTGGTGCAAGGACATGGATGAAGCAATGGTGGCCGAGAAAGCAGTCTTTATTCATCGGGGATGCCCTGCAAAGTGGGGACAAATCTGGGGGGCCTGGAACAAATTTAGAGGGGACATATGCGAGCCTCCACGAGTCGACCCAGATGAGTGTCTTTCGGATTAGGAACTGGGTCTGAGTTATATGTGTGTCGAAGGGTCACTCTCCTGCTGTGATGAACTCCGACCTACTGATTATTTGCCATCAGAATGTGGGGGGTGGGACAGAGGTTGCACTGCCAATATTCACTACGTTGTTTACTTGAACATTGTTTTGTCGCTAGTGAAGAATTGAACGTTATTGGTTTGTTTTTAATTTAACGTACAGTTTTGTTACAGGGTTAAAGCAAAAATCATAGACCTAAGCCATATCGTATATTTGTATCGTCTGCATTATGGTACAGCATATTCCCATTCGCCGCTGGACCCCAGGGTTATCGGCTAAACGGCTGTGTTATCCTGACAATAATACCAAGACTGAATTGCGATCGCGGCCGGCCCAGGAGGTTGTAGGCCCTACTTTGTGTCATACTGAAAATGTACAATAAAGGTCTTTAAAAAAACAAAATACACGTTGACCATAATGACATCACACAAAGTGACATGATATGACTGTTTTTCCAGGAAGGCATGCCACATGACCCTACCAATACAACTGTTGACATCGGTGAAGTTCCATAATAAATACATGATTACTATATCAGCATAACTCAATCAAATATCTGTTTTAGGTACTACCTATGTTATGGTGCTGACTTGAATGCTCTTTGCAAAGCTAGTAATTCACATTCTAGAGAGTTCCTTCCCTCAGAAACAAATGCTGCGAAATAGTGCATGTTAAAGCACATTTTTTCACATAGATTTGCTAAGCTGAAATAGATGTTGAAAGGGCACTCATTAAATTTTCAAATCCTTTCATGCTGTGCTAAGCCAATTAAAGCATGATATTCCCCAGAAGATTACACAATTTTTTTCAAATGAGGTATGAGAGCCCACCATTGTAAACAAGCATTGGCATAGCCAATAGGTCTCGCCTTAATAGTTGATGTGACACCAAAGATATTGTGTTGAATGATTAAATACTTATGAGCCCCCAAAGGCGAGACCTATTGGCTATGCCAATGCTTGTTTTTGTTGGAACCAATGGCATAGGATGACAGGAGTCTATCAGAGTGAAGGGCCCCCTGGAAACCGAAATAGACTCAAGATGGCACCTAAAGAAGCGAGACCCCTGATATCTCCTCAAACCCCGTTTATTGCACAAATGAGGCCATAAAAACAAAAAAACAAGGTAATTACGAATTAATCAAACAGCCGCATTAAGATGGTTTGGGAGTCATGGGTGCCATTAGCAGAGAAGAGTATTACAAACTCCAAATAGCGCCGAATCTACTGAGAATGGTGAGATAGTCTTCATTTCAATTATTTGGGGGCACAGCTCCTAACATTAGTGAAAAACAAATTTGAGTCCAAGTAGGTTTGGCTAGCATTCATGAAAACAGCCAGCCTCAACAACAGTCACAAAGAACACCACCAGTACTAAGGTACAGGAAACAGTTGTAGAATATATAGGCTCACTCACAACTTGTTTTCCACATCTACTGCCACTATATAGTATTTTGCCTAAATGATCGTTCATGCAATTAGGAAAATGGAGTGTCCATGATGGACATCTGCCTTGATGCAGGGTCGGATTAGTAAGGCGAGCACTGGGTCGGTATCAGAGTTCCAGCTGTGGGCCACTTTTGGGGCCAGCGTGGTGACCGATATGGCCTGTGTAATGCTGCCACCGGCCCAGTGAGTCCTAAGCGGCCTTTCTGGAGGCAGATGGGCCTCTGTTACCCCCCTTTTACCAAAAGGGTGGAGGGGTCATTCAGGGCCGGACTGGGAACCAAAACAAGCCCTGGCAAAGTGCTTTGGGGTTGGGGGTGCCGCCGAGCTCTTTTCCAGGGCCGATTTTCAGCCAATTTTGTTACAGGGCCGATTTTGCACCAATGCTCAAAAACGGCCCTGTAACAAAATCGGCCCCCAGGGGCCCAAAACCGGCCCCCTCCCGTGCGGCGCACCGGGGATTGCACGGTGCCCGCTACGGCCAGTGCAGGCCTGGGGTCATTCCAGGTCTCTCGCCTGGCCGGCACATTAATGTGTGCAGATTGGGCAGGGGGCCTGAGCAGAAGTGACATCAATTATATTCAAGTGTGGTTCACCATTGTGAACAATTCCATAAACAGAGTCAGGTCAACATTTGCTTTTTTATCTTAGGGAAGTTAAGAAAACATGCTCTTATAGAAACCCCCTCCTTTTTTATAACACTTACGTCACTGAAGCAGTGTTTTTAAAAGGTGCAATATGCAGATGTGGGCCACACAAGAGATGCAAGTCCAATAAAAAGATGGCATCCCTCTCTTTGAATGCGTCTGGATGAATTTCCTAACAAAAATGCCAGGACCGTCATGGTCTGTTCTGAAACAGCAGCTGTATCTCTTGCAATATTTACAACAAGGGGTGGTGAGGGACAGAGTCTCTGAATTAAACAGAATACTCTCACCCAGTCAAGAGATCAGGGCTAGATCCAACACCGTTTTTTAGCTCACTGCACCATCCCAGTTTCAGAACCTGACTGTATGCAAATTAGTCTGTTCCTGTCCCAGTGCATGATGGGAACAGGGCAAACCAAACTACAAAAGCCAATTCTTACACTGGGAAGGAAACAAGCTACCGGGGACCGGTTTCTGGCATTTCAGCCTCTTCGGCCCGGCTTGCTTGAATCCTGATGGTGCAATGAGCAAGGGACTCACATCTGAGTATACCCTTCCACGCTTAGGGTGGACAAAAATATTTACAACAAGGGGTGGTGAGGGACAGAGTCTCTGAATTAAACAGAATACTCTCACCCAGTCAAGAGATCAGGGCTAGATCCAACACCGTTTTTTAGCTCACTGCACCATCCCAGTTTCAGAACCTGACTGTATGCAAATTAGTCTGTTCCTGTCCCAGTGCATGATGGGAACAGGGCAAACCAAACTACAAAAGCCAATTCTTACACTGGGAAGGAAACAAGCTACCGGGGACCGGTTTCTGGCATTTCAGCCTCTTCGGCCCGGCTTGCTTGAATCCTGATGGTGCAATGAGCAAGGGACTCACATCTGAGTATACCCTTCCACGCTTAGGGTGGACAAAAATATTTACAACAAGGGGTGGTGAGGGACAGAGTCTCTGAATTAAACAGAATACTCTCACCCAGTCAAGAGATCAGGGCTAGATCCAACACCGTTTTTTAGCTCACTGCACCATCCCAGTTTCAGAACCTGACTGTATGCAAATTAGTCTGTTCCTGTCCCAGTGCATGATGGGAACAGGGCAAACCAAACTACAAAAGCCAATTCTTACACTGGGAAGGAAACAAGCTACCGGGGACCGGTTTCTGGCATTTCAGCCTCTTCGGCCCGGCTTGCTTGAATCCTGATGGTGCAATGAGCAAGGGACTCACATCTGAGTATACCCTTCCACGCTTAGGGTGGACAAAAATATTTACAACAAGGGGTGGTGAGGGACAGAGTCTCTGAATTAAACAGAATACTCTCACCCAGTCAAGAGATCAGGGCTAGATCCAACACCGTTTTTTAGCTCACTGCACCATCCCAGTTTCAGAACCTGACTGTATGCAAATTAGTCTGTTCCTGTCCCAGTGCATGATGGGAACAGGGCAAACCAAACTACAAAAGCCAATTCTTACACTGGGAAGGAAACAAGCTACCGGGGACCGGTTTCTGGCATTTCAGCCTCTTCGGCCCGGCTTGCTTGAATCCTGATGGTGCAATGAGCAAGGGACTCACATCTGAGTATACCCTTCCACGCTTAGGGTGGACAAAAATATTTACAACAAGGGGTGGTGAGGGACAGAGTCTCTGAATTAAACAGAATACTCTCACCCAGTCAAGAGATCAGGGCTAGATCCAACACCGTTTTTTAGCTCACTGCACCATCCCAGTTTCAGAACCTGACTGTATGCAAATTAGTCTGTTCCTGTCCCAGTGCATGATGGGAACAGGGCAAACCAAACTACAAAAGCCAATTCTTACACTGGGAAGGAAACAAGCTACCGGGGACCGGTTTCTGGCATTTCAGCCTCTTCGGCCCGGCTTGCTTGAATCCTGATGGTGCAATGAGCAAGGGACTCACATCTGAGTATACCCTTCCACGCTTAGGGTGGACAAAAATATTTACAACAAGGGGTGGTGAGGGACAGAGTCTCTGAATTAAACAGAATACTCTCACCCAGTCAAGAGATCAGGGCTAGATCCAACACCGTTTTTTAGCTCACTGCACCATCCCAGTTTCAGAACCTGACTGTATGCAAATTAGTCTGTTCCTGTCCCAGTGCATGATGGGAACAGGGCAAACCAAACTACAAAAGCCAATTCTTACACTGGGAAGGAAACAAGCTACCGGGGACCGGTTTCTGGCATTTCAGCCTCTTCGGCCCGGCTTGCTTGAATCCTGATGGTGCAATGAGCAAGGGACTCACATCTGAGTATACCCTTCCACGCTTAGGGTGGACAAAAATATTTACAACAAGGGGTGGTGAGGGACAGAGTCTCTGAATTAAACAGAATACTCTCACCCAGTCAAGAGATCAGGGCTAGATCCAACACCGTTTTTTAGCTCACTGCACCATCCCAGTTCAGAACCTGGCTATATGCAAATTAGTCTGTTCCTGTCCCAGTGCATGATGGGAACAGGGCAAACCAAACTTCCCATGATGCACTGGGCCAGGGACAGACTGATTTGCATATAGCCAGGTTCTGAGCTGGGATGGGGCAGTGAGATAAATAACGGTGATGGATCAAGCCCTGATCTTTGGACTGGGTAAGAGTGGTCTGCTCAATTCAGACACTCTGTTCATCACCACCCCCTTTTGTAAATCGTATCTCTTGCAATGGCCCTTCTGGGAATTACTCCATGTCCATCTTATGTGCACGAGTCCAGAGTACTAGCATCATGTGCAGAAACACAAATGGCATGGGCATTAGACAATACCTTAAAAAAACAGATCCATCACACAGTAATGTGTATACAGTTTAACAGATGAAGTTGCTCTAACACACACCTGTACTATGAAGTTACTTAACATTTTGCAGCCTTTGGTTCAGGACAAACAGTTTAGCAGTGGCAGAGCCAAGGCGGTGATGGTAATCAAAAAAAATAATGGCTTGGCCAATCTCAAGTCACTTTACTGCTGAAGATCCTTCGGAACAGTAGGAAAAGTGACCCAGGACAAAAAGTTAACACTATTCAAAATGAAAAAGGTGAAAGTCATCATGTGCACAAACACCTCCAGCCTCTGCCAGCCGATGACGCCAGATTGTTCGGGATCACTGAGCCGAACCATGGCTTCAGAAGGAAATGTCAGATCAGCCTCTCCCGGAATGTGCTCATTGCAGAGTGGGTGGACAGGCTGGAACTGGAAGGGTCAGTGAGTAGAGGGCTGTAGGGCGAGGGAGGAGCTACCGAGATCAGGCTTTAACCACAAGCCCAAAAATTATTACCACAACGTGCTGTAGGGTATTCCCTTCCAATACTGCAATCTCAGTAAATGAGACAGCATGGACGGGGTGAACATACCGGCATTAGCAAAGGTCCCCCCCTGTGGCAGGAGCCAACAATCTGCCCTTTTGAGTGTGCTGGAGACGGCTTCTGGATCAGGACAGGGCTGCGTGAAGTGGACATGCCAGCGCACCTGTCCTCGTGTGGCATCTGGCCCACTGCAGATCAGGTTTTGGGACAGGACATAAGTAGGTGCTGGAGGAAAAGGCTAATTACTCGCCTGTCCAAATCACAGGATGTTTTTTTTTAATGTTATGTTATGTTATGTTATGTAACATGGGAATTTATAAAGCGCAACGTACACTAACAGGTACCTTGGCGCTGTGAAAGTGAGTAAATGAATGCAGCGTTATGCCAGGGACAGCTAGTTGTAGGCCGTAGTGAAGAGCCAAGTCATTAACAGTTTTCTGAACCATAGATAATCTCCTTCAAGCCTGAAGGAAGCAGGGAAAGCATTCCAGATCATGGGACAGATGTTTATTGATCAAAGATACAATAAATCTTGGGCCAGTATCTTGAATGGCTTTAAAGAGTGTGAAACCGGCTTTGAACAAGGCTCGTTGCTCCACTGGGAGTCAGTGGAGGTCTCAAAGCTGAGGGGTGATTTGGCATTGCATGTCCTTAAGAAAGATGATTCTAGCCACTTGATTCTGAATCATCTGCAAGCGATGTCTCTGGAATTGTGGGAGTCCAATGTAGAGGACATTCCCATAATCAATTTTAGAAAGGATTAGGGCTATGGCGATTTGGCCTACTTTCTGAAAAAACGTGTGATTTTGCGCAATTTGAGCAGTTGGACAAAACATGTCGATGTCACTGAGCCAATCTGGGTGCCCTAAGAGAGGTCAGCATCAATATGAAGACCAAGGCTTTTTGTAACGGATTTAGGGGTGGGTGCCTCACCTAAATCAGGGGGCCAGTAAGAGGGAGTCCAACAGGAGTCCAACAGTCAGGTTTACTGGAGTCCAACAGTCAGGTTTACTGTGGGGGACAATGATCTCGTTTTTTTCTGAGTTCAGCTTTAGTTGATTTTCATTCATCCAAGTTTTGACATACAGCATGGACCTCTTGACGAAATCCTTGGATTCTACAGAGTTGTCAATTGTGAAAATAAGCTGCATGTCATCTGGATAGTTGAAGATTTTTACACCCATCTGACGTAGACCTGAGATCAAGGGGCGGATATAGATATTGAACAGAATTTTTACCTTCATTACCGAGACTAGAACCAAGTTCCCCAGGTCTGAGGTCGAGTACCCTACCCGTTGGGCCAACTCCTCTCCCCAATAAAAAAAAATGTATGAATGAGGTCGGTCTCTCTCCGTAGTCTGTCCTGTGAGGCCACTGACTGCACAGACAGCCCAGAGTATCATCTTGCGGAGAAGCTCGAGCAGCTGCAGATATGGACGCGAGGAGTACAAGCCAATGTTTCAGGTGATTGTGTTTTATTGTAAATGGCTACTCAGTGCAACAAAATTGAACTGACCTCAATGTATGAACCTAGATGCATCACTTGAATATCCAAATTAAGGAGTTGCATCTTAACTTTTTCACTGACCAAAAATAGAAATGAGTTCCGAAAACCTATATTTATGCATACTTATAAATGTTAAAAATGAAATTCCTTCAACCAGGAGCACTAATTACAATGTACTTGGAAAGAGATAGGGCTCCACAAAGTAGAAAAGGGAACATACATTATTGAACAAGCATTGGCCGCGCCGAAAAGAAATAATAATTTTAAAAAACCTCGAGTTGTGCGCATGCACGCGCGATGAAAAAGGTGCTGTGCATGTCTCGCGTGTGCTTGTGCGCGTGATGGTAAGCTGGTCGCTGGGGAAGTAGCACTTTCCCAAGCAGCCTACTTAATGTCTCAGCCAGACCAGCGTATGCGCTGGATCAGGCCGAGACCTAAAAATGAAATCCATTGTGCCAGTGCCAGCAAGTTGTTCCGGGTTTCACGGATTCCGTGGGTGCCCCTTATAACAAAATTACATAAAATATGCCAGTGCCTGAATTTTGATATTTATGCCGTCCATATACCATGGGTAACACGTATGACAGAAATTACCTCTGTATGTCAGGGTATGAATTCAGTCATTGTTGCCATCCTCCCATTCCAGTTTGTACCTCTTTATTGCTAATAATTACCTCCATTGCGCAAGTACCAGCATTTTGCCACTGGTGTCCACATACCAAGAATTTCCTCAAGTATGCCAGCATTTTTCCGCCGGTGACCTTAATTACCGCTGGCAATTTTACCATTGGTGCCCGTTATGCCAATAATTAACCCCAGTGTGCCAAAGCCAGTATTTTGTCACATATGACTGTCATGCTAAGAAGTGCTGCAAGTATGCCAGCATCAGTATTTTGCCTTAGTAATCTCTATAAGACACTAAATTCCTTCAGTACGAGCCAACAAACTTGTAAGCATGACAGCACGTTTTTGCTCACTCACATTCACTCACTCACACACACTTTCTCTTACACCATTCTCATTCATCCTCACTCACTTGTGTTTACTCTTATTGTCACTTATTCTCACTCATACTTACTGACACTCAGGTTAAGGTTTACTAACTCATTTCACAAGGAAGTTTGCTGGAGTAAGCAGCAGGAGAATCTGCTCTGATATGCACTAACAAATTTGAATTTATCCACCCCCCACCGAGTGTTGCCTGACTAAATAATACAGAAAACCTGTACTGGGTCCTACAAGCAAAATCATCTAAAGCCATTGTTGAGATCCCCTTTTGGATGAGGGGGACCAAATGACCCTGGTTGTCGGAAGAACTTGTCTGAAAGGTATTGCTCATGACCCATTCCTCAGACGGGCACTTAGAGTAGAAGCAGTTGGCCTAGAGTATGTGTATCCACTTCTTTGTGTTATGTCCTGAGGACACCCTAAAGGAGGGGGCCGAAACGTGTCAACCATTATATTATAAGAAGTTCCTCAACCGTCAAAGAAGACAGATCCACTGATTAAATCAACTTGGAAACCTTGGGACTGAGCTTCTGTGAACCGTATCTCAAAGTGACGTAAAGTTACGCTATGTTTTGCATTACTTTGCGTCAAAGGGGCGTTTCAGAGGTGGTGCATAGGTGTTCCTATGCAACCTCCCAAAAGATTTGTAAACATTGGTGGACAGGAATTTGCACCAAACCGTTATGAGTCCTCAAGCCAGGCATAACAAGTACAAATATATTAATTTCTCCTTGTTTTTCCAACTTGGCATATGTGCTCCATTGTACAACGCACATACAAAGTGGGAAAAATCTTAGTCCATAGTTTTTGTACTGGAAGGGGCCCCTTCCATTACAAATCCTATGCTTCAGAATACGCATACACCCTTGCACTATGGCGCAAGGGTGTGGCATTGGCGTATGGCTGCCTCTAATGTGTCAGAAACAGGAGGAGAAAAAAAGCACCATATTTTAGTAGATTTTGGCGTAGCACTGCCTTGTATCAGAATAGTAAATCTGGGCCAGATTCTCACACAATATCACTCACTACCTGTCACTGACTCTCACTTACTTGCACTCACACTCATGCTTACACAAACAGACAAACCTGCTCACACATACACATGCTCTCTCTCACATGTTCACACTCTCACCGGCAAGTATGCACACAAAATGCATTTAAAAACATTTTGACTTACCACAGCTGCCACCAAAGGTCCCGTTCAAGCTAAGGGGGTCATTAGGATAGCGGGTGGATGGCCACTGCCCCTTTGGCAATTACCCCCGCCACATTACCATGGCAGGGGGGACCCCGGCGGACGGACAGACCGTCCGCCGGTTTTCCGCCCGGTCAAAGAGTCGACCGGGCGGAAAAGCTGTTAACTTGTTGGCGGTGTCCGGGAGACACCACCTTCCATATTAGCGGGGAAATGCCTTTCCGTGGCAGCGTTGAGGCAGGCGGTTTTTGCTATTGGGGGTCCGTAGCGAGCCGAAGAGATTCTACGGGGTGAGGGGTGCACATGGGGGGTACCTGTGGTACCCCCCTGCAGATCCATGCACAACATGGCAGGCACTGCGCGGTGCCTGCCACGTTGTGTATGGAACTGCACGACATGCCTTCTTGGCATTGCAGAGGGCGGTGCTGAGAGCACCGCCCGCTGCAATGTCAAGAATGCAGGATGTGCCCGCCAGTGTGGTGGGCGCATCCGAATGTGAGCAACGGGACCCCACACCAATGGCAAGCGGTCCCATTATATGAAAGGATGGAGGACGGACAAAGTCCACTCGCCATCCTAATGATGCCCTAAGTGTGCTCTATTTCTATCACACGAATAGTGAATAATAAAACATTATGCTCTATTAGTAGAATGAAAAACGAGCAGAAAACAAGAAATGAGGTCCCGCCCCTGGGTTTTTGACACTGATTTTGCCTCCTCTGAGGCTAGGGGTCACAAAGGCAGTGCCAGGGGTCGCTAGGGGCGAGCCAGATGTCGCAGCTGCGACCCTTGTGACTGTTAAATGATGTCCATGGTGTCCACCTATTTTGTTATTGACACACTTAGCCTGTGTGAAATAAGCAATAGATGTGCAGAATATATAAGATTGAACTTTAAGCACAGTCCTTTAAGCACAGTCCAGTACAGGGAAGCCTGCAGTCCCAAGATACAGTAAAGAGACGTGGCTATCAATATAAGACCTAACACCCGTACCCTGAGGTGTGCGATCAATAATAGCTAGCAATCACAATAGCACAACCTGGCACTCCTGCAGAGCCTGCGCTGCCGAACATGCGGCCTTGACACTGGCAGACAGATATATTATTACTCAAGTGAAAGTGAAAGATTATTAGGTGGCGAGCTTGTGATGTTGTTAATACTTACAGCTACCGCCTCCAGGATCTGTTTAACAGCGTCAGCAGCGTCGCGCTCACTGTAATATCCTTTCTCCACGATCCTGCAAAGAGACCCAAGGATGTTACTCACACTGAGTTATGAGGCGCGGTTCTGGGCAGTCTGGGGTCTGTAAGGAAGGGGCAGGAGTCAAAGGACATGCAGACACTGCTGGTAGTGTGTCGACAAGCAGCGGAGGCGGAATGGAACGTTCCAGCCCTTGAGTGACGCAGTCAACACACGACGTCACAACGCGCTACTTTCATGAGCTGTGGTAATGAGGGGACTTTGGGTACCCACACTGGAGATAGAGTAAACACATTTGTGAGAGTATAGGTGAAACATATATGTCAACATTTTAGAACAGGAAAGGGGGGAGTTTGAAAAAAAATCAGGGGAATGAAATTTCCCCTTTGTCTTCCATTGAAGCAGAGACAATTTCAGTCGGGAGACAGACAAAAAAAGCTATCCTCTGCTCCAAAAATAGGGCTCTCGGTCTGAATCGTCTATTGGCATCTATGGTGAAATCAAAGGAACACAATGACAGCAGTGGCTGTGCCCTGTCTCCTTGAAGCTCATTGAGCGAGTCTGTCTGTGGGCTATCGCCAGTAATGCTGAATCTTGAGGCTACTGTTCAGTTAGGGATTATGCAAAAGTATGTTTACCAATAAAATTTAAATAAAAACGGAATTTACTAAAGCAATCAATCTTCAAAATTTTATCATCCTTTGAGCTACTTCAACTATCTGATTTTGCAGCTTTCTGCATAAAAGATCTGCTGCATTTGCCACATAATCCAACATCTGATGCATCATTTTCACATGTACCAAAACTTGGTTTTGGCTTAAAATTTACTAAACAAAAAATGCCAAATGTAATTCTGGGCTGTGGCTGCGCCATCGCACAGATTAACAGGCCACCTTTCAGTTGCTGTATTCAGGTGTTACAATGGTACAAATGAGGTGCAACTTTGCAGAGATGTTAGTAATGGTTGTTAAAATGTCAAAATAATGAAATAATACAGCTACAGATTGCGCTGCATAATTCCACATATTCCACAATTTTGGCTTTTCCTCACAAATAATGTTATCAATACTTCCACATCATTCCAGTGCCCAGATTACCGTGCATTCATTTCTTCACTTAAGAACAATATCTTGAATATTTCTACTTCTAACGAAAATAAATGTCAATGATGTCAAAACTGCTGATTACAATACAATAATATTAATAACAATTTTTTATTTTATTTATTTTTAATTTCTTCTATAGCGCAGGAATCAATCCCGTAAGGGTATCTCCGCGCTTTGCCAGCTATAGAGTTATACAATAATATTAATCATCGTCATAATAACAATAATAATACAAATAGTAGATGGTAATACTTTGGAAGCATGCTGTGTTTTACACCAAGCGAAGTCATAAAGTTAGGGACGTGTTGCAATTTTCAAATGCAGCTGTTTGTCTAAAGGCTGAGCCTGAGGGGACTGCACAATGTGCCAGTCCAGTTGTACATGGACAGTTGCACAAGCGAGAATGGCCGCCACTCCCTGGGTGGTTTGATTTTTGAACTCTAAGACCACACATATTCTATTTTCATATTCTAGACCTTTGCTGGGGCATCTGTGCGCTCAATAAATCCGGATAACATAACATAACATTTGACAGTTGGCTGCTTCACTACTTCAAAATGTGAACATATAATTAGGCCTGAGCATAATTGAAACAACAGTCAAGTAATCAAACTAACTTAGTTTGATAATTCTGTGTCACTCTTCAATGTGGAATAACTGATAATTACACAATAACTCCTGCAATTATGAGTAATTTCGGGGAAAATAAATCCTACAGTGAGAGCACATTTAGTGAGTTTGAGCGGCTGCTCACACTTTCAATTCATGTTTTATTTCATTTAGCACTATTTCTTGTTGCAAAATGCATTCTCACGCCCATTGCACTGTTCATCTATTTTTTCATTTTGTTTTTGTGGAAATACATCTGTAAAGCACTGCAGATGTTCAGGCACACTTATTAAACCATGATAGCTGCCAGTATACCACTGGTAATTTATCTGCTGATGTCTTTCAGTGACTGGCACTGCCATGGAGGTGACATGAATAGCCACTACTAGCACACCACAGAAGGAGAATAGATATGGCTGCTGAACTCAGGGGAGAGATGGAACAGATATACAGGAGTAGCAACAACCTGCACTGAAATGTACTGTGTGAAACCTGACATAGCACTGATACATTCTAAATTCAACACAGAACCACCATGGACTATTGGAATACTTCCTAGGTACCATTTAGTAACTTACTTTAGTATTGCAGGTAATTTCCTCAAGTAATTGAGTACCTCTCCCTATCTGCCTCATGATGTTGAAATGACAAAATGCGTTCACTTGTTCAGTGCAATTCCATCAGCTTGTTGTTCACAAGTCATCTTGCCAATCATATGTTGAATCCTCTCAGGCAACCCCATTCTTTAAGAATTCAATAGATTTGGCAAAGAGAAAAATAATATCAATACACAAGGTCACATGATATTAATGAAGAACAAAGGAAGTGGTCCAGTTTGTACTATCAGATGAAGGGAGGAACCAAAGATGCTTTGGAAGCTGAGACAGGAATATGGGAGTAGTGTTCAAGGTGCCAAGTTCTTTTCTGGGAACTGGAAAACATAATATGATATTATGATGTGTATGACATCATGTTTTTGAAATGTTCTTTGTGCATTTTAATTAGTGATCCCACCGTGGGTTTATTCAGAT
Source organism: Lissotriton vulgaris (assembly GCF_964263255.1). Classification (NCBI taxonomy): domain Eukaryota; kingdom Metazoa; phylum Chordata; class Amphibia; order Caudata; family Salamandridae; genus Lissotriton; species Lissotriton vulgaris. Next base: position 711,487,756 of record NC_141689.1, on the reverse strand, counting down.
TCTCTTTAGGCTTGGAGAAGCACAGACCTCTAATGACATCGGTAATTGTGTGGTTTCATGCTATACATGATTCTTTACTTCTAGAACTTCTACAGAGGTTCTGATGCTGACACCTTTCTTGCTACCTTGATTCAATAGGGTTTTCCCTTCTTTTAGTTTAGTGCAGGGTTTAGTAAATGTTGAAAATCTTTTCCATCTTTGAGGAGAAGGATCAAAGCCAACCATCTAGTTATCAAATCCTTTTCTGTATTTTCTGTAATGTGGTTATTGAGATCCTTTTATGCCCTCCACTTTTGAGGACCAATATTGTAAGATACTTTAGTCTTCTTTTGATAATTGAACACTTTTACAGCAAGTTCTTGAGATATTAGTCAGGCTTTGACTTTTTTTGTTTTTGAATAATCTTTATTAATTGCAATCCATAAGGAACTCCACCTTTCACCAACCCCCCCCGTGCTGGTGACAAGTCAAACACAATAACAGAGTTTCTTGATGATATAAACACAGATCTCAGGTGGTTGATCTGCTTTTTTTTATAACAAACATTAGTTAAATATATCTATATCCTAAACTGACCAGTGCATTCTACGTCAATAAAACCTAACAGCCAGCATGACCAGCAAGATAATAAACCTTTAAATCTATCATGGTCTGCTTTGATCTTGTATCCACTCAGTTATGGGAGCCCAGATTCTCAAACCTTTTCGTCGTATGTGACTCCCTTTCCGCCTATATATGGCTTTTTCTAAGTTATAGATCGCTAAAAGCCTTGCCTGCCATTGTTGGAATGCAGGTGATCTGGGGTCCTGCCAGGCTGAAGCAATACAAAACTTTAAAATTGTCATTGCGATAAAATCCAATTCATGTCCATTTCCCATCGGATTTGTCTCGGATATTTCTAGGATTACACCTGTGGATAGAATTTCCTCGATTTTTAAAACCTCTGATAAAAATCTATATTTATATTTTTTTAAATATTTTAGCTCATCACAGGTCACAATGATATGGGCTATATCTGCATTATATAGGGTCAATTGTGGGCAGAATGTCCCCCTGCCGACCACACAGTCCTATAAAACTGTGCCTGTAGATGAGATGAAATAAAAATGGATTGTGCCAAGTCACACGCATAGATAAATGTGTTATCTGATATCCCCACCTTCATTTGCCATTTTGGGAGTATTTATCCATATCATCAGGCATGACAGAATTAAAGTAGCTATAAATTTCACCGATTGAGATTTCTCTTTCTTTTAAAATTCTTTCAATGCCTTCTATTCTCTTAAACCCGGCCCGTCCACCCCTTTTCCGTTCGGGAAAATCTCTCACTTGAAGGAATTAAAGAAAGTCCTTCCGATCAAGATGAAATTTATTTTTCATCTCATCAAAAGAACGAAACCCGGAGGAGGGAAAAAAAGCAACTCACCCGATCAATCTCATCACTAATCCATATGAGAATCTCTAAAAAAGATTAAAATTATTAGATAGGGGTGTATAAAAAGATAATCTGCCAATTCCTAAAACTCTGCATGTTTTATCCATACCTTAAATACACTATATAGAGTCTTAATACGTACTTTTTAAAATAATATATGTCATTCAATTTTCACCAAAAACATCCCAAGCCTCTTTTCCCATCACAAGCTCAAATGGCGAAGGCACCACTACCATTCCTGTACTTTTCATGTAGCAGCTCTCGACTATAAATCAGAGTAGTAGCCCAGTCATATAGTTTCAAATTTGGTAAAGCCCATCCCCCTTGCTCCCTAGGTAAGGAGAGAAACTTAGAAGGCTTGTCTAGGTGTAGAGTACGAGAAAATAAGTTTTCCATTATTTTAAACCCTTGTGTAGAAAACTCTAGAGAAATTGCCCTATAGAAATATAACATTTTAGGGAAAAAAGCATCTTAATTACATCACATCTACCGCCTATGGATAGATGTAAATAGTTTAACTTCTTTGGTTTTACCCAACAAGGGTTCCAAACGATCGCTAACCACATTGTCTAAATGAGCGGATAGGCTCACACCCAGGAATATTGCCTTCTCCACAACCTGGCTATCTGACATCTTGATTTTTTAATTAATAATGATCTGGGTCTTATCTTTATTCAGGGCATAGCCGGGGATGTACCCGAAGCATCTAGCTTCTTCTTCAATTACCATAATGTCAGAGATTGGATCCAGTGTAACAAGGGCAATGGTGCACAGACATAATATCGAGTCCAAAATATCGTTTGGACATAATATCGAGTATTTAATATAGACTGGACAAAATATCGACAGGACAGAATATAGACAACAAAAATATAGTTTTTAAGGTAAGTGAAGTAATATCGACTGTAAAAAATATAGATAGTTAAAATATCGAAGTATATAATATAGATAGTAAAAAATATCGATTTTTTAATAATATATAACATATTATAGTGTATTTTTATGTTATAATATGTGTGAAAAGTGTGTATTAATGTAAAAAATAATTTTATTAAATGATTTTTATTTTTATAATTATTGCGTAATGTAATTCTGTAGCGGGTTGTGGGATAATAGGGAAATAGGGTGGGAAGTAATTTAATTATAATTAATTAAATATGTAAATTTATTTATTGATAGTAATTTGTTATTAATTGTTAATTATTTTTTTGTGTTAATTAATTTAATAGTAATTGGAAAATAACTATTATTAATTGATTAATTGGTAATTATGTAAATTGTATTAATTTAATTCTGTAGCGGGTTGTGGGATTATAGGGGAATAGGGTGGGAAGTAATTTAATAAAAAATAATTAAATATGTAATTGATAGTAATTAGTAATTGTTAATTAATGTATATTTGTTAATTAATTTAATTATAATTGTTAAATCATTTATAATAATTGATTCATTGGTAATTATGTAAATTTTACTAATTTAATTTCTGTAGCGGGTTGTGGGTTTATAGGGGCATAGGGTGGAAAGTAATATATTAATAATTAATTAAATAGTAAAATTAATTACACGTTATTTATTTGGAAATAATTGTGAAATAATTTTTAATTATTAAATAATTAATTGTTAATGTTAAATTATTTTGTAATAATAGGTGATTAATTAAAATAATTATTGTTAATTAGTAATTTTAAAATATTATTTATTCTATTAGATAACATTTTTATTTACTTTTTATTAATTATTAATAGATATTCATTGTTAGATTTTTAATAATATATAAAAGATTTACTTTCCCTAATGTTGTATTCTCTGGAGTGGGAATAGTAATTTTTACCCCTACGCTATCCAACGCTTTCCCTACTGTTGCACCCACTGGAGTGGGAATAGTAATTTTAACCCCTACGCTATCCAACGCTTTCCCTACTGTTGCACTCTTTGGAGTGGGAATAGTAATTTTTACCCCTACGCTGTCCAACGCTTTCCCTACTGTTGCACCCACTGGAGTGGGAATAGTAATTTTAACCCCTACGCTATCCAACGCTTTCCCTACTGTTGCACTCTTTGGAGTGGAAATAGTATTTTTTACCCCTACGCTATCCAACGCTTTCCCTACTGTTGCACCCACTGGAGTGGGAATAGTAATTTTAACCCCTACGCTATCCAACGCTTTCCCTACTGTTGCACCCACTGGAGTGGGAATAGTAATTTTAACCCCTACGCTATCCAACGCTTTCCCTACTGTTGCACTCTTTGGAGTGGGAATAGTAATTTTTACCCCTACGCTATCCAACGCTTTCCCTACTGTTGCACCTACTGGAGTGGGAATAGTAATTCTAACCAATACGCTATCCAACGCTTTCCCTAATGTTGCACCCACTGGAGTGGGAATAGTAATTTTAACCCCTACGCTATCCAACGCTTTCCCTACTGTTGCACTCTTTGGAGTGGGAATAGTAATTTTAACCCCTATGCTATCCAACGCTTTCCCTACTGTTGCACTCTTTGGAGTGGGAACAGTAATTTTAACCCCTACGCTATCCAACGCTTTCCCTACTGTGGCACCCACTGGAGTGGGATTAGTAATTTTAACCCCTACGCTATCCAACGCTTTCTCTACTGTTGCACTCTTTGGAGTGGGAATAGTAATTTTAACCCCTACGCTATCCAAAGCTTTCCTTACTGTTGCACCCACTGGACTGGGAATAGTAATTTTAACCCCTACGCTATCCAACACTTTCCCTACTGTTGCACTCTTTGGAGTGGGAACAGTAATTTTAACCCCTACGCTATCCAACGCTTTCCCTACTGTTGCACTCTTTGGAGTGGGAATAGTAATTTTAACCCTTACGCTATCCAACGCTTTCCCTACTGTTGCACCCACTGGAGTGGGATTAGTAATTTTAACCCCTACGCTATCCAACGCTTTCCCTACTGTTGCACTCTTTGGAGTGGGAATAGTAATTTTAACCACTACGCTATCCAACACTTTCCCTACTGTTGCACCCACTGGAGTGGGAATAGTCATTTTAACCCCTACGCTATCCAACGCTTACCCTATGCTTGCACTCTTTGGAGTGGGAATAGTAATTTTTACAATTTTGTTATAGTACGTTAATAATATTGTCTATTATTTAATTATATTTTGTTACTATATATATGTTTTAAGAAATATGATAAAACATTTTTTTTTTACTTTCATTAATTATTTAATTATTATAAGTTAATTTAAGCATTTTTAAGTATATTTTAGTAATTAATTTTTAATATTAATTTAATTTAACATTGTTTTTAGTAAAGTCGATATTTTTTACAACTATATTTTTGTAAACGATATTTTAAACTCAATATTTTTGTACTTACCTGTTTGTACATAGAAAGTCGATATTTTGACAGTCTATATTTTGTCAACGATATTCTTGAAGGTCGATATTTTGTCACTCGATATTATTTCAGTGATCCAAGGGCAATATCATCTGCATAAGCAAGAGTCTTAGTTGCCACATTTTGACACCATATTGCTGGAATTTGATCATTGCGCTCCAATCTACGTATAAAAGGATCAATAAAGATCGCAAATAGCAGAGGAGAGCAAGGGTATCCATGCCTAGCTCCTTGTGGGAATGAAAATCTTTTAGATAGCATATAATTCATCATAACCCTAGCTGTTGGTTCAACATATAGCATTTTGACTGCCTGAATAAAACCATCGCCAAGTCCAAATCTTTGACATTGCAATCCAGAAATACTACCAGGAGACCCTATCAAAGGCTTTCTCAGAATTAAATAGAGTCTCCTGTTAGTAATATCAAGCAATGATATAACTCTCCAGATATGAACAGTCGTAGATCTACCTGGGATAAACCCATGTTGCTGCAACAAAATGATCTTATGAATTATGGGTGCAAACCGCATGGCCAGGACTTTTGAATAAATCTGGAGTCACCATTTATCAAAGTTATCAAGTGATATGAGCCCAGATTGAGAGGGGATTAATTTTTTTTAAACCACTATTTTATTTTAAGACCATGAGCAGGGGGTCTCCCACCGTTAAAAATATGTTTAAAAAATTTGCTCTAATCTGCCTTTAATTGAAAGGAAAATACGTGGTTAAAATTCCGTTGGGATACAATCTGTTCCAGCGGCTTCCCCCCATTGCTAAATTATTTATGGACAATAAGATCTTAACCCATTGGGGCGATTATCGAATTTCTCCTGATTCTCAGAAGCAGACTTCAAATATGGGGCTGAATCAAGATAATCACTAATGTAGCTCTGTTCCAGCCCGCTATCTTCCGTATAAAGAATTTGATAGTACAGCTTAACCACTTCCCTAATCGACTCTGGGTGTGTAATTCGACCTTCCTAGAAAAGGATCTTTGATCTCCTTGTTTATGGTTGGACATTATTTGTTGCCTAGTCCAGATTGCTAGATGATGACCAATCTGCTCGTTAAATTCATAGGCGGCTTCCCTCTGGGTTGTTAGCTTATCCATAGCTTTATTCACCAGAACTTCGGCAATAGGGGACTTGGCAACTGCCACCCGCTGTTGCTCTACCTCCACATCCCCTCTCCCCTGAACATCTGGTACCAGACCCTCTTTGGCCACAACCAGATTATCCTGTAAATACTTAAATATTTGTCTGATACGTTTATTATAATTTTGTGAAAATCTCAGAGTTTTCCCCCTAATACCCACCTTCATAGCACCCCAGAACATCTCAATTGAAGTATTCCCTAAATTATCGCCCAAAAATAAGGTGATCCATTGCCTCATATGTGCGCAATATTCAATAATATTCTAGGACAAGTGGATTATGATCTGATAAAACCCCTGGTAGTTTCCCCATAAAACAACCAGGCATTAGTGCATTGGATACAAATATGTAATCTAGTCTAGTATGCAACATATGGGGATAGGAAAAGAAAGTAAACCCAGGGTCCAGAGGTTTCAGAGAATGCCAGCAGTCAACCAAACCATGAGCTTGATACAGACCCTTCAACGCCTGGAACACCTTTGGTCTCCTACCAGAATAACCCTACCCCTCCTCCAAGGACCAATCACTTGGCAGGTTAATATTACAATCTCCCTATAAAATGATAGGGAGAGGCCATAAAGCAATTTCCTTGGAGATTAGGTCAAACAAACAGGGGTCATCACAATTACTCCCATACAGTCTGCATAGTGTCAATTTCCCTCCTGAGCTCAGCTGGCACTCTATGATAACCCAATGACCAAACGTATTGGACCATGTCCTTATAAATTGAACCCTGCTTCCTCTGGTCAAAATATATACACCCTGTACTTTTGAACCTTGTATTGTTGCATTGATTAGCTTATACCCCAATGATTTCAATAAGTGCTGTTGTGTCCCATCAATGTGTTTTTCTTGCAGACGTATAATATTTGCTACAAGCATTTGTAACACAACAGAAACGTTCTGCCTTTTTTGGCATCGTTGATTCCAACAATATTAAAGGTAGCCACTTTGAGTTTGCCAAGAGGTGATTGTTATTTTATCCCACGTCAGAAAACACAGATATTCAACACTGCTCCGAATAGGAGTTCCCCAATTTATTACCAGATAGATAGTAAAAAGCAAACTTGGGCCATTTCTTCATATCACCAGCCTATAAACCCCCCTCCTGACCTCTTACCACCCCCCTTCCACCACCAAAACCTAGGCAATTAGACTCAGCCGTGAGCCTAATTGAGGACGTCTGTAGCCACTCCACCCTAACCCTCCACCTCCCTACCCTCTTCACCAACTACCCAATAAACTCAACCAATAAGTCCATCACAAACAACAAACTTCTAGTGTACAGTAATCCTCATTCGGTCTTATTTTTTACTGCTGGACCCCCTCCAGCTAAAATATAATCCAAAAAGTCTGAGCCTGAATTTCGGAAGTTAAACTATGAATCTGGTCCCTACTGGCTGCTACTTTCAGCCTGATTGGATTTTGTAGGAAGACCACCACTCCTGCTCCTTGAAAAGGGGCAATAAGTTGTCTGAGATGCCATCTCCCCTCTACAGTATCATGAACAAAGTCAGGTTTGGAGAAAAACGAAATACCCTCAAAACTTCTTTTGGTGTTAGGTCATGCTAAATCATAAACTGCTTGGTGTAAAAGAAAGTTCCCAAAATAGACCTGTCTTGCACGGGATCAAGCCAGTTCACTGGATGTTTGTCTTGACAGTGTCAGGGAAACCAATGAATGTGTTGAACCTCCTTGTCCCAGTCCCAGGAGGATAGTTCAGGGAGGGAGCATTTCAGCAAGTTTATTACGTACTTCCTTATATCTCTCCCTTCGCAAGATGGCTTCTGAGTGAGGACATCGCTTACCTCTCTCCCCTCTTGATTTAACTCACCGCATTATGGAAGAGATTTACCTGTGATTATGAGGTGCCTGGATTACCCAGTGTAAGGACTAAAGAAGCAGAACGCCAAGGCTGCTTCCGTCACTGAAAGGCTGGAATCAGCTACAGCCCCTGGGAGGCTCTCAGTCAGCTTGTAATGTCTGCGGTGGTGGTGGCCCCAACTGTACAGAACCTGTACAGTCTGACTGCTGGATTGGAAATCAGACAGAAGACCGCAGGAGTGATGACTATGGCCACCCGCAGCAATGGTGGGAAACAACAAGCGACTCTCCCTGCTGCTGCTGCGATTCTCCAACCATGAAGAGAGGCTACTGACAGCAAATCCGGTGGCAAGAAGGGAGAGCTGTCCGGTAAGCGTGAAAAAAGCAGAAAAAGGGAGCAGGGAAAGAAAACTTCAGTATGGGCTACACTGGAGCCTGGGGGGGTCGCAACAATCAGTCAAGCCGGCAAGGAGGCTGCAGGAGGTAATCTAATACCAATAGATCAAGGGGAAGAGCCAGAGAGCCAGGCAGCAAGGATCGATAACCCCTGGTCACTACACAATGCGGTTACCATTTTAGAGGCACCCCTTGCTACAGCGAGCACTAGCTTGTTAGTGGAAGCAGCAAGTAGTGAAAACACTGTAGTAATGGCTATGAAAGGAAGAGATGGTTGTGAGGAAGAGGATGCGACAATCAAGAAGAAATCCTGTATGGCTAAGAAACAGGAACATAAAAGGAAACCCATTGAGGGGGCGTGCCAGTCCCCAGATTCAATGGAAAAATGGTCCTCCCTAACAGAGGAATCAGATATAGCTGATGTAAATATGTCAGAAACAAGTGAAGGAGGGGTCTCTCAATCAAGCACTAGCAGTCTGCCAAGAAACAAACGATTGTAAGGGAAAAGGGGTAGAAAGAAGAATATGGGGGATTTTGAAGTATACGAGAAAGAGACTTCAGAGGAACTTGGTTGGGAATATTCTGCTACCCCATTGTTACCCCCAGGATTTTGAAGTAAAAGATCATGAACTATCTAAGGCAGATGTTAGGCACGGTGGCTGAATCTGAGCTGTTAAGTAATGGGAAACCAGTTGAACCCTCGGTCACTAATTCTGCACTCATTGAAACTGTTCCAAGAAGACGTAAAGAATTATACCTGACAGGCATGATATGCGCAGAAAAGCTTCAAGGATCCGTGCAAAGAATTGGTACATTTTGTTCCGACATTTCTGAGAGGCTATGTATGGTGGCTACCCGGACAGAACTCCTGGAAAATGATGTGGCAACACTGAAGACCCAGATAACATCACAGGAGGGGGTTTTGACAGATGTAATGTGGAAGCGCGAGGACTATGAAAATCGACAGCTCTGCAATAACTTAAGGCAATTAGGGGTTCCTGAAAACAACAAAGGTAGCGATAAATGGCTTTGAGTTTGTAATAAACATTTTAATGTCAAGTTACTGATTCAGACTTTTATTGTGCTGTCCTAATGATCACCTGAACCTGTGGAGGCTGCATGCCAGATGGCTTCTAAACCCATACCTCAGTAAACATTGAAAGTTAGGACCCAACAAGGAGAAATGTTTAATTTCTCCTCGTTTTTTGCTGTTTCTATGTGTGCTGCATTGTGCAGCACACATGGAAACAGCAAAAAGCCGTTGCAAGCTGGTGTCCCTTACTGTATATAAATAATCATTCAAAAATGACGTTTTGAAACTTAAGCAACACAGATAGAAGTTTCAAAATGCCATTTCAGAGTGTTTATGTACCAAAGGGGACAACGCAGGCACCCTTGCACTATGGTGCAAGGGTGCCTGTATGGGCACTAGACAGCTAAAGTAGCGTAAGCGCAGCGGGAAACCCAAGGCTGCATAGTATTCTTGTAAATGCTGTGCAGCCCTGCGTTTCAGAATTGGCGGAGTGCAGTGTTAAGCCAAGGAGGCTAACCACGAGCTCCACCAGTTCCTTGGAAATATGCCCCTTTGTTTCTTAGTACATCAATGACTTTGTACAACAAACTGAGTATACTGATTTTTCAGTTATCGCCACGTATGATGTAACTGTCTGCATAGATCTTTCTCCATCGTACATTTTTACCTGTGGATTCACTCCAAATTATTTTCCTTCTTGCATATAAATTGGTTTGTTTATTATATATTAACCCAGGCTGTATTAGAATTTGTAGATGAACGTCCTGAAGATACGTTACATTATCATCAAAATTACAAAACTGCTGGTTGCCGCAAATAGTACCAGAGTTCACGCAAAGTGGCATAATAAACAGTGATAGACAACAAAAGTGTTCTTTCATCACTCTATCAGTATCTCATCAGTGCAAATTTCAGGCAATGCATATTACATCAGGCTCAACCCAACAGATATAAACTGCCATATTACAACCACTGAGTGGGCATCGCTACTGTTTAGTAGCGCTGCTGCCTTTAGGCTAGGTTTGCGCTACAAAAATACCATATACAAACAGTACACTTTCCCCACAGTTTCAATATTATCAAGAACATTTAAAAAAACTTTTAGATTCTTGTCCCCTACAACCCAGGCCAAATTGCCTGTTCTTTTCGTTATTATTTTTCATTATTTCTAAACAACAAATTACAACAATTCCTCCCTCTTGGGTTGAAAAACCTAGCTTCCTCTACTGTACATATATTAGGTCACGCAGAGTAGTTTGGACAGCATGTTAGTCATGCTATGCATTTTGTAGTGGTTTGCATATATTTTTGTATCTTTTCTGCTTAGTCTATAAGCGTCTCACACAGTTATCAGTTCTTGAGTTGAGCTATTCCGGGTTCAGTGTTAATGTTTAGGAGTTACAAGTTTGTTCATATTAAGTTTGTAGGAGATAATGGCAGATCGGTGCTCATATATCTTTGGGTCTGTTCTTGAGCGCCATCAATTCTTAGTAGGGAATCAGAGCCGGTTTGTGGCATGGGCGAGCTGGGCTAACAACACTGCACAAGCTGTTGGAGCTGGGACACCAACACTCCCCAAGTTCTTGAAGGACCTTAAGAACTGGCTCTTTGACGGAACACCTTGAACTTCCAGGAGCAGTGCACCCCCTTCCCCGCCTCAGCGCCTTGAGACCCTTCCGGGTGAGTAGCTGTGCTTCACCAACCCTTGATTGATTGATTTAAGGCTGAGGTGCCTATGGTTAAAGAAGCGCCTGAGGTGCCTTGAATGAAGAATTGCATTTCATTCCAGACTGTTCAGTTTGTTACCTTTAGGCTGTGTGTAAAATGTTTTTTTATTTACTTTCCTTAGCCTTACTCAGAGTAATCCTCTGCCACTGACCCTTCCTTCTCCATCACCCCCCTCCCGGGGACTTTCACCTCCAGTTTAGCAACTGAATGGGTGATTTAGGTGAGGGAACAAGGTGCAAATCTGTGTTCACTGGCTGGTCACTGACGTATTCATCCAGGATCTCACTTGTGAGCACAAAAGTGCCAGGGCTCATGTCCTAAAAAAAGAAGTGGGTGGACTTAAGTTAGGCAAATGGGTGTGACATCACTGCGTGGGATATTACAGGAAGTGACATCACTGCATGTGACATAACAGAAGAGACATCATGGCATGTGGCATCACAGGAAGTGGCATCACAAACCATTACCTCACAGGAAGTGCCATCAGATCTTAAGACCTCACATCTTTTTAGCAGGTGTATCATGAGTACATTTGAGGGCATTACAATATTTAAAAAATTCGATTTTGCATTGGGGTTGTGCCAAAATATTGACGCAACCCAGATGCAAAGTCTGGGCCTCAATTTATACATTTGTTTTTAACCCCACAAAGAAATTATCAACAAAGGGAAATGTGGAAGTAAATCTGTTCTGCATAATTGGTTGCAATGTCTGTATTTTAAAATATCTTATGGGTTTAATGCACCTGCTGCAGAGATCTTTGTTTGCCAGCTAAATCACAGGTAATAATAATAATGATAAGATAACTCTGGAGGATAATGTATTTGCTGGAGAGATCTGTGTTTTGCCTAGTCCTAGTTTTGAATTAAAGTAGCATAGAGGATTGATATGTATCCTACAAAGTACATCATGTAACACGCATATGACAGATGTTTATTTTATGTAAATGGGCAAGTGGATTACTGTTTTTGAGACAGAGATCCTTTTGTTACTTGCAGTTCATAAATTGTAATCCTTCTATCATACCACAGTGAGGTATGAAGGACATGTGTCTCCCACACCTTGTAACCCTCACTGTCTTATGTAACACATCCTTGTATTGATGTACACACATATGATTTATTGTCAATGTATAATCTCTATGTGTGATGTATAGAGCTCTGACACCCTGCATTGGGATGAGTAGTGGCACTACTCATCCCAATGCAGGGTGTCAGATCGCTTTACATCACACATATACAAATAACAATTTGAATACCACTCTTTTGTTTTATTTCTTTCATAGTGCTTTAGCACTTCTGTAGGGCTGAAGCGCTATAAAAGAAATAAAACAAAATATTGAGATTGGTCTCCCCAGTATTTACATAAATAACAATCTAAATTCCACTATTTTGTTTTATTTCTTTTATAGCGCTTTAGTGCTACTGTAGTGCTACAGCGCTATAAAATAAATAAAACAAAATAGCGGTATTTAAATTGTTATTTGTGTAAATACTGGGGCGACCAACACATCTGTCATTCTTATAGTGCATGAATATACATATATATCTCTTATATACAGGGACTGAACAACGTCAAAAGCATTTATCTCGTAAGTACCTGTGATACCTTTGCTACCCCATCATTGCATCTAGGTGTGAGGCTCCTGATAGCTCCCAGACAGGATACCCCAACAGAAAGAGGCCTAATGGCCCTTTAACTTCGGCCTTTATTATGGGCTCAGGTTGCATCTGATAAGCCCCTTCCCCACATGCACATTGCTGCACGGTACAAAAGCACAGAACATGAAGGCATTACTGAACATCTCCTGTTGTCTGAAAATTACACTGGGATGAGTTGAGAATATTTCTGTAAATCGGGAGAAGTAGGAAAGGAACGTGGCACTCTCCTGAAAGCAGCCAGCTTTGCAGCAGGGTAGACACAGTCTACCCTCCGAAAATAGTGGATAGAAAGCATCTACCCATGTCTACCCTCGACTCTGCCCTGAAAAAAAGGGCCCTCACTAGAATCACTAAAGGGATGGGGTGGATGGGGAAGGAGTGGCAGAGGAAGATCAGGTGGGTGTCAAATTTAAGGATAGACAAAATACATACCTTTGCCATTTGATCCAATCTGAATACAAATGATATATATCTCATACGATATGGTGAAATGAGTACATAAGCTGTAAGCTATGCCACAGGTCATGTAGTTTTGCACAACCCAATGCTACATTTGCGCCCCTTCCTAAAAAGCTGATTGCCCCTGCTTAGATTAACTACTTACACAGGGCCCAGAGGACCAATCGTGTTGCGCTCCATGTGAAACAAATAATAAATAGAGCAATAAAAAATATTGTTTGCAAAACTCTGGAAAGCAGATAGAACTATTAAACCCCAGCCGAAGACTATCAGGAAGTACGCTTGAAATATAGCCAGAAAGTCAGCTATAATTTCGTCTAAAATGTATCACCAGACCAGTCCACTCCACAAATAATAACATTTGGATTGTAATGGAGAATCTGCTTCGTTCATGGAGGGGTGTAGCTTCATAGTATGTGTATGACCTGACATCCTTGTCATGGTTTTTCCCAACTTCTTGCCTTCCAGCCTCCTGTTTTAGTTGTCTTTGTTTTTGCTGGCTTGGGACTCTGCACACTTTACCACTGCTAACCAGTGCTAAAGTGCTTGTGCTCTCTCCTTTACACATGGTAACATTGGCTTACACCCAATTGGCATATTTAATTTCCTAGTACCTATCTAGTAAAGTGATACTTTATGTACCCAGGGCCTGAAATTAAATGCTACTAGTGAACCTGCAGCACTCATTGTGCCACCCACTTAAGTAGCCCTTTAAATATGTCTTAGGCCTGCCATTGCATCTTATGTTTGCAGTTTTATACTGCCATTACGACCTGAACCTGGTTTTGCCAGGCCTAAACTTTCCTTTTAAATATATATGACACCCCTATGGTGGACCCTAAACAGCAATAGGGCTGTGTATTTTAAATGTTGGACATGTACTTTTAAGGTTTACATGTCCTGGTAGTGAAAAACCTTGAAATTACACTTAATAAGTGAATACTTTCAATTGGGAGCAGGTAGGAAGGTCGGGTTTGGGGTCTAAAGGATTGTAATTGAAAACCTTCTTTAATGGTAAAGTCGAATTTTCAATAAAAATTCTGAAAAGCCACTTTTGAAAAGTTGGTATTTTCTTGTAGTAATCATTTGGTGCCTACAGCCTGTTATCTGGGTCACAAGACTAGATATAGCTGGCAGTTGGTCTTTGTATATTGCTCCCAGACAGTAAGACAAAGGAGCATAGGTGTTGGCAGGATGGACCATCTCTGGCTTTATGAAGGGGAGGAGCTGTCACCTACCACTCTTGCACATCACAAAGGCTCTGTCTGAGCATACTCACAAAGGGTTTGACACTAGTCTTCTGCTGCCTGAGAGGAAGGACTGGAACTATATATTGAACCCAGGACCACCAGAGTGACTCCAAGAGCTAGTTGACTGGTCTCCTGATCAGAGCCTCAGGGACAGAAAAGGATCCAACCACCTTGAACCCAGTACTGTACTCTGTCTGCTGTGAGTCCTAAACCCCCAAATGGTGCCACCCCAGTCCTAGGCCCTTGGAAGTGGGCCTGAAACCGCTCAACCAGTCCAGCTATGGTCCTACAAAGCACAATTTACAAAGCATGACACATCTCCAAGCAGTCCCATCCAAACCGCAACAGTGCGATGCAATGCATCTCCAATACGGACCTCGCCTTTCAGCTTGCAAGCCACTTGTTGACAACATCCTTGACAGCGCATGATTCTACATCGCAGCTGGCACGACACAGAATCGCACAATGCTTCCAAAACCAGGATTTAAGGTACTTGTGTTCAGTGGGCCCAACTGAATCCATGTAGCCTGCCAGTGCTCCGTCACTGCAACCAGAACTTGTGACTTTTTCCCTGCCCGGCATGCCCAGATAACCACATTTGGTGCTTTGTGCTTTGAGGCACTATTTTTTTCAAGCTTACAGCAAGCACTAAAGAAACAAATACACCACAAGTAGTCATGCATGCAGATAAGTAGTAAACAAACTTAATTTCAACTGTTGGTGATGTCACTCCCCATCTCCAATCCCTACCCACACCCGCACTGTGCCACTGATGCAGCCTTGGGTAAGGATGGCTGCAGTAGCAACTGGAATGGGGGAAGCACAGGGGTTTCCACTGTAAATGTTCCACTTGCCCCAGAACCTCTTCTACTTTCTGGGGCAGCCCCCACTTTCAAAAAACAATTTCTGAGCTACCATGCACAAGTCCATTTCCTATTTCCAGTCCCACAGGAGTGGTGCAGACGTTGACTCCCATAGACGTGCTTCGCTACATTTGGCAATCGCCATGCCCAAGGTCATCCAAGTCTGTTCCATGTGAATTATGTCTGTTGCATCCCACACTTTGAGAAGACACCATTTGGCAAAGATCGGCATGTCACTTCTACATATGCCATTAACGCACGCCACCACTGATTCCCAGACGGGTTGTACCACTGGACAGCTTCAAATTAAATAAAAGAAGGTCCCTCCTGGTCACACTGCCTTCGACAGCTCGCATCTGACACTCTGCCCATTTTAACCATAGTGTTGCAGAAAAGGTAAGACCTTTGGAGTATTTTAACCGCATCGCTGCGGCGGTAATTTTTCCGCTGTGCGGCAAAATTTAAATGGCAATGTTACATGACGAGCTCAGCTCGTCATCCGCACACGACCACCGTGGCTGATGACGAGCTGAGCTCGTCATCAGCAGCGAAGGGGTTAAGCTGCATTATCCGAAACTCCGCCCTGATGCTGCCTTGGGGACACCAAAGCCTCTGGCCACTCATCATCCGTTGGACCTTCCAGATCCCCCATTGTTCCCACAGGTGAAGGAGTGTGTCTGTGAGTTGTTGATTAACTTCTGGTATGTAAGAGAGACTGCTTTGCGGGCCATGTGATCATCAAGTAATCTATCCTCAAGGGGCAATGACTGTGGGAGGTCAGCACTGTGAGCGTGGAAACCTCATAAAAATGTTATAAGTAGCTCCACTTTAAAATTACGAAGTGAACCTCTAATTTCCATGCCTCTTCATGTCGATGAATCTTTGCCACCATTTTTGAATGGTAGCACAACACAAACACCACTAAAATAAACATATTTTTACAGCATTTAATGTTCAGTCAATGATGAGAGGTTTGATGAAGTAATAAAAATGTATTTTCTCTTTAAGAGATTAGTCTGAATTGTGTCTTTTTATTCAGATTAGTCAAATAAATCCATTTACAGACCTATCGTGATAATTTGGTTAGCACAAGTATTCAAAATAACGGCATGTTCCCTAAAAGAATTAGCCCCTATCTTAATCTAAAGGATCTAACCAATCCTAACGAGAACCCATAAAGAGTTCTTTTTGGAAAAGAGCAAGCAAAATGTGGAGCCAAAAACTAATAACTGTGTAAAGGTCAATCTCCCCATAAAGAGTAGTTCTGGAAACTCAAGTTCCCTTACAGCTGCAGTGGCAACCATTAAAACGGTTAAAAAAATGCATCACAGCAGCAGCTATGATCAACATTAAGACAGAACGTCTCCTCACAAAGTGTAAGGGAAACAAATAAACCACCATTAGCAGTAGCTTATGGCAATTAGGGCAAGCACAACAAAGTACTAAGGGGCATGGCACGGTAAGGGTTTATAGAATGGCTTAACTCTCTAGCTAGGAACGTGTACCATATAGAAAAGCACAAAACAGGTTCTCATGAGAACATTTGCAAGCCTATTGGGTTAGTTGTTTAGTGTCCCACTGTGTACCAATGGTCTGCTCTATGAAATGGAACATTAATATCTAGCAAGTCCTGGTAAAATCATAGAATTTGAACCTACAGCAAGTATTTTCTTTCATTAATTCACTTGTTAATTATAAGCATGTGACAGAGGAAACGATCTAAAATACGATGAAGTCATATGGTGTGAGGAAGGAATGAAAGCCTTTTTGCAGCAAACAGCACCGTTCATGAATATGTCATGTTCTACAGTTCTGTTATAACTTTAAATCAGCATTTACAAAAAGGCCTTTATTTTATTAAAGGAAAAGGAAAGAATCGAGAAACTATTGGGGACTATGCAGTGAAAGAATGATGGAAAGGGGGGCTTTCTGCAAAAATAAGAAGCATTTTCACTTGTTTCACGTTTATAAAACTACATTTTCTCTAATAACTATTTTGACATACATTTCTACATTGTTACGAGGTAAATTTCCGAGAAAAAATCTAACTTCCACAGCACCCCAGGAAATAGCTGCTTGGAGAGCGTGGCATTCTGGAGGTATTGGAAGGTTTCAGAGGTCACCAGCTCGCAAGCCCTCTGCAGGTCAGAGAAAGGGACCCCTTTGCCCTGGGCCCAGAGGTCCCTAATTCTAGAGATGCATCTGAAATCCCATCTGTCAAATCCGGATCAAGTCCCAAGGGGGCCCAACTTCTCGGAGTCCCACAATGGAGTGGCATGTGTAATTCTGCCCCCCCCCAGTCCGGTGTTTTGAGTGTCATATGGCAGAAGCGGACTGTGAGTGCTGTGGGTCCCTTGAGTGGCATGTGTCTCTGGTTGGTGTAGAGGGCTCGCAGATATCCTATCCCTCTAGTGCAAAACATGAAGGTCCATGCGGTATGCTGGCACATCCTCAGGGTGGTGAACCCATTGGTTAATGACCGCCAGTTGTGCCGTCTAATAGTATTTTTGAATGTTGGGCAGGGATATCCCCCCCATTGTACCAACCCCTTGTTAATTTGGTAAAAGCTATTTCTGCCGGCCCCCCATCCCAGAGCAGTCTTCTGACTTCACCCTCTATGGCCTTAAAGTAGGCTGCAGGAACTGGGAACGGCGTGTTCTGTAGCACATAAAGGAAACATGGTAATGCCATCATTTTGAACAGCGTTGCTCTTCCGAGCAGTGATAGTGGTAATGATTTCCAGTGTTGGACATCACTCTTAGGGCATATCAGTGGGGTCTGTAGGTTTTTGGCATAGAATAGGTCAGGGTCTGTGATGACATATTCCAAGATAACGGAGCTTGCCTGTTGCTATTCGGGCATTACACTCCGTAGGAAGGTCAGGCGTCAGACTGTGCAAGACATATATGATGGGTCTGGACCACTTGATTGTGAACCCTGAATATCTGCAATAGGAAGTGAAATGTCTAGTATTCTGTGAAGGGAGAATTGTGTTCAGTAGGACATCATCGGCGTAGAGAGATATCCTGTCTTCCCATTGCTTTGTCTAGCGCTGGCCACAGATCAGTGGATCCGTTCGGACCCAGGCTGCCAAAGGTTCAATCAATCAGGGTACTTATACAGCGCGACTACTTACCCGTAAGAGTCTCAAGGCGCTGGTTCAAGTATACGGGTGAAGAGGAGTGGTGTGAGTGGGCAACCCTGCCTAGTTCCATGATGGAAGGGAAATACACAGGATGTCCTCTCACTAACAACGACTTGGGTTGGGGGCTAAGTGTAGAGAAGCTGCAGCCAGGACAAAAACGTTGGGCCAAAGCCCATGCGAGTCAGTATCTCAAAAAGATACAGCCATTCAACCATATTGAAGGCCATGCGGGCATCTAGGGAGAGGGCTAGAGCATCCTCCTGGACTCCACCAACCAGCACTCCATCAACCACCGTAGGTTAAGGGCCCTATTGGACCGAGTCATAAAGCCAGACTGCTTGGAGTGTACCAGTTTAGAGATAATTTGAATGAGCCAGAATGCCAGAAGCTTAGCAAGTATTTTTACGACTGCGTTTAGGAGTGAGATAGGTTGGTATGAGGCACAGCTCTCTGGTGGCTTACCCTCTTTGTGGAAGTCAGTCGCTGGTCTGTGAGGAATGTACTCCATTGCTGACTCTCCATGTACATCTGCAACAGATGTGGCATTATGGTGGTGGCTGGGAGCTTATAGAGCCCTATCTGTAGGCCAATGGTGCCCATTGCTTTGTCCGATCTTAAGTCCTGTATCGCTTGAGCAACCTCAACCTTGGTTGGATCGCTCTCCATGAAGGATGCGTCCTCCTTTGAGAGGGTTGGGAGCCGTATATCGGCTAAGAGTTCACAGGAGTCTTCCACGGTAGCGGTGCCTCTGAGGAAATAGGGACAGTTTAGGCAGTATTTTTACTTACAACTTTTAAATTGCATATCTCCGGCTCTACAAATAGGATTTTTTTTTATTTTGATCTCAAATAATTTATTAAATTTCACTCGATTTTTCTAAGTTGGTATGGGATTTTTCTTGTGTTGTGGTGTTATTACTGTTTGGAGTACTTTACACATTGTCTTTAAGTTAAGCCTGACTGCTTTGTACCAAGCACCAGAGGGTTAAGCACAGGTTAATTTGGGTTTTGCTTGTGACTTCACCCTGACAGAAATTATGGCTGCTACTTGAGCTAGGGTTTCACCCCCATCAACCAGTAACCCAATTACCAAAAGGAGGCTAGTGGGGATTTACCCCCCTCCTACCCCCAGTAAATGCAGAAAGTTAGGTCCTGGGAGGTCCTTTACTGTCTGACAGAGTTTGTCAGCTTTCACAGGCGTCATACCTCTCCTGTTGGTGGTGTATGCTCAGAATGTTGACCAAACCTCCTGTCGACACAAAAGAAATTACAAATAATACTTGCTTTGGGTTTGTAGTGCTGCTAAGTGCATTTAGTGTACGTCTCCTAACATCAACTGAGTAGCTCAGCAGCAGAGCTGCTGGAGTCCCAAGGACTGAAGTTGAAGAAGAAACAGGACATGTTGCACAGCCTCAAACGGCAATATGTACTAAAAACTGGTTGCAGAATACTGGTCGCAATTAGAAACCAGTATTTTTGTGACAAGTGTGAAAATTTACAAACCAACAAATAGATCAGTTTGCAAATTACTGACTCCTACTAGATCACAATTCGACCTACCACATGAATATTAATGAGGTATGTCCCAAATTGCGACCTTTAGGAATGGCATCCATCCACAGACCAACATTCAGTGATTGCTTTTGAATAAAGCTATTTTTTTTTTAATTCTAAGGAAAACGGGATGCGTTTTTAAAAAAATGATTATTTTACATCCATGGAAACACTGCCTACTCGTAAAAAATGTTTTATCAATATTCAGAAAGGGGTTCTACAGGGTCCTCTTCTCATTTATGAATGGCTTACCACTTACAACCTTCGAGGAGGTGGTTGAAGCATGGGCCCAGATTCATCCAACTAAAATCCCCTCGCAAAGGGACAGATTCTCAGAATCTGCCCCTTTGCGAGCGGTATTTTTGCATTTGGGATGCATCATCCCAAATGCAAAAAACGCAATTTTAGAAATGGCTAAATTGCGATTAATTGCATTTAAGGAATCTCAAATTGAGATTCCTTAAATGCAATGCATGAAAGTTTTTAAAATAGCGAAATCGCTAATAATGCACGCAAATTACCATGAAGTACAACTTCATGGTAATTTCCAAAAACTTTGAAAAATGCACTAAAGTGCATTTTTCAAAGTTTCATGTTGCGCAGACACATGCCCTAAGGGCATGTGTGTGCGCAACATATGTGCACATATCAATTGCAGGGGTGCAACAGAGTGTCCTTTGGACACCCCTGCACCCTTGAAATCGCAATCTCAATTTTCGAATCGCTAATTGCGATTCGCAAATTGAGATTGTCTTCGCATTCATTCCTATGGGCCTGTAGACCCATAGGAATGAATGGGGAGGTATTCCTTAATTGCGACTCGCAATTTGCGAGTTGCAATTAAGGAATTCTAAGAAATCGCTATTTTTTAAGTGATTTCTTGATGCATTCCATTTTGCAATTGCTTAATAGCAAATCAGTATTTTTTGCTATTAAGGAATCGCAAATTGGGTTGTTGATGCATCTGGGGGTCAATGTTTTGGACTAGAAGTTGGTCGCAAAACATTAATGCATACCAACCCGATTAGGTATTTGAAGGGTATGCCCTAAACATACCCCTTCCAAATACCGAATCGGTATTGGGTTGCAGTAACTTGTTACTGAACTGTAATTTAAGGTTTGCAGATAACAACATGTATTTTTGCTTTAGCAAACAGCCCAGTTCTGCAAATCGGGCCATTTGCGACTGCAAAAATGCTTTGTACATCTAGCACTAAATTCTGTCAGAGGAGAAAGTCAAGGAGTTCAGCTTTGTGGGCCAACAAGTACATAAGGTGACTACTTAAAAAAAAGAAAGAAACTTTCTGTGTACATACGAACTGTTATTAATTATAGTGAACTAATTTTGTCTGCAACATTAGGCCACAAAAATTGATTTAATAAATGATTGGAAAAAAAAACATGCACAAGTGTTCTGCAAAGAAAGCGTCAAATTAATGATTTGCTATTGAGAACACAAGAAGTTGCAGGGCCAGATGCAGCAACTGATCACTAATGAATATAAATGCTAGGAAGGAAAATTCTCATAAAGTGACCTTTGACCTTGTCAATATCAACGCAGTCTGAAATTCTGCAGAGTAGTTCCTAAAATTCTATTAAAATGTGGACATGTTGATCAAGACCACTGGCTCAAGGGACAAAACTAGACACTGAAGAGGGTGTGGGCACAATGTTGATGGAAAACAACTGTTTTGGCTTCAAAAATTCCTCAATATTCATTTTCCCTTTTATGATTTAGACTATTTAATGTCAATAGATTGTTAATAGGCTTTTCCAAGCCATGTTGAAGATGACATTGTTAACGTGCTGCATGTCTCTACTTCATATATGATAAAGAAACAGCTTCTTGGGCTCTGCTGTTTCCCTAATGCTTTTCAAGCAGTGAAAGTAGATGTAAAGATGACACAGGAGAGTGGATATAAGGTGGCAACATCCTCCTAGTGTAGCAAATGCGCTGTGCATAATTGTAGCTCTCTTCTGCCCTTCCTCACCGCGTCGGTCTGTGGTAGCTACAAGCCTTCTACCCTTTCCATTACGCTAAACCCTTTTTCATATATATATTTACAAAGGTCCATCTGCTTCCCTAAAATAAAGTTTCATAAAAACTAGCTACAAAACTAAACAAGCATTGGAAAAGTCAAAAAGCTGGCTGTGAAAGACAAGTGTATGGGCTTTGCGAATGCTTGTTTTTCTTTCGTACACGACAGTGCTTGTTGAGAAATCTGAGGCTCATTCCCCCTGAATCCTACTGACTAAGTGATGCCTCTACATTTATGCCAATCCATGGTGCAAATAACCAACACTGATACCACAGCACTCTAAGGACACTAATATATTCACCTGCACCTATGGCTACCTCCTGGTCGGTTTTATACCAGAATGACCGGTCCTTTTTTGTCCCTGTGGTACATCAATTAGAAAAATCACCTAACATTGGTTCTTTCTTGCATGTCAGTCCATACTTTAAACAGTAAGATGTTTTCTACCGTTGCCTTGATGACCACTGGCTGATAAACTACAGTAAACAAAGACCGAAAGGGCCTGTTAAAAACGAATGCCCCCTACGTCATATAAAGTTATAGTTCAGAAGTATGTCCAGGCCTTTGCAGTATCTTAAATCACTAACAGTTAGTCTGTATTTTTCACTGGGAAAGAGTCTGCAGCTCCTCCCGCTCTTGTGGGCGGCGCCGGCGGGCAGCGGCAAGATGAAGCCCGCTGCACGTGGAGGAGAGTAGCGGGGTGTGAAGAGCGAGGAGCAAGGCAAGGCATTGTTATCAGTGGCTCTAGCAGCTTTGTTGGTGCCTGACTGACGGCACAGTTTGGGGCAGGAGGATTGAGCAAGGTAGGGAAGGCTCTATAGATGGTCCTAGAGGGCAGTACTTAATCTCTAAACAAATAAGTGCTGAGGTCTTCGTCAGGAGTCTACTGCAGCTTCTTGCAGCACCCATTGCCCTTACCAGCATTGCCAATGACAAAACTAGCACAACTACTGCCATCACACACCTTACACGTGTGACAATGCTGGCACTCAAAGCTATAAGAATGGCTTGGGCGGCAGGAATCAGATATTTTTTATGCACAGTGAATTAATAAACTGTTGTTGGGCCAATCTCTAAATCAGACTAACAGAACCCACCACCATGTGGCTGACTATCGTAAGTGCCTGTGTTGACAATTAAGTACCAGTGCTGAGCAGCGGAAACCACTGGCTCAAATTAAGCACTGCTTGAGTGTGATTTCATAAGGCAGAGGGTGCATTAGGAGCATGCTAGCAGCAGGCAGAGAAGCTGGTCAAGGTACCAGTGCTGCTTGTGACTGGACCCTGCTGGTAAAGAGGATGTTGCTCTCTCCCTCTGTCTTCATTTCTTCCATCCCCTCCCTTCTCTCCTTGGACAGTTCTACCACATCCTCTATGTAGTGACAGCCTTTATCGCCTGCCATAGACTATTGTTTCTTTGGCTCAGCGCAGATTCCAGTACTGGAGCACCATGTAATTCACGTAATCCATTGGTAATCAAAAGAACAGCACTGGGAGTGTAAGGAGCCCACAATTTACAAATGTATTCCCTTCAGCCAGCAGTTCACAGTCTATTGCCTACAGTGTTTACGGGGGGACAGCGAAGAGATGCTGCCACAGCGTTCTAGAAAACCAGATGCACCTGGTGTGCTCGTGCCAGGTGACACTTCTACCAGTACTCCCATTGTGTGCCCAACATCCATCTCATTAGATTGTAGTTCGTCGCTTTCTTGCTGCTACATCTTATTCCTGAATGCCACTGTGTCATGCTTTGTCCACATTGGTTCATCAACCAGTTATGGGCAGGGACATCTTAAGGATTTTAGGTACCGCAGGCCAAATATAATTTGCGACCCCTGCTAGGAATAACTGAATGTGTTATACATTTTCAGCTCATTCACCACCTCTGCAACTATGGTGGGGTCATTGCCATCAGTGTTCCCTGGCCAGTCTACATCTGGGCACAACCCTGCAGTGAGCAGTTTCTCTCTGGATGGCCAGCACCAGAAAAGCTTAAAGACTGGTGGCGTGAACAAGCCTGCGGTATATGGTACAGTAGACTGGTATCTCATTTTTTGGGCATGTACATATGGAGGGTGCATTTCTGTTTAAATCACTTCAGTCTCTGCTGCTGTGCTAGGAACAGGGATTCTGAGTCAGTTTGCACTATGTTGTGATTGCACCGACCCAACTGCAGCTCCACATTGATGGTGTAATAAAAACGGGAGCACATAATGCTGCTATGCATTGCACATGGACATGTGGCCTACCTTTGTTCCCCCACCCAGGGGCCTACATTGGCACAAGCAATCTGTAGCTGGACTGCGCCAGAAAAGCAGATTATATGTGGTGTAGCTTGCATACCGTGTTGATGGGTGCTTTTGTTTACTGCGTCGTCTCTGTAGGGTGGGAAGAGTGTTCATAGTCCGGTAGCAATATGCTGCAATTGCGCTTGCCCCACAGTGGCACCAAAAGAACCAAACAGTTGCAATGGGAGCATACAAAGCCAATCTTTACTGCACAGTAAGTGGTAATTGCTGCAAAAAGGCAAAGGCTGGTGCAGTTGAGCTGGACCTATACAGTTTTAAAATGTTAAATGCTTGCTGAATCTAACCAGAGCCTAATCTGAATTTGTATTTAACCCTCATTATCTCTCAGGTAGAAACCGGAGTGACTGGGCAGCCTGGGAGGGCCTTTAGAAACAAAGTAGGTAGGTAAACACATTGTTTACTTAAAGACCCCACACAGTCTAGGACTGTCACACTAGGCTAACGAGTCATCCTTTCAAAGGTAGAGCCCTGGGCCAGAGCCCACTTTGCCATGCCTTACAAACTTGTCTGGGTATAGTAGTAGGAAATCTGCCTGCCTCCTGTGG
Source organism: Lissotriton vulgaris (assembly GCF_964263255.1). Classification (NCBI taxonomy): domain Eukaryota; kingdom Metazoa; phylum Chordata; class Amphibia; order Caudata; family Salamandridae; genus Lissotriton; species Lissotriton vulgaris. Next base: position 711,462,984 of record NC_141689.1, on the reverse strand, counting down.
TGTCTGTGGATGCTTAGATTATCGCCTTGCCTTGGTGGGACTGGACAGGATAGTGGAAGGAGTGATTAATTTGCAAAAAAAGATGTGTCAGGGCTCTCGTCAGGAGGCCACTGAAGCATGCATCACACATTGCCCCTGCCATGCTGCCAAAGATAGTAACAACACATTGCAGGCCCCCAAAGCAATAAGAATGGCTTAGGTGGCATGCAATTGTGAAAGAGGTGTGGCGCAGTGGCCAGGGCGACTCACGCCGGACGCTGGGGATCACGGTTCGATCCCCGGCAGCAGGGGTCTGCCCAGCACCATGTGACTCTGGGCAATAGCTTGCTTAATCTTCCCGACGGCCCCCAGCGCCGGGAAACCTACGGGTAGCTGGGCACTTTACAAATACAGGATTACATAGTCATTTCTAATGTAGATTGAATTATTAATTAACTGTTGCTATGGTCATCTTTAAATTACCTAGACAACACCAAGACCCCCAGAAGGGCCTCCATCTCAAGATCGCTCCGTGACCTTCACTGGCTTAGGGTAGAAAATCGCATCAAATTTTAAAGCCATGTGTTACATGCATAAAATCAAATCTGGAACAGTGCCACGGTATCTAAACACCGTAGTCCACCTCGCCTCCTTCGCTCCTCTTCCCAGGCCAAACTTTCAGTTCCTAGGACCAGACTGTCGCATATGGGTGGCCGATCCTTCTCTTGCTTAGGCCCCTCTCTGTGGAACTCACTCCCTAACTCTCTTCGGAATGAAACCATTTACATAAACTTCTGCAAAAGCCTAAAAACCTGGTTATTCAATCAATAGTTTTCCTTTAATCTGCCTGTGTCTGTTGGGGCCAGGAAACCTCCGGGTAGCTGTGCGCCTTATAAAATTAAAATAATAATAATAATAACACCACCTTGGGAGGGCGTGGCTTAGCCAGCCACTCTGAGTGGGCTCTGCCAGCCAAGCCTGTAAACCCGTCATAATCCTGCGGACATTGGTGGAGCCATTGTCTTTCTCTACGATTTCCCGCCTCTCCTTACCTGGGGGCACTGATTGATCCTCCTCCGGGGTCTCCCTGCCGCCGCCACACTGATATCCGCCACTGGGCCCTGATGCTGCTGCAAGGCCTTCCAGCATTTGCGCGGGCAGTTGGGTTCTTTGGAATTTTTGCCTCCTATAGAGGCTGTGTTGTTGGTTTTCTCCTTTGCCTTTTTTTGTTACGCAACATCCACCACATTGCGTTTTGTATTGCACTTCTCTTTCTACCTGCACATGGTCCCCATTGCACATTTGTCCCAGCTTGCTATTCACTCCCCTCGCATTGTGAAATGATGGACACCACGCTCTGGACCTGGAACATCTGCAGCCTTAATGACCACAGCAAAGCTCGCTTGGTTCATGCCCACCTTATCAGGCATAACGTCGACATCTGTTTCCTACAGGAGATCCATCTGTTGCCCGCTACCTCTTCTAGGCTCTGGGGCGAAATTCACTCCTCCTACTATGGGTACTCACATGGGGTATCCATCCTGCTACATGGAGGGCTTCCTTGACACACTTCTCAGGTGATCATTGACCCTGGGGGCGCTTTGTCATCATATGCGGCACTTTCCTGACCCAGACACAGATCCTTTTGGCGCTATACAGTCCCAATTCTGATGACACAGACTTCTTTGCGCAGGTTTGGCAGCACATCTCCTCACTGGGTCCAGCCACGCTCCTCTGGGGGGGTGACTGCAATATTACACTATCGGCCACTCTTGATCGCTCTGGGCCAAATGCTCCTCATCCGCTCCCAGCCTCTCTTTCGCACTCCATACTTTCCGATAACTCACTGTTGGATACGTGGCGGCACACCCGCTGGAGGCATGTGAGGGCACTTGCATGATGGGCTCCTGTGGCTGCTGGTCCTGCCTGGACCTCTGGATTACAACCCCGGATGCATTTGCGTGGCTCACCTCCCTGAAGCATATGGCGTTCACCCTTTCCGACCATGCTACCGTCTGTCTCTGTCTGCAGCTCCTGCACTCCCCGCGGCGAATGTTCTCTTGATGACTGCCCCCCAACACGCTCCGGGACACGGTTTTCTGCGATGAGATCTAAACTGCAATCACAAATTACTTCCAAGTCAATGCGGGCTCTGTTGACTGCCCCTCCATGCTTTGGGAAGGGTTTAAGGTGGTGATCCGAGACTAATGCATCTCCAAACATTCTGGGGTGTTACGCTCCATTCGCTGTACTTTGACAGGTTGGAGGCGGAGATTAAGGCTTTGGACTTCTCGCATTCTCTCGATCCTAACCCTAACACTCTCACGCAGCTCCAGGGTAAATTCACCGACTGTGCTGATGAGACCAATAGAGAGCTCTCATTCTTGGGCAGAGAGGCAATGGCACGCCGCTTCAGTGAGGGGGCATCGCCCTGGCAAGACTCTGGCCGACCTTCTCCGATCGCCCCATGCTGCATCCTATATTACTGTTCTTCAGGACGGAGGCCCGGACAGAACCACCTCTACCGAAAAGATCAGGGCTCGATTCATCACATTTTATTCCCAACTCTATACAGCCGGGGCTGTGCCACCATGCGATGTACTCAATCAATATTTTGACACCCTTCAGCTCCTCTGGCTCGGAAATTCCCACTGGTTATACATTGATGAGCCCTTTTCCAAGAAAGAAATCCTAGCCGCCATTAACGGTCTGTCCGGAGACATGGCCCCCGGCTCTGACGGCTTACCTACATCCTTTTACAAGGCCTTTGCGCCCCTTTTGGTCCCGCTCCTCACTGCCATGTACAACAAATCTTTCGAAAGTGGTCAATTCCCCCCCTCGCTCCGCGAGGCAATGCTCACGCCTCTCCTGAAACTGGACAAGCCTCCGGAACTTCGCGACTCTCACAGCCCCCTGCTTCTATTTAATACGGATAATAAGACTTTTGCCAAATTACTAGCCTCCCGCCTTCTCCCCCTCATCACTTATCGCTCACCTGTACCAGTCCGGCTTCATCCACGGTCACGCTATGTCCCACAATCTCCGGACCATTAGTTCTGTCCTTCATCAAATCAATCCCTCGCTCCCAGATGTGGCTGCCCTTCTGGACGCCACCAAAGCCTTTGATACTCTTGAGTGGCCCTTTCTTGTTTACCTACTCCCCCACTTAGGCTTTAGCCCAGTTTTCCTGTGCAAGGTTCCGCTTCTCTATACCCTCCTGTGGCCCACCTTCGGATCAATGGCCAAATCTCGGAGCCTATTCCCATCGCCAGGGGCACTAGGCAGATGTGCCCGCTTTTACCCATGTTATTCGCCATCGCCATGGAGTCCCTGGCTGCCAGGCTTCGTCAACACCACACTCAGAGGTGTCTCGGTTTTGCGGTCCAAGCTCTCGTCGTGTCCATGTATGCGAACGGCGTCACCCTTTACGTCCTCAACCCTCAGGAGAATTTCGGCCCTTTGGTCCACAAGGTGGTATGTTTCGGGGGCCTCTCCAGCATCCAGGTTAACTGGGGTAAGTCCATTCTCTTTTCCCTCACGGATGCTACGGTCCCTTTCACTCCGGATTATCCTTTCGTATGGGCGTCGGGTCCAACTAGTTATCTAGGTATTTCTCTCAGTAGGGACGTGGACGAACTCTGGAAGTCTAACTTTGGCTGTGCTGTGGATTGGCTTGAGTCAAAGATCCAACTCTGGCAACGGTTCCCCCTCTCCCTGGCAGACTGCATAGCTATCGCCAAGATGGTGGTGCTTCCGAAGTTTTTGTATCTATTCGTTAACATCCCCATCCCCCTTACTGCGTACTTCTTCCACATGCGTCACTCACTAATTATTACTCTTATCTGGGCTTGTCGGCAGCCTAGAATCGCCTATAACATACTCACTCTCCCTGCATCACGTGGTGGTTTGGGAGCCCCAGATTTCAAACTATACGCCCTCAGTGCCCAAGCCAGCTTCCTTCACTTTTGGCTCCACCCGACACCCTTCCAACCATGTTGTAGTGGAGGCTGACCTCGTTGCTCCCTGGCCACTCCAGACCGCTTTTTTTGCTCCAGCGAAGACCCTACGCGGCAAGATCGACACAGTGTAGACTTTGCGATGGGTATGGGATAGAGTCCGGAGATATTCCGTCTCTCAGCGCACTGGCGCGGGGTATGCACCGCCATCACCGAGGTCACCTCAATGCCAGTCCGGCTGGAACCTCTGCTCTGCCTCCTCTGCTTCGTGAAATTCTGTCCTGATGCTACGCGCCGGCTGACTGCGATGCTTCTTGTTCTTGAGCGGCGCAGTGTTTCCATGTGTTGGGGCCGAAGGTCTGTGCCCAAGGTTAGTGCTTGGCTCGAGGATGGTTCACGCTGTCAAAAACTCCTGTACAAATTCTGGAACTTGATACCGGCCACCTCCCGTCCGATATTTGGGGTCCCCTTGTCCCCTATCTCTTGCGCTATAACTCCCTGCACGCTGCAACCCGCCGGCACTACGCCCACTGCGGCCGCTGGTGCTGGCCAGTGAGGTACTATCTCCTTGCATCCACACTCCTCTGGTCCGCTGCGCCCTTTCCCACACGCGCCTGGCTTCTCCTGGGCCCTCCCACTCACTCCCCCTGCTGCGCCCTAGACCCTCTCTTTCTGTATAATGTTACTGAGCTCTAAGCTTTTGGTGTTCCTGATATCTGCAAGGAATGTGGTTCTCCCCTTTCATTGCGGACCCTCCGCCTGCATGTACTGTGACTTTATCGTGCAATTTTGTAACCTTACAGTGCAATCTTTGGTCAAATAAAGGTTTTAGAAAAAAAAAAGACAACACCACCCTGTGGCAGACTGTCAAGCACTTGTGTTGACAATCAAGTGCCGGTTTGAGCACCGGAAACCACCGGTTCAAATTAAGCGCTGAGTGGCAGAGTTTGTGACGGTCTGGGCTGAACAGTGTGTGGTCCAGGCCCGGTTATAGCGGGTGGGCCGGGTGGGCCAGGCCCACCCAAATATGAGCCTGGCCCACCCAAACAGGAGCCTTGGCCCTCAGCAGTGAGGGCTGGAAGGCAGGCGCGCAACCCGCAGGTCGTGTGTGTCAGCCCGGCCGAGACAGCTTTCCCGGGCGCACACACACAGACAGATTTAGAGATTATCGCAGCCCATCACCCGAGTACTTCACAGGTCTCTAAAGACCATTAACATGTTAACGAGGCTTTGTTTACTTTTTTAACCCCTTCATCTCGGCACAGTGAAAGGTGACAAATCCTTTCTTTGACACTGGTAACCTTTGGTAACCTTTGCCCATTGTCCTGCTGCGTTGATATTTATTTTTCTATGCAGCTCAGGCGAAAAGAAGTTTGTTTATTCATAGTCACCTTTCCTAACCCCTGCAGTGGCTTATCACATCAGACTGCGACACAAAGTTTGACTAATGGAGCAGGTAAGAGAATGTGTTACTACATTTTTTTCTTTTTAAACGTGTGTGCTTCATTTAAACAGTTTTTATCATTATCATGGCCGATGCAGGACAGCAATAAGACAATACAAAATGCCCAGATAACGCTGGTGATTAATGATCCTTCTGGAGAGCAATCATTTGTTAGTAGTTTTTAAATGTAGATGAACTGTATTGTATCTGGATAGCTCAGTGGGTTACTGCCTTTGTCGCAGAGATCCTTGTGTTACTTGGAGTTTAGAAGTTACAATCGTATCAAAGGACAGTGACCTATGAACTGTCATCTAAGAGCTGTCTACAAACATGAATGGTATAGTTAGACCTTTCCTTTTTTTGTTTTGTGATATAGTTAGAACTTCCCCAGTCTTTCATTATTCTAATGTTGCTAAAATGAGTATGTTTGGGCAGATATACATTTTTATCAGTAAAGCTGACCCCCATGGAATGCTCTTTAAATCCTAAGGTTGTGTTACCCCAGACCAAACCCTCTAAAATATACTGCCCACCAGTATGGATGACATGTGATTTCTACACCTTGTAATCCTCATTGGCTAATGTGACAATCCCTGTAGACTGATTTACATACTTGTATGATTCATTGTCTATGTATAATGTGTGTGTGATGTAAAGTACTGACACACACTTCACTGATATGAGTAGCGCTATACAACAAATGAAATGCATATGAGAGAGGGGCTACGTAAAGGTGAGGGGTGCTGGTGGAGGGTGGCAGTGAGGGAATCCGAGGAGGAGGTAGTGGGAGGGGCTAAGGAGCTATGAGGGGCACTGGTGGAGGGTGGCAGTGAGGGAATCCAAGGAAGAGGTCATGGGGAGGAGGGGGGAGCTAGAGAGAGATGAGGAGCACTGGTGAGGGGTGGTAGTCAAGTCAAGTCAAATGGATTTATATAGCGCGCTACATACCCAGAGGGTCTCAAGGCGCTTGAGGGAGGGTGGGGGGATTATTTGTCAAATATCCAAGTTTTAAGTTGCTTTCTGAATGCTAGATGGTTCTGAGTGAGACGAAGGTGAGTGGGGAGTGAGTTCCAGGTTTTAGCAGCCAGGTAGGAGAAGGATCTACCTCCCATGGTGGTTTCATTGATGCGAGGCACGGTAGCAAGGGCTTGGCTGGAGGAACGTAGCTGGCGGGGGGGGGGTGTAGAAGGAAAGTCGAGTGTTGAGGCAATCGGGTCCGAGTTCGTAAAGTGATTTGTGTGCGTGGGTTAGGAGGCGGAAAGTAATCCTCTTATTGACGGGGAGCCAGTGGAGTTTTTTCAGGTGACTGGAGATGTGGTCTTTACGTGGGATGTCAAGTATGAGTCTGGCTGATGCGTTCTGGATGCGTTGGAGTTTTTTCTGGAGTTTTGCGGTGGTGCCGGCGTATAGGGTGTTTCCGTAGTCCAGGCGGCTAGTAACCAGTGCATGGGTGACCGTTTTTCTGGTTTCGGTGAGGATCCAGCGAAATGTTTTTTTGAGCATGCGAAGAATGTTGAAGCAAGATGATGAGACGGCGTTGACCTGTCTGGACATCGAGAGTGAGGAGTCTAAAATGACGCCCAGGTTCCGTGCGTGATCCTTCGGGATGGGTGCTTTTCCAAGAGCCTCTGGCCACCAGGAGTCATCCCAGGCGGAGGGGGAGGTTCCTAAGATAAGGACTTCTGTTTTATCTGAGTTAAGTTTTAGACGGCTATGCTTCATCCATTCGGCTACTTCTTTCATTCCTTCATGAAGGTTGGTTTTGGCGGTATTAGGGTCTTTGGTGAGTGAGAGGATCAGTTGGGTGTCATCTGCGTAGGAGATGATGTTGAGGTTGTGTTGGCGTGCGATGGCCGCGAGGGGGCTCATGTATACGTTGAAGAGGGTGGGGCTGAGTGAGGATCCTTGCGGTACGCCGCAGATGACTTCAGTGGCCTCTGACTTGAATGGTGGGAGGCGGACTCTCTGGGTTCTTCCGGTGAGGAACGAAGTGATCCATTCCAGTGCTTTTCCTTGGATTCCGATGTTTCTGAGGCGCTGTAGAAGGATGCTATGGCAGACTGTGTCGAAGGCTGCGGAGAGGTCGAGGAGGATGAGGGCGACTGTGTCTCCATTGTCCAGTAGAGTTCGAATGTCGTCTGTTGCGGTGATGAGGGCGGTCTCTGTGCTGTGTTTGGCTCGGAAGCCAGACTGTGAGGAGTCTAGGGATTTGTTGGTTTCGAGGAAGGCGGCGAGCTGGTTGTTGACAGCTTTCTCGATGACTTTGGCCGGGAATGGCAGGAGCGAGATGGGTCGGTAGTTTTTGAGTTCGGTGGGGTCAGCTGTGGGTTTTTTCAGAAGGGCGCTGAGTTCGGCGTGTTTCCAGATTTCTGGGAAGGTGCCGGAGTTGAGGGAGCAGTTGATGACGTCTCGGAGGTGTGGTGCTATGATGGAGTCTGCTTTGTTGAAGATGTGGTGAGGGCATGGGTCTGTTGGGGATCCTGAGTGGATGGAGTTCATCAGGCGGATGGTGTCCTCAGTGGAGATTGGGTTCCAGTCATTAAGGATGTTCAAGGGGGGTGAAGGTACGGCAGAAGGTTGGGTGGGTTGGTCTCCGGGTTGGTTGTTGAAGCTGTTGTGGATGTCTGCGATTTTGTCGTGGAAGAACGAAGCTAGGGAGTCGCAAAGGGTTTGCGAGGGAGTGATGTCGTTGGAGTTGGCGGATGGGTTGGTAAATTCTTTGACGATGTTGAATAATTCCTTGCTGTTGTGGGCGTTGTTGTCAAGTCGGTCTGAGGAGGAGGTCAACAGGGGGGGTCATGGAGGGATGAGGGGCACTGGTGGAGGGTGGTAGTGAGGGAGTTAGACGAGGAGGTCTTGAGTGGGAGGGGCTACCAAGAGATAAGGGGTACTGGTCTCCAAGGAGGAGGTCATGAGGGGGAGGGGCTATTGGGATATGAGGGGCACTTGTGGCGTGAGGCAGTGAAGAAATCTGAGGAGGAGGTCAATAGGGGGGGGGCATGGAGGGATGAGGGGCACTGTTGGAAGGTGGTAGTAAAGGTATTTACGGAGAAAGAGGTTATTGGTGTGGCACCAAAAAAGACTTTTGCATCAGCGATAAAGCCGGCCCTGTCAAGGCCTTTCTGTTTTTATTTATTTAATTAGCAGTCGGGTCATAAGGGCTACTGTGGAACATAGTTTAAAGTGCGTGCTAATTACATTTACTACTATATTCAGTGTTTTAAGTTTGAAGGTGATTTTTCTAATGTTTTTACCGGGCAAAATGAAAGTGGAGCCCAAGCGCCTTGAGACCCTCTGGGTGAGTAGTGCGCTATACAAATGCTAAACTTGAACTTGAACTTGAATGGTGCCTGATATGGGGCTGGGGCCCAAGGTCAGCTGTGACATAAGGTGCACTGGAGAGGAGTAGTGGATATTCAAGCCTGTAAGGGAGTGTGTTGCAGAGTCCGGGGTCAGGTGGAGGTAGTAATGAAGAGGGATTCTCCCTGACGGCTCGCACAGAGGGAGCCCGAGAAGTGTCGTTTGCCTGATACCCCCACCTCCGAAACCTCCTCTTCCCAGCAAAGGAACATTAAAAGGAAAAAGCACTTTTTGAGAGTAATAACATTTAGAAAGAGATTTGGAAAATAGTGCATTTTACTGGGCCTTCCAAGAGTAAGAAGAGATAAATGAGGGCCCTGAAGCAGGCCTGCCCAGAAATATATGCAACAAATTGAGACCCAGTGGCCCACCCAAATGCACCCTTGGCCCACCCAAATAAAAATTCCTGGAGCCGGGCTTGGTGTGGTCCCTGGTGAAGCTGCATTTTACTTTCTTGTCTATCTACCAGTGCTTTAAATGGGCCGGTACTCACCGGTACTGAGTACCGGCACTTCTTTGTTTTCTGCCCCTGAGTACCGGAACTTATTTTTCGGGCAAGGAGAGTACCGGTACTCTCAGAAGCAGCAGGGCTCAGGCCCTGAAGTACGGGTAAAATGGAGCGTGTTTGTGTGCCGCTCTGGCTGGCAACAGCATGTGTATTTGTGTATTCCTGCGCTGGGTTGAAAGGACTTCAGCGCCCCCCCCCCACCCCCCTCCCCCCTAGGGTGACCAACCGTCCGTAAATTTCACGGACAGTCCGTAATTTTGGCTGTCTGTCCATTGTCCGTGAAGGAATCTTTAACGGACGCCATTTGTCCGTAATTTTAACCGGGCACAGCTTGCCCCCACCTCCCTTCTTGACTCCGATGCTGTATGAAAGCTCAGACCCCCAGCAGCACTGTAGAGGCACAGCGGGATGGCAACCCTCACACCTTCAGCCCTTGATGAGCTGTTAAGAGGTGCTCGAAGGTGACAGAGGGAGGGGCTGCAGGTTCAGGAGCAGGGGGCATCCATTCACATGCAAGCAGCCCTGAATGCGTCTTGTATCTGCTATTTAGAGGGGGGCTCACACATTCCATTTCTACCCAGGGCCCCAAACATCCTAGACTCAGCCAGATTACACCCCTGATTACACCGAGGCAGCACCTGCTTCTCTTCACCGAGCTTAATTACTGTCACTAATTTGTAAGCAAACCTCGGTTCTTCAAACATGCATAATGTAAAACAATAAAGAAATGGCACCCACACTGATTAACAAAGTATGGAGGACAATCAGTTCAATCAGTTCTCTTAGAGTATCTCCTGTAAGTACTGTACATCACAGTGGGGGGTGGCATTTTGGACTGAGAGCCTGTCTTCTCGTTGTCTTGTGCAGGAGGGGGCGAGAAGCCCAAGATGATACTAGAATACTGCATGCCCACCCCTGTGCCCACCCTGGTGGATCACGTTCCCTCTCCTGTGATGACTCCTGCTCCTGTACCCCATGTTGTGGCTCCAGTCCACCCCCGCCTGTGATAGCTCTTGTCCCCCCCTGTGGTAGATCCTGTCTCCCCCCTGGGTAGCTTCTGTCCCAGTCCTGGAACGGCCCCTGCAGCGAGGGTGAAGTTCTTGATGGGCCTCTTCTCAAAGGGCTCAGCTCAAAATGAATATGGAAAGGTGGACGAGTAAGTAAGTGAAGGGATGTGTGAATGGCTGGATGAATTAGTGAAAGGGTGAATGGATGAATGAAAGATTGAATAAATGGATAATGAGAGAGGATAGATGGATTGATGAGTGAGGGGAAGGATGGAGAGAAAATGTAAATAGCTGGATGTATGGGTGGAAGGGTAGCTGGATGATTGATGAGGGGAAGGATGATGGATGAGGGGAAGGATGATGGATGAGGAGAAGGATGATGGATGAGGAGAAGGATGGATGGGTGAGGGGAAGGATGATGGATGGAGGGGATGGATGAGGGGAAGGATAAATGGATGCGGTGAAGGATAAATGGATGAGGGGAAGGATTGATGGATGGATGGAGGGGAAGGATGGATGGATGAGGGGCAGGATAAATGGATGGGATGGATGGATGGGTGAGGGGAAGGATGGATGAAAGGAAGGATGGATGAGTGGAAGGATGATGGATGGAGGGGAAGGATGGATGGATGGGATGGATGGATGGGTGAGGGGAAGGATGAAGGATGAGGAGAAGGATGGATGGATGGAGGGTAAGGATGGATGGATGAGGGTCAGGATAAATGGATGGGATGGATGGATGGGTGAGGGGAAGGATGAAGGATGAGGAGAAGGATGGATGGATGGAGGGTAAGGATGGATGGATGAGGGGAAGGATGGATGAAAGGAAGGAAGGATGGATGAGGGGAAGGATGGATGGATGATGGGAAAGGATGGATGACGAGGGGAAGGATGGATGGATGATGAGGGGAAGGATGGATGGATGGATGATGAGGGGGTGGGTGAAAGGATGGATGATGAGGGGAAGGATGGATGGATGATGAGGGGTGGGTGAAAGGATGGATGGATGGATGATGAAGGAATGGATGGATGATGAGGGGAAGGATGGATGGATGATGAGGGGAAGGATGGATGGATGGATGATGAGGGAAAAGGATGGCTGGATGATGAGGGAAAAGGATGGATGGATGATGAGGGGAATGATGGATGGATGATAAGGGGAAGGACAGATGGATGGATGGATGGATGATGAGGGAAAAGGATGGATGGATAATGAGGGGAAGGATGGATGGATGATGAGGGAAAAGGATGGATGGATGATGAGGGAAAAGGATGGATGGATGATGAGGGGAAGGATGTATGGATGATGAGGGGATGGATGGATGGATGATGAGGGGAAGGACAGATGGATGGATGGATGATGGGTGGGTGAAAGGATGGATGGAGAGTGGGTGAAAGGATGGATGGATGGATAAGTGGGTGGGTGAAAGGATGGATGGATGGATGATGAGTGGGTGGGTGAAAGGATGGATGGATGATGAGTGGGTGGGTGAAAGGATGGATGGATGAGTGGGTGGGTGAATGGTGGGTGGGTGAAAAGATGGATCAGTGGATTGGATGGTGGGTGGGTGAAAGGATGGATGAGTGGGTGGGTGGATGGTGGGTGGGGGGATGATGGGGGGTAGGTGGATGAGTGAAATGATGGATGGATTGATGGATTGATAAGCGCAAGGGTGAATGAATGGACATATGAGTGAAATGGTGGGTGTAAGGATGGATGAGTGAGTGAAAGGGAGGGTAGATGGACAAAAGGATGAATAGATGTGTGAAAGAGTGAAATGATAGATGGATGAGTGATAGGGGCAATGGATGGATTCATGAGTGGATGAGTAGATGGATGGGTGGGTGGATGGATGGATGGAAGGAAGGCTAAGTGAAAGGGTCGATGGAGAGAGAAAGGAAGGATGGATGGATGACTAAAATAGTGGATGGGTGGAAGGATTAGTAAGTGAAAGGATGGCTGGATTGGTGAAAGGGTAAATGGCTGAGTGAATGGATGGATGGGATGAAGAGTGGATGGATAAGTGTACAGATGGAAAGGGTGGATGGATGGATGGATGGATGGATAATGGAGGATGAGTGAAAGGATGGATGAGGGGATGGATGAGTGAAATGATAGATGGAAGGATACATGATGGATAGGTTTGCAAATGGTTGAATATGTTTGGAAATGGCTGGGCTTACTTAAATACTATTGCGCGACCTCTGATGTGTCTGTAAAACGTACCTATTGTCCTAAAGTTTTGTCCTGAATTTTGACCTCCTGTCCTGAATTTGTGTCCTGAATTTTGACCCTTTGTCCTGAATTTTTACACTCACCGTCCTGAATTTGCACCAATGCCAGTTGGTCACCCTACTCCCCCCCTCCCTCCCTCTCCTCGTGTGTTTCAGCCCGGGCTGAGACAGATTCTCGGGCACACTAACAGCCGTACCGCACCCGAGTACTTCACAGGTCTTTAAAAGACCATTTGCTTATTAATGAGGTTTTGTTGTGTTTTTCTCCCATGCTTAGAGCCCCTCCGGTGATGTGCTTTGCAGGGGTTGATTCACCCTTGATGAAACCCTGCTGTGCTGCCTGAATTAAGTCAGGCAGCACAGTAAGAGAATCTTTCTAACAGTTCTCTGTCCCTGGTGTCTTGAGAGGGCCGGTGTGAAGGTGAGCCTTCACAGAAAAGTGTAAACGTTCGTGCTCACCCGACCCTCTCTCAAAACCGGGATATTTGTTCATGTTTACAATAAGTGTCGGCACACCGGGACATTTCCCAAAAACCCGGGACTGTCCCGGCAAATCCGGGACGCCTGGTCACCCTAAATTAGTGAGTACCGGCACTTTTAATGTTCCATTTAAAGAACTGCTATCTACTTCTTGAATTGTTACTTACTTATCCAAAAAGGAGCCAAGAGAGAACCTGCAGTCTCCAGCGTGTTACTGCAGTATACAGTTTCATGTGGGTACACCCCCCTCCTCAATGGTCCCAAAGCGGCCCATTGAACACTGATAATTGCTGTATTTTACCACCCCTAAAGCAATCACAGGGGCCATTCTCTCGGCTTTCACCAGGGCCCACTGCATACTTGCTACGCTGTTGTCTTGTGCACATTTTGCAAACTGGTGCAATTCTTGGCTTGGTGCATTTTGCGTCAAATCAGTTTTCTGCCTGAATAACGTCCTAGGCTGAAACACCCCCAATCATCGCAAAGTTCAATTACCTCAACTGAAGTGAAAGTGTTTGGTCATTACTAATGCAAGCAAAACAACAAATAAAATGGGCTAAAACTAATGCAGGGAGGGTGCTAGAGGAAAAGTCAGTACAGTGTGAGAGGAGACCACGAGGGCCAATTCCAAGGTGGGTGGTGAAATAGAGACGACAGCAAAAACGCAGATGTATGTTAATAAGTAGCAGTCACAGGGGACTTATTAACAAGCCCCTTGCGCCGCCGGTGCGTCACTTTTAAAATGGGGAAAAGTGACGTACCGGCTGAGAGAGCAGCTTGTAAATAAGCCCCCTGGACTGCCTACAGGTACAGTTGAAGCAGGCACGACACTGCGACTGGACTACTGCCCATCATTGTGGTTCCTTAGGTTTCGCTGGGGGGCGGAGACGTAGGCTCCTCCTCCAGAGAAATCTATTGAGTACAGTAAGGCACTATGGAACACGCCCCCCCGTCCCATTGGCTAGCTCCATAAATGGAGCCTAGCCATTGGACGAGGGGCCTGTCCATCAATGCCGGACCAGACACGGGGGCGTTCCCGAGATTCTTTGGCTTTTGCCGACGTCACGCGACGCCGGGAACGCCCCCGAGTCTGGTCCGGCCCGGCCGTGATTGCTGCTGTCCTGGGCATGTTTTTCCCCGGCACGTTTCCCGCCTCCCTCCCGCCGTTCGTGTTCTCTCCCGCCCCCCTCCCCCCTCACGCCCCCTGTGTCCTCTCCCGCCCCCTCCCGCCGTCCGTTCCTCTCCCGCCCCCCCCCCCTGTCCTCGTAGGCCTCCCTCCCGCCGTTCGTGTTCGCGTTCGTGAGTAAACGCACCCACTGTCAATTGGACGTGGAAGGGACCCCGCCGGCCGCTTCTGATAGCCTGCCCTCTCTTGTTTTGCCAATTATTCCTCCATGCCATTGATGAGAATTTTTTTAATGTTTTTCTTCTAAACAAAAAAGTGCCCAGTGCTGGTGCCGCCGGAGAGCGCTTTCTTCTCGCGCTCCAAGCGCAGAGCTTGAAACGCGTCTTTAAAGTCGACGCCCGGGTCTGTGGTGTCGGAGGTGAGCCCGGAACAGCAGGGGTGTTTTTGAACCGGTGCTGTGCGCTCCACCCAGGTGCCCTGTTACCACCGCCAGGCTTTCATCCGGCAACTAATCTAACGTTTATGACTGTGAGTGAAGATGCGGCGGTACAGAAAGGCGCTGCCATGTCGATTTAACATCAACTGCCCCGCTGCCCTTCTGATAACTCGCCTCCCTATTGTAGTATTGATAACTTCATGTCAGTATTTTTTTTTTTAAATCAAATGTTTATTTTTCGTTCCATTGGAGATATCGTTCTTCTTCCTAAAATTAAAGAGACTTTACATTCCACAGCTGGGTCAGTGGGCTTCAGTGGGTGTGTTGTTGACCTTGTGAATCATGCGGCACCCACATTCCATCACCAGTCATGCCCCCCTGCCCCCCCCCCCCCTCGATGCTTCAACTCGTCCGTTTGTTTGGATGCTAACACGGCACACAGTCAGTGCTATTGTGAAATGTCAGTGCTTCGTGGGGGGTCTAGCTTAAACTGCATTTCTGGTCGGACCCTTTCTTAGCATTCCTTTCTCTTTTTGACGGGTGATTTTAATGTCAGATTCGTTTTCCTTAAACAATTTGTTTTGACTTTGGCTAGAGTGTGTAACATAGCGCTTTGTTGTGTATGTAGTTGAACTTTGTAACATAGCGCTTTGTTTCTTATTTGGCTAGACTGTGTAACATAACGCTTTGTTTTCTATTTAATTAGATTGTGTAACATAGCGCTTACTTTTGTATTTAGTTAGACCATGTAACATAGCGCTTTGTTTTGTATTTAGTTGGACTTTGTAACATAGCGCTTTGTTTTGTAGTTAGTTAGACTGTGTAACATAGCGCTTGCAAGGCTGTGCCTCTCACGCTGACCCGTGTGAGTACCTACCGACCCAGGGGGGAGCGTCAGCTCTGCTGTTGGTGACGTCTACTTGCCCCTCTCTCTCACAAGGTACACAGAGTCTACTCCCCTCTCTCTGCGTCTCTTCTCTCCCTCTCTAGCTCTTCATCTCTCTTATTCTGCCTGTTTCCTGCTCGCTCGCTCTCGTGCTCCCTCTCTTTCGGTCTCTCTTTCACATTGTCTCGCTCCTGCTCTAGATGTGTGTCTCTCTCTCTCTTACTCGCACCCCTTTCCATTCTGCTTTTTCTCCTTTCTCTTTAGCTCTTGTTCGTTTTTTCGTTCTCACTTTATCTCCCCTCTCACTTCATTGCTATTTCTCCTTCTTTCTTTTTCTTACTCTCTCTCCATCCCTTCCTCTCCCTCCCTAACTCTTTTCTTCCCTCCCTTCGTCTCCCCCTCTCTCTCCCTCCCTCCTTCCTCTCTCCCTCCCAGCCTCCCTCCCTGCCTCTCTTTGTCCCTCCTACTCATCATCCCTCCCTCCTTTCCTCTCTCGCTCCCTTTCTTCCTCCCTCCCTTTCTTCCTCCCTCCCTCTCCCTCCCCTCCCTCCCTCCTTTCCTCCCTCCGTCCCTCTTTTCTTCCATTCCTCTCTCCAGTCCCCCTCTCTCAACACCTCCCTCCCTCTCCACCTCCCACCCCACCTCACTCCCTCTCTCCCTCACTACCTCTCTCCATCCCTCCCTCTCTCCGTCCGTCCCTCTCTCTACCACCCTTCGTCTCTCTACCTTCCTCCGTCCATCCCTCTCTCCCTCCCTGCCTTCCTCTCTCCCTCCCTCTCTGTCCCGCCCGCCCCCTCCCTCTCTGTCCCTCCCTCTCTCTCCCTCGCTGCCTCCCTCTCTCCCCCTCGCTGCCTTCCTCTCTCCCCCATCCCTCTCTCTCTCCCTCCCTCGTCTCTCTCTCCCTCCCTCCCTCTCTCCATCTCTCCCTCTACCTCCCCCCTTCCGTCCCTCCCTCCCTCTCTCCCTCCCTCTCTCCCTGCCTCTCTCCCTCCCTCTCTCCCTGCCTCTCTCCCCCTGCCTCCCTTCCTCTCTTCTTCCCTCACACTCTCCGTACCCCCCTCTCTGTACCCCCTCTCTCCCTCTCGCTCTCCCTCTCTCCCTCCCTCTCTCTCTCTCCCCCTCTCCCCCTCTCCCCCTCTCTCCATCTCTCCCTCTCTCCCTCCGCCCCTCCCTCTCTCCCCTGCCCCCCTCCCTTCCTCTCTTCTTCCCTCACACTCTCCGTACCCCCTCTCTCCCTACCTCTCTTCCTCACTCTTTTGCTCTCATTCGCTTTCACCCTCTGTGTCTCGGAGACTCCCTCATGCTATCGGTCCATAAGCCTGAAGACTACTTAAGGAAGCCTGGGACCCACAATTCCCTGGAGCTCGTGGGGGATCAGTACCACTGAACCCCCTGAGATGTGAAACCGAACCCACTGCACCCTCTTATGTGTGAGCTGCTGCTATGTTACGATATTCTAAATACACCTCACTGTCTCCGAATATTACATATAAACACACATTTTGAATTTGGACGAGTGCCCCTGTGCACTGTCAGTGATCTGGCCAAAGAGGGCACGAACTACCTGAAACTGGATCATAAATCCAAGACGTTCCAAACAGGGTCCCCAAAAATACGTTTGGCCCAGAGCCCCCAAAATCCTTAAAATGTCCCTGATGACAGCGCTGTAGTGATGGACTTCCATTCCTGGAACGTGCCAAACCTGGACCATAGGGCATCCCGACTGACCATACATCCTCCTCCCGGTGACGGGATCAAGTTCCTTCATAGCTCATCCTGCAAAGTGGTTCACTTCAAGGCGTTCAGGTGCGTTCATTGTGTCTGGTGGTTTTGAAAAGCGCCAGATTAGGAATATTGGGGTTTTAAGCGTTGTACAATACAGCGCCCCTACACTCAAATCACACAAGGTCAGGTAGGTGAAAGGAGAGATGAGACTTCATGCCCATTCAATCCACAGGGTTTATTCTAATACTGGCAGCGGGAGGAGCTTGTGTACCAATTACATAGATGCCGCCAAAAGGGAACAAGCATTTACAATGCAATGGTCTCGGCATTCTTAAAGTTAGAGCTATTGGCATTGCTCATGACATTATTTTTATTTATGCTTTTGTTTTTAAAACATAAATAAATGGCATTGTCATTTACAATGCCTATAGCAGGGCAGGAGAGCAAGCACAACGAACAAGGGGGCAGGACAGCAAGCACAACCACGAGGGGGCAGGACAGCAAGCACAAGCAACGAGGGGGCAGGAGAGGCTCCTCCTCCAGAGAAATCTATTGAGTACAGTAAGGCACTATGGAACACGCCCCCCGTCCCATTGGCTAGCTCCATAAATGGAGCCTAGCCATTGGACGAGGGGCCTGTCCATCAATGCCGGACCAGACACGGGGGCGTTCCCGAGATTCTTTGGCTTTTGCCGACGTCACGCGACGCCGGGAACGCCCCCGAGTCTGGTCCGGCCCGGCCGTGATTGCTGCTGTCCTGGGCATGTTTTTCCCCGGCACGTTTCCCGCCTCCCTCCCGCCGTTCGTGTTCTCTCCCGCCCCCCTCACGCCCCCTGTGTCCTCTCCCCCCCCCTCCCGCCGTCCGTTCCTCTCCCGCCCCCCCCTGTCCTCGTAGGCCTCCCTCCCGCCGTTCGTGTTCTCTCCCGCCCCCCTCCCCCCTCACGCCCCCGGCCCGGGAGTGAGCCGAAGCTCTGCCTGGGCTCCTGAGCCGCTGGTGGAAGCAGCCGTGGAAGAGCATTGGAAAAGGCAATTGGCCACGCTTTTGCGAAAGATATTGACTTTGCCTGTTTGACAATATCTTTAAGCTAAATTGTAGAGCAGTGGGACTGTGCAGCATGCTAAAAGTAAAGGTAGTAAAAAGGCACAATGATGGGACACATCGTTTGTTTTAAAAGGAGGGTGGCTGTGTCAACAGGGACAATGGGAGGGAAGGAACAACAAGGGGGTGGGAGTTAACAGGCAATGAGGCAGTGAGATAAAAGTGCTATTATGCAGTTGGCGCTGGCCACCTCATAGCGCTAGTTAAACATTTGGGGGGGGGGCGGAAGGAGCAACACAGATTTTGTGTGGGTGCAATGTGCAGAAGGGGTGGCTGCAACCAGGGCACGAGTCAGGGGTCCACGCGGGTGGACGGATTCCCCCCATTTATTTTCACAGGGTGGCTGCCGTCCACCCTGCCAAGAAGTTGGTCCCCACAGAAAAAGATACTGAATTCGTACCGGTGTAATTTCCAAACACCGGGACACTCTCAGCAGCGCCTGCACGTTGTTGTCTGCTTCCGATCACAACAAAGTGCAGGAGGGGACAGGGCTCTCTTATTTCTATACTGGGCATAACAAAGGCCGAGTCTTAGGGGTCATAAGCCTCCTTTTGTTGGAGTCTCCTGGCTGTCAGCAGTCAGGAGCCTCACACCTGATGCAAATGGAGCGGAGGGCTCTGTGCGTGTGTTTGGGGAGCTCTTTGCGTGTGTGTGGGGGGCTCTTGTGTGTGGGGGGCTCTTGTGTGTGGGGGGCTCTTGTGTGTGTGGGGGGCTCTTGCGTGTGTGTGGGGGGCTCTTGCGTGTGGGGGAATCTTGCGTGTGCGTGGGGGGCTCTTGTGTCTGTGGGGGGCTCTTGCGTGTGTGGGGGCTTTTGCGTGTGTGGGGGTCTATTGCATGTGTGGGGGGCTCTTGCGTGTGTGTGGGGGGCTCTTGCGTGTGTGTGTGGGGGGGGGCTCTTGCGTGTGTGTGGGGGGGCTCTTGCGTGTGTGTGTGGGGGGGCTCTTGTGTGGTGTGTGGGGGGGCTCTTGTGTGGTCTGTGTAGGGGGCTCTTGTGTGGTGTGTGTGTGGGCCTCGTGTGTGTGTGGGGGGCTCTTGTGTGTGTGTGGGGCTCTTGTGTGGGTGTGTGTGTGTGCAAATGCAATACGTCTCGCATTTGCGGCAGAGTAAGCTATTGGCATTGTAAATGACAATGCCATATATTTATCTGTTTTCAAAACCAACACATAAATAAAAAGTTTGTCATTTACAATGCCAATAGCTCTAACTTTTCCGAAGGCGAAACCGTTGCATTGTAAATGCTTGTTATGCATCTTCCCCGCTGCCCTTGCTCTCATATCGGATGCTACTGGTTGCTTTGCCCGCGTGCGGACTTATGGCGATACTTCCGGGCCGCGCAGCATTCCTGGCAGGTATTTGATTAGAAAGCAGCTGCCCCTCGCCGCTCTCCGTCTGACAGAGCGCATGCATTGCATGATTACAAACTGCAGGCGCTGCTCTCTGAGAGGGCTGGCGGCAGTGAGGCGCTGTCCTCGGGTGAACCCCTTGGAGACTGGGTTGTGTGTACACCAGGCTCAGATCTACGGGGAGCTTTCATCTCTGCAACGAAGTGGCCTCATCCGGGAATAGGCGCTGAAGCCTGACATTGCAATGAAAACTTTCAAATTTGGTGGTAAGAAGGCGAGAATAATAGGGCATCGTGCAGTGCGCTAGGATGCGCTTTTACTGCTTTAAGCAGAGTTCATAGACCACATTGTACCATGTAGAGCATGTGTATCTCGGGTTAATCAATATATTTACAATAGAACTAAGGTTGATTAACAAGCAACTAACTGGCCCTGGTTAAGAGATTTGGAAATACTGTAAGAAGCACTTATTTTCCTGAAAAAGATAGTGAAAAGCTATTCTATGGTAAAAGCCCTTCCATGGTAAAAACAATTCTGAAAATATGCTGTTCCGATGTGTCATGTTTGATGTGGTATCTGTACTCTGTTATGCACCCTTTACTTCGTCTGCCATTTCCTTCCCTGACATTACTTCAACCTCACATGTGATTTGTCTGCCTTTATTGAGTTATTCAGTTTTAACCCTCCTCTATTTTGGGGCCGTACCTGGTATATTTCCTAAGGCGTGTGCAAAGCCTTCCTTTGCTTCTACACAGTAAAGGAAAGCAGACTGGTGCTCCCTATCCCCCTCGATAGGGCTATAGTCAGGTCTTTAAGTGGGATGAAAAAACTGGGCGGTCTCTCAAAGGGGCGTGGCCAATGTAAATAAGGGCGCGGCTTAAAACACGTAAACTAAAAATCTGTTCTCAGCATAGTGTGCCGCTTGACTTGTATTTTGCTGTTTCTACAGCCACGGCCCGTGGAGGGAGTTGCGGTGGGGCAGAAAGGCGGGGCGGGGGAGGGCAGAGCGGGGGGTGCTAAAAACCGGAATATGGATAATTGGAGGTAAGTAAACAATTTAATTAATAAAACGAATTTCGTAGCGCGGGCTGCATCGCATTTTGGGATGCAGGGGGCGCTTCGAAATTCGTTTTATTTATTAAATTCTGCATGTTCTGTCCCATCTTCTGATTAAAGCTCAGAATAGGAGCACATATGGTAAATGCCTCACCCTATTCTGAGAAATTCATAATGAGGACCTTGGTATTTTACAAAAAATTGTGTTTAGTAGAGGTTAAGTAGGTGCATGAGTATCTGAGTGGGCGTGCAAGTGTCTAAGTGGGTCTGTGAGTGGGTGTGTGCGTGTTTGTGTGGGTCTGTGAGTGAGTACATGAGTCTCTGAGTGGTTCTGTGAGTGAGTATACGAGTCTATGAGTGGGTCTGTGAGGGTGCCTCCCCCTTTTCATTGTATTTATAGCCCTGGGGCAGTGGTGGTCCAAGGGGCACAGGAGAGGTCCACACGGTCCCCTCTTCACATTTTACATAAGCATCAGGGAAATGGTGGTCCCTGGGCCATGGGGGGTCCACATGCCCCCTATTAATTTCATTTATAGCCCCAGGGAGGTGGTGGGCATCGGGACTTGGGGGGGGGTCCACACAGCCCCTCTGCACTAACTTTAACATAAGCCCCCAGGAGATGGGGGCCCGGGCATAAAATGTCCATGGAGAAGGGCCATGTGCACCCCCCTCTTTTAATGTAATAAGGGAGGCTTGCCGCCAGGAGCTGACCCACCCGGGGGCTCAATAAAAAACAAGCGCAGGAGACCACACTTGATTCTTTTTTTCACAAATTGTATGCGATTTTTCTACAAAGTGCTTTTTTGTCCTGGCGAGGTCCCTATGGGGCCCAAAAACTAGAGCAATGGGATCAGGGTATTCCTACCCTGACCCCCTTTTTTTCCCCAAATTTTTTGGGGGGACTCGGCTGAAGCTGAGTCCCAAGATGGCCGCCAACACTTCCAGGTTGAAGTGTTAGCAGCCAATCAGTGTTCTGCAGAGTTTTGTACAACCTCATTATTATTCATGAAGGCTTTGCAATCATAAATATCCAAATTTGGATTTCCTTTAATTTCTCAAAAACTACTCAATGGATGTACACCAAATTTACCTTTCTGCCAAACTCAATGTCAATTAATCAATCAATTAGGGGTTTATATAGCGCGCTGCTCACTCGTGAGGGTCTCAATGCGCTGGCTTGTGTAATTCCGTCCAGCAGTTCGGGCTGTAGTCATAGTCAAAGCTCCTATGATAAACATTATTTTCTGTAAAATACTAATATATAAATATCATATGTATCAGGATTATAATCAGAATAAAAAAGAACTCAGCAATGATCAAATACAATAAATAGAATGTAACCACAGTCATTGTTCATCACATTCCTATTTGCCTTGTGGGAGGCAGTATGTTAATAGCAATGTTAATGTAGAGCCTACTGCATACATTTGGCACTGCTGTAGGCCTTCTGTGTTGTGTTCGGATGGGCAGCATGTCCTCCATGATCTGGTTCCTTTCCTTCTTTACTTATGAGGTTCCGTGAATCCTGAACTTGTTCAATAAAGGTCATCGTATCATGACGATTTTGGCATCAGTGAACCGCAAATGACGAGTGCGGTATGCATGAGTGTTTTCGTCATGTTACACCGATGGATTCACTGTGTATTTGACGATCTAGTCTGAACCCTTGGGTTCCATTTTGTGCATGGTAGCCATTTTGTGGATTGCCCTCACATAGGCTGATGACTACAGGATGACTGTGGCCGTGCAAGTCCTTGGGACACGTACACCTTTAGCTGACTTTTGTGTGACCTGGACGAACTGACTCCCTTGCCCGAGGCTAAACTTGCTAAACCAGTTCCTTGTTAGGCAGCTGGTCAGATAGAGATCAAAGAGCAGGACATTGCAATCTTTATGGCACACACACACACCCTTCAATCTTGCTTCTCATCTGTTTCTGTTCCTTCCTTTATGGCTTAATTATTGATTTGGGTTGAGGTCTTTATGATGGGCCCGTCCGGCCTGTCCGAGCAGAAAGGTTGGATTTTGCCTTGTCATTTCTGGTGGGCTGGACAACTGAAAGTGGGTTTGTCGTTATGTGATACCTCTGTAATGTCATCCTCTGATTGGTCAGATTGTAAGTAATTAATGCTAGCCAGGAATGTGATTTTTTGCATAAAAGACGATGCTCCGCTCTATGAATTTGAGCAGTCTCCTGAGAACCTACATGCTGTTGTACTTCTAGGACCTCTGTTACTGGCTGCAGCTAATAAATTTGATCTTTGACGTCACCAAGAAGAATCCCGTGTCTCTGTACTCCAAAACAGGTGAACTCGAAGACATTGGGCGTTTTTCCCCTGACGCCGCTGGGTTTAATATACCCGGTTCTTCAGTTGGCGCCCAACGTGGGGTGACTTCAGCGGTACCGGTCCATGCCTGAAGATCGTGAGGAGCTTCGTGTGAAAATTCTGGAGGAAGGCCTGCCACTTCATCGACCCCTGTATGTCGTCGTGGTCCGAAAGTCTTTGCTGCGAAGTTCCCCGCTTTCCTACGGCTACGAAGGACTGCTGCCCTGACTGTCGCCCTGTCTTGGAGCCTTTTGATGATTTGTAAAGCGAGACGATAGACGGGTCTTCTGGCGACGTCATCGATACCTCAGTTAAGTATGAGTGGAGCATCTCCCAGTCCTTAGTTTTGTTTTGGTATCCTTCGGGATCGCTTTGATTTGGTACCTGCAGGCCCCAAAGCCGAGGGACTCGTGTTTTCACGAGGCTATCGTATTCGATAATCCTTTGAAGTTTGAAGCTAGAGTAGTGAGCGAAGATGCCTGGTCTTAGCAGACTTGGAAAGATATTTTGTTGTGGTTGCAATAGGGATTCCCGATTGGAGGACTCGTGTCCGGTTCCTCCGATTGGAACTCCGACCTATGAACTCTACGTTAAACATGGAGAGGGCCCTATCACGTATAATGAAGTATGGATTAGGTACACCAGGAAAGATGGTGTCCTAAAGTGGCCCCAATATGGTAGTTATGACACGGAAATTTTAGACAATCTAGAAGTTAAACTGTTCAAGAAGAAAGCCCGGCCGACAATGTTTGACTCTTTTCGCTTATGGCGGAAGGAAGCCAAACAGAAAGAAATTAAACTAGCGAAGAAAAATAAAAGAGAGCAGGGTATCTCGATAATGCAAGCTGCTATACAGTTTAAAGATAATAAGGAAGAACAGGCGAGTGAGCAGTTGCAAAGGCAACGTAAACTAGCAATAGATAAATGCTATCCAGTTTTGCCACCTCAGCAGCAAGAAGAAAAGAAGGACATTGAAAAAGATCCTTTAATGTCACATTTGCTGAGTTCGCCACCCCCTTATGTGCAGAGTGCTACGGCACCACCGCCACCTTTAGCTGCGCAACCTCCAGTTGTTGTGCCTCCTATTATTGTACCACCACCAGCTCCCCTTCAGTTGGCTCCTACTCTTTTGGCGCAGCCTTCTCAAGGGCCGCCAACTTTGCTACCTTCTTTGTCTGCTACTCCTACACCTGTGTTATTTGCTTCTTCTGTTACTGTTCCAACGTTGGTTTCTTCTCATTCTGCTTTGTCTCCTGTTCTTTTGTCAACTTCTCCTTCTGTTCGACAGAGAATGACTGATACTGTTACTGGTCTTTTGTCTCCTCTTTTTGGGTCATTTAATACGACCCCTGTTTCAGCGCGTAAACAATTGCCTAGCCAATTGCCTGGTCCCGATGAGCGGGAAGTGTTGGATCATTTAGCGCATAAATGGGTTACTTATCCTTTGAGGTATAATTTTGAGTCTGTTATGGATGTCTTCCGGCAATGGGAAGCACCGACGCAGAGATACGTTTTTGGGACAATGTGTACTTTCCTTCATGAAGAATGGGAAGATGGTGATTTGGGACAGACTCTGCCTCAGTTGTTCCGTGTGCAGTCCGAGTTTGCGAAAGGAACAATAGTGGGTTTTGATGTTGAGAAAGCAGTTGCGACATTGTTGTCGTTTAGGAGTGAGTCTCCTTCTAGGTCATTATTTGAGCCTGATTCTTCAGTTGGGAGAAAGGTGCGTCAATATCCGATGCGTGAGGTTCCCCCAGTTTGGAGACCTGGTGATGCAGCTGCTCATCCACCTGTTCTGCCACATTTCCAGCGAGTTTGGGTACATGTTCCATGGAAGCGTGCTGAAGTCTTAGCTCTAAAGCAGGCTTTGCCTGTTCCGCGCAAAAATCCTGCAGGGTTTTATAAGGAGCTATCTCAAACTGCGGGTTCATGTATTATGAATCTGGCTGGTATAGATATGTTGTTTGGGAATGTTGTTCCACAGCCTATATGGGGTAAGATTCGTCATACGGATCATGCACAGGAATTAGGTGATACATGGAATAATCTTAGAGCTGCAGATGATAGACAAGTAGGTGGTGCTAAACCCGAGGATGTGATTGCTCAACTCCCGGGTAGAATTATTGATTATATGAAGACTTTGATGCCTGCTTTGCGTTTCAATTGGAACAAGTTGTCTGCGTGTAAGCAGAAGAAAGACAAGACTGTGTCCGACTTTTTCACTAGGTTCGAAGAGACATTTGTAGACCACAGTGGTCAAGACATGAGTACAGAAGGTGGTCAGCGGTTGTTCGTTGACAAGTTTGTTCATAATTTGCTTCCAGAATTATGTAATAGGTTGAAGGATTCTGAGAGTGCTTGGGCTGTTTCTACGTCAGCGCAGATTTTGGCTACCGCCCAGTACTATGAGAATAGAAATAAGGATGAGAAAGAGAAAGAGGATAAAAAGACTAAAGAATTGAAAACTAAGGTTCTTTTGCAGCAAGCTTATCCGCCTCGTAATAATCAGCGCGATTATCAGCAGCCCCAGCAGTATCAGAGAAACTCGCAGAGGTTCGAGTCTTCTCAACAGCTTTTTCCCATAGGCCCTAATCAGTGTGCGTATTGCAAAGAAGAGGGTCATTTCAAGAATAGTTGTCCGGTTCTGTTACAGCGCACGAATGGTGTTTATGGTGTGAGAGGTCGAGGTGTTCAGCAAGCCCAGCGAGGTAGAGGACGAGGTGTGTTTCCTCAGAATGCGCGTTCTTTGCCTCCACAGAATTCTATGAATAGCTTTGATCAGCAGAATGGTGCATCTGGTAGGACGGCTCAGTACTATGCGGACGATTATTACGTCGAAGGTGAGAATATGGATGGTAATGATTGCTAGGACAGCCATAGACAAAGAGAGGGAGTTGTTTCAGTTCCAGTAGATCAGAGTGGACCTATGTTGAAGTGATTGCATCAGGTGTGTCAGAGACTTTTCTGTTGGATACTGGTGCTGCGAAGAGTTCTATCATGCACTCTAAACTCCCTGGCGCACCATTGTCTGGCTTAAAGAATATTTCAGTAGGTTTTTCTGGCGCCCCGGTTACGAATCCGATTTCTAGTCCGTTGTCTATTTCTGTTGGACTTTGTGATTTTGAAGCACCCCTCATTCTGACGACAGGTTGTGGTGAGAACTTGTTGGGATTGAATTTGTTGAAAAGATTGTATGCAACACTTTATTGTTCTCCTTCAGGAGTACAGCTTACATTGGGAAAGAGAGTGATCTCTCCGATGTATTTATCTAAAGATCGACTTCCACCTGAATTGTCTTCTCTTCCTGATTCTCTTTGGGCTACTGGACCTAATGATGTGGGTCTTTTGGAGATTCCGCCATATGTTGTGACGTTGAAAGCAAATGCTAGATTGCCACGCATTCCACAGTACCGGATTTCCAGTGATGGTGAAAGAGCACTTTTGGCGATCATCTATGATCTGATTGAAAAGGGTGTGATTGAGGAAACGAGAGGTAATGTGTGCAATAGTCCTGTTTTCCCTGTTTTGAAACGTACTGATTCTTTACAGCCTCCTGTATATAGGTTTGTGATCGATCTTCGCGAGGTGAATAAGATCGTTGTTCCGCAATTTCCTGTTGTGCCTGATATCACCGCTTTACTGACTTTGATCCCGGCTACAGCCACGTGGTTTTCGGTGGTTGACCTGAAGAATGCTTTCTTCAGCATCCCGATTGCCGTGGAGAGTAGAGATATCTTTGGCTTCTCTTTAGGAGGCCGAAGTTTCCGGTTTAAGCGCGCTCCTCCAGGCTATTGTGAGAGTCCATCGATCTATAGTCAGGCTTTGAAGACACAACTTGATTTGTTTATTTTACCTGATGGTGCTGCTCTTATTCAGTATGTTGACGATCTGTTAGTTGCTGCTGACAATGAAGAGATTTGTAAAGAGGCTACTTTGTCGTTGTTGCGTCATTTGTCTGATTTCCATCATAAGGTGTCTCTTTCGAAGTTGCAATATTGTCGACAAGAAGTTACCTACTTAGGTCACCTCTTATCGAAGGAGGGAAGGAAATTGACCCCAGAAAGAATTCAAGCGATTGCGAAAATGAGTGTGCCTACGACACAGAGAGAAGTGCGTGCTTTTCTGGATATTAAATCATTCTGTAGACAGTGGATCCCAAATTTCTCTTTGCTTGCGAAACCTTTGATAGCTCTTACTGTTAAGGATACTCCGAATCCTATTCCTTGGACTGACGAATGTCAGAAGAGTTTTTCAGAATTACGTAATGCGTTGTGTTCGGCTCTTGTGTAGGGTACTCCCGACTACAGTAAGCCTTTCACATTGTATGTCCACGAGAGAGAGGGATGTGCATTGTCAGTTTTGACTCAACAGTTTGGCGATAAGCAACGTCCATGTGCTTATTTTTCATCGACTTTGCATCCGGTAGCTAGAGCGTTGCCGAGTTGTTTGAGAGCTACAGCAGCAGCGGCTGTTTCAATTCGACAGTTTGCTGGATTGGTGATGGACAATACACTGATTGTGATGGTTCCACATGCAGTGGATACCTTGTTGAACCGTACCAAGACACAGCACTTAACTAATGCTCGGTTGTCAGGTTACGAATTGACCTTGTTAGCGAGTCATGTGCATATAAAGAGATGCAATACGTTGAATCCAGCCACGTTGTTGCCAATTTCAGTTGAGACAGATGGTTCTGAACAGCATGATTGTTTCCTTAGGACTGAGGAAGAAACGAAAGGGAGGATAGACCTTAGGGATACTCCTCTTCCAGAGTGTGATGGTACCTTATGGGTTGATGGTTCGTGCTTTAAGCTTCCGAATGGTGATACGACTGCGGCATATGCTGTTATGACTTTGCATACGATTGTTGAAGCTGCACGTATCCCACATAATTCAGCGCAAGCAGCAGAGTTGATTGCATTAATGAGAGCGTGTGTGTTGGCGAAAGGAAAACGAGTGACTGTGTATACTGATAGCCAGTATGCGTTCGGTGTTGCTCATAGTTTTGGACGTTTGTGGAGAGAGCGTGGGTTCCTGACTTCGCATGGTACCAAGATCCAGCATGGTCAGTTGGTGAATGAGCTTCTTGAATCTCTAACTTTGCCGTTGCAAGTTGCGATCGTGAAATGCAGTGCGCAAAAGAAAGTCACGGATAATGTTGGTCGTGGTAATGCGTTTGCAGATGAAGTTGCGAAAGAAACTGCGAGAGATGTGATGAGTCGAATGTATGTTGCGGGTCCGGCGAGATGGGTTCCGGATAGAAGTATGTGTGAAGATACGATTGAGAGTGTGAAATCCATCCAAGCTGAAGCTACAGAGAAAGAATTGAATGAATGGAGAGAAAGCAAGGGTATATTGGATTCGAATGGTTGTTGGGTTGAATTGTCAGAGCATCAGCGATGGTTGTTACCCGATGCGTATGTACTTCCAGTGGTTACAATGGCGCATGGAATGGCTCATATCAGCGTGAAAGGGATTTGCAAGTTGTTAGCTCCAGTATGGCAGAATGCTGGAATTCCTAAGTGTGCAGAGAATCTGGTCAAGAGTTGCATGGTGTGTTTGATGTACAATCCTGGTAAGGGAACTCCAACTCCAGCTGGTCATTTTGCTCCTCCTACGTATCCGTTCGAGGCTTTGCAGCTAGATTTCATCCACATGGAGAGGTGCAACAACCTGAAATATGTGTTGATGGTTGTTTGCTCCTTTTCTAGATGGGTGGAAGCTTACCCTTTGAAGGACAATACTGCCTTGTCCACAGCTAAAGCCCTTATCAAAGAGTTTTTCCCTAGGTTTGGATTGCCGAGAATGATCTGGAGTGACAATGGGAGTGAGTTTGTGGGTCAAGTGATGAAGAGAGTATGCGAGGGATTAGGTATCCGGCAGAAGTTTCACGCTGCAAATCACCCCCAATCAGCTGGTTTAGTCGAGTGCTATAATGGCACCTTGAAATTAAAGTTAGCCAAAATTCAAGCGAGCTCTGGTTTACAATGGCCAGATGCCTTGCCCCTAGCCCTTCTGTCCACGAGAATGACTGTGCATTCGCGAATGGGTTTGAGTCCGTATGAGGTTGTGTTTGGTCGCCCGGTGAATATTTGGGGCGTACCAAGACCAACAAAGTTCAGTGATCTTGAATACACTGTGTTCCTTGATTACTTTCACAAACTGACGGCTAAACTGCTTGTCTTACACCAACAGGTTTACAATAGCCTACAACAGGCTGCTGAAGATCCAGGCCACGCAATTGAACCCGGCTCGTGGGTCTTCATTAAGAATTTTCAGCGGAGCAAGAACGAGCAGCCCCGCTGGACAGGACCATACCTGGTTCTACTATCTACACGTTCTGCAGTACGAGTGTAAGGCAAAAAGAACTGGATCCACGGCGTACATTGCAAACGGGCTCAGTTGCCCTTACCGTACGACCGGTGGGTCCAGGAAGGACTCCCAGACTCTGAGACTGAAACTGTGCCCTGGTTTTTGCCATTCAGCGATGCCCGTTTGATTGGAACAAACACTGAGAAAGAAAGTGACGATCTTCTTCAAGAAGCTGTGCCTCCATTGAATCGTTTGAACACTACTGAGCCTGAACTTTTGTTTAAGGAACAAACATTGTCTGGCAAAGATCGTTATAATTTGCGACCAAGAGTCGTGGGACTAATAAAAGAAATAAAGTTTTTATGATTTTTCTGTTTACAGGTTAACTCTCCTCCGAGGATCTACTCATTTTTGTTTTTCGAACCGCCATCCGGGTTCAGCTGTAGGGTCGCGGTTGACAAGTCTTTGGAGTGCAAGCCTGAGACACTAGGTCGAAGGTTCTGGTTGACCTAAGGGAGTTGCCCTGGGTTGACAGAGGCATTCCTTAGCATTGAACACCCTACCACCGCGAGCAGCATATTTAGTGAGGATGGATTTCTTTGAGTTGGAGAGACCTGTAGAGACAATAAGTCTTAAAAGCAAGATACACAAACTGATCATCCGGAAAAGATTTTTAATATTGTGCTTATTTATGTTGTTTAGCTTAATGATGTTTTTAATTGGATATGTGACATTCTCTTTTCAAATGACGTTCATGCCCACTACGCAACCTATGCCTCCTCCTACTGTTTCTTCGCATTCTTTTCACCCTCTGCCCGAACATGAGTCCATTAGGAGAATGGAATTTGCTAATAATTCCTTTGTTCAGATTCTGCAACAACACCAGCTAGTAGTGAACACGACTAATTGTTGGGTGTGTGGCCTTATGCCCCATACTACTGATAAAGGTATTCCTTACCTGGTTCTGCCATTTAGCTACAATGGTTCTGTATGGGCATACCGAACGATGTTCATCTATGTTTGTGAGGCCTACCCCCTACGTTCTGTGAAAGATAATCCAAAGAATAGTGCTCTAGTCAAGGGAATAGTAGACATGATTAGAGGAATAGATTCTAATGAGACTATCCCGAGAGATGAGACACTAGCGTATAGTGGATGGAACGTTACTGGATATGGAGTTAGTCTGAGTGGTAACCAGCGAGCGAAAAGATCCTCTCCGATTTGGATAGTGCCTCATCAGGGTCATTATTGTCTGCAAGGTAATGGCAAGAATCCGAGAGCTCAGTTAGGGAAGAGTGTTTGCACTGAGACTTATGTATTTGCGTCTCAGACTTCCCCAGCGTTTATAGCAGCTAAGGGTACCTATTTCATCTGTTATGACAAAGCTTACACATGGTTACCCCCTGACTTTTTGGGCACATGTTTTGTTTCTTTCCTGTTGCCTCCCACTTTTACAGCTGCGGCAGATTACCATAAGATGAGAGTTGCTAGAGGTGTCTTCAGTAAGGAAGATACCGCAGGACAAGAATTGGGAGATTCTCTGAAGGGTTTCCTGCCATTTTGGGGACCTATGGTTAACAGCAGGAACATACGGCAGTTGACGAGAGTGGTTGAGTCCGCTATAGTCGAAACTGCCGGTGCCCTTAGTAACTTGACGGCTGAGCTCCAGTCGGATCGCCTTATGATTCTTCAGAACAGAGTTGCGTTAGATGTCATACTTGCAGATAGAGGAGGGGTTTGTAAATTGATTCAATCGAGCTGCTGTGTTTTCATTCCAGACAATGCTCCGACAGTGTACCAAGCCATTTCCAAGCTACATAAGATCTCCGAGTCTGTACATATGGCCGAAGGAGATTGGTCGTTGATGGAATGGTTTTGGGAACTGTTATCCACTTGGGGATGGAAGATTCTGATGGTCATTGGGATGATCTTAGCTATCCTTTTCCTGTTCTGACTCTGTGTACAGTGTGCTCCTGCTATATGTGGCCTTTGTGCTACTTCGTGTTCGAGGAGACCTGTCCAGAGAGAGATGCTAAGTATTAGGATGATGCTACAGCAACATCTTGATGATCTGATGAATATAGACCTGGATTCAGACTGATATAAGTTTAGGTTATTGCCTATGTAAGGGCAAAAGGAGGGTCTGAGGTTCCGTGAATCCTGAACTTGTTCAATAAAGGTCATCGTATCATGACAATTTTGGTATCAGTGAACCGCAAATGACGAGTGCGGTATGCATGAGTGTTTTCGTCATGTTACACCGATGGATTCACTGTGTATTTGACGATCTAGTCTGAACCCTTGGGTTCCATTTTGTGCATGGCAGCCATTTTGTGGATTGCCCTCACATAGGCTGATGACTACAGGATGACTGTGGCCATGCAAGTCCTTGGGACACGTACACCTTTAGCTGACTTTTGTATGATCTGGACAAACTGACTCCCTTGCCCGAAGCTAAACTTGCTAAACCAGTTCCTTGTTAGGCAGCTGGTCAGATAGAGATCAAAGAGCAGGACATTGCAATCTTTATGGCACACGCACACACCCTTGTATCTTGCTCCTCATCTGTTTCTGTTCCTTCCTTTATGGCTTAATTATTGATTTGGGTTGAGGTCTTTATGATGGGCCCGTCCGGCCTGTCCGAGCAGTAAGGTTGGATTTTGCCTTGTCATTTCTGGTGGGCTGGACAACTGAAAGTGGGTTTGTCGTTATGTGATACCTCTGTAATGTCATCCTCTGATTGGTCAGATTGTAAGTAATTAATGCTAGCCAGGAATGTGATTTTTGGCATAAAAGACGATGCTCCGCTCTATGAATTTGAGCAGTCTACTGAGAACCTACATGCTGTTGTACTTTTAGGACCTCTGTTACTGGCTGCAGCTAATAAATTTGATCTTTGACGTCACCAAGAAGAATCCCGTGTCTCTGTACTCCAAGACAGGTGAACTCGAAGACATCGGGTGTTTTCCCCTGGTGCCGCTGGGTTTAATATACCCGGTTCTTCACTTAATGAGGTAACCTCTTATACCCTTTTTTCACAAAATTTTCATTGTTTAGGGTTAGTAGTGTAAGAACAACCTAATATTATTATAATAAAATCTAATTCGTTTGATGAATCAACATTTACAGTTAGGACAGGGATAGTGTGAGTCTGAATAATTCAACAGAAATGAATGACAAATACATGTATTTAATAAACTATAAATCTAGGATTAGAATTAGCATTAGGGTGAGCATCAGGTAAGGTCTAGAGTTCATCTAATGTAATTTAGGGTAAGAATTAATTTTTATATGAGTAAGTTTACTGTAATTAAAAAAATTAAACAAAGTTAAATATAAGGGCATATTAGGCAATCGCCTAAGTAAGTTTAATTAGATACAATTAGAGATGTGGACATTGTTAGACTTAGTACTAATTAAAAATTATTTCAACAAAATGTCATTTCAATGCATTTAAACTTTTCGTTAGGGTAAGTGTTTGAATAAGATAACATTATTTTAAATAATTAAGAAATATATTTAGTTAAAATGAAGGTTAGATTTAACTAGTTAAAATTTGGGAAATTGTTAACATTATGGTGAAGTTTAGAAAAGGAACAAATGAAAAGCAATATAAAGTAATAGCTATTTTACTGTAATGGATAGATGGAGTAAGCAAAGATAGAACAATTTAAAGGAGACAAAATAACGATGCAAGGAAGTAAAAATGAGAAGTAAAGGTTGGTCCAGTATTAGGGATTAGGGGAGTATGAGACAAGATAAAGATACGTGGAAGCAAAAGTGGTTGAATTAAGAACATACAACCCTTGTTATCAAAGATATCACTACACTCACCATTTTCACTTATAAATCCACACAATTGCAATCAAATTATTTCTTTAATTTACTAGCTCCTTCTCACAGTCTAGTGTTATTTAGTGCTGATCAATGTGAGCAGTGTCAAGGGATGAATATGCAACTGTTATCTTTTTGCTAGGCAAACCCATTCACATGTAACAGGAGTAATGTGTTTAGCCCATAACTTCAAATAAATACTGATAATACCCACCCCATCTCACTGTTGAGAAAGAATATCTGAGGCTTCAAAAGTAGTTGAACATGCCTGAGACAATTCCAGGGATGGATTCAAAAAGTTGTGTATGCCTCAATGGGTTAAAAATGAAGATTCCAGCTCTTTGGGGCATGTACTTACTTTATATATTTCCTTAAAATGCCCACTGTAGCAATCAGGGCCAGACTGGGAGCAGCAACCATCCCAGGCAGATTGCTGCTCAACCAGCCCTGGGAGTGGGAGATGGAGGGGGTTGCTAGTAAGAAGCACTGCTCCCGCTTTTGTTACAGGGGACCGATATCGCAGGACTGCTGCAAAACAGGCCCTCAGTGACAAAAACACCCCCACTGCCACAAAACCGGCCCCACCCCTCCAGCCCACCGGGGAAACACCGGGTGCCCACTACGGCCAGTACGGCCCTGGTAGCAATTCATATTTTTTATGTCGCCTCCCTAGATTTTTTGCCTTTTTATGAATTGATTTGTATCACAACTCTGCACTTTGGAACTGCCATTCAGTGTTACAATGCATGTGCTTTTTTCTGTACAAATATAACGTAAAATAGGTTATACGCTGTTGGAGTATTTAAGTTTCCAGAAAGGCCATGGCAAATAGGTGCATTAAAAAGACTGAGTAGCATGTTAGTTAATCTTTACAGCTAGCACATTGTATATCAGTACTGCTCATATTTATGACTTAAATATATGGCTCCATGCAACACCATTCACTTGGCAGAGAAAAGTGTCCTTTGGAAAGGCCAAGGCTATACGCATGCCTATGGGGGCTAAGGAAATGTACTGAGTGGGACCCCTAAAAAGAATGGGCTTTCAACACCACGTAATAACTCAGGGGCATATTACCAACAAAGTGGTGAAGACCGGTGTTAGCCGCCTTGGTTTAACGCCTCTCTTCGCCACTTCCGAAAAGCTAGGCTGCACCATATTACCAAGGATATAGTGCAGCCGAGTTTTTTCCCCTGCGATGGCGAAAAGTTTTACAACTTAAAGCCAGCGCAGGCAGGGAAGGTTTGTTTATGTACAGGAAGGTGTTCCTTCCTGCACATAAACAAAGCATAAATGCCATTCTAATTTCTAATTTAAAATGCTTGTAAAGCGCAGCATACACCTTGCGGTTTCTTGGCGCTGAGGTTCAGTGGCTGAGGGGAAGGAAGACCGGGGAGAAAATTTAGGCGGGGAAAGCCTGGCTAAATAGGAAAGTTTTCAAGTCTCCACGGAAAGAAAGGTACTGAGTTGCGGAGCGGAGGTTATCAGGGAGAGAGTTCCAAAAGGAAGGGGCCAGAGTAGAGAAATTGGATCCACCCCATTTTTTGCGCGAGAAACGGGGGATCAGGAGAAGGGACTTGGAGGAGGACCGGAGATTTCTTGCGGGGACGTAGGGTTTGATAAGTGAAGTGATGAAAGCAGGGGCAGTGCCCTGACGGGCCTGGAAAACCATGCACCCGATTTTGAAGAGGGAACGTTGTTTCACGGGGAGCCAGTGGAGTTTCTTTAGGAGGGGGGTGGAGTGGTGATAACGTGGGAGGCCAAATATTAGTCTGGCCGCCTGGTTCTGGATGGCTTGGAGTCTACGCAAACTATAGGCAGGGATGCCATGGAAAAGAGCGTTGGCGTAGTCCAAACGCGAGATTACCAGGGCGGCCATGATGG
This sequence comes from Lissotriton vulgaris, assembly GCF_964263255.1. Lineage (NCBI taxonomy): Eukaryota > Metazoa > Chordata > Amphibia > Caudata > Salamandridae > Lissotriton > Lissotriton vulgaris. The sequence continues at coordinate 711,427,987 of NC_141689.1, read as the reverse complement.
TCTTGAGGGCCTGAGGGGTGAAGAAGCGGGAGACAGAGCGGATAGTTCGAAGAGTGAGGAAACAGGAGGAGACCACGGAGCTGATGTGAGAGTGAAGAGTGAGCTGATTGTTCATTTTTACACCCAGTGTTTTGACAGTGGTGGAGGGGGAGGGTGCAGGGCCAAGAGAGGGGGGCCAGAAAAGAGAGTTCCAGGGACTGGACGAACCACCAGTGAGAACCAGCTCAGTTTTATCAGGGTTCAGTTTAAGGTGGTTGTGATTCATCCAGTCCCTGATGAATGTCATAGTAGACTGGAAATTGGAGACCGAGAGAGAAGAGGGGGACAGATCAAAGATGAGCTGGAGGTCATCCGCGTAGTTAAAGACGGTGACCTCCAACTGCTGGAGAGCAAAGATGAGAGGAAAGATATAAAGGTTGAAGAGAAGGGGGGAGAGAGAGGAACCCTGGGGAACACCACAAGTGACAGGGAGGGGAGTGGAGGTGAAGTCGCCTAGACGGACCGCCTGGGTGCGGTCCCTCAGAAAGGAGGAGAGCCAGACAAGGGCTGATCCCCCGATGCCAGCCGCCTTGACACGGGTGAGTAGGATGGTATGGTCCACCGTGTCAAAGGCGGCGGAAAGATCGAGGAGGACCAGTGCCTGGTGGTTGTTGTCATCCATGCCCTTTCTGAGGTTGTCTAGGACGGCGACTACGACCGATTCTGTTGAGTGCCTGGGGCGGAATCCTGCCTGACGAGAAGCCAGCCCCCCATTCGCCTCAATGTGGGTGCTCAGAGCCGCGGTAACATGGCGTTCCATCACCTTGCCCAGAAAGGGCAGCAGGGAGATGGGGCGAAAGTTGGACGAGATAGAAGGGTCCGAGCCGGGTTTCTTCAGCAGGGGTACTATGGTGGCTGCTTTTAGTACCGGGGGCACCACACCCTGTGCCAAGGCGCTGTTGAGGAAGGCAATCGGGGGATCAGGGCAGCTAGAATAGATTTGCTGTAGGATGCGAGCAGGGCAGACATCCGCCGGTGACCCAGATTTAACTTTGGGGAGAATCGACAGAAAGGATTCCTGAGTGAGGGGAGGGATGACAGTGAGATGATTTAGTACTGGGGGGGGGGAGGGATCGACGAAGGAAGGCGAGGGTAAAGGGATATTGGCCTTGATATTGGTGATCTTATCCACGAAGTAGTTGTTTAATTGGTCGCAGAGAAGCTGGGAAGGCGGGATTTGGGGCGAGGCTCGATCTGAGAACGCCAGGTCGTTTACGATGTCAAAAATAGCCCTGGGTTTGTTGGCGGCCGACATTATTCTCGTAGAGAAGTAGTCGGTCTTAGCAGCTAGAATTGCTGATTTGTAATCAGCCAACATTTTTTAACTTACATATGTGCTGCTTCATGCAGCACACATGTAAGTTACAAATTGGCATTTTTAAAAAGAGGTTTGTTATGTACAGGAAGGGACACCTTCCTATACATAAACAAACCTTGCCATTTTGCTTTTTCCATGTGTGCTGCACAAGGCAGCACACATGGAAAAAGCAAAAACAAGGAGAAATGAAGCATTTCTCCTCGTTTCGCCACCTTAAGAACAGGTCTTTCCTGTTCTTAAATTCGGCGCTGCCACCTATTATCGCCTCTCTTGATAATAGGTGGCAGCGTCGAAGTGAATGGGTGTTGCGGTGGAACGCCCACCGCAACACCCACTGCACGCCCCCGTTCACAATGAATTTATCGTGAAAGGGGCCCTATTACCAAGGCAGCATTAAGTCAATTAACGTGGCTTTGAGCCACGTTAATTGACTTAACGTTGCCTTGATAATAGGGCGATGCAAATATCGCCACGTTATCGGCAGAAAAGTGCTGATGACGTGGCGATAAGGGGCTTGATAATATGCCCCTGAGTTTTACACACAGATCCACTCTAGAACTAGACTAGCTTTACTAACACAAAATGTGCAATGCCATAGACCCACAAATTACAAATGGGACAATGAAGACCACGTCCTCCAGAGTTTCCACGTAAGAAAAAACCTATGAAACCGCATAGCTGGTCACATCGCAAACTTCATAGGGGTACTTGAGCTCATCAAGCGGGGCTGTTACAGTGTAATGCATGTAGACCTCTTTATTAAAAAAACAAAAAACTAGCCACAGAAAGGCAGCCAAACTAATACTGAGACGAAGGAAATCACAACTGGCAAAACCTGCTCCCAAGTTCACAGCTAACTAAACCTTCAAATTTCAGAAGCTGGGTGGAAATACTTATTCATAGAGAGGCAGATTCCTCCAATGTAAGTTTCAAAAAGCATGGAACAGCCTTCCATCTATAATATTATGGGGCAGACTGAGCAGGCACTGGTTCTACCTTCGGTGGTTAAGGTGGAATCGCAATAACATAAAGCAAGGCTTATTGGGGTAAGGCACAGTCTGCTAAAAAACAGAATGCCATCCTGGGTGACAGAATACCAGGTTGTAGGACATCACGTCTTCTATAGGGCATCGCAGGGCCTCCAGATGTGTCCTATCTGCCCCATTACATGGAAAGTACTTCACTAAACATACCTGATACACAGGGCACTTTGATTGCCCTCTGCTGTGCATAATTTTATTTTATTATTTTTATTCTGTTATGTTTTGATTTTGGAATGTTTGCATAACACGTACAAAGTCCAGGAGCCTCAAAGCACTTTAATAGAATAAAACAGAGACAAAAACTAAATGTGTGACAGTAAAGGATAACAATATGGTGCAGTCAACATATAAGGGTTAGTATAAACAACAAGGGTATGCAGTTCCTAATTAGTGATGCAGGCGGAGGTAAGTGATCTCACAAGTGAACCCTAGTGTGTGGATATTAACAAGGGCAGGAGAAGGGATTCCTCTTTTTCGGAAAAGAGACCCTCAAACACCCAACAAGCAGGTGTCTTGCTTGATCATTGGGCCTGCTTCTACTCGGGTCGGCGCTGCAATACCCGATCAGGCGCCCGTGACAGGGCCTACTTTGCGGAGATCTTTTATTCCTTAAGCCGTTGAGTGCAGTGCGTGTGAGGGCCCTAGTGTATGATAAGAGTGTAGGTGGTGATACTGTGTATGACTGTGAATTTAAAACAGGGTTTAGTGATCCACTCAGAACAATTTTAATGAATTGTGGTCACTACCCTGGTTAAAACTAAAAGGACGCACAGTCCCACTCTAAGGTTTGCGGGAATATGTGCTGGTGTAATAGTTCAACATGTTTCTTGCCTTTTATCTATTGATGGCAATTCCTTAGGACCACGAATGGATCTACCTACACTTTTTGGTGATGGTCAGGACCTCAGTGAAGTACATATGTGACCACCCGTACAGCACCCTAAAAAGTGGTACTGGCAGATCTATACTCCAACCTGCAAAGAAAAACACAATATGACAATAATTAGATATCATATCTGACTGGTATCTATATGTGACATGCACCCTTAAACACATGTGGTGTAAAGCACACGTGCAGAACACAGGTGAGCTGTGGCATGCATCATCTGTGATCTGTGTATTGTTTAAAACACATTAAAAACACTTTAAAAGTCAGCAGAAAAATGCAACACATGTAATCCTAGAGTAGCACCAGCAAGCATCTTTGGTAAACTCACCCTGTTCGAGTCATGGGGAAAACGACATTGTGTGCTGGTAGAGGCAGACACTATAGTATAGTGTCCTGGTAGATAAACACAAAGGTAAAGACAAGACTGTGAAACCAGAGTCTCAAGTTGGTACTTAATTGGCATCGCCATTACCAAGGTACCCTCCAGTGGTGCCCGAGGCCTACCCCAGGCCTGGTTAGGCGGGGGCAAGTGGGTACAAGTAAAACCTCCATCAGTCAATGCGCAGCGGGCGGAATGTTGAACGCAAGGAGCCAGCTGCCTCAGTTAGGCCGACGGCGTCTTCTAAACCAACCGAGATTAGTAATAGGAGAGCTGTCCGCACAACCTGGGCGAGGCTTGCCTTAGTTTCAACAAGATCCCCCACGTTGTAGTGTACAACAAGACCCGTAGTGAGGTCACCTATGATTTTCTAGGGTGCTAATTAGGTGTATCATTATTGTGACACTACCAGATAGGTCCTAGTAATTGAACACTCCTATAAGCGGTCTCTACACTCGTGTGGTGTGCTCCTGCTCTGGTTGTGGTGGGAGAGTTCAGCTGTGATTGCATAGAGTGACGACTGAATTATTTATTCTGGTTATGTCAAAAGGCTCCAGGGTATATCTTCATTGAGACCAGACTTGTCGGTGGGCAGTCGCAGGACCCATATTTGTTCTAGGCAGAACAATGCCTTCTTAGACATGCCCGGATGCCCTTCAAGTACACCCTATTCAAATGAGTCGTGGGCATGGCATTGTTCATGGTAGTGCGCAGTCATTGGTTCTGTGGCATCTGAAATTGCTTTTGTGTTCCATCATGCGCACCTTAACCTGTCTCGTCGTCATTCCTATGTACAGGAGACCACAAGGGCAGATCAGTATGTAAATGCAATTGGATGAATTGCAGTTTGTGTGTGTCATGATAACCCAAGTATTCCCATTCGGGAGTGCCAGTTCTTTTGTGATCTTAGTTTGGGGGCAAAAAAAACAAAAAACAAAAAAAAATGTATAGGGGTTGTCAGATAGAACATCCAATTTAGATAAGATAGTAGATGCTAACTGGTTGTGTCCACAACCTGGGTACAGTAAGTTGATGACTATAGAGGTGGTTACATTGAGCCGGGGTTGGTGGTGGGGCCAATGGCAGAGCATGACTGGGACAGAAAATATTCCCAGGCACCAAATCAAAAGTGGCCCCCATTAGCGAATCAGCTGAAAAAGTGGCCCTTATTTTCAAATCAGGGTGGTTGTAAACTTGTTAAATAGCATAATATTTAGAGTCCACATGAGCATATTTGCAAGGACAGCGTACATCAGAGTAAGTTCATGCTCTGAGTAAATGTTATCCGCAAGGAAAGAGAGCGAGTTGCTCACTTTGCAAAAAGACGAACAATAAAGAGAGCATCACATGCATGGGAAATGCACAATAATCGAAGTGACATACACCAGCCAGCCATCAAAGCTTAGCAAGTGAGTCAGGTACCTGGAGGGAGGGAGGCGTGAAGTAGCGACTGTAAAGAGAAAGTTTTAGATCTTTTTTGAAAGCAGGCAGGGAGATAATACTTTGGATGGCAGGAGGGAGGGAGAACTACACTTTTAACACACATTCAACGAAAGATTAGCCGTTGGGAAGGATTTTTTTAAAGACTAGAGGTTCCAGGAGCAGGGAGTCCAAGCTGCAGAATTGTTGGATCCTAGGGGAGAACTTCATTCCAGCATTTGTGGGAGCTTTTCATACTTTCAGTGTTTTAAATGAGTCAATACTATCGGGTGCTGAGTTCCTGCACCTCTGAAAGAGACGATACCAGAGCTGCAGGACATTTATGACTTTTGAATCCCATGGTCCCCCGAGAGGCGAGGTGGCCACTAATATGAAGATGCTGCTCTGTTTGATTTTCAGTTTGTCATAATTTAAAGCATGTGTGGCTATTGATGATGATCACACATTTGACTTGGATTTGCTCTGTTTGCACTGTGTTGTTTATTAACCTGACTAACAATATCCACGTTTACTATTTAATAATCCCTGCGTTTTTTCCCAGAAATGCACTTTTATGCTATTTCCCTACGTCGTGCTTCGTCACCTTCTGCTTTGCATCTCGCGCCGCGCTTCACTCTAGTGACAGATCTTTTGCCCAGCTATTCATCTTGTATGCAACTGATGGTTTCAGACAACACTTTACTTAGTTCTACCTGATAGTTGTGTGTGAGATGCCCTAGCCCATTGCCCCCTTATTCTCTTGCGTTTAAAATGCGCATCACGTAGCTTTATTTATAGGTCGACATGGCTCTCAAAGGCTTTCTCGAATTGTAAACAAGATGTTCCCAGATTTCCCACCATTATGAGAAACATGAATGCCCATTATTAATACATTGCCCAGTCTCGGCTTTACAGTGTAAAAAAAAAATACAATTCACAGAGGGTATTGTTCTCCCTCAGTCTCTTATACCAGGACAATAGTAGCGCATGGTGAAGCAAGATACGAGAATTCACTGAGAGCCGGCTGGGGAAGTATTCTTTGGGGTACAGGTCAGGAAGCTAAGGCTTCTCAAGCATTCTCAGAATGAAGAGGCGAAGGTTCAAGAGCAGGTGGAACTTCAAAGGGATTATGCTTCATGATATCACTGACATGAAAGTACGTGTAGAAACGCAATCCTCAAGAAAGAGGTATTAACGAACGTGTTGTAAATGAATGCCAAGGGTGGGTGGCAAGCTGTAAAGGAGATTGCCTAGTTGGATAAATCATTTACTGCTTCTAAACAATGACTGGCAGCAATAGTGCCAGACAATCTGGATAGAAGAAGCTTTAAGCAGTAGGGCAGAGGCACTCTAGGGCCCAAAGCTGAGATTCCTTCCATCATGCACAGAAACAAGTAAACAAGCATTGGCAAAGCTGTTAAGTTTCACCTACGCAAGATCTATTGGTTTTATCAATTTAATTTAATTTAATTTAAAAAGTATTTGTTGAGCGCAACGTTCACCATGCGGTTTCTTGGCGCTATGGAGGCAAACTTTAGCAGTGACACAAACAAGACTAGAGATGACAGGGAGGGAAAGGAATTACATTGGGAAAGCTTGGGTAAAAAGAAAAGTCTTGAGCTCTTTTCGGAAGGCAGGGTAGTGAGTAGCCGAACGTAAATGGTCAGGAAGGGAGTTCCAAAAGGAGGGTGCCAAAACAGAAAAATTGGATCCACCCCATTTCTTACGTCTGTATCTGGGGACTTGTAGGAGTGATTGGGTAGATGACCGCAACTCGCGAACAGGGGTGTATTCTTTGAGTAAAGAAGAAATGAAGGCCGGAGCAGTCCCTTGGCGTGCCTGGAAGACCATGCAGCCAGTCTTAAATAAGGTTCGCTCCTTTACAGGCAGCCAGTGCAGTGCTTTCAGCAGGGGGGTGGAATGATGGAAACGAGAAAGTCCGTGGATCAATCTGGCCGCCTGGTTTTGAACCAGCTGGAGCTTCTGGAGACTGTAAGCCGGGATGCCGTTGTAGAGGGCATTGGCGTAGTCCAGCCGGGAAACAACCAGGGCGGACATGATTAACCTGAGGGCAGAAGGAGAAAAGAAACGGGAGACAGAGCGGATGGTGCGGAGAACAAGAAAGCAAGAAGATACAACAGAACTGATTTGTGAGTGGAGGTTGAGATGGTTATTAAGTTTGATACCCAGGGTTTTAACTGAGGAAGAGGGTGTGGGAGGGGGTCCCAAAGAGGAGGGCCAGAAAAGGGAGTTCCAGGGACTGGATGAACCACCTGTAAGGACCAACTCTGTTTTATCAGGATTCAACTTCAGATGATTGTGGTTCATCCAGTCCCTGATAAAAATCATAATAGACTGAAAGTTAGAAATAGAATGAGGAGAAGAGGAAAGGTTGAAGATAAGCTGGAGGTCATCTGCGTAGTTAAACACAGTGACCTCCAGCTGTTGAAGGGCAAAAATCAAAGGATAGATGTAGAGATTGAATAGGAGGGGAGAAAGGGAAGAGCCCTGAGGGACACCACAAGTGAGTTGGAGTTGAGTGGCCGAGAAATCCCCCAGCCGAACCGCCTGGGTACGGTCCCTCAGGAAGGACGCTAACCACACCAGGGCTGGGCCCTCGACCCCCGCCGCTCCGACACGGGACAGTAGGATGGTATGGTCAATGCTTTTTTACACATGCTGCACAGCAGCATGGGCAGCTGTTCAACACGGCTTAAACTAAAGAAAAAAAGTGATATGACATGGCCAGGTTTGATGGTGCCGTAGCCCTTTTCTTTAATTTATTTTCAGCCATGTTGGGCTTAAACTGAAGGAAAAAAGCGCTATAATGAAGGACAGCATTGAAAGCGTCATTGTGCCCCTTTTTTTTCTTTAAGCCATACTGCACAACAACCCACGCTGCTGTGCAATACATATAAAAAGCACAAGGAAGGCAAGCCAGACAAGAGAGGTGCCGGGAAGGAGGCAGGGAGCACCAACAATGGAACGTGGGAGGAGGGCGGGAGGACAAGCAACGCAAAAGATGTGCTGGGGAAGGTGGAAGCAAGAACACTCCGGACAGGTGGAGGAGGGCGGGAGGGACAGCCAACAGACGGGAGGGAAGCTGGAGGGAGGCGAACTGCAGACACGTGCACTCATAGAATGCATGTTAAAAAGTAGAAAAGAAGTACCTGCATGTGCCTGCACCCGATGGAAGGATACTAGCCGCAGCGAGAAAGCTAAACTAGGTCCATGCTCCATGGCAGAGACAGCACTGAAGCCCTGGGAGGAAGCAGGAAGGAGCAGGATGTGCTGACCAATCAAAAGTAAGGAAACAAGAGTGACGTGGAAGTCAACCAATGGTAAGTAATGGGAAGATTCAAAGCACGTTTTAAGCTTTTATTTTGTTAATAATAGGCTTTGCTGAAGGTGCGTGCTGTCTAAGGCAAAACCTAAAAATTAAATGTAGCAGCATTATTGATCTACATTTGAAAAGCCTTCTTGTGTTTGGTGTGAGATATTTCATAGAGACAAAACAATGCAGGTGTATTGCTGCATGTTAATACCATATATAGAATAAAGTACCCGCTGCCATACATTACAAGGATATTGAAAATCACTGAGAAGTTTCATGACCATATAGAGTTCCTTTTACTTGCTACATCCTTATTATGTATATCAGTGGGTAGTTCATTCCTCAGAATGCATGGTCACTCCATCCTTTCCCCCACAAATAACTTAAATCCTTGAGAGTAACTTTCTCATATAAAAGAGAAAGCACGTGTGCAAACAAGAAACATTCAAGTAGCATGTCTAGTGCAAAATTAAACACATTAAAAAACTGTTAGATGTTGAAAAAAGCGATTGAAATCAGTTTTAATACAAATCAGTTTTTTTGTTTTAAAAAGGGCAGTAGCTTGGTATTTGTAGACATATGAAGAAAGATTCTAACTTTTCTATGACTACCTAAGGATTGCAAAAAATGTTGCAATAAATATCTCCTTTCTATTTTTTACTGTAAAGCTAGAAAACGGAGCAAAACAATCCATGTTTCGTTTTCATTCTTTAAACAACTGCCTTAATTATTCTCTGTTAACTGGCCTGCCTTTCCAATGGGGCTGCTGGAAGCACTCATTGTGATGACAGAACTCTACTGGAATAAGTTATCACAGTTAAGTGACTAAGTCATTGCTTTATAGTAGGCGACTAGTGTGTCGCAAGTCTCCTAATATATATGGGATAAAATACCCAATATCCTTTTAATGTACAGAAAGGGGGTAGATTATTGAATGTAATATATTTGGGTTTGCCCCTCCTCCTAAATACAAATTCAATGGTCGTCAAGTGGCATGAGGCACCTTCTTCTGGTCCTGTCTTTTTAGCCCATAGCACTTTGCAAGATGGGATTTGCAATTCTGAATGAAAACGACATGTCCCAGAATGCAATGTTGCGTAGGCTACAAAGGCAGGCTTTGCTGATTGTGTGATACATGGCGGAAGGCCCTTTCGCAGTTGGTCTTAGACAGCCTCCAGAAACTGGCAGAGCTGGCCAGTTAAAAAAACAAAAAAAACATTACTTTAACATGTGAAAGGTAGAAGAGGAACACACAAAAAATGCCTTTAGTCTTCAAGCGTGAAAGAAATGATTTTCGTTCCCTTGACGGGCCATCTCCACTCATTCCTGCATGCTGGCCGCGACAGCCTGCATTCCTTCCCAGAAACAATAAGGGACGTTGGAATGTGGCTCCAAGCACTGTCTCTGTTAAGTGACAGTTATTTTAAAATCTGCTTCTAGATACACACGGTGCTTGGTCTCACGAACACAAACTTCCTTCAAGCGAAGTGAAGGTCGCTGTGCCTCCAGCTCGGTGACGTCACACGTTGCTTGTAAAACTTTTTACAAGTGACTGGGTGCGTAATTTTCTTAGAATCAACGCGTTCTGACGTCAGAATAACACACTGATTATAACAAAATAAATAACATACATTATAGAGAGATTACACATATTATAAAGATATTAGAGACAGGGTATTAAATGATACCTGGTTTACAGAATCCCATATTTTATAAGTCTATAGAACACTATTAATGCAGTGGTCTATTATGGATTCTAAAACCGGTAAGACAAAAAAGGTTGTTTTTCTAGCAGGTAGTAGTTGCCTCAGAAGGTTGCTTACATGTCTGTTTTGCATAACAATACAGCAAGGCTGAACCAGAGAGTTTTTAGGTCTCGCCTGGCGAAAGCAGCGCATGCGCTGGTCTCGCCATTGCAAGAACCTTTTGGAATCAATTCTGCCAAGGGCTTTTATGCACGCGTTTGCATGGACAAAGATGACTGCCTGCCATTTGTCCAAAGCAAACAGCATGCATGTGTCTGTGGGACTGTGGACAGTCCGACGCCATCTTGCAATGCTTTCATTGTCATAGTAACGAAAATGCCTCACACTTTTTTTGCATGCTGTTTTAGTCAAACTTGTGTGCTATGCATTTTCGTTAAGCTTGTGCGCAATGCGTATTTTTGTTACGGTCTAGCCTGGCGAAAGCCGTGCATGCACTCCTCTCAACCTTTGCGAGTACCTTTTGGAATAAATTCTGCTGAGGGCTTTCATGCGCACATTTGCATGGACAAAGATGGCTGCTCGCCATTTGTCCAAAACAAACAGCATGCGCGTGTCCGTGTGACTGTGGACAGTCCGACGCCATCTTGCGATGCTTTTGTTGTCAAAGCAACAAAAATGCTGCACACTTTTTTATGCATGCTGTTTTAGTCAAACTTGTATGCCATGCATTTTCGTTAAGCTTTTGCGTGATGCGTATTTTTGTTAAGCCTGTGCACGATACAGTCTTTGGTTTTCTTTCTATGATATGCTATCTTTGTTTAGCAAGGCTTTCTTATATCTGCGGCATTTTTGAAATTTATGTTTTTTTCTCTGAAGGTTCCTGTTGTATTCACTATGGCTCTGACATTTTAAAGATACACCATCTTGACCTGCGGGAGGAGAATGCACCAGAATTTCATTAGTTAACGCTTGCACTAGTATAGTTGCGTTTTGGTTTTCTCCCGGAGTGGAAGATAATCAGAGAGCCAGCAAGTCGACTGCGTGGATTATAAGTCACGAGCAGCCCCCACCCATGCCTTCCACCCCACTGGCTGGATCGGCTCCCTGGAACTCCAGTGTCTGACTTGGAAATGCTTGTTTCCTAACTCCTTTCGTTTGTAAATGAATTGAGTCCACCGCTGGATATTGCAAGTACAATTGAGAGATTTGTCCATAGTGATGCTTTCAGCTTCCTTTCTTAGCAGTTAGTTGTAGACTACAAGACATCGTCTTTCAGAAAGCCTCCTGCAAAGCCAGCCCCCCCACTCCCCACCCCCGTTTTTAGTCAGAACACCACTTTAAGGCTTAAAGTTGTCTTTCTTTTTTCCTTTTTGAACCGAGTTGATGGATCGATGTCTCTAGTGATTTGGGTGGATAATGTGTCCTCTGCATCCTGTTTGTTCCCTGTGGCATAATTAATGTTGTGCCTAGTAGGCCTGGAGCAGAGCCAGTATGATTTACCAGTCTTTCATAGATACGTGCTGTTTGAGAAGATTCTATATGGTCCCACGCTGTTCCATTTTTTACATTAACCTTTTTAATGGCGTCCTATTAAACTCACAGACTCTAAATCTCGTGCTACACAATCAGGATATCTTGATGTACTTATTTAGGATTTTGGGCAGTGTATAAGAGGCCATTTAAAATATGCAGTGCAAAAAATAAAATCTTGAGTTTTGTAGTCACGAGGAAAGGCGAAGCAAAGAGTCGAACTCAGTTCTCCAGGGACAAAGTCTGCAGCTCTATTTGTTTTTCCACATTCTCTCGCCAATACATTAGGGGAGGCGGTCCGAATTTCCAAAGCTGCCTTGTTATAGTTTCACATGGTGCCTTTTTCTTTCACCAACAAGCACTCACTGCCCTTTGGACTCGCACTTTCAGGTTCTTTTTCATCCCTACTTCCTCCCTTGGTCACACAACAGGAATAGTATTATAATCATTCATGCCGTCTAAGTTTCATTGCTATTTTAAACAGCAATTCAAAGGTCTTCATGCACATTTCTCATTATTAGTGCAGTGGCCACGTCATCCTTACGTTATTATTCCGGTCATTTGGGCTAAAATACGCTGTGCAAAACAAAACTCTTGCGATTTCTAGGCACGAGAAGAGGCGATGCAGAGACTCGAACTCTGTTCCCCAAGGACAAAGTCAGCAACTATGTTGTTATGCCACATTCTCCTTTCGAAGTGCTGGGCTTTTTTTGATTTATGTCTTTGTTTCTCCCATCTAGGGCTCCATAGAAGTAGCAACTCGAGTTTCAGTCCGTCTACATGGAAATCAGAAAGAGCGCACATGCTTTCGTCAAGCAAGGGGTCCTGTCATCCACTCCAAACAGAAACCCGGCTAACTACACAAGTACGCACCTCTTCTCCAGGGATATCACTCAGCTCCCTCTCCACTCCCCCTAAAGAGATCATATAACAGGAGCAGCCGCCCGTTGCCTCCCATTTGTGGAGCATCTCCCACCATAGTTTATATATGTGTGTTTTTGTTGTCTACGTTTGTAACTTGCTCGAAACCTAGAATACTGTTTTTTTGCAGGAAGGACCCTCTGTGCATTTTGCTTATGGTGCTCAATTTAACAAGCATTGAAAATGCAATAGGTCTCTCCTTTAATTAAGTTAAAGCCATTTGCTTTGCTAATGGTATTGTATATCAAAGCAAATGGCTTTAACTTAATAAAAGGTGAGACCTATAGCATTTCCAATGCTTGTTTGATGCGTGACAGTAACTTAAGCATGTAAAAAGTAATGCTACACATATATTACTTGAATTCAATACATAAAAAAGCATTGGCATAGCCAACAGGTCTCGCCTTTGGGACCTTATGTGTTTAGCCAGAACTTTTGGCTATGTTGCAGAGCATTGTGGCTGCTGTGCATCATGTTGAAAAGTTATAATAAAAAATGTTAAGCATTTTTGTTACTTTTATACAAACCAAGACGACATTATATACAACTGAACAACCTGATTAAAAAAAGATTTTAAAAGAAAAAATGTCTTCTAGTTTTTTGTACTTGCACTGCTGGCAACTTCTTCCTGCCTGTTATCATGCTTGTTTGTTATAATTGTTTTTGTTATGGGGGATCGGGACATAAATAACGGGGGAGTGGAGGTTGGAAAACAGTAATTTAATTAGAACACCAACAGTGGACGGACACTAGGGGAGAATCAACAGATGCCAGATTCCCAGGCCAGACTGACGTGATGCTTAGGTGATGCTAAGGTGAAGCTTGGGTGGTGCGCTGATGCAAAATGGTGGTGGTGAGTGATGTTTGGTGCTCAGGTTTTGCCACTATAGGGTGTGGATTGGAGGTACGTTGTGGATTGTGGAGTTGAAGTATGTTGTTTGGTGTGTAATTATGTGGTGTGTATTGGAAATGTGTGGAGTTGAATTGTGTGGCTTGGAACTGTGGTGTTGAGTGAAATTATGGTTGGTGAAATTGTGTCATGGTGTGGAGTGCACTTATGTTGATTGTTGGTATGTGGCATATAGTGCATTTATGTGGAGTGTATTCATGTTGCATTGAGTAGAGTGCAATTATGTGGCGTGTAATTATGTGGCACTGAGTGGTATTATGTGGAATGTATTTATGTTGCATTGAGTAGAGTGTAATTGTGTGGCATGTAATTATATGGTACTGAGTGGTAATCGTGTTGAATATTTATAGGGCTTGTAGGGGTAGACTGACTGAGAGCAGAAGAATCTAGCACACCACTAGGTTTGGATATTGGGGATGATAGAATAGTAAGTGTGTGTAGTGATGTGACCCCAAAAACAAATCTTAAGGTGCCAGGAAGTTTAAGCATTAGTAATATGGACTCTACGTTGCCCCCAAAGAGTAACGGAGAGGATCTATTTCTGGATATTATTAATACTGAGGTTATGACTAACAAAATAATTACTGAGAGGACCCGTGAGAGCAGCCATGTATACCTAATACCTAAAACGAAGGTGTACGATACACATATTGTGATGGAAAATCTGGCTGACAAAACTGAAGGTGATTGTATAATTAGTAATGACCAATGTAATAATATAGAGGTTACACAAGTAATAGAACTTAATAATACAAGGATAAATGGTAATATACCTGACACAGGCGTAGAACTCAATATTAAACTGAAGTCCTGGAATATAGCGGGCATAAAAAAAACTTAAGCGACCCTGTGTGGCAGGAATATATTGATAAGAGTGAAATTGTATTATTCCAAGAAACTTGGGCTGTTGAAAGTCCTTTTAAAGTAGGCTATAAAACATTTAGCATACCTGCCACTACTTTAACTAAAGGAAGACCTTCTGGAGGTCTGGTAATTTGGACAAAAATTACGCTGGGAATCGACTTTAAACAAATCGATTGCAACAGTCAAGATATCTTTGGAATTAAGTTTATAGGGCCCAACAAAAGAGAAGTTTGTATTCTGAATGTCTACAGTAGGCCATTAGCTGCCAATAAAGAAGCGGAATTCATCGAGCAACTAGACCATATTATTTCTATGCTCGATCAGAGAACTATGGTAATTATTTGGTTGGATTTTAACTGTAAGTTTGAGCCGATAGTAGGCCTGGAAAACATTTTTGAGGCAGAGGATAATGCAAATATTAGCCCTGAAATTGAGACCAGCTCTGCAGTCCACTGTTCAAGTGCTGCAGCACAGCTATTGCGATTGGCCGCAGCTCATGGTCTGCGCGCCTGCAATGGCCGCTTATCATCAGATAGCCCACGTCAGCCAACTTTTAAGCGGGGCAGTTGCAATAGCTATATAGACTATGTAATGGTTTCAATCTCACTCTGGCCGATGGTACGTGATCTTGTAGTGGAAAACCGCATTGAGAGTGATCATTATCCTCTCAGTTTGACGCTTTGTGCGACATTATTCTATTTAACAGCCAAGGGAAAAAATAGCCTCATACATACTGATATTGAGCCTATGGTTTCAAATAACCGTAGGGCACTTAAGTGGCCACTAGTACTGGGGAACGAAATTACTGTTAAAAAAATGTATGCGTTATACGTAGATTTATTCTCCCCATATACTAATCTCCCAGCACAGGAGATTCCCATTATGCGGATCCATGAAAACATATTACAGGGACTCGCACAAACATTAAATAAAATCCCAAAGCCATCAAAAATTGGACAGCCAGATCTAGCCCCTAAGGGTGATCTATGGTTTGATAAAGATTGCCGCAACGCCAAAACGGAACTTATAGGGGCTGCAAAAAGTAATGATGTCTCAGTGCTAAGGGAGAAAAGGAGGTGCTACAAGGGTATAGTTCTTAAGGCAAAGAAACGCTGGGATGAGAAAATTTGGTCTGAGTTACTCGAAGAGTGCAAAGTAAACGATCAGGCCATGTTTTGGGGCTTCATCGCTAAGGGTAATAGAAATGGAACCTCTCGCAGGGATCTGTTTTTAGACGCTAACACCTGGGTATCCCATTTCTCTGAATTATATTCTCCAAACAACAATGAGGCTATCCTCTGTAATGATGACTTTGGATTTAACCTAAGTGAGACACCCTTGTCCTTCAGCATGCTAGAAACTATGGAAGCCATAAATGCAATAAAACCAGGGAAGGCCCCTGGGCCAGACTGGATCCCTGGGGATCTATGGAAGCATGAGAACATGATATGGGCCCCATATATCAACTGTCTGTGCAATGTCATTGCAAAGGGTGCCCCTATCCCTGACACATGGCGGGGTGTAGAGATCGTAGCCATTTTTAGGAAGGGACACATTTTAATTAAGCTGAGTTCTTGGATTGGGGAAAAAAGCGTCCTACCAAGTACCAGGCAGGTTTTAGAGAAAAAATCAGCACAATCGACCAGGTGTTTAGATTTCTATGTATTATCTGGAAGTACATTAAAAGAAAAAGGGCACATCTGTATATTGCCTTTGTTGACCTCAGTGCAGCCTTTGACCTGGTCCCCAGAAATGCCCTGTGGACAAGAGTGAGGGACCAGGGTGTTCCTGCGGAAATTTTGGAACAGATTGTTAGGTTGCACAAGGCGAACTACGCTAGGGTGAGATGGGGCCCAAATGGAGAACTGACAGACCGCATCAATATAAATAGGGGTGTAAGACAAGGATGTGTGTTGGCACCGACACTGTTTTCTTTATATGTAAATGATATACCTGATACCCTCTTGGGCTGCGAACATGATTCTCCCAAGATGGGCGGTGACTACGTTCCTGCACTCTTATTTGCAGATGGCACTATTTTAATATCACAGACTCCCAAAGGATTACAAAACTTACTTGATACTTTCAGATTTTATTGTGAAGCCAAAGGATTGGAGATTAACTCGTCTAAAACCAAATATATGGCGGTCAATCCTCATTGAACTTTAAAAAAAACACTGACTGTTAATACAGAAAGGATTGAATAAGTGCAAAATTTTTATTATTTAGGCATAACTTTAGACACCAAACTAGATTGGAAAACTCAAGTAGATATAAGCAAAACTATTCTTACCCGAGATTTAGTCCCGATAGCTAGGCGGCACAAGAGTAGCTACTCTAAAGCTGTGTCCCAGGCATTGGAGCTGTATAAATACAAGGCTCAATCTGCTTCTCTTTATGGGGCTGAATTATGGGGCTACGCGGCTAAACATATCTTTATGATACAAGAGAATATTTTTTTAGGAAACTATTAGCCATTCCATGGTGTACACCTCTACTTCCACTTATAATGGATTTGGACATCCATCGCACTGATGACCACGTGGTTTTAATACCCTTGTTGTATTGGGTCCCCGTGTGGTCAACAGACAAATTAATCGACTACAAAGAAGCTCTAAAAGAAATTCTGAAAATAAAAAATAATACGAAGTTGGTATGGTTGACCCATATTGAGGATTGGCTTAACAAGCTGGGGCTGAGACATTATTGGGAAGACCCTGAAGGCTTAACTCTGAGTTGTAAAAAAGTGTTAAAACTAAGATATTGGGCGTTTGTTTTAAAATCTCATTTACACAACCCAATTTAGGCACCTTATCATCGAGGTATCTTGCTATGAAGACAGATAGCAGATTTGAATCTTTTATGGACAAAATCGTACCAGGTCTTGCTAAATCCCAGTATTTAAAATTTCGTTATGGTATATTACAAATTAAAACAAACACCGCTAGGTGGATATGCAAAGCAGGGAAGGATAACCTGGTTAGTTGTGAACTTTGTAATACTGGTTCCATAGAGGACGAAGCACACATATTATATTTTTGCTCTGCCTATACTTACCCTAGAAGAAAATGGATAAAACCTATTTGTCGTCTTTTGGGTTTTAGACGTTACTGTGAGGCGGAAAGAATATTTAGAACCGAAACAACTCAATCTATTGTCTTTAGTGTAAGCAGATACCTCTTTTCTGTGGATCTAGTAAGGAGGAGAAAGAGTTTTAAGCTATAGGGACCTTCAGCCTGATCATCAGTTGAGTCAGGATAAGCATTAAAGGTGGGATATGGAATTACGAGTTAATGCCAGTAGTGCCTTTAACTTTTATATTTTTCTTTTCAAGAAGGAACTGCATCATGTATATAAAGTCTGTTTAAATAAATTGATAACTGTAAAGTTGCGATTATGATACATTTGATGGATGTTCCATATTTTTAGATTTCAAAAAATGTATTTATTGTTTTTATATTTTCGAGTATCTCTGATGGGCCCTCAATTAGTACAATTAAATTATGTGGGAAAGATGGGCGCGGAATAGGAAATTTGATTGTTTTAACATTATATGTATATCTTTTATGGGTTTTTTTATAACCGAAATAAAGATTATTGACTTGGTACTGAGTGGTATGTGGAGTATATTTATGTTACATTGAGTAGAGTGTAATTATGTGGCGTGTAACTATGTCACACTGAGTGGTACTTTGTGGAATGTATTTATGTTGCATTAAGTAGAGTGTAATTATGTGGAATGTAATTATGTGGCACAGTGGTATGTGGAGTGTATTTATGTCGCATTGAATAGAGTGTAATCATTTGACGTGTAATTATGTGTTACTGAGTGGTATTATGTTGAGTGCATTTATGTTGCATTGAGTAGAGTGTAATTATGTGGTGTGTAATTATGTGGCACTGAGTGGTATTATGTGGAGTGTATATGTGGCTTGTAATTATGTGGCACTGAGTGGTATGTGGGGTGTATTTATGTTGCATTGGGTAGAGTGTAATTATGTGCTGTGTAATTATGTGGCATGGTGTTATTATGTGGAGTGTATTTATGTTGCATTGAATAGAGTGTAATTAGGTGACGTGCAATTATGTGGTACTGAGTGTTATTATGTGGAGTGTATTTATGTTGTACTGAGTAGAGTGTAATTATGTGGTGTGTAATTATGTGGCACTGAGTGGTTTTATGTGGAGTGTATTTATGTTGCATTTAGTATAGTGAAATTATTTGACATGTGATTATGTGGTACTGAGTGGTATTATGTTGAGTTTATCTATGTTGCATTGAGTAGAGTGTAAATATGTGGTGTGTAATTATGTGGCACTGAGTGGTATTATGTGGAGTGTATATGTGGCTTGTAATTATGTGGTACTGAGTGGTATGTGGGGTGTATTTATGTTGCATTGAGTACAGTTGCCCTTATCCTGCCACAGAATCTGTGGATAAAAAAGACAGTATTAAAAAAATATTTAAACTAGTTCAACCCTGTTTGACATAATTTTAATTACAACACTGTATTTCCTGCTTGTGATTTTGTTCATAACCCCCATCCCTTCATAAGTGAGAATTTGAGCTTGGCCTTTTATTTTAAACTGAGCATCTTAACTGTATTGCAAAGCTTGAGTTCTGGTTGAAGGTGAACTCGAATCCTTTTGGAAACTAATGGTGAGAAAAAAATCTTAACACGCATCATCAGGCAGCCTGTCACACTACCGGCAGCACATGGGCACTCTGAAGCTCAGATGAAAAGTAAGTGGCACTTTGCATGATCATCTCTAAATTCGGCTTAAGCGTTTTGTGGGGATCATCCTGCAGCGAGTAACGGAGAACATGTGACATGTTGAAATCTAAGCTTAGAATGATAAGGTCTTCCACTTTTCAAAATTTGTCCCGAGAAATTTCTATGCAGTTAACATACGTCCCTGCTTTCAGAGAGGCTTTCCTTGAGAAAGAGACACGTTTTCTTGTATTCCAGCACAGCCAGCAGCCGATGATACAATGCGTGTACGCTGAATTCCCCCTTGGTGCCTCACCGACTGTTCCATGTTAGTAAGCACTGTTAACTACATCTGTATGCGCCCTTCGGTTTATGAAAAAAACGCATTCCTTTTTTTATGTTTGTGGAATGTCCCGGTTTTTGTTTTCCAAAATCTGGTCATCCTAAAATACACTCTGCATAGCTGCTCTGTCGCACAACACACCACTTGGCGATACAAATCATTGTTTCCAAAACAAGTTTAAAGCATTAGAAACTGCAGAAATCTCGAACTTATACCTAAGGTAAGTATTAGGAGGTATCCTTTCTGAAGGAAATAGTGGCGCTGGGCCATTTCTTTCCATCCCTGCTGCTAGGTAACACAAGACAGTCAGTGGCTTCGTCGTCCAGACTGTCTGCCAATGGTAAACTTCAAGGGGACGGCCACAAACCATTTCCCTAACACTCATACAAGCCGAACTCTGACCTACTCTGAGGAAGAGCGAACATCTGCGATAATACGGCTCTTGAAATAGGAGAGGTCTGAGTGGGGTGGGAGGAGGCGCAGGACCTATTTCCTGCACAGAGTGCCCCATATCAATAAATAACGTCCACCAGGAACAGCAAGCACTGCTCATCATCAAGCCCCTCTGATGCATAGAGCAGAAGGAAGTGATGGTGTATCACGCATGAAGAGATGGGCTGCCAGCCAAACCCAGCCACGAGCAAGGGTATATAAAGTGGCGATGACAATAATGTAACCACTAACTAAATGCTAAACGCACAAATTTGTATCAATGACAATAAGCTTATTCATGAAATTTGTGCTTTTCATGTTACAATGTAGGAATCATACTGTGTAAATCTGTCAGCAAAAAAGACAAGATAGTCGGCACGACCAGCACTGACCAACTTCTGTTTCCAATTAACACGACCGCGAGACGTGGGCGCAATAATTGGAAACAGATGGCCCTGCTGCTCGCTCCCGAGCACCCTAGGCCAGGGACAGAGAAGGCGGGACATGCACCCACCTTGGACCAATTGCATGCTGTCTTTCTCAGAATGATGCATGCAAAGGCCAATTGCGGTTGATAAAAAAAAGCACACGCACAAGCGTGTGTTTAGAGTTTAAAAGCCATTACTAAAAGCCTCGCAGAGCAGGGCATGCGCGCTGGCTCAGGCAAGACCTAAAAATGAGCACTGTCCAAGATGTGCATGAGTTAGCTGTATGGCTGTATCTATAAGTAGAGGACATATACATAGTGTGCATAACGTTTGCATTTGTGATAGCTATATGAAAAGAAGTTGCTGTTTCCAGGGCAGCATCAGAGAAGTGGTAAAAGAAAGGTAGTGAGATGCAAATGAGGTGAGCATCTACCCAATCACAACATTTGGGGTATATCCAAATACTTGTAATGTTTTTGTCACTTCTATGCTAACGTCTGAATGAGCCCGGTTTAAGTGGTGTAAAAGGGGGGAATACATCAATAGTTCCATTCTTAGATAGTAAGTAGTTAATAGAAAGACTTTCGATGGACTACTAATTTCACGAAAAGATGGAAAAGAAAATAACAATATAGGCTGGGTTGGCACTGACTTAAAGTAACAAAGAGATGGAGTAGAAGCACTTGGTGAGTGTGCATCAAGTGCATGCTCACGCTCAAGCAGTGCTTCATTTGTGCTGGTGTTTGCCATTGCTCAGATCTGTGGCTTATTTTAGATGGCCAGGACATATTCATATTGAATTTTTCAGAGAACAGATTACATTAAATATCACAGACTTTGGCTGCATATAATGCACACATAAGGCATGGCCCTTTTCCTGCTCATCAACTATTGAAGTTTATTGGTTTGTATAGCGCTGAATCACCCATGAGGGTATCTCGGCGCTGAGGACGGAGAGGAACATCATAGACAAGGGGAAGATTAGAAGTGGTAGGTTTTTAGCATCTTTTTGAATTGGGCCAGATTTAGTCCAGAAAGTAGATGGGATGGTAAGTTATTGCATAATAGAGGGGCAAGATAGGAGAATGCCTTGCCACCGCTACGTGCCTTTTTGACTCTGGGGATGAAGAGCAGATGCTCAGTGCTGGACCTCAGAGTTCATGAAGGGGTGTAGGAGGAGAGCTTGTTAGAGAGGTATGAAGGGCCCTGACCATTGTGGGCTTTATAGATAACACAGCCTATTTTGAATTTTACCCTTTTCCTTATAGGGAGCCAGTGGAGTTGGTTCAGGAGGGGTGCAGAGGGTGTTCTTGCTGGGGCATTGACAGTGAGTCGGGCAGCAGTATTCTGCACCACCTGCAGTTTATTAATGGCAGTTTCATTGGCTGAAAATAGTAGGGCATTACAGTAGTCGAGTCTACTAAGTACCAAGGCCTGCATCAGCGTTTTCTTGGTGGAAGAGGGTAAAAGGGGAAAGATCCATCGCAGGAGGCCAAGAATGTAGAAGCAAGAGCCTGCAGTAGTGTTGGCGTGTGTGTCATGGGTGAGTCTGTGATCAATCCTGACACCTAAGTTCTTGACCACTTCTTTAGGGATAGGGGCAGTACCCAGCTCTTCCGGCCACCAGGTAGGACACCAATAAGTGGCAGCTCCTCCAAACAACATGATTTCAGATTTGCCCGCATTAAGTTTGAAATAGTTGTTACGCATCCAGGCAGCGATCGATTTCATGCCTTCAGAGAACCTAAGTTCGATGTCAGGTGTGTTTTTATCAAATCTAAGTAGAAGCTGAGTGTCGTCAGCGTATGAAATGGGAGTAAATCCCAAGGATCTCATGAGACTGGCCAGAGGGGTGACATAAATGTTAAAGAGGGTCAGGCTCAGGCAGGAGCCCTGCGGGACCTCCTTGCTAACCTTGGTAGCGGCGGATGTAAAAGATCCCATGGTGACAGTCTGTGTTCTATCTGTTAAAAAGTTGGTGACCCACTTCAGTGCTAACCCCTGAATGCCTATGTCTTGGAGTCTGTCCAGAAGAATGTGATGGGAAACAGTATCAAACGCTGCTGACAAGTCAAGCAGCACCAAAGTGCTGCCTGACCATTGTCAGCAGCCATGCAAATGTTGTCAGTGACCTCAATAAGGGCGGATTTGTTGCTATGTTTAGCCCGAAACCCCGATTGAGAGACATCCAGAAGTTGGTGGGTCTCCAAATAATCTGACAGGTGTCTAATAATGTGTTTCTCAATAAGCTTGGACTGTAGGGGTAGAAGAGATATGGGTCGGTAGTTGCTGATTTCAGTGGTGGGGATCTTGGGGTTCTTGCGTATAGGTTTGATTTGGGCATCTTTCCAAGCAGGGGGTGGTGACCCCTCGCTAAGGGAGCTGTTAAGGATTGAGCAGATGGGGGGGCCAACTGTTCGGCAAATTTGGCAGAAATCCTGGCGGGGATGATATCCATAGGGGAGCCTGATTTCATAGTCTCGAGGAGGGATATGACTTCCAACTGCTGGAGTTGAGGGAAGGTGTGAAGTTGGGCTGATATGGTGTGTGTATCAGGAGGGTTAACCGTGGATGGAGTGGAAATGGTGTTGGCTGCAATAATGTTCTGGTAAATGGAATCAATTCCAGTGAGATGTGTCGCAACATTATTGCATAGCGACTGCGAGGGAGATTCCGCAGTATCACTTGCAGAAGGGTTAGAATAGGCCTTCACTATTTTAAATAGTGTCCTGGAGTTAGAGCCAGCCTGCTCCAATTGCTGAGTAATGTGAATTTTACGTGCGTTTTTGATGTTATGATAGGCTGCTAAAGCGCTTTTATATCTGGCTTTATCTTGTTCTAGATGGGAAAGTCGCCAGGTGCGTTCCAGGTTTTTGCACTCTCTCTTTTCGGTACGTAGGGCCGGGGAGTACCATTCAGAGGCAGAGGATTTGTGGGTGTAAGTTGCCGGTTTTAGAGGTGCTGCTTCATCCAAGATACTGAAGATGATATTATTAAAATGCAGAAGTTGTTGTACAACATTGAGATTACGAGTGTCAATGTCCCAAGTCAGAAAAGGGGAAGCGAAGTGGTGAGCTTTGACTTTATGCCAAGGTCTGTACCACCTATCCATCTGGGGTAAGAGAGAGGGTGTGGTGGAAAGGCTAGTCAGATGGAAATTTATTAAAGAGTGGTCCGACCAAGTCGGAGGGAGAGTATCCCCATATTTAATGTGTTGGGAGTTAGAAAGAATAAGGTCAAGGGTGTGCCCTGCTAAGTGAGTGGGGTCATCATTGATTTTGAGGAGACTGTGGGAAGCCAGGTCCTCTAGACAAGTCATTGCATCATGATTATTTGTGTCCTCGCTGTGAATGTTAAAATCCCCTAAAAGTAGGAAATTGCGGGTAGCAACAATATGGGGGAGATGAATTCTAAAAGACGACTGTTGAAGTCATGCATCAGTCCTGGGGGCCTGTAAACCAGGGCCCCTTTCCAGCTGTGTTGGGGGTGTAGATCACGTTTAAAAATAAGACATTCAAATAAGTCTGAGCAGAGCTGGTCAAGTATGGTGACTGATATCAGATCCTTATGGATTATGGCTACACCTCCACCCGCTCGCTCTAACCTGTCAAGCCTTTGGATTTGAAAGCCGGGTGGGAGAGCTAGAGCGATCACGGGAACCGCTGAGGGTTTAATCCATGTTTCCGTGAGGAATCCGATGTCTGGATTATTGTCCTTAAAAAGATCCCAGATAGAGGTGGCATGTCTAGGGAGGGAACTGACATTGGCTAGAAGGCCAAACCATGTTGTATAGTTGGGTGGGTCAGCGGGGGGAGTATTACAAGAAAAAGGCCCTTCTGGCCGGCTTCCAAGGTGGCACCCCAGGGAGGTCTGTCTGAGTTTAAGCAAAGTTTCTCTAGTATAGGTGTGCTTCGGTATAAGCAGGGAGGAGATTTCAGGGTTCAATCTGCCAGGGGTCCTGGCGACGGACAGGCACGGACGGGCACAGACGGGCTTGCCTTTGGCGCGCGTCCGCTGCGCACATTTGCTGCACGTCATGTCGGTTGGAACCGGAAGTGCCGTGGAGACCCAGAACTGCCCCTGATCACTCCCGTCAGCCCTACCTCTCTCCACGCAATGGGCGAGCACGCGTTGGAACGGAGAGGAGAGCTTGTGAGGCAGTGCGGGGTGAGTACTTAGTCCAGCACAGTCTAAACAGCAAAGTTTTAAAAATGAGTCACAAGTGATTAAAAATGATTAAAATTAGGCATAGAGGAGTCCTTGTCAGTACCTGACATTCAGCCCGCCCACTGCGCGTCTTCCAGGCATGAGTTTAAGTAGGGATGGCTGCTCGAACAGCTAGAGCGCCAACCTCCTTTCCGGTCGGAACCGGAAGTGCCCTGGAGACCCGGAACTGCCCCTGATCGTTCCCGTCAGCCCTACCTCTCTCCACGCAATGGGCGAGCCCGCGTTGGAACGGAGAGGAGAGCTTGGGAGGCGGCGCGGGTGAGTTACTGCATTCCGGATACCAGTTTGAGAGAGACTACCGCCTCCACGCGCTTCAACTCGTGTAAACTTCGAAAGAATCTGAAGACCCGCGCCGTACTGTCCACCAACTACGAGACGACACTTTTTCTAAAAAATAAAGCGAGAATATCTTTAAACTCGCACAGCGTCTGTCAACATCAAGACGACGCCTCAGAAGCCCCTTCTGCTTGCGAGTACTGGACTCTACTAGATCGTGAGCAGAACAACGCTGCTAGTGTGTTATATTCTAACAACTCGAGGAGCACTTATTGTTGCCACTCGAAGATGGGAAATTAAATCATTTAGGTGCAACAAAGAGACTCCATTTTTAAACCCATTTTTGAATTGCTACATCCCGTGGAGGCGGCGTCATACTGTTTTTTCATATCAGGTTTATCGAATAACTAAGCACTGAGTTAAGGTGTTGGATCTAAACAAAGAATAAATAGATCAATGACGCATAACAGATGAATACTGTATAGAGAGTAGATTCCCTTCATCACTTTAAAAGAATCTAATAGAAACTACCAGCTTCGCAAGTCACTTTTGAGCTGCTTTCAGCTATAGGGAGTGTTTCTCTGTCTTGATAAAGGCGCAGGACGCCGAAACGCGTTGACACTCAACTTGACACACCACCTTTTGGAATTTACAAAAGAAATCTATATGTGTTTTTTATTACGTTGTTTTGTTCATGAATTGCATTTTTACTTTGTATTGAAATATATGCGGTTTTATACTGTTTGTTTAAAAATAAAATCTATTTAGTATATATACAATTAGTATAATTTTTATTGGAAACTGCGGCCCTACCCTCCCCCCCCCCCCCCTTACCTTCTTGGTTGTGTCCTGTAACCATTGTGTAGGCATTTTAAGACTTCCGCCTAGGTTGTTTTTTCCATTGTGCAATTTCCCTGACCTAGGGGTTTGTTTCATTTGTGTAGACAGGGAACCCTTGTTTGTAGCAAGTGAGTACTTAGTCCAGCACAGTCTAAACAGCAAAGTTTTAAAAATGAGTCACAAGTGATTAAAAACTATTAAAATGAGGCATAGAGGAGTCCTTGTCAGTACCTGACATTCAGCGCGTCTGCCAGGCATGAGTTCAAGTAGGGATGGCTGCTCGAACAGCTAGAGTGCCAACCTCCTTTCCGGTCGGAACCGGAAGTGCCCTGGAGACCCGGAACTGCCCCTGATCGCTCCCCTACCGCCCTACCTCTCTCCACGCAACGGGCAAGCCCGCGTTGGAACGGAGAAGAGAGCATGGGAGGCGGCGCGGGGTGAGTACTTAGTCCAGCACAGTCTAAATAGCAAAGTTTTAAAAATGAGTCACAAGTGATTAAAAATTATTAAAATGAGGCATAGAGGAGTCCTTGTCAGTACCTGACATTCAGCGCGTCCACTGCGCGTCTGCCAGGCATGAGTTCAAGTAGGGATGGCTGCTCGAACAGCTAGAGTGCCAACCTCCTTTCCGGTCGGAACCGGAAGTGCCCTGGAGACCCGGAACTGCCCCTGATCGCTCCCGTCAGCCCTACCTCTCTCCACGCAACGGGCAAGCCCGCGTTGGAACGGAGAAGAGAGCATGGGAGGCGGCGCGGGGTGAGTATTTAGTCCAGCACAGTCTAAACAGCAAAGTTTTAAAAATGAGTCACAAGTGATTAAAAATGATTAAAATCAGGCATAGAGGAGTCCTTGTCAGTACCTGACATTCAGCGCGTCCCATAGCTCTTTTTCTTCGGTCTAACCTCTTTATTAAATCATCCCTTGGCTCTTTCAAAAAACAATTAAAGAACTCTCTACACATCCCCTCAACAATCTTGACAGCAAGCACCTTATAACCCAACTTGTTCAATTCAATGTAATGCTCTGTCCACTTTAGGCCCCCATTTCATGTTTCTAGCTAAGCAAACAACCAACGTCAACAGAAATTAAAAGAAAGCAAACATACTGTTTTTCCAAGTAGAATTTATCAATTTTGACAATACACACCAGATCCCATCAGTTGTCCACACACTATTTGACATACACATCACTACCCTGCGAGCCAAGATTGTACTCAGCAAAGAGAAGAATATTTTTTATATGAACCTACACCTTCAATGTCCCTCTTTCAGTCTCTTGACGGACCACAGGTACCACGTCTGCAGCTTCTTCGTACGCATCATGACCCCAGTACGTTTCCACTGCAAAATAAGTTTCACCCTTAACTCACACTCAATCAAAGATGTTGCTTATTGCATCTGCTTCAAGATCTCTTGCTGATTCTGAGTTCATGTGGTCAGTAGATGTCATTATAGAAAAGGATATTTTTAAGATTTTGAGTCCTCAAAGCTGACCACTCTGAACAGTAGCAACACACAACCTGGGCTGACTTTCTATGACTATGTGCACAACACCAAATTTCTACTGACTCCCAAGGTTCAGAGACTACACCTGCAAGAGTTTTCTATATTTGCCTGCTTAAACTCAGTCAATGGATTACATAACTCTGCCCCAAGCGGAATCCCCTTATAACAGATTTGCTTTTATTTGATTCAAATGCACATCTGTTTTCATCCAATCTCTGGCTCCACTCTATGGATAATTGTCTATCCCCAATGGCCATGGCTCAACTCACTCGCCTTCTTCAGCGACACCAACCATATCAAGACTAACATCAGTAGCCTATGAGTAATGTAGGATGCTAAACCTACCCTCAACTCTCAAATGGAGGCCGTAGTTAAATCCACCTTTGACCATTGGATGCTCCTCAAGAAAAAACTGCCTTTTATCCTTGTATAAATCACCCTAAAGTGATAGGCACGCTAGTAAAATCAGACTTATGTTATGGCAATTCGCTTTAGACTGGCCTCCCCACTCATCAGGCCAAACAACTTTAAATATCAAAAACAAGGGAGTACACCTCATCAGTCACACCGCAACTCATAGGTCTTCATTGACTGTGTTCACACTAGAGTCAACTCCAAAATTCTAAAACTCAACTAAAAATACCCAAAAAGGCTCAACATTAATATATCTACTGGAACATTCAAATGCTAGAAACCGGCCTGAACACCTTTTTCAACTCAAATCAGTATCCTGATCATCCCCAGATGCAAATTAGGCGGGGACAGGGCCTTCTAAGACTTCAGTCCTCAGCTATGGAACAGCCTTTCAATCACATATACTGCCTCCATTACCTCAGGGACTTTATGACAACCTTAAAGTCCCTCAACCAAGGTGCAATCAATCAATCAATCAATCAATCAATACACTTGTAAAGCGCGCTACTCACCCGTGAGGGTCTCATGGCGCTGAAGGGAGGGGGGGGTGCCTGCTATTGTTCGAATAACCAGGTCTTGAGGTGTTTCCTGAAGGTGAGATGGTCCTGGGTCAGTCGTAGGTGAGCGGGGAGGGAGTTCCATGTCTTGGCTGCTAGGTAGGAGAACGATCTTCCTTCGGTGGTGGTTCTGCTAATCCGTGGGACGCTGGCGAGGGCGAGGCTGGTGGAGCGGAGCTCACGGGTGGGAGTGTAGAATGAGAGGCGGCTGTTGGGGTATTCGGGCCTGTGTTGTGGAACGCTTTGTGTGCGTGGGTGAGCAGCCTGAACGTGATCCTCTTGCTGACGGGGAGCCAGTGCAGGTTCCTCAGGTGGGCAGATATGTGGCTGTGGCGAGGGATTATGAGGACGAGTCTTGCGGAGGCGTTCTGTATGCGTTGAACGTGTTTCTGAAGTTTGGCTGTGGTTCCTGCGTACAGGGCGTTTCAGTAGTCCAGTCGGCTGCTTTCGAGGGCCTGGGTGACCGTCTTTCTGGTTTTGGTGGGGATCCACCGGAAGATTTTTTTGAGCATGCGCAGGGTGTTGAAGCATGAGGATGAGACTGCGTTGACTTGCTTGGTCATCGTGAGGGAGGAGTCCAGGATGAATCCCAGGTTTCGTGCGTGATCTGTGGGTTTTGGTGCGGTGCCCAGCGTTGTGGGCCACCAGGAGTCGTCCCAGGCGGATGGGGATTGCCCGAGGCTGAGGACCTCCGTCTTGTCCGAGTTGAGCTTTAGACGGCTGTGCTTCATCCATTCTGCGACATCTTTCATTCCGTCCTGGAAGTTGGCTTTGGCGGTGAGAGGGTCTTTGGTGAAGGAGAGTATCAGTTGGGTGTTGTCGGCGTAGGAGATGATGTTGATGTTGTGTTTGCGTGCGATGGTGGCGAGGGGGCTCATGTAGATGTTGAAGAGAGTTGGGCTGATTGAGGAGCCCTGGGGTACGCCGCAGATGATTTTGGTGGCCTCGGAGCGGAAGGGAGGGAGGCGGACTCTCTGGGTTCTGTCGGAGAGGAACGATGTGATCCAGTCCAGGGCCTTTCCTTGGATTCCAGTGTTGTAGAGGCGGTTTATTAGGGTGCGGTGGCAGACGGTGTCAAAGGCTGCTGAGAGGTCCAGGAGGATGAGAGCGGCTGTCTCTCTGTTGTCCATCAAGTTTACCTCATGAGACCTAAGGATACAAGATAACCCAGTCCCTGCAATCAGCCTTCACAACCCATGCACATATCTAAGTAACTTCTCAACCTAACCTATCCCAAGTCCGAGACCCACAGATATACTAACACATGATAACCCACTCTCTGCGACAAGACATCAGGACTTACTCACACAGACTCAAAGAGAACATTAATTCGGACCTTGCAGATCTGACTACGATACCAGGAACATCTTCCAAGAAATACTCACTATGGACAGCCTATTGTGGTTGTAGCTGATAAAAAAACGTTTACCATAACATAACTTCTATGCCTCTAAAAAGTATGAAATTGATGTATTACAATGAACTGTGAACCTCATACTCTGGAACCTCGCTTGCTTAAGTTCCTCTCTTTCTGAAGAACTATGCAGCCATTAAAATATGCAGCATGTGCTTTTCAAGCAAAATAAACAAAAATGTAATTTAGTTTACTGCTTCATAATAAGTCTCTCTCTCCTGTTCCAGATCAACAATGTGGTTCAGTCTTGCTCGTTCCATCTAAGAATACTTTACCGATCTTTAAGGAATCTGAGTTCTCACCAATGTGTTGCTTTATTGATGTCTTTGGTCTCTTTATCGATGAAACTTTGGTCAACTCAAGAATGGATCATGTCTATATTGCACTTCTAGCTCTTCCAAAATGGTCCGTCTTAAAACTTTAGGAAATGTAATTAATTTGGCAAACTTTGCTACCCCTCAGTAAAAGCTATCTTGGGAAAACTACACTAGGTTACCGGTAGTTGCTCAGGTGAAGTTCAATGTTGTCTATGCCATACACTGACCGTTTTATAAAAAAAAGTCCAGATTTCATGCTCAGAACTTTCATAAGCACATGCTTACTCATACTCTGTGCTAAGTCTATCAGTTTTTGCTCTCTGTGCTCAAAATTAACCGGAACCACTCTAGTAGTGGCTGTGTGTCAAAATGTTAACCACAAAAATAGCCTACAAAAACATTGGGATTATAATGACAAGCATATAAATGTAATTATACTTAAGATAATTATAATTTACAACAAAAGTTCAGCTATTGTTAATAAAATGAATTTATATAAAAGTACACACCTTGTAAAACATATAAACATTAATTTGCCAACATATTTTCTTTAACAGAATATACATATTTTTAGAAAAACATATACAATTCATTAAAAATAAATAATCATATTAAATTATAAATCAGAAAATAAATGTATTATTGTCATAAACATATTCCTTAAATAAAAAAATATAATTCTAATTTATATTGAAGAATAATACACAATGTTAATGTATTTTGAAATTATTCAAATAGGACACATAGTATTTTAAAATATATACTTAAAATTAATATTTTTAAAATGATATAGCAACTATTTTAAAAATGAAAATTTGAAAAATAACATTTCCTTTAAAATATAGAACGTTAAATTAAATATACTCAATATATCTTTATAAAATCCAGGATTAACTAATATGTAGCAACCTAACTCCAATCCAAATGTATTAGAAAAAAAAAAAAAGAAAAAGTTCAAATTAACTACAACAATCTTGCAAACATTGGGGAAATGAATACACTTTGGGATTAACGGGTACTACTATTCTAACTCCAATACAATAAATTTTGAGGAAAATGCATACATTGTGGGCCGAGGGTCAGATTTACTACCCTATCCCCAGTCTGCAAACATTAGGGAAGGTGTATACATTTTGGCGGTCAGATTTAATATTCTAACTCCAGTTTAACAATCACTAGCGAAAGTGCATGTACTTGGAGGATCAACTTTACTAATATAGTTACAATATAACAAACATTGAAGAAAGCGCATCTATTTGGAGGGGAGTGTCAGACTCCAATCTAATAGCCATTGCTGTAAGTGTTTAGATTGGGGGGTTCAGATTTACTAATCTAACTCCAATCAAACAAACATTGGGAAAAGTGCTTACACTGAGGGGTTAGGTTTACTATTGTAACTCCAGAGTATTAAACAGTGGTGAATATGCATATCCTGGGAGGGACAGATTTACTGTTTAACTCCAGTTTTACTCAAATTGCAGAACGGGCATACTTCAGATTTACTATTTTAACTCTTGTCTAACACTGGGAAAAGGCACACATGGGGGGTCGGAGAGGATCGGATTTAGTATTCTAATTTTAGCCTAACAAACACTGGGAAAACTGCATACCTTGGGGGTCAGTGTGACTGATTGAATATTCTAACTCTAGTCTAACAAGCATTCTTGAAAATGCATACATTAGGGAGTTCAAAAACAACACACACAAATAAAATAACTATGCTGTATTTAGTTCATAATTATAAAAGCATATATAAATCCTAAAACATTAAACATAAAAACATGAAAAAAAGAAATATATCAGACCAGCACAAAAATATTTTTCATTTTAATTAATAAATAAAGATTTGAATAAACAGTAGTCCTTGGAATAATGCACAAACATAATAAAAACGAACACAATATATTACGCTAAAAGAAATGTTTATAATTTATATCTAATTATATTGTATTATAAATGGAAAAAATATTTTTCCATACAGAAGGGCCTTTCCGTAAAACCCCCAAGCAAGTCTGGGGGATCAATTGCCCTGCCCATTCTGGAACGGGAGTTACGTCAGCACTTGGTAGGAATAAATCTCCGACCATTCCCAGCGTGGAAAGGGGTCAGAGAGAAGTTTGTGAATGTGCCAAAACAAATATGTCTCTGGGCATTTCAAAGCTGCCAAGGCAAACCATGCCTTGGCCGGCTCACTTCCTACCCCTTGAGTGCTATCTACGGTTGCGCTGGTGGATGAGAAGTTTGCAGCAGTAAATGGACTTATGCCCGCCAAGTATTCCTGGCATTTGAAATATGGGTACATTCAGCAATAAACTTATGTTAATGAAGTTGTAAAGTGGGCTCGGTCTTTAAAAAGACCACTTGACAAGATTACTTTTTGTTCAGAGAAAAACAACCCCCAAAGCGGTTGTCTCTGAACAAAAAGTAAATGGGTCCATTTAATATTTAATCAAAAGAGTGCATATGAGGTCCTCCCCAAAATGTGCTTTTGGGGAGGTCCAAATGTATGCCCTAATATACTGTGAAAATTAGAGTACGGAGTTCCTCAGTGGGTCATAGAACACAAATGAACGTAATGTATGGTGAAAGGTTGGACGAAAATCCTATGTGGAGGGGAATTCCTCCTTTCGGAACTAGGGCCCTGACACACCCAGCAAGATAGGTGTCATGCTTCATCATATGGGCCTGCTTCTCGTCGGCGCTGCAATACCCGACGGGCTCCCATAGAGGGGCTCTTTAGCGGAGATCTTTTGTTCCTTGCCGTATAGGTGACGTGGGTGTAAGGGCCCTAGTATGTGTAGATGTCAAAGTGAAGTGTGCAGATTACAACAGGGGTGGGATTCCTCTAAATGACTTTATTCAGGGAGGACCGTAGCCAGATTAAAAAGAATATAGGAGAGGCGACAATCTGGCTACAATGTGTTGGAAATGCGCTCTACTCCTAAGTGGTCGACATGTTTCTCGCCCTGTAGTCACAAATGATCTGTGGCGATTCCTCAGGACCGTGTGTGAAGAACTATCTACAAATTACAGTTAATGCGTGCAACTACATACTATACAGTGGTTCTACGGGAGTGTTATCCGCAGGTAAGAAGCCAATCTTTGAAGGAGACATAGGAAAAAAAACATTACATATTATTTGTTCATAAATCATCATACATAATGCAACAATTCATTAAATGTGTCCATGACCTCATTATCAGTCATATGCAGTGTGATCAATATGGCTTGATACTTCTAATTCATCAACAGGTGGAGAGTAAAATAGTGCAATTGTAGCACAACCGTGACTTAAAATATACTAAAACTAGCAAAAATGCTGAATAGGCTATAGTGGTAAGCAGCCACGGCCGGTAGTAGCTGTAACTGTAGGGCGGTGATGTGGGGAGGGGGAGGGGCAGGGTGGGGGTTAGTAATGTATGGATTATGGACTTTAACAGGTAAGTAAACATTTAAATAAATAAAACGAATTTCGTTGCGAGCACTGCATCGCATTTGGTGATGGTTCTTTTGGTTTGCCTCCAGTATGGCATCTCGGTGGTTGTTCCTGGCCCTTTTCATAGATGTAGTAACATGCTTGGGTGGGTACTGTCTATCCAACATATTTTTAGATAAAGATTCTGCCTCTTTTTATAATCCTCAATTGAGCTACAATTTCACTGAATGTGCAGAAATTGGCCAAATGGAAGGTTATCTCTCAGGGCTCGCGGTGATGACTAGTGTACAGCAATAAACTGTTCCTGTATGTTGGTTTTTTGTACATTGTAGTGCTTAACTGCCCATTGTCAAGTCTGATGGTGAGGTCCAGAAAAGCTATACTATTGGGGGAGATTGGGTGTGTGAATTTGAGATACTCATTCTTAGTGTTTATCCACTTGCAGAAATCGTCACATGTAGATAAGTCTCCCTTCCAAAAGATCAGAATATCATCAATTAACCTCTTTCACAGTCTCAGGTTCTCTTTGAAGGGGTTGTTGGAGTCTTGGATCACATCCTCTTTAAATGGGGTTTCAAATGGATAATATGACTGGATAAGGTTCCTTAGATAGCAGAGACTGGCCTTAGTCATTGTCCTATATGTATAGCAAAGGGCTTTGAAATGTGTGCTATTCTCTAATGATAGTCAATGCAGATCTTGCAGCTATTTTTGGTGATGCAGCCAGATGCCTTCCAGCCACATACTGAATTATTTGGTGCCTGTTCAGAAAGGACTTTGAGGTGTCCAATTACAGCACATAACTGCAGTGTGGGCAAGATATTATTAAGGCCTTAACAATGGTCTTTTGGGTGCGTAACAGAAGAGCCCTAAAGATTTTCTGCAAGCATCTGAGAAGACCAAAGCAGCAAACAGACATGGCAGACATCTGCTGATCGAAGGTTACGTTTCTATTCAGCAAAATTGTACGTTTTTACTATATATTTGGGGATAGGGAGCAGTCTCAGATTGTTAAACCACAATTGAGGTCCCCACAGATTGGGCTGGTTGCCCAGCAACAATCTTGCTACAATTCAATTTCAGGCAGTTTGAGCCCACCCACTCTGCCTCTTCAGGATTCCAATTACTGGGAGTTGTTGTCTGAATTGGGGTGGGGGAAGAGGACAATCTGGGTATCATCCATATAGGAAACTAAAGTGAGACCTAATGTTTCAACAATGTCTGCTAGAATGTCATACATTCTTTTGGAAAGCATTTAAGTTTCAATTCTTCTGAAGTTGTCTGGAATGGATAGCCTCAGTTAAGCACCATAAAGACTTCAAACCTAAGTCTAGCACTTTACAAATTATTTATTCATTCATTCAGTTCCAGTCAACGAGTCATACAGTAATATATTTCACATCCAAAAAAACATTCTGTCCAATTGTTTAGCTAAACCCAGGTGAGGTGAACCAGGGTATACCCTCCCCCTCTCTCTCTAACAGTCTCTCTATTGCTGTCACTCATACCTCCCATAAACCCAATCAGCAAATCTACAATGATTATCTTCTGCAGTCCCATACCAGATCAAAAAAATTTCTCTCCTGCACAGCTGAATACTCCTGCACATGTGCTATTTATCTCCGACCTGACTTTGTCAACGCCAAATGGGCTGGGGTATCTCAGTCATCAATTGCACCTATGAAGACCAGCCTCCATTTTGAAAATCTTTCATTTGCTAGAAAATTTGACCTCAATGAAATATGCTAGCTTCCCACACAAGCAAGCATTCAATTCACAGTAGATTGCCTCGCTTACAATAAAATCCAGTAAATTGAAATGCAAATTATTTAGTTTATCAGTTAAATGTGCAATGATGAATGGAACATTCAAAGCTAAAATGACACGCATATAAAATGTGCATATTGCAATAGGCAGTCATACTTATTTTATAATGCTATAGAAATGCTAAGAAGCAAGTTTCCTTTAACTAGAAGCAAACCTAATTTTGCTGAAAAGTTTAGAAGCTTGACCTTAATGTGGCATGCTTAGAAATGTCTTGGTTTTAATTAATGTATTAATTTACAAAGCAACATATTAGTTGTAATGATTAACTTCCGCTTCTCACCATATTTTACATAATGCTTGAATAGAATAGTTGCATATTTAAAACAGTTTTTCTTGTTCGTGTCAAATGAAATACATTACGTAGCGCTGATTTTGCAAGTTGAAGTTTCTCTTCTTTAGCAGTGTTTATTGTGTACGCAGTAAAACATCTAGGGCCAGATGTAGGTGGCCATTTACCGACCGGTAAATGGGTTTTTGGGATGTAGGGGTCCAATTTTACCAAATCTGTAAATTTAACGAATCGGTAAATTTACCGATTCGGTAAAATACCGAATCGGTATTTTTACCGATTCAGTAACTTCTAGATGTAAGTGGGACTCTTCTGAGTCCCAAAGGCCTTTCAGATTCTGTATTTCACCACCCAATCCAATTGGGTGATAAAATACCGAATCCAGGTGTGCATGCACATGTGTGCATGCACACCTATGCCATGTGACAGACAGACATGCCCTTATTTGGGGTGCTAGAGGGTTTCAAAGTGACACCCCCTGCACCCTTGCTGGAATCGGTATTTACCTTCAATGCCCATAGGAATCAATGGGCATTACCGAATCGGTATTTACAGAATCGGTAAATACCGAATCTTAACGATTCGGTATTTACTGATTCTGTAATACCTAAATCCACCCCCCCCCCTCTATTTTACCACTTCTTAAATACCGAATCTGTGAAATTCGGTATTTAAGAAGTGGTAAAATAAAATTACCTACATCTAGGCCCTGATATTTAGAAGGCCAACCTGCGTTCGCTGCCTATGAGAAATGAGGCTTATGTTACAGGAACTTAAATACATAAGAATGTCTGCAGCTGACTTTCGATAAAGGTTTGCAAGCCGCATGTATTTTCATGTGACAGAAAGATTTGAACCTGCTCACGGAGGACTACTGCCATTCGATTGGTCCAAAGAGGAAGAAGCCTTCTACAATGTCTGCAACATGTATTCATGTCTTTTATATTAGTGTGTGTACCTGGTAAGATTCATGCCTTTTTCTCCACTCATTACCTACCTTCTTGACTGACGGTTGTGGCTACTGCTGCTTCTGTTCATCCTTACTTTATTTTGATGCTTTATTTTTACAGATTGCTACTGCAACTGTATGACCATTTGCTTGTGTTACTGAGACTCGGCTGAGATTCATGAACTACTAATTTGGCTTTGAGCTTTATGCTCCTTTGATCTTACTCTTTTCCTTTGAACTTGAACTCTTCTTGACTTCTACTAACTTTGAAATTCTGGTCCTGTTCTTAGAATAAGATTTTAT
The DNA here is from genome assembly GCF_964263255.1 of Lissotriton vulgaris. NCBI lineage: Eukaryota > Metazoa > Chordata > Amphibia > Caudata > Salamandridae > Lissotriton > Lissotriton vulgaris. Next base: position 711,391,366 of record NC_141689.1, on the reverse strand, counting down.
TCCATTATGGAATGCGCTTGATGCATTATTTGATTTGTTCTTTCCAAACCTTTTTATGCCATTTCTGTAAACTTGCAGAATATTATTGACTAATTTGAATAAAAAGAATAAAAAGACTCTTATTGATCTCTTAATAAGAATAACGCTTTCAAAACTTATCGAAATTCTCATCATTGACTGAACTTGGAATTCCATTTGAAATTTAGCTTGAAATGCTGCAATAGCTCTTTGAATCAAAATATGGTGGCAAAGATCCATCAACTAAGGTCAGAAGAAACCAGTGAGGGAATGGGACTTGATCCTGTAAGTGATTGCAATTGAAAGGTTGAACCATATTATTTAATGTTGGCATCAGTCTGCGCTATCACTTACAAAGTCACCCAACTAAATCAGCTGCCACTGTTTGGTGAATCCTCTCAACATCGCAGTGGCTGAAGAGGTCTCGGCTGAAAAACCTCTACACAGAGGAAAGCATGTAAGTTATTGACCTCCCAAGTGCTAAACTAAATGTTTCAGGTGCCTTAAAATCTTTCTAGAATTCACTACCAGGGGAACTGCGAACTATACCCACACTGCTCCGATTTAGGAACTATCAAAATACTCCATCACTTTCATGTATATACCTCAACAACCACGCAGCCCAATGAACCAAAGTCTTCTCCATAAAGTTACTGCTCTGTTTTGGCTTACTAGTACTGCTGTTTTCCATGTTCCTTGTTCTTTTTGCAGTTTACCATACATTGTGCTAAATACCCCCCTTGTGCAGGAGCACTTTATAACACAGTTAAACAAACAAAAAATAAATGCATAGATTAGGTACCGTGCTCCACTAGCAAGACTAATTTAAGCCCACCCTTGCCCACTCTAATAAGCCACTTTTGTTTGCAGTAACCTTCCGGCCTCTCTACATACGGGTAGTGTCCAAGTATCAGCAGAATGGCCAGTGCCGTGCCCTTTTCAGATATTTAAAGGGTCCAAATGACACATGCGAGACATTAAAACACCAAGGTCCTGATTTACATAGGTATTGCTAAAGAATGTGTACTTGATTTATTTCATGCTTTGCCTGCGCATTTGAATAAGTGATAACATTTCACTAATTAAGAAACATTGACATTAGCATCTGTTCGAACATGCACAATTTTGGCACAAAGATAACAGGTTTGTAGCTTCGTTTTTTTAGCTCTAGTTATGTTTTCCTTACTTATGTATTACATAGGTGTGCACATGGGTGGGAAATTAAAATGTGTACTTTTATTTCAGTTGTATTCTTTTCTCCAAAAAGCTGGACTCGCTGACCCACCAAAAAGAAAACTCGAATTTTCAGGATGAACTTAAAGTAAATGTTTAATTTATCAATTTAGATTTATCTAGTCAGTAGCCAAAACATTTCTCCATGCATGTTTCCCTTCTCACTTCTAACCTGTTGAATTTCAAATTGATTACTGGTCGTTACCCAGCCTACCCCAGGTCAATTCATGTATAAAAAACAGTGCTCTTAAAACTGTTCTACATGTGTTTTCAAAGTTTTTAAAATGCCTCTAAAATCTACTGCTTGTGCACTGAAAACTTATACATTGTATGTTCCTGACCACTACACCAGCACTTCTGCTTCTACTAGTTACACCTAGTCGAATTCTCCTCACTTCACAGTTACTCACACCAGACTCATTAGTTATTGATTCCAAGGTAAATTAAATGTTTTTGCTTTTACTCAGGTGTACCTCTGGCATTTCATCTTCGTGGACTGCATGTCGCTCAAACATGCATAAGATATAATTAGCACTTGCAAACTGTTTACTTAATGGAATTGGCTCTCCAAAAACTTTTGCTGTTGGAGTCATCAGATAATCACCTTTCACTCAATGTCTCCTGCGATAAGCAACACAAGATAGATGAAGTGATCAATAATGTATGGATTTCATAATACCACCACAGAATCAAACTTCTTTCACTCTTTCTGTATTTTGTTAATTAATTTTCATACATAATAAATGTAAATCCTTACATTAAATGCATTTCTGTAGAAAAGAAGCATTGAAAAATAATTTAGTCCAAGAGCAAAAGTAATTACCATCCCAGGAATAAGTCACGGTTGCTAAGAGAAGCATCTTGTTGAATCTGGCTCAATGTGGTGAAAGGAAGGCCCATCATGCTCTTCCTGACACTTTTATGGCCTATTCACAGTGGCCTCGTATCTCGTTTTGCCCTATGATTTTACTGTGCCTGCCTGCATCCATTGTATTGTGACTATCACGTATGCAAGATGACAACAAAACTTCCAGGTCTAGTGCCTTCAGCTGACAAAGCATGTTACACTCTGTCTGTGCACTGCATCCTGAGCTAACGTGACATTTTCAAGAGGTTGTTTATTCCTAACCCACCTGTCAAATAGCTCTCCTCCTGTGACCAATTCCAGGACCAGGCTGATCTCTGTGGGCGTTTCAAATATCTCTTTCAGTTTGATCTGCAAAGAAAGAACAGCACACATGTCCAGGTCAGTGCCTTTATTCTTTTTATTAAAGGTTACACCAAGTAGTCATAACAACCACCCCTTACCAAAAGCCTCACAGATAAAGGAAATGTGATGACAGCAATAACAAAGGTGTTGCTGCTTGCTTTCAAGGCTCAAAACCGATTAATGCATCATGTTCATGCTTTTATCTGAGCCCGTTGCACTTGCTTTCAGCTCCAAGATTCAGCGCTGACTTTAGATTCAGATACAGACTGCACACACTTGCAATTTACATCATTATTAAACATGACTTTTAGAAAGAATCTTACATCTAACAATGAGCATAATTCAAACTGTGGTAAGCTATGGCAGCCATAGATTTTTATAAAAGATTTGTTACCAAACCTTTGTCACTTTCAAACATTCATAGGAGCAGTGGCGGCTGGTGACATTTGACAGTGGTGCGGCGTAAAAGTTGTTGAGGAGTGTTGTGTCGCGAGAATTTCGAAAATAAGTGAGAAAATAGTGCATTTTTAAGTACATTTGTTGAAGCAAGATGGTTTATAAAGCAATTGTGACAGTGTAGACTTGGAATATTGAAATAGTAAAAATACTCCATAATTGCAGAATTAAAATTGCTTAATTACTGATCGCAATGGCAGGTTACAAACAACATTACAGCAAAAACAGAATATTTAAGACATCGGTGACAGCAAGTGCGAATAATAATAAACTTTAGGAAAACAAGAGAGTCATATAAACCATGAGAGGGATCACTTGACAGTTCTGTTGAGTAGCTTGCACTTTTTGACAAGTAATGATGGTGAGAGCAGAGACTTGCTGTGGTGATGGAGTAAATATGCTGCTGTAGTATTTTATTAGGAATATGATTGTGTTCTTGGTTGGTTGCGCCACTTCCGGAGCATGGAATAAAAATATATGGGGGCTGTTAGACCTGTCTGCCCTTTGGGTAGTCCCTCCTAATTAATTTTTTATTTTGTCCCCTTTTTGCCCCTCATAACCTTTCATTTTTTATGTCCACCAGAATTGTTGAGGTGTTGTCCTAGGGGTTAGGTGTTCTTTGCCCTCATAGACTTTTCTTGAAGCCTTGGCGCCTTCCTGACTAGATTTACAAGATACACAAAATGGTGGCTATTAACTGCCACAACTGCCATCTCAGGGACTGGGCCCATAGGGTAGAATAGGAACCTTCCAGAACCTTCTGGCCTGTTCTGGACCCATGGAACTATGGGTATAAATAGGCCAACTGTAGGCGACCATTTTGTCTTGTCAGTGAGGGACAGCTGGAGTACAGGCTGTGGGTCTGGAAGGGGTAGGGCCTTCAGAGGGTGGACTTATTTTCAAAGGTTGCCTCTCTACTGGGATCACCACCCCAATTCCTGTAGACCTGACCTAGTTAGTTACTTGTCCTGTTGACCCTGGACAGGAAGTTGCCTCAAGTAGGGAGTAGGAACTGACCCTAGCTTGAGGTGAGGCACAGGAGATTTCTGCTGAGGGGAGGGAAGTGAGAAACAGCCCCCCCTGTCCAGTATTGAGGGCTAGTTAGACCCTTGAAGAAGTTTGGAGGACTGGGTCCCCAGAGCGAGGGATTTTATCTCTACCTCCTCTTCTGGCCGTTGTGCCCATCTGCTGCGTGCGCTTAGCTCCTGGCTCCTCACCTTTGTCGAGAGACGCAGCCAGGGGTTACATCCTCCACCTTTGGAGTCCGTAGTGAGGGGAGTCGGGGCTCCGGTGGGGTGTTCCGTTCGTCCTGTGGCCCATTGCTGACGCGCCAGGCTAGGGACAGTTGGAGCTGCAGTGGTGAGGCCGGGCAGAACAGGTGGCCAACCGAGCCTGAGGCAGCGCGCTTCTGCGCATTCTCTGAACGGAGCTCACTTTCCCTGAAGGGGGGGCGGAGACCCTGTCAGGAGGGGCCTAGGATCGCGCAGGCCCAAAGGAAGGCCACTACTTGTGTGGATTGTACGGAGCAGCCTCTGCTCGGGGCCGCTACACTTCCGCGCCTGCGCAGGAGCGCCGATCGTGAAGAAGACGATGAAGGCGGCCTGAGGCGGAATTCGGAAGGAGCAGGCCTCGGAGGCCGACCGAGTGCGACCTCTCCTCGGAGCTGGGTTGGGTGATTTACGGCCTGGCCCTCGAGGGAGGCGCTGCTGGGGGAGAAGGAGCCTGCTGAGGAGAGCTGAACCTCTGGGCTGGAACAGTGTTAAGGGACAGACTTCATTACTGTCAATCACAAGTCAAGTCAAAACCACTTTATTCGATTTAGTTAAAAATCATAAAAGCATTCTACATCACAACAAGACAAGGGCAATACAAATTCATGAGGAATTACAGAAATCATCAATCAATAGTATTTACATATTCACAGTATAAAAGATGATAGGAGGAAACATCGATAGTAATTAATTAATATACAATATAAAAATACAGCATAAAAGAGTAAATACTCAGTAAAAAATTTTTGGGATATAAACAACAATTCCATTTCAGTCTTCTGTACAAAACCCTAATGTTGCATTTTTAAGTCTTCTCCTCCTGATCCTAACAGCAGCAACAAGATAATTGGCCACGCTAAACATAGCCAAAGCAGAGTCCAATAATTGGAGATACAGGAGGGCAGGTTTTGCCTGGTGGAAGGCTTTGTCCTTCAGTAATGGAACCAGGTATTTCTGTCTGGGCGCAGTAAAAAAATTACAAAACAACATAAAGTGCATATTATCTTGCGTAGAAAAGTTATCGCAATTACAGACAGGGGCGTCCTCCTCCTTATGCCAGCCTTGACTGTCACACAGGACTGTGTAAATCTGATTAAACCGAAGTTTAACCAGAAGCCACCTATGAAAGGGGATATTGACGATGGTAAGGTACGGTTGTATAGTAAGGCGGGTAATGGCAGGTAGTGGGCTCTGACCGTGGGCTTAAGTAATTGGCGTTCCTCCCTCTCCACATTTTTCAATGTGATAAAATTGACCTTCACTCAATCTAAATCAGATTTCTTTAGACCCTGAGGGACCGAAAAAATATCAGGACGTCCCAGGTCCAGAGAACACTTTTGTATGTATGAGAGCCAAGTAATGTTTTTGTAATTGTCCAATTTTAAACAGTCCACCAATATTTTGTGGTTCAGACCTAGATTGTTATTGGTCCAGAGCCTTATCCATAACAAGATGGGGGCCATTAGAAGGATGTCAGATATGTACCCAAGACCAACTTCCTGGTGAACTGAGAACGTGGCTGTAGATTGGGGGAGCCCTAAAGTGGAGCGGAGGAACTTATTTTCTTCCCTTTGGACTGGTTCACTATTTACATAGCCCCACAAACCTGAGCCATACCTGGCAATTGCTACGGATTTCACCCTGTACAAGTTAAGTAAAGCACCAGTTGGCTTCCCGCCCAGTCTCCTGGAAAAACTTAAAATAGCGTTGGCCGAGCTCCTGACCGCTTTAGTTTTAGCTACAATTTGCGGAGCCCAGCTCCCCTTGGTGTCAAAGATTACACCCAGGTACGTAAAAATTTTGACATTAGTGATCACGTCACCATTGCAGTAGAACTGTTTAGAGTTGTTTTTACCAGCCCCAAAAACCATGACGTGAGATTTGGAGTTATTTATCACTAAGTCAAGTGATGACATAAAATCATTAAAAGCATTTAAAAGTTTTTGCAAACCTATGGGGGTTTGAGCTATCAAAGCTGCGTCATCCGCGTACAGGAGCACAGGAATACGAGTGTCCCCTGCACGCGGAGTATCCAAGGTAGCAGTTAAAAGAGTCTCCTCAAGTGAATTTATATACAAAGTGAACAGCATGGGAGCAAGGATGCAGCCCTGCCGCACGCCCCTGCTGGATTTGAACCGAGCAGTACGATTACCTTCTTGGTCCATTCTAATTGAGGCTTTTAAGTCCTTATGTAGTTCTGCCAAAAAATATACAAGGGGAAGATCAAGACCCAACTTTAACAGCATGGTCCACAGCCGGGCTCTATTCACCAAATCAAAAGCCGTGGACAGGTCCATGAAAGCAACAAAAATTGACCCTTTTTTGACAGTTGTGTATTTCGAAATTAACAAATGAAGATTTAAGCATTGGTCCTCAGTCCCTCTACCAGCACGGAACCCATACTGTGCATCTACTAGAATATCATTGTCTAGGTACCAGGTGTTAATTCTAGCTAGCAGGACTTTGCCCAAAATCTTCATAGAAGAATCCAATAGCGAGATTGGTCGAAAACACTTAGGGTCGCTTCTTTGACCCTTTTTAAAAATGGGAACTATAATAGAACAAGCCCACGTTTTTGGCAAACCCCCCTCATACACACAGTTAAAAACGTTAGCTAAAATCTCAGCCCACATCTCAGAATTAAGTTTGTAGAGGTCCAGGGGTACCCCATCTGGGCCCGGGGCTTTATTTGCAGCAGAGCCTAAGATTGCCAGTTCTACTTCTGATTTGCTAAAATTTAATTTAGTAGGAGACGATGGGGAGTAGGGTATTTTAAACACCTCGACTATTACATTTGAGCCATATATATTGGAAAAGTGGTTAATCCAGTCCGCTTCAGGGATATTAATTTCAAGATCCATGTTGTTAGTATGGGAAAACAAAGGATTATTTATTGTGGCCCAGAATTTGGAGCTATGTTTGAGGGTTATAGGATCCATTAAAGAGTCCCATGCTTCATCTTTGATGGCTTTTTTCCGAAGTTTAACGGCCAAAGCATATTCTCTTCTCAACTGTGCCACCAAAGGCCTATCTCTAGGGGATTGTTTAAGAGCTTTCAGCAAAGCTGAGTGTGCCTGCGAGCAAGAGCGGTCAAACCATCTAAACACTGGGGCAGAACCCCTCCCTGGTTTAGCTCTAAGCTCTTTTTCTACTCTAGCACAAATAGCTTCGAAGGCACTCACAACCTCCCCTCCCCTCCTCTCTCCATCCCTACATTTCTCAATTTCGACTGCCATGTCTTGCACAATAAGACCATGAAAATCCTCTGGACAGACTTTACACCATTTAAGGCGTCTTCCCTGATCTTTGCTCCTTACGTCCCTTGTAGAGGTAGCCCTTAGTTCACCTTTACACAAACCAGAGAGAACATCCAGAACCAACTGCACAGGGTTGTGGTCACTAAACCCACTTACAATTGCATTGTAAAACAATACGTATCGTAGGAGCCCCGAGGACATAAAAAAGTAATCGATAATCGATTCACTGCCCCTTGCGTTATACGTGACCACACAGTTTATTGGATCTGAAAACCCTGGTTCATATAAGTCATTTGATGATAACAGGTTTTCCATTGCCACACCCTTAGGGCTATGTTCAAAGTGAGGCAGCGAAGTATAATCAGGACCGGTATCATCGATGATCTGGCAATGGGACTCACACAGATGAACATTAAAATCACCCATCATTATTAACTGAACAAAAGTGGTTTGTTTTGACATATATTTGGTTGCAAAGGCCGATAAACCATCTAAAACAAAATTAGGGGGCCCCCCCTGCATAGAATTATAACAATTTATAAATACAATCTTGTTCTTGTCTGCCAAGCGAATTTCCACCAGCTGAAAATAGTGCGAGGAACTGGGGATTTCTCTAACATTCCCTGCAATTTTAACTGAAACAAGGAATAACAAACCCCCTCTATCCCTTCCCGACGTGGAGCTTTGGGCATCAACAAAGAATGAAGTGTATCCATCTACCCAAAAGCCTTTATCTTTCGTCCAAGTTTCTTGTAAGGCAACTATATCATGGTTCTTCACTAATTGTAACCAAATCTGATCATCCTGTTTTGCCCGTAGGCCCGCAATGTTCCATGATAATAACCGGATGTGCCCTCCACCTAATTGTAATGGGTCATTTATAACAGTTTCAACCCTAGCATCAGATGGGGCAGCCTCAGCATTGCCTAGGCATAGGCGAGTCAGGTTTTCATGTTCAGGTTCTAGTCATTCAATGTCTATTCTGTCAGCTAGGGCCGTGAACATGTTTGACAGTGGTAAATCATTAGAGGATGTGTTCCTTACAGCATTTACTACCCCATTGCCCTTAATTGGCTTTGTCATCCAGTCATCCACTGTCAATCACAAGTAAGGAGTGAATCAGGAGCTGTTGGGGGTCTGGGGTCTTTCACCTAAAAAGGTTCCAGAAAGGAGAGTCTTCCCCCATTTCTACTAATCACTGACTGGAAGCACAGAGTATTGAGGCAGGAGAAAGTTCTTGGAACCCAGTGGAGAATTTTGCGTAACTTTTTCTTTACAGAGTTAGGAGGGGAGAGACCCCCTTGTATTCTCCGTGACAGTAATCTGATATAGCCTAGTGAAGCAGGTTGAAGGATTTGCTCCATTCTTTGGTCCCAAGAAGAACAACCTGTTTTCTCTTCTTTTATAGACAACAGACTCTGCTTTACATGGTGCCAGGTTAAATAGTTCCAGTAATGTCTGTATGAATGAATCTGGCTTTGTTGTATAATATCTCTTGAATTAAGAAACAATGAGTTGCTGTAATCTAGAAATAATTAATGTAAATAGAGTAAAACTGTCAGTTGAGGTAAACCAGAGTATACAGTATCCTTTTATAAAACAGCGGATGAAATCCTTTCTGTTTGAAGAATATACCTGATTCACAACATCATAATCTGAGCACAAAGGGGGAATTGTTTTGGAATCTTGTACCCCAGTTGCTTATGTGTTCCCAAAAATAAGTGTAACTGGAAAGTAGCATGAAGGCTGAGTCATTTGAAGACGTGCAACAGCGGAACTAAATTTAAGGAAAGATAAAGCTTTTCTACTTTTATAAAAACTAAGGTGTAGTGTCATTCTTGGGTGGATGGGCACTGAGTTACTGAGTGGGTGTGACGCAAACTTAACATATGTACCTTGAGTTAAGCCTTCCTATTTAGTGCCAAGCTACCCTATGTGACTTGGGGCTTTAGAGAATCCTTCAAATCTAGAGGTCAGTTCACCCCAGTTTATGGATGGTAGTTGTTTCCAGAGCATTCTGGCTTGCTTACCCTTGAGGGCCGAGCTTTCAAATTCAGACAGCGGATGACGTATCACCAGTGAACACCTACCATCGCCAAAGAGACCCAGGGCCCAAAGAAAGGACTCATGCCCAGTCCGCCTATTGTTCCTCTATGGGCCCTGCTACAGCTTGCCTTGTCTGAATGTGTTTGTGTGTGAAGCAGCCCACACACTTTTGCATCACAAACAAACACACATTTCGACTGGCACTGTTTTTCTGTTGCACACCAGCACGCCCAGAGGTGGCCCGTGGATTCACACAACACAATAGGATTAAACAGCTTGTTAGCGACTGTATGAGCAGTAAGAGCTGGGGGCAGTGGGCCAACAGGGGGCATTAGCAAATGGGAAACACTGCGGCATGTGGGAGACAGTAAATGGATTCACCAGGGCAAGCGGGGACAGCACTCACTAATGTGCCAACAGTGCCAACATAACACACTGCCTGAATCTGGAAATAATATCGTAACACAGAGGATCTCTATGTTAACCTGGCCATGCAGTCTAAATTAGGGGCACAGAGTCGCTGTTTTAACCTGGGGTTGCCTCGTCAACCACAGCAGCCAGAGGGCCGTAGATTCCCACTGCTGGATATGTCTATGATGATGCACAGTCTCTAGCTGCAGTGTAAGGGTGCAAAACGAAAGGATTGCATGCAATGATAATAATGGTAGGTTTTCGACAATGTAAATATTTTCTCTTACAAACTACCAGTTTTTCTCACAATTAATATGCGTAGTTTGACATTTTCTGCACAGGACTTTTATAAGGCTTGACTTTTTGCGCTTTGCTTTAAAATTGTACTTGCATCCAAAGTCGGCGATCCAAGGGTTGCATGTGACAGACGTCGAGAGTGCCGCGGAAAAAAGTTACATCGCAGAGGGAGAGTATGGGAAGCATCTCAGCAATGCAAACAGCCCAGAGGGAAGGAATAAACAGCACTGCAAAAAAGAGTGAGGGCAAAGCACTGCACATCAAGACTGCACTGTTAGAGAAACAGCGCTTCCTGGGGGCTTGGCATCCCAAGCACTGCACAAGAGCGAGCTGCAGGTGAGAGGCGCTACTGCAGAAGAGGGTTCTCACTCCTACAACATTCCAGCCTACGCCTGTCTTAATGTCACTACGTTTCAGCTTGAAGTGAATGTAGTGCAGTTCTGTGAAGTGTCCCCAATCACGATTTCCAGCTGAACTCAATGTATTTTTTTATATCAACTGCGCAAAACATCTAGGAATTGTATAATGTGGGGCACAAGAGAGTTCCATTAGCTCCGTGGCAGTCGCGGCCTGCATTACGGGCGGGGGGGAGAGGGAGGTGGAAATGGGGTTGTTGCGGCGGAGTGGATGGGGGGAGGTGGCATAAATAACTTACCTTGGCTTCCGCTTTTCTTAAGTCCTGACTAAGACTCCACTCCAGACTTCCGAGTTCCAACTTCCGCCATTGCTGCATTTGAATTCCTCTGGGCTGATCTCGTCATCAGGAAGGCGGCAGGCAGCCTCCCTCCCCTCCACCGCAGCCAGCGCTGTGATTGGTTCGGCCGGCTGCCCCACCCGCGTCATTTTCTCTCTGTATGCTGCAGCATACAGAGAGGAGAGGGAGAGCGGGTGGTGTGACTCGAGGGCAGGGGGGAGTGGCTTGCCCACTTTTGTTAATACTGTCTGTTTGGGCGGCCTCAGGCTGCCCAAGCAGTCAGTATGAACAACAGTGGGAAAGCCACTCCTCCCTGCCCTCGAGTAACGCCGCCCACTCTCTCAACCAGGAACTTCTGCTTTCTCGCCGTGCGAGAAGGGAGAAACAAATGGTAGTTATTATGGTAATAACTACCATTTGTTTCTGCCTTCTCGCACAGCGAGAAAGTAGGGGGGTGGTGCCCAAACGCCCCCATGGACGAGCCGCCGCTACATAGGAGACAAAGGTCTGGCAGCGCCTCGGAAGCACAAAAACATGGCTCTGAAATAGATCGCAGAAGGATTGAAACTCACATCTCACTTTTAGGTTCATGGTTGTGTCGGGAGCATGTCTATTATTCTGGGGTCATCTTTAAATTCTAGAGCACGCCTCATCTATTGCATACAGATAGTAATTGTAATTGTAAATTGTATCCATATAGCACTTGCTATCACTGATGAGGCGTTGAAACGCTTTGCAGTGAGTAGCAGGCTACTCTGGAACTCAAGACTAGAGTTAAATAGTTACTAGATTAGTAATGTGTGCTTTTTTGTTTTTCTGCCTTTGGATTAGTTGTGTTTGTCAGTAGTGTACATGTGCTCTATGGACAAGCAGCTCTCGCAGCACCAGCAGACAGGATCACCGGCCACAACAGCTCCAGCGCACCGCAGCACCGGCTGCTGCCCTTCAAAAGGAGGAGCCAGAAGACCACCCCAAGGAGAGCTGCCCCCCCCCCTTTTATGTTACGCATGCAGTGTCCCATTGATCACTACACTTTAAGACTTGAGAAGAACTTAATATAAGCCTCGGGGACTTTTGGAGTAGGGAACGTTGCTGTCGCACACCCAATCAGCAAACGACGGGGGGTGGGGGGAGGGAGGGGGGTTGGGAGGAAGGGGGGACATCGAGTACGGATCACTGAAATTATATCGACCTCAAAAATATCGAGTTGCCATAATATCGTTGATAAAATATCAACGCACATAGCTATTGAAGAGGGGGATGCACAACCAATTCCGCTAACTGCGATAGTAACACACGAGAGACACCACTACATGCAAGGGACATTAACACGATAGATACTACTGTCCGAGCATGGAAAGCATTAGGGAGGATGGCTCAAAAATTGCCAATATATGCCCCAGCTCTGCCATTACAACATCACCCTGCTCTATCAGTGACAGCCGAACAGGTGGGTATGACCCTACTGAAGCAAGTGGGCATAGACACGTTCGGTGATCTGTATCACGATGGCACTTTCTGCAGAGTTGAGGACCTAACTTATATCAGCAATCCCACAACACTTTTCAAATTTACATACTATAGGCTGCAGAGGGCAATCAGGGAATTATACACAACCTACCCAACGGAGCCACCGACACTGCAAACTCTAAAGCTGATCATCGAGTCCTCCAATGTTTCACATCTGGTATCTAGAATGTATACAGTAGCCCAAAGTGAAATACCATACACTTCAGACAAAGCGATGCAGAGATGGAATGCTTCCTTATTGGATCCACTAACAGATAGGGAATGGTCCGCAGCCTGCACACTTCTTAAACTGCTCACCCCGAATGGTAACCTCCGCATCACACATCTCAAGTATCTACATCAAACATACCACACGCCACTAAAACTGCATAAATGTGGGTTACGTGAGGATGCCAGGTGTAAACGCTGTGGGTATGGTGAAGCGGATTTTGTACATCTGGCTTGGCATTGCCCAAGGATACACACATATTGGGAGGCAGTCACAACTATGCTTGGTAAGATGGTGGGCGTTGACATAGGATGTACCACAAAAATATGCCTGCTAGGTCTATTGCCAAATGTGAAAGCAGGGAACCGTAAATTCTGTGCCATAGCTCTATTATTAGCTAAGAGACAGGTCTCCAAGTGTTGGGAGGGTGCCACCGTGCCGAACATCAAAGCCTGGCTCAATGATATGACATACTACAGAGATAAGTTGCTCACGTATGAGGAAGAATTACCCGGTGGATCACGTCCCAGAGACTTCTGGTGCTATCTCACAGACTATTTACTTAGCATTGAGGTAGATGAGGCAGCTGTATAACGTGGTGTTAGTGGGCATGGCGGATGGCACCTATACAAGATCTGCCGACTCTAAGCACAATAGGATAACTTAGGCCTACCTACAACGTCATTAATGTTTTGTAACACACAGGTGGCGACAGAGTGCAGTATTGTCCTGGTTTGTTTTTCTTTTTAGGGTTACTGTTATGTAGAGTTTCATCAAAACCCAAAAAGGAAGTTCTCACACACGTCGTGCACAATTGTGTATATCTCACAAGACATGAAGTCATATTATTGAAGCAAGATTTGCCGCCGGACCCCCGGGTTGCCGGCTGTAAGGCTGTGTAGTGTACAATCCTGTCTTTCTCCTGATTGCGGCCGGCCCCAGGGTTGTAGGCCATCGGCTGTGTTTATGTGTGCAACCATCTGATAATAAAGATTGATGTTGAACTTCAAAAAAAGAAAAAAAAAATGATGCAGACCCCCATGGTCAACTACATGCTAAATATGCTTCCACTGATCATCACGGAAGACTTCCACAAACGCCTGGACAAACTTATAAACAAATTCCTATGGAAATACAAGAGACCAAGAATCAGCCTACAAAAACTCAGCCTGAGCAAAAGCCTAGGAGGGCTGAACGTAACAAACTTTAAGACATTCCAAACAGCATGCATAGCCAAACAGACACTACACTGGCTAGACCCCAAACAACAGTACATACCTGCCTGGCTCGCCCTAGAGAGAAGAATCTTAGAAGGTCTCTTCCCAATAGCCCTACTAACAGTGAAAAAACACCCAGAAATCGCAAACAATCCGGTACTAAAGAACACCAAGAACGCCCTCCTCAAAGTCGAAAGGTTGATGGATACGGGCATCAAGAACACCAGGTGGGAATCGTTATGGTTCAACCCTAAAATTAAATACCGAGAGATAACGCTTAACATGGCCCCCTGGTACAGACACGGCATCTCCATCGCCATCCAGTTGGGAGACCAAGACACACACATCACCTTCGACTCCATAAGACTCACACACAAACTAACAGACATCGAGCTCTACAACTTCCTCAAGATAAAGATGGCAATAACAAGAGCAGAACTCAACAAAGCTACTCCCTCGATAATACAATATGCAGCGAACCTAAACAAAATAGGTCACCAAACCTCACACCTCTACAAACTGCTAAGCCCAGGGAAAACCAACCTAAACAACAAAGGCCTAGAATACTGGAAATCTATCACCGGCGAGCATCTCACAGAAAGAGCAAAAACAAAACTATGGACATCATCTACACACAAGAAAGTCACCACCACCCTAGCCCAAACCAAATTCTGGCTCCTGCACAGGACATACTGGACCCCAGCCAAATTAGCCGCAATAGGAATAAGAGACAGTGATGTGTGCTTGAACTGCAACAAGCATAAAGGGGACCTGGCACACCTAATTTTCCTCTGCCCGAAAGTCAAGAAGTTTTGGTGTAGAATAAGCTACTTCATAAACAACGCCCTAGGCCTCTCAATACAGCTGGACTTCCAAACTCTAGCCACTACTTTCATGTCACCAGTAATAGAATCCAAGGGGGACAAAGAACTGATCGATCTCTTACTCACCGCAGCGATCAAGACAATCCTGAACAACTGGAAGGACACAGGGAAAGCATCGTTTAAGATGTGGTTCAACTGGATCACCTTCCTACGGGGAACAGACACCATAACATCAAACCAAACAAGAACGACCCACACGAATGCAGAAATGTGGCTATCCCTGGACAACTACCTGTCCTAACACAAGCCCCCCTACACCGGCGCCGTGTCGGCACATAATCTTTACCACACAGGCAAGGTAGCCTGACCAAGGATATTTGTAATGTGCACTAGCATTCCTCCATCTCCCACTCTCTCCTCTCTCCCCTTCTTACCTTTCCTTCAACCTCCCAGGGAAGCATCCGCGTACCACGGACAGCGCCGCATACGACATACGAACGTAATACGCATGCTACAAAGCCGTATGTGACCCCACCGGCACATAAATGTTTTTGACAACTGTCTTTCCCCCCTGGGGGACCGTGACTCTATACCTGTGTACTGTATCTTGTAATACCTAAATAAAAGTATTGAAATTAAGAAAAAAAACTTTTACATCCATATACACTTTACACTGAGTGAAGTTTTAGAGACTAAAATAAAGCCCTCTATAGACTCCTATATGTATATAGAAGCAGCAATAATTACATGATCTAATATGCACAAGTATCTTGTGGCGTAATATGCACATTTCTTCTCCTTATATTAATGTTTATAGAAGGAAGCATAGTTCAATGTACCATGACACATGAATAATGACAACCTCACCTCCGTATCGTGAGAGGCATTGTTTGATATAAGGCAAGTATATATCATCTTATAAGGTAAGTATAGTTCATTTCTCTTTTTTAAATAACATATTTTAGGGACAATATATATATATATATATATATATATATATATATATTTAATGAAAAAACCATAGGTTTCAGGCACGTTATAGTTAGAAATTTGCATTAAAAAAACTTAGAAATTCACTAAAATAACCATAGGTTTCAGGAACGTTTTATATATATATATATATATATATATATATATATATATATATATATATATATATATATATATATATATATATATATATATATATATATATATATATATATATATATGTTTCAACAAAAGATGAATACACGGCACACGCCTCAGTAAATTTCAGCTCTTTATTTGGACAAAAGCTCTCCTCTTTCTACGCATTTCGAACTTCACGTTCTTGGTCATGGTAGTTTACAGAGTCCCTTGTTTATTTCACTTTATATACTCAGTAACCACTATTATCCATTATGACACATTGTGGTACTGGTAGTTCAAATGTACAATTTAACTTTATTAATCACCTTCTTTAGACACGCCCAAAGCTTTGTAGCAACATTTCAAGGCAGCATTTTACAATGTTATGCATTGTTATTACCAATCAGTCTTATATGGATGTCGATTCATACAGCCTCTTTCCGTTTTTTGTCAAATAATTTGCTGGGTCCAATTGCTTGTGTAAGTCATATTGAACTCTTCAATGAAAAAACCATACTGATACTTGTATTGGTTATTATTCATCCAACCCCGATTTAGTATCGAGGCCTGTGAGGAATATTAACCATTTGTTCTGGGTTTGTGATCTGGGCAGAGTGTCCAAAGTCACAATAATTTATTTAATACCCAGTTATCCTATTAGTTGGTGAACAGTATGTTTTACATTATTGCCCTAAAACATATCAATACAATTGTTTTGTTAGACATTTGTGGACTTAGTGTCCCTCTAAAAGACTACTAAGTGCTTCTTATAGTCAACTTCTATATCTTGCCTCGAAATCAATCAGTGAATAATTATAACTTTATAAAACTAAAAGTGCCTAAAGGAAAAAAAGAACTACTACTACTAAAAGCATCCACTGACATTTCAAAAACGGCATTCTCATTAATGCAAGTTAGTGCAGTTTCAATTTCATCATTTGGTCATGTTTCTTTGAGGATGAACAGATTCTCAATGTCCACAGTTAATGTCCATTACGTTGTTCATAGGTAAACATACATTTCCTCGTCCCCATGAAGGCCTATGGGAATCTTTGTTTTTAGCCTGATGATTAATTTCGATTAGAGGTGTCTTACCTTGGTGCTCTGTTTCCACCCCTTTCATATGGCTGGATGGTGGCCAAGCCAGAGTATTTCATGTTGAGCTAAGTTTTTTCTCTATGGGTGGCCATATTTTTTGCCATGGCATATGACATGTCTTGGTTAACAGTGGCTCATATATGCTCCTCTATCCTCTTTTTGAGTGGGAAGATTGTGCTACCAATGTATCTTTTTTAACAATGACACTTAATTAAATATACCACATACGTTGTGTCACACGTTATGGTCTCTTTAATCTCAAATTTGCGCCCTATGGGATCTTTGATTGATTTCAAATTGTGTCCTATCTTACAGGCCTTACATACCATGCACTTCACAATCCCTTTTGTCTTGATTGTAACCATGATTCTTGTTTTTTCATCACAAAGTGGCTGTTTACAAGTGTATCGAATAACAATGGTGACTTCCTATATGAATTCAGGGGATGATCCCCCACTAGATGGCCAATGTCCGGGTCTTTTTTGAGGACACTCCGATACTTGGTTACAATTTGTTTGATTTGAAAACTCTCTCTGCTGTAGGTCAGGATTAATTGCTGTGTGCTCCCCGATTCATCAACTGTTTGCTTGTTTTTGCGTTTCCTGTTGTCTATCAGGTTCTCTGCCCGAGTTTTTAAACTTGCTTTTTGTTCGTCCTGATAGATATCTCTGTGTTTGTACCCTCTTTGGAGGAATCGTTTCTTGGTTTCCTTGAATTTGATTTCCATTTCCTTTGGTTCTGAACACTTTTCATCCTGATAAATTCCCCACATGGGATGCTCTTTTTGAGGGAATGAGGATGAAAACTTGAGCCGTGTAATACACTGTTGATAGCAGTCGTCTTCCTATAGACTGTTGTGTGTATTTTGTTCTTTTTAATATATACCTTGGTATCCAAGAAGTCAATCTCTTTGCGATTGATGTTATGGGTAAATTTCAGTCCCACCTCATTGTTGTTCAGAATCTCTATGTATTCCAAGAATTCTGATTCAGTTCCTCTCCACAGTAAAAAGAGATTGTCGATGAATCTTAGCCAAAGAGCTACTTTGGAAGTGTACTAGTAGTTTTCTTCTCTCCAAGCTATGTTCTTCTCCCACCAATCCATCATGAGGTTGGCATAGCTTGGAGAGTAGGAAACTCCCATTGCAGTACCACAGCATTGAGAGTACAACTTTTTGTTAACTCTTTCCGTGCTGATGATGGAACTGCTCCGTCATCAGCCGCGGTAGCGCTGTGCTGATGACGGAGCGGTTCCGTCATGGCCCGCCCGACTCGCCTCCGCCGTGCGTTCTATTGAGCGGGCGGGGCCATGACTGAACCGCTCCGTCATCAGCACAGCTCAACCGAGGCTGGTGACGGAGCGGTTCCGTCACCAGCATGGGCGTGCCGCGCGGCCCCCCCGCCCCCTTAGCGCTGCGGCGGAATAGCCGCCGCATAGAAGAGGTTAAATAAAAAGACATTGTTCTTGAGACATAGTTCAATCATTTCCATTAACATGGAAGTATGTTTGAATTCCACTATTGGTCTCTGTTTTAGGAAGTATAGGGTTGCCTTCATCCCTATACCATGATCTATGGAAGTGTATAATGCAACATTATCAATTATCACTAACAGAAAGTCCGGTTGACTAACAGAAGAATTTAGAGATCTGAAAGCCTGCCACTCCCTAGAAAGCTATCTTGATATTATTAGGGTGCCAGCCGACAGGAAGCTATGCATCCAATTCAGGCATGGCAGTCTGCCAATCAACACTTTCACAGATTCCTGGCTAATTAACAAAGTTCAGTTTAAGGGCTGCCCTTGCTGCCCCTGTCCGGACAAATCGATAGTTCATCTTTGCTTGTACAGCATATGCAAAACCTAGTGGTAAATGGTTAGCCCCAGTCAGTAGACAACTTGGGACTCGCGATTCCAGAGTGGCCCTGCGCATATTGAAATCAGATGCAAGACCACTATTTGCATATGCTACAGCGACATTTTCTGGGCCACTCTTGAGTGATCATGTGTGTGTGTACCCCCAAAACTTCATGTTTGTAATTTACTCCACACGTCTCTTTAACACCACCCACCCCTAAAGCCAAAAACCATCCCCACCTCTCTCACTACCACCTACCCCTAAACCTAAAAATCATATATAACAAAATCTGTAGTGGACATGCGCACCTCATGAAAAATAAGCATGCACTCCACGAGAACCACAAAGAGCCAACCGGGGGCAACTAGTTGTGCTAAAGCACGCAAAGTCAAAAGTTAAGGCAGACCGCAGTCGATTGGCAGTCAAAGGGTTGCCTTGTTTTCTTAGAAATGGTTCGGAAAGTCAATGGGTCATCAATGGGTTTGTAGGCACCGAAGGCAGCAGACGGAAGACGAAGCAGAGTGAGTGTGAAGGGTTATAGAAGGGCAGAGTCCTGATGCGGTCATCGATAGAGGAGAGAGAAGTTCAGGTTTCCTCCCCATGAAGGTCTTCTGCATCAATTGAGTCCTCGTCCACAGTGGCATTGAGCATGGTACGGAATGGAGTTGAAGCAGACTCAACATTGACAGATTTCAACAGCGAGTCGAGAACATACATGGAGCTGCAGCATACATGGAGCTGCAGCAAAGCCAGGTCCACCAGTGATGCATCCTTGGCAGATCAGCTAACAGTTTGGTTCTGGTCCCATGATGGTTCTCCGGGCGGAAAGTTAGTAAAAAATAATAAACTCCCAGTTTTTAAGATTAGGCAGGAGGAGTACACTCTGACATCAGCCAAGGGTTCCAGGACCTCAGTAGCAGCACCTGGGGGTCAGGACTCACTCCATCAGAAGCCACCAGACACGTCCAGGGCAAGTCTAGTTGGAACCCATAACCTAGGCATATTGCAGCTTTTGTATTGTATAAAGCGCTTTCTACCCCTGATGAGGCGTTGAAGCGTTTGTTCGGCGAGTAGCAGGCTACTCCTGGACCCATAGAGGATTAGTGTTGAATTAGTATAGTGAAACATGCAAGTACATTTTAATTAGTGGATAGGTTAATCAGTTAATTGGATTTGGAAAGATAGCAGAAGGATAGAGGAGGACAAAGGTTTGTATTTATATAGCGCTTGTTGACGCACGCTATTCAGGAAGCCTACAAAGGATTAGTGGTGAATAATTAAAATGGTGAAATATGAAGTAATTTCAGTGGTGGATATTAGTCAGTTACTTGGAGTGAAAAGGTTAGCGGAGGACCCATAAAGGATTACTGTTGAAAATTAGTATAGTAAAAAAAAAATATTAAGTAATTTGAGTAGTGGATATGTTATTCAGGTATTTGGGTAGTATATTAGTATAGTTTAATATGGAATTTGAGAAGTGAACATGTTAGTCTGTTAATTTCAATTGAAAAGGATAGTGGAGGGATAAAAGAGTAAAGGATTTTATTTATTTATTTATTTATTTATTTTAGGTCTTAGCAGTAGGAGGAGGCTTTTGGGTGGGTAAAAAGGAGTTTTGGAGGGAAGGACTCAGAGGGAAGAGTTTAGAAAGGTATGTTTTAGGGGATCGGTATAGTAAAAGAGGTGTCAGATGATGCAAGGAGGGGTAGAGTAGGAGAGAGTCTAGAAAGGGTTTTTTTGGCAGTCATAGTAGTAGTATGGGGTGTGGGATAAATGAGAGAGTGGATGTAGAGTATATATTGATAGATGTATAGGAAGAGAGATAGGATAGTGCATTGGAAGGAGTAGTAGAAGAAGTTTGAGATGATTCAGAAGGTTGGGCTAGAAGATATATTGAGCAAAGTATAGGCTGAGAAATAGTGTAGTGCATTGGAAATGCTAAATTAGAAGAAAGTGATAAATATATAGATCCATAGTTACTTTGAAAGTATATAGATACATAAAGGAGGTAAGTATATGTAGATTACAGATATTGATAGAGGCACAGGATGAGAAATAGGGTAGTGCATTGGATATGCTTTTGCAGGAGAAAAGTAACAGACACACAGCTCCAAGTACATGGAAGGTGGTACATAGATGCACAATGGAAGTATGTACATGTAGACCAAAGATGATTTTTATTTATTATTATTATTATTAGTTTTTCTCTCAACAACATAAATATTTTACATGTTTATACAAAGTAATACACAAAGATAGGTACATATCTATAGTGAAAAAAATGCTTGTATACAGAGGGATATGCTGTAAATTTCTGTTTGCGTATCGTGCTTATGTGGGGAAGAGCCAAATCTTGAGTAGTTTTCTGAAGATAAGGTGGTCGTCGGTGGACCTTATGTTGGGGGGTAAAGAGTTCCATAGTTTGGCTCCTTGAACAGAGAAGGATGTGCAACCCATGGTGTTTTCTTGTATGATGGGATTTTGAGTTGAGATGCTCATTTAGAGTAGAGATTCCTTTGTTTAATGTGTTTGGTGATTTTATTCCTGATGAAGAGGGGTCCCATTCCATGTATTGCTTTGTGGGTGACACAAAGCAGCTTGAACGTGGATCTTCTGGCAACTGGTAACCAATGCAGGGCTTTCAAGACAGGGGAGATGTGGTCTCACGGTTTGATGTGCAAGAGTAGTCTGGCAGCCGAATTCTGAATCCGTCGTAGTCTTCTCATGGTCGTTAAAGGTGATCTGTGGTAGAGGCTATTGGCCTAATCGAGTTTGGACAGAACAAGGGAGATGCTAGCTTGGACCTTGTGTGGAAATCCCAAATGAGGGAAAATTTGTCACAGCGTTTTTAAAGTAGCAAAGCTTGATCTTGCTAGTTTATCCAGTTGGGCATTCATCGACAGCTTGGAGTCCATGGTTATTCTGAGGTTTCTTACTTCCTTCGATACTTTAGGCAGTGATCCCAGTTCATCAGGCCATGCGGCAAGCGGGTTGTAATGTTTCGAATAGACTCTTGGAGTGCATCTCCCAGTTATGGGTACAAGTGGGAGCAAACCCAGTCCTTAGGGTTCTTCTCACAGGTCTCAACAGCAGGTGCAGTCCTTCTTCTGTCATCCACAGGTCCAGTAGTTTTCTGAAGAGGGTGCCAGGGGTATCACATTTATGCCTCGCACTAACCTATGGATGGGGTGACCCCTGGGCCCTCCCTAACCAACAGGGAAAAGTCCATAGGGTAACCCTATCTACTTTAAAAGCTGTTCCTGTGTACCCTTCTGCAAATAATCTATCAGTGCTCCTCTCTACCTAAAACCAAGATGGCAGAAAAGTCTTTCCTTGGGCAAAGCTTCTGTACCCACCTTATAGGTGTGGCCGGGGAGAGGAGCAACTAAATTGTCACATGTGTTACTTTGAAATATCATGCACCGTGCCTTATTGATACTTAAGGCTTATATCAGGATGACTTATTCATATTTCAAAGGAGCGTTTAGGTCTGCCACAGAGGGTTATTTTGATAGGTCGCATTTGCAATTTATGGTTCAATAGTGTATATTAATGTTTATGCATACATCAAACACAACGCAGTACCCAGAAAGGTAAATGACACAACTTATTTGTCCAAAACCCCCTTGTCCCTCCCAGCTCGACAGTCTGTATTCACATAACAAGTCAGTAGAAATTACACATCAGTGGCAGCAGTGGAAAGAGTGACAAAGTGAGGGATTAGCATTGGGTCGACTAAACCCAGTGCACAGAGATTCTGTGGGCAAGTCCATTCTCAGAAGTCAGAGTTCAAATAGCTAAGCACTGGATCACAAGATTTGCTGCAAGGCTGCAATTTATACACCAAATCATAAAATACAATCTTTTTATGGCTGAGCAGTTGCCATAGCTTGTTGAGCCAGAGTTCATAAAAGATGTGTATAAGAGTTTCAGTGCCACCCCATAAGTGCCAGCACCCCTCTGAGCAGGTGGAATTAATAATATGTAGGTGGTGGGGGGTGAAGTGCCAGCGACATAAAAGTATATATAGAATCTCCCTGCCCATTGCATGGCGGGCAAAGTTAGTGGTGCAGTAAAACACTTTTCATCATTGATTAATGTCTAAGGTAATCCGGATGTCTGCATCCCAGCATCATTGGAAGTATGTTTTAGTTGTTGCGGACCGCGTGTTAAGGAGGATTCCGATAGTTGAGACCAAGTGTTTGTTAGAGGTCAAGTGCTGGAAAAACTTTTCAAAGAGGGTGAATATCCTTGTCTCCTGAGCTCTAACATCAGTGTGGGAGACCCAATGGTGGATCTGTATATAGTGGAAATGCTCGGATTTAGGAATCTTGGAGTCAGCTTTGAGTTCCTCAAATGTTTTCACTTGATTTCCCTCATAAAAGTCCCAAAAGTGAAAGCAGCCCTTCTCTTTCCAAGTTTGAAAAGCCTGTTTAGCGAGTCGAGGGGCGTACTGTTGTCGAAGATGGGGGTGAGTGGAGAGGAGAAGGAGGTAAGTCCCAGTTTAGTTGTGATTGAGACCCAACCTGCCAGGGTGGCTCTAGTGACCGGGGAGGCATAGAGGAGTCTGCCTCTCATGATTTTCGGGACCCACAGGACCTCACCTAGTGGTCTAGTTGCTGGATTCTGGTCAATAAAGCCCCAGGGTTTATTGGTTTCTCTTTTGAGCAACCTAATCATATATCATAGCTGGTACTAATGGAGCAGGTGAAGCACCCAACCTTCCATCTCTAGGATGTTGAGTACAGGTTTGAAAGGTCAGTCTCGAGCACTTCTCCTCCCAGATATATGACAGAGATGTATGTCTGGAGATAGGCAATGTCCTCTTTAATGATAGGCAGGGACATAGTTTGGCAAAGGTAAAGTAAGCGTGGAAACAAAGTCATTTCAAAAGCAGCTATTTGTCCTACCCACGAAAGTGTGTGATTGTGCCAGGCAGACAGTGACGTTTTGGTTTCATGTAAGAGCAGTTTGAAGTTAAGTTTAGTGCAGGCAGAGGTGGTAGGCATCAATTGAATGCCTAACTATCTGATGTAGTGAGTTGTCAAGGGGAAGGGACTTGTTGTGGTTAGTGTTTCTGCAAGGGAGTTCCCACCTACTAGGATCAAGCCCTAGGATTTTGTCATATTGATCTGCCCTCCCACGACTTCCTGAATATCTTCAAGGAGAGGGATCAGAGCTTGGAGCGAACTCTGTGATTCTGCAAGGGAGAGCAAGATGTTGTCAGCAACGCTGAAACCTTAAAGTAGTCCCTTCAGAATGAGCTGCCTTGGATCTGAGGATTGTTTCTAATGCGCTGGAGGAAGGAGTTCCAAAACTAGGTTAAACAGAAAGGGGGTACAGGGGATCCCCGGTGAGTGCCGCTACAAATTTGGACAGGTAGGGAAGAGTAGCCATTGACTATGATTTTCTCAGTGGGGTTGCAATATAGTGCAGTGATCCAATCTCTCATCCTGTAGCCCAGGCCAATGTGCCTGAGTACCTCAAAGAGCATTCCTCATTCTACTCTATCAAATGGCTTTTCGGCATCTAGCGGCAGAAGGATTGCCGCCCTCCACTTCTTTTTGGCAACGTTGTGAGATGTAGGGCCAATTGAATTTTATCGCTCCTAGTTCAGTTAATTATGAAGCCTAAATGATTTGAGTAAATTAAGTCAGGCATCAGTTTGTCTAGATGATTGGCCAGGACCTTTGCAAAGAGTTTTAAGTCAAGTTTTAGCAAACTGATCGGATGGTAAGAAGGACAGAGCATCGGGTCTTTTTCAGGTTTGAGTATCAATGTACTAGATGCTTCCATCATGCATGTGGATGCCCTGTGATCTGCTGTCAAAGCATTAAAGAGAATTGTAATGACAGGAAGAAGTTGCTGGGTGAAGTGCTTGTAAAAGAGTTGTGTAAACACATCAGTCCCAGTGCTTTCAACGGCTAAAGTTGGTTAATAGCAGTTATGATTTTGGCCGCTGAAATAGGGGAGTCTAAATCTGAGGCCTCAGTAAACAAGAACCATGGCAGGGTGATGGAGTTCAGGAATGTCTCATGATGCTTCAGGGGGGTCAGTAGGGGTGGGCGGAATTGGCTTGGTCGCAAAGTTCAGTGAAAAGGTAAGAAATCTCCACGAGCTACGCAGAATTCCGCGAGTACGCAGCATAGCTTGTTCCGCCCGTTCAAGGTGCGTTTTTCCTGTTCGGGGATGCAGTTTGCCTGCTCGGGGGAAATATCTTACGAACTTGCTCATGCGGTCGCCAATTGGTGCGGCCATCTTGTTTCCATTGTCCCTCCCACTCGCGATGCATGTTTCCTGTTCGCGACCGTGGATGTCCGATGGCACGTCCGAAGGACATGTTCTCGAGCGCACAATTTTGCGGGATCACGCGACCGGCTACCAAAATCTTGTGGCACACGCGAACGGATAGGTAAACTCGTTGGTGAATGCAGGGATCTCAGTAAGTCACTACCGCGTGCGCGAACACGCATTTTGAAAGCGCGAACAAGGAAAAAATTCTGCTACACCGTAGATCGTGGAAGTTTCTGCAATTCTGCGTTCTCCGCGAAATGCAGAATTGCCAAAATTCCGCAAATGCCGCGAGCGGAGTGAAATTTACTGCCCAGGCCTAGGGGTCAGGTCTGCTGCATAGCGGGATTGGTAAAAAGCCTAAAAACATGTTTACCAGTTAAGCGGATAGCTGGGATCTAGTTGTGCCATATATACACTTGTGTCTAGCTGCCTTTTGAATTAAGTGTCCCTGAACAACCACTTTAAGAGCATCCTAAACAGTGCATTTGTTGATGTTCCCAGTGTCAATATGAGCCAGTTAATCAGTGAGTGTTTTCTGAATTATGTTAACCATCACTGGGTCATGGAGGAGGGAGTCATTGAATCGCTGTGTTGCTTGTTGTGGTTTCTGGCCCCCTCCCAATGGATCAGTGAGACCGGGCCATGATATGATAGGCTCTGTGGGTGCTGGCCTACCACTATTATTGTGTGTTCTAAACGTGTAACTATGATGAGCAAGTCGATGTAAGCATAGGTATGGTGCGCTGCTGAGTAATGAGAGTAATCCACCATAATGGGGATGCCTAGTGCGCCACAAGTCTAGGAGGCCGAGGTCGGTAGGCAAACCACGCACTTCAGTAGATAAATCCAGGGTCCCAACATGACTCTGATGCAATTTATCCTGGTTGACGTTAAGGGCATTATTAAGATCACATTCAATAGGAAGGGGGCCTTCAGCAAAAGCCACAATCTCCTGGAGTGAGCTGCTCAGGAAGCGTTCTTGGCCAGTATGGGGGGCGTAGATATAAAGTAAACACACTGGGACGCTTTCCCAGAGACCACTGACTGCTATCCATCTTTTTGCCCACCTGAACTTGTGTTTGCGTGCTGTGAAGGGGGATGAGTGACCTAGGAGAACTGCAGTACCCGCTGATTTGGTGCGTGAGGAAGCATGGTATTGCACAGGCAGTGCAATCTGTGGGTATCTGTGCTCGAGAGGTAAGTCTCATGGAGAAAGCTGATCTGGGCCTAGCATTCCCCCAGGATAGGATGCTCAAGACTTTGGAGGGGTATTTAAGGACTCAAACTTCCAAGGATATGGGTGTGACAGCCATAGCATGGGAGGAATAAAGGAGAGGAGGCAAGAATCTGCCTGGTTCCACTTGAAGCTGTGATTGTGAATGTATTCAGGTGCTGGTGTGGTGTAGGTGCCCCTTCCCTCCCCTCCTTCAAAGATACAAAAAGAACATCCAAGGAACGAAACATTAGTAACCAACCAACTGTAGGTAAAGATGTATCCCGTGGGGCCACCACTGGGGGGCGTTCACTCACACGCGAAAGATGCCTTCATCCAAAATCATCTGAAAGTTAGGGGAAGGCACTTCGTTTTGCTAAAGTTGTGGTAGAGAGGTCCTGGAAAATGAGAAGTCGAGTGCCATTGAAGGAGATGTGTCCTCCCTGGTGAACTTTTGACATAATCTCTTCTTTCTCCATGAAGTGATGAATGTGGGCGATGACCTCAGAAAGGCACATCCCAGCAGAGCGGAGTGGTGTCACTCTGTGCACTTTTTCCATTAGGATTAGGTGATTAGTGCTGCATTCCAAGATAGCGTTGAAGAGATCAGAGCGGTATTAAGGGAGGTCCGCCTCTGCCATCGTGACTGATACCCCTCGGATCAAAATACAGTTGCGTCTTGACCTATTCTGCAAGTTCTCATACTGCTTTTGGAGGCCAATTTGCTAGTCCTCCAGTCTGAGTGTATGTTGCTGTAGTTTGGATTCTTCCGCTCGCTTGCCTAGTGTCCACACTATCTGGGCCACACGCTCACCAAGATCATCTACATCTTGTTGGAAGGCATGGAGATCAGTTTTCACCTCTTTGATGTCATCCTTAATCTCCTGGACCAACTAAAGGAGCAAGCTCTTGGTGATACATTGAGTTCCGTCTTCTTAGGTAGGGGGTAAGTTATCTGTTGCTGACAGTGGTGAAGCGTCATTGTGAGGTTCGTGTTAAGGTGGGTTTCAGAGGAAGGGTTTAATTGAGGAGTCCTTTTTACTAGGCCTGGGCGGTGAACTCCGCTCCATTCATATAGTTTCTGCCCTCTGCGAAGCCCGTGGAGTTCCGAAAACTCTTCTCAATGTAGCAGAGAAGAGTTTTTACCTCACTCGCCAATGTCAAATTGGTAAGGGCGAGCAAAGAAAATTCACCTCCCGGCGGGATTTCTCAACGCGGGCAGTCAGATTCAACAACGTGGGCATTCGTGGATGGTCGCAAATGCTCGTTGTGAGAAACCTTCCACTTGCGTTGAGAAAGCTGCCCCTCTGGTAGAAAATAACAAGCGCAACTCCGCGTTCTCTGACCAGGGCCTACTTTTTACCCAGTCATCTTGCCATGTCTCCCACCTCCATGGGGTCAGACACACATAGAAGTGGTGTCTGGGTTCCAGCTATGCATGTAGTGGGAGAAACCCGGCTTGAGGCTCGCTACATGCTCTCTGCGGTTAGAACACCAGGGGTACCCTGCACCCGCAATGTTCAGAGCCACAGAGGGCGTCCATGACTTCTTCCTCACCAGGGGCAAGTGGGAAAACAGGTAGTGGTATAGAAAAGTAGTGGCTATAGAGTATGACTGTGGGAGACCCAGTTCGGGCAAGAGTAAACCCTTATCTCCATGTGGTTTAGTGTGGGCTGGTGGAGACCACAGTGTCAGCGTAGTAAGAGCCACTGGTCCCTCCCGATGCTCTGGATTTCTGTTGAAATGGCCAGTATAGCTGTTTTCCCATTAGACTAGGCAGGAGAGAGCTACAAGAAGTGTCTAGACAGCCAAAGTGCCCAAGTCCCACCTTGTGCAGTCGAGCCACTCTGCATGCCGTGGAGCCTCCCCAGAGTCTGTATGGCAGAGGGGAAGCACCTGGCCCACCTCAGCAGCAGGCACAGAAACCACTGGGCAGGTCAGATCAGTCATGTGGGTGTGGTCATCGCCTTACTGGACAGGCCACGGTTCCGCCAAGCGGAGTGAGGCAGGAAGTGTCGCTTTTGAGCCTCAATAGATGCAGATGGGGTTAATTTCTTCCTGGACTCTATCGCGCACCAATGTTGCACTCCACAGCTGTGGCTCAGAATGACAGTGTGTCAGTCAGGGAGCCTCACTGAGGGCTCTGATGTAGATCATGGGCAAGCAGAGGCTCATCAGGGGCTCATTAAGGATCATCACAGCTGGTGAAGGGATCTCCCCATGGTGGAAATTAGGCATGAAGAGGCTGCTGAGCGGGGAGCTCCCAAATCACACGTCCACCATCTTGTAGGGCCTGGGCACCTCCCCCCCAAACCCCCCATTTGCAACTTAAGCCTGCACTGCCAGGTTACTGGTGGTAGGCCTGCAGTCATGTTTTGCATTGTTACTTTAGTGGTGGCACAGCATACACTGTAGTCTGCTAGTGGCATTTAACTTACAGGTCCAGAGTACACTTTTTACAATATCCTAGGGACTTATAGTAATTTAAATATGCCAATTAGGAGTATAATCAATCTTACCATGTTTTAAAGTTCAGAGCACATGCCCTGGGGTCTAGCTAGCAGAGTCCCTCTGCACAGAGTACAAAAACAGCAGTATCAGTTAAAACAAAATGAGGGTGATCATGCAAAAAGAGGCATTTTTCTACAACTGTCCTTTGTGTTTTGGGTAGTGTTTCAACCAGGATGTTATCTTCGTCTTGCACCAAATGCATTTTTGCATTGACATGCTGACCTGCTCTTTGTATCACTGTATGAAAGGCAGTCTTCGATATTCCTCTCAGGGGGTTTTCTCCATCCCCAGGTGCTAAGAGCTCATCATATGAGTCCTTTGAGTAAAATGGACTGCCGGCATATGACAGACAGTGCTCAGATTCCTGTGGGGAGTTTGGGGAGTGCAGAAGTGTATTGGGGTGGCAACAGTGCTGGCGATGGTGGTGGTGGGTGAGAGTACCTTGGGACAACTGGGTGTGGTAGTGTACTTGCTATCACATGACCCCAAATAGGTCCTTGGATTCACACAAATAAATCCTAAGCTCAGTTCTGATAATCTGGCACAGAGCAGTCAGGTTTTACTAGCAGAACATATGTTAAGCATTTCAGTGTAGCAACATGGACAATAAGTAATTAGCAAGAACTTGTAAGAAATCCGACAGCAACTTATAAAAAGAAGGCAGAATTTTATAGACATTTAGACACCAAAATGAAGACAGTCAGATGAGTATAACCAGAATTATGGACTTCAAAAGGAAAAATAAATCAGTGCACTTGCAAAACGGTAACGATGCAGTCAATGGGAAAACACACAAGTGACACTCAGTCCAGTGGAGTCCATCGGGGTGTAAGGTTATGACAGGCTCTGACGGTCAGTTGAAATTTACCAGGCTCGTATAGCCCGGGTGCAGAAGAGTCCTGGCTATCCCTGGTGCTGAACACGAGAGCCGCGAGTGCTGTGTTTGCTGCTAGGACGGTGTTGGTGAGGAAAGGGGTGCAAAATCTGGACAAAGGAATCCCTGAAATAGGGGGTTTAAGTTGCTGTGGGATTCCCTCAAGGCACAGAGTCAGACAATGGTAGTGGTAGCCGGACTGGCCATGAACAAGTATTGGTAGTAGCAAACACAGCTTTTGGTTACTTCGATGTCCTGGAGTCTGGGGGAAAAGAATAGCCACAGAAACTTGCTGGAGATCAGGACTACATTTTCCACAATGCACTAGACCATTTACTTTCTGGCCATTCTTGGCAGGCCCGCTGGCCAGTGAGTCTTTGGTTCCAGGAGTGCAATTTGCCTACGGGCTGCAGGGGGCTAGTACCTCTAGTCCAAGGGAGTTGTGTAGATGCCTTTAGCTTGCAGAAATGTTCCTCTTTCCTTTGGATTTGATCTCTGGTCCAGGATGAGTTGTGGTCGTGCAGTTGCAATGTGGATGCCACAGGTGCAGAGTATCAAGCCTTTGATTTGTGCAGGTCCTGAAGTCGCAGTAATGGGTCTCCTCTTTGTCCTTGGTCTCAACTCGAGGTCTGGTACCAGGGGAGCCCCTTAAATCCTAGATTTAGGGGTATTAGGAGTGTGTGAGTTAGTAGCCAAGGGGCAACTATCCCCAGTAGAAAATCTGCCCCAAAGGTGACCACTTCCTGTGGATGGTGGCATCTTTTTTACACAGAAGCTTCTATTCTAGCACTTAAAAAAATGGCAGAACCCTTCTTCGTCTGTCCAGACCAGGTAGCCCACCTTAGAGGTGTGGCTAGCCTTCTCGGGATGAACGCCTCCTGACTACCTAATTTTCTCACCGGCCTGGGTAGCAAATGTGCCTGGTGCAGGGGGTTGGCTTTTTCCTCCACTGGGACATAGCCTGGTTGCATATCATGGGCGGGGAGGCCTTTCAAGCTTTCCACCTTGATGTGCCACCTCACCAGTCATCCTGCCAGTGAAGGAGATGTCACCTCTAGCCCAGGCAGGCCTTTGTTTATGCCTCTTGAAAGAGTTCACACGTCATAGCAGGGGGTCAGATTCCTGTCTTGGCGGCAGCAGCTGCAGGCTCTCAGCCAGCGTGTAGGAAAGGCTTGGGGAACCAGGAGGGCAACCCCTAAGGTAGCCTCCTCAGTGCATGTCACATTACATGCAACTTTCGAAAAAGGTTTGGGTTGATGAGACAAGTTATTTGATACCAAACATGACACTTTTCAGTGGGACCATAATGTAACTGGCAATCTAGGGGTGCCAGGGTGCTGGACCTTGTTATCCTATGCCCCCCTGAACACTTATAGTAGCCCTTAATGAAAGGATGCTGCTATAGGGACATATACGTTTGCTTTTATATGTCTACACCTTTAATGTAATGCACCCTGCCTCCTAGACCCAAGAGGCCTACTTTAGGAATGACTGACATATATAACAGATAGTGCTGTGACCTTGCCACTCATGGTGGAGGCAAAGTCGAGTTCAAGCAGTTAGCACTGCTCCTCCAGTTTTCAATGGCCGGCATGCTGTCATTTGGGTACCTGGGTGCAGGTGCTGGTGACCACCATAACTTCCATGCCCTATATACCACTGGCACCATTTACATGGGACTTATAAGGGAGGTAAAGTCCTTGCCAATTGGTCCTTGCCAATTGGGGTTACCAATTCCCATATCCTATTTTTGGAAGAGACCACTGGTACTGGGACCTGGTTAGCTTGCCACTCTGGCCAGGTCAGCACCTTGATAACCTCAGGGGTGACAAATAGCGCTCTACAAATCTACTGATTGATTCATTGATTGATTAACAGGCTCCAGTGCACTTTCAGAGTCAAAACCATCAGAATTTGGATTCAATTGGGGTCAAAAGAGGGAGGGAAACCTGCCAAAAGTCTGTTTCTCCTCAGAGTGGCTCTTCTCCTTTGCAGGATGAACAAAGATCTTTTTCTGTCTAAGTCAAAGTACCCAGGCAGATGCCTCAGAAGAGTCTGATCTGATAGAGAGTGCTTCCTGCACCAGCCTCAAAGCCATTCGAGGCAGGGCTTTTGGTGTCAAGCTCAGCTCTGAAATTGGCTGCTGGGTGGCTCATTTTGGAGAAGGCATCGAAGGCTGAAGCAGTTGGGCAAACTTGGGTGTGGCTTGCTCAGTGTTGAGGAGAGTGCTAGAGGCTGGGATGTACCCACTGTTGGTGCCCCTTGAGGCTTGACGTGGGGCTTGATGCCTGACTCCCCCCAGAAGTGGTGCTTTGCCTTGATCAAGAGGCTCTTTCTGAGGTTATGTTGTGTTTGAGCCTTTTGCACTTATGACACCATATGGGCCCAGGGAGATGTTTTTGTAATAAGTTCCGAGTGCTTAGGCACCTTTTTTTCCACAGCTTCTTCCTTGATGATGGACACCTCTGAAGGCGCTAGCTCAGCACTCTTGCCTCCCTGGGTGTTTGAGATGACTGATTGACTGCTCAGGCTCGAGAAGGTTTTCCGGTGCAAAGGTATGAAAGTCTCGGGTGATGACTGGCATTGCCTTTGATGAGGTGGCCACTGCCTCTCCTGCAGTACAGGCATGTCTCTTTGCACTGGAAAATACAACAGATATTGCACTAAGTCTCATTTGCTTGGGTGACAGCCAAAGGTTACATATGCTGCAAAGACGGTCCAGGGGTACTTGGCATTGCAGGTTTGACAAACTTGAAAGGACATGAATTCCATACCCTTTCCCTAGGGGCTTTCTTTATTAGAGGCCCTGGCCATGGCGCATCGAGGCTCATTGCTCAAGGGAAGAGATCTGAGGTGTTGTGAAAAAGTTCTCTTGGTGGCTGCCAGAGTCGTGGTGTTCTTATTGAAATCTGAGTGTCTGACAGTCAAAGGACTGCCTCCGATGAATCGAGAGAGTGTCAGTCCCAGAGCTGGCATATAAACAATCTGAAGTGGAGCTGTTGAACTGGAGCATTGTTGACCAAGACAGAAGTCACAACAAGTCTCGTGACTCGAGACTTCTAAGAAAAATCAAGTTGCAAATGTCCGAGCCTAACACTGTTATGTACATATATATCTCTTTTTAAATTAAATACGCATTCTTACATAGCCTGAAACAATATTGGAGTTTGAAAATTGAGGCAAGTTGTTCTAAACTTTCCTGGATGCAAGTGGGGTGATGTGTTCATCGCTAAACTAATTAGCAATGCGCAAACTGAAGTAGAGAAGAGTGATGGATGAGTTTGAAACAATCATTTACCCATTCCTAGGGTAGTTGGTAGGGTTCATGATATGATGGATGCAGATTGAGAGGAGATAGTAAATGTAAAGTGTTGAGAGATTTAGAGGAGAATTTTGAGATGAAATTGAAACCTCTGCTAGAGAAAGACTTGTTTCTTTAGGGTGCAGCTGTCTGGTGAGGCATTAGAACAGTATATGCTAGCTTTAAGAATGGTAACTGCTACTATGCAAGTTATACTCACTTTTCTTCTTTTCACTCCATATACTCAGCTGGGTGCTTGAGGGGTGCTGCTACGTGACGTGGGTTCTGGTTCTCTCCAGATACTACAAGACTTGGAGGGTGGTGCACCCGCGGAGTGGGCAGCCCCTGTGAAACTCTAATTTGAGCCCTGGGGCTAGTTTGTTAAGTGAACTAGAGGGTGGGCGACAGACCTTTACCGCCTGAAAGTCCTAGTTGTTTATGGTTTCCTGGATGGGCTGGATGGGGGAAAAGGTGGGGTGGGGGGTGGAGGGGGGGAACAGTTGCCATAGTTTTTGTGGGGAGGGGTTCTGGTGGGGGGGTAAGGGGGATGAGTTGGTTAATTGCAGTCAAGCGGTCTGGTATTCCATGCAGTGCTTTTGCGCCGGAGGTCCCCTGGGTTCCACGCCCGGATGACGAACACACTGTTGGCAATGGCTATGGGTAATGGGAAAATACAGGTCCTGACATGGAATATGAATGGTCTGGGCAACAAAGTAAAACGGGGTCTAGTGAGTAACTATATAAAGAGAATAAGCCCAGACATTGCCTTCTTACAGGAGACTCACCTTAATGGCACGGCCTGTGCATTCATAGCGAGAGGTAGATACAAAGTGTTGGGACACGCGGGATGCACGACTGGCTCCAGGGGAGTGGCAGTCCTTGTCAAGAATACCTTTCCCTTTCATATCACCCGTACATGGGGCGACCCGTTAGGAACATGTGTTGGAGTACAGGGGACATGGAGTAGACGCACTTACACTCTTGTCTCGGTGTATGCACCTCCGAAGTTGCAGGCAGCGACGTTGAAGAAATTAGCGACTATTCTCCTGGACACCCCGGACTCCATTCAGATAGTGGGGGGAGATTTTAATGATGTAATGGACAAGGGCTTGGATAGGTCAGGGACACCCGACACTCGAGGCCTGCGGACCCCCCTCACCCACACAATGTCTGAAATAGGCCTGACCGATGTATGGCGACTACTACACCCAGACGCGGTAGCATACTTCTTCTACTCTGCTGCACACAAGGTGTTCTCTAGATTAGATTATGTATTCATGCACAGACAGGAACTAACCATGACTGACACAGCAGAATACCTGGCGAGGGGTCTCTCTGATCACTCGCCACTCCTAGTGTCGGTTGGCAGCTCGGGGTACAGGGGGGAGGCCTCGTGGCACCTTGCCGCCTGGGACCTCACGAATAAAACGGTGCTTAAAGGCATCAGAGCTGACGCCCGGGTTTACTTGGCCGACAATGACGGATCGGTATAGTCAGCAGTGACCCTATGGGAAGCGCGGAAGCCGGTATGAGGGACAACATTAACAGAAGACTAGGGGAAGAGAGGAGGAAACAGCAGGAGGAGGTGGGAAATGTTGAGAGGGACATTGTGGAGTTTGAGAGAGAGTACCTGCGTACTAAAAACACCACGACACTGCGTAAACTTCTAGATACCCAGAGGCGATACTGAGAGTTAGTTTCAGAGGAGGCTAGAACGCAACACCTGGCAACACTCCATCAACTGTATGATGTGGGGGATAAGTCGGGCAAGCTATTGGCGTAGCTCAGCCGTAAAGAGAGAGCGGCGAGATGGGTGGATGGAGTCACGGATGACGAGGGACGAATGATATGCTCTGACCCCCATATCGCAGACACATATGCAACTTACTATGAACGCTTCTATGCAGCCAGACCACTAGGCACGTGCGACGAGGCCCTTCTCTACCTGTCACAGGTCACTCTACCTGAGGTGGACGCTGCGGCCCTCCCGGCGCTGGAGGCAGACATCTCCCTGGAGGAGGTGAAAGCCACCATAGCGGGGCTGAAACCGGGTAAGGTTCCAGGGCCGAATGGTTTCCCTCCGGAATTTTTTAAGGGTACGTCGGATATACTGGCCCCTCACCTGAGAAATCTCTTTACTGAGGCTTGCTGGGAGGGAGGTCTGCCGGCTGACCTTGCCATGGCGATCATCATCCCTATTCATAAGGAGGGCAAACCACGCGAGGATTGTGCCTCATACCGGCCCATTTCCCTGTTAAACACGGAGGTGAAGGTCCTCGCTACGGTATTGGCGAGACGATTGAGGACTGTAATACCTGACCTAATACATCTAGACCAAACAGGCTTCTTGCCGGACCGAGCCACGAAATTCAACTTAAGGCGCACACATAATTGGCTACAGGAGGTGAGGGATAGGGAACCACCGCACTGGTTTCTCTCCTTAGATGACGAAAAGGCCTTTGACTCTGTGCACTGGCCGTTTTTAGAGGCCGTATTGCAAAAATTCGGCCTCGGTCCAAAATTCCGTACATGGATAAGGCTTTTATACACCAATCCACGTGCCAGGGTGAGGGTCAATGGTAGGCTCTCTCGCGAAATTCATATCCAAAGAGGCACCCGACAGGGCTGCCCCCTGTCGCCGCTTTTATTCACATTGACAATTGAAGTGCTAGCGGCCAGAATTAGTCAAAACCACAAAATCTCAGGCTTCCGGGTCTCGGATACGGACGACGCACAGGAAAAATTATCCCTGTACGCAGACGACGTCCTTTTGTATATCACAGACCCGAAGACTACAGTGCCCGAGTTGTTCGGAGAGCTCGAGCGATATGGCAGCTACTCAGGTTATGCCATCAACTGGCACAAATCCGTCCTCTTTGTCCCAGGAGGGGATGCCCGTGGGGAGGCGCTGCCAGACCGGCTGGTAGTCTCGGAGGAAGGCTTTCAGTATCTAGGGGTATACATTACGCTCGACGGGCAACTGTCGCGCCGCAAAAACATAGAGAGAATACTCAGCATTGGATATGGATCGCTGGCGACAACTTCCCTTGACACTTCTAAGCAGGGCAGCGATGTATAAAATGATAATACTACCTAAATATCTCTATGCCCTACAGAATGAATACTATCAACTCCCAGACAGCGTACTACGTGAAGCCCATGAAGACCTTCGTGCTTTTATATGGTTGGACAGGCAGCCAAGGGTTGCGTTGACTACCCTTCAGCGCCATCAGTATAGTGGTGGAATCTCACTCCCCAATCTTGAAGCCTACTACTGGGCGGAACATATATCCCCTATAAACGACTGACTACATGCCCCGGCGGACCACCCCACATATGTGCTAGAACGGGCCAAACTATCCCCGCATGCCCTACTGACATACCTATATGGGCGGTCGGCGACGAAATCGCTGCTCCCGGCCACGAACATCACACTCCGTGCTTGGAGAATGGCCACTAGACGTACAGGGTGGGACAAACGGC
Source organism: Lissotriton vulgaris (assembly GCF_964263255.1). Taxonomy (NCBI): domain Eukaryota; kingdom Metazoa; phylum Chordata; class Amphibia; order Caudata; family Salamandridae; genus Lissotriton; species Lissotriton vulgaris. The sequence continues at coordinate 711,354,956 of NC_141689.1, read as the reverse complement.
CTACCAGACAGACACCGCTCTGGCACTGCACATGGCTCCCGGAGCTGTATAAACTTACCGGTTTTAAGAGATGGGATGATATCGGGATATCCACAATAGGAGACGTAATTGCTAGAGGCGCGCTGAAACCCTTCACTGCCTTACAGGCGGAATATGGTCTGCATCGATCACAGTTTTATAAGTACACCCAGCTGAGGCATGTGTGGCGGGCACAGGCCCTGACCTTAGAGGGCCTCCCTGAGTATGCCCCGCTGGAAGGAAGGCTGTTACAGGAACAGATACCGAATAAGGCGGTATCGCTCACATACAAGACACTCACCAACAACATGCTGGGGGATCTGGCGACTCTTAGAAGATGTTGGGAGGCAGATGTGGGCACACTTGAGGACATCGACTGGGACACGGTTTTAATGCACCCCAGGGAGGTGCCTATCAAATCCCGGCTCCGCCTGATTCAATACAATGTGTTACACTGAACGTACATAGACAGGGTGCGACTGTTTAAAATGGGGAAAACTTTGGATGCAAAATGCCTAAGATGTCAATGTGAGGGAGGAGATTTCTTTCATATACTGTGGCAATGTGACAACATACAATCCTATTGGACCCTCATATTCACTGAACTTACAAATGTCTTGTCTGTGCCGCTTGAGCAGGAGCCAAAGCTGGCTGTATTAGGAATGACTAATGATGTTGATCTTCCACGCCACCTGCTGGTGTTTTTGACCTTGGCGCTAGGAGTGGCAAAACGTGATATTGCAAAGTATTGGGGGGCGGGGGATGTACCTACTGTGGAGGAGTGGAGGAGAGGCCTAGACTTATACATGGCAGTAGAGCGGGTGACATATAAAGCGAGAGGATGCCCGAATAAGTTTAAAAAAGTGTGGTCAAAATGGAGACATTATCACGGACTAGACGGAGGATTGGGGGGGGGGCAGGAGCATGATTGCTGTTACGGTGAGGCTGAGAAGGGACCGGGGTGAATCGCGGATGTCTAACTTTCTGCACCAAATGCACACAGATGCTCGTTTTTTCTATTTGCTTGTCTACCGGGGAGAGCGGGGAATAAGGGCCTGGAGGAACTCTATGGTGCCACTGCTATGACTGCACGGTTAAGTTTGAACAAGAGTTATTGAGCTGATTTTTTCATGCATACCATAATGTTTGTTCTGGGAAAGGGGTGGGGGGAGGCGGAGAAAACAGAAAATGCAGATGCCAAGATGGTTCATAAAAGTGCCTCCTTTTATATGTCGTTGACATGTGGAAAGAACACCACTGATGTTGCCGGATTACTGCTATTGTACGTTTTGGGGAAGGTGGAGGGCTGCTTGTGCCATATTCTGGAGTGTACCATTGTTTATGTGACATTATGTATCTTACTGTGGACCTGATTCCATCTGAACATCTGCAATAAAAATAAATAAATAAATAAAAAAAGAATGGTAACTGCTACTTGCAAATTGAGGATTGAAGCAAGTGATAGTCATAGCCTAATTAACAGGAACTGTGACATTAAGAAATAAGAAAAACGTTTGTGACGAGTAACTAACATTATAGAAGGCAATTAATCTAGCAAAGTGAATGAAACATACAATGAAATGTTTAAAAGAATGAACCCCATGCAAGAGTATATAAGAAAAGTGAAAAGGTAACTGTTGTACCAAGACCAAGGGCCAGATTTTTGTCCAATTTTAGGAGTCGCAGAAGGAAAATCAGGTCGTTTGTGACCGCTAAAAAAGGGTTGTAGCATACACAAACCCTATTTTGCGAATCGGTAACCTATTATCGAATCTCAAAATAGGGTTTGTGAGTCGCTATTAGGATGGGACATGCCAAGGGCTTCCATTACTATTAGCGAGTCGCAAGGCCATGTTCGATTGTTTTGCGGCTTGCGACCGCAAATGTGGTCACAAAACAATTGCAGTTTACCACCTACTTCAAGAAGGAGGTAAACCAGTTTCAAACAGGAAAAGATCCCTTAAGGGACTCCTTCCCCTTTGTGACTGGCAGAGAAAATGTTTTTAAAGCAGGCAGTAGTCCCACGGACTACTGTCTACTCTTAAAAAATGTAATATTTCATTTTTCTTTTTTAAATGCATCCCATTTCATTTAAGGATAAACAGCTGCATTTTGAAAAAAAACTGCTTTTTTTAAAACGCAGTTAAAGACGTGGTGGTGTGCTGACCCCAGTAAGCCACCATCCCTGTGAGTGCCGGCCATTCCCAATGGATCACAAATTGCGAGTTGTCTCATGAATATTGATGAGGCAGATAATTTGTGATCCCATTGGAATCACAAAATGTGTCTGAGACACATTAGTACATTCTGTATTGCAAGTTTCAAATTGCAAGTTGCAAAAAATCACAAATTGCAACCTGCAAAAAAGAATGGTTGCACATCTGGCCCCAAGTAACAAGAAAATAGAAGCAGAAAGATGGAGTGATAATAGGAAATCTAACAAGCATTGGCATAGCCAATAGGTCTCGCCTTTCGGACCTTATAAGGGTTTAGCCAGAGCTATGGGCGTTGCCAATGTTTTAAGCTATGCTGTAGGGCATTGTGGCTGTTGTGCAGCATAATGAAAAGTTATTATAAAAAGTGTAATAAGCATTCTTGTTACCTTATATATAACCAACAAGACATTATGTATAACCGAACGACCCAATTACAAAAGAATAAATACAAAAGATGCATTTTTGTTTTTTTGCCCTTGCAATGCTGTCAACTTCTTCCGGTCTCTTCTAATGTTGAGGTGGTGGTGAGTGATGCTGTGGTGGTGCTGGGTGATTCTGTGGTGGTGTTTATGTGGTGCTAAGATGGTTCTTTTTTCCGTTGGTGTTGTGTTGAGGGGATGCTTGTTTGATGCCGAGGTGATGTTGCGCTGTAGAATATCTTTTTTAGGATATTATATGAAATATACAAAACATATTTTAAGTATGAAGGCAAGAATGTGGCTAAAGCAAAAGTAAAGGTTTTATGTTGCCTACAAGAGATGAGCACTCAAGGCCAGTGGACTTCAGATAAGATTACAATCATTTACACAATCACTCATCCAAAAGTAGGACATTTAATATGTTCTCCTACCCTTCCACAGCCAGTCAAAACCTTAAAATTAGTGCAGCAGATTTCAAACTACTTCGCTGACCCTATAAATCATTCAATGTAGATACATGTTTATGTTAAATACCATCACATTGGAAAAATATCACTACAGGATGTCCAAAGTAAGTCCAGAAGATGGTGGGATAGATTAATTATTGATTTTACGGATCTACAGATACGATACATCATAATGGATATATTTACATTGTGAGTGGTTATCCAGAAAACGTGGCCTGTATCAGACTGCTGTAGACATACTTTAGCTACCCAGTACCGCTAAATCCTTTGTCCTTGTCCTAGTCATTACTAATGAGTAATGTCCAATCAGAGGCAGGAAACAAAACAGGAATCATATATTCTGCTTTTGATAGGCTTTCAATGTCCGGAAACTGAAAATGCACCAAATTAATTAGACGCACCGTGATGATTTCGGTACATATTGCAAAAGATGGTTAGCTCAATCATAACACCCCCTTCTCCAGTGCTGTACAAGAGCTATTTCAATCAAATGTAAATCAACGTCACTGAGGCAATTAATCACTTTGCCGATGTTGGAAATAACGTGCGTGCACTATGGATACCGCGCTGTCTCGGACAGTGCCATCGCAAAGCATTAATTATCTGGAGATCGTTTCTGGGACCTGAGGCAAAGAAGAAATGAGAATATCCTTGCTGCGATACAGCGCACTGATGACAGGTTATTCAGCTTGGCACTGAACTAGCTTTATACCACTGCATGTATAGAAGTGTGGCTCAATGGTTAGAGCGGCAGACCCTGATGCAGAGGTCTAACCCGGGACCAGGGTTCAATACCCGCGTCGGCGGGTTTCGGCGGGTTTTGGCATCAATTTCCTCGGACATGATAATTCTCACCACGGTGCCTATTGTAATCCATGGGTCCCACTCTGCAACACTGGGCAATAGCTTGCTTAATCTCCAGAACGGCCCCAACAACGCTAGGATGCCTAGCTTCACCTTGGGGGTTCCCAGGAGTGGGCACTTCACAGGGAAAAGCCAGGAAGAGTTTCACAGCGGTATGCATACAAGCGCTGAGATACCCCAGCTGGGGTCGATTCGTGCGCTATACAAATACACTACACTTACATTCTAGGATTTCTTAAAAAGGGGTGTGGTTTGAGTTGGCAGGACCCGTGTGCCTCTCTCTAAATTATATGAGGTTGACTAAAGCGCCGAATAGTGTTATTCATTATAACTAAATGTAAAGAAAACACACATAGGCACACTAAAATATCTCACGTTACATGTAGCCATAAGCACGTCAGGTTATATGAAGTGGCAACACTGCACACACGTGCGCATAAAGGGAGAATGTGATGTGCGTTTTACATTTAATTCAAAATAGCCTAGTTTCAAGGATATAGCAATGTAAACAGCTACAATAAAGCCACTTCCAGACATCAAAATAAAACAGTGCACGCTCGAACAAACCTTTACATTAAGCTGCGTCATTTATAAATGTAAATGAAACGATCACTTAAAATAGCACACTTGGCGATAAAATCACAATGTGCAATTGTTGCTTTTATCGAGCCGGGCAGACCTGGCTGTGTCGTGCTCTAGCTACGGCATCCCTTCACTGGGAGGTTTTGCTGGGTTCTGATTTTTCCAGACAGGCAGGAGGGGTGGAGATTACATCATTCACTGACTGGGCAACAAAACAGGAACTCCTGTTTATGAAAAAAACAAGCATTGGCCATGAAGTCATTGTGATCACGATCGCTGTGAAAGCGAAAGTGAAAGCGATGACGCGCCAAAACACACAAGGGATGCGCGCGCAAGCGCGCGTGCTTGATGCGCGTTCTAGCAAGCTGGTCGCCGTTTTGGGAGCACTTCCCAAAAAGCTACTAAATGTGTCTCCGAGTAGCGCATGCGCGCTGACTCAGCGAGACCTAAAAACGGGAGTGAGCACAGTCATTGTTATTGATGTTGGGGCACCATGCAGGGTTAAGCAATGGTCCTGCAATCAAGGTGAGGTCTTAGAACTGTGTACATTTCAGCTATTGTGCCATAATGCAACAAAATGTGGCAATTGAAGTGTTAAAAAATGCGACTGGAGTGGATAATAAGGGTTTTATAGTGTAGGCAGTGGTGTAACAAAAAATGATGGTGATCCCTGCAGAATGTAATGAGGGGCCCCTGAGTCACCCATATCTCACAGACATACATTGCCCTTGAGCTAAATGGGGGCCCCCTGAAAGTTTTGAGACCCTTATACGTTGGAGGCCCCCCTGCAATACAGGGGCTGCAGTGCAATGCATTACACTCATGATTGCAGGTGAAAGAGAAGGAAGCAATGGAAGTCTTAAGTCCTGTAGAGAAAGGAAACAGTAAAAACCATTCAGTCGAACCATAAAATCCTCCGTGTTGTATAACTGATGAAAATGTAAATAATGGAACTAATTGCCTGATATAGAGTTTGGTAAATGGGATACTCAATCACAAACATGACCGATATCCTGTCCGGCACATTACAAAGGCCATAGGATATAATGCACTTGTAATATGGCGGATGGGATATAAGTCATGTTTGAGAAGCGATATCTTATCGGCCAAAATCTATATATAATTTGAGGCACCACCTGCTCAGTTTCTTGTTACGAAACCACTGTAAATACTCCAGAGTACCTTTCTTGACTAACAAAGGTTGTTCATTTTTTATTACTCGTGCATTGATTTAAAAGCAAGACAGTCATGTTTTTGACTTTTTTCAAAAACGTTTCTCGTGCTGTAGTCCAAAACCTTTGAAGAAATTCGCACTGGAACAAAAATATTTTGCCAAATTCCACATTACATGTATAACATAAGTGTGCAAAAGACTATTTGGTAAATTTTTTGCACCAGTGTAAACTTCATGAAATGTCTTCCCCTTATCACTTAGCGAAGGAATACGTTTGGACTGGCTCCCAGCGTGCTTTACGAGTGCAGTGCTAGGAAGTTGTTAGGGACGTTAAGAATTCTTGTGATTAATGCAAGGAGCACCTCAGAGACAGTCCCGTGTGGTAAGTGTTATTTACTGGCGCTTTGGGGACTTTTAATGTTTCATACAAAATAAGTTATGTTCGGTTCTTCAAAAGAAAGCAGCCAATCTTCTTTCCGTGCCTGCAGGCCTGCGGGGAATCTCTATTGTAAAGTAAATCAGCCGCCCTACCACCCACCCGCGATGATTTTACGAGATAAATATTTTAAAAACTAATGAGATAATCATGGGTATGAACAGACACACATGGTGCAAAAGCATATTTTTAATTATGTAACATTAAAACATTAATTTCCCCGTTTCCTCTCTCACATTGGACCACCACCTTCAACATTGAAAGAGTAAAACACACTTTTAAGATTCTGTTCCATGTAATTGTGAGGAATAAATAGCATTCAGATAGCTTAGGCTAAATACTCTTATAAAATAAATATATTTGAAAATATGCTTATGAATCACTGTAATTGAACTTACAATATTTGGATGTGAAAGCCGAAGGAGCACTCCTATTTCAGTTCGAATAATTTTCTTGTCTACCTGGTCAAGAAAAAGAGAAAAGTGTCCAATAAGAAAGGATAAATGATTTTGAAAATATTTGCCTCCTGCTCCCACACAAAATGAACATTATAAAAATCTAGCTCTGTTATCTATGTATGAGATGAAAAATATAGCATGGGAGTGTTGATAGGGCAGCACCCACAGCTCTCAGAATGTCAGTGCTCTACAATGTGTGGTAGAGTAGAGAGTGCAAGCCACGCACACACCGGGTCTGTGGCACTGCTGTCCCCCCCCCCCCCATATCTTCAGGCCCCAAGGGGTCTTCTTGTAAAAACCACACTCCACGCTGTTATAGTTGCGTAAAAGGCCATTTATTAGGATAAGGTTGCTAACATACTAATGAACCTTATTAACATTAACAATAATTCCAAAATATGAATCCTGACATAACCTGTACAGTTTCATGCTCCCCGCACCAGTCAGAACTCACCCGCTTCCCCCCTCCAGATATACCATCTCATTTGCTTCATTCCTCCCCCTTTCTCTCCCTGACCTCATTCCATATACCCAATCTCTCTTTCACTTGACCTCCAAACATCCTCCCTTGGAGATCCTTCTGTAGTTCATTGCATCTTATGCACCGCCATCAGTCGCCTGTGCACCCTTGCCCCACCGAGTAGTGGATCTGCTGGTATGTGATTCACCACCCCTCCAAACTACCGCCTACGCCCTGCAACAAGTAGTAAACTTGCAACGCTGTTACCAAAAATTCCCACCCATCCTCCTACAACATGTAGAGTGGGCGGGAGGACTAACTTTTCTGATCCCCTCCAGTTAATGTTTGGTGTCAGGAAGAGGCCGGATACTCCTCTCCTGACATCTTTAGAGCCCTACCTAAAACCCTCCCCTTCCCCTAACTTGACCAATCCCCACCCGGTCCTCCTGGCCAGCACACAGCACCCCGGGGGAAGATTGGTCTGCGACCTTCACTTGCCCCAGGGGTCAGCATTGTGAAAATGCGGACAAGTAACTGCTGGGCCCTGCAGCCTGATGGTGCCTTGCCGCATATGTGCACCGGGACAATGATGCCACAGTAGTAGTGTGACATACTGCAAGTCACCAGCCAATCAGCCTATTTCAGAGAAAACAATTTAAGAGTGAAGGCAGAGATTTACATCAGCGCACAAAGGTACATTTGCACTTTTTTCAATTCACAAGCATTCTCAGTACTTCTGGAAAGCTGTACCAAACACTGATTTCCAGGTGTATTACTGGAAATGTCATAGGGCAACTCCTATAGGCTCCTATACATCTTATGAGGAAAGTAGCATAATTACATAGATTGCAGCACAGGTGGATAGAGGTTTGCTCCACAAATGTACAATTGTTTTCACTGTGCAGAAAGCCCTTTCTCACACCCCTACCAACTCTGGTGGTGATTCGTTCCTCTCCCTAATCTCTAAAGGGAGTTTCTCCAGCCTTTCGCCATTTGACCATTTCCAGGATTAAAAGGGGTCAGATTGGAAATTGTGAATGCCCACAGACATGCAGTGTTCACAAACATCCACATGAAAGGGTGATCACAAACTTACAAAGCAAACCATCAGTAGTAAGACCCACTTCCCCCAGTGTGGTTTACTACTGCACATTTCTCAGCACATGTGGAAGAGAAATCTGAACCAATAAATCCATTGTTGCCTGCCAGGAATCCTTTTGTCAATTCTTCATAGCTGAAAATGAGGTATTTTCGGCTTTAAAATACTTTGCTAAGTGTGTGTAGGATCAAGGGCCAAACTGCAGGTTATAAATGGTAATAATGTGCTCTGACCAGCACATACTCACGCCTGAGTTCATTCAAGAGAATAGCAGCATGGCTCCATCTTTTAATGCAAGTGCTCGCAAGCAGGATGGTAATCAACCCTTATCCCGCATTTTTTATCCCGCATACCATTAGCCCGCATACTATAATCCCGCACTTGCTTTCAGCCCGCATACCATTATACCGCATTTTTTTATAACGCATGTGCTTTTATCACGCATGCCTTTACAACGAATTACGTTGTAAAGGCATGTATGGTAAATGTATTTGCGTTGTAAACCACGACGATGAGAGAGGTAAGTGGGTTTGGTTTAATTTTTAAGGGTGGGGGCCGTGCTGGGGTAGTGATTGTGTAGTGTAGTGTTGTGTTAGTGTAGTGTTGAGTTGTGGTGGTTGTTTAGTGTAGGGTCGTGCTGGGGAAAGTGTAATAGGGGTTGGGGGTAGTGTTTTAGGGGGTAGGGTAGTGTTGTAGTGTTTGCGTAGTGTAGGGTCATGCTGGGGGTAGTGTTTTAGGGTTTAGGGTAGTGTTGTAGGGTTTGCGTAGTGTAAGATCATGCTGGGGGTAGTGTTTTAGGGTTTAGGGTAGTGTTGTAGTGTTTGCGTAGTGTAGGGTCATGCTGGGGGTAGTGTTTTAGGGTTTAGGGTAGTGTTGTAGTGTTTGCGTAGTGTAGGGTCATGCTGGGGGTAGTGTTTTAGGGTTTAGGGTTGTGTTGTAGTGTTTGTGTAGTGTAGGGTCATGCTGGGGGTAGTGTTTTAGGGTTTAGAGTAGTGTTGTAGTGTTTGCATAGTGTAGGGTCATGCTGGGGGTTGTGTTTTAGGGTTTAGGGTAGTGGTGTAGTGTTTGTGTAGTGTAGGGTAATGCTGGGGTGTAGTGGTTTAGTGTAGTAGTGTAGTGTTGTGTAGGGTCATGCTGGGGGTAGTGTATTAAGGTACTGTTGTAGTGTTTGTGTAGGGAAGTAAAGTGCTTAATGATAGTGTTGGGGGGTCGTGCTGGGTAGTGTAAATGTAGTAAAAGGACTGTAGTGTAGGGTAGTGTTTGGTAGTGTATGGTAGTGTAGTGTACTTTCACTTACCTTTAAAACTTTTACAATGAGTATACCTTTAACATGCATGCTTTTACGTTGTAAAGGCATGCGTGCTAAAGGCATTTTCGTTCTAAAAGTTTTAGTTCTTTTAGTTTGCGGCCTTATAGTATATGCAGGATGAAAAATGCGGGATGATGGTATGCGGGATTATTGTATGCGGGATTTTGACATATATTCAGCAGGATAGCTGGCCTCCTCTCTAAAAAGTTCCAGGGGTGCACACTGATATTGAGCTATTTCCAATGTGGTGTTCCTGTCAAGAGTCAGTTTGCCCATGCAACCACATTTGGAATATGTCCTCAGCACGGTGGCGTCACTAGGGTTGGTGCCACCCAGTGCGGGTAACTCATGGTGTCACCCCCTCACGATTTACCCCATGAATCCATGATGGACCTCCTCGAGGAGATGTATTCATCTGTGCAGCACCCACAGAGGGAGTCCTTCTTCTTCCGGGGCCTTTCCAAGCCCACCACTCTACACCGGAGTCTAAAGCACTGCAGAGGTGTTACCCATCCTTTCATAACTCCTCCTCTTGCTCCTTGGAAGCCATGCGTTCTACTCAGAGTATTTCCCTTCACCTGCCCTCCAGTCTGGCAGCCCTGACCCTGTCTGATGATGTCAAAAGGCCTCCTCCTATCTCCGCCTGCTGGCCTCCCTGACCCTGTCTGATGATGTCAGGATGGCCTCCTACCTTGCCTTCTGGCCTCCCTGATGACTCAGGATAGCCTCAAAACTCAGTCTGCTGGCCTCCTTGCCCCTGTCTGATGACTACAGGATGGCCTCCTACCTCAGCCTGCAGGCCTCCTCCTGTCCTGCCAGTGACATGGAGGCCGAGCAGGGAACCTGGAGGGCGATAATTTATGAAGAGGGCCACACGGGATCGATAAACAGGCTGAAGAGCGGGGGTGGGAGGGTGCTGCACCAAGAGCTAACAACGGGTCTGACTGTGAGCAAAGGAGACTGGAGGAAGAGGCGTCCATCTTGGAAAACGACACTTTAGGTATCAACGAGACAGGTGTTAAGAGGAGCAATCATCTTAAAGTGCTGTTACATTTGTGACTACTTCCACCCCCTCCCCCCCAAATGCGTACACAATGCAAGAGTCCACAGGACGTGGGGTGCTGGGGTTCGTGATCTCACTCAATTATTGAGTGAGAGCCCTGTTCACCAGAGGCGGTACAAAAGGGGGTGGTGATGGACAGAGCATCTGAATCAATCAAATACTCACACCCAGTCAAAAGATCTGGGATAGCCAGAAACCAGTCCTTGGATGCTTGATTCCGGTCTAGGAAAGACATGGCTTGGTAGTTCGGACTGGACTGTTCCCATGAGGCACTGGGTCAAGGCTGATTTGCATATAGCCATTGTCTGACCTAGGGTGGTGTGGAGTGCAAAAAAACGATGGATTTAGGCCCAGATCTTTGTACTGGGGTGAATGTAAGACATTGTTCTGCATTCTGTCTATCAACTGTGTTTTTAGCAATTTTCACCCAGAGTGGGCTGGGTATGCTCAGACGTGAGTCCCAGGCTCTGCACATCATTGGAGTCAAGCTATCCAGGCTGAGGAAGGCTAATAGCCAGAAACCGGTCCTTGGATGCTTGATTCCGGTCTAGGAAAGACATGACTTGGTAGTTCGGGCTCGACTGTTTCCATGAGGCACAGGGTCAAGGCTGATTTGCATATAGCCATTGTCTGACCTAGGGTGGTGTGGAGTGCAAAAAAACGATGGATTGAGGCCCAGATCTTTGTACTGGGGTGAATGTAAGACATTGTTCTGCATTCTGTTCATCAACTGTGTTTTTTGCACTGTTCACCAGAGGGGCGAGTTTCTATGCTATATCTGTACTGTCCGCAGCATGACCGTGCGAACACTGTGTTGAAACCAAACTGTAACGATATTTCATGGACAGAATCATGAGCAGAACAGTGAGAACATCTCTTTAGATGCAAGAGTTTCTGATACAGGATGGTGGTGGGGTGTATATGTGCAATATTGTAATACTTCTTCAAACTGGAACGTGTGGTAAAAGGTGTGAGGCTGCTTTTGTAAAACACGCTTATTACAATTCAGCAAACGAGTTACACTAAATGGCAACCCCAGGCATGTTAACTCCAGGGGTACTCCTCTAGAGTGCACCGTGGTGCACAGTAAACCTAGACGTGAACACTGATGTGCAAGGCCCTTCTTAACTCCACCTAATGTAATTCAGAGCTTTCCTGTAACAAGAATTTGATGAGTTAATGAGCTATTCCAGAAGGTGCTACCTTGAGACAATATAATATTTGTTACCAAGGTCGAAGGTCGCCTTATTGGTAACATCACCAGATCCCAACAAGTTGGCATGAAAGGGCAAGGTATATATTTTATAAGCGTTTGTAATCTTCCTCGGTGCTTTAAATGCTGAATTCATTGCTCTCGTGTGGTCTTCCCCATTGGTGTGCATAAAGGGCTCTGTGCAGTTGGAACGTACGTATCCGGCGGGTGTTCCGGGCACAGAGTCCAGCAGCAGGCATGTGCTGGGCAGGCAAGGTGCCTGGGCACACAGGCAGGCAGGCCACTAGAACAGGGTATGTGCAAGAGGCAACTCGGGCGGTCTGTTGACAAATATATCCAAACAGACCAGGACTGCTTTCCGGGAACATCCCCTTTATTTTATTTATACGTCAATCGCCTGTGAGGGTGTGTCTTCTAGTCTTTTCAAGCAGCAGAACAACAGTGTTTGTACGAAGGCAATAAAGTGTACTGTGCAGCCCCCAACCGTCCCACCCCCCCTCCCTCTCTCCCCCCAAGTTTCTTTACGTAACTGAGCGGTATTCATGCTATATGTCATTTCAATATTATTTCAACATTAGTAAAAAACAAGTAAATACGAAAATTAGTAGACCTGCATACAACAATGGCACACGTGTGCAAATACAAATGTGCGAGTTAGATCATATGTGCTGCTTCGTACACTGTGTGCAAACAGGCATACAGAAATGTTCTACAGTGTTATCGCATGCATATAATAAATCACAAATCTCATTATAAAATGGGGGACATTGTACATGATTGCGCTCATGTGCGCTGAAATGCTCATGACACTGTCTTTGAGCACGTGCATGCTCTATTTTTACATGTGCACTATACCTTCACGGTTATTCAAAAATACACACGTTTTATTTAGTGTATTGTCAATTGTACTTTGTTGCATGTGTATGTGTGCAGGGCTCCGTTCTATATTCACCTGGGACCCCCTCTGTGTATGTGTCGGTGTCACCCCATGTGACGGTGTCACCCGGTGCGGTCCGCACCCGCCGCACCCCCCTAGTGACGCCACTGCCTAAAAAAACAGACAACTATCATTGTGTCAGTAGCATACTGTGACGCCTCATGCAAAGTATATTCACTCACATGATCTCATTGACAGAAGGGGCACGTGTCTGCAGCCCTTTTTGTAATATAATGGGCCTCATGGGCAGAAAAAGAGTTGCAAATATCTGTTGCACGCAGGGCCGGCTTTAGCCCTGGTGGTGCCCTGTAAGAAAATGTTTGTTGGCACCCCCATGGGCGCCCTGCACAGGCTCCCTCAGTGCCATCCTTTAACAGTGCCCCCTCAAGTCTCCATAACCACTCTCTCTCAGATGTATTTAGTTACATAGCGCCACCTATATCAGTGTAGGGTGTCAAAGTACTTTACATCACACACACATTACAATGAGACAATCAATCATATGTGCGTAAATTAGTGTATAGCAAATGTTACATAAGCCAGAGGACTACAAGGTGAGTCACATGTCATCCATACTGGTAGACAGTATAGTTTAAGAGTGCTTGGTCTTGAGAAGCACAGACGCAGAATAAAACATAACCCCATGGTTGGGGGTTACATTTTATAACATGGATTTTTTTTACTGAAATGAACCCTTTTTGAAACATAAGAATAATAAAAGACGGAGGAAAACATCATATTCTCCAATCTATACCTTACAGTTTGCATGCAGCTCTTAGATGACAAATATTAGCACACTGTTCCATGTTAGGATTTTAACAACTATACTGCTAGTAAAAAAGGATCTGTCTGACAAAAGTCTGACCTATTTAAACTGTATGCACTTGGTGATCTGCATGGTACACATTCTTTGCAGCAGGCACATTAACTCTCTGTGCCACCATAAAATTAGTTAAAACTTCCACTTGACAAAACTCCTTCTCTCTCCTAGAAGAACATTAATCACTGTGTTATCTTTTTTTTTATTTCAACATATTTTTTATAGATTTTTTACAAATATAGTCATCCACGCTTTGTCGTTACAGGATGGCAGCCCAAACTGGCTGCGATTGTCAAGGATACAGTTACACAGTATATATGTTTGGCTGTCCCCTTATCCACTGTCTCGCTAAGAGAATTAGAATGGGTGAAAAGGGAAAGGATAGAGAACAAGGGAGAGAAAAGAAGACATACAGCCACGGCCCGTGGAGGGAATTACGGTGGGTCGGAAAGGCGGGGCGGGAGAGGGGCAGGGTGGTGGGTGCTAAAACCGGAATATGGATAATTGGAAGTAAGTAAACAATTTAATAAATAAAATGAATTTTGTAGCGCGCCCTGCATCGCTAAATGCCTCTACGGCCTCATAAGGCTGCGGCCCTCCGCGGACCGCGGTTGAAGACATAGTCTTCAAGAAGATTTCTTCCTTCGTGTTTATGTTCTGATCTTGTGGGCATGTGGCTTAAGGCCTTTTGGGCCCTTTTTCGAGTCAATAGGAGTGCATCTGTTTTCTTGCTCTCTTATTCGTGTGCTGCTCCGTTATTCCGCTTTCCCTCTCTTACTGCCCTTGTGTTGCTCCTCACCATGTAACTTCCCCCTTTCATTTTCCTGCTGGCACCTTCCCACTCCTCCATTGCCACAATGCCCCTCCCTGACCTGTTTCTTGGTGACAGAGTCTGGCAGCTAATGAAAATAGCTGCCTGCGCGTAGAGCTCAATGGGGACACAGCAACGCCAGCAGCACTGCTGCGGGACAGAGTGGCCGACCTTTAGCAGCGGGACCCTTCCGTGCACCATCAGAGTCCCCTTGATTTCCTTATTGCAGTTAGCTCCTGGTGGTCTGGCCCGATGCAACCACATGCATGACTGCACCAGAGGGAGCCTATGAGGCTGGGAGGAGGCCGCAAAGCTTCTTTCTGCTATCGAGTGAGCAGGGGTAAGGGCTTGCCCTCCCTTTCTTCCTCGACTTGGTGCATGTCAGCGGACTTTGGCCCGTCGTGCCCTGCCACGGCCTAAGAAAGTGACTGCCTCATGCCGCCAGGCCTGGGGCACCGAAGTGACAGTTGGCCCGCAACCCACCTGGGGGCCACTTCAGGTCTTTGAGGAGTGGACACGTTGGCCTACCCTCTCCCACCTTGACTCTCTTTACCTTCCCTGGACCTGGAAAGTTTATCCTGCTGAAGCTCTAGAGTCCACCAGTGCGGGCTCCTAGCTGCCGGGTCTCTTCATGGGCCACTTGGCTTTCCTTGGCAGCGGGTCGTTGAGTGCTAGGGGTATGAGACACAGTCTGCCCCCCATCTTCGTCCACCCCACTTGCCACCCTTGATAATACTGGTGAGGGGTTCTCCCCCTCCTCATCAGCCTCAGGACTTGGACTTTGTTCTGTTAGGGTACACTGGCCTCCCCACTCGGCAATTTCAACTTGCCCACCGGGGAGGAATGCGGATCCTGGTCGGAGCCATCGCACCATCGTCACAGAGTGTTGTTAGCCTGCCTGGCCCATGTGGGAACTTGACATCAGGTTTGGCCTCTTTGAACCTGATCAGATGTGGCTCATGAAGAATGGCAGATCCAAGGCCCCACAGAATTGCCGGCAGCCGCTCCCCTGCCAGACTCCACCCTCTTGGGTTCCGAGGACAGAGAGCTTCAGACAGACTCCATGACCGCTCGCATAGATCCCAGAGTGGCAAGGACAAGGAGCTTCAGACAGTGGCCGGCCCTTACGCTGGATCGAGGTCCAGACAAGTTGAAGCCTGGGACATCTGCACACCAATGGGTTCCCTGGCTCTCCCTCCTGCTTGGACTCCACTGGGTGTGCCTCCAGACTGTCTGTTGGATACGTATTTTATGGGAGTGGGCAACTTCTTGCTTTTTGTACCTTTGCATGGTTGCCTAATGTTTTTAATGTTTACTGTCTGCTATTTTTAAGTCCGGCTGCTTCGTCCCCATCTCCATTCCCAGCTTGTGATAGCATGGAACACTTGTTCTCCTGCACCTTGTTCTTTATCCAGCCGAGCCTGCCTGGCTTATGCACCCCATTTGCCTGCGCGCACAGTTACCTCGAGTATGGCTTTCCTCAGTTTTTGTTTTTTCAGATATCATTTCTCCTGCCTTTGAGGCCTAATTTTTCTACCCATTCCCTCTTACATGGTACTATCATCCTATGGCCACTCTGTCAGCCCCCTTTCTGTTTTCCTATTTGTTTGGGGCCTCCCTAGTCGCGTGGGCTCCCAGGTTTGGACCAGCGGTTCCAAGTTTCAGCTTCCAGACACTCTTCAAGGATTCAGTCAAGGATTCCCCCCGGGCTGGCTCTTGATCGCCCATTGCCCTGGATATCTCCTTTCACCCCCAGCCCAGCCACAGGGTTGGTCCTCCTCTCCTCCTCCCCCTTCTGATCACCCTTCCATGCCAGCCCTTTCCCTGCCTTCCCCCTCCCCTTCTCCCGCTCATGGGAGTCTTCTTATCTTTCTACTCTGTCTCCTACTGTTCTTCCTTTTGCTCCCCTCCAAACTCTTTGCCCTCTCCTCTGTCCTCATTTGTGGCCCTTCCCAGCTCCCTCTGCCTCTTGCTCACTCCCTCCTACCCATGGCAGTGATGTGCCACCCAGTGCCCCGCCATGCTGTTTCCTGGAAACTGCATGTCCTCACACACTCTATCAAGTGTAAGAAAATGTTGGCATGTCTCCAACCCAAGCACCTGGTTGTGGCACTCCTCTTGTTGACGGAGAAGCTCTGTTGCGACTGGGTTGGGAGGGTGATTCACATTAGTCACCCACCCCACTGCCCAATGGGAACGCCCAAATGCGGCATAGAGATACTCCTGCAGAAATCACTGCTCCTCACACTGCTCAAGACGTGGACCAATGAGGAGAGTCAGTAAGCTTTTGTGAAACTCTGCTGTGGCGGACCAACATCCTGGGCATGTTTGTGCCCCTCTCACTATTGCGCTCCGTGGACAAGGATTTCACAGGCCTTTGTGTGGGCTTCTTCTTGACCTCGGCTGGCCAGCACCCACCTGGTGGCCCACTGCTCATGTGGCGGTCTGGATTTGCCTTGTCCCTTACACCTGGTGCAACTTGCCTACATGCTTCCACAGACCCGACCCCTATGTTATGGGTCTTGATCAAGTGTAATCTCGTTGGATGGCCCGGAGGGCTGTACTCCATTTACCACCAGGAGACCTCTGCACCAGACTCTAAAAACCATATGATTCAGGCCATGGTTGAGTCTTGGTCCCGCTCCCACTCCTCTTCTTGGTAGACGCCCTCCCTTGATGGAGCAAGATTATTTGAGAATTATTTTGCTTGATCAAATCTGCTCATCAAGTATGAACTAACATTCATTTAATGAACATAACTAACAGTGTGTTCTTGTGAAAACACATAAGAGCTTAAGACTGCATCGTAAAATAAAACAGGAGTGACACAACACGTAAAATATTTAAAACTGCGTCGTAAAAGCATGCAGAAGGTTTACAAACTGATTAAATAGTCATTTAAGACAAGAGAGAGAAATTTAATATCGATAAATATTAGTGTGAAAAGTAAAGATGTTAGTTATTTAATAGAAAAAAAAGATTATAAAATGTTTAAAGGAAAAATGTTATTGCTTTTAGTTTCATGCTTATACGATTAATAATAATGCTTATTTTAATTGTCCCTTATGTTTTCTCCATTTTCTTAAATGTCTTTTAATAAATAGTGTGATTATTCTTTAGAAAATGATGAATAATGTAATTTTCCATGTGGCCTCAAACCCTGCTAGTGTATTTTTCTAAATGTAGGTTTCATAATATTGTACTTTGTCCTTCATTATTTCTAAAATGACTGATCTATTTGTTTTAGTTATGAATGTTTATCACTAGAATTTCCTCCTACGGTTAGAGTATTCTTTCTATGAATAATTGTGTTAACTTTGTTGCAAGCTAACTCGGAAGTGAGTGTGTGGATATGAAAAGCCACAAGTATGCTTCCTATCTCTGAAGTGACTAGATATATCCTTAAAGAAACTATTGACAAAGAAAAAAAGTATTACGTTAAAGTTCCAGATCATTTGGCCTGAAGAATGATCATTCCATGATCTCACCATGAATCCCAACCAGCAGAACCATGTAAAACTGAGTAGTTACATTTGGGGGTTGGAGTTGGGAACATTTTCAGGTATAACTACCCTGCGGGAAAAGAACAAGTGATGGCTACTTTTCCGTGCAAACCTTGAGCATGACATGCTGTTGGTCCAAACTCTGGTCTTTCCTGAACCAAACTTTCCTGATTGTTCCCTTATACTTCTTCAGCTGGTGAAGATTGCATACGCTAATACCTTACAGTTGGAGGTTGAGCTCATTTTGCGCGCTGTGCTTTAGTTCATTGAAATATAGGTTAGTATGAAATCTAAAATTGCATACTGATATTTCAAAGTATATCTTTCGTTTTCTCTCTCTCTCTCTCATGCCAGTTATTGATTTATGATGTATTTTTGTTTTGTACTGTGATTATACCTGTTTTAATATGAAATACCCAAAGTATAGATAATTCTAATGTGATTTTGTGCATTGACCATTCATCTTGAAGTTAAGATAAAGGTACCTTGATAAATATACTGAGTTTTGTTTTTCTTATTGGAGTATTTATTGACATGAAACAGCTTGACTATTTTGTTAAACAGGCATTTCTTCACTTTAGGTTCTAATGAAGGAAATGCTTTTTGTCTCTAATTATCTGAGTCCCTATTAGCTCTTACAAAGATCTATTGGAGGACCTAATGAATTGTAAGTGGTTGTAGAGTTTCTATGGGTTCAACTTCTTGGTTATATTAAATATTTATGTTCATGATATATTGGATGATTTGTGAAGGAGTACAAAATTACAAAATTTAGCACCACTTCCCTGGATCACCCTCCTCCGCAAACAAGCACCCTTTTGGGGCAATGCCAGTCTATGTATCGGGGTCACAGTGCTTGACTGAGGTGTGTGGCACGTTGCCGGAATATTCATCCTCCAACAGGTATGGGCCCAGGGCACCATCAAACCATTTGAGTTGCTGAGGAAGAAATTTGGCCTGCCCCGGCCAATGCAGGCACTATCTGCAGTTGTACACTGTTTCGCCCGCTGGCTCAGCCTGCTACCATGGGCTCATGATGTCTTACTTCTAAGGCCTTCTGACCCATAATTTATATTTGGTGCCCCTGATGGACATCCTGCGCACCAAATGGCAGAGCTCCTAGAGGCTCTGGGTGGCAGCGCCAGAGAGGTCCGACTGAAGTTCTGCCTTTTTAAGTTGCTACACAACCGACACTGGACTCTGATGAAACTGCGGATGGTGCGGCTGCTGCCTCACTCAGACTGCTGGTGCTGTGCTGATACTCGCTGCAATATGGTACATGTTCTCTGTGACGTTTCCACTGTTCCCCCTTCTGGGAGGCAATTGGCACCAAACTTGGTGAGGTGGTATTAATCCCCCTACCACTGCCTCGATCAATGGTCTTTCTTCATGACTTTGTGGGTTTTCCAACGCTCTCAAGATGCAAGCACTGGCTGCTTCAATCAGTGCTTCCCAGTGGCGTCACTAGGGGTGTGCGGGGGTGCGGACCGCACTGGGTGACACCGCCACATGGGGTGACACCGACACATATACACAGAGGGGGTCCCAGGTGAAGATAGAACGGAGCCCTGCACACATACACATACAACAGAGTACCATTGACAATACACTATATAAAACGTGTGTATTTTTGAATAACCGTGAAGGTATAGTGCACATGTAAAAATAGAGCATGCACGTGCTCAAAGACAGTGTCATGAGCATTTCAGCTCACATGAGCGCAATCATGTACAATGTCCCCCGTTTTATAATGAGATTTGTGATTTATTATATGCATGCGATAACAGTGTAGAACATTTCTGTACGCCTGTTTGCACACAGTGTACGAAGCAGCACATATGATCTAACTCGCACATTTGTATTTGCACACGTGTGCCATTGTTGTATGCAGGTCTACTGATTTTCATATTTATTTGTTTTTTACTAATGTTGAAATATTATTGAAATGAAATATAGCATGAATACCACTCAGTTACGTAAAGAAACTTGGGGGGAGAGAGGGGAGGGGGCTGCACAGTACACTTTATTGTCTTCGTACAAACACTGTAGTTATGCTGCTTGAAAAGACTAGAAGACACACCCTCGCAGGTGATTGACGTATAAATGAAATAAAGGGGATGTTCCCGGAACGCAGTCCTGGTCTGTTTGGATATGTTTGTCAACAGACCGCCCGAGTTGCCTCTTGCACATACCCTGTTCTAGTGGCCTGCCTGCCTGTGTGCCCAGGCGCCTTGCCTGCCCAGCACGTGCCTGCTGCTGGACTCTGTGCCCGGAACACGGGCCGGATACGTACGTTCCAACTGCACAGAGCCCTTTATGCACACCAATGGGGAAGACCACACGAGAGCAATGAATTCAGCATTTAAAGCACAGAGGAAGATTACAAACGTTTCTAAAATATATACCTTGGCCCTTTCATGCCAACTTGTTAGGCTCTGGTGACGTTAACAATAAGGCGACCTTCGACCTTGGTAACAAATATTATATTGTCTCAAGGTAGCGCCTTCTGGAATAGCTCATTAACTCATCAAATTCTTGTTACAGGAAAGCTCTGAATTATATTAGATGGAGTTGAGAAGGGCCTCGTGCGTCAGTGTTCACGTCTAGGTTTACTGTGCACCACGGTGCACTCTCAAGGAGTACCCCTGGAGTTAACATGCCTGGGGTTGCCATTTAGTGTAACTCGTTTGCTGAATTGTAATAAGCGTGTTTTACAAAAGCAGCCTCACACCTTTTACCACACGTTCCAGTTTGAAGAAGTATTACAATATTGCACATATACACCCCACCACCATCCTGTATCAGAAACTCTTGCATCTAAAGAGATTTTCTCACTGTTCTGCTCATGATTCTGTCATGAAATATCATTACAGTTTGGTTTCAACACAGTGTTCGCGCGCTCATGCTGCGGACAGTACAGATATAGCATAGAAACTTGCCCCTCTGGTGAACAGGGCTCTCACTGAATAATTGAGTGAGATCACGAACCCCAGCACCCCACGTCCTGTGGACTCTTGCATTGTGCACGCATTTGGGGGGGAGGGGGTGGAGGTAGTCACAGATGTAACAGCACTTTAGGGTGATTGCTCCTCTTAACACCTGTCTCGTTGATTCCTAAAGTGTCGTTTTCCAAGATGGAGACCTCTTCCTCCAGTCTCCTTTGCTCACAGTCAGACCCGTCGTTAGTTCTTGGTGCAGCACCCTCCCACCCCCGCTCTTCAGCCTGTTTATCGATCCCGTGTGGCCTTCTTCATAAATTATTGCCCTCAAGGTTCCCTGCTCGGCCTCCATGTCACTGGCAGGACAGGAGGAGGCCTGCAGGCTGAGGTAGGAGGCCATCCTGTAGTCATCAGACAGGGGCAAGGAGGCCAGCAGGCTGAGTTTGGAGGCTATCCTGAGTCATCAGGGAGGCCAGAAGGCGAGGTAGGAGGCCATCCCGAGTCATCAGACAGGCTCAGGGAGGCCAGCAGGCGGAGATAGGAGAAGGCCTTTTGACATCATCAGACAGGGTCAAGGCCGCCAGACTGGAGGGCAGGTGAAGGGAAGAGAGGGAGACAGAAGCGAAGCAGGCAAGGTAGTGATAGCAAGCTGGGGGGGACAGGAATGTGACAACACTGCAGGGAAGACCGAAAGCAAGCAGGGAAATACTCTGAGTAGAACGCATGGCTTCCAAGGAGCAAGAGGAGGAGTTATGAAAGGATGGGTAACACCTCTGCAGTGCTTTAGACTCCGGTGTAGAGTAGTGGGCTTGGAAAGGCCCTGGAAGAAGAAGGACCCCCTCCCTAGGTGCTGCACAGATGAATACATCTCCTCGAGAAGGTCCATCATGGATTCATGGGGTAAATCGTGAGGGGGGTGACACCATGAGTTACCCGCACTGGGTGACACCAACCCTAGTGACGCCACTGGTGTTTCCTTATACACATTATTAATTTGTTCATATTATTTCGTTTTCTAAGCAATCTCAGATCCCTAAAATAAACGTCACAGCCCACGAGGCATCCACGGACCACATATTAAGCATCACCTGTTAAACTATTCAGTTTGATGGGTAAGTGGACTAATGTATCCACTACAGGAACTGTTTTTTCACTTCATTGTTACAGGTTCGAATCCACATAAGTTCACTAAGCCTTTCACTTAATATTTCTGAGGTTCTTAACACCTTAGCTGCGTGTAAACATTTCTCCCCAGTGCTGCGCTGTCCATTAGAACTAGTGCTGAATGGACGTTCAATGGTCGTGCGCAGCACTGGGAAGGTAGCGCTGCTGACGACCATTGGCCGTCAGCAGCACTTAAGGGGTTAAAATGTGTTTTATTGTGTATGGCAACAAAAGCAATTTGTTTTTCAGTGGCTGAATACCCTTTAGGATGAACTTGCACTTTACAATTACACGTGTTATGTTATGGTGTGTTGTGCTGTGTTGTGTTGTGTTATATGTTATGTGGTAAGTAGCAAAGGAGCGGGGTAGACGACAATGGGAAGGGGTTGATCGGAAGAAATGCACAACAGAGTGGACAGATACAAAGGCATGGTGTGTTATTGAGAGAATGGGCACGAGAGGTGATACCAAGGCAATTATACGGGTAGCCCCTGATGAGTGTGGAGTGCAGTGAAATGGAAAGGAAGTACCCCAAAAACATCACAATGAATGGGTAAGTCCTTGGAGAAAAGTGATTAAGTCATACAACAGATTGCCTACTATTTTTCAGCCAAAGAAGATGGGCATATGTAGAACCACAAAGGGGGCAAGGATGTAGCTACTATTGGTGCAACAGGTGCAGTTGCACCAGTGCCCCGAGCCCTAAGGATGGAGCCCATTAAATCCTGGCAATTGCTGTATTTTCCCATACCCCAAGACTCAAAGGGCAACCTGTCCTTGCATGCACCAGGGCCCGTGGCATTCTTGCTACACTACTGATGGAGAGGGGAAAGACAGGGATCTGTACGGCTAAATGGGGTGGTAAATCAAGAGAGCAGATAGAGGCAAGGCATGAGACAGAAGCGAGAATAAGCTCAGGAAATGACACAATTGGGAATATTACACATATTGTGAGTCTTTGTCACAATGCATGTCTTCTACACTTAGATACTGGTGAAGTTGCTCAACTTCTTCCCCGTGCTCGCTTTACTTTCTGGGGTGGGGGAGGACACAGATTATCCACAGAGAGGAAGCATGGGGCAAACCCAGAAGAAAATCATCTTTAAAGGGTAGGAGGGAATTGGCAAATCTGGCTTGCCAATATGGCCAATACCCTGGGCAAAATGAATGACGTCATGCTTGAATGAGGATCTTCTATAGATCTGCAGAGTATGCAAGACCTTTTTGAAGGGGAACAACTGTATTACTTTAGCAAACATGATGGCGGCATAAGGACAAGCCCCCTTCCTTGAGCTGGGCTAGGGTCCATAACATGCTAGATGGAGACTGGTCTCAGTAGGACTGAGCAAATGGTGTCAGATCCTCTGAAAACCTCTTTGAACTAAATGGCCAATAAAAATTGCATCTGCCAAAAGCTCTCATTGATTCGCTGACCAGTCCAGTAGATGCAGGACCGTACGGGGATTCCCCTGGAGCAAAGATGCGATGACATGGCTCAATAAATAAATACAACAACAATGTTTTACTCAGATGAGCAGGGCCAGTGACCTGCCTGCGGGCAGTGTAAGCATGATTACCCATGTTGAGCTACAAGGGTTTTTCACTCTCTGAGGTTCAACAACTTACATTAGTTTTGCAAAATTACCCATAAGTTACTGAAAGGTGGCAGCGGATAGGTTTCTTCGGAAATATTTCTCTGAAGAGCTTGTTGTACCCTACACTCAGTGCTTAGTTTGTAAAATAATAAGTGCTGGGACACTCTAAGGATATCACTGCTGCTTGCACCACCCATTGCGCCTACCAGCACTGCTAATAACAGTACCAACACAACGACTAACCACCCCACACCTAGCAGTGTGGGAATTCAGACTATTCTCGACCCCCATAGGTATAAGAGGGGCTTGCTGCCACAGGTTTTAGACATTTTTAATATATATTTAATTAAAAAAGTGATGTTGTTGTATTGATCTCTAAATTTGGGCAGTCTGCCACATTGTGGCGCTGTTTGCCTAAGTGCCTGTATTCACAATTAAGTACGGGTGCTGAGCATAGGGAAACACCGGCTCAAATTGAGCACTGCTTACACTGGTCCAAGGAAGCAAGATATGAGATAATCAGAGAGATTCTACTGGCACGAAGAGAGAAGGTTGTTAATGCGTGCTAGCTTGTGATGTGTCAGCACCATTCCATTTTAACCCTTGTCGAATTTTAGGGATTTTAATCTAAAATTTGTCACCCTGAGGGAGTAAGTTGATATATAGTGCAGTTCTTTCAATAGGATTTTTTAAATAAATTGTTTTCAGATTTTGTTAGTCAGAAGATAGAAGCTGTTTTACTTAAAATATTTGGTGAGTTGGAAATATTAGGTGGAAGGGTTGTTGTAGGCGGCAGATAAAAGGAAAATGTAGATGAAATAAGCATATAGACAGAATATGAACATGCGATTCTGTGTTTGTGGATTCTGTGAAGGAACAGTAATAAGGGACAAGACAAGAAGGAATGACTGGAGATCTAAAGGCATGACCAGAAGAGAGCAAGCACAGACTTTAGTTTCAGATCTGAGAAGAGGCTTAGTCCAAGTCTTTTTTAGGTCTCACCTGGTGTTAGCAGAGCGCATGAGCTGCTCTCACCATGCGAGGGCTTCTGAAATCAATAAGATTCCAGAAGTCGCGTCGCTGCTCCACCTGCAATTTGGATTGGTGCGCGTATGTTTTGCATCATGGATGATGCAAAACACAGTGTAATGATTGCACCGGAGGCAATCATTACACTGAGGGTTTTGGCCCAGCCCACCGTTTACTTGCGGAGGGACACAGCCTCCTTCAATAACTCTGTAAGCACTGTTTGCTTGAGTCCTCCTTCTCTCTTCTCGCGTGCGCGCGTTCCATAGAACTGCTGTAACCCACCACGTCAGCCCAGCTGCCGACTCCCAGCGTGGCAGGTTGGCTGTCCTATAGTAGGCGAAGAGTTTGCGTTTCTGAGTCTCCTGCATGCTTTCTATTGTTGCCTGGTGTTTTTTTTGTACCTGCAATCTCTATTGTTGCCTGTCAACCTGCATTATCATTGTCTGTTTTTGTACCCTGCTCTCTTTAGTTGCCTGTTTTTTAACCTGCGCTCTCTATTGTTGCCTGTTTTGGTACCCGTGCTCTCTGTCCTTGCCTGTTTTTGTACCCGTGCTCTCTGTCAGTGCCTCTTTTTATACCAGCGCTCTTTATCGTTGTCTGTTTTTGTACCTGCACTCTCTGTCCCTGTGCCGTGTTCTGGGTGTGACCAACTGCACCCATTTGCCAATTCTGTATTGCCCTGCGGACATCTTGAAGAGACTCAGAGGTGTTTTGTTGTTTCTTCTCTCCCACAGGTTTGACTTGTTTGTTTCTTTTCAATAAAGTTTGGGAAGGATGTAATGTCCTGCGGGACACGTTCTACTGTTCCAATAATTTGACATGTAACCAACCAGTCCCTGAGGGCTGGCTCACACTCTCACCCCACACCCATCCATCACAGGTGTCACCGGTCACGTGACCCTGCTAATAGAAAGGGCCAGGCACAAATGCCCTAGTTCCAGATACCATATACTCTGTATCTGCGCCCATTATTCCTAGCATGTGGGCCAAGGGCCCAAGACACCACACGTGTATTTAAAGTATTTCATAAAGTATGTAGGGCTTCGCTTAACTGGATTTACAGTGACATGCAAATAACAGACAAGTTAAGATGACCATTTCAAAATCTATACGATCTTGCATATGCTAGGTCTTGAAATGTCACATATTAAGGGTAAATACCACTAGGCCTTCTTTTATAAGTGTCAGCAACAGAGGCCTTCAAGTGAACGACAAACCCTGGTATAAGCCATCAACTCTGGTATTTTTGACGTTCACAATTAGGTTAGATGTGAAACAACAGAAAATAATTCAGCCTTTTCATATAATAAGAAGTAATTCAACAAGCGTTGAACTCCTCTGCATACATTACCATAGCTGAAGACCTGAAGTGAATTTGACCTTGAGGGTGTCATAAGCAATGCAACGAAAGAGCGCGCGCAGCTCTGCTTGCGGATTATGTTCACTGTGCTCCACACAGCGCATACTCCTGTGGAGTCTGAGGTTGATGTAAGGGGATTAATTTAGATTTGAATCTTATCTGAGGAGCTGTGCTTATAGCGTATTGTTTGGGACTTCAGTTCCGGCTCATGTTCCTTTTCCCTTTTAGAGAGCTGTAATGCTTCCATCTTCTGTTCCACGGACTATCAGATGTACCTCACGTGCATGTCCTATGAGCTACATCATTTGTCTAAATCTATTGTAAAGTAAGACAAATCTTATATTTTTGTCTGAAAAAATAGAATCACAAATCGGTCTTTGTTTTGTATATACAATGTATGTGAATTCGGCTAAACGTATATTTCTTCTTTACGAGTTATTAATTTTGCAATGACATTTCAAATAATTCTTGGCCTTTCCTCCTTTGTTTTCAGCAGCTAGTCG
Source organism: Lissotriton vulgaris (assembly GCF_964263255.1). NCBI lineage: Eukaryota > Metazoa > Chordata > Amphibia > Caudata > Salamandridae > Lissotriton > Lissotriton vulgaris. Next base: position 711,328,517 of record NC_141689.1, on the reverse strand, counting down.
ACTGTATATTTGACAGAAAAGTCACCTTTCCTCTGCAGCTCCTGGCTGCAATCTAATTACGTCTCTCCCCTTTCCTCCTCCCCACTTCTTACATATGCAGTGTTTCATGTTGACCTTGAAAACGATCATCACCCCCCCTGCAGCCTACAAAACTAGACATCTTTTATATGACTCTATCTGCGCCTCAAGCATAGGCTGACCAAATCATAACAGACACAATCAAGAAAAAAGTGCTCGATATATTGCTAAACCTGCTTCTGCAAATCGTCACTGAAAAAAACTATTATGAGCTAGGAGCTGTTAACAGGAAGGATGTTAGACAAGAAGAAGGAGGTGTCCCGTGGCATGGTGGACCACAAGACACAATCGTGGGTTGTGTTTTCACTGGAGACAGACTGAGGTAGATTGTTTTCGATTATAATCTTATTCAGTCTATGGTTAAGCTCTTTTACTTCTCTTTTTGTTCAGAAGTAAACTATGTCTATTTTCTCTCTAATATCCATTATGTGCAAAGCTTTTTAACGGAGAGAATATGTGCACTATGTTTGCACTGATAATACCCATTTTTTCTCCCCAAAAATGTAATTTGTTGTACCTATATTATTTCATTTGCAATATACAAATCTCTACCCTAGATACATCTAACGTTGAGCTCCTACATGCGCTACATTTTGCCAATACGTGACTATCAATGGATCGCTAAGTTCCCAGGTCTTGAATTCACAATGTCCCTTTATTTGGACTCAAAATGCGACTTTCACTTACTTTTTGCTCTTGTTCAAAATAGAGGAGGGGGATCTTGCAGTCCTTTTTGCTCCACCATGAACAGACTCTGTAGACTGATATCTGGAGACAAAAGAAGCAGCTGGGGTCCTCAGCTCTTCTGAACCCCTCAAAGCCCATCGGAAGACAACAAGGGCCGTAGGTATACATTTCTCCCAACACTTTGAGCTCACTTGCCAGTTTGTGTTGTTGGGATGGAGAGGGCTGCAAGGGAGTGGCACCGGGCCTAGGATGGTGTTTTGTTACAAATAAAGGCATTTTTTAAGGTCAACTTTTACTAATGGTATTGATTATGTCACAGAGATGAAAAATGAGGTTGCAAGAAACTGGAAACCTGATTAACAAAGCTTCGCCCCTTCATGAATTCACAAGTAGATACAAGTGGGGTAGCATTTTTAATAATATTGAGAAAGTAATATAGTTTATAATAAATGTGTAAAATTAACGTGTAGGATTTAGTGAAAAGTAAAATGGGTCTAAATGCTAAAATTGCAGTGGTAATCGTATTTACTCATACTAGGCCTCCATTGACTGAAGCAACATGGCTTGAAAAGCTGCCCGGATTCGAAATGCTTAGACTCGCATAGAATGTGTATTTCTTGACCTTTCCATTGAGCTGTTTTTTTATAAGAAATATTAGCTGCACAAATGTTTTAATCTAACTCTGAAAAATGTTTCTACTTGTATGAAGATCATTGTTAATGATTTGAATTTGTTAGTAAGGTAATAAAGAAATTCATGTATAAAGATGCAGCATTCCTAAAGAAAATGCTGTAGTAAATGTTTTCTTTTCACTAAATTGATGTTTTAACTTCTACATTGACCATTGCTAGTAAATTAATACACTTGATATCTTAGAAGGTTAGAAATATAGTTTCTAAGTGGGAAAGTAGACTTTAATGGAAGAAAGATTCATATGAAACTTATAAATGGCACGACTTACTTGCAAACTCAACATTGCAGTCTGTGGACTATTGCATTCAATGAGAAGACAGGGAGTGATCCTGTTCCTAAAAGAGCATCGAAAGCTGATTGGCTGACTGGAGATGGAAGAAGAAACATGGGGCAAACGTTTCAGAATGTGTTGTCTTTAACAGTGTGTGTTCCTGGAGTGGGTAAACACTTTTGCCATTTAAACCACCTATTTCACATTGCTTTGAGACTCTACTGATCTTCTTGAACCTCTCTTGATGGGAAGTTCTGCTTTGACCGATTTCCGAATTATTTAAGTTAAATTTAATGCTGAAGCTTTATGCTATGTTATTTCTCTCTCGAACTAGAACTCTTTTTGGGTTCTGGCTGACACCATTACCTCCCCATTCTTAGAATAGAGATTTTCTTTCCATTGTAGAATTTGATTAATGCATTTTTATGGCGATTAATTGCTTATTGATTTGATTATTAATTTCTAATGATATTGTAATGACTAAGATGTATTATTTTAACTTGTGATGTAATAAAGATGAGTAACTAAAAGATTTGACTATTAAAACCCTATAACACTCAATATTGACTGAAAATAGATAAGAAATTGTGATTATAATTTATTTGATGTACAGCTCCTGATCTTCCGAAACTGATTCCCACTCCAGCAAAACTTGGTAGCAAAAGGAGAGTTTATGTTATGAGTAGAGGAGCTATAAAATAATTAATTACTCTGAGTTAGAGTAATTCCTGAGTCCCATACCCCAAAGCCCAGAATTTGAGTACTGACTAGGTGCGGTTTCGAAGGCGGTTACTGTATTCAAGGTGGAAATATTATTAGGGTTATGCGTTCTTGGTTTATGATTATTGTGTTTTATTCATGAGGTATTAGATTACGTGCGTTGAATTAATTGGTTATGTTTATATGCAAATTGTGAAGAGGTTGAAGAGATTATCAGACTCTGAAGTAGTCTAAGATCACAAGATAGATAAAGTGTTGATTTATGGTTTTCTTGTCTGCTAAACATTTGTGGTGTAGGTCGTGAGGTAACGTTGACCACCAAATTGAGATAGGGATTATAAAAAGCTGTTGTGAATGTACTAATATTGATTGGTGTTGGTAGAACCTAATCACATAACAGGCGAATCTACATTGACTAGGGTGATTTCCCAATGGTCGAGATGTCATTGGTGTGTGTGAAAATCTTTGTGGGTGAAAAAGTTGGAGGGCCTAATAGCCTTAATATTATAATTGTTGAATTGTTTTTGTTTTTCATTAGAGAAGCAGACAAAGATTGTTTATTTACATTTGCTTAGTCTTGTATGTAGAAGAGAAAATTGTGAGTTAGGAAGAACTGCTGCGAGGAGTGAGATTATGTGTCATATTGTTCTATGCAGCCATTGGATGGTTGTTGTATTGTTGCGCTGCTATTGGTTGATGATGACACAGAGTGCCATGCTGTAATAGGTCAGCCATTGTGCAAGTGCCGCATTGAGATGTGGTAAATGTGTTTACAAGTATTAAAGCTATAACAGGATGGAAGAAAAGGGATCTGACATTTACGGAATAGAATAAAAACATTAAAGATTTGAATTACATTGTTTGCTGTTTGTTGAAGAATCCCAAATCCTTAAATGTTTAAAGGATTTAGGAGTCTTGTTAGAGGTGATGTAACAATTCCAGTACAGGAAGTTGAACAGGCACCTCCTGAGGGTACACCAGCACATTATATGACAATGAATATGGGTTTGCATACATGTTTGTGGCTTCATCCATGGTGCAAAATTATTGAAAATGAGGGTCCTTTGAGTTTTCCAACATATGGTACATTTGAACTGAGATTCATTGAAAGATTACGAGAAAAGCTATATGAGATGTAGCCACCACCAAGACCCACACAGTGTGAAGCATTAAATATTTGGGTGAAAACAGCACATGTTAGGGAGAGAGAGATTTGGCAGAATAAATCAAAAAGAGCTGTGTGTAATTATGCAAATGCTCAATGGGATGAAGAACAATAGGGGTGGAGGCATGCCATAGTCGAGGTGACTAGATTGTGCCCAGCCATTACTACTGAAAAACCTGAGAAACTGAAAAAAGAATAAAACACATGGAAATAAAGATGAAAAAGAGGGAAAGAAATCAGATTCCAATAGTGATTCAGGGAATAAAAGTTTGGATGCATTGCTAGCCGCGCACCCACCACCTTATGTGGCCACCTTTAACAAACACTGAGAGTGCTCTGACATTAAATGTGACATTGACTACAGCCCCTGTTAATCCGAATCTGATTCATACTGAAAGACCACTACCGATGACACAGCCTATTCTAGAACCTGTTATATCTAATGTTGGTCCTACCTGAGTTGAGAATGTTCCTACAGTGATACCTCCAAGTGTTACTGCTTCTATTGTAATTGTACCAGCACCTGTTGCTAGAGTTATAACACAGTCATCAGAGATTTGAACAACAGCTTCTCTGATTTATATTGTTCAAGTAGTTGAAGGAGCCAATGGAGAAGCACCTGTGACAGGGTTTATCCCAACGTTGCAGAATTCACAAATTGTTGCTTGGACACCACCACAAACAATTTCATCATTGAAGGAAGGGAGAAGGGTTGTCTTTAAACCGATAATACAAATTGAGACTAACCTATTTGAAGATGGGATTTTCCACCCTGGTTTGAAGAAACTGCAGAGAATAAAAAGGAAAGAAGTTCATAAAATTAGGTTCCCTCTACACAAGAGACAGAGAAGGAGAGACTGCTGAATGCACCGAATTTAAAAGTAGAGCTAGGTGAAATAACCAGAGGATGTTTGGATATTGAGCATGTGAATCAGTACCAAGAAAAGGAGCTGATATATTTGAGCAGGCAATTGCCAGACATGCAGTGTTGCTCAAGATAAAATATCTGAATTAGCCCAAAAATATGAAGTCGATCTTTCTAAAAGTGTTCCATTGCAAAAAAGTTTCAGGGTACAATTGGATGATGAATCTATTCAGAGAATGAGTTCTTCAAGAATATGATTACACATTAATGAATTATTTAAAGGTATTTGTAAATGGAGTGATTTTGAAAAATTTGTGATAAATTGTGCAAAGAAGAATAGAAAGAAAAATAATCAATCAGAGGCAGCTGAAGAAAATATTAAGCCACCGTCAACTTCTTTGATAAAGGAGGAGCGTTGGCTTATCAGTTGAAATAAATATGAGGTTGAGGGTATGTTCATGTGCCTTCGAGCAGTGGCAATTATGCAGCATTTACAAATAATTTTCCAAAATTGAGAAGGAAGCCTGTGCAGTGCTATACAAAAGTTGATAGATTTGTTACAATTTCGAAAGTGCTGTGGACTGATTTGAATATGTTCTTTGGTATTGTAGTGCCAAGTAATTTGTTGGCTGAGTGTAAAATTGCTGTATAATAGCAACAAGCAGAACGAACAAGAGATGCCCTCACCAATGTACCATCTCCTGTGGCAATTAATAAATATGATGAGGTGATTACATTCCTGAAAGGCAAAGTTCCTCCAAAAGATATTGATTAGGTAAATATTAAAAAACCCTCACAAGAAACAAAAGAATCAGTGCATGCCTATTATGAGTGACTACTCCAGGTGTTTCAACATCACGGTGTGCAGGAAAATCCTGATAAGAGTTATATGGTATTCTTTGTTTCTCAGTTTGGTCTTGGGTTAAAACCAGAGATCAGTATGCACATACAATAGAGTGTGATTTGCTGGCAAACAAAATCTTCAGATGAGATCCTGAGGTAAGCAAAATATTGTAGTGATGAACAAGAGATTAAGCATAAAAAGTGTGAGAAGAAATTTATGTCAGTAGTTTGGATGAACTTCTGGTGGATTGCAAGGTGTATGTATGCAGATTCAAGGTATTTCACAGGGTAAAGGTAGAGGTGTTCCAATGTATCCTAATTCTGGTGTATATTTTGGTGTTTTTGAAGAAAACAACCCTTTGTCACTTCCGCAATAAGATTGGGAATTGAAAGAAGCAGCGTAGGCTGAATCCAGATAGAGTGAGTGGAAATGGTCAAATACAAGGAAGAAATCAAATCCAGATACAGAATGTACCAGTTCAACAAATGCAAGTGTCAATGCAGAAACAGGTTTCGAAGATGCAGGTTCCACAAGCCCCAATGGTCTCACAGAATATGGGAAATCCTAGACTTAATATGAATCTGATGTCCAAAGAAATTCCAAACCCATTTCAGAACCAGAATCAGAATCCATTTGAACAGAACCCTATGTTAGAAAGTGGCAGCGGCTCTGACAATTCTCTGAGGGGGATGAAGATTTTGTGCTAAGCGCAGTCTCAGAGGTAGAGCAGAGTGGACCAATTGTAGAAGGAGAACTAATGGCCACCAAGTGTCATATTTGATCGACACTGGATCTACCCATTCCACTGTTAGACAGCGGAAGTCCCAGGCCTACCCCTCTCAGCAAAGAAGATACAAGTTGTAGGAGATATAAATAAATAGTTAACAAACCCGATTTCAGAAAAGGTTCCTGTAAAAATAGCTTAATTTGAGGGAAACCATCAACTTCTTATCTGTGATTCTAGTCCTGTAAATCTTATAAGGAGAAATGTACTGTTCAAGTTAAATTGCACTATTTACTGTACACTGGATAGTGTCAAATTTCATTTTTTTTAAAATATGTATTTAAACTACAAACTCAGTGCATAAAATCTGAATATTAACAACACAGAATATAAAAAGAAATGAAGTAAATAAATATATCTTTGAATATTTTACTCAGAAAAGCAGTATGTCTAACAGATTAAATATTACAATTACATAATATGCCATTGACCAATTACTTATACTTGAAAAACAACCGAGGAAAGAAGCAACCAAAAAAAGACAAAGATCAAGGAAGAATATTTAAATGAGCATAACATAAATATAATTGGTATTCAGCATTAAAACATACATATATCGAGACGGAAGGGAAAAGAAAAAAGAAGTAGAAAAAAAAGCAAAGAAAAAGGAGAAAAGAAGAAAAGAGCCACGCTGAATTTAAAGCTCAAGCCAGATCCATCACAGGACCCCATATTTTCCTACCCCATTTCCATGCCCTTCATCCTTTACAGTTATACAATGCCGATTCAAATCTATATATATGAAGCAGTCTAGCGTATCAAGCTTGGTATGTCGGAGAGTCAGCGTCCTTCCACTTTAAAGCAATCAGCAGTCGTACTACTGCCACCGCCATAAAACAAAAATATACCTGTGTCACTCTTAGTTGAGCTCTTTCATCAACCCCCAATAGCATCAAGGTTGGAGAAATAGACACTTCCTGTCCCAATACTGTATACAGAAAATATTCAATATCCTTTTTCAATGGATCTGATATGGTACATTCATAAAACATATAAAGTAAATCTGCTGGACCCAGTCCACATCTCGGGCAATGATCATTTCCCCTTTTTCCCCAGCTAAGCAGTATTGATGGGGTAAAATATAAATTATAAATTGTTTTGAAATGTTGGGCCTTCAGGGTGGGAGAGAGGAAAACCTTGGAAAGTGCCAGAGACTTGCTTAAATCCATGTCCTGATTCCCAACTTTGCCTGTCCAAACAGATTGCGTTTTCACTATCAAAAAATCAAAATGAATGGAGAATGGACCACTTGTAACTACGTTTCCAGTTTTTTTCCCTTAATAAAAAACCCTCATACACGCATATAGTCGAAAGGCGGTATATCTTGGTTCTCCGCCAATTACAATGCGTTGGTGCACCATCATTGGGTCATTTTTGTTGTATGCTTACCTCTAGCCAGAGGTAACCACTGGCTATATATTTCAAAAATGAAGAGGGCTAATAGCAACCGCGTGAATTTAAGCTACAATATAGAGAGAACATTTAAATGTAATTGTTGATGTTTGTTGTATTTGTCTCTGTCTTTTGTGTCTCTTCTCAATTACAGGCACAATTGACCTTTTTTATTAGTGGAATAGAAAAACCACTGACAGTAACTGCAAAAATCGTGTGAGTACTTACCTTTTGATTTGGTCCTGAAGAAAGCCCCATAGACCCGGCTGGGCACAGCGGGGCTGAAACATGTCTTCCTGATATTAATTAGTGGTATAGAGGATCTAGTAACTCGATCCATATCTACACACCAGTGTTTTTATTAATCTTGAATCATCCTTTTTTAATAAACCAATTTGCTTTGAGATGAGCAAACATTTTTAATTCACATTTCTTTTTTGAGCAGTTGGAGAAACTATATCTGGACACTACTACATATCCAGTGGTTACCTGTGGCTAGAGGTAAGCATACAACAAAAAAAGACCCAATGATGATGCACCAACGCATTGTAATTCGCGGAGAACCAAGATATACCGCCTTTCGACTACGTGCGCGAATGAGGGTTTTTTATTAAGAGGAAAAAAAAACTGGAAACGTAGTTAAAAATGGTCCATTCTCCACCCATTTTGATTTTTTGATATTAAGCAAGGAAGCTGAATGGACCCCATCTTCCTCCTCCCTCTTTAATGATTTTGTCCGTTTTCACTAGGCAACCTGGGCACCTTCTATGAACAGTCAATATAAATCCTTAATTCGGGGACTCCTATATATGACAGTTTCTAGCAACTGGAGCCTACTTGTGGAGATGATACTAGTTAAGAGGGGTCTAATAGTTTCCCTGATTTTAACGTATTTGAAATATGATCTTGGGTCAATCCTATGCTGCCTCTGCAACTCAACAAAAAGGATCATCCCATTCCCATCTATAACATCCCCTATTCTGCTAATGCCTACCTGCTCCCACTGTTTACCCATCCCATCAAAAAGCGGGCCGATAAAACAGAAGAACGATACAGAAATAAATATTTCGGGAACCTAGGAATATTTAGGAGCTTTGAAGCTTTATGCCAGACCCTCCAAGGCGCTATAAGGTACTTGAACCGTGTTTTTCTATAATAGCTAGCCTTCAGTTGTCTAAGTAAAACCCCAAATGCAGCTCCCTCTATAGCCAACTCAAAAATTGGGGGGGGGGGGCGGTTTCATATTCCTGTGTACCAAAACTGTTAGCTGGACCCATATTAGCTTTAAACAATATAGCCAATTGCTGTAGTGTGATGGCCCAATAGGAAAATTATAAATTGGGAACGCCCAACCCCACGGTCTTGGGGTAGAGTCAAGAGTTTCAGTGATCGTCTGACCTTCTAATATCGCCAGATGAATCTAGAAAAGATTCCGCCCAGTTTTAAAAAAAACACCAGTTATGGCTCCAGCGGGATACAACGAAGTAGGTATAATATTTTTGGAAACATGGTAATTTTAAGTACATTACACATTCCTACTACAAATATATATAATTTATCGATTCTTTTAAGATCTTGACTAATTATATCAATAAGGGGAACCAGATTCGTTGTCCAGATAGAGCCCACATCTGCAGAGATGTAAATCCCTAGATAGGTGGCAGTCTCAGTCCTCTGGGGATCCTGCCAAGTAATATTGTTTGTGTAGACAATCCTAGTTGTATCAGCAGTCAAGCGATATCCCGAATTCCTACCAAACTCTTTAGCCAAAACCTCAATTGCGACAAGTGCTCCCATTGGGTCAGGGGTGGCAATAGCTATGTTGTCAGCATCGGCTAAAACTTTTGTATTATATCCCCTGAGCACAATTGGTTTGATCATCTGGTCTTGCAAGATTGCTTTTATTAACAGGTCGATGTAGAAGGCAAAGAGAATTGGTGAACAGGGGCATCCCTGTGTCGTCCCAGGGGCTACCGCAATCTTTTCAGATTCTCTGCGCTTCAATTTTATTCTTGCATGTACATACATTGCTCCTATAGCAGATAAAATACGAGCCCCTAAGCCATTAGATCTTAAGTTGCCCCAAAGGTATGACCACTCAACCGGGTCAAAAGCTTTTTGGGCGTCTAAAAGGATCAAAGCCATCTGTTCTCCTGAGTGGTCCGCTAAGTCGAACAGGGAGATTACCCGACGCACATGAGCCGTGGTATCTCTCGCTGGAATGAAGGCATGTTGCCATGGTGACTTTACCTAATCGGAGTGCAAGAATCTTCGAATATAGCTTCTCGTCAGCATTGATCAAGGAGATGGGGTGGTACGAGGCTAGATCCTCAGTGGGTTTACCTTTCTTCAAGAACACAACTATGTTTGTGCCTTGCCAGGATTGCGGTCGGAGCCCTTTCTGCTGTATGGCTAAGAACAAATCTAGGAGCAGCTCTGGTTGTAGTACTTTATACAATTCCATTGGGAGCTGGTGCTTTACCAGCTGCCATGGCTTGTAGAGCGTCGATAACCTCACTGATCGTAATGTCTGCCTCCAATTCTGCCAGAATAGGGGAGTTACTATCCCCAGCCAACATGTTGATTTCTATTGATTTATCCTCAGATTTATAGAGGTCCCTATAGAAATCTGCGAATACACTTAATATTTCTTGCGTATTTATTGCCAAAGTCCCATCCTTCCTTTTTATCCTTGTAATACTGTTTGTAGCAACCTTTTGTCTAAGACGAAGTGCTAAATGTTTGCCAGTTTTTCCACCATACTCATAGTTGTCTCTAGCATGATGGCGGCCTTTTATTTCGCCCGTAGGCTGTCTCCAACACAGTGGCAGGAAAGAAGCAATGTATGGACCTTTTAAAATAAGATTATGACGAAGCCCCAACGGAACAGGTGTACAACAGAGCCCGGTCGCATCTAACCCTAGGTTCAACTTGCAGCTGCTGTTCTTCCGCCGTGGGTGGCTGGAGAGGGAGCTGCTACCAAGGGTGGGATTCCCAGTCCCAGGAGTAGTAGGAGGAGTATTACCAGTAGCACTGGCAATTGGCCAAAAACGGCAAGAGGGCGAGGAGCAGTTCCGCATATGGCATCTGGAACATCTCTTCTGTCAGCCCAGGAGACTGTGGCAGCAGATGCTGCCTCTGGATTACCCATGACAGGACGCCAGTGGAAAAAACGGATGGAATCCAGCTAAGAGGGTAAGGGAACGAGCGCGCAGCCCAGATGCCATGGACCGGTCCCTCTGTGATCGAACTGCTTCAGAGTACCGGGAATGGAGCCATGTCAGCGTGCTGTGCAGGACAGGACCCTGCTTCTGGTCAGGTAGGTGGTCAGAGGTCCGTGCAGGTACTGGTTACAACAGGTGGGGACATTGACACATCTGGGGAGCTTGTATCATCAGAGGTGCAGAAGTTGTGGCACAGCAGTAACCCCCGAGCTTGACAGTGAAAGGGGCAACGGAGGATCCACAGGTACCATGGCTATGCTCACCTCCCAACCGCTGCAGTCGGGGCAGGGGGGCCCTCAAACCGCTCCAACTGCCCAGTAGAGGTGGTCCATCTCTACATCTAATCCTCGACACTGGACATAAGAACTCTAGTAAAACACATACTGGACGAACCAGTGGGCTCTTGCCAGCCCCTTCTGAGGCGGATGTACATGCAGGCCTAAAGCAGCATAGGGCACTAAGGTCCAAAAAACCAGGGGCTGAAAGGGAAGGTGAGCCAGACTTTGAGGCCAATGATTCAAGTGACCTGGAGAGTCTTCCTGGTCCCAGCGGTATGGACTCTATAGCCACTACACGGAAGGGTCTTAACAAAGAGAGCAGAATGGACGGTCAGAGATACAAGGGTTTGAAGTGGGACTATTCACCTGGTGATCGGCTGGTGTGCGATAACAATATGAACCCCTGTGATAGTCAACCTGCACACCCTCCTATATTTGATTCCATCTTGCAATGTGTGACCACTCACCATGAGGAGACCCGCCCGGAGAGTAGGCACTCACAAACTGCTGCTGCAAGCTACAGGGGGGAATAAGGAAAGTTGCCACAACCTGCAATTCCATCTGCGATTGGCTGACGGAACTTGAGACCAGAACAGCTGCCCTCGAGTCAGATATCGCTGTGGCAAAGGGTCAAACACAAGACCAAGACTCACAACATATTGACATTCAGTGGAAGCTTGAAGATAACGAAAATCGGCTAAGGCGGCATAATTTACGTTTTTTAGGAATCCCTCAAGAGAGAGAAGGATCCGATGCCCGGCTGTATATGGTTCAGTTATTGCCGAAATAATTTCCAGAACTAGAAGAGTGGAACTGGTCTCATGAAATACATAGAGAGCATTGCATCCCAGTTACTCTTCGGCAGCCTGTCAACCCTGATGTCAAGCAGCGCAAACTTTTGGTGTACTTTGGCAACTTTTTGGTACACCAGAACATTTTTGAAAAAGCGAGACCAGAAGCTCAGCGGGCCGGGGATGGTTTTTCATTTTTTACCAGAGCTGATTTTTGTCACGTCACAGTGAAACGCCGGTGGCTCTTGCACCAAATGATTGTCCCCTTCCAGGAGAAAGGGCCACAGGCCTTCTTACTAAATCTGGCCCGGCTGAAAGTAATCTGGAGAAACAGTACTGGATTCTTTACTTCTGAAATTAAGCCAAAGAGTTTTTGTCCTTAGGCGGAAAATAATTGTCCCATGATTTTCTCTTGGTGAAACATTGAGGGGAAAAATAGTTAAGCAAGGGGGAATGACAAATTAGTAAGGACGAGGGCCATGAGATAAGGTGGTAAAACCACATAAATGAGTTTTTTTGTGGTATTTTCTCTTTAAGGCTTTTAATGGGGTATATTTTTATTAGGTATGCTCTTTTATCTTTGTATGTACAATAGGCCACTAGTTGGAGAAGGCACCGCTGTCCATGACTCACAGACCAGCTCATTTTTTTTCCCCTGTTGGGGGGGGGGGCGCGGGGTGGGGAGGTATGCTGGTGGCCGGGGGAGGGTCGGTAGGAGGGACGGGCTTCAGGGGGCAGGTGGGGGGGATGAAAAACCAGAAAAGCAGAAGGAAGCTTATTTTCGCAGGAGCAAGATCTGTTACAGTATTTCGCTAGAAATGTATAGTACTCAACTTAGTTGTACAGTTGTCCTTAGTAATGGGTAAGCTAACTATTTGCTCAAATAATGTTGGAGGATTGAATGACAGTGGGAAGAGGGTTAGAGTAAATGAGGTACTTATGTTGTTAGGGGTATATGTAATCTGCCAACAAGAAACCCATATCCCCTGGCAGAAAAGAGGGCTAAACCTAATCACAGACTATACTCAGGCGATCAGCTCTACCCAGACTACCACTACTAGAGGGGTCACAATTCATATTCCCAATCGAATACCACAGGCAAAACGCATGTTATCAGACAAATGGGAGCGATGGGCTATTGCCTTGTTATCAGATGGGCCTACGGTATGCACGGTCTATGGTCAAAATGTAAATGACCCAGGGATGTTGGCAGAACTGGAGTTAGAACTAGCTGCTTGGCCTTCCCCCCTTATCATGTGTGGAGATTTTAACATACACTTGGAGGCAAGCGGTACTTTCACTAAAGATTACCACGGGAGAAAGCCCCAGGTGTATAAAGCATTAGTGGCTCTGACCACCAGTCATGGGCTGGTCAATATCTGGGACGCTAGGAAGTCAAGGGATCTAGGCTATACCTATTTCTTGTGCCCCCATCAAAAATATGTTAGGCTCGACTATTTTGTGCCTCTTCTGTCCTTTTGGATAGCTCAAACATAAGGAAGATGCCGAAGGTTCTGTCGGATCATAACCCTTTGTTTTTAGATATTATGGTCCAGGGTCACCAACGTAGCATAATAAAGTGGACCTTCGACAGGAAACTATTGGTTACAGAGGGGTTTGTAGAACACATTAAAAGGTGGACACAACACTATTTTGACATCAAAAGGTTTAGTGTCCCTAGGAAAACAGTATGGGATGCGTTCAAGGCTGTCTCATGGGGGGAGATTAACAGCTTTGTTGGCCAGCGTACGAAAAGTCAATGGGAGGAGGTATGTCAATTAATGTAACAGCTGACTAAATGTGAGGAGAAGCATACTGCAGCCATCCCCAAAAAACTATTGGACTTACAAGGTAATTTGCAATTAGAGGTTATAAAGGTAAAGGCTGAGATAAACAGATTTTATAATAAAGCTTTTGCTGAAGCCTACCAAACTCATGCTAGAGGCAACTATGAGAATGATGTCAAATTTCAAACGCATGATGAAGATATTGAATTTAAATTGGCCTGACAAGTAACAGTTGAAGGATTATATCCAGTAAGGACAGTTGAAGACTTACCTTCAAATTTAAAAGAAACATTGAACCCAGAAGTATGGGATCTCAGGGAAAGATATCTGACCGATTAAAGGTATAAAACAGTGAACCCAGAAGTATGGGATCTTCCAGGGAAAGATATCTGACCGATTAAAGTTATAGAACCTGCCAGAGTCACAGTGTAACCTAATGATGTATGTCCAAGAACATCACCATATTAATTTGCCCTCAGAAACAGTAGCAGAAATAACGCCAATAATTGAACACATGTTGAGGAAAGGAATTCTAAAAGAAATTGTTGGAAACCCTTGCAACTCTCCGGCCATGGGTTTGCAGAAGCCCAATGGTAAATATTGAATTGTGCTTGACCTTCGAAAGATTAACAACATTCTTGTTCCATATTGTTCTGTACTACCAATTCAAGCCACTAAACCTTTTCAAATTCTGTGCACCGCAGAATGGTTTACTATTGTGGACTTGTGTCAGTCTGTCTTTCTTTTCTGTTCCATTGCATGAGGACAGCTAGTTCTTGCTCTGTTTTGGCTTCAGTTAGAACCTTTTTATATGGTGCCAAGTTCCACAAGGATATACAGACAGCCTATCTATATTCAATTAGATTTTGAAAAAGAATCTTGAATCACTGAAGATGCCTCGTAATTCAATTCTCCTGCAATATATATCGATGACCTGCTTGTCACATCAGATACACGAGAAGCATGCAAACAGGATGCAATTTCCTTGTTAAATCACCTGTCTAAGAATAGACATAATGTTTCTCCAGGTAAACTGCAATACTGTCAAAAAAGGTCAAATATTTGAATCATAACTTTGTGAAAGCAGCAGGAAAGGTGTCACAAGAGAGAGACGACTCTACAGATGAATCCACCCAGAACACAAAGAGAAGTCAGAATGTTTTTGGGAATTGTTGGCTACTGTAGACAGTGGATACCAAACTTTTTCCTAGTGGCTAATCCTTTACTGAGGCTGCCACACAAGGATGTGCTTGATCAACTTCCTTGGGACATTGAGTGCTTGAAAGCTTTCTTAGAGCGGAGAGAAAGTCTTTATTGTGCCCTTGTACTAGGAATGCCTGATTAGAGTAAGATGTTTACATTATTTAGCAGTGAGAGGGAGGGCTGTGCTAATTCAGTGCTTACTCAAATACATGGAGTAAGCATGAGCGGAAAATCCGCTCCGCTCGCGTATTTCACAGATTTTCGGTAAATTCGCAATCCGCGAGATTCGCGAATTTCCTGTAAAATCCGCAAACGAAAATCCGCAAACGGAACGGATTGTGTCAAAAGTTCAAGCTGACTTTTGTAACTCTTTTAGAATGGCGCCGGCAAGCTGCCAGAGCCATTCTAAAATAGTTACAAAAGTCAGCTTCAACAGGAAGCTCTAATAGATAAAGTAAAGCAGGTGCTGCTCAAATTCAGTTACACAATCATTAATCACCCCAAACTTGGGGTGATTATTGATTGTGTAACTTAATTTGACCTTCAACTGGAGCACCTGCTTTACTTTATCTATTAGTGCTTCCTGTTGAAGCTAATTCTAGCTATTTTAGAACGGTGCTGGCAGCTTGCCGGCGCCATTCTAAGTGGGGCTGAGGGCAGAACGGCACAAAAGTGAGACAGAGGGCAGAAGGGGACAAAAAATGAGTGGGGCAGAGGGCAGAGGGGCACAGAAACAAGTGGTACAGAGGGCAGATGGGCATAAAAAACAAGAGGGTGGCAGTGATTAAGCAGGCAAAAAAAAACCCGCGAAATTGCAAAGCGCCTCGCGAACACCCGCGAACACGCAAAGCGCCTCGCGAACACCCGCAAACACGCAAAAATAAAAAAATCCGCACATTTTGCAGATTGCCAATTCGCAAATTCGCGAATTGCCAATTCGCAAAATTTGCCCATGCTTGGCATGGAGTTGCACAAAGACACGTGGTTTATTACTCATCTAACCTTGATTTTGTAGCTTCAGGACTGCCCGGATGCCTTAAATCAGTAGCTGCAGTCGGAGTCAGTATAGAAAGATATGAGAACCTAGAAGTGGGACATCCCTTAACTGTTATTGTCATTCACTCCGTAGAAATGTTTCTCACCAGAGCAAAAGCCCAATAAATGGCAAACAGTGGACTTACAAATTACGAGCAACAGATCCTTGCTGCTGACAAATATCATTTTTAAATGATGACAAATTTTGACTCCGTCAAATTTGTCGCCTGGATATGAGGACTCCACTGGAGATGAAGTTGAACATGATTGTGTAGATGTCACAGACTTATGCACCAAGCCATGGGCAGGCATAAAAGATAAACGTTTGGAAGAACCTGATTATGTAATTTTTGACGATGGCTCATCTTTAAGAAACAATGAGTGTATCTTAACAGCCGCTTACACTGTCGGTACAATTCAACATGTTGTGGAAGCTTCATGGCTTCGAGGTGTTATCTCAGCACAAGTTGCTTAATTGTGTTGCACTTACAAGAGCTTCCGATCTAACAGCCCTGTTGAGAGTGACTATTTTTACACATAGTAAGTATGGCTTTGGTGTTGCCCATGGTTTTGGACAGTTATGGGCACAAAGAAGATCCATGAACTCTTTTGTACAAACATTCGTAATGGGCAACATGTAAGAAAACTGCTTGAGACGTTGCAACTGCAAACAGATGTTGTAGAGGTTAAATGTGCTACTCACAGAAGTGACACTGGTTTTGTTACCATTGTAAACAGATACACTGATGAAGTTGCATGATATTTTGGACTTGTGGCCTGAACAGGGCTTACACGGATGAATCTGAAGAGTGCAATTTTTTTCGATGTTGTCAGTAGCTGATACATGCGAAGAGCTCAAGAGATTGCAGGAAAATGTTTCAGAAGTAGAACAGCAGGGTTGGATCTGAGAAGGGTGTGAGAAAAATGCAAATCACATTTGGATGTCAGCAGATGGAAGACCAGTGTTGCTAGTCTGTTTTTTGTTTCCCATGACCCGACATTTCCATGGTCAAACCCATCTAGGAAGAGATGCAATTGTGAGATTATTTAGACTAAATTGGTTTAATCTCAGATTTAAAGTGCTTGCAGAGGAATTGTGCATTCGATGTGTGACATGTCAACAGATGAATGTGGGAAAGAGAGCAGCGGTAACACTAAGTCACATAGGGAGATCAGGTGGTCCCTTCAATAAAATGCAAATGGACTTTACCAAGAGGCCTGTTTGTAATGGGTTGAGTTTCGGCATGGTAGTGTGTATTTGCTTGACACGGGTGGAGGCCTTCCCAACATCGAGAAATTACAGTCTCATTCTAGCAATATTGCTGTTGAGAGTGTTGATACCTAGGTACGAATTACCGGTTTCTCTGGAGTCAGATTGTGTAACTCATTCAATCAAGATCGAGCAAGGATTACACTATAGTAATGGACCAGAAGCCTCTGGAATTTTTGAACAGCTGAATGGAACCATAAATTACGGGTTGGCAAAAGTTTGTACATGCACATCACTGAGATTGCCATATGCTTTACCTTTGGTGTTGATGAGTCTCTAAAGTATTCCTGACAGGCAGACATGGTTAACTCCTCATGATAAATTGATGAGAAGTGCAATGAGACTCCCTGCTGTACCTGCGAATGCACTTTTGAACATCACAGATGACATGATACTCTATTATTGAAAAGGATTGGTTGATGGGGTGCATTCTATTTATCACCAGGTTGACGCTTCTATTTTAAATCTGCATCAAAAACAGTGCCAAGACCTCAGTCCCGGTGACTGGGCGTTGGTCAAGAATCACGTGTGGAAGTCTTTGAGGGTGCATTTTAATAATGTCAAGAAAATAATATTGTTTGTAATAAACATGCAGAGTTAATGTACAAGCTTTAATGAAATTGAAATGCTTCTAAAATGTAGAACATACACTGGGCAAGCATACTTATTCATACTAGGGTTCAAAAAGCTAAAGTAATCTTGCTTGACAAACTAACTGACTAGAATTGCTGAAACACACATAAAAAATGTGATTCTTGACCTTTCCATGAACATGTTGTTTTAATAAATAATAAGTTGATTATATATGTTTTCATCTATTCTCTTTAAAATATTTCTACTTATACAAAGACCTCTGTTAACATGTGATTAGAAATTGTCGTTCAATTAAGTAATTAAGAAAACCTCATACAAAAATGCTGCATTTATACATGAACGTAACTGACTTGTGCTTTTCCAATGAATGATGTATTCTTAAATATTCTTTTCGTTAATGCAGATCTTGCGATTTCTACATAGACAATTGTTAACAATTTGAATGAATGGATATTTAGAAGATTATAGATGTAATTTAAACATGGGACAACAGCAGTCTTTAGTGCGAAAGTAACCCACATGAACTTAAATATTTTACAACATAGTTTATAACTTAAAGATTACCGTCTGTGGACTATTGTATTCCGGAAAGAAGAAAAGGAGTAAACCTGTTGTAAAAAGTCCACCAAAAGCTGATTGGACGAGAAGAGGAGAAGATCCAACATGACCTACAGCACCATTTTCGACTGTTTATAATAGTGCATGCTCCTTGAGTAGCTTAACCACTCGTCTTTACGATTTTCCCAAACCCAACTTTTCCAGACCTTTTCTATTCTACCTTATTCCACATTGGTTTGAGACTCTGCTTTAGTTTCTTGAGCCACTCTTAACCTTTAGGTCTGCTTTGTTTGATTTTATTATAATTTGAAATACTCCATATGCCAAACATTTATGCTTAATTTTCTTACTCTCCCAAACTGGAACTCTTAATGGGTTCTGACTGACACCATTCTCTCCGGATTCCTAGAATGGGGGTTCTTTTCTTTATGGAACACGCTTATTGCTTTATTGCAATATATTTCATTGCTTATTGATTTATTATTAATTCTAAAAAGATTCTAATGAGTACAATTGATGAATTTACTTGTGATCTAATAAAGATTATGTACTAAAGCATTTTTAATAAAATGCATTAACTCATACCAAACTCTCATTATTGACTGAATTTAGAATAGAGATTGTGATTTTAATTATTGTGATGTGCAGCCCTGATCTTCTCTAAAATAACGGCAAAGGTCCACCGATCTATTGGATGACAGGGGGAATTAGCCCAGATGATGGTAAACCAAGTTTTTTTTAAAACTGATTCCCACTGCAGCAGACTTGGCAGAAGGAAGATGGTTTACGTTATGAAAAGAGGAACTATAAAAAAATTGCCCAAGTTAGAGCGCCCCAATGCCCAGAATGTGAAGACTGACATGGTGCAATTGCGAAGGTGGTTGTTGTATTGGAGGTGTGAGTAGCAAAAGGGTTATGTGTCATGAATTGTGATTATTGTTGTATGTGTCTTGAATGAATTGGTGATGCTTATGTTCTTATCATGAAGACATTGAAGAGGTTATTAGACTCCGAAGTAGTCTAAGATCCTGGGATATTCATATTGATATAAGTGTAAATTTTACTTTTTCGGTTTTATTGTCTGCTAGAGATTTGTGGTGTAGGTCGTGACATACCTTCAACTGCACATTTGAGATAGGGATTATAATGAATTCATAGTAACTGTACAATTTTTTTTCTTTAGTAAAGCAGACAAAGATTTGTTTATTTACAGTCGCTTAGAGTTGGAGAATTGTGTGTATGAGAGAAATTGTAAAGGAGGGTGAACTGCCTCAAGGAGTGAGATCATAAGTCATAGTGTGCCATGTGGACATTGGTTGGTTGGTGTACTGCCTAGCTGTGATTGATTGATGACAATACAGAGTACCACACTGTGATAGTCAGTTGTTGTGTAAGTGCAGGATTGAGATTTGTTAATGAGTCTTCAAGTATTAAAGCTGTAACAGGCTTGAAAAAAAAATCTGAAGTTTAAAGAATTGAAAATTAAAACATTGAATTGAATTGAATTTTGAATTGAATCACTGAACATTTGTTGTTGAACTTTGCGAAAATCAATAATTGTTTTAAAGGATTTGAGAGTCTTGTGAGAGGTGATGTGACAATTCCTGTACCGAAAGGTGGCTTCCGAGGGTACCACCTGCACATTTTATGACAACAAAATTGGGCTTTCGTACATGCTTGAGGCTTCGTCAATTGTACAGGATCATTGAGAATGAGGGTCATTTGAGTTTTTCAAAATATAGTACATGTGACCTGAGAATTATTAAGAGAAAAGCTATATGAAATGAAACCTCCACCTAGAGTCACACAGTATGAAGCACAATATAGTTGGGAAAAAACAGCACTGAGAAGGAGGAAGTGAAATCCCAAAATAAAACTAAAAGAGCAGTGCATAATTATGCAGATACTTATTGGGATGAGGCACAACAGGGATGGAGGAAAGCCATAGTCAAGTAAGAAGGATTGTCCTCACGACACCAATAGCACAAGGCTAGACAAATGTATTTGAAGATGGAGTGTTTCCACCGTAAAAAGACAGAGAGCGCAAAATGTCAGTTCATGCAGAACCTGAAAAGGAGAGATCATTAAAGGTTTCAAAATTAAAGGTTCAATTGGAAGAAATTATCAAAGGAAGTTTCCATTTTGAGCATTTGAACCAGTATCAGGAAAAGGAAAGGATATACTTGAGAAAGGAAATTACAAGACGTGCATCTATTTTATATGAACATATGAAGTGGATATTTCAAAAGGTTTTCCATTGCAGAAATGTTTCAGGGTACAATTGGATGATGAAGCTATTGAGACAATGTGTTCTACAGGAATGCGATTACACAGAACTAAATTAGTAAAATGCATTTGTAAATGGAGTGATTATGAAAATTTATAGAGAGAAAATGGGCAAGGAAGAATGAGAATAAAAAGAAACAATCAGAAGCAGATGGGGAAAATAAAAAGCCATTGTCAGTTTCCCATGATGAAGGAGTAGCTTCAACTTATCAACTGAGAGAAATAGCAGGTGGAGTGTATGTTCATGTACCATGGAGCAAAGGAGATCATGCAGCATTTACAAACAATTTTCCAAAGTTGAGAGATAAGCCTCTACAGTGGTACACATCGGTTGACAAATTTGTCAAAATTTCAAAAGTGATGTGGATTGATATAAATACATACTTTTGATATTGTTGTGTCAAATGATTTGCGTGCTGAATGCAAAGTTGCTTTACAATGGCCACGTAAAGAACCAACAAGAGATGCCCGTACTAATGCACCATCTCCTGTAATCATGGAGAAATATGAAGCAGTGATTTCATTCTTGAAAGTCAAGTTTCGTCCAAAAGATATTGATTGGATACAAATTGAAAGAACTTCACAAGAGCCAAAAGAATCAGTGTATGTTTACTATGAGTGTTTGCTTCAGGCTTTCCAACAACGGAGTAGAGGGGTATATCTCGAACTGAGCGATATGGGATTTTTTGTGTCTCCGTTTGTTATTGGTTTAGGACCAGAGATCAGTATGCACATACAACAGAGAATGATTTTCAGGCAGACCTATGCAAAGTAGGAGTGTGCGGAATTTTTAATTCTGCCGGTGGAACTGGAGTCATTTAGTAATTCTGCGTTACTCATGTAATGCAGAATTATTAATGAATCCTGCCATTCCAACGGTGGAATTAAATCAGTTCTGCTCTTACCTCCCAAGCCGGCAGCCATCCCGCCTTACAATAGAGGAGTTTTTTTTAAAACAGGATGTGCGTTGTTAATTAGATACCGTTGTATGCACACAAAACCACTGGAAAACTAACCTCACAGATATTGGGCTGTGTGGGTGTACCGTCTTCTCACCTTTATGTATCCAACGCAGAACACTTTTATCTCCAAAATATTGCTAAGACATTCCTAAATGTTCATTGTGTGTCCAGAATATCACCCGCTGGCGATCTTTCAAGGAAGAATATAGGCTCAGCTGTGGGGAAACTCGGGCAGCGCCTTGCAGAATGGAAGGCAATTTGACAAATGAAAGTGAAACCAAACAGTTGAGCATAACATGAAATTAGCTGGAATTTACCTGAAAATACGGGTTATCTAATGGCACCAGGCCACCTTGGACACAAGCTCTATACCTGGAGGCTTTTTATCCACAAAAATGATTATTGTACAAGTGAAAACAATTACATAGAGTTGGACTGATTGTTGTGACTGGAAATAAAAACTGATGACTTCACACATATTTTTTCGAAGAAGTCCTATTCTTTTGCTTTACACAGTGCCATCTCTTACAGTGCTTTTCATGGCAAATCAACGGGCTCTCATTACATTGTCCATCTTCTGTTTTTAGCACTCCAGGGGAAGCCTGGTCTGTTCCTTTTGTGCCCTTCACTCCGTCCTGGCACTCGCTGTCCACTCATCTCTGCTTGCCTCTCACTGGTTGAACAGCTGCAGCCATAGGACATGTAGTCACTGTGTACGCGGCGGCCACAGTTGATCACTCTCTATTCACATGGCAGTGAACAAGCAGTGCCCAAGCTTGGAGGTGACATTCAGTGAGCCCGACAAGGTTTACTGCCCACTACCCATGCAAAAACTGGACACGTCCTGGTGATGGTGGCAGAGGTGACCTGAGTTTGCGCTGTCTGGCTGGCTACAGTACTAGCCACTGATGTAGCCAAGGTGTTCTGGTTGGAGCGGTGCTCGCACCTGTGCAAACAGGAGAATGTATACTTGTGGATCCAGGACAACCTGTGCATGGAGGGCCAGGCTTGCGATGAGTATTGGGAAATATGCTTGGTATGTGTCTCATCAATCAATCAATCAATCAATCAGGCATTTATAAAGCACGCTACATACCCGTGAGGATATCGCAGGATGTTGGGGATATCGTTCCACGTCTTGGCGGCGACGTAGGAGAAGAATCTGCCGCCGGCGGTGTTTTTACGGATACGAGGAACTGTGGCGAGGGCGAGGGTGGCAGAGCTGAGGTTGCGGGTGGGGGTGTGGAAGCTGAGTCGGTTGTTGAGGTAGGATGGTCCGGTGTTGTGTAGCGCCTTGTGTGCGTGGATGAGGAGTTTGAAGGTGACCCTCTTGTTGACTGTAGCCAGTGCAGGCCTCTCAGGTGGGGTGTGATGTTGCTGCGTCAGGGAACTTCGAGGATCAGTCATGCCGAGGCGTTCTGGATTCGTTGTAGTCGTCTCAAGAGCTTGGCTGTTGTTCCTGAGTAGAGGCCGTTTCCGTAGTCGAGTCTGTTGGTGATGAGGGCTGGGTGACTGTTTTTCTTGTGTCGGTGGGGATCCACTTGAAGATCCTGCGAAGCATTCGGAGGGTGTTGAAGCAAGACGCGGAGACGGCGTTGACTTGCTTGGTCATTGAGAGGGAGGAGTCGAGGATGAAGCCCAGATTGCGTGTGTGGTCGGTGGGTTCCGGGGGTTTGCCTAGCGACGTGGGCCACCAGGAGTCATCCTAGGCTGATGGGGTGGGTCCGAGGATGAGGACCTCCATTTTGTCTGAGTTCAGCTTCACTCTGCTGTCCTTCATCCAGTCGGCGACGGCCTTCATTCCTCTGTGGAGGTTGGCTTTGGCAGTGTTGGGGTCTTCTATGAGGGATATGATCAGCTGGGTGTCGTCGGCATAGGAGATGATGTTGAGGCTGTGTTGTCGTGCGACGTGGGCGAGTGGAGCCATGTAGATATTGAACAGCGTCGGGCTGAGGGAGGATCCCTGTGGGACGCCGCAGATGATCTCAGTGGTTCTTGAGAGGAAGGGAGGGAGGTGGACGCTCTGGGTTCTGCCGGAGAGGAAGGATTTGGTCCAGACCAAGGCCTTCTCTTGAATTCCGGCGTCATGGAGGCGCGCTGATAGGGTGCGGTGGCAGACCGTGTCGAAGGCAGCTGATAGGTCCAGGAGGATGAGGGCGGCTGTTTCTCCTTTGTCCATCAGGATCCTGAGGTTGTCAGTGGCGGCGATGAGGGCGGTCTCGGTGCTGTGGTTGCTGCAGAAGCCTGATTGGGATGGGTCCAGGATGTTGCTGTCTTCAAAGTAGCGGGTGAGCTGTCTGTTGACCATCTTCTCTGTGACTTTCGCCGGGAACGGGAGCAGGGAGATGGGCCGGAAGTTCTTGAGGTCCTTGGGGTCTGCCTTGGGATTCTTCAGCAGGGCGTTGATCTCGGCATGCTTCCAGTTTCCCAGGAAGGTTGCTGTCTCGAAGGAGCAGTTGATTGTTTCCCGGAGGGGGGGTGCGATGGTTGTGCTGACTTCGTTGAAGATGTGGTGAGGGCAGGGGTCGGATGTTGATCCGGAGTGAATGGAGTTCATGGTTTTGATGGTGGTCAGGCGGCATGTGTGGGTGGTGATCGCAGGGGTGGTCGGATCGGTGGTGGGTGCGGGGGTGTCGGAGCTGAAGCTGTCGTGGAAGTCGATGATCTTGAGGTGGAAGAAAGTGGCCAGGGAGTTGCAAAGGTCTTGTGATGGTGGTATGTCGTTGGTGTTGGAGCTGGGGTTGGAGAGTTCTTTCATGATGCTGAAGAGCTCTTTCGTGTTGTGTGTGTTGTTGTCTAATCGGTCCTTGAAGGTGGTCCTCTTGGTGGTCCTGATGAGTTGGTGGTGTCTGCGGGTGGCGCTTTTGTGGGCAGTATGGCTGTCTGGTGTTCGGTCGTGGAGCCATTTCTTCTCCAGCTTCCGGCAGGTGCGCTTGGAGGTACAGAGGTCTTCGGTGAACCAGGCGGCTTTCTTGGTGTGCTTAGTTGTGGAGGCCTTGAGAGGGGCGAGGGTGTTGGCGCAGCCGTTGATCCATTGTTTGAGGTTGGTCGCGGCGGTGTCTGGGTCGGTGGGGTCGGCGGGTGGTCTCCGGGTGAGGGTGGTAGTCAGTTGGTCCTTGGTGACCTTGCCCCAGCAGCGGCGTGGTAGTTGTTGGGTGTGGTGGTGTGTGGTGGGTTTCCTGAAGGTGAAGTGGATGCATCTGTGGTCGGTCCAGTGGGGTTCAGTGGTGTGGTTGAAGGAGACATGGAGACTTGCGGAGAAGATGGGATCCAGGGTGTGTCCAGCGACGTGGGTGGGTGTCGTTACGAGTTGTTTGAGTCCGAGGTTGGCGAGGTTGTTGATCAGGGCTGTGGAGTTGGCGTCGTTGTTGTCCTCGAGGTGAAAGTTCAGGTACCCGAGGAGGATGTAGTCTGTGGAGGTGAGGGCGTGGGTGCGGACGAGGTCGGCGATGGTGTTGCAGAACTGTGGTCGTGGTCCGGGTGGTCTGTAGACGAGTGTTCCTCTGAGGGTGGTGTTGGGGTCGGTGTGGATCTGGAAGTGCATGTGCTCGTCAGTGGTGAGGGTGTCGTCGGTATTGGTCAAGACTTTGAGGGTGTCCTTGTGGATGATGGAGATTCCCCTTCCAACTCCGCTGGTGCGGTCTCTGCAGGAGATTTTGTAGCCCTGTGGGATGGCTATGGCGCGGTCTGGTGCTGAGGTGGCGTTCTGCCAGGTCTCCGTCAGGAAGGCGACGTCAGGTGCGGTGAAGTCTAGGAGGTCCCAGAGTTCGATGGCGTGCTTGCGAGCGGAGCGGGTGTTGAGGAGAATGCAGCGGAGTTGATTTTGTTCGCTGGCTGGTGGTTTGTAGGGCTGGATGCTGGTGAATCTACAGTTCCGGCAGGCAAAGGGCCCTTGGGTGCGCCTCGGGGTGGACCGGTAGCAGGGGTGGTCTCGTCCGGTGTTGAGTGCGTGGAGGGTGCTGGAGTCGTAGTGCAGTCTGGTGTTGCGGGTGGCGCGGGGTCCAGGGGTTCTGGTCCTGGCCATGGTCCAGGCGTGGATGGATGCAGACAGGCTTGCCTTTGGCGCTCCCGCTGACGAGCGTCCGCTGCGCTTCCGCGCGGCGCCATCCATAAGAGGCGAAGCGGGAGGGAGGAGCAGCTTGGAGGCGGGGCGGCCAATTGGTGAGGGCAGTGGGCACAGAAGTCAAAAAGGGGGCGGGCCACAGGGGAGCAGAGGCGGGGAGCGGGGGGCACCGAGGGCAAGGGCGAAAACGAGCGGCAAACAGAGGGAAAAAACACAAATTATACAGCCAGGAATGGGGGGAAAAACAGAGCAACAAACCAAAAACTACAGTACAGGTGCCAAGGGCACACCAGCGGCGAGCCCTTGGCAGCAGCAGCAGAGGAGCAGTCACGGGCAACCAGGAGGAGCCGTGCGGCGTGGGGAGCGACCAGAGGTCAGGTCGCTCCCCTTCATACTTAGTTTACAGTACGTATGGGTGTCGGTGTGCCCCCTCTATGGCCCTTTGAGCAATTCCATGGAATTCCACAGAATCTTTATGTAATTCAGCGGAATTCCGCAGAATGAAACCCAGCCAATGCTGCTAACCCCCATCGCAAAGCATTTCAGAGATGAACACGAAATGAAGCAGAAAAAGCTTAAAGAAAAATTAATGCAAGCTCAGAGGAAGTTTGATCAGAAAGGTTTTCATAATCAGTCCTTTGCAGGAAAAGGAAAATCTCCAATTAATATGTGAAGAGAAACTTGATTTCAATAAAGACAACGGTGTCTAACATTATGTAATAGCCTTTTATTGCCTCCCCAACATGCAGCCCTTTAAAGAACAGTAATATATCATATAACATTAGCATGTCCAGACAATATATACATCCATGACACACAGTAACCATCCTCTTTAAGCTGCCACGAAACAGGACCAAATCTTCATCTTCCTTCCAACTTTATAGTAAGTTGCAAATAGAAATTCTAAATTAATCCCAAGCACTTAGGGGCAAATATAACAAATGCCATTATTGCGATTCTCAAATAGCGATTTTTAGAGAATCACTATTTGAGAATCTAAAAAATGAGATGTAATGAAAAATTCGCAAATATTTAACGATTCCTTGGCATTCCTTAATTGCAATTAGCAAATTGCGAATCACAGTTAAGGAATACCTTCCAATTCATTCCTATGGGCTAGTAGGCCCATAGGAATGAGTGGGAAGACATTCTCAATTTGCGATACGTAATTAGAGAATCACAAATTGAGAATGCAATTTTAAGGGTGCCAGGGTGACAAAAGGACACCCTGTTGCACCCCTGAAATATGTATATGTGCACATGTGGCCCACATACAAGCCCCAAGGGCATGTATGTGCGCCACATGGTACTTTGAAAAATGCAAAAAAGTGAATTTTTCAAACAAATCGCAAATTATCACCAACTTGAAGTTGGTGGCAATTTGCGATTCCTTAAGGACAAATTGCACTTTTTCTGTGCTTCATAAATTGCATTTGCGGAATCTCAATTTGCAATTCCTTAAATGCAAATGCAATATAGAGAACCGCAAATTTTGTGAATCTCTAATTTGCAATGGCCTTTTGGGTTGATACATCCCAAAAGGCCTTTTCCCATTCGCAAACGGGCAGATTCTGAGAATCGGCCCGTTTGCGAATGGGAAAAGGGCTTGATACATATGCCCCGTAATGCTATAACACTATCCATAATAAACCTGTTAACAAACTTAACTAATAACTTTCTCTTATTCCTTTTTTTTCCTTCTCTCCTCATAGAGTGAGGAGAGTAGGACAATGCTAGCCTCTGTTGTCTTTAATGAAATTGAGATTTTCTTTGCATGTTAATTGGAGAATCGCAATGTCCTACAAGATTGGAGACTTCCATTATGCTTGTTTAAAGAAATCCCTCTGGATTTAATTACAACACACATGCTCTACAGTTCTTAAATAACATTTTGTGAAAGTATTCACATTAGATCAATCTGCTGTTTTTAAAATATCTGTTAGCGAACTGCCTACCCAGGAAACTTTACTAGCTATTGCACCTCTCGAAGAATGGACAACAAAACTAGAAAGATCTACTCCTGCTTCACTCATTACTATTCTCACCCATCCAGCTAAAGTTACCTGTAAATGAAAACATCAGCAATGATGAAATTCAACATGATTGTCTAGATGTCATGGATGTATGCACAAGCCAAGGTCAGACATTAAAGATGAACTCCTGAATGACCCTGATCATGTAATAATAAATCTTTATTGGTTGATTAATTAAAATCATTGCTATCAAACATCTTTACATTACGCAATATCTAAAAATGGTACCAAATGTTTCATTTAAAAATTACCAGTACAATCATAATTATGTCACAAAATTGGACCAATTCACCACACATTATGCAAAAAATAGAATGTAAAATCAATCAAATATAGGCGTAATCATGCAGAGCTAATTAAATTGTATAAAAATACATCAACAAATAGTATAGCAAGAAATTGCACATATTGCAGTTAAAGTGCCAACGTTCAATAATTATTAATTATAACATATAAAGACAAGGATAAAATGCAATAATAATACATCACCTATTACTATAACAGAATATTGCACATATTGCATTTTAAAGTACCAATGTGCCATTATTAATAATTCCATTGTATAGAAACACTAATAAAGTGCATCAATAATTACTGTAACAGGGCATATATTATTACAGATATAATTTTCTCCCTAGCAGAAAATTAAAAATATCTATAAAAAGCTAGTTGGTTCAAGGGAAGGGAATACAATACATCTCAGATTGTTATATCAAACATTTTTCGGCTAGATTTTAAAATGTTATCAGTTGGCATAACAATGGGATTGATTCACTAGATAGTGACCTGATTAGTGCCTGGCAATCTAACACCGATCCTCAGGAATAGTGGTTTCAGAAATATACCTCGAATGTACCAATCTATCTTGTGGCCATCTGCATAGTCTACAATTAGAACCTGGCCACTGCTGAATCCACGGCTGCGTGCCTTCCTTTGTAGGATTTATTCCAATTCGTAATTTTAAGAAAGTATTTCTTATTTTTGCTGAAAAATAAGCAGTGAAATATGGTTGAGTGCATAAAAATGTGTATGAATTCATCACATACCACACATAATGTTTCCCTGCTAATGCATTTTTATCCAATTTGAGGGATTCAGGTTTGATCAGTTTTTCTAAATTAACTTATAATTGGGCATTTTCAAGTCTTGGAGATCTACTTGCAGACCAATGTTCCTTAGGGAGGATAAAACATGGAATCTCCATAAGTAGACTTACCTATTTCTATCCAGCAGGTGTTCCTTAAGGATGCAGGGGCTAATGAGAGCATACAGTGCATACATTTAAAAAATGCTCCTTCTGATACCAAGCACTGTCTCTGAAAACCAAACTCTAATCTCAGTCCTGCTTGGCCTACTGATCTGGGAATCCCAAAGGTTGCTTTGAATGCCTTAACAACCAACAAATCGAAAAGCTTTGCATCTTTCCCTCTGATAATAGGTGAGCCATATTGGAGGGTTGGCTGTAACTTGGCTTTCATGACTTTAAGAATATAATCATTTGATTGACAAGTCAGCGAATTTGTTAAGCATTTATAAGCATGAATTAGAATCACAGTTTTTGCCCTTAGGTCTTTAAAATGCTATATAAAAGAAACTCTGTCAGCAAACACCACCCCTAAATATCTATACGTTTTAACAACTTCAATTGGGCCTCGTCTGGCCCTCCATATATTCTGCTTTGCAAGATCCATTTTTCATAATTTTAGATTTTTAACACTCAGTTCAAGGCCGTTTATTTGAGTGTAATCTTCAAAAGCATATATAAGTCTTTGGAGGAATATTGGAGTGTGGCTCAGGAGAGTAGTATCATCAGCATACCGAAGGTAACAGAATTGCACTCCTCCCAGCCCTGGGGCTTGAGCATTAATAGAATCAAGATGATGAGAAAGATCTGACAAAAATTAATTTAAAAGGCAAGGGGCAAGAACACAGCCCTGATTTAGGCTATTATATGTTCTGATTTTCCTTGATAAGGAACTCTCATCACCCAACCTGACTTGAACCCAGGTATCCGTATACAAACGGACAATAGCCTCCAACAGTTTCCCTGGGATGCCCCAACCAAGCAATTTTTCCCATAACAAATTTCGAGGCACAGAGTCAAAGGTTGACTTTAAATAAATAAAGGTAATATATAAATGTTGTTTTTTTCAAGACAGCCCACTCAGTAAATAAAGTGAGTGCAAGATGGTTGGTGGTGGTGGACTGGCTCTTTCGAAAGCCAGTTGGTTAAATGGAATAATACTCTCCTGCGTTGCCCACTTTTCCAATTCTTTCAACAGAATGGAGGCAAAAACTGCATCAGTCAATGATATTAAACGATAATTAGCAGGATTATCTACCGGACAACTTTTATAGATAGGCTGCAATATACTCTCTTGCCATGAAACTGGCACAATTTTTAATGTCAATATTTCGTTGAACAATTTATACAAAATTCCAGCCCACATATCTACGTTGGAAAGGAACAAGGCATTTGGCAGCACAATAGGTCCAGGAGCACCGTTTGTGCGAAGCCCACGTTCCAGAGTCAATATTTGATCACAACTTATACATTCTAAATTAAGGTTCAAGTCAAGACTAGATTCGTTAAGATCGGCTATGGTATTCATCTCATGGCAGTCACCACTCCCCATATTAATAGTTGATATACTTTTTTCCCCATAACCAAAGCACATATTTGGTTGATTTACTGCCAGATCCACTGTACCATTTACCGCCAGATCCACTGTATTATGTAATGTTTGTTGAAGCCTCGAGTCTGAGAAATAGTGAAGGCACCCCCAGAGCAGCTAATGCTGTCTGTACAATTCAAGATGTTGTAAAAGCTTCATGGCTTGAGGTGTTAGCTCAGCACAAGTTGCAGAACCAATTACACTTTCAAGAGCTTGCACTCTGACATCCCAATTGAGAGTGACTATATTTACAAATAGTCAGTTTGACTATGGTGTTGTCCATGATTTTGGACTATTATGGTCACAAAGAGGTTTCATTACCTCCTCTGGATCTTCCAACCGTAACGAGAAGCATTCAAAAAGAAATTTGCTTGAAACACTGCAATTACCAGCAGAGGTTGCAGTGGTTAAATGTTCAGCTCAACGACTTGGCAATGGTTATATAGATATGCTGACGAAGTTGAACAGTATTGTGCAATTGTGGCCAGCACATTTAACGGAGCTTACACAAATTACCTGAATAGGACACTGTCTTTTAAAAGTTGTTAGCAGTAGCTGAACTGTGGAAAAAGTTCAAAAGATTGCAGGAGAATGCTTCAGAAGCAGAACAGCAGGCTTGGATCAGAGCAGGTTGTGTGAAAAACGTAAATGATGTAATGGATGTCAGCTGATAGAGGACCAGTACTACCAGACAGTTTGTTGTTCCCTATACCCAACATTTTAATGGGCACACACATCTAGGAAAAGATGCATTGGTGAGGTTATTCAGACAGAATTGGTTCAACCCCAGATTCCAGATGCTTGCAGATGAATTGTGCCATTGTTGTGTGACATGTCAGCAGATGAATATGGGGAAAAAACATTAGTAATACTGAGTCACTTAGGGAGATCAAAAAGGTCCTTTCATTAGGATGCACATGGACTTTATCGAGATGCCTGTTTATAGCGTGCATTGTCTCTCATATTAATAGGTACTCCTGAATTTTAATTAGGTATTTTCATAGAAGCCAATCTTTCAGTATGCAATACTACATGGTCAAATTGTGTTATTATGCCCTATCAAGAACATCTATCTAGGTCTCCCTCTGGCAGATTTATGTTGTACAATCGTGACATTTTTATGGTTTTAATTAACTGAAACAATAAAATTATTATTACTATTTATAGCGTGCAATATCTCTTTGCGGGTGGAAGCCTGCCCAACATGACTAAGTAGCAGCCTCACAGTAGCTTAACTGCTGTTGCATGAGTTGATACAAAAGTTTGGATTACTGGTTTCTCTGACGTCAGATCATGGGACTCATTTCAATAACAAAGTACTCAGGATGCTCTGTGAAACATCACAGATCAAGTGGAGATTGCACTGTGGTTATCAAATAGAAGCCTCTGGCATTTTTTTGAACAGCTCAACAGAACCATAAAGTCTCGATTAGCAAAAATGTGTGCTTTCATCACACTGAAATGGCCTGATGCTTTACCATTGGTGTTGATGAGTCTCTGAAGTATCTTTGACAGGAAGACTGGGTTATCCCCTCATGAGATTTTGATGGCAGGTGCAATGGAACTATAGAAGTATAGCGCTCCTGGATTTGGAGGCCAAACATTATGCCTCTAGTATTGGCTGGCCTTATTGACTGGTCGAACACGAACAATGTTGTGCCAGTCAAGCAGTCGGGCTTTAGGAGAGGACCTGGCACCACAACAAACATCTTAGCAGAGTCCTTTATTTTTGACATATGTAGATTGAACAAGGAAAAAAATGCATCTCTGCTTTATAGATTTCTGAGCAGCATTTAACTGTGTTGATCGAAGGAAATTGTGGAATAAATTTCGAGAATCTCTCAGAAACTGCTACAAGGCATTGAATAACTATACTCAGAAATTTGGATCCAAGCCAAAATCGGTGACGTCACAAGAGTCTCACGGAGGATTCCAACCCACCAAGGGCTTGAACAGGGGGGTGTATTGGTGCCCCATCTCTTTAACCTAACCAAGGCAGATCTGTCACTGGAGTTAGACCTGGCAAGTTCTCATCTCCCACTCCTGAGGCGACTCAGTTTGTGCTACCTGTCCTATGCGGCTGACATATTACTGTTCAGTATGACAAAAGTTGGTCTCCTAAGGATAATCATACACCAAATCCAACAACCTTGAGATCAACATAACTAAAACAAACACCAGTACTATTAGTAATTGATCTGAGCCAGTTAAGATCCTCCTAGATGACACACTCTTGGAGGAGGTTAGCAGCTACAAACAACAGAGGTCATTTTTCCTATGAAAAGCAGTACATGGTAAAGAAAGGGAATGCCCTAATACAAGTCTTCAGCACCCTTGCAAATAAGTTGGATGGCCCTTCGTTTCACCACTGGCAATAATTTCCACCAAACTACTTCCGTCTATGGAGTATGCCAGTGTGGCCAGGAAGCTGGCCTTCTGGACAGGCTAGAGGTTAGAACCTTTATGCGACTATTCACCCTTCCTCAAAATTCCCTCCCGACAAAAGTTTGATTGGAATTTGGGCTCACAAAGTAAGAACTAAGTAGAATGTGTGCTTCTAGAAAATGCTGGTACACAGTTCGGACAGCTCAGGAAAACCCATAAAACAGATCACTATGGACAGCCTTAGAAAATGGTCTACAATGAGCTTAGCTTACCTGTTCTCAGGACACCCCCGTGCCGCACGGCCACCAGCTGTGTGTGTGCCCCTTGCTTCTGCTCTTAGCCTCGTTGTGCCGTCTGCCTGCCTGCCTTCCCCAACTGTTCGCCGTATCTGCTGTTGTATTTGTATTTAGTATTG
Source organism: Lissotriton vulgaris (assembly GCF_964263255.1). NCBI lineage: Eukaryota > Metazoa > Chordata > Amphibia > Caudata > Salamandridae > Lissotriton > Lissotriton vulgaris. Next base: position 711,295,459 of record NC_141689.1, on the reverse strand, counting down.
TTTTGTGCCCAACTTGTTAACTGTTGTTTTCCCCTGTGCCTGCCCGCCCCGCCCCCCGCTTCCCGCCGCCGTTCACACACGGCCACGCCCCCTTTTGCTCTGTGTCCTCCCCGCTCCCGCCTCCCAGCTGCTCCTCCCTCCGAATTAGCCTTAAATGGCGACCGCGCGGATGCGCAGCGGTCACGCGCAGCGTGCACGCCGATTGTGCGCCGAAGGTGCGCCAAAGGCAAGCCCGTCTGCGCCCGTCCGTGGCTGGACCGCGCCCAGCGCCAGGACCCCTGGCCCCCACCATTGCAAGACTACCCGACGGACCTACGACGCCGCCACCCTCAACGCACTCAATGCCGGCCGGAACCATACCTGCTACCGAGCCACCCCGAAACGCACCCACGGACCCTTCGCCTGCCAAGCCTGCCGATTCACCTGCCTCCGGACCTGCACCACCCCCGCCAAGTTGAGCACCAGCAGCAATCACCTGAAGTGCATCCTGCTGAACACCCGCTCCGTCCACAGGCACACCGTGGAACTCTGGGACCTGCTCGACGCGACAGCACCTGACGTCGCCTTCCTCACCGAAACCTGAATGAACGCCTCCTCAGCGCCCGACATCGCCACAGCCATCCCGGACGGATACAAGATCACCCGGAAGGACCATGTCAACCAGACGGGAGGAGGCATCGCCATCGTACACAAGAACACCATCCGCATCTCGACTAACTCCGACGAAACCTTCACCGCCGCCGAACACCTGCACTTCCAGATACACACCGACCCCAGGACCACCCTCCGAGGCACCCTCATCTACAGACCCCCGGGACCATGCACACAATTCAGCGAAGACATCACAGACTTCATCAGCCCGCACGTCCTGCCCTCCGCCGACTACATCCTCCTAGGGGACCTCAACTTCCACCTGGAGAACAACAACGACAGAAACACCACCGCCCTGCTGGACAACCTCGCCAACCTCAGACTCAAGCAACTGGTGAACACAGCCACCCACTACGCCGGTCACACGCTCGACGCCGTCTTCTCATCCAGCAAGCACATCTCCTTCAACCACGCCTCCGGACTCCACTGGACCGACCACAGCTGCGTCCACTTCAGCTTCAGAAAAACTACAACCCACCACCACCCGCAACAGGTTCCCCGCCGAAGCTGGAGCAAGATCACCGCCGAGCAACTCACCGCCTGCCTCAGCCAGAACACTCCCACCAACACAACGTACCCCAACGAAGCAGCCAGCAACCTCACAAAGTGGCTGACCAATTGGCGAGGGCAGTGGGCACAGAAGTCAAAAAGGGGGCGGGCCACAGGGGAGCAGAGGCGGGAAGCGGGGAGCGGGGGGCACAGAGGGCAAGGGCGAAAACGAGCGGCAAACAGAGGGAAAAAACACAAATTATACAGCCAGGAATGGGGGGAAAAACAGAGCAACAAACCAAAAACTACAGAACAGGTGCCAAGGGCACACCAGCGGCGAGCCCTTGGCAGCAGCAGCAGAGGAGCAGTCACGGGCATCCAGGAGGAGCCGTGCGGCGTGGGGAGCGACCAGAGGTCAGGTCGCGCCCCATCATACTTAGTTTACAGTACGTATGGGTGTCGGTGTGCCCCCTCTATGGCCCTTTGAGCAATTCCATGGAATTCCACAGAATCTTTATGTAATTCAGCGGAATTCCGCAGAATGAAACCCAGCCAATGCTGCTAACCCCCATCGCAAAGTATTTCAGAGATGAACACGAAATGAAGCAGAAAAAGCTTAAAGAAAAATTAATGCAAGCTCAGAGGAAGTTTGATCAGAAAGGTTTTCATAATCAGTCCTTTGCAGGAAAAGGAAAATCTCCAATTAATATGTGAAGAGAAACTTGATTTCAATAAAGACAACGGTGTCTAACATTATGTAATAGCCTTTTATTGCCTCCCCAACATGCAGCCCTTTAAAGAACAGTAATATATCATATAACATTAGCATGTCCAGACAATATATACATCCATGACACACAGTAACCATCCTCTTTAAGCTGCCACGAAACAGGACCAAATCTTCATCTTCTTCCCAACTTTATAGTAAGTTGCAAATAGAAATTCTAAATGAATCCCAAGCACTTAGGGGCAAATATAACAAATGCCATTATTGCGATTCTCAAATAGCGATTTTTAGAGAATCACTATTTGAGAATCGCAAAATGAGATGTAATGAAAAATTCACAAATATTTAACGATTCCTTGGCATTCCTTAATTGCAATTAGCAAATTGCGAATCACAGTTAAGGAATACCTTCCAATTCATTCCTATGGGCTAGTAGGCCCATAGGAATGAGTGGGAAGACATTCTCAATTTGCGATACGTAATTAGAGAATCACAAATTGAGAATGCAATTTTAAGGGTGCCAGGGTGACAAAAGGACACCCTGTTGCACCCCTGAAATATGTATATGTGCACATGTGGCCCACATACAAGCCCCAAGGGCATGTATGTGCGCCACATGGTACTTTGAAAAATGCAAAAAAGTGCATTTTTCAAACAAATCGCAAATTATCACCAACTTGAAGTTGGTGGCAATTTGCGATTCCTTAAGGACAAATTGCACTTTTTCTGTGCTTCATAAATTGCATTTGCGGAATCTCAATTTGCAATTCCTTAAATGCAAATGCAATATAGAGAACCGCAAATTTTGTGAATCTCTAATTTGCAATGGCCTTTTGGGTTGATACATCCCAAAAGGCCTTTTCCCATTCGCAAACGGGCAGATTCTGAGAATCGGCCCGTTTGCGAATGGGAAAAGGGCTTGATACATATGCCCCGTAATGCTATAACACTATCCATAATAAACCTGTTAACAAACTTAACTAATAACTTTCTCTTATTCCTTTTTTTTCCTTCTCTCCTCATAGAGTGAGGAGAGTAGGACAATGCTAGCCTCTGTTGTCTTTAATGAAATTGAGATTTTCTTTGCATGTTAATTGGAGAATCGCAATGTCCTACAAGATTGGAGACTTCCATTATGCTTGTTTAAAGAAATCCCTCTGGATTTAATTACAACACACATGCTCTACAGTTCTTAAATAACATTTTGTGAAAGTATTCACATTAGATCAATCTGCTGTTTTTAAAATATCTGTTAGCGAACTGCCTACCCAGGAAACTTTACTAGCTATTGCACCTCTCGAAGAATGGACAACAAAACTAGAAAGATCTACTCCTGCTTCACTCATTACTATTCTCACCCATCCAGCTAAAGTTACCTGTAAATGAAAACATCAGCAATGATGAAATTCAACATGATTGTCTAGATGTCATGGATGTATGCACAAGCCAAGGTCAGACATTAAAGATGAACTCCTGAATGACCCTGATCATGTAATAATAAATCTTTATTGGTTGATTAATTAAAATCATTGCTATCAAACATCTTTACATTACGCAATATCTAAAAATGGTACCAAATGTTTCATTTAAAAATTACCAGTACAATCATAATTATGTCACAAAATTGGACCAATTCACCACACATTATGCAAAAAATAGAATGTAAAATCAATCAAATATAGGCGTAATCATGCAGAGCTAATTAAATTGTATAAAAATACATCAACAAATGGTATAGCAAGAAATTGCACATATTGCAGTTAAAGTGCCAACGTTCAATAATGATTAATTATAACATATAAAGACAAGGATAAAATGCAATAATAATACATCACCTATTACTATAACAGAATATTGCACATATTGCATTTTAAAGTACCAACGTGCCATTATTAATAATTCCATTGTATAGAAACACTAATAAAGAGCATCAATAATTACTGTAACAGGGCATATATTATTACAGATATAATTTTCTCCCTAGCAGAAAATTAAAAATATCTATAAAAAGCTAGTTGGTTCAAGGGAAGGAAATACAATACATCTCAGATTGTTATATCAAACATTTTTCGGCTAGATTTTAAAATGTTATCAGTTGGCATAACAATGGGATTGATTCACTAGATAGTGACCTGATTAGTGCCTGGCAATCTAACACCGATCCTCAGGAATAGTGGTTTCAGAAATATACCTCGAATGTACCAATCTATCTTGTGGCCATCTGCATAGTCTACAATTAGAACCTGGCCACTGCTGAATCCACGGCTGCGTGCCTTCCTTTGTAGGATTTATTCCAATTCGTAATTTTAAGAAAGTATTTCTTATTTTTGCTGAAAAATAAGCAGTGAAATATGGTTGAGTGCATAAAAATGTGTATGAATTCATCACATACCACACATAATGTTTCCCTGCTAATGCATTTTTATCCAATTTGAGGGATTCAGGTTTGATCAGTTTTTCTAAATTAACTTATAATTGGGCATTTTCAAGTCTTGGAGATCTACTTGCAGACCAATGTTCCTTAGGGAGGATAAAACATGGAATCTCCATAAGTAGACTTACCTATTTCTATCCAGCAGGTGTTCCTTAAGGATGCAGGGGCTAATGAGAGCATACAGTACATACATTTAAAAAATGAAAAATGCTCCTTCTGATACCAAGCACTGTCTCTGAAAACCAAACTCTAATCTCAGTCCTGCTTGGCCTACTGATCTGGGAATCCCAAAGGTTGCTTTGAATGCCTTAACAACCAACAAATCGAAAAGCTTTGCATCTTTCCCTCTGATAATAGGTGAGCCATATTGGAGGGTTGGCTGTAACTTGGCTTTCATGACTTTAAGAATATAATCATTTGATTGACAAGTCAGCGAATTTGTTAAGCATTTATAAGCATGAATTAGAATCACAGTTTTTGCCCTTAGGTCTTTAAAATGCTATTTAAAAGAAACTCTGTCAGCAAACACCACCCCTAAATATCTATACGTTTTAACAACTTCAATTGGGCCTCATCTGGCCCTCCATACATTCTGCTTTGCAAGATCCATTTTTCATAATTTTAGATTTTTAACACTCAGTTCAAGGCCGTTTATTTGAGTGTAATCTTCAAAAGCATATATAAGTCTTTGGAGGAATATTGGAGTGTGGCTCAGGAGAGTAGTATCATCAGCATACCGAAGGTAACAGAATTGCACTCCTCCCAGCCCTGGGGCTTGAGCATTAATAGAATCAAGATGATGAGAAAGATCTGACAAAAATAAATTTAAAAGGCAAGGGGCAAGAACACAGCCCTGATTTAGGCTATTATATGTTCTGATTTTCCTTGATAAGGAACTTCCATCACCCAACCTGACTTGAACCTAGGTATCCGTATACAAACGGACAATAGCCTCCAACAGTTTCCCTGGGATGCCCCAACCAAGCAATTTTTCCCATAACAAATTTCGAGGCACAGAGTCAAAGGTTGACTTTAAATAAATAAAGGTAATATATAAATGTTGTTTTTTTCAAGACAGCCCACTCAGTAAATAAAGTGAGTGCAAGATGGTTGGTGGTGGTGGACTGGCTCTTTCGAAAGCCAGTTGGTTAAATGGAATAATACTCTCCTGCGTTGCCCACTTTTCCAATTCTTTCAACAGAATGGAGGCAAAAACTGCATCAGTCAATGATATTAAACGATAATTAGCAGGATTATCTACCGGACAACTTTTATAGATAGGCTGCAATATACTCTCTTGCCATGAAACTGGCACAATTTTTAATGTCAATATTTCGTTGAACAATTTATACAAAATTCCAGCCCACATATCTATGTTGGAACGGAACAAGGCATTTGGCAGCACAATAGGTCCAGGAGCACCGTTTGTGCGAAGCCCACGTTCCAGAGTCAATATTTGATCACAACTTATACATTCTAAATTAAGGTTCAAGTCAAGACTAGATTCGTTAAGATCGGCTATGGTATTCATCTCATGGCAGTCACCACTCCCCATATTAATAGTTGATATACTTTTTTCCCCATAACCAAAGCACATATTTGGTTGATTTACTGCCAGATCCACTGTACCATTTACCGCCAGATCCACTGTATTATGTAATGTTTGTCGAAGCCTCGAGTCTGAGAAATAGTGAAGGCACCCCGAAAGCAGCTAATGCTGTCTGTACAATTCAAGATGTTGTAAAAGCTTCATGGCTTGAGGTGTTAGCTCAGCACAAGTTGCAGAACCAATTACACATTCAAGAGCTTGCACTCTGACATCCCAATTGAGAGTGACTATATTTACAAATAGTCAGTTTGACTATGGTGTTGTCCATGATTTTGGACTATTATGGTCACAAAGAGGTTTCATTACCTCCTCTGGATCTTCCAACCGTAACGAGAAGCATTCAAAAAGAAATTTGCTTGAAACACTGCAATTACCAGCAGAGGTTGCAGTGGTTAAATGTTCAGCTCAACGACTTGGCAATGGTTATATAGATATGCTGACGAAGTTGAACAGTATTGCGCAATTGTGGCCAGCACATTTAACGGAGCTTACACAAATTACCTGAATAGGACACTGTCTTTTAAAAGTTGTTAGCAGTAGCTGATCTGTGGAAAAAGTTCAAAAGATTGCAGGAGAATGCTTCAGAAGCAGAACAGCAGGCTTGGATCAGAGCAGGTTGTGTGAAAAACGTAAATGATGTAATGGATGTCAGCTGATAGAGGACCAGTACTACCAGACAGTTTGTTGTTCCTTATACCCAACATTTTAATGGGCACACACATCTAGGAAAAGATGCATTGGTGAGGTTATTCAGACAGAATTGGTTAAACCCCAGATTCCAGATGCTTGCAGAGGAATTGTGCCATTGTTGTGTGACATGTCAGCAGATGAATATGGGGAAAAAACATTAGTAATACTGAGTCACTTAGGGAGATCAAAAAGGTCCTTTCATTAGGATGCACATGGACTTTATCGAGATGCCTGTTTATAGCGTGCATTTTCTCTCATATTAATAGGTACTCCTGAATTTTAATTAGGTATTTTCATAGAAGCCAATCTTTCAGTATGCAATACTACATGGTCAAATTGTGTTATTATGCCCTATCAAGAACATCTATCTAGGTCTCCCTCTGGCAGATTTATGTTGTACAATCGTGACATTTTTATGGTTTTAATTAACTGAAACAATAAAATTATTATTACTATTTATAGATTGCAATTTCTCTTTGCGGGTGGAAGCCTGCCCAACATGAATAAGTAGCAGCCTCACAGTAGCTTAACTGCTGTTCCATGAGTTGATACAAAAGTTTGGATTGCTGGTTTCTCTGACGTCAGATCATGGGACTCATTTCAATAACAAAGTACTCAGGATGCTCTGTGAAACATCACAGATCAAGTGGAGATTGCACTGTGGTTATCAAATAGAAGCCTCTGGCATTTTTTTGAACAGCTCAACAGAACCATAAAGTCTCGATTAGCAAAAATGTGTGCTTTCATCACACTGAAATGGCCTGATGCTTTACCATTGGTGTTGATGAGTCTCTGAAGTATCTTTGACAGGAAGACTGGGTTATCTCCTCATGAGATTTTGATGGCAGGTGCAATGGAACTATAGAAGTATAGCGCTCCTGGATTTGGAGGTCAAACATTATGCCTCTAGTATTGGCTGGCCTCATTGACTGGTCGAACACGAACAATGTTGTGCCAGTCAATCAGTCGGGCTTTAGGAGAGGACCTGGTACCACAACAAACATCTTAGCAGAGTCCTTTATTTTTGACATATGTAGATTGAACAAGGAAAAAATTGCATCTCTGCTTTATAGATTTCTGAGCAGCATTCAACTGTGTTGATCGAAGGAAATTGTGGAATAAATTTCGAGAATCTCTCAGAAACTGCTACAAGGCATTGAATAACTATACTCAGAAATTTGGATCCAAGCCAAAATCGGTGACGTCACAAGAGTCTCACGGAGGATTCCAACCCACCAAGGGCTTGAACAGGGGGGTGTATTGGTGCCCCATCTCTTTAACCTAACCAAGGCAGATCTGTCACTGGAGTTAGACCTGGCAAGTTCTCATCTCCCACTCCTGAGGCGACTCAGTTTGTGCTACCTGTCCTATGCGGCTGACATATTACTGTTCAGTATGACAAAAGTTGGTCTCCTAAGGATAATCATACACCAAATCCAACAACCTTGAGATCAAGATAACTAAAACAAAAACCAGTACTATTAGTAATTGACCTGAGCCAGTTAAGATCCTCCTAGATGACACACTCTTGGAGGAGGTTAGCAGCTACAAACAACAGAGGTCATTTTTCCTATGAAAAGCAGTACATGGTAAAGAAAGGGAATGCCCTAATACAAGTCTTCAGCACCCTTGCAAATAAGTTGGATGGCCCTTCGTTTCACCACTGGCAATAATTTCCACCAAACTACTTCCGTCTATGGAGTATGCCAGTGTGGCCAGGAAGCTGGCCTTCTGGACAGGCTAGAGGTTAGAACCTTTATGCGACTATTCCCCCTTCCTCAAAATTCCCTCCCGACAAAAGTTTGATTGGAATTTGGGCTCACAAAGTAAGAACTAAGTAGAATGTCTGCTTCTAGAAAATGCTGGTACACAGTTCGGACAGCTTAGGAAAACTCATAAAACAGATCACTATGGACAGCCTTAGAAAATGGTCTACAATGAGCTTAGCTTACCTGTTCTCAGGACACCCCCATGCCACACGGCCACCAGCTGTGTGTGTGCCTCTTGCTGCTGCTCTTAGCCTCGTTGTGCCGTCTGCCTGCCTGCCTTCCCCAACTGTTCGCCGTATCTGCTGTTGTATTTGTATTTAGTATTGTTTTGTGCCCAACTTGTTAACTGTTGTTTTCCCCTGTGCCTGCCCGCCCCGCCCCCCGCTTCCCACCGCCGTTCACACACGGCCACTCCCCCTTTTGCTCCGTGTCCTCCCCGCTCCCGCCTCCCAGCTGCTCCTCCCTCCGAATTAGCCTTAAATGGCGACCGCGCGGACGCGCAGCGGTCACGCGCAGCGTGCACGCCGATTGTGCGCCGAAGGTGCGCCAAAGGCAAGCCCGTCTGCGCCCGTCCGTGGCTGGACCGCGCCCAGCGCCAGGACCCCTGGCCCCCACCAATGCAAGACTACCCGACGGACCTACAACGCCGCCACCCTCAACGCACTCAATGCCGGCCGGAACCCTACCTGCTACCGAGCCACCCTGAAACGCACCCACGGACCCTTCGCCTGCCAAGCCTGCCGATTCACCTGCCTCCGGACCTGCACCACCCCCGCCAAGTCGAGCACCAGCAGCAATCACCTGAAGTGCATCCTGCTGAACACCCGCTCCGTCCACAGGCACACCGTGGAACTCTGGGACCTGCTCGACGCGACAGCACCTGACGTCGCCTTCCTCACCGAAACCTGAATGAACGCCTCCTCAGCGCCCGACATCGCCACAGCCATCCCGGACGGATACAAGATCACCCGGAAGGACCATGTCAACCAGACGGGAGGAGGCATCGCCATCGTACACAAGAACACCATCCGCATCTCGACTAACTTCGACGAAACCTTCACCGCCGCCGAACACCTGCACTTCCAGATACACACCGACCCCAGGACCACCCTCCGAGGCACCCTCATCTACAGACCCCCGGGACCATGCACACAATTCAGCGAAGACATCACAGACTTCATCAGCCCGCACGTCCTGCCCTCCGCCAACTACATCCTCCTAGGGGACCTCAACTTCCACCTGGAGAACAACAACGACAGAAACACCACCGCCCTGCTGGACAACCTCGCCAACCTCGGACTCAAGCAACTGGTGAACACAGCCACCCACTACGCCGGTCACACGCTCGAATACTTAGAGTATTTTTATTCGAACTAAGAATTTGTGATTTAAAGTGTAGTGTAGTTCCTATTTTCCCAATAGGCCCTGCGCATTGGAATAACATAAACAGTAGTATCGACGTAGAAGTGCGGATCTTCCAGGCCTCCACTGACTATGCTAAACTTAATTGGGTTTGTTACCAACTAGCTCAGAGGTCACTGGAAACTTTCTTGACTGAAATAGGAAGTGATCAGCTTCCCTGGTACAGACCAGAAGGGATTCAGTTTTCCAACAACCGTGCAACATGACAACTTTGCTCCTCAGATCAAGAGTCAATCTCTAGGGTCGTGTGAAACAATAGACAGTTATTTTACTCAGTCAGTTGTAGTGCAGATTACTTTCACAATATGTAGAGAATAGAGAGACGGGCGTTTTCAAAAAAGGGTAACATTGAACAGTCTTTCTTCTCGTACAAGAGAAATGAATTGCCACAATTGCAAGACTTGTTATGATAAAAAGTATGTACAGTAAGATAAGTATTGCGAAATAATACTGTAAAAGCATTGATATGGTTTCTTAGCCATACAATGGTTTAAAAGGAATAAAACATATATACATTCATATATAGATTAGGCTAAAATACTCAACGGGTGCTTCTAACTATGCCTACCCCAGTGTACCTGACCTAAGCCTAATACTTGGGAGGGGAGTAAGTAAGTAGCTTTAAGTTAAGTTGGTTTTGCCAAGGTTTCCTTCAAGAATTCTCTCTAAGGGTTTAGTCAACACCATACCTCTGGAATAGAATGATGGAGGTCTGGTATCTCCCTCAGGACTCGATATCCCAGTCACCTGCAAGGGTAGACCAGAAACGCCGGAGCTGGATTTCTCTGCAGGAGAAAGACAGCGTCTCTTCTCAGCGCGTCGAGGAGGAGGAGGAGGAGGGGCAGCGTCCGCGGGCAGCTTGCATCTGCTGGGCTCTTTGCAGGGGATGGCTGTTCAGCTCCTAAGTTCACCACACCATCGTTCGCTAGTTAGCAGTGATAGCAGTAGCGATAGCAGCTATGGTATCATCAGCATGACAGCTACTTCAGCAGCAGCGAGTTAGCAGCATCAGCGATGGCATTGATAGCTTCAGCCTTTGCTTAAGGCAACGTTGGTAATATTTATACCTGAAAGGTGCCTTGTTTGAAGTAAGTTTTTGGACATAAGACGTCAATAAAGATGTCACTAGGAAGTGATCGTTTTTCAGTGCTCATTAGAGTTCTATTACTAATCAAAACACAGCAAGCAGGGATTTCCAGGTTGCTGAGTTTTTATCTGGTTGAAGAACTCGGAGGGTTAATCTAGGAATCTCAGATAGTAACTTCTGCTATGTCATTGCACTAATTGGTTGCAAAGGAAGTGGCAGAGAAAGCTATCCTGGAATGTGGCTCTGTTTGTGTGAGGCCAGAGACGAGTTTCTGAATATTGCACTTGAACGGTTATGCCAATATAGGGAATAAATGGATTTATAGCCGAATAGGGGCATAAGGTCACAGTATCGATCAGGGTCCTAGATTAGAACGCTACACCCACTCCACGAATTCATGTCCATCAAATTACTAAAACTAGAGCAATAAGAAGCATGTGTAACATTGCCCACCCCAAAATACATATATGCATTTGAAATAGGAGTATTTGTAATACGTGAAAATTTAGGTACTGTACGTTTTTGAAGCATAGAAATCATTCAAAAATTATAGCATATGAAATAAATGAACGATTATGCAAAAAGAATTACACATGAAATATCTCTGAAACAGAAGAAGGGCGAGATTATTTCATCACATACAAATGCATTGCAAAAAAATGTGCTAGAGGCTGGTGTAAGTTATTATGTCTCTAGATGTGTTTAGAAATAGAAGTTGAAGCTTCTGTTCTCTATGAATAGTTTTTACTTTAAGCAAAGAATTTTTCGTGCCAGAAAAAGGTGAATATTAAAAAATGTTCAATTTAAAAGAATTATTGCTTGAACAGGGAAATTAGAGTTCCAACGCTTTTAGCAGTTTTTGTTGTTCAAAACTGAAGGCCGAATTCAGAGTTCATGGGAACGCTGTGTGTCGGAATGCTCCTCTAAACTTATTGTTTCTGTTCGGGTGAGAACATCATATCAGACAGGCTCTCAAAGAATTGGTCTACAAAATCAGGTGACAGTTCGACCAAATTCGATAGTGCTGTAACTTGGCAGGTGTGAGAATGATTGCTGTCATCAAAGTCGGGATCAGCAATGCTCACAGAAGGTCGTACCTGGGTGATGTTGCTTTTGTCACTCGCTCCACTGATACCACCTAGTCGTAGCACAGGAGTCTCAACGAATGCCGTCATCAGGATTGGTAGCCGCTGGGGACAACACAATGCGTGAGCCGTTATCGGACTTAGCAGAGTGTCGATATCCATTGGTACTGCTGATGGAAGTGAAAGACAGATGTCCACCACGCTCTCATCTCCGCATAGCATACATCGTAGTACAGGTAAGATGCAATTTTGCCATATCGGTCTGAATGAAAGGAACCAGGTCATGTTTAGATCTCTCAGCCTGGCCAATCCAAGGACTCTAGTTATTCTGTCCCGGTAGCGAACTGCTAGGATTGTCTCTTCCATTCCCATAGGAGTCATGTCTGAGCTGTGGCTTGCCATAACGAAGCAGGAGGGTCAAAAATAAAATCCCTGCTACAAGTCCCAAAAATAGGGGTATGCCGCCAAAAACAGAGTGGACAAAATTTGGAACGATTCCCAGAATTGCTTGAAATGGTGTTAGCAGTCCCGTAAAAATCGTCTTAAATATGCCTGGGATGCCTGTGGCACTAGACATGTTAAGGAGTTGGCTCAACATTTCTACGAAATGCACGGGGCAATTTGTTGATAAAAGGTCATGAACCTCCGTAGCTGTCCTTGCAACTAGGAGATCATACGTCTCTTTTGATGACGTTATGGGCACTAATGTCTGCAAAAGCACAGACTTCATTTTGCTTAAAGTATTAATTTGTATAGAATAGAGATTCAGACGAGGCCAGATGGGAGTCTCTATGTCTACAGGCCCGCTCGGGAACAATGCTTGCATACAGCATTTGACCATGGAAGTCACGCTTACGAGATAACTTTTCCCTGGCACAAGGCCACAACATCTGTGATCCGTTCTTAGAATGTAACTCCCATTCGTAAGTTGCATGAAGAAGGGCCCTATCTGAGTTGCAGGTGTGACAAGCTGGTGGCATGAAAGGTTGTTAGAATTACCTTCATAGGCTCCGTGTAAATTAATACCCTGGCACAAAAGTATACCGCTTAGTGAATGTTTACAGTTTTCACCACTAAGAAATACATTTTTGTCGCTGTCACTATAGCATGAATGTGTGTATGGTAATTTCCATGCTGACTTCACATATCCTTTACCCAATCTTTCCTACTGGCCAGTAGGTATGTATTCAAGGCACTTTTTAAATCGGAAAGTTGTTATCGGAATAGTGATAATTCCGTGTATTATCCATTCAATGACAGGACTTTCTGACATTGTCAATGGTAATCTCTCAAGTTTTTCGATGCTCAGGATTGTATAGTCTGCTCCTTTCTGTGCCAAGCTGATTTGTTTATCAGTAAGGTTAAAAATGGAAAACAATGACGTTGTGTTGATTAAACGCCAAGACACATAGCCTGAACGAAGATTTTGCAGCGTCCAGCCTAATTGTACAATAGAACGTAATTGAGATTGGCCATGCTGTAACATTAGCAAGTCTCTGTCTATTATGTCAAAGGCAGAAGATACAATATTGTCCAATGAATATATTCTGGAGGACAGAGTCATTAACCCATTGTCCACTAAAGAAAGTGATTTTTCCAAATTAATACGATCAATTTCTCGTATTTTTTCTGCTGTTTCAATTTGTGTGACTTTCCAAGCCTCGTTGTACGCAGCATAGATACTGGCCGCTATGAAACGCTTTTGACGCTGTTTGCGTGGTCCCATAATAAAATCGCGGAAATCAGCACCATCTTTAAGTAAAGACAAGTGTTGCTTAATTTCAGCCAGTGTGGATGATCCTAGCCATTCGAGGCAGAGTTTCCCTACACTGTATGTTGTTACTATCCCTGGATGTTGTCTCTGGGAGTATCTAGGGTCTTGTCTGGTCATTTCTAACCCCTGTGTTTTATTCAGGAATCTATCTTGACAGTTGTTTGTGTCAGTAGGCCAGATTAACCACTTTTTCCAATCAGGATGTGTTCTGTTAAAATATAAAATTTTAGTTACGTCTATCTCAATATCTGTTGTAGCATTTTCAGGTATTGGCTTCAGAGTAGATGGTTTGTTTAGGTCTTTGATCTTAGCTAGGCCAAGACAGGATGTTTGGTGAATTGTGTCATTTAAAAACATCATTTGTTCTGGTATCATGCAGGTTCAGAATAGTGCTTCTAGACCTTGTACCTGCCAATCTTTCGTACCCCAAATGGTTTTTGTTTCAATGTTATTTTTCCAATAATCAAAACCAAATGTCATCATTTTTTCATAAAATGCTTCTGAATATATTAATTTAGTGTTTGTCAGCATTGTTTTCATTCCTGTTTTATCTAACAGTTTGTAAAAAAACGTTTCTGCATCACTGGTGTTAAACCCTGAGAAGTACTTGAATTTCTCAAAGAATGTTTTAGAACTGCTTTTAGGTGGTGTAGCACAATGTTCCCATTGATTATACTTAAAAACATTTCTAGGCTGTGCAGATTTATGCAAATAATGATCGCCATAATGTGTATAACAGAACAACTGTTCATAACTAGACGAACTTTGTAAATAATCATGTTCTGTGAATCTAGCTGACATTAATAAATCAGACATCATGTCATTAATACTATCAAAGTCCTAATCATCAGAGAATGTACTATGTTTTACAAAGTCACTTAAGGAAACCTTCAGTTGATGAGGATACTTCAGGATTTCGACCGGACCGATTAAATAACCTTCATTTGACTACAATTGGCCGATGCAACCTGATAAAAATGGCCTTTCTGCCTAAAGTGCTATATCTTTTTAGGTCCATTCCCCTACTATTCGACAATAAATGGTTCAGAGAGCTAGAAGGGGTAACAAACAGGTTTATATGGGCAGGAGGAAGAACGCGACGTAGCCAAAAAATTTTGTCATTGCCCCGAGAACGTGGTGGGTTGACACTCCCAGACTTCAAAACCTATTATTGGGCATCAGTTTTACAATTTATAAGAGGCATGCTGGGGGGAGATATAACGGATAAATGGAGAGGGAGGGATATGACTCCGGATGTATATGAGCTTCTGGTCAAGGATTCGGATAGCTGGCTGCTCAAATATGATGAGAAAAGTTACTACAAGAAGGTACGGTTTAAGACCCTGGGGGCTGCCATAACAATATGGTCTATCCTTAAAAAGAAGCTAAAATTGGGTAGAATGAACTATTATACACCACTATATGGGACTCCATCGTTTCCAGGAATATTTCATGACTCCATAATGAAAGATTGGGACAGGCAAGGGGTAAAAACTTTAGGAGACCTTGTATGTCCGACAGGGGCAATTATCACTTACGAAAATGCGCAAAGGCTTTATAATTTAAGGCAAAGAGATTTTTATAAATATTTACAAATTAGGTCAGTCCTATCAAGAAAGAGGGGCGGAGAGACTGACATGCAAAAAGTAGATTTGATGGAAGACTTGAGAAAGGAGTCAGGTTGCTCTATATCGCAGCTGTATGTCGAAATATGTAAATTTAAGAAGGATGACTCTAAAAAATGTTTGAGAAATGGGGAACTAAATTAGGGTTGACTGGTAATGAGGCCGAGAAGTCGTTAATAATGTCAAATAAGGTGCTGAGTACAACAAATCTGCAAACACAGCAATATAAAACATTGTATGAATTGTATTATACCCCCCACAGGGTGGCACAGTGGGGCGGAACAAGTGGGATAATTTGTCCAAGATGTCACTCTACCCAAGCTGATACGATTCACATGTTTAATTCATGTCCCAGGTTAGATAGCTATAAACAGGATATGGAACAATTCTTTCAGAAAACACTGGGAATGAATATAACACTGTCAAACGAAGTTATGATCTTAGGAGTTGCTAAGGATGGCGTGGCTGTTCCTCATTATGAGTTTTTGTATATAGCCATGGTATTAAGCAGACTATGTATAGCGTCGCTATGGAAAGATCCTAGTCCACCGACTGTACATCAATGGGTTTCTAGGTTGCTGGCAATCTTTACCTTGGAACAGGCTCTATACGAAAAAAAGGGAAGGGTAAGAAGGGAAGCTGCGAGGCGAATATGGGCTCCAATAATAACATGGAAGCAAAAGCTGGGGGAGTTATAAGCATACAGTAAGATAACTAATAATTTGTTTTAGGTATTAAATTGAATTTTGTAAGATCTATTATGGATAGAATTTATTAAATGCAAGCACGAATTTACAAACTTGTTAAAGAATTAAGTTAATAATGAATGTTATTTGATGTTCTTATCCCGTTGAAATACATAATGAAAATGTAATTGTAATCTTGATGATGATGAATAAAAAAATTTTTTGAAAAAAAAAAAGGATTTCGACCGGACCATAGATCTCATAGTCAGTTTTCTCCCATACTACCCCACCAGGTATTGGAATGGCTGTGACATTTACTGTTGACAGTTCTCTTTTCTTCACGTGTGATGATCTGTGTGGTTTGAGGACTAGGTTGATGTTCTGACTTGCTGTGTCCATTCAATTGTAATAAACTTCCCTAAAATTAAAACTAAAATTAGGCATAGTAGGAGTATGAATACCCCTGAAATAATCCAATGCTCAATCAACGGTGAATCCAGATATAATTCTTTGATTTGTTGAAAGCGTTCCATTGTAGTTTCTTTAGAAGTCTTTTTAGTTTCTGGCATCACTTCGGGGTTACTTTGATCCTCGGAAAAGTTGTCGAAGTCGATGAAATAACCAGAGGCAGTTCTGTCAATTGTTGGGATTGTTCTTTCAATCTGTCTTTCAGTAGCACTTTCTGATGCCACATTATTGTAGACTGGTGTTTCTTGACGAACTGTTTCAATCTGTGTCTCAAGAGACACGAGTTCCATGGCATTATTGCATAGTCCTTCTCTGTGCACTGCAGGCTGATCGAATGTGATTAGTCTTTCAGTTTGAACCACTTGGATCGTTGCAAGTTTGGGTATTCTGTTGTTTCTTGGGAGTCCGTTGGGCCTACTGTTGATTATAGGCCACATGCTTGTGGTTTTACCAGGTCGATTGATACAACTCTGTTCTCCTTTTTACCAGCAAGGGGCGGTAGTACAACTGATCTTGTTCCGGTGACTGCCAAGACAGGTACTGCTTTTCTGTAAGAAGGCCCACATTCCTTCTTCACCGTGATTTTTTCTCTGACTAGATCCCCAATCTTTGGAATCCAGACAGGCCTTGCTGGGGCTGTTGCTTGTGGTGCCTATTCAGTGGTATCTGGCTGTTGCTTTAACTTTATGTTGCTTAAGGATTTTCTTGTTTCATTCAGTTCCTGTAAAACAGCCAAACGATCTTTGATGTCAAAGTCTGTTTTCTTATCTTGTACCACTGATACCTGACTATCTAAGTCCTGAATTCTCATTCTAATTCCGAACAATAGTTCGTATGGGCTGAAACCTTTTAGAGAATTTCTTGGCAAATTGTTAAGACTGGTCTGGACACTTATTAGATGTTTGACCCACCCAGCGCCTGAACCTAATACCTTCGCTGTTATAGATCGCTTTATGTCTCGGTTTTTTCTTTCTACCACACTATTCCCTTTGGGGTGCGACGGACAAGAATACCGCAACCCAATTCCCATGCTGGCCATGGCCTCCTTATAAGCTCGAGAGCTGAAAGCAGGACCCTGGTCAGAATGGAACGTGGTAATTGCGTATGTGTCGATAAAGACTCGCAGATCTTTTATAACCATTCTAGCGTCAGCCGAGCACTGGAGGCTACATTATTTAAGTGTGTTTAGCCTTAACGATTTATAATGGGACGCGTTTCTCTTTTTTGATAGCGCAGATAGATTGCCTGATGCTTTCTATTAGGGCTTCTGACACTACACTGGCCGGTTCTCCACTGCGATCTCTGTTGCAGTGTTCACAGTTTTTTGCAAACTCATGAATGCCTTCACTCATTTCCGGCCACCAGTACTCTGATTCCAATTCTCTCAGAGATTCCCTGATTGTTTGGTGTCTCAGACCCAACCCCATATGTGCTTCCTGTAATAAGAAGCCCCTCCGGTCCCTGTTTGGAATTACCCTATCCCCCACTCCAGGGATTCGAGCAAAAGGAACGGAGTTTGCGTCGATTACGTATGCATAATTGAGTGGATAGTTCACCGATAGTGCTGTACAGACGCCTTTTACGGTCGTTTTTGCTGCCAGCATGGTCTCCCCGTCTATGTATTTTTCTGTACGCTTTTTTGTGGCTACGGAAGCCGGTTTAGTTTCTTCCGCTGCGGCTGTATTAGCCAATGAATTCCCTGCAACGTGAACGCCATCACGTTGAAGACTCTGTGCGTGTATCACGTGAGTCTTTTATAGTTCTTTCTGTAAAAGAGCTACCTGTTTCCAGAGCAATTTATGCTTTATTGTGGCACCTGTGTCATCTTTGTAATCGTTTTCAATCCAGCTCTGCAGTTTATTATTGTAAGAGTTGACGCATAAATGAGAATCGCACACGATAAGTGTCGGGAATTCACGTTCTGCATTTTCGAGCGCCATCTTTAAAGATCTGATTTCAGCTCTCTGAGCCGAACAGTTTCTTACTGATTCAGTTTTTGTTGCTTCCGGTCTGAATTTACCCCACAGCCAACGACCTTTAACAATCGCACAGGCTGCATCGTAGGATTTGCTCTCTACGTTGAAATGCTGTACAAATCTATCTGTATAGATTATACAGGCGTATTGTGGGAGAGGCAGAAGTTCGATTGGCAGAGGATATTCTTCTTCATATTCTAAATCATTCAGTTCTTCGAATTGCGGGCGAAGTAGTATTTCACATCTTTCGCTCCTAGAGAATCTACACACTGTATCCATTTTGGATCCAGTGACACTGTAGGCAGGTTTACCGGGCTGAATAGCGCCTCGAAGGCGGATTCCGCTGTGAGGATATTAATCCTTTTACCATGTGCTAATTCTCGTTCATTTGCTAATGCAATTTGCACTGCTTTCACAGTTCTTTCTGTGTGACTGAATGTTTTTTCTACTTGTGTGTACAAGTGAGATTTAATTGAAATTGGTAACTTTTCTCCCTCATTAGAGGTCAGGTACATGAATCCGCATCTTCCTGGGATGACTCAGATTACAAGATCGCGTGTGTTGTCACGTGTATCTAATTTTGTTTTAGCTAACATGTCTGTTTGCAGTGATCTCAAAATTTCTGTGTGTTTTTGAGTCCAATTGATTTGTTTAAAATCAGGTTTAATTAGTTCGTAGAGAGGTTTAACCCTCTCTGCGTAATTTAGAATGTATGTTCTTCCGAAATTCAGAAAACCTAGTATGGATTGTAAATTCTTCAGCGTTTTTGGAGCTTGGAGTACAGCGCACTTCTCTAAGAAGTTGTCCGCTAGGCTTTCTCCTTCACTTGATAATTCGTATCCCAAAAATAATACTGTCAGATGGGCAATTCGAGACTTTTTAAAGTTGAATTTGTAACCCTCTGCTGCGAACCCAAGTATAATGGTGTTCACTCTTTTCCAGTGAGTATCCAAGTCATCGTCTGTGAGATAGATATCATCTACGTAAGATAATGCCTCATCATCATATATTTGTAGTAACTCTGTTACCCTAGCTAAGAATAGTCCTGGGCTGTTCTTGAACCCCTGTGGGAGTCGACAGAAATTTTTCTGCGACCCAAATGCTGAGAAAGCGGTCAAGTATCTGCTTTCTGGTGCAATATTTTGACAAAAGAAACCATTAGATATGTCTAATGTTGTTTTATACTTTTTCCTAACTATGTTATTCATTAGGGCTGCACTATGCGAGTTTTGTACTGCAAAAGTTTTGCAACATGCATTAAGGTGTCTGTAGTCCAAAACTAGACGATATGAATTGTCTGGCTTGGAGACAGGAAACAAAGGATTGTTCATTTGAGAGGTGCATGTTTCAATCAACCCCTGGTACTCAAGTTGATCTAAGATCTCCCTGACTTTTTTTTTAGCTTCTTGCTTAATGGGATATTGCCGTTGGGCAGTTGGTTCACTTTTTAACTGGATTTTGTGGGGAGGTGAGTCCTCATCCCATCCTACATGATTTTTATATAATTCCGGTGCCTGGGCTACTGCCCATTTCCTTGCATAAGTATATTTTTTGTGCATCGGAAAGTGATTCGAGAAGGCAGGCATAATCATTTCTTCGCCACGAGGGCACTCCCTGACAAACTCTGGGGGCCACAGTGCTTAATTTGAGCCGGAGCTTGCCGGTGCTTAGCACCGGCACCTAATTATCAGGGCCGGGTCTACAGTCAGTCACGCTCATTAAGTGCACCGTCAGTAATTTATAATGAATGGTGGCACTGGCACAGAGAGCGAGTGTTGTGCTGCTGTATGTAAGTGCTGCTGCTGTCATTAGTTTAAGTTACCGAGTCGTGTTAACAACAAAACACTTACTGTGTGTCCACAGTGACGACGTGATGTGACTGACTGACAGATTCTCAATGTATTTTCTCCGTCCTCACTCTCTTACACTTCTTCAACTTCCGGCTGCAGATCACCGGCCCCCAGTAGGCGGGACACTGAGTTGGGCAGGGCCTTTGCCTGGGCTGGTCTTCTCTTCTGCGGGGGTTGGGGCTGTGCGCGGCAGAAGCAGACAAGCATGTGCAGATTTTGAATGCGCGCGCATTCGCTGCTGCAGCCTGCTTCAATTTTGCCACAGCACACCCGCCCCAGCATACCCGCACGGCTGCACCTCATTGAGCAGTATCTGGTTGTTGGTGAAGTACTTCAACGCCCCCGCCCGCCATTCAAAGTAGCGGGAGGCAGGACCTGGTAAGACCGACGACGTTGAGGTTGGCTAGACAGATGAGGACGAGCGAGACATGGCCTGGGGTAGGCCGGCGGCATATAAATAAAGCTGCGCAGGTGAGGCAGGGCAGGGCCTGGCAGCGCGACGGTAATTACTATTTTTGTATTCATTATTTATTGTGTTGATTGGTCTGGTCTGGTGGTGACGGTCATGATGGCCAGGCCTGGGGTATGTGGCGTAGGCCGGCGGCCAAATCAGGATTTAAAAATAAATAAAGTTGCGAAGGTCAAGCTGCAGGCAGGGCTGGGCCTGGCAGGCCGCAGGCGCCCGCGCCGTGAATACTGTTGTTTTAATCTTTATGTTGATTTATGTTGATTAGTCTGGTCATGATGGCCTGGGGTAGACGGCGTAGGCCGGCGGACAAATCATGATTTAAAAAATAATTAAAGCTGCGCAGGTAAGGCAGGGCCTGGCACTGCAGGCCGCAGGCACCGTGATTAGTTTACTTTTGATTGTTATGTTGATGTCATTGGTCACTCTGATCATGATGATGAGGATTTGATCCCCCGTTTACTTTGTTCATGATCATGTTAGCCAGTAGTGCAGTGGTTTTAGGCGATTGTTGCGGGCCGACCCGGGCTGCCTGGATGGATGGATGGATCAGTAGTTCTGGCCCTGGGAATGGATTCCGTTTCGGTTCAGGGCAGGGGCAGTGGGGGTTGGGGCTGCGCAGCAAGCAGCAATGCGCGCGCATTCACTGGTTTGCCAGCACACCCCAGAATACCCGCACTGCCTCAGACAGGCTCCGTCACTTGAAATGAAAAGATCAGATTGAGTTGGCATCGGGAGTGAAGCCCTAGGCCCCTATGAAACTGAACACCTCCACTGGATATCAACTCTTAGCCGCCCCTTTCCCGGTCTCCCTTCACGTTCAGCTCTCCCTTTTCTGCACCTATGTCTTTACTTCTTAAACTACCAGCTGTTGCCTTTACCAGCAGCGTTTCCAATTACCAACCCCTAGGCTTGACGATCTAGCCCTTAGGCCAACATTTACTTTCAGCTGCCACTACCAAGTTATTTGCTAATCTCCTTCTTGGTCTTCTCCCCACCCACCTACCCCCCCCCCCCCAAAAAAAAACCGGGAAAAAAACACGCACAGGCCATAGCAGGAGCTGCGTTATCTGTGCACAGGAACTCACAAACGGCACCTCTTGCCTGTGCACTCGGTCCATGTTGCCAGTGCGCGGCGGCCAGCAAGTTAAATTTGAATGCTTTGCTCAATGTCCCATCTGACAGGGAATCCAAGCGAATTGATTCAGTTAGCAAAATGGTTTACATTCGTATGGTTAATTTGAGAAGCTTGACTGTTCTGTCGCTTTTAAACTGCTCGGGGTCAAAATTGTGCCATCCCCCACATACTATCTGGCTGCTGCACCCCTCGCCTTCTCTACTGATTCGATAATTACTCTTCAGTTGATGCAAAGGCTATATTATGTTGAAGAGGGATGGCCTGCAAGTGTATTATTTAGACGACATTTCTCTCTCACACACACACTCACGCACACTCACTGTCACACACACTCACTCTCCCATTCCCTCATTCTCACACACACACACACACTTTGTCGCACATTTTTTCACATACGCACATTCTCTCCCACACTCCCTCACACCCCGCCCCCTGTCAACCCCCTTCCCCCTGGTGTTTTGGGCAGGTTTTCTTGCGTAGGGAATGGCAGTGTTTACAAAAAGATATATATACCAGGGCAGCATTACGTCTCATACGTTTTCAAAAGGGATAAACAATTTTATGAAATGTAAGCATTAATATGCGTTTTTCAAGAACTGCGTGATTGTCAGATGCATGATCATCTCTCACGCTGAAGCTAATTTTCCACCCACATCCTGTCTCAACAGTATGTTTTGTGACAGTGTAGCATTTGTATAGCATACATGATGCATGCAGGTGCCATGTATATACTTTCATCATAAAGAGGTCCGGAGTCGGATGGCAGATTAAAATGCTCAAATAGACTGGCCCGACCTTGATCAGACCACCACACAAAGCAGCGCCACAGTCAATCCTGAGCTCCTCTCTGCGCACTAGATGACGACATTGCGACCACGTGTGACTCACTTCCCTTACACAGCGGCTCTTGCGCTGCTGCCCCTAAGTGAAGTCACACATGGGTTGCTGAAGCCACCTACACCTTACCGAGTGACATAGCCCGGCCGGCACACCACAGCGCCGTTGCTGCTGAGGCCAACATACACTTGTGAACACGTTGGTTAGGATGATTGATGACGGTGGGGGTGGGGCATGTACATTACAATGCAGCCCCCTGGCTATGTCTTGTCCGCAATTCTGACACTTATCATTGCTCGGTTTCCAAAAATGGCCACTATGCCTAAATAGAGGCTGTCTCGATAGGACAGCTAAAATTGTATAATTCTCGCTGGCTTGAGGTCTCTGGTTTAACAGAGCAACGCTCTGTGGCTGTGACCAATATGGATCAGCACTTTGGTACCTACTCAATATGAAGCACCACTGGGGGAGGATAAGATCAATATGAGCAGCACTGTGGAGTGATCACTGGTTAGGCTTGAGCCTGGCACTATATGTGCACACAGAGGGCTGGCAGCAGGCCTCTGCAGTCTGCAGTGCACACAATGCACTTTCACACCCAGAGTATCAATTACATAAGCTGATAGAGCCACAGTCTAACAAGCATGTCCTGTTCTCGTCCTTGCCTCATGATTTGTTGTGATGAGTGAGGCGTGTGCCTAGCACTGTTTGCCTTGCACAGAAACTGAGTTTCCACTTTGAAGGCTGGTCGCAGGCGAACCACGCACAACACAGGCTGAAAAAAGATAGTGTCAGAGTTGCAAACACAACCCACAATGGCACCGACATAAACAACAGAAAAAAAGGCATCTGAAAGAGTACGTGGGAGGAGCCATTTGAGGTAGTGGGTGGAGCCAGAGAAAAGTGGGTGTGGCATCTGACAAACATTTGAGCACCTGCACTTCATATTTTACAAATTAAGCACTGGGGGGCCAATCTTTTTCAGCTAACAGAATATCATAGCCTTTTGAGAGTTTATCCCAAAATAGACCCTTTATTTTCCTAGTCTTATCACCCTCTATACGCAATGTTATTTCGTATATCTTATGGGGCTCGCTAAGTCTGGTGTCGGCAGTTTCAACCTGAATGTATTCATTCGTGTCCACTGTCTCCAGATGACTCATCAAGATCTTGCGGGCTATAGTGATCTCTGCTGCACTGTCCAACATTGTCTGTGCCCACTCCCCGTTTTTCAACTGTGTCCTCAGTATTCTCGGCATGGTTGATTACTCTAATACTGGCTACCTTCTTTTTTGGAAATTGAGATTTTTTACTCTGAGCAGGTTCCTTGTCTTTGGACTTGGTGTGCTCTCCTGGGTCTGACCGTCCTCTTCTTTCCGATTTCAGCGAAAAAGATCGAGAGGGACGTGTATCAATACTTTGATATCTATCAGGTTTTTTCAAATTATCCCTATTTCTAAGGTTATATCTTTTCTCAGAGGGCTCCCTCTGGGGAGACTGGTGTTCTCGAGTCGGAGTTCTTTCCCTCCGTCGAGGAGACCTTCCTCTGGACTGGAAAACTTTTTCCTTGGGAGTGGATTGTTTATTTCCATCCCAGCTCTTTTTAGGAGTGTTTAAATGATTTTTAATAAATAATTTTTCAGGATTTTCGAGCAGTTGGGGCTTTACTGGTTTTCCACCCAAGCTGTCTCTACCTAATTCTTCATAGCATTTCTCTATGATTCTGGCAAGCTCAACTGGCTGATCTGTTATATCTGTTTCCTTCAATTTCTGGCGGATCGCCACAGATGCTGCTTCTCCCTTTATGTTGGCTAATAATATAGCCGAGACCTGCTTGAAGTCTTTCAGTAATTTCATACCAAGAGTTAAAGCAGGTTCAGGACCGTATTCATTTTGAATCTGTCTTAGTACATCTGGTATTACCGCCATAGATGGAACACCATGTGTTTTTGTGTAAATGGAAGCAAAGACTGTACCCCAAGTGTCGCAGTCTTCCACGTGTGGTGCGATTCCCATAGGAAGGCAGATGGTCAAGATTCTGTGTTTCTCGATAGGGGTAGTATCCGGAAATACTGCCTCTATTTGAGTGATTTTCTGTGCTAACCAGAAAGGAATTTGTTCCCGTTTTACGGGTGTTTTACCAAGACATGACTGTATGTTCTGTGGTGTAATTTTATTAGTGTTCCCCTGATGAGGGGTCAGCTGTGGTACATTAACAGCTGGTTGGACTGTTGCAGTCCGCATTACATATTGGACTAATTGCCTATGTATTTTTATAAGTGTTTTTAGCTGTACTAACAGCTCTTCTCTAGACATTTTTGCAATGTCCGGATGTGGTGTGTAGCTGGCTAGAACCGGCCACGTTGCTCCTGGTCTACCTAGTGGACCGAGCCTGGTAATATGATCATTATGTTTTAGGGCGCCATTAAACCAGAGCAGGTGCTCTTGGAAGTTTAGTGGGATTTCAGTCTCCTCGAAAGGAGCGTACTCATCCGGAGGTTTCTCTATTTTGTAATAGTGAAACTCTTTTGTTCTAGCGTTTGCCGCTGGAAAGTTTATCCATGAATAGAATACCTCTGTCTGCCGATATTCGTGTGCCTCTATCACGAAAATTACTGTACCACCTTGTGGTATCAGTCCGTTTTCTATAAGTTTTAAAGTTGTAGATTTTCTTAAATGTGCCGGGATGATTATTGCACCCGGTTCAGTATCGTCGGGACCCTGCTGAGTCGCATCTGCTGCGGCCCCAGTGGTTCCGTTTTCTAAGTCTGACATTTTATAAATGCAGGCTTTGCAGAGTAGGTCTCCAAGGAGACAAAGATTAGGTGCACAATATTTTGGAACACTGTATCCTTCAACGTTGAATAAACCAGAGCTTTACATAGGAATCTCTTCCTACTGAGTTCGGGCTGATTTTAACCTTTCACCCACTCCAGACGTCTATTGGAGTATTTACGGGAGAAAGGGGTCTGTGTGAAATATGCACGACTGAGTTACTCTAATGTTTTGCGTTAGTTTATCGCCTTACCAAACGTTTGGGCGCCATGTAGTGTAGTTCCTATTTTCCCAATAGGCCCTGCGCATTGGAATAACATAAACAGTAGTATCGACGTAGAAGTGCGGATCTTCCAGGCCTCCACTGACTATGCTAAACTTAATTGGGTTTGTTACCAACTAGCTCAGAGGTCACTGGAAACTTTCTTGACTGAAATAGGAAGTGATCAGCTTCCCTGGTACAGACAAGAAGGGATTCAGTTTTCCAACAACCGTGCAACATGACAACTTTGCTCCTCAGATCAAGAGTCAATCTCTAGGGTCGTGTGAAACAATAGACAGTTATTTTACTCAGTCAGTTGTAGTGCAGATTACTTTCACAATATGTAGAGAATCGAGAGACGGGCGTTTTCAATAAAGGGTAACATTTATTGAACAGTCTTTCTTCTCGTACAAGAGAAATGAATTGCCACAATTGCAAGACTTGTTATGATAAAAAGTACGTACAGTAAGATAAGTATTGCGAAATAATACTGTAAAAGCATTGATATGGTTTCTTAGCCATACAATGGTTTAAAAGGAATAAAACATATATACATTCATATATACATTAGGCTAAAATACTCAACTGGTGCTTCTAACTACGCCTACCCCAGTGTACCT
Organism: Lissotriton vulgaris; assembly: GCF_964263255.1. Classification (NCBI taxonomy): domain Eukaryota; kingdom Metazoa; phylum Chordata; class Amphibia; order Caudata; family Salamandridae; genus Lissotriton; species Lissotriton vulgaris. The sequence continues at coordinate 711,269,019 of NC_141689.1, read as the reverse complement.
GACCTAAGCCTAATACTTGGGAGGGGAGTAAGTAAGTAGTTTTAAGTTAAGTTGGTTTTGCCAAGGTTTGCTTCAAGAATTCTCTCTAAGGGTTTAGTCAACACCATACCTCTGGAATAGAATGATGGAGGTCTGGTATCTCCCTCAGGACTCGATATCCCAGTCACCCGCAAGGGTAGACCAGAAACGCCGGAGCTGGATTTCTCTGCAGGAGAAAGACAGCGTCTCTTCTCAGCGCGTCGAGGAGGAGGAGGAGGAGGGGCAGCGTCCGCGGGCAGCTTGCATCTGCTGGGCTCTTTGCAGGGGACGGCTGTTCAGCTCCTAAGTTCACCACACCATCGTTCGCTAGTTAGCAGCGATAGCAGTAGCGATAGCAGCTATGGTATCATCAGCATGAGAGCTACTTCAGCAGCAGCGAGTCAGCTGGCAGCATCAGCGATGGCATTGATAGCTTCAGCCTTTGCTTAAGGCAACGTTGGTAATATTTATACCTGAAAGGTGCCTTGTTTGACGTACGTTTTTGGACATAAGACGTCAATAAAGATGTCACTAGGAAGTGATCGTTTATCAGTGCTCATTAGAGTTCTATTACTAATCAAAACACAGCAAGCGGGGATTTCCAGGTTGCTGAGTTTTTATCTTGTTGAAGAACTCGGAGTGTTAATCTAGGAATCTCAGATAGTAACTTCTGCTATGTCATTGCACTAATTGGTTGCAAAGGAAGTGGCAGAGAAAGCTATTCTGGAATGTGGCTCTGTTTGTGTGAGGCCAGAGACGAGTTTCTGAATATTGCACTTGAACGGTTATGCCAATATAGGGAATAAATGGATTTATAGCCGAATAGGGGCATAAGGTCACAGTATCGATCAGGGTCCTAGATTAGAACGCTACAAAAGAGTTCCATTATAGAAGAGCATGAATATACCCAAACAGGCACAAGAAATGGACACAGCTTGGTGATATTTTAGACCATTAATACCTGTAGATAGTGTTAATGCTTGCAAAAACAATTAAACTGCCTGATGACACCCTTATAGAAAATATTTATTATGATATTATAGGGAAGGAGTACAAACATTTCATATAGTATAAATAGAGAGGAAGACATTTTGAAAAAGGCTTGGAAGAAAGTAGAAGTTGAATTTAAAAAGAACATTATTTATTTCAAATTAAAATTAGACAGGAGACAAAATGGGATAAAATGTGCCTTTTCAAAAGAAGAAACCAAATTAGAAACAGACACATAGAGATTAGTAGTTGTGAACACACCCGCAACAGGTTCCCCACCGGAGCTGGAGCAAGATCACCGCCGAGCAGCTCACCGCCTCCCTCAGCCAGAACACTCCCACCAACACAACGGACCCCAACGAAGCAGCCAGCAACCTCACAAAGTGGCTGACCGCCTGCGCCAACGGCTTCGCACCACTTAAGAACCCTCCCAGCAGACCCAGCAGTAAGAAAACCCCCTGGTTCACCGACGAACTCAAGGAATCCAATAAGAACTGCCGCACCCTCGAGAAAGCCTGGCGGCTCAACCAGACCACAGACAACCGGACCGCCCTCAAGCACGCCACCCGCAAATACCATCAGCTGATCCACACCACCAAGAAGTCGGCACTCAAAGAACGACTGGACAACAACGCCCGTGACAGCAAGGAACTCTTTAGCATCGTCAAAGAGTTCTCCAACCCCAGCGTCGGAAACAACAACATCACTCCCTCGCAAGACCACTGCAACTCACTCGCCTCGTTCTTCCACCGCAAGATCACCGACATACACAACAGCTTTGACGCACAGACCACGCACCCTATCACCGAAACAACACCCGCCAACACCACCCTCTGCAACTGGACCCCGATCAACACCGAAGAGACCACCCGCACGATGAACTCCATCCACTCCGGATCACCAACCGACCCCTGCCCACAACACGTCTTCAACAAAGCCGACGCCATCATCGCACCCCATCTCCGGGACATCATCAACTCCTCCTTCCACACCGCCACCTTCCCGGAGAGCTGGAAGCATGCCAAGCTTACCGCCCTCCTGAAGAAACCAACTGCTTGAAACTCTGCTTATAGGAAGTTCTGCTTTGATCGATTCTGAAATATCTGAGTTGAGTTTAGTGTTGAAGCTTTATGCTTTATGATTTTGTCGAACTAAAACTCTTTATGGGTTCTGACTGACACCATTCTTGCCCCATTTTTAGAAGAGGGATTTTCAATCCTTTATGGAAGGCACTTAATGTATTTTTATTACAATTCATTGCTATTAATTTGATTATTGATTTTGAATTATATTCTAATGACTGAGATTTATGAATTCATCTTCTGAGCTATTAAATATGATTTACTAAAATATCTAAAATATCAACCCCTTTAACTCAAATTAAACTCTTGTTATTGACTGAAAATAGATTAGAAATTGTGATTTTGATTTATGTGATGTACAGCGCCTGTTCTTCTCCAAAACAAGGGCACACATCCATTGCCTCAGCAGTAAGAGCAGGACATACCCTGGATGATGGTAAACCGAGATTTTAATTGATAAACTATTTCCCGCTCCAGCACAGGGCTCTCTGTAAGCAGTGATTCCAGGCATACCATCAGTTGTCTTTAAAATTCACTTAAACCAGCAGCCAGAGAGCGCCATGTGGTTTTCTGTGTTCACCTAATTGCTTTAAATTCATTTTAAGCCATAACCGAACAATTACAACAAAGGATATGCAAGACATTATGTCACACAGTGATGCTGGAATATTTTTCAGAGTAGGGTGCTGTCATCAATGTTATATTACTTAGAATGTGAAAAATCCAAGAGTCACACAAATAACAAATATAGCAAATGAGCCACATCCATTCAGGAGAATAGTAGCAAACGTGTTTATTGTAGCCTATGGTGAATTTTGGAACACACTTCACAAAAATATTACAAAAGCATGGTCTGGCAGTACATTAACAGGCAGGACATCTTCCAATGGAACGGACACACAATTTGCACAAACATGAAGATTTACTGAATAAACTACATAGCGCACACACAATAATGTGTGGGACTCTGGTTACAGGAAATATTTATCCGTTGAGCATTACTAAGTTAACCCCTTGCCTGCTGATGACGGAACCGCTCCGTCATCAGCTGCGGTGGGGCTGTGCTGATGGCAGAGCGGTTCCGTCATGGCCCGCTCGGAGCGCCTGCGTGGCGCTAATTCCGCGCCTGCGCTGAGCGTTCCATTGAGCGGGGCGGGCCATGATGGAACCGCTCCGTCATAATCACAGCGCAACTGACGCTGGTGACGGAGCGGTTCTGTCACCAGCATGCGGCCGCCGCGCGGCCGCCCTGCCCCCTTAACACTGCGGCGGAATAGCCGGCGCAGTGAAGGGGTTAAGGGGGCGATTATGATAACGGTTTTTCCTCATCCTCCGGGCCAGCGGAAGCCACCGCCGGCCGAGAGGATGAGGACAAACCGCTGCGGAGCTTCCAAAGACCCACAGCCAAATTAGGATGGCTGGTGGGTCTGGAATTCCATCCACAGCTTTTCCGCCGCGGTCGCTTTCCGACCACGGCGGAAAAGCTCTAACATGGCTGGCGGTGTCTATCAGACACCGCCAGCCATATTAGGATGGTGGTGAATACATGCTTTTCCACCGCGGCTTTTCCGCTGTGGAAAAGCATACAGACTTTCACTTCGGGGGCCCGTTGTGGGCCCCCTGGGTGAAGGGGGGGCACATGGGGGGTACCTATGGTACCCCCTGCATTTGCGTGCACAAAGAGGCAGGCACTGCACAGTGCCTGCTGCTTTGTGCATGCAAATACGATGCATGCATTTTTAACATTGCGGGGGTGCAGCTTGAAGCTGCACCCGCCGCAATGTTAAAGATAGAGGATGTGACCGCCACCCTGGCGGTCACATCCTAATCTACTTGGAGGGAACGCCGCAGCCCCTGCGGACGTTCCCTCCTCCTAATGACCCCCTAAGTGTCTTGATTTGTTTCGATCCTATTAAATACTTTGTTCCCATCACACTTCAGAATTACATGAAACATTTACTTCATCTGTGTTTCCTAACTGCTGATATATTTTGAAATATTTGTACAGGTTATTTACAGGTATTTACATAATGTATTGGAAAAAAAGAACATCCTTTCACAAATCCTGTACTAAAGGAGTAGCCAGAAAAGTAAAATACCCTCACTTACAAATAAACATCCAAAGACCGAGACAGAGTGAAGCAAGTAAATTAAATCCTTCCTAGAATTGTTCCATTCACCCCTATATACACTCAAATACACATTCATCTTCTTATCAATCCATTCTCTTCAGTTTTTTCATGCTCTTTTACTTTCCATCCATGAACGCTTCTTTCATCCTTTCATGATTTATTCCAGCCATCCTTTTACCTGTTCCTCCATATTATAATGATTTCATCCAATGGTCATTTCATTTCATCCATCCATCCTTTCATATATTATTCCATTTGCTATTCTTCCACCCATTCCTAATTATCTCCTTACTGCATTTGTTCTTTTAACCTTTTCTGCCTTCCCACTCCGGATATCCGACCGACCCCTGCCCTCACCACATCTTCAACAAGGCCGACGCTGTCATCGCACCCCACCTGCGGGACATCATCAACACCTCCTTTGACACCGCCACCTTCCCGGAGAGCTGGAAGCACGCCGAACTCAGCGCCCTACTCAAGAAACCTACAGCGGACCCCACCGAACTCAAGAATTACCGCCCCATCTCGCTCCTCCCGTTCCCAGCCAAAGTCATCGAGAAGACCATCAACAAACAGCTGGCCACCTTCCTCAAGATGAATGGATCCCTCGACCCCTCACAGTCTGGCTTCCGAGCCAACCACAGCACAGAGACCACCCTCATCGCTGCCACCGATGACATCCGAGCCCTGATGGACAACGGAGAAACAGCGGCCCTGATCCTCCTAGACCTTTCCGCACCATTCGACACTGTTTGCCACCGCACCCTCGTGCAGCGCCTCAGCAACGTCGGAATCCAGGAGAAGGCACTGGAATGGATCATCTCCTTCCTCGATGGAAGAACACAGAGAGTCCGTCTACCACCGTACAAGTCAGAGGCCACCGAAGTCATCTGCGGCGTCCCTCAAGGATCCTCGCTGAGCCCCACCCTCTTCAACGTCTACATGAGCCCCCTCGCACCCATCGCACGCCAACACAACCTCAACATCATCTCCTACGCTGATGACACCCAGCTGATCCTCTCCCTGACCAACGACCCCGCCGCCGCCAGAGCCAACCTTCACGAAGGGATGAAAGACGTAGCCGAGTGGATGACGACCAGCCGCCTCAAACTGAACTCAGACAAGACGGAAGTCCTCATCCTGGGTTCCTCGCCCTCCGCCTGGGACGACTCCTGGTGGCCCCCCGCCCTGGGCACCGCACCCAAACCGACAGACCACGCACGCAACCTAGGCTTCATCTTGGACTCCTCCCTCACCATGACCAGACAAGTCAACGCCGTCTCCTCGTCATGCTTCAACATCCTGCGCATGCTACGGAAGATCTTCCGGTGGATCCCCACCGAGACCAGGAAGACGGTCACCAAGGCCCTCGTCACCAGCCGACTGGACTACGGCAACGCCCTCTACGCCGGAACCACCGCCAAGCTCCAGAAGAGACTCCAGCGGATCCAGAACGCCTCAGCCAGACTCATCCTTGACATCCCACGACACAGCCACATCTCCGGACATCTGAAAGACCTGCATTGGCTCCCCGTCAACAAAAGAATCACCTTCCGTCTCCTCACCCACGCACACAAAGCCCTACACGATCAAGGCCCGAGCTACCTCAACAACCGCATCAACTTCTACGCTCCCAAACGTCATCTCCGATCAGCCAGCCACGCCCTCGCCGCCGTCCCCTGCATCCGAAGAACGACAACAGGAGGAAGGTCCTTCTCCTACCTGGCCGCCAAGACCTGGAACTCCCTCCCTCCCGACCTGCGCCTGACCCAAGACCACCTCTCCTTCAGGAAGAAGCTCAAGACCTGGCTATTCGAGCAGTAGCAGCACACCCCCCCCCCCCCCCCCCCACACCAAGCGCCTTGAGACCCTCCGGGTAAGTAGTGTGCTCTATAAATGTCTGTGATTGATTGATTGATTGATTCCTTTCACCTGTCTTTTCACCCTTGCTTCTTTCCATGTTTAAGTTTTTTCCTTTTACATGTTCTTCTTTCACTGTCTTTTCCTTTCATTTCTCATCTTATTTTTTTCTCTTACCTTTCTGTCTCCTCTCACTCTATTTGCCGCTGTCTCCATTTGCCATATTTGTTTTCCATCTCCTTAAATAAACTTGGCTCACTTAGCAGCTCTTAACCCTCTTGTGTTAGCCCTGATCTAGTATTAACTCCTTATTAGGGGCTTTTGTTTGTAGAACTCAACAATGAAAATAATACAATTTTTAGAGAGATGCTTTTCCAGGCCGTAAGGCCCAGTGACAACACTCACTTTAGCTGCTAAAGTGGAGATGCATTTTACTTCAGTGGGAGGGAGCTTTTTTCTTTTCCCTCATGCCGTAGTATACATACGAGGGTGGGCCAGACACAGCAGCTATCTGTAGCAACTACAACTATGTCTGCAAGTCAGGTCCAGTGTCTCCAAGCCCAGATTGATTTGGTCCGGAGTCTGAGTACAGGTCCAGAGACACTGGGAAACACAGAGCTGCCTGGAGAGGTATACCCAAGCGGAATACCACTCTGGGCAACTTGTAAAAGGGCACCTAATGATTACCCTCGATGACACTCACCACGGATGACCTACCACGATCCATCAAATAAACGTGAATCCATTGAAAATTGGATTTTCGCTATTCTCTGAAACAAAAGCAAACATTCCTGTTCAATGATGGCTTGTTTCTCCTAACATACTTGACTGCAAACCTGAGAAATTTGTTAAAAAAAGAAGAAACCTACACATTCAAATAAACAACATGGCCAAGAGAGTGCAGTTTCCCAAAACAAATTCTCAAGACTATTGTCCAGCACTTAGTTTAGTAACAACTTAATTATGTAAAGTCCCTCTTCACTGGTTGCTTCCTATGTAGTAGCATGTCTGATCTCCAGATACAAGCAATATAAATGCTTTAATCACATGTTTGCAACCAACTGCAAAGGAGTAGGAATAAACAAGATGCATTTACAAAATGCCTTGAACAAACGCACCAAATAATACACACATGATTAAGTACTCTCTGGGTAAACAGAGATTGTCAGAAGCAGTGGGCATCATCGTAGCTATAATGACACAATACTATTACATCAGTGCATACACATCTGGCCAGTGTTGAGCAGGATGGGGTACATGGTCTCACGCCCGACGAAGATGGCAGCTAAGGGTTGCGCTCCGCTAGGACACATATTTGCAGCTGTTTCCTGCATCTTTCAAAAGCGAGCATCCCCTTCAGAGATCTCATAAAGGGTGGGAGCGGCGTTTGAAACTGATCCGATGAAGAAACACTGTATGCCTTACTCAGCAGTGTCATTGGCAGACCCTCATTTGCGTGCGAGCGGCCGCCATTTCATGAACCTGCTGCTCGCTTCACACGACCTCCACTGAGGTAAATCCAGCGTTGTGTTTCAACGCCTGGCAACTTTTTTTTCTTTCTTCTCCTCATAGCTGTCTGCCACTTCGAATATACATGCAATCCTGGCATATTTTTTTGTTTTTTTCTCTTTTCCTGTTTTTTTAACGGAGGTTAACTATGAAGGACCAATTTTTCTCGGCCCTTTTTTTCATATGGCCTCATTATAGAATTTTTTGCCTTCTTGCTTTTTTGCATTGACTTTCCTTTCATGCAACTACTCATTGCTTGGACTATTTCTCTGTTTTAAGCAAACAGGTAGAGGGGTATGTTAAGGATTTTTTATTTTTGATATATGCCATATGGTCCGTCTCAATTTCTCAAGACTGCCTCCCTATACATAAACTGTATTATTGCATGATCATACTGAGGTCACCTCTTAAGGTCTAACATTGTTTGCAACAAAAAAAAACCTGCAGCCATTTGATCCTGTCGCTTGCTACTTCAGGCCCCCTACAGAGAAGTGTGTTTTTGTATCATATGGGCAGGTTGAAATCTCCGTTAAAAGTAATATATATCATCCTTCTAGGCTTTTCAAGATGGCTAGTGATATTTCTCCTCATCTCAGAGCCTCATCTTCCGGTACAAAACCCAAAAGAGTTAAAAATGATCCTCTCTCACCCATTTTATCATCGCATTACTCTGTCCTTGATACTATTCTTGATGAGGTGAGGGGTTTGAACTCTTTTATGTCCACTTCTAAGGAGAAACTTCAACAAATTGTAGATAGGTGGCTTACTATGGAAGCAAAGATATTTGACATGGAACAGCGCATCAGTGATTTGCATGACGTCTCTACTAAAATTCCTTTACTGGAACAGGAAATTCAACGTCTTAAGCTTCACACTGAGAATCTTTAAAATCGCAATAGACGTAATAATCTGCGTCTTTATGGCTTACCAGAAAATTTAGAGTGTCCAAACCTCCTCCTTTTTCTTAAGAGGTTCCTGCCTGAGCTCCTTGATCTTCCAACTTAGCCTTCACTAAATATCCAATGTGCTCATCGCCTTGGATGTAATCAACCTAACTCTAACAGACCTAGAGGAATTATAATGTTAGTTCTGGAGTTTACGGATCTTATGCGTGTGCTTCAAGCAGCCAAATTAAAGTGTCACCTTGTATTGTCTGGCCATACAGTTTATCTTTTCTAGGATCTCTCCAATGCTACTAATGCCAAGCAGGAAGGAGTTTCTAGCCCTGCGCCTTCAGCTGAGACAGTTAAATATTAATTATGGGATTTTGCACCCTTGCCTGTGTAAAATGACTCATAATGGCTCTTCTTGCTCATTTGAGGGTCCTGTTAAATTGAGGTTTTTCATCCAAAGTATTTCACCGAATTCTGTTGATGGTTCTATCCAACGTCTCTAATTCTTTGTATCTAATTTCCATGCTTTTCTTTATCTAATTCTTTATGGCTGCTCATATTTCTATCTTTTTATATCCTTCTCTCTGTCGTTCCGTCTGTCTTCAGTCCTGTTACTCCCCATACTCCATTCGTTAATCGTTCCTCTTAGATCTGGATCTCTTTCCTTGATCTATATCCTCCCTTTTCAATTCATTCTTTTCCTTTCTTCTTTTTGGTTTCTATCCTTTTTCTATTATTTTATGTTTGTTCCTATTTTTGATGATATTCTACATGTTGCATGTGCCTATGGTTGTTGTTTATTGTTATACAGTTCGCTTTTTTATTCATCTCATATGTGTTTTTTTTTCCTTCCAGTTGTTCTCCTGAAGAGTATCATCTCCATTCATGTTTTACCCTTCTATCCCTCCAATATGTGTAATGTTGTGACATGGAATGTTCATGGTCTTGGTCATCCCGTCAAAAGACAAAAGGTACTCTCTCATTTGTCTAAATTAAATTCTCATCTTTCATTCATTCAAGAAACGCACTGTAATAAAGCAGACTCACTTAAATGAAAAAGGCAATGGGTGGGTCAAGTTGTTTATTCTCTTGCGTCAAATAGGAAGGGGGGTGTTGATATATTATTTCACAAATCACTATCAGCACAAATGTTATCTACACAATGTGATACTGGTGGATGATGGGTAATGGCTAACATTGTTACACAAAATAAAGAACTAGTCTTATTGAATATTTATGGTCCTGTTAAACCAGACCCGGAATTATGGAATAGGTTAATATTTTACTTTCCTCCATTGATAGCCCAACTATTATTGTTGCTGGTGACTTTCACCAATGGATGGATCCTTTTTCTGATAGACAACCCAAGTGTAAATTCAACCCAGATGAGTCCCATAAATCATTTCAATCTGCCATTGCCTCTCGTTCATTATAGGATGTTTGGAAGACCAGTAACCCTGATTCCCTTGAATTTACTTTCTTTTCGAATGTTCACCAGAATTGATTATATTTTGGTTAGTAAACCTTTACTCCCATCTATTCAATCTTCTGAAATTGGATCTATTTTTATTTCTGATCATGCCCCTGTCATTTCTATTCTTGACCTTTCCCTAAGTTCTCCAAAATGTGGTCGTTGGAAACTTAATAATTTTTTTGTTATCTGACACTGTTTTTATAACTGAAGCTACTGCCTTTATTAATGAGTTTTTTACTATTAACAGCCCTTTGGACACCTCAATTCCTAATAATGGGGATGCTTTTAAGGCCTCCTTTCGTGCCTTTACTATTTCATATTCAAAAAAAAGAAGACAATTGCAAAGTCCAGGTATACAGCTTTACTGCAACAACTCAAACTGTTGGAACATAACTACTTTACTTCTAAATCTCCCTCTGTTTTTCATGAATTGATTAAGGTCAAATCTGCTCCTAATAAACTGGCTACAGTTGATGCTTGTGTAATGTCCTTCTTAAAATTAAGTCCAAGTATCAGGGGGGTCAAAATAAAACTGGTAAGATGCTAGCCAATTACTTAAAAGTTAAATCTGAAAGTAAAAATATTGGACACATTTTAAATGAATCCACCAACAACTTAGCGTCCTCCGATGAGGATATTGCTACTTCATTTCATGATTATTACCAATCATTATTTTCTGATAATACGAATCCCTCCAGTATTTCTTGATATAAGTTAAAATTTTCTAAAACAGAAATCCTACCCTTGAATTCTCTCTGTTACCAATATATGTTTAATGATACTAATTTTACTTGGTGCCCCACAAAGAATAAATACTTTGGTATTTGGTACTACTCTACTTTATCCACCACAATTAGCTTTACATTTCATACACTAATTACTAAAACACAGTCCCTACTTCTTTCTTGGTCCCCCCTTCACTTATCTCGGTGGGGTAGATTGGATACTATTAAAATGATGATTGTGCCTCATGTCCTTTATACACTATCCATGTTACCCTTTCGGATCCTTATCTCTTCACAAATGAATTCTATTTGTACAAAATTTTTATGGAATAACAAACATCCCCGCATTGCTCTGATGAAACTCAAACGTCCCAAATCAGAAGGCGGTGTGCGTTTTCCTGATTTTAAATCTTATCATTCTGCATTTTTAATTTGGCAATTTTTTGCCCTAACTTATGATTTTGCTGAATACCCTATTCCTTGCTGGATTGTTTTTGAACATTCCCTATTAAAAGATGTTTCTTTTCGAAACATAATTTACATGTCTAATCGTACTTTCATTTCAGATAATCCTATTTTAAAATATACCCAACATTTACTATATAATATTTTGTCTGATGGTCTAGACCCTTTTCAATGTTTTTATCCTCTACTGTCTGGTATAATAATTTCTCAAATATAAACGTTAATCATTTTATTACAAACATTGTAAGGAGAAGGGAATTATGTTTATTCATCAATTGATTCGACATAGCTCTGTTATTCCCTTTTCTGATTTACAATTGCAATATAATTTACCTGACACAATTCTTCATGAATACCTTTCACTATCAACAGCTTTACAATCCTACCTAACCTCTGACAATTTCCCTTCAGTTTCTCCCTCACTTATTCCACTCACACCGTTATATAGTATTTCTCAAGACCATAGGCCTAAGGCCGCTCATATTTATAAGATGTTTTTATCGCCTGTTACTGAAACACCCTAAATCTCATACAGAATTACTCTGGGAAACAGACTTATCTTTATCGCATTCTGTTTCTACTTGGGATAAATTATGGTCCAAGTTATTTAAAATTTCTATTGCCGCTCATATAACTCAATCTTTATATTGTATTTATAATAGAGCTGTGATTACTCCTGTTTGTATATCCAAGTTTTCCCCTACTTCCTCATCCCTTTGTTGGTCCTGTTCCGAGCCCACTGGGACTTTAATTCATCAACTTTATTAATGTTCTAATGTATTGACGTTTTGGCAATCTATTTGGTCCAAATGTATGAAAATATTTCAATGTAATATTTTGTAATCTTTGCAAAATGTTTTTCTAGGTTCATCCTCACCAAATTTAGATGATTCTACTCCTATTTCTTTGTTGTTTTATCTGTTTATTGCTCTAGCTTTCAAAGTAATGTTGTCCTGCTGGAAAGATAATTCTAAATTATCATGATTAACTTGGTGGAACTATATTTGGGATGAGCACAGAATTGCCAATGTTTCTTCTCTTACTCTTTCTCAAAAAATCAGATCTTCTTTGGCTACCCTTTACCTCTTATCTTTCTACAAATGCACCTGCGCTTTAATTTCTACCTTCTTATTTTTCTTCTATTTTGATATATCCTATATATATATATATATCCAATAACAAGAGTCCAGTGAAGTACGCTCTCAGGAATCAAAACACAGTCCAGAAGTATATTGCAACCTTGGTTTTAATCACACAACGCGTTTCGGCGACCTGCCTTGATCACGTGTGACATCACAGTGAAAAAAAGTGTGCTTTTTACAAACAATAACATAAAAATCGAGGTAGGACTCTGGTTAAATCAGCACCAAACGGTCAGACATATTGGAATGGTCATCATATGTCGACACTGTGGCTCAATACAATCCATCATATAAAACAGTTCATATTATATGGGTGGCATTAAAGTTTATATCACTATTCTTCCCTGTAGTGGGAGAAATTAATCATCAAACTGGCATTTTTCCAAATATAAAAAATTGTTCGTGGTACTGAAACAAACAGCTGTCAAACGGTCAGACATATTGGATTGGTCATCATATGTCGACACTGTGGCTAAAAACAATCCATCATATAAAACAGTTCATATTATATGGGTGGCATTAAAGTTTATACCACTATTATTCCCTGTAGTGGGAGAAATTAATCATAAAACTGACAATTTTCAAATATACAGCAGTTCGTGGTACTTAAACAAAAAGCTGTCAGCCATGTTACTACACTACATGATGTCACCCAACGAATGAGAAATTATCATCAAAGCCAGGTATCACAATATCATAGACATCGAGTGGCATGAACAATTCATAGTAAAATAACATATGCGTTCCATTGATCATGTAGACTTGATAAATACTGTCCAGACAAATATCCATATTCCAATTGGATGTCAGATGTGCGAGTTGGCAAAGAAACGAAAGACTACAATGAAAATAATGCGTTCTTGCCACCATACACACGCGGCAATTATGCCAGTGCCCCGGGTAGTGAGTATCCCCGAAAGAGCATTCTGATTGTGCAGAGAAGTGCTTCAGTGTAACATGCAGCGATATCGAGACCACACAAAAGTTCATGGGGGTCTTGATCAAAAGGTATTTCTCGCCACTTGTCCACGGGTCACCACGTTGCAGCAGGAGCAGCTTTGTGTGGAATATATATATATATATATATATATATATACAAGAAGGCTAAGGGCGAACCGAAACGTTATGGTGACTAGCACACAACTTCTACAATAAAGATCAGCACTAAATCTGAGGTCCGTGTCTGTGCTGCTTGAGTGGGCGCTTGTAGCAAGCGAGCCTAGAGGCGGAAACAGAACTTGTCAATATATATATATATTCATTTATATGTCCTTCACTGAAGTTGTTCCTGCGCTTTTGAAAGACTTGCTGGGAGTGCATTCTGCTAAAGGCAACTTGTGAGACTGAATATATATATATATATATATATTCAGTCTCACAAGTTGCCTTTAGCAGAATGCACTCCCAACAAGTCTTTCAAAGGTGCAGGAACAACTTCAGTGAAGGACAGATAAATTAATCATTGCATGCCTTTCCTGACGCGTTTCAGAGTAAAAAACTCCTTCCTCAGAGACAGCATGCCAAGCCACGTTTGTTCCATAATCACTCCAACTAAAATAACCCCTCTAATTTATATCCTTCCCAGGTGGGCCTCTGAATGTAATGCATCATGGGAGTTGGAGTCCCTGGTAAACCCTCATGGGTCCGGAAAAAGAGAACATGCTCAAATTATCTTTTATTTAGCATTAAATGTACAGTCACAAAAGATTTTTCCCAAAGCAAAGCGCAACTTGTTGCTCCCACATGGCGCTTTACATCTGAATGCCACAGGACCTGCACTGACTCCTACAATGGTGCACTCCCCGACAGGGCCGGACTGACTACTGGGCAGTTTGGAATGCTGCCGAGCTGCGGGCTGATTTCACTGCGGTGGGGGCTGATTTTGTTCATGGAGACGTGCGTGTGCTTCGAAATAATTATTGCAAAACGAATTTCGTTTAGCAAACGCAGGTCTCCATGAACAAAATCAGCCCCCAGCTCAGCAGCATTCCAAACTGCCCGGTAGCCAGTACCGCCCTGCTCCCTGACCTGGCTGGCCGTTTTATAGTCAGTCTCACAAGTTGCCTTCAGCAGAATGCACTCCCATCAAGTCTTTCAAAAGAGCAGAAACAACGTCAGTGAAGGACAGATAAATTAATCATTGCATGCCTTGCCAGACGCGTTTCAGAGTAAAAAACTCCTTCCTCAGAGACAGCATGCCAAGCCATGTTCGTTCCGTAATCACTCCAACTAAAATAACCCCTCTAATTTATATCCTGCCCAGGTGTTCCTCTGAATGCAATGCATCACGGGAGTTGGAGTCCCTGGTAAACCCCTGTGGGTCCGGAAAAACAGAACATGCTCAAATATGAATATATATACATATATATATATATATATATATATATATATATATATATATATATATATATATATATATATATATATTTATATATTTCTCTTTCTTATTTCTCTTCTCTGTCTTTTCCCTCTTCTTCTCTCCTTTTTTTCTCTCTTCTCTTTTCTTTTAACCAATTTGCTCCGGTTTTTCTTTCTCTCTTTTCCACTTATACATTAATTGTTATATTGTATTCGTAAGTTGTTTATTTGTTTGATATTGTTTTTCTTTCTCTGAAAACTCAATAACAAGCATTTACAATGCAACGGTTTCGCCTTTGCAAATGTTTGAGCTATTGGCATTGTAAATGACAAACATTTTATTTATGTGTTGGTTTTGAAAACAGATAAATAAAGGGCATTGTCATTTACAATGGCAATAGCTTAATCTCTCGCAAATGCGAGACCTATTGCATTTTCAATGCAATAGGTCACGTATTTACGCAAGTTTGTGCTATTGACATTGCAAATAATTCCCACTGCGCAGCACGCAGACCCGGTCTGTACCAAGGGTTTTATTTATATAGCGGATGGAAACAGGTGGGGGGGGGCATGCCAACTATTTTACCCCCTCACACACATTACCAGTAACGACACTATGTGAACCTTTGCAGAGGGGCTGCCAACACAAACACCATGTTGCATTTTCAGCAACTTTTAATTATGCAGATGATTGTATGCCAAATCCTTAAGTATGCATAACAAAGCGCGGCCTCAGAATCATATTTCCTGACGAGATGTCAGCAGAGCACCAATACTGGTCTTTAAAAAAAAAAGGCCATTACTAGTCAAATAGCATTTGTGTCGAGCCAAAATCTGAAGGTTTCCAGGTAAAGAATGCAGTAGCTAAGAGCGGTACACAATAGGAGTGAGCGTGAAATCTGAGAAACGGAGGCTTGTTGGCCTCATAATAAACTCATTTTGGAGGTCTGGTGGCACATCATTCCTGAAAACTGCTTGCTTTCTGTGCAGCTGCTGCTACCAATGAAACAACATAAAAGACGAACTGGGTAACTTAAGATGCGCCATTGTTCAAAGAGAGACCAATTAAATGGACAAGCATATACTTTTATGATAATACTTACTAGTGGCAAATGACATTACTAACGCGATCCTGCGTAATACTACCTGCATGTGTCTCAAATTGACACCTATACTATGGGTACTAGGAGTTAAGAGGCTGGATTTAAGTGACACATTTATTTGTGAACATGATTGTTAAGAGGATCTTTGTGTACACATTATGGAGAGTAAGTATTGGTAATAAGCAAAGGTGGATTGTGTCGGGAACTATCGCACACCCCACTGACACAAATACGCAAATACGACAAAAGCAGGGGGGGGGGATCAGTCGTGTCCTAGCTCTCTTACAAATCCTAAACACTGTCCCAATTATCTAAGCATATCGCACTATTTTACGTAGCGAGAGTTGTCTTTTTAGCCCATTGTAAGATTATCGAACCATTGCCATTAACACAGGTGCCTTCAGGTAAGGTGCTCTTGCAAACAACAACGGGAATTCCACCCCCTTAGAATGACATGGTACAGTGGCACCATTAACAACCCTTTAGGCTCCACCACGGAAATTGTTTCAGGGCTTAGGTCTGCCTCTCTCATCTACCACTCCTGTCATATTCACAGCAAATATAAGCAACCTTCTATGTATGGCCCCTGCACACACACAGCAAGCACCATGAGAACCCACCGCATCTTGGCAAAGCACAGCAAATACATGCGCCAACAGCTTGTGTCCGTTTCTTGGTTACTTCTTATATTCAGAGTAGGGCTACAATAATAATTTCCTTCAGCCTGTGTACACCTCTGAGTGGATACGCCCCCTGCCCACCACCGCCCCCATGGAGAACCCAGATATTTCCTCCTTGAAGGAGTCAGTGTGCTCGCCTAGACACGTAGAAGAGGTGCTTCTTGTGGTGTTGTCACGAGACTACGAGTAGGTGAGGTTGATAGCTTATCTGAGCAGGCGCAGGCAGAAGCATTCCCTCCCCACTGCCCAAATTGCGCAATATCCGAGGCCGGAAGGGCCTTTCTGGGGCGAATAGAAGCACGGCAATCCCCTCAAGCCGCCATCAGACTACATGGCCACGGAACCTCCTCGCCCAGCCCTTTACCTCACGATCCATGCACGTCCTGCTGGCTCCTCCGTTTCTCTTCCGGGAACCTCCAGTTGCTTCTTTCCAACGATCGAAATGGCGCGACTCCAGCAGGGACGAGCGTGAGTCCAAAAGAGCGCATCACAGTAATGGGCGCGCGTGCACTGTGGCAGGCAGCCCCGCCCATTACCGAACTTTTCAGCCAATGTGAGGCGCTTCCGGGGAAGTAGAGGCGGAGCGCCAACCCGAGCTGTCCTGTTAACTGGCTATAACTGTGTGAAAGTTGTACCCCCGTTAAAAGCCGTTCTTAAACACGTTCTACTGGAATAGGCAGAGTGCTTTACGCTAATGGCCTCACAATAAAGGCTCCACACAGCTGCGCTTACGGGCTGATTTTTGACATTTTCGACTGATTCGGGTTGCACCACAACCCCATTTGTAATAAAAAAAGCGCAGCCAATACGACTAAAAATGAAATAAAATAAAAACAAGGCCAAGGGAGAGAGGGGAGGGAGGGCGAGGACAGGGGAATGAATGAACGGGGGTGGGATGGGAGTGCGTGTAGGGATTCGGGGCGTGTTTTTCATGCTCTCCCCTTCCCATTGGCTGGAAGGTAAAATTCCAGCCAATGGGAAGAGGAGAGGGCGGGACTTAAAAAAAGACACGGAAATGCCCCCGAATCGCGTTTTCGCGGGGAAAGCGTGATTGACAGCCAATCTCTTCCAATGGCTAGCCTCCATTTATGGAGCTAGCCAATGGAAGACAGAGGCGGGACGAAGCCCCATACTCTAGATCATAAGATTTCGCCCTGGGCGGAGCACTGCTTCGCAGTGCTACGGCCAGGCCGAAACCTAAAAAATTATTAAACTACAAAAATTGTTGAGCAGGATGATTGACTAATTTGCACCTATTTGAACACCAATATCATCCTCAAACAGCTTCATATGCCTAAGCCCCTTCCATAGCTCACAATTTTGCTTTGTGATCCTACCAAAATCAAGCTAGAAAAATGTCCCTCCTAATAAAACAAGACTGATAATTACATTTACCAAAAAGTTTAGCAACAACAATGTCAACCTTGAGATTTTTTCTTAAGGTTAATTTTTTTTAAAACGTTTCGCAAAAAATCCCCTGGTTTTTTCCATTTGCAGATCAGATACGCCTGTGTCACCAGTCCTCAATTAACCACCACATCCGTCTCTGTTCTGTAGCTCCTTTTTCACCTCTATTTTCAAATGCCATCTGTCTCTCCTTTTGTTAGGCTTAATTTTTTCTAAAGAAAAATTCTTTCCTCTATTTATCCCTATCCGCCCCTTTTCCCAGCTATCTACATAGCTTTGGCGCAAGCCTCTCACCATATATCCTTAATAGCCTCATTACCATGCTTCTCCCTTCATATGCCAGCTTTCCTGTGCTCCTTTTCATGTTGGAAATAGAGGTAAGACTGCAGACACAAAAAAGGAAGAAGCAATGCTTGGGTCCAGGATTTATCTGCCCTAGAAGATGTTTTTCAGGTACATAATATAGTTTATACAGCCTATATTTTGAAAATATTGTAAATATTGTTGCCTTTATGTGAGCTTTTTTTAACTCCAAAAACCAGATTTAATACCATGGACACTGGAGAATGTTGTAGAACCTCATAAAATATCACACCACCGTTTTTCAAAACCTTGACCAGCGTTGTTTAATAAGATGAGTTTTCTTAACATTTTTCAAACTTAGATAGTGCCCACCGCACCATGGCCGAGGACTGCACACTGTAGCACTATGAATTTGATAGAACCAAAATGTTGTATACAAAAATTCAAATTCAGGTGCCGACAAAATTCTGGGGAAACCCAGTTGTACGACCTGGTGGTATGCTGCAGAATTACTGCCACAGGTGCAAAATTGCATACCACTGCTATTCATAGAGGTGTACATATGGAGGCACAGAAACAAAATGAAAATGAAGATATACTACATGGAAGGGATAGGAGCCGAACCATGGAAGGATAGGTTTTGAGGAACAAAGTTGCTCAAGAAGAATGTTAATGTTAGATAGGGTGGCTTACCACACTATTAAGGACTGAAATAACGCCCTTCAAAAATAGTGAGTCAAGAATATTAACTTCCATCATATTTTCATGGTATGTATATGTAGGTAGGTATAGATTTATTCTTCATATCAATGTATCTTTATGATATATTTGTTTGCATCTACATACTTTAGAAAAATATTATCCAGTGGCGATCGCTACTGGGTAGTTATAGTAATGACCACATATTTATAGTAGAAGCATTTTTGGTGCTAATAACTTTGGCACCATTTGACAAATGTTCACAAAACATTCCAAAAAGTCTCATCCACTTTGTATCCTTCCTGAAAACTTTCGGGTCAAGCTGGAAAATTAAACTAAACACACCTACAGAGAAAACGACTGAATGGAATTACAGCAAATTTGGCAAGAAGCCAAATCTTGGTCCTAAAAGCACGCTTTTTATGATTTGGTGTAATTCTGTTTAGTACTTTTTGAGAAATTAAGGTTAGCGTTATTTCATGCCACAGATAATCTGCAGAGCCCACAGATGTAGAGATAAGATCTGATTGGGTTAGTGCCCAGGTGGGACGGGGGCAGCAGAACATATTTAGAAAGGGGAGTGGGTGTGCAGCTGTCCCCCCAGACCGTTTTCAGGGACCATATTCTCTGGAGCTGATTCATAGAAAAATTACATCGTTCAGGTTGGGTGGGCATGCAGCTCCCCCCTGTCCCCCCAGTTCCATTTCCAGGCACAGGGGACCCCATTCCAAAGGGCTGAGTAAAAAAGTACTGAGGGGGGCATATCTGATCTTGCATGTTGAGGCAAATATGTTTATTTTTAGAAAACCAACTCCCATCAAACTCACACTTTGGGAGCTTTTATTCTCGAAATGGATAAAAGAACACCCACGGTTATTATAAGGATATTGCAAGTCACCAAGGAGTCCCATGGCCATATACAGGACCGAGGCTGAAGGCTGAGTTCTTTTAGAAAGTTATTGAACTCCAAGGTGACTTGCACTATCCTTATAAGCAGTACTTAATTTGTGCCGGTGCTTTCCGGTGCCTAGCATCAGCACTTAATTACCAGGGCCGGGTCTACACGCACTGCTGCACATTTGATTTTGATTTTTGATTTTAGTTATTTACCTCACCACTGGACATGGAGAGTGTTTTTCAACTTCAACAACTTCTCGTCCCCACTAGTACTGTCTGTCTGCTCGTCCGTCTCAATCCCAACGAAGCTGTGATGGCATCATGAGTCTCCCCTGGCTGAGCCAAGTAGAGAATGGAGATTTATTATGAATTTCAATTTCAATCTCCTTGATGGCGTGGTGGTGGCTGCTGCAGCCCCTAGTTTAACTTCTTCCACACTCACAGTGTTGCTGGCCCGGTGGGCGGGACACTGATTTTGGTTCTGTGGGGGCTGGGCTGCGGGGCAGCAGGAAGCATGAGGCGGCGTCCGCAGATTGTTTCAGATTGCGCATTGCCATGCAGCCGCGCCCCAGGATACCCACAGGATCCTACTCCACCACTGCATCCCCAACGGCTGTTAAGGTCTGTGTGTGGACTGGGCCTGGCCCTTGCAGAGTAGGAGTAGTGCCCCGGCCCCCGCCAGTACTGGCAACAGCACCAGGTGAGGCTGGCAGGCACGAACCGGAACCGGTAAGTCACTCTTAGTCTTAACAAAATTAAGCAAGCAAGCAGAGCAGAGTTGCAGTACTAAAGAAGACGTTTAGTTAAGTAACTAGTCGTAGCAATAAGCCCGGCTGCCATGATGCCAATAATATGCTGTGGGTGGGTGGCGGAGGCTGTTGTGAAGTTGTTGTTGTGTACCTCACCTCTTTATTGTGTGCTTGCGATTAAGTGCGTACCTGGGCCATGCATTCTGCACATGTGACGTGAATTGTGCTCCTTTAAATAGCATTGTTGCCCTCTGGTGTACATTTTGTGTCCGCTCAGGGTGTGTGTGTGTGTGAAGTATGTATTTTTTGCGAATTGCGATAATCGTAAACGTTGAGGAAAACTTCGCAAATTTGTGTAGTTTACAAGCTTTCATTTTGGAACGTCTGCCTGAAAGTTATGGTTTTTATGTGCGTTTAGATCACATATATACTTGTTAAGGCTAAAGAAATGATTCTGCAGAAAATCTGTATCACAAAATATGAAGCAGGGTTCGCCTATGCAAAGCTCCTGTGCCCAAAAAAGCTCAGCAAAATGCAAACTCGCAGAGAAGTATTCTGCATACATTTTACTACGTGAAGCTAATAGTAACTTAAGACATGACACACAATGTGATGTATTGTGCATAGCTGCATTGCTTCATTTGTGGGATAAATATGTGTAAAGCACCAATGTTTTTCTTAGGAGCCAGTCGCCGGTACTTGTGAAAGCCAGACATGCCTAAAACCAGGGCTAGCTAGTCTTGACTCCACCTCACGCTTTCTCACCACCTCGAACTTCCAGTTTCTTTCTCTCACAACAGGTTGTTTTTCATCCTGCTTTCTCCTTATGTCTGAGTATCTGATGGTGAAAAGTAAGTCCACTAGCCGCCGCCACCGGTACTCAGATTGTATACTGAAAAGTGTGTTGGAAGTAGAAACCCCAGCTTGCAATGCGCCAAGAGTGATGCTACGGATTATCAGAAATGATAGCTCGCCTCGGTCTATACAAGCTGCTAAGATTGCCTGCATCAAACATACGATGGATGTGGACATGTAATGGATGTATCTTGTTGCTGTAGATGGCCAGTAATGGTTGGAGTATACCATTTCTGGTGCTTGATTTAGGGCTCGGAGTAGACCAAAAAACCTGCTTCTGATATTCACTTCTGAGCTCAAACACACAGTGAGCTTAGCTGTGCTCTTTTCAGTAACTAAGATATAGCTTGGTAAATTGTATTTAAAAGCTGGCAGACAAGGGCAAACCCTCAGACTACTGTACTATGTTGGAGATGCCTAAATGTTATCGTCCATAGTTCCTTCAAGCAGATAAATACATGCTGGCTGCAGGCGAGGGTAGTTTACTAGAGACACTGGCATATTCCCCCTAGAGAAGTAATAAAAGGCTGGGTTGAGTTGGTGACATGGTAACAAGGTACAGACTGGCAATAGTCAGTGGAAGCGTGACAAGAATTTAGCAGGCTACAGTAGATGGTCTCTGTGTAATGGTGCTAGGTAGGTACCTAGACAGTGACTGGAGTCTCATCATTGGTCCAAGATCTGAGGGTCATAGGTTCAGGTCCATGCTGAAATGACTGCAAGACGGAGACTCCCATGTTATCTATAGCACTGCGGCAGTAGCGGAGCGCACGCTATCGACAGAGCACGAACCCATGGATTGATGTTGACTCTACGTAAGGCTGATATTTCTGTATGCATTTGGCATCATCACAACGCACTGCCATTGATGGAGCGACAAGAAATTTTCCACTTGCTGCTGTACGTCATGGTAGTGCTGATGAGAACCTGTCTGTGTCACTAAGATGCAACCTCGTGTCTCTTTGGGACTTTTTAGATGCATCTCTCTCCACATTATTAACGTGCTCCACTAAAGGAGGCACATGATCTCTCTTCATAATATTGAGATACTCTGCTAAACAAGGCCCAAATCTCTCTTCACATTATTACAATGCACTGTTTAATTGTATATGTGTCAGTACTGTGTAGGTATAGGTAGGTCAGAATTTCCTTAGGAAGAGCATTGTTGTTTCTTTAGTAATTCTGGTGGTGCTTGACGAATCTGCATGATGTTAATACACTTATCACCAGCACACTGAGCACTGCACGAACCGATGCTGATGAATCAAATTCTAAATGGCCCAGCCAGGGTTAAGTTAAACTGGCCTGGCCTGGCATGGCTGGGCCTGTCCGCCAGCCCAGCTCCTGCCCTGAAGACAGTATACTCCTCCATTCACTGAATCCTCCCTGGGCCCTACTTCATAGTACTTCATAGTGGCTAAAAATGCTAATGCTGTGATAGGCTGGCAAAAAACAGGCCCCGGCCAGCCTGCCCTCGAAGTATCCTCCATTCCTCCCCTGCAGAGTGGCTACAATGCTAAATCTGTGCACGCTTGCAAAAAACAAGCTCATCTGTGTCTCGCTATCGCTGCTCTAGCAGTCCTGGAATGCCCGCTATCAGGAATGATGCGGACTGTGGAGACAGGAAATTATAACCGCAACCTAGGCTCTAACTTTGGGTGTCGGGCCTGACAGCCCATGGCTGTATTGCCTGCAATTTGATTTGAGCAGTAAGCAGTTGCAAGTTTTATTAATATAAATCCAAGATCAGTGTAAAAACCATGATGAGCGTTATATATATATAAATCCCATGAAAAGCAGGATGGTAAATACACTGGCTTCCTTCTTTCCTGTACTAGGCAATAACTAGTAAGTAGTTGCACATGCAACACACCTAATAATGAATTAGCCCAGCATAGTCTTACAGGCTCTTTAAGCGTGCGGCATCCCAACGGTTTGCGCTAGTAAATTTGTAATGTAATTGTGCTGTGTCTTAATATGTATTAGAGATGATGGAAAAACAACTAGCAGGACTAGGTCAGCGTCAGCCTCACATTGTCCTCCACTAATTTAATTCAAACTTCAAAGCAATCTATAACGCGTGCCACCTGAGCATTTGATTAAACTGGCGGCTCCGTGGACTCTTCGTGCCACTGGCTTTCTTCAATGACTCGTGCAGATTTATTTTTTCCAAGAATTGTTTGCTCTTATTTATGGCGTATGCCGGCAGAGCTGCAGAAGTATGTGTCTACTAAGGACATACCTAGGGCTTAATGAAGTTTATTTAGGCCTCTACATTCTTAGCTTTATTAATACTACCAGCCGCAGAAGCATGGTAGCAAGAGGAAGGTGAGGTGAAGAATAACTTAGAAGATGGAAGGGAGGAAAGGGTAGAAAGCAGAGAGAGAGAGGTAAAGAGGATTGAACCGTGAGGTTACACACCAAGAGAGAGATAACAGAGCAAGAGATGGGTGAGGAGAGAAGGAAAGATATATAGCAAGACAAGGTGTTGAGGGAGGGATAGGTAAAGTAAAGACAGTCCGAGTTAGCAGTAGACAGGAGGGTGTGGAGGTGAGAGATTTAGAGAGAAAAATAAGTAAGAGAGAGAAGGAATACTGGGTACTCCACTACATTATGCTCCCAAACAGGGCGTTACACGTCTGTGATTGTTCAACAACTTTGAGCGATGTTTGTAATTTTTAAGACAACAAGGTTATGGTGAAAATGTGTGGCCTGCAACAAAATTGTAGTCCAACTTATCTGTAATACTTTAGGCCTTCGATTCTTACTCTTGAATGTCATTACATTGAAGTTGATTTTTCAAATGTGTACGTTTGATGTGTTCAATAAGTCCGCCCAGGTGCTCAAGCCCGAACATAGATGTAAATGTATCCCTCACTGATGCACACCTAATAGTAGCTACAACACACAGCTGTTGCAGGAAGCTCAACAAAGAATCCCTGCCTGCACAGATTCTCTGGGATAGGTTCGGGATAGCTTGCAGTGTTACTTTTCTTACCATTAAACATAGGACTAAATGCTGCCTGCAAAGTGCCCTTAAGGCCTTAACCCAAGGCACAGGCCTGCTTTTCTGATCTGGGTAAGTCAGTTTTCCCCATTTCGAGGGAGGCCAGCTCACCTCTCCAGCCCATTCCTGAGATTGCCTTAAGTTAAAATGCCAAGCCTGGAGGTACCAAAGTAAACAAATGGAATGCAACTGCAGGAGTTGGGTACCCTCTATACAACCTGTCTCCCTCGCTCACAGGACTCGTTTTGCTTCAGAGACCTATGTCGAGCCATCTTGAATCGTTAACACTGTTTTGTAGAGCTATGTCTACATACATATCATTAACAAATAACAACTAGCGTTGTCTGATAGCTACTCAACTGTCCAAAACATCAGCCGATATGCAGGAATTCTACCACAGCACTGAACTGAGCAGGAAGTTGTGGCCCTTGGTGTTGGTGAGTTTAGGTTTATTTTGTCACATAACCTTTGTAAAGTTGTATCCTTGAACTCATAGACTCCGTTAAAAATGGCATACCCCAGTATTGTCCATTCCCCAAATCAGCACAAAGAGCACTGAATTGTCCCTTTTCAATGCATTAGTGATTTTAGCTAATCTATTTCAAAATTTTGCTTTAAATGATCTTTTGATATAATCTTTTTTTACAAAATGTTCACGAGGCAGGGGAACCTCCTATCAAAACCTTACTGTCAGGAAAGCTCCCTTGCTGAAATTCAAATTCCGAATTACATATGACTTTTAGCAGTGCCAGTTGAAGATGTGGGTAGAGCTAATAGCGTAAGTGGGTGGAGCTGGTGGAAAAAAGTGAGTGGAGCCAGAAAAAAGTAGGTGTGGCCTCTGACAAACATTTAAGCACCTGCACTTCATATTTTACAAATTAAGCACTGCTTATAAGGTACTGTCTTGGTACTTTATTCCTTATAATACAAAGCTATGCCATCATCATTCCCAGAAAATGCCTAAATCCTTGGTGTGTTGCTCTTTCATGTGAAGGACATAGGATGTTTGTAAACATGAAGAATAAAATTAGAATCTCTTGTGAAAAATTAAACACAGCAAATTTCAGTTAAAAATTTGATGCAATAAGTTATTATGATCAGTATAATAGAGAACAACTTTAAAAAAAGGTGTAGCCCAAATGTGTTTAGAAACATGCAGAGAGATTATATCTTTAAATATGTTGCCATAAATATCTCCTTTCTGCTTATCACTATTCATCTAGAAAAGCAGAACAGAAGAAAGAAAAGCCACGTTTTGTTTTCGTTTTTCAAGCTACATTTTTATTTATGATATGTAACCTTCCAATGGCCTGGGCTGCTGGCTCTGCAGGAACCTAAATGTAATATCATATTGAAGTTGACTTACTACATCATTATTTTGATTACAGGTGACTAGGTGTGCCACATGTCTCCTATAATAAGGAAATCAGAGAAAGGCTTTCAGGCTTTTCTACAGGGATTGCAGGCTTCCATGTTTTATAATAAACTACCAGTGATATTAGTTCGTTGATAACATTGAGTCACTGCTGACACTGAATTAATCTCATGAAACCATTAATAATACTAAGACAGCAACAAGAAAATTCTATTGACATATGGAAGACCAATATCCTGAAGCACTGTAGAAAATTGCTGGTGGTTCTCTGGCACAATGATTAGCATATTCTCGAATTGATGCGTATGAAGAATAATGACAAAAAAAGATCAATTGATTGAGTGTTTGCTGCTGTTGCTAAACATACAAATAAAGCTCAGAGGCTTTATTTGCCTTTTTCAGAGATGTGTTGAGCAAGGTGGTCACAAGGTACAAACCTGGAAACACTTGCTCGGTCTTTCATTTTGCCTGACTTGAAGAAAACAATCTGCTTCATAAAGGGTAGTGTTATAATTTAACACAATATGCCAACAGTCAATTTTGCTTAACTGTTTAGTTTCCAGTTGGTATCATATTTTCATGATCGTTGTGAAGCAATTTAATGTTGATACCGTTACATTCTCATTCGATAATTTCAGGACTTGGATTTCTAGATCTACATATTCATTACTTATTAAAAACAAAGAATTGGAATATTTGTACAGTAATCCTTAAGTTGCTTTCAGAAATAAACCCAAAACAGTGCTTAGAATTAGAAAAAGGTTAAATTTTTCACAAAATGTTATCTAGAATTTGATCAGAAAATCAGGCTAAAAGTGCACACTTTTCTTGTCACTTTTAATAAACAAATTATGAGAAATTCTTAAGCTCTGCATAAAAGTTACAGTATCTCTGGTAGGAAATATATTTAATGCTTCTCAAACTATTAGATTAGATTAAAATACTTATAAAGAGCATGGCTGCCTCGGGAATGAGACGTCCCAGCGCTAACAGCTAGACTAAGCAGAGAAAAGAACAAAGGGAAGTAATTTCTGGAACAAGCAGACGGCCAGAGAGGGGGTGTATTAAACCTGGGAGAAAAGACAGGTCTTCACAAGCCTCCTGAAAGCCTGATGGTGAGGGATATTGCGGATATAAAAGGGGAGCGAATTCCACAGAGTGGGGGCCAGGCATCGGAAAGAGCGGCCGCCAGATCTAGCTCTGTGTATGCGTTGGATACATTCAAGCAAGATTCTGGTTAGCCGTGCGTAAAGCACGCGGGGAGTGTGCCGGATACAGAGATCACTCAAAATATCTGGGGCAGTTCCTGTCAATATCTTATGCGTAATGCAGAGCGCCTTGAAGCAAACACGCTGTTCGAGGGGCAGCCAGTGCAGACGGCGTGGAATATTAGAGGCACGGCTGAATTTAGACAGGGCAAACATAGCACGTGATGCCGCATTCTGGACCCACTGCAACCTGCTTAGCACAGCTCTATTGGAGCCGAGCAAAAGCACATTGCAGTAGTCCAGATGGGCTAGTATAGATGTTTGAATGATCAGTTGGCGTGTTTGGGCATCAAAGAGGCCCAGAATCAGTCGAAAGCCGCGCAATAATCTAAAGCGTTTCCCAGCTACTGATTTGGCATGTATTTCAAAGTTGAGATTTTTATTGACTAGGAAGCCTACGTTTTTCACCACAGGTTTGGGATCAGGTGGGTCGCCAACTATGGGGCATGTTTCTGACTGGAGTTGTGTTACAACATGGTGCATGCGCGACGCAAGTCCAAAACGCAAATATTAAAACTACACAAGGCCACCTTGCATGGCCCTGAGTGGCTGCATGAATCCAGAGTAACCCAACGCTGAGCAAATCGCTGTGTTGTGTTACTCTGCCCTTGGAAGGCATTCCATGGGCATTGTGTGGGTGTTCCCATGCAACCCTCAGGGATTTTTTTACGCTTTCCCAGATTTACCGAAAGTGGTAGACTTAGGAATGCACCAAAATACTACGCCTTCCCAGGTGAGGCGTAACAATGAGAAATATCTTTATTTCTCCTCGTTACTTCCTCTTTCTATGTGTGCTGTATTGTTGAGGAAAATGCATCCTAGGATTATTGTTGTGCAGGAAGGGGCCCCTTCCTGTACAAAAACAACCCTGGATGCAATACAGATACCCTTGCACCATGGTGCTGTGTTGGCGCTATTTGCAAACAAAACAGGTGATGGACAGAATGTGGATCAATGTCACACATTCACCCCAGTCCAAAGATCTGGGCCTAAATCCATCGTTTTTTGCACTCCACACCACCCTGGGTTAGACAATGGCGATATGCAAATCAGCTCTGACCCTGAGCCTCATGGGAACAGTCCAGTCCGAACTACAAAAGCCATGTCCTTCCCAGAACGGAATCAAGCATCCGAGGACCGGACCGGTTTCGAGGTAACACCTCTCATCAGCCCGGCTAGCTTGACTCCAGTGGTGTGGAGTGCCTGGGACCCACGTCTGAGCATCCCCAGCGCACTTAGGGCAGAATTTGCAAACAAAACAGGTGATGGACAGAATTTGGATCAATGTCACACATTCACCCCAGTCCAAAGATCTGGGCCTAAATCCATCGTTTTTTTGCACTCCACACCACCCTGGGTTAGACAATGGCGATATGCAAATCAGCTCTGACCCTGAGCCTCATGGGAACATGCCAGTCCGAACTACAAAAGTCATGTCCTTCCCAGAACGGAATCAAGCATCCGAGGACCGGACCGGTTTCGAGGTAACACCTCTCATCAGCCCGGCTAGCTTGACTCCAGTGGTGTGGAGTGCCTGGGACCCACGTCTGAGCATCCCCAGCGCACTTAGGGCAGAATTTGCAAACAAAACAGTGTTGCCGCTAGGCAGCCCATTGTGCACCAGTGCAGGGAAAAGGAGAGGCATGCACCATATTTTAATAAATGCGATGCATTCCTGCCCTTTCCCTGTAACACAACGCAGTGCAGCAATGTGACTTGCTGCACTGTGTTAATTTTACATGAATAGGCCCCCTAAGTGTGTCATATGGCGCTAAATCTGACCTCCTTTTGCTGCAGCACCATCCCCGCTTCCATCTGAATAACTGTAGATCATGCAGTATAAACACCTGGGACCATGTTAGGCATTGTGATTGTTTGCGCCCGGCGCACCTTTTAGAAGGTGCGTCGGGCGCTGAGGTTCTGTAATTCTTGAGTCTGACTCCATTTTGTTCTGTGCCACCATTTTGTGTTGCCCTCAAGTAGGCCTGTGAAGGTAGCCTGGCGAACAAAGTGGCCTGGCCTTCTTAGTTCATGTATACATTAACTAGGTTTCTTTTTGACTCTGAAATGAACTGTAAAAAACTGACCGCTTCACCTGAAAATGACCTCACAAAGCCAATTTCCCGAATCGATCTTTGTCTGAGATTGCCAATCAATGTTCAGGACATAGTTAACTTTTAGTTTCCTTGCACATGCCTTATCTTGTTCAGCATCTGTTACTGTTTCTTTTTTATGTTTCTTCATTACATGGGTTATGCTTTCAATTATAGGTTTGTCCGGCTTGTGGAGATTGAATTTGGGACATTCCTAATAATTAACTTTTGGGTTGAGATACTGTAAATTGAGTTTTTGTTATGTGATACTTTGTTTGAAAATGTACCTTAGTGGCTAGAATTTTGTGTAGTGGGTGTACATTTATAATGTGAATATTGAGTAAAAAAGGGGACGTCTCGCCTTAGTAAAATGAGCGGTCTCCTGAGAATTTACACCGTGATGTATTTCTAGGATCACTGTTACTAGCTGCAGCTAATAAACTTGGTCTCTGATGCCATCCAGAAGTATTCCGTGTCTCTGTATACCAAGACAGGTGAACTCGAAGATCTTAGGCGTGCCCCTGACGCGGCTGGGTTAAACCCCGGTTCTTCAGCGCAAAAAATCACATTGCGCCTCATTATGATGTATGCGCTGCCCCCAGGGCAGCACATTCATGGGAAAACATGGAGCAGCTGCTCTGTGTTTTCATAGTGCAGGTGGGTGCACCCGCCTGCACTGTTACAGGGTAATAGAGATCCCCTTGCAGGAGGGTGCAGTCAGTGATTGCACCCATCTGCAAGGGGATGTCTGGGGTGTCAAAGGGACTTCCTTTACCCCCTGGGGAGGGATGCTCTCCTGAGGCGCACTGACAGTGTGCCACCTTTTATTTTATTTATTTATTTATTTATTTATTTATGGGTTTCTATAGCGCTGGAATCGACTCCAACCGGAGTATCTCTGCGCTGTGATACCAAATAGAATTTCAATATTTATGCAGATGAAGGGGCAGGGACTAGATTTTGTCAGTGAACAGCAGAGTTTTTAGTTGTTTCCTGAATTTTAAGTGATCTGTGCAGAGCTTAAGGGCCAGAGGAAGTTTGTTCCACAGTGTGGGCCCTGCAACAGATAAAGCTTTCCCTCCGTGTCTGTTTTTTTTTACACGAGGTACTGCCAACAAAATTTTTTCGCTAGATCTCAAGGATCTGGAGGGAGTGTAGGGGGTGAATTTCTGCTCCAGGTATGTGGGGCCATGTCCGTTTAAGCATTTATGGATAATGCAACATATCTTAAACTTGGCCCTTTGTCGAATGCTCAACCAATGTAGTTTCTGTAGTAGAGGTTTTGATGCTGTTCTAGGGGGGGCGTTTAGGACAAGGCGAGCTGCCGTATTCTGGACCACCTGGCGCCTGTCCAGAACTCCTTCATTAGCAGAGAGGAGCAATCTGTTACAGTAGTCGATGCGACTCAGTATAAGGGCTTGCACTAGGGTTTTTCTGAAGGAATCCGGTAACAGGGGAAAAATTCTACGCATCATGCTGATGGTGTGAAAGCATGAGCCGGCTACCATGTTACTGTGCTGTTTGAGGGAAAGGTCATGATCAAGGCGAATCCCCAGATTTTTGACGATCTGTTTGGGCTCCGGAACAGTACCAAGATCAGATGGCCACCAGTCTGGGGTCCACAGTAATTTGGCATCTCCAAACAGCATTACTTCCGTCTTGTTGACATTGCACTGTAGGAAGTTGGTGGACATCCACTGTGCGACGGCTTCCATGCCAGCGGAGAAGGAGTTTCTTATTTCTGTGGTGAGATTTTGAAAGGGAAAGAGGAGCTGCGTGTCATCCGCATATGACACGGGGATGAAACCAAATTTGCGCATCACTCTTGCCAGGGGTGCCACATAGATGTTAAAGAGTGTTGGGCTCAAACAGGAGCCCTGTGGCACCCCTTTCGTGATCTCTACCTCAGTTGATCGATATTCACCCATGGTGACAGTCTGGGTGCGATCGGTAAGAAAACTCCTTAGCCAAGCAAGGGCCTTGTTCTTAATCCCTACGTTCGACAACCGGTCAATAAGGATGTTGTGAGACACGGTGTCGAACGCTGCTGACGGGTCTAATAACACCAAAATTACCGAGTAGCCTTTGTCCTGAAACATATGCAGGTCGTCAGTAACAGACAGGAGGGTGGACTCTGTACTGTGTTTCGGCCTAAACCCAGATTGGGAGTAGTCTAGGCCGCCAGCTTTTTCAATGTAGCAGGATAGATGACGATTAACATATTTCTCAGTGAGCTTTCCCAGGAATGGTAGCAACGAGATAGGTCTGAGATTTGATAGATCAGTCCACGGAGTTGTGGTATTCTTCCTGATTGGCCTAACTAAGGCCTGTTTCCACTGTTTGGGGACAGAGCCTGTACAGAGGGATAAGTTGACAAGTTTTTCGATGGTGGGAGATAAAATTCCGAGCAAGGTGGGCATGAGTCTTGCCGGGATGATGTCATCAGGACTTCCACTTTTAATCTGCATCGTGAGCAGAGACACCTCTTTGGGAGTAATAGGGGGGAAGAGGTCTAAGGTATGGGGGCCGCTATCAAGCTCTGAATCCTGAAAGATAGAGACTGCATTGGTAGTCAACTTGTTGTTGGAGTTGACTATTTTCGCATAGATGAGATCTATTTTGTTAGAGAAAAATTGAGATATATTATCACAAAGTAATTGTGAAGAAGTGTCTGGACTCTCACATACTGTAGGATTAGTAAAGGAGTGCAGGACCTGGTATAATACTCTGGGGGAGTTATCTGCAGCCGTAATAAGGGTGGTAATATGGGTTTTTCGCACCCTTCTAATAGCTTTATGATATATACTTAAAGCGTCCCAGTAATGTCTCCTATCTGTTACAAGATGGGTAGATCTCCAGATCTTTTCTAATTTCCTGGCTGTTTTCTTTAGATTCCTGAGCTCTTCAGAGAACCAGATCTCTTGTTTTTTGGCTGGTCGGGGTCTAAATTGTTTTAAGGGGGCTATCTCATCTATGACAGTTTTAGTGACTTTGCTGAATATATCAATAGCTTTGTTGATATCTTCAGGAATCATATGGAAGGGTTGAACAAATTTCTCTGCAAAGGAGGTCTCATTAACTTTGTGCCATTGCCGCCGTACTTTAGGGATATTGGTAGATTTGAGAATAGTGGTTACTGGGTAGGGAGTATTAAACTCAAGAATAAAATGGTCAGTCCAGCTGACCTGTGTAGGGGGAAGGCATGTAACACTGGGGAAGTTAGTGATTATAAGGTCTAGGGTGTGTCCGGCCACGTGAGTTGGGCCCACATTGTGTGGTTCGAGACCTAGCAGAGAGAGATCATTGAGAAATGCTTGTGCTTCTTTGCAATTTGTGAGTTTACTGTGGAGGTTGAAGTCACCTATTAGCAGGAATTCTTTGTCTTTTTGAACATATGGCGCAAGATTTTCCAGCAGTATGTTGACAAAGTTAGAGCTTGGTCCAGGGGGACGATAAACCAGGGCACCTAATCTGGTTTGTTTGGTGGAATGAATAGTTTAAATGGCGTAGTGTCAGTGCGCCTCTTGAGTGCTCCTTTGACTCTGCACCACGTCTGTAATATGGCGCGTGCGCAGAATCAAAAGAATTCCCTCATTTGCATAGGGCACGCCACTATGCAAATGAGGGAACACCCTCTGAAGGTAGCACTGTTGCTTTAACTGCCCCAGCGCAATCGGTATTATAGAAGGGGACGCATAAACGTCTGCACCCCCTTCTATGATACCAAAGTTCCCAGGGGGCGCACAAACGCCTGTTGAGCCCCATGGATACTTTGTTGTAATATGGTCCTGTTGAATTACAGACAGGAACTTGAAGGAGTGTGTTGTGGAACTTAATGGAGCGCTATGTGGACACCTGAAGATTTTCTCAGTGCAAGGAAGTAATACATACCCATCAGCTGCTTCATCACCAGGTTGTATGGGTCAACCTACCAGCTGAAATTGTGTAAAGTAATTCGAATCTCTGACAGAATATCGAGAGACAGGATATCGACAGACAAAATATCGACGCTGGAATATCGAAGGCAAGTATATCGACACTCTATCTACAACATGGTAAGTACAAAAATATCGAAACTAAAATATCGATGTTAAAAATATCGTAATTAAATATATCGTTTTTTTGTTATTAAAAAAAGAAATATAAAGTAA
The DNA here is from genome assembly GCF_964263255.1 of Lissotriton vulgaris. Taxonomy (NCBI): domain Eukaryota; kingdom Metazoa; phylum Chordata; class Amphibia; order Caudata; family Salamandridae; genus Lissotriton; species Lissotriton vulgaris. The sequence goes on along the minus strand of NC_141689.1, from coordinate 711,235,784 downwards.
ATAATACTTTTATATAATTTAAACTTATGTAAAAATATTTTAGAATGTTTAAAATGAATAAATAATACATATTTAATGTTAAACATTCAATTAAAATTAAACATACAGTATGTAATATATATTTAATTAATTATAATATTTATGATATTTTTAATTAATTAAAAAATATTAACAAATACTATAATTTACAAATACATCAACACTCATAAAATAATAACATAAATAATAATAAATATTTATATTTAATACATAAAAACAATGAAATATACGTTCAATATTAAAAAAATTAATTAAGCACAACATTATGTAACATAATAAAAGAATTATAAAATACATGAATAAATATAAATTATATTGGATAGCGTAAGGCTAAAAATTACTATTCAAAATCCATAGGTTGCAACAGTAGGGAAAGTGTTGGATAGCGGATAGGTAAAAATTACTTTTTCCACTCCAATGAGTGCAACATTAGGGAAAGCGTTGGATAGCGTAAGGATAAAAATTACTATTCCAACTCCAAAGGGTGCAACAGTAGGGAAAGCGATGGATAGTGTAGGGGGTAAAATTACTATTCCCACTCCAGAGAGTGTAACAGTAGGGAAAGCGTTGGATAGCAGGTGGGTAAAAATTACTATTCCCACTCCAGTGAGTGCAACAGTAGAGAAAGCGTTGGATAGCGTACAGGTAAAAATTACTATTCCCACTCCAAAGGGTGCAACAGTAGAGAAAGCATTGGATAGTGTAGGGAGAATAATTACTATTGACACTCCAGAGAGTGCAACAGTAGAGAAAACTTTGGATAGCGGGTCGGTAAAAATGACTAATCCCACTCCAATGAGTGCAACATTAGGGAAAGCGTTGGATAGCGTAAGGGTAAAAATTACTATTTCAACTCCAAAGGGTGCAACAGTAGAGAAAGCATTGGATAGTGTAGGGAGAATAATTACTATTGACACTCCAGAGAGTGCAACAGTAGAGAAAACTTTGGATAGCGGGTCGGTAAAAATAACTATTCCCACTCCAGAGAGTGCAACAGTAGGGAAAGCGTTGGATAGCGCAAGAGTATACAATACTATTCCAACTCCAGTGAGTGCAACAGTAGGGAAAACGTTGGATAGCGTAAGGGTAAAAATTACTATTCCAACTCCAAAGGGTGCAACAGTAGGGAAAGCGTTGGATAGTGTAGGAAGTAAAATTACTATTCCCACTCCAGAGATTGCAACAGTAGGGAAAGCGTTGGATAGCGGGTGGGTAAAAATTACTATTCCCACTCCAGTGAGTGCAACAGTAGGGAAAGCGTTGGATAGCGTACGGGTAAAAATGACTATTCCCACTCCAGTGGGTGCAACAATAGGAAAAGTGTTGGATAGTGTAGGGGATAAAATTACTATTCCCACTCCAGAGAGTGCAACAGTAGGGAAAGCGTTGGATAGCGGGTGGGTAAAAATTACTATTCCCACTCCAGTGAGTGCAACAGTAGGGAAAGCGTTGGATAGCGTACGGGTAAAAATTACTATTCTCACTCCAGTGGGTGCAACAGTAGGGAAAGCGCTGGATAGCGGGTAGGTAAAAATGACTATTCCCACTCCAATGAGTGCAACAGTAGAGAATGCATTGGATAGTGTAGGGGGTAAAATTACTATTCCCACTCCAGAGAGTGCAACAGTAGGGAAAGCTTTGGATAGCATAGGGGGAAAAATTACTATTCCAACTCCAAAGGGTGCAACAGTAGGAAAAGCTTTGGATAGAGTAGGGGGAAAAATGTATATTCCAACTCCAAAGGGTGCAACAGTAGGGAAATTGTTTAATAACATAGATTTTTATTTTAACATACTTCTAAATAATGTTTATATTTGAAATAATGTATAATTAATTTTTCAAATACATCAACATCAATAAAAAACTATTAATAATAATAGAACCAATTACATGTGAATAATTAATTGACAATATATTAACAACAAACTCCAATAAATAATAATTATTAAATATTACTCACCAAATAATAAATATTAAATAAGAAATTATTTATCTTAACAATAAAATATTATTTAAATTTAAATCAATATTAAAAATTAAAATACATTATACAAATTATTATTTAAAAAGAAATTTTTTAACAAATAATTAATAATTTTTTCTAGTTATTACAAATTATTTACAAATTACAAATATTAATTGACAATTTAATAAATAATTATCTATTAAAATAATTAATTGCCAATTAATAATTATTTAATACATTAATTATCCATAACTAAAAATGTATACATAATTAAATATTTACAATAAAATTACTTTCCACCCAATACCCCTATAAACCCACAACACGCTCAGGTACTAAAACATAACATTTAATTAAAATTAACATTAATTACCAATTAAATAATAAATTTATCAATTAAAATAATTATTTGCCAATCAATAATTAATTACAAAATAAATTATGCATACAAAATTATTTTCTTAATTACAATTAAATTACTTCTCACCCTATTTCCCTATAAACCCACAACCCACTCCGGTACTAAAACATTTCCTTTAATTAAAATTAACATTATTACCAATTAAATAATTAATTCATCAATTAAAATAATTAATTGCCAATTAATAATCAATTACAACATACATTATACATAAATAAACATTTTATTAATTACAATTATATTACTTCCCACCCCATTCCCCTATAAACCCACAACCCGCTCCGGTACTAAAACATAACATTTAAATAAATTTAACATTAATTACCAATTATATAATTAATTTATCAATTAAAATTATTAATTGCCAATTAATAATAATTACTAATTTAATTATACATAAATAAATATTTTATTAATTACAGTTAAATTACTTCCCACCCTATTCCCCTATAAACCCACAACCCGCTCTGGTACTAAAACATATAATTTACTTATAAATAAATGTATTAATATATAAAATTAATACACATATAATATAATTTATTTTAAATACTTAACTAAAACATATAACACATACATAATAAAAAACAAAAAAAAAATACAAATATCGATATTAGTGTCATCGAAATTAGTTACATCGATATATATGCTATCGATATTACTAACTTCGATATTACTTAAATCGATATCAAGAATTTCAATATTACTTACCTTAGGGTCGATATTCTGTCCAACGATATTCTTGACATCGATATTCTGCACCTTCGAAATTTCAAACACGATATTTTGGTAGGTCGAAATTTAAAACTCGATATTTTGACTGTGTACCAAGTAATTCAGGTAAGCTATGTGGAATGATGAACACTGCCAAACCACGAGTGCAGGCACCAGCACTTGGTACAATGGAAACATTTCTAGAAGGCCTCCACAACAGCATTCCAATATGCAGCCCCCTCTTCTAGTTAGACAGGAGACCTGCAATGTGTGAAGACCAGAGCTGGGTAGATGGGTATAGTCACAACAGATAAGATGTTCAGGCCCAGGATCTCCAACCTTTTCTATAATAAGAGCTACTTATGTTCACTGATATTCATCCCGGGCCACTCATACCATTTTTGTTATAATAGCGACCACATCAGTCAAGATTACATTAGCAGCCACCACATGAAAGATTATCAACATTGATTACCTCAGTTCACGAGACACAGCTGCTAGCAGGAATATAAAACAACGTTTTCAATGAGGTATGCCTACAGGGGGGTAATACGTGACAATCATAGCTGCAATTCTTCTAGCACCAAGGTAAAATTACTAGAAATAAGTCTACCGAATGCTGTATGAAATTCAGTTGTTTTTTTCCACACTTTAGCTTATGAGTTCTGAAAATACGCACATTTTTGTCTCTGATAAATACACTTTTCAATTTTAATATACATATATTCCATGCTTAGCTTGAACTGGTGGTTGCCGGTGGGGGTCACCGGCACTGATTTTTGGACAGTGGCACTTATTTCTCCCTATCTGACATTTCCTGAGAGCAAGAGAGAGAAAAACACACAGAGGGAAGAAGGGGGAAGACAAAGACCAGAAAATCGTCACAAAGGGAGGAAGCAAGAACCTGTAAGAGTCAGATAAAGGATAAGGGGTGTCTGGTAATGGATTAAAGAGGTATGAGGTGGAATGAAGCCTTAAAACTTGGTGTACCGATATTTAATAGCGCTGCGCGTAGGCTTCTGAGAAGAGATTTTAAAGCTGGAACTCATTATTTACAAATTAAACACTGCATATATGAATTCAAGCACTATAAAAATGGTCTGCACATAAGAGAGCTATTCATAGGTAGTTGAAGAGTTACTAGTAGCTCAATAGCTACTCCTTGGCGAAGCTTGCCCTGGCCCTTACTAGGTGGTAATAATCCTCTGACAAACTTGAGATGTATTTGAATTAAGCCTTTTTTATTGAACTTTTTACAGAAGGGAAAACAGAAAGAATGAAAGGATGTGTTATCAGATAAATTTTCAAACTATTACCTGTGTCCAAAGCTCATATAGACTATTTATTGCCAGAGTACAATTAAAATACCTACTTCAAGAGTTATCCTAAAGGGCTACTTTAGGTTTCTCTCATGCCAGTGTGATGGCCTTTTTCATCTTAGACAGAAGAACTGTCACCAGTGTGCTATTTGAACAAAAGGTCACCCTTTGTTAACGTACAGAAACCCTGAATGAAACATATCTGTGTCCTGACATACGTTTGAGTCACATGGGTTTTGCATAAAACACATTTGGAGCTTTACTGCATGACACTACTGCATTATGTGGCTTAGAGGATGTGCCCATCTCTGAAGCATGAACCTTGTCATCATACAGAATGTTCAGTATGGGGGCCTTATGACAATCAGCTTTAAATTACCGACCTATTATAAATTGGACGATTAATACACAGGACACGCAGGCCTCCTCAAAAAAACATGTATCCCTAAACTCACAACCATGCCTAGAGAGACTTCTGAATACATTACCAGACCTATGTAAAGTACAGTCTAACATGCAGAAGTATAACAGATATTCTGCATGTAGGCAGGAATGAGCAAGCCTCACAGTGCTGCATGAATGAATTAATGATTCAGCAACTGCAGGTTACATACTTGTCAGAAGTATATTATGCTGAATCTTATCTTATCTTATCTTATGCTGAATTTGTTAAGCGCGCGGTCACCCTGGGGTTTCGTGGCGCTGAAGAAAACAGATGGTAGATGGTAAGCGGAGGGGCAGATGGAATAGTACTCTAGCCGTGTGCTTGTATGAATTGCCAGGTCTTCAATGCACGCCTGAACTCTGTCAGCTTGGAGCAGTTCCGGATAGACAAGGGCAGTGAATTCCAGGTTTTTGGGGCGAGGTATGCGAAGCTGGAACCGCCAAGTCGTTTCTTTTTGAATGTCGGCACCGTAAGGAGGGACAGATGGGCAGAGCGGAGCTCGCGGGTCGTTTCATGTTTGTTTATGAGTTGGTTAACGAACCTGGGGCTTTTTCCGTGGAGAGCCTTGAAAATTGTGCAGCCTGTCTTGAAGGTGATCCGATGTGTAATGGGGAGCCAATGGAGGGAGGCCAACAGAGGTTTGGCTGACTTCCTGCGATTGCTCTTGAATATTAGTCTGGCTGCTTGATTCTGAACAATCTGCAGGCGTTTAGCGATGGTGAGGGGAAGGCCCAGGTAGATAGAGTTGGAGAAATCCAATCGCGAGAGTACCAGTGCGAGTACTACCTGGATGAGGGCAGAATGGGTCAGCAGATGGGCGATTTTTTTGATCTTTCTTAATTGAAAGAAGCAGGAGGAGATCACTGTTCCGGCTGGGTTTTCAGTGAGAGATCGGCGCTGAGAGTGACCCCGAGGCTTTTGGCTGACTGGGAGGGGGAAGGGGGGGTGCCCATTGAGGATGGCCAGAAATGGGGGCCCCAGCTGAGTGCGCTGTTGCAAGGGAGTACCAACTCAGTCTTTCCTGGATTTAGCTTAAGGTGGTTCTGATCCATCCAACTCTGAATGTGCAGCATGGTCTTTTGAAATTCCTCGACGGAGTCCGGGGAGTTGAGGGGGAATACCAGCTGCAGATCATCTGCGTAGTTATATATAATGACTTTTCTATTTATCAGGGAGTGCAGTAGGGGTTTAAGATACAGATTAAAAAGAAGGGGAGACAATGAGGAGCCTGTGGGACGCCGCAAGTGGTTGGGAGTGTGGGGGCTGTGAAGTTCTCCAGCTTTACAGCTTGGAATCGGTCCGTCAAGAAGGACTTGATCCAAGAGAGGGCCGCGCCGCTAAGGCCGGCTTGTTCGACACGGTGTATAAGGATGGTATGGTCCACCGTGTCGAACGCGGCCGATAGGTCAAGAAGTACGAGGGCCTGGTGAATTCCATTGTCGGCATTGGTCCTTAGAGTGTTCTGCACAGCGAGGATCACCGCTTCGGTGGAGTGTGCCTGGCGGAATCCCGCTTGGTTGGGTTCCAGATAATCTGATGTTTCGTTGAAATTAGATAAGCAGCTGGTCACATAGGCTTTCAGCAGCTTCGCACAGTAAGGGAGGAGGGAAATGGGGCGGTAATTAGAGAGGTTAGAGGGATCGGCACCTGGTTTCTTGATTAGAGGGACCAGGGTGGCATTTTTTAAGGAATCGGGTACTATTCCTCGAGATAGGGAAATGTTCAAAATGGGAAGTATGCCCTGAGGGAGTGCGGTATAGACTTCTTTCAGAATATGCGGGGGCAGGGATCATTGGGTGAGCCCGATTCTACTCGGTTCATTAGTTCCAGTAATTTGGGTGGGTCGATGGGGGGGATGTCCTGAAGGGTATTAGGATTTGAACAGATGTCCGGTTCGTCTGTTGCAGCATGGTTGGTCTGGATGCTGTTTTTTATGGTGTCAATCTTCTCCTTGAAGAAATCGTTAAGTCGATTGCACATCATTTGTGATGCAGGTTGGGAGGGAGAGGTTCTGGAGTCATTGCATAAGTCGTTTACGACTCTGAAGATTTCCCGTGATTTGTTTTTGGCGTTGGAGATTTTATCTGAGAAAAAAGTAGCTTTGGCGGATAAGATAGAGGTCTTATAATTTTTGCGGGCTGTCTTGTATAGTTCTCTGTCTATGGCGTGGTAGCCATGTCTCCACTTCCTCTCTAGTTGGCAGAGTTCTAGTTTCTGCTTTTTTAGGTCAGCGGTAAACCATTTGTGGGCGTCCATACGGCGGGCGCGGGAGAACTTGGTGAGGGGGGCATGTTCGTTGCAGGCAGAGAGGAGCCACTCGGAGTGCGCTTTGTCCATCAGATTGAAGTCTGGTCCCTGGGTAGGGATGGAGTTGGTCAGGGTGGAGAGGAAGTCTTGGAGGTTTAGGGATCTCCATTTCCTGACTGACCCACCCGGGGGTGCTTGGGTTTTTAGGTGGCTCTGAGTGGTGATAGAGAATTGCAGTAAGTAGTGGTCAGACCATATGCATGGTGAGGCCGTGGGGCAAGAGGTAGAGCTGTTGTAAGACCAGATGTGGTCTAGGATATGTCCCTTTTCATGGGTGGGGATCAAGACGTGTTGGTGGAGATTTAGATTAGAGAGGAGTTCGAAAAGTTCTGTAGCGTGGGGTCCAGCTTATGAGTTATTGTACCAATAATTGAAATCTCCTATGAGCATGACCTTGTCATAGTTAACGACTAGACCTGCTATTTGCTCAGACAAGGAAGCAGGGAAAGAAGGCATTGATGTAGGTGGCCGGTAAATCAATGCTAGCGCCATGGTGCCTGTATCGGTGTCAGATTTGATGACTAAGTTTTCCGTATCTGGTAAGTCTAGGGGAGGTAGGGTGGTAAACGTGTGGTCTTTATGAATAATGGCAGCAACACCTCCACCAGCTTTTCCTGATTTTCTATTTGCGGACAGGATGTAATAATCTGATGGTAAGGCCGAGAGTATATCTGGCAAGGAGTCTGTAGTTAGCCATGTCTCAGTGACAAATAGTATGTCAGGGCTATCCGATTTCAGGAGCAGGAATATATCTAGTTGGTGTTTGACCAGGGATCTGGTGTTGAGATAGAGACATCGGAGGGTCCGGAGATTAGGTTTAGGGGAGGGTTTTTTGTATAAGATAGGGGTCGGTATTTGTAAGTGATGATGGGAAAGGATATTGCTTGCCTTTAGGCGAGCGTGAGTGGTCGGGTCGAGGGGTTGAAGAGTGGGATTATGAAGAGAATGCAACTCGAGGGAGGTATACCTGGTGAGTTCTTCATTCTGCCTGGTCCCTGGGCCCGTCCAGGCGCGGACGGGCGCAGACAGGCTTGCCTTAGGTGCGCCTTCGGCGCGCAAACTGCGCTCGTCCGCTGCGCTTCCTGCCCAAGCACATGATAAAGGTTGCGTAAGGGGCGTGGCCTCAAGAGGGCGTGGCTAGCGAGCACGCCAGCGATGGCGGCCGCTAGGATGACAACAAACAAACAATTACCGCTGCAGCGCTCAATCGGCTGCGAGGAGTAAAGGCGGAATACAGTGGTCAGGTAGGCTTTTAGGGTTATCAAGTCAACAATTTAAAAGCAGTATGTACAATTTTAAAAGCAGGACAGCGTACCTCCAGAACCCGGCTTCCGCCTCAGGTCTGGGAATCTGGGAATGGCATTTTATATCCCTCCCAACTGCCTTTTTGTTGTTGGTTTTACTGACAGTGTACGTAAGTGCCCTAAAACACTGCATAGTATCACAGCACATGTGTTTTTCTGTATAAGCACATACTTTGACTGTGAATACACACAATGGCTTATTTAACTTTCCAATAAGGCCATGGTAAGTCGATGAGATAATGCACCAGAGGCATTGAAATTAAATGTAGGTTACAGTTTGTATGTATACCACCTACATATAATTAAAGTGTATGGCTATAGAGAACACCATAGTCTCATGGCTAGGCTGCAAGTATAAAATCACTGCAGTACAATATGGCAGGGAAAAGTTCTTGACATGTAAAAAAACCTACTTTTATACATCTGTTAAGCCACAAATAAGTGTGCCCATGAGGCCACAGGCCTGGATGCTTTATGCATGACACTGGGACATGCTAAAAATTAAAGAAAAGTTTGAGCCCAAAGTGAATAGTTGTCAAAAGCTGTTTGAATAAAAGTCCAATTTTACAATTCAGCAAGGGAAAATAAATAATAAAAACTTGCTTGAAAGTTATTTTTCACTTCTTAACAAAAAGCTAATGCAATTTTTAATGTAAAATGTAGTTCAAAGGTAACTTTTACAAAGTGTGCTCTGTGTTGCCTGGGAGTCAACTTGAACTAACCAGTCCTGTTGGCCGCCTTTCCTTCAGTGACTCTAATTAGTATCCCAATTCGGTGTCAATTGCTGGCCAGCTAAAAAGGACAGTCTGGACACCTGTGAGGGCAGGAACACTTTTATATTATAAACGCTGATCAGTTAGGGGAAAAAGCCATCTGGAAGGGGACACGAACAGCTGGTACACAGAGGACTTCTTCAATAACCTTCTCTCCCACATTTAAATCCCAAATTGGGACCCAAGTGGCAGAAACGTCTCTAAATTCGCAGCAGCGAGGAAAGGTATGTTCCTTCATTTCACAAGGTGGGCCTCTAAGGGGATACTAAACTCTTAAAAGGGTATCTAGTCCTAGTGATGGAGCAAGTATTTGCACGTTACGCGACTTGCTTGTATTCATGAACCTCGAATAACGTTAACGTCATAACCAACATGTTTGTCTTATTAATATTGCCCTTTTACACTACACGGGGGTGTCCCAGTGACGCTTGCCTATGTGTTTACTAACCCTGACTACGCTTGCATATTAAATGGTCGCTGCTTTGCGGGATTCTAGTCTGCGCATGCGTCGGTCATACCCATGTGATGTGACGCACTCGCACTTCTGGAGGGAACTTGTCGCTCATGCGCAGTATGGCTAAAGATGGCTGCTTTGTTTCTCACATGCTCTTCGCTTGCACTGCTGCTTTAGCACAGCTATTCGTTCTGCTTAACTCCTAATGCTATAGTTATTATAAAAGTAAGGGGTGTAGTATAGCCAATCATGGTATACAGTGTATTCATTTTTTTCTGTGTTTCTAAATTGTTTTCGCTTACTTTTCATGTAACATTCTCCGGGGGCCTGGGAGAGAGGTGCTACTCCATCTTGGAAGCCCGTGCGGTACCAATCACGTGATGGGGGAAAAGAGAGTCATACAGCAGTGGAACCCAGCCAGCTGGCAGTCAAAGCAAAGATGCTCCTGGGAACCTGACCTGCGCCCCAGCGAGAAGACGCAAACTTGTACCTTCACTTGTTACGTTTGTAATGTTTTACTGTGTACCCTATTGTCTTCTAAAACTCTCATGCCATGGGAACTGGAATGTAAGAGGTGGGTTCGAGAATTGAATATTAAGTCTGAGAAAGGCCAAAATTTAGGTTAAATGATGATCTAACCTCCTCCTTTGTCCAATCAGAATTTAGGGAACCGTGCACTTGCAACATTGGTGGGTGGTACACTGACCCGAAAACAGTATAACTAGCCTAGGTTTAGCTAGAGAAATTGTCCAACTTGTCCGAATAGCTGACCTGTCACTGACCCAACGAACTCTATAGGTGATTAATACAGAGAGCATTGGAGCACTCTGTCCGCAATTTCCACAAACTCAGTTGGAGTTTGGAAACCTTAAGTGGTGGCGAAGCACTTTGCTGGGAGATTCGAGAACCCAATTGGGGTTATTGGCAGATTCCTTGCAGAGAGGGAGTAGCGCAGGCGTTGCATCCGAAGCTGCAGGTGCTGGTCGTACCCTTTGGTGAGCCCGGTCCTGATCCAAATCCTGGGGTTATCCTGTCCTGATTGTCCATGAGCTGTACCTGCTCGCCTACTGGCAACCTGAGTCCTTGAGGGTTCTTTCCCGCCTTTCCCAACTGACCCGTGGCCAGGGTTAGTCCTCATTCGGTCCTAGGTAAATATATTCTGTGTGGGTGTTTGTCTATCTAAACTTTTTCCTCTCCCGTCTCAAATAAAGCATAAGTACATATGTCCTTTCCCATGTCTCTCTAAAAATAGATTTCATGCAAACTTGTTTATTCGCGATAAAGAGGCTCATAAATGGTTCTCTGCGGACCTCAAACAACTTAAACTAGAGGTCAGGCAAAAAGAGAGAATTTGGCGCAGAAATTATCTTCCACAAGATAAAGAGGTTTACTGCCTGAGCCGACGTCTCTACCAAAAAACCATTCTTAAGAGGAAGACCGACTATTTTTCAGGCATAATTCTGAAATCCCAGAATCTAACTAAAGACATCTTTAGAATAGTGAACGACCTCTGTAACGATGAGCGTACGTCACTACCTATCGCACATTCTCAAGCTTTATGTGATGATTTGAATAACTATTTCATTAATAAAATCATTACAATCAAACAAAGTATACCACTACACCCTGCCAGCAACACCACTGAGGACGCATACATGAATCCAGAGACCTTAGACCACATACCCCCGATTGACCCCAAACAATTGTCGGAACTCCTTCAACGGATCAAATCAGGGTCACCCAATGATATTTGCCCCCCTTCCATCTTTAGAGAATTAGGCCTATCTCTCCCACATGCACTCCTGCCTATTCTCAATGAATCCCTCAGACAAGGCAGAGTCCCCACAGATTTTAAAAAAGCCCTCCTTATACCTTTGGTAAAAAAACAAGGGAAGGATCCTTCGGATCTTACAAATTATCGACCCATCTCCCTGCTGCCCTACCTCTCAAAGGTGCTGGAGGCTCATGTCTCTAAGAGCGTCTCTAATTTCATCGAGACCACCAACTACTTGGAGCCTAATCAAGCGGGGTTCCGCCCAGGTCACTCAACAGAGGCGGTGATCCTGGCGCTTCAAGACAACCTTAGAGCCAATGCGGATGCCGATACACACCAAGCCCTGGTGCTGCTTGACCTCTCGGCTGCGTTCGACACGGTTGACTATGACATCTTGCTCAACCGTGTCGAACAGGCTGGCCTGAGAGGACCAGCGTTGAGCTGGATCACTTCCTTTATCGAGGGCCGGACTCAGGCAATTCAGCTAGGCAGCTTTATAGGCACTAGGCATACATCCACCTGTGGAGTCCCGCAGGGGTCGTCATTGTCCCCCTTATTATTTAATCTTTATCTCCGCCCTCTTCTTCATTCCCTTAAGAAATTTAAAGTCACGGTGTTCAATTATGCGGACGATTTACAGCTATTATTCCAACTGAACATTCCCGATGCTGTGTCCGAATTTCAGAACACCATGAGACACATCCAATGCTGGATGAACGAAAACCATCTAAAACTTAACCCGGGAAAAACGGAACTACTTTTGCCCGGAAATAGTTTTTCCAGCTGGAGTGTCAACTATTGGCCAGCAGACCTGGGCACCCCCCCTGTAAGGTCCACTGCTGTAAAGAGCCTAGGTATCACGCTCCATACGGACCTGTCCTTAAAGACCCAGGTGGGTGCTGTGGTCTCCGCAAGCTTTTTCCAAATGAGAAAAATAAAAAAAATTGCCCACTTACTCACCCAGTCTGCCTTAATCCAGGTTACTATTGCCTTGGTCATGTCCCGTCTGGACTATTCCAACAGCGTCTACCTGGGACTTCCAGTGGGCCTGTCGAAGAGACTTCAACTAGTCCAGAATCAAGCGGCTAGACTCATTTTACAACAGCCAAAATGGTCTTCTATTAAACCTGGACTAGAAAAGCTACATTGGCTTCCGATTTCCCAGCGCATAGCCTTTAAGGCTGGCTGTATCACCTTCAGGGCCACACAAGATAAAGGCCCTGCCTTTATTCGCAGTTTGGTCTCTAAATATACCCCCACTAGAAGCCTGCGCTCTGCTCAAAAATCCCTATTGGAGGTGCCTCGCTTTAAAAGGAAGCGTCAGGGTGGCTGCTGCTTTCGCCATCTAGCAGCCTCACTTTGGAACTCCATCCCCTTACCGATTAGGCAAAGTAAGGATTTACTCACCTTTCGTAAGGGACTAAAAACCTGGTTGTTCTCTCAAGCCTACCATTAGCCATTGTTAGCTTAGTGTTATGTTGGACGGATTCTTCACACTTCCTATAGCGCCATGAAGCCCACGGGCGTACGAGCGCTTTATAAATTGATTTTAACATAACATTAGCATGTCCCAATTTTCTCCCTACCTGTAGAAAATTCTGAATATATAGTTGTTCCATTCTTACCCTCCCGTTAGTGAATAAGAATATCTGAACGATTCAAATAAAGTTTCGTTTCTTATAGATAGTTAGTGATAACTGAAAGTCTGCTATGAATATTATGTTCCCTTTTCTTACCCGTCTTTAGTGATGTTGTGAAAGTCTGATACACTAAAAAATAGTGTGTTCCTTATTTTTCCCCTCCCTTTTATTTCTTCAATTTATAGATGATTCTTACTTTGATTCATAGCTATACTATATTCTTAATTCTAGTAAGAATAATTAGATAAAGGTGTTGAAAACGTCTTGCGTTTGTGGTTATTACAAAAGTATAAACATTTATTCGGATGTGCATGGTATGGTGTTTTCTACCTAATCCCACAGCTAGCTCCTGATCCATTGTCATCTTAGGTACCTGTTTCAAGGATTGGTAAGTCAGGTACACAGAGGTAAAATAGAAAGGAACAAGGGTTACTAATAGTAGTGTGTAGGTTTACCGAATTAATGAAATATTGTGATAAACACATTATGGGCCCAAGTATGCATATTTGGTAAAATACGAGTCAGGTGACCTGCGCGCTCTATCACTAGGGCCATTTTGAATGACTAATCTAAGAAGTTATATATTAACGTGAAAGAGGATGTCCTGAAAAGCATACTGTGGGGCAGATTTACAAGCCCCTTGCGCCACTTGTGCGTCACTTTTCCCATGTTAAAAGTGACGCAAAAGTGGCGCAAGGGGCTTGTATATCAGCCCCTGTATTTCTGAATGGATTAGGTATAAGGAATGCTCCAATTCCTGGAAAATGCACAGGAAAAAGGCAGCATCCTACCACCTCCTCATAACATTCCTCGGTCTCAAAGAACACTGCAAGAAGGAAGACAATTCTGCCTGAGTGTCTGGAGTAATCTTGATCTGAATAGGCATCCAGATACTGAAAATGTCCTCCAGGTGGCTTCATGTTCCCTGCTGAAAGAGCGGAAAAGGGACAGAAGTGCTCCATCCACAGAGCAAGATCCAGTCGGTCAGCTAAGAGTGGACTGCAATGGACCCTGTGACAGCCAGAGCCAGATAGCAATCTTGTATCTGGAAGTCATCCCTTAAGTCTGTGTATGTTACTTTTTCACTCAAGAGGTGGAAGCCATTTTGAAAAACACTGCTTGGAACGTATTGTTTGTATCTTTTGATACAATGCAATGAAATAATGTATTTCACAGTTCTGTGACCTTCTCCCCTTACATCCCCCCCTCTCCATGGTATTTATTCCTTACTCCCCCATGGTATGCAGTACTGATGAGCCTGAGGCAGGGTGTATGTACACTGATGGAATTTGAAGCTATGTACCCAAGACAAGGGAGTATACAATTTCCAAAAATAGTTTGAAGCGCTTGATTTGAACATTAAAACAAACCTTTCAGCCACGTCTCTGCCACATGCCTGCGCGTGGAGCATTGCGCGTTCACAGTGTGCTTGTAATAATGCTATTTATTTTGAATTCATCTGAGGAACAGAGCAGTCATCAGAGTCAGCCACCTCACTGGTGCCATTACAATGCCTCTGCTACAAAGGCTGCACGCAGCCGCTCTGACAAGACCCTTATCGCACGTCCACAAAGACAATGCTGAAGTCACCAGCTCGGGCGGCATCCTTGATATCAGGAAAGACAAGAACACGGTGTGCTGTTTTTCGCGCTCTTGCAGCCGGACGTGAGTCAATAAATTTTGTTACATGGCAGGCATTCTCTCCATGGCGTGGATGGAGCGTCTATTGATGTCTCCTCTCTGCAGACACAGAAAACAAGACTTCAGAAGGATTTCCATCCTTTACAATCTGATGATTCCTGTTCGCAGCCACAGTTCATCTGTCCATGCATATAAGACATCAACGTGATTCTTAGTTGTGGGAAAGGATAATGGCTGGTAGCTCAAGGGCACCACTTTAAGTCATCACTGACATCTCATCTTATCATTTCAGACGTTTTAATTGACTCTGACCTCCTCTGACAGAGCAGCATCTTTGAGTAGAGTGCACAACAGAGAGGCTGTCTTTGCACTTAGGCCCAAGCCTCGTCTGCTCACCCTTGGCTACTCTCTTAATAATCCCTTTGTTTATTTTCTGTGTTTTGCCTACTTCAAAAACACCATGGGCCTTATTTATGAAGGCCTTGGGTCAGTTTTGCGCCGCCGGTGCATCACTTTTTGTGACGCACCAGCGGTGTAAAAAATGCGCCTCGTTGCGCCATATTTAAAAAATGATGCATCTAGGTAGATGCGTCACTTTTTAAACCCCTGCGCCACATTATACCTGCGTCAGGCATAATGTATGCAGAGAGGGCGTTCCCCCGCAAAAAGCCTCGTAATAGTGACGCAGTGAAATCTATGAGATTTCACTGCGTCACTTTTAGGATGCTGTTGCGTCAAAATCTTGCGCCTGCCTCACATACCTCATTCGCAAAAAAGACGTAAATCTGTATCCGTCAAGTAACTCATTCACTTGATTTACATGTACAGCTTTTTGCAATTCACAAAGCATTTCTAGAACATGCCTAGCATCCTGTGGCAGCCACAGGTTCCCAGTCACATTTATGGAAAACTTTTGTGCATTCTTATGTTCGTACGTGCACTGATATTTCGCTGGCGTAACTGTGCACAGTGTACAATTATGCATCTGAAATATAAATGCCTTTCTGCAGACCTTATGAAAATATCTTGCGCTCCTAAATCCACCCATTTGCAAGGGCAAGGCTATCAACTTGTGACATTACTGATAACATGTTCCTTTATATAGAGTTTGCTATCTCTGTTTTAAGAGGGTAAAAAAGGTGTTACTGCCATGCAAAAAGGACTGGCCCTAAACAAAAACTTAATGTTGCTTGGTGGGCACCGGAACTAGTTTTTTTGGGACTGAGATTTATTTTTCATCATCAGACTTAATGAAGAGCAAGGCAGAAAGGGAGAAAGAAGAGAAAAAAAGGATGAAAGTGGCGTGAGCTTCATAGCAGTGTGGCCGGTGCAGCTGCACCGGGCATTGACCTTAAAGGAAGAAGGGTGGGAGTGGCGGCTGTGTTTAGAAATAATCTATGGGTTTAAAAGCACCCTCTGCAGCATTCTTTGTGTGTCAGACAGTTTTCAGGCAACCATAAAAATGTCAAGACAACCTGGTGTCTAATGTTCCTGCTGCAGAGAGATCAGAGTTTTGTCTAGTGGCAGTTCTGACTCATCATACAGTCACCCAGAGGGTTAATATGCCACTGCAAAGAACGTATAACATGCAGATCAAATAACTGTATTTTATGTGGATAGCTCAGTGGGTTACTACTTGTGCCACAGATATTTACTTTTTTTACTTGCAGTTCAGGTTACAATCCTAATACAGCACAGTGACATTTTGTTAGATTTGGGGGTCTCTAGTTGGCACAGGTAGGTACTTGTGACAAATAAGGACCCTTGCCTCTAGTCAGGGTAAGGGGGTACACTCCAAAAATAATCCCTGCTCACCCCCTTGGTAGCTTGGCACGAGCAGACAGGCTTATCTCAGAGGCAGTCTGTAAAGCATTTGTGAACACATACAGTAATCAAGTGACAACACTACAGAAGGACACCCCACAGGTTTTATATCAAAAATAAGTATTCTTTATATAGACTTATCACAAGACCACAAATGATGAAAATCCACAATACTGTACTTAAAATGGTAGAATTAGCTTAGTTCTCTTTTGTTCTTAAAATGCGACACTTTGAGTCAATGTACCTTAAGATGCGATACGCAGGGCAACGAAAGTGCTGCAGTAAAGGTGATGCAGTAGTCCCTTACACACAAGGACGGTGATGCGTTGAAGATCTGGTGCAAAGAAATAAAGATGGCGCTTTCTCCTTGATGCGACACGCAACCCGGTGATGTGGTGGCATCTGCTGCAACGTCGATTCTCTTCTCCGGCGATGTGAGATGCTTTACACAATGCGAGCTGCGACAGGCCCTGCGACCCGCTTCCCAGTGATGCAGCGACGTCTGCTGAGACGTCGAGCCTCTCTCCTGGTGATGCGAGTTGCTTCCACAATGATACGAGCCGCGGCAGGCCCTGCAACACTCTTCCCGGTGATGCGGCGGCGTCTGCGGCGACGTCGATCCTCTTCTCCGGCGATGAGCAGCGACAGGCCCTTTAACATGCTTCTCGGAGATGCGGCGGCATCTGATGCGATGTTGATCCTCTTCTCCTGCGACACGCTTCCGGGTGATGCAGCGGCATCTGCTGCGACGTTGATCCTCTTCTCCGGCGAGGCACTTCGTGTTGTGAAGCGGCAGTTCAGCGACACGCTTCTTGTTCTTGAGTCGTGCTTTCAGCTCCTTGCGACATGCAAGTCCTCAAAAAGTCCAGCACAACTGCAGGCACTTCAGGAAGACTCTTGGGGAGCTGGTGGGTGAAGTCTGTTGTCCCTGAGACTTCAGCAGGAGGCAAGCTCTGTTCCAAGCCCTTGGAGATCCTTCCAAGTTGAAATAAAGTACACAAAGTTCCTTTCTCCTCTCTTTGGCAGTCAGGCAACCACTGCAGGCCAATCCCCCAAGCAGCACTTCAGCTTAGGGATAGTCTCTCCTCAGTCTCTCTGGTTCCACTCCTCAGCAAAAGTTTCTTCTTGTTGTCCAAAAGTGATCTTAATTCTTGGGATCAGGGTCCTAATACTTATACCCCAAAATCCGTTGTCCTCTGGGGGCAGAGGGGCCTTTGCCCAGTCCAAACCAGTTCTGGAGCACTCGGTTGACATGACTCCTTCTCTCCTTTCATAGTGCAGGGCAGAGACATCAGACACACCACAGGGGGTGGAGCCGTCATTGTGGAAGGCAGGCACAGCCCTTTTCAGGTCCCAGGTGCAATTCCTCCCGCCCATCTACATGCAGATCTCTCTATTCACCACTGAGCTGAATCAGGCTGTCTCCTGGAATCCCCCAGCCCTGTCACTCAAACTTCAGACAAGGAATACACAACCTAGCAGAGGCAGGCTTGGATAGTAAGACAAGAAAATACCTACTTTCTAAAAGTGGTATTTTCAAACACAGAATGTTAAAATCAACTTCACTAAAAGATGCTTTTTATCGTTCTGAGTTCAGGCATACTAAACTAGAATTTCCTACCTAGTTCCCTGAGTCAGTTAGGATTATAAAATGTAATAATCTAACTGCCCATTCTGGCCTATGGAGAACAGGTAGCCTTGCAATAGTGAAAAACGAAAATGGCTGTAATTCACTATTAGGACATGCCACACACACCAGGGCATGTCCTACCTTATACTTACAATGTACCCTGCCCTGGGGCCTACCATAGGGGTGTCTGATATGAAGAAAAGGGAAGGTTTAGGAACTGGCAAGTGTGTGCACTTGCCCAGTCAGCATGGCAGTACCAGACTGCACACAGGCTCTGCAATGGCAGGCCTTGGACACACTTTTAAAGGATGCTTCTGTGGGTGGCGCAACCAGTGCTGCAAGCCCAATGGCAGCATTTGGGTTACCAGCCCAGGGCACTTCTGGTGCACTGTACTAGGGTCTGACAGGTAAACCAAACCAGTCAATCATGGAATCACTAATTCATACATTAATTTACATTAGGGATCACTTGCACTGTGGCACTGGACAACAGTGGCACAGTGCCCAAAGCATCGACCACCAGCAAAAACACATGAGGCAACAGCAAAAATGGAAGGAAGACCCATGTCAAGGTGCCAGGTCTAACACATATAAACTGTTATCAAAGAGCTGCATGCAAAATGCATTGTATAGGGTTGGACTCTTACGCATTTCCCTAATTTTTCATTCTCCTAATGTTGCTAAAAAAGGTTTATTTTGGATAGAAATACATTCTTATTAGTAAATCCAACACCAACCACTGTGGTACGTTTTAAGTTCTGAGTTTGTGTTTCTTCATACTAAACACTCTTGAAATATACTGGCAACTAGTATGGGTGGTGTGATTCCTACACCTTGAAATCCTAATTGTTTTGAGAGAGCGCAATTTGAATAAAAAGTATATCCGAACCATATTCATAAGCATCTCGCATAAACGTAGAAGTTGTAACGTGAAGTAGCATTTGTAGTATAAAGTTAGCCGATGTAATATGAATAATAGGAAATGTATTTGTATTTACTCTGAGATGCATTAGAATTTAGAAGTCCGTATACGTAGTGGGCTAATATAGAAATGTATAGAAATGCTTACGAATAGAAGAACGTGCAAAGTAGAATAGATGTACGTGTGTAAAATAAGTGGAGAAACGTTACGAAATGTAAAGTGAAGAAATGTGCAGAGAATGTATAGCACTATGTAAGCACAAGAGAATAATGTTGTATTCTATGTAAGATGCATTCGCTTATAATCAAGTGATTTGCTAAATTCGATTATATATAAATGTGTGTTAAAGGTTATACTGTGTAGAAGAGTTGTAGGAATGTTAGAAGAGTTTGGTCATGTGTGATTCTAACCTGACTGACCAAGGGTTCGCAGGAGTGTAGTCCGCTGTATGTAATTTAGTGGGCTCACAGGAGTCGTGGATAGCTTTGATCTGAATGTGCGAGCCAAAGAGTCTAAGGTCTTGTTAGATTTAAGGTGACAATGCTAGACGAAGTTTATGGCCTAAGTGAGATAAGAGACGCTTGGAATTTGGGTCTTGTTTAGAAATGACCGTTCACAGGACCAAATGAGGTTAAGAACATAGTCGTAAAGAGTAGAGTTTTGATGAGGTGATAGACTTTTGCTCTGAAAGTGTCAACTGGAATGTCAATGAAGTCACCAGCACGAAGACGAAGATGGCGTCTAAGAAGAAAGGTCAACTTAACGGACGACGCGAAGAGACGAAGCTATGGAAAGACCTAGAGAATGACATCATATGTATGTGTATGTGGTGGGCGTCACGGGGCGTTCCATCCATACGGTGATTGTGTATTTAGGGACAGCACCCTGGGGAGAAGAGCAGCGATGAGCTCAGAGCGCAGAGAAGAAGAACAGAGCGCAAGAGAGCAGTAGGCCGAGGACCCTTAGAGAGCGGATGGGTAGGCAGAAAGGGTACTGCTTCTCGACATAAGTTACCATTAGAGGCTAAGAGAGTTTGAACTTCTTTGGAAGTCAAACTGCTGACACCTTTTTAGGGTAATAGGAACTTGCGAAGTAGGGATGTCACCTAACATAGAGTAGGGACAGATTTAATTTGTTTATTCTTTCTCTTTTTGTAGATGACGCAACGGAACCACTTTGTATCTATGCTTTTTAATCTGCTGATTCTTGAATTGACTTTAATTGTATTCTTTTGTAGACTTAGGTTCTTTAGGGAATTTATGTTCCTTTTAGTTCCTGTATATTTGTTGAATCTTATACTGAGAGGATTGTATATGCACTTAATTCTGATTTTATATTAAACTTTTAAAACTTTATCAGTTGTAAGTGGTTCTTCAGAGTTGCGTCAGCCTATGGGGGTGATTTAACCTATGTGGGGTTTGCCTTTTACTCAATGACAGAAAATAATCGATCCAAAAAAGATGAATGAGATAGGTATCAAAGTGATCCGAAAAGATATCAAAATCTCATTCCCCGCAGTTGGTAGCAGAGAAAGATGGTTTTCTTCTTGAGGAAGGCAACCTAGGTCAGGTCTAGATTACCCCAAGGTCCCTAGCCATCGACGACCAGAAGAAGAATCCCTGCCGAAGACGGTGCTGACGGTGCGTCGAGAGAAAAGCAGCAGAGTCGGTCGAGAGTGAGTATAAGGGTCATGCGTTGCCAGATTGCGGTGTTTTATGTTGTACCTGTGTTGTAATGTCAAGCGGAGTTGAATGCCTGTAGTGTGATTGAGGGAAGGTTGTGAGCGCGCGCAACCGGATAAAATCTTAAGTCCAGAGAGGGCTTAAGTGGTTCGGGTGTATCGAACACCCAGAGTAATTTGTCTACCATTTTAAAGGGGGTCATGAGGTACCATTGATCGCCCACAGACCGATGATAGGGGGAGTGTTTGAGTGAGTGTATGAGTAACGGACGCTGGTCGTACGTTTACTGTGTGTAAGTAACCTATCAGTTAAGGCGAGCGTCTGAAGTGAGAGGAAGACGTCTCGTCAGTTGAGGTGACAATTACAGTTAGACTGTGGCCGTACAGTCAGAGAAAAGTGATCGCTTGGACGGAAGTAGTCATTTTTCAGCGTATGAATGAGACGTATGCAAGACCGCGAGGCAAGCTGAGAAAGGAGGGGAACTGCTGCAGAGGGGACGAGTGACGTTAGCGTAGAGCCGCGCTGAGATTGGCCGGTTAGTATAGTACCGCGCTGGGATAGGCTGATTAGCGAGAGCAGCACAGGGATTGGTGGGTTTGTCATCAGGACGTAAACAAGGAAGAGAATTAATAAAGGAAAAATCATAGATTCTTGAAAATGAAGTGTTTTAAGCGTTTAAGGGCGATCTTTAAGAGAGATAGAAGAAACTTATATGCAGGAGAAGAAGCTCCACCAGAAGGCACACCAGCTTATCATATGGCAGTGAATGTAGGCTTACACTCGATACTATGGATCTCCGAGTGGAATAAGCTAACAGAAGGGAATAAGGAACTGACGTTTCCGAGATACGGGACGTTTAAGCTAGAAGTATTGAACCAATTGAAAGCAGTAATGCTCGCAACGAGACCTCTACCGAGGCCAACACAGTTCAAAGCCCTTAGTGCATGGTTTAGAGCAGCACACGAAAAGAGCGTGAGTAGATGCCAAGAAAGAGTGAGAAGATCGGTAAAGGCAGTGCAGGATGCAAAATGGGACGGTGAAGCTAAAAAGTGGAGGGTGCAAAAGATAGAAGCAGATAAACTGTTCACAATGCTAGAGACTACGGGAGAAAAGAAACCTCTAGAAGAAGATGAGGATAGCGAGCCAGATGAGGATCTGATAGAGAGACTATTAACAGATAGACCACCTCCGTACAACAGAGAAGCCGAAAGTCCCGAACTACAGCAAGGGGACGGAGCTAGATGGGGGGAATATAAACCGCTCCCAGTAACAGAGTGGGATACCAGGAAAGGTGAGGAAGTACCTCAATCTAGTCCCGAACAGAGAGTAGTGGGAAGATTCATGGTCCAGAAGGTGCCAGAAGCACAGCATGCAAGGTCGTATCAAATGCCAGATGCTTTACAAGTACCTGTTACCATAGGCCCTATAGTGTCAATCTACAACCCAGAGGGGGTCCAGCAGGAGGAACAGGCGCGATGGGACAGGGAAAGGGTAGAGATGGAAAGTAGGAATAATACGATCAATTCCCAAAGGCAGTTGCTAGGACCAAAGAGTCGGAGTACCCCATTAGATTCCGCAACGGGTCCCTGGATAGAACAGGGGAGTCAAAGAGGACAGATGGATTTGAGGGGACCGAAACCGAAATCCTATAAGGAATTAAGGGAGTATTTGAAAGAATGGGATGCTGCCGAAGAGACCCAGAATAAAAGATTAGAAGGAGAAGCAGAATGGAGAGATCAGGATAACAGGATCCTCTCTCATTGTGGAGCTGGCGAAAGCAGCCCGGAGTGGGAGAGAGGGAGTCAAGGAAGCAAAGGAGATACTTGCCATACCACCAGTGGCAGTAGACAAATGTGCGAAGACAGGAGTGCAGGGTGTGGGGGAGTGCCTCGCGTCATCCTTAGTGAGGGAGAACGAAGGACGCAGGAGTACCGAGATAGTTTCAGGTGCACTCACCATGCCCCGGACGAAAATGTGCGACATTGGAATCACAGGAATATAGGGAGTCGCGGAGCGTCTCGCCATGCATCCGGTGATCACGAACGAGATCGCGGGAACATGGAGGAACGTGAAGGACCTTATCGTTTGTTGAGCGACACCAGACAGCAAGGGAGTTGCAGCGATACAGAACAGAACGGGGGATCCTATATTGTATCCAAAGAGACTGAGCTGAAAAGACAGAACGTAGTAATGGGGAATAGATCATTGTTCCACCATACCCCAAGGGAAGATGGGAAAGCTTGGGATCTAGAGAGGTGGGAACAAAGATATGCAAGAAGAACTCCTCACAACTCACCTGTACCTAGACGTAGGGCGCGTAGTGGGGGAGAGAGGGATGTAAGCGAACAACCTAGGACTGACGTACTGAGAGCTGAAATGAAAGCAAAACGGCTTGATGTAATGAGTTTGAAATCAGACTTGGAGGACATAATAGACGGTACATTGCCAATGGAAAGGATAGAGCTGTATGAACCAGATGAAATACTGTATATGTCTAAAGATGTTACTCGAAAAGCGAGATCAGTTCATGAGAATTTATCTAATTTGGCCAATAGGTATATGATAGACTTATCACGAACTAAAGCTTTACAGGGTAACCATAGGCTAACTTGCACGGATCAGGATCTAGACGAGCGTAGGACGATTGGGCTGAAAGTGCACATAAAGGAACTGATCCTGAGTATCAGAGTATGGAGGGATTTGGATAAATGGGAGGAAAGATGGTCTAAGAGGGGATCCGTCAGAAGGAGTACACTTGCGAGGTCCCCGGATGGAGAGCTAATGCGAATGGAAGCTTTCCCTTTGCGAGAAATCGCGAACGGAAACTACGTCCATGTGCCCTGGAGTAGGGGGGATTTAGCGGCATTTACTAATTCTTTCCCCAAGTTAAGAGAGAACCCCGTTGAGTGGCATAAGCAGGTAGAGAGATTCGTGAAGATCTCTAAGGTGCTGTGGATCGATTTGAACACCTTGTTTGATATCGTAGTACCCGGAGATTTGTGGACGGCATGTAAACTTAGTATCGAATGGCCCGCTTGTGAGCCTCCGAGGGATGCCCAGACAAACGGTCCATCAGATAGAGTCATGGAAAAGTACGAGAGAGTAATAGCATGGTTAAAAGAGAAAGTGCCGGTGCAGGACATAGACTGGGTTAAGATAGATCGAACAACTCAGGAACCTAAAGAGACCGTTCACGAGTTCTATGAGAGATTGCTGAAAGCATTCAAACAGTACAGTGGGTTAGACGTAATGGATCCCAAAGACATAGGACAGTTTGTGTCGAAGTTTGTCTTAGGATTGAGACCAGACATAAGCCTGATGATTCAACAGCATTTGATCTGTTGGCAAAACAAACCTTTAGATGAGATTCTGAGGTATGCGAGGTACTGTAGCGATGAAATAGATTTGAAGGCAAAGAAACTTAAGGAAAAGCTGATGTTGGTGCAGATGCAATCAGCTGGAAAGGGTGGACAGCGACAACAGGGAACAGGAACGCTAGGAAAGAAACAGAATAATAAAAGCAGAGATGAGGAAGAAAGACCGAGACCGAGAATAGATATCGCGACACTGAAAAAGACAACGAGGTGCCATCAGTGTAACAAGGTGGGACATTGGAGACGCGAGTGTCCATATAATGTCGAGACGGGGGAATTAGAACAGGAGGAGGATGAGGTTCAAACCAGCATGATAAAGGGAACAGCAGTCCCAAAGGGAAAGTTTATCAAAGGGGGGACTCAGACTCCTCGAGCCCCATTCCCTCAACTGCCTCGTATTGCAAATGGAGGGAAGACCTATAGACAAATGCCATTGTTCGTAGGAGGAGAAGAATGCTACTACGTTGATCCTCTTACAGGGCAAAGAGTGAATAGAGAAGAAGACTGTACTCTAGGAGCAGCCCTGGAAGTAGATCAGAGAGGACCATACGTGGAAGCTGAAGTGGCTGGATGTCCTACGACCTTTTTGGTGGATACGGGGGCCACTCGATCCACTTTGAGATCAGCGGTAGTCCCAGGTCTGCCAATGTCGGGAGAGACGATTCAGGTGGTAGGAGTCGCAAACAGGAGGATGACGAATCCTCTGACAGAACCAGTGTCAGTGAAGATAGGGAATTACAGTGACGAACATCAGTTTGTGATCTGTGATTCTAGCCCTGTGTGTTTGCTAGGAAGAGATCTATTGTGTAAATTAAATTGCACAATATATTGCACACCTGAAGGAGTAGAAGTGCAGACTAATGATGATGATGCCGATTTCAAGGTTGTAAACTCGCAAGGATGCGTGGAACTGTACCCTACCTTAACAGTGGAGGAGCTTCCACAGGACTTGAGGGAGAAAGTGTCAGCTGAGGTGTGGGATTTTACTGGAGAAGAAATAGGATTGATCAAAGGGGTAGAACCAGTAAAGATCATGGTAAGACCCAATGCCGAGTATCCAAGAACACCACAATATAAGTTGACACCGGAGACAATTGCAGGAATAAAGCCTGTGATCGAGTCAATGATTAAACAGGGAATACTGAAGGAGATCGTGGGAAGTCCATGTAACTCCCCGATTATGGGTTTGCAGAAGCCTAGTGGAAAATACAGAATAGTGCAGGACCTTCGAAAGATTAATAATATCGTTGTTTCATGTTGTCCAGTGGTACCGAATCCATCAGTGATATTGTTTCAGATACCGTTCCAAGCTGAATGGTTCACAGTGATAGACTTGTGCCAGGCTTTCTTTTCGATTCCTTTAGATGAAGATAGCCAATATCTTTTCGCTTTTAAGCTGGAAAATCGCGTTTTAACATGGTGTCGTATTCCCCAGGGGTATACAGAAAGCCCATCGATTTTTAACCAGCTGTTGAAGGAAAATCTTGAAGGTCTAGTACTGCCCAAGAATTCGGTTCTGGTCCAGTACATAGACGACCTCCTAGTTGCGTCAGAAACTGAGGAAGCTTGCAAGGTAGACACCATTACCTTACTAAATCACTTGGCCGAGAACGGACACAAGGTGTCTCCAAGTAAATTGCAATATTGTCTGACTGAAGTGCAATACTTGGGCCATCGGATTGAAAAGGGAAAACGGAAGGTGTCTCCAGACAGAATAGAGGCGATCATGAAAATGAACGCGCCTAAGACACAAAGAGAAGTCAGGATGTTTTTAGGCATGGTCGGTTATTGTCGGCAGTGGATAGCCAACTTTTCACTGAAGGCAAAACCGTTACTACAACTGACGCACAAAGGAGTGAGTGATCCGGTACCATGGGACAAAGATTGTTTGATGGCATTTTTGCAGCTGAGGGAGGACTTGTGTCGTGCCCCGGCTTTGGGAATGCCTGACTATGAGAAGCCATTCTTGCTTTACTGCTGCGAGAGAGAAGGTTGCGCTTTAGCAGTTTTGGCCCAGATACACGGAGATGCGCGTAGGCCAGTTGCTTATTTTTCGGCTACATTAGATCCAGTAGCCGCAGCGTTGCCCGGATGTCCCAAATCCGTAGCTGCAACGGGTGTCAGCATTGAACGATGTGAAAGTGTGGTGATGGGACATCAGTTAGTGGTGTACGTACCGCATTTTGTGGAATTGTTAATGACCAGGACTAAGACTCAGCATCTGACGAATAGCAGGCTCACACGCTACGAGCAAGTCATATTGGCTGCCGAGAATGTGACCCTAAAGAGATGCTATGTCTTGAATCCTGCTACTTTGATGCCACTTCCAAATGAGATTGATGATGAAATTTGTACAGATCATGACTGCCTTGATGTGACTGAACTATGCACCAAACCGAGACCTGATATCGTAGATGAGCCATTGACTGACCCCGATGAAATATTCTTTGTTGATGGCTCATGCGTAAGAGACGATATCGGTCAGCTGAGAGCAGCATATGCAGTTTGTACTATTACCAGAGTTGTGGAAGCCGCTTGCCTGGAAGGAGTACATTCCGCTCAGGTAGCTGAAATTATTGCTTTGACGCGTGCCTGTTTAGCAGGTAACAAAATTCGAGTCACCATATACACCGATAGCCAGTATGGTTTCGGGGTAGTTAATGACTATGGGCAGTTATGGTCTCAAAGAGGTTACATGACCTCCTCGGGTTCTCCTATTAGGAATGGAGAATTCGTGAGATTATTGTTAGAAGCGTTACAAGGACCAACAGCTATCGCAGTTGTCAAATGTGCCACGCAAACAAAGAATGTAGACTTTGTGTCGCAGGGCAACCGATACACAGATGAAGTTGCACGTTACTGTGCAGAACAGGGATATTCTCACACCAATGTAAAAGTGGGAGGGATACAGGAAAGAACTGATTTGACTATGTTGTTAGACACTGTGGATACGTGGGACGAATTAAAATGTGTTCAGGAAAATGCACCAGATGATGAGAAAAAGGGCTGGGAAACAGCTGGATGTACTAAAAGTGAAATGAACTTTTGGATTTCTGCAGATGGGAGAGCAGTTTTACCAAACGAACCTGTTAATCCAATGGCAAGGAAACTGCATGGATCAGCACACATAGGTAGAGATGCTATGGTGAGAGTATTCAGACAAACGTGGTTTAATCCAAAGTTTAGAGTAGCGGCAGAAGCAGTATGTCAGCGTTGTGCGATCTGTCAGCAACTAAACGTAGGGAAGAGAACACCAGTCACGTTGAGTCACATAGGAAGGTCTGGGGGGCCTTTCAATAGAATGCAGCTTGATTTTATCGAAATGCCTAAATGCAATCGACTCAGATACGTATTAGTGATTGTCTGTATATTTTCTAGATGGGTTGAAGCTTATCCTACACGTAGGTGCGATACACTTACAGTAGCAAAATTGTTGCTTAGAGAGTTGATACCGAGGTTTGGGGTGCCATCCTCTTTGGAATCGGACAGAGGAACTCATTTCAACAGCGAAATAGTGAAGATGCTATGTTCAGCTTTGAGTATCGATCAGAAGCTCCATTGCAGTTATCGACCAGAAGCTTCAGGGATTGTAGAACAAATCAACAGCACAATAAAGTCCAGACTTGCCAAAGTTTGTTCATCGACATCCCTGAGTTGGCCAGACGCACTTCCTTTGGTTCTTATGAGCATACGTAGCACACCAGATAGAAGGACAGGTCTCTCTCCACACGAAGTGCTAATGGGGAGAGCTATGAGATTGCCATTGGTTCCGACTGCAGCGTTGTTGAACATCACAGACGATCTGATCTTGGATTACTGCAAGGGACTATCTGATGCCATTCATTCTGTGTCCCTCCAGGTCCAGGCTGCAGAGGTTCCGTCAGCTCAAGACCTGTGCCATGACCTGTGTCCAGGGGACTGGGTCCTGGTGAAGAAGCATGTCAGGAAGAACTGTCTAGACGTGCGCTGGCGAGGACCATTTCAAGTCATACTAGTTACGAACACTGCAGTAAAGTGTGGAGGCTTGCCCAACTGGATACACGCCTCACACACCCGAAGAGTGCCAACACCTCTGGAAGAAACAGCTCCTCTCTCGGATGAAAATCCAGCAGAAAGCGGAGAAGCCACAGAGGGGGACAGTCAAGCTGTAGAGGTGATTGAAGAGGCTGAACCTGTGTCGGAACAGGCTGGTGATGGTCAAGACACCAGTGAGACCGAAGCTGTCTCAGAAGAAGGAAGTAGCTGGGAATTTGACTCAGACACCGAACAAGATATAAGTGATCAAGAGACAAGTCCAAGAACAAGGAGCAGGAGGACAAGGAATGGAGAAGCTAGTTGGCCAGAAAGAAGGAGAGGGTCAACCTTGAAAGCAAATCAAGAGAGCACCCTTGTCCCGATCGCTGAAGATTCAGATCAAGAAGAAGAAACTACGGATTCAGGCTCTGAGAGTCCGAGAAGATCAAGAAGGGTACGTGTGCCCTGCAGAAGGTACGCCACCCCAGAGTGGACTTATCTAGCAGATGTCTTGGGGACAGAAATCTGGGAGAGTGAGAGAAGTGAAAGTAATCAATCTCGATCCATTTGTGGCAGTGGAGATATGGATGTTGACGCCTGGACTCGAGACTGAGGGGTTACTGACTTTCACACTTCCCATACCCCCTTACCTGAGTCGGATCAAAGATCTAGTGCTAAATCGATTACAGTTTCCGACTTTTGGTCATCAAATTCCAGAACAAGAAGAAAAAGTCATTCGTTTTGAACTATTGGAACTTGTTATTAAAGCTGCAGGTACGAGAATAATTGTAGATGCATAAAGACTTTTGTGTTTAAGCTATAAAGAAGAAGATAACCTAGCGCCGAGTGGAAAGAAGAACAAAATTAGGGATTACATTTAGAGGACGGAGAAGGGTTAGGGTTGTCTGTTGCTAAAGATAAAAGAGACTTTTTGTTAATGAAGAGTACTTCACAGACTGAGAAATCAAATAAAGCAAATAAAGATTTGCAAAGAAAACTTTTCTTCGAAAAAGAAGGAGCTACGCTGTTTGATAACATGGAGAACGGCAACCCAAACCGAAAAGCTAAATGTATAATAGGTACACTAATAGCAGTAGTAATTTTTCTCATTATTACAGTAGTGACCATATCATACATAGTAGGACATGCAAGTGAAAGGGAGACGACAGATGTAAAGCCTGTAACGACTTTGAAACCAGCTCTTGTTGGGAAGAAGGAGGAGAGCAATGTTATTCGTGAAAAGGCGTTACTGGCAAATGAAGCTCGTAGATTACACATAGACGAGTCACAGGGAAATTTTAGGTCAAACGCATATGCCAAACTATTGTACGAGTATATCGATGCCATGGAGGCCAAAGATTGTTACGTATGTATGCAATTGCCGGCTTCTGTAGACGAAGGCATCAGATATCATCATCTCCCACTGACATATGGGATAACATGTAGTTTATTGCTCAGTATATTTTATGGTAGAGAAGGGTTCGAGTACTACTTTTCAAATTATGATTCGGTACTGCCTGAAGTCCCGAATTATAAACAAATGAATAAGTGGGACTATTATAAAAAGGAGGATAGACTAGCAAAGTTCTTTCTTCCTTGGGATACATTAGATACTTCATATGCACGCAGAAATAATCTGACTTGCAAAGTGTCAGAGGTAGAGAAAAAGTTCATAGGACAAGTAGATGACAGATACAGGAGGCAGAAGATTCTAAAAATGTCAGGACAGTGGAAAACTGATTGGACCGAAGAAGAAAAAGCACACAAGAAGAAGGGTAGTAATGGTCCAATAGCTTTGGATAGAACGCAGAAAGGAAAGTTATGTTTAACTCGAAGCAAGACATATTATGAGAATGTATTTGTAGGTGAAGTTAATTGCGAACATGCTTTTAGGTTAGAGTATTATACGAAAGATTTCATGAAAGAGATGCAAGCTATTCCTAATGTATATTTTGTATGTGGAAGAAATGCCTATGTAAAACTGCCTGACAATTGGTATGGCTCGTGTTACTTGGCAATTGTCTTCCCCAAAATATATCATGCAAAGGATTTAGCGATCATAGCAGGAAAGGCTTCGACAAGAACGAAAAGAGAAGTAGGAGATGCAGAAGTAGTTGGAGACATATTTGGAGCAATGTTTCCTATGTTAGGTTTAATACTTAACGATGTTAAGATCAGGAGACTAGCTACAGTTGTAGATAGATTATCTGCAAGTACTGCAAGGTCATTGATGCTAGTAGAGGGAGAGATGCAGTCGATTAGAGCAATGGTTCTTCAGAACCGTCTTGCTTTAGATGTTCTGCTAGCAAAAGAGGGCGGAGTCTGCAAGGCTTTGAAGGTCCAGGAATGTTGTACTTATATTCCTGATAATTCAAAACCACTTGAGAAAGTCATACATAACATTACAGAGATACACCAAGAAATCGAAGATTTAACAAAAATAAATGTTTGGGAAAAAGTAGGTCAAGGAGTGGGAAAGGTTGGAAGTTGGTTTACCAACCTTGGCAAAAGCATTATATGGTACATATTAAAACCTGTATTAATAGTATTAATTTGTATAATCACATTGTTAGGGTTAGTGAAACTGTATAAATGGTATAGGACGAACCGGTTACAAAGATCCATGAGAGAGCAAGTAAGGAGATTAGCTGCTTTACAAGACCAACAGTATAAAAGTTTAAGAGCTCTCGAATCGATAAAAAGAGGGAATCTTGTAACTAGTTCTGTGTAAAGGTGTTATTCAAATTGCATTTTAGTGATGACCACTAGAGGTCATCAAAGGGGGGAACTGAGAGAGCGCAATTTGAAAAAACAGTATATCCGAACCATATTCATAAGCATCTCGCATAAACGTAGAAGTTGTAACGTGAAGTAGCATTTGTAGTATAAAGTTAGCCGATGTAATATGAATAATAGGAAATGTATTTGTATTTACTCTGAGATGCATTAGAATTTAGAAGTCCGTATACGTAGTGGGCTAATATAGAAATGTATAGAAATGCTTACGAATAGAAGAACGTGCAAAGTAGAATAGATGTACGTGTGTAAAATAAGTGGAGAAACGTTACGAAATGTAAAGTGAAGAAATGTGCAGAGAATGTATAGCACTATGTAAGCACAAGAGAATAATGTTGTATTCTATGTAAGATGCATTCGCTTATAATCAAGTGATTTGCTAAATTCGATTATATATAAATGTGTGTTAAAGGTTATACTGTGTAGAAGAGTTGTAGGAATGTTAGAAGAGTTTGGTCATGTGTGATTCTAACCTGACTGACCAAGGGTTCGCAGGAGTGTAGTCCGCTGTATGTAATTTAGTGGGCTCACAGGAGTCGTGGATAGCTTTGATCTGAATGTGCGAGCCAAAGAGTCTAAGGTCTTGTTAGATTTAAGGTGACAATGCTAGACGAAGTTTATGGCCTAAGTGAGATAAGAAACGCTTGGAATTTGGGTCTTGTTTAGAAATGACCGTTCACAGGACCAAATGAGGTTAAGAACATAGTCGTAAAGAGTAGAGTTTTGATGAGGTGATAGACTTTTGCTCTGAAAGTGTCAACTGGAATGTCAATGAAGTCACCAGCACGAAGACGAAGATGGCGTCTAAGAAGAAAGGTCAACTTAACGGACGACGCGAAGAGACGAAGCTATGGAAAGACCTAGAGAATGACATCATATGTATGTGTATGTGGTGGGCGTCACGGGGCGTTCCATCCATACGGTGATTGTGTATTTAGGGACAGCACCCTGGGGAGAAGAGCAGCGATGAGCTCAGAGCGCAGAGAAGAAGAACAGAGCGCAAGAGAGCAGTAGGCCGAGGACCCTTAGAGAGCGGATGGGTAGGCAGAAAGGGTACTGCTTCTCGACATAAGTTACCATTAGAGGCTAAGAGAGTTTGAACTTCTTTGGAAGTCAAACTGCTGACACCTTTTTAGGGTAATAGGAACTTGCGAAGTAGGGATGTCACCTAACATAGAGTAGGGACAGATTTAATTTGTTTATTCTTTCTCTTTTTGTAGATGACGCAACGGAACCACTTTGTATCTATGCTTTTTAATCTGCTGATTCTTGAATTGAC
The DNA here is from genome assembly GCF_964263255.1 of Lissotriton vulgaris. Taxonomy (NCBI): domain Eukaryota; kingdom Metazoa; phylum Chordata; class Amphibia; order Caudata; family Salamandridae; genus Lissotriton; species Lissotriton vulgaris. Next base: position 711,203,466 of record NC_141689.1, on the reverse strand, counting down.
TTTAATTGTATTCTTTTGTAGACTTAGGTTCTTTAGGGAATTTATGTTCCTTTTAGTTCCTGTATATTTGTTGAATCTTATACTGAGAGGATTGTATATGCACTTAATTCTGATTTTATATTAAACTTTTAAAACTTTATCAGTTGTAAGTGGTTCTTCAGAGTTGCGTCAGCCTATGGGGGTGATTTAACCTATGTGGGGTTTGCCTTTTACTCAATGACAGAAAATAATCGATCCAAAATAGATGAATGAGATAGGTATCAAAGTGATCCGAAAAGATATCAAAATCTCATTCCCCGCAGTTTTATGCAACATTTCATATACTCTGATTTAAATATGTATGAATCATTGTCTGTGTATAATGCATGTGTAAAATGCATTGACACCCTGCACTGGTATGAGTTTCACTATAAACACATGAATTGCATGTGAGGGAGAGGCTATGGAGCGTTGAGGGGCCCTGTTGAAAGGTGGTAGTGAGGGAATCTGTGAAGAAGAAGGTCATTGAGTGGGCGTCAAAAGAAATTGGTGCGCCGGGCACCACCATCGCTAAAGCCCACCCTGCCTGCAATAGTGAAATAGAGTGGAAGTGTAATGTGGTGAATGGCATTAGTTGGGATCAAAAATATTCCGCCAGGGGATTCTGCAGTGGCAGTGCTACAATAAGCTTCAAAGAAAAACGTTAGATCCCGCACTTGACTTTTACAACAGATAAAACACTGCCTTGTAGTCCTGACAATCTTGTGGTTGTCCTGTGCCACCAACTGATAATAGTTATGATTCTGATGTGCAATCAAAAAATACTAAATTTGTGACAGCCATAAAAAAGGCATGACGTTCCTGGGGACGTGTCAGTAGTGTAAAGGAGGTAGGGTTTATTAAGATTTAAAGCCACTAACTAGCATAACGATGTCCAGAAAATGACATCACATAAACTTTGACCCAAAAAAATCACATCACTTTACATGAGACCTGGATTAGACAAAAGGCTTGGGTGGCTTGTGTGCCACGTGAAAAATTATTTTAAAAAAGCCTGATCGGGGGGAGGATCCTAGCTTGCAACCATGATGGCCGCTTAAACCCTCGGCTCCGCAGACCCCTTCGCTTTCCTCCCGTATTGCAATTTATCCTGCAATCAATCCTGAACTTGAGCCGAGTCATCGGAACCGGGAGGTGACTCCGATTCCAACGGTGTGTTCCCCGGCACGCTTCCAGCGGTAGAGGTGATGGGGCGTCCTCGCTTCATCCCCGGCGCCTAATGGCGGTGAGACTGGGTCTTTGTTCCTCGGGGACGGCCGGCTCCGACTACAACAACAGCGGCCATTGAAGACGGGGCGGAGCCGGTCGACCGGAGCGAAGTTGCCGCACTGCGCTCCCCGCAGCAGTGATCTACTCTGCTCCGCTGTTCTGCCCGCTTGGATGATAGCGCAGTTGCGAGGGATACATTGTGTCATCTCCCCAGCCCGCAGACGGCCCGGATAGCTCCTTCGTCTCTCCCTGCGCTGTGGTGGATGCCATTTTGGGGATCGCGCACTCGGCACTTGCAACTGACGACCCCGGGCCGCCTCTGAGGGTACGGACGACTGCCGGCGCTGCACTAGCACCGTGTGTGGTGTCGAAATGGAGGAGGCTGCCCCTGTGCCCCCGACCTGGTTATGCTATGCAGAGTGTCGGCGGGGTGATCGGCTGCTCGCAAGGGATGTTGGCGGCCAGTCTCGAGGACTATTATATGCCTGTGAGCCCCATGTACAGGAACCTGATGCATCCTTTCTCCCTGCGGCGCCATTGGTGATTAGTGATATTCTGGGCACTCTAGGTGCTTTGCGAGCTGCCCTACATAATAATGCCCAGGACCTGGGGGGCCGGCTGGATGCCATTTCACCTGATGTGCCCTCGACTGGCCGAGTTTGCTCTCGAGTGCGGGGCACTGCGCCACACCCTGTATCCGACCGCTGTGGATTGCCTACCCAGTTGTACACGGAGGCGTTGGAGGATCGGCATCCTGATACCGCTGAGGTACTGACCGCAATGGTCGTGAAGAGGTCTGGTGTTCGTGGATTCGTGCAATGGCTGGGGAATCGTCTCCGGACGCCATGTCCGGCAACTCCTTTGTGGTCTGACGGCGTGAATCCCTATCCTATCCTGGAGCTGATGCTACTGCCTTGGCCAGCCGGCCTTGGGGGATTGTTGCTACACGTTGCCTCTTTGTGTACTGTTATTGAACACGCGGCTTTGGTTTGGACAGACTTTGGTGGACAGCATCCTACTCAATTGTGGTCCTCCCGTCCGCTTATCTTATCCAAAATGGCGACTGTACAGCTGGACTCCGTCGATACACCGGATCGCAAGGGGCAAGGTTGAGGATGTTTTCTTGATGGCTGTTGCTCGCACTGCTGGGACTATTAAGGACAGACGGGACATTGCCTGAGTTGAACGTTGGTTTTACATCGGTTTTGGGGTCCGGGGTTGGGCGGCCGAGAATATACATGTTGGTTGTCTTGCGCACATGCGTTTGGCCCTCCTCCGGTTTTATGTGATTCCTTTTCTTTTCTTCCTTCTTTCTGTGTCTGTATTTCGGGTACTCTTTTTTGGGCGACAGGCACACTGCTAGGGGGGGGGGGGGGTAGGCCGTAGCCTCTGCATGCGTGTAGGGTGGGGGGTAGGGGGTGGATTTTATTTTGTCCGTTTCAGTTTCTATGGGCCTTATTTTTCTCTTTATTCTTACACTCCTTTTCTTTTCTTATTTCTGTCTTTGGGTCAGTCGGGTGGTTCGGTATGAGGTGGGTAGCGACTGGCATGCACCATAATTTGTGATTGATTATCCTTTTGTATGTATCCTTGTGCCGCTACTCCGATTATGTTTTTCTGCTTGTTGGACTTCCTCTGGTAGACGTTGCCCACTCATGTCTTTGGTGGATTGTATGGACTCTGATCCTTCTTAGTTCCTATATTTTAAAACATACCTTACATTTTTTTTTAAATGAACCTTAAATTCTCCTGTTTCTCGGTAGTACGAAGATATTCAGTTTAATCCAAACTGCTTGTTATTTTGTATTGAGGTGCTACTGAGTTGCCGCATAACTTGCTACAGTGCTTAAAATGATGTCGAGGCCGGCCGGATGGTTGTGGGCCCGTATTTGTTTGCTGATACTGTGCAATAAAGGTTTTAAAAAAATTAAAAAAAAAAAAGCCTGATCAAAATAAGTGTTGTTAGAAATGGGGGTCTCTAGTTGGCAGAGATAGGTACCTTTGTCCAAGTAGGGACCCTTCTTCCTCGTCAGGGTAAGGGGGATAAACGTCTAAAATAACCCCTGCTCACCCCCTTGATAGCTTGGCACGAGCAGACAGGATTATCTGAGAGATAGTTTGTAAAGCATTTGTGCACACATACAGTAACACCGTGAAAACACTACAAATGGACACCACACCAGTTTAGAAAAATAAGTAATCTTTATCTAAACCAAACAAGACAAAAATCACAAAACCCACAATACAGTAAAAAAAATGTGACTTTCAAAAAGTAGAAACAGTTCTGCTCAAAGCAAATTGCAGAAGCAACACTTTTCAACACGAAGAACCTTGGTGCGTCAAGATCTAAAGCAATGTGAGAAGCTGGCCTGGTATATGATGTCACTAATGTAAGTGGGCACCTTGCACCAGTCCAGACGACCCTTATGGTGATTTAAGAGGTCTTAGACAACCATAGAAAACTCTCTAAGTGGTAGCTGTGGAGAGCAGCCTTCATGCTTGGTCTTGAAGGAGTGTAAAGCAGCTAGTTTTACCAGAATGCAATCTTATAGTATAGACTAAATGAAAAAGAACCACAAAAAGTATATATAAAAATATGTATTTATTTTATAATACTATCTAGCACGTTACAGTATCTCCCACATGGAGAAAGACACAAAGCACACAATAATTTAGCAAAGAAATCATAGTAAATAGCACTAGTACACAGGGGACCCCAGGGGGGACCAAACCATATACTAAGAAAGTGGTATAAGAACCATGACTCGAGTCAGGACAATGTCAACAGGACGTAGAATTGCTGGGGACCCACAGAGCCACCCAAGGTAAGTAAACAGGGGCCCCACGGAGAGTGCGTGAAGTGTGTGAACATGAGCGCTGCTCCGTATAAGTCGATGTGCAAGTCGCAGTTGGATTTTTAAAATGTTGTGACCCTTTCCAGTGGACCCTGAAAAAACCCTGTGGAAGACAGAAGGTTGTAGAGCCACCCCACCTGTGGACACTGTGGTATCCAAGTTACCTATCCCCTGGAAGCGGGGTGCAACTGTGTGATGTGGCGTTGGAAACCGCAGTCGAACCCAATGGAGGACTTCAGGAAAGTGCTGCTGCTGGAAGAGGAGAAAGTGTCCGGAGGAATCCAAACATGGATTCTTGAAGAGGGGTACCTGAAAGGAGAGGGGACAGAGTCTATGCCACTCAGGGGTGACCAGGAGACTTGGAAGATGAATGGCCTCCGACACCGAGTGCTTCAGGGAAGATGTCAATTACCTTGACTCTGCAGCTGTGAGGACCAGGCGATGCTGAGGAAGACCAGGACCCGGATAGGAGCTGTCCCATGAAGGATGTCGAGTGTTGAGGGGTCGGAGTCTGGTGAGAGCACCAACAAGCCTTGGCAAATGCAACCCACGCAGGAAGTCGAGAAGGTGCAAAGTTTGAACCAGCAAGGTCCAGGCAACTCACCACAAGGAGGTTCATTGCTCCTCGTTTTTTCTTCTTTCCATGTGTGCTGCATTCTGCAGCACAAATAGAAAGAGGAAAATGCCTTGTAGGATTGTTTTTGTGCAGGAAAGTTCCCCTTCCTGCAGAAAAACACACAACAATAATCCTGCCTGTAATGGAGGCTCCCTTGCACTATGGCGCAAGGGTGCCTACGTTTGAGGTAGGCTTCCAAAACAGGACCAGCCCCCAAAGAAAGGAGAGGAATGCACCATATTGCTTAAATACAGTGCATTCCTGCCCTTTCACTTTGGCATAGGGCAGAGCAGCAGGGTGCCTTGCTGCGCTGCCCCATACCAGAAATGAGGCTCTCGATATTCTGGTAAAAACCATGTAATGGTACCACGCTTAGTGTAACTTACGTACAACATTTCCATGTGACCATATTAACTAAATACAAGTTAATAATTCAATTAAATTCATGTATCTCAACCTCATTTCTCTTTTAGAGTAAAACAGCTCCTTTATCATTCGCAGTCTGGGTTTGGTGAGGAAAAGCTAAGAGGGTTATTTGCTAGCATTTTGCCTGGGCGCTAGTTTGGCACAAAACGGCGCAAAACAAAGCACTGCGTTGATTTACTTACATCCCTGCAACACAAAATTGTGGAGTGCCGCTCGAGCGCCCCCTAGTAAACCTTGCCTCAATCTCCACTTCTCCCTGGTAATTCTCCGGTGTAGATAGACTGATAAGAAGTCAGTGCCTGTCTTTAATTTGTTGGTTCCAACGTAGGCCTTCCATGCCTTCAGTAGCCATGCCGTGACATTAATAGTACACAGAGAAAGGGACCTGTTGCCAACATAACCATTCTAAAGGTCTCAGGAAAAAGCCTTTCACAAACAGGCTTTGTGATTTTTAGCTCTTGAGAGATATATTTTCTATGATGCTTTATATTTAAGGTACACCTATCAGGCACCCTTTTGATTGAATGCCTAGGGTGCAAGTGCAGGGTCCACTTATCTCGTATGCACAAGGCGGCCAAGGTGCTTTGTAAATTGCACAGGCCAATCAACATTGCCCCTGATGTAACATCTGTGGTGGGGGCTGAAAGTGATGAGAAAAGTTCAACAACTATCAAGGTTGCATTAACTTGAGTTAAGCACTCTAATAAGGTGAATACTTGAATTACAACTGGCGAACAGTGACCATATGACTCTCTTTATTGTTGTCATTTGTTCTCAAGGTTAGCTCTGTCTTGTTTACTTGATGGATTATGAATCTATGCCATTGCATTCACTACGCAGAATGCTAGAGGATATATTTGTTCCAGGTGTCAATAAGTATCTGAAGAGAAAAATATTTCATGTTTACTGCAACCTCTTCTGAGATCCCATATTAAGGCTTTGGTGAGACAATCAGTGCCCAAAGGTCGTGACATTGGACACATGGTAAAGCCCTTGGTCAGTCTCTGACCATGAATTTCAGATTCCAACTTTCCTTACTTACTCCTGTCTTCCTGTCATGGCTAACCCTCACTCAGTCCTGCTCCATCTTCGAAGTGTCCGCCTCAAAATAGTTTTAGAAAGGTGTAACTTCTGCACCAAGCCCATGATATAATGTCAGCAGGTTTGCCTACAAGGCACGATGGGTATACTGTTCAATTTCTCCATATGTCATTTGAATGCTTTAGTTGAAATAACTAAAGGGTAATTAGATTTTGCTGGCAACTTCATATCTGGATTTGTTTTAAAACTGTTGTAGCTAGTTCTCCTTTAATGAGTAATACATTTGAAGCAAATATTGACGTAATGTTATCTTAAAATTGTGCTAATGCTTTAATATAACATGCAAACCTAAATGCTAATAGCTGTGTAGATGAGTTAAATTTTGTAAGCGTTGTCTTGAAGAATATGTGATAAATACTATACTGTATAAACGCCAACACTTTCCGACAGGTGAGGGATACAAACAGCGTTTTTAACACCATCGATGCTAGTGTTATTTTCCTCCTGTGCTGATATTTCGTGATTCCTATTGTTTCATGACGAGTTGAGCTCGTCATGAGCGTCGAAGGTGTTAATCTTGCAATATGCAGACAATGATTCTTTAGCTTGGAGTCAGTTATATGGTCACTAATACAGTATTTACAGACACTGTACATTGTCGCAGGGATTCTGCTCATACACAGAACTGTGCACAGAGACCCAGGACATCAGTGAATTGTGGTGGACCAAAGAACGCACCTCAGTACCTAGAAACCCTAACTGACTAGCATCAGTGTCACATTAGCTTTTCGTCCTATAGCAATGGTACCAATGATTAGACAACCCAGAACATGCGACTTAGGTTAGTCTCAGGAATGGTGGGAATCAAGAACATTCTTTCGTTATATTCTCATACCAGTCCACAACATGGGTAAACAAGCATTTGCAATGCAATAGGTCTTGCATTTACGTGAGTTTAAGCTATTGGTATTGCAAATGGTAATGCCTTTTTAGTTATGTTTTAAAAACCAAATAATAAAAAGGCACTGTCATTTACAATGCCAATAGCTCAAACTTAAGTAAATGCGAGACCTATTGCATTGCAAATGCTTGTTACGACCAGAAATCGAACCAACACGAGTGCAGAAGGCCCATTGCCACTGGACACAAACAATATCGCCGAAAATGTCCACATGAGGGCGCTGTTGGGCCTTTTTATGGCCACCTTCATAATCATTTACAGCATTTAAGACTCCTGTTGTGGTTGAGAATAGTTCTCCAGAGCGAGCCTCACCATCTCATCCAGTGCCCTTTGGCCACCTGGGAATGCGCGGGGGAGTAAAAATGCGAGATTGAGCCTTCCTTGCAGAAAGTTAGCGAAAGTTTCCTTTTTAAGCCAGAGAACAAAATAGCTGGGTGATGTTTCCAGTTGTCATCTTTCGCTGCTTCCTTGCGGGCATGTAAATGATATCTACCAACACACATTAATTCAGACAAAATGTAAATACCTGGGGATACACCTGGGAGTGAATAAAAAGCAACAAAACAATCACAAATGGATTCAATATCCAGAATAACAGGACAAATAAATCAGAACTTGAAGCACAAATTCAAGTGAAAATAAAATCACACTAACAGAAGCACGAGAAAATGGACTACATTGATACTGGTCTTGAAGAACACGCTTTGTAATCGCTGGACCATTCACCAACAGGCAGCTGCCTCCCACTAGCTTTGTTTCAGGAGAAGAGTAAGTGTGTTAGTTGACTGAACAACCTATGCAAACAGGCCTTGTTGCGGTAGCTGCCATACAAAGCAAGCACCTGCAGTGATCACTTTTCCGGTTTGAAAGCGCCCGAAGCTGAAGCAGAGCCGTCAATGAGCCGGGGACACGATTCAATTGACGGCGAGCTGGGGGCGGCGGTCCGGAGAGGGGGGAGGCGGTCAGGGAGACGGAGGCGCTTGAGGAACTAAGCCTGTGAAGTGGTAAAGTAAACAGTGCAATACCAGCGGGCGCAGAATAAAAAGCGACAAAGGGAGGAGGAGATAAAACTGCCTGAGGCACCACACTCTGGGCAAAAGAGGGCTGTGTCCTACTGGGAGGTACGGCTGAGAGGAGCAGCAAAAAAATCACCATTGCAGGCCGGAGCGAAACCAGGAAGACAGGCATCCTTGCCCGTGACATGGGCGGGGCCTGTGATGCGTCCGGAAGAGGCTGGTGTGGCTTGTGCATGCGGGGCTCCCATGAGGAAGGGAGAGCCTCGCAATAGCGGTTGAAGTTCTCAGTTGTCCCGGTTCCCAGGAGGGGGCCGGGGTGAAGTGGAAAGGCGAGGTCTGTTTCTGCAGGGGGTTCCGTATGCTGAGGGAGCCCCTGCAGGGTGCCGCCTGGAAACCCCGCACAGGCCGCCGAAAGAGGGAGGAAACGGAGTCTGCACAACAGCGCGGTGGTGGGGCTGCATGCTGGCACTAGGGAGTGCCTGTCCTGAGCGGTCCCACTATTGCGGGCCACTCCATCGGGGCATATTTTATTGTAAGCGCCTGTGTGCTGCCACGTCTTGGGCATTTGATGTATTTGACGCCGTGAAGAAGGGGGACAGGAGATGTGTACAGCGCGTGACTGTACGTGGTGAACGTGAGCATTCACAGCTCCAGTCCGGCCTGCGCGTGCCCATCTCCTGTCTCCCTTGAGAGGCAAGTCGGCGACAATAGGTCTCACTGGCGACAGTGCTTCGCACTGCGTCGACAGGTGCAAGACCTAAAAAGAGACACAATAAAGTTTAAATTGTTTATTTTAACTACGTGCTCTAAGATGCAGTATTTTTGATAACATAAGCAGGCATATGATTAAAAATAATACGATCAGCATTGTTACAATGCCATAAAACACAAAAGGAGAAATCATATTATAATGATGGTGCAAACAGGTCCTATAGCGCCTTGTATGCCACCCTCCCTAGCTTGGAACTATGTTTTATAAAATATAGAAGGCCTCTTAGGCTTGAATAGGGGACCCCATACCTCCAAGAACAGCAGGAGTGAATCACGTCAGGATCTGCCAAAGCTCTCTGGAAACTGATTTTCTCCAAGTGTCTAAATCATGCATGCAGTGTGATATTAAAGACGCCAGAATTTCAGTTAGCTGCAGCTGCGTGCATGTTATGTCTATAGCATGAGCCGATCAGCCCGAACACCTAACATTGTTATGATAACCTTGGTGGCTTCAGCACTCACTGTGCAGACTACGGTCGAGGTGTAAGTCTAGGGACGTTGAAAACAAGCCATTCTTTTGTGAAGCAATTCATGCAGCCTAACTTACAACAACAGTTACATATAGTGTGGTGTGCAAAAGCAGCAAAAAGGTAAAATGGTGTTTAAACTTCTACTAAGCCTATGCTAACATAGCAATGTGCGCCAGCAAGGCCCTGCCTTCACTACAACATGGTGTATAGGTAAATATGCCTCTGCATGGTATTAATATCAGAGTGGTAGGAAGTTGTTGTATTCTCTGCACTTATGTTTCTCTGTATCTCTTTAAGTCCTGCATTCCATTTACAACACATGGCGACGATGAGCAGAAGGAGCTAAACAACCATAGAGGGAGGAGAACTCCACTGGTGAAAAGAACCACGCGGATTTTTGAAGAAAAAGATAAAAAAAACTCTTATACTCCGAAGAACCACGCAAGTCTTGAAACAAACAAGGAAGATATACTGCCACGCAAGTCTTGAAACAAACAAGAAAGATATACTGCCAGTCTGAAAAGAAAAAACGTTTGGAATTGAAGCCTGCAATTGTTTACGTTTTGAACTGAAGTCTGCAAAGTCTCCAGAGCAACTGGTGAGTTTGAGAGAACATATACAAATCTATGCCGTGTGTCTGGTTGTGACTTTGGCGAGTTTTAATCACAAAAAGCTGTACCCAGCCAAAGGAACCCTACCCAACGCTACGTTTGGGAAAGCTGTACTTAAAAAAAAAAGAGAAATTCCTGTGCACGTTTGAGATTTAAGGAGAATGTGAGCGCTACTTCTGGAGCGAAAACGGAGTGACTGTATTCATGCCTAATATTTTGACTTTTTTAACCTTGTCTAAACCGACAACTCCTGCACAAACATACGAGTTGCATCTTTTGAAAAAATCTCCTCGAACAGACACACGAGCACACTTCTCGAGCGGAGAAGCACAAGTGACTCACCGTTCGATTTTCCAGCCATTGTTTGTCTTTAACCGAGCCGCGTCAACAAGGAAGCACCCAACGGAGGAGGTGACGTGCCGGTAGTGACGCAACTCGAGCAAGTAACGTGCCTGCAGTGACGCGACCACGCAACGCAACGTACCCGGCGTCCATTTTGGATTATCGGGTATCCTAGCAACGGACATCGCTCACATCGTAAGTGGAGATTGACACTTCAAACAATTTACCGAGTGGATAAAAAAAAAAAAGCCGCTTCAAACCGAAACGAGTGTCAGCGAGAGAAATCAAAGGGTGAGAGCCTCATTTACCACTCGAATCTATTTTTTTTATCAATTCGTTTTTACAAGACTTTAGGCAGTGCACAGTGAAGGCTACCACAGACATTATTTGCAACATTGGACAAGTAGAGAAAGAGTAGAGAAGCACACATATAGCACATGCTAAAAGGTGACAGTTCATTCCAGTTTGACTATCTCTTTATTTAAAAATACTGTGCTTCTTTTAAAAAATGGAGAATCTAAATATTATTGCACCTCCATTGTTCTTACAAGCCACAGGAGATCCACCCATTGAATGGGATGAATGGATAGACATTTTCGAGAATTACATCGAGGCACTTGATGGGAAAGATTTCAGTGCAATTAGGAAGAAAGCCCTCTTGTTAAGTGCTTTGGGCAAGGAGGGTCAGCATTCCTTTAAATACCTTCCTGTGGCAGTGAACCAAGATGGTAGGGCGATAACCAATGTATACACAGAAGCCAAAGCTCGGATGAAAAAACAATATGCTAAAGAAGTAAATATTGTTATGGCGAGGCACAAATTTTACACCCAACCCCAAAGGAATGAAGAGTCTGTAGATCAGTTTGTGGCTAGGTTACGTGAGTTGTCGATAAAATGTAGTTTTGGTGAAATAAGGGACGAAATGATAAGAGACCAGCTGATAGTACAGTGCCGAAACAAAAAGATGCAAGAAAAACTGTGGGCAGCAAAAAACCCAACCCTACAAATGGCCATTGACATAGCAAAAGTAGTTGAGGAATCGAATGCATGCATGAAAGAGATGGAAAAGAAAGATAACACAAAAGAAAATGTTCAAGGCAATGGTGTTTCGTGTGTTGATCATGATGAAGTTGCTGTTGTGAATAAGAGAAGTGTAGATCTGGGAGGAAGTAGTCAGAAAAGATTTAACAATGCGTTTTCAGGCAATGACAGGAATAGATTCCAAGGAAGAATGTGCAGTAGGTGTGGGAGTACTTTTCACAATTCGGACTTCAGGAGATGTTTTGCAATTGACAAGATGTGTAGGAAATGTGGGCGGAAAGGACATTTTGCAAAGATGTGTAGAGGTACAAACGTTGATAAAGTAGCCGTTGTTGAAAACAAGGATGAAGTAAGAGACTTCATTAGTGTTGAAGGTGCGAACAAAATATTATGTTTAGGTGGGGATGGTGTGAATGAGGGTGAGCCTGGGAGGAGATTCAGACCAAAAGCCCTGTTCCTTATTGATAAAATTGAGGTTCAGCTGATGGTTGACCCTGGATCCTTATGGACCATTATTCCCAAGGATATGTTTCTAGCAAATTGGAAGGATGTGCAGTTATCTGCTAGTGACATTAATGCCTGTGGTTTTCAGGGTAAAAGCATAGATGTGATTGGGTTTATGGTGTGTGTAATATCATTCAAGGATCGTTCAGCTGAAGGGAAGGTGTATGTAGCCAAATCTGGTCCTGCAATTTTGGGATGGGGGCAACAGTATGACCTCGGGATAATAATAAATCCAAGAGCAGCACAACAAGTGATGGTGGTAGATAGCATAACCACGGATTCGATAGTTGAAGGGATGAATGGTTTGTTTGATGAGCATATAGGAGAGTTAAGGGGTTGTGTGCATAAAATTGTTTTGCGGGACGATGCCATACCCATGCAACACAAAGTCAGAAAGGTTCCATTCATCGCACGTGAGGAAGTGAAGAAGATGTTGGGAGAAATGCTAGATCAGGGTGTGATAGAGCAGATCGAAACGTCACCTTGGATTTCCCCCGTAGTTATTACGACCAAATCCGATGGAAAATTTCGTTTTTGTGTGGACCTTCGCACCCTGAACCAAAACATTGTAGTAGACAACTTTCCCTTACCGAACATCAATGAGTTGGTTCTATCACTAAAAGGTGGGAAGTATTTTTCCAAGTTGGACCTTCGCAGCGCCTATCATCAAATAAAACTACACCAAGACTCAAAAGCACTGACAGCGTTCATAACAACCGAAGGAATATACCAATTCACACGAATGCCTTTTGGACTCGCCTCTGCAGCTGGGGTATTTCAAAGGATGATGGGTGTTGTACTAAAAGGCGTGAACAATGTTGTGTATTTTCAGGACGATGTCTTGATATTTGGGGTGACTGTTGAAGAACACAATGTGATCTTGAAGACCGTTTTGGAAAGGATGGAACAGGCAGGATTGACTCTCAAGAAAGAGAAATGTAAATTTGCAGTGGAGGAGGTTGAATATCTTGGGTATACATTGTCTGTTGACGGAGTAAAACCTAAGAGAGACTTATTAGACTCCATTAGAAACGCACCATCTCCGTGCGATAAAGATCAGTTGAGGTCTTTCCTCGGCCTCATCGAGTACTACGCTAAGTTTGTAAGGGATTTTGCAGAGAAAACCGAAAAGATCAAGGTGCTGTTGAGGAGTGGATGTAAGTTTGTGTGGGGTGTGGAACAGGATGAGTGTTTCAAAAGAATCAAGGTGGAAATTTGTGAGGCGGGCATTTTGACACCGTTCGACACCAACCGTAAGTCAGTTCTGACAGTGGATGCAAGTGCTGTAGGTGTTGGTGCGGTTCTGGCTCAAGTACACGATTCTGGTCTTAAAACTGTAGCGTTTGCCTCAAGGACACTCACTACAGCCGAGAGGAATTACTCTATAATCGAGCGTGAGGCTTTGGCCGCGGCATGGGGTTGCGAGTATTATAGGATGTACCTGTGGGGGTTCAAGTTCACGTTATTGACAGATCACAAACCCCTGGTTAAAATACTTTCGCCTGGCGGCGCTGGCAAAGGCTCTGCCAGGTTAGCTAGACTCGCTGCCAGGATCCAGGAGTACTTGTACACTGTGGAATATATTCCCGGCTGGAAGAATTGCCAAGCGGATGGACTCTCTAGACTTCCACTACCTTGGGAGAGGGTAGACAAGTTAGGGGTAGAATCTCTCAACTCAGAGGGTTCTGTTGCCGCTGTGGATGAAGTTGTAGATATGTGTGCTGGGGCAATCAGTAGAAGTTTGTGGAACACTTCAATGGCTAAAGATGTGGTGTTGTGTGAAGTCAAAGATCTGATAGCGAAGGGCCCAAGGAGAGAGAGTTGCTTATCTCCCGCACTTCGTCCTTATTTGAAGGTTCTGGACCAATTGTCTATCTTGGACAAAGAGGGATTCATGATTTTAATGGATGACAAATTCATTCCTCCACAAGATGTGCGATTTACCTTGTTTAAGCTGGGTCATGAGGGTCATTTAGGGCAGTCCCTTACCAAGAGGAGAATTAGAGAGAATTTTTGGTGGCCCGGAATGGACTCCGAAATCTCGCAGTGGGTGGAGAGATGTACCGATTGCTTGGAAAGTGAGAAGAGGCTTAAAGTGGGTAGCCATACTGGTTGTGGCTCAATAGTAGATCCCAGGTGCCCTTGGCACACCATATGTCTCGACTTTATTGGCCCGTTCCACCAGTTGAACCAAGATATGAGGTTTGGGCTGGTAGTAGTTGATGTCTCTTCCAAGTGGTTGGTAGTCAAATTCATGAGGGAGATCACTACGAGCAGCACTATTGCTGTGCTGGATGAGATCTTTAGAGAGGAAGGTTTCCCCACAAGGATCATTACCGATAATGGGACGCAACTCACCTCCCTAGAGATGGCTAATTTCTTGGGAAGATGCGGTATTATTCACTCAAGGACCTCACTTTACAACCCCCAGGGAAATGGCATAGTGGAGAGGGCCAACCGAATGGTTAAAGGTGCCATTCAAATGGCGATTTCTTCCAGAATGGATGTGAAGAGTTTGGTTAATGACCTGGTTTGGGCCTACAGGACTACTGAAAATGGTGTGACCGGTTTGGTCCCGTTTTCTGTCATGAGGGGACGTTCAGCGGGTACTAAACTAGTGGCTGCGTGGATGAAAGAATTTCTGAACGCTGACCTTCCTGCTGGTCCTGGTGAGCCTGACACTGTATGTGAATCAGACGGCGCGTGTAAATTTGCTGTGAATGATTGGGTTAAAGTCAAACCTGGTCGAGTGGGTGTCGGACTGTCGAAGTTCAGGGGACCATTTAAGGTCAAGTCTGTACACAAAAGATTTGTCACTTTATTTAACGGTGAGAGTTGGAACTTGAGGCGTGTGGCACTGTATAAGAAAGCCGAGCGAGAACCGGTGAGAACCAGCGAGCCTAGCGCCAGTGGTACCAATGAGTTTTGTGCTAGTAGAATCCAGAGAGTGAGAAGACCCCCAGGTTATTTACGTGACTTTGTTTGCAAGTAAGGTCTCTCTCTGTAACGAAGAGCATGGTCTTATCATGTTTTTTTTTTTAACTTACTTTCGTTTTTTTTTTCGTGTTCCTCCATATGAAGGGAAGAGGATATGTTGTATTCTCTGCACTTATGTTTCTCTGTATCTCTTTAAGTCCTGCATTCCATTTTCCCTGATGTCATCTTCTCCTATGTTCTGTCCTGTCAGTTAGCTCCTTGCTTTCTGATGGGAACACCAGCTATTCTCTATGGTGCTTAATAAACAAGTATTAAGCCTCACATCTGTCTACTAGCATCATTTACAACAGAAGTCTTATAATTTTGTGGTGGATATGGACTTTCAAACAATGTTTTTCTCTTATAAAGCAGTTAAATAATGTGTGCTACCCTATATTGAAACTTGTTTCTACAACTGGCATGGTGAGGGTTCCTTTTTCCCCTCTTTGATTTCACACCCACCCACCTATTTCCTCTAAATGAATTATTGGATTTTGAGTCTTTTTTATGCTCTAAATTGATTTGCAAGGTATTGAGTTGACATTTTTGAGGAAATTTAAGTCATTGATAACATCACTTTACCACTAGGTATCCTCATGAAGCTGGCTTATTTTGCTCCTTGACCCCACTCCCCTTTTTTTGTTTTGAAACACAGGTTATGTTCCACTATCAAGTGCCCTGCTATACAACTCTAATCGAGAAGAGGATAGTGAGGGCTGCCGACATTGTAACATAACATATGTATTTGTAAAGCTTGTGTTCACCCGTATGTATCTTGGCACTGAATAACAGATGTTTATTGTTACCCAACTCAATGTGGTACTCATTTTATCGACCTCAGATGAATGAAAGGCTGGCTAGACCCACCAGTATTTGAACCTGTGACCAGGAGGTCTAACACATGTTCTTCCAGTGGATGCATTAGTCCACTGAGCCACCATCCCTCGCTTAATTTTGTGTAATATGTGTATGATTGCACCATCTGAAGGGACATATTGTCCTGTAATTTCCTTTCACATTTCTCAGTAAATATCATTTTACAATGAATTCAACTTTTGCCTGTTGCATTAATTGTTAATCTTGTAATCTTGTAATGTGTGTATGGAGACATAATTGCCTTACTGACTTGTTAATGATTCTCAACTCTGTTTGATAGCTATGGCCCCTATTCATTAGTCACTATTCATTGTATAGTGGCAATGTGTATAACCACCCTTTATTCTACTTCTGTTCCAGCATTGGCACTCAGTCTGTCCATCAATCCACTCTGGTGGGGCAGGATTCTCCATCTGTTACATTGCTTTCCATTACATAAGGTGGGGATTAAGCAACAAAAAAATCCCCTAGATACACGCATTTATTTATTTATTTAAAGAGTTTTATTTAGTGCAACCACATATGAGTAACCGAGTGCTTTACATCTTGGCAGTTCAGAAAGTACACACCGTGGAAATCATAACACAACCATAACAAGAAACAAACATAACAGATCATGACAAACATAACAGATCTATAGAGAACAAATGAAAGCAAATGCATTAGGAAATTGCCCAGAAATGTCTTCATCAATAACTCCTTGACTTCCTTTTTGAAGGAAGCACTGGAATTGTTAAGTCTTCTTTCAGATGGCAAGACTTTCCAGATTCTTGGTGCAATACCCGAGAATGTTTGATTGTAGGTTTTCTTTTTATGGAATTTCGGTGGCTTGTGCAGTAAGGTGCTAGAGCCTCGAGAGGAACGAGAGCCTCCAGAGAGCCCACGTTTTTGCGCAAGATAAATTGGGGTGTTGAATTGTAAAGCTTTTTGAGTCATGCATGCAATTTTCAGGTGAATCCTTGCTGCATACGGGAGCCATTTAAGAGACTTCATCTCAGGCTTGATGTGATAATAGCATTTGCAGCCTGGAAGGAGCCCTGCAGCGGAGTGTGCCGTCTTCGCTCTAGGAAGGCTGCAGAGGGTAGAACTACCATAATCAAGTTTAGAAATCAGTAGGGTGGCACCGCATTTTTGAAGTAGGTATGGGGAAGGAACGGTTTTATTTTCCTTAAGACTCTCAGTTGGAGGTGCACACTTTTGGTGAGAGCACTAATCTGCTTATGCATGTTCAAATGTTTAACTAGCATTAGTCCCCGATAACTCGCGGAATCAATGATGTTTGGAGTGCAGTTGAGGGCTGTGAGTTGATGCATCCATTCTTCAATATCTGGAGAGTGCTTGGCTGGGGCGATAAGGAGAAATTATGTTTTGAAGGCGTTTAGTTTTAAGTGAATAAGAGTCAACCAGCTTTGTGTTTCTTGAAGAGTTGAGTTGAGGGAGGAGACTTCAGGTGCAATTGGGTGTCATCAGCATAAATGTGGTAAACGATGTTGGACAATTTCAGGATTTCGGTTAGAGGCTCCATGAACAAGTTGAAGAGGGTTGGTGAAAGCGTGGACCCCTGTAGGACCCCCAGAGTGAGTGGTGCACATTTTAACAGAGCTTGATTCACCCTACATCTTTGTGTTCTGTTTTAAAGGAATGAGGAGAACCAATTTAGCACAGTCCCTGATAGTCCCATCCTGTGCTCCAGGAGCTCAGTAAGGGTATCATGTTTGACTGTATCAAAAGCTGACAATAGGTCAAGGAGGATCAGAAGGCATGATTCATTTGAGTCTAGCATTCATAGAGCATAATCAATAATGTGAGTAAGAGCAGATTCCGTGCTATGCCCCTGGCGGAAGCCCAATTGGAATTGGTCCAACAAGCGGAATTGTTCAATGTAGCTACATAGCTGGATGTGTATGCATTTCTCTAAGAGCTTAGCCAGAGTAGGAATGTTGAAAATAGGGTGGAAATTGTAAAAGTTAGTGTGGTCTGCTGTCGGCTTTTTTAAGGATGGGGGTGACCTGCCCTGATTTAAGGCAATAAGGAGTCGTACCTTGAAGCAGAGAGGCAGTAATTATCCTCGTCCAAAGAGGGAGTAAGGATGGTCTGATTTCCTTGAAGAGATACAATGGCAAGGGATCACTGAAATGGTTGGATGGATTCAGAGAGGCCAGAGTATTGTTAATGGTGTTTTCGTCCAAGGTTTGGAATATGCTTGTTTTTTGGAGGGAGAACCCGAATGGGAGGGGACATTACCGATCTGGAAGTAGGATAGGGGACAGGAAGGTTCTCCAAAGCTACTCTTAGTTCCAGTTTAATCTTTGTTTTCTTTTCCTGGAAGAAGGCAGTAAATTCCTCACAATTTGGCTATGCACAGTGATCCATTGGTTAAGTATTGGGTTGGCTGTTAGATTGAAGCTTGATGAATTCAAACAATTTCTTTGGGCGGTTCTTTGTTAGCTCAAGTTGCTTTCTGAAATAACTGGCTTTAGAGTATCTGATAACTTTTGTTGTATTGATTTCTCAACGATCTCAGCTGAGTGAGATGGTCAAAGGAGGAAGAGGGTCTCTACAAAGGTTATACCAGTCTAAGATTTAAGGATCGCTTGTTTACCGAAGGTTCTCTAAACGGGTTAGAGTGAATTGCTACAACTAGGCAGAGATTCTCTGTGTTAGCAGCATGAGATGGGTCATAAGAGAGAATCTCTGTGTTAACAGCATAAAATGGATCATAAGAGAGAAGAAGGGAGATGATATCCTTATCTTGAAGTGGGTCTTTGAATCTGTAAGGCCGAGAGGGGTCATTTGGGAGGGGAGAGGTTCCCCATCTGTAGTGTGTAAGGGCTACTCGTTATGGGGTCACAGTGGGTGAGGGATGCGCAAAGGGCCTACTGCGAGATTCAGAGGGAAGTGAATAGTTAAGGTACTCAGATTTCGGGGGTCTACTAGCTTTCTGATTCTCAGATAGCTCGGCTGCGAGGTGTAAGAGGCATACAACATCTGCCTTGAGCTTATGAAGGGTAAGTGCGATTTTATTCATCCTAGATTCAAAAGCTGAGTGTGATCGGAATCCTGATACTTGGGAAGGGAACTATGATGGGGGGGTCTAAGGGAGGAGTGGATAGAAAGCTGCGGAGGCGATGGGAGGATGTGAGGTGCATCATTAGGTGGGAAGATGAGCACCAGGTTAAGAAGAGGGGCAAGCGTCCTGTGATTCACATTGCTGGACTGATTAGGGGGAACAGGATAAGGGCGTGACACTGGAGTGGCTATGAGGAGAGAGATGGGTGCAGTAGGCATGTCCACAAAAATGAGCGTGGGGGTCGGGGAAGTAGAAGGGGTGAAGGTATGCCCCAATGGGCTACATGCCTCAGACCTGGTTGCTGTAAGAGAGTGATGAGCATGTTGACTTATAGGGGAATGAGAGGAGAGGGATTCTGGTCCAACTGATGTCATCGCAGCATTGCTATTTAGTATACAGGTCCCACTAGCAGAGCAAGGAAGGAAAGGGGAAGGATCATCTGAGATGCTGGGGTCATGAGAGGCCACAATTTTTGGATTTCAGGGGTTGTCAGAGGAAGTAGGGGGCCATGGGAGGGTGAGGTTTCATTGCTAGACAATGAGTTCTTGATGATGGGGAAGATGGAGTCAAAGATAGCCAGGTTGTGGGTAGATGATTGAATAAGGATGGTCCTATTGTTATACACAGAGATGGTTCATTCAACTTTGAAAGTAGGTGAGGGGTCACCGTAAGTCTAAGACCATGAGGGCTTTTCTTGAATGTGGTGATTTGTAGCAATGAGTAAAACGCTGACCTCCATTTAGCACGTCTTTTCGTAAAGAATATCAAATCGGTTTTTTCTCACCCTTTATTATGAAGAAATAGCGATCTAAGATGAGCGCTTCTAGGTATGATTTTAGGAGTCTGTGTTCGAAGTTTTTAGATACATTTGATAGGTTCAGCGAGTAAATAAATCAATAAGCGCTAAGGCCTACTGGCTGCAAACTCGCAGAGATGGATATTAAGGATTTAGAAGCCATGGCCGGGCTTCTGACAGCTATTGAAAGAGAGAGCCAGATCCCAGGCATATATGGTCGTAGATAATGAGTGAAAATCTCTATATGTTCCACTAGGGCCAGCTGAAGTGTGCTAAAAAGTGAAGGAGCATGGGGTGTTTTTGCAGGAGTATGATGGTGCAGGCTATGGCCAACCATGAGAATTCAGGGAAACTGACAAAGATTCTGACCAGGGACATGTGGGGAACTCAGAAATAATGTCCACCGCTGGGCAATCCTTGGCCAAAGCAAAAAACCACTTAATTTTGCAGGCACATCATTAGCAATCAGGTTGTGTTACTCATTTTGCTTCTCAAAAGAGTTGAGTGTAACTGCGGGAAGCAGAATAGCCACTCAGATGCTGGGCTACTGAGTTATATCCCTTTGCCACCACCACTGATCAAATTAAACTTGTCATAGATAAAACTGGATAGACAGGTCACTGGGGTTAGGTTCCAACTGCAAAGGTTGGTGTGTAATAATGCATGGTCTCAAGGTTGATGGAATATTTCCATAGAGTTGTTATAAGTTATTAAATTAAACCAATTTCACATTGTTCCTCTGTTGCTCAAAAAAGAATATATGCTGCTTTGCTATTTTAGGGTGAGAGTTGGGTTATGTAGCATTCTATGAACTGATCCTGAATACTTATACAAATGTTCAAAGTCCATGCAAAGATTACGAACTGATTGGGATGTCAATACACATGAAGACATTTCAAGGAAAAACTACAAGTGGCCCCTGATGCTTATACACTTGAACAAAGTTCAAGAAGAGACTACAAATTGATGAGGGATGTCAATAAACATGAACACATTTCAAGGAAAGACTTCGAACTGTTCAGGGATGCTTATGCACATGAACAAAGTTCAAGCAAAGGCTTCAAACTATTCAGGGTTTCTTATACACATGAACAAAGTTCAAACAGAGACTACAAACTGATTGGGGATGCTTATACACATGAACACAGTTTAAGGAAAGTCTATGAATGGATTGGGGATGCCAATAAACATTAAAACAGTTCAAGGAAACTTCAAGGTGATTGAGGATGCTTATACATATGAACATAGCTCAAGCAAAGACTATGAACTGATTAGGGATACTTGTACACATGCACACAGCTCAAGGAAATACTTCAAACTGATTGTGGAGGCTTATACATATCAATAAAGTTTACACAAAGACTACAAGCTGATCGGGTAAGCTTAAACACATGAACATAGCTAAGAAAAGACTATGAATTGAGGAGGGATGCCACTACGCATTAATACAGTTCAAGGCTAGATTTCAAACCGATTGGGGATGCTTATACATATGAACAAAGTTCAAGAAGAGACTACAAAGTAATCAGGATGCTTATACACATGAACACAGCTCAAGGAAAGACTTCAAATTGATTGAGTATGCTTATGCACAAAAACTAAGTTCAAGGAAAGACTATTAATTGGTGAGGACTGCCAATACACATTAACACAGTCAAAGGAAAGACTTCACACTGATCGGAGATGCTTATACACATGAACAAAGTTCAAGTAAAGACTACGAACTGATTAGGGATACTTGCACACATGTATACAGTTCAAGGAAATGCTTCAAACTGATCGGGGATACTTATACACATGAACAAAGTTCAAGCAAAGACGCAAACTAAGTTCAAGGAAAGACTATGAATTCGTGGGAAAAGCCAATACACATTAACACAGTCAAAGGGAAGACTTCAAAGTGATCGAGAATGCTTATACACATGGAGAAAGTTCAAGAAAAGACTACAAACTGATCTGGGATACTTATACACATGAACAGAGTTCGAGGAAAGACACCAAACTGATTGGGGATGCCAATATAGAAGAAAATGGTTTAAGGTAAGAATACAGGCTGATGTGCTAATACTCACAAACACAGTTCAAGAAAAAATTACGACCTTATAGGGGAATGCTAATACAGACATAAATAGTTTTATAACTAACTACAATTGTCATAAGGGAATACAGTCTTTCATGCATCAGTAGGCTGTAAGTCTTTCTGGTAACTTTACTCCGAGGACTGAAAGTTCTCTAAACAGAAAATAACAACACGTGTCCTTTAAAGTGGGACAAGTGCATTTTGACACTGATCTAAGTGGAATGAAGTGTTCTGGAAACCACGCTCTTTGATAGCCACTTACGGCAATTCGTCTTTGTCTATATTGTTAATGCTTCTACATTTCCGACTATTCAAGGGTGGTTGTTGTTGCTAGGGGCTAAGACGATAAAAGGATTGTGCACAGTGCCATGAAGTCTCAGCTGAAGATGTGAGCTTCTGACATTTGGCATACAGAAATTTAGATTCAATACTTGTTTTTATGTTGTGTTCTATCAAAAAGATAGGAGGCTGCACTGCATGTATGACTAACCCATACTGGAAGGAATGAAAAGCTAAGAAATCCCAAACAATTTAAGGACCAAAAGCTACACATTCTAATAACTAGCCTGCTCCATATCTGCCCAACTTGAATCATTCTGTGCTTTGCCTGTAAACAGCAACACTATTTTAGGTATTCAGCAGGAGGGGGCTTTGTCTATTAGAGAATTGATATTATTAAAGATTCGCCTAAGAGAGTTCCCTTGATTGGATACCTTGAAGGAAAGATAGATATGCTTTATTTAGTTTGAAGTTTTGTATAGCACTTTACTGCAAGAAGAATGCCACCAGGAGTGTTGACAGTAATGCATAGTCAACTATTACATACAGCCATTGTGAATGTTAACATTAGAAAAGCCAGGAATAAGGTATATTATTATCATGTTTCTTTGTGCTACTTGTCTTCCTTTCATTCATTTAAACTGATTGAGATATTTTGACTGAGACTTTGTGAGTTAACAATAAAGCCCCAGATTTGAAAACATAATTTGTAGTTTCACAAGAATGATTATGTAACAATAAAAGCAATATTGATTTTGGAATGAAGGGTAAATGGAAAAAGTGCCAATCATATGCATTAAGAAAATTCAAACTTCTACAGCTTTGTGAAATATGATGAATATTGCCTGTACCTGGCAATACATATCTTACAATTTATCTAAAAATCAAAGGCAGAGGATAAAGTTCCACATGAGGCAAGGCTGACATGCCCTTAAGCTCACAGCCCCCTTGTGCTGCATGTAGATTCTTAAGTATGACTTGGATCGATTGACAGATTCTCATATCACGTGATGCATTAAAATATAATAAGTGGCAGAGAATAATCTACCTATTGACATACATATGTAGTTTTCTTATTCAAGGTGCGTCAGACAACAGAACATGCATGTAATAATTAAATAACACCACTAATAGCTCGTAATAATTTATTTAAAACGAACAGGGCAACAATGGCACCTGTTGGATATGTTCATCTGCCACTGCCGTTTAAGGGCTCGCCTTCACCATCCTCCACGACCTCACCCACGGATGGAAAGAAGGAGCCCTGCCTGCAGCAGCAGAAGTGGATTCTCGAGCAGACCACTTCCTACTTCTTATCCGGACCCACCACCCCCTGCCTTTCACCAGTGCCAGAAGCTGCACACTTATCAAGGGCTTATACAGGATAGGGGTGACAGAACTGATTTTTCTTTCTGGTTGAGAAAAGATGCTATGTTTTTTAAAGTATTCAATCGTGCATAGAAAATTGCTTCATATATTTCCAAATTTCTGGGACAAAAAAGCCATACCAAGTGTTAATTCCGAATTTAAAAGCTGTGTTGAACAAGATTACGTTTACAGATATCCAATACCTTTACTAATTTTAGCCAAACTGCTTCACAAATATAGAATGACTTGTCCAATGAAAACTGAACCTGCATTTTTATTAATTTACGATGGATTTGGCCAAATTATTAAGTAAGGAGATCAGACAACAGAACACAACAAAAGGCACAAGGCCTACTACAAAGGATTGGATTGTGGTAACTGAAAATCTGCTGGCAGCATAGGCATAATCTGCACTGATTCCTGAACAAACTTTAATAAGGTGCTAGAGAGAGAAAAACACAAAAAAGGGAAAGGAGGAAGAGGAATACTGAAAAACAATGACTAAGGGCCCGATGTAGGTAAATCTAATTTACCACTTCTAAAATACCGAATCATACCGATTCGGTATTTAAGAAGTGGTAAATTAGAGGGGGGGAAATGTAGGTAATTCAGATTCGGTAAATACCGAATCTGTAAGATTCGGTATTTACAGATTCTGTAAATACAGAATCGGTATCCCCCATTGATTCCTATGGGCCTTGAAGCCCATAGGAATCAATGTGGAATACCGAATCGGTATTTACCGATTCGGTAATTACCTATTCTTGCAAGGGTGCAGGGGGTGTCACTTTGACACCCTCTAGCACCCCAATTACAGGCTTGTGTGCCATGTGGTACACATACATGCCCTATGGGCATGTCTGTGTGTCACATGGCACAGTTGTGCATGCACAGATGTGCATGCACACCTGGATTCGGTATTTTACCACCCAATTGGATTGGGTGGTAAAATACCGACTCTTAAAGCCCTGTGGCACTCTGACATGTGCCAGCTACATCTGCATTTACAGAATCGGTATTTTACCGAGTCTGTATTTACCGATTCTGTAATTTTACCGAATCAGTAAATACAGAATCGGTAAAATACCGATTCTGTAAATGCATGCCCTACATCTGAAAACCGTAATACCGGTCGGAAACGGCCGAATTCGGCCGTTTCCGACCGGTATTAGGGCACCTACATCGGGCCCCATGAGAGGTAGCAGGGATGAAAAAGTTCCTACAAGAGTGTGGTTCAGAGTCAGGGAGTATCTAATGGTGGATTAAAGAGGCATGAGGTGGAATCAAGATTATACAGCTTTGGAATTCAGCACCTTAGCCTTCAATTACCCAGGTGCAAGCTTCTGAAAAGAACTTTGACCCGGCACTTGCTCTTCTACAAATTTGGCACTGGGCATAATATCCCTGTTCAGAGTATATTGAGTGATGGATATTCTGATGGAAGAATCTTCATCAGTTTCACCTCCTGCATCATCATGCCTGGTCAAGGTAGCTCTGTGGAAGACCACCAGGGAAATGGTGGGAAATGGTGACACCAGTGCTTAACTTGTACAACATTAAGTGCCAAGGCTCTCATCAGGAAGCCACTGCAGCCTACACCAGCCATTGCCCCTGCTAGCGCTACCAATGACAGTACCAAACCAGCGACTTACCATCACACTCCAACTAGTGTGACAATTCGGACTATTCCAGGTCCCCAAAGCTATATTATTAGCAAGGACTGCAGATGTTAGTCAATAGCATATTGAATTAGTAAACAACTGTTGTTGTGCTCACTGTAAATTAGACAAACAGCCCACCATGTGGCAGATTGTCATAAGTGCCGGTGCTGACAATAAAGCATCGGCTCAAATTAAGCATTGGGTGACACACTTTCAGGAGGAATGTCTTGCATACAATTCCATTCACCAAAAATGCCAACTAAAACTATGAACATTAGCCTCATTCAGTTTTCCCTGGGGACATGATGCTTGTGCCAGTGGCTTTGTTGAGGCGGTTCCTGCATTCACATACGTTGCCACTCACTATCTGTCAGCTCTAGTTCACATTGAGTCTCCTACTGCATTGTTCAGTCAAGCATGCTATTTTGTCTCTCTAATATGCTGCATGAATGCTGGTGTGAAAACTTGATACGTGGGCGATGCATGGAGATCGTTTATTGTGCAGATTGGGTTTGTCAACACAACCTCTCATCAGGGCATTTCTGAAGGAATGTAAATACACACCAAATTATATGCACACTGTACTTACACAGTGACAGCAGTGCCAGGACGCCATGCCAAATGGCGTTGTGCATTGTCTACTTGTCCTAGCACCCGAGGCTTACACCAACTCTGACTGCCCCATCTCAGTAACAAGCCAGAAGAACTCATCATGTGGGATACCATGACAGCAGAGTCTTGTCTCTGTTCTATCCGACAGTGAAGTGACAGCGGTCATGTACCTACAGATGCTATGGAAGTTGGATCTGAAATGTGCCCTTAGGGACTTTGGTATTGTTAGAACTGGGGTCACTAATTCCACTGAGGTAGCTTGGCGCGAGGCAGGTAGGCACCCGAAGGCTAGGTGTAAAGCAGAAGTGCAGCACACACTCACACTGAGACAGGGAGGCACACCCAATAAAATGACACCACACCAGATAGTTGTTTAAAACAAGACTCTTTATTCTAGAGTTCTTCAAGGCAGGTAAGTAATTTTTTCTAGGCATCAAGTAAGGCCTTGGACATTTCCTAAACATCAGGCAAACTTGACTGTAAATACATCGCTATCATGTATGGGCAAGCTAGGCAATAACATTCCTCATATGCAAGCTCAGTATAAACAACATTTCATAGGACCAGTCTCAATGTAAACCATTTCCTGTGCATGTGTTTCATTAAAATGTATAAACCTCTGCTTAAATGGCACATCAGAAACAGGAAAACATTTCCCTGCTGCAGGACAGGTTGCAAAGGACACTCCCCTAGCCAGGGGTTAACTGTAGGCACACAAACAGTCAACAATTAAGGTTAACACCCAGTTCAGGGGGCCCTCGGTCACTTCTCCTCTAATTCCAGGCCCTTGCAGTATTAATTAGGGCCACCACAGGGTTAATCAGGGTCAAAAGGCCCAGCTGCAGTCTCCGGCAGGGGAGAGGCGGTCACGGGGCTGCCTCTCGTGGGTTCTGGAGCTCCTCAGCAGCCCCGCTATCCCTGGGTACTGTTGCCCTTTAATTCCGGCCTCCGGGAGACCCTGGCTCCTTGGTGCAGCTCTGGGCAATTCGGGGGGGGGCTCTCACACCCCTGGAGCCCCCTCGCAAGTATGTGGAGACATCCCAGGCTTCCGATGCCTCCGATGCCTCCTCCGGCCCAGAAACCGATCAGGGAGCCAAGGGGCAGAGGCGGGTGCGCAGCCGGCAATCGTAGCGCGGCTTGTGGGCATGCGGCCGCCTCCACCAATGGATGCGCAGCTGGCGGGGGTGCAGCCTATGACGCGGCCGGTGCCCCATCACGTGATGGTGGTTGAAGCTGCCTCGGAGGCCCAGCGTGGCCTGCAGAAATCCTGCGGCGGCCTACCCCAGGCTTCGGGGGCCGTGGCGGTGAACAGCAGGTCAGGCGTCTGGGCCACAGCGGTGTTTTGCAGGCCCCAGCGCACTTCCCAGCAGCACCCCAGGACAGCGCAGGTAAATCCAGGCTGCGGCAGTGATCGGTCACAGCGCTTTCCAAGGCACGGTGCTGTCAGGTACCGGGCAGCGGCAGTGAGGGACCACATCGCTTTTAACAGCACAGCACTCCCCAGGGTAGGATAGTGCTTAGAGATTGTGAGGGGCAAGAGCGCGTTTCAGGCCACAGCGTTTTCAAGGGCAGGACAGCGCTTGAAAATGATAGCGCTTAGGAGTTCACAGCGCTTTGAGGAGACAGCAGTTCTGCCAAGATAGCACCTAGAGTTGCCAGAGCATTGGGGGCAGAGCCAGAGGTAGCCTGGAGGCATTTAACAGCAGTCCAGGAGCCTAGGGAAGTGCTTAGATGGGGCAGCGCTTTTACCTGGTTGATCCCCTAGCAGTCCTCGTGGCAGGTAGGTGATTTCTTACAGCGTCTGATGGTTCCAGCGCCCTTCTTGTGTAGTTTCTTGGGGGGGGAAGTGGGGTTGAGTTGGTGGCTTCAGAGACAGGATGGTTCCCCTTGGCACACTGGAGGTGGTTCCCTGGGTTCCCCAAAGCTGGACCAGATCAGCAGGCTGGCAGAGTCCCTCACCTAACTTAGAAAAGCAATGCCTAGGCCCAGTCAGTCCCAGTGGTGTAGGTTCCTCCCCTAGGCCCAAACGCCTAAACTCCTGCAGAGGTTCCCCCAGGTCCAGTGGTGCCTCAACTGACTAGCAGGTTTCCCTCCTTCCCCCTTATACCCCTAGGTTAGGTGACTACTCTCTAAAGGTGGCAAAGGGTAACCCCTCTCCTAGTCTGGAAGGTTCCTGGAGCTTCTACATTCTAGGCTTTGGACTGAAAAGGCGGGATGGCAGTGTTACTGTATCCTCATGTCCCAGCCTGCTCCTGACTACTAGCGTGTCTACAAAGGCCACTCCGCGCTAGCAGGGGCCTGTGGCAGACATGTTGTTGGGAGAGAGCACCTGCACTTCAGCACTGTTTGGCAGTGGTAAGGCGCACAGAGACCTAGGTCCAACAAAAAGATGGAAAAAAACAAGGCTAAGGGCAAAAAACGGGGTAAGATTACCCTAGGCCTGACAGGTCTAACAGGGATATAGGACGTGTGGATGGTGACCCATTTTGGAACAGTGAATTGATATGTACCCATGCGTATATCACGATTTATGTTAAGATGAAGTCGGTTATGTATATGGACATTTGTGGACCTTTTAGATGTCCGATATTATGGGTCTTGTTGAAAGGCAAAGTTCTGTGGTGATTGTACTTGACACCTTGGCTATGTCCTTTATTTGCAAAGATTTACTGAAATACAACTTAGTTGATTGCATAAAAAAGAGGCCTGGGAAATTTTAATTTTCAGCGAAATCTACAGGATTTTCAAATTTTGTGCTATGCGAAATTCATGACATTTTTCAAATACTTGTATTAGTCAATTTTGTGTACATTTCTGCATACACATACACATGCAATTTTCTGCTTGAACTGATATCTTGCAAGACTTTGTGTATGCAAAGTGCATGCTCACGTCACAAGATTCAGGTGGGATACCCTGAAACCACGGAAGCATTGATTTTTATGTACTTTCTCACAATTTTACAAAAACTTTCTCACAATTTTACAAAAAAACTATGTGATTTTGCACACCCTCATATATGAAGCCTCGTTAATGCTTAAAATATAATGTAATCACAAAGTGTCAAGCATGAATGCACTATTAAAAACGTTCATTTAGGCGTTGTATGTTGAACATGATAAAAACATCACCTGACAAAAATATCCTACACTAAACATCCTTTACAAAATATCGGCCCGTTGGGTGCATTTTAATGCTAACTCCAGAGAGGTGATACTTTTGTCAGTTATATTTCAGACATGATATTTATATCAGTTGAGGTTCTGACTATAATATCCTGGTTCCACGCCACTGGGGACACAGGGTAAACATGCAGACCGGTACTATCTATTCAGGTGATGTACGTGTACAGTTGGTGCGGCTTATGTAACTGTGTAATGTTTAATATTCATATCTTGATTCCTAGAGATGAGGTGAAAACGGTTATTCACCTCTCCTGACAGGACATAAATCACAGTAACCTCAAAAAAATGTCATAACAACGCTATGCTTTTTATTTGCGTTACCAGCAATCTTCTCTTGAACATTAATCTTTTGTTGCAATTCAATTTTTTTTACGGAAAGGCCCATTAAAATCCCCAGAGAAATGCTCTAATTTCCCTTTTAAAAGGTCATATGAATATGTTAATTGGCGTGTGCAGACGTGGAAGATGCGTGCCTCTCGCGGCCTGCAGCTGCCTCCGTCCCACGTGGGTTCAGACCATATGATGTGCACAGATCAATCTCGCACACAGCGCGCGTGACAGCGCGCGCTCCACATGCTGAGACCTTGAAGAGAGGTTAATTGGAGCGCAGGGTGCTCACTTGCCAGCGAGCAAGTTCATGTAATAAACACCAAAGACTAACTCGCGCCACTCTAACGGTGGCCCTCAGAAGTATTGCGATGGGTGCTGTCAAGAACTCGTAACATTCCTGCATGTCCTATTGATTCTGAGATTTACAGTCTTTGAAGCAGCAAACTTACACAAGACATAGAATTGTTTTGTAGGAAGAAAAGCTGCATTGACCGATTATAAACGGAAGTTGGAAGAGTACTCCCATTGGCTCGTACAGCATGGGCGTGTGAAAACGTCTGAGATGTTTGGAAAGGAGAGGATTCCACCAGTTTCTGCAGAAAAGCTGCGAAGGTCAGAGTTTCCCAGGAGTAGTTATGAAATCATTTTCTCAACCTTATGTTTCTCACGTGTAATACTTAGCAAAAAATGTTTTTACCCCGAGGAGTAACCCCTTCAAAACGTGTAAGCTTGTGTATGTCAACATACTAAGGGGCAGTACACAAGTCCTAAATAAAGATGTGGGGGGACGCTCAGACACAGGAAGTGACGTCACGAAAGGTAAAAAAAACAGAAGTGGGGGACGCTCAAAGACATGAAGTGACGTCACGAAAAGTAAACAACATAGACTTCTATCAATGGAAAAGAAAATACTCATAGGGAATGCTTCAATTCCCCTCCGAAGGGAAACTAAGTTGTTCCAAGAAAGACGAGAAATGAGCTTCATTGGCAAACTCTGTAAAGCGTTGCTAATGTGTAACGCAACAGTGGGTCAAAATAGTGTTAATTAAGGGAGTGGGGGGTGTTGGAAATGGCTCTAAAGGAAATTAGAAACGGAGTGAACGTATGCACGAAGTACGTCAAGGTTGGGAGATCGACGGGGCGGCCGGTCCGGTAAGTAACGCCATCATTGTCCAGTCCAGCTTTTGGGCAGGGGGGGCGGCGTCCAGCCGGTAAAATAAGTTAAAATAAGTAGGGGGACGCCGTCCACCCGCGTGGTACCCCGACTCGAGCCCTGCTAAGGGCCTAATATACAGCAGCTGCCCATGCAGGTGAGAGTGGTGGGGCCGAATTCGGGGAGGGGAGGGGGATGAGGGGGGGAGGGGTTTCAGAGGGAAAATGTATTATTTATTTAAATTTCCCTCGTGGTCGTCAATCGAATCCCTCCCAACCTGGCTCTACCGCTCTTTCCTGCTCGGGGTGCTGCTGCTGAAATAGAGTTTGGTGAAGAGGCTACTCCATCGATGAGGGAACGTAGTAGCCACTCCGTCAAACTGTAGTTCTGCCTCCCTCATTTAAAGTTAGGCAGCACTGAAGTAAGTCGGTGTCAGAGATTACTCTGTCTCTACGACTGACATACACGTCTGACGGCCCGACAGAGGAAAGGCCATTGGAGTAATAGTATTTGACCGACCAACCCATTTAGAGTGGTTGGTCAAATAGCCAATTTTCACGATCCATCACCGCTAGGTAAAAGCTGGCGGTAAGGAGAATTGGAAACGTGTATATGATCCCCACACCAAGGTAGAACTCTTCTATGGCAAGGGGGTCATTGTTATTGGGCTTTGTGATTTTATTTTTGAGTTGCAGTAAGGCTCCGTCATGTTGACAGAGCCGTCCATCAAATGTTCAATACGTTTAAAGGAAGTGCTGTGATGGTGGTTTGTGCCAATGCAAGAGATGTGCGCGGGGCTGGCAGAAATCGCGACATTTGGCAGGTGGAGTAGCCTCATCATTGTAGTAGTGAAATGTTCCGCCATGCAAACGGTACATACTCCAGCCGCCAAACTCTAAATTAGGACCTAAGGCATGTATCTCTTTCCTGGGACATCCACAACACACCCTAGGGGCCGGAGTTGCTGAATGGAACATTACTTTGACTAAATCTATTTCAAAGAGTAGATTCATATTGTCTCAATATAATAATGTGCGCACAATAGTGAATTAAGTTATTTGGGCACCTAAGTTCAACTAAAGTACTCAAATACCTTTGGGAATCAAGCTCTCTGGAAACCTTTTTCTTTCTTTTCCTAGAACCCTAAGTGACAATGCAATGAAAAAAGTGAGGGCCTGATTAGGACTTTTGGTACAGCGGGAGCGCGGGCGGTACGCCACCACCACACTACCGCTGCACCAAGCCATTGTTGATCCACCTGCCAGATTAGGAGTTTCCTCCTGTCTGGCATGCTGGTTTTTGGCGTTCCCACCGCAGTGCCTGTAAAAATGGGTCCAGAAATGGAAACGCCAATAACAGTTTCTGCACGGCATGGACTATACAGCCCATGCCATGCAGGAACTGGTGTGCTTGTACACAGCATCCACATGGCCTGTAGGGCCCCCTTTGTTTCCTCTTCGCCATGAAAACCTTAGCGGAGCGATAACTCGTAATATGCTTGGCAGGACCCTGGCAGTCCTGCCAAGCATATTGCAGCCTCAGAACTGCTGGGCCACCACCACAGAACGGCAGTTCCCTGGCAGTGTCAGCTGTACCATGACTGTCTAACCGCCCAAGTCTTAATGGGGCATTCGGACCACCGGTGCGGTGGTGGCTGGACTGCCACCGCCACGGCACCATGAGTCTGGCGTCCTCGGACCGCCAGAATCGTAATACGGCCCTTAATCATATCAAGCAACACTATCCCTAATCATGAATCATGTTTCCGCCAATCAACAATCAAAATTAGACCCTGAAACAGAACGAGGACCCCTTATTTCAAATCAAATACACAAACCAAACAATTCCTTGCTGCCCAACCACCAGGCAAAGTGGTACCAGTTGCAACCCCTTTAAAGAATTCTTTCACTAAGACAAAATTAAGCTCAATCATAGAAAGACACAATAGAGATATAAGTAAGTGTGTAAGTACTGCACGGCTGATTTGAAAATAATGAGTACCTTTATAAAACACAGGCAACTTTCCTATAATAACGATCTCTAAACTTTGTGCAGAAATGTGGCATTTGCTTAATTGTGCATAGCATGTTTGTACTGGTTTACAGCTAATTCCCACATGAAAAGGAAGCTTAACACTTCCACTATTTTTTACTAGGTGACATATGGCAACCTTTGCCGGTATTAGCACACGCTGGATGCGTATAGTGGGTGTGTAACGTCATTGGGTTCAGGTCGAGATAGAGGCAGTTTAGCGGCAGCTTTTAGTTCATGCTGACCACCTTCGCTAGCCCTAATCTCAGCGTGCGTGTAATAGCATTCCCGGGATCACCTTTTCTTTTTTTTAGGATGAGCCAACTCCTGCTCATTATTTTAATCACAGCACCTACCTGCGTTGCGGACATGATGATGGCCAAACATGTGGCCTGTGAGTGGCAAAACCAAGCACGGGTGGTGCTAAGCAGGGTGGCGGTAATGCTGCCGGGCCTAGCTCCCACCACAGGACTGAGTGCATGGCAGTAACATGCAGAGGCATGCAGCATAGGCTGCTGCACAGAAAGAACCATGGCCGCTCGAACCATGGGTTCAATCATTACTGGACCGTTTGGCAGTAGAGACAGGGCTGGAGGCCATTGCTGGAGATGAGAGGAGGCACTTACTTAACCCCCCTGAGACTCGGCTCTCTGTGAACCCCCTTTGTGAGCTCCCAAGCAAGGATTCACCTCCTCGGGTAAAAGTGGCAGAGTCAGCACAGTCAGCCATGCGGATGCCTCAAGAATGTTTGAAAGCCCTGCTTCTCTCCTGGTTAGCTGGATACAGTGTAACAAACATCATTGCAACAAACATTGAAACCACACCTGGGAGTGCAACTGTGGCAACATACCGGAGAGCCTGCAAATGAAGGCCTTCGTTCAGTAGGACAAGAATTTGCCAACCCTCTCTACCCCCCAACCTACTGAATTCTCAAAGAAGCTTGAACAGCAATGCGCAGAAGAGCACAGGTGTGGATCCTTGCTCAGGCGAAGACCCCAGACCAGACGGGCTCAAATATTACAGTCGCAGACTAGTTGATGGCTGGTATCTCCCAGTGCGTTGACCAATCAGCTGCTACAGACACAACGAACAGAGACTCAAGCACATTACAATATGGTTAAATCTGAGCACATAAAAACACACTATTCCCTAAAAGCAGTTGCTGGGCCTCTTGGCACAATCATGGAGCAGATGACTAGTCTTGAGAGGCACTCAGCAGAAAATGAGGAGGCAACCTGTAAAATTAATTTACAGGCAGATGAGAAAGCCTCTTTAGGGTTGGGCTTAAAGGTGAAGGCTGAGGATTTGGAGAATCATAAGTAGCGGCATCATTTGCATGTTTTGGACCTCAAGAAAGGGGCTAGAGGAAAGGATGCCAGTGTGTTTTTGGCTGAAATATTTAGAAAGGCTTTTCCAGATTTATCTGACTGGGTCTTTGATTCACAAATATAGAGCATACATAGATTTCCTTTACCAAAATGAAGAGCATGGCAGTATGGTAGTATATGTTCAGGAACTGATTCTCTGCCATGTGATGGTGGAGCTGCACTGGCAGCTCAGTACAACCATTGAATCACTTACGGAAGTGTGGGCTCAGGTTTGCCTACAAGCACCCTTTAGATTCAAAATACACAGGAATGAATGTGCACAATTCTGCAAAGAGTTAAAAGAACAGTGGTCCTGATGAATTCAAATGCAATATTTTAATAACATCTTGAGTTTGTTTGTAGGCGATAGGATTATTGACCTGAATATTTGAATGGATTATTCTGAGAGTGAAGTATGAACATCACATTACCCGACAGTTGGTTAAGTTGCATTTATAGGAAGAACTTGGTCAATACCTAAGCGTTATAATGAAGAAGCTGATATTTAAAGGAGTAGTACATGTTTTTGCTAATTGAGGTACATCCTGGAAGAATGTGACAAGTGCCCAACATCAGATAATTTGATAAAATGTGTTCAATAGACTAAAGACGATGAAGAGTTTCTCGATAAATGCCTGCCATAGTCAACAGCAATGTATGGGTTGATTTTCCTGTGGGATGAGGGTTACTTACTAGGGTGGTTGGGTATGGGTACTGTTCACAGGGGGTTGGCGTTATATTTCTATAATTGGGGGGAAATGGAGGAGATATAGGGAGAAAGGATTGTAAGAAAATGTGATTTCAGGAGCCTAGATTCAAATGGTTTGTGCATGACCAAGTCAAACCCTATTAAGATCTATAAATGCGATGGTATCTTGCACACTTAACATTATTAGCTGTAATGTTTGATTGCTGAACACACATTCTTCATAAGGACAGAGCAATTAGCACCTTTCTGACTACGTATAATCTGCATATAGTTTGTGTTGGAAATTCATATGGCTAACAAAGATCTATTGAAAGTTTTTTGCCAGATGGGGATTAATGTTTCAGCATGTACCGCACAACAAATACCAAGTATAGCGGTCACTATATTTAGCGCGTATAATGTGCGCAGCCAGATTCTGCAAACTTTGGCCAACACAAATGCCCGGTGGGGGGCTACACAGGTACAAATTGAACAAAATAAATTCATCACCTGTGCAATTTATGGGCCCAATACAGACCATTCACATATAAATGTTTCTGTTCGTTTTGAATTAGCCAAATGGTCAGCCTGTGGAAAAATTTGTTGGAGGAAATTTCAACTGAGTATTGAATTATACGCGTGATTGAACGAATCAGTTAGCTACCTTGAGAATGAACCTAGGGGCATATTATCAAGGGGGTTTATCTCCGTTATTTTGGCTTTAAAAGCCAAGAAAGCGGAGGTAAAATTATCTCCCTATTACCTAGCTGTCGCTAACACCAGTTAGCGACAGCTAGTAGGAGATAGCGACCATCTTGGGCCCCGCTTTGCATGTCAGTGATATTTATCACTAATGACATGCAAAGTAGGCGTGCCAAGATGTTAGCGACTGGAAACAGTCGCTAACATCGCTATCTCCTATTACCAACTTTTGGAGATATTCGCGCTAAGCGCAAATATCTCCAAAAGCTAACACCTGCCCCTGAGCAGTTCATAGCCATGTTATCCACTGGTAGGTGGATAACATGGTTAAGAGCATTAGCTCGGTAATGCATGAATATCGCTGACTTTTCAGCGATATTCATGCATTTCGGCCGATTTTTATCGCTTAGGACAGTGGTTCCCAAACTTTTTTGAACCGTGGCTCCCTTGACGGGTTGGAGGTTGGCCGTGGCTCCCCACTATTTTTTTGCCGGTGGGTCAGGCAGCGCACTGTGCTAGGCATGGATTTTTGGCTTGAGTGTTTTAGGCCACGCCCTTTGTTGCATCGGCCACGCCCCTTTGGGACCCCCCCCCCCTGTTTTTTTTCATCCCACTTGGGGCCCTGCATTTGCATGGATGTAGGCGTGCTTCACCCGTCGTGCTACTAGCTGCATGGGTTTGTGTTTTGAAAAGCGCCACTGGAGTGGTGCGATTTTGCTGAAGCTGCTTTGTTGCAGGATTGGGGATGAGCTGCATGGTTCGCCATCTGCTGCTTAGTCTGCAGATGTTGACCGAGAGGTTGTTTCTAGCTCAGACAGATCAAGGGTTACTGGGGATGTGGCGATGTGTTCCCACGTGTGGAGAGACACTTGGCAGAGGTCTTTCAGTGGCTTGTTTGTGTATTTGGCTGTTTGGCTGGTGGTGATGAGGTGGAATGTTTGTCCAGACAGAATTGGTGTGTGTAGAAATAACAGGATGATGGGGTATGCTGTCGATTTTGGGAGTGGTTCTGGTTGCATGGTGAGGCGGCGCCTCTTGGAGATTATTCCCAGTTGCACTTGTTTGGCAGCTCCCCTTCTAGAGATTGCACCCTCATCCTTTTTGGGCCTGCTTGGACCCGGGGTCCCTGGGCCCAGAGGAGCGGCGAAGGTTCTGTCGAATAGATGTTTTTGGCAGGCATGGGCGTAGCGCAGGAGTGCGTGTTCTCGGGTTTGGGTGCCCAGGAGAGATTGGCTGTGGCCTGCAGAAATTGATTTGCAGGCACCACGGAGGGGGAGCCCTCAGTGTATGTGGCTGGTGGGGAGGGGGTGGGGGGTTCTACTCTGTGCTGGGAGGCCCCCCTCTCTCTCTCAGTTGGTTTGCCCTGTTGGGTGGTTTGTGTTAGTTTATTGGTGCATGTTATTTGCAGAGCAGGTGTTGTTTACCGAGAACTGCCTGGGTGCTGTTAGAAGAGAAACTAGCGTCACTTCGTACAAATTCTTAAAAATTTAACTGTCACGCACAATTTTATTTGTCCTTAAAACAGATAACAGGCACAGAACCTCTTCAAGTTTTAATACACACAAAATAGGATTCTTATTAGCAGAAGGAAAATATAGTATCGACTTTGAATTTTTGCAATCTGAACACATTTAACCACTTCCCTGCGGCGGCAATTCCGCCGCAGTGCTAGGGGGTGGGGGAGGTCGTACGGCTCACCTGCGCTTGTGAAGGAACCGCTCCGTCACGCGCCTCGGGTGAGCTGTGCTAGTGACGGAACGGTTCCGTCACGAACGCGCCCTCTCAATAGAACGCGCCGCGCAGGCGCGAAATCAGCACCGCGCAGGCGCGTCGAGCGGGCCATGACGGAACCGTTCCGTCACTAGCACAGCTCACCCGAGGCGCGTGACGGAACGGTTCCGTCATAAGCGCCGAAAGGGTGAAAACATACAAAGAAGACTAAACAAAAAAAATAATAATAAATGATTAAAAAAAATAGAAGGACAAAGAATGGAAAGAAAAATATTAGTTTACCAGCCAGCTCCAGCACTGGAATATTTTAGGAGGATTTGCAAACATGAAGAGACAAAACGCTGTCACTTACAGTGCATGAGAGCCCATAGCTCAAGTGAGTTAACCCACTGGTCCAGCCTGTATCCTATAGTCGGCTGGAGTTAAAATGTAATAAACTGAATATACCAATGGAAATAACTGAACCGGGAGCCACCTCTGCACGTATTTGTTTAAAAATGATGGTCATTTATTAATTGCATATGGTGAAACAGCTAATGCTGTATGAAGGCTACATTTAATAAACACTGGCAAAGCTAAGAGGTCTGCCCTTTGGAAGTCTCCAATTTTTTTTTTTTTAGAAAAGTGCTGCTGTATAAGAGTGGCATGAATGTGTGGGGGAAAGAAAAAGCTATTCATTGCAATAATACATTTAACTAAATCCATGAAATAAAAGCAGCTCTGCCTCACAGTCAGCACGGAAGTCAGCTACTTTCCATGTGGAAACAAGAGCAATATGCCGTCACCGACAGTAAAGCGAGCTAATGGCTGCCCCACTCCACCATTCTGTAGGCTGCATGGCTTAAGAAAAATGTTAATTCTAGTTTTACAGACCAAAGTAGGATATGGGTGGATCAAAAGCCCATATATGTATTAATTTGGATTTTTTTGTGAAAACATGAGGTTAGTGAAACAACGAAAGCGGTATGTAGGCATAACATAAAAATGTGAAAGGAGGTGGCAAGTTGTACACCATTAATGGGAGAAAGGGCATCACCGAGAAGTCTATGAGGACTAGGAGCATTCGTCTAACAAGGCAAAAAAATTAAGTTGTGTCAATACTTTATGCATTCATTTATAATACCGCTTAATCACAGAAAGGCTGAGCAGGTGTTGTGTTTACCGAGAACCGCCTGGGTGCTGTGTTAGAAGAGAAACTAGCGTTACTTCGTACAACTATCTCCCCCCACACCCACCACTGCCCACTCTTCTCAAAAGAGCCCCATCCTGACAGAAACAAAGGCCGCCGGCCCGTGTGACGGAGGGGATGTGTTTGGAGCTAGAAGGGGGGGAAGGGGGGTACAGCTGCGCAGTCCGGTCGGGCGCTCTTGAAGTGGGGGTGAGCTTATCGAGCCTGTGATTGCAGGAATGGGGGCGGGAGGTGGAGAGAGGGGGCTTGAAGCACGTGCAATCCGTGTTGAAGGAGGCATTTCTTTCATACTGCGCGGCACCGCGGCGCTCCTGACTTCTCATCACGGCGCACCGGGGTGCTGCGGCGCACACTTTGGGAACCACTGGCTTAGGAGATAAACCTTGATAATAGCAAGGTTCCTAAGTGATAAAAATCGCCGCAGCTCGGCAATAAAAATATTGCCGCTAAGCCAACATAGCGATAATTATCGCTAGTTGTTGGTAATATGCCCCAAAGTTTTTAGTACTAATACGCAATTTGTACATGTGCATGGGCTTAACGATTTATGGCGCTTACTTAATGGTGATGCTAGTGGATGTACATATTACTCACATGTGCATGGGTATTATTCATGCATTGCTGTGCCATTTACCTCAAGCAGTATGATCCCTATGACCAACATGGCTATAGAACCTATGGTTATTTCGGATCATAACCCATAAGTTGTATGGGTTGCCCTAAAACCCTTTATACTTAGAGTCGCTATTCCCTATGCTATTAGTTGCAATAGGGCTATTTGGGAATACTGATTCACAATTATTAAATCTGTATCATTCACAATTTTTGAATGTTATTCTATTTCACTGTGTATGAGGCTCCAACAAGATTGTTAGGTGCCAGCACATATCAAACTTTGTAACAAACTTTAACATCCGCTTATTCATTATTCACACTCTTTAAATGCAGGCAAACAGTGACTAATTACGATCAGATTGCACAATCGCTAAAATAAAATAAAATAAATAAACATTCTTCTTGATAGGTGGATTACAAACAATTTAGACCTGCAGATATTAATTTACATTATGTTAATATATCTTAGCAAGCAGAAGTTGAAGGAGTAACTTACAGTTTTCTTCAACATTTTCACAGCAAATGGCTTTTGGGTTCCTTTTTGTCTGCATCTATACACAACAGAAGTAGCTCCCCTAGAGAAGTAAAAACAAGAAATGTGGTCAGATTTTTTAAAAGGAACTCTCTTTTTAGCATCTTGACAGAAAAAAACATAATGCACCAGAGAATCAAAAGACGCAAATGGAAGGTCTCTTGCCCACAAGGATTCTGAATAGTCTGTCTTCAGAAGGAGGCACAGAGATCTAACATGAAGAGTAATTTGGAGCGACAATTTTAAAAGATTTCCGAGAGATTGTCCAGTTAGATAACCTTCCACATGGTGGGTTTTCAATTGCAACCTCTAGCCATCTACATCCGAAAAAATTGACTAGCAAGTAGGTTGACAGTACTCTAAACCTCAATAGCTTCGCATACCTGGTAAATCCTTTGTTCATAGATACCAATACTTAATGAGTTAAGACAGACAATGGGCAGCATATATATCTGCGGAGAACGTAAATAAATAACCAACGTAAATGTCTCTCTAGCTTTGAAATCCTCAACTCCCCACATTAGCAAATGTTCAACATATCATGACATTCGACAGACCATCATTTCATCAACTCATAATCATACACCTCTCATCATCCCATAAAGTCCTCATCGCATCTGTTCATACTGCTATACTGGCCCTAAAGTACCTCACTCATCATCAGTCTATAATTCCCCAGATTACATTAGCTCGAATTGCTTAACATCTCATCACTTCATAATGCTGTTTAAAATGTAATGCTGATATGCCACACCTCATCAGTTTACAAGGCTATATATCTTGTCCGTTCATAATCACTCACATCTCAGGAATTTATAGACTCCAACCTGTCATCAAATCAAAATTTTCCATTTCGTATCAGATTACACAATGTGTTAGATTATCAGCAAATAATTACCCATATCTCTTCATCTCAAGCACCATGACATCTCATAATATCCATTCTTTACCAGTTCATAATATGTCCGTCACATCAGTTTTCCACATCAATGCTTATATTTATCAATCATTACATATCTATTGATTACCTAACGAACATTATCACCACTGCATCACTCAATCTCCTCCCACTGACACCAATTAGTTTACGTATTAGAATTCTCAGATTATCCATACAGAACCCTATATTTGAACTTTTATGATCATCATTTTCCATCTGAGTGATAAAACAATTGTTCTTGAGTTTTCATGAATTTCTCATTGGTGTCCATTGTTTCTGTATTCAGGACCAGGCGCGCAACACCCATTGGGCTCACGGGGCTTTAGCCCCCCCCCTCGTCGTGTGTGTCAGCCCGGGCTGACATAGCTTTGCGGGCTGGCGACCATCTAATTGCAGCCGCACCCGAGTACTTAACAGGTCTTTAAAAGACCGTTTACTTGTAAATTAGGCTTTTTTTGTGTTTTCTCCCTTTCTTACAGCCACTCTGTCTATGGTTGGAAGAATTAGCCCTCCCCAAAATATTTTCCAGCCCGCCCCCCTCACCCCTGAAATTTCGCTTAAGTTGCCCGCCTGTCCAGGACCCATGTATGCCTGGTTGCGAAGACCTAATGGTTTGCATGTACCACCTCCTCTATGACTGATGCATAATCTCTGTGACTGCAGAAGAGCTCCCAGACTACATTCTCAGCTTTTCTTCAGACAATATTTAATCAACAGCAAATGCTGTAAATAGCAGAAGGTACTCCCTTGCCTCTCTTACCCATCCTTTCTCAAGAAAGATATTGACCTTGCATGGTGCTGCATTGTGCCAAAGCATTTTCACTTAAACGCTAACAAAATGTTTGCTACTAAAACATTCAATTGTTTGTTACTCCTTTTTGAGCCCATAATACTTATTATTACATCACATTTTTTGACCTAAAACAATACAGTGGTAACGAGAGGTGGAGCGGACCTGAAATATGGATGGCATGGCTACCTAGACAATAGTAATTATTGCATAGTGTGTTCCAAAACATAGCTGATGGCCACAAATTGTGGTGCCTTTATGTTGAGGTGAGAAAGTACCTGCGCAGGCAGAACAGTGTATGCAGAACTATATTGCCTATTTTGTCAAAGGGAGAGAATGCCTATCAGGGTCGTCCCATCAGCAGGCTATTTGAGTAGTCCAGCTTGCCGAACACTGATGTGTTGGTCAGGGGTTAGCCTACCTCATATGGAAGGTATTGGCAGATATTTCTCACAATGAGCAGCTGAAATAAAGTGGTTGTAATGGTAGAGATGGTAGAGATGAATCATGGTTGAAGCTACAAGGCCATCCTTGGAGCCGTTGCTTGATTCGTAAAACATGAAACAACTTCAAGGGAATTGAGAGAAAAATGCTTAGCGCTGAATTTAAAACACACAGAGGAGGAGCTTAACCTGGACATTCAGCGGATTCATAGGGATCCATTCAGGCGTAATCCGCAACGTGCAAAGCCCCGCAAGATTCTAGTGAATTTCCACACGTTTCAACTCAAGGATCATATCTTAAATTTGGCCTTAAAACAAAAATCTTTGACAGGCGATGGCTTTTCCTTCCAAGTGTGCTCTGACTTGTCGAGGGCGACCCTTGATAGACAGTGGGAGCTGGGTCGGAGGATGGAGGCATTTAGAAATTTGGGAGCATCTGTCCAGTTGAGCTTCCCTGCAGCACTCAAGATCATGCTAAATAACAAAATGTTCAACGTCCGCACAGTCCAAGCAGCAGATGAATTATTGTTAAGCTTTGGCACCTCTAAAAAGTAACTCTAGCTTAATCACAGCCTGAGAAAGTTTGGGGGCTCTCCTCACATACCAGTTTATAGAGTTTATAAAGCTTACTTATGAATGAAAGCACAAAAATCTTAGCTCGGTATGAACCTATCTAATAGAAGATAAATATAATAGTTTAACTCAGAAAAGAAGACACTATTATAAAAAAAAAGGGAATCACTTTAATATCACGTAATGTTCTATTAAAAAAAAATATATATATATATATATTATGCAATAGCAAATCACATAGAGCACGAGTTTATGAATTTTTTCCCCTGAATAAAACCCTATAGAGATACCACTTTAAGCTATCTATTCAAATATTCAAATCGTAGTGTCCCTACCAAAAGGCTCACTAAACTTAGGTATATTTAGTCCTCAAATATTCTAAAATGTAACGTCCCGTCTGAGCCTGGATAGAGTATCAGGGGTATCACAAACCGGATCCCTTCCGGTTGGATAATCAAGGGTTCCTCAGGGGTGGGGGGTGGTGTTCACAAGGGAAGGGGTTAGGGAAATAAAAAATAAAATGTTTCTCATCTCTAAAATGGCGGTCGATAATTTTATAAATAAACAATGGACGAATCTTGCTCACTTTAGTAATACCAAGGGGAATGTATTAGCAGGACTCCCAGTCATTATCATTAGATATGCCAATTATGAGTACCATTAATATTCTCTCCTGGAATGTTAATGGCCTGCGCACCAAACCTAGAGCCAACACAATTGTACAATACATCCAAGATTTTTGTGTGCAGGTCATTATTCTCCAGGAGACACACCTGGTTGAAGTTGAAGTACTGTATTTGGTAAAAAAGAATAGATGGATAGATCTATCAGTTTCTACGTCTCAGACAGTTAATACAAGAGGGGTTGTCATTTTATTTAAAAAAAACATCACAACAAGACTTCTGAAGCAAAAGGTCGATCCTCACGGTAGATGGGCAATCGCGGCTGTTATGATAGGGGGGTCATGCATTACGATGGTAGGTTATTATGGGCCTAACCGCGATGATCCATCTGTCCTGGCCACGTTGTTCTCCGAGCTGTTACATTTTCCGGAACCCATGATAATAGCAGGAGATTTTAACATTGTGCTTGATCCGCAGCTGGATAAGTCTGCTTCTAGTCGACAACAGCTTCACTCTAAATCCAGAGACCTTCGAATTAAAAATATGCATCAATACGGATTTATTGATATTTGGAGGGTAAGGT
Organism: Lissotriton vulgaris; assembly: GCF_964263255.1. Lineage (NCBI taxonomy): Eukaryota > Metazoa > Chordata > Amphibia > Caudata > Salamandridae > Lissotriton > Lissotriton vulgaris. The sequence goes on along the minus strand of NC_141689.1, from coordinate 711,160,371 downwards.
CGGATCAGAAATCCGGCTTTTCCTTTAGAAACTATAAGTACCGTCACAGATCAAGGATCGATTTCATACTGGTAAACAAATGCTTGGATAAGACAGTCAGGAATATAACTTATCTACCATCTCACCTGTCCGATCATTCGGCTATACTCCTAGACTTTGAACTACAGTCCCAAATCACGACAATCAGATCTTTTCCCACATTCCCCAAGGATCTGGAGTATGTTAAGGCGGAGACGCAAGAATTCTTTAAAATCAACATTGGTTTGGCGTGCTCTAGTTCAGTATGGGACGCTTTTAAATGCTCTTTGAGAGGGATCATCAAGAATAAAACTTTGTTTCGTAAGAAACAATACACCCAAGCGGTTACACTAATAGAGGCCAATATATTAAAAGCCCAATCAGAATTAGAAAATTTAAACAATTGCTCAGATCATGTCATACATGCTAAGCAGAAGGAGCTGACGAAACTTAAAGGGCAAATGGCTTCTGTATTAAATCAGCGTATTCTGCAAAGGTGGGAAGCCAGCAAATTAGCCAATTTTGAATTCGGTGAAGGGGCAGGCAAACTACTAGCCTGGAAGTCTAGAACAGACCAAACGCGCAATAATATCGACTCTATAATTTCTGGCTCTGGTACAGCATCTTCGGACCCAGAAATAAGGTCAGCTTTCAAAGATTTTTTCCAGGCTATATATCGAGAGGACAATAACATCACCTCTATTGATGTAGGAAACTGGCTCAATAAAATTTCCCTACCAGTACTTTCTAAAGAACAAGTGAATCTGTTAGACCACCCAATCATGGTTGAGGAGGTATCATCTGTTATATCAAACAGTAAATCTGGAAAGGCGGCGGGCCCTGATGGCCTTCCCGCAGAGCTATATAAATATATTGCAGCAGATATCGCTCCCTTTCTCACCAAACTATTCAACCAAATACTGGTAGATGGCGATTTACCTCCCTCATCATGGAACAAAGCTTCCATCACGCTTATTTTGAAACCAGGCAAAGCAGCCACCACCTGCGGTTCGTATCATCCAATTTCAGTTCTCAACGCTGATTATAAGATCTTTGCGTCAATACTAGCCAAGCGATTGGGACAGGTAGCCCCCTCAGTCCTACATCCCAACCAAAAGGGCTTCGTTAAAGGTCGCCAACTTTACGAGAAAAATGCTTAGCGCTGAAGGAATTTCCTTGTTGTAGCAATTTCAGATAACCTCAAGTGATTTTCAATGTGTTATAACTTTTTTTAAGAAATATAAACCACAAATGTGCTCAAATGGTGGTCAGGGTGGCATCCATGAATACAGGAATAGCCTTGCTTGTAGAATGTCTTAGGATTGTCTGCATAGGCGGGCCCTCAAATGTCTCTAGCAATCCTGTAGAAACTCTGTTACCATGTCACAGTGGAGTTAGATTCCTCAATTATAGACTATTCTTCGTTGTTAACTCTATACATCAATTCCAATGAGTCTCTGTTCCTTAGTTACTGTGTGACTTCCATTTGTTATATTTTTTAGGATTGTGCATTGTGAAGCACAGGCTCCCAATAGTCTCACATTGCCTGCATACAGTGAAAATGAAATAACAATGTACAGATGAACATTATTTGCTGATGTTTTTATTAGGGAAGAATAATTCAATTTCTGGAGGAAAGACTCAATAAACAATAAACCTACGACTAGGCAAGGCATAGGGACTAGATGAAAAAAAAAGACAACAGAAACACAGAAATCTTCAAAGAACTAAACCCTGATGAATTCTGACACTGACTGACCAGTAAGTCTGACCCGACCCATGGAGAAATTATTAACAACGAGGGAAGAAAGGTGCAGGGCTCCATTGTGTCACAAAGTAGGGTTTCTCCTTTTAAGTATTATGACATACAAATCTCATTCATACTCTTGACTGCCAAATATGGAATCCAATCAACAAGAAAAATGAACTGATTTAGACTGCTTGGGTTTTGGGAACTCTTTGCCATTGTGACATGTTCAATCTTCAGGGGGTCTACAGGAAAGGATAGCCCCATGCTGTCCAGATTTTCCCTTTCCTTTTTTAAGAGGTGGTGCTGAAAGTAGATCTCCCTTCCTTATTCCTCTTACAACAAGCATTTTTTGTTTGAATTACTTTATAAGAGGGCATCATTTATCTGATAAGGAAAGAGGGTAGCTATAGATATATCCCACACCTAGACAAGCTTTACATTGCCATTACTGTATGTGTGGCAAAAACTACACTTACCTTGACTTGTCATGACCTGAACCTATCAGATTTACTATTTAACTACAGTTCTCACAATCTGTGTGCTCGGAATATGTGTCGAGGTACAGTGGAATCAATACTTTTACTGATTTGACGGCCTATCACGGTAATGTTTGCTGATGTGACAGAGGCACTGAAGCTACAAAGAAATTCAAGAACGTCTTGAGCAGGGATGGTTTGAGCTGCAGGATATGTCACAGAGGAACACATATTGGACCATATTTACTAAGGTTCATGTGGCCATAAATGCAAGTTCATAAATGAATTTACTTTCTTAACACCTGCCAGAAATTCACAAATGGATTCCTGGCATGCGTTAGCCCATTTACATGTGTGACGATTTCTGCCACTAGGGCGGAGTTAACATACTCCCTAAATCCTACTCTAGGATGGGAATATGGGCCTTCCAACTCATGGTTAGTCTTAGCAGATTGGGAATGCTCACAAGTAACTGTGTTTGTGGGCAAACGTGAACTCTCCTTGTTCTCCTTTCTGGCTTCAAAAGAGGTGGATTTTAACTCCAGCAAGGTGCTGGTGTAAATTCCATTCCAGAGTTGAAAAGGGAATGCATCACACACAGATTTCGTGGATGTGTAGGGTTTCTACATTCTGAAATATTTTCAGTGCAGAGAAAACATTGTACACCATTGACTCAATTCTCCCTGAGTCGGCGTTGTAAGCTGTGGAGAACTCCACACAGCGGTAATTAGATCTCTATGGGAATAAGACATGACTTGACAGAGGTCTGGAGGAGTTTTCTGTACGGATTCCTGGAAATGTCTGTGTATACCAGAAAGAAGCAAATTTACATTCTCAGGCAGGCGTAAATCTATAAGTGCAGAATTACTACTTTCAGTTGGAAGGAGGGGAGGCCTATAATACTGCACAACCAGCTTGAGAAACTTTGTGGAAGGGTGCTCGAACTAATTAAAGGATTGATGGGTTAGCATATAATAAAAGGCTAAAATACCAGTAAGTTCAGCACCTAAAAAAGTGACCGAGAGTGGGCAGGGTACCAAGATATACATATACACATTGGCGTAAACAAGAAGAACATGTCTGAACACACGCTAATGTAATAGGTTATAGGTTAAATGGTAAATTGAAAAAAAACAATGAATAAATCAATATAACAAATGTTCCTCCACCGTAGCTGTGCTGGTAAAAATTACCACTAAGAAGCATTTCTGCGTTTAACATGTTTAAGTCATTTCCATAGATGCCATGTTACCCTCATGCACCTGACACAAATGTTTATTTCTTGTTTAAGTTCCAATGGTATATATAGGTGGGTTAGACTCAGTAGGGCATCCTTACAGCCGACTGGACATGAATACAGTGCATATAGGACTCAACAAACACACATTGCACAGCATCAGCGACAGGAAGAGCACTCCATGCATACTAGCATCTGAAGCGGGTCAATGCCACAACAAAGACCTCTCCTTATACAAACAGAGAAAACACTGAACACCATCTACTAAGGTCACATCCTGCAGCACTAAATGCCCTGTCTCATGTTGGAGCTGAAACATCACCCCACAGGCCTGGAGAGTGATTGCTTGAGAACACAGGTGCCGGAATCCTGCAATGCAGAAATCAGTGCAGCTATGGATTGAGTCACTGACCAAGGTCAGGCACTAATATGTCAGTTGACCCACTACACCAACAACCAAAACTGCCTTTTTCAAGAAATGTGCCTATGCTAACTTTAGAAAGAGTGGCAAATGGGCCCACACAACACACTGCTGTGTAGTAGACGTATCTAGCTCCCGCTGCAATCATTGTGTAGTACTATGGAAAATCTTGGAGCAGCTGGATGTAACCAACTCAGCCTACACCCTACAACAAGGGAAGGGGTCTGAACAACCCACAAGGGTTGCTGAGTCATTTCTTTAATGTAGCTCCTCACTGCCACTGCCCAAAATCAAACATCATTCACTACCTGTAGTTGAAATGGAGATTCAGGATGGGAACTTTGATAACGGACAACTGTATTACAAGGACAAAAAGAACTCTTGGAAGGTAAACATATCATAACAGTTAGTGTGATCTGCCTCTTATTCAAATAATTCCACAGCTATTGAGCAAACAAGAGCACGGGATGTACTACGGTTTGTTACCTGTACATTACAGGACCATGCTACACATGTGCAGCCTTTTGGAATAAAGCAATGTCATTTAGTTGAACTTATGGGTCTTAAATTGAAGCACATTATGCTTTGTCATTATCTTAACTTTTTAGTTGCAAGATGATTATATCACAGTTTAAGGTTTTCTGTAAAAAGCCTTTTTCACATTAAGGCCGAATTACATTGTAGTTCCATTACAAGAGTCCAAAGGAAAAAGGAGCATATATTTCACATGTGACTTACACATTATTTGTTTGTGTAACACATAGGAGACCAGCAGCAAGGTAATCTATGAACAACATTACAGATCACGGTCTTGCTTCATCCTTGATCATATTTGCCACATGGAGGTTGTGTTCTAATCAAGAAGGATCAGAAAGTTGATAGAGGTTCAGTAATACAGAGCAATAAATATATTTTGCTATGTCAGATGAAATAATGACAGTATAAAGGTCTATTCAGCATCCTCGGGATTCCCCCTTGCATTCTGGAAGCACTTAGATGGCATCACTATTATGTGTCCAGCTTAAAGATATAGGGGCACATGTATCAAGCTAATTACTATTCGCAAAGGGGCCGTTTTGCGACCGGTAATTAGACTTTTGAGGTGCATCAAGCCCAAAGCCATTTGCAAAATAGGTAATCGCAAAATTTGTGATGACCTATTTTGCGAATTCAGTTAGGGAATAGCAATTTGCGATTCCCTACATGCAATGTAAGAAGCATTCTCAGAATGGGACTTTGCATTAAGGAATCGCAAATTACCAACAACTTCAAGTTGATGGTAATTTGTGATTCCTTAGAAAAATGCACACAATTGTATGTTTCTAAGTGCCATGTAGCCCACAAACATTCCCTGAGGGCCTGTGTGTGCGCCACATGTGCACACATGCCAATTTTAGGGGTGCATCATGGTGGCTTTTTGGCCCCCTGGCACCCTTGAAATTGCATTCGCAATTTGCGATTACCTATTTCGCATTGCGATTCGCTATTAGGAAATGTGTAGGAATACCTATTTTTTTTGCGAAACCTACATGCTTAGGCAGTTGTGATTCCTTAATAGCGATTCCTGGATAATCGCTATTAAGGAATCGCAATTGCTCAGTTTGATGCATGTGGCAGAAACTTTTCACCATGGAGGCATTTAGAATTGACTGTTCCTATTTGAACAGGATCAAGACTGATTTGCATATTGCTAGTACCTGTCGGGGGTAGCACAGTGGGTAAAAGCAAGATGGACTGAAATGCGGCCAAAAGAAGGATCCAGTGGCTGAGTTTGACTCAAGTATTCATCCATCACTTTGTTGTATTCCTCAGTGTGACACCATATGTGCAATAGGTGTGCCTAGACGTGGGTCCCCAGCTCGCTGTGAAAAGATATGTGACCAAATGCACATCCTACTTTACTGCGTTTTACCTATCTATAAAATATTGCTCATGGGAATAATTTTTGGCGTGCAACTATTGGTTTATGCTTCGGCCCAAAGTTCAAGAAAAATAGTAGGGTGTGCATTCTGTCAGATATCTTTTCATTATGAATTTTCTGCCCTTTTGATAGTTTGCACCCTGCAGTATTAGTATAACATTATGTAAAAAGCAAGCAAAAGTGTAGAATCAAGGGCAAACGCTGATATTCTTACTAATGTTTTACTGCACTTGAACTTTGTGTTTCATTGTTGGAGATACGTTAAGCGTGCTAGTGATTTCTATGCAGTGGGTGTACTAAGTGAATAATATGTTCGTCTTGTCTAAATGGGTCAAATTACACCTTTTTAGTTTTTATTTACATCACCTATGAATATAATTTGTTTACTTCATGTTTATTTTATTCTTACCACAGCGGGTTATTTCATTTCGTCAGGGAGAGAGTATTTTGTTTATTTAAGTCGACAGTTCACGAGACTTCATTTGATTATCTAAGTATTTAAGGGTTGTTGGATGGATCCGGTTTCGTCTCACATGGAGAGTGTTAAGGTGAAGGGGCAGCATTGGGATTTTCCACTCCATACTCACGCCGAATGGAGATGATACTTTGCATTTTGGCAGCATTCTTCGCTATTATGTGTACCATGTATACCATCTCTCATGAAGGACTAATTCATACTTTAAAATCGTCTGGCATCTGTGGTGCTGCCCAGGATTGGATCATCTCCTTTTTGAATAACTGCACTTTTCAAATCACCTCAGCCACAGCATGCTCCAAAATCCAAGCCTCACCTTATGGAGTGCCTCAGGACTCGATCCTCAGCCCTCTGCTGTTCAACTTGTACGTCACACCTTTAGCTGACATTGCGGAACAGGCTGGTCTGGCGCTTTTCACTTATGCTGATGACTCACAGATTATCTTTTCCCTCTCTAACTCCGACCCTCTGGCACCCTCCTGTCTCAAACAAGGCCTCAGTAGTATCTCCAACTGGATGACTCGGAATCACGTGAAGCTGAACGGAGAGAAGACGGAGGTCCTCATCCTGGGTAAACAGAAAGATATTTGGTGCCCTTCTCACTGGCCGGCTGAGATGGGTAACCTCCCGAAACCTAGTAGCCATGTTCGAAACCTGGGCGTCATTGTTGACGACTCACTGTCCATGCACCAACAAACTGTTAAAGTAACAGTGCTTTGTTTTACCATCTTGAAATGGCTCAGGAAAATACTATGGATGTTGCCTGTTTCCACTAAAAAAACAGTGGTCCATGCACTTGTCACATCGCGGCTCGACTATGGCAACATTCTTTACCTGGGCTCAAACAAAGCCGTGATCCGCAGACTTCAGCTAGTCCAGAATAGTGCAGCTAGACTCCTCTGCAGAATCCCCGGGGCCTCCCCTATTTCTGGACATCTACGGAACTTACATTGGCTCAGGGTGGAGAACCGTATTAAGTTCAAAGCCCTGAGCTATATGTTCACAATTAAGGCAGGTACGGCCCCCTAATACCTCCAAGCACTTGTTCGTCCCCATGTTCCTTCCCGCCACTTACGATCTAGAAACATGAGCAACTTTGTGGTACCTAGGGTTAAACTCTCCAGAATGGATGGGAGATCCTTTTCCCACCTAGGCCCTTCCCTCTGGAATGCCCTGCCTCTGAACATTCTTAAAGAAACGGACTATATCCACTTTCGCCGAACCCTTAAGACTTGGCTTTTTGATCAATAATTCCAACTGACTGCCCCACGTTTTTGCTCCACGTCTGCTATGGCGCCGGGAAACCCTTCTTGGGTAGCTTATAAATTCAATTAATAAATAATAAATATATAATTTACACCTGGGCACTCATCTGAGTTAGAAGTCTCTACATGATTTAAACACGTAAGTCTATATTTATTTTAGTTGGTTTGGTAGCATACCGTGATTTTCTCAGTGCCTTTCATTAATATAAAGGTAGTACATGGGGATGGTTTGAAGATAAAGCATCAGGAGGTTGTTAATTAATTTTTTCATGTGTCATATTCTAATTTTGTAATGTTTCTTGGGGATTTTTGAGTAGGGGGATAATTAATAAGAATACGTTTTACTTAATGGGGGTCACAGAATATAAAGCATCACAGAGTTATGCGGGGGTGTAGTCGGATGAAACACGATATTTTACTTAGACTCTTAACTTCACGTTGTTTCCAATTTTCAGGTTTCCGTTAACCCCTAAAGAAGAGATGTTATTCTCGAAATGCATTGTGTTTGTTACATCATGGATGAAATTGTGCATTTTTATTGTGAACAATAGATCATCGTGGACTATCATTTGCTGGAACCAACACATGGCGAATAAAACACGGAAGACCTCAATATCTTGTTTCCTCTTTGATTAACTGGTTCAAATTTGGATTAAAATGGTATAAAGAAAAAGTTTTAAAATGTTTAAAACAATAGTGTAAAGATTCATAGTGGCCTATGGGCCAGTTAAGGGCTAAGATTTGGTGTTCCAGGAATTGGACATCTATTCTGTCCCCAGCTCGCTGTGCCATTGGACTCAAGGTACTCCTGATTGAAGAGGCTCAAATAGGCTGAAACTAGTCTTGGATTGCTTGTGCTCCCGCTGGTAGAGGCCCTGGTCTGGCATTTCAGGCTGGACTGTTCCTATTGGAGAAGCACCAACATTGATTTGCATATGGCTGGCTCCTGTTTGAGGTGAGCAAAAAAATGTTGGACTGGTATGCGGGCCAGAGTAATTACAAGTGGCTGAAATGAATTAAAGTGTTCCACCCTTCTCTTTTTTGTGTACATCAGTGCGATGCTATATGTGTGATGTGTATGCCCAGACGTGGGTCCCTGCTTGCTGTTTTATAGGACTCAAGCAACACCTGACTGAAGAGGCCCAAATAGGCTGAAACTTGAGTTGAGTTGCTTGTGTCCCTATTCAGAGAGGCCCTGGCCTGCCAGTTCATGCTGGACTGTTCCTCTTGGAGCAAGATCAAGACTCATTTGCAAATGGCTGAATTGTGTCTGAGGTGGCATGGTGAACAAAAGAACATATGAAATGGAATGCATTCCAGAGTAATTACCATGACTGAGATTAACTCAAGCATTTCACCCATCGCTTGTTGTGTACTTTACCTGTTGGGATTTCTAATAGACTTCCAAAGCAACTAAAACAAACCCATCAGGATGGTGTACCAGCGAAAATGACTTTCACAACATTGATACTATAAATGTAATTACGTCTTTTTCCCCCCTCTTATACATCTGAAGTCATTGTGGCTGAATCTATTGGAACTTATTGATGCAAGTAACACCAATTTAACCCCAGACATTTCTTTTACCTACTAAATTGCCACTTGTGCACATGCAATATGAAGATAGGTGGGATGCAGACCTAGATGTTGGCTTCCACATATAGGCACTTATTACCAAGAGCATCAGTTATCACAATTAGTGAGATTCTTAATGACTGCAAGTCAAAGACCTCAATGGGTAACTTGATAAAATGCAACTGGGTTGTACACCAGGAGTGTTGCCAATTTATAAACCTCTGAATTTAGCAGGCATCGGTGATAAATAATAATCAAGTGGAAACAGGGACATTAAAAGCTTGGGACTGACCCCTTACCACACCAGGCGCCACCCATGTGGCACAATGAAGGATACACATAGGAGGCACAATGATTTTCTGAAGAGAAAGGGGAATCACATCCAAAGACCAGTTAATAGATGAAGGAATGTGTGATCTGAACCCAAATTATATACTGAACCCTATTATTTTATGCACTCAGATTTTTGCCTCAGGTAGTTTAGCTCCATGATTTCTCATTGATCTAGAAGCAAGAGACCACCCTCCCCAACATTAAGCTCAATAATTGGCAGAGTAGAATTCAAAACAGAAACTGGGACCTCTCCATAACTGAGCTGTAGATAAAAATTAAGTTTAAAAGTTTTAATACAGAATTGTTATTATGAACGATCCAGACAAATGCATAATTTGCCATTAAGACTCATGTATAGAACACAGGATCAGAAAATCATAATAAAATCCCCATTGAAGCAATTCCATCTCTCCAGATTCTAAGGGTTTTAATACACATTTGATGCATAAACAATTAGCAAAATTGCAGATTGAGCATGGCATGATCATGGTTACATCGCATTGGCAAATTAAAAGCAGCTTTCTAATAATTAAATCTCTTAGTACTAACCCATTTCTTAAGGTAAAAAAAAATCTTCCGCTTGCTTCCTCAGCAACTACACTCCAGAGATGTACAATATAATATGAAACATTTCGCAAACAATAGCTCATAGAGTTATGCTCTCGTGCACGCCTTTATCGGATCTTCCAGTGGAAATCCTTTAAAATGGGGTGAGGATGTAGCCTTACCGCTAGAGCGGTCGACCTCGAAGCTGAGGAACCGGGTTTGAGTCTTGGCAGGGACGTTCAACATCCTGTGATTCTAGGCAAATCACTTAATCTCACTGCACCTAATAAAAATGAATGTCGCTGTCTGTGACAAAACTGGTGCTCGTGTAAAGCCCTCTGATACCTGATATCTTCGAGTCAAGTTTGCGCTATATACATAACTCTAAAAGAAAAAAATGTAAACGTGGCATCAGGTACATGGTTGAAAGTTTCAGTCATTACAGCTTTTACGTCATAGCACAGGGTGCTCAACGGAACGATGAGGAAGGAAGACTAGCAGCTGGTCTCTGATTGGGAGGGGCGAATGAGCAGGAGAAGGATGAGCAGAACATCAGAAACTTCGTCCATTCTATTAAAATGGAGTCCTTGCACAAAAACGTCTAACCCTCCTTATGAAGTACGTTCAAGTGTATTTTCATTAGTTCATCTATTACAGCCATATGCATCATTCAAATCACTAATTTGCCCACATGAGCTTTCACTCAATTTGCACATCTACAACAACTTTAAAAGAACTACCAAACCATTTGAATTTCCTAGAGCAATAATCAATCTACATCCAGCACTAAGATGTTAGCAATAGCAGCTGCACCACTGACATAGAAGTAGAGTAGTCCAGGAACTGATAACCCTATCCAGATTTCCAATTCATCAGAATCAGAGCTGTAGCACAGGATGGATCCTGAGGATCACCATTAAGTGCAACTTTATTTGACATATATCTAAGGTCGTTGGTAAAGCTGCTTCATCATAAGACCACTGTCATTATGAATTATGCTGATGACACTCAACTTATAATATCGATTGATTCTAAAGTTTCATCCCCATACAATAGTTTCCATCAGTGTATGAGGGTTGTTGCCTGCTGCCTAACTGTGAACTTTCTTAAATTTAATGGAGGCAAAGCAGAGGTCCTCTGAAGTCCGGAATCTTGGAATTTTTGTTGACAAGGATTTATCTCTAATCTCATGCGTCAATATGTTATCTTCTTCTAGATATTTTGCTCTCCTTAAAATACTAAGGTAACATTGCCTTTCCTACCAGCGAAACATAGAGTTCTGATTGTTCAGACTGTCATACTTAGTTGATTTAACTACGGTAATGCACTATTACTGGGCGTCCCTGACAAACTGATTAAAAGGCTGGAGGGGATCCAAAGTACAACGCAGGTAATCATTAGATCTCCCATGATGGTATTCCATATCCTGAGCCTTAAAAATAAACTGGACTACCTACCAGTAGGAAAATTGATTTAAAAAAAATCATTTTGTATAGTGTGTAAGGCTGCATATAGAGTGTCTACTTAAGAAACAAGCTCATGGACTATCAATCTGAAGGCCAATTAAGGTTAAGCAAAGCAGGTTTCTTGGTAAATTTAAATTGTAGACAATATCCCGGTTTGAGGTGGAGCATTTTTGATACAGGCAGTTTGACTGTGGAATACCCTAACGAGGTACTGAAGAAATCACCTAATCTTAGGCAGTACAAGAAATCCTATCAACATACACCACACACCACGTACACCACACACCACATACACCACACACCACAAAGTCCTTTTGGGCCAATATGGCCCAAAAGGACTTTGTGGTGTGTGGTGTATGTTGATTGTTTGACTGTAGATAGAATGGATGTGACAGTGTGTTTGTAATATTATGGAGAGTGATTGAAAATTGTAAATTGTTGAAGATATTTATTCCATGGTGTTTGTATATATTTTTTGTGTAAATAATTTTTGTACAAATATGTTTCCTTTATATGTCTCTCTATTGAGAAAAGCTATGAATAATTGAAAATAAAAGGCTACTAATGAGCTTAAGGTTGCATGGTTTCGATATCCTTGCACCATTGATTTTAATTGTTTAAATCTTCATCAGTACTGGCATTTCGGTTGTTGGTTGGCCTTCCTCTATAGACATGATTCGATTTTCCCGTCAATAATCTTGACTTGGATGTCAAGTAAGTTGGCCACCATTGCATCAATATTAGCAGTGAAATGGAGATTTAATTTGTTTTCGTTGATCTTATTTACAAAACTCATTGCCTGATCCTTAGTCCCTCGCCAAATGATGAACACATCATCGATGTATCGCCAGTATTTCACCTCATGAGCAGACCATAATGCGGCATGGTGTACCCTGAGGACATGTTCCTCCCACCAGCCAACGTGGAGCACCTGGTAAGCTGGGGGAGAAACATGCCCCCATGGCCACACCTCTCAGTTGTTTAAACACCAAATTGTCAAACATGAAAACGTTATTATGTAGACATTTGCTGATCATCTTAATCAATATTTGGTTGTGGCGGTACATATGAATAGGTCTTTTGCCTAGGTAAAATTCCACAGCTCTTATACCGTCCATGTGGGCGATACTTGTGTGTAAAGCGAATATGTCCATGGTTAAAAATAAATAATCATCTGACCACTCACAGTTGTTCAATAGGTGTAAAAACTCCGTAGTGTCCTTGATATAGGCTGGTAAGCTGGTCACAAACTCCTGAAGATAAAAATCTACATATTTGGAAGTGTTCTCGAAGGTACTGTTGATGGATGATACAATTGGTCTCCCAGGAACCGGTGTTTCTTTTTTGTGTACCTTTGGTATAAAATATATATTTGGCAAAATGGGATGATCTTTGTTGAGAAACTTGTGTTCATCCTTAGTGATAAGTCCTTCCCTTTTCCACTCATTTAAATCATCCTTATATGTTTTAGCGATTGTGTGTACTGCTGCCATATTTGTTTTTACGTAACATTCTCCATCATTGAGGTGACGATAGGCCTCTTTAATGTAGTCTTTTTTACCCCAAAGGACGATGTTACCACCTTTATCTGATTGATTAATGACGATCGTGTTGTCATTTTTGAGTTTTTTTATCAGGGTTGAATAACATTGCATGTGTTGGTTCGGTGGCCTTTGCTGTACTTTACTGTTGTATTGCATTTTTTTTAATTCCTCAATGACTCTGTCATGATAAATGTCAATGGCATCGCGAGGCATGCTCGGCACGAAAGTGGAAACTGGCTTGAAAGGACTGTGGCCTGAACAGGATATATTAACCCCTTCACCTTCCGCCAATTCCTGAGTACTGCAAGAACCGTCATTGCTGTCTCTCAAATCATGTAGTGTGCGCAATAACGATATATCCTTGGCTTGTAAATCATCTGTGGCAACATTGCTTCTACTAACTATATTCTTTTTCTGCTCAAGGTTATTTTTGATGGTGAAATACTTGCGTAATTTGATCTTCCTGATGAATTTAAAAACATCAATGTGGGTGCTGCAGTAACCAAAATTACTCTTAGGGCAAAAGGACAGACCCAAGGATAAAAGTTGTTTTTCAGCTGGATTTAAAATGATATCTGTGAGGTTGACTATGGTGTTTTCGTCATTTACTTTTTCTTCCTCCAATACCGGTTTTGTTGCCTCCTTCCTTTTGTTGCGGAAGCATTTTCGCGGCTCTTTTCGCCATGCGTTCCTTCTCTGTTTATTGAGCCGTTTTGATTCCTCGGACGCAGTGTTTGCTTGCGCTGCATCCTGATATATTCCAGCTCTTCTGCCAGTGTGAGTTGCCCCAAATTCCCTCTTTTTGCACCGGGGTTGCTGTCATCAGATCCTTCTTCACTGGGGGGCTAAACTGGCTTCTGAGGTGGACAATCTGTGCAATCTCTTCCAAAGTCTTAGCTAGATCCATATTGGTATATTTGACCAAAAGGCACACAAGTCTCATTGATGCTTCTAAATTACTTTCTGCCCACTCCTTCAATAGCAGTGGGTTAGGGCTGTCGAAACTCGGTGCCAGCATTATCTGAAGACAACGTGGGATCCTACCCACTTCGTGGTATTTTTCCAATGATTTTATCTCCCACCACTTGGTCAATTCACTGCAGCTATTTTTCTCCAAAGCTTTCACAAGATTCTTAACATCGTTATTGTTACTGTTTTCAATGGGCTTGCTCACACCTCCCCCCTGCTCGATGTTAGGCAGATTGAGAAACAGTTCTTCCACTGCCCTTCCCATTCCCGTTCGTCCGACATTGCACAAAATATGTTCCGAAAATAGTTAAGGGGCTGTTTAACTCGCTAAACCATACCCCGTACTGGCATAATCAGCACCTACCCACCTGCATTAAAATTGTATTTCCGCTCACCGCAAAGTGGATATCACTGGCACAATCCTTCCGAACTCCACCAGAGAAACTCCGTAACTTGCAGTAGCCATTGATAACGTCCGCAGGGGGCTGGCCGCTTATTGCTCCTCACTGAACAAATCTCTACCGGGTCTGAAAATGCGGTCAGCCTGCTTTTGGAGGGGGTCCTTGAATTCAGGAACCGACCCTCTTCTTGTGACAATGGGGTCCTGGGGGGGGGCGGCCGACCGAAGGGAGGCCTGCCCCGCCCGGGGGAATTTGGGGCCGGGGAAAGGGGGGGGGGGTAGAGATGGCGCCAAACGGGGACGGGTTGGGTTTCTTCGGTAGCTTTTGGGCTGGGGGGCGGGGCTTGGGTGGAGTTTCCGTTGGGGCTGGGTTGTGGTTTCCGCCCGCCCACGCGGCTGAGACACCATTTTAAGTGAGGTGTCTCGGCCGCCGGGCGGGGGGTGGCGGTGGTACAACGAATTTTGGATTTCGGACTGTGTAAATTGTTGTGACAGCATACGTGTCACCGGAATGTACAATGTGTCGTCACAAGGGACTTTTGGACTGTGGCAATTGTTCGACATCGTCCGGGCACCGGAATTCACGGCAGGCTGGATGCGTCACGGACAGCGCGGGAGACCTGAAGAGCTCGGGTGAGCAGCATGCGGCTCCACACGACCGAGCGGACGGGCCTGTTCTGCTTGGTGCGGGCGGTCAGGCTCCCACGTGGGACTAGGTGAGTCCCGCTGCCCCTACCCGAAGGGTCCATACGGCCGCCGGGGTGTATTTTGGGGCAGACATGGAACAACTACGGTACAGAGGACAGGCTGCATTCAGGTTGGGGTAGAGCGGCCGAGACTGTGCCTGGTGAGCATTGCAGCAGGGTACTGAAATGTCACATTGACCTTGTGCCTGTATGTAAGCGATGGGATAACGGCCTGAATCCTGGCTACGTGGGGACATGTTGGTTACACAGGAGGGGGCATGGAGTACGGGATAGCTCCCCGCAGGGTTCCAGGTTGTTCCCTGAAGATACGGTTGCTGCATGATCGTCACGTTTCCACTATGGGATGTTGCCTTGGTTTATGTTTGCGGGCTTCAGTTACGAGAGTAATCTGATGGTGGGGGCTTATGTCTTTTTTCGCTGACGTTCACGGGCCCTGATACGTTGTGCACGCTGGCGTATTTATGTGCTAATGATTGCTGAGTGTATGGTAGGGTGCTCTGATAGCCTCGATTTCAGGCGCGACGGGTGGGGTCAAGGATGACAAATTGTATAGTGAAGTGCTCTGATAGCCATTTCATGCGCGACGCCGTACAAACCTTACTTTTATAGGCGCGACGTATATTGTTGCCTAGAGCCTGAAAGGGAGTCGAATTAGGCTGTTATTAGTTGGTGATAGGAGGTGTTTTCATCATGTTTATTGGCTATCCTGCTATGTATGACCAGTTTGCGGCTGCTTGAGGTGTCGACTCATCGGGGGGCGGACAGAGAATAGTGCTAGTAGGATTACGTTTAGGAGTGGCCATTGCTGAAAAGGCGAAAGGGAACAGGGTCCTGCACAGCGTTCGTTATATCACAACATACATGCACGCCCGGATCGTAGCACTTTACCATCGTTCGGGAATTGAATCATGCGATTATTTGAAATGCTCAGCAATCTCTGTGGGCAAATTGGCAGGCGCCGGTTAAGCGGCTTCTAGCTGGGCAATGTGCTTTGCGGCAGATGTCTGGTAGCGTTGGCTGGGACCTTACCTTGAAAGAGCAACATGGCGATGTGGGAGGCGTGAGGGAAGTCGTATGGGAAGGAGTGCGTGCTTCACAGGAATTGAACCATGATGATGTGGGAGGGCGTGGGGGAAGTCGAATGGGAGGAGGTGCGTGCTCCATCAGGAGGTTTCTTCTGTTGAAAGGGCATTTTGCTGACTATGCGGCGCTTGTGTGGGGTCAGCATGGGGGTTTTCCGGAGGGCTGCTCTTTCGGGTGTGTTGGTGAATGGGGGGTGTGTCGGAAGCGGATGGTGCGCATTTACTGGGGGACACTTGAGGTCGTGACTCAAGTGTACTACGCCATCCCTGTCCTGAGAAGCATTCGAGTAGCCTGAACACGGCATCTTTAAATGGGATACATGCATACATAGTGGGTGCCACCTGCATTTGATAAATGCTTTAGCATTTAACTGCCTTTATAAAGTGCCTGACGCCATACATTTCCTGAGGGTTTGGTTTTTCTGCACTGCTAGAATAGACACCAAACAGGTCAGCCATAGGGGTTTAGGGTGTCGTATCAGCAATAGGCAATGAAGACTCACAATTTTCGTATGGTGTTATATGTTGTTTTGGACACAAAGTGCGCATGTACAGAGCAGCCCTTGTAAGTCAACGCTCATGGAATTCTCGTATGGTGTTATATGTGGTTTTGGACACAAAGTGCGCAAGTACAGAGCAGTCCTTGTAAGTCAACGCTCATGGAGTGGTGGTATTTGTTACATGCTCCGGATAGTTACGGCGCTACCGCGGTTATGATGGTGGAAAGCAGGTCAAAACTGGAATTGGGTCGGTGCAAGGTTGCTGCTCATGCAACACTCCTTTATTAAACAAAGGTCAGAGATTATTCAGAAAAGTGAACACAAGGGGATGAGGGACGGAGCGCTGCAACTTTTCAGCCACTGGCACGGTCACAGATCTGAGTTGATTCCATCGGTGGGCCTTTGTATGCAGCCTGACATTTCGGGCTATGTAGGTCCAAGTTAACACAGGAGTGCTTCAGACCATTAGATTAGAGTTTGGTTTGGTTGGTGTACATAATTTAGTACCCGTTGAGAATGGATGAGGGCTCACTAGAATGTAGGCCCAGATAGCAATTCAGCTGGAAAACATTTAGCGTGGAAAGGTTAGGCATGCGCGCAAATATAGGGACATATTGAAACACATTGGGTATTTGGCGTGGAAAAGTGGGGAGGGGGCGCAATGGGGGGGTCCAATCTGCGGATTCACACCACCTCATCTGTGAAGTACATAGCACGCAGGTGGGGCCGGAGGGGCTCCACCTATATGAAATTTAGGTGTTAAGGAAGTACTTTCCACTTTTCTAAGGGAATTGGGGATGGCTTGTTCAGGCACTCAGTACACCTTGTTCATCCCTGGCATCGGTTACATGAGGATTACCGAGCACGATCCACTGTGAGGTGTAATAACTGGCCTTGTGGTCATTTGGGTTTGAGGGACTCGCATCCATGCAATATGTACAAAACATAATTAACGTTTTGTTGATTGGCAGAGACATCCTTTAGGGCTGGATGTGGTTGACCCGAGGTGTATACTTTTGGGGTGTCGGCCTGGGTGCAGGGTGGGGGGCTCGAGCGGACGATACGGGCGTTATCGGCGTGAACGGGGACAGCGGCGCGGTTTGGCCGCGGGCATTTCAAGTCGGGTGTAGGTGAGAGGTACGTTCTCTGCAGTGGGCTTCTTCCTGGCGGACAGGTTCTGGTAGGTGACGCACTGTGTGGAGGACTTCTTCCCGGGCGCCGGTGAGGAGGCACGGTCCCATGTCGGTGTGGTCATTCTCCGATTGAGCTCGACTCCGTGGCCAGGGAGCACGCCCGCCGGAGGACAGGGGGGGGTCGAAGCGCGGGGGGGGGGTGACGCGGAACGGTGACGCCGCCAGGTCGGGGGCCGCGGGTTATGGTAGGGGATGGGGCGGGATGTGGGGCCACTGCGACAGGGGTTTCTTCCTGGCGGACGGGCTCCGGTGTGGGACACGCATCCGGAGGGCTTCTCTCTGGTGGGACGGCCGGTTTCAGCGGACTGATGGCAGGCGCTGGGCGGCTGCTCAGGCCTTCTGTTTACGGGGGGGCCCTGGGCGCCAGAGAGGGAGCACGGCCCCGGTTCAGTGCGGCATACCTCGTAGGGAGCTCGATTCCGCGGTCAGGAAGCACGCCCCGTTAGTAACGGAGGGCATGGCCCTGTGCATGGGTGTCCGAAGGCATCATGATACATTGGGGACGGAGGGCATGGCCCTATGCAGGGGTGACGGAGGGCATGGCCCCATAAGTTGGTGACGGAGGGCATGGCCCTATGCAGTGGTGACGGAGGGCATGGCCCCATAAGTTGGTGACGGAGGGCATGGCCCTATATGTGGGTGACGGAGGGCATGGGCCTATACGTTGGTGGCAGGGGCATGGCCCTTTACTTTGGTGACGGAGGGCATGGTCCTATACCTCGGTGATGGAGGGCATGGCCCTAGACAGTGGTGACGGAGGGCATGGCCCTAGACATTGGTGACGGAGGGCATGGCCCTATACTTGGTGACGGAGGGCATGGCCCTATACGTGGTGACGGAGGGCATGGCCCTATACGTGGTGACAGAGGGCATGGCCCTAGACAGTGGTGACGGAGGGCATGGCCCTAGACAGTGGTGACGGAGGGCATGGCCCTAGACAGTGGTGACGGAGGGCATGGCCCTATACGTGGTGACGGGGGGCGTGGCCCTATACGTGGTGACAGAGGGCATGGCCCTATACGTGGGTGGCAGGGGCATGGCCCTATTCCTTGGGGGGGTGGGCATGGCACTACACCTTGGTGACGGAGGGCATGGCCCTATACATTGGTGACGGAGGGCATGGCCCTATACATGGGTGACGGAGGGCATGGCCCTATACATGGGTGACGGAGGACGTGGCCCTATACGTGGTGGCGGAGGGCATGGCCCTGTACGTGGTGATGGAGGGCATGGCCCTACACATTGGGGGGGGAGTCCTAAGGGGGGGGTCGAGGACCGTTAGCACGTCCCTCGAGTGGCGGTTTTCCTCCTAATATATGGGGGAAGAGTAGGAGAACTGTTTTGGTTATCGGGGGGTAGGTCAAGCACAACAAAGTATTTAGCCAGGTGGAGAGGCAAATTGACGTTATGCTAATTGTTACTGTTTGTGGACTGTGGGAATCAGTTAGGGGAGGGGGTGGGGGTGAGGCAGGAAATTACATATTTATGAGGTTTAGATTGTGCGGCGCAGGCCAAGGATGTTATTGTGTAGGATGCACCTGCTTCCAATAAAGCGGCCTTTATCACACTTACATTGAGTCTCGGGTTGGTGCTTTCTTCCCCCCCCCCCCCCTTTCACCAATGGGCCCCAATGGGGTCCTGGGGGGGGCGGCCGACCGAAGGGAGGCCTGCCCCGCCCGGGGGAATTTGGGGCCGGGGAAAGGGGGGGGGGTAGAGATGGCGCCAAACGGGGACGGGTTGGGTTTCTTCGGTAGCTTTTGGGCTGGGGGGCGGGGCTTGGGTGGAGTTTCCGTTGGGGCTGGGTTGTGGTTTCCGCCCGCCCACGCGGCTGAGACACCATTTTAAGTGAGGTGTCTCGGCCGCCGGGCGGGGGGTGGCGGTGGTACAACGAATTTTCCCTCCCACCCTCCCTGGGCCATGATTGGGGGGGGGGGGGTTTCCCGCGGGCAGGCATCGCCCCCTTTCCGGGTGAGCTCCCGTTGCGGGGGTTTTGGGGGCGTTGGGGGGTTTTCGGGCTCAAATTTTGTTGGAGGCTGGTGCAAATAAGGGGTTTTGTAGGGGTTGATGAGTGCGTTGGATGTTACATCTTGGTGTCCTTAGGCTCAGTCCTTTTTGGTATGAATAGAATCAGAAGAGTCCGTGCTTTGGGGGAACATTGCTCTTTAATTGTATAGGTAACAACGTGGGCAGCCAACATGTATTCCGCCCGGTGGCGAATTGCGCCGGGGTTTTTTCAAGGCTGTTTACACCGTTTTGTCTTCGGTGCACAAAGGGGGTTTTGGATTGGGTGGGGGGTTTTCTCATGTCGCTGGAGCAGGTGTGGGGTGCATTCTGTATTTAGGGGCGGTTTTCCTCCTAATATATGGGGGAAGAGTAGGAGAACTGTTTTGGTTATCGGGGGGTAGGTCAAGCACAACAAAGTATTTAGCCAGGTGGAGAGGCAAATTGACGTTATGCTAATTGTTACTGTTTGTGGACTGTGGGAATCAGTTAGGGGAGGGGGTGGGGGTGAGGCAGGAAATTACATATTTATGAGGTTTAGATTGTGCGGCGCAGGCCAAGGATGTTATTGTGTAGGATGCACCTGCTTCCAATAAAGCGGCCTTTATCACACTTACATTGAGTCTCGGGTTGGTGCTTTCTTCCCCCCCCCCCCTTTCACCAATGGGCCCCAAATCCACTCAGTTTTCTCCCTAGTGCCTTCGCGCACAAACAGGATCACAGACTCGAATTATGCTGATGCCAGATTTCAATTTATTTAATTCAAAGTGCTCGAACAGTGCATGCCTCAAGACGCGTTTCGGACACGAGGCTGTGTCCTTGCTCACTTGACAAATGGTGAAGCATAAACCCTTTATTTTAAACACCCTTTTTTTGGCTCCAAAAACCCTACGCCCATTCTCATCATGGACATAGAGGACATACATTTGAAAGACAGACTGCCGATACAGGTAATGTTTACATTATATATCACCATAAAATTCATGAATTCATTTGAGCAAGCACAATATCATATATATATAGGCCGCAGGGACGGTCGTAACGCGTCATGACTAACTGTTTATTGGGCTAATAAACTGTATGCTGCAACGAAGTTGGTCCATGTCTTGTAGTGGTGCAGCCCTCCATTCATCAACTGTGTGTGCGTCCTCAAAGCTCTTGGGCCATTGCGTAACATAAATTAACACGGCTGCCCTGCCGTGGAGGGCTGCACCATCGCGGACACTTAATGGCGAAGCTGTGGTCGGAACTATGTCCAAACCTGTTTTCAGCTCAGGAGATGGGACTTCACTTACCAGCAACTCACTCTGGGGGCCCACGAAGGGTAACAAACATGCTGTAAAATCAAGGAAGATGACGAACCTTACTACAAGGAAATAATGGTGTTCGAGTGGACCACAAGTCCCTACATGCAACACAGTGACCACGCCCACTGAGGGCTAAAAGCATGAAAATTATTGAAGCATCAAACAGTCCTTCCGAGCAGATTCCAAGCCAGCTATGATTAAGAGGCTGAAGCCTCGAAACGCGTCAGCAAAAGCGAGGAAACAAAGCAAAAGCAAGGATGCAAGGAATATGAAATGGATCCAAATACCGGACTGAAGCTGCTGGTGTCCTTTTAAATAAATCGAAAGATTTCATCAACTGTGTGTGCGTCCTCAAAGCTCTTGGGCTATTGCGTAACATATATATATATATATATATATATATATATATATATATATATATATATATATATATATATATATATATATATATATATATATATATATATGTATATTTAGAGGAGTGGTGTCCACGGGCAAAGCTTCCATTGGTGCAGAAGGTGCAGTGGTACCAGGTCCAGAGGCCTGAGCAGCCCACTGAAGCCTGATTATTGCTGTACTTTATCATTCAGACAGCAGTCAGGGGGCCTAGTCCCTTCCTTGCACTAGGGCCCATGACACACTGACTATGCTACCCATGGTATTAGGGATATATGAGTCACTACTTTAGTACAGTGACTTCAGAAGACTACACTAGCAGCAATTTATGAAAAGAGAATACCGATTGGGCCTTTCTGCTCCTTCATCGCAGTAGATCCATGAGAAAAGCAAAACTAAAAGGTTTATATTTCAATATGCTACACAATTGGCACTGGTCTCCATTTAAGCTTTGCAAGGCATGGCTTCTGAACCATGCAAACCGTTGGAGCTGCAAAGATTCCAGGTGAAACCTAATCTGTATCATATGGGAGTGTCAAGTAAGTAGTCATTCTGGTCAGATGTTGGTCAATTCTATCTCTGCCTGCAAATCCCACACTCTACACACAGGACATTTGTAAATTGTTTATCTGATGTAGAGGGGGCTACACGGGCACAATCACAGATGGCTTGCAACATCTTTGGTGTGTTTGAACTCCTTGCTGTTTATAATGAAGTCCCATGTATACGGTTCGCAAATGGATAATCGCTCACTATTTTGTTCCTGATGGTCCTGATGAGGGGCCATTTTATCGAGCTGCTGATGCATGATTAAGAAGTGCCTTGATAAAATGAGGAGGTTTCTTAGACTTCTGCAATGTTAAGATCTTAATAGTTTCATATACAATTCACCATAAGGGGCTAGTGACAAAGGAGTGCATTTGATGCGCTTAAGACTTTTCATTGAGCTGCATTTTAAAGGTGGTGAATTTTGTTCTTCTAGGAATATGAGGAAGGGTAAAGTTCCTCAAAGTTTAAGAAGGAGGGTTTTTCAAATTCGGAGAGTGCAGTTGTTGAAATTGGGGATTTCCAATTAACACTTCTTCTTTCGCTATGATGCTTGTATGCTTCCAGAGATTGTAAATCTCCCCCCCTGCTATGCCAGGAATTGAAGGCAGGGTGCTCTATAGGTCGTACTCCGAGGAAATAACTGTATTGCAGAATTAATAAAAAACACTGCAAAATCAAAGATACACACTTATAACCATTAAAAAACCAAACCAATATGGCCTTGAGTTAAACAAAATTACAAGATAAAAAACCATGCTACTGATGGTGTGAAGCTGGATCTGCCATATGAGCCCTTGAATTAGATATTTGTTTTCTGGAGAATGATTTCTTGAGGCCAAAATCTATCTGGACTAACATTGCCACGACTATGAGTTTCTGTAGAGGTTCTGCTATATGGCTGTACATGAGCTATGATGAGCTGCTTTATCAATGGATTGGATTGAGTTGGTTTATCTAATTTGTTTCGTAACTCAGTTCACCTCCCACCTGTTGCCTGCCGTATGGGTCCAGTGAATCTCTTTGGCTGTAGTGTGAAAGAGGATTACGTGTGGGCCTAGCTGTGCTGTATGAATATATAGCTGTTTTATTTATTAATAATTGCCAGATGCCTTAAAAATGCATGAGATAATTTGGCAATCTATAATTCTGAGATTCTTGATTTGGGCTTGAAATTTCTGGTCAGTGGGACAATCAGGTGGGCTTAAATGTCCTATTAGATTTAATATTTTTGTGGATTCCTATTTTGTATTTGTTACGGAATGACCACTGTTTGTTAAATCTGAATTTGATTTTATAGGGCCTAATCTATTTTGTCCTCCATGTGTCCTCCTCCTGTTGGTCTACTGCAGGTGCTATAGATGCACTTTGATGGTTGTGGGGTTGACAGGTCTTTTGTTGACATCATGAAGCCTTATATTGGGGAGCGGGTGAATGTAAACTACTGAATATTTGATATGTCTAAGCATTTACCCAAAGACCGCACCATGTTCAGCAGAAGCTGCACAATTGAGAGTTCCTGTTGCCTGTAGATTATGGAACTAGTACATAGAGAGCCATTTGGTGGACAAACATCACCTCCCCCACTCGCCAGCAGATGCAAAGCCTTATCAATAATATGATTATAAACCAGGTTGATCATTGTTTAATTTTTCTTCACAGGGGCAAATCTTGGAGCACGGAGAATTGATGGCCACTGCTGCAAGTGCGCATGGGGGTTTGGCCAGCCACCTTAGGATGGCCAATCTGACATGCGCACTGAGATGTCTCCAACCTGAGCTGCATTGCTGGTTTGGAGACAATAGGCATAGGGTCTGAGTCCCCTTGAGAGTGCAAATCCAGCACGCTCAGGCCAATCCCGGTACTTCTCACATGCTGTTAGCAGCGTGAGAGCTCTTCTGGATTGGCCAGACGGGAGTCTCGAAGCCCGTGCTGCAGTGGAACCAGAGGAGCAGCAATGCGGCTGGTGGCGGATAAGCTCTTTTTTTGTTTTTTTCTGTGTTGTTATTGTCGCCCAATCCCTTCCCCAGCCACATCACTTTTTCCTGACACCAGCTGCTACTGATATAGAGTCAGAGTGCCTTTAAGTGCTTAAAGACTTGGGGGCAAATTTATGAAGCTTGCATCATGTTTGCACCACGCAAAGTGGTACATGCGTGACACAAGCCTCCAAGTCAAATGTATGAAGCCATGCAAAGCCATTTTGCGTGGCTTTGAATGGCTTAAAAATCTAGAGTAAGGCAGCACTGTGCAAGTCACTCTGTTGCCTTACTCTGCGCAAGGAAGTTGTTCCATGGTGGTGAGTATTTCCACGCAACTCCCATGGTTTTTGACACATTCCCAGATTTACCCGGACTGGGAATGTGCCAAAATCTATTGCCTCCTCAAGTGGCTCATAACAAGGAGAAACATCTTTATATCTCTTCATTTGTTCCTCTTGATACATGTGATGCACGGGGGAAAGCTTCTCAGGGTTGTTTTTATGTGGGAAGGTGCCTCTTCCTGCACAAAAACTATTTTGCATGCAATGGAGTCACTCAAATGGTGCCAGCACAAGGGGCAATGACAGGAATTCACCGAATGGGGTAAATAAGGTGCATTCCAGCTCTTTCCCTATGATGCAGGACAGCACAGCAAGATGATGTCCTGTGCAGCCCTGCTCCACGATTGTCATAAATATGGCCTTTGGTTTCCACCATGGCCAGGTTTAAATCAGGCCTTGGGCTAAGGGAGAACAAAAGATCTCTCATGATATATCAGCATATCCTGAGAGTATACACGTAGATCCAGTTGAAATTTGAATTTCTAACTGCAGGGCAGTTGAAACTATTAAAGTTTCTCTCAGCTGGTTAGCCAAAATATTATGCACACAATAGGACAATGAAGTTGATAGGCAGAATGAGATGAGTATCAGAGTTCCAGCTATTTTTAAGATTGAAGGCAATGATTCACCATGGTTCTCCGTGGGGCCAGTGAAGCACTACCACCAAGGACCAAATACAGGTGTTCAACTTGACTATTTAATTGTTCTGCATGCTATCTATACAGCTGACTCGCTTCTAGGTTAATATCTTAAAACTCATTTCCTACAATTCCTATGCTTAAATATGTTAATGTCTTTATAATTTATCTTTATCCTAAAATACATTTAGCAAAATCCATTTTTCATCTGTCAAGCATTCTGCAAATTATTTTACAAACGTTATGTTTACATTGTGAATAATATTTTTAGTGTATGTCACCAGTTGGGATGATTTTGCAAACAATCTGGGGTTGAAATGAATCAACAGATGTACAAGTCTATTTTCATGTCCCAGGTGTCTAAATATTATGATGTGTTAGATTTTGCAAGCACAGATTCCCTACGCAACTAATTAGTTGATGAGTGAGATTATAAAGAAAGAAAAGAAAATACTTAGCACGCGGTTGCGCAAATCCATCAGTGGCACCACTGATGCGTTGCCACTGGAGGTCTCAGCCATTAATTTATTTATTTATTGCATTTATAAAGCGCAACTGTCACTTAGAAAAGGCATTCTGGCGCTTTCAGACTCATGGCGACGGAAGATAGCCAATGGAAACTAGAGTTTCAGGAAGAGCAGTGTTTTCAGTCTCCTCCTAAACAGGAGGAGATCGGAGGCATGTCTTAGCCCAGCCGGGAGGGCGTTCCACAATTTTGCCACCTACGCCAAACGATCTACCTCCTGCTTTGATTTTCTTAAACCTAGGAATTGTCACCAACCTAGCAGAAGAAGATCGTAGGTTGCGAGCTGGAGCAAGCCACCTAAATTTCCTTTGTCGGCCAACTGGACCCAAATCATGCAGGTCCTTGAAGGCCAGACAGAGAGACTTAAATTGTACCCTCTGTCTCACTGGAAGCCAGTGTAGCTGGGCCAGGGCCTTGGAGGATGAAGCTTTCGTCGGCCACCCCAGCGCTAATTTAGCCGCCGCGGACTGGATTCTCTGGAGTCTGTCCATAAGATAGCTCGGAGAATCCAACAGCAGGGAGTTACAATAATCTAACCTGCTGAGCACCGTGCAACGTACCACCTCTACCCGAGCAGGGGGCGCTAGTAGTGGAAGGATTTTTCTCAGGAGTCTAATAATGGCAAGGCAGCCAGCTACCAGCTTCGATACCTGTGCCTCCAAGGAAAGGTCATTTTTAAACATGACACCTTGGTTTCCCACTACCTTCACTGGCTGTACCGCTGATGAGAAATCCTCAGGCCAAAAGTTGCAGGGTAGGGGTGTTTGCACCCGAGGCCTAGGGCAGTATACCACCTCCGTTTTCTCAGCATTGCATTGCAGGGAGTTAGCCTTCAACCATCCCGCCGTTTCTTGCAGACAGATATGGAGTTCTTCCAGGGAGGTTGAATCATCTCCCTCCAAGGAGAGAATCAGCTGCGGATCATCAGCGTAGTTGACAATCTCGATGTTATATTTTTTGATGATTGCAACTAAGGGCTTCATATAGATGTTAAATAATACCGGGCTAACTGCTGAGCCTTGGGGAACACCATGCGAAATGGTAGAGAAGGTTGATTGGCGTGGCGGGAGGGCCACTGCCTGTTCTCTATCCTGGAGGAAAGACTCAAACCACCCTAGGGCCCTGCCAGCAACCCACACCTCTCTCAGTCTATCCAGCAAGATGGCATGGTTCACCGTATCGAAGGCGGCAGACAAGTCAAACAGGATCAAGACACCTGCCTGACCCCTGTCTGCTCGCCAATGAAGCTCATCCAACACGGTAACCAGGGCTGTCTCGGTTCCATGGGCTGGCCGAAAGCTGAACTGCACTTCCTCC
The DNA here is from genome assembly GCF_964263255.1 of Lissotriton vulgaris. Classification (NCBI taxonomy): domain Eukaryota; kingdom Metazoa; phylum Chordata; class Amphibia; order Caudata; family Salamandridae; genus Lissotriton; species Lissotriton vulgaris. The sequence continues at coordinate 711,133,439 of NC_141689.1, read as the reverse complement.
AAGACCATGTGCTGCTCTAGGTGTCTAGAAAGAGTGCCTGCCACCCCCGCTCTACAATTTTAGCTGGAAAAGGTAGAAGCGAGGTAGGTCTGAAGTTCTTCAAGCAATTAGGGTCAAGGGTGGGCTTTTTCAATAAAGGGGTCACCACCGCCCGCTTCCATTGCGAAGGAACCACTCCAGAGGTGAGCGACTGGTTACAAACTAGCCGAAGCATGGGAAAGAGCTCAGCTTCAAGCTCCTTCCAGATTTTCAGTGGAAGCGGATCAAGTGGAGACCCAGATGTAAACCAGAGGCCACTCCCCTAAACTCATCTGCAGTCAGCTGCGAGAATTCCAGAAGGGAGCGATCTTCTCCCTGTTCATAGGCGAATCCAAAGTTATAGTGTTGGGATGAAGAAGTGACTGAGCCCTGCTTCAATGGTCTATCACACTCGACCAATACCGGGGAGTCCACGATTTTAACTCTGGGTTGTTGCTGACCCACCCCCAAGTCTTCAATGATCCTATTAATTTTGTCCTGGAAGAACCCAGCTAGATTCTCACACAGTACCTGGGAAGGGGGATCTCGTTCTTAACACAGTCCGGGCTAATAAGGTTTTTAAGAATGTTAAAAATACTGCGGGAGCTATTCGGGGCATCGATAATCATTTTGGAGAAATACGATGCTTTAACTCTATGAATCTCTTTCTTGTATTCTGACTGCTTTATTTTCCAGGCCAGCCTATTCCTATCCATATATGCCTGTCTCCACTTCCTCTCTGCTTGCCTACAATCCAGCCTCAGGTTTTTTAGGCTGTCTGTAAACCAGGGAGATGAGGGTCTCCCCCTACTCCTGTGAAGCTTTAAAGGAACAGTGGAATCCAAGACTGAGACAATCTTTGAGCAGAGGGCAGCGTAATTCGTCTCTAACTGCGCATCCGGGGAGAGGCACTCTTCAACCCTGAACAACGGAGACTCGCCCTTTTTCCGGACAAGGGACTTCAAATCTCTGCTAGCATATTCCCTCACAAGGCTGGATGTCCTGGTAACCGATGTGGCTGACTTCATAAAAAATGTAATCAGAGAATGGTCAGTCCAGGCCATGGGTAAGACATCCCCCACCGTAAGAAGGTTGGTCTCAGAAAAAATCAAGTCCAACCGATGGCCCCCTATATGAGTAGCCTGGGAGACTCGCTGGTAGGGGCCAAGGCCCTCACATGAACGAGTCACGTTAAAAAGGCCTGGGTTCATGGTGCCATTCACCCAAAGATTAAAATCTCCCAGGATTACCAATTGGCTATGAGTAGCAGCCATATTGGTAAACAATTCCAGCAGAGACAGCTGCTGGGCTATAGTGAAGACCTGGGGGGGGGGTCTATAACAGATAATGCCCGTTAGGAGGTGCCTTTGCACATTCTTGATTGTGAATCCAAATAGTTCACAGCCATCACATGCATCAAGCTCAAGGACGCGCAAATCAAGTATGTCTCTAAAAATTACAGCCACCCCACCTCCCCTTCCAATAGCCCGAGGCCTATGCCGGAATTTGAATCCTGACGGGCAGGCATCCCCAGCGTCAACTTCACACTCGGGCACCATCCAAGTTTCCGTCATACACAGAAAGTCCAGCTCGAGGGCTTCAAGCACCAGTTGTATTTTGACCCTATGTTTAGGTACAGATCTCACATTTAAAAGCCCACCAACAATGGTGTCGTTCCTCAGCAGATCTGACAATGGAAAGGCCGTGGTAGACAGCAGCAAAGAGCCCCTGTCAATACCCTGCTCACCGATGCTAGTCAGTTCTTCACTGGTATAACATCTGCGATCATGCTCGGCAGCCGGCCCCCACCACATCCCCAAAGGGGCAGCATAACTGGCGCTGAGCGCGTCCTTGGCGCGGACGCACGCGGACGGGCTTGCCTTTGGCGCTCCCGCTGCGGGCGTCTGCTGCGCACTCCCGCCAGCGTCAGCTTTTGAGTTCCGGGGTCCTGTGAGGCTAGACCGCCACTCCGCTACACCCAAGATGGCAGGTCCGCTCGCACGGACGGGCCCCCAAGTTGGATAGCAGGAGAAAGGGTGCGTTAGCCCGGTCCCGCTCTGCTCAAGGTAAGTGCAGAGACTATTAGAAAGGGCTCTACAAGTGTATTTAAAAATGTCCAGCGATTTGAGTCAAATGCAGTCAAACAGATTAACATATTTACTTATTTTAATCAGAAGCCTAGTTACCATTTTAAGAAAATTCTTCAGTTAAAACTCTTAATGCCAGACAGAACTTGCCAGCTTTTCTTTTGATTGTGTATGAAAGGGTTGCAGTTTTGAGTTTGTTCTGTTTACAATTCCTCTTAAAATGTTCTACATCATTTTTTAATGAAACTATTTTTTCAAACATTTGTGAAATAGGTATATACAAAATGTAATTTATAGATCATTAGCTAATTTGGGAAATGAATCTAGGAAGAGTCAAAGATGTACTTTGTGGAAGCAAAATATTTGCCACATTTATACTCTACTAACAGCGATGCATGCATTTGGTAGGGGAGTTAAACCCAAATCTGAAAAAAAACAAATACAAAATGTACAGTGTCCATAAGAAACTGACAGAGATACCCTAATAGAAACGTACCAGACTTGCCTCCTCAAATACACATACTTGGGTACAGAATACCCTAGCACAGCAGTTCTTAACCTTTTGACTGTTGTGTACCCCCAGTGAATCATTACTGGGATCCATGGACCCTCACTGAATCATTATCGGAAGCTGAAGACCCCAGCCTAAGCAATTTCTATGATTTGAACCTCTAAACCAGCTACTTCTATCAGTCAAAATCATTGTGAGCTACTGAAGGCTAAGCAGCTCAAGCACTATTACCAGACACCCCCTCACCCAGCTTAATTGATTTTAAGCCTAATGTCCTTAGAGTCAGATAATATGGTTTGAACAATATATGTTGACTAGGTGTGTTATGATAGGGCCTGCATGTGTGTCAGCGAGAGCGGGATCTTTGGGGATGTAAAAATATTTGAAGGGGATATATGTGTTTGGGTGAGAGCCTGTGTCATTTGTGGCACAGGACATGCCTTTCACCACATGTGGCACAGTTACATGTATGAAAATAATTGAGAAAGCGGAAATTCCACTTGCAGGTGGAGGTGTGCACATCTATACCATGACCTGAGTGGTCTTATAGCAATCTTTTCACCATTTTCATAATAAAATCCTTATGACTTTTTCTTGATTTCAAACATGATTTATTTGTTTTCTTTAGTTCTTCAAAGTAAATTGAATGAATCCATTCATTTTATGACGGTTTACAACTTTAACATTCAACATCTACCCAATGCATTTCGGGTCAGAGTCGACTAAGCTTTGGCGAATTTTGCGAATCTGGCGTTCGTGAATTTTGCGAATTTGCGAACTCGCAATCCGCAAAATCTGCGAATTCTCGCGAATTTGCGTTTTTTTTTGTGTTTGCAAGGATTTTTGCCAGTTCGCGAGGGTTTTGTACCAGTTCGCAATTGCGAACTTACATGTCGGCTCGCAACGGTCGCGATTATGTTGTTTCTACGTCTGGTTCATCATCACAGGTTCCCAGCACCCTCTGTTTCACCCCTGCCACCCCCTGTTTCACCCATGCCACCCTCTGGTACATCAATGCCACCCTCTGGTTTATCATCACTGTAGATTATGGGGGGAAAAAGCAAGCACACCTGCCCTGCTTCAACTGACACGAATTAATTTGGGGTTGATTTATTAATGTGTCACTGTTTTAAAATTCCAGTCTGGCACCTGCTTCCTTATCTGTAATTTGCTTTCTGTTGCAGTGCAATTTTTTTTCCAGGACCTTTGTGGCCTACTTGTAGCTATTCTACGAGCCTACTGTGAGGGTCAGAGCAGGGTCATACAATTGTTGCAACTAGCAACTGAACTGGGAATTTGCGGATTTTTTTTTGTGTTCGCAAGTATTTCTGCCAGTTCGCGAGGGTTTTGTACCAGTTCGCAATTGCGAACTTACATGTTGGCTCGCAACGGTCGCGATTATGTTGTTTCTACGTCTGGTTCATCATCACAGGATCCCAGCACCCTCTGTTTCACCCCTGCCACCCTCTGTTTCACCCATGCCACCCTCTGGTACATCAATGCTACCCTCTGGTTCATCATCACTGTAGATTATGGGGGGAAAAAGCAAGCACACCTGCTCTGCTTCAACTGACATGAATTCATTTGGGGTTGATTTATTAATGTGTCACTGTTTTAAAATTCCAGTCTGGCACCTGCTTCCTTATCTGTAATTTGCTTTCTGTTGCAGTGCACTTTTTTTTCCAGGACCTTTGGGGCCTACATGTAGCTATTCTATGAGCCTGCTGTGAGGGTCAGAGCAGGGTCATACAATTGTTGCAACTAGCAACTGAACTCTGGAGGGGCCCCAGTCAGGAAGCACTACAGGGAATGGTTACTAATGATGAGTTTGAACTTTTGCACTTGCTGAATGCTTTCACTTTTGCAAAACTCGTTTTTCTGCAGAACAGCATTACAGCAACTGTAATGCCCCAAACAAGCTTACTTGTGAAAGTTGATTTCTACTCCAAAAGTTATCCAAAGAAAGTCAAAAGGCCTCAAATCCAAAAAAGTGCAGGCAAATGTCAACCTGAGGAGTTATTCTGATAAAAATCATCATTTTCAGAAGGTCTATGCTGCTTGCTAGTGGATTTCTTGTGCAGAATTGCAATTTTTGTAATTTCGCGAGTGCGAGATTGTTGCTGCCCGCCGCACCTACATGTTCGCAATTGCGAACTTACACCGCACGCCGCAAAATTGTATCACCAAGAAAAAAAAAATTCCGCCCATGCTTAGAGTCGACCCTTCCTCGGGGGTCAGACCCAGGAGCAACTAACAACGAGTTGGGTCAGACATTATGGTCAGACAGATGGCAAAGATGGGGATCTTCGAAAACAGCACAGAGGGATTCTTAGTGTCAGGCGTTGCTTGCGGTCTCAGCACTCCTTGATAGATTCCAGAATAATCGCCCAAATAATTTTATCCTGTAATGTCTTGAGGTGTTCCTTCTAAACAACTTTTTTGATTTCAATGGTTCCCAATTTAATAGTGATGGTTTTCCTCAAAAATAAGTAGAACAATGCAGGATACCAGAACTCCTCCTGTACACAATGTCCCAGAATGCACTGACTTCCTTGAACAAGTCTTTGGAATAATCCAGGGTAAAAAACTCTTTAATTCAGAGAAAAACCCTTCTCAGTCGAGGCTGGAAATGAATAAAAAATCGTACTTTCCACTCTTTTATAGTGGCCACTATGTACTATCCAACCTTGGATAGTACATAGCGGCCAACCTTGCTCTGCCTCGTTTTGTAAAGGGCCCAAACACAACAATGTGCTGCTGGGCTGCTTCTTTCCAGAAAAAGACTGCTTTGCTGCACTTTTTATATTCTTATTGCTCTATATACTTCCTCAAGGTGGGCATCTGCCATTTTTCAACATAAATTCTAAATTTATAACCAAACCAGGCAACTCTGTTGACCATTCCTTCTTTTAGTAAATCTCTCATTTACAGGAGCTCTTGGTCCTTATGGATAATCATCCCTCAAAGCAGAATTCTTTGAAAATAGGATTATTTAACAATCACCTCTTATTTCAGAGATGTCAAAATCTAATCTATTTTCAACCATAGTTTCCTCCTGATCCTTAAATGCCAGCTATATTGTCCCTATGGAATACTTGACAGCAGTGCTTAATTTGTAAAAGATTAAATCCCGGTGCTCAATCGGTTTCTTAGGAGGTTGGCGCAAATTCTTCCTGTTGGCTGCCCAGCTACATTCCTGCCACCACTCAATTGTACAATTGTCATGACACTAATAATGAAAAACGAATGAAAGTACTTGAATTGAACATATAGAACACAGCCAAAAGCCTTTAAACAATCGTACAGATTCGGAAAGAAACTCAAATGGGGAGTAAAACATCCCCATAATGCTGCAAAACTCATGCAGCTCAGCAACTGAGGGGCGTTCACTGGCAGACACAGTCCTGCACACTGCTACAAGGGGGAGTGGCGCGGGCAATGGGCCATGACCATGACACACTGTGTGCTGGGCTAGGCAGCAAGGCGAGTGCAAAGGCTGCACTTTAAGGTATTCCTCACGTGGTACCCCTGCCAAGTTTGTCCTGCACCTGCCCTTTATAGCCTGCATCTCTCAGTTCAGCAATGAACCAGCCCCCTGCTTCAATTATATAATGGTAAGCACAGACAAGCAGCATGCGCTGGTCTAGTGATGAATAGATTAGAGAGCAGGGCACACTTAAAAAATAACATTACGTCTGATCATATCTGTGATTATATCTGATGTGATGTTAGCATGACACAAGAGTTTTATATTGATAAGTAGAAAAATACCTTTGACCTTGGCATCAATTATATTATTTATAAAAAATATATACACAGTGCAGCATAATCTTTCCATGGCACCTGCTTGTTTCAGTCCGTAGCAAAGCTTTTAAGTAATCAGTACTTAGAGCCTTTCTCAGTGGCGTAGCTAGACCTTTGGTCCCTGCCTTAAAAGCGGGGGTGGCGGGGTTTAGGGTGATGGCAATTCCTGCGTTTTGCACCTCGCGATGACTGCAGGTAAGGGGAGGAGTCCGCCACCCCAAAACTTGTACCACCCCTCCTCCCCCCTTGCTACGCCATTGGCCTTTCTCACCTCTGTACGGGGCAGCTGTTCTTTGGCAGCGGCCATTTAATCTCTGGGATTCTAGATGGCTGGAGCCCAGGTGCACTGTGGACTGTGGACACTGCATTGGTTGCGCTTGGTATCGCTTAGTAATAAGTAATATTGGATAGTGGTCAGCTAGATTAGAACTGAGGACTGTACGGTTGCAATGAATACATTAATTTATCTTGTGAAGTATAACATTATTTGTTGGTGTAATCAGGGCTTTAAGTGGGCCCGGTCTCACCGGTGCTGAGCACAGCAGTTTTTAGGTTGAGCCTTTAGCGACAGCGCGCATGCACTGCTCGCTATGTGAGGCATGAAGTATTCAGTGTGGCGTGGAAGCTCCCTGGATGCTCTGCCCACTCTCCACCCATCTTTTTCATTGGCTTAGGTCCTAAATACTGCCTTCCGATTGGTTTTAGGCTTCTCGGACCTTCCTCATGACGGCCATATCGTCATTTGTATCCTTCCATGGCTACTGGCCCCTTTACTCTGAACACTTTTTTCTTACCGTGCCCCCCCCCCCCCGCAGTTTGTGACTTCTTCGCCCCCCAAACCACCCCCGCACTCCCGTTTGTGCCTTCTCGCCCACCTACACTCCTGTTTCCATTGGAATAGATCTAGCGTAAATGCAAGTCCTATTGCATTGCAAATGCTTGTTTAAGAAGCACAGAGTTTCTGCCCACTCCAGATTATCAATCCGCAGCACGTATGATGATGTCACTTTAACAAGTGATTCAACCAGTCTAGGTGTCCTTTGAAGGGAAATTATGACTCTTCAGTAGTACCATGGCGCTCGCTTCTTCACCAACTCGGCACAGGTAATAGTAACCAGCCAACCTGCGGCTTGTATTCAAGTGGATCCATTAATTGTGTTCCAGAGTGCCTTCCTTAGATGCCCTGAGCTTGTGGTAGCTTATTAGGAAGGCCGCCGTACGGGCCAGTGCTTGTCCGCAGATGCCAAATTCCAGTCTAATTTGTCCCGGTGACGTGTAAGAGGGAAGCTGGAAGATAGTTCTATACATTTTTGCCTGAGCCGCCAGCCAGCCAAGGGCCACCACAAGCAAGGCCAGAGAAGAGGCACAGCAGGGGGGAAGTGGAACACACAGAGGGCCCACATGCGCACAGACAAACCAAGAAAGCTGGAAAATCACCACACGTAACTCCCCCCATGGCCGGCAGACAGCAGACCACCACAGCTGTCACAGCAGGAATGGGACAAGGACTGGAGGGAGCTGGGCGGAATCACTGTGTCCTGCAGCAATTGGCAGTGAGGCGTTATAATTCAGCTATGCAAACACCTTGTTCTACAAGAGGTTACACACATGCAGTCCGGAGAGCTCGAGACAGATATGATGAGCAATCCTGGGATTTCGCTTTTTTATTATCACTCTTAACAGTCAATATAATAGCGATGGTCGTGTCCTTGAGTAAAGTCATCTTTGCAAAAACTAGAGTGAAAAAAAAGTGCTAGCATTAGAGGATCATGCAATTTGAGTACGAAAAGATGGAAAAGATTGACAAAGTGTGTATTAGTGCATGAAATTAGGTGAATAGAAAAAGCTCACCTTGGATTTTAAAAAGTAAAAGCAATTACAGCAGGCAAGGATTAGGCAGTCAAGGAATCTGATGCCTGGGAAATTAGAATAAAAAGTCAAATACAAGAAAAGTCTAGGAAACATAGGAAGGTATTTGAAGGAGAACCAATGATTTTGATGTACATTTTTATATACAAAGACTTGTAGAAATGAATACTACACAAGCCCCTCTAACAAAGTGACTGGGAAATTACCAGCCACATGCATTTCTGCCAAGCAAGGAATATCAGGCGGTGGTTGTAAGCACAAAACAGAGGCCACGTGAAAGCCTCTTTATGCCTCTGTGGTGAGCAACCTGCTGTCAAATACATACATTTTAATTCAGAAACTGTGTGCCTCGGTGACCACAAACTAGACATTTACTTCCTGAGGTTTATAAAGTTATTTGTTGCTGGTGCTGAATCCACCCTTCCACTTCCTTGAAAAGGGCGTGGGACCCTGAGCCCTGACATCACCCTGTCTCCTCAATCACTGATAGTCAAGGGTTGATACTGAGGTAAAGTGCAACAGAAACGATCATTGTGGGCACAATGCTGGCACTAAGGAACTCTCAGGCTGAAGTTTGTGTAGCCTTTCCGAACAAAGGAAACCTTGTGCTCACGTTCTCTTTCAACAACCAACCTCTACAAACAAATGTGTTCTGGTGGGGGAGGATTAAGTGAGGAAACCTCAGTAGGGTCTTGGTTACCTCTAATGAATGGGCAAACGTGCAGCCTCTGGTATGATAATCATATTATGAATAGCTTCCACTTTTCCCAGCTGACGGTATGAATGGAGTAAGAAGAGCACCAGAGGGTGAATGTGTTCTGACTCCCACTCACAACCACTGTGTCTGCTCAGAAACATTCAACTGCCTCTTATTGTACACAGCCCAGCCTGTTGTGTGTGTAGAGAGAGGTGATGGTGGGAATGACAAATATTTATATTACTAGAATGAGCCAGTATGTGTAAGACAATAGACTCAGCATCTGTGCCATGAATGTACATTAACCTCCATTTAAACATATCACGAAGGCATTTAAAACTGATTGACATATTCTAACTTGTCCTTGTGAATTGGCCCAATAGCATTTAAAATGGGAATGAAATATGAATATTCACAAACAACTATTACAAGTAGCAATCATTGGCAAAGCCAATATATTTCGCCTATGCAAATCTATTAACTATGACAATATTGTTTTACAATTTTTTTTTACATGTTGAACAGCAGCACAATGTTTAAACATTTTTACTTAAATAATTTTTCACAGCAGCCCTCGCTGCTGTGCATTATGTAAAAATCAGCATGGGCTAAGAGGTGTGAGATGCAGGGGGCAGAGAGATGTAGAGCAGGAGGCAGAGGGGAAACAAGAGAGAGAGGGACAGAGGCAATGGAGAGAGGGGACGAGACAAAGGTGTGGGTATGGAGTAAGAGGGAGATGGGCCATTAACTAGGGTACCGGAAAGAAATGCCGGTGGCAAAGGCAGAAGGGTAGAATGGACAAGAAAGAAAGGTAATAAACAGGCGACAGGGTCATAAGAGGAAGAGGGATAAGAGACAGAGGGCCAGGAAGCATGAGACAGAGAGGCAGGGAGCAAGAGGCAGAGAAGCATGGACCTAGGAAACAGAAAATAAGGGTGTAAGGGCACAGAGGAAGAGCCAAAGGGGTAAGCGACAGATGGCTGGACAGTAAGCGACAGAGAGCAGGGGCAAGACACAGACGGGATCAGGAAAGAAAGATGCATGGGAGCAATAGGCAGAGGTTTGGGGGTCAAGGGACAGGGGCCAGGGAGTAGGTGGCAGAGGGTGAGAGACAGAGGGATAGAGAAGGGAGCAAAAGACAGGGGTAGCAAGCAAGATACAGATGTAGGGAGCAAGAGACAGAACAGCAGGGAACAGAAGAGATGGTAGGTTCCAAGAGACAGAGTGGGTGGGAGCAAAAGAATGTGGGATATGGAGCAAGAAAGAGAAGTGTAGGGAGCAAGAAACCAAGGGGCAAGAGTCAGAGGGGCTGGGTAGAGTCCAAGAGACAGAGGTGTAAGGAGCATGAGAGGGAGGGACATAAATCAAATGGAAGACATCAGACCATCACCATTGTTGGAAGTCTGGATGCTCTATTCATCCACTGCATCAGTCTGTGTTTGACCTCATGTTCGAACCCTGATGGGTCTACTCAATTCTTCCAAGATCGATAAAATGACTACCACTAAATTGAGTAACAATGAATATCTGTTATTTCAGCGCCAAGATACCCTGTTGAACACATGTGCTTTATAAATGCACATTTCTATTCAATACTGATTAGCTAAATCAACAATGTGCTGGAAGCGCATTGTACTAAACGTATAAACGTTCTATTGCTGCTACAGAAAAATATATTGCATAAAAATGAATGAATGTCCAAGCACAAGAAAATATTTTTGTAATCACTAAAAGAAGTCAACTAAATTATGTGTGTTTGAAAATGCTACTTTTAGAAAGTAGGCCTTTTCCTTTCTAACCATTCTGTGTGTCTCTGCCTTTTTGTCTATTGACTGTCTGGTTTTGGAGTGACAGGGGCTGGGGATGGGCATTCACTGTAGACAGCCACTGGGGAGTTGAGGTATATCTGGCCCTTCCTGGATGACTCAGAGCTGAGCTGAATAGGGCTTGGCTGCATTTAAAGAAGTGAGGGGAGATTTCCTTGCACCTGAGTAGGACCTGTCTCCCTTGCACAATGCTGTCTCCACCCCCTGTGGTCATACTGCGCCTGTGAGGACAGAACTGGGTTTGACTGGGCTCAGAGACCCTTTCACAAAGAAAACAAAGACATTTTGGGGTATAAGTACTACACCTAAAACCCCAGAACATTAGATCACTTCTGGACTCAAGAGGAGCCTTTGCCAAGGAGACGAGATGAAGAGCTCTGAGGAGGAGTGCTGCCCTTTTGCTGTGTGCTGTATGGGGTTGGCCTGCAGTTGCTGTTTCTGCCAAGGAGAGGACGAAGACTGGACCTTTGCTTTGACCGGCTTGAAGAAGATCTCCAAGGATCTGTGTGTACTGGCCTCCTGTTCTGAAGTCTTAGTGACACAAAGACTTCACCCCATTCCACTGAACTCTGCTGCTAAGAGTTCTGACCTGCCAGGAGGTGCCTATTCCAGTTGCAGGCCTCTGGAGGTTGTTCCTGCTGTTGGGAGCTGGAGGAAACCCAAAGAACTGAAGACATCGACACATCACTCTTCTTACTGCTTTTTTTCCGATGCAGCACCGATGTGCGAGAAGAATATCCATGCATCGCCGAACCGCTGCCGAACCGATGCAGTGCCTGTCGCCACTGCAAGAACCGATGCATCGAGGGATCACAGCTGTAGAAACCGATGAAGCGCCACTCGGCACTGCTGCATCAATTGCCGACGCAGCTTGGATTTCCATGCATTGTACCTGGGTGGCAAGTTTTCCCGACACATAACGGCGGACCAGAATCGCCTTGGAGTCGACGCATCACTTCACCCTACAGACTGAATTCGGCACATCACTTTTCTTAAACTGGTGTGTTTTGGGATAAATCTGTCTGCTTGTGCCAAACTACCCAGGGGGTGAGCGGGGTTATCTAAAGTGTGTATCTCCCTTACCCTGACTAGAAGCAAGGGTCCCTCTTTGGACAAAGGTACCTACCTCTGCCAACTAGAGTCCTCCATTTCTAACAGTAACAAAAGTGATTAAATATTAAACCTGGACAAGATAAACATTTCTTATAGGGCATATAAATGTGCCACACAATCTATATAATTTTTATGAACTTTGTTTGACGCTAGCTGTTAGTCCTGTAGTGCAATAAATATCATGTTTGAATATTACAAACCACAACGGCACTCATCAAAAGGCAGCACTTAATTTAGACGTCCTGATTAAATACTACAGAAAACAATAAAAAGGTTGATTAGGTTGACACAACGTCCAACAATGTACCTATCATTATGGAAGCCTAATTGGTGTCAAATATCCATATGTAAGTGATTGAGACTGGCACTTTCTAACGTGTAGGCCAAAATATTGCTTTGGAGGTGTCTACTGCTATAAACATAATCTGCAAGCACAAAAACCAGTGATCTCTTGTAAAGCTGCATTTTATCAATGAAGTATAACACTGGTAGATATACATAGATAATATGTATCTGATTTATGATTTGTTTTGCCCAATAAAATGAGTGTCATCAAGGAACATGACCTGCTATCGATTGCTACTGGATGGCCTTGAGACATTTGGCATCTAAATAGATGTTCATCTGTAATAAACGTACCACTGGGCATGCGAACAGTATACTCTGTAACTGGGTTCAAGTGAAAAAGGTTAACACTCAGAAATAAGATAAAACGTTTAATACGAAGAGGCAGACGTATGGAGTGCTAGATACCACATTTAAAAGAGTACCTTCCAGTCCTTGGAGCCCTAGATAGAGAAGAAAGGGATCCCCTCCAAACCAAAGACCTTGTGTTGGAGAAGAGGTGTGTTCCCTTCATCCTCAGTGCCACAGAGCTACTCCCTGGAGAACCAGGCAGAGAAATGAAATTGCTAGCACACTACAGCCATGCAGTTGTGCAACTTGTAATACAGACATAGTACCAAGGCATGATGCAGCTAGGAAATTTACACACACAGCATATGCTGCAGCCTGGGGTCACCTGAATGCTAGGCACACAGTACTAGAATTTCAGCCAGGGTGTGTATGCAGACAAAAATACAAAGCTCGGGGTAGTACTTCAGGTAATGTGCACACAGTACTATTTGACACCACAACACACAGTATTACACCCAGATAATGCACATGCAACTCTTAGTATAGTAGCCAGAGTAAATAAACTCTGCAGCAACGACCGACCCTCCCCACTGCAGCCATGGTAACTATTATCAGCACAGCAACCATCCTGCTGACACACAAAGGCGCTGCTAACACTGAAGACATGGCAAACGCAACAAAATATCAGCTTTAGACTATTACCAATGAATACAATACACTTGGGATCCATCCACAGTGCCTAATGTTCATTTCTCAGGCACTATATGGCATTCACCTGCACTGCCCTCATTGTCAATTCCAAAGTATGAAGACATGTGCACCACCACCCCACTGGCCGCATGGGCTGTTGGGGAATGAGGGACGATCATTGCTACACAGGAGCCTGAATACAACCCCAAGGTAAAGAAACAAATGCACCAGCAGCTCCCTTAATATCCATACTTATCTCTGGGGTCCACCTTTGGGGGTGGAAAGCATGAGGCATTAGGAGCTCTGCCACACATAAATAAGAAAGCAGACAGAGTCGCACAGATGACAGAGAGAGAGAGCAATGCAGGTGGAGTGGAATAGAAGCCAACGTTTGACAGAGATAAATATGGCCAGTGAGACATCAATGTAGAGAGCAGCAGCGCACAGAAGCACAGTTCAAAAGAGTGGCACGGCCTGTGGGTGAGGGTGGCGTTGAGGAGCGAAGCATACAAGAGAGATAGCTGGAAGATTGCACTCTCATGGTATGCTTCATGAACAAGCCACAAGTTGAATGCAATGATGGAACGAAAACAACAAGAGTACCAAAATAGAGGAAAAGGGACAGAGGATGTGTCGTAACGGCCATAACCATAGACCTTGGAGCTGCGGTGCCGGGTTCGAGTCTAGGCATCAGCTCAACATCCTGAACAAGCATGCTTGAAATGGTGCTAACACAAAAAGATTAAATAACAGACATCGGACAAACAAAAAAACAAGCAGACGACAAGTATGCAACAAATGTATGCAGGCAGGAAGAGATTAGGTAAACGTAAACAAAAAACTTGGTGCAGACGATACCGAATAAAAGAAGTTCCAGCAGGTAAAAGGAGTACTTGGGCCCCGGGACACTGATAAGAGAAACACACAAGGAACAACAGAAAACAGCATGCTACAACAAATAGAAACGGAGGAAAAGTATGTGGCAAGCACACAAACCAATGAAAAGTGAGGGCGAGGTATAATCCCCTTTTAAGATTTATATTAAATAAAATAGATCTCACAAACACAGTGTAATTGTTGCGCAGGCGAAACCTAAAAAAGTTCTGTCCCCCCTTTGAACTTTTAGTATTAGCGGGTTGGTCCTTTTGAGCCTATTTACAAAGGCATGTAAAAGTATGTAAAAGAGTACTACTATAAAAAACAGAAGGAATGAATGCAAGTCTGCATAAGTCAAAGCAATCAATTACATTTCGACTTTAAACACTCTGTGAAGAAACAACAAACCAGCACTTTATAATGCACCTCAATCTTAAAAAATGCATCTACTTTCCTAGTTACCTAGGTAGGGTCTTAAATTGGACTATGAGCAGTTGCCGTACAAGATTTTATATGAAAAAGCAGAAAATACATTGAAAGCATTCCACTGTACCTTAATGCACCAAACCCTTTTGCACACACGTATTGTATTGTAACAGAAATACGGCCAATAAAACTATATTTTCAATCTTTCTACCCCATAAACACATAAATGTGTGCAGAAGAATTGGCAGCTTTGAATATTTCTGTGCCAAATTCAAGTCTATAATTTCTAGTAAAGCTCCCTGGCAAGCAAACTGGAGGAGAGATTCTGACATCAACGCAATTTGTGTAAAATTATAAAATACATGTCATTATTTTGTTTGGTTGTAATATATGTGCTCATTTTTACAATAGTTATTGTTGTCCTAAAATACTTTCATGTGAGTAAAGTGAGAAATTGTACTTTGGATCTAGTGAGGACTCCTTGCCAGTTAGAAAACTATTCAGGTTTGCTATTCTTATACTGAGGTGATTTAGAGATACAATCTTCAGACTCAAATTGTCTTACAGTGATTCCTTTTGTGTGAACAAATTAGAAAAAATAGCATCATTCTCCACTACTGTTTATTTAAGTGCAAACATGGAGAGACCCGTTGTCAATGATGCTTCCTGATCATCCAACTACATGAGAGGTTTTTGCATCCTCCTCCTGGATTTTGCAATGTTTGACTACGGTCTTGTGTGAATTTGATTCTCCATGGAATCAAATTATCATTCAGTTTGTTGTGTACTCTTACTTTGGCCACGGTTGAACCCTCAACAGCAACTTATGTGTATCGAGTATCCTTACATTCAAATTACTCAGTGATTAATGTCAGGGTCCACTTGCACCAAAGACATGTTCTTGTGTGAGATAGTATAATTGATTTCTTAATCCTTGTGCTTATGCATGCCAAAAATCAACAACTCTTTTTCAATGAAAATTTCATAGCAAGCCATCTGTGGAAAATGTAGGAGGATCTTCGTCTAGCATTTGGATTACTTAGAGTTTAAAAAAACAGAATATATATATATATATATATATATATATATATATATATATATATATATATATATATATATATGTATATATATATATATATATATATATATATATATATATAGATTGAATATCACTTGTTACAAACTGTGAGTTTTCTGCCACCAAATGAGTTGAGTATCATTTCGTATTCTCTTCAATATGCTCATCTACAAACGAGACGGAAGCCCATTCGGTTCTAGCACAAGTGAATACATGATATGAAGTGGCTTGGCATTATTTGTGCATGCAGAGTGTAAACAGATCATGCTGAACTTAGGAGGATAGGATGAAATGGAGACTGAGTGGTTGCCACTGGTACTGGACTCCAGCCATTGGTGGATGAACTTTTAGCAGCCTCAAGCTGAGACCATTCTAGATGGAAGTCTTATTTCTCTGATCTCCCTCTGATGTTTGATGTTTAATGTTTAGCGTCATTATCAGTGCGATGGGGTGTCTGACTGTGTTGTTCACAATACCAATGAACTAAAAATAAAATGTTAAAAGAGATATCGGTCTTAGTTGTGCAGCACTCTCCCAAGAAATGAGATAACAAAGTTTGGCCTACTTTTTTGGAGTATCCCTACGCCAACTTTAGTGGTTAGATGTTTTGGAGGCTTGATTGACTCCAATTTAGCATTAGATTCTCACATGTCAGCTGTCTCTAAAATAGCTTTTATCAATTAAACATTTTACACATATTTTTTTCTTTTCTATGGTTAGTCCAGAAGATCAAAGGGACAAATCCTTTTGTTCAGTATCCCATTGAATATTGTAGTGTGGCTGTTCTTAGGCTTTCTGAAAACCATGCACAGGCTTCAGTTTATGCATAATAATTGCCATAGATTGATTTTTGAATAGCAAACATTTTACTCCATCTCAGGCAAAATAAGAAAATTGCATTGTTTGCAAAATAAAGGAGATTCATTTTTAAACTGTATGTGTTATGAAAAGATACATTTTTTCAGTTTTTTTGCAAGTGTTTGGCTTAAAAATTCTTCAAATATATTTCTGATCTTAAACTTTGTTCAGCTTCATCTAAACTCTTTGTAATTCCTAACTCAAGCGATTCTGTGAGCCTTCCTAGAGAATAACCTCAGTTTTCACTTGAAAAATTATGGTGTGCAGTGGTTAAACTAAGTATCAACTGCATCTTCTGAGAAAACTTTAAAGAACTTCTTAGGAACAGTCAGTGAGAAAGAACATATTTTGCTTTTATATATTTTTGAATATTTATAATAGTAATGTGGCCTTTACTAACAGGCAAATGGCATTTTTGGAAGGATATTTAAGTTACTTTCTTCCTCTGTTCATCTTTTATTGTCTCTGTTCCTCTTTGATTTAAATTATAAGCGCTTTTCAGGCTCTGAACTCAAGAGAAATTCTTAATTATTTACAAGATGCTGTATACTTTCCATCAAAAGAAACGTACTAACATTATATTCAGTGTCTAGAGGTTCAAAGAGCAGAAAAAGAATGTTATGCTGCTCCCTCCCCAATAAAATACTTGAATCTGCATATCAATATTCAGTAAAAGAAATCCCGGATTGTGCTCTTATCTTGTTATACTGATGACTGCTGTTACGTCGAACAGCAGTGAACTGAAGATTAAGAAAGGACTTTCAGAAGCCAAAAACACTTCTGGTGTTTACGTACAGAACAGAGACAGTTTTGCAAAATGTATATTCATATATTTTCCTTCACTAAATATATTCTTACCATATTGGATAATCTTTAAAATCTTTGTCTTCAAATGTGGTGATACATTTGTCAAGCTTTAGAGCAAGCAGAGACCTGAGATTTATGCAAAGTTGTCTGACCCTGACTTTGTGAAGAGTTAATCCTGGCAGACACTATGTCTATTTTCTAGCAGCATGACCCACCAAGAACATGTACCTCATTGGTGAGAGGTTAAGGCTCTGGTCATTGAACAATCGCACTGTTGGAAGCATCCATCCATTGCCACTGACATGGGTAAAGCTGGATTTCTATAGGGGAGTGCTGCATACAAATCCTGCATTAACTCTTTCATCTTTTAGATGCCAGTTTGCCACTACGATGATGGTGGAAGGGCAAATAATCAAAATTAAGGTGAGAGGCAGGATACACTACAAAGCACTAATTCAACTAGTGTAGACATCTCTGCCCAATTGTCCAATAGTCCACCAAGGAGAAACGACAGGCAGAGAGAAAATGGAGCGATTGCTAATTGTTTTATTTCCTGCATAGTTTGAGACCAACGCTATAATGAAATCCATTTCTGGGTGGCACTACTGCCCAGCAAGCGGGACACATTAAATCTGCTACGCCTACATTCATGAAACCAATGGAAATACCTTTAGGTCTCCGTGTCCCTTTGACATGTTTCTGTCTAGGAGAAGTCAAATAGAAATTTGAACGTTTATAAATTCCTCAGTTGAACTCCCAACATCTGCTTGAAAGAGCCCCTGACTGCCTTCCAGGGGAATAAAGTCTGACACACACTTTTGAAATCATTACGGTGGGTTTTCTGTTTTGTATTTGCCCTGTTCGTGTTTCTTTTCACCAAAAGAGGGGCAGGGCACAGTAGGTTCTTGTTTTACTAGAATTTACTGGCAAACATAAAACTATTGGATCAGGTCTGGCTCTAAGGAGGTGTGATCGGTGCCACTGCACCAGGCGCTGACTCTGGGGGTGGGGGGCGTGTTTTCAAGTGCAATATGGCTTTAGAAGCACCTGCTGCCGTGTTATTTCCCTCCAGCAATTTTCAGGTAACCATGAAAATGTCAAGTAACTCTGGTGATTGATTGACCTGCTGCAGTGAGATCAGAGTTTTGTCTAGTGGAAGTTTTGACTCACCATGATGTAGCACCTGAGGTTAAAATGACTGCTGCAAAGCACGTGTGCTATGCAGATCACAAAGAGCATACAATGCAAATAAGTTAGAGCATTACTTCTTCTGTCAGAGAGCCCCTTTTGTTACTTGCAGTTTATACGTTTAACTCCTAATAAAGAACAGTGAGTTATTAACTATCATCAAAGAGCTGCATGCAAACTGCAAAGCATTATGATTTTCCCCCAGTCTTTCCTTATTCTAATGTTGCAAAAAGGGTTCACTTGGGTAGAAATCAATTTTTATTAGTAAAGTCAACCCCCAACCGTGGTGTTGCATATTACATTCTGAGTTTGTGCTTCTGCAGACCAAGCACTTAAACTGCTACGAGTATGAACGACTTGTGGCTGTAACATTTCCTATACACTGATTTACACACTTCTGATTCATTGACTCTGTGTAATGTGTATGTGACACCTTACACTGGTATGAGTGGCACTATAAAACAAAAGAAATGCATGAGAGAGAGAGAGTGGTTATGGAGACTTGAGGGGCACTGTTGAAGGTTGGTAGTGAGTGAATCTGTGGAGTAGGAGGCCATGGGGGGCAACAAACATTGTTGCACCGGACGCCGTCCCTGTATTGTATCACATGTGGGCACCGAATCTTGTTTGTAAATCGGTGCATTGAAAATTCTACTGTACAGGTACATGGTGCAGGAAAGTACATTCCGGCATCCACCTGGGACGACCATGATAGAAACTTTGATGAGGATAGCAGAATGTTCATTACCTTGTGTACACTTCAATGAAAAGAAGACAAAAGCCTCACAATTTAGTGATGCCTTCTCCTTGCACAGCCAGATGAAAAAGCTTTACCACATGCTTACAGAATTCTAATGAGCAAAATTAGAATATAGATAGTTATCCTTTTTTCACAACTGTCGTCTTATTTTTCTCCAGCTAATATATGGTCTACCATATTGGCTAAAAAAATGTTTAAATAGTTTGATAATGTTCTCTTACGCTGCTTTATTGTGCCTAGAGGTGCTCACCTATTTCTCGCAGTGCGAGAAGCAGAAACATAAAATCGTATTTTAAATACCATTTTATATTTCTTCTTCATTCACAGCGAGAGAGCAGAATAGTATGGCTGGTTGGGGGCGGGCGGGTGGCTGGGTTGGGGAGGAGTGGCTTGCTCACTGTTGTGGGCCCTGACTGTTTTGCCGGCTCTCTGGAGCCGACCAAACCAGTCATGCGTACTCTACATCCCTACAGGCGCCCGGCTGGGCGCCGTACGCACATTGCAGCATTGTTATTGCCTGAGGGGAGGGAGGATGCCTGCTTCCTGGTCTCCTGAAGCAGGGGGAAAACGTGGGACCCGGCCAGCAGCGGAGGTGGCGCGGGACCCAGTGAGGTAAATTTGTTACTTTGAAAGTTAATCCCCCCACCCTGCCGCAACTGCATACATGTGTGTTATTCTGAGACTAACAGGCCGAAGAAAATAACATTCAGGTTTCCCCACCAGGACTTCTCTTTGCCTGTGAAAAAACATACATGAAAGCATTGCAGAAGAAGCAGAACTAAGTAAAAGTTTGTTTAAAAAAATCTGTTTTAAAACCTCTTCTTTCAAACAAATTTAATTACATGCGATTCACTGGATGCATAAAAGGGTTTATTGCCAAAATTAAATTAAAGGAAAGTTGTCGTATAGTCTTGCATTGAAAGCACGCCTTTGTATTTGACTTAAGACAGAGGACAATAAAAAATGACTATGAGAAGTTGCTCCTAATAAAAATTGTACTTGAATCTGAGTGCTACATTAATGTATGTATCAAACTCGTAGAAGAAAAACAGTCTCATTCTTTTACAAGTTCCCTGCCTTGTACCATTCCCCTATTTTATGAACTAGTGCCCCCTACGGTTTTACAACCCAATAACTACCCTGGCCATAAATAGCAGTTTGCATGAAGGGTTTTCGCACGGATGAAGTGTATATTGGGCCATATTAAAAGCGTGCGTGCACGCTCCTTGTGCACAGCTAGGCACCTCTTGTCTAATTGCAGTCTCTAAAGCCATGCATTTAAGCGGAGATTCCCTGAGTTAGCGCGAGCTGGAGAGAGCCTGCAGCTGTGAGGAATGCGAGCAGTGGTTCTGTGTCACTGTTTCTGAGCTGTGCTGTTGCTGTCTGCAGCTCATGTGCTCGTTTTCAAATTTAGGGCCTCATGTCCTAAGAATTGATTCGCTAAATGGTCACAAATTGCGCACAGTCTTTTGTGGATAAAGTCTGATTTTGTGAACCAGCTCTTGTACAAGTAAGTCATTTCTCAAAATACCAAATCGCATGGGGTTGTAGAACGACCTGACTAGTTAAAGGGCCATATGTATCAAGCTAATTAGCATTTGCAAAGGCCGCAATTCTGCGAATTTCGGCCTTTGCGAATGCTAATTACCTAAATGGTATGTATCAAACATTTTTGCATCAAAATAAGGAATCGCAAAATTTGCTATTCCTTATTTTGCGATTGCACTTAAGGAATCGCAAATTTTGTGATTCCTTAAATGCAATGTATCAAAGAAAAAATATGCAAAAAATGCCATTAAGGAATCGCAAATTACCACCAACTTCTAGTTGGTGGTAAGTTGCGAATTCTTTTAATAAAGCTTTTTTCCAAAAAACCAAAGGTGCCATATGACGCCCATACATGCCCTTATGCCCTTAGGGCATGTATGTGTGCCATATGCCCCCAAATGTCTTTTTCAGGGGTGCAGCAGGGTGTTCTTGAGACACCCCTGCACCCTTGAAAAAATTCCTAATTTGCGATTAGCAAATTGCCCCTTCATTCCTATGGGCCTCCTGGCCCATAGAAATGAATGGGTAATTTGCAATTAGCAATTTGCTAATCGCAAATTAGGAATGGTAAGGAATCGCTATAAAAAAGCAATTTTGTACATACATACCGTTTTGCGAATTCCAAATAGCGATTCCTTAAAATTTGCTATTTGGAATTCTCAAAACGGAACTATGATACATATGGCCCAATATTCATTAGGAAAGTCGCAATTTATGACCCCCTGCGATTAACTACAATCACAGTGAAAGTGTCCTGCAAAGGCCAGGAGACCATCATGTCAGTGATTGTGGTTAAGTAAAGAAAAATGTTTTTAAATGCAGCCTGTTTTTCTTAAAGGAAACGGAACTACATTTAAAAACAAAGGGGCATATTAGCAAGGGCCAGCGATAGTTATCGCTGGCCCCACATAGCGATAGAAATATTATCGCCGGCTATTGCTGAAAATTATCGCCATGATAACGCTATATTTACAATGCATAGCGCTATGGCGATAATATTTCAGCGATAGCTGTGTTTACCATGGACAGCGATGTTCCATGGAAAACAGCGATAACATTGCTGATACGACCCTGTGGTTGTATCAGCATAATCCACCTACCATTATTAGTATGTCTTAGTCTGGAATGTAACAAATGTTAAATTCAAGCGTTAAGGCCGAGGTAGCGCAATTTTTTTTATCGCTGCACCTCCTTGTTAATATCGCGAAGCTGCCTTCGCGATATTTTCATGTGTTATTTTCACGGCCACGCCTTCTTTGCATCTCATTTGCAATGCAAGGCTGTGGAAAACGGGCTCTACATCAAAGAAATACGCGCTAGCGTGTCCTTGATGATATTGTGATATAATTATCGCCGCTTATCACCCGAAAACGGACGCTAAAGGGGCGATAATTATATCACCAGCACTTGCTAATATGCCCCATGGCTTGGTTCTTTTAAGAAGATTCACTGAGAGTTGGCAACTCTCCCTGTATCATTTTTGATGATTCAAAAACTGGAAGAGGTTCTAAGGAGACCCCTTGCTCTTTGCGAATTTGATACCACCCCTTTTGAGATGTCGGAATCTGATCAATAGTTTGTGGCCGCAATTGAAGTCACAAACCATAACACATTCATCTCCGACTCGGAAATAGAGGGGGATGCCCTTCAGGTGTTGGGAGTGCGGCTGAACTGTTTGCCAGGGCCGGGTTTGACCGATTTTGTTGCAGAGTCCGATATTGCAGCTATGCTACAGAAGGGGCCCTGTAACAAAAACGTCTCCCCAGGGGCCCAAGACCGGCCCCCACCCTGGCGGCCCACTGGGAAAATGCCTAGTGCCCGCTATGGCCAGTCCGGCCCTCATGCCCTTTACACTCCCACTCCTATTGCGACTTGTCCAGGGCCTCAAAGCCCTCTATCAGTCGGAAAGAATTTCCCAACTTCTAAAGGGGCTTTTTGTATGTAAAGAAAATTCCTTTTGAGGTTGCAAGCCCTGTGATTTGGCAAATCGCAGGGTTTGCAATCAGAAATGGGGTTTGTACATGAGACCTTAAATGTTGGTATTTAGACAGTGTAATCACATTAAGACACGTGCATAGCGTAGCCCTGGGTGAGCTCACACATTCAGGATATTGTCCCATGTCTGATCTTGGAATACATAGGCTTCACCAACTCATATTAATTTAAATGTTCTATAGTGAGTGCTGAGTTAAGCAGGCAAGACACATAAGCTCAAAAGACAGAAATTCCAGATAGATTGATACTAAATGAGTGTATTTTGTGATCTTTCTTTAATGCTAAGTTCTATTTGATGCATAGCCCGCTCGCGGTTGGAAATCCAGTGACAATAGAAAGAGGAAATGTCTGGCTGCCCCCTGGAGCTTGAAAGCATGCTGAATGAGCTCCTTTCAGTTCAGTTCTTGTATGGCTTTCAAATGGGGAAATGAGGAAGCAATGCTGTCACTGCCGTGCTCAAGACAACCGGTTAGAGCGAGAAGAACGAATGGAAGGCTGTAAGATGGGCTAAAACATGTGATTGTAGTGTTGCAAAAGAAGCCTAGGCAAGTAAGAAATATCACATATGTGCAGGCAAACCAAAATGAAACTATACAATTACAGTGTATCAAATTATCATGCGTAACAATTGTGTTATTTTGTAACACAAAATATATATTTTACTATGTGATTTATCGCAAATTAGACAATAATAAATATTATCATGGAAACATCATGGAAGCAAGTATTTATGGGATTATATAAATGTACTATTCTTCAGTCCACATAAATGTGCCTTGATGATATACACCTTCAAGGTATACAGATCTTTAGTTTTTATCCACAGTAACCTTTATGTAATTACTTTCCCTACATTGTGGTGGTTGATAATACGGCCACAATATTTTTCACCACGATATTTTGAAAGGACAGTATCTTCTCTTTACTTACATGTAAGCTTCAGTCCATGGTGAACAATCCCTGTAATTCCAGTGACGAATCCTCACCTCTGCATCATTAGCATTCACTAAAATGTGTGTCCTTTGCTAAGCAAACATTTCCTAAATGTCCTAAAATGTTGCCAGCACCACCAAATGACTATTCTGAATGTATCTATTTGAAATGTTCTGAGAATAAGACTGGTCACACGAAATAGCAATCATAAAAATAGGGATTAACATCTCAGATATCATTAATTCAGCCTTTAAAATATATGGAAAACGATTGTCATAATTGCCAACACGAAGAGATGCTAAATTGTATTGCCTGAACAATTGTGAATCACAAAGTCACATTGCTGCAGGACTTCCATGACTGAAGTGTGTTAGAGACATGCTTAGCTTGCTTTACGATAGAAAGACAGATAGGGATAGATGGATAGATAGATGGATAGATAGATAGATAGATAGATAGATAGATAGATAGATAGATAGATAGATAGATAGATAGATAGATAGATAGATAGATAGATAGATAGATGGATGGATGGATGGATGGATGGATGGATGGATGGATGGATGGATGGATGGATGGATGGATGGATGGATGGATGGATGGATGGATGGATGGATGGATGGATGGATGGATGGATGGATGGATGGATGTCCTGACTTTCCTATGTAAAACCTAGAGTGCACATTGCAATGTTAATTCGGTATCACTGTTTGGGACCAGTTAGAAAAATTATCCAACTGCTCATGTAATATTTATTAAAAGCCCAATTCAAGGGAGAGGTTGTTTTTTTAATAAATATGTAGAAAGTAAAGTTTTCTCTGCCTGAAGCTCAAAGTGCTTTTGTGAGGCTCTCAATAAAGGTTAAGGGCCTGCAGAGGAGCACAGTCAGTAAGCCCACCAGAAGTCTGCTGGTAAGGCCGTAAGAAGAGATGCTGGACAGCATAAGATCACACAGTGACAGCACTGATACCAAGCAGATACACTAAAGACAGTGACAACCAGGTACAAAGAATCCCTAAAAGCAGCAGCAGTCATGTGCAAGAAAACACTAAAGGAAGAGACAACCAGTTGCAGAAAATATAACTGTACTCACTGGAGTGAACAGAAAAGGCGCCACCTGACCTCTAATCGAGACTTGGCGGGGGGCGGTGCGCGCAAAGTAGCACGTGGCATTCACAACAACCCAAGCATGAGCATGGGGTTGTGCTTACCAAGCCATTAGTCCCTACAGAAACGACACAGAGGCAGCTGTTGGCACTCAGCACAACTAAAAGGTCTTCAAACTTTGATCTCTCCAATGAATGTTGAAAAGACCGCCAAATATGAAGCTGCTGCATTCCTGAAACCACCACCTCCATTTGATACCGCCAAAAAGCTAAATACTGGTGCCAAATTGACTGCCTGTATCAAAACATTTGATGACTTCATAGATGCTATCGAAGAAGCAGATAATAAAAAAGATCATCAAATGCTTAAAGGACCTTGCAGGTGGCAGAGTAAAAGAAGTGTTAAGGAAGATACCACAAGCTGATGAAGTATCATACCGTCAAATCAAGAAGGAGCCAAGTTCAAAGCAATGCCAATTGTCAACTATGAAAGGTACACCTTCAAACAAGAAAGAAAGCATCCTGGTTAGACGATGGATGAGTTTGTTGAGGGACTTGATATGCTCACAAAGCACTGCAAGTTCAGGGAAATCAATGATGAAGAAGCCATGGGTCTTAGAGTTATCAATGGTTGCCCCCTCTGATTCATTCTGACGACGCATGCTGCGAGAAACACGCAGTTTTGAGAAAGTGCTCATGGCTGCAAGAGTGGAGGAACATGCTTATTGACAGGCTACTGATATGGAAGCTGGAACAACCCAAAATGAATTAGCATTGAGTATAAAAAGGAAGCAGAAACACAAAGCAGGGACCCACAGACTGATGTCTTAAAAGAAAAATAAATTGTGCTTCCACTCTGGATTCTCCTTTCTGCATGAAGTTAAATATCCAGCCATCGGAATGATATGCAGAGGTGGTGGGAAAGATAACCATTTCATGCAGAGACAAGAAGATGGGCAACAGAAAGTTCCAGAAGCACTCTAGCCACTCTCACAAGGCCAAATGGCAACATCGACAAAGGCAAGTGGAAACAAAATGAAGTTGATCGTCATCAAATTCATCTTCCAGAAGTTTGTTAACTTCATCATCGAGTGACAGTGAGGAAGATGAATGTGTAGGATTGGTCTCTTGTAAAGAAGAACACAGATTTAAAACAATCACCAGACAAAGCAACAAAGTTTATTTGGGAATTGTCCTAAAATCACGCTCAATGTGAATGGTTGCCCTGCAACTTTTATTATAGAAAGTGGTGGGTTGATAAATATCAAGCCAACAGAAAAGTACAAAGAACTATCTCTGATACCACGCCTCACACCATTGAGAACAAAGGTGCACACATGGGCAGGGTCTGTGCCCATGCAGAGTCAAGGATCCTTTGTAGCGACCACGTGCCACAAGAAAACTACTGTGTAAGTGCTAATTCATGTCCTCAAAGGTAGGTCAGAGAGCATGCTTATTAAGTTTCGATGCTGGTGCTGACATGGGACTGATCGCTAGAAACTACAACTTGAATGCCCATTCTGAAGTAGCAAGTCAATTTCCAACATTGTATCATGGACTCAGTAAACTTAAGGCAACGAAGGTGCAGCTTCACATTAATTAAGACATTTGCTCTGTTGCACAGTGACACCTTCAAATTACTTTTCACTTACAGGAAGCCATTGAGAAAGAACTAGAAACACTATTAAAGAATGATATCCTTGAGCATTCTGCTGGTCTAACACAGTTGGTTTCACCCATTGTGGTGGTGCCAAAAAAGGTCAGTGGAGGCTCAGTGCACATTTGTGTTGATATGCGACAGACCTATAAAGCAATCAGAAGAGAAAGATATTCAGCTTCCCATACAGAGGACATAATCACACAGCTGAATGGCGCCAAAGTATTTTCCCGCCTTTATTTGAATAAAGACTAACTTGAACTGGAAGAAAACTGTAGGTACATTTCCTACTTTTTCAACTCATGTTGGTTTGGTCAGATATAAAAGACCTGATTTAGTTCTTGGCAGACGGGTTACTCTGTCACAATAGTGATGGATATCTTGTCCTCCGAACTATAAATCTCATTATATCCTATGAGATTTTTATTTTGGCGGATAGGATATCTGTCACCGGTGTGATGGAGTAACCCGTCTGCCAAGATCTAAATCAGGCCCTCCGTGTTGGTGTGTCATCAGATGCTGACATTTTTCAAGATGTCATTCATTGATAAATTCAGCCTGTCATGCATGCTTTTAACTAAAGTGATGATATATTGTTGTTTGGGGCTACACAAAACGAACAAGGTTAATTAATAAGGGCTCACTCATGTATGCCATTTCCTTGCTAATGCAGGTCTCACACTAAATGCAGAAAAGTTTGAGTTTCACAAAAACAGACTTACATTTTTGGCCATATTTTCTCTGAAAAGGGAATGACTACTGACCCTGAAAAGGTACAAGCATTGTCGTCTAATTGCCCTCCAGAAGATGTGACCATGCTGCAATCCTTCTAGGCATGGCCAGCTATTGCTCCAGGTACATTTGTGATTTTACTCCTATGATTGCCCCTCTAAGAGTACTAACAAGGCGAGATATTCCATCTGAATGTGATCGTAGTTTTAAGAAAATAAAACACACAATTAAAAATGCAACTGAAATGGCTTACTTCAATCCGAAATTGCATACAGAGATTGTGCTAGATGCAAGCAAAGTGAGGTTGGGTGCGATCCTTGCCCAACATAATGGACAGCCCAATGCTCAGAGACACATTGTGGCCTATGCTACCTGGAGTCTATCTTAGACTGAACATGCTTGTTCTCACCATGGGAAAGAAAGCTTAACTGTAGCATGGGTGTGTGAACACTTACATGTGTTTGTGTATGGAAAGGATTTCGCCCTTGTCATGGATCATCAGGCATCACTCACCATTTTCAGAAATGCAAAAGCAAAGATGCACCCTTGCATCGAGAGGAGGGGGAGTATGATTACATTATTATGCACAAACGGGGGAAGGATCAAAAAAACTTTTTAAGAGTGCCGCTATAGCGTCAAAGTACAACGTCCAAAGCTCTACATCAATTTCATAGTAAATCAAATGCACCTCCAGCTCTTTCATTTAATAGATTCTGACAGCTACTAGTACTGTACTAGTACTGACAAAGACATGCTCAAGCTTAAAGAAATCATTGCAATGCAATCATGGCGGAAACATACTCGACCTCTTACAGATGATGTGGAGTACCAAAAATGTACCAATCTTCAGGAACAACGTTCTATTACACATGATGGTGTCATACTAAGAGGAGCAGCAATAGTTATCCCTGAAAGCTTGAGGCAACAAGTTATTGAACTGACACACAAAGGACATCGTGGCATTACCGCCACTAAAAGAAGACATATTAAAAACATGCTTCAGAAAAGTGACACATTCACTTTCTGAAGTGGGACATAGATAATTTTTTTACCATTTTGCCTTCCATACTTTAACCTGGACCAATCCACTTGATTTATCTGACCCAGGCTCCATCATGATTGGCCTGAAATTGCGCCTCAGTACTCGTCTATCTGGGACCATAGACTATTACTGGTGCTTTATTTGTCTTGGTGCTTTTTCCACACAAAAATCTTTAATAATTCATATCTTTGCTACTCGTTATTGGATGTTTGTCATTTTCATGTCATTTTGCTTAAGACATTTTTATACGTTGCAACAGGATTTTTATTGTGTTCATCTTTGACTGTTAACTGTTATGGTACTTTAAAATGTTTTACACATTAGCTTTAAGTTAAGCCTCTCTGCTCTGTGCCATAGATACGATGAGTTGAGGTCAGTTTTAAATGACTAAAACCTGTTACATGACCTAAAGGTTTAGTGACTTTATTTGTTGTGGTAGGCTACCACTTATCCAATCAATAATTCACTTTCTTACACAGAGGACCACTCCCTCATCCCTATTGTAATTTGCATTATGTAACATTTTAACTGCACCCCTTTTCCTTTAAAGAATAGGGCCTGCTTAAAAAAAAAAACTATCACATGCAGGAAATATAAAAGTAGGGATTGAGGTCTAATGTCTCCTTAAGGCCTCCATTTCTGCATTTGCAGTATTTGCTGAAGTTTGCAAAAATTCCTCCTGTCACATATAGTAATGCAGTAGCAGATTTTACAACCTCTTTTGAATGTGCTTCATGTGCCCCCCTATCTATAGGGCCTTTTTTTATATAGGAGAGAGTGGCTGCCTGCGCTCCCTCCCCATGCCTGGTTAGGCCCTGGTGACCCCATTACTCAGATTTGTTTTCTTTTTAATTAAAGGGGAGGGGACATTTGTCCCCCCCCCCCAGCCTCTCTAGGCCTTGGGGACCCCAACCACCAGAGCTGTATATATATATATTAAAAGGGGGGAGGTGGGCCACAGGCCTCCCTCCTCAAACATCTTTAGGCCCTTGTGACCCCATCCCATTCCCCAGGGCTGTACATATATGTCAAAAGGGAAGGGGGGCCACACAGCCCCTCTTCCATTGCTGTTATCTGCCCTGGGGACCCTATCCCCCAGGGCCCATACTATTACAGGTGAGTTCCCTGGTGCCCACCCAGTTCACCCATAATACATTTATTGAGGACTGCAAAGGGAGCCCCTCGGCCCCCTCTGCCTCAACCGGCTGCGCACATGCAGAGTGAGTCAGCATTGCTCCTGCCCGCAGGGAGCAGCTACAAATTCTGCTCACTGCAGGCATTAGCAATATTTTGATCTGTTACTCTGCCCGCATTAGCGTGGGCAGGAAAACAGATTTGAAAGTCTGCTCCTAGCCAGAGAGATATTTTTAAAGCACCCGCCTGATGGGGGTAGAATTTGGGCCTGATTCAGAAGTCAGTGGAGGGGAACACTCCATCACAAACGTGACTGATATCCCGTTCGCCGTATTATGATCACATTCTAGCCTATGGAGATCGTAATACGACAGATGGGATATCTGTCACATTTGTGACAGAGTATTTCCTCCGCTGACTTCTAAATCAGGCCCTGTGTGTTTACCCCAGCTTGGCAGGAGATTTAAGAATGCTTCAGCCAAGAGGGAACAAACACAGGTTTCCTTTCCGGTGCTGGTTCGGTCAGGGAAACTCTTATGCCCCAAGGTATAGCTAGTAAGTCGGCCCAGGGGGATGGAGTACCCAGGCCTTTAGATGCTTGGGGAGGGGTCCATGTGGGCCTCCTCCCCTTTGTGACATATTTCAGCACTGGGGTGGGTTCCCTGGGGCCATCCGTGGCTCGTGAGGAATATGGTCTCATACACCATTTAAAAATATGTCAGCCCCTGGAGTGGACTACCCAGGGTCTATCACAGCTCAGGGAGGGGGGGCCGCATATCCCCCCTCCCGCTATACTATGGATTTGGCCTTGTGGATGGGCTCCTCAGGCCCTTTGAAGGCGCGGGGATGAGGGCCGCATGGCACACCTCCCCACATACAATGATTTTAGCTCTGGGAGTGAGCTCACTGAGCCTCTAATGGCTCATGGAGAGGGGCGTTCATCCCCCTTCCCAATATATATTAATTTAAACACTTGGGGTGGGCTAACAGGGGCCTGTAAAGGCTAGGGGAGGTGGACAGTGTTCCCCCTTCCACTAATAAAACAATGCAGCCCCGGCTGCTAATTTTTTTTTCAATCCCGCCGGAACCCTGCTGGAACGCTGCAATTTTTGCTGATATTTTTTGGGGGGCCCAATGGGGATACCCCTGGGTCCCCCCGCCCCCATAGGGCCTAGAGGGTCATGGTATCCTTACCCTGCCCCCTTGTGTTTTTTTTATAAACATGGTCAATACAGTAGAATAAGTGCCTGAGGCCTGTAATGGCTGCCAACACATTTTTCTCATGTTGCTGGCAGCCAATCAGAGCGCTCACTAGGTTAACCTCATTCATGAAAAATATAGAAGTCCACTGAGTTCCCCGTGGAAAAGCATTGGGGGACAATGTAACACCTAGTTACAATACTAGTGCCCAAGAGACATGGCAATCTAAATAGAGTTGTGTTTTTTTAAGTGCAGACAATGTAAGGCCTGCAGGTTTGCATCAGCTACTTCAGTGTGCACAATCTCTAGAGGGCACAAAAGGAAGATCAACCAATTCCTTAATTGTGCATCAGATTTCTGTATTTATGTCCTGTAGTGACCCTGCTCTCTGATGTATGTTGGGAGCACAAAATTCCCATGAAGGAAGTTCATTTTAGATTTAGAAAAGGGGGTGGTGATGAACAGAGTGTCTGAGTTAAACAGACCACTCTTACCCAGTCCAAAGATCAGGGCTTGATCCATCACCGTTATTTATCTCACTGCCCCATCCCAGCTCAGAACCTGGCTATATGCAAATCAGTCTGTCCCTGGCCCAGTGCATCATGGGAACAGGGCAGACTAAACTACCAAGCCAATTCTTCACCAGAAAGGAGACAAGCTACCGGGGACCGGTTTCTGGCATTTCAGCCTTCTTCGGCCCGGCTTGCTTGAATCCTGATGGAGCAGTGAGAAAGGGACTCATGTCTGAGTATACCCTGCCACACCTATAGTGGCCAAAAACGATTTAGAAAAGGGGGTGGTGATGAACAGAGTGTCTGAGTTAAACAGACCACTCTTACCCAGTCCAAAGATCAGGGCTTGATCCATCACCGTTATTTATCTCACTGCCCCATCCCAGCTCAGAACCTGGCTATATGCAAATCAGTCTGTCCCTGGCCCAGTGCATCATGGGAACAGGGCAGACTAAACTACCAAGCCAATTCTTCACCAGAAAGGAGACAAGCTACCGGGGACCGGTTTCTGGCATTTCAGCCTTCTTCGGCCCGGCTTGCTTGAATCCTGATGGAGCAGTGAGAAAGGGACTCATGTCTGAGTATACCCTGCCACACCTATAGTGGCCAAAAACGATTTAGAAAAGGGGGTGGTGATGAACAGAGTGTCTGAGTTAAACAGACCACTCTTACCCAGTCCAAAGATCAGGGCTTGATCCATCACCGTTATTTATCTCACTGCCCCATCCCAGCTCAGAACCTGGCTATATGCAAATCAGTCTGTCCCTGGCCCAGTGCATCATGGGAACAGGGCAGACTAAACTACCAAGCCAATTCTTCACCAGAAAGGAGACAAGCTACCGGGGACCGGTTTCTGGCATTTCAGCCTTCTTCGGCCCGGCTTGCTTGAATCCTGATGGAGCAGTGAGAAAGGGACTCATGTCTGAGTATACCCTGCCACACCTATAGTGGCCAAAAACGATTTAGAAAAGGGGGTGGTGATGAACAGAGTGTCTGAGTTAAACAGACCACTCTTACCCAGTCCAAAGATCAGGGCTTGATCCATCACCGTTATTTATCTCACTGCCCCATCCCAGCTCAGAACCTGGCTATATGCAAATCAGTCTGTCCCTGGCCCAGTGCATCATGGGAACAGGGCAGACTAAACTACCAAGCCAATTCTTCACCAGAAAGGAGACAAGCTACCGGGGACCGGTTTCTGGCATTTCAGCCTTCTTCGGCCCGGCTTGCTTGAATCCTGATGGAGCAGTGAGAAAGGGACTCATGTCTGAGTATACCCTGCCACACCTATAGTGGCCAAAAACGATTTAGAAAAGGGGGTGGTGATGAACAGAGTGTCTGAGTTAAACAGACCACTCTTACCCAGTCCAAAGATCAGGGCTTGATCCATCACCGTTATTTATCTCACTGCCCCATCCCAGCTCAGAACCTGGCTATATGCAAATCAGTCTGTCCCTGGCCCAGTGCATCATGGGAACAGGGCAGACTAAACTACCAAGCCAATTCTTCACCAGAAAGGAGACAAGCTACCGGGGACCGGTTTCTGGCATTTCAGCCTTCTTCGGCCCGGCTTGCTTGAATCCTGATGGAGCAGTGAGAAAGGGACTCATGTCTGAGTATACCCTGCCACACCTATAGTGGCCAAAAACGATTTAGAAAAAGGGGTGGTGATGAACAGAGTGTCTGAGTTAAACAGACCACTCTTACCCAGTCCAAAGATCAGGGCTTGATCCATCACCGTTATTTATCTCACTGCCCCATCCCAGCTCAGAACCTGGCTATATGCAAATCAGTCTGTCCCTGGCCCAGTGCATCATGGGAACAGGGCAGACTAAACTACCAAGCCAATTCTTCACCAGAAAGGAGACAAGCTACCGGGGACCGGTTTCTGGCATTTCAGCCTTCTTCGGCCCGGCTTGCTTGAATCCTGATGGAGCAGTGAGAAAGGGACTCATGTCTGAGTATACCCTGCCACACCTATAGTGGCCAAAAACGATTTAGAAAAGGGGGTGGTGATGAACAGAGTGTCTGAGTTAAACAGACCACTCTTACCCAGTCCAAAGATCAGGGCTTGATCCATCACCGTTATTTATCTCACTGCCCCATCCCAGCTCAGAACCTGGCTATATGCAAATCAGTCTGTCCCTGGCCCAGTGCATCATGGGAACAGGGCAGACTAAACTACCAAGCCAATTCTTCACCAGAAAGGAGACAAGCTACCGGGGACCGGTTTCTGGCATTTCAGCCTTCTTCGGCCCGGCTTGCTTGAATCCTGATGGAGCAGTGAGAAAGGGACTCATGTCTGAGTATACCCTGCCACACCTATAGTGGCCAAAAACGATTTAGAAAAGGGGGTGGTGATGAACAGAGTGTCTGAGTTAAACAGACCACTCTTACCCAGTCCAAAGATCAGGGCTTGATCCATCACCGTTATTTATCTCACTGCCCCATCCCAGCTCAGAACCTGGCTATATGCAAATCAGTCTGTCCCTGACCCAGTGCATCATGGGAACAGGGCAGACTAAACTACCAAGCCAATTCTTCACCAGAAAGGAGACAAGCTACCGGGGACCGGTTTCTGGCATTTCAGCCTTCTTCGGCCCGGCTTGCTTGAATCCTGATGGAGCAGTGAGAAAGGGACTCATGTCTGAGTATACCCTGCCACACCTATAGTGGCCAAAAACGATTTAGAAAAGGGGGTGGTGATGAACAGAGTGTCTGAGTTAAACAGACCACTCTTACCCAGTCCAAAGATCAGGGCTTGATCCATCACCGTTATTTATCTCACTGCCCCATCCCAGCTCAGAACCTGGCTATATGCAAATCAGTCTGTCCCTGGCCCAGTGCATCATGGGAACAGGGCAGACTAAACTACCAAGCCAATTCTTCACCAGAAAGGAGACAAGCTACCGGGGACCGGTTTCTGGCATTTCAGCCTTCTTCGGCCCGGCTTGCTTGAATCCTGATGGAGCAGTGAGAAAGGGACTCATGTCTGAGTATACCCTGCCACACCTATAGTGGCCAAAAACGATTTAGAAAAGGGGGTGGTGATGAACAGAGTGTCTGAGTTAAACAGACCACTCTTACCCAGTCCAAAGATCAGGGCTTGATCCATCACCGTTATTTATCTCACTGCCCCATCCCAGCTCAGAACCTGGCTATATGCAAATCAGTCTGTCCCTGGCCCAGTGCATCATGGGAACAGGGCAGACTAAACTACCAAGCCAATTCTTCACCAGAAAGGAGACAAGCTACCGGGGACCGGTTTCTGGCATTTCAGCCTTCTTCGGCCCGGCTTGCTTGAATCCTGATGGAGCAGTGAGAAAGGGACTCATGTCTGAGTATACCCTGCCACACCTATAGTGGCCAAAAACGATTTAGAAAAGGGGGTGGTGATGAACAGAGTGTCTGAGTTAAACAGACCACTCTTACCCAGTCCAAAGATCAGGGCTTGATCCATCACCGTTATTTATCTCACTGCCCCATCCCAGCTCAGAACCTGGCTATATGCAAATCAGTCTGTTCCTGGCCCAGTGCATCATGGGAACAGGGCAGACTAAACTACCAAGCCAATTCTTCACCAGAAAGGAGACAAGCTACCGGGGACCGGTTTCTGGCATTTCAGCCTTCTTCGGCCCGGCTTGCTTGAATCCTGATGGAGCAGTGAGAAAGGGACTCATGTCTGAGTATACCCTGCCACACCTATAGTGGCCAAAAACGATTTAGAAAAGGGGGTGGTGATGAACAGAGTGTCTGAGTTAAACAGACCACTCTTACCCAGTCCAAAGATCAGGGCTTGATCCATCACCGTTATTTATCTCACTGCCCCATCCCAGCTCAGAACCTGGCTATATGCAAATCAGTCTGTCCCTGGCCCAGTGCATCATGGGAACAGGGCAGACTAAACTACCAAGCCAATTCTTCACCAGAAAGGAGACAAGCTACCGGGGACCGGTTTCTGGCATTTCAGCCTTCTTCGGCCCGGCTTGCTTGAATCCTGAAGTTCATTTTAGAGCATCAACGTGCCATTAAAAATCTGTACTTAGCTTCTCCTGGGGCGAGGCATTTTTACATGTACATAATCGTGATGTGGAACTTCTGGATACAGATATTTACAGAACTCCAATCAGTTACTCAGGCAGACCCAAGTCCTGACCACTGCTGGCTCTTTTAGGATACTCCAAAAAATTGCAGAAACCTATCAGACAATTAGTAGACATGGCGCTGTTGGTCCTCAAACGAGTATTGGCTTTACACTGGTCGCTGTGTTCCCCTCCCACACTGAAACAATGGTCTAGGGACATGCTGTACTGTAATACACAAACAGAAACATACAGTGAGTTGCTCCCCCCTAGGAACCACCCAAAGAGCTTTTGGAGCCTGTATGCTACTTACATTGAGACTTGGACCCAAGAAAAAACTGCCACACCCCCTCCTGCAGAGAGGACCCTAAAGACGCAATGGGCTTAACAGATTTCCCTGGCATTAGAATACACAAGTTAGAGAATGGTGCTCCCTATAGGGCACTGGTGTTGTTGGATTGACGAACATGCTGTTCTCTGAAGGAATGATTGTAGTGTGATGTCAATTTCTGTAATATTAGTTTGATTAATGTCATTTGTTACTTAAGTTGGTGATTTTTATTGGAATAAATATTCAGGATGATTTTGTACCTATCTTCTTTTTGTTAATTTTGTATCTAGATGTGTCTTATTATTATGATTTTATCTGTATTGTATTATGGAAATGGGTAAAATAAAATATTTTTTTTTAAATCGTGATGTGTCTAAACTAAGGTTCTTTGCCATTGATAGGGGGAAATAAAATCAGACAACAGCGACAACCTGAGTCAAGGTATACATCAGATCTACATACCAAATTTCCATCCAAGTTTAACAAAGATGAAGAATTGGAAGTACATGCTGGCTAAGCATCACCCTGATTCTAACTTAGTAACAGCAGAATACAAATCGACTACATGGCATAGTCTAAGAGTTGGTTTCATATATGTAAATCTTTGGGCTTAAACTTTAAGATGGTGTCACGTGGTTTTTACAGTGAATGAATTATGTACATTTGCAGCTTTGAATTGACTTTGAGTTCTGTATTTAACATTTTATAGGTTTATTGATTGCAATAATTCCTGTTGGGAATCTTCCTATATCGACAATATGAAATATGTAATATCATTGAATAGGTTGCTTAATTTGTTTGCCCACTTGGGTGATACGCACGAGTCACTCACCTCCTCACTAGTACTTGGGGATATGTTGATCGTTTTTGCACATTGATTGAATGCAGGATTTTATTCACATTCCATGATACAATAATTGTTTTTTATTGCATTTTATTATTTTTTTATTATGCATTCTCCTTGGTCACTGATTCCATGAAGTGGGGAATTTCTCAGGAATTTTGCCTACCTGTCTAACCTAAATGCCTTAAAATCACTTGATTGACTTGTTTGATTTGTAGAGCAAAATTTTCTCTATGTCCATGAGACATTCATAATAAAATAATTGTACATGTGATTTAGGTTGGCACCGATTGAGATTTAAAATTATTGTGTTTTAACATTTCTATGTATCATGCGATTTCTACCAACTCTAGCGCATAACGTTTTTTCAGTTTCTAGATGTGTTTGTGTTTATTTTTGTGGGTGATGGGGCTTACTGACTTTGAGAAAGGTTTGTTGAGCCGAAATGCGTTGGTTTGATCAGAAACTGCAACAAGCATTTGCAATGCAATAGGTCTCGCATTAGGAAAGTTTGAGCTATTGGTATTGTAAATGACCATTTTTTTATTTACGTGTTGGTTTTGAAAATAGCTAAATTAATAGCTTTGTCATTTACAATGCCAATAGGTTTAACTTTCGCAAATGAGACACCTATAGCATTTGTAATGCAATATGTGTTGTATTTACAGGACTTAGATGTATTGATATTACAAATAACAATGGCTTGTAATTTTTTTAATAATTAATACGTAAAAAAAGGTTATTGTA
Organism: Lissotriton vulgaris; assembly: GCF_964263255.1. Lineage (NCBI taxonomy): Eukaryota > Metazoa > Chordata > Amphibia > Caudata > Salamandridae > Lissotriton > Lissotriton vulgaris. Next base: position 711,096,332 of record NC_141689.1, on the reverse strand, counting down.
AATTATAATGGCAATAGCTTAAACTTTTGTGTAGATTATGTTCATTGTATTTTATTATGATGAAAATACAAGAACAGATCCACACACAGTCTGGTCATGCGCACATATCACACACTAGATATGACACGGTAATGTGAAAGTCTAAGGTAACATAAAAGGATTATCTAAGCCGCTAGCGAGAGTACTATTAGTTAGGCCCACTCTTCCCCTCTTGTGTTCCAATTGTTTGTTATGATTCTGTTGTATCTTAACAACTCAGCATCTTGTTCTGGAGTGTAGAATCCAGGGGACAGAGAGCAGGCAATTGCTGAGGAAGAAGGACCTCGGGGGACCAGCGACACCTAAAAACTGTGAAGGTCCTTACTGCCATCAAACTAAATAAAACTCATCAATGCAACCATTACAGTAACGGATTATAGAATACAAATTAAAAGCAAAGATAATTACAGCCTTCCCTGACTTTAAAAGATTTCAAAACGACAGTATACAAATTGTATGGGGGCTGTTGATGGGGAGGCAGGTTAGTAATGCTTATTAAAGTGGGGTTTAATGAAGAGGCGTCTTAAGTCTCCATATCAAACTCAATAAAAATGACAAAGTGCCGTCATTACAAAAATCATGTTCAGCCAGCCTCTGGAAGGACCTCCTTGTTATGTCACCCTGTTTCACCCACCATCCAGCCACAGCATGTACAGGACACATACAACATGAACAAGCATCAGCGATTTCAAACATGACCTGACAATCTGGAAGTCCTCTTGTAAACAGTGGGGACGGAGTGCTTTGCCAGTGAAGTGCGACGGCTTCGTATTTCACATTTTCCGTTCCGATTTATTTACTGGTCAAATCTTGCTGCCTAAATCAACATCTCTTCCCAGAACTCCTCCGAGCCTCTTATTAATGCCCTGACTTAGAGTGGGGACATCCAAAATTGTGTGCTTACTCCACTGAGGTGGCGGCAACAGATATATTTTAGTTCTTTAGTCCTTGTAAATGTCATATATACTCATATATTTGTTTGTACATTCTGTGTTCAATAATGTGTGCCTTTTGCCTGCGCTGTTTTGACTCTATGGCCTGCTAACTTTGTTCCATTTCTGTAACAGTTTCTCCTATGTAACGTAACTGGTTCTATTGTACAGTGTTCTGACACCTTCGGGTAAAGTCCGCGCTTTTTAAAAATGCATATGTGTGTGTGTGTGTATGCCAAGATCTGTTTACAACACACGTATATATATATATATATATATACACACACATATACATCTATATATGTGTATATATATATATATATACATATGTGTGTGTGTGTATGCCAAGATCTGTTTACAACACACACACACACACATATATATCAATTTAAATTCCCGCCATACATGTCTGCCAATAGGTGTTTGTTATATTGTTACTTATTTACAGAGCGCCACGTGCAGGCTCACCCTGCTGCTTCAGGCCGCTACTTTGTCAGAGGAGAAGGGACACGCGGGGTTAAAGACGGGTTCAATTCTGTAGATTCGGCGTTTTTGGCTAGGTGTGTGCGTCCTACCCCGAGAGCCAAATCCAAGAGCACAGCTGTGCTGCCGAACCTCACCATAGGGGGCGTGTTCACGTGCGTGTCGCCTGACTGGTCTCTCTCCCTAGTGAGAGAGAGTGCTTGGTACCAGAGCGTGTGGGTGGAGAGAAGGAGCAAATTTCCCCGGAAACTCAATATTTCGTGTAATAGGATTTAGTGCCAGCGCCGTCACGCTCGAACAAGGCAATAACAAAGCTAATTATGATGAAAACAAGAAACATAAGCAATTTATACTTTAAAACACGCGGAAATTTGCTCACATAAATAATGACAAAGCAAGTTGAAAAGTCGGCTTGTGCTGGCCCAGAGTAAGTCAAGAGCCAAAGATGGAAAGGGAGGGCATGAAGAAAAGCACATACAAACGAAAGCATACAGAACATTCGTTCCTATTCAAACAAAAATGTGACATACACCCTGTCAGTATCAATTTCCAGTTTCTGAAATTCACTCCGTGTCAATTCCGAATTCAATACACGGTATCATAAATTCACTCCGTGTCAGTTTCATTTGCAAACTGTTGTATTATATTCAATAACGTATCCTTCACGGAGCGTTAAATCACTTTAACCTTTAACTTGCAGTATTAAATTCAATAACTTAATGAGCATTCGAAATCACCGCCGCAGCCCTGCTCCGTGTAAACCGGAAGTCAGGCACTTTTGGCCGAGACGGGGGCGGGGCCTGCAATCCAGCAGGAAGTTCTGCCCGCCGCCGCCGAGGAAGCAGTGAAGCCGGCCGACTCCGACCAGCGCTGCAGAGGAGACACGGAACACGCCGAAAGAGCCCGGTGAGTGGGAGGGGAGGGGAGAGGGGGGCCAGGGCTAATGTGAAGGCCTGTGTGTATGCGTGTGTGCGTGCGTGTGTGTGTGTGCATGTGTGTGCGCATGCGTGACTGTGTGTGATTGAGAGAATGCGAGGCAGGGGATAGTGTGCCTGCGTGTGCATGCGCGCGCCTGTGTGTGTGTGTGTGCGTGCATGCAGAGGGGTGGGGGCTGCCTGTGTCTGTGTGTGAGCGAGGGCTTGCGCCTGTGTGTGTGCGTGCGTGCATGCAGAGGGGTGGGGGCTGCCTGTGTCTGTGTGAGAGCCAGGGCTTGCACCGCACATGCGCAGGTATCAAACGCGCGCTCCCGCGAGGAAAAACGCTCGTAACAGATTGGTGTCCTCATTCCCAACTCATTCCCAATACGGGCGGCAAAAGGTCTGAAGCAGACACTCTCAATGCTCACGCATTGAGAGTAAGGTCTGCTCGACCTAAAAAGACAATGTATTTTGAACATCATCGGGTGTCCCTTTCTCTTTGGCAATTGGATGGAGTTGTGTGGAAACATATATATATATAGGTTAGGTTAGGTTAGGTTAATGACATTTATTAAGCGCATGGTTGCACAGAGAACAGTGCGTCCCCGCGCTGACAGCCCTACCTACATCTCTTCAGCTAGTTCACAGAAGGTGAGCCGGGCCTGCTATGCTGAATTTAGCTTGGGGAAAAGGTGGGTTTTCAGCCTCTGTTTGAACCTGGTTTCAGACAGCTCCATCCTCAAATCGATGGGTAGGTTATTCCAGTCATTGCTGGCATGGTGTCTAAAGGAACGTCCTCCCATCCTTGCTCTATGTATCCGAGGCGCCACTAAAAGCATGCTGCCCATCGACCTCAGAGGACCTGAGGGGCGATAGACTGGAAGCAGGTCCTTAAGATATGGAGGTGCTTTTTTGTGAGCTATACGATGGGTTATACACATAGTTTTAAATTTGATTCGTTCCTTTATTGGGAGCCAGTGGAGGGAACGTAATGCATGTTTCCCAGAGGCTCTCCTAGGGAGGTTAAGGACCAGCCTAGCAGCTGCGTTCTGGACGCGTTGTAGCTGTGCTAGGCCTTTTTTGCTAAGTCCGCATAGAAGGGAGTTCCCATAGTCTAGATGGGAGGTGACCAAGGCATGTACCATAGTTTTTCTGGAGCTGGGGGGCAAAAGGTCCAGGACTTTCCTCAGGACCTTCAGGAGTCCATAGCATTTTCCCGCAACCTTACCAACATGATTGTTGTATGCTAGCTTAGAGTCGAGAAAAAAGCCAAGGTTTTTGACTGTGTCTACTGGGGCCGGGACCGAGCCCAGTTCCATGGGCCACCAGGCAGAGGTCCAGATGGAAGGACAGGGGCCTACGATAAGAACTTCCGTCTTATTACCATTAAGGCGGAGACAGTTCTGTTTCATCCAGCTGTCAAGTGCCACCAAGCAGGCCGAGAAATTCTCAGCGTCCACAACTGGATCACGGGATAGATTGATCACCAGTTGTGTATCGTCTGCATAAGAGACTATTGCAACACCATATGACTCCACCAATTTGGCAAGGGGTTCCATGTACAGATTAAATAGAGTGGGGCTCAGGATCGAGCCCTGAGGAACCACTTGCCTGAGACATCTTACACTGGATTTACATGGTGGGCAGTGCACTTCAAATCTCCTGTTGTTAAGGAAGGAGACCAGCCACTCATGTGCAGGTCCGGTTATTCCCTTTTCATTCAGGCGGTCCAGTAATACGGGGTGTGATACGGTATCAAACGCCGCACTTAAGTCCAATAGGACCAGTGCGGCCGTGTGACCCTCGTCTGCCTTACTTCGCAGCAGTTCTGTCGATAGGAGGAGGGCGGTCTCTGTCGAGTGTTTGGCTCTGAATCCCGACTGAGACGTGTGAAGGAGCATGTTTTCCTCCACAAAGCTCACCAGCTGTCGGTTAACCAATTTTTCTACTACCTTCGCACAGTAAGGGAGGAGGGAGATTGGTCTCAGGTTGTCTAATTGCGTGATGCTTATGTGGGCTTTCTTTTTTATTGGGACGACTTGGGCCAGTTTCCAGCTCTCCGGAACTAAACATTCATGGAAAGACAGTGAAGCTAAGTTACCTATATGCTTCGCTACCAGAGGGATATGATTTCGAAGAATTCTCGCTGGTACTGCATCTAGGGGAGAGCCCGAGTGAATGTTCGATAGGATATTGATGAGCTCCTCAGTTTGGGGAACCACAAATTTCCTAAGTTCTTCTCTGACCTTATTTCCGCAGTTAGGGTCGGGCGGATTTATAACTTCAGAGTTAGTCTGAAATGATGCATAGATTTTTTCTACCTTCCCTATAAAGAAGTCTGCGATGTCATTGCATGACTCAGTCGTGGGGGGGACTTCCCCTGAACTCGCTGGAGGGGCTGAGAGTACCTTTAGAATCATAAAAAGCTCTTTAGATGTGTTCTCCGCACAGTCTATCCTTTTATTATAGTACTCTCTTTTAGCTTTTCTGATCTGGCTGTGGTAGAACCTTAGTTCACTCTTATAGGCTTCGCGTAGTGAGGGGGCATATTCCACTCTCCATCTACGCTCCAAGGTTTTGCACTTGGTTTTAGCGGCGCGCAGCTCAGCGGTGAACCAAGGAGCAGATTTCGTGCTCCGAGCCATGGCTTTATGAGTCCAAGGGGCTACATTATCCAGCGCACCTTGCACCCAATCTTCATATATCTTGTACGCCTCTTCCAAATTGTCGCTGAGCTTTGGAGGTTTCTGTTCAAGGGCTTGACTGAAGGCGTCGTGGCTGAATTTTCTCCAGTCCCTGCGTCTAATGGCGGGAGGTTTCTGTAAGGGCCCCCTGCTGGGCAGTTTCCTCAGTTTGAATGGGATCACATAGTGATCTGACCACAGAATCTTAATCGGAGCAGAGACACTTATGTCTTCCCAGTTAGTAAAAATTGGGTCCAGCAAATGTCCTGCTTGATGAGTGGCTCTATTGTCAGCTAAAACCAGCATAAGAGTTCTAAGTTCATTAATTAAGGAAACGGCCTCTCTGCAGTTGACATCATCCAAGTGCATGTTGAGGTCTCCTACAATCATAAACTTATTATGGCGTAAAGCAGATTGCGTTAGAGCTTCCAGGAGGCTTTCAATGAACGCAGTTGCTACACCCGGAGGACGATAGATAAGGTAGCCCTTAATGGTGCAGTTGGGGCTCACCGCGATAGAGAAAAGTCCTGCTTCACATTTATTAATGGAAGTCGGTTCAAGAGAGACTGGTAGGTCACTATTGTGAATAATGGCTATCCCTCCCCCTCTTTGATCCCCTCTGTTAATGTGAAGAATATTGAAGCCGGGAGGAAGGGCCTCTAAGATATCAGGGATGGATTGATCATCCAGCCATGTCTCTGTCAAGAAGACTAGGTCGGGTTTGTCATCTAACAGTAGGTCATAAATGTTCAAGCTATGACGTTTCATCGATCGGCAGTTTAGTAATAAGGCAGATAGTTCATTACCTTCCTTATTCGTCGCTTGGTCTTTGAGGATAGTATGTCCACAGCCCACACACTTCAGGGGCCATTTTTCCACCTGCAGCATGTGTTCGCATTCCGGCGGCAGCCTCTTATTCAGCTGTAGTAGCGCCTGCCTTGTATAGTTTATAATCCCATGTTGCTCTGAGATGGTTTGGCCAGGGGGACGGGGCCTGGGCCGCTGCTGGTCGCGAACGGGCGCAGACGGGCTTGCCTTAGGCACTCCCGCTGCGCTCATCCGCTGCGCTTGCGTGGTTGGCACATTTAGGGAGAGGGTAGGCGTGGCCCGCGAGGTGGGCGTGGCCCGCGAGGTGGGCGTGGCCTCTCGATTGCCGCGATGGCGGCCTTTCCACCAGCTGTCTATATATATATATATATATATATATATATATATATATATATATATATATATATATATATATAAAAATATATATATATCTAGAATTTCCTATGCATGGAGTACTTGGGTAGAACTGCTTGAAAGGCGAGATTGGAAACTGGGAGTCACTCCGATGGTAGTGAAACTCATATGCGCCACACAGTGACCGAGGTATGGAACTTTTTCCTTTATGGCACATTGCACCGGCACTGAGCGAAGCAATTTGATATTTTGCCAAGACCGGCACTGAACACTGAAAAGTAAATGAAGAGGCAGTATTGGAGCACTATGGGATATGTAGTCCCCGTATCCTCATGAGAGTGAACATTAACGTTAAAGCCTGATAAAGGAAACGAAGAATTGTGACTCCATTTGGGGGTAATTTGAATAACTGAGTGAAAACATGGTACTACCTTTTGGCGAAACGGATGAAGTGAAAAAGGAATATGAACTACACGAACAATAAAAACCTGACTGCCTCTTTAAATGTGTATGGACTGTTGTCCGGCCTCAGTGTCTTTTGAGTTACGTTACATATATAAAAAACTGAATGAACCCATTGCAGCGAACCAACTATTGACATATGATTAAGACTCAGGGAGTCGAAACGCGTAATGCCTGTTTCCTCACCGAATAAATAAATTTTGCAAGTACTACTGGTGTGGTCCGTGTGAAGCTGCTAGAAGTGGTGCTTGTTTCGTGTGGAATATATATATATATATATATATATATATATATATATATATTTTTTTTTTATTCTTTTTTTTTCCAAACATCCTCCGATTCCAGGAGCCCCAGACCCTACAGGGCGGCTTCGTAACACAATGGGCACGGAGCAGCCCATCAATTTCCCAAAAACAACACACCGAGGCCCATTGCTGGAGATGTTCTCATTTATACAGAGGCACAGCAGCACAAACCAGCTTCCTTCACCTTACGCGTTTCAACATAAATACAGCCTTGCTCACAGGTGGAAGCATTATCAAATGCGTAGTGCAAACGTGCTTGCTTAAAACAATTAAGTCACATGACCAGTTAGTTGAGAATACAACTCCCATAATGCAGGAAAAGTTCTCACTGAAATACAGGTAAGGAAATCCTTCTCTTGCTGGAGACATTCTCATTTATACAGAGGCACAGCAGCACAAACCAGCTTCCTTCACCTTACGCGTTTCGACATAAATACTGCCTTGCTCACAGGTGGAAGCATTATCAAATGCGTAGTGCAAACGTGCTTGCTTAAAACAATTAAGTCACATGACCAGTTAGTTGAGAATACAACTCCCATAATGCAGGCAAAGTTCTCACTGAAATACAGGTAAGGAAATCCTTCAATTCGTTTTTGCCTGCACAGATTTGGTGTGAAAATGAAATGTAACTGGCCAATAATCTTCTAAGTTGTTGCAGAATGCTCAAATGTCATATATATATATATATATATATATATATATATATATATATATATATATATATATATATATATATATATTCACTGAAAAAAACATAGGTTATAGACCATATATAGTTAGGAATTAGCATTTACAAAACCTTGAAAATTCACTGAAAAAACCATAGGTTATAGACCATATATAGTTAGGAATTCGCATTTACAAAACCTTATTTTACTCACACAAAACCATTGAAATTCCATATATAGTTAGTTGCACTAACTATATATCGCGCACCCGCAATCCACTGCTGATGATGTCACATATTACATCATTCATGACATGGTCAGTGACATCACTGATGACATCACTGATGACATCTCAAATGACATCACTGATGACATCTCAAATGACATCACTGATGACATCACTGATGACATCTCATTTGACATTACTGATCACATCACTGATGATATCATTCATGTGATAATACGATGAACCTCTTCAGACTCTAATATAACCTTAGATACAATCAGTGTAAACAGACACTCACAGACTGTCACTCATCCATGGAGTTACTCACACACCTAGTCAGTCATGCAAAGAATCAATCACACCTCCATTTCCTCAACTATACAGTTATACAAACTTTACTTATTCAAACATATACTAACACATATTTACTCTCTTATACAATCCCTGATACAAGTTCACAATGATCCATACGGCCACTCACACATTCACTGGCTCTTATGCACAGTTATTTATATATGTCAACTCTCACATGTACTGTGTTTTACATATGTACTTACTTTGACATGTAGCACTGAGATATCCATTCACTCACCAATACACTCATGCACACAGTCAACCGCCCATACAGCTGTTTCCACATGCACTTTTGAAACCATACATCTAGTGAATCAACTGCTCACACATCTATGCACAGAGTCATACACCTCCCAGCCACCCACACACACACTCAGTCTCCCATACAAATACTTGGGCAACCAATCAATAACCCATATAGTTACTCATATAGCTACTTATCAACACATGCAACAGTTTACAGAACAACAGACATAATGATGCACAAATTAGGACAGTTTAGTCACTAACCCATGCACTCAGTGAGACACATTTAATCACTCACTCATACAGTCAGTCATGCACCTACTAAATCCTTCATCCAGACACTTATACATCCACTCATTCTTCAATATGTAAGACATATTTTAACTTTACAGAAACATACAGTCACTGGATGTTGTCATCAGTGATGTCATCAGTGATGTCATTTGAGATGTCATCAGTGATGTCACTGACCATGTCATGAATGATGTAATATGTGACATCATCAGCAGTGGATTGCGGGTGCGCGATATATAGTTAGTGCAACTAACTATATATGGAATTTCAATGGTTTTGTGTGAGTAAAATAAGGTTTTGTAAATGCGAATTCCTAACTATATATGGTCTATAACCTATGGTTTTTTCAGTGAATTTTCAAGGTTTTGTAAATGCTAATTCCTAACTATATATGGTCTATAACCTATGTTTTTTTCAGTGAATTTTCAAGGTTTTGTAAATGCTAATTCCTAACTATATATGGTCTATAGCCTATGGTTTTTTCAGTGAATATATATATATACATACATATATAAACATATATCATCTGTATATCTATATAAATACAAACATAAATGCATGCATACATATACTTATAGAAAAGGGGGTGGTGATGAACAGAGTGTCTGAATTGAGCAGACCACTCTTACCCAGTCCAAAGATCAGGGCTTGATCCATCACCGTTATTTATCTCACTGCCCCATCCCAGCTCAGAACCTGGCTATATGCAAATCAGTCTGTCCCTGGCCCAGTGCATCATGGGAACAGGGCAGACTAAACTACCAAGCCAATTCTTCACCAGAAAGGAAACAAGCTACCGGGGACCGGTTTCTGGCATTTCAGCCGTCTTCGGCCCGGCTTGCTTGAATCCTGATGGAGCAGTGAGAAAGGGACTCATGTCTGAGTATACCCTGCCACACCTATAGTGGCCAAAATCGATTCAGAAAAGGGGGTGGTGATGAACAGAGTGTCTGAATTGAGCAGACCACTCTTACCCAGTCCAAAGATCAGGGCTTGATCCATCATCGTTATTTATCTCACTGCCCCATCCCAGCTCAGAACCTGGCTATATGCAAATCAGTCTGTCCCTGGCCCAGTGCATCATGGGAACAGGGCAGACTAAACTACCAAGCCAATTCTTCACCAGAAAGGAAACAAGCTACCGGGGACCGGTTTCTGGCATTTCAGCCGTCTTCGGCCCGGCTTGCTTGAATCCTGATGGAGCAGTGAGAAAGGGACTCATGTCTGAGTATACCCTGCCACACCTATAGTGGCCAAAATCGATTCAGAAAAGGGGGTGGTGATGAACAGAGTGTCTGAATTGAGCAGACCACTATTACCCAGTCCAAAGATCAGGGCTTGATCCATCACCGTTATTTATCTCACTGCCCCATCCCAGCTCAGAACCTGGCTATATGCAAATCAGTCTGTCCCTGGCCCAGTGCATCATGGGAACAGGGCAGACTAAACTACCAAGCCAATTCTTCACCAGAAAGGAAACAAGCTACCGGGGACCGGTTTCTGGCATTTCAGCCGTCTTCGGCCCGGCTTGCTTGAATCCTGATGGAGCAGTGAGAAAGGGACTCATGTCTGAGTATACCCTGCCACACCTATAGTGGCCAAAATCGATTCAGAAAAGGGGGTGGTGATGAACAGAGTGTCTGAATTGAGCAGACCACTCTTACCCAGTCCAAAGATCAGGGCTTGATCCATCACCGTTATTTATCTCACTGCCCCATCCCAGCTCAGAACCTGGCTATATGCAAATCAGTCTGTCCCTGGCCCAGTGCATCATGGGAACAGGGCAGACTAAACTACCAAGCCAATTCTTCACCAGAAAGGAAACAAGCTACCGGGGACCGGTTTCTGGCATTTCAGCCGTCTTCGGCCCGGCTTGCTTGAATCCTGATGGAGCAGTGAGAAAGGGACTCATGTCTGAGTATACCCTGCCACACCTATAGTGGCCAAAATCGATTCAGAAAAGGGGGTGGTGATGAACAGAGTGTCTGAATTGAGCAGACCACTCTTACCCAGTCCAAAGATCAGGGCTTGATCCATCACCGTTATTTATCTCACTGCCCCATCCCAGCTCAGAACCTGGCTATATGCAAATCAGTCTGTCCCTGGCCCAGTGCATCATGGGAACAGGGCAGACTAAACTACCAAGCCAATTCTTCACCAGAAAGGAAACAAGCTACCGGGGACCGGTTTCTGGCATTTCAGCCGTCTTCGACCCGGCTTGCTTGAATCCTGATGGAGCAGTGAGAAAGGGACTCATGTCTGAGTATACCCTGCCACACCTATAGTGGCCAAAATCGATTCAGAAAAGGGGGTGGTGATGAACAGAGTGTCTGAATTGAGCAGACCACTCTTACCCAGTCCAAAGATCAGGGCTTGATCCATCACCGTTATTTATCTCACTGCCCCATCCCAGCTCAGAACCTGGCTATATGCAAATCAGTCTGTCCCTGGCCCAGTGCATCATGGGAACAGGGCAGACTAAACTACCAAGCCAATTCTTCACCAGAAAGGAAACAAGCTACCGGGGACCGGTTTCTGGCATTTCAGCCGTCTTCGGCCCGGCTTGCTTGAATCCTGATGGAGCAGTGAGAAAGGGACTCATGTCTGAGTATACCCTGCCACACCTATAGTGGCCAAAATCGATTCAGAAAAGGGGATGGTGATGAACAGAGTGTCTGAATTAGCAGACCACTCTTACCCAGTCCAAAGATCAGGGCTTGATCCATCACCGTTATTTATCTCACTGCCCCATCCCAGCTCAGAACCTGGCTATATGCAAATCAGTCTGTCCCTGGCCCAGTGCATCATGGGAACAGGGCAGACTAAACTACCAAGCCAATTCTTCACCAGAAAGGAAACAAGCTACCGGGGACCGGTTTCTGGCATTTCAGCCGTCTTCGGCCCGGCTTGCTTGAATCCTGATGGAGCAGCGAGAAATGGACTCATGTCTGAGTATACCCTGCCACACCTATAGTGGCCAAAATCGATTCAGAAAAGGGGGTGGTGATGAACAGAGTGTCTGAATTGAGCAGACCACTCTTACCCAGTCCAAAGATCAGGGCTTGATCCATCACCGTTATGTATCTCACTGCCCCATCCGAGCTCAGAACCTGGCTATATGCAAATCAGTCTGTCCCTGGCCCAGTGCATCATGGGAACAGGGCAGACTAAACTACCAAGCCAATTCTTCACCAGAAAGGAAACAAGCTACCGGGGACCGGTTTCTGGCATTTCAGCCGTCTTCGGCCCGGCTTGCTTGAATCCTGATGGAGCAGTGAGAAAGGGACTCATGAAGCTTGTTTCCTTCCCAGTGTAAGAATTGGCTTGGTAGTTTGGTTTGCCCTGTTCCCATCATGCACTGGGACAGGAACAGACTAATTTGCATATAGCCAGGTTCTGAACTGGGATGGTGCAGTGAGCTAAAAAACGGTGTTGGATCTAGCCCTGATCTCTTGACTGGGTGAGAGTATTCTGCTTAATTCAGAAACTCTGTCCATCACCACCCCTTGTTGTTACATTTTTTGTCCACCCTAAGCGTGGAAGGGTATACTCAGATGTGAGTCCCTTGCTCATTGCACCATCAGGATTCAAGCAAGCCGGGCCGACGACGGCTGAAATGCCAGAAACCGGTCCCCGGAAGCTTGTTTCCTTCCCAGTGTAAGAATTGGCTTGGTAGTTTGGTTTGCCCTGTTCCCATCATGCACTGGGACAGGAACAGACTAATTTGCATATAGCCAGGTTCTGAACTGGGATGGTGCAGTGAGCTAAAAAACGGTGTTGGATCTAGCCCTGATCTCTTGACTGGGTGAGAGTATTCTGCTTAATTCAGAAACTCTGTCCATCACCACCCCTTGTTGTTACATTTTTTGTCCACCCTAAGCGTGGAAGGGTATACTCAGATGTGAGTCCCTTGCTCATTGCACCACCAGGATTCAAGCAAGCCGGGCCGACGACGGCTGAAATGCCAGAAACCGGTCCCCGGAAGCTTGTTTCCTTCTCAGTGTAAGAATTGGCTTGGTAGTTTGGTTTGCCCTGTTCCCATCATGCACTGGGACAGGAACAGACTAATTTGCATATAGCCAGGTTCTGAACTGGGATGGTGCAGTGAGCTAAAAAACGGTGTTGGATCTAGCCCTGATCTCTTGACTGGGTGAGAGTATTCTGCTTAATTCAGAAACTCTGTCCATCACCACCCCTTGTTGTTAAAATTACATATACTTATATGCATACAGATGCATGTTATTTACATGAAAGTTGAAAAAACACTAATAAAAGCAAAGCTAAAAAGCCACCTCATTACAAACAGAATGGCTTTAACTTAAACGAGGGCGAGATCTATTGCATTTTCAATGCTTGTTTACTTTGGTTCCATCAAGAAGGCATTCAGATGTGTCACACATTTGCCATAAATTCTGAATGTTAGCACTCTAGTTGCACATTAGATCACTGTAGTAAAGCTACTGCTCACCAGGGACGTCTGCTGCTGGTATTCAAAGTGCATGTTTCAGTCTGCATGTCAGAATTTTTTTAATGAAATAGAAGAGGATTTGAGAAGTCACTCAAAATGATCCCTAATTTTTATTTCTGAAGCACTAATCATACTTTCTATGGCAAAATTAACCCCCTCATGTTGTTCCTTTTTAAATTGAGTGTTTTCAGACTTACCACTTCATTCCAATCAAGATGGCTTCCGGTGTGCCATACTTTTGTCATAAGTAAGACTGTTAGCGCTCTAGTTGTTCTTTAGAACACTCTGGGACATTCTGTCATTGGGCTATACTTGGGGTACATCTGGGTGATATTTGGGCTACATTTAGGCTCTTTTGTCTCTGGTGGCCATCTTGGGAGACTGTATGTCAGAATTGTTTAATGAAATTGAAGAGGGTTTGAGAAGTCACTCAAAATGTGCCCTAATTTTTCTTTCTGCAGCACTAATCATAATTCATATGGCAAAATATACCCCCTCATTTTGTTCCTTTTTAAATTAAATGTTTTAAGAGTTACCACTTTATTCCAATCAAGATGGCTTCAGGTGTGCCATACCTTTGTAATAAGTAGGACTGTTAGCGCTCTAGTTGTTCTTTAGAACACTCTGGGACATTCTGTCATTGGGCTATACTTGGGCTACATCTGGGTGATATTTGGGCTACATTTGGGCTCTTTTGTCTCTGGTGGCCATTTTGGGAGACTGCATGTCAGAATTTTTTAATGAAATAGAAGAGGATTTGAAAAGTCACTCAAAATGTGCCCTAATTTTTCTTTCTGCAGCACTAATAATACCTTCTATTGCATAATATACCCCCTCATTTTGTTCCTCTATAAATGAAATGTTTTAAGAGTTACCACTTTATTCCCATCACGATGGCTCCAGGTGTGCTATACCTTTGTAATAAGTAGGACTGTTAGCGCTCTAGTTGTTCTTTAGAACACTCTGGGACATTCTGTCATTGGGCTATACTTGGGCTACATCTGGGTGATATTTGGGCTACATTTGGGCTCTTTTGTCTCTGGTGGCCATTTTGGGAGACTGCATGTCAGAATGTTTTAATGAAATAGAAAAGGATTTGAGAAGTCACTCAAAATGTGCCCTAATTTTTCATTCTGCAGCACTAATCATACTTTCTATGGCAAAATATACCCCCTCATGTTGTTTCTTTTTAAATTAAATGTTTTAAGAGTTACCACTTTATTCCAATCAAGATGGCTTCAGGTGTGCCATACCTTTGTAATAAGTAGGACTGTTAGCGCTCTAGTTGTTCTTTAGAACACTCTGGGACATTCTGTCATTGGGCTATACTTGGGCTACATCTGGGTGATATTTGGGCTACATTTGGGCTCTTTTGTCTCTGGTGGCCATTTTGGGAGACTGCATGTCAGAATGTTTTAATGAAATAGAAAAGGATTTGAGAAGTCACTCAAAATGTGCCCTAATTTTTCATTCTGCAGCACTAATCATACTTTCTATGGCAAAATATACCCCCTCATGTTGTTTCTTTTTAAATTAAATGTTTTAAGAGTTACCACTTTATTCCAATCAAGATGGCTTCAGGTGTGCCATACCTTTGTAATAAGTAGGACTGTTAGCGCTCTAGTTGTTCTTTAGAACACTCTGGGACATTCTGTCATTGGGCTATACTTGGGCTACATCTGGGTGATATTTGGGCTACATTTGGGCTCTTTTGTCTCTGGTGGCCATTTTGGGAGACTGCATGTCAGAATGTTTTAATGAAATAGAAAAGGATTTGAGAAGTCACTCAAAATGTGCCCTAATTTTTCATTCTGCAGCACTAATCATACTTTCTATGGCAAAATATACCCCCTCATGTTGTTTCTTTTTAAATTAAATGTTTTAAGAGTTACCACTTTATTCCAATCAAGATGGCTTCAGGTGTGCCATACCTTTGTAATAAGTAGGACTGTTAGCGCTCTAGTTGTTCTTTAGAACACTCTAGGAGGCTGCAGTAGAACACAAAGGAATCAACTGACAGTCTCTGTCCTTGTTGGATGTACATGTTTTACTGAGAATGTCAGACTTCATTTTCACATGACTGAGAAAGATAATGTGAATTTACAGAAAATATGCTTTCAGTTTAGCTTATAGATCCCCTTCCAAACCACTGTGGGAAAATCATGAGATATTAGTTTTCTTTTAAACAATATTCATGATATCACAGCAGAAGGTTTTTTCACATGGTAAAATCACCTTAGAACCCACCACAATTCCTAAAACGAGTATGGTACCATCAACAAATGATTTATAATGTAAATAAAGTCCTAAAACCCTCTATTAACTACAATGCTTTTTAATGAGGTGCTATCATGTATATTGGTCCCAAGATGGCTGCCAACACTTCTTGGATGAAGTGCTGACAGCCAATCAGATCAGATGTGTGGTTAGGCTCCGCCCAGATATATATCTTTTTTTGAACCTAAATTACTCAAAATCCACTGGAGCACATATATTGAGACCTAGCAAAGGCACATCGGGCTAACAGTCCCTACAATTTTGCCAAGTTTCGTGCAAATCCATTCAGCCGTTCGAGCTAAAAGTGAGGCCAACCGCCCTATGGAAATTAACATGGGAAAAAAGCGTTTTGGGACCCCCCTTTTTTCTCGGCCCCCCCTTGATGAAACCCCCCCCAAATTGTCAGGGGCTGCTCAGAAACAAAATGTTCCTGCACCGCCAAGCAGCCTCAGGGTGGGAGCCGACTAGGGTAAGCATCCAGCTTGCTAGCCTGACGGGCATATATCCGTCTGCTACTCCGCTACCGTGAGGTTGCCTGGCTGGCGAGGGGAGACCACTCGTCCGCCTTGATCCACAGATGGGGCGCCAAGACTAACAGGACTACCAGTCCCATCAGGCACTGGGACATTTGGACTGCCCATTAGGGGCGTGCCATGATCATTACCAGGGCTGGTACCTGTATTCCCATCATCAGTTCGCCAAATCCTCTGAAGAGAAGGCGGGAGCCTTCGAAACGCGTCAGGAATTCCACGGCGAAATGGGATTGAATCACTTTCTCTTGAGCTCCTCAGCTATTCAAGCATGCTGTGGCAAGATAGGCGAGTTCAAGTTTCTCCCCGCGAGTGTGGCTGTGTCTCTACACGCGAGCGTCCATATGTGGGTGGAACCATCACCATCCTTTACCGCACCCGCCAGAAGAGTGCAGCAGCGCCATGATGGTAAACGAGCGAGCAGCGTCCCTGCACACACGCTGAGCACCGCCAAGCAGCCTCAGGGTGGGAGCCGACTAGGGTAAGCATCCAGCTTGCTAGCCTGATGGGCATATATCCGTCTGCTACTCCGCTACCGTGAGGTTGCCTGGCTGGCGAGGGGAGACCACTCGTCTGCCTTGATCCACAGATGGGGCGCCAAGACTAACAGGACTACCAGTCCCATCAGGCACTGGGACATTTGGACTGCCCATTAGGGGCGTGCCATGATCATTACCAGGGCTGGTACCTGTATTCCCATCATCAGTTCGCCAAATCCTCTGAAGAGAAGGCGGGAGCCTTCGAAACGCGTCAGGAATTCCACGGCGAAATGGGATTGAATCACTTTCTCTTGAGCTCCTCAGCTATTCAAGCATGCTGTGGCAAGATAGGCGAGTTCAAGTTTCTCCCCGCGAGTGTGGCTGTGTCTCTACACGCGAGCGTCCATATGTGGATGGAACCATCACCATCCTTTACCCCACCCGCCAGAAGAGTGCAGCAGCGCCATGATGGTAAACAAGCGAGCAGCGTCCCTGCACACACGCTGAGCACCGCCAAGCAGCCTCAGGGTGGGAGCCGACTAGGGTAAGCATCCAGCTTGCTAGCCTGACGGGCATATATCCGTCTGCTACTCCGCTACCGTGAGGTTGCCTGGCTGGCGATGGGAGACCACTCGTCCGCCTTGATCCACAGATGGGGCGCCAAGACTAACAGGACTACCAGTCCCATCAGGCACTGGGACATTTGGACTGCCCATTAGGGGCGTGTCATGATCATTACCAGGGCTGGTACCTGTATTCCCATCATCAGTTCGCCAAATCCTCTGAAGAGAAGGCGGGAGCCTTCGAAACGCGTCAGGAATTCCACGGCGAAATGGGATTGAATCACTTTCTCTTGAGCTCCTCAGCTATTCAAGCATGCTGTGGCAAGATAGGCGAGTTCAAGTTTCTCCCCGCGAGTGTGGCTGTGTCTCTACACGTGAGCGTCCATATATATATATATATATATATATATATATATATATATATATCAAAACGTCAAGGATGCCCATGTGGGGAGTCACACACCTCAGAATCACACCACAGCGTGGGTGGCCGCGTGTACATCAGGCGCTCCGCATTCCATTCGCCATACGCGTTTCGAGCGACAGCTCTTGATCACTGGCATAGAGGGGCAGGCATCGGGTTTAGGAAGAACACACTTTATTTAAACAATTAGAGTCCCGCCCCAGTGGGCGTTGTCAATGAGGCATGCTGGTAACAGTAGTTCATATCCACGCCCAGGACTCATGAAGGTTCTCTTGCCAAGTGGCCCCCATCCTGCCACTCATTATGATAAAATTCCCTGTAGGGTGAAATGTTCAAAACCCCGATATTGCACGCTACCAATATCACCACGTGCGAGGCTCTGTAGGTCCCAAGGAGTGTCGGCATTCTCCAACACTCAGGATCCGCCTTCCAGCGTCGGGACTCCCCGCGGCCGAGCGAGCCGCTCAAACATCAAAACGTCAATGTTGCCCATGTGGGGAGTCACACACCTCAGAATCACACCACAGCGTGGGTGGCCGCGTGTACATCAGGCGCTCCGCATTCCATTCGCCATACGCGTTTCGAGCTACAGCTCTTGATCACTGGCATAGAGGGGCAGGCATCGGGTTTAGGAAGAACACACTTTATTTAAACAATTAGAGTCCCGCCCCAGTGGGCGTTGTCAATGAGGCATGCTGGTAACAGTAGTTCATATCCACGCCCAGGACTCATGAAGGTTCTCTTGCCAAGTGGTCCCCATCCTGCCACTCATTATGATAAAATTCCCTGTAGGGTGAAATCTTCAAAACCCCGATATTGCACGCTACCAATATCACCACGTGCGAGGCTCTGTAGGTCCCAAGGAGTGTCGGCATTCTCCAACACTCAGGATCCGCCTTCCAGCGTCAGGACTCCCAGCGGCCGAGCGAGCCGCTCAAGCATCAAAACGTCAAGGTTGCCCATGTTGGGAGTCACACACCTCAGAATCACACCACAGCGTGGGTGGCCGCGTGTACATCAGGCGCTCCGCATTCCATTCGCCATACGCGCTTCGAGCAACAGCTCTTGATCACTGGCATAGAGGGGCAGGCATCGGGTTTAGGAAGAACACACTTTATTTAAACAATTAGAGTCCCGCCCCAGTGGGCGTTGTCAATGAGGCATGCTGGTAACAGTAGTTCATATCCACGCCCAGGACTCATGAAGGTTCTCTTGCTAAGTGGTCCCCATCCTGCCACTCATTATGATAAAATTCCCTGTAGGGTGAAATGTTCAAAACCCCGATATTGCACGCTACCAATATCACCACGTGCGAGGCTCTGTAGGTCCCAAGGAGTGTCGGCATTCTCCAACACTCAGGATCCGCCTTCCAGCGTCAGGACTCCCAGCGGCCGAGCGAGCCGCTCAAGCATCAAAACGTCAAGGTTGCCCATGTTGGGAGTCACACACCTCAGAATCACACCACAGCGTGGGTGGCCGCGTGTACATCAGGCGCTCCGCATTCCATTCGCCATACGCGCTTCGAGCAACAGCTCTTGATCACTGGCATAGAGGGGCAGGCATCGGGTTTAGGAAGAACACACTTTATTTAAACAATTAGAGTCCCGCCCCAGTGGGCGTTGTCAATGAGGCATGCTGGTAACAGTAGTTCATATCCACGCCCAGGACTCATGAAGGTTCTCTTGCCAAGTGGCCCCCATCCTGCCACTCATTATGATAAAATTCCCTGTAGGGTGAAATGTTCAAAACCCCGATAATGCACGCTACCAATATCACCACGTGCAAGGCTCTGTAGGTCCCAAGGAGTGTCGGCATTCTCCAACACTCAGGATTCGCCTTCCAGCGTCGGGACTCCCCGCGGCCGAGCGAGCCGCTCAAACATCAAAACGTCAAGGTTGCCCATGTGGGGAGTCACACACCTCAGAATCACACCACAGCGTGGGTGGCCGCGTGTACATCAGGCGCTCCGCATTCCATTCGCCATACGCGTTTCGAGCCAACAGGGCAACCTTTTTGTGATGAAATACGCGGCTGGTCCAGTCGCGGAGATGCCCCGCCGCTGATGCGGATTCGCACTGCCAGCAAACTCGGGAGGTGCAGTGAATCAGGGGGGGGGCCTTGGCTGCCGGTATATATGGGCTGCAACCTGTTGATTCCCTCATTGCTTTTCGCCCACTGGGGCGTAACATTTTGAAACGGACTTCTTGGAGGCACCCACTGGGGCAAACGCACTTTCTGGTTTATGGCTTTGAACTGCAACAACCATCATGCTCCATGGCCGACACCCATGAGGACGGGACCTATGAATTTGAATAAATTAATGTGCTCAAACTAAGCCTGCTTTTCTCCGTTTCGAACCAGTGATCAAGGGCAGGAAGCTGCTCGAAACGCGTTTGGCATCGTATGAGAGGCCGTGAGGAAAGACTGGTTTGCTGCTGCCGGTGGCGTCTGTGTGTATACCTCCCCGAGTGTGACATCTCCAACAGGGCAACCTTTTTGTGATATATATATACATATAAGAGCACAGGTTCCCTCTCTCTAGATCTGCGTACGCGGTCAGAGCCTCCACGCCATCCACAGAAGGAAAATACGGACCACCAATTCAGCAAGTAGTTCTTGTTTATTTAAATTCACAAAGCCAGATCAGCGACGCCTTTCGAGCACAAGTGCCCTTGTTCACGCTGCAGTGAAAAAATAAAGCAATCACAAGCCTTTTTTAAATGCAGTACACAATGTATGTTACCGCCCCCTGGTGGTAACCTCCCGTGTCACGTGGGTGATGACAGTGAAAACAGACTATTGCTGCGGCGGAGATATGTAAGCAGCACATTATTATATAACAGTCACAGGTTAAATCCGAAATTTGTGAAAAAGAGGTATAAAAGTATACAAATAGATAACTGGTTAAATCCATAATACCTCTTAAAATGTCACTGTTTCTAATAACATGAAGTGGTAAGGGTCGACTAGACTCATCACTACCATAACATCACAGATAATGAACAACAGAATGTATGCTAATTTGTGTTTCTAATACAGTAATTAAGATCTGAGATGTTAAGAGACATGTAAATATATATATATATTCGAAACAATTCCCACCACTCCCAGACAAGCACCTGGCAAAGAAGGAAACTCAGGCCTCTGCAGCAAAGTTTTTCAGGCAAGAAGTACTTTATTTGTCACCCCTCACGACGACGCGTTTCGGGCTGTGCAGCCCTTGATCACATTCCATATATATATATAGATCAAGGCCCCCAGGACACAAGTGGACTTCATTCTCTGAGCAGCAGTGCGCCAGGAGCTGCGTTTGCAGAGTGGTGTCAAAACGCAGCTCTGTGGCACTTACTGGAGGTACCTGGTGGGCTAGTTGGCCCCCAGGGACCCTGAGGATTCAAGGGGACTTAATCTCGTAACTTACAACATGCCAGGGGGTGCGTTTGCACAGTGGTGCATCGAGGGGGCGGACTTGATATAACAAGTTAGCTATCCTGCTGTGCGGGACTTACTTGAGATAATAAAAGGGGTAGTTTGCCCCCAAGGTTAACGTTGGGGACTAACTACTCCTCCTGTTACCTCCAGCAAATCCCACACAGTGGGATTGCTAAAAGGTGTTTGCAGGCCAAGCTCACTTTTCTCCACCACTCTGCAAATGCGACTGCTATTTTATAGTTAGAAATTATCATTTAAAAAACCTTTGAAATTTATTGAAAAAAACATAGGTTTCAGGGACATTATAGTTGGAAATTAGCATTTAAAAAACCCTTTGAAATTCACTGAAAAAAACAAAGGTTTCAGGGACTTTATAGTTAGAAATTATCATTTAAAAAACCTTAGAAATTCACTGAAAAAACCACCAGTTTCAGGGACGTTATAGTTAGTTGGACATTTCACTTGTACAAAACCAGAAAAATGTGTCTGTTATAGTTAGTTCAGCTAACTATAGCTCGCGCCCCACAATGTACTGTTGATGAAGTCACATATTAAATCATTCATGACATGGTCAGTGACATCACTGATGACATCTCAAATGACATCACTGATGACATTACTGATTACATCATCCACGTGATAATCTGGTGCACCTCCTCATACCCTAATATAACCTTTGATAAACCCACTCTAACATACAGACTACCATTTTCAAAACCATAGACACACCGATACCAGTTAGTACATACCCACTCACTAATTCCTAGGTCTACACACACATCCACTCATTCACCCATACAGTCACTCAAATATGCAGTTAACCATCAATACGGCACTAGCATATGCACTCACATATCTATACAGACACTCACACACCAGCACTCATCCATAGAGTTACTCACACACCTAGTCAGCCATGCAAAGAATGATTCAAACTCCCATTTACTCATCTATACAGTTATACACACACTACCTCACTTATTCAAACATATACTAAAACATACTTACACTCTTATACAATAACTAATACAAGCACACACTCATCCATACAGCCACTCTCACAATCACTCACTCTCATATATAGTCATGTATATACTCCAACACTCACATATACTGCCTTTCACATATGCAGTTACTCACACATGTACAACTGAGACATCCATTTACTCATCAACTCACCCATGCACACACTCACCCACCCACACAACCCTTCACAGATGCACTCTTGAACCCATACACCCAGTGAATCACCCACTCACAGATCTATGCACAGAGTCACAAACCCCTAACCCCCACACAGACACTCAGGCACACATACAGATACTTAGACAACCAATCAATAACCAATATAGACACTCATTTAGCTACTCACCAACCCATGCAACCACTCACACGCCAACTGACAAACTAAACTGTGTGAATGTCTGTATCTGCATTCAGTAAG
Organism: Lissotriton vulgaris; assembly: GCF_964263255.1. Taxonomy (NCBI): domain Eukaryota; kingdom Metazoa; phylum Chordata; class Amphibia; order Caudata; family Salamandridae; genus Lissotriton; species Lissotriton vulgaris. The sequence goes on along the minus strand of NC_141689.1, from coordinate 711,073,923 downwards.
ACACATTTAATCACTCATTTATACAGTCAGTCACACAACTACTAAATCATCCATTCAGACACCTATACACCCACACAATCCTCAATACACCAATACAATAAACATATTTAAACTTTACAGAAACACATAGTCACTGGATGATGTCATCGTGATGTAATTTGAGATGTCATCAGTGATGTCATCAGTGATGTCACTGACCATATCATGAATGATGTAATATGTGACGTCATCAGCAGTGCATTGTGGGGGTGCAAGTTATAGTTAGCTGAACTAACTATAACGGCAAAATTTCTCTGGTTTTGTACAAGTAAAATGTCCAACTAACTATAACGTCCCTGAAACCTGTGTTTTTTTCAGTGAATATATATATATATGTGGGCGCTTCAACGGGTGAGCACCTTGTGATGTTGATGTTATGTGGCCCGCTCCGGTCACGAAGCAGCCCCCCCGCTGAGCAGGCAGGTCCGGTTGTTGGAAAATGGCAAAACAACCACAAAGGAACAGCGCGAACCAATTCAGCTTGGTGAAAAATAAGTGGTGACACGGCAGCGCGAGGATCATGCAGTCCAATAGACACTTTATTGCAGAAGGGTGGGAGATGGCTGTAACCACTATGGCGATATAAACCGGACTATAAGGACCAGAATGCCACTCTGAGGCACGCCCAAGTGGGCGGGACAATTACTTCAAAAACGCACGGAATTATGTCAGCCATTTCTTCCCTCCACAAGCCTGCCATGAATAAGGGACGAGGATGTCTTGAAACGCGTCGGTTAAAGGCTTGAGAACATTGTGTGACCCTGTGTGCTGTCTCTCATCACTGCCGTGCTGAATAAATATGGTGAAACAAATCACGCTGTGTGGGCGCTTCAACGGGTGAGCACCTTGTGATGTTGATATATATATATATATATATATATATATATATATATATATATATATATATATATATTCACTAAAAAAACTGTAGGTTTCACACCAGTTATATTGTTATATTTAGCTGGAAATTTTACTTGCATAAAACCATTGAAATTCCCACGTTATAGTTAGTTGGACCCACTATAACTTGCGCGTGCAATGCACTGCTGATGACGTCACATATTACATCACTCATGACATGGTCAGTGACATCACTCATGACATTACTGATGACACCATCCAGTGAATGTGCGTCTTTTAAAAAAATAAATATGTGTTATATATGTATATGTAAAAGTTGATGGAAGAATAAATGTTTAAATACGTGTTTAAATGGATGCTTTTTTTAAAAAAAAATTGATTGGTTAACTGGTTTATTGAGTGTTTGTTAGTGAATACATATATTAGAGAGTAATGTTTAAATATTGAAATATATGTGTTAGTGTTTCACTTTGTGTATAAGTGGCTGCATGGGTTGGTGAGTAGCTACATGTGTAGGTATATGGGTTATTAGATGTTTTTCTTAGTATCAGTATGAGTGTTTATATGGTTTGGTGGGGTATTACTTAGCACATAGATGCATGAATGACTGACTCTCTCTTTGTATGTGTTTTGAAGACAGCATATGTGCAGGACTGTATGGTGTCTTTAATAGTAACTACATATGTTTTAATGTAGTATATGTGAATATTGATGTATATAAGTGAGTATATGTGAGACTAAGGGATTGTAAGAGTTCCTGTTTAAATAAGTATGTGTTTCTATAAGTGATTTTTAAGAGAGTAAGTATGTGTAAGGTTCCTTAGAAGTAAGGTGGTAGTGTGTGTATAGCTGTATATGCAAATAAATGGATGTTCAATAGTTTATTTGCATGTGTGAGTATGTGTGAGAATACCTTTTGGATGACTGTCGGTGTGTAACAGGATATATATGTGTATCATTATATTTGATGAGTGAGTATACGTATGAGTGATTATATAGAACTGTTGGTGAATGAGGGTTACATTACAGTGAAAGGAGGTCTGTCACTGTATCACAAGGATGGTGTCATCAGTGATGTCATGAGTGATGTCACTGACCATGTCGTGAGTGATGTAATATGTGACGTCATCAGCAGTGCATTGCACGCGCAAGTTATAGTGAGTCCAACTAACTATAACGTGGGAATTTCAATGGTTTTGTGCGAGTAAAATTTCCAGCTAACTATAACTGGTGTGAAACCTACGTTTTTTTTTGTGAATTTAATAGGTTTTTAAAATGCTAATTCCTAACTATAATTGGTGTGAAACCTATGGTTTTTTCAGTGAATTTCATAGGTTTTTTAATAGCAAATCTCCATAGGTATGAAATGTAATATTTTTTATTACGAATTTTATATTGTATAATTATGTAATATTTTTTTATTTATTTTTTTATTTTATTTTTGTTTGCCCCGGTGCGCTCCCGGGGCGCGTACCGATGCGCTCACAGGTAAGCGCAGTGCTATGGCGCGCCCCGGGGCGCGTACCGGTGAGCTTCCCGTTAGCGCTATTGCCGCGAACTAAAACAACATCGTGACGTATTGTGTAGCCGCGTGATGCGTCATATGACGCACAGCGAAAGAAAACCCGGAAGCACGCGAGCGCATACGATCGCGAAACATCCTGATGCGCATATGCTACGCGCCCCGGGGCATGTAGCGTAAGCGCGTCGGGTCATGTGACCTGAAAATACCACTTTTCATTGGTTCACAACACTTTTGGTTTCCAAATGATGAAAGCCCTGCTCATGTGACTTGAAAATAACACTTTTCATTGGTCCAGAACAGTTTTGTTTTCCAAATGATGAAAGCCCCCACCTTTTTTCCTTATTCTGACTTTGTCCTTTGACTGAGGAAGACCTGTTTGAAGATCTGTCTCTAATCTTTTCTACTTTAAAATGGCTACAGTAGCTGCAGCAGCTGGAGCATCTGCCCCACCACCACCACCACCACCATCAAAAAGACCACCAGAAGATCACATTGGTGGTCAAGAAGAAGAGGAGGAGGATGATGAAGAGGAGGGACAGACAAGGCATTTCCTGCCTGAAGTTAATCAGCCCTACAAACCAAAAGAGCACTTCGTATGGCAGTTCTACAAAATCCCAAGGGGTTTCAAAAAAGTCAACGCTGCGAAGGTAACTTGTCTGATTTGTGATGCTGAGCTGTCCAGGGGGAACCCTAACAAAATATATTCCTTCAGGAATCATACCATGATTCGGCACATGATCCGTTGGCACCCAATCAACTATTCTGCTGCAGAGGTAAGGGACCTCTGCAGTAAGCTACCCCCATCAACATCTAGACCCTCAACATCGAAAGAACCAACTCCATCGGGTTCAGAGGCAACAGAGACAATGCCTATCATACAACCAAAATTTAACGATTTTAAAATCATGTGCAAATATTGTGGAAAGTTAATTTGCTATGGTGAGCAAAGTATAAACTTATCATCTGTGCTGGGGATAACCATAAGTGCCCGAAAAATCCCTAATTTTTTCTGTTTTTTTTTGCTCCAGTTGAGCAATTTCCAATTCCATGTTTTATGTTTCTCCCCATAAAAAATACAAAAAATATATAAAACTGTTCAGAAAACCCCAAAAAAGTAAAAAATGTTCAAAAAAACAATAAAAAAAATATAAAAAAACAAAAAGAAGAAAAAAACAGTTCTTTTTAGAACTACATCCAATTTTTTTAAAAAGACTAAATTTTTTAAAAACTGTCATTCTTTTTTCCCCATGGTACGCTGCCCGGTACGCTCCCCGGTGCGCGTACCGGGCGCTCCCCCGTGGGGCCCTTTTAGGGCCCCCACATCAATCCTAGGGGGTCGGGGGGGTCTACCCTGCCCACTTTTGGTCATTTCCCCCTTTGTTTTTGCCACCTCCTGTGTCTCGATCCTACCGAGACACAAGATGGTGGCCGCTCCGGACTGTTTGGAATGTTTACAGACACCCGAGAGCCAATCAGCGAGAGCGCTGGTACGCTCCCCTGTGCGCGTACCGGGGCGCGCTTACAGATATATATTTTTTTTTAACCTAAATTACTCAAACTCCTCTGGAGCACATTTCTTGAGACCTAGCAAAGGCACATCGGGCTACCAGTCCCTACAATTTTGCTAAGTTTGGTGGAAATCCCTTCAGCCGTTCGGGCTAAAAGTGAGGTCGACCGCCCTATGGAAATTAACATGGGGAAAACACGTTTTGGGACCCCCCTTTTATCTTGGCCCCCGCTTGACGAATCCCCCCCAAACTTTCAGGGAAGGACCGAAGTGCCGCGAGGCAAATTTGAGGAAATTTTCAGGCAGATTCCTCAACCGGCGCCAAAGTTATTCCCAATAGAATGTTGAGATTTTGCATTGAAAAAAATCCTAACTATAAATACCTACAGGCGACCGCCAGTAGATAATATATATACATACATATATATATATATATATATACTTTTTTTAGAGGGTTTGGGGTGGGTAGTGGTATAGGGTGGTAAGGGAAGTTTTAGGTTTTAGGGCTTGGGTAGTGGTACAAGGTGCTAGGGGTATTTTTTGCATTTAGGGCTTGGGTAGAGGTATAGGGTGGTAAAGGTATGTTTAATATTTAGGGGTGCGCTGGGGTACAAGATGGTAAGTTTAATTGTAGGGTTTAGGGATGAGTAGGAGTATAGAATAGTAAGGATATTTTTAGGGTTGAGGGCTTGGATAGGAGTATAGGGTGGTAAGGGTATTTGTATGATTTAGGGTGGGTAGGCGCCTAGGGTGGCAAGAGAATTGTTAGGGTTTAGGGCTTGGTTAGGTGTATAGGGTGGTAAGGGTGTTTTACGGGAGGGGAGGGTATATGGTGGTAAGAGTATTGTTAGGGTTTAGGAGTGGGTAAGGGTATAGGATGGTAAGGTTACTTTTAAGGTTTTAGGGGTGGGTACGGGTAGAAGGTGGCAAGTGTAGTTTTATGTTTTAGCTATGGGCACAAGTACAGGGTGGTAAGGGATGCTTAGGGTTTAGGGGAGGGTAAGGGTATAGGGTGATACGGGTATTTTTACAGGTTAGGGGTGGGTTGGTATGAGTATTTTTTTAGGGTTTTAGGGGTAGCGTGGTAAGGGTATTTTTAGGATTTAAGGGTGTGTGGGGTACCTGGTGGAATGAGTAAGTTGCACTTAATTCTGCAACACCAACAAAAACGTATTTGACACAGCAGATGCATGAAATCCTAGCGCTACCCGCCTAGCCTTCCTAAATATTGCGCCTGTCTTTGTTAAACCTTACTTTATGAATGATCGACAACAGCGAGTTTGAATTAGGGCAGTGGGTGGAAGCAGGCAAGCGAGCAATCTATTACCGCACACAGTGCAGAGATGAAGTGTTGGCTCGATTTCCTCAGCCTTAAAATGACGCCAGACTTCTGGGAGCCACACTTTGAGTGCAGAAATGTGAAGGCACAGCCTTGACAAGGAGCCGGCGAGCAGGAGAAGAGCTGATTGGGATCAGTAGACCCGGAAGCTTCATTGTACATTTCATATCCTCTCCAACAGACAGTGAGGTCAAATCTCTCACCCCGCTGCTGGGCATAACTGCCCTTTATTCACACTAGAAAGAGCAAACAGCGCATTTCTCCTAAAATCACACGCTCGTGGAACCTGTTAAATTTTTCTTTAGACAATCCGTATCGAGCATGAGAAGTTTGCCAGCAGAAACTAGCACTTTATGCATACATATAAAATAAAAGATTGTTTTGTTTCAGTTAATAAGCTCATAATGGGAGGCGTGTTTATATTTTGAAGGGGCATTTTAGTAATTTTGCGGCATATTAGCAAGAACCTCGTTAAAATTATCGCCGTTTTAGAGGCAGGAAACTGCCGCTAAAACGGCGATAATGGGATTGCTAATATGCGTTATAGAATTCCAATAGAAGCCCAGGTTAGATGTGCAGAACATCTAACCTAGGCTTCTATTGGAATTCTATAACGCATATTTAGGAAGCCCATTATCGCCGTTTTAGCTGCAGTTTCCTGCCGCTAAAACTGCGATAATTTTAACGAGGTTCTTGCTAATATGCCCCAATGTTTTTTTCTTCTACATCTCTACTACAACTGTGTTCAACATTTCAGTTCTATTGCTAAACGGGGATCATTTCTTTTTCAGAATTCCATACTTGGGTGCCAAAGAGGAGACAATGCCATTTTTGCTTACTAGCACACCTGCCTCCCTGTCTGCTCTTTAAAGTCATTAATGGAACCTCTACCTCATTGTTTATTATGGATTGTTTTCAATTAACCCATTCTTCTAGTAAACACATCTAGGAAGCTTTCTATAACCACATTGCTACATATTCCTTAGGAGTAGCATTAGGGGCCAGATGTATGAATGAAAATCCGGTGCAAAATAAGGAATCGCAAAATTTGTGATTCCTTATTTTGAAATTGCATTTAAGGAATCGCAAATTTTGCGATTCTTTAAATGCAATGTATGAAGCTAAAAAAAATTGCTAATTGTCCCTAAGGAATCGCAAATTACCACCAACTTCAAGTTGGTGGTATTTTGCGAATTTCTTGAAAAATGCCCATTTTGCCATTTTTCTAAGTGCCATGTGACGCACATACATGCCCTTAGGGCATGTATGTGCATCACATGTGCACCCATACTTATTTCAGGGGTGCAACAGGATGTCCTTTGGACACTCCTGCACCCTTGAAATTATTCTCAATTTGCGATTAGCAAATTGCGAATCGCAAATTGAGAATAAATTCCAATTCCTTCCTATTGGCCAGGAGGCCCATAGAAATTAATGGGAAAGTATTCCTTAATTGTGAATTCGCAAATTGCGAATTCGCAATTAAGGAATATCAAGAAATCGCTAAAAAATTGCGATTTTCTTAATACATACCAATTAGCGATTCTGAAATAGCGATTTCTTAAAAATCGCTATTACAGAATCGCTAATTGGTATCGTGATACATATGGCCGGGAGAAATTATGCAGCGAAATGTGCTAAATTATCGGATTTCGTGTGAAGGAAAATATATAACATTTCTCGAAACTATCACGATTTTGCATATTTTTGTTTTTTTCCCGAGCCTGCATCTCGAGTCAAAAAGTCTCACGAGATACAAGAGGCAGACAGTACAAAATGTCTTATCAAGAGACATTTTCTATCAAACCTTCTCTTGCTGGTATCTCGCAAGGTGTTTTAAAGCGTGCTCAGTCGGGTAACAAAAGTGAAACAAGAAACAACCAAATCCCATTTCGTTACTGAAATGTCAATTCCTGAAAATTTCTATGCATTTACGCAAAATTTCATGAGAATTATTATGCAATTTCAGAAGTCAACTGGGAATCCTTCCTCTGGTGTTAGCCCCTTTGGTTCATGACCTGCTCCGCTTCTAAGGTTTCCAGGTGGCAAATACCCCCGTTGGTGAAGAAGGCTATCTGCAGGAGACCAAAGCAAAAAGTATTTGCTTTTTTTTTTAAACTTATATATAATATGGCTGGGAGTGTGAAATAAAACAAAATTAGTGATGTGCCACAAGCCGATGAAAGGAAAGAACAGAAAGTTGAAGTGGAGGCAATCCGCACAGGAGGAAGATGGAAGCAGAGTACACTGACTCATCCAGGTGCCTCTGACTTTCACTGCCACCTGCAAAAATAGTGCAGCCTTCTAGATGATCGATAGAAAGTGATCGCACTAGAAATATATTGCACTTTCCACATGTGGACATGTATTTGTCATCTTCATGTCATGTCCACTGGATTTGTCTTCGTTTCCTTCTTAAGCTTCAACCAAAAGAGGACGTAATGGTCTTAGGAGCACACCTGAACAAGATCCGATGGCCACGTAGTTTAAGTGAACACTCTGGGGCCGATTTACAAGCCCTTTGCGCCGCTTTTACGCCGCCTTTGCGTCACTTTTGTGATGCAGTGACGGCGCAAAAGATGCACCATGGTGCGGGGTATTTAAAATGTGACGCATCTCCCAAATGGGTCACGTTGTAAAGCCCTTCGCCAGAAGATGCGTACCATCGCAGGGGGAGGCGTTCCGGCGCAGGAACGCCTTCCAAAAGTGGCTGAGTGAAATCTACAAGATTTCACTCAGTCACTTTTGGGCCCATGCTGCGTCAAAACCCTGCGCCTGCTTGAAGCAGGCGTAAGGATTGACACAGCATTGTGCACATAGGGCCCCCAGATCATTGCTGGAGCTGCGTCACTCTTGCGACGCAACTCCAGCAATGCGCCGCTTTTACGGCACAGATGCGTGACGCATCTGTGCCGTTTTTGCCCCATGGTGTGCCGCATTGTAAATGCGGCGCATCAAGGGTGGCGGAGCTGCGCGCACATATACCGGCGCATCCTTCCGGATATGCAGGGTTGCCCCAGTAATTGTAAATCTGCCCCTTTGTTTTCTGTAGGATTATTAATGTTTGCCACATCAGCCGAAACGCCCCTCCCTATGGTTTCAATTAGTTCCTTCTCAAAGACGCACATGCTCCTGTTTTTCCATACAGGACACTGCCTCCCACAGATTCTGGAAAGGAATTCAAGCGGGAGGTTGGAACAACTATTCCAGTTTTTCTCCATTAGGCAAAACAGTCTTTCTTCTCACCAGTTAGGAAGTGTCTCTCTTCTTCTTTTTTAAACATTGTAAACACTGTTATGAGGAAGTTGGGGCCCCTTATGTGTGTGGTATTAAACCTCCGACTGAAGTCCTTCACATCTGTGGGTAAGGTGTCTAATATCCCAGAGGACTTTCCCAGTAAAAACCAACTTTGTGGAATGCTTGACAAACAGCTACACCTACACCTTGATAGCCAACCCAGTCCTCAACAAAAACATCAATGCCAGGACTTTCTAGTACCGCTTCTGCACATTATAAGAGAAGGGTTAAATAGGGCCTGATTAAGAGTTCGGTGGATGGGTCACTAAAGGTGTCGGATATCCCATCCGCTGTATTTTGTACATAATAGATTGCAAGTGAACTAAGTACAATTGGATCCTTAGTTTGCATTAATAATAGTGCAATTGTGACATTATTACAAGCCACAAAATTATTTCAATTATAAAATGATAAAATCTGGTAAGGCTTGCACACCTTTGTTATAGCATGAATATTATGATTATTAGGTTTCGGGGACTTGGGAAAAACCAGGATTAGCAACAAATTAAAATTCCAACAATAAAATGTAGGAATGCCATAGCTGCTGCCATAATTAAACAATAATCTAAGAAGATAATGTTGTATTGTGAGTCTTACTAGAAATTGAATGATCATACATAATTAAGTATTGCAACGCAGAGTGTGGTGTCACTTTGCACAATGTGCTGCAGTTTTTCATATTTTTCATATAGGAAATAAGCCAAGTGCATATTTGTCAAATAACAATATTGAGGGAGACGGGTGATCATAAATAGTGACCCAGCCCCGCTGTTAGACCATGGGCTTCTTCAGGGCTGTGCACTGTTCCTTCGCCCAGACCATCCGCTGTGCATCCTTCAGACAGTGTCCTGCCCCATCCTCTCAGCCTTTCCTCATAACCAGCACTGCACATTGAAACTTGGACTGCATCCTTGTTCAACTCTCACACCATGCCTACATAGGGGCGATCCCTTCAGATTTTGTATAGTAAACAGGTATTCACCAACCTACACTGACAAACAACAACAGTACGAGATGTACACCAGCAGTGCTAGCTTCACTACGCGTGTAGACATAAGCACTTCATCAGCTACTAGTACTCAGCAGTGGCTATACCCCACTGCCTCTGACACTGCCTTTGATGGATGTAAACATCCTAAAAAGTGGAGACTCTGCTCATTTCTCATTTTTACAAACACACACATGCGCGCACATGCACATCCACACACTCAGATACAATCAATCAATCAATCAAGGCATTTGTATAGCACGCTACTCACCCCGAAGGGTCTCAAGGCGCTGGGGGGGTGTCCGCTACTGCTCGAAAAGCCTGGTATTGAGTTGCTTCCTGAAGGAGAGGTGGTCCTGGGTTAGCCGAAGGTGAATGGGGAGGGAGTTCCATGTCTTGGCTGCCAGGTAGGAGAAGAATCTTACTCTGGCGGTGGCTCTGCGGATGCGTGGAACGGCGGCGAGGGAGAGGCTGCTCGACCATAGCTGGCGGGTGGGCGTGTAGAAGGTCAGGCGGTTGTTGAGGTACTTGGGGCTCAAGTTGTGGAGAGCCATGTGTGCGTGGGTGAGGAGTCTGAACGTGATCCTTTTGCTGATGGGGAGCCAGTGCAGGTCTTTCAGGTGGCCGGAGATGTGGCTGTGTCGGGGGATGTCCAGGACGAGTCGTGCGGAGGCGTTCTGGATGCGTTGGAGTCTTTTCTGAAGTTTGGTAGTGGTTCTGGCGTAGAGAGTGTTTCCGTAGTCCAGTCGGCTGGTGACGAGTGCCTGGGCGATCGTCTTCCTGGTTTCGGTGGGGATCCATCGGAAGATCTTTCGTAGCATGCGCAGGGTGTTGAAGCACGAGGAAGAGACGGTGTTGACTTGTCTGGTCATCGAGAGGGAGGAGTCCAGGATGAAGCCCAGGTTACGTGCATGGTCCGTTGGCTTGGGGATGGTGCCCAGGGCAGGGGGCCACCAGGAGTCGTCCCAGGCGGAGGGCGATGATCCCAGGATGAGGACTTCCGTCTTGTCTGAGTTCAGTTTCAGGCGGCTGTTCTTCATCCATTCGGCGACGTCTTTCATTCCTTCGTGTAGGCTGGTTTTGGTGGTGGCTGGGTCGTTGGTGAGGGAGAGGATCAGCTGGGTGTCGTCGGCGTAGGAGTTGATGTTGAGGTTGTGTTGGCGTGCGATGGCTGCGAGGGGGCTTATGTAGACGTTGAAGAGGGTGGGGCTGAGCGATGATTCTTGTGGTACGCCGCAGATGACTTCGGTGGCCTCGGATCTGAACGGGGGGAGGCAAACTCTCTGGGTTCTTCCGGCGAGGAACGAGATGATCCACTCCAGTGCCTTCTCTTGGATTCCGATGTTGCTGAGGCGCTGCACTAGGGTGCGGTGACAGACAGTGTCGAACGCTGCCGAGAGGTCCAGGAGGATGAGGGCCGCTGTTTTCCTGTTGTCGAGCAGGGATCTGATGTCATCAGTGGCTGCAATGAGGGCGGTCTCGGTGCTGTGGTTGGCTCGAAAGCTGGACTGCAAGTGGTCGAGGGATCCGTTTGTCTCGATGGAGGCGGCAAGCTGTCTGTTGACTGTCTTCTCAATGACTTTGGCAGGAAAAGGGAAGAGCGAGATGGGGCAGAAGTTCTTGAGGTTGGAGGGGTCCGCTGTTGGTTTCTTCAGGAGGGCGCTGATCTCGGCGTGCTGCCAGCTTTCCGGGAAGGTGGCGGTGTTGAAGGGGGAGTTGATGATGTCCCGGAGTTGGGGTGCGATGATGGAGTCAGCCTTGTTGAAGACGTGGTGGGGGCAGGGGTCGGTTGGGGATCCGGAGTGGATGGTGTTCATCGTGCGGGTGGTGTCTTCGGTGCTGACCGGGGTCCAGGCGCAGAGGGTGGTGGTGGGGGGCGTTGGTTTGGTTGTTGGGTGCTAGGTTGGTGCGCCGAAGCTGTAGTGTATTTCGGCGATCTTGTGGAGGAAGAACGAGGCGAGTGAGTCGCAGAGGTCTTGCGAGGGAGTGATGTCGTTGTTTCCGGCGCTGGGGTTGGAGAGCTCTTTGATGATGATGAAGAGTTCCTTGCTGTTGTGGGTGTTGTTTTCCAGTCATTCTTTGAATGCTGTCTTCTTGGTGGTGCAGATCAGCTGGTGGTGTTTGCAGGTGGCGTGCTTGAGGGCAGTCATGTTGTCTGTGGTCTGGTCATTGCGCTAGGCTTTCTCGAGGGTGCGGCAGTTCTTCTTGGAGTTCTTAAGTTCGTCGGTGAACCAAGAGGCTTTCTTGCTGCCGTGTCTGCTGGGGGGGTCTTCAGTGGTGCGAGGTCGTCTGCGCTGTTGGTGATCCACTGCGTGAGGTTACTGGCTGCTTCGTTGGGGTCCGTTGTGCTGGCGGGAGGGTTCTGTCTGAGGGAGGTAGTGAGCTGGTCGGCGGTGATCTTGTTCCAGTTCCTGTTGCGGGTGGTGATGGGTCGTGGTTCTTCTGAAGCTGAAGTGGACGCAGCTGTGGTCAGTCCAATGTAGTCCAGTGGAGTGGTTGAAGGAGATGTGCTTGCTGGAGGAGAAGACTGGGTCAAGCGTGTGGCCGGCGTAGTGGGTGGGGGTGTTCACCAGTTGCTTGAGACCGAGGTTGGCAAGGTTGTCCAGCAGGGTGGTGGTGTTGCTGTCCTTGTTGTTCTCCAGGTGGAAGTTGAGGTCCCCTAGGAGGATGTAGTCGGCGGAGAGGAGGGCGTGCGGGCTGATGAAGTCTGTGAAGTCTTCGCTGAATTGCGTGCGTGGTCCCGGGGGTCTGTAGATGAGGGTGCCTCTGAGTGTGGTCTTGGGGTCGGTGTGTATCTGGAAGTGGAGGTGTTCGGCGGCGGTGAAGGTGTCGTCGTAGCTGGTCGTGATGCGGATGGTGTTCTTGTGTATGATGGCGATGCCTCGTCCAGTCTGGTTGACGCGGTCCCTCCGGGTGATCTTGTATCCGTCCGGGATGGCGATGGCGATGTCGGGCGCTGAAGAGGCGTTCATCCAGGTTTCCGTCAGGAAGGCGACGTCTGGTGAGGTTGTGTCGAGCAGGTTCCAGAGTTCGATGGCGTGTCAGTGGACGGAGCGGGTGTTGAGCAGGATGCACTTGAGGTGGTTGCTGCTGGTGTTCGGCTTTGCGGGTGCGGAGCAGGTCCGGAGGCAGGTGAATTTGCAGGCTTGGCAGGAAAAGGGTCCGTGGGTGCGTTTCGAGGTGGCTTGGTAGCAGACGGGGGTTCAGACGGCGTTGAGTGCATTGAGGGTGGCGGCGTCGTAGGTCCGTCGTGGGGTCTGGCGTCGGCCGGGGCCACTGGTCCTGGCGCTGGGCGCGGTCCAGGCGCGGACGGGTGTAGACGGGCTTGCCTTTGGCGAGCAATCGGCGCGCCCGCAGCGCGGACGTGCGGACTCCGCCATAAATGGCGAGAGGGGGAGGAGGGAGGGAGGAGCAGCTGAGAGGCGGGAACGGGGTGGCGAATAGGAGGGTGAGGATATAGAAGGAAAACGGTGGGCGGGGCCGCGGGGGGCAGCGGCAGTGAGCGGGGAGCAGGGGAACAACAGCGGGAACAGGTGGCAGGGAAGCACAAAGTCGGAAAAAAATACAGGGGCACAACGGACAGACAATTCAAACCAAATTAACAAAAATGGGCACAGAAGCAGAAAAGACTACCAAGAGGCATCTACGCCCTGGGGGCAGCGGCGAACAGGTGGCAGCAGCAGGGGGGACCTGCGCACTCAGGTGGAGCCACGCGGCGGGTGGAGCGACCTGCTCTGACTAGGCTCAGGTCACAGCTCCCCGTCGCGTGTCCACCGCCTAAGTAGCCAGTGGGAGAGAGGAGCAGCTGGGAGGCGGGAGCGGGGTGGCGAATAGGAGGGTGAGGATACAGAAGGAAAAAAGGTGGGCGGGGCCACGGGGGGGGCAGGGAGTGGGGAGCGGGGGAACAACAGCGGGAACAGGCGGCAGGGAAGCACAAAGGCGGAAAAAAATACAGGGGCACAACGAACAGACAATTCAAACCAAATTAACAAAAATGGGCACAGAAGCAGAAAAGACTACCAAGAGGCACCTACGCCCTGGGGGCAGCGGCGAACAGGCGGCAGCAGCAGGGGGGACCGGCGCACTCAGGTGGAGCCACGCGGCGGGTGGAGCGACCGGCTCTGACTAGGTCAGGTCAGGTCACAGCTCCCCGTCGCGTGTCCACCGCCTAAGTAGCCAGTGGGAGGGAGGAGCAGCTGGGAGGCGGGAGCGGGGTGGCGAATAGGAGGGTGAGGATACAGAAGGAATCAAGAAACCCCACTGAACCCTTAATATGCCCATGGTTCGATCGAATCTCGGCTTTCCGTTCCGCGCATGCGCGGCTAACTAGTGTTACTCCCCGCGCATGCGCACCTTGAATGGAATCGCAAAACTGAGACGCCACCTTTCCGCGCATGCGCGGTCCGATCAGACACACCCTCCACACGCGCGCAGGACCGGACTTGATTCCGAAGGACTGTGTCCTTCTTTGGGCATATTCCGCTTTCAATTGGGCACTAATTAAGGCGTTGTCTGGCACTATATAAGATACAAGGTTACAACGACTCGACACTTCGTCGGACCCGCGTTGAGGGGAAGACAGCCTACCAGGCTATGCAGTAACTGTGAGTTTGTCCTTGGAGTATAGAGGCATCTACTTCTCTCTGCCCTCTTTAAAAGCAGCATCTTAGATCCTAAAACCTAGCTGTTTTTTGACATCCTTTAGGTTGCTACATTGAGCAAGAGGAAAAGACCCCCAATACTACGCTTGGGCTCATGAGGCCAGTTAGCCTTTGTCCATAAGTAAGCACTGTATATATGCAAAATATGTGTTTCCTTCCATTATTCCATCCCAGGGAATCTCATGGAGACTATATTCAATCAATGTGTGTCCTTGTCTATGTGTATGTCTATGTCTTTTTCCTTTTACAGGGTTCTTGAACCTCATTTTAGGTTCTTCTTCACCCTCCTATGTATTAACATAGTTTTTTCTAAAATGTCAAACTATGATGTTATATTTCATGATGTTTTTGTTCATTCACAGGTTCTGTTCTATTAACGCCAATTGGGCGCAACAGACTTCATTCATCTTAAACACGATTAGGTACATTTCACCTTTTCGATTTTTGTAGAGCACACTTTGACATCTACATTTCTCATGTCAGTAAGGTGGGGATAACAGTGCATATCCTCGTTCTGAAGAAGGAGTTTTTACACTCCGAAACATGTCGACGCACTTTTGAGGTTGACGTACCCTAACTAGTACCAAAACAACCTCACCCTGCACTTTTTTAACGATACCAGCCGAGGGCTTAATAAAATGTTTTAATTATTTTTTCCCCTACGAGCCAGGTATCTTTTAACCATCACCTTCCATCACCTCACCACTCACATTTATTACCCTCACACACATCAACACATAGTCCACCTTCAGTGCTCCTACATAGCCGTAAGTCGTAGCACGCCGCATCCCGTAGAGGGGTGCGAAGACCCCGATGATGAAGCATGACACCAAGGGGCCTGTTGGTGTGTGAGGGGTATTTAAAACAACACTGTGTGCGCCCCACCATTGTAGGAATCACCACCACTACCAGAGTGGATTCCTTTTTGTTTAGATAAATTGCCAGGGGAGACAGAATCCACTTCCTCCTCTCCCTCCCTCCTCCTGTTATTTTCTTGTTCAGATACACACACACATTAATTCCCTTTTCCTTTGAGAATTTCCACCCCCATGGTCTCTCTCTCACTCTCAATAAAAAGTAGCCAACCGTCCATTACGACATACGATTTAACCATCCCTAGATGGGTATTCTATGCCTGCCTGCATGCACATGCATCGCGATGCAGCACATATGCATTGCGACACACAAGATGTGAGCATACGCTGTGTGTGTGACTATGTTTGCATGCACATACATGCACGTGACGCACCTGTGGTAATTTAAGCTGTTCTCCTTTTCTTTTACAACATGGCCGACAGGCATTTCAAACCTGTATGGTTAAAAATATTTAAAAAAATAGCACGGACGCTCCAGTTTCAACAACCCATAGCAAAGTCCATTGATGGGCACTCACCTTTTAAAGACGAGACCTATTGGCTTTGCCAATGCTTGTTAATTATACATGGAGAAGGTTACTAACGTGTTAGCTCTGCATGTCCTAGAGGGGCGTTCCATATTTTTTCGAAATGCTGTTCAGTAGTGGGGGCAACAATGCGCTTTGTGGGACCAACCCCAATATCCCCTCGAAATATTGCAACATTATACCAAAGCATCGGAAAGTATCCGTAAGTTTCTGCTTTTGAGGGCTTAATCAGATCATGCATGTTTATCCTGATGCATGGTGTGACAACGGGTAGGGGCGAGCATCGAATTGGAAAGCAGCAGTTTCCTGTTTTCTGCGCCTACAGTTGTTCACATCTGAATGTCAGCCCACCAGAGTCCTCCAGGGCGCAAAGTATTATACGAGACGCCTGTGACATCAGCATTTGTGACTGTAGTGCTGAAAGGTAAGTGCCCTTTTCCACTGCGCAACAATTTCTTTTGGGAAATAATCGTTGACTTCAAACATCGCGAGTTTTCATTAATAGGACAAAAGGAGTTTCATTTCTGGGGGCGACAAACATTCGTGCCTCGGCTGGCCGTGGACTGGGAGGACTGCCATGGGTCCGTTTCTCAGCGCATCCCTGTTGCAACATTAAAACCACGGTGGGGGGGTTTTAAACCGGGTACAAATACAGATATGGTATTTTTAATTGCTATCCTCCAATCCATGAAGACTACGTTTTTTTAGCACACTGTGTGATTTTAGTTAACTGGTTGTGGCATCGTTTGTTTCTATGTACATGGCAGAAGGAACATTTAAACCTATATGCACACTTAGGGTCACACAAACCCCCGTTGACTGGCAACAGGCCAGCTTCCATAGGAAGCAATCAGCCACAGGTTAGAGGAAACCATCCTGTGAGCGGCCTGTCCCCCCCCCCCCCCCCCCCCCCCTCCTCCTTTCTCTTCTTTTTCCTCCTTTCACACTTCCTTCCAGACTCTCGGGGCCTACAGACATGCCGACCACCAATATGAGCAACCATGCCTATATGCCATATGCTTACCATAATATGCCTGTACCTCATCTGTATGTGTCCCCGCATTACCACTGTACTGTATTTGTATCATATCAGAAAATGTCTTCAATGAAAATCTTTTGAAATAAAAAAAAATATATCTTTGCATTGTTGTCAGGTTAGCCGTATATTTTAGAAACTTTATTGTTTGTAAATATGTCCCCTGCAAAAAGGGAACTGAATCCCTCTTTTTTCAGCTTTGTTGACCTTTTCCAATAAAGAGTGTGGCAGTGTAGGTGACAGGTGTACCCTCTGGTTTCCAATGTGACACAAAGCACGTATACCCCATGGCTATTTCTTCTCCTTCGTATGTAACCTGCTCTCAGAATTGCACTGGGCAGGATACAGGTACTTGGAATGTAGTATTTGACTTTCTAGGATGCTCATAGGCCCAGACATGCAAAGGTAATGTATTTATGTCTTTGTTTACTTGGGGTGTCCTTTGAAAGTGTAATATTTCTGCAACCCGGGTGAAAATGCTCATTAGGTCATAGGATCGGACCTGGTCAGAAAGGAAATTGGAAACCACTAGCAAAGGCTAATGTGGAGGAGGTATGATTTACTAAATCCGGGGGTAAAAAAGTTAGATTGTTTTTAACTTGAGGTAGCTCTTTTCTATGAGATGCAGAGAATTCTTCATGTACGAGCCCAATGTGTGGAGAGATCGACCCCCCTAATTCCTGTGCCCGAATGGACTGGTCGACAGTCTGCACCTGTTGGATGTCCTGCTTCAGGGACAAGTACATTTGTGAGAGAGTTGAGTGCATTACCATGGAGAGCCTTATGCGTCAGGCAGTGCCTTGAAGACTGTTTATCTTTTCCTGTGAGCCATTGAAGAGGTCTTAGAGCAGGGCTGATGTGGGCATGGCATTTCAGGGCAGATTTGGTTCTGTCCATGAGCGGGACCACAAACATTAATTAGCACTTGTAAATCCTGCCTTTTGCTCACCTAAATTGCATCTATGTACACAAATTGAATTGTCACTGAGGTCCCAGGGACTGTGTATTGCAAAGAATACTAAGCTGAAACCTAGGTCGGTGTGATGGTCCAAGCGGTACATTTCTCTTTTCCTCACCTCTGCTGTATATTTTTTTCACACTTGTTTCGCATTTTTTATCAAGAGATTGGAAGGAATTACTTCTCATTCTAAAGTCTTGTGCTCTAATTTGAAAATAATCCATTATTGTTACATTACACACACATCCATTAAAAATACATTTGTACTGTTTTTTGCAGATAGAATAGAATATTCTTAAACTTTCGTATTTTGCGAATAATTCCTTGCTTGATGATCATTGTATGCATAATTGCCTTAAGACAACATATCCGATCTGAAATAAGTATGGTTGCCTAAGATCCAAAGTGCCTTCTTCTCCTGCTTCCTCTACATCTGAAATCCATATTCAGGCATTATTATGCAATATTATGTTTAAATCCTTTTCGGTCTTCACTAGAGCATTAACAAGCTCTTTAGATTTCTTTAAAGCAGGTAAACATCAATGCATGACAATCAACCTTGATTGGGATCCTACACATTCCCATTTGATGCAACCATTTAAAACATCAGCACTATCTCGCTGGGATTTATGCAGATCCCAAATGAGCTGAAGCCGTTTTATCCTGACCTTCTGACATTATGGTGGAAACAAGGACTTTGTGTCCATATCTTCTAAGCTGTAAACAGTTTAATTATACCACCAATTCGTTTATCTAATGTAACCTTCCTGAAGCTCACTTGCATAATTTAGCACCAGGTCTGGTGCAGCCATGCTTTCTAGCCTCCTAGCACTAGCTCCATACAGTGCTTAATTTGAGCCAGGGGTTTCCAGTGCTCGCCACCAGCACTTAATGTCAACACCAACACCTATGACAGACAGTCTGCCACACGGAGGTGCTGTCAGTCGACTTTGGAGATAAGCACAACAGCTGTTGAATAATCCAATACACAATCAAAATGGCTAATACTTACCACCTAGGCCTTTTTTTTATATATTTTCGGGAGCCTGGAACTGTCACACTTTTAAGAGTGTGATGACTAGTAGTGTCTTGGTGCTGTCATTGGCTGCTCTGACAGGGGCAATGGGTGGTGCTAGCTCCAGTGACCTCTGACGAGGGCCCTGGCACTTAATTTTTTGCAAATTAAGCACTGGCTATATGACTTATTGCCACATCTGCAACATGCATTTTTTCTCCTGCCCTTATTGTTGTCTGTTCCAAACTTAATTTCAAATACTCTCATTACGCAGTCTATTGATGAAGGATCTTTCATCAGCTTGAAAATCTTTACATCTATGGACTCTTGATTAGCCATTTTAACAAATGTTGCAATTTTCTGTAGCCTCGAGCTTGCTCCATAGCTTCTTAGAGGGAAAGCTCGTTCGCAGCCCAAAACACTTCGTTGGTCTTGGAAATACAAGTATTCATCATGAGCTGATTGCATGTTTGATCCCTACAGCAGTTACGGCGTCAAAACAATTCTCACTAAAAACCCACTAAGTTCTTAACCAATTAATGGCCACTCTAATTTTGCTTTGTGATTTGGAGGGATAACTGATTTTTTTTCCCTTGCAGCAACTTGGTTTCCCCCAAAAGGCACATCCAGTTTTGAAACACTCCTTTGCCTGCTTTGTCAGCTGATCGAATGACCATAATGTGCCAGATAAACATAGGAGCCACAGTGTAATGTGACACTTCAACTATGCAGACTCATCAAATGAAGTCAGTCAGTATGTCTGTGCAAATTTGGTGGCTGTTTCCAAAGAAAATGTGTTTTCTGTAAATGACAGTGTGGTACCTCACGATGCTTTACATAAAAAAATCGCCTACCTCATGTCCATTTAAGCTAGGTGGGTCGCAAAAGTTTGTTGTTCTAAAAATTGGGTCGTGGCCCTCCCCCATTTTGCAAATCTTCTCTGGGGTCACCCTTCACTACGCCTCCTTCATATTTTAGGTCACTTTTCAAAAGCTTTTTTTAGACTTAGATTATTTTTATCTATACTTGGATTTATTTATTTAGTTTTGTCCTTTTTTAGGGTAAATCCTGCGAGTGCATGCGCTAACACATGTGCCTCACTTGGGAGACACTATTGAGTAAATAAAAAAGAGATTGGAGCCCACCCATTGCTTACAATTTGCTGTCTTCACGTCACTCTTCTTTACCGGCTCCATAATTGGTAAGTGCAGCTGAAACATCACTTCCAATGGTTGCTGTGGAGCAGGGACCGAATACAGATTATTTCAAGCTAATCCTTTGCCTGTCCACTGCTCCAGACATGATTGAGGTATTATTTCATGCACCCACCCACTCCCCCTCCCTGCTGCTTCATCCGTAGCACTTGCATGCATTTCAAATCTCTCTCCACCCCTCTGCATTCTTGCTTCTCCCGTTCTCCAATCACCCTCCTCCACCTGCCACTTGCTCCCTCTCATGCCTTTGTGGCTGCTTGCCCCGTACTTCTCCCACCATCATGAGGTGTTGCATGCTTTTTCCCCCCTTCCCTCCTGCTGCCCACCATCTTGCTTGCCCTCACCCTGTCCCTCACGTCTCTTGTTAAATAAAGCGTCAGCCATGCATATTAACGAAACACAGTATAGATCCGTCCATAGCTCTTGTTTTAATTAATGTGTCCGTGTTCAATGCTCTGCAGTTGTGTTTTGAAGCTTAATACTCTCTGGGGCATATGTTCAAGGAAGTGGCGGAGAGAGGCGTTAGCGGTCATGGTTTAACGCCTTACTCCGCCACTTCAGAAACGCAAGGCTGCACCATATTTACAATGATATGGTGCAGCCTTGCGTTTCCCCCTGCGCTACACTTGGCAGTGTAGCGCTAATGCAGGCACAATTGCACCATAGTGCAAGGGTGTCACATTGGCGAGGTGGATCCGGCCCAGGGCACCAATTTTCTGAGGGGCGCGTGGAGCTGTGTGCATTAAGATGATGTCAACAGCAGCGCCCTTGCCATCTTGACCCTTTTTTTTCATTCCTCTTTTAATATTTCTTTCAAGCTGGCCAACATCAGCTTTGATGTTGTAAACTATGGAAAAAACATTAGAAGAGCCAATAGTACTCTATGGTGAGACCTATTGGCTTTGCCAATGCTTGTTTGGAGTACTATTTAACCACTGTATAAAAATTAGATTATTTGATGAAAAGAGAAACCTACTTAATGATTGATAACTAGACCAACATTTCATTAATAGAGCTAATAATGAATGTAATAAATGCCAATACAGACCCACAGCATTCGGTGCAGGCAGTAAAATGCACAATGTACATGCAATGAAGTTGTGCCTGCACCCTCAAGTGCAATAAAGTGTCATGTTATATCATGTTGTAGTGTTGTATGGTGTGTTATAATATTTGGGATACAATAGTTTCTGTAGTAGCTGTAAAAATATACTATAGAAGGTTGCAAACTACTAAGCTAGTAGGTCAATTTACAAAGAAACTAGCGCCTAGTGTTGCTCTCTTTTATTTTAAGTTCAATGAAAGTGTGGAGCAAGGACATGAAGCAGGGAGTGATAATGAAAGAGGGTACGTGTTACTGAGACTTGTTCACTTGCTGCCAGACATTAACAACTGTTAACTGCTCTTTCCTCTTATTATTAACCATCAAGTCCAGTAATAACAGCGCAGGTCATTGAAAGCTGTTGATCCCATCACAAGAGGAGACAAAACAATGAAACAGTCATATCATATAAAACGAACTAATGAAGGTGATTTTGTGGTGCTTGAGGTAATAGAAACAAGCTAACTGCAGAGGGCACACACCTAACTACTGACTATATGTATAGGTAGTACATTTATGTTCACTTCCATGTGAAACGTATGATGGATTTTGCTGTAATGGGAAGGATTTGGTAAAATACATTTTAGTTCAATTTCTTCGCTTGTGCTTGAGAATCAACCAGTATAGGTTATGGATGACGTTGACTATTCCGGATATCACCTGTGAAGTCTTTTAGTGAGATGGGGCCATTGCCAGCCTCACAGAATTGTGTTGGCCCATTTTCATATTGGTGGAAGATCCATATTTTCAATGTAGTCCTCTCAGTAGCTGAGGCTAATTAATATATCGCTTATACTTTTGGAAGAGAAACCTCCCTGTCGTTTGTTACCCAGCTTGCAAATAACACATTGTTTTGTATTCAAGGCAGCTGTAATAAGTTCATTATGAGAACCGAAAGCACTAACAACCCTGCAACCTCAGAAAGAGAATGTTTGCTCTTACCGTATGAGATGCAATGCCTCATGATTTTCTCAGCCGATTAGGAAAACTGATTAGTCTTGTGGACAGAACCTTTTGATTTCTTTAGTGGCGTGATGTGCCTGAGAATCCATGGGCGGAGGGGGATTGCTGCAGAGTGTTGAGTGTTGATGCTGCTATGTTGTGAGAATGTCATGGTGTTGGTGTCTGTGCACTGGTTGACGCCTGGCAGTTGAGGACAGCGGAGAAAGGATGGATCTATAACAAGAGCCATCGGGCTGTGGCTGTACCCTAAGGGCCTAACATGCAATTAAGAACTTAACTCCTGCTTCAATGGCACCAGAATCCTGTGTGAAGACCCTGCCCTACAACTCTTACACCACTGCTAATCAATAAAGGGCAATTAGAGGACTGATCACTTGAGCAGAGCTGTTTAACAAGTGACAAACTTAATTCCAATGGTTTCTGAGGCCCGAGGAATTTAGCAGCAATTGCGTTCCTGGTATTTTCTCAATTGCATGTTAATTCAACTTGTGTGCTGTGAAAGTGACAAAAGAAGCTTTTGTCACCTCCAGCAGCAAGTCCTGCCTTAAATGCGTGATATCCAATCTAGAAATATTGGCATTAGCGTATTTTCCCAGTGCTTTCCTGGTCATTTGAAGATGAGACAAGAACCACGCTTTAACCCTTAAAAAATAGTCATCACATATCAGGGAGCATGCACGTTAGCCTATAGCATCTACATCTCACTCAGTGCCCAAGAAAAAAACACAGAAAAAGAGCAGATCTGAAAGGTATTCGCAAAAAAAACCCCACATTTTGGAGGTAACGTTCATATTTTCCACTGAAAGAAGACTTTAACGTTGAGCTGCATGCTGTGCTGAATTTTCACTAAAATGACTAAAGCCAAAGCCCCTAGTCATTAAGGTATTTTGGGATGTAAATGTTCATAAAAGGACACCTCACAGTCATAAATGGATTTACTACTGGGGATCTATCTGCCAGTATTTGTAGACATTTGTAGTAAGAAAGCCTACTGAATGGATGGGAAATAGAGCATGGCCTTTTTGTAACCTTGGGAACACTCACAAATGTACGTATTTGTGCAGGCACAACTTGAAATCCAGTCAGTCAAAGTGCTCAAGCCATGGCTGGAGGAACTATTGTCACAGAATGGGAAAGGGAGCAGATCCTACCACCCCCACATTTGTTGGGGGTGTAAGGGAGTGGCTTTCTCCATGCATATAAACAAACATTTAACGTGGGGAAAATATAAAGCAAACATGTGCGATTCCACAGCAGGCTCCATTACTACTGAGTGCAAATTCTACGCTATGTAGAATTTGATACGGTAAAACTGGACCCCACAGAATACACCAAATTACATTCCCAGAATTTCCCCTGATAACCTGTGCCTGCTGCAGTTTTACAAGGCGAAGTTGTACATTTCTGCCTGTACTTTTTCATTTTTTTTAATGACTAGGGGCCTAAGTATCTTTAAAACTCTATCTGGCAGCCATTCATAGGAATTCTACAAATAGTTTATCCCCACCTGGATTGGTAAATATCTGGAAGCTAAGGAGGATGTTTAGAGTATGGTGAAAGCAAAACATCTGCCAAAAAGTAGAGATGCTCTCTCTGTAGTATAAAGTATAGGCATGGGTAATCACTGAAAACAGGGCAGACAGGACATCTGCAATTTTATCTGTCAACTCCTGGTGGATGTCATTCATTCTTTAAACTTTAAATAACTCCCTAGGTCTCCAAAACTGATGAGTGAGGCCAACAAAATGATGTGGCACTCTGCCCAGCTAGACAAACCACAGGGTTTGCTCTTGTCTGGACAATATTTATCAATGTTGTACCTCATCACCTAAGTTTGTTTCTGAAGATTTGCAATTATGCTTACAGTTACTATAATATGACATCACCCTGCATTTTATTAATATATATCTTCTTTTTTAAAAAAAATTTCAGAATTGAGAAAGTTAAGAATTATTGCCTGGGCATTTTATAAAAATGGATTCCTCAGCAGCAAAAATGTGTTGCAGTGGGTGAGTGTAACATTCAACACCAAGATCCAAGGCTTAATACAACACATCAACTTGAAAGGCAAGGAAAATGACACTAAATGTTGTAGTAGCTCTTTGACTTTTACAGAAACTAAAGTTTTAATCACAATGAACAGTAAATACAAAAAAGAATGGAACTTTGCATGTTATAAAATTAAAATAACATTTAAATTACCTTTTGTTTAAACAACCACTTTGAATAAAACATCTGAGAAAAAATTCATTCCAAAGCTGACTTAATTGTTTACAGCCTTTTTTAGTTCAGAAAGTGGTAAGACAATTTGTTTGCAATTATTAGAAGAAGGACAGACTATCAAAATAAAAACAGTAAGAGTAGAACATTGGCAAAATGAACAGCGTTAAATAGGCAAGATAATTCTATGATAAACCATTTTACTGTAAAGTGGAATCTGAGCCAACCACAAAGTAGAGGCAAGAGAAATCTGTGGAAGAGGATCCCAGAGGAGTTAAAAGGTATTGGGTCCCAATTGTTGCAACTAAGTCTTTGACCTCTGATGTCCCAGGGCCCCTGTGCAGCAGACCCTCAAACTTGGAACCACATCCCCCTTTTCAGCACTTGACTCCCAGACTAGCAAAGGAGAGCAGCACAAGGCTTCTTCGGGAGAGGTGCTTTGGGCTAGATTCACAGAGCTAAGCAACATTCATTAAATCACTGTGCAGTTGGTACTTTTCTAATAAAACAAATCCTTCATTAGACACAAGATCATAAACCATGCTCAAGTTAACACATTTGTATGCAGAACATCAGATGAAAATAACTTTGGAGATGCTGTCTAAAGTGCCTTCCAACCTACAAAGGGGGGTGGGCACAACAAGAGAAACTAACACAGGTCAAGTAACCGTCTATGCACCCTGTACCACGTATAATTAATTGAAGGAACCTCTAACAGTCTGCACCAGCAATCCATAACCACTAAAACACCATACCCCCTGTGTGTCTGACACAAACATGAGAGTGTGCCTTCCAAAAACGAAAAGTCTGCTGGCTTTGTCAAAAATGCAAAACAAGTCATTCAACAAGAATGCAATTCGATCTTTCAAGCGGACGCCGCTGTTTATTCATTTATATATTTAAATAAAGCACTACAATGTTGAACATATCAAGAGCCGGGTCTTGTTTCTAAACTTGACAGAAGATGCCAAACAACCACATGGCATTTTACCAAAAGTCCCAGCTCCAGAACCCTTTAAGTCCACTGAAATGTCCCCTGGGTCCCTCTGTGGTGATCCTCATAGTTTTAAGGTGCCAAAGTCAGAACTTATGGGCAGGATTCCTGTGAGGCCCTTTCACAATCCTGATGGGTTACAGAGCAGTTCTGTGCGATGGGGTGCCCTTGCTCTTCCGGGGACACCATTTTGGCCAATATACAAATTTTCTGTGAGCCCTCCTATATTATGGGATAACTGCTACCCATTCAGGGCTTCCGTTTCACAAAACGGGCTACTCCAGTTTCCTTTCTGCACAAGCTTTTTCTGGTTTAACTTTGTGACCACCAGCACACCTGTGGAGGTCTCTGTGCCACAAAAGAGGAAAAGCCTTACAGTCAATTTCCAGACTGCGCAGGATATCTAG
Organism: Lissotriton vulgaris; assembly: GCF_964263255.1. NCBI lineage: Eukaryota > Metazoa > Chordata > Amphibia > Caudata > Salamandridae > Lissotriton > Lissotriton vulgaris. Next base: position 711,048,395 of record NC_141689.1, on the reverse strand, counting down.
CACAGTGCCTGTGCATGGCAGGCGCGGTACTTCCAGAGGTTCGAGTGCTGCTAAGGAGCTCTCCACCTCACAAAACGTGTGCAGAATATAGAATATTTGAATTGTTGCCCATGTCACGGGAGGATATCAATCCACCTTCTATAATAGCAAAATTATCCTGTAGCGCATAAACCAACACAAAAGGGCATCTTTCACCACCAGCTCCCCAACAGCATCCTTTACATATTTGTGTGCAATATTATAAGGAGCAAAGAGGACTAATCAATTTTACACACTGCCTGGTCAGGGGTAGTAGGCGCTATATAAATGCAATTTATACACGCACTGTATAAAGTTAGCTATAATTAACACAAGAAATACTGTCATTTCTGTATGAGCCGCCAACAGGCATTGCCACCTTTTTGTTGTACTAACAGAGAAAAATCTATTTTGGAGCTGGTGCTGAGAACAGACTCTGAAGCCTGTAATTCGATAGATGAACGTGCGGCTGAGTGACTGTGCGCTCGACGGATGCCCCACAGAGTACAAGCTGGTGTCATGTTTGACACACTTCGCCACTTTGCACATTGCAGAGGTTGTGAAACCTTACAAGCTGAAGCCAGCCACGCACAGAATAATGATTAAAGAAGTATTTCACTGCAATCTCCAGGAAAACTGGCTGACTGGAGAATGTGTCATTTACTTCAGGAACCAAGCAGCCCTCCAGGGACTTATTTTCTGGCGACGCGAATGCTGACAAGTGTCAGGCGTTCAAGAATTAAGGGACTCGCTGAGTGCATTTAGAAACAAAACTCTCTCAGACTTTAAACACCATATTTTTAGAAAAGCCAATTAAAACAGAAATCTCTGAGAGGATGGCGGTTATAATAGACCAGAGTGTCGTGATGACTTCACTCTACGTCGTGGGTGTGACCCTAGCACTGTCTCACCAACGCCACTACCCCTGTTTTGAGCTCCTAGAGTGGAGTGCCACCCGCCGAAGCGCTTCGACACCTCATCAGGGGTAACAAGCGCTACATGAATGCAAACCCTTCCCTCCTCTATCACTCCACTATCTTTTTTCAATCAAAATAATAAACTCACATGTCCACTGCTCAAATTAATTCCATATCTCCCATTAATCTTCTTTGGGTTCCAGAGTAGCATGGTACTCACCACTCCTCATAAAGGGTACTAAGCGTTATAGCATGGATACTCACAAACATTTGCCCAGGGGCCACAATTACAGTCTGTGGTGTGACTGAGGGCCGCACTGTAAATGTGAATTGTAAATTGATACTTGTATAGCGCACTACTCACCCGCAAGGGTCTCAAGGCGCTTGTACGAATACCGCTGTGGAACCCATCCTGGCTTTCCCTGTGAGGCGTCCACTCCTGGGCACCCCCAAGGGGGAGGCCAGGCATCCTTAGCGTTGTGGGGGCCGTTGTGGAGATTAAGCAAGCTATTGTCCAGAGTTGCAGAGTGAGACTCCATGATTGGAATAGGCACCGAGGCGAGAATTATCAGGTCCGTGGAATTTTGAGCCCAAGACCCGCCGAGGCAGGGAATTGAACCCTGGTCCCGGCCCAGACCTCTGCATCAGGGTCTGCTGCTCTAATCATTGAGCCACACTTCTCCACCGATGACAGCAGCCTGGTGGTAGGGGGTCTGGGATTGTGTAAGGTGGTGTAAAAACATATTAAATAAGAGGGCAAGCATTTATTTGCAGGTTAATAAATGCTTGCCTATTAATTTATAATTTTTTTCTGAATATTATTCCACTCAACTAAACAGCAGCTTGTGCTGCTGTTCACCAGGAGGGCTGCATGTGAAGGCCAAGAGGGCCGCAAGCGGACCTGGGCCGTACTTTGAGTATTACTGTGCTATATTAGTACAATTACAATTACATATTGGTCCAAGTCTCAAAGCACTTGTGTTGTCAATGCACTCAAACACAGCTTAGGTAAATGATTCTGTCTGGTAGTGACATAAATAGTCAAACTAGCCGCTACCGGTGTGCACGTGCACATGACGGTATGTGTAAGAGGCTGAACGGCTTGTCATTTGCCTTCACCTATCTAAAGGTAATAAAAATGGGATAATTTACTTATATTGCCTCTCAAATGTGCCCAGTGATACTTGCAGATGGTTTGATAAAATCATCATACATTTTTCGTAACTATTTGTTGACGTTTTGTTGTTTTGTGATTTTACTCGTTAGTTGAAAATCACTTTTGGGGTCAATTGGAACCCTATCACCACTTTGAACTAAATTCAGGCTGCGAACATTCCTTCACATGATGCATTTTGGACCTAATTTAAGTTACGCCACTTGTGTGTCTCTGCTTGGGTCAGACCATTATCATAGGTTTTAGTGAAAAAAATGGAGGCAAGGGATTTTATCCCATGCAAAGTGCAAACAAGTTCTTGGAATAAGATCTTATCAGGTGATTTAGCATAGAACATTTGGTTGGATATTCCGGGGGCTGATAAGAAAGAAGCATCTTTTAACAAACCATTTTCCAGTCTCAGCTTCTTGATTTTCCAGTTTTTTAAAATGTTTTACTGTCCCTTTATTCTTTGGCATACGTTCACACACTGTGGGTTACAGCATACTTCTTCTAAACCACACCTCCCGCATATTATGCATTTCCTGTTCAGAGTCCACCCAAAAACATGAGGGTCCTTGCACGTATAACATCAATATGCTACATATCCCCCTTTGTTAAATAAAAACCGTTGGTAACCCAGGGCAAGGCAGAGGAGCATCGCCCACTGCCTTTCAGCGCAGCATAAAAGGAAAAATAAAATGATAATAACGTGATGTTATTATCATTTTATTTTTGCATGCTGTGGCAGTTTTGTCGAGTGGGTCTGGGTTGGGCAGAACAGGAGGGATGAGTGGTGGCCCCCTCCTAAGTGCTCCATGCAGGCTGCATTACAGCTTGAGTGGAGAACATGCCCAGGCTCCCATTCCCCATCTGACTGCCGAACCACGGAGCTCAGACCAATCACAACGCTGCATTGCAGCATTGTGATTAGCTTAGAGGAGCCTGGGTGCTTCATGTTCAAACAGAAGACAGGAAGAGGACGGAGCAGATGGAAGAGAGGCGTCGGCAGCCAGCCGGCAGGTAAAATAATTTTTTTATTTTATGTTTAACTCCTCCTTCCTTGCCTCCCCAGCCCATTACTGCTTCCCAGGAACAGCCGCAACTGCAGTAACGGACAGTTAAAAAAAAAGCTACCTGACTGTACACTGTAAAAGTCAGATGGCTTTCCTAGGAAGGCCCCTGCACTGTCGAGCAGTTGGTGGAAGTTTCACACTGACAGAGTAAACCTTACTCCTTTGGTGTAAAACGTACAATCCGCCGGACTCAAAATCAGATGTACACACCTTGAGTTTGATGGACAGTATACCTTGTCACCATTGTGATGGAGTTCCTGTGCGCCATACTCTCATTCATCCCCACAGTTCCACCTAATTCATATCAGTACTGACCCTGCTCCTCTTGGAAATAGTCCATCCAAAACCTTGGCCATCTCACCCATTACCCTTAAGACCCTCTAATTTTTTAGCAAGGAAATTTGACATTCACACCCTATTAAACTCACTGACTAAGCTACACCTTTGGCAATCTTAACTGAATATTGTGACAAGAGATATTTAAAATCAATAAAAACTGATGACTTCAATTACTACAGTAATCACACTGATAAGCTGATGGTTCCAGGCCAACACAACATTGTCTCAAATTGAACAACTACTAAACACTTCACTTCAACCCAGCTTACTTCCGAACTCTCACAATGATACACTGCACATATCTATGATTCCAGCACTTATACCATTGAAAAATGACATTCTAAACCTAAAACCCAGGCTGATATTTATTGTGTTACAAATAAGAAAAAGATGACCATGAAGATTTTGTTATTTAGTTAAAAGTAATGCAGTGCATAAATGGACAGGGATTTACAAGTAAAATGATAAATACATTCTGACAATTGACAACATGAAACAGTATCTAACCCTGGGTTAGTTTGATTAGGTGTGTCTCCTTTGATGCTGCCGGTTGCCTGGGGCAGTAGTTTCTTTCTTATTATTTGGAATGAAGCTATACCTAGAGTACCTGCACATTTGATCAAGCCTCCTAGGGCAGCGCCTTTGATTTCAGAGTGGAATGTTTCAAGCTGGTTGACACTGGGTTTGTTCTTTCAGATGGGGACCCTGGGGGTAGTGGGTCGCCACTGCTGAGATATGAACCATAGAAGCGTAGGAATCTAGGTTGGTTGGAAGGATGCTAACAGGCACCCCCAGCAGTAGGATGGGAGAGTAGAGTGTACGAGGGATGGCTTCTCCCTGTTGTGTAGCAGAGTATGATAGTGCACTAGGAGGTGTTGTGGAGAGACTTCCAATAGTATTATTTGGTCAAACACTGTGGGAAAATGTCTCACATATGGGTGAGGTGCAATTTAGTTGAGAATCTACTGCAAAAAAGGGTCTGTCAATTAATCTCTACAGCAGTGGTCTTCAAACTTCAGGGTGACACCCCCATGCCCTCAATGGATCTGACTGAAACAGGCCTAACTAATTGCTGTATATGGGTTTGCATTTCTATGAGCAGGCGGCATTAGTTAGATTTAAATGAACTATGGTACACAGTGATTTTCAAGAAATGTCATTAATCACAGCAACGTTGAAATGCTGCACAATTACTTTCATGTATACATACCATGATTCACTGCCGTTTTCCCAGGATTGAGATTTGTGAGCAGCTAGTCTTACAAGGATCTCTGAAACAAGTGCACAAACCCGTCGAACTACCTTACTAGGATTAGAAGCTGTGACCTGTATATTACACTAATTTATGCACAAGGAACATTAACCAGATTATGCAAGATAGTGAAAACAAACTGCTTGTGAATTACACGAGTACCTGATTGTGTGTAGAGGAATGTGTGTGAGTGAAGTTGCACTACTGCCTGTTGCTGCACTTTACATTAATTGTCTGAAAGTTAATTCCAATCGAAGCCCATGTTAGATGTGAACACATCTAACATGGGCTTCGATTGGAATTCATAGAGCATATTATCAAGGCCATTATCGCCGCTTTATCGACAGTTTCCTGCCGATAAAAGCGGCGATAATGTATCGCCTGTCCTTGCTAATATGCCCCTTACTTAACAGAAACCCTGCCCTGTTCGGATGGTGTGTAGAGTGGCAAGACAGAAACTTTCACTGGGACACAGTGAAAGGTTTATGGTCGCTAACGGGATAAACCGGGGAACACACACTCACCAGCAGGACAGAACGGCCTGTGGCAAGGTCTCTACAGAGGAAGGAAAACTGTGAAAACTGTGGTGAATCAGGGAGGCAGGCAGACGAAAGAGTTTGTGGTTTGCAGCAAGATGGAAAGAAGTAATGCCAGGGAAAAACTTTCTGATTTCAACGAAATGTGGTTGAAACGTGGCTGCAGCACGCTGTACATACACGTTCACGTTCAGTTTAATAAACATAGTATGGTGTACACAAGTATCTGTGAGCATTGATACGGAATCTCTTTACTGACAAGTCTGCCCAGTCCTAGACATCATTTTCAGACGGTGGAGGCTGAGTGAGTGAATGTTGTGAGTGCATGGTGATCACTGTGAGTGCATTGTGATCGCTGTGAGTGCAGGGTGAGGCTGAAAGTGAAGGGTGAGAATGAGGAGTGAATTGTCTGAATGCAGGGTGCATTCCCAGACACTTGAAGTAACTCAGCATGTTATTGACGGCAGTGTAGGATTTCAGATAAAAGTTAAACTACTGCTATCATGGTATTAATCAGAGATCGAGGACGAAGGAAATAAATAATGTGCTGATCCTGCAACAAGCGTCTAGTCTTATAATTAGGGTTGCCAGCTCATTATTTTCATGTACCAGACGGTCAAAAAAAATAAGCAGTCACCTAAAGCTGTATTTTCAGCACTTATCTTTGCATACTTCAAACCGCAACTATAAATAGAAAGAACTTTTAATTGTGTTTTAGGGTTGCCTGAATGATCTATGACTGATAATTAAAGGGAACAAAGACAGAAAAGTCACATTAAAAACAAATGCATACTTTTTTATTTATAACCCTATTTAGTGTCAAGACGATGTCTTTTCAGGCTCTTTAAACAACACATAGCTCGCATTTTTCTTTTAGCAACCCTACTTTATATTCCTTTTCATGAAATGCATTCTCACACTACAGCAGTAAATGTAAAATACAAATGTAAGTAATAGAGAGTGGGGGCAAAGGGGGGTACTGGAACCAGAAAAAAGCTAAGCCTCAGTAACCAGTTTACAGAAAGGTATGTAAACATGCAAATGATCTTTGAAAAACTCGGGCGGGCTGGAGATAAGACTTCGGACACTGCCCAGCCAAGCCCACAGGAGCTGGAGCTGAAGCAGCCTGGGCTGAGACACATGATGGGAGGCTGAAGCCGTTTTAGCCTTATGGGCATTGCTCGCCTGGTGGGGGCCCATACAATGCATAGTGACGTGGGCTTCCAAGAAGCTCCAAACATAAGAAAATGGACGCGGTAGTGAACGCCCCTCTGAGTATCGATTTTCTAAGTGACTGAAGATTCCAGATCTTATGTTAAAAGCTCAGATTGTTTTATCCTCATTGTGGCACAGCACCGTGCTTCCGCCTAGCACTTAGACGTGGGAGCCCATGATCACTGCAAAGTGTGGTTACATAAAATAGTGTTAATATTAAGTTATTAAAAGTATGTCAAACCAGAACCAGAGTTAATCATAAAAATGAATATGTTTTTGTCTCGTTTTTGTTTAGTTTAGAGTAAAAATGAGAATGTCATTGGGCTATTAAAAAGATAAAATCATAAGCATAATGCTCTTGTTGAAAATTAACCTAAATTATACAGTTATTAAATTAGATTGAAGATCAGCAAACATGACATTTTATAGACAATCTATGCGAAATTATAACGTTTGCATTAAGAGGTAAGCCATTTTAAAACTAGTCACTTTGGTGAGAGCCGTTTTGAGAATGAAGAGACCACACAGACCCACTATACGTGTTCTTTCGCTTCCTACGCACACTGTACCTATTCTCTGCAGCCCTCTCAAAGATACACACATAGCAGAGGCGTAACACAAAATTATGTACTTCCCCTGCAGAAAGTAATGGGACTCCGGAGGTTCCCATAGCTCACAGACATTCATTGGACTTGGGCTGAATGAAGGCCTCCTGAAGAGGTGTCCCCTCACCCCCATGTGCCACAGAGGCTGCAAAGACCTCTGTTACACTCATGACACACAGCTGATCTTTCTGGCTACGCGCCCACATTTGCTAAGCCCCCTCCCCGTCATCTCCACCGACATATAAACTGCTTTATCTCTCGAGCCTTCAACTAACATATACACGTAGACCCATATCTCTTGACTACACAATGTCCACATGCAAACACCGTCTCTGCCCTCTTCTTGCTATCGTTGTGAGGAGATGCATGAACTGTGACAGGGATGAAAATTTACACAGCTCAATGAATCAGGGCGGCTCATCTGTGGAGGGGAGGAGCGGCGCCCCACAAAGACACGCCCCAGGCCAGAGCTGAAAAAGACAATGGTAATAAAGTTTATTTACCATTGAGTGTCAGTACAGGGCTGGGCCATAGCTGCAGATCTTTGAGCTTAAGTTTAAAATGCGCTTGTCCCTTCGGCCGGCCGTCTTGTGATGGCCAGCCAGACATGTGAATTTTAAACTTCTCTAACACTGCTGTCTAAGACAGCTGGGTTAAAAAAAACACAGGCCTCCGGTGCTCTTAAAAGCGCTAAATGGGGCTGCTCCCTCCAATCCTGTCACTGCTCTCATTCTGGTGGGAGCAGCGTCAGGATAGATTAGGGGAATTGGCTGGGTCCTGCGCTGGAGCCTGCCTGGAAGAGAGAAGACCAGTGGAGGAGGATATCATGCTGCATATCAAGGTAAGTGTGTTTTATTTTGTTTACTTTCATGCCACCCGCCCCACCACCCTCAGTACATGGCAGCTGATACTGCAAAGAATGTTATCCTGGCTACTTTGGTGTTAAGCATAGTAAGGCGTCAAAGTGCAGGATTATGCACAATCACTGCACTGACCTTTGCCAAGAAAGTGTGGCGCTCAACATTTACAAATATGCCCTCAGCTGCACTCACTGCTTTGTCAAAATATGGGGTGACTGGGCACTTACAATAGGATGTAGTTCGACTACAAAACATCACTTCTGAAATCCAATAGGGTTGACTTCACACCTATTGCTACCCATTGCAAGCTCACGTCTTAGTACAAACTCTGTTTTTTTGCATCTTGTATGTTTTACAAACAAGTCAATTTCCTCATAGACTTTGATTACCAACAAAGATCTCAGTGTGTCACTTTATTAAGTAAGTGTGCTGCATAATTTAGTGCTGGCTTACAGCAGAATTTACCAGTATCCATTTTAAAATAACTGGCTGACCATGTTTCAGGACTATATTTTGTGTTATATGTGACAGAAGGGGTTCATTGCTCCCTTTATGAAAATGTTGTTGGAAATTGGGTTTCTGGTTGTTAGTGGTATGCATCCTGGCCAAACGGGAACCACAATTCTAGTCAGGGTAAGCTACTACACAACGTAAACTATCCTGTGCTCACCCGCTGGTAGCTTGGCACAGAGCAGTCAGGCTTAACTTAAAAGGCAAGGTGTAAAGTACTTGTGCAACACGTAAACAGTAAATCAGTGAATACACCACAAAAATACTCCACACCAGTTTAAAAAAAAGAATAATTTTATAAATAAAGTAAAACAACAAAAACGCAATGAGTAGAAGTTGACATATGAACTTTTAAAGATTAAATTGAACAATTGGGCTTAGAAGCAAGTTATGTCTAAAGAGTTAATTGGTCACGCTGGACTGGTATAAATGCAAGAGTTCACGCTAACAGCGATAGAGTGTGGGCCAGACACGGACCCACACAGGGCCTGCTGAGCAAAAGTACCTGTATCCTAGTCGCAACAGTGAGATGCGTCGGTAATTCCCCACACAGTTGAGCTATTGCGCCAAATTTCTTCAAGCAACTATAGCAATGCATTGGTTCTGTGAATGAAGAGTTGGTTACAAATTGCACTGGGTTTCTCCACACTGTAGAGTCCAGGCATCGATCTTCTTTACGCAGTGGCGTTGATGCGTAGATTCCGAAGTGGTGGTTCCAAATGTAATGCAGCAGTTCTAAGTGAAATGTATCGGTTTGGTACATTGCATCGATTCTGCTCTTGCAGCAGAGGAGGCATCTGCTCCACTGGAACAAGCCCCAATGTCCAATTCCAAGGGTCCAGGACAGGGTTGGCACCACTTGGCTGGGCAGACTCACTAGCAGATGAGCCCAGTGTCTGGAACAGGAGGGTTCTAAGTCTGATACTTAGACAAAAGGATGCAAGCCAGTAAGCCCTTGAAGTCACTCTAGGTTTAAGTGATGTAGGTCCAGTTCTTCTCACCCAGGAAGCGAGAGAGCAGAAGGTGGTAGGGCAACACAACAGGCAGGAGTTCAGCAACCAGCAGGTCCACCAGAGTGGCAATCCTTGAGCAGCATTGCAGATACTCTTCTTCCTGGCAGAGTGGTCACAGGACAGAAATCTACTGATTTGCTGGTGTCAGAGGTCCAGCACGTATACCCAGTTGGGCCTTTGAAGTAAGGAGACTTCATAGAGATGCCTTTGAAGTTCACAAGACCCTGCCATTCTGCCCTCGCTCCAGACTCACTACAGGCAGGTATGCATCCCTTTGAGTGGGAACAGGATACTGCCCTTTCAGGTGTGTTAGCTCCTCCCTCCCATCAGGCCCAGGATGAACCATCAAACATGCAGATGGCCACTCAGTCACACTTATCCTTTCTTTGTGTGCGGCTGTCTAGAGGGAATGCAGAAATCCAGCTTTTGCCCAACCCAGACATGTATTATAGAGGCAGGCAGAAGGCACCAAATAGTTACATTAAGAACATTTTATTTTCTAAAAGTGGCAGTTATTAGAATTGCAATTTAAAAATTAACTTCACCATAAGTTGTGTTTTTAAAGTGTGATTCCAGGGACACCAAATTTGGGGGTCCCATCTCTTCCCAATTGGAAATGACACATATAAAATGTAATAAGTCAATCTTTGGGAGAGATAGGCCTTGCAGCATTGAAAAACAAATGTAAGAGTTTTTAACTACCAGTACGTGTAACTTAAAACAACATGCTCAATGTTTTAAATACAGTGCACCCTGCCCATGGGGTTGTCCAGGGCCTACCTTAGGGATGAATTTTATCTTTTTAAAAGGAAGGTTTTGGGCCTGGCAAGAGGGCTAACTTGCCAAGTCGACATGGCAGTTTAAAACTACACCCACAGTTTCTAAATGGCAGGTGGGTGAGTGAGTGGGTGGCACATTCAGTGCTGCAGGCCGACTACGCATTTCATTTACAGGCCCTGAGCACATGTAGTGCACTGTACTACGGGCTTATAGGGCGATTAAATATGCCAATAGTGGATAAGCCAATGTTACCATGTTTTATGTAGAGAGCAAATTCCCTTTAGCTTTGGTTAGTAGTGGTAAAGGGCCCAGAATCCTAAAGCCACCCACAAATGGTAAGAATGAAGGTAGAATGGTTGGGGGTGACCCTGCAGAAAGGTCCCGGTCCAGGACAGGTACTATAGGTTAACAGGCAGTATCAATGAAATGTTCTTGTCACATGCAGAAGCAGGACCACTGGTTGAATCAACATTCTTTGATGCTACTGACATGGAGAATGAACAGGAGCTGCTGATTTTCACACGACCTTCCACTACGTGTGCTAGTTAAAAATGGAGACGGAAGGAGGGGTGCAATTTAGAGAGGAACAGGCTAACGTATCATAATGACCTCTGACGAAGTGGTTGGAGACCTGGGTTCATCAAAATATTTTTTCATTTAGAAATTAAGTTTCACATGGATGGAGGCGAGATGATTTTGGGGGTATTTTGATGAGATGGCAAATGTAGCTGTTTTCTATTTTATCAGGTTTATCTCTTCCTTTGAGAAATGCATACTCACTTTGGTAAATTCAAGATCAGGGGTCAGATGTAGGTCGTCGGTAACGGCCGAAAATCAGTATTTTCGGCCGTTACCGACCAGTATTCAAGAATTGGCATGTAGGGGCACAATTTTACAGAATCGGTAACTTTACCGAATCGGTAAATTTACCGATTCTGTAAAATACCGAATCAGTATTTTTACTGATTCGGTAAATCTCAGATGTAGGTGGGACTCTTCTGAGTCCCAAAGGCCCTACAAATTCGGTATTTTACCACCCAATCCAATTGGGTGTTAAAATACCGAATTCAGGTGTGCATGCACATGTGTGCATGCACACCTAGCCATGTGACAGAATGACATGCCCTTAGGGCATGTCTGTGTGCCACATGGCGCACATGCCTATTTGTGGGGTACCAGAGGGTGTCAAAGTGACACCCCCTTCACCCTTGCAAAATTCGGTATTTACCGATTCTGTAAATACAGAATCGGTATTTACAGAATCGGTAAATACCGATTGTTACAGATTCGGTATTTCCACATCTGGAAATATCTACATATCCACCCCTTAGATTTACCGATTTTTAATTACCGAATCGGTAAAATTCGGTAATTAAAAATCGGTAAATCTATTCTACCTACATCTAGCCCCAGGTATTAAAAAAATTAATTCAAACCATAATATTCAGTATTGCAATGGGATGTAGCATAAACCCACCTGTGCATAATATACCAACAATAAACGTATTGTGTCTTTGCATATTCTCTAAAAGTAAGCAAAGCCACATTCACATAATGCTTTTTAGATTTCGCAAATCCTACCATGTATGAACAAACACTCTAATTTGCCATGAAGTTCTAAGAACATGGAAAATACTCTTAATGACGTTCATGCTGTGCACATAATTTTATCGGAAGTATTGTAAAGCACTCTGACCAAACTCAAGCTAGCAGGCAATTACAGACTGGCACAAGTTTCGTTTTCTGAATCTGTTTTCTTCTACTTAAAGAGCTTGTGAAAACTGCGTTGAGCCATAGAACAACAATAATTAAAACCATTGAATGGTTAAAAATTAATTAACACTGAGGGGAGCTGAATTGACTCGGTAGGACTACGGAACATTTTTATATGACTTTTAGACCACCAATAACAATGAGTGAATACTAAACCCTAGACTCTTACGTGCAAGAGAAAGGAACATGAAGTCAAAGCCATCTCAGTCTAGGAAGCTCATGCCTGGCCTTCATTGGGCGCTTACCACGTTAGCATCCTTCAAAACCCCCAGAATAGCAGCTTCTTCAGGAAAGGTTTTTATGTGGAACCAAGACCTGATGAGACCAACTCACTCTGCCACTGCAAGCCTGGCCTTTATACAAGTGTGACCACATATTGTTACCAAAGGCTCACCACTCTCAGGGAATGTTTATTGCACTGTGGGGCAATCCAGCAGTACCATAATGGCTGGTATGTTGGACAGTTTTTTGGCTGTGTGTGGACCTGTTTTATGATCTGGTGTGCAGCTTTTCACTGTCAATTTCCAAGAAATCAAATTAAACAATTACTGCAGAAAACACAAATACCTTTCAAAACACCTATGCACTCTGGGGCACATTTACAAGCCCCTTGCGACACTTTTGAGTCACTTTTCCTATGTTACAAATGACGCACACATGGCGCAAGGGCCTTGTAAATAAGGCCCCTATGTCTTTACTGCTTAAAAATGGCCCAGATTTGCAAATGTGAGCCACTTTTCTAGCTGTCTGATTTGCCAATGGCGGCCACATTTATGTTGGTGCCAGGGTCTATTTTCTGACCCAGTCCAACACTGGAAACTTTATTGTAGGATTCTTCATTCTTCAATCACCCCAGGGAATCGTCTGTGAACCGTTCTCTGCTTCATCTGCTCTATGACATGGACTTAGGTGACACACGTTACAAATGAAATAAGCAAACAATCTGTGTACGTATGTTACGCCACATAGGTTACCCCTGGAGCCCAATGAACACAAGAACAGACAGGCAGTGTGCTTCAACGTAAAATGCTCGTACCTTTTACGCAGGCATAAGGAGTATTTATGCATTTTTTCTGAACCACTTACAACTCACAAGAAGAGAAGCTGTCCTTTACCAAATCCTTGCCACGGCCAAATTAGGGGTCTCATAATTGAGGGGTCGCTTTGGGCACCTAAAAGCTACCTCTTGACTATAAAGGGCCTGAATCATCATTAAATTCACATAGGACTAGTGGGAAAAATCGGGAAGTCACTCTCAGTAATGTCTCCATCAGGAGGACATTTGTGCTGGAACAATTTACATGATTATTCCTGGAAAACTATGACACTCATAGGATTTCAGGAATATTGACATGAGCAAAATGAACACTCATGATAAATTAACAGAACTGGAACAATTGGCAAGAGGAAATAAGATAAACCATGAATTCTCCTTGGTGAAACCTACTCTTCTGCTTCACCCCATTAAGTATGGGGTTGTCCCTCCCCATTATCAATCAGGCTGGAAATACACACACTCCTGCCTTTGAGAGGAAGGACTGCGCACGTGATCCCAGGGAGAAATGATCCCTGAGCAGAATGTATGAATACCCACAAACTTACGAGTTTGTATGTGTTTACCAACCCTCACTAATATGATCACACAGACAAACCAATAACGTACTTTTAGCCAGTCGAGACATTAATTCTACCATTCTGGGGACTTGCGGTATTTGCAAATTCTGTTGGAGATAATTGCACCCGTCCTAATTCCGTTAATCAGGATTGCAAATCTGCTCTTAGAAATGTATTACTTTTTATTTGCTGTAATATTTGTGAATATTGAGCGGTCTTTTTTATTTACAGCTCTAGGTTTCACCTATGTATATAATAATTTAGTTTTTTTACTTAAAACAAAAATTCTAACTTAATGAATTGTGAATAAATATTTTACAAGTATAATTGTACCTACATGCATGGAGTTTTTATATATAGTTTTTTCTGAATGAGTCCTTTTATATTTACATTGTGTTACGTTATGAATACATCAATATAGATTCTTCTTATTGATGTTGAGCGATGTTCTGAATGGGTGTACAAACCCGGATGGTTATGCAAGCTCTGTTTGGTCTGACTTAGAGTTTGGGTTGAAGATTTCTGTCAATCACTGCAGTGTCTTTCCTTTCTCCACCTATGAGGTAGACAAACAGGCTAAATGTCAAAATCTCCACAAAAACAGCAGAGTTTTTAATAAATAAACAGGCTGTATCTGGAATAGGAAGCGCCTCTTTAACGGTAATGTATCTATAAAAATGTTGTCAATGACCGTGGTATTACTGCCTCCAAACATGGTGGCACCTTACCATAAAAGGGCCACTGTCTACGTGCTAGCTTTGCTAGCAAGCTAGGAGAGTTTTGCCACACACTAGGGATACTTTATTTATGAAACTTTAACCCTGCCACCCTCTTCAAGGAACGTAACTCGGGAAGAAATTTGGTGATATCAACTTGTGGCATTGCCACGAAAGAATATAGAACATTGGCAGTGGCATGCGGAAACGCCAAATTGGAATGGTGTGGAACGGGGAGTTCAAGAGATCGACAGTAGGTGACTGTGAATGGTGGTGGACGGAGCACTGCTCTTCTTCTGGTATGTACTAAATAAACTCACCCATAACTATTGCGTGGGTCGGAGACATATTTTAACAATGGCAACGACAATGGGAAGATGCAAGCCAACAACGAGGAGTGGTGTTCCAGCAACTTCATCTGCATTTTCTTTTGAAGCCTTCTGGTCTTCCTCCCTGCTGGTTTCTAATCTGTGTGGGCCGTGCAGGGGTTATGTGTGGCAAACAATTCCTTATTGTTACAGGTGGACTTTGTGGTGCAGGCGGTGAGGTTTTGGGGCCCCATTTGCATCTGAGAAAATCAGCTGGCTGAGTTTGTGTACTTGTGCGCCCAGCATGTGGCATAGGTTCTGGCAGCCATTTTAGATTGGGCTTGCTCAGCGATGTCATCACCCGACATGAGAAGTCATTTTGAGTTGGACTGATTGAAGCGGATAGGTTGAACTGCACACCTTGGACCTTTAATTATTGTGCTTTTGATAGCATTACCGAGTGTCTCTACGGTGAGCCACTCGTCTTAAACACACCTTGGGTCTTTAATTATAGTCCTTAAGATGGCATTACCCAGTGGATCTAAGGTGAGCTACTCACCTTAAAATGCACCTTGAACTTCTAATTGGAGAACATTTGCTGGGGTATTATGGGGTGGATTCACATTGATCCACTCACCTTAAAGGAGCATAAGTGAATAAAGACTACCTAGTGAACACCAGTGACTGTTGACTTCGGGAGCATTAACCCTTTCCGTGCTGATGACGGAACCGCTCCATCATCAGCCACGGTGGCGCTGTGCTGATAACGGAGCAGTTCCGTCATGGCCCGCCCGACGCGCCTGCGTGGCGCGGATTCTGCGCCTGCACTGGGCATTCCATTGAGCGGGCGGGGCCATGACGGAAACGCTCCGTCATGAGCACAGCTCAACCGCGGCTGGTGACGGAGCGGTTCCGTCACCAGCATGTGCGCGCCACGCGGACCCCCGCCCCCTTAGCGCTGCGGAGGAAAGCTGCCGCAGCGAAGGTGTTAAGGAGTGGATTCATGATGATCCCCTCACCCTTAAGTGTTATAAGTTACTATGGGCCAGATGTAGGTAGCCTAATACCGTTCGGTAACGGCCGAAAATCGGTGTTTTCGGCCGTTACCTACCGGTATTTGGAAAATGAGATGTAGGTCGCCGAAAACCGGTAAAAATACCGAATCGGTATATTACCGGCTCGGTAAAGATACCGATTCGTTAATATTTCCGAATCGGTAAAATTACCGTTTCGGAACAAATACCGAGTCGGAAAAAGTTCCGAATCGGTAAAATCACCGAATCTGAACAAATACCGAGTCGGAAAAAGTTCCGAATTGGTAAAAATACCGATTCGGAAATTACAAAATGGAAAATACCACGCCATCGAGATGTAGGTGAGCCTTAAATTACCGAATTGGTCCGAAATTCGGTAATTACAAGTCTGTATTTAACATGGATTGCAAGCAGGTGGTAATCAGGTACAGCCTATAAAAAAGGCCCCCAAAATGCAACACTGGAACTAGAATGGCTGCATTTTACGTCATAGCAAGACGGCTAAGGCTACAGGCAGCAGGTGAGAGGGAATGGAGAAGGGAGGAACAGGTATATAGGCAAAGGATTACACTCTTCCAATTGACAGAGGCAGAGATACTGCTGAGATACAGACTGCACCCTGAAACCATCATGGACCTGATCAGGGACCTGCATCCACTCCTGGACCACCCAAGACCAAGGGCCCATGCCATCCCACCCCATGTCCAGGTGCTCTGTAGCATACACCTCCTAGCATCTGGGAGCTACCAGAATATAGTGGCAGCGGTAGGTGGGGTGTCCCAGAGCTGCCTGTCGCGTTTTTTCAGAAGGTTCCTGGACGCCATGATACAAAGAATGGATCACTACATCCACTTCCCAGACACTGATGCGGACTTGCTCAGGACCAAGACAGACTTTTACCTCATGGCTAACTTCCCACACGTGATTGGCTGCATTGATGGGACCCACATCCCCATTTGCCCCCCAGCTGCCACAGAGCACATATACAGGAACAGGAAGTCAACACACACAATTAATGTACAAGCAATCTGTGATGCCAAGTTCATCATCACCGATATAGTGGCCAGATACCCAGGAAGCACCCACGACTCATATATCTTCCAAAACAGTGGGATCTATACCCGCCTGACAGCGGGCGAATTTGGGGAAGGATACCTGCTAGGTAAAGAAATGGGTGACACTCCCTTGATAGATGAAGCAGATGTATGTCAATGTGTGCATCTGAGTAATGTATAATTTTGTCTTCCACTTTAGGGGATAGTGCATATGCACTCCGTTCCTTCGTCCTGACACCCTACCTCAACCCCACAACCCTCAGCCAGAGACGTTACAATGTGGCACATAAATCCACCCGGAAAATCATTGAGCGCACCTTTGGCCTCCCGTAGAGCCGGTCCCGCTGCCTCCACAAAAGTGGGGGGGCACGGCAGTACGCACCTGTAACGTGCTGTAAGATTATTGCAACCTGTGCAATGTTGCACAACCTCGCAACTAAGAGGGGCACAGAGGTGGAATTGGAGGAGTATGAAGACCATGACGATGACCAGACACTTCCAGCAGCCAACACAGTCGGAGTACCAACACCCACAGATGGAAGACAGAGACGGACAGAAATCACACACAACTACTTCTGAGTAAGTATCGAGACAAAGCACGTGTTGTATGTCAATGCACATAGTTTATTTAGCGCTACGTAGAAAAGACATTAGCCACAAATGTCACATACTAGTGTGCCTGGCACTACTGTGTGTACAGGGGTTACCTCACCCTCACATGTCCAACTGAACTTGCTGGACTCACTGCTTGCGCCCAATGTACAGCCCCGCGTGCTGCAGGAACTGGGCTGGGTTCAAAGTCTGCTGTGGCAGCGCCGGCACTCTGGCGTCTGCTACTCCTCCTTACTTCAGGGACAGGGGTGCTGGCCCTGCTACTAGTGGTATCTGTGTCCCCGACACCTTCTGCTCCTGTGGTGGCTGACTGGTTTGTCAGTAACACTTCCATCGCTGAAGTGACTCTCCCCTTCCCCCGTCTGAGGTCAGTACAGCAGTGCACCAGCCCCTCCTGCATTGCAACTGACCGGCGACACATCAGTGAAGTTACATTTGCTAGTTGCCGCCTGCCGCTTGTCTGCTGCTGCGTACGATGGCTCTCCCTGCGCCTTTGGGCACGGTCCTCACGAAGTTCTTCACAGAGTGTCATGACACACTGAGACATGTCCCTGACTCCCTCTGCCATGTCCCTCATGCTGTCTGCCATTGATGCTATTCCCTTGTTCATGTCTGTGAAGTTGGTGTTAAGAATTAGCATCTGCCTGTGTACTGCACTGATCCATTTTGCCTGCAGGCGCTGAACCTTCACCATTGTGGTCTCCAGGCCTTGGAAAACACTCTCATCACGGCCACTGCCACCTGACTCCCTGGCCCTACGACTTCTTCTTCCTTCAGATGGCCTGTCAGGAGTGGATGTGTGAGCTGGTGCATTCCCTGCCATAGACTGCATTGTCTCCTCACATTCCCCTTCCTCATCCTAGGATGTTTGCAGGATCCTATGCGGGGGACCCTCATGCCTCACTGGCCTGAGGATTACTGACACCTCAGAGTCTGCTGGTGTGTGTGATTGTTCTGACGCAGGTAGTGGTGAACCTATGAGCACAGGAGATGCTTCCAGTTGCATGGTGTCGTCTGCCTCTGGTATGTCTGCTGCTTGTGTGCAGGGTGCTGTAGGTCTTGCACTGCTGGGCCCAGCATCCCTTCCTTCTTGTTCACTGCTATCCCTTTGGGGATGTATCTTCTCCCTCACCTGCTGTGACTTGCGTGATGTCTCTCCTGTGGACAGACATGGACAGTATCTTAGTGGTGCTTTCACTGTGTACATCAAGATTAAATTACATTTTCACATCACTATTTTCTGCTCCTCCCATGTGTCTGATTGTATTGTGTGGCATGCCTGACGACATTTTATGTTGAGTGCTCATATGGGTATTCTTATGACTACCACTCCCATAATGAATTGCAGGTGAGTACTAAAGTCAGAACTGGATTTCCTAACTACATAGACACATTGGGGGAGGAACACAGGCAGGGGGCTTGGGATGATGAACATGTCCCTTACCTTTCTTAGCTGCAGCTCGGGCTGAGCTGTCTGCATCACCAATCCCCAGGACGCAGTCTGGCTCCAGTGTGGACTCCACTAGCTCTTCCAGGTCTGTGAGTGGAGGTGCCTTGTTCTTCCCTCCACCTGTTAAATTGGACTCCTTGCTTCTTGCAGCCAGTTTCCTCTTAGTGGTGATCCTTAGATCATACCATCGCTTTTTTAGGTCGTCCACTTCCCTGTTGGTCACTCCTATGGTATTGATTTTAGTCTGGATCCCCAGCCAGGTGCTCCTCTTGACAGCCTCTGGTACATTCAGGGACTGTTTTCCAAATATTTTTGGGTAGTGCTTGACTACCTCCTCCACCAGCACCTGCAGTTCTCCTGTGCTAAACTTCATCTTCCTCTTCCTCTCAGCACCTTCTTTTTGAGAGTCTTGGGGCTCCATTTCTTTCTCCTGCAGGGCTCTGCTTCACAACTGGCTGTCTCTGTGTGTCTGCTCTCCTGTGTGATCAGTTACACTGCACCTGCATGGGTGTGGCCACTTCCTGGATGTGGGGTGGGGTCCATGCACAGGATTGGTCTATTGCTCTGTTGGTTGGCTGAGGGGCGGGATGGTGACACGTGATTGGTTGTAACTTCAACTGCCTGATATTTTGTATCCCCGACTCGGTATTTACCGACTCGGTATTTACCGATTCGGTAAATACCGAGTCGGTAGTTTCAATGCATTCCTATGGGCCTCCGGGCCCATAGGATTGCATGTGAGTTACAGATTCGGTATTTGCCGTATCGGAAGATACCGATTCGGTAAATACCGTGAAGGGGTTACAGATTTTTACCGATTCGGTATTTTTTACCGATTTTTGACCTACATCTCGTTTCACTTTTCGGAAATACCGAATCGGTAAAATTCGGTATTTTTTAGTCGGTAAAAATGTGTTACCTACATCTGGCCCTATGAGCTTCTGGTGGGGAAGCTACGCACACTATATGCAATTTGCATAAATACTTTCATTGGAACAATATAAGGTTGGTTGGACACATGCACAGGGGATTTACTGTGATTCGTTTCTTATTTGATGCCCTTTATTTTTAGCTCTCGCCTAGGCAGTCATTAAGCAGAGCGCGGGCCGCGTTTTTTACTTTTAAGGACTTGTCCCCTGGTACACACAGACAATTTAAACACAGAGGCACGACACGCCGGCACGTTGGCTCAGCGAGTTGAACGCTTCTCACTGAAATTTGCCGATCACGAGATGAAATATTAGTAAGGCCGCTCAGGACTATTAAAGGTGCTAATATTAGCACCAGTTACCAGTTACAGCGCTTAGAAACGGCAGTACAGAATCAAGCGCTATAGTATGAATAAATACCACAATCCATGCAGGCACTCCAATCCACTCGTATGCAATCCCACTTGCAGGCCCTAAATTCCTGCAAGCGTTTTACCGCCCTCTGCTTCTGGGTAAGGCCCCTGGAGACTGACATCCTCATTCGGCTTCACTGGCGATGATCCCCCAGCCTTTGAGGAATGCACTCTCAGTTTCCATGGTCTCTAACCAGTGATACATCTTTCCAAGCCCTAAGGCTCCTCTACATCCACATTCTGCCAGCACCCTCCTACCCAATATTCGTCCACCACCATGTACACCACCACCACCACGTCCATCACCATCACCATGTCCACCACATCCACCACCACCACGTCCACCCCACCACCTCCACGTCCACCACCAAGTCCACCAACACATCCAACAACACATCCACCTCCAAGTCCACCACCACATCCACCTTCACGTCCACCACCACCACGTCCACCACCTTCATGTCCACCACCGCACCACATCCACCACCAACACGTCCACCACCACCACCTCCACCACCACGTCCACTACCACCACTCCCACCACATCCACCACCACATCCACCACCACGTCCACAACTACAGGTGAAAGGTAAAGTGTCACTGGAGGGCAGGGGTAATAGCAGTGTCAACCTCGGCTGTATATGGGGCATTTCAGGATGCATTGGGTGTGAGAAGACTGGAATAGGGGCTAGAAGTATTACACCAGACTCAAGATACATTTTGAAGAGGCACAATGTCACAGGGGTTCCTGTAAAAGCACTCGCAGCATCTCTACCTCACAGTGGCATCCCTGCACGAGCCACTCACTCAAAACAAGCATTGGCATAGCCAATAGGTCTCACCTTTGGGACCTTATAAGTGTTTAGCCATGCAACACTTGATGTTGTTGCACCAATGATATTGTGCTGGATAACTAAACACTTATAAGGTCCCAAAGATGAGACCTGTTGGCTATGCCAATGCTTGTTGTTAAATGGCGTAAATCAGTTCAGTAGTTTCAGAGTTATTCAAAGAAATTTCCAGTTGTATATATAGCGACGCAGAGGATCCGTGACTCCTCCCAATCTTGTGCCGAGATCTGAATGGCTGCCAGCACTTCAAACATGAAAGTGTTAGCAGGCATCGGGCAGGGTAGAAGCACCCTGAAACCCTAGGCCTCTTGGGGGGGTCCCACAGGGACCCTGCAGGGCCAACAAATCTTTTTCTTGTTTATGAAAAACGCAAAACATGTAGAATTCAGTCTGTTAAATATTACTTATGAATGATATGTCTTATTTTCAAGTTGAAAACTCAGAATAGGTGGCATTTATGTGGTAAATACCTCATCCCGGACAATGACATTTACGACGTGTGGTAACTACCTTACTCTATTAAGCCTCCATTTTATTGAGGGCCTGATAGACTATTTTCAGTATGCACAAGTTGAGTATGAATAATTTGCATCAGCATCCACTCTATGAATTATGTGACATAGGTGACAGGAGATACAGGACAAACAAGGGCTGGTGTTGGCTAAGGTCAAGGGTCAAGTGATGCCTGAAAGTCTATGACCATAAGGGGATGGTGGAGATCTGTAGGATGGAACCTAATGTGAACCATGTATGGGGGTATTGGTCTGGAGAAAATAGAAAAAAATCAACATTGAAAAGGCTATGAAACGTCTGGGCAACAGGCAGAGATCAAAGACATGGACAAGTGCTTGGGGCCAGGCTGGAAGATGCCTATCGCAAAACAGTCAGAGATAGAGAAGAGTTTTAGGCATCTTTCCTGTCACAGAAAAAGTGAATCAAGAGAGGAAACAAATATGAATGGCAGCAGTTTGTGAGCTGAGATGAAAGAGGTGGTCACAGAGAGTGTCTATGCCCCATAACATCTGGGACAGGACAACAAAACATTATTGACTTGTGCTACACAATGTCCATAATGGTAAGTAAAGCAGTGTTTGACTTTTACCACCATATTATAAAAGCAGATTTCTGAAAGCGCTAATGTGTGACAATATGTTGTTGCATATATGTTGTGTGGAATTTTGTTCTGGTGGTGGTATTTTGTGTTGTTTTCCGTGTTGTTGTGCTGCGTTATTGTAATGGGTTGTGCTATGGTTGTTGCGCTATGTTCACATTGTGTTTTGCTGTGTTGTTCCTCATTATGTTTTAATTGTGTTATTCTTCTTTTTGTGCGTTGTAGTGATTATTTCTGTAACAAATGCTGCTACATTTCCAGCCAAAACGAGCATATGCCTTGAAAGTTCCCATGACAACCAACAATTTACTACTATCCAAGGCAGTGAACTTGCGCCATGCCAGGTCTTCAACTATTTAAGACACAAGTCAGCCCAAAACCGTGTCAGAGGTTGGTCTTAATTTAGAAGTTCAAGTTCTCACTTCGTGTGATACAGCCCCTGGGCATCCAATGGGTTGACAGATTGCATTGATGCTCCAAAAAGGAGGCAGCCAATTAGCATTGCTTACTCAGAATTGAAGCGTCTTACAGGAGGTAAAACAGATTTTGCTAGGGGGTAAACATTCAGAGATACATTTTCAAAATCTTTATGTTTAATGTTTAAGACTAGGAACATCGATATATGTGTGAAGGGACGGGCAGGTCTTGTGAGCGAATCCAAGTTTAGAGAGACATTTGCACATTCTATTTCAGTAAATTTAACAGACGAAGAGGCATTTTAATATTAAAGCATATATATATATATATATATATATATATATATATATATATATATATATATATGGATATATATATATATATATATATATATATATATATATATATATATATATATATATATATATATATTATATATATATATATATGTATGTAAGTAAAGCTGGATTTTCAAAACAACGAGGCTCTACATTAGTCGCAATCGTTTTGGATGCAGGAAAAAGAGATGTCTGTTAGAAAAGCAGGCCATGATTATGGCGAAGAGCCCAACTCGAGAGATATATGTGGGTACCTACTTTAATTCATTTACAGAACAGAAAAAAAACAGAACAGCATTTTAATGATATACGGGCAAGGGCTGCCTAAATGAACACCACTTGGGAGACAATTTATAAAACCATCTTGAATTAAAACAGTTCATTATCAAGCCATTTTGTAGAGAAGGTGGCAATGGTTTTGTCAACAAGACGACTAGTTCCAACATTAATTTCATGAGTTTCAAAAGCAGAAAGAGAGGAACTGCCCTGAGTGGCATCACACCGTTGTGTGAAAGAATCCACCACAGTGAGATTGATATGTGAAACCGCAATGCCTAATGTACAAACAGAGGAGCATTTCAAAAAGAGACATTTGCCACACCAAACCACATTAAAATAATATAAAGTTAGTCATTTGCAAAAGAGGCAGACCAGCGTTGTGACACATTCCATCTTGAATGTAAATGTCTAAAGCAAATGCCCTGGTATCCTGGTTATTATTTTGCTGTTTCTCTTTCACTTTCCCTTTCTTTCACGCACACCCCCTCTCTTTTTTACTCTATTTCTCACTGACTCGCTCACTCTGACTCTCACACACACCGCATTCTTCTCTTTCTCTTTCTCTGTCTCTCACACTCTCTCCAATTAGTCACATGTGTTGAGAGAGGACAGAGGCAAAATTCTTCTATTCCCTTCTTGTTGCTCCTCCACATGGTCACCGGCTCTGCATAGTGCATACTGTAAATGACAAAAGGTCAAAGTGATAGCTCAAAAATGATACACATCTGCTTAAATATAGGGTGACCTTCACTTACGATTCTGGCAAAATCAGTGCATTGCAAGTTTCTTTCAGGTCTTCCTGCAGGGACCATGTAGGGAGCAGAAAAAAAGTTTTGTTTTCTATTTGAACTCCAATAGGAATGTTTTCTCACATTTACTTCACAAACTGTTTAACTGAATTACACAATACTTGGCAGGTAACTGTACGTTTTGTACAAATAATGACTTTGAGAACTTTGTTATCAGGGACGACTCTAGGCTCATGGCGGCCCTGGGCAGGGAACGTAGGTAGGGGGCCCCCGGAGGAACGCAGGCGCGAGGCCAGTGAAGAGGGGGGGTCAGGGTGTTTGGAAGTGGAACAGAGCCGGAGGCCGCCAAATCCCTGCCACGGGCCGCCACGCAAATATATATCCATCCTCAGAGGATTATTATATTAAGGATATAAATTGGCGAGGTAGCCCCTAGGGTTTGGCGGCCCTGTGCAGGTGCACAGCTTGCACATGCCTAAGGCCGCCCCTGTTGATATAAACAAGTTCAATTGTTTTTAAGATAGTCGTGTGACTAAGAGTCTCAGGCAGGCTTCATAAGGTCATTCGAATATAAACTTTTCTGTATCTTGAGGATTTATACTTAGATTATTTGTGGATCCAGATCTCAAACCCTCTGAGGGTGATACATTTGAAAAAGAAATCCCATTGGAGGAGGGTGCCTGGGGTGGCGTAGTGTGAACAGAGTGCCATCGTGCAGTGATTCTGCTGAGCTTCAAGGGCTTGGGGATCCCTGGGTCACTTTTAGCCGTAAAACAAGGAAATTGAAAAAAATATTAAGGCCCTCATTAAGAGATTTATGAGTTCACTCCATTCTGCTCAGGAAAGAGCGAGATGTACTCTGCTTTGCTGGTGGGCTACAGCCTGTCTATTTAGAGATCTCTACCATGCGAGAAGAGAGGTCTGTCCCTTAAAAGGACGCCCCATCACAATTTCTCCACTGAAGGCACTCTGTATGGGTCCCATGTTCCTGCATAGCGGGGTTTTTTGTTTAAAAAAAAAACACCCAACGGAGTAGTGTCTTTTTGAAAAATAAAAGATAAACGTCCCTGACATGCTGGGAGTTTTCTCTCTGTGTGTGGAGGTCATTGTTTTGCTATTCAAGGCTGCCAGGTATTCCCTGGGGCTATCAAACAGGATAAAACAAATTCTAATGTCTGCCCCACATTGGCCAGATGGTCTGAGGTCCTTTGACTGACAGC
Source organism: Lissotriton vulgaris (assembly GCF_964263255.1). Taxonomy (NCBI): domain Eukaryota; kingdom Metazoa; phylum Chordata; class Amphibia; order Caudata; family Salamandridae; genus Lissotriton; species Lissotriton vulgaris. The sequence goes on along the minus strand of NC_141689.1, from coordinate 711,023,252 downwards.
CCATTGTCAGTCAGGCTGTCGGTCGAAGGCTTCCACTGGCGGAGCCAGGACAACTTTCTGCAGTTGACAACATGGAGTTCTGGTGCCTCTGAATAGAACAGAAGAACTACTAGAGGAATTATTTTGGAATCTACAGATTTACTTTGAGTCAAAGTGAACATGTAGGGTTTGTGCATGTACGGACTACAGAGGTGTTACCCCTCCTTCTGGAGATTCACTCATGTACCAAGATGGCCACTACATAGTTGGGTGGGTGAAGCGGGCTGTCGGATCCATTCAGGCACACTGAGACCACAGAAACACAGATCTCAGCCTAATCATATCTGCCCTGTCAGCTGCCTCTGGCCGGAGTGGACCCTAAGAGACCACTACACATCATCTGAGAGCATTGAGTGCATGGGAAGAACTGAGACATGGATGCAGCTGCAGATGAATTCATAGGATCCAAGGAGATATCAAGCTGGACCAAAAAGAGACTGAGGTCAAAGCAGAGCACCAAAATCAACCCCAGATCCTACTGTCTCTGAGCTTCCCAGTCTGCTTGTACCAGTAACATAGTCCTCACTTGGAACATGGAGGCCCTCTACACTAACATCCCTCAATAGGTAACATTGATGGTAGATGAGCAGTTACTCAAGGAATATGAATTGCACTACAACATCTTTGTCTCCTTGCTGATGGCATTAACAGAGGTGGCACTAAGATTTTTTTTCAAATTTGAGAAGACAATTTACCATCAGGTCAGTGCCTTTACTCTGAGCATGGTATACATCTAGGTCCACCGATTTTAGAAAGATGGGGTTACACTAACACAGATCCCTTTCACTAGAATGTTAGCACCTGCAAATGCTACAACGATGATGTACTTAATCTGGATAGGGAATGAGGAAGTGATAAACCAAATTGGTAATTGGATCAGTAAATGTGAGCCCCAATTAAACTTCGCAGTCAGTGTCTAAACCTACTGATAAAGGCAGATAACAGGAGGCTCATAAATGAGATACACAACAAACCCGCTGGCAGGAATTTGTTGCTTCATTTTATTAGCCAACATCCCGAGCGCTAACAGAAAATCTGGCCTTAGGGCAACTTCTTAGAACCAGAAGAAACTGCACCAGTGTAGGGAAAAATGACACACAAAAGGACTAACAAAGAAGCTAGCTGTAAAAAGTACCCAACAGATCTACTACAGAAGAGCAACAAATGAGATAGGAATATCAGTAAGGAAGCGCTCCTGGAGAACACATCAAGAAATCAACGTATAATCACAGACTTAACAATCTCCAATATACTCACGAAAAGTATTAACAAACATTCGAATATTTTGCATGTTAGTGGTCAACATTATCCAACACCACTGCTTGCACTCAAAAGAAGCACAAATATGCAGTGCCATGATGTGATCGATCTCATTGTCTCTTGAACTAGACTTCATTTTAGTGAAACCCCCCAATATGGAATATACACAATGAAATGGCCAGCATTTCATGACATGGCCCTAATATAGCAAAGGCCTTTACTTTAATAAATAAAAAAAAAAGTAGACTATGAGGTGACACAGTACACAGTCTTGGATGTCATGAAAGAAGGACTTCCTGGGGAACTTATCACACATACTACTTGTGTTTCCACACTAGACAACTTAAATGCTCAAATTCAAGAAACAGAATTCCCGATTTGCACGGAAACATAATATAGGTTGTTCACATAAGACGTACACGCTCTTACATATGGTAAGAGGCTTAGCTGGTCCCTTGCACCTCTTCTACTGACTAGTATCATGGAGAGCAGGAAAAAACCTTCACAGCTAACTTTATTTATTTTCAAATCTTTAAATATAATGAATGCATGACAGATTTTTAACCATTAGGGAGAGGCACAGGTCCAATATTTTCAGCTAAAAAAAATAAAAAATCTTTATTTTCGGTGTTTTGTGGAAACAAATAAACAGCTGAATTCAGGATACAAGACATGCACTACAGCAGGCAAATTTACTAACCATGGTGAGTCCACGCCCCCCACACTGCCACATCACAATGAGCTAGACCTCTATGTAGTCTCCCCGTCCCCTACCATGTTTGTGTCCTCCCAGCGTCATCCTCCTGTCCCTGTCCATGGAGGTCGTAGTAGACCTGGGGTCTAGTAGCGTGTCACAGAGTTCCCTCCAGGCTGCGAGATCATCATTCACCATGTCATCTCGCCCACTAAGATTCATGTTAGTCTCTTCTGCTAAGGCCATTGTTGTACATCTTTGTGCCAACGGTTAAATTCTGGTGATCTTTGAAAGGTGATAGCTATCCTGCATTGGGCCAGAACCAGTGCCAATTGTAAGAATGTGTATGCCATCTTCTTGCCATTTGGACTTTTAACATTACCTAGTAGGCAGCACTGTGGGTCAGCTAGAGGGATAGGTGCACTTCGAGGATGGTTGTCTGATTTGGAGGGGGACATTCGACTCAGACCTCGGGTGAGATGCGTCCTATACAGAAAATAATACAGTAGCGGCCCGTGGTGGGGGTGCTGCTGGGTGCTGACGTGGAGTAGGGGAGGGGCAAGATGGGGGGTAGTAAAATCCGGAATACGGCCAAACAGACGTAAGTAAACAAAATTATTGCGCCAAATGCGCTGCAGCCCACATATGAAATTCGTTTTATTTATTTATTTGTTCACTTACCTCTGACCGTATTCTGGATTTTACTACCCACCACACTGCCCCTCCCCCACCCCACGTCAGAGCCCGGCAGCACTTCCACCACAGGCAACTACTGAAATTATAGTGAATCAGCTTGATACGTGCATTGCATGATATGGAGTGTGTGAGCCTATTAATGCAGACTCAATTACCTTCCTCAAGTGGAGTTTCTAAATCCATTTCCCAGGCTTCCTCTGACCGCTGAGGGGGCCCCCTAGAGTCAGATGTCATGGCCTTATATAGGAGTGTGATCTAGTGGTGGCCAGATCCGCAGGTCAACAGAATGCCTAGAGTCCCTGTAGGTTCAGGGACAGCAGAATAGGATGGCCAAGTTTCCTATGCGGTGTCCGCTAAGCCGCATGGTGTAATGTTTCTGTTCTTTAGTTGGGAGCTGTGAAGCCACTCATTACATTTTAGCAGAATATGTGGGTCATTTTGAGACAGATTCATTGCATAAGCTAACATGGTTAGGGGTAAATAATGCATGATAAGAACACTCATGGGAGCCTTCCACCACAGAAAGCTAGGATCTTTCCAGCAGCCTTCCCTGCATTACACATTTTAAATAATTTCCTTCAAAGGACTCAGGAACTGCGTTTGATTTTGACCTATTTTAAATAGCATAAACTTTACGACGTATTCATTTATTTGTGTTTTCTGTTTTCCACCTTTTTGTTTAACTTAGAAGAGGAAATTATATTTTTATAATGGTTATGTTGGTCACTCCAAGGAGGAATTTAAATTATTATAATGGTTAGCTTAGTTACTCATCATATGAAACAAATACTTCTACTAAGCTCTGCTAGAATGCTCAGATATACAGTTAGGGCCAGATGTAGGAAGGCAAATACCGGGCGGTATTTGGAGTTTGGGATGTAGGGGCATGTTTAAATACAGTTTCGGTAATTTTACTGAATCGGTAATTTTACCGATTCGGTAAAATAACCGAATCTGTATTTTGACATGTAGGAGGCACTGTAATCAGTGCTACAGGGGTTTAAGAATTCGTTATTTACCACCAACTAGAAGTTGGTAGTAAATAATATAAACCCTTTAAAAAGCATTTTTTTGCTTTTAAAACAGTGCCATGTTGCAGACATACATGCCCTAAGTGCATGTATGTCTGCAACATGTGCACCCATGCACAATTGAGGGGTGCAACAGGGTGTTAAAGTGACACCCTGCAACCCTTCTATATTTCCCCCTATTACCGAATCGGTATTTACCGATTCGGTAATTGACATTCATTCCTATGGGCCTCCAGGCCCATAGGAATGAACGGCAGTTACCAAATCGGTACCGATTCGGTAATTAAATCGGTAAAATTACCTACATCCCGATTGCCAGTTCTTAAATACCGAATCGGTATGATTCGGTATTTAAGAATCGGTAATCTGGGATTACCTACATTTAGCCCTTAGTCTTTAATGTTCCTCACGTGTTTTAAAGTTGACAGAGACTGGGCATCAAAAGGGTTCCCATATAGATCTCTTCTGCCTATTTGAATAATTTATTTTAGTAATACTATGTAAAAATGATGTTATGTTATATGTGAAATACACATTATGTAATAAATAATATCCTGGGGCTTGGCAGTATTTGGAGTACTGCTCAGGAAGGGCCTTGTCATGCAAGGTGATTGTGGCATCTGTGGGACGCCACAGCGCCTCTGCCTTTTGGGAGCAGGGCAGTTAGGGCGCTAAAAAGGCTTTATGAAGTTGTTCCTTATATTTGGGGGCAGATGTAGGAAGTACATGAAGGTTGGTGACTCCAGAAGTTAGGAATCATCTTCTGACTGTAGGCTGAACTGACTCTCTAGATTGACTATGCCAACTTCATGGTGTTTGTCAATGTCCGAAAGGGTCAAACTCTTTATGTTTTGCCCCATGCTTTTGGCCTCACTCAATGACTTATGTATCCAGGATTTGTAATCATGTTTCCCCATTGGCGTATCAATCCTTAAGATTTATTTTCATGTTGTGCAAATGGTGAAAACCCAGTGAAAATTTTAAATCACCTTCAAGATTTGTTCAGGGTCAACTCTAAACAACCTGTTGACTTCTGCTAAATTTATATCATGTAGTTTACGTAAGGTGGTTAAAGTTACAGGGAATGTACGCTTTCGCTACCATCCTAAGCATATTCTGATCAACCATATTGCAAAAGAGCAAAAAGTGTACATAAAGAATTCCATAAGGCAACGAACATATCCTCAAGAGTGTCTGCCTGGATACCATTCGTTGCCATTTTTCACATTTGTGTGGCTGTGAAAAGTTCAATTGAATGTGTTCCCAAATTTGTAAGCTGGTTTCCGATACTTCTTCATGTAGATACAATTCATGGTAGATTTGATATGCTCTGACCATTCATTGTCTTTCTTCTTGCAAGATGTTCTAAAGTAAGAGTTAGTATAAGGAATAACAATCTTCACCCTTGCTTTTGTTTCTTAATTACTATATAATTCCCATGCTATTCTTCAGTTTCTTATTTGGAACACCGGTAGAAAACCTGGAGGAGGAAGGTTAACTTTTGAGGTCTATTCTGAGATCTAATTAATTAATAGAAAGATGTGATTTATTTTTAGGCCACAGATTTTGTACCAACAATCCTCCATTTTGGACCTCTCGACTGTGACTGAAGTATCTGTTATCATGTTAATTTGAAGGCTGTTTCTAACAGTTAATATATGCAACTACATCGCTGCACCGAAATACTCACAGGAAGTGACACAACTGTTATGTACTCTCAGACTTGTGAATGATGATTCCACTGATTGGCACGGTACATATCAGAAAGCTGCATTCATAAACAGTAATGCACTACAAGGAAAAATAACGAATAACGTACCATGAACTGATAAGTTAATACCCTGTCTGTGTTTCTGGCAGGTATGTTTGACTAATTTGTTTCAGTCACTTAGGGGCCAGATGTAGGTAAATTAGATTTACCGATTTTTAATTACCGAATTCTACCGATTCGGTAATTAAAAATCGGTAAATCTAAAGGGTGGATATGTAGGTATTTCCAGATGTGGAAATACCGAATCTGTAACAATCAGTATTTACCGATTCTGTAAATACAGAATCGGTATTTCCCATTGATTCCTATGGGCTTTAAAGCCCATTGGAATCAATGGGAAATACCATTTCTGTATTTACAGAATCGGTAAATACCGAATTTTGCAAGGGTGCAGGGGGTGTCACTTTGACACCCTCTGGCACTCCACAAATAGGCATGTGCGCCATGTGGCACACAGACATGCCCTAAGGGCAAGTCTGTCTGTCACATGGCTAGGTGTGCATGCACATATGTGCATGCACACCTGAATTCGGTATTTTACCACACAATAGGATTGTGTGGTAAAATACCGATTTTGTAGGGCCTTTGGGACTCAGAAGAGTCCCACCTACATCTGAGATTTACCGATTCGGTAAAAATACCGATTCGGTATTTTACAGAATCGGTAAATTTACCGAATCGGTAAATTTACCGATTCTGTAAAATTGTGCCCCTACATGCCAATCCTTGAATACCAGTCGGTAACGGCCGAAAATACCGATTTTCGGCCGTTACCGACCGACCTACATCGGGCCCTTAGTCCTTGTTTTCAAAGACTAATAATATCTCTGAAGGACCATCTTCAAATAAAGTAGATAAAGTGCATAGGGAATTCCCCCGATACTAAATGGTGTTTAACTATCGACTTATAAATTGCTCCCAACACCAGATTCTTAAAGAGGTTGGGGCTGGCTAACAACAACATTCCTCCAAACATTAGTGAGTTTACAGCTGTTCTGGATAATGTTTAAATACGCTGTCAAAGGATCAAGAAACTGATTTAGGGCTTGAAAATGCATTTGACAGATGGTACTCTGTCGGTCAGAGTCGAGGAGGATATTACCTCTGCCCTCCTGATGGACCTTTGCTTCATTGGAGCTAGCTAAATGGAGGGGGGGTTTACCCAAATAAGTCACTGGGGACCTGGGTGCTATATGATATATAAGAAAGGGGTCCCAGTGAACCGTTTAAACATTAATCACATTTATTTACAACAAAAATAAAACATTAAAGCAAGACACATTGTAAATTAATCACAATAGGCAAGGTCTACAATACATAAATTATGAATACAGTAACAGTGCCCCAAGAAATTAAGGAAAGGAGGGACATTAGCGTGATGCTGTGAGAAAGGAAGAAATAAGTGAGAAATGATAATAGTTGTGATAAAAGATTATTTCGAAATCATTAATTATTTGAAACTAAGTTGGCTTCAGATCCCGAGCCAAAATATGGAATCAACAGATTTCCAAACATTCATCAACGATCATGTATTTGACGCTGGTATTCTATATCCAAAAATAGGGGCGGCGTCAACTGAGATGAAAAGGAGTAGCCGTCGACGTTTCGACCCCACGCTACAAATGTAGGCGTAGTTAAGACCTTACATCGGGGTCTTCATCAGGACAAGAAACGTGAAACCAAGGGTACACTATGAATTCTATAAAGATACAAATAAATAAATAATTAGTGCAATGTTCTCCATCAAATGGGAAAAATTGTGATGACATCATCCAAACTACAGAAGAATTAAAATATTACCATGGTGCGTGGAGAAATTTATTTCACACGGTGGTAAATTACTGGAATGATTTCTTCTCTTATCGCAATCGTCAATTTCTGAAACAATAAAAATAAAGTTCCAGACCGGCTATATTCATTGCCACTTAATCGTCTTCCATAAAATTGGAAAACATAGCTATAAACAGGGTAAGTGAATTACTATTCGACTATTGCCAATAAAATACAAAAATGCTTGTGTATACCTTAAAAGCTCATAAAAGACACAACCAACCAGACCAAGGTAGACCAACACTCTACCAACACGTGTTGATCTATATTAGTATGCATATGTCACTCCTGTCATAGTAGTAGATCAGAAAATCCGACTGTAAACAACATCTCACAGTTGAACATAGTATTTGAAAACAAATTCTGGAGTCTCATATACATTGTGACACAAGACCTGAGTCCCACGTGCAACCAGTATAGTGTATCTTCCTTTAGATAACTCTATAATACACTATTTTAGGAGTGAAAGAGTCTTGGAACATCCAAACCCTAAAATCAGGTCATATTATTATAAGATTCCTACCTTGAAATAGGTAGACCGTACGTGCGTCTAATCATATGGTAGTTATGGAGCAGTATATTCATACGGTAGTTATGGAGCAGTCTATCGCGAACACAAGACCTAAGAATCAAAAATGCGGGGGTTACAAATCTCTTAAGAGTGTAAATGTGAGAGAGTACCAATCACCACCGCAGCTCCGCACCCACTGTCAAAAAACACATACCTAATCATGGCAGGATGCCGCGTCGTGCTCAGTCATATTCCAAAATGGGTAATTTCCTACATCGGGGAAATCATTTTTGTCCCATGATACATTTGAAGAGACACATTTAAGAATGCTATCGTCTCTTTATGATAGGTATACTGCTGACTTTTGAGATTATGGATAACGAGTACTGCTGCAGGTACATCCCCTTCTAGTACCATACATGAATTGTTTATCCATTAGATGTGTCTATAATGGTGCAATTGTGTAAGGTAGCACATTGATTTGTCAACCGATGTAATTCATTAATAATTGTTCAGTACATGTTCTCATTGTACTTATAAACTTACATTTATTTAATGAGTGATTTATTTATCCATCGATTGTGTGAATGCACGCCACTTCACCCTCCTGTGAGAGAGGTGCGTGGCGGTGTTCCTTTTTTGAAAAAGATTGCACCATCTGAAAATTATGCGTTCCATGTTTCTAAATGAAATGGAATCAAACAGTAGCTAAGGCATCGTGTTGTTCAGCTCTATTTAATGATATGTCATGAGTCCATTTCGCCAAACCAGGCAAACTTTCTAACTTGACTATGTTCGCAATAATTGCGAGATTAATATTGCTAAAATCCGATCAATCAGTATGGATGAATTTATTTAAATGGAGTAAGGCAATCTCGGCTTGGAGTCATTATCCCATATATTTTCACTATGCCCTTAGACCCGGGTCAGTCCGCTTTCTATGGGGATTGTTTCAGGACCGTCAATAGAGTTGCCCTAAGAGACGACCCGGAACTTCTTCAGCGGGAGTCCCTCTACAATATCAATAGTGTGATTTTCCTTCTGCACGACTACAGGGTGTTGTTTCCCGCGATTGAGAGCGGATTCCGAGTGTGACTGAATACCTCTTCCAGGTATGAAAGAGCTCGATATATTCTGTCAACTAAGGGAAGGTTACTATATTGCATTTAGCTAACAATGGTTTCCCCGATGTAGGAAATTACCCATTTTGGAATATGACTGAGCACGACGCGGCATCCTGCCTTGATTAGGTATGTGTTTTTTGACACTGGGTGCGGAGCTGCGGTGGTGATTGGTACTCTCTCATATTTAGACTCTTAAGAGATTTGTAACCCCCCGCATTTTTGATTCTTAGGTCTTGTGTTCGTGATAGACTGCTCCATAACTACCGTATGAATATACTGCTCCATAACTACCATATGATTAGACGCACGTACGGTCTACCTATTTCAAGGTAGGAATCCTATAACAATATGACCTGATTTTAGGGTTTGGATGTTCCAAGACTCTTTCACTCCTAATATAGTGTATTATAGAGTTATCTAAAGGAAGATACACTCTACTGGTTGCACGTGGGACTCAGGTCTTGTGTCACAATGTATATGAGACTCCAGAATTTGTTTTCAAATACTATGTTCAACTGTGAGATGTTGTTTACAGTCGGATTTTCTGATCTACTACTATGTCAGGAGTGACATATGCATACTAATATAGATCAACACGTGTTGGTAGAGAGTTGGTCTACCTTGGTCTGGTTGGTGGTGTCTTTTATGAGCCTTTAAGGTATACACAAGCAGTTTTTGTATTTTATTGGCAATAGTCGAATAGTAATTCACTTACCCTGTTTATAGTTATGTTTTCCAATTTTATGGATGACGATTAGGTGGCAATGAATATAGCCGGTCTGGAACTTTATTTTTATTGTTTCAGAAATTGACGATTGCGATAAGAAAAGAAATCATTCCAGTAATTTACCACTGTGTGAAATTAATTTCTCCACGCACCATGGTAATATTTTAATTCTTCCGTAGTTTGGATGATGTCATCACAATTTCTCCCATTTGATGGAGAACATTGCACTAATGTATTATTTATTTGTATCTTTATAGAATTCATAGTGTACCCTTGGTTTCATGTTTCTTGTCCTGATGAAGACCCGATGTAAGGTCTTAACTATGCTTACATCTGTAGCGTGGGGTCGAAACGTCGACGGCTACTCCCTTTCATCTCAGTTGACGCTGCCCCTATTTTTGGATATAGAATACCAGCGTCAAATACATGATCTTTGATGAATGTTTGGAAATCTGTTGATTCCATATTTTGGCTCAGGGATCTGAAGCCAACTTAGTTTCAAATAATTAATCATTTCAAAATAATCTTTTGTCACAACTATCATCATTTCTCACTTATTTCTTCCTTTCTCACAGCATCACGCTAATTTCCCTCCTTTCCTTCATTTCTTGGGGCACTGTTACTGTATTCGTAATTTATGTATTGTAGACCTTGCCTATTGTGATTAATTTACAATGTGTCTTGCTTTAATGTCTTTATTTTTGTTGTAAATAAATGTGATTAATGTTTAAACGGTTCACTGGGACCCCTTTCTTATATATCATTGGAGCTAGCAGCTGTTACGTGGAAAAGTTAAGGTCCACTCGTCTCTAATTGAGGAGAGCGGACAGAGGGTTTAGCGGCCAGGATATTCCATCACATTTGTGAAAGAGTATCATGTCTGCCAGACTCTACACTAGGCCCTTAGTCTGCTAGACATTCCAGACCATATTAAAACACTATAGCCTGCCAGATTCTAAAAGTAAGCCATAACAGCAACTTTGGACTTTGAGGAGAAGCTCCTAAGATTAATGGCCTGATTTAGAGATTGATGAACGGATACTGTGTCATAAATGTAACTGACGTTCCATCCACCTCATACCAAGTGCATTAAATTACAATGCGCATGTAATGGGGTGGAAAGGATGTCAGTAACTTTTGTGATGGACTACCCATCAGCCAAACTCTAGATCAGGCTACTAGTTCTAATCTAATGTGTGCTTGTGAATATGTCTTGCTTAGGAAACAAATTGAACAAAAACATCCACCCATCATGAACTTAAGAAAGACAGCTTTCCAAAATAACATTAATTCCATTCTCATAATGTGCATAACGATAGGACTAAGTAGCAGTGGTGTAACAATAGCCCCCACAGCTCCTCCAACACAGTGTGCACAGGCAGTGGGCCCCTGGCCTGAGAGCTCCTGACTGGGTCCAGAGGGTGGGAAGAGGGGCCCTCATGTACTTTGCAGGGGGGTTCCTTCAAGTTTAATTACGCCACTGCAAAGTAGACACCTGTGCAGTTTTACCATTGCTTAAGTTAAAGAAGTAGCATTAGATTGAAAATACCTGAAAGCATATTCCAAATATTTGTATGCATTAACAATTTCAAGTGCATTAAAATCAGGTGCATGTCAGGACATTCAAAATATTCAAAATAGGGAGTGATTCCACCTGTTGCACCTAGTGCATAGGATGAAAGGGAAAAAGGAAAAGAAATGTTCTTTTTAAGAAGAACCCTCACTCACCAACCTAGTTGGTGACATGCTTCAACATAGGGTCGCTACCCGAGTGGACGAATGCCACTCAGGTGTGCTACAACGCCTGATTACAGCAGAGCAGGCTTATTGTAGTGCAAAATGAAAAACCTTGGAAAAAAATTAAAATTGCCTTTATTATTCCCTTAAGTTTATAATGGAATAACAAGGCAAGAGTAATACCAGGGGGATGTCCTGTCAGGTGCAAACTGGCCTGCAACATCCAATTAGTGAAATCAGTGATAAAACTATTGTTGTAACATAATTACGATCATGTGATATTTTTGTCAAAGACTTCACTAGTTTGGTGAGTGAGGGTTCTTCTTAAAAGGAAAATTTATTTTTCCTTTTCCCTTTCATCCTATGCACTAGGTGCAACAGGTGGAATAACTCCCTATTTTGATTATTTTGATTGCTTATCCAAGAGGACTGGGAGTAGTTCCATAGTACAATTACTCTCTCTTTGTTTGATCATGTCAGAACATTGACAAAAAAAATCTTGTCATACAAAAATATCGTATCCAGAATAAACAACTATCACAACATAGTTAAGTATATTGTGAGTATATCTTTACTATTCTTAATGACACATCTACATACCATGGCAATGTGTATGTATTCGATACCACATCTGAACCTTGACATATTTTTGAATGTTTTTTGTTTATCCAAATGTTACTATTTTTTTTTCAATTAGCAGCCATTACGCAACCCTTAGTAAATCTAGCCCTGGGATTCGGTTCTCTGAATTTCAGATAATCCTTCAAAGTGTTTTTTGTTTCAATGCTGTATATTCTTCCAATGCTTCATATTCTCCTGTGTATTTCTGCACTTCCAAAATTCGGCAACGGCATATTTAAGATAAAGTGCTCTCATTTGCAAGGCCCTGGTGAATTCTGCATTTGCATTCGGAGCAGAGGACCCTGCATTGATGTTTCTGCTGAAGAGCCCGGATCCTTCGCGGCCTGCCCGTTCAGCGTTTCTCTAACAAGGCTCTTTTTTACACAGAGCCAGCTGAGCCCACGAGGAGAAAAACCAAGAAAGAAATCGCTCCTTTGTGATTTCAGAGGGAAAACTTGTCTTCTACTAAAACATAAGTTTCTTGGCTGCCCCGCTGTGCTGGAGCTGCTGCTGGCCGCATGAAAGAAATCAATGCGCTACGTGCTGGTTAAATCTCAGCGGAAAGTCTGCGTTTTAGATTTAAATACACCAACGGGGCACAAAGACAGCACGAGAAGCTGTGAGCCAACCGGGCCCACACTGAGCCGAGCTGCAGGGTACCACATGTAATGTGTTTCTGAATAAAGGAGCTTAAGGAAGTATAAAGAGGAAGTGCATGATCCATAAAGTGCTGTTAATACTTGACTGTAGTTCATATTGACTGAAGTAGCTCATAAGTGATGTGCAAGGCTGTTATATAACCTGCATTTAAAAGGCAGAGCTGAAAAAACACTAATATATTCGAGACTGAATGGCAACGCAGGCCGCTAAGGACCAGATCTGGTTCTAGGGCATGGGAAGACTAGGTAGCCGCATAGGTCCTCCCCGGCAGGGGAAGGGGGTAACGGTGTGTACGAACAGTAGTATTCTGCCAAAATAATAAAGAAAAAATATTATGATACAGGAATATTGTGTCAAAATATCATCAACAAAAGAACATTGTGGCACAGAATATAGAAGGGAAGAATATTGATTTTTATGTTAGGCCTATAATATTTCTGTATTAAATACTGTATATAATATTATTTTCCTTAATATAACATGCAATATTTTTATTTAATATTCTATATATTAATTTTATTATCATTAGATATTATTGTTAGGATAATATTTTCGGTTTAGTACAGTTCTTAATGTGATCTTTTAAAAACATTAATTTGTCATTTTCAATTTAGTAGTGGCTTGTTGAAATTGTAGGGGATTCAGGTGGGAAAGGTATTGTTTTTTTAATGTTTAATGGTAATAAAATTATTTATTGGTAATTCATTATGTCAAATATTTAAATATTTAATTGGCCTATTGATATTTGAAATATTTCTGTATCGTTTGTCATTTTTAATGTGCAAATTAAATTTTTATAAATGTAGCTATTGTTTAAAATGTAGTAGTGGGTTGCTGGGGTTGTTGGAGATTAGAGTGGGAAGGTACTTTAAAAATAAGTTATTGTTTTTATGTTAACATTTTTTTGTCTGTTAATTTAATTAATAATTGATTATCCGTTATGTAAATATGTAACTAATAAATTTTTACTTTAATTATCTGTTTTTTTAATATTTGCTAATTTGTTGATCAGTTTATTCATTTGTAAAATTTTAGAAAGAGGTTTATATTTATTATTTGTTTATTTGGCTTGTTCAATTTATTGATTAATTTAATAGTAATAATGTTTTACTCACAACTTTTTAAAATTAGTTTTAATTGTTGGTTGTTTTCTTTGGATAGTGGAGAGGGAAGTTTTTTCATATTAAATATGTTTTACTAAGTCACCATTTGTTATTAATTTTGTAATATAAAATTTCTATTCTTTCAATTTAACTTAATTGTATTTATCTATATTAAATATTTTTGTACTTTAAATATGTTTGAATCTTTTTATTTTGTTATATATATGTACATTAAAAAAACATTTAGGAGGTGGAATTATATATCTTAACCCTTCAAAGTCCAATACTTTCCCTACTGTTGTTTAGATTTGGAATGGTAATAGTAAATCTAACCCTACAAGGCTCAAAACATACCCTGCTTTTGCTTACACTGGAGTGGGAATAGTAAATGCAATCCCTCCAAAGCCCAACACTTTCCATACAGTTGTTCAGTTTGGAATGGGAATATTAAATATACACTTCCAAACTGCACAATTGTCCCTACTGTTATTTAGATTGGAATGGGAATAGTAAATCTCTTTTGCTGCTTTTGCTTATTGTGGGTGTGGGAATAGAAAATCTACCCCCTCCAAAGTCCAAACCTTCCCTGCTTTTGCTTACATTGGATTTGTAATAGTGAGTGTAATGCCTCAAAAGGCCAACACTTTCCCTAGTGTTACTTAGATGAGAGTGAGAATAGTCAATAGGACCTGTCCTGAAGCCATCATTGTCCCTGCTTTTGCTTACCTTCCCTCCAAAGACCAACATTTTCTGTACTGTTTCTTTGACTGGACTGTGGGTATATTAAATCTTACCCCTCCAAAGTCCAATACCTTCCCTGCTGTTGGTTGCATTGGACTTACAATAGTAAATCTGATACCTTCAAAGCATACAAATAAATAATGTGCAGGTTTTTATTTTTACTTTATTTTTCTTGGTTTTGTATTGATTTAAAAAAAAAAGATGTAGGCTTCTGTAACATATTTGTTTGTTAATTTTAAAATTAACCTACTATTAATAATTGAATGTAACTTTATTTTATATTGCTAATTAAATTGATTTTAATCAGATTATTATTTGAAACAAGCTTGGGATCATCCCAGAGAAATATTGTTTAAGAGTTATTCAGGGAAAGTCACAGACTATCTAACCAGTCCTGGGTAGATTTTATGAATTACTTCAAAAAGACACTGAATGGTTAGATGAAGGGCAGCATACTGATTGACTTTGATGGGCTCTACTATCCGAGAGAGCACATTCTCAGTAATTTCTTTACAGATTTGTGCCAACACCTGATAGACTTCAGGCTCACTGTACCCAGGGAAACTGCAAAGGATGTAAACCTCTGGTTTAGTACTAGGATGTCAAGAAAGGCACCTGAGTGGATACATCAGAAGGATGGGCAGTGTCCCTGCCAGAAGGAAGAGGGGAGAGTCAAGGAAAAACCAAAGGAGTTCTAATAAGGCCCCTAAAAGAGTTTGGGGAATAATCCTCAGCCCAAACCTGAACAAAAGAAAGATGGTTTTAATGGGAAGTTATTACTAACCACAGGGGATGCCCAGAACACCTGAACCAGGGGCAGTCAGCGTATAGTCCTAACAATGGTTAAAGAAGCAATTTGCCTAAAAATACAATACTCACAAAAAATTCCAAATCACAAACAAAACAAATAGTTAGTGAAAGAACTAAATAGGGAAGCCGTTTAGAGAGAAAGAAAGAAGAGAAGAGAAACCCATATGCAAAATAATTCTAGAAAAATATGACAAATTTATTACATTTAATGAACACTAAGCAATTAGGACAATGGCGCTCAATACAATGTGCTGGTACAGGAACAGTGTATATTACAGACCAGACAAGTGGCAAACAAAAAAATACACGTCACAGGGAGGGAACAACATAAAACAAAATAATGTGTCCTTCATTAGTTTTATGGCCACATATGCGTCGACGGTGTTTCGACCTATGTAGAATTACACGGTCATCATCAGGACTGGAAAGTCAATTGAGCATCCACAAATTCTATTTCAGAGAACTGTCCAACCCTATATTTGTTGCGTGGGTTGACATTGTGCTCCAAAATGCATATTAAAATGAGAGATGGGCGGGCATGATGTAAAACTGCCCGAGGATATAGAAAATTTCAAACTGACTGCATCTATCCATACAATTTAGCAGATCATGTAAGGCAACAGGTGAACAAATCACTAGTGTGCTTCAACGCCACAATGGGCGAAAAACTTCCCTGTTGTGGCAGCAAAATCAGGAAGCTGCCACAGTTAGTGTTTGGGGGAGTCCAGAGGTTTCTCTAGTGTTTCTAGGTGAAAAGGAGATGGCACCAAAAGCACAGGTGTTTTACAGTCCCAAAATGTACAGGTAGTTGTTCATCATCAATGGGGAGAGGGTGGAAACTCTGAGAGACACAGGAGCCAGTATGAGAGCTGTTAGGTATCATCTGGTGCCCTCAAAGCAGGTAGTCCCTGATGTATTCCACCAGGTTATGAAGCAGACAACCAGGTGAGCCAATGTCCAGTGGCTCTAGTTCCCTTCGAATGGGAGAGGGGGACTCAGTTACAGGGATTAATCCAGGTTCAGGAACCTTAGGTTTGCTATAAAGGAGACCCCCACATTTTTGTCTTCACTACCCTATTTTTGCTAAACCCATTTTTATGGACATTAGGATTCTGCTCAGTTTACTCCTGCTAACCAGTGGCAACGTGCTTGTGCTCTCCATTCCAAACATGGTAACATTGGTATACATATAACTTCCACATTTAATGTAATTATATGTCAATCGTTTTTTTTTCTATTTGTATGCAGAGCATTTAAATTAAATGCTGCAAGTAGGCTGCAGCACTCATGTTGTCTCAGGCCTCAAACTGAAGCCTGTAGTGCAGTTTTACACTGCTATTTTGGCCTGGCATAATAAACCTTTTGCCTGGCCTAAACCTTCCTTGTATTACTTATGAGTCACACTTTAGGTAAGACACCCCTCAGGTAGGCACTAAAGGTTCACAGGGAAGGGTGCATGGTTTTTAGAAAGTAGGACATGTGCACTTAACTTTTAGATGTTCTGGCAGTGAAAGGCTCCCATAGTAGTTCTTCACTGTACTAAGGCTAACTTGTCCATAGACTAAAACTGGGTTACCTTACTATACATAATAAGTGATAATTTCAGTTTGGAAGCAGTTAAGGAAGTCAAGGGAAAAGAACAAGGCTGACCTCCTGTTTAAACTGGATGGACACAACAAGCTTCCAGAGGCCTTCCTTACAAATTCCCAGTTGACCAGCACTAACTGGACCTGGCTGGGCCTTGTTGGTAGCCTCTCCTGGAGTGAGTCCTGACGCTCAAGAGGTGCCTCACTAGGTCATGGATCCTTGACTGGTGTCAGAGTGTACTCCGCAAAACACACAAGGTGATGGACGGAATGTTGCACATTGGCAAAATATTCACCACAGTCACAGATCTGGGTTTAATCCATCGTTATTTTGCTCACCACGCCATCCCAGTTCAGACATGGCCAAATGCAAATCAGTCTTGACCCTGTGCCTCATGGGAACAGTCCAGCCCGAACTGCCAAGCCGGAATCAAGCATTCTAGGACCGGTTTCTGGCTATCAGCCGTCATCAGCCAGGATAGCTTGACTCCAGTGGTGTAGTGAGCCACGTCTGGGCATACCCTTGCCAGTGTACTCCTCCAATGTAACAACTGCAGAAACTGGGTTCCAGGTAAAAATCCAGGCATTCTGAGCTTTTTGAATTAAAAAAGAACCATCCTTCGTCTCCTCACGAACAAGAGCAGACCTCACCAACGCCAACACAGGATCTGTTTTCGACTGCTAATGCATCCATCACAACTACAGACTTTGGACTTCACCCACATGGTGTTCCATGTCCCCCAACGTGAAGATTGGATCGACGACCAGCACTTTGAGCCAACAATGACTGCACTGCCAATGTATGTAATGTGTGTAAATGTTAACCTCAAACTCAGGATCCTTGAGTGGAACTAGGCTAAATTAGAAGGTAGAAGGTAAACTTTCCACCAGGACGAACCTGGCCCCTGTGTCTCACCCACACTCCATCGTGTTTGACCTGAACTTTGACTTTGACCTGGTCCAGTACGAGCAGATAACCACGATTGGCACTTTGCGCTTCTTGATGGTATTTTTAGTTAAAAGTTAAAAAAATCATAACTGCAGTTCTACTTATATACTTTTTGTCGTCTTGGTGTAATTTCATTTTTAAAATTTTACTCTACTCTTTCTAAATTGATTTGGGAATTTTCTTATGTTGTATTTTCACTTTACGACTGCTTGAGTATGCGTAAATACTTCACATATTGCCTCTAAGTTAGGCCTGACTGACTGTTTTTGTGCGAAGCTATTAAAGGATTAAGCATAGGTTTATTTAGTGACTTTTGTGGTTCACTGTGTCAAGGATTGTATTTATTATTTGAGTTGAGCTCTCAATCTTCTCAACCAATAAACCAATGCATTTTTGATGCGATTCCAGCCCACAATATTTTTTACAATATTTTTGTAGTTTACACACAAAGGTTTTCATTATGATGAGAGTCTGAAAGCCTCCGACCGCTGGATTCCAACAGGCTCAATGGGCCCTCTGGCCAGTCGAAAACCTGGCCGTAATCCCTATGGGCGGCGTTTCAGCCCGTAGGGATTACGATGTCGGTTTTCGACAGGCTTTCCATGGAAAGCCTGTTGGAAAGCAACATTGATGCGACCTCCGGTTGGGGGCCAAGGTGCCTGCTACTTGGTGCAGGGCTGAACAGATTCTCCTGTTTGTCCATGGGAGCTTGTGCTTTGGCCGGTTTTACGGCTGCAGAACAAGCTCCCATACACAAATGAGAGTAAGCGACCACACGATGTGCGGTTGCATTGTAATTGCGTAAATTCGCCCAATATCATAATTATGCCTCAAGTGTGTAAATTCAATATTAGTTGATGATATTTTTGGTACAATATTTCTGTGCCACATTATTTTATACAACCTGAAGAGCTGCATAACCTCATGCAGAGGAGCATGGCTACCTAGTTACTATGTATATTCACATTGGGAAAGGAAATATCCTGAAAACCACGTTGGTGGAGAGAAAGGCAAAGGGGTGAAGCCTGGTAAGCTATCATCACTCTTTTCTTCCTCATCACTTCCTATAAATTAGAACATATTCTGGCCAAATTTTCAACTAAACCTACGTTTTAAAGATCTAAGGCCCCATTAGGATGGCAGGCGGATTGTCCCCACCAGGCTGGCAGTGGCCCCCTAGTGTTTTCTCATTCCTACCACAACAATATAAAAGCAACATCCTCGGAAAGTGCATCACCTCAGCCCACTTCTGGAGCTACTGTCGTGCCACCATTCATCTTCACATCTATTTTGCATCTTTCATTCGTTTTCAGTTTCCCAGCTCCTAACCAGCAGTATGGTTTTGGTGCATTGTGAGGCTGACAGTGCGACAGGTTTCTGTTCATTGTTTTCTGTACATTATTTTTGTATTCGTACTGTGGTCCTCCAGCCATATACAGTGTTTCGGTGCTGATTAGATGATGCTAAGGGAAGACTACTCAACGTATTTGTCTACTTCTGGATATAAACAATTTCTGCACAAGTTATGATATACCTTTGAGGCTCAGTTGTGTCAGAAGCTGTTTCTGCATTAGCAGTATATAATGCGCAGAACTGCAATACATAAGTACAAAGGGTGCATTGTTTCCTTATCGGAGTCTAGTTGTGCCATAACTACTAACGTGAAATGAGCTTACATTACTAATGTAATGCAATAATGTGTTCTGTAACAGATAATGAAACTGATCCTCTACACAAAAGCTGAACAGAAGCTCCCAGAACCATCACTGCCTTGTTCTTTAAGAGGGTAAAGATATCACAGAGAAAGGTCAAAGTTTGTCACATGTATTTGGAATCTGAAGAGGAGTCGGAAAAGGGAAGTGCTATGAAATATGCAGAACACTATATGTAGGTAGGATCACTGAAATAATATCGAATTCCAAAATATCGACCTGCAAGAATATCGTGTCAAAAAAATCGACTGACAAAATATCGAGTTTCTATCTACAAACAGGTAAGTACAAAAATATCGAGTTTAAAATATCGTTTACAAAAATATAGTTGTAAAAAATATCGACTTTAATAAAAACACTATTAAATTAAATTAATATTAAAAACTAAGTACTGAAATATACTTAAGAATACTTAAATTAACTAATGATAATTAAATAATTAATGAAAGTAGAAAAAAAAATATATTTTATCATATTTCTTAAAACATATATATATGGTAACAAAATATAATTAAATAATAGCCAATATTATTAATATACAATAACACTAGAGTAAAAATTACTATTCCCACTCCAGTGGGTGCAACAGTAGGGAAAGCGTTGGATAGCGTAGGGGTTAAAATTACTATTCCAACTCCAGTGGGTGCAACAGTAGGGAAAGCGTTGGATAGCGTAGGGGTTAAAATTACTATTCCCACTCCAGTGGGTGCAACAGTAGGGAAAGAGTTGGATAGCGTAGGGGTTAAAATTACTATTCCCACTCCAGTGGGTGCAACAGTAGGGAAAGCGTTGGATAGCGTAGGGGTTAAAATTACTATTCCAACTCTAGTGGGTGCAACAGTAGGGAAAGCGTTGGATAGCGTAGGGCTTAAAATTACTATTCCCACTCCAGTGGGTGCAACAGTAGGGAAAGTGTTGGATAGCGTAGGGGTTAAAATTACTATTCCCACTCCAGTGGGTGCAACAGTAGGGAAAGCGTTGGATAGCGTAGGGGTTAAAATTACTATTCCAACTCCAGTGGGTGCAACAGTAGGGAAAGCGTTGGATAGCGTAGGGGTTAAAATTACTATTCCCACTCCAGTGGGTGCAACAGTAGGGAAAGTGTTGGATAGCGTAGGGGTTAAAATTACTATTCCCACTCCAGTGGGTGCAACAGTAGGGAAAGCGTTGGATAGCGTAGGGGTAAAAATTACTATTCCCACTCCAGTGGGTGCAACAGTAGGGAAAGTGTTGGATAGCGTAGGGGTTAAAATGACTATTCCCACTCCAGTGGGTGCAACAGTAGGGAAAGCGTTGGATAGCATAGGGGTTAAAATTACTTTTCCAACTCCATTGGATGCAACAGTAAGGAAAGCGTTGGAAAGCGTAGTTGTAATAATTAAATTAGTAAAAATCACATATTAACCAATTAATCAATTAATATAAATGTATTAACAATTACTATTAAATTATTTAACACATATAAATTAATTATCAATTATTTACTAATTACTATCAATAAATATATTAACATATTTAATCATTATTAATTAAATTACTTCCCACCCTATTCCCCTATAATCCCACAACCCGCTACTGCATTAAATTAGTAAAATTTACATATTTACCAATTAATCAATTATTATTAATTATTTTGCAATTACTATTAAATTAATTAACAATTAATTTTAAATTAATATCAATTAATTAATTTACATATTTAATTAATTATAATTAAATTACTTCCCACCCTATTCCCCTATAAACCCAAAACCCGCTACAGAATTACATTACGCAATTATTATAAAAACAAAATCCATTTAATAAAATTATTTATAACATTAATACACACTTTTCACACATATTATTACATAAAAATACACTATAAAATATGATATATTATTAAAAATTCGATATTTTTGCTATCTATATTTTATACAGTCGATATTACTTCACTTACCTTAAAAACAATATTTTTGTAGTCGATATTCTGTCCAGTCGATATTTTGTCCAGTCTATATTATTTACTCGATATTATGTCCAAACGATATTTTGGACTCGATATTATGTCTGTGCACCATGTAGGTATTCCATGGAAATATCCACTGAAACATATGTGGAGCATCCACTTAGCTCAGGGTCGGACTGGTCTAAAGTCAACAAACCTTCCACCAAGAGTACAGCTGTCAATACAACAAATGACAGAATCATAAGTAGTGGATCAAGAGGATCGTTGTCTGTCAGCATTAAAATGTCACTGTATCTTAGCATTTGGTCCTATAAAGCACTTCCTTTTGGCCAGGATTGCACTATACAAATACTACATTCATACACACAGGTATACACACAGCCGAAGTAACCACCCTTTCTTGTGCAGGTTTTTTCATGAGTAAGTGTGCATCAGCTGATCAATCCTAGTCTGACATTTGTATCAGGGTTGACTGATATTGACGTCTTCTGACATGGGTTTGCTGATCATTTGTAGATCTGTCACAAGTTCAATTGTGTACAAGAACTGTGTGACAAGTTATGCTTATGTACAAAAAAACTGTGGTATCAAGAAGTTTATTTTAACAGCATGTTGCTGCTCATTCGCAGAGCAATCTGTGTGCACAGGTGTTCTTGAAAAACATTAGGGCAAAATGATATTGGACTGATTTCAGGCTGCTCCAATGGCTTTCAAAAATTAACAACATGCAGCGATGAAAGCAAAAATCTCCTATCAGTTTTATTTCATGAGATATCAGTGATTTTATGCATGATGTTGTGGTCCCATCGTATATGATGTCATAGGTGATGTCATAATTAATGTAATTTGCGACGCCAAGATTCAAGATATATGACACTATGAGCAGTGCACTTGTGGGAAGTTATGATTGGATCACTCACCATAACAAGTGTTTTTTAGGTTTAGAGCCATAACCATAAGATTTTTCTTGGAATTTTTATGTTTTTTTTATGACAATTAGTAAGTACTGATCTTAGGATATACTCGTAACATTGTTTAACAGGTGCTGTTTTCGTGAATTGTCTTTTTGTAATGATTATATATCGTATGAAGCTCAGCACCCACCTTCTCAATCATACACCACAGGTACAGAGTACGCCATTTGCCCATAACCCACTCTCCAGTGCATGCTTTGCATTGCCGTAGCGAGCAACTACTGAACACGGGACATGTCCCAATATCCTTTCACCATGTCCAGTTAGTACTGGGTGTTGTCTTCCCACCCTCAGTACCCCATGGCACATCCTTCAGTACCTGTGTAAAGTGCCCTATCCATTTTTGCTGTGCTCAGCGAGTACATCAACCCTAGAGTGGCTTTAGACCATACTTTGTACCCAGTCTCCTTACCCAGGTGCAAAATGGGCACAGCCTTTGGCTGTGCCTAGCTGTCTCCCGTCAGAGGGATTGGACCTCAGTCAAGCCCTGTGAGAATTCTTCCACCTCCAATATGGGCCTAGCAATCTTGTGTATGGTCTGGTCAATTAGTAATTCCCTATTGCCATTTTCAAATGAAATGCAACTTTTGATACCCCACTTTCCACGTCCTTCCCTCTTGATCCATCATCACACAACTTGTCAAGATCAAACTTAAAGGCAATACATTTTGTTTTTGGAAGGTTTAATAGAATTTCGTCAGCATCGGAGAAAGTTAAAGCAGCGGTAGCCCCTCCATTACGTCGGAGGAGCGCCACCCCCCCCCCACTACCCTAAAATCAAATGATAATAAAATGGGTTTTAAACCGTTTTATTTTAATCCCCTGGACCACCCCCAGGGCTCTGATGAGTCTTGGGGGCGGGTCCAAGGGATGACACTGCTGATGGGGGAGTGTGGTGCACTCCCTTCACTGCGCATGAGGGTTTGGCCTGCTGTCTCCGGCCTGCCTAATCCTCATGCGCAGTGAAACTCTCTCCTGGCCCAGCTGAGTATGACCTAGACGCCTAGAAAAAGCATCAGTGCTATGAGCTACCCTGATAAAGGACTGAACATGGGTACTCAACAAAGGGTTACAATTCAATTAAATCTCCAACCACATGCCAAGACAAAAACATGTGTTGGGTTTGCCAAAGTGATGGCCATCGATCATCAAGATTTGGTTTGGCCAATTTTAGGGCTTATCACCATTGTATATGACTTCAAGACATTCGTTTTTATATCTAGATTATCCATAATTCATAAAAACCATCTAACAAAAGCTGCAGGCCAGTAGTTGTAATGAATACTGTGCCATCAGCAAATTGTATGTCTATTTCCAATCATCCGGACATCCTTGTATTTGGCCACAAAACATACCTCTAACTGGTTAATGTAAAGTATATAAAGCAAGGGAGCTAACATACAACTCTGTCGTACTCCTCTCCTCAGACTAAAGCGTGTTGTGCATTCCCTATTGGGGCCATATCTAACCGAGGCCTCCAACCAGCATGCAACTCACACAAGAAAGCTACATGGGTGCCCTTGACCCCGCCCCCCCACCCCCCATTCTCTCCCCCCCAGCACAGTCCATATACTGCTGTTACAGATGGACTGGATATTACTTTTGTTTGCATTATGCCATCACATTTTGTATTTTTGCTACAACTACTTTTACAGGAGTGAAATGTTTACTTATTTAATCTACAACTATGTAAAATTAGCACATGGGAAGTGGTACGTGTTTCACATGTAAAACATATAGTGATGTTCACATGAATTATCATGACAGGTGTCAAACTCTAAAAAGACGAAGAAACAATAGATCGATTTTGTCTCACATGAAAAAAATGATGACAGGGTTATATTCCAAAATGAGGTCTAAGCATCCCAAGCAGAAATCTGCGAAAAACACATCTGTGTTGAAATTGTTTACAGAGCAATTAGAATGCAAGCCACGACTCACTCTAAAATTAGCACAAAATGCTCACTCTGCAATACGCTGCTCATATTCCAGGAGGGGATGTGTGACTGTAATGAGCGAGCTCAGTCTGAACTTATGCAAATGCTTCCCAGGTCGGAAGGTCAAGTTCAGAGCTCGCAGCACTCTGTGGGCTCTGCTGCAAAGCGACTGCCATCAGCCTGAGATGCACACTGCACACTTGTGGCGAAGGGGGTGCCACGTGCCCGAGGTGCGCACTACACTTGTGACGAAGGGGCTGCCACGAGCCTGAGATGCGCAATGCATACTTGTGGCAAGGGGGCTGCCACGAGCCCGAATTGCGTACCGCACTCTTGTGGCGAAGGGGCTACCACGAGCCCGAGGTGCGCCCTGGCACACTTGTGGCAAGGGGGCTGCCACGAGCCCGAGTTGTGCACTGCACACTTGTGGCGAAGGGGCTGCCACGAGCCTGAGATGCGCACTGCACACTTATGGCGAAGGGGCTACCACGAGCCTGAGGTGCGCCCTGCACACTTGTGGCAAGGGGGCTGCCACGAGCCCGAGTTGTCCACTGCACACTTGTGGCGAAGGGGCTGCCACGAGCCTGAGATGCGCACTGCACACTTGGGGCGAAGGGGCTACCACGAGCCTGAGGTGTGCCCTGCACACTTGTGGCAAGGGGGCTGCCACGAGCCCGAGTTGTGCACTGCACACTTGTGGCGAAGGGGCTGCCACGAGCCTGAGATGCGCACTGCACACTTGGGGCGAAGGGGCTACCACGAGCCCGAGGTGCGCCCTGCACACTTGTGGCAAGGGGGCTGCCACGAGCCCGAGTTGTGCACTGCACACTTGTGGCGAAGGGGCTGCCACGAGCCTGAGATGTGCACTGCACACTTGGGGCACTTGTGACGAAGGGCTGCCAGGAGCCCGAGATGCGCACAACACTTGTGACAAAGAGTTTGACACGAGCCCGAAATGCACACTTGTGGCGAAGGGGCTGCCACGAGCCCGAGGTGCACACTACACTTGTGACGAAGGGGCTGCCACGAGCCTGAGTTGCGCACTGCACACTTGTGGCGAAGAGGCTGCCACGAGTCTGAGATGCGCACTGCACACTTGGGGCGAAGCGGCTACCATGAGCCCGAGGTGCGCACTGCACACTTGTGACGAAGGGCTGCCAGGAGCCCGAGATGTGCACTGCACACTTGTGACGTAGGGGCTGCCACAACCCCGAGATGTGTACTGCACTCTTGTGACGAAGGGCTGCCAGGAGCCTGAGATGCGCACTACACTTGTGACGAAGGGTTTGCCACAAACCCGAGATGCGCACTGCACACTTGTGATAGGCCAGCAGATCCCCTGAGTCATGAAGTTGGTCGGTGTTCTGTGGGAGGACTGGCTGTTTCCACCCACCAGCCCAACCCACCTACCATCTTTCATAAATAGATAGGGGCATAGTTACCAAAGGTTAGACGCCGCCCTGCATGCACCATGCAAGAGTCGCAGGCTGACACAACACCTAGACTTGGATTTACCAAGCCACGCAAGGCCACCTTGCGTGGCCCTGCATGGCTTGATAAATCTAGAGTAATTCAAGGTAGACCAAGACATGGCCTAGTGCTACTTTGCGCCAGGGTGTACCCACGCATTCACCCATGGATTTTGTCACATTCCTAGTTTACCATGAGTGGTAGACCTGGGAATGCAACAAAATGATGTGCCTTCCCATGGGTGGTGTAACCAGGAGAAATATCTTCATTTTTCCTTGCTTTTCCTCTTTCTGTGTGTACTGCATTCTGTAGAAAGAGAAAAAAGCCTCACAGGATTGTTTTTGTGCTGGAAGGTGTCCCATACTGTACAAAAATAAACCTGCCTGCAGCACCGGCACCCGTGCACCATTGCGCATGGGTGCATGTGTTGGACATAGACACAAAATAGTGCCCTAGAGCAAGGAGAAGACAGGAGTGTTCCATATAATATTAATTATGGAAGATTCCTGCTCTCTCCCTCTCACACAGTGCAGCACAGCAAGGTGTCTTCTGTACTGCATTGTGTCTCCTTTTGATAAATCTGCCCCATAGTCTGCCCATATTCTCCGAAGAGTCCCTGATGCTCAGTAGTTTCTATCACCCATAGGAGTGGAGTGACGTCGTTCAGGCAGGTCCTGCACCCTTCATTCAAGGCCCATCCTCTACTGCGCAATGTTTTAATTTCCAGTCATGCTATGGCACTCACTCAGATCCGGGCGCTCAACATACACACAGTTAGAGGCTTACCACAGCAACCTCTCTAATCATCAGAATGATAACACTTGTGTTAGACCTGGCATCTTTGGTGTGGTTTCCCCTGTCTTTTTGCCTCTACCTCCTGTATGTTTGATGCTGTAATGGATTTCATTTTTGCTGGTTTAGATGCTTTGGGCACTTTGCCACTGCTGATCAGTGTCAAAGTTCAAGTGCTCCCTGTGTAACTTGTTATTGTATTTGGTTATCCATCATTGGCATATTTGACCAAGAAGTCCCTAGTAAAGTGCACTGGGTGTGCCAGGGCTGATGATTCAAATGCTACTAGTGGGCCTGCAGCACTGACTGTGCCACCCACATGAGTAGCCCTAAAATGGTGTCTCAAGACTGCCCCAACAGTGCCTGTGTGCAGTCTGTGAACTGCCATGTCCTCCTGGTCAGTGTCTCCACTGACCAGGCCTAACCCTTCCCTTTCTGTACACATTGGTAACCCCTATGGAAGGCCCAAGGTACCCCCTTGGGCAGGGTGCAGTGTATGTGAAAGGTAGAGCATGTACTAGTGCAGGTGACATGCTCTGGTAGTGAATGACAGCCATTTTTGTTTTTTACTATTGTAAGGCTACCTTGCCCATAGGCTATCATGGGGAATACTGGCTACAGTGGCTACCAGCATATCTTCCCATAGGAGCAAGGTAGGACATAAACGTCTGGTATCCCTGAACTTAGAATTTAATAACAAATCTTTTAGGAGAGGTTGTTTTTAAATCCTGTGTTTGAGAACAGCACTTTTAGAAAGTTACTGTTCTCTTGTCTGACCTTTCTGTGCGCCTTGGCCTGTTTGTGAATTAACTGTCTGGTTTGTGAGTGACAGGGGCTGGGTGGCTCCCAGAGGCTGAGTGGGCCATCCCTGGGCTGAATAGCTCCATCTGCATCTAGAGTGGTGGGAGGGGGAAGCACCTGGGCCTAAATAGGGCTGTGCCTGCCTTCCACAATGCTGGTTCCACCTCTTGCTGGGCGGCTGACGACCCTGCCCCTCTCTCTGAAAGGAAAGGAGAGGCCAGGAAAACAAAGTGCTCAAGGAACACTCAAAACTGGTTCAGACCGGGCTCAGAGCCCTCCTGCACAAAGGGAACAAAGACTTTTAGGGGTATAAGTACAGGGCCCCTGAATACAGAATATTAGATCATCCTGGAATCAAGAAGAAACCTCTGCCAAGGAGTAAGCTGGAAGACTGAAGAAGGAAGACTGCCCTGCTGTGTGCTTGTGGACTGACCTGCAGTTGCTTTGCTGCCAAGGAGAGGGGAAGGACTTTGCTTTGTGTTGTGTCCCCTTGCTTGAAGAAATCTCCAAGGGCCTGAGAAGGGCTGGCTCCCTGTTAAGAAGTCCCAGGACCAAAAGGACTTCACCCCCAGCTTCCCTGAACTCTGCTGAGAGAGTTCTGTCCTTCCTAGAGTGCTTGGGACAGTTGTGGTGCCTCTGGAAGTTGTACCTGTGCTGGGAAGCTGGAAACCAAAATTTTAAAGACTTTTGTCAAGTTTTCAAGCATCGCTCGCTTGCAGAATGCATCCCCGTCAGTGCGAGGAAATTCCAGCCGCTGCGAAGGCCGAGATCATCGCAGCACCTGTCGCCGTTGCCAGAGTAATTGCATCCTTCCCTTGCGGGACGCACCAGTCCAGTGCAGGAAGATTACCATTGCTGCGAGTATTGTCGCAGAGCCTGTCGTTGCTGGGTGAGATCATCGCACCTCTTGCTTGCAGACCGCATCACGTCGCTGCGAGAGTCGTCGCAGAGCCATCACATCGAGGGGCCGCGGGAGGAGAAGATCGCCACTGAGCCGCGCATCGTCGCCGCACCGGAGATCGTCGCCGCCCGGAAGATCGTCGCTTCGTACCTTATGCGAGCCGCTTCCACCGAAACCTGTGCACCGGAATCCAGACAAGGTATCGCATCCCTCCCCATCCAGACCGGGGTCACCGCAACACGCCCGCTATGTCCAGCGGGGTTGTTGCATCGCCTCCCCAGGGTCTCAGGAGTGATGCATCCCTTGCTTTTCAACGCTACAGCTTTCACTTGGAACTTTTGTCGCATTTAAAGGTACTGTTGGCTAAAACGTGACACAACTGTGGATTATTTTAACGCAACCTTAAGAACTCTTTTGAAACCATATTCTTGAACTGCGTATGTTGGATTTTTGCCGTTTTGGTCTTGTGTAGTTTAGATTAAATACCTTTATTTTTCTAAACTGTTGTGAAGTCAGTTTGTGGTGTTTTCACTGTGTTACTGTGAGTGTTGGTACAAATACTTTACACATTACCTTTGATAAGCCTGAATGCTCGTGCCAAGCTACCAAGGGGGTGAGCAGGGGTTATCTAAAGAGTGTATCCTCCTTACCCTGACTAGAAGTAAGGGTCCCTATTTGGACAGGGGTACCTACCTCTGCCAACTAGAGACCCCCAATTCTAACAACTTGGAATGCACGGGCAAGGTACTCTGATGTCCCTGAATATTATCACCTATTAATGGTGTTGTGATTTTTGCAACACATTGACTTTTTAAATTTTGTTATTTATTGTTTCAACAAAAATGAATTGACATTGCAGGCCATGGAGCAACACATTGTTACAAATTACAGTGGCCGATGAGGCCTGATGAGACCGATACTAGACAAAAAGTATAACAAGTTGAAGATACAACGTTTGTGACCATTTCAAAGTAGGTGACATATAAAGCAGGTTTGTCGGCTTTGCACACATATTTAGAAACAGTTACATTGACAACTAGGCAACAGTTAACAATGACAGGCATTACATGGACTTCGGCGTGTGTGCATTTTGTAAAGTAGTTTGGCTAGATCTATTACAGCTAGGTGAGCACATCATATACAGCGGGCCCTCAGGCAGAGGCGTGTGGCATAGCAGCTGGTGACACCGTATCAGTGGCTATGTTTCTGTGACGGATCCAGGAGTTTCCAACGTTAGCACGTCTTTCTCCGTGACCCATGCCACAAATGGCTCCCAGATGTCTTTTGGGCGGTACACAATGCCCATAAGATCTCAAAATGCGGATGTGATGTCGTGTATCCAGGTATCTATTTTAGGGCCCATTAAAGCTCCCCAGTGCATGGCCAGTGTACGCTTGGCAAGCAGCTGCATCATAGCTGTGAGTTAACTCGTCTCAGGGCGAACCTCCTCCACATACCCCAGCAGGGCAACCAGTGGCATGCATTGCAGCGTGAAACCTGTGACCTTAAATGAAAATGTATAATCTCGTTGACTCCTTCCTAGAAGCAGGCAATGGGGGGTAGGTCCACACAACATGCAGGAATGATGCCTTCTCTTGTTTACATTTCCAGCAATTTGCATTTGGGCGTAGTCCCATTTTATGTAGCTGTAGGGGTGTGTAGTATAACCTATGTATGAATTTAAAATGGATAAGTCTCAGCTTATAATTTGGTGATAGGTGCCTGAGCTGGGAGCAGCAATAAGGCTGTTCATCTGTATGTGATTCACCTAGATCTGCTCTAGTGCACAGAGGCGATGAAGGGAGTGTTTGATTGTGTTAGGTTGTATAGCTTAGTAGCTAGCTTATGGGCAGATGGGGTAATAAGTACGTGTTCCGGTGGTGCCAGTGTAGCTGGGGCCTCTGGAAAAGAACTGTGTAATGTTCTGCAAGTGGCTCTAAGTTGGTTATATAGAAGCAATTCTAGAACAGGCCTTGGAGCTGCCCCTTGATGTGTGCCCCCTCTTTAGAAACTTACCCTGTGGATAGAGATCTCCTAATATACTCAGGGCCATTGCACGGGTGAGACTAATAGCCCCTTTGTCTTGTAAAGAAGGGATAAGTGGAGTGGAGTGGAGGGTGCAAAGAGCGACGGGGTCCCGACGCACTGCCTCAGGCACTCCCAGGCCCAGCGCAGAGTCTCGACTGTATTCACCTCCCCGCTTGTTCTGTGGTAAGGTCTTTATAGGGCAACATGTAATGGAGTGGGTTCCGCCACATCGTTTTCGATTGCCACGTGTAGCTGGAATGGGACCGGGTGCACCTAGAAATGGAGAAACTGGGCTTGGGCACATAATGCATATAGTTTGAAGTCAGGAGCACCCAGCCCTCCACACGAGAGCGGTTGTGTCAGTAGTTCCCATCTTGTACGGGCTATCATTTTGCTTATGGCTATTCTGCCAGCCAGAGACGGCAGCAGAGCTGACCAGTAAAATGACTTGTGCTCCAGCCACTCAAGCAGACGACCAAAGTTCATACGCCAGATTTCTTGTGTATCTCTACTGAGCCTAATGCCTAAGAATTTCACTGAACCATCTGCCCATGTGTGCAGGAACTCCAGCTCTGCTTCGAGTGGGGCATCAGTCAAAACTAGGGGTTCCATGGCTACCGGAAATAGCAACGGAGACAGGGGGCAGCCCTGTCTGGTACCACGTGTTCTTCAGAATGGCTCCAACAACAACCCATTTGCTTTCAGTCGTGCCATGGGCTCAGTGTAGAGTAGGCGAATTAGCTTGATAAAATTGGGACTGAACCCCAACCTGGGTAAGATAGTAAACAAGTATGGCCATTCCAGTGAGTCGAACGCTTTTGTAGCATCAAGGAAGGCAGCGATGGCTGGCAGCTGTGGATCGATCTGGTGTACCGCAGCAAAGAAGGTGCTCACACATTGGCTTTAACAACACTAATTCTTGCGTACTTGGTAGAACTTGATTTCCAGAATGGAATCTTTGACTTATCAGGTTTAATTTCTGCCTTGAAAAAACCACTGCTGTGACAAAACATGTTTGAGCTGCCATTTGATGTGTAACAAAGTTCATAATCAAGTTACTTTGGATAATTTTACTTGTGGAAATTTGGACTGAATTGTGGACCTTATTTGGAATAAACACTGCTGAATTTTTCGGCACTATTCAGTTGGTGGACTTCTGTTTATAGGCATTTGAGAAGAGTGCTTCGATATCAATCATCATAATTCATAAATAGTAAACCTTTTGGTTCATGATCCACCTATGACAGCAGGGAGTATATACCACGTGTGCACCATTATGTAGCATAGGTTACTTTTGCTACTGGACCTTATAACTAACTGTATGTTCCAGGATGTGCAGTAACTAAACCCCAGCTACCCAACCATTGTTCTGATGTTATGGCAATGTTTCTTACTATTACTAGAATGCATCATCATATTTATTTGCGACTTGTTAATGGAGGCTGGGGTCTGTAATGTCAAAGTGTGGCTTGCACAGTTCCATACTCTGGTCATGGAATGAATGGACTGGCATGAGCCTGTTTCTTCATAAACCAGGAATGTCCTCCTAGGTTTGCACATTGAAGATATAAATGGAAACTTACAGCAGTGACGGGTTAATGATTATTTATGAAAGTGAGCCTGCTTGTAAATATTTTGGAAACTAATAGATGATGAGCACATTAGGCCTATTCAGTCCAATGTTGACGGAAATGTACAAACCTAAATGGCCTCGCATATGTATTTGTGCACCCAGTGTGTATCTATTGGGCAAACACAAGTGCTCTTTGTACGCTTACTTAGAGAATTTGAACCAATTTGTTGCGTTTCAATTCCAAAGATGGCGAGTACCATCAACTAGCATTCAAAAAGAAAACTCTGCCAAATATTCTAGCTTTAAGGTTTCTTCAGGGGGGATCTGATAGCAAAAAGATAGTAGAAAGAGGAAAGGAGCAAGTAAGGGGCTACCGAATGAGGCATTTCTGAAATGTTCTAATGAATTCCCTTAAAATAATGTGTCAAGACAAATCACTAGTATTACACCTCTAGAGTCAGTTTTGTTCATCATTTCAGAGTGTATTTGCTACAGGTTCTGGGCACTTGTTATTCTCTGCACTGCATATAGGGGCACATGCATCAACCTATTTAGGAAGTGCAAACGGTGCGAATCGGTAAATTCGGCCGTTTGCGCTTCCTAAATACGTTTTTAGGATACATGAAACAATTTTTCAAAATTCGCTTTTTTTTGCATTTCCTAAAATGCGAATGCATTTAAGGAATCGCATTTGTGCGATTCCTTAAATGCAAGGCATCAATTTTTTTAAAAATGCGAATTTTGAAATAGGAAGTGCAAATTAACACGAGGTTGACCCTCGTGTTAATTTGCGAAATTCTTTAAAAAAGCACAAAAATGCATTTTGGAAAGTGTCATGTTACAGACACACATGTCCTTAGGACGTGTGTGTGTGAAACATGCACTTTAAAATACATTTCAGGGGTGCAGGGAGGGGGGGTCCTTTGGACCCTCCTCTGGACCCTTGCAATGCATCAACAAATTGCGAATTCCAAAAAATAGAAATGCAAAACGGCATTGATTCCTATGGGCCTTTAGGCCCATAGAAATCAATGTAATGCTATTCCTTAATTGCGATTCACAATTAAGGAATCGCAAATTCCGAAAATTAAGAAATCCTAAGAAATTTTAGGATTTCTTGATGCATAGGATTTTGCAATTCCTAAATTGCAATTCCTTAATTTTCGCAATTTAGGAAATGCAAATTCCTACAATGATGCATGTGCCCAATAGTTTTAATGCTACCACTTGTAAAAATATAAACGTAAAGATATATACAGTACTTTGTGCTGTCACAAATAATATAATACCATACAGCTCTCCAAAGGGTACAGGTGCCACACATTACCCTAATCCATAAATGTGGTGCCATTGGGTAAACTTGGAATTAACATTTGGACCCCTCAAGAGACCATTGTGCCTAATCCAGGTTCCCTTCCTGTAATCCAGATAGATCCATTTAATTTACTCATTGCCCTAATTTAGCAGCACTGGCCAAGAGGACCGTAGCTAGAGCCCTGAAATCACTGGTCAGCTCTGGCACATTGTCTGGGAGCAAGGGCCTTCAGAAGAAGATGGAGAGTGTAAAAAAACTTCTCCACAGATCCTACTGTTACCGCCTGGTCCTCCTTCGACCTCGTTCATGAAGCCGAGATCCTCAACCTAATCTCATCCTCCAAACCCTCCTCCCACAACCTCAATCCCATCCCCTCCCAAATGGCCAAAGACCTCAAACTCACCCTTGCTCCACTCTGGTGTGAAATCATCAATAGCTCCCTAAAGACTGGCACCGTCCCGGACTGCCTCAAAGTCGGCCAGGTAACTCCTCTCCTGAAGAAACCAGGCTTAGACACCAACGACCTCAACAACTTCAGACCAGTCTCAAGTCTGCCTTTTCTAGCCAAAATCCTAGAAAAGTGTGTATTACGGCAACTCAACAAACAGCTCGACAACATCAACCTTCTTGACCACAATCAATCGGGCTTCAGAAAAGGATTTAGCACTGAAACCGCAATACTGAACATAATAGATGACATCCGCAATTCCCTTGACGCGGATCAGTGCTGCCTACTCATCCTCCTAGACCTGTCAGCGGCCTTCGACACGGTTGACCACAAGCTCCTCATCAAGGCCCTCAAGGAAAGAGTTGGTGCAAACGATGTGGTCCTGCAATGGTTTGACTCCTTCTTTCAGAACTGCTTCCAAAGAGTCAAAATAAAATCCTTCACATCTGACCCTCTCCCCGTGACCAGAGGGGTTCCCCAAGGATCCGTTCTCTCCCCCCAACTGTTTAACATATACATGGTACCCCTCACCATCATACTGAAGAAAGCCAACATCCCCTTCCATCTCTACGCAGATGACACACAGATCTACATAGAAACCACCTCCTTCAACGACATCATAAGGCTCAACAACACTCTCAAAGAAATCCAAGCCTGGCTTGGGACGAACCACCTCAAACTCAATCAAGGAAAAACCGAACTCCTCCTCATCTCCAACAAGGACGACAACCCCCAAATCACAGAATGGGTGAAAGCTATTGACGCTCTCAATGGAAATCTCACTCTGACTAACTCAGTAAAATCTCTTGGAATCACCCTTGACCATAAACTTTCAATGTCAAACCACATTAAGAACTCTGCAAAGAGCGCTTTCCTTAATCTCAAACTCCTCAACAAAATCAAACCGCACATCCCACAAAGGGATCTCCAACTAGCCACCCAATCTCTGGTGTTGTCCAGACTGGACTATGGGATCGCAACCTTATCAGGCACAGCCCTTTCACACCTTGCACCAATGAAAACCACCCTCAATGCAGCTGCCAGAATGGTCTCGGGGGCAAAGAAATTCGACCACATATCCCCCGCACTCAAAGACTTAAAATGGCTCCCAATGGAAATGCGGTCCAGCTTCAGAATGGCCTGTCTTACACACAAAGCCTTGCACACCGGGAAACCGGAATACCTAGCCTCCAAACTCAAGAGAGCGGGCCAATCCAGAACCCTCAGAAGTTCAAACTCCCTACTACTCATCCCCTTGAGAACCCGGAAACAAAAAACTGCAACTCGCTCGTTTGCCGGCAATGCCCCAAAAATCTGGAACTCCATCCCAGTGGACATCAGGACTACAGCTTCCTTTCCAGACTTCAAGAGATGCCTAAAAATCCTCTACCTCAACCGCGCATTCCCGAACTCTGCCTCAGCAGCCCACCCTGCAACTATGTCTACCTCATAACCACTACCTCAAACAAGCCCCTCAGGCGCCAAATATCAATGTTAATCCTTGAACTTGTATGAAACTTTTTCTTGATATACCGCTCTACACTTGTTCCCTCCAGCCGATTGTAAAGCGCTCCGATACCCTTGGGTCTGGCCAGCGCTATAGAAAACTCCAAAAATACATAAATAAATAAATATGGCTGCTTGGCTTGACAACCCTATCATCAATAGGTCCACTTCAAAGTTAAGAGGGCATTTCTCATTAAACCACAACAAAGGACATCTCCAGAACAGACACGTTGGGAAAGTAGAGTTTTCTACTTCATTACATTTCTTAGAAACTAACTTTTCTTATGGTGTGTAACAGAAGCTTCTCAGGTTCCTTCTGGTGATATAGTTGAAAGAAGTCACTTTTGTCCTCTTCTTGACAGGCATCTGGAAAGGACAGGTTCTTTCAAAAGTGCTAAAGTATTTAATCTAGTTCCTAACTTTGTGAGTACGCCCACTTAATTACCCCCCATCCCCTGCTATCCTCCATTGGTTCATCAGGATCTGCATCTTGCTGCAATCCCTGCTTCATAACAGAAAGCAACCTGGTTGACAAAAATGTAGTTTATAAAATGTTCACGGAGGGAAGCTCTGCATTAACCTTATAACCTCTCAAGCTAAGTTCACAGTTTATTCTGAATCCTGTCCCTTGTTATTTTTAGGTCGAGCCTTCAAGACCTCTTGTACATACTTTAGTACATACTTATATGTGTATGTACTTTGTGGGCTCTGGAGACCAGCCCTAGGTCTAGTCTGCTTCCACTTAGGGGCTTTTTTATATTCAACTGCCTCTATTTAACTGTTTAATAGAAAATGACCAGCAGAGGTCAGTAAAATACCAGAACCACTTTAGCATTCTCTAGATTCCAGTCCATTGAAATTGTCTTCCACGAGCACCTGTAGACAATAATATGTTTTTTAAATCTTGTATTTTCTGTGATATGATCAACAAAGGCCCTGATTTTATATTAAAAACAGAGCTTATGACTATGCCATCTCTCGCTGAAAGGCAATATTTCTCTCCATGTGTTCCCATACCTAGCATATCACGCAGTTTGGGGCTTACTTTCCCTGCACATTAAAGTACAGTAGATATTTTAGCACCCAGGCTAATGTGCTGCATAGCTAAATACATATAAGGTCCCAAAGGCGCGACAGATTGCATTGCAAATGCTTGTTTATCTTGCAAGTGCACTTGGGGGGCCTTTATGATAGCAGCTCCAGCCGCAACTATCACTAGGATGCTCTCGAACAGGCACCACTTTATCTTTGGGTTCTTGTTTCTACAATAACAAAGTCCTGAGTGGTGCCTCACATCACAATGTCTGCAGCCAAAGAAAAGCTTAAAGAAAAACCAGGAAGCTTCACCACAGGCGGGCCCAGACACCTAGCCCCCACCCAGCCTTGAATTATTACTCGTGAAAATGGCTAGTCGTTAAAGCAGAATGTTGGGTATGCTGAAATCTCCCCTGCTTTGAGACACAGTCACAGATTCAGAGACTGCGAATTGGGGTATATAGGCTTAAGCAATGTCTATAGCACATCTGCTGTAGCCCTAAACAGATTCAATTATTATAGTAAACATAAAGTAAACATAAGGTTAATGGCACGCAGCAGCAAATCTAGGTGGCGCACGCAGCACAGTCAGAAAGTGTTAAGTGACTAGATATTATTTACTTCCTGCCCTCAGAATGGGGGTGGAGTCAAGGAAGTACATCCATTGATAAGGATACCAGTACGTTTTTAAAAGAAGTTTATTAAAATGCTTTACTTGGGCAGCATCATTCTGTTGGTGGGGAGACAAGCTCAATTTGTTTATGACTGTGTCGAGGAACACTTGGACTCTGAGTAATGAAGATTATTAGCAATCGGGTCAGTTCTTTGTTTATGGAGTCTAAATTGTTGCTTCACGTAAAGGTTCTTAAATAACAAGAGCTGTAGAGCGCAATGGGTTTCCTGGAAGCCCATTCATCCATGGAGAGCAGTAGAATTTAAGGCCAATCCGGGGAAGGGAAGGAAACAAAAGAGTTTTGTTTTTATTAGCTAGTCTCCCAAAGACTTAACAAATGGCAAGGAGAAGTATTATGGCAAGACTAAGTGCAAGCACTCAGCAGAAATCTTTGCTGTCTGAATAACGCTCAATCACAATCGACACTGACTCTCTCATTGCTGTTTTTCCATCGGCCAAACATTTCTCTTTCACTCTCCAGGGCATTGCATTATTTCCCTTGTTTAAACGGATTCTACATCCTTTATGGGTTACATCCTTGTAGGATTAAAGTAGCCTTTTATCATGTTCTCTTTACCTTTTTCAGTTATTGTGGATTCTGTAACACTATTTTTTGCTCATGTATTAAAAGGTTTGAAGTCTGATGTCATGCTTTAAAAAATAAAAGATATGTAGGTAGCTAAATACCGGTCGGTAACAGCCAAAATTCGGTAAATTTGCCGTTACCGACCGGTATTTAGGCATTTGAGATGTAGGTGGCCAAAAGTAAGGATTCGGTAATTACGAATCGGTAACTACCGATTCATCATTACCGAATTCAAAATTACTGATTCGGTATTTACCGAATCCTTATTTACTGAATCGATAAATTAGAAACGGTAAAAATGAGAATAGAGATCTAGGTAACTTCTATAATACCAAATTTCATGAAATTCTGTATTTAAGAGTCGGTAATTACCATGGATTGAAAGCAGGTGGTAACCAGGCGCAGGCCATAAAATAGGCCCCAAAATGCAACAGTGTGATCAGAATGGCGGCTTTCTATGTGATAGCAAGGCGGCTGCGGCTACGGCTACAGGCAGAAGGAGAGAAGATTTGGAGACGGGAGGAGCAAGTCTACAGACAGCGGATCACACTCTTCCAACTTACTGAGGCAGAGATCCATGAAAGGTACAGGCTACACCCCCACACCATCCTGGACTTGATAAGGGACCTGCACCCACTCCTGGAGCAACCAACACCAAGGGCGCACGCAAAACCACCACATTTGCAGGTGCTCTGTAGCCTACACCTGCTTGCATCTGGCAGTTACCAGGGGGTGATAGCTGCGATAGGTGGGGTGTCCCAGATCTGCCTGTCGTTTCTTCAGGAAGTTCCTGGAGCCATGATGCAGAGAATGCATCATTATATCAGCTTCCCTGACACACATGGGGAACTGCTGAAGACCAAGACTGACTTTTACCAAATGGCATAGTTCCCGCATGTCATCGGCTGCATTGTCATCCTGACACCCTACTTGAAACCATCAACCCCGAGTGAGAGATGATACAACGTGGCACACAAATCTACACGCAACGTTGTGGAGCGCATCTTTGGGTTGTTAAAAAGCAGGTTCCGCTGCCTCCACAAAAGCGGAGGCGCACATCAGTACTCACCCCTCATCTGCTGTAAAATCATTGCAACTTGCGCAATGCTACACAACCTTGCCACTAAGAAAGGAACAGCAGTAGAATTAACAGATATTGAGGATGACGATGATGAATTTGCACACCCTGAGCCCAACACAGCAGGAGTGGCGCCAGCAACAGATGGAAGACAGAGACTGGCAGAGATCACACACAACTATTTCTAAGTAAGTAAGGAGACACAGCCAGTTGTAGGCCCAAATGTGCCAGTCCAATTGTTGCCATCCATTATGGAAGTCCTGGGTTTCTTCACCCATTCCAGGTCAGGTAGTCTGGGCATCATCAGTGTTTGCAGGCACGCCTACCGGTACTGGAAGCCATTGGCTTGATGTCCTCACTGGCTGTATGGGCAGTGCCAGCCCCATGGAGCCTGCTGCTCCTCCAGGTGTCAGTTATAGGGAGGGTTATGCTACTACTGGTGCTCTCCTCGCTCTCCCCCACATCCAGAGCAACAGTATTTGCCGACTGAGCAGTCAGCAGCACCTCAACTGCACTTGTCACCCTCACAAGGCCCCTGGAGACTTCACTGCTGCTGTGTGCCAGTCCCTCCTGCATGTTAATGCAGCACATGCAAAGCAGGGAAGTGGCAGTGGCTAGGCGGTTCACCGCCCTTGTGTGTTGTTCTGACCTCTGCCTCTCCTTGCGCCTTGTTGCCCTGTCCGTGTCCAGCTTGCTGCACAGCAGCAGCACTGACTGGGACATGTCCCGTATACCCGCAGGCATCTCTCGCATTCCCTCCGCCATTGAGCTGATGCCCTTTACAATGTTTTTTACATTTTCATGTAGGTGCCTCATCTGTCGTTGGACCGACTGGATGGCCTTCCCCTGCATGCGCTGCACCATGACCATACTAGCCTCCAGTCCGCAGAAGACACCAGGACCCTCGCCATGTTGGTTATGACTGCTGTCTCTGGCCTGCGGCGTCTGGCACCTGTGTGGACCCCCTTGGTGGTGGACTGCCTATTAGCAATGCTGTCCTCAACTGCCAAGGTTAATGTGTCACCCCCCACCATGTCTCGCGTGGAAGACTCCATTTCCCTGAGTGTGGCCACGACATGCCTCTTGGTTTTTTGCACTGCAGGTGTTGTTACAGCCGGTGACACTACCAGTTCAGGTGAGGACAGGAGTAGTGGTGAGGCAAACCGCTCTGGGGAGGCCAGCAGCTGTGGTGACGATGGAAGGTCTTGGAAGGCCTGCAGATGTGGTGACGCTGGCAGGTCTTGGGAGGCTGGCACTGTTGGTGATGCAGCAGTTGCTTGTGTGCTTTGCCCTGCACTGGTACTCGCCTCCTGTGTATCTTCCCTCCATGGTGCAGTACCTTCCTTTTCCTTAGGATGCTTGCGAGATGTCTCGCCTGTGAACAGAAAATTGTACATTAGCTCTGTGGTCCTGCAGACCTGCTTATATAATTAAATTCTCACCTCTGAAACACTGTCGCTATTGCCTCAGCTTGCTCATCACTGATGTGTGTCGCATGCCTTGATGTTTGGTGTGCTGTCTGACATGTTATGTGTTTCAATGACTTCATCTCACATAATGCATTGCTGGTTGTATACTAAAACCTTTACTGGAGTGGGGTTAACACTACCACATTGGGGATGGGGAAAGGGAAGGGGAAGGGGTGAGGGTGATTGCTGTGCATGCTTCTTACCTTTTCTTGTGGCAGCTCGGGTTGAGCTGTCTGCATCCCCAATCCCACAGACGCTGTCAGGTTCAATAGTGGACTCCAACAGCTCCTCAAGCTCAGTCAGGGCAGGTGCCCTGTTCCTCCCTCCTCCTGTCAGGTTTGCTTGTTTCTGGAGCTCAGCCATTTTTCGCTTTGTCACACTCCGGAGGTCATACCACCTCTTCTTGAGGTCATCAATGTCCAGTGGGGTCACTCCAATGGCATTAACCTTTGTCTGTATTGCTAGCCAAATCTTCCTTTTGGCAGATTCTGCCAAAGGACTACTTGCCAAACATCGTGTGGTGTTCCTTCACTACCTCCTCCACAAGGACCTGCAGCTCCATGGTGCTGAATTTCACCTTCCTCTTTCTCTCTGCACCTTCCCTTTCAGTGTCTTTGCTTGTCATTTTGCAGGTTTCCAGGAGTAAGTTTCCCAGTGGCTCAAGGGCTCTGCTCTGCTCTCCCAGCCTCTCCAGCAGCTTCAGATTGAGTGCACCTGCATGGGTGTGGCCACTTCCTGGTTGGGAGGAGAGGTGGTTGCACCGGATTGGCTGATTCCTTAATTGTTTTGATTTACTGATTCAGTATTTACCGATTCGGTGTTAACAAATCGGTATTTACAGATTTGAGTGTTACCGAATCGGTATTTACCGATCGGTGTTGCGGATTCAGTATTTATTTACCGAATTATACCGATTCAGTAATTTGTACCGATTTTTTACCTACATCCCAAATACCGAATTCTTATTACCGATTCGGTAAAATTCGTTAAAAATCGGTATTTAAGAATCAGTATTTGGGATTTACCTACATATGGCCCTGAAAGTGGAGATAAAATATTTAAGTGGAAAGTCTGTATCGCTCCCCGGTTATCTGCTTTCACATTTTGAAATTCGGCCTCCAGATGCGCATTTATCTCAACCTCTCCCACCTCGCCCCCTCCAAAGACAGCATTTATTTGATGGTGAAATACCCCCCCCAACCTCAAGAAGCTACACCCCTGGGCCTACACTAGCATCAACTGGCTCTCCTGAGTTCTCAACACTGTGACTACCCCACTCATCTGGTAAGTGTTCATCCCCCCTTTCAAATGCACCTAGCAGCATCATTATTTTCCAGGTGTTCACTTATAACCCAGGATTGCACAGAAAGCAAAACAAACCTCTTACTGTACATAAACTCATTTGGACAAAAACAACAATTGGTCCCCCTCTAAGAAACCAAAAATGTAAAAAATGACAGCAAAGTCTCAGTACTTTGATAAAATTGCACCGATTTGGGAGCCTGCTTCCTCTGTGATGAGATTCAAAATAGTAGACTCAAAAATCTTTATTTTTTTATATTATTTTGCTGTTTACCTTCAGGGCACTGCATCTAGCCATCTATAATCTGTTACACTTTAATACCCCAAAAAGTGAAGAGCTTTTCCCCATGGCTTGATGCGAGAAGATCCCAATTTTCTTTCTGAACTGGCCAATAATACAGAATGTAATACTATGATTAGGAGAGAGGCTGCTATTTACAACAATTCTATGATATAATCAAAGAGATAAAGTCCATCTTTCTACAATCTGAAACCTGCTAACGATATGTTCTTCAATACGCAACTAGTCCACTGAAGCTGGTCCCAGTTTTTGGGTCTGGAGAAGTTGTCTGTGAACCATCATGTGGTAGAAGGTACCAAATAGATAAAAAGCAGGGCCCCGGTTTTGTAAATTTAGTAATACTGTCTGCCTCTTTTGCTGATGACCACTGTAGGAGCTCTTATGGCATCATAAAGTCTGATGAAACAAAATAGAAACGTTTCTGGAGTTTCAGCTGGAAGACAGATAGGAGTAGGACTTGGTTAGTGGTAGAAAACTGCTGTCACACATCCACATCCTTGCCTGTGCCACATTACATGCGGGTGACTTTCTATATCAGACTACCAAAGATCGGAGCCATTTGTAGCAGAGATGCCGAATGCCATCGTGCCCTGCAGCAAAAATATTCTCGGAGGAGTTCAACGGATGTGTTGTTGTGTGCTAAGATTCACATGGACCATGTTCTGATTAAAGGGCAGGAAAACAATCTCGCTCAAGTGCTGGGCTGGATATTGAAAGCTTCCAAGAATGAAACGCATTCACCAAATGCTATACATCTCTGCGTAACAGTGCACACCAGCTGTTGACGTCTTTACAACTGGAGAGCCCAAAGAGCTGCCCCTTACATTTAGATGTCCACCAAAAGGTTAACTCAATAATGCTTTATTTAATAGATGGCCATTTACTATTGCTGACATCTTTCCCTCAATCCTTTTAACTGAGGAGATAATGCTCAAAATGAAGTACCAACCCAACAGTACTCTTCCCCCAACCTGAGCTCATCAACCCTTATGTTCTCTAGTCAGTGATTTCACTGATCTCTCCATTCAAGCATCGACTCAACCGGCTGAAGTGGAAATGCTGAATTTAACAACATTGTTCCTAAGGGCATATACTTTATGCATCAGAAATGTAATTCAGTCGTATAGACAATCTCAGTTAAGCCATGTAGCTACGCACAAGATAGTACTAGATGCACCTAGGTTGAGAAGACATTAATGCTGTTTTATGGAAATGAAGAATTCACAACTGTGATTAAATTTTATCCAACCCTCACTTTCTATCCTTATGTGGCACAAATGCCTTGAGTTCTCCGTTATCATCCGTGACTGCCTAGAGAGAAACACAAATGCTTTGTTTAAAACCTTATTACAAAAAATCAAAGATGAACTGAAACAAAGCTTCCCACCAATATGGCGTGACATCTCAATGTGGAGGTCTCCAAGTAACTACTTTTTGAACATCTGAACATATTAGGACCTGGAACACCTGACATGGAAGGCATCATTCGTGACAGCAGCTACAGCAGAATATGGTTGTTTGACAGCGAACCCATGATTTACAGCTTTTCTATAAAGGAAATGGTATAGTCCAGCATTGCCCTTCTTTTCCCTCCAAAGTGGTATCTAATTTTACCCTAAACCAAACTATTGAACGTTTGTTGTTCTGTCTAAACTTTATCAGGAGTGTGGGAAGGACAAGTACACAATGGCTATTACAGGTTGTCAGATATTCAACCTAAGAAATGGCTAAGCCAGAAGCAAGCTTATTTGGTGCATTGACACATATGAAAGTGGGGAACATTCCGTTACGAAACATCTGTAATGTCTCCAGATTGGATCCATACAGACATTTTCAAGATGCTCCAGTCTAGATCTGAAAATCAGAAACGACTTGTAGTATGGAGAAACACTGTCCAAATCATAACGTCTGTTGCAAAGTAGTTCCAACTACACCCTATCTGCACATGTGAACTTAGAATAGTTGCACGCTGTAAAAGCAATCTTTCTATTCACGCAGAAATCGTTGTGTTGCTTATAAACTCTGTCCTCTATGTAACAGCAACTGTCACAATAACCTCCCTTTCCTACACTATGACAAGCACTGGAAGGAGTGAAGCTGACCTGCAGGACAGTCCTGTTCCTAATACAGAAGTACTGCTACCTATCGGGTTCCTATCAGAAGACACAGCAGTGCCCATATACTTGAGTCACCCACAGTGCCAAGCGCTTAGAAGGAAAGGTTTGGATCTTTACAGCAATCCTATACTTCTATACTTAACACAAGTACAATTGATGAAACAATATGAACATGTAAGTATACTTCTTTCCTCCTCTCAGCTGTGCTCATTGTTTACTAAGTACATCCCTCATCCTCACTAACAGCAACTACACATTTGTAGCCCTTGCTCTCCAGTACTGAAAACACATGCCGCCTGCCTCTGCGCTGGTACTGGTGCATACGCTCTCCATGGAACACACTTTGGACCCTCATGCACATCAACGGCACATACGTAGCCCCTATCCACACACCTCACCTCACATGCTACCAGCCTCTATAACACTTTCATTAGCTGTGATAAGTGAGCCCACTGAGTACCATCTTAACAGCATTCCTGTCAAACTCCCTTTGGCATTATACTGCTGTAAACGCTCTAACAGGAATAACTATTCTACAATCACCGGAATAATGTGTGTAGACACATAAGCCACACCAACTAGCACCCTTCTCATCTCTACAGGAATTCAACTGCATGCCTTGGGGATGAGCAAACAGAGCTTCAGGGCGCCATTGAAGGCATCGTCATCATCCCCTATCAGCAGCCGCTTAACTTCTGATTCCTGTGGACAGCCAATAAGTCAGTACTGGGAGCTAGGGATCCTGTCTTAAGCAATCTCAATGATTTGAACCTCAAAACATTCCACAAAAATATGGAAACAAGCAGTCATCAAAAAAATACACAGATTATGGAATATTTCATTTATATTATCAAACAAACAATAACAAGGTTACGGGATCTAAACACAATACCCACATCACACCTACCTTGAAATCTCTAAACTGGCTCCCCTGTCAGGAGAGAATCCATCTAAAAATCTCCTGTTTAACACACAAAGCCATTCACTTCAACACCCCGAAATACATTGGACATAAATTGGAGTTGTCGGGTGGCTCCAGAACCTCTAGAAGCGCCACATCAATACTGCTTAAACCACAGAAATTCAAGAAGAAAAAAA
The DNA here is from genome assembly GCF_964263255.1 of Lissotriton vulgaris. NCBI lineage: Eukaryota > Metazoa > Chordata > Amphibia > Caudata > Salamandridae > Lissotriton > Lissotriton vulgaris. The sequence continues at coordinate 710,978,298 of NC_141689.1, read as the reverse complement.
CATACAATTGTGCCTTCTCTGGTATTGCGCTGAGGATTTGGAATTCCCTGTCATCGGATATCAGAATCAACCCGTCATCTGCATTGTTAAAAGAACAAGTGAAAATGCTATAGATGAACACATTCTTGTGCTAGCTTCCATTATCTTGACTCTCCCACACTGATAAGTCACTCTGGACGCACTGGTAATCGATCTACTGACACTATGCCTACTCTATTGCTTTCTCTAGTGGACGAGAGGATGTGTTCAACCAGCCTGTGTACAACCTCCTCTGGAACTATTGTTGTGATCAAATTTATTGTTTACTATGGCCGGCCCTACCTCTCTCCCTCACGTTTTTTTTCTTTGTTTATACCATTTAGATGAACTCTTGATAGCTCTCCATCCCCGCCTACTTCCCACGGCCTCCTGTACTTTTATTGTGATTGTTGAACGCTTTATTATTGTTCTAATTCACAGGTGCACTCACCTGCATATATTTAAAGCACTCTGATACCCTTTTGGGTCATGTTTGCGCTATATGAAACTCTAAAAATAAAAATAAATTAAAGTGGTAATGTTATTGTGAAAGTTAGTTTTGTTTCTAAAAGACGAAGCAATATGCTAGACTGCAGCATATAATGTCTTTTTTTGCTTCAAATGATTCAACTCTTTTTGTCTGCGCATACGAATACTGCTTGAATTAAGGCCACCAATCATCTATACAAGATTATGTTTGCTGTACTTACACTGTTCTCACAAATCAAGACAAGGATGCCAACTTTATTTTTAGATGTAAATTTCAGATTCCTTCATATTTACAGAGCGTTGTAAAAGTTTAATTTTCAATTTAGGTTTTTTATGTAAAATGTAATTTAATTATTTGCTAGTTTTAATGTAATTTTATTAACAGTTGTGGACGCCCCTAAATAGGTGTTGCAGATCGCTGGGGATCCACGGTCCGAAGGTTAAGGACCACTCTCCTATATAATTAACACAAGGAATGCTTGCATCCCTCCCACCGCTATATTTTCATCCTCCCTCTTTCTCTCTATGTAACACTACCTATACTATTGGGCACACGGGTTGATTCTTCACTGTGTTTTCCATCTAAAATATGTCCAACATTTATCCTCAGCTGCGGCCGACAGTGGGAGTACCTGCAGGGAGGTGACGCGGGGAGGGGGCGGGGCAGGGTGGGGGGTAGTAATGTATGGATTACGGAGTTTTACAGGTAAGTAAACATTTAAATAAATAAAACGAATTTCGTTGCTCGCACTGATTCGCATTTGGGGATGCAGTGCACTCAACGAAATTCGTATTATTTTTTTTAATGTTTACTTACCTGGGAAGCTCCTTAATCCATACATTACTACCCCCCACCCTGCCCTTCCCCCTTCCCACGTCACCGCCCTGCAGGTACTTCCACTGCTAGCCGCGGCTGTTTATCCTTCTCTCACATTTTCTGCCAGTAAAACATTTGTTCATGCTCACTTTTCATGTCTCATTGTGCACCCCTTATTGGGCACAGCTCACTTACTCACTTTTAACCATCAAAAACTTTTTTTATTTCAGCAATTTGTTCGCTTGTAAAACTTTTCCTCTCTGCTTTTGTAGATCAGGTTTTAGTTTTCAGTCCTACCTCACTTTCCATCTTTCTTCCCTGTACTAATTTCTTGTTATAATTAAATGTGGTTGTGGAATTACCACTTGCTGCTTGGACTCCTGGTCAGCTATTGTCTGTATCTAGTCTGTTACAATTTACATCAACATCATGTGTTATCTGCCCTTATGGTTGATTGGGAATGTGTCCCAATAGATGATATGATAATGCATGAAGAACCTTTATTTCCTCTGCACAATGATGATCAAGCACACACGTCGAAGATCCTTGACGCTAAAAGAATACAGACAAAAAGAGACAAGAAAACAAACTAATTGAAAAGGTAGCTTTTCAGTACCTCACAAAAGGGGAGCAGTTGAGTAACCTTTACTGGGGAGCTTCTGCCATTCTCTGGCAGCTATTACCAAGATGACAATCAACCAACAAAACAAATCCCAGGGTTTTGGGAATGTCACGTGACCAAGGGCCTCTGGATCTTAATGACCTGACTGACATATAGAAAAACATTATCCTTGAGAAACTGCGGTGCTGAGACAAGGAGGATGGGAACTACCTTGATCTTAGCCTTACAAAGAATATGCGCCATTACGGGCAGCTAGTGTTAATTTCTCACAATCAGAGAGAGGTGCTGAAAATATGGACAGTATTTTTTATTATCTAGAGCTATTTCGGGTACTTTACAGCCATTCCCAAGTAGCAAGCATTGGCGCAGACCTGGTGTGACACCACCAATGTCTGAATCACAGGCACATGGTAGCTACTGCCAAAATCGCTGAGGATCTGTTTTATCTCATTTCAAATTACAGAGCAGGTCCTGGCCCCCATTGGCACCTGGGGGCATATTACCAAGGGCATATTACCAAGGGCTTGTATCGCCGCTTTCTCTGCGAATTGTGCCGAGAAAGCGCCAATACAGCTAGAGCCCTATTACCAAGGGCACTTTAAAGCCTGGCCCGAGCCCACTTTGCATGTCGGCGATAAACATCGCTAATGACATGCAAAGTGGGCGTTCCCACGTCCAACCACATGTAAAATGTGGTTGGAGGTGGGAACACCCTATTACCAAGGCAGGCGTTGGGAGTCAAAAACCTGCGATAAACTCATTTATCGCAGGTCTCCCAACGCCTGCTCCGACCAGGCGTTAGGCATTGTTAACATGGGGGTATGGATCATAAAGCGGAATCCACCCCCCCATATTAACAAGGCCCACATTAGCGCATGAAAACAAAGTTTGTTTTCATGCGCTAATGTGCCATATCGCCGACTATCGCCGGATTTCTGATCGCCTGCCTGATGCGCATTGATAATTGCGCGCTAATTAGGCGATGAAATCCGGCGATAGCCGGCGATACGGAGATGTGCGTTTTGCAACGCACATCTCGGTAATATGCCCCCTGGTTCTCTAAGGCTAGATCTGTGCACCTATGTGAGAGTGTGCGCAAGCTTACGGTGTGGAACAGGACGGGCGGACTCTGACAATTTCATATAGTGTCATTTAAACAACAGTTGTGGGTCGTCTACGCACATGTAAAAGTTCACATCAGGTGTACATAAATATACTGCTAGTGCGGCCATATTCATATTCAAGGGAAGCAGCAATGAAACTGACCCTTGTTGTACCCCATAGGATGTGGACCTGGACCATGTACTTAACTGTGTCATGAATATAGCTTGCCTTCGGGCTCAAAAAAATGCACTGAACCATTATAATGCCAACAGGTGGCAGCCGACGTTCTTTGGAGTGATCAGTGGTGTCAAATGCCAGAGAGGTTCAATAGGAATGTGACCATGTCACAGTTTTTCAGTAAAAATGTGACTTCCTGGATGGTTATAGGGGAACAAGACTGTATAGACTCTCACAAAGTAATTAAACCAGGGCCTTGCAAAGTTAATAGAGTTTCACTTAGAAATTCTGGTATTATAGCTAGGCGACAAAAGTGACATGCTCATTTCTTCACCTGGAGAAATGCAAGTATTTAGCTGCATCAAGCCTCAGGTCAAGAAACTAAGCAGTATAATCAGTAAACAGGAAAAGTGTAGTGAGCCCTGCTGAGCTGGCATTTGCCTTACATCTGAGGCAGCCACTTGGTTTCTGATGGCACAGCTTCAGCTGGCTCTGTTAATGGAAACTTTGATATGGGGCCTGTCAGCTTCACCAATGTGAGGGAGCAGGACCTGGAAGAACTGGGCAGTGAAATAAACACTGGACACAGTGCGCAGGGAGTAATCTCCCTGCATGCCATGACCATAGCTATTTTACTGATTCTGAAAAGCAAAGTTAAATACCGAGAGAGCTAGAAAAAATGCTAGCCCATAAGACAAAGACAGTTTTGTGTCTGCCTCAAAGGCACAATTAATTTGGCCTCTCGCTGAGCTCTCCACCTTCAGGGCCCGACCGGCTACCGGGCAGTTTGGAATGCTGCTGAGCTGCTGCCTGATTTTACTGCAGTGGGGGCTGATTTCGTCCATGGAGACCTGCGTGTGATTCAAAATACTGAAAGCAAAACGAATTTCGTTTAGCTCACGCAGGTCCCCATTAACGAAATCAGCCCCCAGCTCAGCAGCATTCCTAACTGCCCTGTAGCCAGTCCAGCCCTGTCCACCTTTGGCGCCTAGTGCTCTGAGTGTGACTGACTTGAAGTCTGTAGCTTCTGGGGCAGCTTCATCCCTGAGATCTCCTTGACACTTTTTACCAGTATCTAAGGGGCAGATGTACAAAAAAAAATTCCGGTCGCAAACGGGAATTCAGCCCGTTTGCACTGCAAAATTCGTCTGCCCATGCACAAACCATATTTTGTAAGTCAGGAACCTATTACCGACTCGCAAAATATGGTTTGGGGCTAAACAGGGAACTCACAATGAAGAGCTAGATCATCACAGCGTCCTACACTGCATATGGCAGTGGCACTCAAACCCTCGTCACCAGCTACTTGGACTACGGCAATACTCTATGCAGCAATTAACACGCACCTCCTGAAGAAACTGCAGACCACCAAGAACTCAGCGGCCAGACTCATCCTCGAGCACCCCAGGCAGACGCACATCACCCCTCACCTGATGAAACTGTTGTAAACTTACTGCTTTGTTTTCTTCTGCTTGCATGTTTTCTCTATGGTATTCTCTTTTCTCTATGGTCTCCTTCTATTCTAGAATTGTCATGCCTGCTTGCTGGACCAGAGGTTCTCTTGTGTCAGTTGGAGAACTGGTCAGCAGGCGTTGGGACTGTGTTTGCTGTGCTGTGCATTAAAACCTTTAATGCTAACTGCTTGGCTTGAAGACTCCTACTTACCACAGAAACTCCACTGGATCCCTGTCCACAAGAGATACCAATTCAAGATTCTGACTCACGCCTACAAAGCTCTTCAAACCAAGGACCAGCATACATCAACCATCGATTGAGCTTCCACCAACCCTCCAGACTCCTGTGATCCACCTCCCTCGATCACGCCCCTCCGCATCCGCCAAAGTACCTCACCGCAAAGTCCTGGAACAGCCTTCCCCTCCATATCTGGACTTCACCCTCTCCTCAGGCGTTCAGAAGGGGACTCAAGATCTGGCTATTCAATTGAGGCCACCCAAGCAACTTGGATCTCAGCGCTTGAATACCCTTTTGGGTGATTAACTGTGCTGTATAAATCCCACTTGATTGATTGATCAGTACACGGAGTGGAAATAAAAAATGCACATTATTACATGTTAAATCAAGTTGATGTGCTTTTTATAAAGAATTAGAAACTTAAGGGAAGGTAGGGTCCTCTATTCAATGTTGACTTCACCTGCTTTCCCTGACTTAGCAAAGAGTCCCATATCAGGATAGTTCAGGAAGGCAATTAACCCCTTCGAGGCTATTGACGAGCTGGGCTCGTCATCGCGCTTACCTGTCCTGCGCGGATGACAAGGCCAGCTCGTCACGTAACGCGGTAATTTTGAATTTGCCGCGCACAGCGGGAAAAGCCGCCGCAGCGATGCGGTTAAGGAATTAACAAGATAAATGGCAGAGAGATCCCAAGGAGTTCTCATGACTCAAGTGAACTGCACAAATCCGCTTTCACAGTGAACACACACCTTGTAGGCTTTTGTATGATTTTCGTTACCCCCTGATTGTCAAATAAATGGTTAACATTACATCCCTGTCTATGCACATTCACAGCACTCTGCAGGGTTGTCACTGCTAACCCATCTGCAAAACAAGCGCAGGGAATCACCTCCTCTAGTGCAGGAGAGGCGGGGAAGGGGGCTTAAGATTGGGGTAAGAGATTAAAGGGCAGATGCCACGCAAAGGCTCTGACTGTTTTGGGCTCGAGGGTCCAAGAGGCTCTCGAGCTGAGCCAGAGGCGGACCTCTGGCTCGAGCCCTCAAAGGCTTGTTAACCTCTACTTATATTCTATGTATTCAGTGTCTTTGAAAATACACCAATATAGAAATATATTCACAGCTTGAAGGCGCAACTTTGTCCATCCAGTCAGGACTTTCCGACCGAGAATTATTCCTTCTGAAGCACATCTGTCTCTCGGTGCTATTCTTTCCAGGCGTTCTGGCTGGCAGGGTGATTTTGTGCCTTGAGCAGAAATCTGTGCTAAATTCGCATTTAACACTTGCAAGCCCTGGTGCGGTTGACTCAGGTTTGTTTTTGTCCAAGGTCAGTGGTTGAACATTGTTAAACGAACCAACAGTAGGAGTGCTGTTACAAGCACTAGACAGTTAGCACTTTTAGAAGGGGCTGCAGTTGCCCTAGTTTTTTCGAAAGATGTTCTCATTATCTGAAGTTTTGCAATAGGACAAAGCACATCTACAAGTAAAATTTGGGGGAAGGTTTTCAGAATTCTAATAGCATTTATATAGTGTTCACTACCGTGATGAGGCGTCAAAGAGTTTTTCTGCGAGCAGCACGCTACTCCGGAACCCAAGAAGGATTAGTGGTGAATTAGTATGGGGGAAATATGAGGTTAATTTGAGCAGTGGACATTTGAGTCTGTTAGGTGGATTGAAAAGAGGATAGTGGAGGGATATAAGAGGGAAGGGTTTACATTTATAGTACTTATTATCTCTAACGAGGCATCAACTTGCTTTTCAGCGAGTAGCACGCTACTTCCAGAACTCAAAAATGATTGGGCCTTCAGTGTACTCAAACAATAGCTCCTAAAGCAGCACCTTTGCCTGTGTACGGATTACATCAATATTAGGAAACTGATCCGTTTTTAGGTTGAGCATTCGAGACCTCTTGTATATACTTATATGTGTATGTACGTTGTGGGCTCTGGAGATCAGCCCTCCCAAGGACTTGTCTGCTTCTGCTTAGGGACTTTTTTCTGTTCAACTGACTCTCTTTAACTGTCTTGATAGAAAACGACCAGTAGAGGTCAGTAAAATACCAGAATTGCTTGCTACTGATGGACTTTCTTGTTTTTATTTTTCTGGTAACTGCCTCTATTTAACTTTCTTGATAGAAAACGACCAGCAGAGGTCAGTAAAGCACCAGAACCACTTTAGCATTCACTAGATTCTAGTCCATAGACGTTGTCTTCCACAAGCACCTGAAGACTATAATATTTTTTTCAAATCTTATATTTTCAGTGATATGACCACCAAAGGCCCTGATTTTATATTAAAAACAGAGCTTTGGACTATACCATTTCCTGCTGAAAGGCAATATTTATCACCATGTGTTCCCATACCTGGTGTGTCACACAGTTTGGTGCTTACTTTCCCTCCATGTTAAAAAACAGTAGATGTTTCAGTACACAGGCTAATGTGCTGCATAGCTAAATACATATAAGAGCACAAAGGCGAAACCGATTGCATTGCTAATGCTTGTTTTCAGAGACAATAAATTCATCTTTTAAATCACTCACACACATTTGTATTGTCCTCTGGTGCTTAGTTATGCATTGATATCCAGATTCACCATCTTTTATTCACTTCCATGCCAGACCTTAGCCCATTACATCTTCGTCGGCCCTCTTCAGTTCTCTATCTAGATCTTCTATTGTCTGAGATCTAATTTAACAAGCCCTCGAGCTCCCATCAGCAAAATATAAAGAGCAGCTGTGTGCCTCTGGAACATTCAATCAACAGTTTGGACTTAGTGCACCAAATCAGTGGCCTGCATCTACTTCTGGGATTTCAATTATAGTCCTAAAATTATATAATCAGTTGTACCTCATGAAACCTCCCCCTACTGAGTCTTTGTTGCTATTAAATATTCAAATTGAAACTGGCACCGCTGTGCCAACCCTAATGAGTGCACTGAGCATGTTCCGGGATGATATGACCAGGTCTGAAAACAACACATAAAAAGGAATGATAATCTCAGAGCAGCAATCTTTTATATGGTGATTCTCCGTATGTCTTTGTCTGAACTGGGCTATGGTGAAGTGGACTGCAGAGGGCAAGCAGAACCGTGAACCGCATAACCGTGCCTTTTCTGAGAAGCAAGTACATTTAAAGCTACAGAGCGCTTCACCTAACCCAGAATCCCTCAGCGTTTGTGAGTAGACAGGATACTAAAGTTTTAGTTCAGTAAATATCAGACCTGCCAACTTTGAAACTTGTTTTACTGTGTGAAGGGAGACCATGTGGTAGGGTTGGCTTGTAGAAGGGCCAGGGTCTGGAGATAGGGGTGGGGTTTTGAGCACAGCATCACCTGGCCAATCAAGGAGGTGGTGGGGGTGAAAAGGAGAGGATGCACAGCTAATAGCATGGCACTGCCTGTACAGACACTCCCACAGCCCTCAGAAACAAATTATAAAGACTTCATTGGCTGCCACAGACGCACTAGTAAGGTTGTAAAATCTCCAATGGGCAGCGACTGCACAGAGCCTTCACACAATGATCTGGATACCCGCTTATGCAGGGTTTCTAGCTCACTGTGAGCAATCCTGTGTAGTATTGAAGAAAACACAAAAGGGGTGGGAGGAATGCTTGAATTAATCTTAGCCACTGGTAATAACTCAGACCATTACAGTTTGGAATCAACCTTATGCAACTCCAGGGGCGGTTCCTCCCCTAGGGCGGTAGGGCATTGCCCGCCCCTCATATTTTTGACCCCAAGCCCCCCTATTTATTGTGAATAAAATGTATAAACATAATATATTTGTTTTAACTGCCTGCAGGAGTCAACGTTTAGCTGTGGGTTGTGTTTCTCTATCGTGACCCTGATGCAGCCCGGAAGCCAATGCGGTCCTTTGAGGACTGAAGCTTAAAAAAGATTGCCAGCAACTGCACTGAACACCATGCTCAGTGCACCCGGGGCCACAGGTGCGCATGTCAGTTTGGATGGCTGCCTTTCTCTGGCTATCCCGACATGCGCACTAGAGGCCTCCCTCCAGGAGTCTTCATCTGTACAATTAGTGAGCCAGGGGAATCACAGCTGGAAGCCCCCTTGTCTACTATTGAGTGGTGAGTTTGGCTGCTCGAGCTAATCCTGATGCTGCTTTCATGCTGTGTCTGTAACATGAGAGCAAGGGAGCAGCGTCTGGATTGACTCAAGGGAGGCACGGTACTAGACCTCTGGCGCAGTGTCTGCACATGAGGCAGCACGGGGTGAGAGGCTCCTCTCCAAGGAGCATGGCCAATCACTGTATGGCCTGATTGTGAAGCCAGTGATTGGCCATTTATCACTTGCTGCTCAGCCTCTCTTTCTCTCCCAGCACATTCAGATTAACAGCATTAAGGCCCAAGGGAGCTGTGGAGACTGGAGACAAGCGAGACCACACATGTGATCTGACCTTGCACTGATTAACTTGTCCTCTAAGTTTCTTCTGGACACAGCTGCTCATCCCTAATGTCATTGGTCAGTACAACTGAGTTTATGAATGGTTTGAGGTGTGTGTTCACCCAGCCAGCCCCTTCTTTCAATTCAACACAGCCTTTTCCTTTCACCTCGAGTTAGACAAAAAGGCCGCCCTGCAGTGTAAAACATGAAAACGAGATACAAAAAAATGTATGAGTATCATTGAGGGCCTATAATTGGATTTATGTGGCTGATTGTGTACGTTGCTGTGAGTTTGAAGTTGTATTTGGTGTAATATGCTTTAAAAAGTTAAGGGCGACAACAACGGTATACAGCACTGTAGACTGGTGGTAAGATGATAGCGCCTAGAAAGGGGTTGGTGCACTGAAAGAGAAGTACCGGGGCTCGTGTACTGCAAAAAAAGTTCACGTCAAAGTCAGCAAAAAATGTGTACGCCAATACCTTCTTTTAACTGATATATTATGAAAATTGGTCTGCAGCCATTTCACAGTAAAGCAGTGATAAAAAGACTCAGGTTCACGTTTGTCTTCTTTTTTTATTTTAAATTCTTTTAAAACATTGGAGTTTTTTTCATTCCCTCTACAAAAAAATACGATTGACAGTATAGCCTTTCTTTGGGGAGTAATGGGAAATCCCTATAATAAGCATTAATTAAGATTTATTGGGGAATTTATGGTGAAATCATGTGGAACTGTTTGCTGGTGACTAAACTGTGCAGCTATGTTCAGGAAGAAAAGGCTGGTGGTACTAATTGCCACCACAGGCACAAGAATTGGCTTCAAAAATACAAACCTATTTTTAAGCTCTAATTAATCACACTACTTAAATGGCAGGACGACTTACACCAACTAATAGAATGGTATTTGTGTAATAAGACAACCGCTTCTCCCAAGTGAAGTCACAAAATGGAGTCTACACCATGAAACCACTTGACCGCCCTGCTGGGGAAGTTACAAGGCTTGGTAGTTTAGTCTGCCCTGTTCCCATGATGCACTGGGCCAGGGACAGACTGATTTGCATATAGCCAGGTTCTGAGCTGGGATGGGGCAGTGAGATAAATAACGGTGATGGATCAAGCCCTGATCTTTGGACTGGGTAAGAGTGGTCTGTTTAACTCAGACACTCTGTTCATCACCACCCCCTTTTCTAAATCGGGGAAGTTACAAGAGCTGAAAGAGGAGTTCAAATTATGATGGACACGTGGGGGTGACATTTTATTTGAGGTCTCTAACGTTAGTCAGGCAGCATGGGTGGAGCTTCTATTTCATACATTTAATTACTCAGATGACTTATTCATTATTTCCCTCCCCTTCTATTGCTGATTTTATTGATTTTTGTGTTCTACTGTACCCGTGTGCAGCTGGCTGGCACAGAAATAAATTACAGTAAGACAAGCCAGCAGTTCCTTGTCCGGAGTCGGAGAAGCAGCCACGCCATGCCAAGGTGTAAAAAAAAAAAAGAAAAGAATGAAGGAGCTAAAAAATGCGCGTGTGCAGACAGAGTAGAGTGAGGCAGTGAGTACTTATAATAATGTAGGCTGAGGCGCGCACTGTCATGTACACATTCTGATTTGTAAATAATGTGGCTGGTTTTGATGATGAAGTGGACCAGCAAGGGAGATAATGGAGTTCCATCAGGATGGGGGTGATGTGATCATATTTCTTCATCCCCTGAATGAGAATTGAGTGCCTTGTAGGGTGACCTGCTGCCTTTTAATGTACATTCCCTGCTTCCTCATTGTGTTCAGTCCAGCAAATCACAATAATTTGTATTTCCTCAAAAGAGTTCATTTGTAAATGTACATCAATAAATAAAGAAATATGTGAGGTACTGAGCATTGTTATCTCAAAGTCTGTCATGAAGTTCTCCGGTTATACTGACTGAGCAGCTGTTGTTATCATATGAATTCGTCTTTATTGAGGTCATAACTACACTTTCATAATTGCTTTATTAACCTTTTGCTTTCTCAGCTTGAAAATTGACTCTATTCTCCACTCTTTCTTCAAACATTTGCCCGGGGGAGATTCTCCCCCCTCCGAGCTCTGCTTATGAGGGTTGGGCTCTCTTGTTCACCACAGGTCACTCATGCACAACTTTTACACCGCACCACTTTCAGATGTCACCAACGGTCTCTGCACAACTCGGCATTGCGCCTGCTCAACAGGAGAGGTAAAACATGAACTCCCAAACATGGCACCCTCTGAACAGAAATAAGAGCAATCACAGACTGGTTTTGGACGTATTGGGCATCGTCAGTGGGTTTAGCTTGAGCCCTCTGCCACAGGGAGTAATGGACCCATGTCTGGGTATACCCATCGCATTAAGGGAGTCACTTTGAGGAAAACAAAAAAGTGATGGCAGAAGTACTTGAATTCATCTCAGCAACTACTAATTACTCTGACCATGTTCCAGACCATTGTGTTTTTTTATCACCATGTCACCTCATACAAGAACCAACCTATGCAAATCAGACCAGATCCACTCTGAGCGGGTTCTCAATCAAAGCTAGACTGTTTTTAGTCTATTTTGTCCTCTTCAATAAGATGTAGCTTTAGTCCTATGGCACATTGAATAGAGAACCCACGTCTGGGCATACAAATAGCACTTACACCGTTGCTCCGTCTGTTGGGAAGGACTGTTCCCATGAGAAGCAGAGTCAGTACTGATTTGTATAAGGCAAGCCGCTGTCTGTAGTGGCATAGAGGGTGAATGTTAATGGGTTGGAATGCCACCCAGAGCGACTGCAAGTGGTTTAGATTTTTTGCAAGCGTTCCTCCAATCACCTTTTGTCTGTTTGATGTAACGCCCCAACGCCCTGAATGGGCAAAGGTTTGCCCCGTCATGGGTCTCTTGCTTGCTGTGTATATAGAATTCAAGTTATACCTCACTTTAGAGGCCTACAAAGGGTGAAACTGATGTTGGGCTTCTTGTGTTCTCTTCTGGTGGCGGCCATGCCCAGCAGTTCGGAGTGAAATCTTCAGAGTCAGTACTGATTTGTATAAGGTGGGCCTCTCTCAGAATTGGCACATAGAGAGAGTGGCACAGTGAAAAGAAAAATATTGGATTGTAGTGCTATCGAGAGTGATTGTCTCTGGTTTAGACTATTTACAGGCATTGATCCTATCACCTTTTCTCTATATTATTTAATACACTGTGATAGTGCTTCCTGGCTGAATGATGGGAGCTGTTTTTGAACAACTTCCATTTGAACATCAAACCATAACTCATTGCGCAGAAGCACTACTGAGTCTATGATGGGACATGGGCACATTGTGAATGCTAGGGTGGGCTCACTTGTATTACCCTCTCAGATATAAAGCTTTGGCACAAATTAATGAAGCACACCCAAGACTTTTGCCATACAATAAAATACTATGAGGGTGATTTAAAGTTGGGATGACGTGGGACATCTTTCTAAAATAGGGAGATGTCCAAACTACCCTATTTAAAGTAGCTATACATTCTAAACACATTCCAAGGAGGGCTCATGGGACATCCAGGTAATTTTGGAAGAGGGTCATTGTTGGCCAAGCTCTAAATAATACCCAATATAATTTCCTGACAACAAAAATGAACCTGTCTTAAAAACAAGAGTCTCAGAAAAATACTTTAGATAGCTTAAAAATTGATGGCAAGGGGATGTTTAGTGGTTGCAGACAGTGAGAAGGTAGGTCCATTGCTGTTCAAAACCCTCCATGTGACCCGGGTGTGTCCCGGTTCCAGGACAGCGAGGAGAATCTAGGATTATACCAAAGATGGATGACAGAGTGGGACTCCCATAGACTGATACTGGATTTACCCCAAATGAGAGAAGACGAAAGGAGAAACCAACTCACTATCCAGCTTCTTCCCAGGGAGATCTGGTGGGTGCACACAGACATTTAGGAGGGTGCGAAACTAGGAAACAAATCAAGGGGGAAACAAAGCCCCCTCATTGTCACAGCAATGCTGGATTGTGAGGCCCGGTTCAGGAAGTGATGAGGAGTGCCATGAGCCTTCAGAGGCACCTTAATGGGACCTAAAACTGCTATATGACTAGTATCACTGCTGTAATGGTAGTTCAAAGCCATGGCGAATGGTGACGATTTACGGCAATAGGCAGAGATTAGAAGACAACATTGAAAACGCCATAGAATTAGAAACTGTGAACTCGACATAAACAAATTACAAAGCTCCATTTCTTGCTCCCTATTGTGCATAGCATTATTCTGACATGATGGCAATCAGGAAATAGGTTATTTCTTTCATTGCATGCATGGTAGAAACAAAAACAAAATCGCAGCTTGGGCTCTCCAGTGCCATGAGTAGCATGTGTATCGTGAAGTGATTCTTCAGCTCCAGTTAACTTCTTGTGTTTTTATTAAGTCACAAGAACATTACATTTTTTTCACAAATCGTCTCTCCATAACTAAAAGCACACACAATGGAATGATATGAAGAGCAAACATTCTAAAATGTAAATTGTGCAAAGGTAGATATGTGCAGTAGTGCAAACAGAGTGGTACAAAGTCTACAAAATGGCAAAGCCGGCTCGTGTAGGACGTTCCACCGGGTGGTGACATGGGGCGGGGTAAGGGGCTGGGTGGGGGGTGTAAAGTACGGGAAACGGAGGATTACTGGTAAGTAACGTAAAAAATAAAGAAAACTAATTTTGTTGCGCGCGCTGCATCGCATTTGACATTGCAGCGCGCACAACGAAATTCGTTGTATTTATTTTTTATGTTACTTACCTGTAATCGTCCATTTCCCGTATTTTACACCCCACCACCCTGCCCCTCCCCCGCCCCACCTCACCGCCCGGTGGAACGCCCTACACGAGCAGGCACTGCAAAATGGTTCTAAAAGTACCAGAACACTGGGGCCTGGGAGTCAGGTAAAACCTCAACTTCCTTTCCTAAATCTCCTACATCAAACCATGCACAAATGGTCTCCTTCAGCTAGTCCAGTTTACGCCCAATCTTAACTAAAGTGGTTTGTGTCAAAGTGCACTTCATCGGGCACTCATCAGACCCCTGCCTATAATTAATGATCTATTAAATAATGATTCAACATTTACCCATGTAATTCTTCCAGATGCAAAATTTCATACCGGACACCACTGCACTGATAAAAGAATTCTGTCATAGACATAATATTTTCCATTTTAAATAAACAATTTAAAACTGCAGCGCTATGAACCCCAATGTACCCCAAATAGCCATATAGGCTAAGTAGTTACACAACCTTTTACCTACATCTTCCCTACCATTGTTCTACATACCGGGTCTGGCGCTGACCTTTTACCTAGTTAGGTGCTACATGACTGTTCTGTGGTTTTCTCAGAAAACTAGCCTTATGTATTATGCATGAGGATTCTCAGTATCATAGCACGATTACCATTGTCTGCATAGTAACTCTGTTTTATGGGTCACCTCGATCGTCATATTTGCCCGACATGCCCACAGTACACTTCTAGGAAAAAACCCTGAGGGTACCTTTTGGCACTGCGTCTTCACTGGGCAAACTAGGGGAGAAAGACTTCCATGCTGACACTCTGCCCCGAGACGCTGAGGTCCCTGCACGCAGACATTCCAGCACGCAGTGGTCTGACATCTGTTGGGGGGTGTCCATCAGGCGACCAAGAGGGGGTCCTTCGGTCTCCCACATCAGGTAATGGGGTTGGCGCTATCCTAAGGGGATTATTGGCTATACACCTACATATATGCTAGGTACATTTAGGTACATCTAGTTAGGGTTGGCATTAGAGGAGTATGCATTTTTACTGTTATGTATCTATATGCCTGCATATCTTTACTGTTTTAGCTCCATGGTAGAATCTTACCGTTTCTTTACTCTGTGGTTCTTATACCCGTATACATATGTCTATGTCTCATGGTTGTCGCAGCACACGTATTTTATACTAGAATGACGCTGGTTCAATAAATACTTATTGAAAATGTCTCCACCATTTATTCTGTGTATCTCTCTGAGACAAAGTAAGGACGAGAGATTAAGCAAAAAGTACTGTACTGTTTCAACGATTCTTGAGGGGTCAGGGTTGTCATGTTTGATAGTTGCCAGAAACTATTCGCTCCCTGGTAAGAGGAGCTCATAGTGGCACTGTGAGGTAGCTGGTATACAGACTAACATATCCTGTGGGGGTGTCTGGAATCCCTTAGTGTATGTTGTCTAAAGGCGCAGATCCTATATAGATTTGTAGGAATTACACGACATGGCGCCCCTATGTGGGACGCCATGTCATGTAGTTCCTACAAATGTATATAGGATCTGTGTGTTTAGATAACATATTCTGTGGGGGTGTCTGGAGTCAGTCTGCACAGAAATCCCATAGTTTATATTGTCTAAACATGCAGATCCTATATAGATTTGTAGGAACTACATGACAGCAGGAGATGTGTAGTTTGCATTCTGGCACGATAAATGATCTCACCCCTGTACTGTTGTGACACTTTGTGAACTAGGACTCTTACAGTTCTGGACAGACTTAACAAGGAATTATGTTACTTGCTGGGACATGTTAAGGGGTGTTTAATAACAGTTATGTAGTAATGAGTATGCAGTGTCTAATTTAATGCTGAGGAATAAAAATGTACAATCCAGAGCTCCTTGTGTGGCGTTATCATTGTGCATGCTCCCGGGCTGGGGAGGACACTACAACTGCTGACAAAGGTGGGAGCTATGCCCCGACTGCTGTCTTTGAGAGAGTGAAATGCTACAGAAAACTGCTTGCGCATTTCACATGTGCCCAGATCAATGAGAAGTTGTTCGAAGTTGGTATGTGTGGAATCGAAGCCCCACTGCAACCCATATACACCCATCGGAGAAGTTTGAGACCCTGCAGAGGAGCACATTCAAAAAGCCTACTGAATCCATTGGTAAGGCTGAAAGAAGAAACACTGCATTGCCCCATAACACAGACCTGGCATCCATGCAATGGAAATGCCAAGGGCAGTGGTAACCTTGTACGAACGTGCAAGCATGCTTACCAGCAAAGTGGCACATGAATTCGGATTGGGTGTGATGGCCAGGCCAAGTGTCAAGCCCTCCATGCCTATTGTGCAACGTCTCACTCCGCAACTGGTGCGGTTGTTTGCTATTTGGGAGAGCCATTGGAACTAAGCTGCCCCAGTGGACAGTAGAACGATCCTTGAAGGCGGATAAGGTTCTCAGAAGGGCCAGATGAAAAGGTTTGGCAATCGTCGTTGATGAGTTCAAGAAATAGTCTTTGATGAAGGTGACTGGGTCCTGGTCAAGCAGAAACTAAAGCGGAAAACAATAACTCAGTTTGCTGTCGATCCTTTGAGGGTTGTGATGTGCAAAGGACATATGGGGACAGTGCATTATCCCAGAAAGTCCATCTCATTGGGCTTGCCACCCTTTAAGCACCTTCCTAACGGAATCTTAAATAAGGCGGCCCGCCAGACAACCCAGATCAGGCATTCAAACCTGTGCCATCAGTGCCCAATCAGAGTCCATCTCAACAGTGTGCAGACAAAATATTGAGTTGGAAATGTCGCCCTACAGAAATATTGAGTTCTAAATATCGTGAGTCAGCAATATCGACAGCAAGAATATTTTGGTCAAGAATATCGATTTTAAGGTTAAAAATATATTTTTTTTCAATATAGAAGTCATGAATATTGTTTGCAAAAATATAGTTGTTTAAAATATCGTTTTTTAAATTATTGTTATGTATTTTAGTATGTATTTTAAATGTATATGATATATTTTCTTTGCATAAGAATTATTTATGTTTTTAATATATCTGTTACATTTTTAGTAGGATTAAATTTTATTTTAATTAAATATTTTTTAGTTCTATAGGGTGGGAAGTATTTTCAATTATAGTAAATTAATGACTATTTTTGTTTATTAATATGTTAATTGTGGGAAGTAAGTTATTTTTAATTAAATATTGATTGGTTGTTAATTAATATTAATTAATCAATTTGTAATTAATTTTGGAAATTGTGCAATTGTTTTAGATGTGATTTGTGGGGCTTATAGAGGTAGAAGGTGGGGAAGTAATTTATTGTTAATTAATTAATAATAAGTTGTTAATTAAAAATAATACATTTTTTGAAAATTAAATATGGAAATTGTCTAATTAATTTTAGGTGCGGGTTGTGGGGTTTATGGGGCAATGAGTGGGAAGTAATTTATTTTTGTTAATTATATTAATGAATTGATTGAAAATGTATTATGGAAATTGTGTAATAAATTTTAGGTGTGGGTTGTGGAATTTATGGGGTAAAGGGTGGGTGGTAATTTATGTTTAATTAATTAGTAATGCATTGTTAATTAATAGTAATTTATGAATTGAAAATTAAATATGGAAAATGTGTAATTCATTTTAGGTGTGGGGTTGTGGGGTTTATAGGGGTAAAGGGTGGGAAGTGATTTATGTTTAATTAATCAATAATTTGTTGATCATTAATACTAATTAATTAATTGATATTTAATTAAGGTAATTGTTTATTTTTTGTGTGTGTGTTTTACTTTTATGGGGTAAAGGGTGAGGAGTACATTAATTGTACTTACTTTATAATTAGTTGATTTGTTTTTGTTAGGCGCCTTGATGCCTTCGGGTTTTAGTTGTGCATTATAAATTTTATTTCATTCATTCAAATACTATTCGTTTTTTAATTGAAAATAAGTAATAATTGTGTAATGATTTTTTTTTTACAATTTTTGATGTGGGTTGTTGGGATTATAGGGGTAAAGAGTGGGAAGTTAATACGTTTTTATGAGTTTTAATTTGTTTTTTAATGAATAATATTCCTTTAATTGGTAATTAATTATGTTAATTATGGAAGTCTTTTTTTATTTTATATGATGGTTGGGAATTGTGTGGTGTTAGAGGGTAAGAAATAAAAAAACTAAATGTATGTAATAATTCATGTTTTTGTTTCTAAATATTTTCTAAGAACAATATGTATTTGTTTGAAAATTATTTTTAATATAATTTAATATAATATGTGTAGGTATTTGACATATGTATTTAAAAGTATAATATGTTTTTATTCTTAATATTAAATATATTTGTATTTTAATATATTTATTTATTTATTTTGTTTTTTTATATTTTTGTTGTTAATATTTTGTTTGTTTTTAATTTTGAACTGACTGGAGTGGGAATATTAATTGTTAACCCTCTGCAATCCAACACTTTCCCTACAGTTGCACTGATTGGAGTGGGAATAGTACATTTTATCCCACCACTGTCCAACACTTTCCCTACTGTTGCACTCACTGGAGTGAGAATAGTAATTTTTATCCTTCCGCTATCCAACACTTTTCCTACTGTTGCACTGACTGTAGTGGGAACAGTACATTTTATTCCTCCACTTTCCAACACTTTCCCTACTGTTGCACTCACTGGAGGGCGAATAGTCATTATTATCGCTTCGATATCCAACACTTTCCCTACTGTTGCACTGACTGGAGTTGGAATTGTAAGTTTAAAGATTCTTAATTAGTTTTATGTTTTAATTCAAAATAGAATGTTTTTTTATTAGATTTTATGTTATTGGTATTTGATTGTACATTTTTATATAATTTTAACATTATTAAATAAATTAAAGTTAATAATGTATTAATTGTTTTAAAGTAAATATATATATATATTAATTGTTATGTATGTGTTTAACTTTTTGGAATTAAGTTTATTTGTTATATTTGTTCGAATGTATATTAAATCTAATTAATGTTTTAATACATTTTATTATTTTATTTTATAAATATATAAAAATCGTTATATGTACAACTATATTTTTGACCTTGATATTTTTTTTCCTATTTTTTTACTTACCTGTCTAAGTATAGGAAGTGGATATTTTTGCATTCTATATTTTTACCTCGATATATTGTACAACTATATTTTTGAGGTCGATATCTCAATCATGTCATTTTACTCGATCTGTCGGACTAGTGCGAGCACCTCAATACCTTATTAATGATATATGATGTAACTGTTGTTTGTGCTTTTTTTTTTAACACGGGGAGATGTAGTGTGTGAGAGTTTGTGCACTAGAACCCTTGTGGTTTTGGGAGGACACAACAAGGAATTTAGTAACTTGCTGAGAGGTGTTAGGGTGTGGTTAATAACGGTTATGATGTAATGAGTGTGCACTGTCTAATTGAATGCTGAAGAATAAAAACATACAACCCAGAGCTCCATGTCTGGCGCATTCATTGTGCATGCTCCCAGGCCGGAGAGGATAATACAACCACCAAAGATCCCCAAAGAAAAAGAAAAGACCTATCCACATAGCTTGAAATCAAGTCAAGTTCACTTCATGTTACAGGCATTAGGGTAGCAGTAGGCAGTGCTTAGTTGGTAAAAGATTGTCGATACCCAAAGCTCTGCTAGGAAGCTCGAGGCCAAAGCAGTTATATGTCGGCACATCAAATACCAAATCCACTAGTAGACACTACCTGCCTCTATATCTCAATCTTGCAGTCTCCTGCTTTCTCCATTGAGATGGTTTTGCTGTCATGCTCTTCCTCATCTGATGTTAAAAAGTAAGAGCCAGTCCCCCAAAATAAGTGTTGATGGCCCAAACTGGCAACCACTGGCTCCAATTAAGCACTGGCAGTAGGTTACCCTACAAGGACAAAATCTGTCATGGTAATGTAGGGTATGATTGACATATGGAAACGTGATTATAAATTCATCCACCACCTGCTCGCATTTTGTTTCTCCCAATCCATCTCTCTGTCTCTCTCTCTCTCTCTCTCTTACTCTCTCTCACACCGTCTTATCTCTCTCTCTCTCTCTCTCTCTCTCTCTCTCTCTCTCTCTCTCTCTCTCTTACACACACAGACACACATACACACACACAGACGTGTGTGCACAAACACACACAATTTGAGAAGGAAGGGGAATCTCCAGAGGTCAAACTGCACAAATTGCCCTATGTGCAAAATGGGTGTCTGCACCCAATTTCTGCACTCCCATGGCACTTTGGTATTACAGTTGATGCTGAAGATTCCTGCCGATCTACCTTTCACTAATCAGCTAACCTCAGGGTTGGATTGAGTGCACAGCTGTGTTGAAGGCAGCACATTAACTGTAGTAGGGTGCACTGACCTGGTCTCCACTTGCACACTCAGTTAAAACTGAACAGCGACGCAGACTTGAGTAGTGCTTCCCACACAGAAAATGGGCTCAGATAGTGATGATAATACGTTAACGCTCAGTAGCATCAGACAATGATGTATATTTTACAAACGGTTTTAATAAGTGTTAAAAAAAAGTGTTCCACATCTGTATGATATACCAGTCAGGTGTGCACCCCACAAATTATTTCTATTTTGCTTATTAATAAATAGCAATTAGTCAATATTGGTCACCATCAAAGGTTTTCAGGCATGCATAGTTTTTAGGGAGGTTTGCACATTTGTATTGCAGTATAAATGTTGTTATTCTTGGGTTACTCTAGAAATTGGACAA
The DNA here is from genome assembly GCF_964263255.1 of Lissotriton vulgaris. NCBI lineage: Eukaryota > Metazoa > Chordata > Amphibia > Caudata > Salamandridae > Lissotriton > Lissotriton vulgaris. Next base: position 710,957,487 of record NC_141689.1, on the reverse strand, counting down.
GAATGAACATCCACACAGTACGAGTGGGGACACTGATATTATTGACCTGGTTGGAATGCTCATTACACGGCCAAGGGTTAGGCTACTGATCCTCACTATAGCCCCCATTAGGATGGCGGGTGGACTTTGCCCGCCTGCCATCCTCCCGGTACAAGGGACCGCCCGCCATAAGGGCGGGGGTCCTGTGGGGGGAATTAGGATACACCCGCTACAGTGGCGGGTGCATCCTGTATTTTTACCAATGCGGCGGGCGATGCTGAAAGCGCCGCGCGCCGCCCGCCGCCCGCCGGAATGGTAAAAATACATGTTGTGCATTTCAAAGCACAACGTGACAGGCACCGGGCAGTGCCTGCCACGTTGTTGTTTGAAATGCAGGAGGGTACCATAGGTACCCCCCATGTGCACTCTCACCCCCCGGAGTCCCTGGGGGTCCGCAACGGGCTCCCAGAGCAGACTCCGCATGCCTTTCCGTGCCGCCACGGAAAGGCATTGGTAAATGCTCATTGTAATTTGACTGGCGGTGTCTGATAGACACCCCCACCATATGAACCCTTTTCCGCCCTGGTCGCAAGGCGACCGCGGCGGAAAAGCGGCGGACGGTCTTTCCGTGTGCCGCAGACCCCCCAGCCATGCTAATATGGCGGGGGGTCATTCCGGCAAGGATGGCGGACGGATTGCCCCCGGCAGGCTTGCGGTGGCTACTGCCGGCCTGGTGGGGGCGGTCCGCCCGCCATCCTAATGGGCCCCTAAGTTGTAGATGTTGTCACTTACATTCCATTCTAGAAGTGCTGACTGTGCCTAAAGCATTTAGCCTCCCTGTTAAGAGGCTGAAGAAAGATGCACTGAGGCGGAGACACAGTTGGGTTAGTCTATTCCGAGAGCCCTTCAACAAAATTCTGTGATGGCATAACAGTAAAAGTCTTGGTGAGGACAGTCATGAAATAGTGCGCTTGGCAAAGCATTGGTGGACAATGAGGACTTCGATCGAGCTTACAACCGGACACTAATGCTCAATGGTTAAGGGTCTTACATTAGTCATTGTGTGAGTGAAAGAGCAAGACAAGCACAGTTCAAGGGCTTTCATCGCTCAAGGCCGAATAGAAATATAACTGCGGAGTGCTAGTACTACAGCTACAAAAATAATTTTAAGGCCTTTTGCAATTACATGGCATAGTCACTACGTGGTGCAATAAGACTGCTGCATTTCCCTTGCCTTATGGAAGGGTCAGCTCTGATGGATAAACGTTTGATGTGGCTTTGGCTAATGATAACATTTGAGTCTTCATGTCTTAAAATAACTCGTCTCAATTGTGAAAGAAAGTTGTTCAAAAGTGAAGCACCTATATCGATGCCTAAGATCCATTACATTAGATTCCATTCAGAAAATATATATATATATATATTTGCACATATCTACGATGATTACACGAGGCAGCACACAAGTCAGTCAAACATAAATAAATCTGAGTGTTCTGTTAACAGATGTTCAGCTGATTTACTACAATAATGTGCTTAGCTCCTTGGCAGTGGAACCAGTGAGTAGGAGGCTGCTGCTAATGGTGATTCATTCTGCACCAGCATATACTGGCAGCAAGGGCTTTCTGGGTTCTCCAGAGATACCAAATTCAATTGAAAGTTCAATGATGTTGTTAAAGCTCCCCTTCCTGACTAAAGATATGCAGAGGTCTCAAGGAGAACCCCTACTCATATTGTTATTTGAGTTTCCGGAAAAGTCCATAGCAGCTTTAGAAACAGGGCTTCGTTGGGATATAAAATGCATTTTTGTAATCGCATTGCGAACTGTGGTGTGTGATAAATGTTATTGAAATCAAAAAGTATGCTGAGCATTTTTCAAAGCAATAAGTGTCGCTGAAATTATGTGGCAGTTAAAGAGAAAATTATATGGCAGGGATGATTAAATTATGCAGAAGGAAATTGCAAAATATGAAACATTAAGCAGGATATTCTGTGGCAGTATAATCCTATTATTTTATCAGTTAACATATATTGATACAAAAGGGATCCCACCGCTAGGCAAAATCTAAAGGTTTCTGAAGAAAAAATATATGCACATTTAACTGACACTGCTGAACATGTTATTCGCCAACAAATAATGATTTTGCCTTGTGTGAAAGCACAGGAACACTATTTTATTAACCCCTTGAGCGCTGATGATGGAACCGCTTCGTCATCAGCTGCGGTGGCGCTGTGCTGATGACAGAGCGGTTCCGTCATGGCCCGCCCGCCGCTCATGCGTGGCGCGAATTCCAGGCCTGAGATGAGCGTTCTATTGAGCGGGCAGGGCCATGACGGAACCGCTCCGTCATAAGCACAGCGCAACCGACGCTGGTGACGGAGCGGTTCCATCACCAGCATGCGCCCGCCGCTCTTCCGGCCCGCCCCCTTAGCACTGCGGCGGAATAGCCGCCGCAGTGAAGGGGTTAACACTGCTTTGTAACACCAAAAGTCAAAACACACCTAATTGTGCACCCTCTGTATAACAGTTATACTTTAGAACTGGTTCTGAGTTTTGGTTTTACTCTGTGTCCACATTATGAACCTCTAGATGCACTTATTATGAACAAACAGCTTTTAGTATTTTACATACTATATCTATGAAGTCTCTCTAAGAGGCACTATTAGATTCAGGACATCGGGCCATAAAAAGAGATTGCACAATGTTGTGGGTTTTTCGCACTCTCGGTGCACTCAAGTAACTTTCGTTTTGAAAACAATTTGATGTAACAAAATTCTCTGCAAATAATAAAACAATGTATGACATATAATCATTATTTTATTTTCGTGTGAATTCCATATAAATATGTATGGACGTTTATCATGGTGCACACAAAAGTCAATTCCTAATCCATCCAATAGGGACGGTAATGCTTTCTGGACAAACCGCCAGCTTAGCCCCTGAAAACAGCAATTACGAACCGAAAGGTAACCAGTTAATCATGGCAGATTGTCAGCCACTGCACAGCTTTATGTGTGTGCTTTCATTTATGAAGCAACCTTCGATCCGTTTGATCTAGAAACAAAATTCGCTTTTATGAAATCTGCATATTACGAGCAGAGCGTGGCATAAGTGTGATACATACATATGTACATGAAAAGTGCTGGGGATACACGTTCATATTTTCCAGGGCCCCCGCCAATATCTAATTGTAATACAAATGTACTCTTGCATCCCTGAAAGACTCTGCCAAAGCAGCAGCTTGGCTTTCCATAGGTACCAAAATATTAGATTATCCAAGCCCCATTCAGTGGAACTCCACTGCCTCCACTTCAGGGCAGAAGATGTCTTCAAACTAGTTTGAATTCTGTACCTGCATGGATAGACATCATGCCAAATCATTGTAATCATATATTGCTCTAACAACAGCCCTTCACCTCTGTCACATCACACTTCGCTGTGAAGTCTAAACCAGATTCCAAACAGTCACATTAATAGCAATGCTTTATTAGAATGGAATCTCTCCCCCAGGAACAAGAATCTTCCTGTCTCTCGTCATAACCTGAAGTAAGTTCAAGATCCTGTTTTTTAAGAAAGTCCTTTCCCAAAGTGTAGCTTTGAAACATGCATGATCAAGACCACCCTATCCATGAACCTGCACGGCGACCTGTTCCCTCCTTACCCTTATTAAGGGATCCTATTCTGGCCCAGTAAACAGGGGATGGGCATTGAGACAAGCAGTGTCTAGTGACAGACAGGTGCAAAGAAGTTTAATTAAAATAACGCCGAAGAGTTTGAGTGAAATTAACACATATCAATGTATTATTTGTATGCCTTTCTATATTTTCATGCAAACAATACCAGATGTAGGTGGCACCCTACGAGGTTTTTTTTATTTAGTTTTCAGATTTTTATGTTCTTTTTGATGAAATTATTTAACCAGTTTTTTGTCCTGCAGGGTTGAACTGGAAAAGGGGAATATGCCGGTTACCAAAAGAAAAGGTGGCCTCCATTTACGAACGAGGTAGTGGCCCACATCTGCAAATCAAGAATCTTTAAACTTTTTAAGATTTGCTGTTTGAGTAGTCTCTGTAGAATGGAGAAATGCAGGAGCTTGTGCTTGCTGAAGGAAGATTGGGGCATATTACCAAGGGCATTATCGCTGCATTAGCGGGACTTTTTCCCGCTAATGCAGCGATATTTTATCGCCCTATTACCAAGCTGTCGCTAACACCAAATAGCGACAGCTTGTAGGCGATAGCGGGCATTTAGGGGCCCACTTTGCATGTCAGCGATAATTATCGCTAATGCCATGCAAAGTGGGCGTGCCAAGATGTTAGCGACTGAAAACAGTCGCTAACATCTCTAACTCCTATTAACAACTTTTGGAAATATTCGCGCTAAGCGCGAACATCTCCAAAAGCTAACGCCTGCTAAAAGCAGTTCTTAGCCATGTTATCCAATGGAAGGTGGATAACATGGCTAAGAGCATTGTCACGATAATGCATGAATAGCACTGATTTTTCAGCAATATTCATGCATTTCGCAGGATTTTTACCGCTTTTGAGATAAACCTTGATAATATCAAGGTATCTCAGCGGTAAAAATCCTCGGTGCTCGGCGATATTTTTTTCCTGCTAACCAAGCAATAGCGCTAATTATCGCTATTGCTTGGTAATATGCCCCACAGTGTTTTGTAATGTAATGTGAAATGTAACGTTGAATTTCACTCTGTTCCTTCCCTATCTAAAACATACAAAGATTGATACACAGCGGTGAGGGATAAACACATGAAGAGGTAGTGAAGAAGGAATGTGCTGACCAAAGAGAGGCACGAAAGGACAGTGACAATGACGCCAACCAGTGGTAAGCACTGGCTGGGTCTAAGCCCCCTTCTAGTAAATAAAATGTCCTGCAAGAGACAGCGCTTGCACTGTCTTGGGCTAGATCTAAAAAATCATGCTGTTGCCTGAACATGATGGCCATATGCCTGTCATAACATTTGAAATTAACATGATAATTGTAACCATTTCATCTATTCTTAGTACATTACAACAAATGCTTTCTCGCGTTTGTGTACTTAGAAGAGGCATACAACACTTTTTAAAGCACATTACAGGAAAATGCGATTCCTATTTGAGCAAAGAAAGTGTACTAGTCGTGGTAAAGTACTGTAAACCATAGACATTGTTCAAACACACAATGATGACTTCAAAAATAAAAGATAAAGAATGGAAAGACAATAGTTTGTTAAATTCTTGCCCGTACTGCTGGTGATATAGATACACTTCCTTTTAGGGGATGTGCATATGGGATCAAGGGAATGACATTACTCACAGTGCAAGAGAGCCAGCTGCTGCTGTCCCAGTGCCCCACGGTGTATGATTTGATGAGGAGAAGAAACTGAATTTTAATGACAGCTCAGTAAATCAGTTGAATATGAGGACCTCCCCGAGGCATCTCTATTTATCTATATGGACATGTATGTATTCTTTTTAGTAGAGAAGTGTGGCTCAATGGTTAGAGCAGCAGACCCTAATGCAGTAGTCTGCCCGGGACCAGGGTTCAATTCCTGCCTCGGCGGGTCTTGGGATCAATTTCCTCGGACCTGATAGTTCTTGCTTCGGTGCATATTCTAATCATGAGTCCCACTCTGCACCTCTGAGCAATAGCTTGCTTAATCTCTACAACGGCCCCAACAACTCTGAGGATGCCTGACTTCACCTTGGGGTTGCCCAGGAGTGGGCTCCTCACAGGGAAAGGCCAGGAAGTGTTCCTCGGCGGTATTCGTACAAGCGCCGAGATGCCTACGGGTAGTCGTGCGCTATACAAGTGCGTAATCATTTCATTTCATTTTTATTGCACGGGGCTAGCATAAAAGCAAAAACTATCTCTAGGCAAAAACTGAAAAGCACAACTAGGTCTGCTACAAACAGTGAATTCTGAGACAAGGAAGATCCCTGCTCTGTGGTGCATGCCTACTCACTGTGAGAAGTGTGGTACATTGGGTGAGTCTCAAAGGGCATCAGTGTTCATTCATACCACCTCCTCAGGGCACAGTTACTGCAGCCGACATGCCCCACCTCCCAATGTTAAACCTGCAGGGTGCGCGCAATCTCACCTGCTTTAACCTAGTGACCCATTTTCAAATAAACACTAGCGGCTCACAGGAGCTACTGAGGAGGGGGTCTGATTAACACATGAGCCAAAAGATTTGTGGTGGCAGTTGAGGACCAGCAAGCATGGGACGACTATCCGCCTCTCGATGTGAGGGGACCAGTACTGAAAACTTCCCCCAAAGGTCAACATCTGAAGCTGCTCTTTGCATGGAATTTTAAAAAACACAGGTTCCATTCCTGATAGACAGGCCTGGTCCAGTGCCAACATGTGATGTACTTTTATTGTACCGGTTCCAGACCCCACTCTAGCAATGCCTGATCTTGTTAAGGTTCATGAAAATTGGGGTGCCCAACCACATGTTGCAAAATATTCAGCAATGTCCATATATTGTACGGGCTGAAGCCGAACTAGGGACAGCGTGATTAGTCAAACACGGACCAGAGCAGACTCAGAAGGGAGGCAGAGGAAGAGGTGGTGCATCACTGAGGATAAACTCCCACCTCTTTTTCTCCCAAGTAGACATTGATGTGAGGAGATGGCAATGGTGTGCAGGAAGAAACATTAACATTGATTGGGGAGCACTGTAAAGAGTGAGCAGAGAGAGGGCTAGCATAGGGGATTGTGGGTCATAGCTAGCTGTCACTACGATGAAGGACTTCAAACATCAGTGCTCTCTAACTAGTACCACTCGCCAGCCCCAGATCCACCCTATGAATTCTCTCAAGCACTTAGAGGCATGCACTACAAATACAAACTCATGCCAGAAACCCTGGAGATGTTTTCTGAACGAATAAACACAATATTACAAAGTGACATGTTTAGTGCCCAAAGTAAAGTGGTCATTTGCATGCAGTCATTTGAAAGAAGGAAAGATAATAGGATGCATGCAAGCAACTTTTTTTTCGTTAGGATTAATTTATAAGTGCATATATTTGTGTAACAAAATTACTTCCGGTCGTTTGCATTCTAGAGGCTTTGTAAATTATAACTTTTTGTCTCCACAACTCAATTCCACTCACTTGATTGACCTTGAAAGGAAGGTGGGAAGGTCTTACTGTCCCACAGACTAGCCAAAGTGCTTAGATACCTGCTTCTATAAATAAAGCACTATACAGATAAAGTCAATAAGGCGATAATGCTTTTTCTCTGTAATTCTTCTGAAAATATAATATACAAATGCACACATGCACGCACTGAACTAGTTACTGTTGAAGCCACTCGCGGTGGATCAAGGTCTCAAGTATGTTAATGCACACCTTGCCGCTGATCACCCTGGGTGCTTTCCAAAACCCCTTGATAGCCAAATGGCCTAAGCAGCCAGGCTAGACCCACCTCAGTGTGTTAGCCCACCAACAATCCTCCTCTTGAAGGAAAGACACAGGGAGAAGTCTGAAAGAGGCAAATACATGGCACACTGGCTGTATTCATGTTACTGTTACAGACGTGAGGTCAGCGTGTTTGAAATTAGCTATCTCTGTGCTACTGAGTTGCAGTGGGACCACAATCTCAGAATTGCTAATGGTGGAAGGCATGAAGTGAGACTCAATATCTGTGCAGGATCATCTACAGTATAAAAATTAAAGGTTCATTGATATAGCACGGGCACAGGCATCCTAACCTGGAGCAATTGTATGCATACCATACAGTAATAACAGTATTTTTGTAGCCCATAGCCGTACCTTAACAGACCTCAATCAAAGAACGACGATAAGGAAGCAGCAATGATGGGGGAAACAACAAGAAAGAAAAAAGTACCTCAATCTTAGCACAAGCAGCCGAAGGACGCCAATAAAGCAATTAATCAGTACTTGGTCCATGCTCCATCGAAGGAACAAGCACACAAAGATGAAAGTGACACTGACCAATTCGAAGCATGGAAAGGATAGCAATGATGATATACATTTATTTTCTTTTTGTCATTAACAAAAGACCTTGCAAGCGACTCATTCGAGACCCAAAAATACTTCCACTTGTCTCATTCTGACATTAAAGCTGCACATTTCTGGTGAGTCTGCTAAATGCAGTGTAAAGATTTGGGGCCAGATGTAGGAGCCCTAATACCGGTCGGAAACGGCCGATTTCGGCCGTTTCCGACCGGTATTAGGGTTTTCAGATGTAGGGGCATGTTATTTTAAGAATGGGTAATTTTACCGATTCGGAAAATATACCGATTCTGTAAAATACCGAATCGGTATATTTACCGAATCGGTAAATCCATATGTAGGTGACACTCCTGAGAGTGCCACGGGCCCTTAAGAGTCGGTATTTTACCACACAATCCTATTGTGTGGTAAATTACCGAATTCAGGTGTGCATGCACATCTGTGCATGCACACCTGTGCAATGTGACACACAGACATGCCCTTAGGGCATGTCTGTGTGCCACATGGCACACATGCCTGTATTTGGGGTGCTAGAGGGTGTCAAAGTGACACCCCCTGCACCCTTGTTGGAATCGGTATTTACCGAATCGGTAAATACCGATTCGGTAATGCCCATTGATTCCTATGGGCTTCAATGCCCATAGGAATCAATGGGCATTACTGAATCGGTATTTACAGAATCGGTAAATACCGAATCTTAACGATTCGGTATTTACCGATTCTGTAATACCTACATCCCCCCCCCCCCCCCCCCTATTTTGCCACTTCTTAAATACCGAATCGGTAATATTCGGTATTTAAGAAGTGGTAAAATAAAATTACCTACATCTAGGCCTTGATTCCCAGCTCCAATTCTACTCAACACCTATACAAATAGCCTGTTTTTGCAGCTAGCAAAAGAGTGACCAAATATTCCTTTTGCCCGACATTTTGAGTCTGTGTCCTTGAATTAAGCTTCATTTTATGTAGCATCTTTCAGAAAGCAGAGTAGCTGCAAAGCGAGTTAAATCTATGTGTAGCACTTGCTTCACAGCCTAGGGCACAGTAATGTTATAAACATTGAAGTTTTTTATTACATTTAAGGGGACAACATTTACAGACCGACATAAATTTCACATCCAATGCCTTCTTGTCTAAAGACCCAACCCCTTGTTACTTTTGTCCACACAATTAAATGAAATTCTTGCAGTTGCTATATCAATTACTGTAATTGGCAATGCATTACTGTAATGCAACAAAAAAATATATTGCAATAGAAAAGCATATTTCCATTTCTAGCCTGTTAAACTATGCAAAACTGGCATAAACAGTGATTTAGCAAAGGAGAGTATACAAAATAGTTGAAAAGGAAGCGCACTTTTATCAAGATTGCACTAATAAAGCTACAAGATTCTAATACATTAAAACATTTCCTCACATTACTGGGTTTCGGTCAACAAACATGGTGCAGTTTGGAAATTATTAGCAGACACCTTTGAGATTCGGTGAATTGGCGAACTGGCTATATTTGTGTTTGTTGGACTCCTTACCCATTATCCTCTAACGTGTTTCATGTCATTTAATATGCAAGCACTTAAACTATAATTGTATGTTGTATTTAAATAGAATCTACTACACCGAAAAAGGCATTGAAGCACTTTGTGCATGTATGATAAACTTACAAGTGAAAACAACTGGATGTATGAGGCCCATTGATGTCAATTAGTGGTCGTCAGGGGTTGCAACTGCGCCCCCTGGCTTGCCCCTTTCTAACCCTGGCACGGCTTTTGCGACCCCTGGCCTCAGAGATGGCAAAATCAGTGCCAAGAACAGAGGGGCAGCTCGAACAAATGAACGCTGGTTGGAGCTACACTTGCCTGGTTTCTGTCAATGTTTTTATTTTATGAATTGTGAATAATTTTATTCACTATTAGTGTAATACAAAATGGAGTACATTAGCTGGAATATGACCCTATATGGAAGTTAAGGTAAGTAAAAAATGCTGTTAAATATATGTTGTATGCATGCTTGCGGGTGAGAGTGTGTTTATGTGCACAAGCGTGTGTAACTGTGTTAGTATGGGTAAGAATGTGTGTGTGAATTTTATTTATTTATTTATTTTTCAAACTTATAAGGCGCAAACAGCTACCCAAAAAGGGTTTCCCGGCGCCAAGACACAGCACAGAAGATGGAACGGGTTCACTGAGGTCGTTCAAGATTATTGATCGAACAACCAGGTTTTAATTTCTTTTCTGAACCTGGAATAACTCCCCTCCTTGCGTATATGGGGCGGAAGTGAATTCCAAATGGATGGACCCTGGTGGGTAAAAGATCTCCCTCCCATCCTAGAAAGCTTGAATCTACGCACACAGAAGTTTGCTGCTGATTGTGACCCTAGATTTCTTTTGGGAATGTAAGGATGAACTAATGCCTGAAGGTATTCAGGTGCGGTGCCTGCTTTAATCTTGAACATATAGTTCAGGGTCTTAAATCTGATGCGGTTTTCCACCCTAAGCCAGTGCAGTTCACGCAAGTGGGAGGACACACAGGTGGTTTTTGGTACGTTACATAAAAGTCGGGCAGCTGAGTTTTGTACAAGCTGTAACCTCTTTATAACTGCTTTGTTTGCACCTAAATACAGGATGTTCCCGTAGTCAAGCCAAGATGTAACAAGGGCATTGACTACTGTTTTCTGAGTGGAGATGAGCAGCATCCATAGGATCTTTCTGAGCCACTTCAGGATGGTGAAACAAAGGCCTACCACCTTGCTGGCCTGTTGTTTCATGGACAGAGAGCTGTCCATAATTACCCCCAGATTCCTTACATGAGTGACTGGTGTTGGGAGATTTCCCATCTGGGAAGGCCAATGTGAGGCATTCCAAAGATCTCGCTGCTTACCCAGAAGGAGAATCTCAGTCTTGTCTCAATTTAATTTCAGCTGGTTGGTAGTCATCCAGCTGAAGATGTTCAGAAGACCTTGTTTAAGGAGAGACGGAGATAGTGGACTAGATTCTGACAGCGAGGAGATAATCTGTGAATCATTTGCGTATTTCATTAGGGTAAGTCCAGATTTCTCCACTAGATCCGCCAGTGGTCTAAGATAAAGGTTGAAAAACAGCGGGCTGAGGATAGAGCCCTGCGGTACTGCATTGGGGGAGTTGAAAGGTCCAGAGCACGCTATGGATGAAGCAATTTGGAACGTCCGTTGGTCCAAGAAGGACCTAATCCATTTCAAGGCATCGCCACAGATCCCGTTTTTTTCTAACGTGGTAAGTAGCCTTTTGTGCGACACAGTGTCAAAGGCTGCGCTTAGGTCGAGAAGAATAAGAGCAACCGTTTGACCGTCGTCAAGGAGTTTGCGAATGGTTTAGGTAACTCCCAGCAGAGCGGTTTCCGTGGAGAAGCCAGCTCGGAATCCAGACTGAGTCGGATGGAGGAGGGAATTTTCTTCCGAAAAAAGAGTTAGGGCAGAGTGCATGTGTCTTTCCAGACATTTGGAAAAAGCAGGGAGAAGTGAGATGGGCCTGTAGTAAGACAGTTTTTCAGGGTCTGCTGTTGGTTTCTTTAACAGTGGGGTCACCATCGCATGTTTCCAGAGAGTGGGTACTGTAGAGAGTTTCAGGGACGAATTTAGTGTGTCCACAATGATTTCAAGGGAGTCGGTGTCCAGTAGTTTCATTATATTGATAGGAATAGGGTCGCACGGAGAGCCAGATTTGATGGTCTTAAGGATAGATTTTAGAGTGTCGATTGTGACTCGCGGCCAGTGTTCTAAGGTCTGATTTACACTGGGAGTATACTCCAAATCATCCTGAGAGGCAGTATTAGTTTTGTTACTGTTGATTTCTACGATTAGATTGTCTATTTTATCGGAAAAGAATTGAGCGAGATCCTGACATTGTCTATCATTTAGTGGGCGGGTAGTTGCTGTAGTTTGAGCCCCTGCTAGATCTTTAACCGTATTGAACAGTGTTTTAGCTTTGTTTACGGCTTCCATGATGGTATTAGAGACGTGGAAGGCGCGTGCTTTCTTGCATGCAGTGTGGTATAGGTTTCTTGCGATTTGGTACGTCCTTTTTTTCGGGAGCGAAGTCTTTCCGCCACTGTCTTTCAAGTACCTTACATTTGGTTTTTTCCTCTTTAAGTGAGTCGTTGAACCACGGGACTGGGGGACGATGTCTATTGCCTATTGCCCTTGAATCAAAGTAAAGAGCAAATGTCATGAGATGTCTTTTCCACTACCCCTGGCATTTTGGTGAATTGACGTCTATGACGAGGCCACGGAATTTACAAAAAGTACACACCCACTCTTAATACTACTTAATCATGCAGAATATTAGCCTACAATGGTGTAATATCAATGTGAGCAAATCCACTTCCAGGGACCGACAATGAGCATTCCAAGGCCACCATGCCTAAAAACGTTGGTAATTGCCAAGTTTGCGAGTATTCACAATTCCTTTAATCCATTCCCACCCAGCGAATGGTCTACCTAACATAGGGAGTCCCCATGAAGAAAAAAGTTTTCAAAGGCTGTAAATGTACAAATGCGATGCCATTTCCCCATACACAACTGTGTTCTGCAAAAAAACTACACATGCAAAAAACCTCTCAAATTATCATAATTCAAAATTCACAAAGGTTTTCCAATAGTACTCCTAGAAACTTGTGACTGGACTTGCTAAACTTTCTAAGTAGTATGCCGTAAAAACCTTGTTGAATTTCTGATATTTGTAAATCCGCAGGTAATGTTGGTGACCCGAGTGCTCATATTTGTGAATGCCTTTGAGAGCCAGGCCACACAGCAGAAAGGATCACATTTTGTATGTAATGTTTCTTCTTACATCTGGAAGTACTAATTTCCTGGCACTTTTTGTGTGAAGAATATTGTCTTTTTAGGAATAAGGGGGCTTTGTTACAATCCCCTTGCACCGCTGGTGCATAACTTTTTATCACATAAAAAGTGATGCATCGGCGGCGCAAGCGACTTGTAAAAAAGCCCTAAAGCTTATAAAATGTGGACAATCTTTGAAATAACTAAAATAAACTAAATATAATACAAAACCCACAAAACAAAAACCAAGGGGTAGATGTATTTTGCATTAATAAACTCAAAATCATCACAACCACTGCATTTGCGACCACAAAACAGCCTTTTCAAATGCACAAAACTAATTTTACGAGTCAGAAACATTATCCGACTCATAAAATGAGTTTTGCGACCCATATCGGATTGCAGTTTGGAGAGTCTTAAAAGGGGCATTCCCTCAAAATTATGATTTGATATTCAACGCATCACCAGTTTAAACAACAATTTTGCACATAAATCATTGATCATTTACCAAAACCTCAAAGGAAATGATAACTTACAAAGAGAAGGAATATCCCTGGACCACTGCATACTTGCCCTAATGTTTCTCCAAAAGGAAAAACATTTTTTCTGAAATAGCACCAGTCCTTTTAAAGACCATGGGAGCATATGTACAAGGACTTAACGCCACCAGAACATCACTTTTTAGATGTTCTGGTGGTGTTAAGTCCATGGACTTATTTACAAGGTGGCGTTAAGCCACTTAATGTGACTTAATACCGCCTTGTAAATAAGGCCCCCTTTCAGGCTACACTTAGCATGAAAGGGGCAGGCAATGGGTGTTGCAGTGGACGTTCCGCCCTAACACCCATTGATTTTGATGATGCCCCCTATTTACAAGGGTGGAGTAAATATGGAGCAGAGCCAAAATTAAGACAAAAAAACACCTGCTCTTAACATGACAAGACAAGGAGAAATATTTTCACCTCATTTTTGCTCTTTCTACGTGCGTGCATTGTGCAGTACACTGAGAAATAGCAAATCGCCATGAATGAATTTTTATGAAGCAGGAAGGTGTCCCTTCCTCCACATAAACAATCATTAAAAAAATGACAATCCGCAACTTCTGTGTGTGCTGCACAATGCAGCAAACATAGGAGTTACAAATCACCATTCTGGATTGTTTATGTGCAGGAAGAGATCCCCAACGCAGGCACCCATGCACTATGGTGCCAGAGTGCCTGCGTTGGTGCTAGGAAGCTTAATTCAGCGTCAGCGCTAATTGAAACGCAGGGGTGTGCCATGCCATTGTAAATACGGTGCATCCCTGCATTTTTTAACTGACTGAGCATGGTGTTAGCAATTTTGGAGCTAACCCGTGCTTTGCCAGTTCATTGTACATATGCCCTATGGGCTGTTTAAGAAAAATTAAATTCTGATTTGAAGTACAAACACAGGTATGGTGGTCTACAGTTGCTTGCAGGACACCATCCTTGTGTTTGTAGCTAATCACAAGGTCGCAAGATGTGATCTGTCCAATTAATATTCATTAGGAAGGTCCTCTGCGATCCCTGAGAATGGTGATTTTACGACACAACTTCTTCGTACATACGCTGCTTGGCAAAACCAGAATATCTGTTCTTAAAAAACAACCAATGCGTTGTTTGACACCACTATTTGCAAACGGACTCACGACATCTGGCCCCAGAATTTTACGGTTTGTCAGACTGCTTAATTTTTACATCCACATCGCTTTTGGATTATTTGAAATAGAGGGGCCAATTCCTTAATAGGGTTGAAATGTACACTGTTAGGTTTATACCTGTGCTTTTACTAAATCTCCGACTGTTTTTGCAAATTCCATTTTATTGGAATCCGCCACTTCCGTACCTTTGAGCCAATTTGTTCACACATAGGGCCACATTACGAAAGTCTGTCCGCCATCGTAACAGAAAATTTCCAGAGATGCAGCGGTCCCGCGGGGCCAATTAGGATGCGACCGCCACTCTGGCGGTCGCATCCTGCATCTTTTACATTGTGGCGGGCGGTGCTGTAAGCAGCACCCACCATATTGTAAAAGATGTATGTTGTGCATTGACATGCACAACGTGAAAGGCACCAAGCAGTGCCTGCCATCTTGTGCATGCCAATGAAGGGGGGTACCATGGGTACCCCCCAAGTGCACCCCACATCCCCCCAAAACCCCGGTGGCCTGCAACAGGGACCCCATAGACAAATACTGCATGCCTTTTCATAGCGGACTCTCCGCCATTGAAAGGCATGCGCACTGTAGGCATCATAATATGAATTTGTGTGTATTTTCTGCCCGGCGGGCAATCCGACCGGCGGAAAAGCAGCGGATGGGCCGCCGCTGTACCCCCCGCCATTGTAATATGGCGGGGAGTAAATGGCATGCAGGCGGGGAAAGATGTAGGGCGGATCGCCACCGCTGGTCGGGCGGTGGCGACCCGCCCAACATCATAATGGGCCCCATAGTATCTCATCATGCTTCTGGCATAATATGTGTGAGTAAAGCATAAGTTTACATTTTGTAAATAACATGAATTTGTACTTGTAAAGAAAGCTGTATGTGCCGAGGTCCATATTAGATGAACAAATGGCTTTGTACACCTGTAAACAGATAATTAGACCACCAAGATATCGGCGGATAAATACAATTTTACGGTTGTACCTCAATCACCATTACAGTTACAAAGACTTACGCCAATAGGAAGGGTTGCATTGTTTCAGATTGCTGCTTTTACACAGGTGGCGTCGTTGTAATGAGAGGACCATTTATTGTATTACCCTGCTGCAAGCTTACATTTGACAGGAGTCAAAAAGCACAGCTGTCAAGTACGCTCTTGCCTCATCAACGGAATGACACATTAAATGCAGAACTAAAGCAAGAAGCGCAGGCGGTGAATAGGGAGTGGGTGATTGTAGTTATGCAGCGCCCACGTTAGTCAGCAAGGCAAAAAACACAAGAGCTTTCCATTGACATTCAAGAAGGCAGACCAGGCCGTGACGAATCAAAATTCAGAGTCATGAATGAGAGTTTGGAGAACGTGAGGTGTTCCAGCGCCTGCAGTGAAGGAGGAACAAGACAGCCTTTGGCCCCAAGCACATTCCTACAGGAGCTCCCGCTTCCATGACACTTAAACCATAGGGCGCCTAGTAAGTGATCCTTCAATAGACCATAAGAGGGGTGTGGGGAACCAAACCTCTACCAACGTATCAGGTGATGGAACTGTCATTTCTTAAACAATATTTATTGGAAATTCAACTTCTTCAACAGGTCGATAAAGCTAGCAAAATGAAAAAGACAAAAGCGGTAGTATTCAGAGTGGTTAAATTCAATGAACAGAGGGCACTCTTGTGTAAAACATCAGGGAATCCAAAAGTCAGTTATAACGGTAGCTTAATTGAGATGTAGCGTCCTTAGCACAATTATGGAGTGTTGTGTTGGTGTACCTTCCTCGTACTGCATGTCTCCAGGGAGACAAGTATGCATTCTGGAATCTTGGCAGTGTGGTAGACATGTTCATTCATACCTTTAACTTTTTTTTGAGGGGGTAGGGGGAGTTTTTCATAGCTCAAACTCGACCCGAAGGTATGAGTAACAGTTGCATTATGGACAGACACGTTATTTTGTTAGGCACTGAAAGATTAAGTGGTTTGCCCAGAATCAATGTTAAGCATCCCTGCGGAGACTCAAAACAGTTCCCCAGCTTCGAGGTTGACCGCTCTAGTTGTTAGGCCACATCCTCACCCCAACTTGACAGAGACACACCCATCAGATTGATTTGCATATGGCCAGGTCTAAACTGGGATGGCATGGTGAGCAAAAGAATGGTGGATTTAACTCAGATCTCTTGACTGGGGGTAAATGTTTTGATTTGTTCTACATTCCGTACATCAATTGTGTGTCTTTTGCTTTGAGCTCCAAATAAAGGCATATTTTCTTCTATCTGGTGTACTCTTCATTACGTTTTAGCGATGAGGATGTGATTCGATCCCATGTGTGCAAAACACAATGGATTAGCATCCTATTTAAAAACAATCCTATGAGTGAACCCTTAAGTTCTCCGACATCCCCTGAAAAGACTTCCAGAAACTCCTTCTGCATGAGAGTACCAACTCTCATTTCATCATCTCCAACCAACAGCACTTTATCTACACTGTTGCGATTCAAGCTAATACCCAATGCTCCTGATCTATCCACCTTGGTACCAAAAGCCCTTTTTCTGCAACATAGTTTCCCTAAAACCTTTCTGTTCTTAAATTTAAACTACAGAGATCTGTAACATAGTAATGGTTTGGTTATTCTGTAAAACTTTCCAAACAAACATCAGGAGGAAGCTGACCTTTTCCAAGTAGATTAACAAACTTATCCTCCCAAACCAGTTTATCAAACAATTATGTACAGAGATCCAGAATTAGTAACAATTTATACATCCAAACCCTCAATTGTCATTTGACACAGAGGTTTGCTCCTGGAATTTGTAACCAAATTCGCAGCACAATAATGTTATGTTATGTTAACCTCCATTCATAATGTGCATGGCTACTCTGAAGTGTCCCGGCGTGAAAGGCAAATGGTGGAGACAGAGGGGGGCAGACCCGGCTTGAAGATTGCTTAAATAGCAAAGTTTTAAAATGTTTTTTAAACAGCCCGAGGGCGCTGATGTTACTCAGTTCAAAGGGCAAGGCATTCCAAGCCGTGGCCGCTCTGACAGAGAGGGAGCTACCTCCCATTCTAGCCAGGTGGTACCTGGGTACAACAGCGAAGCATTGACCTGTAGAGCGTAAATGTCTGGGCGGCACATAGAACGTGAACCGTCTTCTGAGATACTGAGGCCCTACCTTATAGAGAGCACCATGGGCAAGCAAAAGAGCCTTAAACAAAATATGTTGGTCAACCGGGAGCCAGTGCAGATCCCGTAGAGTCTGCCTCGTGCTAGACCTCCCAGGAGTACCCAATAAGGCTGTAGCCATCACATTCTGGACAGTCTGCAGCTTTCCTAGCTGATAAGCTGGAAGACCAATGTACAGGGCATTGGCGTCGTCCAGACATGAAAGGATGAGAGCAAGGGTCACCATTTCTTTAGCCACTTTGGCCAATAGGGGCAGAAACTTCTTTAGGCGTTTCAGTGTGCCAAAGCACACACCGGCTAGTTTATTGATCTGAGGCAGAAATCTTAATTCCTCGCTGAACCAAACCCTCACATTTTTTGCTGGGCTCCCCATAGATTTAGGCATAGGGTAACCCGCCGGCCAGATGTCCTCTCTGAAATGCGGGGGGAAGGATCTATAAAGGAGCACCTCAGATTTCTCCTCATTGCATTTCAGGTGGGCCTGCGCTAACCATTTAAAAACGTCCTCTAGACAGTTTTTGGCAATGATCGGGGAGAAATCTGTTTTCTTCCATGTGAAGAGGAGCTGGGTATCATCCGCATAAGCTATAATCTTAGCGCTCAGCTCCTCTGCCAAATAAATAAGGGGCGTCATATAGACATTAAACAAAAGAGGGCTCAGTGTTGAGTCCTGATGAACCCCTGTCATCAGACTGTAGTCAAAATCCTTTTTGTAGAATAAGAATAGTATTGTTAGACTTGGCGTCTTTGGCATGGTTTCATCTAACGTTTTGCCTCTACCTCCTGTATTTTTGATGCTGTGCTGGATTTCATTTTTGCTGGCTTAGATGCCTTGGGCACTTTCACACTGCTGATCAGCGTCGAAGAGCAAGAGCTCATTGTGTAAATTGTTATTACAATTGGTTGTCCCTGATTGGCATATTTGACCCATTTGCCCCATTTCTAACAACTATCTACATGAGCATTTTGTACCAGTCACTTCTTTGATGCATGTAAACGTATTGTTTTTTGTTTTCCACACTTTGGTAAATGTCCCACTATAACACAGTAAGAACATTTTTCCTTCCTTGCAGGACACGTTTTACATGCAGCTAGATGTTCTACGCTGTCACACCTAATATATCTAGCAACTTAATATTTTTCATAAGTAGAAGCAGTAGGTTTTAAGCGAGCAATTTTGCACCAACTTTGTTTAGCTTTTGAGGCAACTGTAGACAACTAGCTCCGTGCAATTTTACAATTTGGTACATCAACTTGTTAGAGTATCATAGCAGCTCTAGCATACCTCTTTGATAACTCCACCTTCTTAGCCAACCTGTTTACCTGTAACACGATGGAGATACACTTGCCACATCGTGCCCCAAACAAAAACATATTTACTTCTACCTGGTATACTCTTCACTACAGGAACTCTTTCAGCCGCGGCCTGTGCAGGTTAGAGTAGTGGGGCTGTGAGTTGGGGGAGGGGGGAATGGAAGGGCTGATTTAGACTAGGGAAAATTAAATAAAATATTTATTTTCCCTCATCGTCGTCTGTCGAAATCCCTTGCCTCACGGCCCCACAGCTCTTACCTGCACAGGCCGTGGCTGAGCTTTTTTAGTAGACACATTTACCTGCTAAACAAGACAGGCCAGTGGCTAGAGTCACGAAGACATGCATATTTAAGTCCATCTTATGCTTACACAAACAGTAACAGGCGTACATCAGATCATGTTGGATGTCACAAGTGAGTCACCCTGCTTTGCAAATCTGCCTCTTTTGTGTTCTTTCCTGTGTTTTCATTATATCCAATTATAGTCATAACACTTCTCCTTTTTTCAGGCTGTGTCATTACCTTAGAAATCTTCTTAAATAGCCATGAACAGCCATTTAAAATACCCCAAGACTTAATTATTTGTTTGTATCCAATGACTGCTTTGCTTTTCTTCCACACATTCTGGCTCAGCGTCTCCATGACTGTAGTCTTGCACTCCATCATACTGATGTCCCTCTATCGTTCCCTGGTCAATCACACTGCACTCTCAACCAGTCAAACACAGAGAGACCTTTATGTTGTGTATGACTGCACAGAATGTTCTGGGGCACATTAATGAACGTCCTCCACTTGGAATGTATTCCCTTCTCATTCAAAAGTAACCTAAAACAACCTCACTACAGTCTAAGTACGCCATTAATAGCAGGAGTTTTTTTAAGTACCTGCAGGTTAGGAGTTTCCTTGCTGGCAAGCGGGGGGACCTTTAGGATTCGACCAAAATCGCATACTAGATGTCATCGAGGGCAGGAGGGATTGCTCAATCCGCCAGTTTTATGTAGAGCTGAATATACCCAAACCGGATGATTGTGATAAATAGGCCGCTAAATGGGTAGAGAAACTACCGGAGTACGAGGACGGTGCAACAGGTACAAGGCAGGCTCTGACCAGAAAAGCTGGCCAACCCCTTACCGCTTTACTCCTGGAAGCATTGGCTGCAAAATCTAAGCACATATATGAGAAGGGAATCCCCTCTCACACTTAAAGAAACACCTTAGTGAGTGTAACACATAGCCTGGATTACACTCCTTTTTAACCTGCACTACACTCTATTTTAAAAAGGTCCTGAGGAAAGCCAGATTTAGTTTAAGGCACTGGCTGAAACATGTCAACCAACTGATGGATGTAGAAGGTAGTAACTCGCCTCCCTTAAACATCCCCAAGCCTTATTTTAACCGCTGACGGGGGCCCAGTTATTAAAATGTAATTTACCCCCGGGTACTGAGACCCTCGCCAAGCCGTTTTAACTCACACTTCACTTTACACCTCACACTGCACTCTCAGTAAAATCCCAGCTCCGCTGTAATCAGGCGTCGCAGCACACCCAGGACACATTAGGTGTCACTGGGTGGGCCCAATGACGAAGCGTGCCACCAACCAGGTTGGAGGGTGAGGGCTTCATGAACTCACCAACGAGGTGCCCATGACAAATCTAATCAGAGTCCCAACAATATTGGCCATATTTAAGCTAGTCTCTTTTGATAACACAGAGAAACTAGGTACCACTCATGAGGGGTTCCAGGTTTCCCTGGGTCTGGGACGTGCTATACTCTGCTCAGCCACCCTACAAGCACAACATTACAAAACCCTGTATTCCCTGTATTACACCCCGCTAGAATAGCACAGTGGGGGGGCACAGCAGGTATAACCTGTCCACGATGTGACTCAACGGACGCAGATATAATTCATATCTTTGCCACCTGCCCACAACTATACACTCTATTCAGGGCAATTGAGAAATGTTTGGATACGTCACTGGGGATCAAGACTACCCTGTCACCAGAGCTAATCATCCTAGGGGTCGAGGGAGAAACAGGAGGCCTGTCTACAGAGTTCGTCTTTTTGGCTACGGCAGTGATTCGCATATGTATAGCAAAGGCATGGCTTGATAAGGTGCCCCCTATATTTCATATTTGGTTAGCTAGGTTGTTGGCTACTTATAACCTGGAAAATGCAATCTCTGCCAGGAAAGGCCGCAGGGCTAGAGCACTGGGGGGAAAATTTGGAATCCCATCGTACAATGGAAAAGGGGATTGTCCGGCACACTCGGATAGATAATATGGATGGTTGTACTTTATTACTATGCTGTGTTTGTATACTCCTTTTCGGCATGTTTCTTATTGGTCTCCTTTTTCTTTATTTTTATTTTTAATCTCGATCCTCTTCTCTCATTTATATTGAATTACTGTTAATAGAATTATTAAGAGAAGTGTAAAAGGTGCCTAAAAAATATTTTGTAATATGGCAAAGATTAGTGGGTTGTATTGTGTTATGATATACAGTGTGCTGTAACACTAGGTATAACTATTATGTTCACAAAACTTTTAAAATAAAAATAAAAAAATAAAAATAAAAAAACAACCTCACTTTACTACCTTCAGTTACTCAATGTGAATGCATTAACAACGATGTAATGTTTAGCCCATTGCCCTCTGTGTGTTTTATAAAGTGATTCATACCTCAGTTATACTCAATGCCGTGTATGTGAGATTGCACATCTAAATATAAATCTGGAGAACAAAGGGGGCAGAAACTTTAACAATGTAAAAACTGAAGTTCTGATGTAAAAGGAAGACTGAGCCCTAGTGAACTTTTTAAATCTCAGATTGAGAGGGATGTATCAATACTTAAATAGCACTATAGACATAACAGAAGGCTCACTTTTTATCAAGAAGTCTTTAGTTCTACTTACATGATAAATGGAAAAAGGCCATTGATTATGCAAATGTGACGTGAGCGGCTGGTGAGTTTGCAGAAGTGAATTGGGCACAGTGGGCACTGTCATAAATAGGAAATGAAATAGGCAGGAATGAGGTGAGGTGAACTTGCCTTGTCCAGCTATGGTGGGCTGGGACTGGAAGATCATCAGAAAATTCTTACTGAAGCGACATTGGGAATAATTCCTGATTGAAGCCAATAATAAGGCTCTATCTCTTGATCTGTTTATCAATATTAGGTTAATTGCCAAAGGTAATCCTGCTGTAACAATGTGGGATGAATGTAGCGCTCATATTTAAAATGAAGAGTAAATGGACAATATTTGTGGCCCTAATAATGCAATAAAAGGTAGCCTTGAAGCACGGATAGCAAGTCAAACGATCAGAGTTGTTTTAGATCGTCCTTGTGACCTAAACCCAGCAGTTTAAGAACCAATTTCTGCTTTGTTAATTACCTACCGCTTGTGGCAGTTTGAGAAGTTCAAGTTTGGCTTTTTGGAAGACGTCAAGTCAATGGCGCCGTTACAATGGGTATGGTATGCCTTCATGCTATGATGAGAGTGACCCACATTCTAGGGTGAGGTCATCCTTGGATTAGGCTGGATTAGGCTCAGTTTACACGGATCATTCATTTCAGCCCTCCTACAGGTCCCAGTGCGCTAACACCGAAGGCAGGTTTGCCGGAGCTGAAGCCATCTCCTACTGTAACCAAGCCCATAGTGGGGATGGACCTCTTTTAAACAGGGTAATATGCAATAGTGCTCACACTGGGACAGGTTCGGAGAAAGGTAGTTCAAAACTATTTTCAGCACATGAAGGTATTCAGCAAAGGAATTATTCAGCTAATCTCCCTGTCTGGGTAGCGCTCCGTGACTGATTCAATGTTTAGAACTGTGCTACTGTTGAAACATGATTTATGTGACAAATGTAGATTATATATCATTAGAAGGCTATATGGAAGAGCATTGCTCACCACATCTAATATCCTAGTAGTTGTCTATTTAGAAGTATTAATCTGAGTAGGTTAGATACAATGCACATTGGACGGACAGAATTCCAAAGTACATAGGGACATATTTATTAACAAATCCTGCAGTGCAGCGTCACTTTGCTGCGCTGCGTGACAGAGAAAGGGCAGGAGTGGATGGTCCTCAACATTGTACGGCGCATTCCTGTCTTTCACTTGTGCTGGCGCACAATGTGCTGCCTAGCGCTAACGCAGGCACCCTTGCACCATGGTGCAAGGGTGCCTGCCTTTTAAGCTGCTTTGCTTTTGTGCAGGAAAGGGCACCTTCCAGCACAAAAACAATCTGAAAAGATATTTTCCTCTTTCTACACCTGCTGCAGAATGCGGCACACATAGAAAGAGAAAGAGGAAGAAATGAGGAGGAAAAAGATATTTCTCCTTGTTACACCTCATCTGGGGAGAAATAGCATTTTGCCACATTCCCAGGTTTACCAGTAATGATAATGAACACCCGCGCTCCACCCATGGAATGGCTTTCTTGGGTAGAGTAACACAACACAGCGATCTGTGCTGTGTTGCATTACTCTAGATTTATGAAGCCAGACAAGGCTTGATAAATCTAATTTAAGAGTTGTGTCACTCTTGCGCCCCAGTGGTGGCAACGCAACTCTTTGTTAAATATGCCTCATGTTTTCCCACACCAGTATCACATCATCATGATCTGTCTTTCTTGTGATTTTCTTTCTTTCACTTTGGGCTTCCACTTTTTCCTCCAAATCAAAAGTACAAGTCTCCTGAGTGGGCCTATATCATAATCCCACCAGTAGTGGAGATTAGCAGTAGCAGTCAGGAAGATCTGGAAGGTCTGGAAGAAAACAGTGACAATGATTAGAAATTATTTTCTTTAAGTTGAGGTTCATTTTGGCATAAGGCTGAAAAAATTGTGCTAGGTGACACAAGGTCTAAGAAATTGTGTTAGCTGGAAAAAAACTTTGATGTAAGACGCAAGGTCAAAGAAAAGCTGTTAGTGGGTTACTAAAAAAAAAAAAATTCAAAGGGGAGGTGTTTGTAATTAATATTTTTAAAAATTTTGTTTTTGACTTAAGTAGTATTCTTGTTTTTTTTTTTTAAATGCCTAGTTCTAATACTTCAAGGTGTGCTATTCTTAGAAGATTCTGTAAATTGACTTCTATTTGTGTGGTTTTATTAATTCTTTTTTGGTTAATCTTGGCTGTCATTCTCCCATTTGGAGTAGACAAAGAGGATTATAAGTCTAATATGACAAGCCAAGCTGAATCTAAACAACCTGCTCATAATGTTGCTGGCAAAACTAATAGAGTTATTGAGCACAAGCCAGAGATCCACCAAGATAGATCTGTTGGTGATTTTTCTACTAATTCTTTTTCAAGACTCCTGTCAGAATATGTGAGAGTCATGGATGTAAAAGGACTGCTATGTATGTGTGAAGCTTCCTGCTTCTGTTTCAGAGGGAGTTAAATATAACATGCTACCCCTCACTTATGGCATTACTTGCAGCGTTATAGCTAGCTTGTTTTATCAAACAGGTCGTCTGGAGTATTTTTACTCAGATTACGACGAAATCTTTGCTAACTTAAAAGTTGTAAATAGCTTGAATAAAGTAAGGCCTGATAAGCAGATGAGGGAATTCTTTTTAGTGACAAATGAGCTGACATATGAGTACGCATATAGAAATAATTTAACCTGCAAAATGAGAGCTGAAGAAATATCTCTTCTTAATTTAGTTGAGGAGAGAAGGGCGATTTATAAGAAAAATGAGATGCTGAAACAGACCAAATCCAAATTTTGGCAGATAGAGGATGAGAAGCTTAACGGTAGAAATCGTTATGCTGCTATTCACATAGATGAACCTGTTAGTGGAAACTTTTGCATTAGGAGAGATAACACATTGTATGATAATTATTTTGTGGGTGCAAGTCAATGTGAGGATACCTATCGTATCGTAGGGGGATGGGGATTTAAAGGTGGCAAAGACCCAATTTTCCCTGGAATTTATTTTGTTTGTGGGAACAAAGCCTATTTTAGCCTCCCAGACCATTGGTATGGGACATGCTATCTTGGATTAGTTTTTCCAAAAATCTTTCATGTGGACAGAAACACAGAAGGTTCATTTGAAATTGGCAAAAACCTAAATAGATACAGGAGGGAGAGTGTTTTTTGAGATCATGGGTGACATTTTTGGAGCAATAATTCCTATGGTGGGAATAACCCTGAATGCAATTAAAATCACAAAAGTTTCCACAATTGTAGATAGATTGTCCACAGACACCGCAAGTGGTTTTCAATTAGTTAATACCGAACTTGTTGCCACGAGAAGCATGGTTATGCAGAACCGTCTTCCTTTAGACATTCTGCTAGCAAAAGAAGGAGGAGTCTGCAGAATTTTGCATGTCCAGCATTGCTGTACATATATCCCAGATAAGAGCCAGAATATAGAGATGCTTATTAAGTACATTACTGAATTTCATTCTGAAATAGAACCCCTGGAAGATGATAATTTTTCAGAACGTTTGGGTTAAAGATTTGCGGCAATTGGGAATTGGTTTAGGGAAATTGGCAGTTCAATCATTGGCAAAGTACTAATCATAGTTATAGTGTCACTTTTGTTAAAAATTAGTTGCATGATTCACAAGAGGAATAAGCATGTGAGGGAAAAGAAAAGGATATATAAACTCAGAAAGGAACAAGAGAAGGAGATAGAATTGGAGGAGTTTCGTAGAGCACAATTTGAGAGTTCCAGACAAACTGCTGAGACAGGAGTTTAGAAATACTAACACAGAAAGAGTTCAAAAATGATGTCGTCATAAATTAAAATTTGGTAAAATTTTTGGTATTGTTTGGTGATTTTTAAATCACCAGATGAGGGAGTTGATGGAGCGAGTTTTAGAAATACATTTATTTTTGGCTCGTGAAGTCACACTTCCATAATGAATTAAAAATATTAACGGTTTTTGCATGTTTTTGCATTCATTCAACCTAGTTTTAATTGCACACACAATACGCGGGACTAATGTGCTTTTATGTTGCACACGCAAGTTTGTGAAAAAATAATTTACTAATTTTGTCTATTGTCTGTCGACATTAATCGCGGCTGTTTATTTAAATGGCATGTGCTTATTTTTGCCTTTGTCTATGTTGTGACGTATATGTGGCATAGGTTCGTGGAGGATCCTGGATGAAGAGGGTTTTTATATTGCGGCATTCATGTGCTTAAAGCTAGATAACATAAACTAAGGGGTTAACATTAGCAAGGAGGGTGGGTAACAGAATAAGTCTCAATTCTCTAATTAATTACTGTCTTGTGTTTGTTTAAATATTAGTTTTTCGAGTGGGCCTTAGAAAAGAAAATGGGTGCCTGGCAGAGCTGAAGTGATGACTTGACCAGAGTGAAGCCTTCACTCACGTGCTGTGATAAAGAAAGAATTTCCTGCCAAAACAAAGGAATAATGTGCAGAACAGTTGATGGTCGAGTACGTGTTCTTGGAGAGAGCACCAAGGACAGTGAGTCTGTATTGCCTGCCAGGAAAAGGAAGTGGAAGTTCATTCACTCGAATAAATGTTGCATTTTGAAGGAAGCTAGAAGGATGGAATCTAAGAACAATAAGGGCTTATGATGTGCCCCGGACTTGGTCAGGAACAAGTGACACGTTGGTGGACCGACATGGCTCAGCCAATAGTAAAGCAGGATTTTTGGTGACTTTTAAGATTTAGCTACTTAGTTAGTTAGAAAGGTATAAAAACTGGTTCCTTTGGTCAGCCCTTGCTTGCTGTTTCCCGAGACCTGATAATTTGCTGATGAACTTTTGGCGCACGTAAGATGTTCTATCTTTATTAATATTTTCCTTTTCAGGTTGAGATTTAGTTAGTCAGGGAAATAGATTATAATGGAAAAACTGATTTGCAAATAATTCATTGTTTCTGACTTGCATTAAAAACGCCAGTTCATAAAGTTTGTGCCTTAATAAAATGATGCTTACATTTGCTAATAAAAAGATTCTAAGTTTAATGCTCTTATTTTGAAAATAAAATTAATAAAATGGATTTTGAAATGACAAGCTCGTCTTGTTTTCTGAAGTTACCAACAGTTAATCTATCGCCTAGGTGACTTAATTAAATGTTTTTGTTATATTTTTATAAATTTGTTAGTGATATACTGCAGTTGTATATAAATGTGTAAATAGTTTCTGAATAGATTTGATTAATTAAGTCTTATGATTCAGTAGTCCAATATTTGTCTCGGTAAATTATGGGCCTATGATTAATGGTGAGTATTGTGGTGTTGGGTAGTGTTGTTGAGACAGATTTTCCACGGGCTGCTGGATCACTTCCAAGGGTCATGCGGAGAACCTAATTGGCGTCTACTGTTCTGGGCTCCATTAAAAACAATGAAGCTGGGGGGGCGTGGCCTGGAGCCGTTAATGGTGGACGTGTAGTTTGCCAGCTCCGTCCTATGCCCTAAACACAAGCTGAATATCCTGCGCTCCCCTGCCTGCAACCCACCTGATTTAGGCACAGGTTGTCACCGGAGGCAAGCGGCGTGAGGCGGTGCAGCGTAGCCCCTCTGAGACGTCTTCTTTGCTGAGCTCCGCCGACGGACCCTGATGCGGCCTGAGAACCGAAGCGAAGCCCCGGCCTAGAGTGATCGGCCTGGCCGGCCTGCCCACAGCCTCCTTCGCGGTCCAGTCGGGACCCGGACTTGGATCTCTACCGATCTACTGGCCGGAACCCGGAGTGCGGTACAGTGCTTACCCCCGCTGCGACTCCGCTATTCCCTCCCCGCTTGGCCACCTCATTGCTGACCGGCCGCACTGCTGCACGGCCCCTCTGTGGCGCGGGAGCACCTCCGGACCTTCCCCCCTCCCGCCCACGAAGTCAGCGGATCTCCAACGTCCCGCCACAGCGACGAGGACCACAGTGCGGGTGGCGCACACACTCTACCGCCTACGCCGCGAGACCGGCTGCCTACATCACAACACGTTGCGGATCGGCCAGGCATCGGTGACTTCCTGGCGCCATCTTGCCTTCACGTAGGGGCCTGGTGGAGACCCTTGGACCCTGGCAGACCCGCTCCGCATGCCCCAGAGCCATCAGACTGAGGACCGGGAGCGGTCACACAACGCGGAGTGGCACATATTGCGGACACGCTACCCACAAGTGCAAGGATCTGAGGTGGGATAGTGCGCCACACGCTTTGACCACTTACTACGGCGCTGCAGCCCTGTCCTTTGCCGCGCCTCGGCAAGCCACGACAGGCGTACTCTCCTGTGGTCTGGACCCCATCACCTCTTCTCCCTTACCACCTCTACGGAACTGGGGTCACACCTGCATGTGGAGTCGTCGTCGGCGCACCGACTCACCCCACGCTGACACCTAGCTGGGATAGACTGCACTGCCCCCGGCAGCCCTGGGGCCCTCGCTATGCCCGCCTCTACCTAGTGCGTAGTGGTCCTCACATACCCTCTGCCGGACTCTTCGTGGGACTGCGGCGGCCTGCTGCATCCACTGCAGCGCCACCCTGCTAACAAGAACAATGGGCAGAAACAGGGGCAAACCTCAGGACCAGGGCGCCCGAACGGATGTGCAGTCCACGGGCTCCGAAGACCCGCTGGCCTCCTCCAACGTGGATATCATCCCGCCGACTGGTAAGGGGTCGCAAGACGCCAAACTGGATCTGATCTTGAATGAAATACGCACGACGCGCGAAGCGCTAGAATCGCGCATAGACACTATGGCGACTGGCTTACCCTACTAAAGGCCGACCACAACAAGTTGGCGGATCGAGTGGCGGAGCAGAAAATAGCGCTGGACGACCTAATCCCACAGCAGACGGAACACTCCTCGAAATTAGAGAACGTAGAGAAGCAATTGAAGCAACTGTGGGGTAGAGTGGACGATGCAGAAGGACGAGCCCGCCGCAACAACGTCCGCATCCTAGGCATTCCGGAAAGGAGCGAGGGGAGAGACCCCAAGCAATTCGTGGAAGACTGGCTAAAGAAACTGGTGGGCCAGAGGGACCTCACCGCCCTCTACAGTGTGGAGAGGGCCCACAGGATGCCATCGCGGCCCCCACAACCAGGGGCACCCCCTCGCCCCCTGATCGCTCGTCTCCTCCACTTCCGAGACCGCGACACTGTCCTGCGGGCGGCCAGGGAGGAAGCGCCAATACGCTTCGAGGACAGGAATATATCGGTCTACCCTGATTTCACGCCCACTGTTCAGCGGGCCAGATCCAACTTCATGGGGGTGAAACGCAAGTTGCGGGACAGAAACATGAAATATGCACTTTTGTTCCCTGCTCGGCTCAAAATCCTACATAACAACAAGTCCCATTTTTTCGACTCGCCTGAGGAAGCGGCAGAGTGGATGGAGGTCACCTTGACCCCACCGGCATCACAGGACCCATTCACCGACCACCACAGTGACACCCACGGGGGCTCGCCAGGCCGGCGGGACGACGCTCGCAGACCCGGGCATCACTCGCCCCACAGCGCATCAGCGACGACGCATCCTCCCGGACGCCAGACAGCTGGACACTCGTCATCATCCCCGCATCAACGTCTAACAGAGGAGGCGCTGGCCGCCCACGACGCGGGAGCAATCGGAGACAGACTCACCGTCACCACCGACACCCACACCGAGGTGTCTGGTTCAGTTGACAGCTTGCAGCTCTTCCCGAAGATCACGGCCCAGATGGCAGAAGAGTTCTGAACCACGACGCGATTGATCCTCTCAAGGTGGTAACGTATGACTAATCCCCTCCTTCATACAAAGTGGGTTGTATGTGTGGGGGCCCATTGTATTGTGGGCTGTCGTGCCCACGCAGACAGTTCAGTGCCCATAGACGGAGGCCTACCACCCCCGGTATGCACACGAACTTGACTGATTTGTGCCCACGTTGGGCGCCACGGTTTGGCTCCTGGGTACGTTGGCTCAGGGACCTTTTTGTTCAGGAGTTACTTGGTTGCGAGACACTCTCACTTTCTAACACAGCAGGACATATGGGGTTGCCCAGTTGTCACATATTACAGCGCCACACAGATGGGAATGGGACCTCTTAACAACTACCAATTGTGCACCTGGAATGTGCGTGGCATGGGATCAGTGCATATACGGCACAGAATCCTGGCACAACTCAACCGAAGGGGGACACAGATTGCATGCTTGCAAGAGACACATTTGAACGCTGCTGAGGCGGTGAAATTGCGCAAGAAATGGAGAGGACAGCTCTTCGCTACCTCATATTCTGCATTCTCGAGGGGGGCGGCGATTTGGCTACGTGGCTCTCTTCCCTTCCCGCTGCTGGAGCAACGGATTGATCAGGAGGGCCGTTATGTCTTTGTGCGGGGACTGTTGGATGGGGAGGCGGTTGTCATAGGATGTGTGTATTCCCCTAACACCAATCAGTCGGACTTCCTGTTTACTGTCAATGGGGTGCTTGCGGATTGGGCTGACCATTGCTGGATCATCGGGGGTGATTTCAATGCTGTGCTTGATGTCATGCTAGATAGATCGCATCCTCCCTTACAGGCTACCGAGAGCAGGAAACAGGCTGATGCGCTTGCGGGTTGGGCTGAGGGCTGGGATTTAGCAGATGGGTGGCGCAGCATGCACCCTATGGAAAGGGAATACTCCTTTTTCTCCCCTCCCCACCAGCTCCACACCAGAATTGATCATGTCTTCTGCTCCCGTTCCCTCACAGCACTAATTGTCCATGCCCAGCACATGGGGAAGACACTCTCAGATCATAACCCCGTGGAAATCACTTGGCAGTGGAGTAGGCGACTGGCTCCCATCCCAACTTGGCGACTGTCTCCTGATCTCCTCGAGGACACGGTCTTCCGGTCGGCTCTGTCCGACACTATAGATACCTACTTCTCCACAAATGCGAACACGGCTAGCTCGCGGCAGATAGAATGGGACACTTTCAAAGTCTGTCTTAGGGGGGCTGCTATGACTGTTAAGGTGGGGAGGAAGCGGGAGGTGATTGGCCAACTGAAGGAGGTAGAAGGTTCGCTAACGTCCCTAGAAAATGAGGCAGCGGGCACCAATGCTCCCTTTACACCACTGCAAGAGGCACATATTAGGCACGCGGAGCTACTAGAAGAATTGCGGCTTATAGACTACAGGGAGTACACAAACAGACAGCATACACAGGCCGACCGAGCCGGTCCCCTACTAGCCCGCCTCCTACGGGACTCCCCGATCAGCCACCCCATCCTGAGGGTTTTGGACCAATCTGGCCACCCGACTACCACCCAAATAGGGATTAATACGGCGTTTAAGGATTATTACACCACGCTGTATGGTCCCCCACAACCCTTATCAGAACCCGCACTTACGGCCTTCATGGAGGGTTTGGCTCTCCCACAACTTACTGCCAACCAGAGCAAAGACTTGAAGCGTACTATTTCAGTGGCAGAAATCAGACAAGCGATAAGAGCACTCCCGAAGGGTAAGGCCCCTGGTACAGATGGCCTACCGGCAGAGTTCTACGCAACTTATATTGACCTCCTGGCCCCACGGTTACACACGGTTTATCTAGAAGCCCTGCGCACGACCTCACTACCGCAATCATCCATGCAGGCACTGATCACATCCCTCCTGAAACCGGCCAAAGATGGTCTGCAGATGGCCGATTACAGGCCCCTGTCCCTTCTCAATACCGATTCTAAAATATTGAGCAAGATACTGGCGACGAGACTCGTGCAGTATGTGCCTCAACTGGTCCACCCGGATCAATGCGGGTTTGTAACGGGCCGTAATACGGCCATGAACCTTAGGCGCTTGGCCCAACTCATGCTCATAGACAATATCGACGCAGGCTCCAAAGGATGCATTTCTCTAGACCTAAAACAAGCCTTCGATTCCTTAAGATGGGACTATATGTTTGCCACCCTGTCAAGCTTCGGGATACCGCCCGAATTTCTAGCTTGGGTCAGACTGCTATACACCATCCGCACGGCCCGGGTGCGCACCTCCAATCAAATCTCAGGCCCCATGGCCATTGCAAGGGGCACCAGGCAGGGCTGCCCGCTCTCCCCTCTCCTGTTCGTCCTTGCCCTCGAGCCATTGCTCTGCAGACTCAGGTTGATGGCCCCCTGTTATGGCATACAACGGCATGGTACGGACCACATTGTATCTGCATACGCGGATGATATCATATTATATCTCCGTGACCTAAGGGGTGACCTGAACCCAGTTTCCCAGGTCTTTGAGGATTTTAGAGGGATCTCTGGCCTCGCCATCAGCGAGTCTAAGTCCTACGGGTTCACCTTTGCAGCCGCAGGTGGGTCGACCCCCCTACCTTTTGCCCCCCATGCATTCCAGATGGCGGAAACCACCTTCCGATACCTTGGAATACAGATATACAGGGAGGCGGGCATGATGATAGACGGCAATCTGGGGAAGGCCATTAGATCGCTGAAGTCACAAATTCAATTTTGGCTAACATTGCCGCTCTCGATACCCGGTAGAGTGGCAATATCCAAGATGGTGATGCTCCCCCGTCTTATCTACTACTTCACCAATCTGCCTTTCCAGATCCCGGCAGCGACGTTTAAGACCCTCGACTCCCTACTCACTGAACTTGTGTGGGGGCATGGCCGCAGACGCATAGGTCTGGCCAAATTGCAACTCCCCTCCAACTCTGGAGGCATGGGCATACCGGACTTCAGGGCTTATAATTACGCATGTCAACTACAATGGCTAGCCTTCTGGGTGGCGGGCCGCAATCTTCATGAGATTGATATGTCGATGGATGACCATGCTAAGGGGAGAGTACACATTTTGCTCCTACCTGGCTCGGATCTACCTAGAAACGCTCCGCCTCTTCTCAAGCTGGCGATCACATACTGGCGGAAGGCGTTAAAGTACACGTCCCCCGGGACACCTTATGCCCCCACGGTTCCACTATTGGGCATACCACTAGGCTCGGGCACACTCACGGCGACCCTACTGGAGCCCTGGCATGACGCAGGTGTGACACACGTAGGTGACCTGTTTGCGGAGGGACACCTGTTATCTTTCGAAGACTTCAGAACCACACAGGGCGTCCCCAGTGGCTCCTTCCTTCTACATGCCGGACTCCGACACTACATCTCACGCACATGGTCGCCTGACGGGCGGGAACCTGTTACGAACCCCCTCGTCACAATGCTCTACCTCATGGGAACGGGCGGCCATCTGACCAAGTGGCTCACAACTAGCATCAAATCGGGGAGGGCACTTCCACTGACATCATTACGGGCGAAGTGGGAAGTAGACATTGGGAGGCCACTGCGAGACAAGGAGTGGGAGCGCATACTTCAGTTCCCTAGGAAAGTAGCTAGGAACCCCAAATACAAATTCATTCAACTGATGTTACTGCATAGAGCTTACTTGACTCCGCACCGTCTACATGTGATGTTCCCTGCAACCAAGAGTAACTGCTCCCGATGCGACACAGACAACGCATCATTGGTACATATGCTATGGCAATGCCCTAAATTGGGGTATTTCTGGACCACTGTCCATGCCTCGCTCGAGGCGGCTGGTGCCCTGCCCCGATCACCTACACTGGAACATACACTCCTAGGGCTGGGGCCACCGACACGCACCAGAACCGTGGCGACGCGCTTCTCGGATCTGGCCCTGTTGCTGGCGAAGCGTGCCATCACGATGAGATGGAAATCTTCTAAACCACCCAACCCTGACTTGTGGCGGGCGGAAGTAGTGCGTTGGGGTAAGGCTGAGGGCGAGGAGCTACAGAGAGAGGAGAGTAGGGGCCTCTGGAAAACTCCGATCTCGCTGGACTGGTTTGACACTTTGGGGGTCTTTGAGGCTGGTAATGACGGAGATGAGGAGGATACTAGTGAATAGCCACTTGGAGTATTAATATACCCCAAGCCACGTTCCCATACACGGCCACTGCCTACGGTGCACGGCGATGGGGTGCGGATGACCCCGACCCATCGATCACAATATCCCACCCTACCTGTGTGTTAAACTCGAACTTACACTATGTATCAGAGCATTGTTGGTGACCCATATGTCGATATCTCAAATATGTGCTTGCCGAGAGAGTGTCGGGAGGGATCTCGTTGGGGTGGAGGGCGGGATCGGGGATGAAAGGGGTTTGTTAGTTTGTTCTGGTTCATCGACATCATAAAGATGAAAATCAAATTCACTATGTTTCTATATGTGCTCTGAGCAAACGCATGCATGTACCACCGTGATTAACACTGAGCTTGTATGTATGAAAATGTATGCTGTTACTGCTCTTGAAACTATGCTAATAAACAGATTTAAAAAAAAAAAAAAACAATGAAGCTGGAGGATATGTAATTAAAAAATGTCACGCAACGAAGAAGGGTGATAGCAGGCAGTCAATGTCATCAAGAACCCACAGTGGAGCTGAAGGTTCTATTCCACCACTGGCCAATAACTAGTTACATGCCCCCTTTATCTTGCATTACATTTCTATTATAACTGTGGCCCAGTACATTTTATAGCTAAAAAGAAAGTAAGATGGCTCGGTGAGTTATGAGAGTTACAAACATCTGGTGTGTCCTGCAGGTCATGAGTCATGACTTAGACTCTCAGCAGGGCCATCTCAGCATTTCAGTCTTGCATGGGTAATTACTGCATACCATTACATTAGGTGATACTAAAAGCTTTTATTTGCAACACTTGAAATGAGAAAGATTGAGGTGGTAAAACTACATGAAAATAAGTTATTTTTACATCTATGGTTATTTAAAATGAATAGTAAAACGGATGCTGATGGCTTTGAGGTGTCATTTCAGATGTTTCAAGGGCACCATACTGATTACAGGAAGTGTAGCGAATTTGGAGGCAGTTTCACCATGTCAAAGCGTATGAGCCTCTTGTAGAATTGGCTGCAGAAACTTAGAAACAAAACAGTTTCCTCTCATGATTACCTCAAGTAAATTATAGACAGAGGTCCAAAAAGCAGCAATTACTCTACATTCCCTGGCAGTTCCCAAATGTGGTTCCAATCCAATTTAGTAGCAAAAAAAATGGAGGACGGCACTGGGTTAGATACGTGACGCCCAAGGGCCGACCACTGCCTTACGCTCCTAGTCTACCCTTGGAATTGCTCCCTGGCAAGATACACTTGCCATGGACGCCCGGAGCTGGGGGCGTTGAGGGAGAGTGGGCTGGACACATGGGGAGATATGTTTGCCGTCTCGCAGTTGTTGACATTTGAGGACCTAGTGGAATCGTACGAAGTACCACAGGGCCCTTTTTTACTACATGCCCTACTGACTCGTCTGTCCTTGCAGTCCTAGGATGCTGACGGGCGGAACCTGGCATTGCGCACTTACTGCACACTCTGCTTATGCATGGCCGTGGGTGTCATGCCATAACAGCCATTTACACCTCCATTAGATGGGACGACCCCCCTGTATTGCTTACACTGCGAGCGTATTGGGATGGCGAACTGTCTGTTACCCTGTCAGATTAACAATGGCAACAGTGTCTTGCCCACCCCAAAAATATCTTGACTAACGCCAGGGTGAAATATACCCATTTTAACTACCTTAACCATACATATCTCACCCCACACAGACTGGTACGCATGTACCCTACTGCCATGGACGTCTGTCCCAGATGTTTCACTCATATGGTCTGGACTTGCACCACAATTCGCATATTCTGGCTGGAGGTGGCTGCTGTGCTTACAGCGGTGACAGATGCGCAGATGGAGGTGGAAATTCTCCACTTCCTATTCGGAGTAACAAGACATAAATCGACTCGCAAGAGTTTGAATACATTTCTGGATCTTGCTCTGGGTCTGGCTAAACGGAGGATTGCTTTGGGCCGGAAGGCGCAGGCGGGCCCCGGGATTGCTGTGTGGCTGCTGGATCTGCGGCATTAGTCTCGGAATGCATAAACCAGCGCAAGGCTGAGGCGTGGGCGCCTCTCCCTCCGTGGCAGACTCCTGTGGAATGGCAGGATTTTTTAACGGTGATCCAGGTCAGAGCTGCTACGGGCGTTCCCCCTCTTAACTCTCTCCCACACTCGTGGGGATGCGAGGTTGTTTACCCCCCATTGGCCTCCATGACCTTACTGTCTCCTCCCCAGCCCCAGCGCGTCCACTTTCCCCCTCCTCCTCCTCCTTCATTTATTCCTATGTTTCATCCCGAGGTGCATGACATGATAGTACGCATCCCATCATGTATTAAGTGTACATCCACATCACTATCTATCGCACCAGACCAGCAAAAGTGGTTGTACTGAGCTTTATATGTAGAGCTCGGCCTTTGTGCTCTTATCCAGGCCACATGTGAATTTTTTCTTTTTTCTTCTCTTTCCTTTTTTCGTGTGTTGGGTTTATTTGTGTTCGAACTCATACTGTCTCTTTCAGATGTATGCAATATATAACGGGACAGGGTAGGCGGAGCAATGCCTGGTTCTCCTTTCGAAAATTTTGTTGTAATTTGCCCATGTTTGGTTTTGCGGCGCTGCGAGTGAAGCAGTAAGCCTCCCAGCCCAGTAACCATGGAAATGCTGATTGATTATGAGTTTCCCTCTGCCCCTACCTAAGCCATTCGATTTCTTGCTAATTTGTATTGTCAATAGTATACCCTGATTATTATGCAAATACTTTGGATGTTATTTTGTCAAAATCAATAAAAATAATTTATTGAAAAAGTTGAAAAAAAATGGATGAAACATTGGAAGGAAGATAACATTACCATTTTTTATTTATTTATTTAAAACGTTTTGTATAGCGGGAACAAGACCCCGAAGGGTATCAGAGCGCTTCACAATAGTGGAAGAGGAGAACAAGGTAAAAGGCGAACTAATATATTGAGCTAATAACTATGTACAAGGATGCACACAAGCATTACTTGGTACGGTGAGGTAGACAGTATCATAGAAGTGTTTTCTTATTTGATTCCCCAGTTTTCAATTTTCTCATACACATGCAATTAAAAAATGCTTAGTGATATGTTCCGGGATTAGGCTCGGATTAGTCTCTAGCTATGATTTTCAGTAGTTGCGAGTCAGGCAAAATACACCAATTTTATTGTGTGTACATACCCTGATTTAGAATATTTCGTAAATTTTCTTCCAAAATATTTGAATATTATTGCCGTGGTAGTTTGTAAAGGATTTGGTCCTGTCACATCTGCTTTCAGACTTGCCATGAAGAGGGGAAGAGAGCCAGGGCCTGAGATCCAGTCAAATGGGTCAGATCCTGTCTAAGCAAGTATCACTAAGTGGGTGCTTGATGGCAAGGAATGCCAAAAGTTATGGAGTGTTTGTAAGTGGGTTTGGATGTTAGTTAAGTTTCGTACAAAGGGTGCGAGAAGCTGCGCTTGGTTCTGCAGGTGACTGATTTAGGGTGAGGGAAGCTGTGAGTGTCTACAGGTGACCTATTCATTAGGAAGGAAGCTGAAGGCAAATTAGTCCCTGCAGGTGAGAGGGTGGGCACACGCTGTGAGTAGGTGCTGATGGGGGGCTTCAAAATTTGTGAGTAGAAGAATATCTCTGTGACAGATTCAGGTGATGGAATGAGTTGCGAGTTCCACTGGTTAGATTCTAGTAACACTTTCAGTCTTGCCTTTTACTTTTGACTTCTGGCTACTACAGTTCTGTTTATACATTATAAAAACATGGCTGCAAGTGCCTGAATGCAAAGAAAAACAGGTCTACAAGACCTAATCACAATTGAAATAACATAAATGCTCTGCATTTGAGGACATGTGAACCTATGATTAGCCTAGCACCTGCAAATGGTGCATATGGAAGCAAACCCTGGATGTTTGTGGGGTCCTGGCTTGGATGCCTGGATATTTAGATTGTGTTCTGATATGTGATATTTGGGTATGGCCTGTGTTAGGAATTGGGCTTCTGGATGGCAGCGGTATGCACCCTATCCAAGTAGGAAACACAATCCTAGTCAGGGTAGGTCACAAACTCACCCTAAATGAACCTGCGCTCACTCCCTGGTAGCTTGGCACTGAGAAGTCAAGCTTAACGTAAGATGTGTAAAGTACTTGTGCAATACTTCAAACAGTAAAACAGTGAAAACACCTGAGAAAAAGATACCACACCCATTAGAAAACAATAGATCTTATTTTAGCGAACAAAACAAGATCAAAATGACAAACATCCAAAAAGTAGAACCAGATTTGTGAATTTTTGAAGAATAAACTGAAATGTAGTGCTTAGAAGCATAAAGCGCCATCTGGGGCTATTTGGTAGTGTTAGACTTGGGCAAATCCCAAAACTCAGACCAACCACGATGGAGCATGGGTCGCATTCAAGCACCACACTTGGCCCGCTGCAAAAGTACCTTAGTTGCCTCATCGGCGACGAGGTGCAGGGCTCAAATGCAGTAATGCTTCATCGTCGTAGATGGGATGCAGTATGCAGATGAAGCAATGCGTCATCATCATTCCACACAGGTAGGAAATGAATCAGTTCTGAGCCACATAACAGCGAAGATGCGTCGGGAATGGATGTCAATGTGCTGCACTGTGTTGAAGACGATCCTCTCAAGGGTGGCGGTGCATCCATAGGTGGAGACATGCGCTGATTCCAAACTGCTGCGTCAACGACAATGAGTGGATTCTGCTGGCGCAGCACTTTTACCCACTTCCAAGGGCTCAGCACTGGATTGGCACCACTTGGCAGGGCTGACTCACAGATGGCAGAGTCCCAGTGCTGAGGCAGGTTAGTTGGAAGTCTGTTTTGTCCTATGACTTCAATCAGGAGGCAAGCCCTTGGAGTGACACTCTGGGTTCTGGCTTCAAGTGATGTGGGCCTTGCCCGTCTCACCCTGGGAAAGAGGGCAGGCAGAAGCAGGCAGCAGGTCAGCAGAGCAGAAGTCCGGCAGAGTAGCAGTACAGCAGAGTGGCAGTCCAGCAGAGTGGCAGTCCTCACAGCAGTCATTCTTCCTGGATCCAAAAGTGTACTGAAGTAGTGGTGTCTGATGTCCAGTACCTATACCCAGTTGGGCCTTTAAAGTGTAGAATACTGCAAAGAGATGCCTTTGAAGTTTACAGAGTCACTGCCATTCCTTCCCTGGCTCCAGACTCACTACAGGGGGTATGCAGCCCTTTGTGTGGGGACAGGAAACAGTTTATTTAGGTGTAAGTTTGAGGCTGTGTCCAGCTCCTCCCTCCCATCCTGCCCAGGATGTCCCATTAGAATGTGGTTGGCCCATCAAGTCACACCAAAGCTCCATATGTGTGACTGTCTAGAGGGAATGCACAAAGCCCAGCTGTCACCCACCCTGGCATGTATTCAGAGACAGACAGCAGACACTAAATGGCTAAAGTAAAAACATGCCAACTTTCTAAATGCGGATTTTCAGAATTACAATTTAAAATCCGATTTCACCATAAATAGTAATTTTAAATTGTGATTCCAGAGAGACCGAACTTGTGGGGCAAATCTCTCCGAATTGGAAATACTTATAAAATGCAATAAGGTAATCCCAATGTTATCCTATGGTGAGGGATAGGCCTTGCAGTATTGAAAAACAAATGTAAGAGTTTTCCACTACTAGGACATGTAAAACTTAAATGTACATAACCTACTTTTTAAATACACTGCACCCTGTGACTTATATGTTTTAAAAATGAAGGTTTGGGCCTGGCATGAGGGTTAACTTGCCAGGTCGACATGGTAGTTTAAAACTACACTCATAGGGTCTGGATGACAGGCCTGAGACATGTTTAAAGGGCTACTAATGTTGGTGGCAAAATCAGCACTGCAGGCCCTTTGGTAAAAGACACACAATTGGTGGACGGAATGCAGAACAAATCAAAACATTTACCCCCAGTCAAGAGATCTGGGTTAAATCCATCATTCTTTTGCTCACTATACCACCCCAGTTTAGACCTTGCATATGCAAATCAGTCTTGAACCTGTGCCTCATGGTAACAGTCCACCATGAACTGCCAAGCAAGGTCCTTCCTGGACCGGAAACAAGCATCCTAGGACCGGTTTCGGGGTTTCACTCCTCATCAGCCAAGATAGCTTGGCACAGTTTAGACCTAGCCATATGCAAATCAGTCTTGACCCTGTGCCTCATGGGAACAATTCACCCCTCATCCGCCAGGATAGCTGGAATCTAGTGGCATAGTAAGCCTGGGACCCACTTCTGGGCATACCCGGTGCACTTAGGGCAATAAAGCAAAAGACACACAATTGATGGACGGAATGCAGAACAAATCAAAACATTCACCCCCAGTCAAGAGATCTGGGTTAAATCCATCACTCTTTTGCTCACCATGCCACCCCAGTTTAGACCTGGCCATATGCAAATTAGTCTTGACCCTGTGGCTCATGGGAACATTCCAGCCGAACTGCTAAGCCAGGCCCTGCCTGGACCGGAAACAAACATCCTAGGACCGGTTTCAGGGATTCACCCCTCATCAGCCAAGATAGCTTGGCACAGTTTAGACCTGGCCATATGCAAATCAGTCTTGACCCTGTGCCTCATGGGAACAGTTCAGCCCGAACTGCCAAGCCAGGTCCTCCCTGGACCAGAAACAAGTATCCTAAGATTGGTTACGGGGTTTCACCGCTCATCAGCCAGGATAGCTTGAATCCAGTGGCACAGTGAGCCCGGGACACATGTCTGGGCTTTCCCGGCGCACTTGGGGCGATAAAGTAAAAGAGACACAATTGAGGGACGGAATCTAGAACAAAACAAAACATTCTCCCCAGTCAAGAGATCTGCGTTAAACCCATCATTCTTTTGCTCACCATGCTATCCCAGTTTAGGCCTGGCCATTTGCAAATCAGTCTTGGCCCTGTGCCTCTTGGGAACAGTTCAGCCCGAACTGCCAAGCCAGGTCCTCCCAGGACCGGAAACAAGCATCCTAAGACTGGTTTCTGGGTTTCACCCCTCATCAGCTAGGGTAGCTTGAATCCAGTGGCACAGTGAGCCCTGGACCCATGTCTGGGCATACCTGGCGCGCTTAGGGCGATAAAGTAAAAGACACATAATTGATGGAGGGAATGCAGAACAAACCCTAACATTAACCCCCAGTCAAGAGAACTGGGTTAAATCCATCATTCTTTTGCTGACCATGCCACCCCTTGTTTCCAGTCCAGAGAGGAGCTGGCTTGGCAGTTCGGTCTGGACTGTTCTCATGAGGCACAGGGTCAAGACTGATTTGCATATGGCTGGGTCCAAACTGGGGTGTCGTAGTGGGCAAAAGAACAATGGATTTAACCCAGATCTCTTGACAGGGGGAGAATGTTTGAATCATTCAGCATTCCATCCATCATTTGTTGCAGTAACACACAGGCCTATTAGTAGCATTTAATTAGGCTTTCCTGTTTTCAGGGTTTTGTTTGGTAATTTCTGGTGTTTTTTTTCAGTGTTTTCAAGTGATTTCAATACCTTAAAAAACAGTGGTTATCAGTGGTTACACATTTTCACGCAATATCAAACTACAGAAACAGTGTTGTCCGGAGTTTATGGAACATTTTCCTTTTATTATTGCTTGCTTTCTGCACTGACAGTGCATGGTAAATAGACAGTGTACGTACGGTGTATACCAGGTCCAAATATATTTTTGCAACTCAAACTTATTGTAGTACACCATAGAATACATCTTCAGTGAGTCTTTAGTCATGTGTGCTCGCTCTTTCCTTCCCAAACTTTTTCTGTGAAAAGGCCCACTCAACATTGGGACTTGAGACGGGCAATGCCAAATCAGCGAGTACACAATTTGCTAACTTTGGCCACTGACATCGCTTTCCATGCCAATACTGGTGAATTCGAAGAATCTGCAACATTTGCCTTGAACTGGGCGCGTATGCCCTCAGAGTTATTGAAGCAGTCAAAAACGAAGCCGCACTTTTGAAACTACGGAGAAGATTCCCTTTACCGAAGGGATCTAGAACTTGTACAGAGTACCTCAGTGAGGTTTCATTGACTTCAATTGCCATAGTTGGTGAAGGGACATTTCTATGCATCATTGCAAGTCATTTCTCATACATTGTGAAATAAAAGTTCCTGAATTTCTCTTCAACATTGCTTTGCTTACAAAGTGGCAAGCACTCTAAGATGCAACATGTTGCAGTGCCAAATTCATTCACTAAATGTGTCACCCAGCCTACTCTCAAAGAGATGTTTCACATCTACATCAATTATGGGGTACACTTGGCAGACAAAGGTGTTTTCAGACTCCATTTCTTTTTTATTATGTCTGATACAGCTGTTATGTTTTCCTGTAAAAATCTAAGAATACAGTAGAGTTTTTTTTCACATCACCATCAATGTGCAACCAAAGATCCTCACATTTCTTGCCTTTGGTATCATCACTCATCAAAAAATCTGTAAACGGATGCCACATGGATAATATAGCATTCACAGCCCCTTCCCTTAAATAGAGAACCATCAACTAAATGGCACAGTTGGGATGACTCTTTGATGCCATACAAAGTACAAAATAAGAAATATTTGCGT
This sequence comes from Lissotriton vulgaris, assembly GCF_964263255.1. NCBI lineage: Eukaryota > Metazoa > Chordata > Amphibia > Caudata > Salamandridae > Lissotriton > Lissotriton vulgaris. The sequence continues at coordinate 710,915,163 of NC_141689.1, read as the reverse complement.
TTTAGTTCCTGCGCATAAAAACAGTCCATCAAAATGGACTAAAAAGCCAATAGCATTCTTCATTAACTCTGAAGATTGTAAAGATGCTTGCAGTATACCATCTAACAAGTGAGAAGGATCTCTTACAGCAAAGCACTTCAGCTCATGTATTGATTTTGACAGGTCATCACACAACTTTCTCATATACATAACTGAATCAATACAAATACAACCAATATCACTTCAATCTTTGTTGAACTTGGAAAGAATCTTTTTGCAGCAGCATTTCAAGTGACACTGCATTCCATGTTTTCCAAAAGTCTGGCGTCATGTTTTCACCACTATCCCAGATGTTTGGTGATAGCACTCTTTTCACATATACTTGTCACTATACCTTGCATTTACTGTTTAATGCCTGAGGTGAAAAACAATATTTTAGTGACATGCATAAACAACAAAACTCAAGAAGAAGAATGTTAGCCAGTCTTTCTTGCTGATAGCTTGTATAACTAAGTTACATTGTATTGGCCCCTTCGGAAAGAAAATAAATGACTCTTTCACTCTGCTTTTCCTTTTTTTGAATGAGATTTAGTTTGTGGTTGTGCAGGTGTTTTTCAGTGTTTATATATTTACACTGGTGAGGCCTATTTCCCTTTCTGTGGGGTTTTATCAGTTATTATAGGTTTAAACCTAAAACCAGACAGCTTACATTTAATTTACCGGCCCTGTGCACATGTAGTGCACTGTACTAGGGACTTTTAAGTCAATTAATCATAACAATTGTGGATTAACCAATGTTACCATGTTTTAGGTAGAGAGCACATGCACTTTGGCAATGGTTAGCAGTGGTAAAGTGCCCAGAGTCCTAAAGCCAACTAAGCTGTTCTGGTCTTGCAAAGCCCTCTGGTAGGTGTACATTGCTAAGTATGAGTGTGGTGTGGTACATAGGAATCTTGTCTACCCGAGAGTAGAGTACCTGGAATTTTGGGAACAAACTTACGTCTTGGTGGAAAGGGAGGACTGGTGGTAGTGCAGTGCTTGGCTTAGTAGGGGTCAGGGGAGTGTGTCTTCAGGCTCTCCTTGATGTCTGTAGAGGCTGGCCAAATATGTGTATTGGTGTCAGTGGAACAGATATGCAGAACCCTATGTAATGTAAGCCAGTCTTTTTAAGGTCTCACGTAAGACAGCACATGTGTTGTCTCTTGCAAGACCTTTTCTTACCTTATAGGAGGTTTAGAGGCCAACCATTGCATAACTTTGGGTGGCTTCATTCTCACTCTTTTGTGCTTGCTTATTTTGTCAGCTTCCACAGACTTCTTTTCTTTTGAGTGCTTGTCCTCCCCTAGAGCATGGACGCATTACTGAGACCATCTACTGCTTGCTTTTTCAAGTGCTACTGTTTTCGTTTTGTTCAGCACTCTACAAGAGTATGTGTGTAATTTTCAGCTGCCTCCCTTCTGTATTTCTCCGCTCAGCATGCTCTTCCCTCCCTCCCTTCCTCCCTCTGTTTTCCGTGTGCTTGCCCTAGCCACCACCCATCCTCTGTTGTCTGTGTCCTTCACTCAGCCATCCTGCTCATCTTCCATCCAGGGCATGTGTTGTGTGCCAGGGTTGAGGGTATGGTGCCTGTGTTGTGTTCCAGTCTTAGAGAACAAGGGCCTGTGTTTGTTTTCAAAAGCACCACCACCAACCATCTACTTTCTGATTGCTTTCCCCAGCCCCTTCAGCCCACCCTCTGTTGTTTGTGAGCTTACCCCCGCCCACACTTTATTTTTCATGCACTTGCCCACCCTCCTTTGTCTGTGTGCTTACCCACGCCCCTCCCACCCATCCTCCATTGTCTGTGTCTTTCCCCCAGCCATCCTGCCCATCCTCCATCGAGGGCATGTGCTGTGTGCCAGGGTTGAGGGAATAGTGCCTGTGTTTGTTTCTAACAACCACTACCACCCACCCTCTACTTTCTGATAGCTTTCGACAGCCCCTTCAGCCCACCCTCTGTTGTTTGTGAGCTTATTTTATTTATTTATTTTTTGCATTTGTGTAGTGCACTGCAACCCTACGGGCATCCTGAAGCTGAGACAAAAAAGAAAGAAAAAGCTGGGCAGAGAAAAGAAAAAGAAAGCAGCTAACACAAGAATCATGTATCTGGATCAGGGATCAAGCTTTGGGAAAGAACCATGTCTTAATTCTCTTATGAAAAAGCATTAAATTCTGTGTGCCCCTGATTTCAAGAGGAAGGTGGTTCCAGAGGCGGGCAGCCACCATGCCAAAGGCTCTTCCCCCCAGGGTTACTCTCTTTATCCTGAGAATCCTGGCAAGGTTGTTAGTGGAGGAGCGAAGGTTACGTGCAGGTTCATGCCATTTGAACTTATCCTCCTCACTACCATGGTTCTAACTTGGACTGGCAGCAATGGTAGCACTTTCCGGAGTCCTCGGATGAGAGTGTAACAGCCTCCCACCAGTTTGTTAACATGGGACTCCAGATTCAACTTTTCATTAAAGCTGACCCCCAGATTACGTACTGTGCTCACTGGTGTCAGAGGGCCATGGTGGTTATTGGCCAAAAATCAGTTGGCAGACCCACCTTACAGTGTAAAATTTCAGTTTTTTTTACTATTTAATTGAAGCAAGTTGTTCTTCAGCCATTTCACAATTTCAAGCATGCAGGCGTGATACCTTTCCATGGGATCGCCGTCCAGGGACACCATGAACTGAGTATCATCAGCGTAGTTAACCACGCTGATGTACTTTTTTATAATCTCCAGCAGTGGTCACATATATGCGTTAAACAAGATAGGGCTTATTGATGACCCCTGGGGTACCCCATGTTCATTTTTTACAAACTCCGATTGATACGGAGGGAACTCTATGGCTTGCCATCTATCTGAGAGGTAAGAGCGCATCCACTTCAATACCCCCCTGTCAACCCTCGGCTTTCCAGCCTCGAGAGAAGTATACCATGGTTGACCGTGTCAAATGCGGCAGACAGGTCTAGCAGTATTAAAGTTGCCGATTGACCCCTGTCTGCCCGCATTCGAAGATTGTCTAAGACAGTCACCAAGGCTGTCTCAGTTCCGTGACAGGTCTGAACCCGAATTGCTCCTCTTCCAGTTTGTTATTTTTCTCCAGAAAGCGGGACAATGCCTTACTAACTAAACATTCCAGAATCTTAACCGGGAAGGTAAGAGGGAAATAGGTCTGTAGTTCTTGTGGCAGCTAGGATCTAGTGTAGGTTTTTTCAATAGCAGCGTGACAATGGCCTGCTTCCAGCTAAGTGGCACCTCTCCGCTGTTACGGGATTGGCAGCGCAGCTGATACAAGATAGGAAAGATCTCTAATTTGAATTCCTTCACTATCTTGTGGGGGATAGGATCCAGAGGTGACCCGGAGGAAATTCCCAGCGCTACTCGGGAAAACTCCTCTTCCGACGGTATCATGAAACCATCCATGACAACCTTAGGTACAGCCAAGCTAGAATCACTATTCCAATTAAGGTTGTTCTCACAAATCTCCCCTTTTTCCTGCTCTGGAGGACCAGATGGCGTCACATCTTAACCCTAAACTCCTGAGGCGGAAGCCGGGAGCAACGAGAAAACGGAAAACAGACTGAATTGTTTTTAAACTGTGTGTATTTGTGCTATTTTTAGACCACTTTCACCTCTCCCCCTGCGCTCACCTGTGTCACCTGAAACAGCTGACTAGGTCGCTGGCTCACTTAGGACCCACGCGCACGCCGCCATTGCCGGCCGCGAGGAGAGCAGGACACGCCCCCTCCGGGTGGCCACGCCCACTGAAAGCCTTTAAAAGCGCGCCCTAGCGAGTGTGCTGCACTTAACCCTAAACTCCTGAGGCGGAAGCCGGGAGCAACGAGAAAACGGAAAACAGACTGAATTGTTTTTAAACTGTGTGTATTTGTGCTATTTTTAGACCACTTTCACCTCTCCCCCTGCGCTCACCTGTGTCACCTGAAACAGCTGACTAGGTCGCTGGCTCACTTAGGACCCACGCACATGCTGCCATTGCCGGCCGCGAGGAGAGCAGGACACGCCCCCTCCGGGTGGCCACGCCCACTGAAAGCCTTTAAAAGCGCGCCCTAGCGAGTGTGCTGCACTTAACCCTAAACTCCTGAGGCGGAAGCCGGGAGCAACGAGAAAACGGAAAACAGACTGAATTGTTTTTAAACTGTGTGTATTTGTGCTATTTTTAGACCACTTTCACCTCTCCCCCTGCGCTCACCTGTGTCACCTGAAACAGCTGACTAGGTCGCTGGCTCACTTAGGACCCACGCGCACGCCGCCATTGCCGGCCGCGAGGAGAGCAGGACACGCCCCCTCCGGGTGGCCACGCCCACTGAAAGCCTTTAAAAGCGCGCCCTAGCGAGTGTGCTGCACTTAACCCTAAACTCCTGAGGCGGAAGCCGGGAGCAACGAGAAAACGGAAAACAGACTGAATTGTTTTTAAACTGTGTGTATTTGTGCTATTTTTAGACCACTTTCACCTCTCCCCCTGCGCTCACTTGTGTCACCTGAAACAGCTGACTAGGTCGCTGGCTCACTTAGGACCCACGCGCACGCCGCCATTGCCGGCCGCGAGGAGAGCAGGACACGCCCCCTCCGGGTGGCCACGCCCTCCTCCCACTGATTTTCTCCCCGCCCATAAATCATGTGTCAGTTCAGGGAGCGCAGCGGACGGGCGCAGCGGGCGCGCCGTCAGCGCGCCGTCAGCGCGCCGAAGGCGCGCCTAAGGCAAGCCCGTCTGGGCCCGTCCGGGCCCAGACGGCCCCAGGCCCTGTTACTCTGCCTGGTGGCCCCCAGGATAAAGTGATGTATACAGGAGATACATTACGCGCACTACGACCTAAGAACATCCTTGCCTGCTACCACACGCTTACCGCAGGTAATGCTTTCTCGATATGTCCGCAATGCAATCCGACTCCCCCCCTGAAACCTACCACCCTCGCTTTGAAGCTGGGACTTCTTAATTGCCGCTCCCTCCCCAAACATGCTACCGAAGTTAATCTTTTGGTTCATGATCAGGACCTTGATCTACTATTCTTAACGGAAACATGGCTATCAGATAACACCGATCCGGACGTCGTCACGGCCCTCCCCACAGGGTATCTCTGCCAAGCCTTAAACCGACCCAAAGGGAGAGGAGGTGGGGTAGCTATAATTCACAGGGAACATTTCACCTGTAGAACGGCCAACGCCTGTATTGAGGACTGCGAGAGTTGCCAATTCTCCATCCAAATCTCCCCAGCCCTTTCCCTGGCAGGGCTATTGATTTATCGCCCCCCAGGTGTCCCAGGCAATTTTATCAACTCCGTATTTGAATCTGTATCACAACTAGCCTCGTCCACTTCCAACTTCCTTATGCTAGGGGACCTAAACTTCCATTTCCTGGACCCCACGGATCGAGTAGCCTCGGACCTGCGACATGACTTAACATCTTTAAAGATCCATCTAGTGAACAACGAGCCCACCCATGAGAAGGGCCACCTATTGGACCCTATCCTCACCAACATAACATCGATTACCACCAAATCACCTGTGACCCTCCCATGGACGGACCATTTTTTGGTACCTATTTCCTGGGAAATCTCCACACCGATCCTCCCAACCCCTAAAACCCAGGTTACCGACCGACAATGGCGCAAAATGTCACCTGAGAAATGGGCTGCCTCCCTTGCAGACTCCATTCCCGAGCTCTCCTCTGACCCTAATACGGCTGACAAACAATTCAGTGATTGGATCACCTCATCCCTAGACACGATGCTTCCGAAAACTACCTCCTTTAAACAGTCTAAAAGACTAACCCCCGCTTTATGGTACACTCCAGAGCTTAAAGCTCTGCGCCAAGAGTGCAAGAAAACCGAACGCTCCTGGAGACGCGACAAATCAGAAACCAATAAAAACAGCTACTCTATTTCTCTTCTAACCTATAAAACCGCTATTCGCAAAACCAAAAGCGTGTTCTTTCAGGAGAGAATAGAGAAAGCGGGATGCTCCAGTAAGGAAGCATACGTTATCCTCAAAGAGCTTTTGAAACCCCCAGAACGGGGACTGGGACCTCCCTCCGACCCTAAAGTCGACCAGGAGAAGTGCCAACAACTGACGAATTTCTTCCATGACAAAATCCGACTAATTCTGGATTCTATTCCTCCCTCGAGTCCGGGGGAAGAAACAGCTTCCTCACATACGACAACTCCCACTTGTCTTTCCACGTGGGGCCAGGTCACTATAGACGAAGTGAGAAATACGTTCAATTCCATGAAGAGCGGCTCCCCTAGAGACCCTGCTCCTCTTCGGATCCTCAAGGAGGTAGCCCCCACTATCATTCCCTCCCTCACCCATCTGATTAATACCTCACTCCAACAAGGAGTGGTACCCCTGAGTTGGAAGACGGCTGTTGTAAAAGCCCTACTGAAGAAACCCTCTCTTGACCCTGATAATCTGGCGAACTACAGGCCCATTTCCCTTCTCCCAGGAGTTAGTAAGATCGCGGAAAAATTGGTCAACAGGAAACTCTCGCAGTTTCTGGAGGCCAATAACAAACTAAAAAGTTCCCAGACGGGCTTCCGACCAGGGCAGGGAACTGACATCGCCCTCTTGGCAGCGGTAGAGGAGGCCAGAGCGCTACTGGATGGGGGAGGATCAGTGGCAGTGATCCTCCTCGACCTTAGTGCGGCGTTCGACACCGTTGACCACCAACTCCTCATCGAAAGATTGGCAAGAGTCGGAGTGGAAGGTACAGCCTTATCTTGGCTTTCATCCTTCCTGGCCCAACGGACCTATCAGATCTGGGAGAAGAACGCCCGCTCCTCCGAAATGCCCCTCCAATGTGGTGTGCCTCAGGGCTCTTCCCTGAGCCCCACATTATTTAATATCTATATGTCCACATTGGAGGAGGTTATCACCCCATTCGGAGTGAGCGTCGTCAGCTATGCTGACGACACACAACTAGTGGTGTCTTTGTCCCACCCCAAACAACAGAAAGCTGATCTCTTCAACTGCCTTACGCAGGTCCATCAATGGATGAATAGATCAGCCCTAAAGCTAAATAGGACAAAAACCGAGGTCCTCTTACTTGGCCCGAAAGGAACCTCACTCCCCCTGGACATCTGGCCACCCTGTTTAGGTCCCCCCCCTGATCCAAAAACAGAGATAAAAAGTCTGGGTGTATGGATTGATTCAGATCTCTCATTCACTTCGCAAGCAAAGAAGGTAGCAGGAACCTGCTTTGGTCTCCTAAAATCCCTGAGGAAAGTCCTGCCCCTTCTTTCCCCCAAATCCCAAAAACTACTAATTCAAGGTCTCATAATATCGAGACTAGATTACAGCAATGTGATTTATCTAGGCGCCCCTGAAGCGACCCTCAATAAACTTCAGAGAATTCAGAACACCGCTGCCCGGATTATCACAAACACTCCGGCCAGATCATCTGCCAAACCTGCTCTCAAACTCCTCCACTGGCTCCCCATAAGGGAGCGAGTCAAGTTCAAGGCCTTGTGCCTCGTCTACAAAACTTTGCATAATCAAGGCCCCCCAGTCCTCAGCAACTTTGTCACCCCTTACATAACCACTAGATCCCTCCGTTCCAACGCAGAAAACCTCATCAATACTCCAAGATTCAGGAAAGCTCGATCAGGAGGAAGACGTTTTTCGGTACAAGCTGCTCGTCTTTGGAATTCACTCCCTCGCCTCCTGCGTCTTGAACCACAATATCTGCGCTTCAGGAAGCTGCTAAAGACGCATCTCTTTCCCTAGCTTTTATGTCCCCCCCTGTTTGAACCCTCACCCTTGCTCTCTTCTGCTCTCAGCTCCTGGGCCTCAGGTCTGTTGAATTAGGGTTTTTCAGCGCTGGGATACCTCCGGGTGACTACGCGCTTTATAAAAATAAATAATAATAATAATAATAATAATAATAATAATAATAATAATAATAATAATAATAATAATAATAATAATAATAATCTTTCAGGCCATCCACGATCTTCTTCTTTTTTGGAAGAAGAAGAAGAGAGCCAACCCATCACATAGCTCATGAGTGGGTTTAATTTCACTGTTAACACAGTCAGGGTGGGTCATGTCTCTAACTATCCTAAATACGTCCCTAGATTTTTTAGATAATTTGAGTATGGTGGAGGCAAAATATTCTGCTTTATCAGTGGCTATTTCTTTTTTATATTTTATTAAAGTGATCCTCCAACTTGCTTTGTCCTGTTCCGTGTAGTTCTTTCTCCACTGTCTTTCTGCCGTTTTACAAGTCAATTTAAGACTCTTTATTTCTCTGTACACCATGGGTCTGAGGGACTACCTCTTTTCCTGATATCTTTTACCGGAGCAAGCTGGTCAGTCTTCCTGGTTAGGAACTCACAGAGAGCTGTATAATTCTCTGTCACCTGTTTCTCGGGGTTAAACAGGGTTCCTGTCTGAAATAAAGGGCCCGTATTTGCCTTTCTTAGTAATCCTTTCCAGTCCCTGCCACGGAAGGTCCTTTCTTGCTTATTCAAAGGTCTCGTTTTACTTAAGATTGACATACTAACATTGGCTAGATGATGGTACGACCATCCCATCGGCAGAGTTTCCACCATCGTAAAAAACCCTTCCTCCGCAAATATCATTTCTAAGATATGACCTTCGGTATGCGTTGGGTCAGGCTCAGGTTTGAACAGGACCGAATAAGGTTATTAAATGCTGCATCCATTCTACCATTGGCCCACAGATTAAAGTCTCCCAAGATTAGGAGCCTGGTGTGGGTAAGGGCCATGTTATTAATTACACCAATCAGTTCTTGCTGTTGTTGTACATTAATTGCCCCCGGTGACCTGCAGCAGATCATACCCGTAAGAGAGTGTCCTGTCTGATCTTTAACGGAAAAGCCCAGTATTTCTGCACAGGAGATTTCATCAATATCTAACGGAGAGATATTCAATAAATGATTCCAGTTCCACCTCCCCGACCCCTGGATCTTGGCTTGTGAAAGGCCTTGTATCCCACTGGACAGGCCGGTTCCAGTTCTAGCTCTAGTCCTGCCGTGCTCCATGTCTCTGTCTTAAATAAGACATCTAGGTTATGTTCCCTTGCTCTTGCCCACCCTCCGTTGTCTATGTGCTTACCCGCGCCCCTCCCACCCACCTCCGTTGTTTGTGTGCTTGCACCCAGCTCTGTTTTCTGCCTAGCTGGCCCCAGCTCTTCCCTCCCACCTTCCATTGTCTGTGGGGTTGTCCACAGAGCCTCCCACCCACCCTCTGCTGTCCGTGTGGATGTCTTCGCATGGTTAATTTTACTCAGAAAGAGGCTAGACGTTGAAGTTATGTTTTCTTATTTCTTATAAATGAGTGAAGGCAGCAAAAAAACAGACATTACAGCTCTAATGCAGTACAGACAATTTGCTCACTAAAAGCATGAATGTGTTGCGTAACTGTGCTCAGAGAGTCATCTCTGCCTACTTTCTGTACATTCAACTGGTGTCACGTGACTCCTGCACTGGGGGATATGGGCCTGCTTTGTATTTAGGTCAGACAGTAGCAGACTGTCAAACAGATGCTACCATTATATTCAGTTTAGCCAATACTCTCCTGCTGCATGCATCAGAGAAACGCAAGCGAACTGGGCACTTCCAGGAAGATAGATTTCCAGTTTTATTATAATCTGCCAGAGCAGCGATTATTCTACTTTATGTGGGAGATAACTGTGCTTCGACGAATGCTGCATTGCCCCACGGCCCCCCCTGCTAGAGGAAGGTTTCAGGTTTCGAGAGCGTAGGGGACGCTGCACTTGGGAACCACACGCGCATTCAGTCGGGGCTGATTCCACTACATCTGTCAGAGTGACAAAAACCGTGGTTGGAGTTTACCTTGAGAACAAAAGCACACGGGTCGAATATTTGACTACAGCAAACTTACACATTTATGCATAAAAAATTAATATTTGTAAATATTAGTAACACCTTGGCTGCTCATGACGAGCTCAGCTCATCATGAGCCACTGTGCTTGTGTGCTCATGACGAGCTGAACTCGTCATGACCGTTAGAAGGCTCGCACGCTGGGCAAATTCCCCTACTGTGTGCGAGCGTTCTAATGAAATGGGTGTGTCATGACGAGCTCAGCTCGTCATGAGCACACGACCACCGAGGCTCATGACGAGCTGAGTTCGTCATGAGCACCGGGGCGCTGCGCGTGCCCCCCTCCCCCCAGCACAGCGGGGGAATATGCTCTGCACGGAAGGGGTTAAGTGAAACAAACATGGATAAAGTCAATAGGTCTCAGCATGGCCAAGCTACCGGCTTTGTCAAAGAATTCCAAGTTGGCCGCAGAGGTGCCCACATGCATTGTGACACATGTTCATACAAGTGTCATGATGCACTCATCCTCCTGGTCCTCTCCACTGCCTTCGACACAGTCTCCCACAACACACTCATCTCCAGACTCCAGGAAACCAGAATCCAGGGACCAGCTCTCACTTCCTGACTGGAAGAACACAAGCTATCAAGCTCCGTCCGTTCACCTCAGAGCATAAGGGCCTCATCTGCGGAGTCCCACGAGTCTGGGGTCTGTGAGGGTCCCCTGATGGGCACGAAATTGCCCCCAAATAATTTGTATTGGGCTCTTGATGGTCCACAGATCCACTGCGGTGCTCAGTGCGTTGCATGAAAAAATTATAAATCTGCTTCTAAGTATACTAGAAAAAACATGCCCGCCTACAGGCTGCTACAGACATACAAAGGGTCTGATTTTATGAATTTTATCTGGGAGCCCTTTATTGAGTAATTTAGGCATGTGAGGTCATTACAGCAGCAAAAAATATTGCAGTGCAAATAAGATTAGTGTGAGATATATTTTTTAACCTGAATACAGTGCTTAATTTGAGCCAGTGGTTTTACAAATTAAGCAATTCCTGAATATAACCTCAGAGATAAGCACTAGGGAAGAAAGTGAGTAAACCATATTTGCTTCATTTTCAGTTTGGAACGTGCCTGTTGGGCAGTCTAGCACTGCCAGATGGGACAGCTGGAAAGGACCAGTGTGTGTGCTGTTTTTTTGGTCTCATCACTGCTCATAGGACAAAAAAAATAGCACAAAAAGTGACCTTGTCAAGCTGCCCCATTTGGCAGTGCCAGACTACATAATGGACCAAGTCAACACTACTCATTTACCTCATTTCGCACAGTCTTGCACTGTCACTTACCCCCCGTTAGAAGCCTTTCGTACCAGCCTGAGCAAGCACTGCAGCAACTGCAATTTGAATTCAGTGTTTAATGGGAGAAAGGGCTGAAATGGATATGTATTTTTGTATTTAGTGGCCTAAAAAGAATGGCCACTCTCTAACTGGTCAGAGAAGAGTGTCTGGCCATTTCAAGCAGTGTTAGTCTTAGATTTTGCTTGGTCTGTCAAATAATTCCGTAGTGACCCCCAATATCTTTAGGCCTGGCTTGAATCACCACATATCCGAGTATTTTTCAGCAGCCTTAGAAGTTACAAATCACCATTTAAGATTTTTTATGTGCAGGAAGGGACACCTTCCTGCACATAAACAATCATTCCCCACAATGCAGGCACCCTTGCACTAGGGTGCAAGGGTGCCTGCATTGGCGCTAGGTAGCTAAATTTAGCGTCAGCACAGGGGGAAAGGCAGAGCTGTACCGCATTGTTGTAAATATGGTGCAGCCCTGCGTTTCAGAAGTGACGGATCACTGCATTAAACCAAGAAGGCTAATGCTGCGCTCCATCCCTTCCTTGTACATATACCCCTAAGTTTCTTAAATGTGTTAGGCGTCGTAAAATGGCAAACATTACTACACAGCAGAAGATTAGGCAATTCAATGTTAAATTTAGTTATTTTAATAGCACAGATCGTTCAAACCATTGGCGTTTACTAAATTGCTCCGAAAAATGAGAAATACTGTTTGGTTGGAAAAAAAGCTTGATTAGTTGATTTTGAGAAGAGCTAAAATAATATTTAAACTCGATATTAATTTTTCTACAATGAAATAAGAAGTTCTAAGTACCCAGACTTGTTTTGCGCTCTCCTAGGCAATATATTTTCCTTCACTCTATTAGGATGAGGTTTTATTGCTGTCCTTTAGGTCCTTCTTTTTTTTCTATATCCTGTATGAAACATGAGACCAGCGTTATACCAAATGTGTCTTGGTGTTCATCACTACTCTGAGCGTGAAATGATTGCTTAAGTGCACGAGGTGGTCGCGCCTGGGTCTTTATAGTCTGGTTCACTCTAAGTTCTCCCTAGCGGATGAAATGCAAACTACAGTTGTTTGCCTAAAACCTACAAATGAGCATAGACAAATAGGTCAGAAAGTTAACTTGTCTAGCTCTCGATATTTCTAGTACAGTAACACTAGAAGTAAGCAGTGGTGGCTCCCCAAAAACGGCAGGAAAGGAAAAATAAAATAATAATAAACAATCGTTTAATTTTCCCTTTCCTGCCAAGTCTAGGGTTGGGAGCCTGGGGGGGGTGACAGGCTCGGAGGGGAGTGGTTGGTGCACTCCCTTCACTGCGCATGATGGTTTGACGCAGCTGGGTTGGCGAGAGCAGGTACAGACTCCCAGTCTGTCCTGGAGCGCACATAGTGGGGACTCAGGCAGTGGCTCTATTAGGGAATATATGACGTTACAACAAATTCCGTTGCAACGCATGCCTTTACCACGCATGCGTTACAACGGAATTCGTTTACCACGCATAACATTTACCACAATTACTAGCGTGGTGACGTCATACGTCGTTAAGAGAAAGCGGAAGTTTATTTTCCGTTTTCTCTTAAACGACGCTGATTCCCGACGTGATTTCAGGTGAGTTTCTTTTTTTGGGGGGAGACCCCCCCAAGCCCCCCTTTTTTTTACTTTTTACCTTTACCACATATACCTTTACTACAAACCTCGTAGTAAAGGTATGCGTGGTAAAGGCTTTCGTGTTAACCACGCATGCGTTGTACTGCATGCGTGGTTAACGATTTCGTTGCAAAGGCTTCGTTGTAATGGCCGTTTCCCCTATTAGGAGCTCTCCGGACGAAGTGCTGTGCTGAGGGGGCCCATGGAGCTTAGGGGCCCCCCGCACTGCGGGTCTGCGGGGGCCTGTGTTACGCCCCTGGACTCAGGGCAATCCTGAAGTGCTCCCATGTGTGAGAGCAGCTTCAGGATTGGCTGCATGGCATTCTGGGAGCCTGTGCCACCTGTAGAAGAGGCAAACACAACAGATGATGGACCGAATGTGGATCAATGTCACACACTCAACCCAGTCCAAAGATCTGGGCCCAAATCCATCGTTTTTTTGCACTCCACACCACACTGGGTTAGACAATGGCGATATGCAAATCAGCTCTGACCCTGTGCCCCATGGGAACAGTCCAGTCCGAACTACAAAAGCCATGTCCTTCCCAGAACGGAATCAAGCATCCGAGGACCGGACCGGTTTCGAGGTAACACCTCTCATCAGCCCGGCTAGCTTGACTCCAGTGGTGTGGAGTACCTGTAGAAGAGGAGCAGAAGAGTGAGACATGGCCAGCTGCAGGTACTTTTTTCTTTTTATTACTTTTTTTCCCCCTACCTGTGATCCCTATGAAACTTCCGCCCACCCTCTGCTCATCCAGCAAACCGGCCGCGCCTGGAAATAAGTGTTTACTTTCAAAAGGGCCCTTCTAGGGCTCGTAGTATATGTGCTGTAATTGATCTCTTAGAAGACAATCAACATTTAAACATACACCTGTCAAGTATGTAACTGGGCATCATATACATATCTTCCTGGTATGTAGATGTGAAATTAAGAATAGTTTACCTATACTTGTCTGTATATAATTACCTTCCTTCTGATACTAAATGTTTGGCCACACAATTTTAACAGGTCGATATTTTTTTGGGATCATGTGACATACAACCACCATAACCACTGTCCCTATAATTTCACCTAAGGAACCTAGGGCCAGATGTAGGTGGCCGAAAATAGCCATTTACCGATCGGTAACGGCCGAATTCGGCAGTTACCGACCGGTAAATGGCCATTGACATGTAGGGGCCCTTAAATGTTGCATTTTCGGTAATTTTACCGAATCGGTAATTTTACCGAAAATGCAAGATTGAAATGTGGGTAGCCAATTTTCCATTGGCACATGGCTTTCAGAATCGGTATTTTACCATGGAATACAAATCCATGGTAAAATACCGATTCCTGTGTACATGCATATCTGTGCATGTACACATGTGCCATGTGACAGACAGACGTGCCCTTAAGGCATGTCTGTGTGCCACATTGCCCACATGCCCGTTTTGGGGGTGCTAGAGGGTGTCAAAGTGACACCCCCTGCACCCTTGACAAATTCGGTATTTACCTATTCGGTAAATACCAAATCGGTATTTGAATTGAATCCTATGGGCTTCAAGGCCCATAGGATTCAATAGCAAATACCGATTCGGTATTTACCGAATCGGTAAATACCGAATTTTTAAGGAATCGGTAATAAATCCAGATGTTGGTACCTACATCCCATTTACCGATTTTGAAATACCGAATCGGTAAAATTCGGTAATATTTGGTATTTCAAAATCGGTAAATGTGATTTACCTACATCTGGCCCCTAATTTTTTCCTTTTGGTCGCCACTATACCCTGACACTAAACCACACCTCAAAACCTCCATTTAGAGATGATTACCTTTTTAAATTAAAAGAGAATCTTTATTAAGCAATAACCTTCCATTATATACACAAAACACACTAGTGTACTGTGTCCATCGTAAAAGTATGTGGGCAGATTTACACCGCCACTTGAATGAACCTTTACAATTTTTGTGCACTTCTGGCGATTCACGAAACAGTTTGTGTAGCACACATGGAAATCCATACCACATGCATGTTTCCAGGTGTATTAGTAGTAATGACATGTGGCTGTTACCCTGAGCACCTAGTTCCCCGGTGTGTCATTGTAGATATTGTACAATCAAGAAGTGGGGAAATTGAGCCTGCTGTACATTTTTTTTCTTTTCTCTTTATTCTCCACAAGGAAAACAGGTTTCCATTTGAAGACGTACATTTATCTACATCCTCTCTAATTCGGGAGGTGATCCATTCCCCTTCCCATCCCTGAATGGAAGTTACTCCAGCCCTTTGTTGGAGTAAAATTCCAACCACTTCCAGTGAGGAAAAGTGATGTATTGGTGTTTGTGAATGGCCACATATCCACATGTTTAAATGTGTTCCTAAACTTCCAAGGCAAATCATACCTTGTGCGGCCCACTTCTCACCTGCAGGCTCGAGTTAACTAGTATGTTTGACTGTCAGAAATACTTTTGTGCCAGGGCAAAATCAGTGGCGTAACACAGCCCCCCAGCACCCACCGTAGTGCAAGGGGGGGCCCACGCTCCAGGGGGTCCCCTCAACACAGTACTCGGCCAGAGATCTACTGACTGAGTCCATAGGGGGCCCCTCAACGTACCTTGCAAGGGGGGGCCCTCAAGCTTCGTTACGCCACTGGCCCAAATGCTTTTGT
The DNA here is from genome assembly GCF_964263255.1 of Lissotriton vulgaris. Lineage (NCBI taxonomy): Eukaryota > Metazoa > Chordata > Amphibia > Caudata > Salamandridae > Lissotriton > Lissotriton vulgaris. The sequence goes on along the minus strand of NC_141689.1, from coordinate 710,899,687 downwards.
AAATCTCGCCCAATATCATATCAAAATGATTAAAGTTAATCTGAAACGCCACAACCACGAGGAAGGGAACTCTTGCACTAACAAACCATTATTGGCCAAACATGCGAAATCGTTTTCTGCAAATCATAATATGCCAGTGTATATCATGAAGAAAAAAAAACATGAACTGTACTTGTCAAATCACTCCGCTGTAGCCATCAAAATAAATGCCCTACCGTGCCATACCATGTCCACTGGTTTAGGAAGCATCTCAGTGAACTACTATACAATGTCCTCTTACTGCACAACTCATTACTGTATCTTACACACTCATTCAACAGTTTGCAGGGTACTTTTTACAAATGTATAGCACATGATAGAAAAACAATACTGCCAACAATAAAATGTGTCGAGTGATGGTCTACATGGGCCAGGGTCATACTAGATTTTAACCATCCATGTGGCGTAAACCAACATGAAACTGAGAGAGCATGTTTTATTAATTATAAAGTATTGTTTATTTACATGTGTGTAAGTTAGTATAAATAGGCAGCAAATGTAATTTACTGGCCTTTGCTTGTTTGTACTGGGTTTATGCTTGTTGCTGAAAACAGTGTAGCTATTACATTTTCATGATCAGGTTTCCTATGTGCATGTTTTTTCTCTTCTCTGTTTTCCCTTTGCATAAAACCGTGAAAGGGGATTCATTTTATGGTGTTGTTTTCTTGTACTGTAATTATTGGTGTGGCTTAGGAGAAGGCCATGTAGAGGTGTTCTCCTATGTTGCAATATTCCAAGCTGTTGCTATTACAACTGTAACTATAAAATGTTCCCCTCTGGGATATGTGCCAGCCTTCCCAGAGACGTTTGCTCGCTTCAAATAAGGCAGACTTCATAAGAGTTTGTTTATTTGATTTATGTTTAGAATCTTCCCTTTGGCTTGCAACTAAGCAGTGCCCATGTCAGACTGACTTTAAAGCCTTTGCCTGCCTTTCTTACCGAGCACTCTTTACCTCAGGTTCTTCTGTGATTCAATTTAGACTCTCCCTTGACTTACGAACTGAGTACATTTATGCTAATTTATTTCTGAACTATATTTGATTATGGCTAATGCCATTATGTCATGACCTCTTGCTATTGGATTGATGTTAAGCATTAATTATGCTGAGTTTATTATGGCCTTCTGTAAGGATTTTACATTTTGAATAAATCTTTATGTTTTTGATTTTGGATATTGTTCTGCGAAATGTTCATTTGTTCAAGAGCCCCAGTCCTTTGAGGCTCACTCGGCCCTGATCCTGGCCATCGCCCCTATGAATTTATTATAGCAGAGCACCAACACAATGGACCTAGATCATTGACATAGTCATTGGTTGTGCTGGAAATCTGCTTGATTAAGTCTTAGATGCTTGCACCAGCGTGGGGCTGAAACAACACGGAGGAGTTAAGGAACAGAAATGAGAGTACTTAGGGCGAACTTGGAGATTGTAAATGTAGCAAATGAGAAAGAAGCTTACAAAACCTAATGAAAGTGGCAGAAGTTCCCAAGCATAGAGATTACTTCTTAATCCTTATTTAAAGAGAATGCTGCCAAGCTGCAGCATCTATCTCGAGGACACCCTTCAGTGCACGGAGGATAAAGGAAACAGGAGCCATGCCACAATCTAGACATTCTGAGATGCTGGACTGCCTAGGCGACAGAGTAAATATTATTTCAGGAACTGGGTTCATTTAGCCTAATCTCGGTAACTGGCAACTCATTATCACAGACACTTATGTTAGGACTACCTTTGTCACATTATGACACAACATCAGATTTTCAAACACGCAAAGCACAAAATGGCAAACCAACTTGCAATCGTAAAGGAAAGATGACACAAGAAAACCAAGCAATAAAATAGATTGTGTTCAGCCTGAGTTTGGTGCTGAGGCGAAAATATATTCATCCGAAGGAGTGCATTTCAATTTAGCAACAAGGCTGCAAGGACCATGAAAGAGCCAGCTTCTAAGCACTTCTAAGTAACAATACAATGTTTTAAAATATGTTGCTGCTTTATGTATTTAGTCTATGAATAACAGGGGAAACCCATTAAACCAAACGGTACCTGGGTAAAGAAGACTAAATTAATATGAAATTGGTACCTTGGTTCTCGGTATATATTCTGAATTGAAATAAGGAATAAAGCAAAAGTATTCCCTATTTAGTATTTATATTACTATGGCCACACTTTATCTATTTTTACCTTTTACAATCTCATGTCTCGTCATGAACCACAACCACGCCTTAGAATATTACTGAATGATTTTTTATTTTATCAAATAAAGAGATTTTTTAATTATTTCTTGTTTTCAATTCAAACACATTTGTATATACAAGTAGTTTTTACATATATACAATAGAAGCCCTTCATTTCCAAACTAGGATGTCACAATGAAAAAATAAACCGGACATTCCCATCGAGATCAAACAGACTAATGTGAGGAAAACAAATAGGTAAAAATTATTTAAACCAAATGTTTTTTCAGTCCCTCTGACTGTAAAGAGACAGCAGATATATAAAAACACTTTTGATTAATTTAAATAATTTGTTGAGGGACTGAAAAAACATTTGGTTTAAAAAATCATTCAGTAATATTCTAAGGCGTGGTTGTGGTTCATGAAGAGACATGAGATTGTAAAAGGTAAAAATAGATAAAGTGTGGCCATAGTAATATAAATACTAAATAGGGAATACTTTTGCTTTATTCCTTATTTCAATTCAGAATATATACCGAGAACCAAGGTACCAATTTCATATTAATTTAGCTTTATGTATTTAGTTCAGGAGTTGGGGGGAAGGGGCAGGCTGCATCTTAAAATGAAGACCGTCTGTTTGCTATTTGCCGCAGGTGAGACATAATGTGTTGTATGACACAAAGGAGTGGGATATACAAAGCATTAACATGAGTAATATTCTGTTCCCAGACAGCACTACTTAAAGAAGCATTACTTTTGAATATAGCATCATAGCAACACAGAACACACGATGAGAGATATTCTGAAGTGCTGCATGGTCCCATCGTGCTTTATTGTAACTCAGACAATAGTACACTTCCAAAGATGCTGCACTTGATTGGCTCCTACCCAATCAATATCTACCTGGCGATTCACAGCTAATAGCTGAGGCAAGTCTCATTACAGTATCAACCTATGTATCACTACGCTGCCTGTGAAGACCAGAGAGTTTTAACAATGCACAAGAATGTTCACGTAGGTTTCAGCATGTCTCCCAGCAGGGGAAGACATTCTGCTGAAGACAGCAGCTTAAGCATCATTCACTTTCTGGTGCAGAAGGCTTGATGTGTACATTTAAGCATACTTCTTATCTCTGCTGGTACCAGTTCCTCAAACAAGTGGGTCCCCCAAAATATTACTTGCCATGCGTTGGTATTACATATTTAAAGTGTTCCCAGTCAGTGAAAATTGTTTAGTTTATGGCAGTCGTTGAAAATAGTCTCCTCTTATCTGATTGGCAATATTATTTAAAACAATGTTTTCAGAGAGGTGGTGTTCAGATGGACGTTGAGCAGACATGTTTTTTGCTCCCCTCTTCTCGGCCAACAAACATCAGCTCGACGTTGCCAAACATTTTTGGGGTGATGGGATATAGCATTGAATGGTCAAGGCAATACCTGAGGCTGTATTTTGGGGGTGGGATGTGACTACAAGAGCCTCATGACAGATGGACAATGGTTGTCAGCCAGGGAATCTGAATAACTTCAAGCCGCTCCATGATGTTCTCTGCTCCATCTGGGAAGACGCTACACAGACCCCAGAATTATCTCACAGGAGCCCATAGAAACAGGGGCGTTGGTTAGTTTGCCGCTCTTTACCACAAACAATCAGGACCGACGCCAGAAACAGCTTGGTGAGTGAGACCCACTTCCTAGATGAGACTCAGCCATGAGTGAGACGGGAGCGGGGAGGAGGCGGTAGGCAGCGTATTCATGGTCCTGAGGTTTATGTCATCTTTCACAGACCATCCATAGACGATGGGCCACATTGCACTCAAACCAGCCACCGGGGAGGGATGAAGATGTGGGGGGAATGGACGAACCTAGCCCTTCAATTAGAGGTTCATGTGCCCACTACCGCTAGAGCAAATAGAGTGCCATAAGGGCCCGCAAATAACCTGCATCGGGAAGACTTACAGGCCCTGAAGCCAGAGGCACAGAAAGAGTGTACCACATAATATTGCAGAACGTAAATGGCACATCTCTCCAAAAGCTTCATATAATTTGGGGAACAAGCAAAGCCTCTGAGTACAGCATGATGAATCAAAGATAAGGCAAGACCCATTGGGAATGAAGCCTGTTGAAAGTAGTCTTGTGTTAGAAACACAGACCATATCTCCTCATTAACCCGCAATGGTATATATAGTAGTGGCGAGACTCAGGTATTCATGAAAGGTGAAAATTGCCATACTTAAGATCCAAAGTATCGTACAGCCAGACGTACTGAGGGCATAGAAGGTGCACTCACAAAGCCTGTAGTAAAGGAACAATATGGCAAAGGCTTGCAAGGAAAGCAAGATGAAAAAATTGATATAAAAAAATCCCTTCAACAAAACATGACAACTCTTGAAAGGGAGGGGTCAAAAGCGACTCTCCTAGTCAAGACTCATTAGAAAGAATGGGTGATTTAGTAACCCAGTTATTCATGGCCTAGTGTTTAAAGGAACAGAGAGAAGACATTTCGGGCGTGGTCATGACGAGCTCAGCTCGCCAGGAGCACCGGAGCGCCATAGCTCATGACGAGCTGACCTCATCATGAGCACTGAAGGGGTTAAAATATAGAGAAGAAAGAGGCAAGCATATCTAATCTCCCTCATGTTGTTTGCCCTCACACTTGAACCTTTAAGGGGGAAATACAGCTAAATCACCAAATACTGGGCAGAAAAAGTTGCAAAGAAGCACATATAATGGCAATGTGTGCCAAATATGGTCATTCTAACGCAGCCCATGAACTCATTACCAGCACCACTACACGAGTTGAAGGAATATGGCCAAGGATCTGGCTTTGAAATAAAGTTAGCAACGTCTCAAATTCTAATTGTTTCTCTCTCAAACGAAATCTCAGAACAAATTAATCACAAATGTCTTTTGATATGAGTGAAGCATCAAGTTATCTACATGGGAACACAGACAGAGAGTATACAGGAGAAAACAGCATCAGCGAATTATGTTAATCTGATTAATTTACTAAAACAAGATACTTAGTCGTGGCACATAAGAGGGTTGTCATGGTGAAGATACACAGCCACCTTTAGGATGACCTCTATCTTGAGAATTCTATCTAACTTTCAAATGCTACCACGGCAACCACAGAGAGGTTTTTTTTACAGAAGATACAAGTCATAATAGATGATTTAGTCCGGACAGGAAAACAAAGATTATCTTACACATTAATACTAGAGCTGGCGAAAGAGAGATGCCTGGGGGGGGCAGATATTATGCGCTATTTTCAAGGTCCCAGCTCCGTTACAGAGTAGAAAAGGGACTCAAAGAATCAAAAGAAAAAATACATTCCATTGATCAAACAGCACATATTAAGACATCGCGACAAGATGAGAGCACTGAACACGGGGGCTGTATTCTTCCCAAGTAGCCAGGACCATGCTTGGGATATAGGATAAGGCCTCATTTGTGAAAGGCTTAACTACTTACTGTTTACCACTGACCCTGATATTAGGTAACTAAGAATTCTCATCAGGCATGGAGGAAAAGTAGTTTAGAGCGTGGAGACTAAAAGGCTGCATAAGGGTGGAGGATTCTTTGACAAATGAGGGGTCACATCCTTTGATACATTCCAAAGAACATTAGCACTCCATGAAGCAGAGAGAAACATATACACTAAAGTGAGGCCATTGATGCTTCACCCAGAGAAGAGATTACAGATGGAAATTCCACTCACACAATTCATAAAAAGGGTCATAAATGAAGTGAAGGATAAGAAGCTGGTTTCAGATCTGTATAAACGTCTGCACCTGTTTAAGGGGTGGTGCAGATTGCAGGTATTAAAAGATAGAAACAAGACTTGGGGGTGCACTAATGGGAAAAGAATGGGAACAGATCCATATTGACAGGTCACACATCAAGTGAACCTCGGTAATGGAAGAACTTTCAGAAATCTCCACTCATTGGTATTACACTCCAGCAGAGGAACGGTATGGAAGCGGTATGGTCCACTGATGAAATAGCCTTTTCCAACAAGAAATTGAATGTAGGTGAAGCTTCATGGGTGTGAAGGGTTTCTGCTGGAACAGTGCAGGGAGTTCAATGGAATAATGGTGACCAGATTATTGACAGTACTTGAGGAAGGATCAGACAAAGAGGTCTCACCAAACTCAATTGGGGAAGCAAGAATAGTCATGATCACCAAACCTAATAAATATGTCATTGGCTGTAAGGAATACCATCTTCTCTCAGTGTTGAATACAAACACTAAGATATTCTGGCAAAAATTCATTTCTAAATGGCGGAAAATGATCTTCGTGTTTTTAATTATTCCAGACCATTGAGGCTACATGTCACACAGAAACACTGGACAGAATCTGTGTAGGCTGGTACTTGTCATGGGGAGGTCAAGGATCGCGCTGAGAATTGCACGTTGCAGTTGAAAAAGCATTTAATATTGTAGACTAGGCATATCTTTTATGGGTTCTTCATGAAATGGGTTTTGAATCAAAATTCATATCTTGGGTGAAGCTACATCACAGTGCTCCATTGCCATGGGACAATCAGAACTCTGTGCTCTCAGATTAATGGAGCCTGGGACTCGGCATGACACATGGTCTGCCCTCTATCACCACTCATGTTTGCCATGGCCATTAACACTAGTCTGTGAGTTCAGGCATATGGTATTCCTACATATTAACAGGAGCATGTTCAGGTTGCAGGTAAGCTGTTGGACTCTGTGGGCACATTTTGCACGCTATCTAGACCTAGGCTAAAATGGGATCAATTGATCCTCATTTCACTGGCTCTTTAAAAGGGCAGCCCCTGTGTAACACTGCTGGTCCTCCCTTTGAGATTCATTACGTTATCTCGGAATCATGGTTCCAAACTTGGTAGCTCACATCTGCAAGCTAAAATGGGATTCGGGTCATGTTAACTTAAAAATAATACATTGATTTCTGATTGTCCCTGCTACTATTGTTAATGTGCAGAACAGCCCTAACCAAGATGATTGTCCTGCCAAGACAGCTGTACATATTCTTTGGTTGTATGTGTACATACATGAGGGGGACATGTTGGGCCCTGCAATGTATGATGAGTTGCTTGGTGGGGGTGGGAGGAGGAGTAGGCTGAGACTAAATGGATTTACCCATCATTGAGAGTTTCTACTTAGCTGCACAGTTACAAAAGGTTTATGTGCTGCTTTGATGACTATAACAGGCCTGGTTGCATATTTATTGAAGGGTGTGCCTAGGTGACCTAGCCTGGTTGGCCTGCCCTTTCCCTCTTCAGGCTTTAGCATTAAGTCACGGTTTCTCATATAGCTGGCCACACCTAATAGCACCTGGTAAACAAGCAACTGGCCATGCAAACTCTGCACTACCAATGGGAATCCCTCAATTAAAGAAGGCTACAGGGGATATTGATTTCTCACGATGGCACCCGAATAGCCCAAACAATCCAAATACATAATATTTCAGGAGGCACAACACATGTTTAGTATAGCAAATACCCAAAAGGTTCAGTAGGTAGACTGCAGAGCAGACAGGGATACCTGTGCCTCATTCTCCGATGTGCCAGCAACCACTGCTACCTTGTCGTTGGTGGAAGAACTACACTCATATTACATTTATACAGCACTGTAACGACTGATACACCCCAAACACCACGTTTAGTAAGAACGAGGATGGAGGCCGACTGCGAAGACCGAAATGGGTCATGACCTGTAAATTGGTCTCAGAATCCTTCCGTAATGCTAGGTTCATGATTTCTCATTTTCATATACTACACCACACTTCCATTAATCCTCTAATGTTACACCAGATGGATGACAATACAATTAAGAATTGTGCTGAATGCAGTGCACCTACTGCAACGTTTTATCATTTGTTTGGGACTGTCCCAGAATAAGTCAACCACTGGTCTACTTAGTGAATCCCCCAGGGTTTGCCTACCCGGTGCATCCTCTTTTACTATTAGATGCACAGTGAAGAAGAGTGCTGCCCACTAGCCATTCAACTCACCATCAATTGGATTGGAGTGGAATCTCCTGCACTGTGGGAATGGTTAAGGGATGCAACAGTAAAGTCTGCTGCCTAGGAAGCATGAATGTCTTTTATTAGGTACTATGAGAATCTATTGATGACCTAAGAGAGGGGGGAAAATGTAAAACAGACTCTTTTAGGCCCATCAGAGAAAATGCCTCTCTAAAAAATTATGCGTTGTTCCACATATTATTTATTTATTTATTTATTTTAGGAAATTTGTTAAGCGCACAAATACCCGAGGGTGTCTCGGCGCTGAGTGTCCACTATGCTTGTCCATGAGTAATTATTGTTTGAAAAGCCAAGTCTTTATCTGTTTGCAGAAAGAAATGAGGGAAGTAAAGGTTTTGATTTGGCTTGGAAGACTATTCCAAAGTTTGGTAGTGGTCACTATAAAGGACCTGTCGCCCCAAGAGACCTTCTTAGTCCTTGGGACCTGCACAAGACCGCATTTCTCTGCCGCCGTCTTCTGATTCTAAAACTATATTTTTAAAAAAATTAGATGTGCAGTCTAGATTATTTCTCCTGATACATAAAGAGGCTTTCCTCGTGTATGGTGCCGTTAGTGATACAGTTCAGGCGCAAGTATAATGTTCTTGCCGCCAAATGGGGACATCACTGAAACTGCAATAAATTTCAGTGAGGGAAAGCAAATTTAAAAGGTTTATTTTTACCACCTATTTTGTGCTGTAATAATTAGTTGAAGAAAGCTCAGGGGGCATGAGAGAGCCTCCGATATTTTGATAGACTAGATTAAGGGCTTATAGCATTATGTAAAGAATCATATAAGCCATCCCGGTGGATAACTCCAGTGTAGATAAAATGCACGTAGCAGGGGTTTATTTCCGCATATCAATTTCCCAATATTCCAGTAGCTTTCATTCATTGCCTCATTAATTCTGAAGCATTTCAGGAGGTCACATTTTCACAGACTTTGACGTGCATCATTAATTCTGCGGCATTTTAAAATGTTACCTTTCCCATAAATGCTGCCATTTTAGAACATCAATTAAGATCAGCAAGCAGAGTACATATTTAAGCCCTAGACATCAGGATCAGAGAAGTGTATTTTCAAGGAGCGCTTGTGGTCAGTGAGAAGAGTAAGGCGCGGCCAGTGGAAAGGTTCTTCTACATTAGGCACTTATAGCTGTTAGCATTGGGTATTGTTTGGGTGGACAACAGCGGCTGATGATAGGTCACAGCTTTAAGCATTGCTGATGAGTAATTTGTGCTTCTGCGGCTGACTATGGAATGGATGCCTCTTACAGAAGGTGACCACGCTGCAGGCTTACACCGCTCACAGGCTTTATATTCTATGAAGCGATGCTGCCTTAAGAGTGGCAGATGTCAATTCTAGGGTGTCAGATCTGCCTGTTCGATCATGTGACCCGTCTTACTCCTGCATTCTGTTTATACGTTGAAGCTTACATCAGATGTTTCTCTTAGTTATTAGCAAAGTTGTTTTTGTCACAAGCAGAACACTAACACTAAGGGGCATATTTACAATATTTTGGCGTAGGGCAGCGCCGCAAGCCTTCTAGCCACACTGCCCGACCTCAAAAGAAAAAGGCAGGAATGTACCATATTCACAAGATACAGCGCATTCCGGTCCTTTTGTTAAAACCTAGACTGCAGTGTCAACATTATCGGCGCCATCTTGCCCCATTTCGAGCCCATTTGTGTGCGTAAGCGGCAGCCATTTTAAATGCCATGGCCTCTCTGCCCATCGCCGACAGCCAGCGCGTCTCTCTCTCTCCCCTGACCTCGCAGGCATCCCCCGCGCGCTGACAGCCCCCGCTCTCACATGCCTTGGGCCATAAACCCCTCTTCAGCACAACTCTGCCTCGGAACCCCATCCTGTTCCCAGCGCGACACCTCCCTTCATTCCTTTCATGATCCCGGGTCCTTTGATAAAACCCCCCTTTCCTCTGTGCCCGTTTGTCTTACTCGTTCCCAGGCCGCCACCTGGCCCTGCGGATACTGTTTATTGCCCCCTATACAGTAGGAAGCTTCTCCCATCAAAGGATCCCCGAGTTGATCAAAGCCCCCACCCCGTGAGATCCAATCAACCACATACATTCCGTGAATCGGCGGAATGTCCAGCTGCGCGATAATCATCACCTGTTGTGACCGGGGTGGGGACTTCAACTGTAAATGTGTGTGGGAACGGGCCTGAAGCGGGGATTCCGAGGATGTCCTTTCATACTTCAAAGCATTTGCAAGAATGTGCCACATGCAATAAAGATCATAAACCTGTGTATAAGAGGCCAGGCCTCAGAGATACGGTTAGAGCACCTCGAGAAGATACCCTGTTGTCTGATTTGATGTGTTCTGCTCCGTCGGAATAAAACTTCTGTTTCCTGCCTTCCAGTCTCCAGCGCCTGCCTCTTTGTTTGGTAACTTGAGTGGTATTAGAGGCGGTTAGCGCCGGGCAACTCTGAAAAAGGTCATCGGCCCTACCTTTTTCCACAATTGGCGTCCCAAACGTGGGGCCCATCAGCGACTCGTGGATCCAGTGGGAGAGGTCCTGACGACAGAGTGAACGACTGCAACGATCGGGAGAGCTCCTGTCCGATAGACCCTCGTCTGACAGCCGATCATCCGAACTTCACTGGTTCCGAACAGACCTCTCTCGAGTGATCTACGGTCCTGACTGGGAACCATCAGGAGTGCCGCGAAGATCACGAAGAATAGAGGACGATCGGGCGCTGGATTCGGAAGACAAGAAACTGTCCATGCGGTCCGGGTAAGGTCGTGTAAACACGACAAATTGCGAAATGATTGTTTGATTGTTTGGAAAATACCAGTATTACTCTGTTGTTGGTTCGTTTGGAGATTCACTGTCTGCAAACGGAGAAACAACAGGCTCTCTCTTTGCAAGCAGTGAAGGATAGGTAACGCAGACTTTTGTCCCCGTTGTAATCCGTCGTGCCTATCTTCCTCCCCCACTGATTGATTGTTTGGCCCAAACTGTTGTTCGCGGATTGTTTTCTGGAGATTCTCTGTCTGCAAACAGGGAAGAACAGGTTCTCTCTTTGCAGGTAGCGAAAGGGTAGGTAACGCAGACTTTTGTCCCCGTTGTAACCCGTCGTGCCTACTTATTCTCCCCATTGATTGTTTGATTGACCGAACATTGACAGTTCGATATTGGTTGTTTTGAGGTATTCACCGCCTGCAAACAACGAAGAATAGAAATATTCTGTCTAGTCTTTGCACGCAGTGATAAGATAGGTAGTGCAGACTTTTGTCCCCGTTGTAATCCGTCATGCCTATCTTCTCCCCACTGATTGGTAGCCTGTTTAGCCCGGACCGCTTATTAGAGATGAACCATCTGGCTCCACTGGAAGGTACCCCTAATAAGGACATGTTCATGAAGCATGGATTGATCGCTATAGCTTATAGCAAGCTGTGGCATAAATATACGAAGAAGGATCGGGAAAGTCAGTGGCCACTGATAGGATCCTTCGATGAGGATAAAATAAGCGCACTAGAAACAGCCCTTGGGAAACACAAGACGACGCCCACTATGCTTGATAGTCTCGGCATGTGGCGCAAAGAAGCCGAACAGCGTAAAAAGAGAACTGAGAGTAGGTTGGGAAAAGAGCTGCGAAAGGCAGCCCACCTAGCTGCTAAGAAATTAGAAGAAGAGATTAAGGAAAGAGAAGAAGCCAAACAGAAACTAGAGGTAAAGACATCAAGCCAGTGTCCGGTTAGAACGCCCTCTGCGCTCTATCCTGAATTGCCCTTGAAACAGCGAGCCAACGATGATCTTTTGTTAGGTCCTCCGATCATCTACATGCCCCCTCCATATGCCCCTTCCCAAACCTTAGCAAAACGCCCGCTATCCCCAAGCACAGACGAGAATGGTACCAGAGTTTCGGTCCCTATGGCCTCCGCGCCGGCCGAACCACTTGTACTAGATACAGCACAAGCGACAGTGTTAGATGACCCAGAGACCCGAAAGGTTGATTACGCAAGAACAAACAGATTAAGCAAGGATGAGCGAGCAGGGATTGACAAGATAGTGAGGACACTGGTAGAAAGAAAGGAAAGTGAAGAACACATCACGGATATGTTCAACTCATATGCAGGGAGCCACAGACGACATTTTGCCGTTCGACTGTGTTATCATGTCCTGAATGCGTATGAGGACCGATATCGAGACAAAGGTCCCGAGAGCCTAACGACTCTGTATAGAAAGGTTGATATCGGGGATGAGGGCGAGTGTGATGTGACGGACCTCCTTACGCGTACGCTTGAGGTTTTCCGCCACCTCACTGAACAGGAATCGGAAGCTAAACCTACGACACCCGTAGCAACCGAACCACAAACTGAGCGAGCTAGCACCATGATGCCAATAAGAGAGGCTGCCCCCTACTGGGTTCCTCCACGAGGTCTAGGAACACACGATGACGTCAAGCACCAAGATGCAAGAGGGAGGGTAGTGTATAACTGGGTCTACCAGCCATGGGATCGGCAAGATATTCTGACGTTCCGGAAATCTCTGCCCGATTTACGTAAAAACCCCACTGCCTTCTATACTGAATTAGGTACGGCCCTAGGTTCAACGATCATGACCTTGGCTGACATCGACTTGTTTTTCGGGTTATGTCTGCCAGCTGATGTGTGGAAGCAAATCCGGAAAGTCGACCACCTTGAGCTGTTCGGACATACCTGGTCACAACTCGATGGCATAGATAGGCAACGAGAACCTGGACAGAAGCCTTTGAAATCCATTTTAGACCTCCCAGACAAAATTGTACAAAAACTGAAAACCCTGATCCCAGAAAAGAAAGTGGACTGGTCGATAGTAACGGCTTGTCGTCAGAAACCCCAGGAAGACGTATCGGACTACTTCTCCCGGTTTGAAACTGTGTTCTCCGATTACAGCGGCCAGGACATGACCACTGCAACCGGACATCATCTGTTTGTCCAGAATTATGTTAAGGGTTTGTCGCCGGAGGTCTCTCAGAAACTGCAGGCCAGTGAGAGTAGTTGGGCGGCCTCCAAACCTGCGGCTATCCTTCAGATGGCCCAATATTACGAGCACCAGAAAAATGAAAACGATAGAGCAACAGAGAAAAAGAAAAAAGACTTAAAAGAGAGGGTGATGATCGCACAGTTGCAAGGGGTGACTATAGGACGAGAGCAATACAAAGGAAACTATCAGACAAATGCCCCTAGGAACGTACCTCCTAAAGACCGCACCTCGACACCCCACATTGGACATACAGACATTAGCGAGGACCAGTGTGCCTTCTGTAAAGGATTCGGCCATTGGAAATCCCAGTGCCCGGTTCTTTTGGAGATGAACAGAAATAGGGACCCCAAGGACGTAGCGGGTGGACCGAGAAATAGAGGACAGCAACGAGGGCCCGCAAATGACACGACTATCGATAAATCAAACAGACCGAATACATTTGACTGTCCCCGACAGAACCAGTACCAGCAGTCTGACTGCGACGATGCCCGCGACTTCGCATAGGACTGCCAAGGACAAGGGAGGGATCCAGTCGAGCTCTATGTTGACCAGCAAGGTCCTTATGTCACTGCTAAGGTCCTGGGCACAAAGTCTCCATTTCTGGTAGACACTGGCGCGACGCGTAGTGCGTTATCTAAACGACTGATTCCAAGGGCACCCTTGTCTGGCTCACTTGTGACATCGATAGGCTTTGATGGAACGCCCTCCACTAACCCTTTGTCCACACCGATCCCCTTTGACTTAGAGAACAACACAACTGACATGACGTTTTTGCTTTCTGCCAATACTCCTGACGCCATTATGGGACTTGACTTATTGAAGCACTTCCGAGCGACTATTAGATGTTCCCAAGACGGAGTTCGAGTTTTCCTGTACGACAACCCCATTCTGCTTAGACATTGCCCTTCCCGACGCATGTTTTCCATCACCGACACTGACTCGTCCCTACTTGACACTCTGCCTCCGTATCTGTGGGCCAAGACAGATTCGGACGTAGGACGCATGATGATTGACCCAGTGCACATCACTGTTCGACAGGACGCAATACTCCCAAAACTTCCACAATATCGGATATCGCCCGAGGGCGAGAAGGCATTGGTAAAGATTATTCAGTCACTGATAGACGCAGGAGTGGTAGAGGAAGTGGTTAGCAACGTTTGCAACAGCCCTATCTTGCCCATCATCAAGAAACAAGGAGAGGGAGATGAGAAAGCATACCGCTTCATCATTGACCTTTGAGAGATCAACAAAGTGGTTGTACCCCAGTACCCCGTGGTCTCAGACATCACCACTATCCTGACTTTGATTCCTTCTACTGCCACCACCTTCACTGTCATTGACCTCAAAAACGCATTTTTCTCTATCCCCATCCACCCAGACAGCCGGTATCTCTTCGGCTTCACCCTAAAAGCCCGCACATATAGATTCTGTCGAGCACCCCAAGGCTACACAGAAAGCCCCAGCATCTACAGTCAGGCTCTCAAGAGACAACTGGATCAGGTCCAGTTACCCGATGGAGTGGTGTTAATACAATACGTCGATGACATCCTTTTGGCGGCTGACACCACTCCACTAGCAGTCACCGCCACCATTCAACTCCTGCACTTCCTTGCGGAAAATGGCCACAAGGTCTCCAAGAAGAAGTTGCAATTCTGCCAACCCCAGGTCACTTACTTAGGCCACCTTTTGTCCAAAGACGGAAGGAAACTTACTCCCGACCGGATCCAAACCATTCTTGAAACCCCTGTCCCTAAGACTCAGAAGCAGGTCCGCTCCCTACTAGGCCTCACCTCCTTCTGCCGACAGTGGTTACCAAACTACAGCCTCATTGTGAAACCGCTGCTTTCTCTGCTAGCTAAAGATGTCCCCTTCCCACTCCCTTGGACCCCTGAATGCCAATCCTCCTTCATAGAACTACGAGATGCCCTTTGTTCGGCCCCTGTCCTAGGTACCCCCGATTATACAAAGCCCTTCTCTCTCTACACTCACGAAAGGGAGGGGTGTGCTTTTTCTGTCTTGACCCAGTCCATTGGCCCAAAGCAACGACCGTGCGCTTACTTCTCTGCCACTCTTGACCCCGTAGCCAGAGCCTTGCCTGCCTGCCTTCGAGCTGTAGCTGCCGCTGCTATCTCTATCCG
The DNA here is from genome assembly GCF_964263255.1 of Lissotriton vulgaris. Lineage (NCBI taxonomy): Eukaryota > Metazoa > Chordata > Amphibia > Caudata > Salamandridae > Lissotriton > Lissotriton vulgaris. The sequence continues at coordinate 710,884,328 of NC_141689.1, read as the reverse complement.
ACAGAGTGAGGGGATCGTGCTCTCGAATTCCCTCACGGTACTAGTACCCCATGCAGTTGACACTCTCCTGAACCAAACCAAGATGCAACACCTGACGAGTGCACGACTGACTGGATACGAACTGACTCTGCTCACACCCCACATCACCCTAAAAGATGCACCACACTGAACCCAGCAACTTTGTTGCCCCTACCGGAAAACGATCCCAGTGTACCCCCTGTACATGACTGTGTGACCCTCACGGACGAACAGACTAGAAGTAGGGTTGACCTCAGAGACACAGCTTTTCCTGACCCTGACGGAGAGCTGTGGGTGGACGGCTCTTGCATCAAACTCCCCGATGGCACCACTTCAGCTGCCTATGCAGTCACCACGGCCCGAACTGTAGTAGAGACAGCCCGCATCACGCAACGATCTGCACAGGCAGCGGAACTGATCGCCCTGACACGAGCATGCATCCTAGCAGCAGGAACCACAGCGAACATTTACACCGACAGCCAGTATGCCTTCGGGGTGGTTCACCATTTTGGGCTCCTTTGGAAGGAAAGGGGATTCTTGACCTCACATGGCACTCCCATCTTACATGGAGATCTAGTTTCCGCCCTGATCGAAGCTGTCCTTCTCCCCAAAAGACTTGCGGTCATCAAATGCCAGGCACACAAGAAAGTGACAGACATTATTGGACAGGGAAATGCACTAGCCGATATCACTGCTCGAACCACAGCTGAAAATAGGACGACGACACGCATGTACGTGACCAGGTCACAAGCAGAGAAATGGACCGACGCTAGGGACACTATTAGGGACATTCAAATGGCTAGCACACAACACGAATTAACTGAATGGCACGGGTGGGACTGAAGGACGATGAAGGCTGCTGGCGGACGAAAGACATGAACAAATGGTTGCTACCTGACTCATACATGATTCCCATACTGACTATGGCACACTCCCCTGCTCACATAGGATCAGCCCCCATGATTGAACTTGTCTCCAGAGTTTGGCACAACGACAAAATCCCAGACTCCGCCAAACGTCTGGTCCAACAATGCTTGATATGCTTGCAACATAACCCCGGGAAAGGAACTGTGGTACCCCGGGGAGGGTTTGGGGTTGCCAATCACCCGTTTGAAGTCCTGCAGATGGACTACATCCAACTAGATAGATGCCAAGGCCTGAAATATGTACTTGTAGTGGTGTGTGCATTCAGCAAATGGGTGGAGGCATACCCAACCCGTGATAACACTGCTATGGCCACTGCAAAGGTACTGTTAAAGGAATTTTTCCCTCGCTACGGCCTTTGTCGAATTTAATGGAGCGACAATGGCCCCCACTTCGTAGCCGAAGTTATCCAGCTCATTTTAAAGGGGCTGGATATCAAGCAGAAGTTCCACGCAGTCTTTCACCCCCAGTCTGCTGGACTTGTTGAGCGACACAATGCCACACTAAAACTAAAGCTAGCCAAGATAGTGGCTACCACAGGACTGAAATGGCCAGACGCTCTCCCACTGGCATTGCTATCAATGCGTTCCACCCCTACCAAACACCACTTGACACCTTACGAGGTCGTTTTCCGGCCGACCAATGAGCGTCTGGTCTGCACCAAAACCGACTTCCATTCATGACGTCCCGGACGTCCTAATGTCTGATTACTTGTATAAATTGACTGAAACTCTGTCTGTCATTCACCAACAGGTGCTGCATGCCATCCCTGATGCTTCCAGGGGTCCCGGACACAACCTGCAACCCGGGGATTACATCTTAATCAAGAACTTCCAGCGTGCCAAGAGTCTGGAACCCCGGTGGACGGGCCCCTGGCAAGTCCTACTGACCACCCGAACAGCTCTTCGAGTGGAAGGAAAGCGGACCTGGGTGCATGCGCACCATTGTAAGAGGATTCCCCCGACTCTGATTACAACCGAAGACGTGACCACCCAGGAAGAGCTCCTGAACAAAGACCGACCATCGCTGAATTGCTACCCAGACACAGAGACACTTGAACTTGCAAAGATTCCTGACCCTACCGTGCCATCCAAAGAAGGATATAACCTGCGACGAAAGGAGAGAGTTTCGGCTAAGCAGACCATTGACTAAGTCATAATTCTCAGATCGGTGGCCTAACACAACAAGGGCAGTCAGGAGAGAAAGCCAGACGAGGTCTTTGGTTCTGCCCGCTACCGAGCTCCCTTGAAGATGATGGAAGCGCCCAATAAGAAGGTGAGGGAAGCGCCCGATAAGAAGGTGATGGAAGCGCCCGATAAGAAGGTGATGGAAGCAACCGGACATCCGAAAATCCACTACAGGAACCCAAAGACAGACAGAATCCATAGTTCAAAGACAATTGCACTTTTCATCACAATCCTTTTCTGCTTTCTCCTCATGACCACGCTCTGGATTGTAGAAGAAAATGCACCTGCTCATGAAACATTCCTAACCACTGCGCAGCCTACTACCATGAAGGAACATTATTTGATCTCTCTCTCTCCCCAACTCAGAGAAAGGCGAAAGGAGTTTTGGAATAACTCCTTTGTGCAGTTACTGCACCAGCACAATCTTGCCACCAATGCCACCAACTGCTGGATCTGTGGGTTGCTACCCCACGCCACTGGACATTCGATACCTTTCATCCCTTCACCCTTCTCAATTCACAGCTCCTGCCTTGCTTGGCTGATCCTCCTGCAAGAGAGCTATAAGGACAATGCTACCTCCAGCAAAACCATGACGCATTTCTTTCATGAGGTCTGGTGAAACAAAACAAAGACACATTTCTGCCCGCAGACCTCCAACGACTCTATCCACATGGACATCCCTGCTAAAGAACGAATTGAAATGCAGGTGTTCAACAATCCGACCAGACCCACCTTCTCCTACCTACGGAAGCGAACAGCTGCCACTCTGACTGTGGCTCTATCTGTCATCAACGTCACAGGCCATATGTGCATAGAAGGGCTTGGGACACAGCTGGTAGGCCGCAGTGCTTGCCGCTTCACCAGAACTTTGGACTCTACCGATCCACCTTCCTTTGTATCCTCTCCAAACATGTACTTTGTTTGCGGCACAAAGGCTTACACCTGGCTCCCCAAAGGCTGGGGGGGCACTTGTTTTCTCTCCTTCATCCTCCCTCCGACCTATGTGGCTCCAGCGAATCATCATAGACAAAAACGAGCCAAGGACATTGAACAAGCCGACTCTACAGGAGCACAGTTCCTTGATGCAATGAAGGGACTTGTTCCACTCTGGGGCCCGATGGCAAACAGTCGTGCCATCCGACATCTGACTCAGGCAGTCGAGACAACGATGAACATCACAGCTGGTATCCTTGCAAACAACACAGCCGAGCTTCAAGCGGTCCGCCTGGTGGCTCTCCAGACCTGCAATGTTCTAGATGTGGTTCTAGCGGATCGTGGTGGAGCATGCCGCATTATTGGGTCCAGCTGCTGTACATATATACCGGACAATTCACCCTCAGTGTACAAGGCCATCGAACACCTCCACAGACTCTCCTCAGAAGTTCACCAGGAGCAGGAAGAATGGTCGCTTGGTGGATGGTTCTGGAGTACTGTTAAGAACTGGGGCTGGAGACTATTTACCATTATCCTGATTCCTGTAGTTGTAATATGTGGGTTATGCTTAGGAATTCAATGCCTGCCGCCTCTGTGTTCGTTATGTGCGAATTGTATTTGCCCTAAGACTGTGGACTTTGGAAAGGAACGCATGGGAGCACTATATGATGCTGAGGTTAGGAATTTAATGCAGATTGACATTGAGTAGACAAGCTGGCTAGATATGTTGAAAAGGGAGGACTGTTAAAACCTAGACTGCAGTGTCAACATTATCGGCGCCATCTTGCCCCATTTTGAGCCCATTTGTGCACGTAAGCGGCAGCCATTTTAAATGCCATGGCCTCTCTGCCCATCGCCGACAGCCAGCGCGTCTCTCTCTCTCTCCTGACCTCGCAGGCATCCCCCGTGCGCTGACAGCCCCCGCTCTCACATGCCTTGGGCCATAAACCCCTCTTCAGCAAAACTCTGCCTCGGAACCCCATCCTGTTCCCAGCGCGACACCTCCCTTCATTCCTTTCATGATCCCGGGTCCTTTGATAAAACCCCCCTTTCCTCTGTGCCCGTTTGTCTTACTCGTTCCCAGGCCGCCACCTGGCCCTGCGGATACTGTTTATTGCCCCCTATACAGTAGGAAGCTTCTCCCATCAAAGGATCCCCGAGTTGATCAAAGCCCCCACCCCATGAGATCCGATCAACCACATACATTCCGTGAATCGGCGGAATGTCCAGCTGCGCGATAATCATCACCTGTTGTGACCGGGGTGGGGACTTCAACTGTAAATGTGTGTGGGAACGGGCCTGAAGCGGGGATTCCGAGGATGTCCTTTCATACTTCAAAGCATTTGCAAGAATGTGCCACATGCAATAAAGATCATAAACCTGTGTATAAGAGGCCAGGCCTCAGAGATGCGGTTAGAGCACCTCGAGAAGATACCCTGTTGTCTGATTTGATGTGTTCTGCTCCGTCGGAATAAAACTTCTGTTTCCCGCCTTCCAGTCTCCAGCGCCTGCCTCTTTGTTTGGTAACTTGAGTGGTATTAGAGGCGGTTAGCGCCGGGCAACTCTGAAAAGGGTCATTGGCCCTACCTTTTTCCACACTTTCTGCTAGTGTTGATGCACAAACTGCAGCCAAGCGCCAAAGCAGGCACCCTTGCACCATGGGGCAACGGTATCTGTATTGTTGGCATCATTGCTATTGTGCAGGAAGGGACACCTTCCTGCACTAAAACAATCAACAGAGGCATTTTCATCTTTCTAAGTGTGCTACAGAGTGCATCACATGTGGAAAGAGAAAAAAACGAGAAGTAACATTCTCCTCATTTCGCCTGCTTTGGGAGTGCATTCGTTTTGGTGCTGTCCCAGATTTCAGATATGTGGCAAATCTGGGGCAGTGTTAAAAACCATGGGTGTTGCTGGGAAGACCCACAGCAACACCCATAGAATGCCTCTTACCTCCCAGAGTAAGGCATTGTCTTACTCCATATTTACAAGGCCATGAAAAACTACGCATTGTGTCTTTGTGTAGCTTTTCAAATATGGGCCATCACACCTCGTCTCCAGGGTGTCACAAACGTGACGCTCCAATGGCATAAAAGTGCCACAGGGGCTTTGTAAATATGCCCCAAATTTGATGTATATGCATGTAATACCACGCAGGTCTAATAGCACAGTTACTGATAGCTCTTAGAAAAAGAGCAAATACATATAGTTTTTTGTAGCTTTATCACAGTGATGTTTTCACTGTATTAGAGGAAAGACTGTATCTCAAAACACTGCAATATAGTTGCGTATCATTTAGAAAAAAGAGAATGGCCATGGGTTTTAGAAAGTGGCCGTTAAGCCATTGCAACATCAGTACCTTTGACTCTCTTATTTATTTTTGCTACATTTTCATGGTGGTTTATACCAAGTGTGTGTGCGTGTGTGTGTGTATGTGTGTGTGTAAGAGCATGTCGTACGGACTGGCTGATATCTGTCAGCAGTAGTGACTGCCACCAGACTTGGGTAGTGGGGTGGGGAGGGCAAGGGGGAATTTTAAAAAAGCACTAACCTGGCTACGGCCGGCCACTGACTCTCCTCCGTCCTCTTCATCTTCTTCCTGCCCTGTCCTGCAGGAAGCACCTGGGCTCTCTGGCTCCCCTAAGCCAATTGCGACGTTGCTATCACCATGACAGCAGCATTGTAATTGGTCTAAGTGCCATGGTTCGGCGCTCAGATGGGGACTAGGAGGCCGTGCATGTTCCCCACCAGGCTGCGCAATACAGCTTGGTAAGGGCACATGCAAAGTGCGCATGACTGTTTGGCCGACCCCAGACGGCCGGCCAAACCACCATTCGACCTAGAGAGTGACGCCACTCCTCCGCCTGGCTCTGGCCAGCCCCGTCCACAAGCATGAAACTGAGCCACTGCAGTAGGGAAAATAAAATGATAATAACATTACATTATTATAATTTTATTTTTCCTATTGAACAGTGGGGCGACGCTCCTCTGCCTTAGTGGAGGAGCAACCGCTGCCTGTCACACTGCGTCATAGGGTAGAGTGAGTGTGTGTGAGTGGTATTTGATCGTGTGTAGACCGCCTGTAATTCACAACATTGGCTGGCGGTACTGCCTTATACGTTGTTGCCAAAAGCACAATACCTTTCGAAACTGGGTTTTTTATGCGTGCCTTTGGCACGTGGCACTGCTAAAAAGTGTTCTATTTCTGTGAATGTGCATACTTTTTATATTTTGTACCACATAAGGGTGCTCTCTCTCTCAATTGGGGCGGTTAAATTAGGAATTGTTCACAGTGTGCATACCAGTGATATCATAACAATACGAGTGGGCCTAGTACTGCTCGTGATATTTCCGATTGTGTTTTATGCTCAAAAGTATTTGATGGTCATGTTACAATGATTGAATATGTGTGTTGAAAATAAACATTTTTACATGCATCCTGTGTGAAGTCTCTTTTGTGAGGCTCAATGTATTTATCAGGGGTGCCTGCTGTGCCTTTGCTTTACACATTGCCTCTGTAGTGAGCCTGACTGCTGAGTGCCAAGCTACCCAAGGGTTAGCACGGGTTATACAGCGAATACAATCACCTGCCCTTGACGGGAGCATAGTGCTGCCTGGCTGCGGGCATCCCTCCGCCAACCAGCCACTGCTGGTTCCAACAAGGACCCACTAACACTCATGCACATGTAATCTGCTGTTGGTGAGATCTGCCACCTGCACTGATCTCCCTGCAGAAAGAAGGGCCAAGGCTTGACATCTGCGAGTGAATGACAACTGAGCGCCCTACACTCGCCGCGGTCAGATTTTCTTTGCCTGCGACGTCCACTTACTGCAAATGAAATCCTGAGAAAGGTTTTGCATCTGCAATCCCCTGTGTGCGACCAGTGCTTCTATAATCAGCCCGCCTCGTGGGCCTGAAATGTGACCCACTTCAAATTCTGGAGGCGTTTGAGGCTCGCTGCTCCCAACTATTAAGTGACTTTAAAGAGTTCTGTGGCAGAAACGCTGATTAAATTAGCAACGGGCTCTTGCATCACGCATAAATGAGTGCATTATAAGAAGATGATCACGGAGAACATATGTTCCTGTCCCCTCTGCTGACACCAGCTCTCGGCTAACAGAGGAGGCGTAGCAGATGGACCGTGCTCACAATTATTCCTGTTCCGAGCATCACCACTAACAAAGTAGCATAGCCAGGAGGGGCTGAGCAGCACTGCCGCTATCTCGGCACAGGCACTTTCTTTAACATGGACTGCCATCCACGTGGGAGGTAAATTACTTGCTTCACGCATAAAAAAAACAGGTTGCTGCTATAAATATTTCCTGTTCCCCAGTGCCTGAGCTGAGAAGAGGGAAGTGAGCTAGAGCAGCAACAAACAAAGAGGTTCACCCTAGTTACAGCTGCAGTGACATCTGATATTTATGTAGCATTATGCAATAAACCCCTGGGTATTTTTCTGTATTGGCTTCTGAATTTCTCAGAACAGCCTTTATATAGTTTTGAAAAACTGACAACAGAAGTTATTTTCATGGTAATAAATACATGTAAAGCTAGTTGGTCGAAGATTCAACCAAAAAGGAAGCAATGGGTCTCATCCAGGAGAGGATACCGAGCAGGCATAAATTCGGTTTACTACTGTGTAATTTATGTCCCTATTGTGCCAGTTATGCAGTAGTAAAACTGATGTAGGGAGTGGGCAGCTCAAGGTGCGGTTTGCAGACCTTGCAAGTTTATGTAAATGCCCCAAAACTCAGAAATGTGTAGACATTTAAAAACTACTAGCTGCCATTACCTCCTGGTCCGTCTTCCTGGATTCAGTTCTTACACACAAGATACTTCTCCTTTCTGCCAGAGCCAATTCCCTAGCTGAACCCCAAACAGTTACCCCAAGATGGCTCCCGTTACCCATGAGCCACCACAAAAGGGATAAACAAACAAAGCACTTCCTGTAACATACCACGCCAAAAGACACATAAAAACAGGAAATAGTTAATGGCCATGCCTGGGGGGGAGGGCGGGGCTCAGGACTGCATCCAGGAAGACCAGGACTCGGAGTAATGAAGATTACCGGTAAGTAACTACCCAGGAAAATGGTGAAGATTTACTCCAGCACTTTGCTGGAGTAAATCCTGCCCCAGGGTGGGAAGTGGAACTGAACACCCCTAAATGTCTCGAGAATGTAGGAGAAAGGTTTCTTTATGGCGAACACTGTTTTCCCCATGACATTTTTAATGTGCAATTATAGAAAGTAGCTACCTTTGCCCAATGACAGAATTGTGCAGTGTTTACAATTCCCTTATAGATAAATAGAAACATATAAAAATATCATATGGCATTGCCAAACATAGGTCTGGAAACCTACGACTGAAGCAGCTTTTTGTGAACACTATTAGTAATGTCTGTAGATCCATATGTAGCACATTTATTTAAGCACCTGGAACCTTATGGGACAGCTGAAACCAACAGATGCCATTAACCCCTTCGATGATGGTGACAAAGCCAGCTCGTCATGGGCGTTACCTGCGCTGCGCGCATGACGAGCTGGCTTTGTCACGTAAGGCTCGTTTTTAAAATTTCAGCGCGCAGCGGGAAAACCCGCTAGCGCGCATGCGGTTAAAAACCAATAAACATTTTGAAAAGCAGCTGGAACTACATCGTATATATATTCATTAGATGGCCTGGACCCCACGTACTACTTAACTGATCTTTGGTGATATTTATATTCTAATAAAGTTCATATACTTTTTATATGTTTAAATCTGTTCTAAATATATCATTTGGGTGTTTTTTAGATGCCCCAAAACAATGGTCAGGTTTTTTTTTAATGTTTAGGATAACTCCATTTAGATTTAGAACCAAACAGTGGCTGGGGAGGTAGCTCAGATAATATAATCAAATATAATATATCAAAACATACAGCTGAAAGCCTTTAGTTAAAAAAAAGAATAAATAAACAATGCATATGCATGCATACCAGTTCGTATGCTATAGCAGAGGTTTTTGCTCCTCCAATATAAGAGTGATTGAGCAGGCATGGTACCTGCTACTGACGACCTTTGATGTTCCTCAACTATACGAGTGATTGATCATGCACGGTATACGCCACTGGTGGCCTTTGACGCTCCTCCATTATAAGAGTTATTGAGCAAGCATGGTATACGCTACTGGCGGCTTTTGATGCTTGTCCAGTCTAAGAGTGGTCTTTGATGCTTCTCCAGTATAAGAGTGAATGAGTAGGCATGGTATCCGCTACTGGTAGCTTTCGGTGCTCCTCCACTATAAGAGTGATTGAGCAAGCATGGTATCCATTACTGGCAGATTTTGATGTTCCTCCAGTATAAGAGTGATTGAGCAGGCATGGTATCCGCTACTGGCAGCTTTTGATGTTCCTCCAGTATGAGACTGATGGAGCAGGCAAGGTATTCGCTACTGATGCCCGTTGATGCCTATCGAGCAAAAGAGTGACCTTTGATGCTTCTCTAGTATGAGTGATTGAGCAGGCATGGTATCCGCTACTGATGGCCTTTGATGTTTCTCCAGTATAAGAGTGATTGAGCAGGCATGGTATCCGCTACTGATGGCCTTTGATGTTTCTCCTGTATAAGAGTGATTGAGCAGGGATGGTGTCCACGACTGACAGCCATTGATGCTTCTCCAGTATGAGACTGATTGAGCAGGCATGGTATCTGCTACTGATGGCTTTGATGTTTCTCAAGCAAAAGAGTCACCTTTGATGCGTTGCCAGTATGAGTGACTGAGCAGGATTGGTATACACTACTGGCGTCCTTTGGGCTTTTAATAGACAGTTGCATGGTGTCTGCACTGAACACAACATACACCATGGCCTTAACAGCAGCAGTTTCCTCAATCAATATATGTCAGAGTAGGTCTTCCTATGGCAGGCACTATGGAAGGAGAATAATAGCTGGGATATACAGATAAACAATACAGGGAACATATTGTCTTGTTATGTTACCTTCAGGCCTGTTATTCATTACTTTGAATTTCCTACATCTAGTGTACTCTACTAGATAAGCTAACTCCCACAAGTTAGTGATACATTTTCATTATTTTTCTGTGTGCCATTTTGTTATTGTCTCACGAGACAATTTTAGGCATTTAGAGACTCCCAACGCAATAAAAATAGGTTGATAGGAAAAATGGTACGCGGGGTGGTCACAAATAGGGATGGGGAGATAGAGAGGCTAAAAGAGACTCAGCACCAAATCCTATTAGATATTGTGACAGTGTAAACCCGGCACACTCAAATAAATTCCTCTATTTATCTGCCAGTTTTGGGGCACAGCTGCTTCTGCCTAGATACGCCGCTCCCAGCCAGCATGCCAGCATGGAACAGGCTGAGATCTGCACCTGGCAGACGCCTTACCTCTTAGCTGAGCCTCAAAATGATCCAAACAACATTTGCTTTCAAGTGGCATAGCTAGACCTTCGGCTGCCCGTGGTGGTCCCTACATTTGCCGCTCTGTGGTGGGTGCATTGAAGAGAGTGGGGGATAGGGTGCTGGCAATTCCTGCATTTGCCGCCCCGTGATGGCTATCAGGACATGTAAAACACACCAGTACATGTCCTACCTTTAACATACACTGCACCCTGTCCATAGGGGTACCTTGGGCTTACCTGAGGGATGCCTTACATGTAAGAATAGGGAAGATTAGAGCCTGGCAATGGGTGCACTTGCCTGGTTGACAGGGCAGTTTAAAACTGCACTCACAGACACTGCAGTGGCAGGTCCGAGACACATTTACAGGGCTACTCATGTGGTTTAGCACAACCAGTGCAGCAAGCCCACTAGTAGTATTTTATTTACAGGCCCTGGCACACTCACTGCACTTTACTAGGGACTATTCAGTAAATCAAATATGCCGATCATGGATAACCAATTGCAACAGCAATTTATAAATGGAGCATTTGCACTTTGACACTGATCAGCAGTGGCAAAGTACCCAAAGCATCCAAGCCAGCAAAAACAAAATCCATCATACTGCCAAAAACACAGGAGGTAGAGGCAAAAAGTCAGGGGAAACTACGCCAAGGATGCCAAGTCTAACAAGGCTTCCATCCGATGACGACAGATAGCTCAGAATTCAGCTGCTAGATTTCTGTATCAGCTCCCAAAACACACTTCGGTCTAACACCTTTTCCATGAGCTTCATTGGCTTACGGTTACAAGGCGCATTCATTTCAAAGCTCTGTGCTACATGTTCAGAGCCGGAGTAGGTCTGCGATATATTCAGGTTCTGTTGGTGTTTTATCAGCCCACACGTATGCTGGGATTACTGAACCGGCCTTGTGCACTGTGCCTAGGTTTCACTTGGCCCGTATGGGACGGCGCTCCTTCACAGTTTGGCCTCTGAAACTGTGGAACTCCCTCCCAGAGCCCCTGAAAAATTGCACTTCACTGCCTGCATTTTGTAAAGGCCTGATGACCTGGAACTCTTTTAGTGTAGCTAATACAATAAAGTGCTCTATCTATGAAAAGTGCTGTGACACAACTCCAGTAATAGAGTAAGTACTGGGAATGAAGACTGTAATCACTCAAAAGTGATGTGCCGGCAATTACAGTTCCAAGAAGGGACAGTGCTGTCTTGTAGATGACTGCTGTGAAGAGTGATGTTATGACATCATGAAGAGAGCTATGAACAGAGAATGCCACAACTGCAGGAAGTGTGCAGTGAAGAGAGAGTGCCTTGGAATGATCAAAGGAGGTAACTGAGAAGAGCAAAGCATGGTGGAGGAAGCACTAGTATTAGTTATAGGTGTTGGTAAATCCTCTGGGGTGCTTTCCAGCTGATTATGTTTTTTTTAGCTAAAATGCTACTACAGATATGAACCAACCATGTGCAGATCAGACTTGGTCCCACTCCTAAACCAAAGGAACACACCTGACCCTGTACGTATTTCTATCTTGTTCAGTGCAATTTATGTTTCGGTCTGTTTCAGGGCCAGGACCAGTCTGATTTGCATATGGTTGGCCCATTTCTGTAATCCCAGACCAGATAGAAAATAATTGAATGGAAGAGGACTAAATTAATTAACCAGAGGTTCAGATTAATTCATGGATATCTTAACATCACTTTTTTGAGGTATAGATGAGGAGAATTATGTGCAGTGACTTTGAGGCGATTTCAGAATTGCCTTAACTGCTGTGAGTGCTGTGGGGGGACAGTGCTGGGCCACGGGGACAGTGTTGGCAGTGTACTGAACAATGTAGCGACAGCATGGAGCAATGTGCTGTGACTGCACATGACATGGGAATGTACATTTCTCAACATGTTGCCCAGTGAAGCTCAGCTCAGCAGGTGTGTCTTTGGTCTTATGAGCCAGACTCAGAAAATACAATAGAGAATTCTAAGGTATATTACTAAACTCCCAAATAATTAAAAGTATCAGTTAACACAAAGGTTTATTTAGTTAATAAAAGGATGCATGGTTTTCTTTTCAGATTACTACTAAAATGCAATGTATTACTCATACCCACTCGTTTTCTGAATGCCAGCATGTTAGCTCTGCAGCACACATCTGCAGTTTCTGTTTCTATGGTTGGTTGGGCGTTTTCCAAGAAGTCACATTCTAGTTCACTTCACAGGGCCACTCATCAGGATGCCTTCAAAAAAGCTGACATTTGCACCTTGGGGACTTGAGGCTGGCAGCCTATGGCATCTGAGGAGCCAATCATAATTCTTGAACTCCCTAGTACAAGTGCTTTTAGATAACAGCTTGAAGTACAAAATAAATATTGAAAAATGTTCAGCAGCCAAACACAATTGAATACAGTATCATTATCAACAAGGAGAAGGTGAAAGGGGCATGGACAACTTCCAAATGTAGGGAGTTTTAAATTGTTCATAGAAAACGTAGTATTTGAATAGACCTTGGGAATTATACGTAGTTTGGCTTTGAAGCTGCTATCTGTGACGGCGCATGCAAATCTCTGTCTCATTACATCTATGCCTCCGTGCGCAGGCTTAAGCTTTCACTAGGGTCAGATAAATCTATGCGCCAGCACATATTGGACAACACACCGCCCTTAATAGGATTAGGGACAAGCAATTTGAAATACGGGATTCTTTTTTCTAGCATAATTTTCAGTAGGCTCCCGGAGCCTTGCGATGTAAGTTTGTTTTTAATTCTCTTCCCCATGGCTCTAGAGGGATTCAAATGCTTCTGTTGCAGAAATGGGTATTTGTTGGAACTTGGCATATCTTTTTTGCATTTCTGTGCTGGGCATGAGAAGGTGCTTGTAGGCCTGCTCTTTCTGTGGCTGAGGGCTCGTCATCTTGCTTGTCCTTCATAAAGGTTTTAGGAATATATTTTCTGAGTTTAATGTAGTATTTTGGAAGCTAAGTTATTTTGAACATGTGGTTGTCCTTTTTCTGTGCTCGTAAATCATCTCGGGGTCATATGGGTGCTGCTTTGATTTCTAAGCATGACTGCCCGCGGTTTTATGTTTTAAAATAGTCTTTTGTTGTTTTTATGGTGTGTTTGTTTATTTCCTAGTTCTATGGTGTGATTATATGCAACTATGCTGTGCCAATGACTCTTCTATGTCTACAGGGGAGTTGTACCAAAACAGCCAATCGCTGTAGGGGGCCAACCCAAACGCCCCTCCGTATATTTTCCCTTGCTTGATTCACACTAGTGACCTGCAGAAAAAAATCACTGGTACGCGCATACGTTTGACACAAATGTATGATGGAATTCCGCATGCGTTTTTCAGCCATGCCTTAGGAACGCTACCATTTGAACGAGTGCATCTTTAGCACAGATTTATTCTGCACACAAGTGGGCGCTGGATATTGGAATCGTTTAATTTACTATTCCAACTCCAGCTAGCGCAACAGTAGGGAAGGTGTCGGACTTTATTTCCAACATCACTACACCATTGCGTCCCCTAAAGCAAGTTGTTGTAACACCTTGCATGCAGAACGATTGTGTTCTAAAGACGCATTTGTTTTGTTGCCGGGGCTGTGAAGGCACAGTGTGATTCCAGCTTTGCCCTAATAGATGTTTCCCATATGACACATGTGTTCACGCACCTTTCAGAGCAACTTATTGCAATTGGGGGTGTCAAATGGGTGTCAGGCGAAGTCTGTGCTACCTCCGAAGATGTGAAGCAAAATTGGCAGCTGTGTGCCCGTTGCCGTTGGTGAGCTGCGTGCCCTTTTGACCATCCACCATGCATGCCTAAGCCTGCATCCCACTGGCTTCCAGGTACTCCTGTGCAATATACAGGGATGCAGCCCTAAAGCATCAGAGCCTCAGTAGATTGACGCAAGGATGCATGTGTCATGAAGAAGTAGTGGGATCCAATACTATAGGATTCTTAGAAAGGCCTCCATTACAGTGGTTGCTCTCAGTGAGTTGCAGTTTTTCCTCATTTGATTTTTATATGGAATCTTTACTTAGACAAGAAAGTACATGCTGGGAGGGGGGTGGGGGGGCGCGGCCGGCAGCCGATGGAAATGGCTGCTGCCTAGAGAAGCTCCAGGCCTCCGCAGGCTTTCCTGACCATCGTTAAGCCATCCGCTGTTAAAACCAACCAAAAACACAACGTGATGATGTCGGAAGGCGTCGGGCACCGATCCAGCTGACAGTGGTGTTCACAGCCTCAAAAATTGCTCAAGTCTGACCATGTGAAGCAACCACAGCCTACACACCACGCTGAAGCCGGGGCCTCAAGTTAATTACCAGCCCAGAAAGACAAGACGTACCAACACCTTCCCCCGTGAGAAGCAGGCGCAACAATAGCCCAGACAGCGAGTGGGGGCGCAACTTGTCGTAGTGACGTTCAGCAAGGTAACCGACCGTCAGAGTCCCTGAGAGAACACCCGGCGCCGTGTTCTGGACGCCGCACGCTGGTCTTACGCAGTGAGAAAAGGGACCGGGCATAGAGCGCCTCGACAGGACTTCCTGGGGGAAGTACAAAACCAAAAGGTACATGCATACAAGGGCCTGCTTAACAAGATAGGGCGCCCCCCCCCCCACTGCCTAGCATCCCTACATACCGCATAAGTGGCAACCAGAAACGACGACACACTTGGTGCAAAATTGCCCATCGCGAGACACACTGCGGCTTCCTCTCAGCGAGGGAGGGCCCCAGCTACAATATCCTGATGAAACAAATAGAAACGAGACCAGGCTGTTGGGGACACCATGAACAGTAATCTCACGGGCCCCACAACACTGTTATTTTCAACACCAAAACAGAGTGTATGGTCTCTGCAATGGAACCCGTGGTCGATACAGGTCACCGTGTAATACCTGAGCAGCGGAGGAAGGGCGAAAGTTCATCCACAACACAGATTGAGTACAGTACAATAACATGCCGGTGCAACCCCTAACTGAAGCTTGTCAACGATTGTGAAGAACAGTGTTGTAACCTGGGTGTAGGAAACCCTACACACTGACAGGCAGCGGTGAGTACTACCATCTAGACCTTCACTAATACAAAAACTCAGTTTGTATCCGGAACCATGGGAGGTAGGGGTCAGCGCGTCACACATAAAATCAAAGTAGACAAATATGCATGTACCAAAGCAAACCAGGAGCTACCAGATCACACTGCAATGTCCACAGAGGATCGTAATGTAGCGAACAACAAAGAACAAAGAAGTCACGCTGTAGGACATAATAGCTACGCTCAATGAGGTGCATACGTCCTTAGAGTCCAGAATTGACACAGTCGCCACCAAACTCGCGTTAATATTTGCAGACTTCGGAAATTGAGCACAAGAGTCTCAGATGTGGAAACAACAATAACCAGTCTCTCTGTAGACACAGCTGCCCTCAAACGACAAATGGTGCACCTAGAAACCGAAAATCGCTCTCTGTGTGTAATAATGTGTGCATCGTAGGTGTGCCAGAAGGTGTCGGAGGACCAGCAATTGACCTCTTTGTAGAGGACCTTATCAAAAACCAATTACAACCTCGAGGTCTCTTCAATTACTTTTCAGTCGAAAGAACCCACTGTGTCCCAGGAGGCAGGCCTAAGCCAGGTGTGCCCCCAAGACCTATACCAGCACGGGTCTTCCATTTTAGAGACCGCAACCTCATTTTACAGACTGCCAGAGAAACCCCTTCGATATGAACAGAGTACAATCTACTGCTTTCCCGACTACACAGCCTTAGACAAACAAAGGTGCAACTTCTCTGCAATAAAGAAAGAACTGCGAGCTCGCGAGCTCAAATACTCAATGATGTTCCTCTCAAAATTAAGAGTGGTAGCAAATGGGAAAGTATGGTTCTTCACAATGCCGGAGGAGGTGAAGAATGGCTGGACGAATGACGCCAAGTCACCAATTGTGGAAGACTCGGGAAGGACAACGAACGAAAAACATCAAGTGCGTCACAGTTATAACAGCAAGAAGAAATGACCGCACATGAAGGCCCTGACAGAGACAACTACCCAAAATAGCAGAATAGCTCATTCTAGATGCTGCTGGCCTCAGACACAACCTGTTGAGATGCTAAGGAGACTTCTCCAGTGATGCTGCAATGACCCAATCATCCCAAAGGGCCCTGAAAGTAAAGACCTAAAGATCAGATGCTCATAGATATCCAATGCAACGCTGGCAGTATCCAACGGCGATTACAGACCGGCCCTTAGGAGTATAAAGCCAGACAGTGTGGTGATTGTAATCACCACTCTGGACTCATGGACAACTGTAAGACACAGTGTAACAGATAAGAAGGGGTTCTGGGGAGGGCACCGGGGGGTCTCCCCCCTTCAAAGGTATTGGATAATGGGTATTTGGCACTCTGCAATGTTGGGGAGGCGGGTAGTTCTTAAACTGTCATACAGAGAGGCAGGGAGGGGGATGGGGCGACTGTTCATATTTATTAGTTCTAGTTTGTCTTCTCTTATTTCTTTTATGTTATGGTTTATGGTACAACATTCAAACACTCATCTGAGACCGCGACCCGTAGATCAAACTCTTTTCCGATTCAGACAACTTCAATGACACACATAGACACATACCCTGACCCTGCCGTTCTCCCGCCCACACATACTCAGCACCTATCATCAGTTTCCTGGAATGTGAATGGCCTCAGAGATAAAGTAAACAGAGGATTGGTATTACAATATCTTAAGTGTAAGGCACCAGCAGTGATACTCTTGCAGGAGACTCACCTTGAAGGGATCCCCATGTAAGACCCTTAACAGATGGGGCTTCACACTGATAGTACATTCTGAATTTACGTCTGCTTCCAAAGGGGTGGGGATCTTGATTAAGAAACAATACCCACTCATTATCAAACACACGTACACAGATGAACAAGGCCCCTTTGCGGCCGTCACCTGCCGATGGGAGGGAGGATCAATCAACATCGTGACAGCTTATATTCCCCCAGCACATCACTCGCTAGCATTCCCAATGCTCAGTGCATTTCTGCTCCGACTTCCAGAGGAAGAGCTTATCTTGGGAGGTGACTTTATTACGACTCTCAATGACAACTTGGACCGAACTACCCCACGGCAACAACACCGCACTCACTCGACGCTAGCAGACTTTCTTGAAACAATAGGCCTTGTGGACGTCTTGCGTTCACATTTCCCGCAAGCACGACAATATACATACTCCTCAGGGGAACATAACAGTCTCTCTAAATAGGTTGTATACTGAAGCCAGCGGGCAGCATGGGGAGATTTGAAGACATGACACACTTACTACCGGGAATATCGGATCACTTCGCCATATTTGTTAAATATACACGGAACACGTCCACAAAATGCTGCATATTTCCAATATACCCTGGCTACCTTAAAAAAAACAAAATCTGGAAAGGTCTGGCCACAGTCACAAAACATTATTTTAACGAAAAAGAACCTTCGGTCTCCTTGCACCTAATTTTGTGGGAAACATATAAAACAGTTCTACGTGGACAGGCCATCTCTCTAATCACAGATCATAAAAGACAAAAGGCAAAAACGGTACTGACACTTGAACAAGAACTGCAAGCACTAGAAACACTACATTCCCATGACCACTCAGACGTAAACACGCACCAACTCCAGCTCAAAAAACAAGAATATAAGGAATACTTGTGGGAAGACGCAACAACCCGACTGACAGCCAAGCTCCATACCGTAAACGAAGTATGAGATAAAGCCGGCAAGCTACTGGCATTATACTGATAAATGGGAGCAAGCAAGTTGCTGGGTGGCGGAACTTCAACACACCAAGGGCGAAGTTGTAAGGACCCCCAAACCATAGCAGCCACAGTGGTGCTTCATTAAGCCAAGGTGTACATCCCAGCAACCACTATACAGCAGGATGAGGCGGAGGCGTTCCTCCGGGACAGCCAGCTCCCAAAACTCACAAAAGAGGATACAATACTATTGGTGTCAGAACTCACTGCTGAAGAATTAACTATAGCAATTGGAAACATACAGTTGGGGAAAGCTCTAGGGCCAAATGGCATCCCTATTGAATTACATAAAAAAAGTGCAACCATAATCACCCCACACCTACTGAAAATGTGCAACGCAAGCCTAGAAAGGGAAGAGCTCCCTAAAGACCAGAGAACAGCAATGGTCGTGGCCATAAATAAGCCGGGGAAGCCAGCCCAAGAATGCGCCTCTTGCAGACTCATCTACCTAATTAATGCCAAAGCCAAGGTCCTGGCCAAAGCATTGGCAAGTAGACTGACACCTCACCTAACTAAACTGATACACTCGGACCAGTCAGGGTTCATGTCAGACAGAAACACAGCCCTAAATTTAAGGCGACTCCATAATGTATTAGGACGCAAATACACGATAAAGAAGAGGCCATAATACTGTCTCTTGACACCTGTATGACCTTTGATACAGCTGAGTGGCCTTTCATTTTGCAGTTCTCGTATTGCTGCATTCGGACCTAAGTTCTGCTCATGGGTAAGACTGTTGTATGCAAAACCCCTTGCACACGTAGTGGAGAATGGGCACATATCCAAAGATTTTCCGTAAGGACAAGGCACAAGACAAGGCTGCCCACTGCCGCCACTGCTTTTTGCCCTAGTGTTGGAACCCCTGGCGGCATGGATAAGGCAGGATCCGATTGTTTGCGGGCTCC
Organism: Lissotriton vulgaris; assembly: GCF_964263255.1. Lineage (NCBI taxonomy): Eukaryota > Metazoa > Chordata > Amphibia > Caudata > Salamandridae > Lissotriton > Lissotriton vulgaris. The sequence continues at coordinate 710,865,189 of NC_141689.1, read as the reverse complement.
ATTGGACAGAGAGCTGCGAAGATCGCATATCTCTATATGCAGATGATATCCTCCTATACATTGCCTCCCCCTACAGCTCATTGCATATAATCCTGAATATATGTCATGCTTATGGTAAACACTCAGGTTATACGATCAATTGGAGCAAATCAATACTGTACATTCTGCAAGGTCCACCGCCGAGGCTACCTAAAGGATGCGCAGTAAAAATAGTAGAGGATAGCTTCAAATACTTGGGGATTCATATCACTTCGCACTTGGAGCATTTCATGACCCTCATTCTGCTAGAACTCCTAAAGAGATTACGTAGAGACACTAAACATTGTCAATCCCTAACACTAACACTCCTAGGAAGAGCAGCACTCTTCAAAATGATGGCACTCCCCCAATTTCTCTATGCACTACAGAATACCCCATTCTTGGTCCCCCTCATCCTACTTCGGGCGATAGAGACAGAGGTGGCCAAACTTCTGTGGAATGGAAAACCGGCCCAGATAGCGATGACCAAACTAGTTAAAACCTGGTATGCCAGTGGCATTGCGCTACCAAATATACAAACGTATTATTGGGCATCCCAACTGACCGTAATAAATCAATGGGTCCATGTCCCCCACACTGATCTGGCCTACCGCCTCAATAGACTTATTCTAGGTGCAGAAGGACTTAACCGAGCACTGTATAACACTGACCATAAGATGGCGTTATCAGGACAGACAAAACATATGTTTAATCTTAGGCGTGCAGTGTTCAAAAAGCTCGGATGGGATAAAAAGATCATGCAGGCAATGCCCCTCTGGGATACTGGCATGCTAGGCACGTTATGCAATAGTAAAGGTTTCAAGCAATGGGATGCCACAGGAATATCGCGGGTTGGGGATCTATGCCCAATGAAAAAGTAATTCCATTCACTCAACTCCAAGACCAATACGAGATGGCGCCTACAGAAAGGTTTAGTTATCACCAAATTAAGCATGCACTGGAGGCGCTAATCGTGCCTGATACCCGAGGTTTCCCCCTTGGAAGACAGAGTACTGACGGAACACATGAACAAAAAAGCCACATCTTTAACATATCGTAAACTCATCAATAATCACCCTGACCTCATACAATCCCTCCGGGATAAATGGCAGAAAGAGGTGGGAGAATCGGACAAGACGGACTGGCAAGAGGCACTAGCATCCCCAAGGGAGATTGCAATCCCTTCAAAATTATGCCTAGTCCAACTTAAAGTGTTACATCGGATCTATTATACTAGAGCGACACTATACAAAATAGGAAAGACAGACAATCAACTTTGCCTACGAAAGTGTGGAGCAATAGGCACATTTTATTATACATTGTGGGAATGTCCAGAAATAGTGACATACTGGGAGGCAGAAATGTCCACAATAACAAAAGTAAGTGCGGCCTCTGCACCACCAGAGCCGAGGTGATGTCTATTAAATATATGGGAAGCCACATACCTTAATATTGCAGCACACACCTGGGCGACACTGGGTATGATTATAGCTAAGAGGAACATCGCTAAACAATGGGGCGCACAAAATACTCCCACTGTAGGAGATTGGAGTAATGACATGGATATAGCGATGGTGGCTGAAAAAGCGGTGTACATACATAGAGGATGCCCCAGAAAATGGGAACGGTTGTGGGGAAAATGGAACACCTTCAGAGGCGACATATGTGTAATACTGGCTGGGGAGTCATTATTGGAGAACAGTGAATGAACCGTAAAGCATAGAATGATTCTGACTGTAAAGAACTATGTACTCATAATGTATAAGTCTTCCTGTAACAGAAAGATAGAACTATAAAGTGTAATAGATAATGGTCTCAATGTTAATTGAAGATAATAATGTAAGTTTTGCACCAAATAAAAAGTGTTTAAAAAAAGAAAGTGAATGCTGGTGGATCAAACCAAAGGGACATCAGGAGTAGGTCGCAGCTTCAAAATATTCCCATCATTGACACTATAAACTAGAATTTACCATCCCTTTATTTTAGCACTAAACTTTGGCTTTTATGCATACTGCACACTTTTCACAGCTTTCCTAATGACATTAACACAGATGAAAGAAAAGAAAAAAATGACAAGAAGCGCTCGTCATCATTAAGCTGTATTCCCAAGCCCTCCAGTGAAACAGCTGCTCTCAATAAGATACTAGATTGCAAGATTCAGAGGCAGAAAATAAGTCCAGATATCTTCCTGGGGAGAAATCCTCTGGTTAAGACAATCATTAACAAGAGCCTTGTCCATAAGACGAACTATGTAGCGAGGAAACACGGAGGATACAGCAGAAAACAAAACATCTACTCTCGAAAGAGACAACTTGTTATTTTTCCCCTTGGATGTCTTTAACAAAGTTTGGCATAATTTTTGTGTTTTTGGGGTTTCTGTTTTTTATTAACTGATGCACCAATGACTATGGGCCGAAGGTATGTTAAATAAAACTTGACACTTGAACTTTTACTCGAAAATATGAGAATTGACAACCACTACAGCTGTCTGAAACCATTCCTAAAAATGGTCCAAAGTACAGGAAGAAGGTAGCCATGTAATAATTCGCATATTTGGGGCAGAGAGGAGTCAGGACAATATCGGACAGTCAACCTGACATTGATTGGCGCCCTGCTTTAATATAATGTTTATGTTTACCTATTTAACATATTAAGGGCCCAATTTATAGTTTGGCGGTGAGGATACTTCATCAGAACCGCAAGAAAGTACTCTCACCACCAAACTGAAGGTTCTACTGCCTCATTTAAAGTTGTGCAGAACTTCAGCATGTCAATGGTAGAGGCTACTCCATCTCCGCCACCAACATACACTTCTGATGGCCTGACATAGTAAGGTGCCATTGGAGGTTTGTCCATTTTTCCTCCCAGCCTATTTAGAGTAAGCGGTCAAATTGACAGTTTTTACTGCCCATCACTGTGCATCACCGACAGTGAAAACTGTAAAATGATCCCCATGACATGGGAGAAAGTTCCCATGGTGAGGGGGGGTCAATGTTTTTTATTTTCTAAACGAAAATCCAACTTTGAGATTTTCTCACGGTGTTTACTGTAAATGCAAGAGATGTCTGCTGAGCCTGCGGACATCTCTAAATTTGGCGGGCGGGTACTCCCTCAGGGCGACAGAGGACTTTACTCTGTCTCCCTGACAAAACTCTAATTCAGGCCCCAAATCTACACATGGCAGCCGGTGGGTGGTGCGTATCAAATACTAGGCCAAAAATACATCAAATCCATAACACTAACTATAAGGTTCTTCATTTTGCCAAGGAAGCCAGAGTCCTTGAAGGCTGGTACTCATCAAATATCACTCATGAAATTAGCAGTGAGCAGAAAAAGTCAAATGGTGTAAGCACGACAGTGAATCCTGCTACAGTCACAAATAGGATGTTATTCCACAGTCTGATACATATATTAAATAGGTCGAGAGAGAGTACTGACACATGCGGTACACCATAGGTGGCCTCCATAAATCAAATTTAAACTCTGACTTGTTGGCACAAGTCTTAAAGTTAGGAAGAATGGTTAAAAAAAGCAGACATTCAGTGCTATATTACATGAAAATGTGCCTGTCTGTATTTGTATTACTGTGTGGTAACCCCTGGGCAGGGATGGAATACATAATAAATAAACAGCCCAGTGTCTTCACCTACTTATGTCTCTGGGTTCGCCAATGGAATGTTGGGTGGCAGTGACTCACTGGGACAGAATGGGCAGATCGGTGCCCCTCCACACAGGGATAGAGCTTCTTAGGTCCCATCCTGGTGTGGCGGAGCTCCCAAGTTCATTCGCCTTACTGCCGGGTATTCTAATAGCCCTATGAGAAACTGCAAAATTTGGTGGCAGGGATTCAAGAGTGGCGGGTTCTTTTTAAAAATTAACTTTAAAACGGATCCCTATCAGGCCCTAAATATATGTCCTTAACAAGCGAAAACACGAATCGAGGTCTTAATGACTGCACAAACCCTTAAGGTAATCCATGCCAGCAACGTAGTCTCCGTTTACATTTCACCTGTTTTGCTTCATCATTCAGCGATGGTCGCTCAGGTGTCAATTGTGGGCGAGTGCGTGAAGGAGGCATGCAATTGTCAAAATATGGACAGCGCCAAAATAAGAAGAAAATGCATGGTTTCCAGGTGGGTGAATTGTGTGCTGGAGGGGTGAAGTCAACAAATGAAAGGAAATGAGTGCAGAAGGAGAAGGGCGGAAGAGAACTAAAAGAGGAGAGACTACAGAAGAAAGTCACATAAAGGGGGAAAGGGGAGTGATTGAGACACTCTTATGGCATCTATCTTTCAACACTTCACAATGTCATATTTTTAGATTTGAAAGATTTTCAATTCTAATTATTCACAACAAAGTCGTTGGTGTTACCTGTTTACTTGGTACTGCTAACAAGCACTGGCAAATCCAAATGGTCTGACTTGTTTCACGTAAATGCCCGTTGTGGCGTTATGTTTATGTCTACAATAACAGAAATCTCAAAGAGGTATCGACATAATGGTCAGAAGGCCTACTGTAAAGTAAAGGTTTATTTTACACGTTCCTTAACCTACACTCTTAATTACCCAGGCCACACCTCTTGGAAAGGATTCCTTGTTAGGGTCTTTGACTCTTCCCATTTTAGAACCACTCAAGTTTTCGCATCCCTTTCTCTTGATATCTCAGTAATGTTGTGTTTTACACTAGGCAGTGGGGCGGGAAGAGAACAGGACTCATCTGCACAAGGCACTCTGACCAGGTGCAAAGAAAGCCTGCGAGCCTCCGCAGTCCACAGACAATGAGAGGTGGTGTGCACAGCCACCCACTGACAACACCGTTTATTTAGTGATGCTTGGATGTACTATTTAGAGGTGCCGTAGTTTGCCCTTGATGATATTGCACCACATTTTGCATAACGCAGACCTGATTCCTGATTACTGTTTAAAACCTAGTGATGCTCATTATAAAATGATGCAGAGATCTTTAATCATTTAGAACAGGGAACCTGCCCTCTTGTCTTCTAGAGCACCAGTTGCAGGAAGGTCAGCCGGACACATTCACAAGGAGATCATCACTGCAAACACATATAATGAAGGTTTTTAAATGGAGAACATCAAAACTGGGGAAAAAATGTTGTTATGTTATGTTATGTTATGGTGCAGGTTATAGATGTCAAAAGTCGTCTGTGGAGAGATCTAATAACTTCAACTTTACAAGTTGTGGCCATAATATAATAACCATTGGTGAAGGGAGGAACATAAACAGCGCCAGAATATGTTTTTTAGAAGAAGGCTTCTAAATGCACTGATCACAACATTAATGCATTAAATGTGTGCATGCAAGGGAGACCATGTGGAATACGTGTGGTAGCAGTGGAAATGGAAATACGAGGACTGCGTAGACATGGCAGTCTTAGACGACATTAAACCCACCATCCTTCATTCTGTACTCCGTGCTAATCCCCACTTGGGCTAAAACAGTAGTTTGCCTCCAAATTGGGAGCCCCAACTCGGGTGCAAATTATGCCCCCCTCCCCCCACCCCGGATTGTTGGCCAGCTAAACCCTGACTGCAATCTTGCAAGCGCATGGTGCTCGTTCCAATTAGGCCCACCTGGGAACATTGGAAACAACAATGCTGGCAATTATCAATATATCCGTACAGTTCATTGTTCATCAGCGCCTAGAGCGCCTACATTTCACAGTTGTACAACAATGCTTCCAGGCTCTGATGAGTAGTGAAAGCCAAGAACAAATCATAATGGAAAAAACTTCAGTGAAAAACATTTTAACCAACTATTCTCTTAAAAGCAATTTTTTTCTATGGTAACACAGGAAATGAGGCACTCCCCTCAGGCGGCCTTGAAGAAACTTTGAACAAAAAAGTATTTGCGTGAACTCGACTCAAAATGTCCCGTAATGCTGGTGAAGCCTTCTCGGAGGCTACAATGCTTGCTCTACACTCAGTTCTACGTCATGGCAGCGGGTAGTTAATTGCCTGGGCATTAACAAGTAAGAGAATTGGTCAAAGTGGGCGGGATGTTTTAGGAATGACCTCCCCAAACTTTTTTCCATTTCTAAAAAGCACTACCTCTACTATTGGTAAAAAAAAAACCACAACTGTTCTTAAATGGTTACTGCTGACCGTAACGTGCCAAGGGCCGGACTGGCCGTAGCGGGCACCGGGCCTTTCCCTGGTGGGCCGCCAGGGTGGGGACTGGTTTTAGACCCCTGGGGGCGTTTTTATTACACGGCCCAGCTTTGCAGCATAGGTGCAATATCGGCCCCCTGCAACAAGAGTGGCACAAAGCTGTCCACGAGCAACCCCCCCCCCCCCCCTTCCCCCACCCACCCTTTCCGGGAGACAGCAGAGCTCTTTGCCAGGGCCGGTTTCGGTTCCAGTCCGGCTCTGAACGTGCCTCTGGATGAAGTAGGTGGGAGGGGGCATCCTGTACTGGGAAGTCGAGGGAGAGGCAGGCAGCAAAGAAGAAATACGCTTTCTCAACAGGGTGCCTGCTGCCTGAAAGAAATGTAAATGTGCACAATTGGTGTATCAGCAATTTCCAAGGCTGCTTGTGAGCCAGTTAACGTTAGAGATAATGAGGACATTTGAGGCTTCATTGCAAGAAAGATTTACTCTTTTTGAGAGATGATGCAAGGATGTTACTGGTGGAGTTCCAGAGTGTGGACTTCTAATGAAAATAAAGGTTTGGGCTAGGTACAGTCTGATTGTGTATTCCCCACTGTGACAACCAGGATTCAATTCTGTGCCTGCGTGGTTACAAACACAGACATCTGCACTCATCACATGAACCAATTGAGTTTCATTACGTAAAAGAGTACATTGCCTACTAATTAACCTGCGTTTATTTTTCTTTTAAGATATGTGCGTTATCCTTTATATACATTTACCTAAAGGTGAAAGGATGAGATAATAGTTGGAGAATGTTTTGTTATTTTTAGCGACTTTTCTGAACTCTTCCCCAATTCCCACCATTGCACTCTAGCACTTTAACTGGATAGAGGCTCCAGATTATGGCACTTCGTGGATTAAACAAATGGCTTCCCTTGGAGGTGGGCGAGCCACTGAAAGCTGGAGCCTGAAGCCTGACTCTGGCTCAGCTCGAGGCTCTGTTGAAACCTCGATCCCATAACGAGCCAAGCTTTCATGTGGCATCTGCCTGTCTCCCTCCCTCTACCCAGGTTGTGACTTTCCAGCAAGAACTGTCAAGTTTGTAAACTGGGGAATCAGGTTTGAGTCTTGGCGTCAGCTCAACATCCTGTGATTCTGGGCAAATCACTTCATACTCCTGCCTATAAACAAAGAATGTAACTGGTGCTCATGTAAAGCGCTCTGAGTTTGCTCGATGTACAACTACAGAATAAAAAAACAGCAGTAAAAACAAAATCTTAACATAAGGTGAGACAGATATCTATTTACTGGCTGATTTGCAGAACGTGAAACCATAAAACCTAGATAAATCACAGCTTCCTCGCTAAACTTGTGTGGTCTTAGTCAAACATCTCATTTCACAAAATCTCCCTTTTCCTCATCATCGCATGTGAAACCACTTTCAAATATATGATTACAATACCAGCTGTGAAAAAAAAAACAATTGTGCTCTATTTACTAGACTGTAACTGAACTAATAGACTATAATGTTGTGCTAAAATAATCTGGGCCAGATACAGATTTTACAGGTCTTGCCTTCTTGATTCAGTAATGGTTGATGTTTTAAAACTCTTACTTTTAACAAGCATTTCTCAGTGCAGTGCTATAATGTGATGTATTAATGTCAAAGCTTCGAAATAATAAACACATCTTGAATTTTGAAAGGACTTTATCATATTTGTCGTGATGTTTGTTGCATGATTTACATGACAAACGTTTTTCTGGGTTAGGCTCTAGCACGATCCGAGCCTAGGCGGCTCTGGCTCGGCTCTATTGTTCAATTGTTGGCTCGACCATCTCAAGCTTCGAATTAAGCTAGTCGAGAATGAGGGAATGCCCGCTCTTTTTTACGAAGCTCATGAGCAGCGGGCTCTGGTAGTAAAGTGTATCGGCCTGTTTCCAATGCGCATGCGCACAATGGCATGCAGGGTGGCCGCACTTGAGCTGTCGCTGCGAGTAAAGCCATGGCACGCGACTACTTCCTATCCATCACGGGATTGGGCGGGAGAAGAGCGGGCTAAAGCCTGGAAATCATTCGCTGGAGTGGCTGTGATGTATTGCCCTTCTAATACTTAGCGACATGGCGGGCGCAGATGTCACACTTTAATTCAGCTGGCATCATTCAGCCAACTGCATCAAGTTCGCGCCAAGGACTTGCTCCAAATTCTGCTGCAGGCCTCGGTATGTGCTTCTGCATATTTTTAATCTGTTCCTGCGAGGCTTTATTCCGCCCTCTCCCCCTGCCTGTGTGTACAGTGCGCCTGGGAAGCGACGCTTCAGAGACAGCCCCCACCTCTTCACAGCCAAGAAGATGAAAGTCTTTGAATCAGGTGATTACATTTGTCGACGGTCGCCACATAAGACATTCTTAATTGTATTGCTGATGAAATCCCAAAGCAGAGAACAAAACTAGGGCGAGCTCGGCACGAGAGCATGTCGATAAAAGGCTCTCTGAGTGGAAGAAGGGCTGGCGTCGAGTCGAGATCATGTTTATGAGTTACTGTAGGCAAACCTGTGCACGTTTGTGTTTCTGTGTGTGTATCACATTGCGTGTTTATGTACAAGTGCCTGAGACAGCTGCCCTGTCTGGGCTGGGAACCAAAAGTAGCACTGACTAAAATGTTCCAGACAGCTCCTTGAGCGCCTACCTTCCGTTCAGTGGCGTACCCTCACGCTTCGGACCCCCCCCCCCCCCCCCCCCCCAACCACACTCACCTCTGCTTCCGTTCTCATCGGAACCCCCTCTCGAGACGCCTTATGAAATAAATGTCCAGTCCGACCTTGATCAGAGGAAGTGGTACCGGTGGGTGGTTGTTGATGATTTGGTTGTAATAAATGGAACACTTTTCGCCCTTTAATCAGCACCAAAAGCCTCCTTATGACGACGCCAGACAATGGAGTCGATCAAACCGCCTGGAAGAAATATTTTTATCAGATGTTGCAGTATTACCGTCTGATAGTTTTACTGGGGAATTCTGATTTTGGCCTGTTACAGTAGCAGTTTTATTCTTACTATTAAAACTGCAAGATTTTCCTCGTCATGTTATTTTATCCTCGTCAAAATTCTCTGCATAATAACTGGAGACATTTGCAAGAAGAAAACTCATGATCAAAGCAAAAATTGCACTCAATTTAGAACGTGCTAATGAGCGCAAATACTGTTCCTTTTGAAAAGCGCCTCTCCCTAGACACATGCTTAGGAGCAGCTTGTCTCCTCATCATGTATGCAACAAATGAAAACGTGGGTAGTCAAACATATAAAATAAGTTTTAGACGCATTCTACCCACACATGCTGGACATGACAGAGCTTGTATCCAGCTTGTAACCTGGACAGACAGGGTCGCCCTATGCCTCGTGGTTTATAGGGAATGTATATTTCAATGGACGGACGGGATATTTGTCACCGTTGTGAAGGAGTACCCTGTCCATCGAGATCTAAACCAGGCCCTAAATTCCTTGTTTTCTAAGAAGCGACCCACTCCTGGATTAAGTGGTAGTCTAGGTATGTATAAAAGCAGCACTAGTCATCTTGTTATGTTCCTTCAGGTGAAGAAAGCTGTTGCATTGATGTGGTAGCAAGAGAGTCTGTGGCACATCTTTGTGAGCAGCACCCACTGCTGTTCTCGTTTGCAGATTTTATATACTTCTCTGGGAGTGTATTAAACACCTTACAAGGTGAGAGAGACAAGGGAGAGAGACAGCAAACAGCGCCGCCACCGCCGAGAGTCATACAGGGGCTAAAGAACACTTACCTGACCGCGCCGACACCGCCAAGAGTCACAGAGACACCGGACTCCGCGCCACCGCTCCGGGGGACTACATCTCCCGGCAGGCCTCGCGGCGGCGCGTCCTGAGTGACGGGAAACGCGCCAGAGAGCGCCAACGGACAGGATAAAGCCGGCAGCACCCCGGCAGAGCGGGGGAGAGAGACAGCAAACAGCGCCGCCACCGCCGAGAGTCATACAGGGGCTAAAGAACACTTACCTGACCGCGCCGACACCGCCACGAGTCACAGAGACACGGACTCCGCGCCGCCGCTCCGGGGGACTACATCTCCCGGCAGGCCTCGCGGCGGCGCGTCCTGAGTGACGGGAAACGCGCCAGAGAGTGCCAACGGACAGGATAAAGCCGGCAGCACCCCGGCAGAGCGGGGGAGAGAGACAGCAAACAGCGCCGCCACCGCCGAGAGTCATACAGGGGCTAAAGAACACTTACCTGACCGCGCCGACACCGCCAAGAGTCACAGAGACACCGGACTCCGCGCCGCCGCTCCGGGGGACTATATCTCCCGGCAGGCCTCGCGGCGGCGCGTCCTGAGTGACGGGAAACGCGCCAGAGAGCGCCAACGGACAGGATAAAGCCGGCAGCACCCCCGCGTCGCGGGACGCGAGCGGGACGCGAGCGGGACGCCCGGGGCTAAGCCCGGGCAAAGGGCGGGCCCTCTGTGGCCCTCAGAGGCCTGAGGAGCCTGGCCTGGGCCATAAACCCTGCGTGACATCCATCAGCCTAAGGACATTGGGACTACTGAACTGTAAGTTGGCGAACCCTCTATGTGATTTAGTACTGTGAGCTATTAGATACATTGCGCTTGGTAGAGTTACTTGCCAATACTTTCTTTAACTTTATTGCTGGTCTGTCATGAACTGCCCAGAGACTAGAAGCATGGCAGCTGCAGGGGCAAAGAAGCTGACCGGTACCCTTGATGATTTTATTGTCCGCACCCATGCCTTAATTGATGAAGGTATTATACTTATGGATAGAAGGGTGTCTCAAGATATAGCTTGGGCTAAGCGCTCCTCCTTGGGCCCTATTGTGCAAGCCTGTACTCCTAATAGTGCTTTTGCTCCGAACACTCTTGCAGTGGTACATAAGGAGGGGGGCCACAATGCTCTAGGTTCCCAGGAAGGCTTGGAGGCAACCCCTAATCTCCTTCAGATAGCGGATAGCTGCTTAACTGAAAATGAGACAGAGAACCTATCAATAGCTAGCGCTCTAAATCAAAGGGCTAGGAAAGAGGGGGCCATTCCTAAACAGAAGATAAACAAACAAAAGACAATTAAAAACACAATTCGTAAAGGGAAAAAAGCCCACATTGGCAAGATTCAAGATCCAACCACTTCAGATCCGGCGCCCTTGATTGTGAGCAGCAATCTAGTTGCCGATCCTGACGATACTAGGGGAGGGCATCAGCAGGGGCGTAACACAAGCCCCCGCAGACCCTGCATTGCGGGGGGGCCCCGGCCGGGCCGGGCCCCTCCTCACAACGTCACTCATTATATACAGGCTGAGGCTTATGGTGCGCAGCGCTGGCCGCTGCCGGCAGGGGCCCCTGCCAGTGAGTATTTGAATGTTGAAATGGTGCGGGCGGGGCCCCTAGGAGTCTTATAAATGGTGGGGATCGGGGCCCCGGCCGGGGCCGTGCACCTAGTCTTCGAAATCATTAAGTGCGTGCATGCGGGGCCCCGGCCAGGGCCTGAATCTTCGATGGCCTGGGGGGCCGGGGCCCCGGCCGGGGTGGGGCCCCGAGAGCAAGTCCGAAATCATGGGGGGGCGGCCAGCCGTGGCCCATCCCGTCACCCTGTGAGTGAGTGTCGGACTGAGCTGAGGGAAAGTGGAAGAATAAAGGCCTGTCCCGCGGCCCGCCGCCATTTCATAGAATCGGGCGGGCTTAGACTAAGATAACAAAAAGTGCCTTACACAGTGTGTAAGGCACTTTTTGTTATCTTAGTCCAAGCCCGCCCGATTCTATGAAATGGCGGCGGGCCGCGGGACAGGCCTTTATTCTTCCACTTTCCGTTCCGCACTTCCGCCGCCGCGTATGCGCGTGCTGCGTGCGTGGGGGGCGTGGGCAGCAGTGCTGGATGCTGCTGAGTGGTGGTGAGCAATGCCAGGCAGCCCCAGGGCACGCATAACATCATACGGGCAAATAAGCAGTAAGCACCTGTGCTTGGCATCGGGGGCGCGGCAGGCGGCGCGCATAGCCAAAGAAGAAGACAACAGAACAACAACGAAAACAACGAACTTAACTGCCTTCCAAGTCCAAGACAAAACAGCCAGGCGGCCAGGCCCGCCCACGCTCAGCTGCACGCTCAGCTGCCCTGTCTGATTTCCAAATCCGAAGACCGAAGTAAGTCACTCAGAGTCACTCCGTCTCCGTCACCGACCGGTGGGGCAGGGCTGCTGCTGGCTGCCTGCCTCCAGGCCTGCTGCGTGCACTAATTGGGGTTGCTTTCCTGTCGCGCATTTTCCTGCTTCTTATTTATGTCCCAACTTGTCACTCGTGTTTGTCCCTTCTATAGAACATGACTGCTTTACCACCGCTTTCTTTTGTGTTGAGCACTCCATGAAAGTGAACGTGTTGTTTTCCAGCTTTCTCGCTTCTGTACTTCTTTGCTCCCGGGGCCGCACTCAATGTTGCTCTCTGTTCTTGCCTGTGTGCCTCTTCCCTCCATATTGGGTTCGCCCTTGCACTCAACCAGCCCCCCAACCCCTGTTGCTTCCTCGCCTGCTCCATTTGCACTCGCCTGAAGTTGTTACCCCCATACCATACCCTCCATGTGTTGCGTACCTCCTAGTGTTGTTCCCGCTTCACCCGTACCCTCATTGTTCCGGCCTTTCCCCTCGGATTCTATTAATCCACTGTACGGGACGTTTAACTCAGAACGTTTTGACATTTCATGATCAAATCAAAATTGTCAAGTGCATTTGTATGGCACTGACTCTTTGTTTATTAAAATGCAGCATATTATTGAAATGCAGCAAATTCTACCGATGAGTCTTACTGTTCAGGCCCCCCCCTCTTTGGCCCCCACACCGTTCAATCACTTAACACACCACTGTTATTATTAAAAATGTCCCTATGGTATATAAGTGTCCGTTTTTGATATGACTTGGAAAATCAATAAAAAACCATTAAAAATGGTATATGGGTGTATACTGTATGAAATGCTTCATGGTGGGGGCACCCCCTCCTCCATATTAAACACACCCACCGGTCGCCCAGGCTTTCTTTTTGTGCTGTGTCCTTTGAGCCACGGGGTCATTGTTGGGTTGTTTACCCGTTCTCTCTAGTCTGCTGTATAGTGTTGACTCTCTTTACGGGCACTCGGCACTCCAGGTGTCCTCCAACTTTGCCATCACCTGTCCATCCTGCTCCGAATTACATTTGCATGCACTGTACTGTAATGATTAAAATGATTAAAAGTCATACCTAGTTTGTTTTTGCTTCATGAAGAAGTGTTAGTTATGTGTATCTCCCTTTAACTGTAGTAGGGAACTACCAGCTGAGCTCTGAAGCCATGAGCGCGTGCTGCTGCTACTAGAATATCACTTATATCATCCAGGAGCATATGGGTGTGAGCAGTAAGGGCCAACACCAGCCATTACATCAGTCCGGGACCCTCCTCCCCCGTGAGCTCAGAGGGCCAATGTCAGCCATTACATCAGCCCAGCACGCTTGTGAGCACACAGAGGTAACACCAGATATGACATCACTCCAGTCTCCACGAGAACAGAACATTGGTCACAAAACCAAAGGGCTGGTATGTAAATAAATCTCACAAGCACCCATTGAGCACACAGACCATATTGGTAAATATCAGTCATTACAGCACTAAAGCACCACCCAGAACACAGCACTCTTAGAGCCATGAGTGCACAAGGCCAATATCAGTCGTTACTTCACTCCTGCTCCCTCAGAACTTAGCACTCAGATTCCTGGGCACATGGGGCGAATATCATCAATTACATCATTCCAGCACCCCATGAGCACAAGAGGGGCAATATGAGTTGAGTGAATGAATGAATAAATCATCATTTATTGTTTAAATAGTAAAATATCTCTTGCAATTAAAAAAACACAGCAGAGAATACATAAGGTATAAGACAACCAACGCTATACAAGTTCATAAAATGTATTCAGTAATTCGCGTTTCCTTAAGAAAGAAAGGTCTAAGAATCTGGACAATTTCCTGATGAATTGACAGTCTTCTGAAAAAAAATAATATGCAATAGTGACCCTGATAGTTCTACAGTTAGAGATGACAAATACAGTCTAAGTATAGCAGGACACAGACAGATAATATGTTGAAACTCAATACATTCCTCCTTATAGTCACATGAACAACAGGTCTTTGAGGGTAAACAGGGTATGAATTATCACAGCACTTGAGCACCCCACAAGCACATGGCCAACGTCAGTTAGGAGGGTAACGATTTGATGGAGAAGGGTTTTGTTCTGTGTGCGCACGCACTATCCATGCCCTTGAAAAGTAAATCTAGTTTTGAGTGAGTGGTATTTTAAACGTCCTGTAGTACATTTTTCTGCCCAGAGGACAGTGGTAGAATGAGTTTATCTCCTAAATGTGTGGAAATATGCCTTTTACTATGGGCGCCCACCGCCCAGGCAGCAAACACAAAAACTAAACCAACTCCATCTTGCTTGTGTCATGTGACACATTGCTGCAGCACTGATAAACGCTTGAGGGACTAATAATGAATGGTATTTTGCAGAGCTATACTGCGGTTGGCGTGGAGTGACAAGTGAGATAATCATATGATGTTCTTGTTCTGGCATTTACAAGAGTTTTTCAAGGTTGCATCAACCAATTTGGGAAGAATGCATTTTTTAACAAATATTATCGCTGTACAGTCCAGTAGTTTTTTATGGAATTGCAGGTTTGGGTTTCTTTGTTCTTCAGCCATAGGCAGTTCATGAGACAATAGGATCACTCCTTGGCATTGTTGATTGCTGCCTCAGTTACATAATCTGCTTTTGACAGGATTGTTGCAAATGCCATAGCGTGTATGTTGAGTGTTTCCCACTTTCTCACTTGAACTTACAGAAAGACAATATAGAGGCATTTCATTTAAATGTTGGAGGTTTCAAAGCAAAATATGCTAGATTTCTGGGTGGTAGGGCAAAGTGGTACATGGTGGGCCGCGCCGCCGGGGAGGCATGGTGGCCCGCGGGGAGGGGCCCCCTCCATGTGCTTTGCAGGGGGGCCCCCTCAAGTTTTGTTACGCCACTGGGCATCAGGCCAATGTTGGCCTACCATTAAGTCTCCCAGATGAAACTATTTTAGATAGCAGCTTGGAAGAAATCCTGGAATTAAGCGGTGTGGTAAATAACCAAGTTAGAGGTAGTGGGGACAGTAGCAGCCTGAGTATGGTTAATAATAACATCTTTGAGATGCTAAAAATTCTTCTCGAACCCATCGAAGTCAGGTTACGCTGCCTGGAAACAATACTGAAAAACATACATAAAGATATAAGTGCCCCTAGCTTCAACTTAACCAATAAAGCTCCACAAGTAAAAACTACAGCAAATAAGCCATCCGTAGTTGCCAAAAGCGTCCCTACCACTAAACAACCGCCAAAAACTATACCAACACCTAAAACTCCCGCCCCAAAGGATAAAGTAGTGTCAGTCTCACAAACGCCTAAACCACACCTGGATAAAGATAACCCAGAAATAAGGGAGGTGCGCAGAAATATACACTTACCCCCAAAAGCTGCACCGTATGTTGCTGTTCTTACTGGAGTCCCTCAATTAGACGTAAAAACAAACGAAAATCATGCGGGACTTGTTAATAAAATTATCTACTGGCTGAATGATAATTACCCTCTCCCGCCAGCTATCAGAAGTAATATCCTGATGGTTGAAAGGGCTCCATGGATCGGGTATAATAAAAAAAGGGCAGACGGCGATTGTGTGGTGATAACATTTGAGAATCCACGCACTGCCGAATATATTACAACGAGGCCCCCCAGAAATCATGGTCTGTGTATTGTGGCTAGGGCACTATCCTATTTCTATCCAGAGGGCGAACACCCGGATAATAGGTGGAGTTGGACTAGGGACAACCGACACCAAGGAGGTAATAATGGTCAGGTTTTTCATAGCAATCAGCATGACACACAGTGGGGAGGGAAGAATGAAGATGGTTGGAATATAGTGAAACATAGAGGGAGGCCTCCCTACTTCCATCCACAAAGTTATGACCCAGGTTGGTTTGGCAATTTACAATTTCCTCCGATCTTTCCGTGTTATAACCGGTTTGATTGCTTGGAAGCGGTGGACTGACTCCCCGGGACAAAAGAAGAGGTTTCTAAGACAACTAAACCTGTAGACTTGGGGATGACCAACCGCCCAGGGTGTGACGAGACACCTGAAATCCCAGTGGTGGATGAGAATATACAAGGGGATCAGGGCAGACAAGCGGGGGTTATTGCAGAAGTTCCATCTAAAGAAGAATATTGTAAGGTGGTTTTTTGGAATGTGGCAGGCCTAAAACAGAAAATCTCTAATCCATCCTGGGATGATGTCATCACAGACGTGGGCATTTTAGCTCTACAAGAAACTTGGGCCACCGCACTGATACATCTTAACGGCTATAAAACCTATTTTACCCTTGCGGTGGGGGGTGCCCACGGAAGACCCAAGGGTGGATTGACTGTGTATATTTCAAACTTGCTAGTTTATGAAAGAATCTCCTTTTTTCCTGGATCCAGTTACTATCAGAAAATAGTGATTGACACAAGGAAGGGTCCCAAGATTGTTCTTTTCAATTTCTATAATAATTGTTTAAATAGCATGATTAAGGATGTACTTGTCACTTTAACTGCAGACATACAGTATGAATTTGACAGAAAAAAAGGGGGTAAAGTTATGGTATTATGGGGGGGTGATTTTAATTGTACTCTGTGTAAAAAGGGTCAGAAGGGTATTTGCGGCCTGATGTTGGAACAGGACATTAATTTGACGCACTTTGAACATACCCTCTTAGGGGACTCTTTAAATGAGATGATTTTTAATTTTGACTTGGGGTTTACAAATGAATTAGCCCACCACACAATGCCATTTGTTCCAACCTTTGTGGGGCGGGGAGCTTCGTCTACTATCGACTTCAGCTTGTGTACACATAGCTCTGCGGGCAGATTGTTTAGCTCCAGTATTAAGGACCTACCACTGAGTGACCACTACCCACAGGTAGTAAAAATGGATAACCTATTTGTTTTACCCGATCATATTGCAGGTTCTAAGCACTTGGTGCAGGATGTGAAACTGGGTACTCAAAATGGTTATAACCTTAAATGGAGTAGAGTGGTCCCGGTTGATTTTTTGTCTAAAATACTGAATAAGTGTATGAGTAGCTTTTTGATTTGTTTGAATGAACATGCCGAGAGCAATGAAATTTTAACCCATTTTAATATCATCTCTACTACAATTAAGGAAGCGTTGTGGGTTGCAAGGAAAAACTCCCTAAAGTCTAACAGGAAATGGTTCGACAAGAAATGTACTAAAGCCTTAACAAAGCTAAAACAGGCGATCCATAAAAGACCACGGGACGTAACCCTAATTAGAAATTTGAGAAGGGACTATAACATAGCACTGAAGGATAGAAAAGCTCTGATAAAAAGGGAGGCCTGGGACGACCTATGTGCAGCGTCACAATCACAGGATCTGGCTGCTTTTTGGAGGGTTATTAACACCCCCCTCCTATATGAAAAAAAGGCTCGCATGGAAATTGCCGTTCCAGAAGATGAGTGGGTGGCCCACTTTTCCTCCCTTTATAGGGCTGTGGAACCAGTCCTTGATACAGGCCAAGACCCTATGTTGTTAAATCTAGATACATCTAAAGTCTTGGTTGTAACCCTTCCAGAAGTTCTTGCTAGTTTGAAGGCAACCAAAGGGGGAAAGGCGGCTGGACCAGATGGTATACCAGCAGATCTCTATAAGGCTAACATCGAATTATGGGGACCATTGCTAGTCCAGCTTTTTAATGTTGCTTTGGCAAAAGGCCCAATTCCCACTTGGTTTACATCTGTTATAGTCCCAATCTTCAAGAAAGGCGATAGGCAGAATTGCACGTGCTATAGGCCAATTTCTTTATTGGACTCTTCTATAAAAATTCTGGGGAGAGTGGTTTTAGTCAAACTCCAAAGCTGGGCAGAAGATAATGGGGTGTTAAGTGATTTTCAATTTGGGTTTCAAAGGGGCTTAGGGACTATAGAGCAAGGATTGAATTTGTTTATCCTGCAACAGAAGTATATAAGGGTTAAAAAACAACGTCTATACCTCACTTTTGTTGATTTGTCGTCAGCTTTTGACTGTGTGTCACACAGTAAATTGTGGGCAATTATGGCAGAACTGGGGGTAGACAAGGCCATCATATGCTTCTTGAGAGATCTATATTCCGGGGCCACTGCAAGTGTCCGATATGGGAAAAATGGTGAATGCAGTAGACAATTTGGGATTGGTCGGGGTGTACGCCAAGGGTGCGTTCTAGCCCCTTTCCTATTTTTGTTATACAGTAATGGTTTGGAGAACTGCCTCGTCCAGGAGGGTAGGGACATGCCTATGGTGGGTGGGAGGCCTGTCCCTGCCCTGATGTATGCTGACGATGCCGTTCTGATGGCACGCACCCCAATGGCATTACAAACTTTAGTTACATCTTTTAATAACTTCATGCTTGGCTTAGACTTGAAAATTAATTGCTCCAAAACTTTGTCTATGTATTGTGGGTCAAGAACAAGCAAGTATTTGAAGCCTATTTTTATAAATTCCAATCCCTTAGAAAAAACCTCAACCTTCCCATATCTAGGAATTTTGTTTCATGAAAGTGGCTCATGGACTACGGCAATTCAGGCTAGATCCCTGTTATTCTCCAAAACTATTATGGCCCTACAATGTTTTATGAAAAAATTAGGAAGAAAACCCGTAAAGGAGATTTTAACCATTTATAAGGCTACTTGCTTAGCAGTAGCTACCTATGGATCAGGTTTGTGGGGCTACTCAAATATTAATTCAATTCAGACTATAGAAAATAAGTTTTTACGTCACATTTTGTCCGTGCCTGAAAGTACTGCAACTATGATATGCCATGTTGAATTGGGAATGCTTTATGTCACTGACACGATTAAGATCCAGCCAATTCTCCTTTGGCACAGGGTTTGGACAAACGATGACTGTGTGGTTGACCGGGCCATCTTAAAGGATATTTTAGTATTGGACAACATCAATGATTGTAAGTGGATATGCTATGTCAG
Source organism: Lissotriton vulgaris (assembly GCF_964263255.1). Classification (NCBI taxonomy): domain Eukaryota; kingdom Metazoa; phylum Chordata; class Amphibia; order Caudata; family Salamandridae; genus Lissotriton; species Lissotriton vulgaris. The sequence goes on along the minus strand of NC_141689.1, from coordinate 710,845,971 downwards.
AAATTTCCTCGAAGATTTAAGCTGTCCTCAATATTATGAGGATCCGTTATCAATGGCATACATATCAAGAAGAGACCTGAAAAATGTGTGCATTGCTCATCTCAGGGAGAAAAGACACCTAGAAGAGGCAAGAAAAAAGACTGTTTCTGCCCATCAGGATATTTTATGTGGAGAGAAACTACAGCCATATTTATCATTGTATATGTCCAATCACGAAAGATTCCTTTTAACCCGGTTTAGACTTAACATTGTTTTCAGGCTTTTTACTTTCCCAGTGATGAATTGTTGGTCAAAAGATTTATGTTTTTGTCCATGTGACGATGTGTCCCCACAATCTGATATTCATATTTTATTTTTTTGTAAATTTTATACCTTTTTTAGAAAGAAACTTATCATCCCTATCTTTAAAGACTTAAAAGTATACCGATGCCGCTCAGCATTTTTAGAGTGCCAGAAAATGGAAACAGTTTTTATGGTAGCCTCACTCGCTGAATTTTTTAAATCAGTTTTTAAGTGTCGCAAATCTATTCAAATGTATTAATTTTGATGTTGTTGCATATATGTACTTAATTTTGGTACTTTTTTCCTTTACTGCGTGAATATTTATAATGATTACTTGACCCCTTCTGTAAATTGTACTTTTTCATGCTACTTTTATGGTTATTTGCTTCTTTTTTAACCGAATAAAGTATTTTGAATCTGAATCTGAATCTGAACACCTTACAAAATATAAGGCAAGAGAGCTGACAAACCCTTTTATAGGTCAAAAAGGGGAGTCTAGTCACGCCACACCTCTTACTAAGTGTGTAAGTGGTTTAGAAGATATTTCTGGCTATAGTTATGGCCAGTAGTCTAGTCTCGCCACACCACTTATTGAGTGTGTAAGTGGTTTAGAAGATGTTTCTGACTATAGTTATTGCCATGGAATCCCTGCTCAATTATTTTGAACGCAGCTCCCAAGTCTCAGATTGAATGCTCAGTAGAATCGTCTTGATAAGTCCGTCTCTGACTCCATACGTTTTAGAATGGATTCAGATGAAGAGGTCCACAGGATGAAAAGGGAAGCAGATACACACATGACAGTGGGTCTTGGGGAAAAAAAGAGAAGTTCACAAGATCACATTTCAGAAAGAACTAATGGAAGAAGAGCATCCAAGAGTAACAATGAAGTTAATAATCAAGAGGCAGAGGAGGAAACCATCTCCAGCGTGATGTGAGAAACGTCCAAAAGCAATGAAAAAGTAGGTTGCACAAAGACATTTAATACAGCTATTTTCTAATGTAAGAAATACAGAGGAAAAATTTAGATGCTTTACAGACACATTAACTAGTAGTAAAGGAGGGAAGAAAAGAAACTTCAGAATGGAGCCTCAGTAATCTATTTAACCAATCCTACATCAAAGGAACAGGGGGTGCTTGAAAGACCTGGAAGATGCATATCTTTACATCCACATCACAAACAAGAACAAGAAGTTCTTGAGATTTGCTATAAGCAATCAACACTACCATCAAATAACCATGCCTTTCAGACTGAGATCAGCTCTATACATCTTTCTCAGACGCATGGCAGAGTTAGAGGCTTGTCACAGAAAGATGAACATCTTTATTCATGTTTAGATCAAAAGCCAAGTTTATACTAGAAAGTTCCCAGATGACTTTAAGAGATTTTCAAAGATCTCCAACATCATTAACTTTAAAAAGTCCTACCAAATCATCATCTTTCCCAGTGCAATGAATCCACTACTTTTATGTGTAACATGGGCCCACATTTCCTATAGATCAGTGCCAGCGCTCACATGGGGCTAAGCTATGGTGTTTGAAACAAAGCAGCACAAACAGGGATGTATGTCAGTACAACGCAATCATTTTGATCGCGGTACTTTACATCGCGGATTTTACAACGCAAGTCGTTACAACGACTTGCGTTGGAGGGCGCGGATTGAGGAATATTATTATGTTATATTCCAGCACCAGTCCACGTAACAGTAGGGAAAGTGTTGGAATATAAAATGACAATATTCCTTAACCAACAGCGCCATCCAGCGCAAGTCGTAGTAACGACTTGCGTTGTAATGGCAGCGTGGTAAAGGTTGTGCGGTGTAAACACCGCGTTGTAAACGACGTTTACCACAAACAGTAGCTCTGAACAACTTTCTCACACAAAAGCTACTTTACGCTAAAGGTTGATGTTGCTCCAAGACCTGAAATGCCCAAAGGTTGTGCAGTGACAACTGCCTTGCTAATATATTCAAAGCAAATTTAATGGAGAGAGGCCACAGCAAACAGCTCTAGGTTTTGATGTAAAGCCAATCACAAACAGTGATGCGGCTTTTTCTGAAATCCTAATGCTCAATGAAACCTTGCACAAATAATGGGCAAGCAAATTGCTGCATCATATTTTCACGTGCACTGTCTAATTTATGCAAAATAACACATATTACTTGGCTTACCATTTGGCAGTCGCACAGACATTTACACTCAATGAACCTTGAGTTCCACACCAGAGACTGCTGTCTCCTCTTTGTGTTGCAGAGTAAGCACTCAGTTTCACGCTAAACAAGCTCCAATAATTACGCCCTTCGTGCACCACTCTTTCTAGATATGGTTCTGCACAATTTGTCACCGTTCTCACAACACAGCACTACCGATTTCATGAAGTTAAACACTGAGCAAAGCTGAATACATTTGACCCAATGTTCCAAAGAGTAGGAGGCTTTCTTTTAGCCCCCAAGATATCTATTTTGTCAACCCTATCAGTCAGATTTCATTTCTTTTGCGATCAATAGCCTCCTTCATGTTTATATTGCCACATGCAGAGTTACATATGAGATGCCCACAAGAGCATCTTGAGTATTATTTGAGATGGAGGGAGTAATATTCCAGCAATATCTTCCTCTGTGATCAATAATTATTGATACTTCCCTAATTGGATGGAGGTTTCACTTGCAGAATCTGGTGGTTCAAAGAATCTGCCAAGGAGAAATCCCTTCTTAACAAGTTTATAAGTAATTTCTCTCTTCATTACTACTCGATACAGTCGTGGTGCAACTTGTCAACACAACTATATTTCATTTTTTCCACAAATATGTAGGAATGAGGGCCCAGGCCATTGTGAAATGAACTCTAGTAATATAGTGCTAGCACCTTAATCGTGGGTTTCAGATAACAACAGTTCAACTCAATATTGTACATAAACATATGTCTCTCAGAAGATGGCACATAAATCAACAATAGCAAAGTACTTAAAGAAAACTTTCATTAGTGGGAGCCCGATAAAGAGATCTCTTAACTTCAGAATGAACCACAACATGCTGAGATGTAATACATAAGTACCCAGCACCAGCTCACATGAAAAAACCTTCAAAACAGCTAGGTAGATGTTTTGCCGGTAAACAGCCTTTAGTGCGTGGCTGCTACTGGCAATACCATTACTTCGCATGCGTTACTAAGCTTGCGATGTTACAACGCGTACCATTAGCATGCAAGTTGTTACATCGCAAGCGTTGTTACTACGCATGCGAAGTAATAGTATGCTTTAAAAGAAAACGATCCATGTCGTTGTAAGGAAACTGAAGCTGTTTCCTCACAACGACGTGCACCGCCCTTCAGAGACGACATGAGGAAGGTCCCAGGAGGAGCGAGGAACCACAAGGAGAGTGAGGTAAGGGGGATGTAGTGTGTTTTTGTAGTGTAGGGTATCGTGCTGGGGTTACACTTTAAGGGTTGAGTGTAGTGTTGTGGTGTATGCGTAGCGTAGGGAGACGTGCTGGGGTTAGTGTTTTAGGTTTGAGGGTAGTGTTACGGGGTATGTGTAGTGTTTAAGGTTTGAGTGTAGTGTTGTGGTTTATGTGTAGTGTAGGGGGTCATGCTGGGGGTAGTGTTTTAGGGTTTAGGGAAATGTTGTGGTGTATGTGTAGAGGAGTAGGGGGTCGTGCTGGGGGTAGTGTTTTAGGGTTTAGGGTAGTGTTGTGGTGTATGTGAAGTGCAGGTTAGTGTTTTAGGGTTTAGTGTAGTGTAGGTGGGTTGTGCTGGGTAGTGTTGGAGTGTAGGGACAGGAATGGGGGTCGGGGGGCCGTACTGGAGTTTAGGGTAGTGTTTTGGTTTATATGTAGTGTAGGGGGTCGTGCTGGGAGTAGTGTATTAGGGTTCAGGGTAGTGTTGTGTTTTTGAAGTGTAGGGGGTTGTGCTGGGGGTAGTGAGTTAGGGTTTAGGGTCGATTGTGTAGTGTTAAAGGATTCAGTGTAGTGTTGTCATGTATGTGTAGTGTAGGGGCATATATGCATAGTAGTGGTTTGCTAAGTAATGGTCTGCGCATTAAACTACATTTGTTATATTTTTAATGCTATTGCGAAGTAATGGTAAGCATAGTAATATTATGCGTACTAATGCCATTTGCGATGTAAAAACATCGCACGAAAAGCATGCGTAGTAATGGCATGCTATGTATCGTCATACATCCGTTTTGCCTTCATATTTCTATCACTAGCAATGCGGAACTAAATGTTCCAATTGGCCTACCATGAGCACTCCAGAGGTGGTGTTCAGACATCCTGCTAGCACAGAAGCTACCCAAGGGATTTTCTTGCAACCCAGATTTCCTCTCTAGAGTGCAAAGTGCCTTTGTGCCTCTCAACCACCAGTCTCTCAACTTGAGTTTCTTACTTGAGTACCTACAATCCTCGTCGCAACCCCCAGACCACGGTCATGTTGTCCTGCAAGGCCTTTCGCGTCGTGCTCAAAACGGGCCCCAAAACCGACGGCATTTTTTTCATTTTTCCCAGACCCGAGGACGCGCCACTACATGTGGTCCCATTGCTCTAAAAGGAGGAGCAACTCAACGTGCTCAAACGCCCACCTGCCCATGCGGTCGAGACCGCACTTTGGCCACGACTCACCCCCCGGTGGTAATCACCACTGGGGCCCCGTGCGACCTGGTCATGCCCAGGGACGAGGCCGGGGGGAGGCGAGACAGCAGCAAATACCTGGATACGACGGACGAAGGACGAAGGACGATGCCCGACGACACCCGAACAGCGCAGAGCAGCCCAGGGAACCGATGTGGCAGAAAAGACCGAGCAACGTTGCTGGGCCAGCTAAAAACCCCCCGGGGACGCCCCCCCGCCTGAGAGCGCCCTCCCATTGGCCATTAGTGGGGAAGGGGGTTGGCGCGCTGCAGGCTCCTCTCACGCGACGTGTGGGACTAGGACGCTGTCTCGCCCATGCTCCCCTCTGTGTCGCGCGGCCAGCGACATTTCTTTTGCGATCAATAGCCTCCTTCATGTTTATATTGCCACATGCAGAGTTACATATGAGATGCCCGCAAGAGCATCTTGAGTATTATTTGAGATGGAGGGAGTAATATTCCAGCAATATCTTCCTCTGTGATCAATAATTATTGATACTTCCCTAATTGGATGGAGGTTTCACTTGCAGAATCTGGTGGTTCAAAGAATCTGGCCAAGGAGAAATCCCTTCTTAACAAGTTTATAAGTAATTTCTCTCTTCATTACTACTCGATACAGTCGTGGTGCAACTTGTCAACACAACTATATTTCATTTTTTCCACAAATATGTAGGAATGAGGGCCCAGGCCATTGTGAAATGAACTCTAGTAATATAGTGCTAGCACCTTAATCGTGGGTTTCAGATAACAACAGTTCAACTCAATATTGTACATAAACATATGTCTCTCAGAAGATGGCACATAAATCAACAATAGCAAAGTACTTAAAGAAAACTTTCATTAGTGGGAGCCCGATAAAGAGATCTCTTAACTTCAGAATGAACCACAACATGCTGAGATGTAATACATAAGTACCCAGCACCAGCTCACATGAAAAAACCTTCAAAACAGCTAGGTAGATGTTTTGCCGGTTAACAGCCTTTAGTGCGTGGCTGCTACTGGCAATACCATTACTTCGCATGCGTTACTAAGCTTGCGATGTTACAACGCGTACCATTAGTATGCAAGTTGTTACATCGCAAGCGTTGTTACTACGCATGCGAAGTAATAGTATGCTTTAAAAGAAAACGATCCATGTCGTTGTAAGGAAACTGAAGCTGTTTCCTCACAACGACGTGCACCGCCCTTCAGAGACGACATGAGGAAGGTCCCAGGAGGAGCGAGGAACCACAAGGAGAGTGAGGTAAGGGGGATGTAGTGTGTTTTTGTAGTGTAGGGTATCGTGCTGGGGTTACACTTTAAGGGTTGAGTGTAGTGTTGTGGTGTATGTGTAGCGTAGGGAGACGTGCTGGGGTTAGTGTTATAGGTTTGAGGGTAGTGTTACGGGGTATGTGTAGTGTTTAAGGTTTGAGTGTAGTGTCGTGGTTTATGTGTAGTGTAGGGGGTCATGCTGGGGGTAGTGTTTTAGGGTTTAGGGTAGTGTTGTGGTGTATGTGTAGAGGAGTAGGGGGTCGTGCTGGGGGTAGTGTTTTAGGGTTTAGGGTAGTGTTGTGGTGTATGTGAAGTGCAGGTTAGTGTTTTAGGGTTTAGTGTAGTGTAGGTGGGTTGTGCTGGGTAGTGTTGGAGTGTAGGGACAGGAATGGGGGTCGGGGGGCCGTACTGGAGTTTAGGGTAGTGTTTTGGTTTATATGTAGTGTAGGGGGTCGTGCTGGGAGTAGTGTATTAGGGTTCAGGGTAGTGTTGTGTTTTTGAAGTGTAGGGGGTTGTGCTGGGGGTAGTGAGTTAGGGTTTAGGGTCGATTGTGTAGTGTTAAAGGATTCAGTGTAGTGTCGTCATGTATGTGTAGTGTAGGGGCATATATGCATAGTAGTGGTTTGCTAAGTAATGGTCTGCGCATTAAACTACATTTGTTATATTTTTAATGCTATTGCGAAGTAATGGTAAGCATAGTAATATTATGCGTACTAATGCCATTTGCGATGTAAAAACATCGCACGAAAAGCATGCGTAGTAATGGCATGCTATGTATCGTCATACATCCGTTTTGCCTTCATATTTCTATCACTAGCAATGCGGAACTAAATGTTCCAATTGGCCTACCATGAGCACTCCAGAGGTGGTGTTCAGACATCCTGCTAGCACAGAAGCTACCCAAGGGATTTTCTTGCAACCCAGATTTCCTCTCTAGAGTGCAAAGTGCCTTTGTGCCTCTCAACCACCAGTCTCTCAACTTGAGTTTCTTACTTGAGTACCTACAATATGATCATTTAGGTCGGCTTCTGTGGTGAAAGAGCATTCCCAGAAATGCCCAATGGCCCGTTGCAGTGCATTATTAACAGCACCTTCTCTTGAAACAGAAGGCGTTCTGCATGTAGTGCACAGATAAGACCGATCCTCGGATGTATGACGGTACCACGCATACTTTTACAACGCATACCGTTACCACGCTACTTTTACCACGCAAGTCGTTACAACAACTTGCGTGGAGGGGCGCTGGATAGTAAATTATTTAATTTACTATTCCAACTCCAGTCCCCGTGGACTCTAGGGAAAGGAGTTGGATAGTAAATTAAAGTATTTACTATCCTGGAGCGCCCCCCAGTGCATTTCGTTGTAACGACCTGCGTGGTAAAAGTAGCGTGCTAACGGTACCGCGTTGTAAAAAATGCGTGGTAACCGTTGCATACCCCGATCCTCAAGCATGCCAAGAAGAGATACTACTATTCTACCTCCTTTACCTTAGCAAGAAGGCTTCACACATTTCCCCTGTAAATGCTCATCTAGTGCCACTGCAGTTCACAGAGAGATCCTTCTCACACATCTTTTTCACCATGCAAGAAGACGCTGTCACCAGAGGGACCTAAATGTAGTTCTTTCTAAGTTGCGGAGTGCTGCATTTGAATCTTCAGTATATTTCTTTAAAATATTTTTCTTAATTGCCATTGCATCAGTGTGTTATTTTATTATTTGATTGATTCAAGAAATACAAATTATATCTAGAATATCAGGCTTGCTGTAATGTATGTGCTGTGTAGCTTTTTAAATGCATTATAATATAATGCCCTTTACACATATTTTGCACCATCCAACTAATCCACAACCAGGCAGATAGTTTCACCACATTTCCTTAAAAGGCCAAAAGGCTCTTCATAGAATCATGCTAGTATCTGAACTCTGATTCCTCAGTCAGTCAGTCATTGAATTCACACAACTAGGTCAATTCTGTCTGACCGTGGGTGGGCATTCACTCAAAGCCATGCTTATTACTATCCAGTGACCTGGGCAGGAATGCAAATTTGCTCACCTTTCTTCGGAAATTGAAAATGTAGCATATCTCAATATATATCCTTTGACAGACTTCATATCATTAACAGCACCAGGGGACCGTTGAGTGAGGGTTGCAGCCAATATATAGAAGCATAAACAGACAGCTTATTAATGTTTCACTTTACTTCAGTTCCTGGGTCTCCTGAATTCCCAACACCTTAGTTCAGGAGCTTGCCACTGCATTCTAGTGTTAAGGTCATGAACAGCTCACTTGCCACTTCAGTAAACCTAGAATGGATACAAGTGAGACCATTGATGTCTCTAATATATTAATTGATATTAATTGATAAAAGTAACTGAGATTACCTGTCATTCCAGTCCAGTCTAGGACAGCCGCGGACGGTAGTGGGAGCCCCTGCTGGGCGTTGACGTGGGGAGGGTGGAGGGGCACGGTGGGAGTTAGTAATCTATGGATTTCGGAGGTTTACAGGTAAGTAAACATATACATAAATAAAACATTTTGTTGCATGCACTGCATCCCCAAATGCGATGCAGTGCGCGCAACGAAATTCATTTTATTTATTTCTATGTTTACTTACCTGTAAAACTCCGTAATCCATAGATTACTATCCCCCACCCTGCCCCTCCCCCTCCCCACGTCACCGCCCGGCAGGTATTCCCACTACCGACCGCGACTGGTCTAGGACTCAGGAGAAGCCTGGCAGAGTAGCAAAGTGCAATTCTCTAAATTTGATGCTTGATTTTGTTGTCGTTTTTTACATTCTCCTTTTTGATGGGCAACATTGAAAACATCTAGAACAGTTCAGAGGCATTCAAGTTGCCAGTAATAGCCCAATTCGATTCCTAATAATTGAGAAAAGAAATAATACTCAAATAGACATTAAAACGTTTTTGGAAACAGACAATTGCATGTGAAAAGATGTTCCAGGATCCCAAATATAAGAAACGGTATGCCTATCCGTATGAATTTAACAAGCCTTGTAAGAGTGATACTTAGAATTGGAATCTATAAACTTTTCCTTTTTTATCTAGACCACTTTGAGGTTACAAGATTAACTCTCTGTCCCTCAGACATAACATTGCAAATTGGATACCATCCCCTCGAGGGTGTCCCCCGGAATATCGAGGTAGGAATCTCAATAGCATCAAATATCGTGGGTACAGTATTGAAGAACAAAATACTGAAAAGTAAGTAAGTATAGATACTTTATACATACCTCCACATATATGGACCTTGACTATATATACCTTGAAGGTACATTTAAGAGGTGTTAAGGATAGTAAAGCTATACTTCCGCTGTGTTCACTTACCTTTCAATATTTAGGTCCTCGATATTCTGTCTACAATATTAGTGTATCACTATACTCCTAGCTATTTTCCAAACAATGGTTCTTGAGCTACGTTAGCATACTAAACATGCATGGCTGTTCTTAGTTGGTGGAGCGATTTGTCTGGTTAATTCCGATAACAAACGAGACTCCTCCCAGCTAACTAGTTACGCGACCCCCAGCATAATCACTTATGTACATGGTTATCTGTGAAATTATGTTAATATAAGGTGTTTTTCTTTTTCCCTCCCCTTCCCTTTCATACACAGTTTTCTTATTTAATCAAATTTTGACTCAATTGTTTAGTATGTTAACATAGCTCAAGAACCATCGTTTGGAAAATAGCTATTGTTACCCCTGGTTCTTGCTCTAGGGTCGCCCTTGTGGTCAGTAAATCACAATATTCCTAGCCTCAACATCCCATAGTACAATGCACGTTGCTGGGGCGTGTATCTATTGAGACCTGCATTGTGATTCAATCAGCCACAAAGGCATTTTGCAAGCCAGGAAGTCATTTCTATCTCCCAGCGTGCCTTTTGTACCCTGAGACTTGCATTTTTGTGGTGACGAAGTCTGTGATTTTGCCAATCACACAGTTTGTTATTTAAAGAATGCTTGTTACATAGAGACCAGTGTTACAAAGTAGATGAGGGAAAATCCTGAGCCAAAAAGCAGCCTATGTGAGAAAAGCAAGTTAAAATTTGTAAACTGAATATATTTTTGCGTATTCGTTGTGTTCGGTGATCACTTGCATGCTTCAATGATGTAAACAAGTATGTGTCAATGAAAAGTTATGCAACAGTAGATTAAAGTGTGTAAATATTAAAGACTTTGAAGGTGAACCGAGATTTACAAAAATTGCCAAGCTACTGTTGCCTGGTGCCTTTTCCAGGCTCCTTTGTCATTGAAACACTGTCTTAGTTCACAATCTGGCGCCCGAAACCGTTCTTATCTTCTTTTCATTGTTTCCCGCTCTTTAACAGCCTGGGATATCGAGAACTTCATTACTCTCCATTCAACTGCATCTGTTGTCCATTTAACAAAACAATAGTTTGGAAGAACTGAAGGGCTTTGGAAAGATGAATATCAACTGCCAATTGCATGAATGGCATTTCAGTGCCACGTGCCAAAAACAGATAATACACAAACACGATCCATATGTTCATCTATCCAATCAATGCAAAATGGGTGTAAATACGAGCTGCCAGCGCTATACGGTCTTACGTTTTCAGTTAATTATGGGACTTGGCAGCATGAAAGAGATGTGACGCAAGTGTACAGGGATGCATCAAGCCATCTGCACTCTCACAAAGGAAAGCAAAGTCCCGTACAGGAAAACCACACCAAGTGCCTGTTTTGGGCCGCAGTTAAGATGGTACCCAGCAATGGCAAAGAGGAGTACTACAGGAAGGAACCATCCACTGGCATTATCTGGAATAACTTCAATAAACATGAAACAATGGCGCCAGTCCCCGCCCCCACCGTTAAGCACTTTCTGTGGGACACATCATGACCCACAATTGGGCTGGCCATTCAAAAGTATTTGGAAAGACAAGATTGTCTATTGGAAAGGATCCATTTTTTCCAAGTGAAGTCAAAAAGACCACAATTGCCATAATTCAAGAACTGGATAATTTTTTACCTTGTGTCATTGAGATGTGTGACAGTTTATGCACCACTTGAGAAGGTGGGAGCATCTTGCCTATAAAACTATATAGAATTGCTGTGGGACACACTGCATTTTAAACCCATTGATCCAGTAACACCGGTCAAGCATGGTGCAACATAGGAATTCAGAATAGGGATGCAGTGGTCCCATACCAACAACAATTGGTTGTGAAAAATAGTCCATAACCCCCACATTCTTCTTTCTTGACACATTCCCATTTGACAAAAGTGAGAAACTGTGTGGTGTGAATCTATTAACTTTACTACTTGTGAGTAGGTGATCAGTTCAGGTTTTTCCTTTCACCTCTTGGAAATTTAGTCCTGAATTTATAATAGGATAAACAAGACTGGTTGTCTCAAAATGGAAAGATTTTTTTTGTCCTGAACTGGATAAGCTACTCACACAAGGAACTGAGAAACCTAAAACAACTGCTTCTAGGGCACTAACAAGGGATATTTGCTTCTTCTGTTGACTGTTCTCCCATTTCCCCATTCCAGATAGAGAGATCCAGGCCAGAGAAACCATTGAATATGCACTCTAACACGGTTTTGGAAGGAACAACGTTTTGAGACACTAGACGTCTCCTGGCCAATGAGCTTTTTCTACGGCCGCTGCAGTGCTTAATTTGTATAATATTAAGTGCCAGGGCTCTGACCAGGAGGCCACTGCAGCTTGCACCTCCCATTGCTGCCAAAACAACTACTAACCGTCTCTCTCCCATGTAAATGCGACAGTTCCCCAAAGCTAAAGGAATGGCTGGGGAGGCGGGTATTAGTAATTTTTTTATGTATATTGTTTTCCTAAACAACTGCTATACTGCTCATCTCCAAATTCCATGAGCAAAGCCAACTTGTGGCAGACTGCCTTAAGTGTGGTGTTGACAATTAGGTGCCGGTGCTGAGCATCGGAAACCAATTAAGTGCCGGTGCTCAGCACCGGAAAGCTCCAGCTCAAATTAAGCACTGCCGCTGTGAATAGTTGTTTGACCTCTCTGTATTCAGCAAGGCTGGGCTCAGCCTGTGCAGGGGCGGCTCTAGGCTCATGGCTGCCATGGGCAGGGAGCGTAGGTAGGGGGCCTGTTGTATATTTACCCTTCTTCTATTTCCTTTACTCCACCACAGTTCTTACCTGTGTCACCCATTCCAGAATGTGTATGGCTCTGTCCCCTTCTAGTGTTCTAGCTGGTGACAGTTTGTGCCTGGCCAGCTTGTGTTGAGGTTACTCTTTTCTGTTTCCTGCAATAAACCTCTATTGCTGCTCCTGTGGTCTCCTGGTTACTTACTACAATTTTGGCGACGTTACCTGCTGGCCAGTATCATTGAAGACCTCATCTTGATACTTATTTCAAGATTTTCAGCGGAAAGCAGATTTAAACGGAGTTTCCTCATCAAGAAACGGATCTACGGCGTGCAGATCCCACTTTTGGCCCTCCTCTTCGGTTTCCAGTGAAGGCGCTCAATTGTGGTAACCCTACCACTTATTTTGGACTTTAAAGCGGAGCAGAGCTCGAGCGCTACCAGCGCTGACATCATCCAAACAGCGGAGCTGGTGAGTCACAGCTGAGCGAGCGCAGCGCGCGTGAGCCACACTCGAGACACCGTCTTCAGTTGCCGTAGAGACTGGTGAGTCACAGCGCTCGAGACGCTGCTTCCTGTTGTCTTGGAGACACATCAGCTGACGCAGCGCGTGAGTCAGCGAAGGCGAGCGCAGCGCGTTTGCCTGGTGCCAGTGGAGAAACGCTCCTTGTGCGTTCCAAGCCTCGTTCAAGGACAATCTCAAGCCTCGTTTTTCGGCGGCGGCCATCTTCCTTCAGGTCTTTGCCCTTCAAGCCTCGTTTTCGGCGGCGGCCATCTTCCTTCAGGTCTTTGCTCCTCAAGCCTCGTTTCAGTCGCAATTCAAGCCTCGTTTTCAGCGGCGGCCATCTTTGCATTCTAGTGTTTACATCCCAAGTCTCAACTTCGTCTTCCAGCCGTTTTTGGTGATTTTAAATCGGATTTTCCTTGTTTTACCATAAAACTTCTGCCTGGCCCTGTCGCAGTACTATGGTATCGTCTGGACACTTTATGAATGGTAAGAGGTATTACTATAATTGCTAAATTCCTTTTGTTGTGCAAATCTTTGGTTATTTTGTTTCACCCTACAATCAGTGAACATGGCACAACAATTTGTGGTAACTCTGCCTCCCCAGTTCTTACCTGAACCTGGTGTACCTGAAATACCTTGGGAGGACTGGTACATCATGTTTGACAATTACCTGGAAGCACTTGATGGACAGGAATTTTCACCCAAAAGAAAAAAAGCTATCCTTTTGAGCACTTTGGGCAAAGAAGGGCAGAGGGTCTTTAGATTCCTACCTATCACACTTGGAGCTAGTGGGCATGACATTGATGAGTTTAAGGAAGCGGTTGATCGCTTGGAGATCAGATTTGCAAAGGAAGAGAATCTGATCATGAACCGCTATAAGTTCTATACACAACGCCAAAAAGAGTCAGAAACCATAGATGATTTTGTGGCCAGACTCAGAGAGCTTTCTATAAAGTGTAAGTTCGGTTCTATGAACGACGAGCTCATAAGAGATCAATTAGTCGTCCAGTGCTCAAGTAAGAAAATCCAAGAGAGGCTATGGGCAGCCAAAAATCCTACCTTGAAAGACGCAATTGATCTGGCCAAAGTAATTGAGGAGTCTAGTAAGTGCATGAAGGTCCTTGATTCGCACAAATCTACTCCTCACCAAGAAGTTTCTGTGGTTACCGACAAAAGTAGCGTTGTGGGGTGTGAGCATTGTTCTGGAGACAGTGTTGCGGTGGTAAAAAACAGACCCAGACCCACTGTCAAGAAAACCTCAGTAAGCAAAGTCTGCAACAGGTGTGGGAGTAGCAGTCACTCTTCCGACGCCAGGTTTTGCTTTGCATCAAACAAAGAGTGTTTGAAGTGTGGGAAAGTCGGACATTTTTCCAAGATGTGCAAGGCCAAAGCTAGACAGAGAGTGAATATTGTTGATGACTACTACGCTGATGATTCTGGAGTTGAACCTGACAGGCTTCTGGTCATTGACGATGTTGATGTCATCTGTGATGATCCGAGACAAACCAGACCCAAAGCCATCTTCAAGATTGACTCCCACGAGGTGTTGTTGATGGTTGACACGGGTTCTCGACATACCATTATACCCAAGTCTACTTTCGATGCCTTTTGGGAAGGGGTGAATTTACAACGTAGTGATATTTCACCTAAGGGTTTCAATGGCCAGAAAATTGAAATCCTGGGTTTCTTTGAATCTGAGATTGTGTTTGAGAAAAGGTCTATTTTTGGGAAGGTTTATGTTTCCATTGATGGTCCGCCTATTCTAGGGTGGGTACATCAATATGACCTCTACATCGTCATCAATCCTAGGGCAAAGAACCAAATAATGGTTGTTGACGATGACTCTATTGAGTTCATTTTGTCTGAATTTGGGTCTGTGTTCAGGGAGGAGTTGGGTGAACTTCGGGGGTATGCCCATCTCATTAAGTTAAAGAAGGGTAGTCTGCCAGTGCAACATCGGGTAAGGAGGATTCCCATCTCAATCCGGAGTGAGGTAAAACTCTTAATTGAAGAGATGCTTCAGTCTGGTGTAATTGAGCCTACAGAAGCATCAGCATGGGTTTCGCCCGTCGTGATTTCTAAAAAATCAGACGGAAAATTGAGATTCTGTGTGGACCTCAGGTCCCTAAGCAAGTGTGTCGTTGCGGACACCTTCCCTTTACCCAACATCACGGAGATGGTTTCCACTCTTCAGGGTGCGAGATATTTCTCTAAACTCGACCTGAAGGGCGCCTACCATCAGGTTAAGCTCCATGAGTCCTCGAAGCATCTTACCGCCTTCATCACTCCAGAGGGTATCTTTCAATTTACTCGTCTTCCCTTTGGGTTGATTTCGGCGGCGAGTGTCTTCCAAAGATTGGTCAGTGAAATCTTTAAGGGACTCAAAAATATAGTATTCTTTCAAGATGACATCTTGGTCTTTGGTGAGTCTGTGACTGACCACAACCTTGTTCTCAGGAATGTTCTACACAGAATCTGGGACACTGGCCTTACACTACGTAGGGAGAAGTGTTCTTTTCTTGTGGAGAACATTGAGTACTTGGGACATGAGATTTCAGTCAATGGCGTCAGACCCAAGAAGAATCTTCTTGATGCAATACGCTTAGCCCCTTGCCCGTCTGACAAGGACCAGTTGCGGTCATTCATGGGTTTGATCGAGTACTACTCCAAATTTGTGGAGAAATTCTCAGAGAAGACCTTGCCTCTGAGAACCTTGCTGAAGAAGGGTTGCAAGTTTTCATGGGGTCCTGAAATGGATACTTGCTTCAATGAGATTAAGGAGGCTATCTGCAGTGCTAAGGTTCTGGCACCCTTTGATACTGCCAAGTCCTCCACTTTGTTGGTGGATGCCAGTGCCTGTGGTCTCGGTGCAGTTTTACTTCAGTCTCACAAGGATGGTGACAGACCTGTTGCCTTTGCCTCACGTACCCTTTCAAAATGTGAACAGAACTATTCTGTTATCGAGAAAGAGGCTTTGGCTGCTGCGTGGGGTGCTCATCACTTTCGACCATACCTATGGGGCACCCGCTTCAACCTTAAGACTGACCATAAACCCCTCATCCGCATTCTTTCTCCTGGTGGTGGGGCATTTGGTTCTCCAAGGTTGGCAAGGTTAGCCTCTAAACTCCAGGAATACCACTTTGACATTTCTCACATCTCTGGGTGGAGGAACTTTCAGGCCGACTGTCTGTCTAGGTTGGCGGTTCCGTCTGGTTCTGATGTTGGCTTTAGTCTGGACGGATGTGATGCGAATGTTGCTTGGATCGACGATGTACTTCTACTGTCTGAGAGCTCCTTTTCTCGCTCTGAGTGGGTTGATGCCATGTCTAGAGATAGTGTGTTACAGGAAGTCATCCAGCTCATCAAATTGGGTTCCCGCAGAGAGAGCTGTCTCCATGTCTCTGTCCGTCCTTTTCTCAAAGTCATTGATGACTTGTCTGTTTGTAATGACAACGTCATATTGCGTGGTGACAAATTTGTGCCTCCTGCTGACTTGAGACCGAAGCTCATCTCCTTAGCGCATGAGGGTCACCTTGGCCAAACCCTGACGCAACAGCGTCTTAAGCTCAACTTCTGGTGGCCCGGTATGGACTCCATGGTCTCCTCATGGGTTGAGGATTGTTCTACATGCAAGGTGGGTAAGAAGAGACTTAAGGTTTCAGTGGGTTCTGAGATGGGTGCGTTGCAGTTCCCCGAAATTCCGTGGCACACCATCTGCTTAGATTTTATAGGTCCCATTGCCGAACTGCCTCTTTCCCAGAGGTTTGCTGTTGTCATTGTCGACTGCCATTCCAAGTGGTTGTCTGTGGAGTTTCTCAAGGACATCACTACGGCTACTACCATTAATCACCTAGAGTCTCTGTTTTTTAGAGAAGGTTTCCCTAATGTTCTTATAACTGACAATGGCACACAGTTGGTTTCGCATGAGATGCAAGCCTTTTTGTCTGATTGCGGTATTTCCCACCATAGGACCTCCCTCTACAACCCTCAGGGTAATGGCCTCTGTGAACGCCTTAATAGGTTGGTGAAAGGCACCGTTCAAATGGCCCTCTCCAGTGGTTCTTCTGTCTCTTCCCTTGTTAGTGAAATGGTTTATGCGTATTGTACCACTCTTCATGGTTCCCACTCCAGATCCCCTTTTGAGATGATGAGGGGTAGAGTTCCCAGCACCAAACTCATTCCCTCTTGGCTCAAGGACTTGGTCTGTCAGTCCCTTTCTGGTGATGTTTCTAGAGTGGTCCCCAAGCTTTCTCGTAAGGGCTCTGTGTGTTCTCCTGGTAAGGGCGCTTCTAGTTGTAGTTCTGTAGGTCTGCTTCCTAAGGTCTCCTCTCGCAAATCTCTTGAAGGTGATGGGCCCTCTGCCAAGGTTGTTGCTGGTAAAATTGCGAAAGGTGACCATGTCAAGGTAAAGTCTGGTCGTGTTTCTGGCGGTTTGTCCAAGTTCCGTGGCCCATTCCTCGTTAAGATGGTCTATCCCCACTATGTTGTCCTCTCCAATGGGGAAAAGTGGAACTTAAGGAGGGTTGCCCTCTATCAGAAAGGTAGTGTTAATCCTGTGGTTGGTCCTAGTCCTGCTCCTGTTCCTTCTCCTGTCCAAGACCTTCCCTCCTCAGGGTTCATGCTCGTTCCTTCTCCAGATCCGGGTCTTGTGGTTCCTGCTCCTGTTAATGTCTTGGCTAGGGGTGATGGTGGAGGGGATGCTCCTGATCCCGTTGTGTCTGTTCCCAATTCCATTGCTGATCTTGTTCCCGATTCCTTTACTGATTCTAATTCCAATCCCATTGCTTCTTCAAGTTCTTCTTTGCCTGCCATCAGACCTCAAAGGAGTCACAGACCTCCTACTTATTTGAATGATTTCTGTTGTGATTAGTTCTTTTAGAGGGGTGACGTGTGTCCCTTTTCAATGCTTATTAATTATATGATGTTTTCATTGCTTATAATTATTTGTTGTTTCAATGCTTATCATTCTATGATGTCTTCCATTTTGCCTTTACTTCAGGAATTCTTCTTTAGTCTTGTGCTAAGTTTTCTTTTCATGACATGCTTATCCTTTTGTGTTAAGTTTCCGTTCATTCCTTTTTGTTTTATTCTACGAGAGGAGATGTGTTGTATATTTACCCTTCTTCTATTTCCTTTACTCCACCACAGTTCTTACCTGTGTCACCCATTCCAGAATGTGTATGGCTCTGTCCCCTTCTAGTGTTCTAGCTGGTGACAGTTTGTGCCTGGCCAGCTTGTGTTGAGGTTACTCTTTTCTGTTTCCTGCAATAAACCTCTATTGCTGCTCCTGTGGTCTCCTGGTTACTTACTACAGGGCCCCGGAAGAGGGGGTCAGAGTGGGGCGGAGCACGGAGGCCAGTGAAGAGGGGGGGGTCAGGGTGTTTGGAAGTGGAACAGAGCCGGAGCTGGCAAATCCCTGCCAGGGGCTGCTACGCAAATATGTATCCATCCTCAGAGGATTAATATATTAAGGAGATATATATTGGCGAGGTGGCACCTGGGGTTTGGTGGCCCTGTGCAGGTGCACAGCTTGCACATGTCTAAAGCTGACCCTGCCCTGTGATTTCACCTTCCTCTCTTTCTAGAAAGGGGCTGCAGTTTCCCTCATAGATAAAAGAGGTCTGCTCTGTCACCATAGACCATGTGCGCAACGGAACCTTGGATTTTTAACATTTTTTAATGCTTGTTAAAAGACTATATTTGCAGACGTGTGGGTGCATTTTGTGGCATACTGTGGCAAATATATTACTAAAGCATGATTTGGTAGCACACTGTAATTTACAGACATCACATTTTCCATTGAATTGGCCACAAAATTCGCTCACAAATAAATAGATAATGTGTGGAACCCGGTTATCGTCCTTTACCCAATAGAAGGGCTTATTGAGCATGATGTACAGCTTCAGATGATGATGTAATGAGTAGAAATCTTGCAACGACTTACAAAATATTGTGCAATGATTATCTGCAGAAATTTGGGTCTGTAAAGGAGAATTTTTGATCATTGAACCTCCAGGGAGCACTTGAAGAACACACTGTTCACGGAACCCTGCAGCTTTGACACATGCCCAGAGTGACAACCTTCCTCTTGCAGGAACCAGCACCAGAATTCCAAAGGGCATCGCTCTGCCACTGGAGCACCCAATGGGGCTAGCGACTCTACTGACCTCCCAATAGTAATGAAACACCTTGTACAAATTGGCTTTCCTCATGCCTAATAAAAAATAACCAGTTAAAAAGAAACGTAGGTGTGTTACTTATTTAGTTGCTAATAGTTTTGGATAGCTAAAGCTCTAAAGAGGTAAAGACCTTCTCAGGCATCACAAGGGAAAGAGCCAGATTCCTGCTTGGTTCCAAAAGGGAATTACATCGTTTTCTGCATCCCTACTGAATCAGACAATTAAATGATGTGTTAGGAAAAGAACAAGAGCTAGGAAGGAACACCAGAATGGAACAGTAAAGTGAGAAATCAACTGTGGCACAGGAATATTGAGAAAGAAAGATGAGTGTGCAAAAAAGGACATGATGCTTGATGCTCGGCTCACTTGATGTCTTAGTCTGTGAGACCAGTACTTAATTTGTTAAAATGTAAGTGCTGGACCATTCTCGGGAGACCACCCACTGACCCTGCCAGCACTGCCCCAGTACCAACACAACTACTAATCATCACACTTCTACAAGTGTGGAATTCAGGCTATTTAAAGCCACCCATAGCTAGGAATGGCATGGGTGGCAGGTATTATTGATTTGTAAGATCTATTAAATTATTAAACACTGTTGTGCTCATCTCAAAATTAGACAGCCAGTGCCACTATGTGATGGACTGTCATTAGTGTTGGGGTTGAGAATTATGTGCCGGTGACATACACTAGAAACCGCAGGCTCAAATTAAGCACTGGGTAAGACTTTTAAAAACAGTACATGGCCATCTCTTCTGGCATCTTTAAGGCGAAGACAGAATTTCATGAAGAACAAACATTTGCAAGTAGAAACACGCTTACAAAAGCTCGCAATGATGAGCGGTGGAGAATGCTGTAATGTACAGTGATGAGGCGAAACTGTGGCACAATGTCAGGAGCGACATAAGTATTTTAATGAAGGCTCCTAAGCAGCCAATTATGTGCAATAAGATTAAAAGAATTGATAGACACAATAGGAACAGCCACGGCCCGTGGAGGGAGTTCCGGTGGGACAGAAAGGCTGGGCGGGAGAGGGGTGCTAAAAACCGGAATATGGATAATTGGAGGTAAGTAAACAATTTAATAAATAAAACGAATTTCGTAGCGTGTGCTGCATCGCATTTTGCCCCACCCCTGCCCCGCCTTTCTGCCTCACTGGAACTCCCTCCAAGGGCAGCGGCTGAATAGGAAGGAAGAACCTCTCTGAGCAAGCGTCAATTGAAGTGTGCCTTGAAGGACCCTGCATCAAGCACCTTAACAGCAAAGAAAAAGTAAAACACACACAGTATTAAAGATGAGCTGCACAGGCACAAACACAAGACCGAATTTTTTGATAATACCAATTTAAAAAGATGTTTTTTTTACATGTTGTGTCAATTTGCCAGTGATTGAAGTACATAGTTTGAATTCTGGTGGGACAAACTGACAGGTTGCCTTTACTAAGCAATAATCATCTTGGGGGCATTGTAATAATAATAACAGTACTAATAGTAAAGAAATATGATGCCAATATAAACATCAACTGTAATGTTAATAATGACAACAAAAAATATTAATAAGCGCACTTTGAAGTCTGAAAGTTCTACTATTTCTGAATGTTATTTTAGTTATAACTTCGAATGTATTAGAAGCTAAGTATATTAAGTCTGTGACCTTCATGTTGCACATAAATAAATCCAGAGATTCCTTTACTCGCCTTTAGTGAGGCCACCACAAGCCATAGGCTTAAATACAGAGCTTCAGTTCAAATGCATCGCTCTGAGTAATGAAGAAGAAACTGGACATTCTGGGGCTCATTTATGAGGTTTTGCCATAGGGCAGCACCACATGCATTGCTGCTGCGCTGCCCTACAGCAAAAGAAAAGGGCAGGAATGTGCTGTCTGTCATTCCTGTCCTTTTCCCCTGCGCTGGCGCACATTGGGCTGCCGTGTGCCAACACAGGCACTTTTGCACTATGGTGCAATGGGGTCTGCACCGCAGGGGTGATTATTTTTGTGCAGGAAGGAAAACCTTCCTGCACAGAAATAATCACAAGAGGCTTTTCCCTCTTTGTATGTGAGTTGCAGAATGCAGCACACATAGAAAGAGGAAAAACAAGGAGAAATAAAGATATTTCTCCTTGTTGCGCCTCCCTGGGGAGGTTTTTGGCACTGCTTTAGATTTACAATTTCTCGTAAATCTGGGGTAGTGTCACAAAGCCATGGATGTTGCTGGGAACACCCCCAGCACCACCCATTGCACGCCCCCTTAACGCAGAAAACTGTGTTAAAGGGAACGATATTTACGAGGCAGCATTAAGCCAAAAAAGTGGCTTTGTGCTGCCTCGTAAATATGGAGCAGGCACTTGCGCCATGGAACGTCACAAAAAGTGACATTCCAGCGGCGCAAGGGGCCTCATAAGTGTGGCCCTCTATATGTAAATCTGATTTTAGGCTAGGTGGACCTGAAACTTGAAGTGAAATAAGAAGCCAAAGTGGAGTGCGCAGTCAAGCCACAACCCACAGTGCATTGGTCTACCTCATCATTGAAGTCAAGCCTCGTTTCGATTCCTCACAGACACGTGCCACAAAATTATACTGTCTCTGATTTTATTTAAAAAAAAGTATAAGGCAGCACCTTGCTTTGAGTTTTTAGAAAGACTCGAATGGCAATCACTAATTTAGGATGGGCCACAGGGCCGGTGCTAGGCATGGGTAGTGTGGGCAGTCACACTCAGCCCACCAGCATGGGGCCCGCAAGGTGGTGTGTCCTGTTGTTTCCCTGGCGATCCATTTTAAAGTAAGGTGCCGCCTTGCAATTAGGGTCCATGGGAGGCCCCCCTCTCCCTCCCGCCCCCAACCCCCGGAACGGGCCTCTCAGGGATGGTGTCTTGAAACATAGGGGAGGGAGACGATTTATCTTGTCCCAATTGCAAGGAGAACCCTTCACAGACACTGCGGGAGGCCCATTGTCCAGCATTTTTGCGCCCCCACAATTTTAACTTTTAGCCCACAAGCAATTCTCGCACCTATCGGACTGAAGGTTTGAGAATTGGTTGTGGGCTAAAAGTTAAAACTGTGGGGGTGCAAAAATGCTGGACAATGGGCCTCCCGTAGTGTCTGTGAATGGTCTCCTTGCAAGGGGGCACTTATCTACATTAGAGGGGCCTCGCACATTCCCTTTTAGCCCAGGGCCTCGCAAATCCTAGGACCGGCCCTGATGGGCCACATCTGCCCTTCACTGAAAAAACATTAGAAAACCAACCAGTGCTCTAGAGGCGAATGCCCCTAACAAAGACCAAGGGCAGTTAGCTTAATGCCAGTTCCTTTTACAATCCTTCAAAACGCTCCTCGGGCATGCTTGCTTGGACTGGAGCTCCAATGATTTCGTTTAGTGAAACCTAACTTGAAATGTGTGCGTTTAGCTAAACTGCTTGCTAAGCAACATGTGGTTGGATAAGCAGCATCAGCAAAACCCACGAGAGCGCATTCTGAATGGCTGGTAGAGCAGTATATCATTACATGACTCAGAATAAGCAAAACAGGCATTTATTGTCAGGTAATGTCCTTTCATGAGACAACTGATTAGCCTGCCGTCCTAAGCATTTAATTGTACATTGTAATACTAAATAAGTCGACTTATAGGTAAGGACTTGGATGTTACACTGATAATACAAACGCTCTGATATAAAAAAAAAAGCACATCTTTTAAAAGAGTAGGTATGCGTGCAACAGAATAGAGATAGAAAGATTACAAGCCAGGCAGGCAGCTAAAACAATATTTGGATTCATGATTGATTGAGTTTTTAAATCCTAAATTGTTAACCTCAGCAGCACTCCATGAGCAGTTTACAAACATGATTTTCAACCCTCTGACTACTTAGCCCAATGAAGCAGGATGGAAGGGGCCTAATGTACCAGCGTTCCTTTGACTCCTGTCGTATTGATTCATCAGCACTGCACAAACAGTAGTGATTCATTTAATGTGATGAATACTAATGGCAATGCACAGGGCGTCCAACTATATAAAATTAAAGAACTCTAGAGCCAATCTTTGTTCTCCACAGCACAGTGTAATTCCGTTAACAGCCGATTCATTCTTAGCGGCTTTCACAATTTCTCACCATTTCTTATTTACAAAGGGCATACTGAGAGTATTCGACCGTATCCACTCCCCAGAAATGTACTTTCAACCATGGGAATTTAATGTATTATTTACTATTTATATTATTACTATTATCAGTACAGGCAGGGAAAAGTATAAATGGGTACTCATTAAGGAATTCACAAGAAAACCCTCCAGTGCTCTACTGATGATATCATAACCTTCAAGTTGGAAGTTCACTCGAATGCATAGATGGTAATACAGTTTTCAGCATGGCTGTTGGTGAAAGTTATGACACGTATTGTGTGCGTCGCTAACACTGACTGGCGAATTTCAGTAGTTTTACACATTTGAGCCAGAACCATAGCTCAGTATTTAACTGTGTTTTTTCTGGGAGTGTCGCTGTTTTATAAAATAACTTTATAACTTATTTATATCACCCCCTGCACATGGCCTTAGGCCATGTGCAGTGGGTGTGCGCACTGGGCTTGCACCCGAAATTCATGGGAAATCAACCATGGGTGGCCTGCCATGTGCAGTGTGGGATGGTTGCTGGCCATGGCCTTTGGCTAGGCCCTTCAACCAACCCTCTGTGATTGACCAACCCCTAATGCCCATGCTGTTCGACTATGCTCAAACGGGGCTGACCACAGCACCCAACGCTCAATGGATACCAAGCCGCTGCTGTGTACAGCCTGTAACTGTGCACCACAGGGTTTAGAAAGATTTGTCACTGATCAACCTACACTGCCCAACCATGGCCAGAATCCAAGTAAAACCTTCAGTGGCAATAAAACTCTGCAGTCTTTGACCTTTGCCTATGTGCAGCAGTGGTTAATCGCAGGACCTGGGCCAACCCGCCCCTGGGTGACCAGAGAACCCCTGCTGTGCACAGCCTTCAGCCCCACTGTTCACAGTGCTCAAAGTGATCATTGTCCTTTGTTTCAGCCTTACAGAGTTTAAGTGACATTTTTATTGTAGTTAGAATATTTTTCAGGATGTGTCAAAATCAATAAGGATATTGAATGTTTAAAAAATGTGCGGAGTGACCCACAAATTTTCAGATCCAAATTTGAATATGTGGATCCCAAGAGGAAAACTGAGGCTTTTGTTCAAGGTTTGATTTAAGGAAGGAATCCCCGAAATGCGATAGAGCATTGTAAAATTCTCTTCAGGCAAAGAATGAATCAACAGCAGGAACGTGTTGAGAAGAAGTATATTCCAGTATCCGAGGAGGATCCCAGCCAGCTCCCAACAGTTTCTCAGGCAACTGCCCCTCTCCTCACATTAACATTCCACCATGACATACATATCATTCCAAAGTCTCCCTAGCCATGACATCCCCCCCATCAAGCCAGATACCCCATGTTTGCTCTGTTCTTTTTGACTCTCTAAATGCTTGAACTCATAATACATGCGAAAATAGAAAATTACAACAATTCTCTAATTTAGATTTGCCCAGAACCATTCCACAGGGCTAAAACCATGCTACATTTTCAGAATACCTACATAAATGCATACATTGCTTCATATGACGAGAGGATGTGGCCTAACGGCTAGAGCGGTGGACCTCGAAGCGTGGAAACAGGGTTCGTCGAGTCTTGGCAGGGACGCTCAACATCCTGTGATTCTGGGAAAATTAGTTAATCTCCCAGTGCCTAACAAAATTAATGTGTCCGTCTGTAACGCAACTGGTGCTCATGTAAAGCACTCTGATACCTTCGGGTCGAGTTTGTGCTAGAACAAAATGTACGAAGTCAGAGAATATGCTGCAAATCTAAGTTCGATTTCCTTATTCAGAAGTTAGTTATACAAAATCATTAAACTATTTTATCAAGCCAATGTTTCCTTGGCAATAACCTGCAGCTCACACTGTAGCCATTTTCTGTTTCATTGTTAGTCATCTCTCGACTCCCCTCCCACATAGATCTCTACGATAATAAAGGCAAACATGCACACTTCCAGCAGTTCAGAATTACTCTATTGTGGTAAAACATGTTCTCACCACAGCCTGCTGTCAGTGAAATGTAAAATGGAACCTTTATGTGAAGTGAAAATCCAAGGACGAGGCATTTGTGGTTAGAAAGCTTAGGCACTTTATGATCGCTGTACTCGTCTGGCGGAGGGAATCACAACATGCAAAAATACATTCGATCGTGGTCTCTTAAGATAATTAAACCTACACCTGAAATCAGAGGACCTTCCACAGTTATAGTTTTACTCATTTCTGGATTTCAGGCGTTTGCCCTGTAAAAGTAGCAGGTTTCCAGGCGTACTTGTGGTAAACGTTTGTGAATTCCATTTTCGCTTGAAAAATATACACGACCTAACATCTGCTGAACAAGTGTAAATGCATTTGCTAACTTATGTTTCTCATGTATTGTTCTTGTCCCCTGGGATACACCTCTTCTCCAACAGGCCTGCCATTTTAAGGGGTTCCCTTCCCCTTCTCAATCAGAGCAGTATTTACTCCTGCCCTTAGCAGGAGTGTATTTTTGACCCTTTCCATTCCTTACGTGGGTCGTTGTAGAGGTTGTGGATAGCTGTGTATGTGTAAGCATGTGGGTGGACACTAACAGGGCACTTCAGCCATGGAACTCCCACTCCCCTACGACTACCACACACTGGGTTTAGATTACGCACACATAACACTTTGTGTAAATACATCCTTTTAAGCATGCCATAGCCAATGTTGGAGAGTTTCAAAGTGGCTCTGCATTGGCGGGAAGAAAGAAGTAAATGTAAGAAGCTTGAACACCTATGGCGACTCAACTATGACCCCTCTGCTAAAGCCATATACAGAAAAGCCTTAAAAACAGTTCATAAACTGAAACAGGCTACTATGAAAGAGTATTTCACTAATAAAATTAATACTGCTGATAATTTGGCTAAAACATTATATCAAATCGTGAAAGACTTCACTAAACCAGCGGCTCTTACTTATCCTATTAAAGGTAGTCAAGAGCTCTGTGATGGCCTCACAAATTTTTTTCATGATAAAATTTGCTGATATCTTCTCTTCCTTTAATCCCACTGAGAGGTCCGGCGGGGGAGATGCTACCCTAGCCCCTCACCTCCTCTAACGAAAAGATGTTCTGTGCCTTTAAGACTATCTCACTGGATACGGCCCTTCAAAAAATGCAGCAGTGTAAGTCAGGGTCACCGCTTGACCAGGTTACCGCCCAGGTGTTTACTTCCTTGGCTCCAGTTATCATCCAACCACTAATGACAATTAGGAATGCCTCTCTCCTTTCTGGTCACTTCCCTGCAGCATGGAAACAAGCCACTTTGATCCCTCTTCTAAAAAAGCCAGAGGCTGATCCCGCAGTGTACAGTAACTATCGACCTATATCGCTCCTTCCCAAACCATTAAAAATACTAGAAAAGGTCGTGCAGTAACAGCTGGCCGACTATTTGGAGTCCAGTAATCTTCTCCATGACTCTCAATCCGGATTTAGATCCGGAAACAGTACGGAGACAGCATTATTAGAGGTCACGGAGACCATAAGGGAGAGCGTGGACAGAGGCGAGGTAGCCATGTTGGTACTCCTCGATCTGTCCGCGGCTTTGGATACCGTCTCCCACTCCATACCTCTAGATAGACTCCATAACATAGGGATGCGTGACACTCCTCTGTCCTGGATAAAATCATTCCTAACGGATAGAACACAACAGGTGTGGTGTTGACCCTTTCTGTCTAAAGACAAAAAAAACCTTAGTTGTGGAGTCCCTCAGGGGTCGGCTCTTAGCCCCCTTTTCTTTAATGTCTATCTGTCACCTCTGGCAAAGATTATAGAGGCATATGGAGTCAGAGTGGTCTCTTATGCTGATGATACACAGCTAATTTTTTCGTTTGGAGATCATTATGACTACGGACTCGAGAACTTTAAAGCCTGCCTTTCCAATATAGTATCTTGGATGACTTGTGACACCTTGAAGCTAAATACCGACAAAACTGAGGTGTTATTCTTCAACCAAAGATCCCCTTTGCAGTCATCCAAGTGGTGGCCGTCCTAGCTGGACCCTTCCCCATCACCTGTGGAAGTTGCTCGCAATCTAGGCTTCCAAATGGATAATGAACTATCTTACAAAACCCAAATTCATAAAGTGACCTCTGCCTGCTTTGGCAAATTGCATATGATAAAATAAAAAAGATCTCCCCTTACTTGCCCATGGACTCTATGAGAACTATAGTGCATGCCCTTATTACCTCCCACTTGGACTATTTTAATAGCCTATATGTGGGAGCCCCTGCGTATCTTCTACAACAATTACAGATTGTTCAAAATGCTGCGGCCAGGTTGATTTGCAAGGTTCCCTACCGCCATTCTATTTCCCCTCACCTGATGAACCTTCACTGGCTGCCTATATCCTCCCGAATCCGATTTAAAGCCCTGGCACTTACCTTCAGGGCTCTGAATGGGAAAGGTCTGGGGTATCTCAGACGAAGGTTGAAGCTGGTCCAGTCATCACGAGCTCTCAGATCTAGCCACCTCCCTCTCCTGCTCCCCCCCGCTTCCATCAAGCAAGGAAAGGTGGCAGAGCTTTTGCAGTGGTTACTTCCAAATTATGGCATTCCCTCCCACTAAATCTTTGACTGATCGAATCAGAATCTCAGTTCAGATGTAAATTGAAGACATGGCTGTTCTCCAGCTGCTAACTTTGGGTTCTACGCCGCTGTTGTCCTCCGTTGGGGGTAGCCGCGCACATAACAAATGTCATAAATAAATAAATAAAAAATTTGCTAGAAAGGCTGTTTGTGTATATGAGCCTACCTTATGCAGGCACATAGGTTTGTGAAGCAGGCTCAAAGGGATTTCCTGAACAGAATAGAGTAATCATATCTGGGTATCCGGGCGGTCAATGCACTAACACTATTAGTGGGCAAAGCCCCCATTTGTCAGAGGTCTTCACTTTAATATGCCACTGTGAGCGGGTCACAAAGGGGGCCACAGTCTTTTAGGTCTACTTCAAGAAGGAGGTGTAATAAAAGCCTGAAGTATGAGTAGATAGCTGGTCGGAATATGACGTGCTGGCCATCCATGGTACCCTGCAGTTCAGAACTTTCAGGGTTTGGTGGTAGATGAGATCCCTAGAAGATAAATACAACATGACACATCTTCAATTTTTTCTTAATTAAACACGGCTGGCCACAACAATAGGATGCTACAGTCTTGTTCAGTAAGAAATAATACGCAGATGAAAATGATATAACAGGGTCTGTCAGCTGTTCAAGCTCACAGTGGGTGCTTTGGTTAAATTACTTACGCCTCAAGAAATTGTAAGCAAAACTGTAACATTAGGGTGGATACCTACAAGGAAGTGGCGGAGCGCGGCGTTAGCCTCCTTGGCTTAACGCCACGCCCTGCCACTTCTGAAAGTAAGCTGCACTATATCTACAAGAATGAGGTGCAGCCTTGCGTTTTTTCCCTGGGATGGCGCTAAGTTTAGCAATTTAGCGCCAAGGCAGGCACCCTTGCACCATAGTGCAAGGGTGTCTGCGTGCAGGGGAGGATTGTTTATGCGTAGGAAGGTGTCCCTTCCTGCACATAAACAATCCTAAAATGCCATTCTGTCACTGTCATGTGTGCTGCTTCATGCAGCACACATTAAAGTGACAAAATTGCTTTTTTTAAAGTTTTTAGGCAGAGGAAGGGACACCTTTCTGTACATAAACAAACCACAGCATTTTGCTTTTCCCATGTGTGCTGCAAGGCAGCACATATGGAAAAAGCAAAAACAAGGAGAAATAATGCATTTCTCCTCGTTTCACCAACTGAAGACCAGGATTTACCTGGTCCTAATTTATGCGCTGCCTCCTATGTACACCACCCTTGTACATAGGGGGCAGCGTCAAAATGAATGGGTGTTACGGTGGAACGCCCACAGCAAGACCCACTGCTCACCCCTTTCACGTAAACCATAGTTTCAAAGGGGCATTATGCACAAGGAAGCATTGAGCCACGTACATGGCTTAGCGCTGCCTTGTATATAAAGCGCAGTTCCTATCGCCACCACAAGTTCGGTAAAAGTGACACTGTGGTGGCGATAGGGATTTGTACATATGCCCCTCGGTTCCTTAGTGCCTTTAGCTGCTACCACCGAAATGACCGGTATGATCCCTGTAAGTACTGGAGGCAGACATTTTCGATGTTTGTTCGACCATGTATTCCCTCCATAGGAATAGTCGACTCAGTACTTCTCAGGTGAAATGCTTTTCATGTTCAATCTTGGGAAGAGAGCCATGTGTGTTCACTATGTCAAATAT
Organism: Lissotriton vulgaris; assembly: GCF_964263255.1. Lineage (NCBI taxonomy): Eukaryota > Metazoa > Chordata > Amphibia > Caudata > Salamandridae > Lissotriton > Lissotriton vulgaris. The sequence goes on along the minus strand of NC_141689.1, from coordinate 710,816,667 downwards.
TTTGAAGCTTTGTCTTTCCAGACTTCAAACAGGTATTAGATAAATAAGCTTGCACCATGTCGGAAAACTACATCATAATCCCGACGGCGGAGCCGCCATCATTAAGAGATTATGGTGTCTTTCCGATGCACCAATGGGCTCCTGGAGCCCGTCGGAAGCGCCGCCGACGGTCTCTTTGCCAGTTGCCTCTGCCCGCTTCATTGTAATGCAGTGAGCAGACCTCAGGGGCAGATGTCGGTGTGTCCGACACTGATGTGCCATCGGGATCGGACCCACCGACAAAGTAATCAGCCCTCTAGTGTTTACGCACAACATTGCTACATCCCAACGTGTAGGTCAAAGCCCAATACTTAATCCTACTCAAACAAAGGGCCCAAACATCTGCAAAAACTGACCTTGCCAAGCGTTTGCATGAGCCACCCCACAGATGACACAACAACAATCATTGGAACAGACAAAGCAAGGTGATCAGTCCTGAGTGGTACACAGGCTAGAACTCTTGTGCTTCTCTCAACTGTGCAGTAATATACAATCTGCAACTCAAGAACCTCCTCAAACCCATTGTTCAGATGTGCATTCAGCTGAAACTCTTCCCAGGGTAGCAACTAAAATATGGCAGCTCGGGGACTCTCGTAACACACATCAGGACTATAAAGAACTTTGGGGCATATTATCAAGCCTGTGCGCTAAAATTATCGCCGCTTTATCGGCCGAAAACGGCCGATAAAGCGGCGATAATGGGCTTGATAATATGCTCTGTGGAATTCCAATCGAAGCACATGTTAGATGTCTTCACATCTAACATGTGCTTCGATTGGAATTCCATAGAGCATATTAACAAGCCCATTATCGCCGCTTTATCGGCCGTTTTCGGCCGATAAAGCGGCGATAATTTTAGCGCACAGGCTTGATAATATGCCCCCTTCTGCGTAGCTAGATTTGTGTTTGCCTGTATAGTTGAGTGCTTAGAAGTAGCTATGAGGTAAAGTGCAGTGCTGTGTAACCCCCCAAATAAACGATACATAATAAAATAACCCACAATGCTAGTCGAAACTTACAGGAGGATGGTGAGTGCTATTAACACCGTAGTCATATGAGTGCACTCATGAAAAGGTCTCATAAATTGAAAGGGGCAGGTGCAGATGGACAGGTGCACGGCACACTACAGAAAAGCCCCAAGCTGCCTTTCTCAGCTACTCCGACCAAAAATGTCAGCACCTACATTTTCATATCTTACATCTGTGTAATTCATAACAATAAAAAATGCTGTGAACTCTGAACCCCGCACCGAATACTGCATAGTATTAGACCGAAGGGAGAGCATGTTTAGGTCATAACGGTCATATAGTCATTATAAACCATGGTAAGAAGATTACATACATTGCAAATAAAAGTGTAATCATTTTCCACAATTTTGAACTTTTGTTCTTAACTAGTGTTCTCTGCAATTATGTGAGGGACACCTTGGAAATGACAAAGATTGATATTATCCTTCGGCTTGGCCCTGGCAGGATTTTAAGCACTAGAGCGAGCGGCGACAACAATCGTTTTGATACGAATACATTGTGTGCATTTTTGACAGTCATTTAAAGTCGAGCTGGGGGATGAGTTTGGCTCTTACAAGAGCCACATTCACTTTCAGGAAGTTCAGTGAAAGGGCGCTCATTCGTCTACCACCTGCTGAGAGTTGGCCTAGTTTCGCTCAGTCCCTCTGTAAATGACTGGCAGGGATGCAGGGGCACCTTGCCTTGCTTCCGACCCAGATTCCTGGAATGCATAAAGAATTTTACAAGGGCTTTTCAATGTTTCACATTTCCTTTTCTAGTAAGTTTGAAAGCTGTCCTTCCTTTCGGATTAATGCAGATTTCGCTCCTTTTTCCTTGGACAAGAAGGATCCTACTAACAGCAATCTACACAATGTGCAGCTACATTTCGGGAAACCTGGTATACGGTGAAAGCATTAGATAAAACAAAAGGTAGAGGGGTGCAACTGCAACAGAGGAATAAAAAGCCGCCATATTTAAAGTCCCACTGTTGTGCACGAGTGCAACAGTTCACATGCATGCTCTTGTGTTTATTTTAATGTCTTTGATCTTGTACGGTGCAACATTGCCATTCAGCTAGGTTTGCGCTAAGTAAGTACCACTTACAAAGGGACACACATGTAATACTGTATAGGGTGCCCGGGATACACCAAGGTTATCATTTTATATGCAATCTACGCGCTTGGTTAAACTTTTCCAACATGACACAGTAGTTCCCAACCTAACAACCAGTAGCGGCTCGCACTGGTATGAGTGGTCGGGCGGTGAGGCGGGAATGAGGGGCATGGGGGGTAGAGGGAGGTGGAAGTCAACAGACGACGGGATAAGTCATATTAAATAAATAAATAAAACCACAGACTTTGCATCAAGTGTAAGGTAAGTGGTTTTATTTATTTATTTATTTATGTATTTAATATTACTTAGCCCGTCGTCTGTCGACTTTCACCATCCCACACCCTGCCCTGCCCTGTCACACTGCCCTACTGCTCTTACCTGTGCGAGCCGCTACTGCTTACAACGGAAATAGAGCCCATCTAGCATCAGAAGAAAACACTTGTAAAAATGTAATCCACTTCTGTAGCAAACAATTACACTACCACCAGCTCCGACACCACAAGTATACAGATCCCTTAGAGATACGCCCTAGCAAGGGCTTTGCTGTTGCCCTCTTGTAACAATGCGTGTAAACGCTGTCTTTTTGTTATTTGCTTTTGTTATCATCACATGTACAGCGATTTGGTACCCAGTTTCGTTGCAAGGTCGGACTGAGACAGAAAATAGGCGCAAACACCAAAAAAAGCGGCCCCCATTAGCAAATCAGATAGCTAAAAAAGTGGCCCACTTTCAACAAAACGGGCATTTTTGAACATGTAAAGACATGCTGTGTAGGTGTTTTGCAAAGTGTCGGAGACTGCATGCGTTTTTGCTTGCTCCAGGCAATGTGTCTGGTAATATTAGGGAAATCAACAGTAAAAAAACGGCTCAAGAGACCCATAAAATAGGCAACCAACCAGCCAAAATAAGTCTCACATACTCACTCATTAGATCAACCCTTGTATCACTGCCAGGTGACCCTCTAGGTCAGTCCGATCCTGTCTCGTTGTGCTTCTTTTTCAATGATGAACATGTACAAAAGTATAGACGCTGTATTTTAAATTGTAGTGCATCGATCTGCACGTATGCATGCCTCCTGATTATTATTTCTGACCTATCTGTAGGCGTATTGCTGGAGTGTGTCACAAAAGTGATGCAACTCCAGCAATGGGTCATTACACATGGGTAAGTCCCATGTGAAATGTGCCTGCGTCAGTCGTACGCCTGCCATGAGGCTGGTGTAAGATATTGACACATTGGCATCCAAGAAATGGCGCAGAGAAATCTCATAGATTTCACTGCGTGACTTCTATGACCTTTTCTTGCATCAGAATGCCCCCCCCCCCCCCATGCATACATTATACCTGGCACAGGTATATTGTGGTGCAATTGTTTACAAAGTGAGACATCTACCTAGATGCGTCACTTTGCAAATATGACGCAACATGGCACATTTTTTACACTGATGGTGGGTCACTAAAAGTGACGCACCAACGTCGTAAAAGTGATGCAGGCCTCATAAATAAGGCCCCATGTTTTTCGGCATTAAGATTTGACCTTGACACCAGACTTACAGAAAATGTTCTCTTTATTGCATAATGCCCCATTACAGCTGTTCTGATTGACCCCACTAGTTTTAAAACATTGCAGCAGGATTAGAGGGGCGCAAAGACGTATAACAATCCTTTTATTATTGTGATCAGTGATTCTGTATGTTTCGGAATGATTGGTTGTGGCTTAATGAACACTCAATCAGGAATTATTAATGTATTGAGAAAGAGCTACTTCACAGTATACCAATATTATTGTTCACCTTCCAAATGTTATTCTGATATAAAATTAATAATTAAAGTTCCCTGTTTATATTATAAGATACACCTTAAAGAACAGTAGAACAAGGATTTGCAATATAGTTTACAGCAATACATATAAATACATAAATATAGAGCGTGTGTTATTATCTTTTTCTTAACTACTGTGGACAAATACTTGATGGAAAGTTCACCAATGATGTTGTAAATTCAGTTTAGTTTTGTGAATGCTGTTTCAATCTATCGATTTTATCAATTTAAAATAACTTTAAGGCAACTAGTTTTGCTATTCTTTGAAATCTCGGGTCGGAATTGTTATAAGAGTCTTCCCTAATTGAACTAAAAGCTGAGCACGCAACATCAAAAGAAATGGTAATATCCAAAGGCAAAAAAGATATTATTACTCTCGACCACTAATCTATATCTTCATCGTGTTCTAATCCACCCATCATATTACACGGTAAGACGATGTGCATGCTCAATGCAAAATAAGAAAATGATTGTTGGCTGAGACTTTAATCTTACTGTTATTTGCTAGACCTCTGTATTCTGACATGCTCAAAATTGACGGAAAAGTACTGTTAAATGTTGTAATGTCGAAATGTAACTAATGCATAGCAATTAGGCAATACAATGGAATTTATTATTACTTTTGCCCCACACTGTGTAAATCCTCTTTCAGAATTGATCTGATATTGACAGATAAAAATTTGAGAAATCTCAGCTGTCTTCTAAAATACACAATAATATTATGCCAGGCCATGACCTTGTTGCATGTTCTAGGAACAATACAGACGACTAAACATATACTTATTTGGACGATAAACTATTATTTCCTATATAATAAAGACTTTGGAATCAAAGTAATGCTGAAGTTGATACATTTCTTTTAATAAAATATAGGAAGCATTCTTTCAGACCTTTCATAAATTGAGGAAGTAGGAAAGTCTTTAAGGAATTTGTTTGCACCAGAGTTGGTAAAAAAGAGGAGAAAAACAGAGTGGATTTAGAAATTCTTGGCAAAAAGTAAGCTTTGCGATGACGTGAAAACTAAAGCAGAGAAAGGGCGCCCGAAATGTTGCCACCAAATTGAAGCATGTAAATACGAGATGAATAACCACTTTAAAAAAGTGGGTTCACATTATCAAAATCCAAATAAATACGAGCATGTGAAGAACAGCACAATATTAGTCGACAAATTGAAATAGCTTAAAAAAAGCAGGCTAAATAATTGCACAAAAACCAAAACAGACAATGTACATAAAGATAATAGAAATATTTACAAGTTCTTTCAGGTTTTCATGGTTCATTATGTCGCAAGAAGGTAGCAGAGGTGGAAATAATTAGTGAATAAAATGAATCCGTTTGTAGATCTTTACCCATTCCATGACTCTCAGAAGTTATGAGGGAACTGTTTGGAAATACAAATTCGAATGTAGAATTAAAAAATGAAGTATCAAAAATGCAATTGTTAATATTTCGCTGGCTGAAGGTCTAATGTTAGACGTGTTTAAAAGCTTTTTAGAAGTGAAAAGTCTAAATCTTTAGCAGAAGTCTTTTATAAAACCTTAACACATTTCTCAAAGAAAATGCAAATGTTTCACCTATTTCTATTTCTTCAACCACGGAAAGTTTTCCTGAATTGGGAACAACATCCCTCACTTGCACCTGACCACATCCAACTTGATGGTAAAAAAAGTTACAGCCTCTTGTGTTCTGTCATCTCTCAGCATCAGACACACAAGCACCTTAAGATAGACTACTTCTGAGATCACACTCCTGCAGGGGCATAGTTTCCACTGGTGAAGAGGTGCAGTAGCCCCCGGGCCAAGAGGCCTGAGGGGCCAAGTGAACCTAGATTATTGCTGTATTTCACAGTTCGAACAGTAGCCATGGTGGTCCATTTCCTTCCTTGCACTAGAGCCCATGACACACTGGCTAGCCACTGCACTCATGAATGTTATAAGCCCTCTCTCAAAGAACCTCAATGGAAGACCTAATGTGACATACAGAACTCCTACCTTATCCATTGTTATATTTTAATTTTTTTTAAATAAAAGCCTACATTGCCCTTTAATAACTAATCACTCTCTCTAAAGCACTAATATCTAGCACATACTCACTCTATGAATGCTGTGTGTGTGTTTCTCATATAATTGCATTGTATGACAGCCTTTCTATGGCTCTTGTTGGGTGTAGAAGGTCCTCTGTGGGAGATGATGTTGAGGTGCCTGAAGTTCAGAGAGTTGGTCCATGGTGGTACAGTGTATTTTACTGTGCTTCAGCATAAATCGTTGCAGAAAGTGAGCATGGACACAGTCGTGCTAATAGGGATTATTATAATTTGCTGCGTGTCTATATTATTGCCTACAATACATTTGACAAATACTCACTTCCGTCTCTCATAGTTCTTATTGCATTGTATCTATGCAGCGCTCCAGGCCCTTTGGGTCTGGTCTGTGTTAAACAAAATTCTGAATAAATAAATAAGCAACGGAGATCATTCACAAGAAGCAGTCTAGGTTAATAAAAGACTGAATAGCTTCAATAGTACCAGATCACCTACATTCTTCATTATGTAAGTACCGAGGTAGAACTACACTTGTAATCAGGACTAGGTGTAAAGGAAGCTTTTGAAAATGTCAATTGTGTTTGCTTATTGGCAGGCGTATTGAGACACATTTTCGTCAAAGCTTTTTTAAGGGAATATAAGCTTTGTACACAGGCTCTTCAGGTGAGATAACCATAAATGGGTTGTTATCAGGAGAAATATGGTCAGTGAGTTGTACTAAGCATGGGTGCACATGGTCACCTCCTTAATTATTTTTAATATATAGTATATATCCACTTTAATAATGGTATGTGTGATATTAAGACTGGAGTAGATGTCTAATAGTGCCTTTGAGTTGTAGATTAAATATTGTTCATGTTATCATCCCCAGGAATTCCACTACAGTTCTTTTAAGATTTTGAGTTTTCAGGATGCAAAATGAATTGGACCATGTCTCTTCCTAAGCCAATTTCAAGGTGTGAAAATACATTATTATATAAGGAACTCCAAGCAGTTTACCCATCTGGGAATACTAATAGTTTGTGATCACTATAATATTCTGCTTTTTTATGCTTGGATAAATTCTATTTTTGATTACGTTTTAACATGGCAAGAATTTAACTTTGGTATTTAAGATAGGCATAACACAGTAAAAATATTTGCACTGCCCAGGAATTGTATATCTTTCAGAAGGAATGTATGTTGTTTCCTAGCTGAACCCCTATTAAAAGCCTAGACAAAAGTAATATCATTTTCAAGTAAGGATCATTTGGATTTTCAAGCCTGAAAAAGTATTCTTTAATGTAATGTAATTTAATGTATTCTTTGCGTAGCGCACATTCAGGAATTGTTTAAATTGTTGGACGCTAAGGTGCAGAGCCACACTGCGGTTGTAGGTTTGCCACTGAGATGGGTACTCTATATATGGATGCTTGCTCAAAGAGTAGAAGGTTTTGCCTACAGATAGGTCCACCTGAGAGGTTAGTGTTGTGGCTTGCAATAAACAACCTGTGTGTACATGATATATGTTGAGTGTTGGACGTAACGCAGAAGTGACGTAGGTACGCTGACCCTCTAATTAACCTATGATTAACTTGAGGCAGCTACGGAGGCATCATCTGTCAATCTCAGGCATATCATTTGCTGCAGGAAATATTTCAGATGCATTCATCACCAAAGTGAAGGAACCCGTGACAATTGTGATTGTTTATCCTTCACTTTGTTAGTTGACAAACTTGGATCTAGAATGTTTTGAATGTATTGCATAACCCATCAGTTGACAGGTCTAGGTGAGCAGAGAGGCAATGGTTTAAATGTGTTGGCCTTACAGCTGTTGTCTACCAACTCACATCCTCCCCATGTAGGGTGCATTTTCTGAATACACACCAGAGAAACTGGGCACATGGGCTGGGTTTGGTGTGGCACCAGAATTTCATTGTTAGAATATTGAGTACATAAAAATTGTGTCCTAAAATAATTTACAACAATATAGTCCCATAGGACATAATGATGAAATATTTACACCCAATAGGATATGTTTTTGAACAACATATGGGACAAAAGAGTCAGACTATATAGCTCTATGCAATTTTCTGACTACCTTGGTATGATTCACTCAAACCAGTGCTGGTTTAAAATGGCGTAAACCGTAGTAAAATTAGTACTAGTCCATATCATTTAAGATTCTGTTGGACTTGGCCCTTAAGGCAGGTTCACCCCTAATCTTTTTGCTTTTAATTTGTGATATGCGTGGATGATTTTCTGGTCTGTGCGCACTTTTTCTCTGTGTCCCAGAGTAAAGTGCGTGCATGTAGTTAGGCTGGCCTGCTCTCCCAGAGGGATGCATGGGGAATGTCTGTGTCCCTAGTAATTCCTGATGTGTGGGGAGTGCATGCTCGAGTTTGGTATGTGCGTGTTCGTGGGAATGAATGCTTTGCAATGATGTATGTTGTGTGAGTGTGGCATGTGTAGAAATGCCATTTCTGGGACTTGGCATATTAATGGAAAATATGCCTGCAGTGTGATTGGCTGGAGCTGGCTGGTGAGCCTGGCTCCAGGAAGGCTGGATGGGTCTGCCCGGTGGTGAGTGTGAGATCAGCATGCTTGATGACTTGGGAGGAGTGCACTTGGTCCCTGATGGGCCTGGACTTTCCCCAGTCAATGCTGGCTCCACCCCCTGTAGTGCGACTGATGGCCCTAGCCCTGCCAGTGAATAGAGAGGGTGGCTGAGGTAAACAGAGTACTTCAGAACCAGCTGCGACTGGTTTTCCCCCCACCCTGCACCCTGAGACAAAGGGGTTTTCCTGTATAAGAAGGGGCTGTGTCCCCATACAATTTGTCCTGTTCTTGGTTCTGCCTAGGATCTTGCCAGAGGGGGCGGCTGCTGCTGCAGGGGCCAAGAGGACCGCCACTTGGCTGTCTCCCTGCTTGGAGACCCAGTGTGCTGGCTCTGGCCCTGCCTTGCCCCTCTGCCTGCCTCCAGACCCTGCTGGAGCTTTGCTGCGCCTGGAGGCGCCCTGACATTGATTGATAGCGCTAGGAGCGCTTTCCTTGTGCCCCAGCGCTTTGCTGATATTTCTAGCGCTAGGCGCGCTTTCTGGAGTCCCTAAGCGCTTGGGAGTGCTGTATTTTGCATTGCCGGTGCCCACCCGGCATTGGGACCCATTTCGCCGATTTTCGGCATTAGCGAGTGCCCACCTCGCTTTATCTTTATTTTGAAGGCCGGTGCCACCCGGCATTGCCCCGTACTTTGATTTGGTAAATACCTCGAGGGAGCCCACTCCTCGGGTATTGAGAAGCCGCCTGCCTACCTGGAACGGGCCGCCGCGCTGCCCGCGACGACCCGGAAGTGTTCTGGCCGACCGGCCAATCGCAGCGCGGCCCCTGAGAGGCCGACCGGAAGTCCCGCCCCGCAGCCGAGCAGCGCGAAAGGAAGCAGCCGGCGTGTCCTGCCCGAGGCTCCCGATCGGAGGGAGAGCCCTGGGACGAGTGAGGAGGAGATCCGGCCGTGTTCCTGCCCCCGCAGCACCAGCGAAGTACCGGTGAGTGCGGGGACAGGGTCCTTTGTTCTCCGAGCGGCCCCGATTAGCAGAGGGCCGCTCCAACGTGTGTTGCCTTTCTTCGTGGGAGCAGAGAGGCTCCTTGCAAGTGTGAAGCCCGAGGGCTTCAGGGGGCATTGTATTCTTCGAGCCCTGAAAGGCTCTTGGGCAATTGATTTCATTAGAGCCCTAGAGGCTCAGCCCGCATTGGTTCTTTAGAGCCCCGAGTGGCTCGGGGCATTTCCTTCTTTGAGCCTGCGAGAGGCTCCACACGCCCACATCGTATGTAGAGCCCTGAGAGAGGCTCTGGGGCATTTTTCATCATTTTGATTATTTCTAGAGCGCTAAGCTCTACCTTTGTACATTTGCTTTGTGAGCCCCTGAGAGGCTCCTTGCCCACTTTGTTCTTGAGCCCTCCTGGCTCCAACGTTGTGCATCTGTATTTAACAACTGTCCAGCACTTAGTGGACAGTTGCCACGTTTAGGCTTTGTGTCTGTGCTGCCTGCACAGACCCCCTGACACTGAGACTCAGGGCATTCTGCCCCTTTCGAGGCCAGTTGGCCTGAGGGACCCTTTTGAGTGTTGTGCTTCGTGCACCCCGCGCATTGTAATTTCTTGTTATGTAATTCTTGCGCATGTGTTCTAACCTGCACCTCTTTGCTAAAAGTAACCTGCATAGGGGATGGTTGATTCCGCTTACCTTTTCTAAAAGTGACCTGATTAGGTATTTCATGTTTATCCACTGTGCTAAATGTGACCTGCATAGTGAACTGTTGATTCCGCTTACCTTTTCTAAAAGTGACCTGATTAGGTATTCTTATGGTTATCCCCTTTTGCTAAATGTGACCTGCAGAGAGGATTGTTTATGGTTATCCCCTTTTGCTAAATGTGACCTGCAGAGAGGATTGTTTATGGTTATCCCTTATGCTAAATGTGACCTGCATAGAGGATTGCTGATGTTTCATTTTATGTTTAGGTTTCCTTCCCTTTGCTAAGAGTGAATTGCTTAGGTGTTGGTATTCCTTCCTTAGGACCTAGTTACCTACGTGATTTCCTACAGTGTTTTCGGGTTGCGTAGGAGGTCCTTACTTTTCCAGTGATTACTGGATGTGTGTTGCATTTATAATTTTGGTGCTACTCATTCTATGTTTACGACATAAGTGTATATCTACCAGTATTATTATCTAACAAGTGCCTACCCCTGACAGTGGTCCATGTGGCCCTGTCCTGTACATAATTCCCCTTGTAAATTCTGCCCGTGCCTCTGGCACATTGTACAGTTTGCGTGTGTTATCTAATGTGTTTTGTTTATTATAATACAAAGGCTATTTTTGATATATATCCTTGTGTGGAGTCTTTCTTTGTGGTGGGCCTTGGGTGTTGTTGCTGAGGTGCGTGCGCAAATACTTAACTCATACCGCCTCCAAGTTTAGCCTAGACTGCTCGCGCCACGCTACCTAGAGGGCGAGTGGGGGTTGCCTTGGTGTGTGACTCCCCTGCCCTGACTTTAGAAAGGGTGATCCCTGACTGACCTTGACGCGAGTCTTGGCCGGCCAGGGTCCCGTTTCTAACATTGGTGGCAGCGGTGGGATAAGGATTTGTGTTTGCGCTGTACCACAGTGGCGACAGGCCACACTTCAAAGCACTGCATTTTTTTAGATAACCGCATTTTGGGGATTATTGTTTTTTTAGGGAAGTTCAGTTTTGCTTCTCCTGAAAGGTGTCATTTGTATTTTGTCCAGTACCTTGTTCCCCGCCCTGCTCCCAGAGTTTGGTACCTGTGTCGCTAGTGGTCAGGTTGAGAGAATCAGGGGTGGTAGAAACTGCCTTACCAGTCCGAGGGGAGGGTTGTGTGTGAATGAGTGTGTGTTACGCTGGACAGTGGAGTGCAAGTTCTCTGAGAGATAGGAATCTTGCTGAATTGTGTAATTGTATTCTCCTGTTTAGCTCAGACCCCCAGGTTCCCTGTGTCAAACTTTTCCCGAGAACGTCCGTCAAAATGGAGCCAGTTTTTGATCTCTGTAGTCTGTTTAGGTACAGTAGGTTAGAGCTGGTCAGATTCTGCGAAAAGGGAGGCATAGAGGTGAGTGAGTTGGTTACTCAGTCCCAGCTTAGGGACAGCCTGATCCAATGGCAAAAGGATCAGTGGGATCTTGAGCACAGAGAGAGAGAGAGGGCCCGGGCCGCACGCCATGAGGGTGGTGAGTCTGTGGGGAGCCCTGAAGATTCTGTTGATGAATGTGAGTTGGATGGTGATGACAGTGGATGGATGTCAGCAGAGAGTGATGACCCCATAGATAGGGAGTCCCTTGCTGAGTCCAGTGTCAGTACCAGCGCCCCATCCCTTTCCCTGTCCCCAGAGGAGTGGTTGGATAGGAAGGAAGAGAGGGAGTATCAGCTAGCGTTGGAACAGCTCAGGTTGGAGCATGCCAAGCTAGAGGCTGAGAGGGCCTTGTTCAGGGAGAAGGTAGCCCAAGAGAGTAGGTTACCCCCTGAGTGCATGTGTAAGTGTCTGGATTCCCCAGGGAGGGTGGAGTCCAGTGGTGGCAGCTTTTTAAGTGTTGGTGTTGACAGTCCCACTCCCAGTTCCCCGAGTACGGTTCCTGTTTCCCCCGCAGAAGAGTTTGGGTTGAAGTTCAGGAGACTTAGGAAACTGCCTCATCAGTCTTGGGAAGACTTTGAAGATGAGTGTTGTGGAGCACTGTTTGATTGGGAAAAGGCTCACGTGAACGACAAGTCTGACGGATTGTTTTGCATGGTTGTCACAGAGCACCTGCTCAGTTATTGTGTGCCAGAGTTGCACCAGCACCTGTTGAAGTTTGGATCGTTTAGTGCATGTGAGCTTGCAGAGGAAGCAGACCGATGGGAGAGTGCAAGAGGTTCCTTAGCACCGCTAGTGAGTGATTCCAATAATAGTGGGTCAGGTTTTCTCCAACCCAGCGTGGTGGAGGAGGGTGAGAGTAGCCCAGCTAGGTCTCAGTATAGTGAGGAGGGTGTAGGGGCTTGCTGTGTGTCTCAGTGGAGCGGAAGTGAGTGTGAGACCGAGAGTCCCCAGATGCCCGAAGCCCTGCCTCAGAGCCTGGATGGTTTCTTTAGGGAACACCAGGGTGGGGACCTATGCTTTCCTGTTAGTCCACTTGAGGGAGATCTCCTAGTGTGTGGAGGACTTGGAGCATCTGTGAGCGGAGCTTCTGTAGTTGTGGAGTCTGGCAGTACTGCTCCGGGAGGGAGAGTACAGAAGTCCGGTGAGATGAGTGATTTGGGAGTGACCTGTGAGTCCTCAGAAGTCCTGGAGTGCCAGGCAGTGATTCCACCGAAGGTTCTAGACCGGAGGTTGGAGGTCCAGGTTCAGGGTTTGCCTGACCTGAAGGGTGGGAATACTGTAAACAGTGTCCTAACCAGTTCTTTCTCCAGAGGTACCGCCCCGGTTGGGAGGGAGCAGGACTCTGGAAGTGGGTACAGAGGGTGGGAAAGCCCACCTCTGACCCCAGTACCACCTGAGGGGTTAAACCCTAGGTTGGGAGAGTGGTGTTTAGAGGGTACCCCTCGCAGGAGGAGGAGGAACCCTAGGAGAAGAGGTAAGGGGAGGAGAGCCTTCCCTGAGACTCCTGGTCCACCTAAGGTTGTAGACCCTAGGCTGGAGAACCAGTGGCAGTCTAGCCCTGTCTTGCAGACAGGAAGAGTGGAGCATGGCTGTTATGTGCCAGGGGTTACTACCCCCCACTTGGTGAGTTGGCAGGATCCAGTGGCACCTGGGTGGCCTAGGGCCTGGTCTTCGCCGAGGGCAGCTGGAGAGTACCAGTGGGGTAATCCAGTGTGTCCCTACAGTAGCTTTAGAAAGAACCCCAGGGGTTCACAGTGGCGTAAAACAGGAGGGTGTCCCTGCAGTTGCGGGCCCGCATCCGTGTTTTATTGCCCCAAGCAGGTAAGTCCATCACGGTGGTGATTGGTCTGCCCTGCGATTTTGGCTGGAAGGGGGTTGTGTTGGACTTGGCCCTTAAGGCAGGTTCACCCCTAATCTTTTTGCTTTTAATTTGTGATATGCGTGGATGATTTTCTGGTCTGTGCGCACTTTTTCTCTGTGTCCCAGAGTAAAGTGCGTGCATGTAGTTAGGCTGGCCTGCTCTCCCATAGGGATGCATGGGGAATGTCTGTGTCCCTAGTAATTCCTGATGTGTGGGGAGCGCATGCTCGAGTTTGGTATGTGCGTGTTCGTGGGAATGAATGCTTCGCAATGATGTATGTTGCGTGAGTGTGGCATGTGTAAAAATGCCATTTCTGGGACTTGGCATATTAATGGAAAATATGCCTGCAGTGTGATTGGCTGGAGCTGGCTGGTGAGCCTGGCTCCAGGAAGGCTGGATGGGTCTGCCCGATGGTGAGTGTGAGATCAGCATGCTTGATGGCTTGGGAGGAGTGCACTTGGTCCCTGATGGGCCTGGACTTTCCCCAGTCAATGCTGGCTCCACCCCCTGTAGTGCGACTGATGGCCCTAGCCCTGCCAGTGAATAGAGAGGGTGGCTGAGGTAAACAGAGTACTTCAGAACCAGCTGCGACTGGTTTTCCCCCCACCCTGCACCCTGAGACAAAGGGGTTTTCCTGTATAAGAAGGGGCTGTGTCCCCATACAATTTGTCCTGTTCTTGGTTCTGCCTAGGATCTTGCCAGAGGGGGCGGCTGCTGCTGCAGGGGCCAAGAGGACCGCCACTTGGCTGTCTCCCTGCTTGGAGACCCAGTGTGCTGGCTCTGGCCCTGCCTTGCCCCTCTGCCTGCCTCCAGACCCTGCTGGAGCTTTGCTGCGCCTGGAGGCGCCCTGACATTGATTTATAGCGCTAGGAGCGCTTTCCTTGTGCCCCAGCGCTTTGCTGATATTTCTAGCGCTAGGCGCGCTTTCTGGAGTCCCTAAGCGCTTGGGAGCGCTGTATTTTGCATTGCCGGTGCCCACCCGGCATTGGGACCCATTTCGCCGATTTTCGGCATTAGCGAGTGCCCACCTCGCTTTATCTTTATTTTGAAGGCCGGTGCCACCCGGCATTGCCCCGTACTTTGATTTGGTAAATACCTCAAGGGAGCCCACTCCTCGGGTATTGAGAAGCCGCCTGCCTACCTGGAACGGGCCGCCGCGCTGCCCGCGACGACCCGGAAGTGTTCTGGCCGACCGGCCAATCGCAGCGCGGCCCCTGAGAGGCCGACCGGAAGTCCCGCCCCGCAGCCGAGCAGCGCAAAAGGAAGCAGCCGGCGTGTCCTGCCCGAGGCTCCCGATCGGAGGGAGAGCCCCGGGACGAGTGAGGAGGAGATCCGGCCGTGTTCCTGCCCCCGCAGCACCAGCGAAGTACCGGTGAGTGCGGGGACAGGGTCCTTTGTTCTCCGAGCGGCCCCGATTAGCAGAGGGCCGCTCCAACGTGTGTTGCCTTTCTTCGTGGGAGCAGAGAGGCTCCTTGCAAGTGTGAAGCCCGAGGGCTTCAGGGGGCATTGTATTCTTCGAGCCCTGAAAGGCTCTTGGGCAATTGAGTTCATTAGAGCCCTAGAGGCTCAGCCCGCATTGGTTCTTTAGAGCCCCGAGTGGCTCGGGGCATTTCCTTCTTTGAGCCTGCGAGAGGCTCCACACGCCCACATCGTATGTAGAGCCCTGAGAGAGGCTCTGGGGCATTTTTCATCATTTTGATTATTTCTAGAGCGCTAAGCTCTACCTTTGTACATTTGCTTTGTGAGCCCCTGAGAGGCTCCTTGCCCACTTTGTTCTTGAGCCCTCCTGGCTCCAACGTTGTGCATCTGTATTTAACAACTGTCCAGCACTTAGTGGACAGTTGCCACGTTTAGGCTTTGTGTCTGTGCTGCCTGCACAGACCCCCTGACACTGAGACTCAGGGCATTCCGCCCCTTTCGAGGCCAGTTGGCCTGAGGGACCCTTTTGAGTGTTGTGCTTCGTGCACCCCGCGCATTGTAATTTCTTGTTATGTAATTCTTGCGCATGTGTTCTAACCTGCAACTCTTTGCTAAAAGTAACCTGCATAGGGGATGGTTGATTCCGCTTACCTTTTCTGAAAGTGACCTGATTAGGTATTTCATGTTTATCCACTGTGCCAAATGTGACCTGCATAGTGAACTGTTGATTCCGCTTACCTTTTCTAAAAGTGACCTGATTAGGTATTCTTATGATTATCCCCTTTTGCTAAATGTGACCTGCAGAGAGGATTGTTTATGGTTATCCCCTTTTGCTAAATGTGACCTGCAGAGAGGATTGTTTATGGTTATCCCTTATGCTAAATGTGACCTGCATAGAGGATTGCTGATGTTTCATTTTATGTTTAGGTTTCCTTCCCTTTGCTAAGAGTGAATTGCTTAGGTGTTGGTATTCCTTCCTTAGGACCTAGTTACCTACGTGATTTCCTACAGTGTTTTCGGGTTGCGTAGGAGGTCCTTACTTTTCCAGTGATTACTGGATGTGTGTTGCATTTATAATTTTGGTGCTACTCATTCTATGTTTACGACATAAGTGTATATCTACCAGTATTATTATCTAACAAGTGCCTACCCCTGACAGTGGTCCATGTGGCCCTGTCCTGTACATAATTCCCCTTGTAAATTCTGCCCATGCCTCTGGCACATTGTACAGTTTGCGTGTGTTATCTAATGTGTTTTGTTTATTATAATACAAAGGCTATTTTTGATATATATCCTTGTGTGGAGTCTTTCTTTGTGGTGGGCCTTGGGTGTTGTTGCTGAGGTGCGTGCGCAAATACTTAACTCATACCGCCTCCAAGTTTAGCCTAGACTGCTCGCGCCACGCTACCTAGAGGGCGAGTGGGGGTTGCCTTGGTGTGTGACTCCCCTGCCCTGACTTTAGAAAGGGTGATCCCTGACTGACCTCGACGCGAGTCTTGGCCAGCCAGGGTCCCGTTTCTAACAGATTCCAACAAAAATGTCAAGAGCTTTCAGGTCACCACAAACACTGACAAAAAAGCAATTCTTGGTGCTGTGAGAACCCCAGACTAATGTGATCCACATAGTTGAAGATTGTAGTAAGCTACCAAAATGATAGGAGGAAATTACTGCAAGTATATATCTACCAGTTTCCATCTTCCGCCTACATATAACTGACAATGAACATAACACTAATTAATTGGATCTGGAACACAGTGAAACAGTAATCAAAATGATAGGTTACTCTGCAATATTATGAGATTACGTAGCTTCCTTTAGCAACGCAAAAATGAATCACATTATTTTATTGATATTATATATATATATATATATATAAATATATATATATATATATATATCACAGCTCCAACTTTTACACCTCCTCCGTGCACTCACAACGGGTGCTCTTGCGCGGGTTGTGCACCCGCTAAATATCAGCTTCAAAATTCGAGCTTTTTCAGATGCAAGAACAAAGCACTCACTAGGGTGAGTCCAAAGCGGTTTATTAATGGACTGTTCGTTAATAAACCACTTTGGAAACGCCCCGTGAGTGCTCTGTTCTTGCGTCTGAAAAAGTGCAAGTTTGGAAGTTTATATATATATATATATATATATATATATATATATATATATATATATATATATATATATATATATATATATATATATATACACACACTTATGTACACAAGTATATATGTTATATATTGTTATATATATACATAATAAATAATATATAATATATTGTAATTTACTTTTGCTTTGTAAATGTGACAATATATGAATGTACACGCCTGCAGGGGGATACTTGGGGGTGCTCCCACTCCAGAGGTGGCACTCTGAGGGGGGATACATTATTGTGCACCACGTTTATGTACATTGGCATGATCCATATTACAAAAGGAGACACACAAGCAGCTGCAACCCAATCTGTAATATCATTGTGCCTTAGGGGCACGAAGAGCAGGTGCAAATGTCAGTTGGGTACCAGTAGCACTGCTTGTAATATGGCCTTTGTTGGCCAAAAACTTTGAATTCCTTTTGATAAATACAAGGAGTAGGGGTCATATGAATTAATAACCTGCTGGGACATCTGCCTGATGTTTGGTCAGTAGCAGGTGCTACCTGACGGGGCTGGTGGGCGGAGCAGGGGATGGGCACCTCTCCTTCGTTCTCTTCTTCCTGACGCCAGTCCCGCAGCAGGATGCAGGAAGCAGCAGGAAACACTGGCTCCCAGCCTCCCGATAGCAAATCACAGTTCTGCAATGCAACGTTGTGATTGGTCTGAGCACAGTGGATCGGGGCATAGCCAGGGAATGGGGGCCTGGGCATGTTCTCTATACAGGCTGTAATGCAGCCTGCATGCAGAAGATGCAAAGTGCGTATGACTGTTTGGGCGGCTTGCCCCAAATGCAAAGCGGCAGCAGAAGGAAACATAAAATGATAATAATGCAAGTTATTATCATTTTATGTTTCCTTTACTTCACTGCTGCGAAGCAGTGAGGTGACGCTCCTCCGCCTTAACGGAGAAGCCGCCACTGTTTGTTGTGTCCTTTGTGTTTCTACATAAAGGAATCATTCCAGTAATTAAATAGCCAAAAGTCTTGGTATAACGTTTGACAATCACACATGGATTTGCAGATCATGTGGGTCAATAAAGCCTGCATTACATCATACCTTACCTTGAGAATATGGCCAAGACTTTGCTAATATCCAGTTAAATTACAATTCTTCCATAGGAGCTTGAAGCTACTTAGATTACTGAAATCAGGCAATCCATTAAATGTTGTTCTTTTTGGTTCCCTTGAACTCTTTTCTATTTATAAAGTAAGTTCTTTCCCTGTTCGTTGTGTAAGAGAGGTTTGGTTATACACCTCTCCCCATTCCCTCATAGGGGCTAAGAAAGAAAGAAGGTAACCCCGCTATCCCTCATGGGCAGAGGGCAGTAAGAAAGAAACACCTGGGCCTCATTCGTGGTTGACGGTCATCTTGAGTCTGTAAGTTCAAAAAGATACGGACACCGTACCTAAGGTATTTCAAATGAAAGAGAGACCAGACACAGCCATCTCCCTTCATTCAGTAGGCGGGAGGTGAGGCGCTGGGTGGTGGCGCCAATCAGGAAGCAGGTGACTGTATGAACTGACTGTTATTGTTATTTTAGAATAATGCTTGGTTGTATCACTCGTCCCAGTGAGTAAGCTCAGGTGTATCTGGACTTGCTCTTTTGATATTTTGCTGTGACCAGTTCATTGTTTCAAATGTCTAAGTGAGGTTAGTTAAAAAAAAAAAATGTGGGACCATAAATCCGTAGCCATAAAATTATTTCTGCACTAGTGCAGGCTAATGATTATTCTCTATTCACAAACAATCCCAGGACAGTGTCTAAAAATCTGCAAAAAACACAGATTTCCGAAAATGCGTATGACGTTTGTAACATTTCTATTTTCCCAATTCAGAACATTTGAGTATGTTACAGTTTTGAATGGGGTGAAGTCAGACGTTTGGGCAATTGCACATTCTTTCGTCTTCTGTTTTTTTTTCTCCACAGGAAAAATATTTTCCGAAAGGAGAAACCATTTCTCCATAAAATCCACCATGTTTGAGACTGTTTTCATCTAGTTCATGTCGTTAAAGGGGACTTACTCCAAGTGCTTGCAGGAGTAAATTTCCAATCATTTCCATAGAGTTAAAAAGCGGATTATTTGAATGCACACAATGTTCACAAATTCACAAGACAGACCACGCCTTGATCTTCCCGTTTCTCACCTTGTGTGTTGGTCTTACCACTTTGTAATGGTACACAGCCGTGGAGTACAATTACAGATTTGCGCCTGCCAGGTCACCTTTTGTGAATGACTAGCAGGTGTTAATCCTGCCATTTGCGCTTGTGAAAATTATTTACAGCTGCAAATGTCTTTGCTAACTGGGCCCCAGAATCCTCCTGGGCAGAGGGCAGCAGGTTTGTAACACCCTGTGGCTGCCAGACGGAGAAGAACAGGGACTCATCACCTCCAGCCCTTGTGGGCAGAGGACAGCAAATAAGAAAAACCTCCAGCTGTACCGGATTGAGGATAATACATTCTGAGCAGAAGAACTGGGAACAGACAAAGGCTCGACACAACAAAAAAAAAGAGGTGGCAACTCTTTCCATGATGTAACAGTCCAATAAACATCCGATCATTGTGTCTTACAAATAAAGAATGCTAAATCCAACTAATAGCAAATGAACAAACATCCAAATACACATAACATCGTGAATCTACTGATTCACAGTACAGCTGACATCAAACAAGCTCTGAGTGAAACAGGCGCAATCACATCTGTAAAGAAACATAACTGTAATTTATGGGGCCTGCTACGTCTGGTTTACATCCTCTTCAGCATCCAATGAAACTGTGTCACAGTCTGTATCAGCAGGGGCATCAATCCAGTGCAACGGATGTGTGTATGTAACCGGAAGACCATTAACATACTTTTGTTGTAATAGAATACAAGGAAAACATGTTGCATTGCAATATACAAGAAATGTACACACTGAGTATTGTGGAGAAGTGTGGCTCATTGGTAAGAGCAGGCAGACCCTGAAGCAGAGGTCAGACCCGGGACCAGGGTTCCATTCCCGACGCGGCAGGGTGTTGAGCTCAAATGTCCACGGACTTGATAATTCTCGCTTCGGTGCCTGACCTAATCATGGGTTCACACTCTGCAACTCTGGGCATAAAGCTTGCTTAATCTCCACAACGGCCCCCCCGCGGTGGGATGCCTGGCTTTCACCTTGGGGATGCCCTGTAGGGGCTATCTCACAGGGAAAAACCAGGACGGGTTCCAAAGGCAAGCGTGGAGATACCCCTTTGGGGGTCGATTCTGGCGCTATATAAGAAATACAATAACAATATAATATAACAATATTGCCAGCAGTGGTGCCTCCGCTAAGGTGGAGGAGTGTAGCCCCACTGCTCTCTGAGCAGTGTAAAAAAGGATAAATAAAATGATAACAACACAATGTTATTATCATTTTATTTATATTACGGGCTACAGGGCCAGGTTAGGATGGGGCAGGGCTGGGGTAAAAGTGAGGAGGAGTGGATTGTGCACCTTAAGTGCCCATGGCAGTTTGGCCGGCTGTCTTGGGCAGGCCAAACAGACATGCGCACTTAGCATTCCTCCACCTGGATGTGTTGCAAAGCCGGGTGGAGCACAGTCCCAGGTTCCCAGGCACAGGTTGCTCAGACCAATAACAATGCTGCTGTCATGCTGGTGACAGCAGTGTTGGGATTGACTTAGGGGAGTCTGGGAGCCTGTGTGCCTCTGGGCTGCCAGGAGTCAGGAAGAGAAAAGGACAGAGTAGAAGCGGCTGTCGTTCACAGGTAAGTAATTAAAAAAAAAATCAACCAACTCACCCCACCCCACCACCCTGTTCCACGGCAGCCATCACTGATTATTGCAGTATGCAGGAAACAATGGAGTACAGATAACCTTGATGATCAATAAACACATTTCTAATCATACTTAGATTAATTTACAATTAAATATGTTGTTTTATAATGCTGATTTATTAGAATACATTTATAGAGCTATGTCTTTGTGGCAAAAATGTGTCTTATTACAAAAAACTATAACCAGTTATACCTAGTGCACGATTCTGCAACTAAAACACATTGTAAGAATGACAATGTTGTCTAGCAGCTCATTTGTTGCTCAGCATAGCTGAAAGTCACTGAAAAAAGCGCTAAGATGTGGTCAGCGCGAGCCAAGTCATATACCTTTTTTTGTGTTAGAAGGGGCAGGACGATAAACTCAACATGGGGGCTGGAGATTCTCTGTTTCAGGTCAACATCCTGTGATTCGGGCTTTCAGTGACAGTCAGCCATGCTGAACAGCAGACGTGCTTCTAGACCTGCTGGAACTGCAAAAAAGACAGAGGAGAATGTATGTTTTTCTAAAAAAATAAAAAAAATCTAATAAAACACGTTGAAATTAAAAAAAGAAAACATGGGCTCAAAGACCTTCACATTGACAAGGCCAGTAGCTCGGCATTGCCGAGACCTATTGGCTTTGCCAATGCTTGTCTCAGAAAGCAGACACTTGGAGACCAGTCACGTGTTACAGGGTACTGGTGAGGCCATTGCTGTCCTATTCTGAGTTACTGCTAGTTCTACTCCAGACATAAAGGAAGCCATGGATCATAGTCATAGTCAAGCTTATTTGTTTGATTAATTAAAATCTTACAAAAATAAATTTTTAAAAAATATCATCGGCAATAAAAAGCTTAAAACACCATGCACATAATTATTCTAGTATTATATAATTTAAAAAGGAGCAACCTAAATAATGTTTTCCTTAATGTTTTTGCCAATCACAGAAGCCATGGATCAGAAAAGGTTCAAGACAGAGCAGCAGGCATAGTGGAATTTGTGCTGTCGCAGCAGACAGGGAGGTCGACAAACTCGATGTGCTTAACGCCTCATTTACCTTCAATACCTTTATATACATATACAACCATATTGAACTGAACGAACTAATGACGAAATCGCAACACTATCTAGAAATAAATGCAAAACTAGAGCAACAGTATTTAGCTGCTAAAATATGTAAAGGATGTTTGCAATGTTTTCTGCAGGCTGACAAAGCTATGCCTGAAAGACAGTGCTGAAAGTAAATCTCCCAAAAATGTCGAAAGGTGACAGGGAGAAGTGTAAATACATTCGTGGCAGAGCGGCCATGGGCGCCACTTAGGGTTGGCCAAGAGGAGCAACTGCTGTCAATGACTTGCTCTTGATGACACCTGGCACAGCATCCGCTCCCGCTGGCCCGGGGCTGCCACAGCCACGGACACTTAAACACATTTTCACTTCTCGACTCTCCCCGGGCCTCTCACTAGTCGAAAGAAAACTGCTGAAGGGCGCAGGGTGGGTCAAGGGGTTTATGACAGCCTCTGGGATCAAAGGATGTGCCTACCTGGGCATTTTGGTGAACTAACATGCGTGAAAGTAGCCCCTCTTTGAAAGCACCGATGACGTATTTCCATCGAAAAACGGAAGAAGACTTTGCAAACGAAAAAAGACAGAAAGCAAAGTATTGCTGGGGCTTCCCAGAGAGGTGCTTAAATCTCCCAAACGTGATGTCCTTCCGGTGCACGTGCACTGGTGTTTGACACCTTCATGTGTCTCCATATAGTCAAGGCGGCCGTGGCACCAGCGGGAAGGGCGATTTGGCCATCCAATATAAATTCACCACTTACATTATGCCCACCGCAGCCTTAAGTTGATGCAATTAGTCGTCCCCTGGACACATTACACCCTACCTCTGTGGTGCATGCTGATGGATAGCATACGAGAATCAGTGTGTCATACTGCAAGTCTGAGTGCCCTACAAACAAATGGACAGTCAGTCACCCTAGCCTTTCAGCCAGGCTGGCACCACATAAATGCATGCATTGAATCTAGAGGTAGGCAGCTGGGACACTGGCCCATCATGCTGTCATGGAAGTGGCAACAGAGCATCAAGGGCACCCCGGCGACAGTCCACGTCACTTAGATATAAGAGCTCAAGCATCGGGCCCTGAACTGTGGAGAGAAGCCGAACCCTTTGATGGGAATCCCCTAATGCACTACTAATCACTGACTTGCTCAAAATTGAACTGAGGAAAGCCAAGCTTAGAGCTTTGTAATATAAAGTGCATTTGAACGAAAAGTAAAGAAGGATTGATGGCCAGAAACTAAATAAGATTATAAAAAAGAAATCAACAGGATGAAGAGCATGAAGGACTCTGACATCTGTTGCCTGAGCCGCTTGCATAACACCCTCCATTTTAGTTTTTTACCCCATGAAAACAGTAGCAACATGGAAGCCGCCCTGAATAAAAGAAGTGTTATCAACCACCATTCTTCGGTTGATAACACTTCTTTTATTCAGGGCGGCTTCCATGTTGCTACTGTTTTCATGGGGTAAAAAACTAAAATGGAGGGTGTTATGCAAGCGGCTCAGGCAACAGATGTCAGAATCCTTCATGCTCTTCATCCTATTGATGAACCATGAAACGCATGGAGCGGGAGATTCCCAGCATCACCAAGCAAGCGTTTACCTATAAAAATAGCTGAAATATGAGTAAACACTGCATCTACCGTATCATTCTGGAGCACTGGTACAACATAGCACACTGGTAGAACATGCCACACTGGTGCAACATGCGTCACTGGTTCAACATGCCACACTGGTGCAACATGCGTCATGGGTACAACATGCGTCACTGGTACAAGATGCGTAACTGGTACAAAATGTGTCACTGGTGCAACATGCCACAGTACAAACCAAAGGCCGCAAAACACTGTGACAAAGTGTTTGAATCACTTGTTATAGCTTACAAATATTCGGTTACACCTTTCTACATTTCCACTCTGGTTACAAGTTGGTGTACTGGTACACAATCTCCATACACGGTTTACTCAACACATTATAAACATTGGTTTGAATGTGTTTCCTGTGCAGCACTGAGAAGTTGAAAAGATCTTTCTTACTGCTATACCACTTCATTCAACCTCTAACACTGACTATTTGTACCCACATTCATTACAGTGTCTAGATAAAGCTGGGTTTCTAAACTAAGGGTCACCACGTTAGTTTTTAATGTCCTTATATCCACTTTCTTTGTATGGCTACTTCTTGTATGTGAGTTTACTGTGTAATTGTATTTTACTTTAAAGGTCACTATATCTTCATTTAGTAGCACAGTTGTGATCTCATGAGCACTGCATGGTGGTAGAGTCTCCTACTCAGCACAAATCCAAAAATTATTACCAGAGTAGTTCCCTTCTATTACTACATGAGTAGTGCCGAGCACTCGAGGAAGCCTGGTGCAGAGACCCAACACCGAACAACATGACTGCCCTCAAGCCTGCCACCCGAAAACACCACCACCAACTGATCCACACCACCAAGAAAACTGCATTCAAGGAACGACTGGACAACAACGCACACAACAGCAAGGAACTCTTCAACATCGTTAAAGAGCTCTCCAACCCCAACGCCGGAAACAACGACATCACCCCTTCGCAAGACCTCTGCAACTCCCTCGCCTCCTACTGCCACAACAAGATCGCGGACATACACAACAGCTTTAGCACCCAACCGACGCACGCCACGAAAGAACCACCGCCCCCCACCACCACCCTCCGCGCCTGGACCCCGATCAGCACCGAAGACAACATCCGCACGATGAACTCCATCCACTCCGGATCTCCGACCAACCCCTGCCCTCACCACGTCTTCAACAAGGCCGACGCTGTCATCGCACCCCACCTGCGGGACATCATCAACACCTCCTTCGACACCGCTACCTTCCCGGAGAGTTGGAATCACGCCGAACTCAGCGCTCTACTAAAGAAGTCATCAGCCGACCCCACCGACCTCAAGAACTACCGCCCCATCGCGCTGCTCCCGTTTCCTGCAAAAGTCATCGAGAAGACCGTCAACAAGCAGCTGGCCGCCTTCCTCGAGGCGAACGGATCCCTTGACCTCTCGCAGTCTGGCTTCCGGGCCAACCACAGCACCGAGACCGCCCTGATCGCAGCCACCGACGACACCCGAGCCCTGCTCGACAACGGAGAAACAGCGGCCCTCATCCTCCTAGACCTCTCCGCGGCCTTCGACACTTTCTGCCACCGTACCCTAGTGCAGCGCCTCAGCAACGTCGGAATCCAGGAGAAGGCACTGGAATGGATAATCTTGTTCCTCGCCGGAAGAACACAGAGAGTCCGCCTCTCCCCGTTCAGATCAGAAGCCACCGAAGTCATCTGCGGCGTTCCTCAAGGCTCCTCGCTCAGCCCAACCCTCTTCAACATCTACATGAGCCCCCTCGCAGCCATCGCACGCCAACACAACCTCAACATCATCTCCTACGCCGACTACACCCAGCTGATCCTCTCCCTCACCAACGACCCCGCCAGAGCCAACCTACACGAAGGGATGACAGACGTAGCCAGGTGGATGATGAACAGCCGCCTGAAACTGAACTCGGACAAGACGGAAGTCCTCATCCTGGGATCTTCACCTTCCTCCTGGGATGACTCCTGGTGGCCCCCCGCCCTGGGCAGCGCACCCAAACCAACAGACCATGCACGCAACCTGGGCTTCATCCTGGACTCCTCCCTCTCCATGACCAGACAAGTCAACGCCGTCTCCTCGTCGTGCTTCAACATCCTGCGCATGCTACGTAAGATCTTCCGGTGGAACCCCACCGAGACCAGGAAGACGGTCCCCCAGGCCCTCATCACCAGCCATCTGGACTACGGCAACTCCCTCTACGCTGGAACCACCGCCAAACTCCAGAAGAGACTCCAGCGGATCCAGAACGCCTCAGCACGACTCATCCTGGGCATCCTCCGTCACAGCCACATCTCCGGACCCCTGAGAGATCTGCACTGGCTCCCGGTCAACAAGAGAATCACCTTCTGTCTCCTCGCCCACGCACACAAAGCCCTACACAACCAAGGCCCAGGATACCTCAACAGCCGCCTCAACTTCTACGCTCCCACACGCCAGCTTCGATCGACCCGCCACGCCCTCGCCACCGTCCCCCGCATCCGAAGAGCCATCACAGGAGGAAGGTCCTTCTCCTACCTGGCCGCCAAGACTTGGAACTCCCTCCCGACCCACCTCCGCCTGACCCAGGACCACCTTGCCTTCAGGAAGCAGCTCAAGACCTGGCTGTTTGAGCAGTAGCGGACCCCCCCTTCCCTAGCACCTTGAGACCCTCCGGGTGAGTAGTGCGCTATATAAATGCTTTGATTGATTGATTGATTGTTTAAATCCATCCGGCCTACCCCCCTGGCCTCTATTATATAAACTGTATTGATGCCAAAAGGAACTCAATAACACTTGCCTAGAATACTTCCTGCAGTGTCTGCACAGTTTGCTCTTACAACGGAGGCCATTTGACTTTAACACCTACCGCACTAGCCATTTCTCCCTAGGTATCTAAAGGAAGGCGGAGACATCATCTATTTGCAAGGGAGCCATTCCAAGAGGACACAGTGGAATTCCCAGATGGGTCAGCTCACGTCCCATTACAGTATATTGTCTGTAGCAATGCCTCCACCCATGGAGAGTGAAGATTATGTGGACTACTATTTGTGGCCTTACTGGGAAGAGCACAGCCTAGAGGTCCCTGTGGGTGGATGATGCTTTCCCAGGCTCCTTTCTTCTCCTCCGGCTCCTGGGGTTCTGGTCTTCTGACAGACTCATTCACTGCCCCTCTGTTAGAGTGTGGCCGACTCTCCAGTGGTCAAGAACCCTCCAAAGGGCCGTATGCCCAACATTGTGCCAGGTACTGAGGGGTTTATGCTGCAAATCAAAAAAAAGGTCAACGCCATTAACATAACGTGGCCCAGATTTCTTCTGAAAGGTGATCTTTTGAGATAGATTGTAGCCTAGGTTATGCCTAAATTGCCATGTACAGGAATATTGATACCCTAAACGATCCCGTAAATCAATGAGTCCATGCAGTTTCAAGATAATTTTGCTCACAGGGGTTCTGTGTACAGAAGTCTGGCTAAAGTCTCGTAAAGTTTACAAATAAACGTCATTTTTGCTGAATGACACTGTATAGAAAATTGTTTAACTTCAATACAGCTGTATTTGCTTACATAGAGCCCGGAGGTTTTACCTGGGTATTACCCTCTTCATTCAGAATAACTGGAAATCATGCTCCACAGCTTCCTCATAACCTACAATGGCCTCCTAAAGGAGTTTTGCTACTATGGGCATGGCCGTTTATTGACCCCGTCTATTCTCTCGTTTTTTTCATGTGTTCACTCCAAAATATGCAGAAAGCACTGAATTAATGGCCTCACCCATCAAGATCCCGCGATCCAACCTTCCAGGCACCTCCGCTCTGCTGGTCTCTCACTAACAGACACCCCAAGCATACACAAAAGCAAAGCAAGGGGCCGCGTCATCTCATCCCTGGCACC
This sequence comes from Lissotriton vulgaris, assembly GCF_964263255.1. NCBI lineage: Eukaryota > Metazoa > Chordata > Amphibia > Caudata > Salamandridae > Lissotriton > Lissotriton vulgaris. The sequence goes on along the minus strand of NC_141689.1, from coordinate 710,789,235 downwards.
TGATGCCTGGATTGACCTCCCACAACACATCAGAGCCTCCAACTCTCTTATTGACTTTCACAAAACGCTGAAGGCCTTGCTTTTCCAGTAAGCTCACAGGGCTAGCCTCACACACCTGCTACAGAGTGCCTGGAAACCCTCACCGGTGCTTACAGTGCTATGAAAACACCAATAACATAACAAGAAGTGCCATATGCGACCCCCCTCTATCAGGGCCGGACTGGGAACGAAAACCGGCCCTGGCAAGTGCTCGGACACCCTCCCGGTGTGGGGGGGGGGGGGGGGGGGGGGGGCGTGGGGTGTCCGTTGGGGGTGCGACCGAGCTCTTTGCCGGAGCCGGTTTTCGGACGAGTTTGTTACAGGGCCGAGTTTGCTGCAACAACGGTCCTGTAACAAAAACGCCCTCCAGCGGGCCCAAAACCGGCCCCCACCCTTGCGGCGCCCCAGGGGATTGCCCGGTGCCCGCAACGGCCAGTCTGGCCCTGACCTCTATGGTCAATCTATAGAAACTGCTCTGTCACTTTTGTGTGTTAAAACTGGATCGTCAAGCACTGCATGAATGAACTGTTGCTATTGATTTTTCGTTTTGCGTGTGATCGAAGCTGGCATTCAGTGGCTTTTCTTCCAACCTCTCTTCTAGAGCACAGTAGCATGAAGAGATTACTTATTCGATCTGTGCTTCATTGGGTGCCAGTTGCATGAGTCGCAACACAGCTGTATGGTTTTAAACTATTCTGCATCCAATTCCATGTGAGCCTAGAAGCACAACTGCCATCATTCGGTAAGACGTGATACTAAAAATTGCTTTTTTTCAGGGGGTTTACCTTCTGTGATATAACAGCCTTGTTCATTCTACATACAGGCTCCGTATGTAGGGGAGAGGTGCGGCACAGAGGGGAGAGGTCCGGCACAGAGGGGGGAGGTGTGGCACAGAGGGGAGAGGTGCGGCACAGAGGGGAGAGGTGCGGCACAGAGGGGAGAGGTGTGGCGTAGCGGCCAGAGTGGCTGACTCCGGAGCACGGGGCTCACGGTTCATTCCCAGCGGCAGCTCAGTATCTTGTGACTCTGGGCAATAGCTCACTTAATCTCCCCGGCAGCCCCCAGTGCCTTGAAACCTTGAGGGGTAATATGTTCGCGCTTTACAAATATGGATTACGTTGCAGGACTGTGAGCAATGAGGGAATATTGATCTACTGCTCTGCAAAGCTAGAAGCCATTGCAATATTAATTAGTCTGCTCGCGTTCTTTTCTAATGCCGTCGAGGAAAAGTCAAGGCTCATAAAATACTGTATCTCTCTCAGTAGCTTCCAGGAATGTTAATGCCATTTTGCATGCATGTCTTCATTGTCTCGATATAGTTGCTCATGAGGAAGCTCTTTACATTAAAGAATACCTCCTGCAAAGAATCATTGGACTTTGTTATCACCTTATGTTTTAACGAGACTAATAAACTGCTGATTAATAATTACAACTAGTTTGAGCCGGTGGAACTGCTGTTCCTAAATAAGATCGGGCAGAGTCGTTCAAAGTTTCCCCACTCTGCCCAAAAAGCACAGATTGCTGTCACCAGTTATTTAATTCCCATGAGCAGAATGTCCTGCCCCAGAAGGGCGGTGCAAGAGGCGGCCACACTTAGTACCAGCAGGAAGGGTTTACATGCCAGCACACAGGGCTGCTCTTTACCCTAAGTGAAATTTGGGGAATACAATACCTGATACCACTCAACAGTTGCACCCTCTCCCTCCCCTCTGCTGAAAGTCCTGCCCCATAGGGTGGATTTCCTGTCATGGGGAATGGTTAAGAGTGCTCACAATTAGCACACCGCTATTTATAATCTGAAACATTTAATTAGCTTTATTCCATCCCCAGTATCTTCAATTCATCCTTTATCCCCGACTTTAAACTTTACCATAATAATAACAATGCGCCTATTATTATTTTTCATTTAATTAAATTACATCACAGGACTTTTTATTAATACTAACCCTAAATTGAACATTACACTTTTTAGTTAATTACAATAATCAAATACTTCATTGTAACACTACCCCAACTCTAAGTTAAATTGCATTAATTTAAATAATTATTTTTGTTATATTTTTAATAATTCTAACCATATTTATGTACCTATTTATTTAAATTAAAATGTAATTACGTTATTGTAAACCTAATGCTATACCCAACACTATAATGTATTCAATTTAAATAATTTAAATTACATTGCATTAACTTATATTGTGCTACATTAACTCTTGAAATACCCCAAAATTAAATTATGTTCGATAATGAAGACTCAACTATATTAAATACATTCATTTATTTTGATTTCATTTATTTCAATTCATTTAGTAATAAAATGTAACACTAACTCCAACTATCATTGGTGTATTTTAATTTAGGTATAAGTAAATCAATAAGTAATAGCCAGGCACCCAATCTGTGGGGGTGTGAAGGCCTGACCAGGCCTCGGGCGCTGCGCTGCCTGCGGAGCCAAAGTAATCGACACGCACACGCTGCTATGCTGGTGTGGACCGGAAGTGCCGTGCCACCTCGGTCCCTTTATTTAAAGCTTTCTGGCCACGCCTGGCCAGAAAGTGATACATTGTGGGTAGTGCTTCCGGGGGCTCAACCTGAGACCCTCGGAGCACTAGAGCGCTACATCCCTTCCCAACTTGGATTTTCAAAATAAACATAATAATCAGTTCAGCATGCGAAATCAGCCAGTCTGTGATTGGGCCGTGGATTAGATCTAAGATTGTATTGCCACTTGCCTCTCGGAGGGATCTGGTCTCGAGGGGGTCCCGGTGATGGCAGAGATGGTTGTTCTGCGGTATCCGGGGGCAGGCATGTGGTGTTGTTTGTAGCTGTATTCTCTTCTTCTTCCCTTGCTGCAGGTATGCCACTGTCTGAGCTCTGTCCTTTTGGTGGAGGTATTTGCTTGAACCATGATATGTTCCGAGTCACCTCTTCCCCATCTCGGCTGACTGTGATCGCTGTTCCTCTGGTTTCCTTGATGACCCAGGGTTCTGGTTCAAATGGTGTCTTGAATTTTCCTCCTGGCCTCCTTGTTCGGATCAGCACGGTCTCTCCTGGATTCAGGGTTTTTGTTTGGGCTCTCCTCTTGCGACTTGCCTTCTCGTTGGTCCTTCTTCTCCGTTCTTGTGTGTCTGCTGGCGAGTAGGGTGCGGGAGTCCAGTTGTCGGCCATGGGTAGTAGGTCTCTCCGTGGTACGGCCAGCATCAACGCCCATAGTGACTGCATGGTGGTGCTGTGCGGTGTGCTACGATATTCTCTTAAGAAGGCTTGTAGTGCTTCTTCTGGGTCACTCCCTTCTGCGGATGATATTCGCAGCACTTTGTTTATTGTCCTCATGAAGCGTTCCACCTCGCCGTTGGCTTGTGGCCATTGAGGGGTGATTCGGTGGTGTTTGATTCCTAGGTTTTTCAGAAACTCTTTGAACTCGCTCCCCTGGAATGGGGGCCCATTGTCTGTTTTGATGACCATCGGAATGCCGAATAGGGCGAATGCTTTGCTGAGGATGGGGCGAATGTTCGCGAAGCTGGTTGATGCTGCTGTTTCTACTATGGGGTACTTGGTGTAGTTGTCCATGAGTACTACTGTGATCTTCCCATCTGGGAAACTTCCAAAGTCTAGGCTTAGCCATGCCCATGGCGATGGGGCATGGTCTTCCGTGATTACTGGGGCTGGCACTTCAGGGCTGCTGGTAATTTGGCATGCTCGACACTCCCGCACGAGGGCCTCAACGCTCTCCTCCATGTTGGGGAACCATATCTTCTCCCACATCCTCGCTTTCATTCTGCGGGTGCCTTGGTGTCCTTCGTGTGCCAGGGTGGTTGCTCTCTCTTGTAGTGCCTTGGGGATGACCACGCGAGCTCCTCTCAGTACTAGACCATTGTCAGCGCAGCTGAGGTCATCGTGGATCTTCCAGAACTGTTGTAGGCGTGTTCTGTCTGCCTCGTTCCACCCATTGGTATCTTTCAGGAAGTTTACCCATGTTCCGGAGTGTATTGCTTCTTTCACCCTCTTGACAACTGCATCACTGTCATAGTGGGAGGTGATGACATCGGCGGTTAGTGCGCAGGGGCATGCTCCTGCTGATAGCATATTGATGAACTCTTCGGTCTGGCTTTCTTGGTCTGCATTGTGGGACCCTTCTGTGAGGGGGTGGCGAGACAAAAAATCTGCCGGGTTTTTCGCCCCAGGTCTGTACACAAGGTCCATTTGGTACTGTTGAACTTGGATTGCCCAGCGTTCGATCCTTGGTGGTGGGTGAGGTGCGGTGCCTCGGAATAGGGGAATTAGCGGTTGGTGGTCTGTCACCATTCTGAACGGGTGACCAGATATGTAGAGGTGAAAGTGGGCGCAGGCCCATTTTACTGCCAGTGCCTCTCTCTCAATTTGCGAGTATCGCGACTCTGTCGCTGTCAGGGCCTTGCTTGCGAATGCCAACGGGGCCCACACCCGGGGTTCGGATTCTTGTGACAGGAGGGCTCCTAGGCCCACTGGGCTGGCATCTACCAATACTTCGGTGGGTCTCGCAGTGTTGAAGTATGCCATCGTTGTGCTGTCTAGCAGTGCCTCTTTGATTCGGTGAAATGCTTTGTCTTCAGATTCCGTCCATTTCCATGAGCTGTCTTTCTTCGTCAGGTTTCTCAAGGGCTCTGCGATTGTGGCCAGATTGGGTATAAATCTTGCACAGTACTGTGCCATCCCTAAGAAACTCCTCACTTCGGACGCGGTGGAGGGTGCTGGAGCGTTCTTGATGGCGTGGGATTTGCGGGGGTCCACTTTCACTCCGTCTGAATCAAATACGTATCCGAAGAATTCTATTGATTTTCTGAAGAACTGGCATTTGTCTTTGTGTAGTGTAACACCATACTGTGCGAGTCTCTGTAGGGTGGCTTTCAGTCTTCGGTGGTGTTCCTCACTCGTTTTGGCATGAATTAAGATATCGTCGCTGACATTCAGCACTCCATCAAGTCCGGATAAGATTTCTTTAATTGTGTTCTGAAAGATCTCGGCTGCGGATGATATGCCGAAATTTAGTCGCTTGTACCGTCTCAGCCCCAGGTGTGTTGAGAAAGTTGTGATGTAGCGGCTCTCTTCCGCTAGTCTGAGCTGATGATATCCTGCGTTAAGGTCCAACTTAGAGAACCATTGGGCCCCATTCAAGTCCCAATGATTAACAAGAAGAGGACTCAGTTGTTCCTAGACGAAGAAAAATAGTGATCCGGTCAAGAGGGGAGGAAAATTGATGGGGGGGTAGTGCTCAGTGGAGTGCTCCCCTGGGCATCCCATTAGTAGGAATGAATGGCCTCACACACTCTTGCGAGTGTCATGCTTCATCATCGGCCGTTGCTCCTCGTTGGGCAGGCGGTGCAATGTCCAACGGGCTCACCTCTAGGAGGGGCTCTTTATCGGAGATCTTTTTTCCAACAGCCTGTGGGTGAAGTGCAAGTGAGGGGCCAGGTAAGAAGTGGATAGTGTAGGTGAGTGTGTTAAAATATAGCAAGGGGTACCGGAGAGCAATTTATTCTGGTGGTTCCCCTACTATAAGTAAAACCAGTGGGTGGCCTATGATCGCCAGAAAGTTAGGTTCTGTATCACGATCTAGGACTACACAGCGTTACGTGAGGTCGACATGTTTCTCGCTTCTGCGATTATGCTGCGATTCTTCAGGACCTTATTTAAATTTTACATCTATCACAACGGGAAGACCTGAAAGTGTCAACCTATAAACATCAATTTGTAACCGTTGTACTACCTGTGTATAACCGCTCTTGCCTATAGGTCAAGGAGTACAGGTGTCAACAGTACCCGGTAGGTGTGACTTCAAGGGAGAGAGCCAATAGGGGTTTAATGGTTCTCAGAGCCTCGGTCAGTGCTCTTTCGCCTACCCATCACTACCGGGATCCCCATTCAAGTCCGTCAGGATGTCATCTACTGTTGGGGTGAGGTGCCGCTCCCGTCGAATGGCTTTGTTCGGGATCCTCATATCTATGCAGATGCGGATTTTACCTGGTTGGCGTGGCTTCTCGGCTATCACCATCTGGGACACCCACGGTGTTGGTCCCGATACTTTCTCAATCACACCTTGTTCTTCAAGTTGGTTGAGTTCCTTTTCTACGGCGGTGCGCAGGTGGAAAGGTATCCTTCTGTGCCTCAGTGCCACTGGTTGAATGGCGGGGTCGATGTGTAGTTTGATCGGCGGCCGTTTGATGGTACTGAGGCCTTCAAAGAGTGTGGGGAACATTTCCAGGATGTCTTCCGTTTGGAGTGCTTTGACGGCGTTTGCAAACGCAATGAGGCGGAGGTCTTCCGCCGTGTTGCTTCCTACAAGTAGATCTGCTTCTTTGTCTATTACATGGAATGTTGTCGTCACCTCATTGTCTTCCGCCTTCACTTGGACTACCATCTTCCCTCGCAGCGGGAGGGGTTCCTGGCTGCCGTATGTTAGTATCCGTGCCTTCGAGGGGGCTAGCTTGGGTCTTGGCTTCAGTGCTTTATAGTGTTGGATTCCCATGACATTCACAGTGGCTCCCGTGTCAATGACGCCAGTCGCTGGAGATCCGTCGATATGTATTTGGCATTGTGGCTGGGGCCTTCGCCGTCTCTTTAGTTCACTTACGAAAGACACGTAGTAACATTCATCTTCATCCTCTGTGGAGGACTCGTCGAATTGGGCTTGTCTCGGTGATCTGTTTGATCGAGACGACGGTGCCTCGTCTAGTGATAGCTGCCTCACGGCTCCTGTGATTGGTTTTCTTCCTGACGCTCCTCTTCCTCGGGAGCCACCCCTGCACACGCTTGCGAAATGGTTGGGTATTCCGCATTTTGAGCATGTTTTGCCACGTGCCGGGCAGCCATCTTGGTTGTGTTCGTCTCTGCCACAGTATCCGCATGGTGTTTGGCGTGGCGTCCTGGTCGGCCATCTTCCTCTGCCTCCCCGACCGGTGCTGCGGACTGCGTCTACCCTTTCTGTCTTCACCACGGTTCCTGCTTCTGCCCGTGGGTTCAGGGCTGCTTCCATTGCTGTCGCACGTGCATCCGACAGCTCGTGGGATCTGGCAAGGATCAATATTTCTTCAAGTGTAATGCGTGGTTGCCTTAGGATCAATGTCCTCAGGTGCTTGTTGCGACAACCTTGAATGAGCTGTGCGGTCACTTCCTTCTTTTCGTCATCATCAGTGCACGTGCTTATTAGATCTCTCAACCTCGCATGGAACGCGTCCATAGTTTCTCCTTCCCTCTGTTTGGATTGGCGGAATTTGAATCGCTCATAGTGTGGGTTTAGCTGGGGGTCGAAATGTGCGTTCAGCGCGTTGACAGCTGCGTCATAGTCATCGTCATCCCCCGTGTCTGGTAGGTGTTTGAATAACTTGTATAGTTCTGTGCCCCCAAAATGTAACAACAGGGATCTCTTTACTTCGTTATCCTTCTCCCTGGTAGCAGTGAAGTAGTTGTTGAGCTGCCCTAGCCACACGGCCCATCTGGGAGCTGCTGTCCCCGGGTCTATCAGTTCGCTGAAGGGTGGTAATGCTTGGATCTGTGAGTGAGCTGACGGTATTGGCGGCTGTGTTCCGAGGTTTAATGCCTGTGCTGGGGGTCCTGCTTGCTGAGCCTGGCCGGCTCCTTGCTGTGCTCCCCCAGTCGCCCCTCCTGGGTTTGTGGTCATTTTGGTGTTGGGAGGTAGCTTGGCGTTTTCCCCTTAGGCGTCTTTCTTTTGGATTGCTGGTTGCACTTGCTTGTGCTTGTTGGCGTTTGTTTGAGCTAGTGCTTGTTGGATTGCTGGTTGCACTTGCCTGTGCTTGTTGGCGTTTACATGTACCACTGCTTGTTGGTGTTGCCTCGTGGCGTGGCCGGCAGCCTCGCTGGATTGCTTGCGTGTCCGCTGGGCCCCGCGTTCGTTAGGACCGAGGCTCTCTTTCTCTTTTCACGCTCTTCTGGGGCCGGGCCTCCTTGACAACGTCAGCGCCTCACTTCTGCGCATGCGCGCGCTGCTGGGCCTGCTGCTGGATCGCCGTCTTCGGTGTGTTCCTGCGCGTGGGCCGTTGCCGGTGCCACACGCAGCTTCTGGCATACGCTGCTTACCGGTAAGGAGATCGTTGTAGTGGATGACGGGCTTGTCTCTGTTGCCGCCCCTGCTTCGCTCCAGAGCTGCGGCCGGAGTGCGTGGGTAGTTGTTGCTCGGACATGCGGTGTTGTGGCCTGGTGTTGTTCGATCTAGGCGCATCCCACTCTCGTCGCCAGTGTGGGGGTGTGAAGGCCTGACCAGGCCTCGGGCGCTGCGCTGCCTGCGGAGCCAAAGTAATTGACACGCACACGCTGCTATGCTGGTGTGGACCGGAAGTGCCGTGCCACCTCGGTCCCTTTATTTAAAGCTTTCTGGCCACGCCTGGCCAGAAAGTGATACATTGTGGGTAGTGCTTCCGGGGGCTCAACCTGAGACCCTCGGAGCACTAGAGCGCTACACAATCCTCTCTCTTGCCACTCAAATCTTCACACCACATTAAGACTTCTCTCATCTCAAAGAAACTTGATCATATCCCTCGGATCTTCTTTGAGGTACTCTGCCTCCCCATTGGTGCTAGAAAGGAAGTTAAACTAGGATGCCTAGTCTGCAAAGCCATCCGCACCAACTCCACCTTATTTGTTAAAGATTCTAAAACTATCTCTCAGCATGAGAGTTCACAGAGGAAAAAAGAATCTCCTGGAAACGCAAAGTTGCAAACCTGTAATGCGCAGCACAAGCCCTTCTCAGACGCTACTACTCTTCAAGGGAACTCTCTACTCACAGATGTCAGATTAACACCGACCACGCACTCTTTCTGCCAACACCCAGAGACAAACTTCCTCAGACCTTCTGACACAAAAGACCGAAATTTATTTGAATGTATGGAATCATATGCTTCTATCACAACTCATCTTATGTTCTTTTGAACACTAAAATCGTCACTGTCTGAGAATATTTATTCTTTTCTTCCCCCTCCAGGGATTTTCCCTGTGCTTCTCTCATCTTTGTCTGCCTCCCTACGTCCCAGTCCTCTGATCTCCCATCTTCTTCGTTTCTCCTTGTCTTCATCTCCCCCTATAATTCATGCACTCTTAATCCCTTCACCCTCCCCCATCCTCTTTCTCATCTTCTCAGTCTCTTTGCTTCTTGCCACACTGCTCGAAGTACCCTGGCCTTCCTACCCTGGAGGGTGCTCTGTGCCCAGGTACAATGCCGCTGTTAAGATTTTAAAAAATAGATTAAAACCAAAAGGCAAAGACATCTCTCAAGGAGGCACTCAGATACTACATAAACAAGTCTTGTCGATGAAGGCTGCTGGCTATGCTTACAAAATCCCTAGTGCACAAAATGCTTCCCAAGAAATCTTTAGCATAGTTAAAAGCTTGATGTCTTCTTATTGCCTCTCCCAGTCTATTGATCACTCGCAAAAACCTTGAAATAGGCTGTTTAAATGCTTTCAGGAAAAAGTTTAAAACATTTGCGATGTCATTAGGAACTTAGCCTGTTCACGCAGAACTTAATAAATCCTGATCAAAGTTCTGTGCCTTTCCAATTCTGTAATTTTGATTCTCGTAATCAAAAAGGGATGGATGAACTGCTATTATCCATCAAATTTGGTTCACCATATGTCCCTATTTTTCCTAGAACTTGGAAGTTAGAAGGTTCTACCCTTTCTCACTTGTTAATATATATTTGTAATAAATCCATACTGACAGCTGAGGTTGCTGTGGATTGTGAAAATGTTTTGGTTACACCACTTTTGAACAAGCCTACAGCTGATCCCAACTGAGAGTTATTGTCCAATGCTCACTGGCTGCCCTTTTCAGTGGAAGTCTTCGAAAAATGTATCAACAGTTGTCATCTTACTTGGAGACACATACAGTTTTGGATATAGCACAATTTCATTTCAGATCATACTCAGTACAGAAAGTGTGTTGAATTATTTCTTAAATGATTTGTGAGCTCTAGCACACCTGCACTTGTCATCAACCCTGGTGCTACTAGACTTATCAGCTGAATTCAATGTGGATGCACTTGAAAAAATAATGTGCAGGTTATCAGAGAGAGGAATTGGAGGCCCGGCTCTAGATCGGTTGATGTCATACTTCTCGTAGTGGGCACAGCAAATATATGTTGCCTCTTATGTTATGAATTTAAACTATTGCATCAAGGTGTCCTTCAGGGGTCATCCATGAGTCTGATGAAAAGTAATTGTTATGTTCACCCACAGGGTCTGCTGATCTGTACTTTCAGGGCTAGCTTTAAGAGCTATATGAACAATACACAAAATGTAATATCATTTGTGTCAGAACCCGGTTCAGAAGGCCAAGGGGCAAGCAGGAGTTACTGGGCCCAACCATGGGGATTGAGGCCTTTTACTCCAAATGTCCCAGGGCCAGATATACTATGGATCCTGAACAACTTGGCCAAATACCCCTTCATCACTTGATTCTCAGTGGTAGTGCAGGCTGAGCAGACGAAGGCTTCTCGGGGGGTGGGGGGTAGACACAGAGGGATGAACGCAGGTTCACAATTCAAAATATGTTCCATAGCAGTAATAAATGATTGTCCAGTCAAATGATTGCTTTTATTCCCACACAAGGAGCTGCATAACCTCTTTAGTAAGGCTGGAGCCAGGGCAGTAAGGGAAGGAACCTTGTGTATATCAAAGCTCTATCTTTGAAGTCTCCCCCACTTCAAAGGCACAACTGTGTATAAGTACTGGAGCCCTGACACCATCAACTAAGTACACTCTGGACCTGAGTACCCTCTGCCAGGAAGAAGGACTGCTGTGCTGCTGAAAGGACTGGCACTCTTCTGGATTCTGCTAGATTTGCTGGACTCCTGCTCTGCGGTGCCTGCCCATCTGCCTCTTGCCTGGTGGTGAGAAGGACTGGACCAGAATCTTTACATCCCCAGAATCAAGTGACTCCAAGGGATTGCTGGCTTGCCTCCTGTTCTGCAGTCTCTGAGACATCAAAGACTTCCTTCAACTCTGCTTCAGTTGATTCTGAGTCATGCATTGCCAAGCGGTGCCAATCCAGTCCTTGGCATTCAATGAGGGTTCTGTAGCCGTTTTCTACAAAAATCCACACATCGCCTGCTTTTCCCCAGTTGCAACCAATGCATTTGTCAACAACCCATTACAGCTTCGAGCACTCCACAGCGTCGACAGCGCAGCTCAATAACGACACAGTGTCTTCATTGTAAGGGGTTCGACGATGATGTGGGATCCGAATGCAAGGCTCGTCGACGATGCAGTGTCTTCATTGTAAGGGGTTCGATGACGATGCAGGACCCGACTGAGTGCCTCAGAACCGATGTAGCTGCTCCTCGACGTAGACACATCCTCTGGAAAAGTACTGTCTTCAACTGGGCCTGCATGGCTTCTGTATCAGACCAGCGCTTCCTCGAGGTCAGCTTGACTTTTCAGATTTGATCTGCTCCAGCATGAATCGATGTCCCCGTTTGACGCTTTATGCTTTTAAGCACTATATTTGAACGTAATCTTTAAAAATTCATAACTCCAGTTCTACTTTTTGGATTTCTGTCTTTTTGGTCTTGTCTTGTCAATTAAATTAAGCTCTACTTTTCTATCCTGACATGGATTATTTTTGTTTGGCGTTTTCACAGTTTTACCTTTTTTAAGTGTTGCACAAATACTTTACACATTGCCTCTCTTAAGTTAATCTTGACTGCTCTTTGCCGAGCAACTAAAAAGTGAGCTCAAGTTAATTCAGGGGGTGTATCTGACTTACCCTGACTATAGTGGTGGTCCCTACTTGGACAGGGTGCATACCTCTGCCAGCTCGAGACCCCAGTCCTAACACCTTTTTATGAGACGCCTTGTGCTGCAGTAACAACAGAAAAAGTGAGGTTGGTGGCATTAGAAGAATGTGTTCTCTATGTTTTCACATTCAAATTGAATATTAACAGCTGTGAATGAGGGGCCAGCTAATCATTCTTTGCCATGACAACTGGTTGAGAAAAATAACACTCTCTTGAACGTCCTACTTAACTGAAATGTCTCAGGTTTGTATTGGCAGTTGGTGCTCTTTTGTCAGTGAAATAATGAAATTCATGTCAGTTTCATTAGCTGCTGTTCCAATATAATGCAATACATCAGATACACCAAATCAAACGCTCATCTTAACCCTATAAACGTGTGAAATGTATTTATTCAATGTGAATGAAATGTGTAAAGGGACTTTGAAGCACGCATAACTTCTTCAAACTATTCCATAGGCCCTAGGTTAAAAATCGTTCCTTTAAGCCTGTCTGCTTTTCACTTATATCGATTTATGAGACTACCTCAGCATAGAAGCACAACAAAAATGGCTTCAAGTCCCAAATGTGCTTATTTTAAAAATCATGACTACAATTTAATTTGTAGCTGTTGTTAGTTGCACAGTACATCTCACTGAAATATACTTCTTTTACAATTTCTGATTTAAATTGCATAGCCCTGTTCTAATGTCAGTGGGGATTTAAACAAATGTATTATAACATTTTGCCAGCTGAAAAAGTGAATTTAAAAACGCTGTAACTCATTGAGAGGTTATAACTTGTCATTAATCCTTTCGCGTTCCAACACAGGAATAGCCCCCAGTAATGTCAAAGCTGTAACTGTATTCTGTTAATATATAAATGTTCTTTTCAGTCAGACAGCTGAGTGGGAACAAATAGCTCTTACGCTAAAGTCACTGAATAATTGAGAAGTGTTCATCGCAATGGGTAAGACAGTTGGCCAGGAAGTACTGCAAGACACAAAAGTTGAAGGGAGATCAAGTGACTTCCTATTGAAGCCGAGTGTGTTTCTATAATGTTGTCCAGTGATTTAGGACAATAGATGGTACAAAGCCCTATAGCAACAGTTCTACATATTTGGATAGCAATACAGAACAGTAAGGTGTGTTCATTCTGGAGAACAGCACATTGTCCCATATAGAGACATTTTCTTAGAATCTCAGAGGACAAACATCTGTTTTCATCGATACAAATAATTCTGGCTATGTATGACTTTGGAAATCATATTCAAATTTTGGAAGGGGCAAGATTTCAACTAAAACTATCCTGCCAATGATTTTAGGTCGAGTCTAGGTTACTCATGTGCTGTCTCTTCAACACATGTTGTATTTACTCTGTGGGCTTACAGCCTGTCCATTGCCTTTTTATCTGTCACTTCGATTGTCGAACAACCATAAGCTTTGCTTGCTAGTGGCTAATCCTTCTTGTTTGTCCCTCTATATTGTCATTTGTATCCTGCCACAGAACAGTACCTAACTACTGTATCTTTATGGTTTAGTCTTCATGTGTTTTTTTTTGTGTGGAACTCTTTTTCTTTTGTGCACCCCGTTCTGAGCTCCTTTGCGGTCTACAGCTACGCAGGGCTCTAGGCACTGGTCTGGCAGCCGAGCACCAAAATTTCACTTGATCAGACGACAGCATGCTTGCCACTTAAATAGGCTGGGTGCCTTTCTTCTATAAACACAGCATCTCCTTCACGGCCGCCACGTTCTGTTTTAGCATGGCAGCTGTGCACCTTTTTTTTATATCAGCAATGAGGCTCCAGGCCTCTTTGTCTGCTGCCACAAACTCCCACATCCCTTTGTCATCATCACCGGCCATTGGGGGCAGGAGGTGGACGTCTGGGGAAATGACTTCACATGAGGGATGGCAATTTTGGTCAAACAGATCATAGTAATAATGTCTTAGTGTTAAAATCCAGAGGTGCTGGAGAATCACTGGTTAATCTCCACTTTCAAGATGGCCACCTCATTAGCTCAGGAGAAACCTCCCATGTGATGGTGGCCGAAGAGGGCCACGTGCTCTGGCTCATAGGAGTAAACACGCTGTTGTCCTGTCACGCAGGAGTGTACTACTCCTGAATTGCGGGTCGCTGTCACCTGTCAGTGGTGCCAGGTGTTACCATCCATGAAGCAGAAAAGGACAGGTAAGTTCTGCCCATTTTTCCTTCCTCCCATGCTTGATCAGAGGCACTCATCACCACCACCTGCTGCCACCACGATAGATGCACCCACTGCCCTACTTCCCATTTTCCATGTCATGTCTGTACCTACATACACTGACCACACCCCCTATTGCTGCCCTGGAAACCTATTTCTCACAGCTTGATGGTTGCCTGTTTGGCTACATCACGTATCCTGTGTTGAGCTTTTGCTGAGTTTGCCTTACATCTGATTCGGGTTGCTGAGCTGTCTCATGGCTTTCCTGACACAGTGATCAGGCCCACCCACACTAATGCTGAAAAAACAGTATATCATTGACACTTGAACCAGTACCTGCACTTATTTCTGGTGCACGAATGCAGTGGAACATGTACATCCACCGTGACTCTTTCCTATAAGAACCAATGCATCCTCAGAGTTGAAGTTTTAGTGAATTTCCTTTAAACACAGTGAAGTAACTGACCTGAAAACACAGATTTGTAAATGAATAATCCAGGACTGGAACCACAATATTGCTAATCCAATAGAATCATCTTATACCCATGAATGCACTGACCACTTACTTCTTTTTGCTCAATTCCTGCAGCAAAATGGTGAGTTTATTTTTGGACTCCTGCGAATCCATACCCGTTCTGCAGTTGGCATACAATTTCCCGCTTGGCTCCTTTCCGAGACAGTACTCCGGAGTTCTTACTTGGCACAAGCTTCAATATTACTTATCTGACTTTGTGTTTTTACTGGGTTTTGCTAGCATTTGGTGACTTTATAAGAGCAGTGTCTTGAACAATTCAGTTGCACATCATTGGTTCAGTAACTGCAAACGAAAGACACAAGTGCAGCTCCTAGCTTGTCAAATGAAGGCACAGAGGGAGCCGGACTCACATTGAAAAAGTACGGTTGAGTAAATGCAGGGCACGAGTCCTAAAAAGAGAAGTGGGGGGACGCTGTCACCGGAAGTGATGTCACGACAGGACGTGACATCATAAAAGGTGCGCTACAATCTCGTCCCAGAGCCTAAGAGTGAAGTCCGAGTGAAGTCCAGCTGTTTGGCAGGGAGGACAGCGTCCCCTGGTAAAATAAGTGGGGGGACGCCGTCCACCCGCGTGGTACCCCAACTCGAGCCCAGGGTAAATGGCAATGTAGCGCAATTGTTTATTTTTGTTGCAGCACTCCTTGACAATGCATGTGCTTGCAGGTTGTCTCTTCCTCCCGTTCTAGTCCCAGTTGTTGCTTGCCTGCTCGCGCACGTTGTTCTCCCTCGCTACATTTAACGCCTCCATGCACACACACACTGCCCACCTCTCCCTCTACCACTTCACACAGTACAGTACTTCTGTTGAAAGATGCAGGGTCTAAATATTCGCTATCAATAAAATTATGCAGAGGTACAGTTTTCTGTATAGCACTGTCATACGTGCATTTAGCTGATTTGTAAGCACAGCTGAATAAATTAAGGCTAAGGAAGATGAATTGATCTGTCCAGGGTTTCACACTGTAATCAAGCTGGACAAACTAAATTAATCATGTTTTTCTCCAGTGGTCCACGGTTAAAGGATGTAACCTGCCGATATTCACCTTCCCATCATACATCAATCAAATCAACAACTCGAAAATAGTGCTTTACAACCTTGTCACGAGATTTAAGCGCTGTCCTAATGTAATAAACACAGTAGATGTTGTAGCACCCAGGATAATATGCTGCATGGCTTTATAAGGTCCCAAAGGCGACACCTATTGGCTAGGCCAATGCTTGTTTATTTATACTCTTGAATCTTGGTTCATGTATATAATTATTATTGTGGTGTCCAAATTGTATTGCCTCATTGTATTTCACTTTATAATATTGTGAGATTTTAAACAACTTAATCTCAGATTTTTAACAAACCTAACCTCTATCTGATACAGTTTTTTTTAAGTGATAACTATATTATGTTTCATAAACTTTTCTAATTTTATAAGATTATATTGTCTATAACATTTTAAGACTCATTTTTACTTTGTAGCAAAAATAATTGTGATTACAAGTGTTTGTAGTGTTTTCGTTGAAACTCGTGAGTGCTTAGACCTAAGGCTAATGGTCTTTGCACAAATATCATCTCTTTTTAATAGAATGGAGTGGTAGATAGTACCAAAGGCAATGGAGAGATGGAGCACAAGAGAAGCAGCAGTCTCCTTGGGTTAACTAGAAGCCTCGGCTGATAAGAGTTGAACTAACCTCTGGAGTAGAGCCCTAACGCAAATAAAAAATAGTTTAGTTGGACAGCCTGAGTTTGTAGATTGTAGTGATAGAATGGAAGTAAAAATATCTTTACTGATTTCAGTTCGGATATTTTTGATTTTAGTCACAAAATGAGCTGCAAACTCCTCACACAATATGTGGGAAGGAAGTTCCGAGATATTATTTTAAATGGAAGCAGATAACCTGTTGATGACACTTAAATGTTCTCTTAGGAGGTTAGGACAGTTGAAATCCTATCAGTAAAGTAATTACTTTTTTTCAGACGAATCATAGTTTTATATTCAACGAAAATCGTCTTATAGATCTGCTTAGCCTGTTAGATACAGGAAGCTCTCCATTTTCTTTCAGTTCTTTGCTCCTTCGTATTTGACTGGCAAGATATTAGATAAACCAGGGATTGTATTAGTTTTTATCATTTGGTGCGCTTTACTGATTTACAGACAATCTTGGAATCTATGCAAGCAAGTTGGCTCCAATATGGCCAAAAGATAATCTTTATCTTGATCTAACTTATGTTCTAAGAAAGGACCTAATAAGTTATTTTGTCACACAAAGTTAAAACTTTAAATGTTTACAGTCTTGGATAGTCACCTCTTGATTGGCTGTTTTGGGGCAGGGGTAAAAAACAACCTTTGAATATTAAAAGAAAGAGAACAGCATAATGGTCTGACCAAGTCAACATTAAGGTCCTGATTATGATGCTGGTTAGACTGCACATCGACAGGCTGTCAGTGGCGGTTCGACCGCCAGCAAACCTTCAGTATGCCCCCTACATTTCAATGCAGGATTTTGAACACTAAGCAGTCGGAGGGAAGATCACCGCCTACAACAGGGTCATCTGATCCAGACGGGGTGGCACTTATCCCTCTCCGACAGCCATTTCATATCGAAAAGACCACCACAAAAAGGCTGTACGTAACTGATTTTGGGAGGCCCAAACAGAGCCTCCATCCTTTGTGGGCCACTGTAAAGTGGCCCAGGGGGGCACATGGAGTGCCCCCACTCACCTCCATGCACCGTGTGCCATGCACCACATGGTGCATGGCACACAGTGTATGGGTGTGCATGAAGTGCGCCTTTGCATGGTGGCTTTTCCTGGGCTGCAGCACAAGCCTCCATGTAAAGGAGTACTTTGCAACCACCAGCTCAGTGGATGCATCGTAATGCAGCGGTCGGACCACCGCCTGCTTGTCAGTTGGTTTCCTGACTGCCATGATAGCGGACGGCGGTCCGACCGCCCGCAATCACAATCAGCCTCTAAGTGTTCTTGTTGGGTGCATGGGGAATTAGGTGATACAAAGACTGTGTCCATCTGTTGGCCTGAATTATGAGGGGAGCCCTGATTAATAATAGAACAATTAAAGGAGGATATATCACCACAAAAGTCTACCCCTGTAGGTTACAATTATTCAGCCAATAACGAAAATCTCATAACACAATATTGGAATTATTAGTTAAAATAAAATTAGCAATTTTATTCTGCGATTGTATCTGGTGGATGGTAGATGAGAAAGCATGTTTTAAATCTTGCTGAGTAAGTCAAAACTTCACCAACACAGAAGCTTACAAATGGGAGAGGGCTAAATAAATTGAGTATTTATGTAAGATGGCAACTCCATCTCCGTTTTCTGTAAACTCAATCAGAACATAAAATGGCAGTGCTTGGTGGGAGGAGCTCATTGAGTGCCCATTTAGATGTCTCATGTAACCATGTCTCTGCTATACAACAAACATAGATTTTAAAGACTTTGCAGAGTTCTACTATTTCAGTTCTATGTGTAACTGTCGTTCTGACATTACAAAGCATGACATTTATGCAACCATGACTGGAAGGGCGGTGAATATTCGAGGATGGTTTACCTGCTTTAGTCAATGACATAAGTGGCTCAGATAGAAGAATATTATCCTTCTTCAAAGAGGTACACTTATCAAGAGAGAGACTATGAGGAGGGAGGCAGTAATCTAGTGCTGGACATGTAATTCTCAATTCCAGATGAAATGCTGCAGTATAAATCAATTTGGTGCCGTAGTCCCAGTGCTGGATCAATAGCATTAAGATGAGGAGGGCATGGTGGAGCAAAGAGGCAAATAGAGTGCACCTATTAAAATCTGAAAGGAGTTAACAAGAAATGTTGGAGAGAGTAGAGGATGGTAAAGCTAAATAGGGAAGATTGATTTGTTAAGAGAATTGGCAATTAAAAGAATTAGTTTTGAATGATGGACATTGCAGATTTACGACTTAAGGGCCAAGGGAATAAAATGTGTGCTTTTTCCCTCATCTACATTAAATTGACCTTTTACCAAAGCAAAAAACTAGCCTGCATGTTTTGTCCATCCCTAAAAGGACTCCAGGCAGAAGAGATGGGACATTCCTCCACCTTTGGGGGGATTTGGAGTGGCCGGTTACATAGCATGGTACAGTCGCTTCATCACTGGTTAGGAAGACCACCCCCACCAGTAGCATAGAATGAGGGAATTACATTCCTTTATGTGTCGCAGAAGGCTCACCCCGGTACATAGGTTTAAAAGAAGCTCTTTGAATGATGATATAACTGTTGAGACATTGCTGGACCATTTAAGATAATGGCGTTACTCTGTGTCCTTCAGAGTCTGGGTCCATATGATCTGAACTGCAATGTGTTCTGTTGGGTAATTGGATTTCTTACCTTGATCCACATTTATCCTAACAATACAACACAACAATCTTTGAACTGAAGCGTTCAGTAAACAATACAGCAACCATAAAGTATGAGTGGTCTCGTATTAGAAAAGTATTTAACACTCCTTTTTCACCTTAAATGTAAGGCAACACACCACACAATTATGATTCAATTTGTATAGCAAATTCATATTTTTAAATAATGAATAGGACTTCCTTCATATATGGCTGTCATAGATACAGAAAACATAAAATGTAACTTAGTTAACAAAGTGACATAAAGTGCATTAGTGGATTGTACAGCACTCTATAAACAATTCTACAAAATCATGCATAAGTATAAACAAATGTCTGTCCTTTTTATTAAATGGTTCAATAAACAAGCTCTATCTCCATTCCTTTCAATTTCAGGGTGATTTGACCAAGGACATGGATTAGTAAAAATATTATCGACATTTCGACCCCTGGAGTATGTGCAAATGAGTACACATCATTTGAATTTTTGAATATACAAATTGAATCATAACTGTGTGGTGTGCTGTCTTACATTCATTGTGGAAAAGAGTGTTAAATAGTGGTCTAATACGGGACTACTCATACTCTATGGTTGGTGTATTGGTTACTGAACGCTTCAGTTCAAAGAATGTTCTATTGTATTGTTAGGATAATTGTGGATCATGCCAAGCAATTGAACTACCCAACAGAACATACTGTAGCTCATATCATCGAAACGTTGGTGGAGGCAGGAAAAAAGGGTCAGGAAAAAAGTTAAGGAGGTAAAAAGGCGTAAAAGAAGCGAGGAAATGGGAAGATTAGGAGTCTTGGTCCAGGAGAGAAGGTGCAAGGATGCAAAATGTGAGTTTTATCCTGCCTTCTTTACATAGCAACTTTTTACAAAAGTTCAAAGTAAGCCTGAGTGGGCTCTCTATCCCCAACCAATTGCAACCTGGGCTCCACTCAGCAGTGGATACGATTTTGCAAGACAATCACCTGTAGCCTAATGTGACAAAAGGGTAGGACAGGTGTTTCAGTCACAAGATTGGTTTTAAAGTGAAGGGACTAGGGGGCATATTATCAAGGGGGTTTATCTCCGCTTTTTTGGCTTTAAAAACCAAGAAAGCGGAGATAAAATTACCTCCCATCACCTAGCTGTCGCTAACACCAGTTAGCGACAGCTAGTAGGAGATAGCGACCATCTTGGGCCCCACTTTGCATGCCAGTGATATTTATCACTAATGACATGCAAAGTGGGCGTGCCAAGATGTTAGAGACTGAAAACAGTCGCTAACATCGCTATCTCCTATTACCAACTTTTGGAGATATTCGCGCTAAGCGCGAACATCTCCAAAAGCTAACACCTGCCCTGAGCAGTTCTTAGCCATGTTATCCAATAGGAGGTGGATAATATGGCTAAGAGCATTAGCTCGGTAATGCATGAATATCGCTGACTTTTCAGAGATATTCATGCATTGCGGCGATTTTATTGCATTTGCGATAAACCTTGGTAATACCAAGGTTTATTTGCGGTAACAATCGCCGCAGCTTAGCGGTAAATTTTTGTCTCTAACCAAGCAATAGCGATAATTATCGCTATTGCTTGGTAATATGCCCCTAGATTCTTAATATACTTGTTGGCTTTCTAAGGAAGCAGTTAATTATAAGATGAGCTAGCTTTTTGCTGTCTAAACAATTTAAATGATGACATTTGCCAACAACACATTCCTGGCTGGAAACCTTGGCAGGTGTATTTTAAAATGGATAGCATTGATTGAAAATATATGTATTTTTTCTCAACTTGTAAAACGAAGCTATGGACTTCTTGTCGTTGATATAACCATGAACTATTGAAACATATTGGGTGTATGACATCTTCCCTATGCATTATATGGCCTTAAACCACTCTTTTCTATAAAATAAACTACACAAAAACAGTGCATGTTTGTGAGGGAGTTGTTTTAGTTGTGTGCTTAATTATGTTGTTGTGTTTGTTTAGTTTTTGTGTTGGAGGGTTTGTGTGTTATTGTGTTGCTGTTTTATTATTGTGTTTTGGTTCTGTTGTTATGCTGTTGTGTTGTGTTTGCGTGTCTTTGTGCAGTGCTGTTGAGAAGGTTCTTGTTTAGTGCTGTTTTGTGTTGTGCAGTTGTGTTTATTTGTAGACGTGTTGATGTTGTTGTGATGTGTTATTGTAATGTGCTGTATTGTGTTTTATTGATGGAGTGTTCTTGTGACGCTATACTTGTGTACTGTTGTGACTATTTTTTGTTAGGGTGTTGTTGTAACTGAACTCCATCTGTTTAAACATGCACAGACACTATTGTCACACAATGCCACCTCTACAAACTCACTTTTTATGCAACTTTTAGTGAAAAAAAATTGTGTGCGGATTCCAGGCTGTGTTCAGAAAACAGGATTAGAAAGTAGCAAAGGTGGATTAGCCACTGGGACCAGATGGACTGTGTCCTTGTGTATTAACAGAGATTAGAATAAAAATGAAAGTCACAAGACATTTCAGAGCAGTGGAGAAAGCAAATGCACTGAACAGCAGCGAGTTAGTAAACAACTACAGTCCGGTCAGGCTGATCCTAATGGTAAGAAATGAGTCGACCCGCTTGTACAGGAAGTGATAGTGATTTATCTTCAAGCTGGTAGATTACAAGACCATCATCAGCATTGCTATCCTTAGAGATAAGCATGCGGTGCACAGTAAATTGTGTCTTTACTTTGGTGTGCATGGAATAAGATAGGGGACAGATGAGGTATTTTTCCATTTGCACAAAGTCTTCAGATAACTGGAAAAATAATAGGAAACCTTGACATAGGGCATAGAGATGCTACTGTTGCCATAAACTGTCTGACTCTACAGCGGTGGAAAGGGTAGACTTTTCTACTTACAGATCATGATGAAATCAGCCACAAGGATAATACTGCAAACTGCCTCCCAGAATAAGGAAGCCTTTAGAAAGTGTGGCCCAACGAGCTTAAAGAGGACAAATGGAGGTCGATTTAATGAAGGACATAGGTATACCTTGTGGGAAAGAAACATTGGAAGAATTGCATGGTTACGGATGTGATTACAGAGATTATTAAACAGTTTTTTACTCTGGTTTTTGTCATACTACATAAACTCAAATGGAGATATGTTGCACACACAGATAATTGTATATTGTCAGTGTACACATTAACAACAGAGAGAGAGCGGATACAGCACATGACAAAAAGTGAATCCTCTATAAGAAGTGCTAGGAGGTTTTATTATTAACAACTCAATTTTACTTAAGCAAGCTTAAAGGAGGAAAGGGTGATTGGATATCTGGGATTTGAACATGCACACTTCTGAATACACAGGTTCAGTACAATGGTTGAATTAGACCACTGATCGGTCTTGCCAAATCTCATATACAGCAATATATTGAATTATGAAGGCTGCCAAAAACAAGTTACCAATTATTTGTAAAGTTGGAACCATAGATTCTATGACGCGAGACAGAAGAATGTAAATATAGGTACACTGGAGAAAAGAAGAAGGGTGAGGGATAAGACAGTTTTTCAATTTCCTAACGATAACTAACTCAGCATAAAAGAAAAGCAGTCTCCAGTGCAAGAACAAATCTAGAACAGATTTCTCCAAAGTCGGTCCTGGAGGGCCGGATCCAAGTCAGATTTTAAGCATACCCCCATTTGGATAAATGTAGTTATCGTAAAAATCAGGCAAAACAAATCTGCCAAGAATCCGGACCTCCGAACCTCCAGGAGAACCCTGATTTAGAATATAGAGAATGGTTAAGGAGTTATGCACACTAGTGCAAGGACTAATGCCACACTAGAACTAGAAAAAAACAGTTGTTGGGCTGGGAATTCAGTTTGCTTGGTTAAGAAAGCATTTTCAATGCATTAGGTCTTGATTTTGTGAGAGTTAGAGAAATTGGCGTTGTAAATGTTTTTTACTTATGTGCTTTGGAGTGGAGAAGATGCATGTGGTGTGTCGTGGAATTATGTGGTATGCTGTGTAGTGGAATTATGTGGATAGAAATTATGTGGTATTTAGTGAATAGGGATTTTATGGAGTGGGATTGTGTGTTATGGAAAGAAATTATGTGGTATTGTATTTTGTGTTATAGAGTGTTATGTAGTGGAGTTTAATAATGTGGTATGCTGTTACATTTTGTGGTGTGGTGTGAAATTATGTTGTGTGGATTGAATGTATGTAGTATGTTTGGAGCACGGGTCACAAGTGTTCATTAGCACATTTAAAGTTTTGTGCAAAAGGAAGATCTGAACAATTGGATGAACTCATGTTATTTGCAACCATTGTCAATGTCAATATGTTTTGTATTTGCGATTCTTAGAGCTATTGGTCTTGTAAATTTGTAAATATAAATGTCTTTACCTATACAATACAATGCCTGCAACAATGCTTCACAATAACATCAGTGTCTCTCCCAGAACACTAAATCTACTGCTGAAAGGAAAAATACTGCACGTCAAAAGAGCAACACAGGTTGAAACTGTACACAGAACGTATGAAAGGTTCGAGTTAACTGTCGGTCTGCTATGTGAATCTGCCGCCATAGCACGTCCAAAACAGAATCAAAAAGTTAAAAGCATTCAAGTTATTGAAGCAGTATCCTCCTTGAAAAGCAGAGCATTATCTGTGTGCTCAAAATGCTGGGCTTCTCAATAATTGTTTTATACATTGCATGAACAAACTACCTGTTGTCTATACGTCTGTGTCTAAATTGTTTGTGAAATAGCCGAAAGAACACCAGAACAAAATCCATTGCAAAGTGTACATTTTGACAATTTGGAAATTAAGGGTTGTATGCAATTTTGTTTGAAACAATATTATAATATGCAACCGATTTGAAATTGGCACATAGTAAACCCATACAACATTTCGTACTGTCAGATGTCAAAACTGTTCAATCCATCCCTGGCCAGTAAGATTTTCCCATCAACCATTGCAAGAGCTTCACTTGCCAACAGCAAATCAGGCAAACAATAAGGAGCATTGCATCAACGATCACTAAATCACCAAGTTTACCAAAAAGGACTGCCCACCCGGAGCATCCTCTGCCCGAAAGCTGCGAAAACTGCACCAACAAAGCGAATGCGTCATGTACACTGAGAGATTAATTTCAAGTAGGCCACGACAGACAGATCAGCAGCTCCAATCAACGAAATCACAATTATAAGGAGTCTCTCTTTGTGTATTGCGATCTTCAAAACGCAGCACACTTAAAATTAATGATTTAGCACCACAAGTCTTCAAATCAAAAACAAACCGGGTGCACAAGTAACATCAAGGTGATAATCCAAGAGGGGTGAGTATAGTACCAAAAAGGGCACAATCACTCTAAGAAGCATTCATGCAACACAAGCTAGCATAATCAAATACCACCCTACAAACTGTACTGGGAGAGAGCAAGTGGTAAATCATTCATATTTTACTCTCTTGTGGAGGACTTCAAAAGATATAGAAAATTGTGTTTGTGGGTCGCCGGTGAAAAAGAATAACCAGATATTAAAGAGTCAGTACAAACACAAGTGGAAGAACAGTTTCTATGAAATAATGTGTAAAGGTTTGGGAAGCAGGGAGCGAATGCCACCAGTGCCGAGATAGAAATAGAAAGGTTGACTAAAAGGTAAACCATGGCACAGTAAAAGTGCAAAAAAAAAGCGGTAGTGGACTATGGGAGGGCACCAGTGGGAACAAGTGGAGTGTTGCATACACATGGAAGAGGTGAAATGGTGGCATCCACTCGCTACACTGAGGTGGAGAATACAACAACAGCTCAAGCTACAGCAAGTTAAAGGACATTCGCAAAAGAAGGGGACTAAACCCCAAACACTGAAGGATGGGAACACCAAGAGAATCCTCAGAAACATACCCAAGTAAATGCATACAATCAAGGAAAGAGAGACAACCACATACACTCGAGAGATGCACAGAAGTAAAAAGGGCCAAATGAGTCACTCCTTATTGCAGATTTTTTTATATAGCGCAAACTCGACCCGAAGGAATTGGAGTGGTTTACATGAGCACCAGTTACATAACACAAGGACACATTCATTTTTGGTAGGCACTCGGAGATAAATGTTTGACAACCAAGGTAAAATCCTCAAACACCCAAGAGGGAATACTAAGGGACAGCATTGACAGACAATAGACTGAGGGGACAGAAGCGGACACGCGCACCTGCTGTCTGTCAGAGCCAGTGCCGGGAGCTCGCTGTCGGAGGTGGGGGTCAATTGCATATGAACACAGGGACACATAGCGATTACTGCCTTTTGTTGTTGTGGTTTGTGATCCCTAAAGAGTCCAGCTACTCCCAGGACTTCTGACGACAGCGGCATTCCTCAGTCTGTAAGGTGAGCTCTGGGCCCTTTCGCCCCCCTCTTGAGTTTATGGCCAAAGTGTGTTTCCTTGAAAAGTTTTACGGGTGGGTGGTAAGGACAGCAAACCATAACAAGAGCGCAAAAACACGAGTAGAGGCAGGCAAAGTAAAAATAGATGGGAGGAGGGCTCTTTTTGCGCTGTGCAGTCAGGAAGCGTGCGATGGTCAACAAATCACTGAGTTCCGAGTAGTCAAGCACACCTCTCTCCCGGTACCAGGCATGACAGGAGCACATAGTGAACAGCTTTATTTTCCCTGCATAATGAACTACGCACGCTCAGAATATTAGACGCTACTTGCTGCTTACCAAAATACCAATTCGCCATCACCAGGTCTTGACCCACTTTTTAGAACTGCAAACTTCCACGCCACATCTAGCTTTAATTGATATGATGCAGACAGTTTTTTAATGTAATAAAGCATTGTCATGTGGTAGCGCTTTGTTGTTTTCAGACCAGTGGCCTAAGAGCATTTAAGCAAACCCAATTCCCCCTCAAAAACAAGGCCGGGCTGGCTACCGGGCGTTTTGGAATGCTGCTGAGCTGGGGGCTGATTTTGTTGATGGGGACCTGCGTGTGCTGAACGAAATTTGTTTCGCTTTGTTTATTACAAAGCACACGCAGGTCTCCATCAACTAAATCAGGCCCCACTGCAGTGAAATCAGCCCCCAGCTCGAAAGCATTCCAAAATGCCCGGTAGTCAGTCCGGCCCTGCTCAAAAAGAAGTCCGAACAAACATCCTACCAAAAACAGGCCCAACTGCCGGTGGGCATCGAAAAGTGCAAAACGGTTAAAAGAAAATACAGGCACGGCGCAGGAGGCATGAAACGGTAGGCAGCACTGACAAAACTGTAGAATTACGAGGAAGAGGGAGGGAGGAATATTATATTTAAATGTAAGCAGCTATAGCGCCAAAGCTGAACACTGCACTGGCAAACAGTAAGAGAACAGGAAACAAAGAAAAAAATAGTCCCTCAAAGAACAGATAAAAAACGATATCAGAATGAGACAGCCTGGGAGGAATAGAAGAGATAAGGAGGGACAAAGAGGCAGAATTGACCTCTAGCAAGCAAGGATTTTTAAAAGACACTGAAACAAATAAATCAAAAGCAAGGGGATGGCTTTAAGTCCACAAGAGAAGTATACTAAAGAATACAAGAGGTCATACGCTTGCGCGCAACCTAAAAATGGACGGACAAAATTAACATTATAATCCTTACACAGCTTTAAATTCTATTAATTCAATCCTTTCTAACATTCAGACTCTAAAATGCTTTACCATGGTTACAACATGTAGGGATTAAAAGAACAAAAAACTAGATATGTGGCATACAAAATCATATATTCTCCCAAAGGGAACTTTCATAAATCAAATTGGGAACAAAGCGTGTGGCACTTGCTAGTAAACATGCCATTGTCGGGAGTTCGGAGTAGGAACATTGCTTTTCTTAACACATACTGAGTAATTTCGCATTATGTGCTCAGTCACGTCTAAATTCACACAATTTTGAAAGAGGATGTTGTTATGTGAATTATTTAATAACTATATCAAATGTTGGGTGTGACCGCATTGGGCTGCAGTGAAAATTCTGTGATGTCACTAGTTGCATTATAAGACTCATTCACCAAAAAACAGAAGTAAAAATGTACATATTCAGATCATTATATGAGTGAAAAAACAGGGAAGCAGATGTACAAGCGACCAGGCACTTATATGCTTCACCTTTGGCTTACTTAATACCCATAAGTTCCCAAGTCAAATTTGTAGTGATCCATCTATAAGCATTTTTGGAGTAGATTGATTGTCTTTATAATACACATAATCACATTTCAGCACTGCTTTGGGATGAGTGGCAGTGTTAGGCTTTTTGAATGAAACTGTCAAACGGATAGGCAAATACTCTCAAAGCCTCCTTATGTTAGTATACATATCTGTGGAGTAGTGATCGGACTATTCCTTAACTGCGATGGCTTGGTTAGCCAAAAGCTTACAATAACAACTTCCGGGATCAGTTTCAAGAAGAACTACAAAATACAAGAACAACTGACGTGCAGCATTTGAAATGACTCACCATGACCATTGCACTTGATCAACTACTCCGACACTTCTCCTGATTGGCCCAAATAAGGTATTGATCCTGGCAGCCTGCACCATGAGTTATTCATATGGGTTATGCATATGCCTCGTCAGGGCTCTACTGATAAGAAACCCAGCATCTGGAATGACTTCCATGTATCCATCAGAGCTGCCCAAACGCTGCTCAAATGTAGTAAAGAGCCGAGGCACACCTCTTTAAGGAGCACAGAATCACAATGCAATATCAGTTGACTTCCACTCCCAACACCCAGCTACCCAGCTCCCGATCACTTCAGGACCTATTGATGTAGGACTACTGCCATTGAAAATAGCCCCCCGTCAGTATCCCCTCACTGGGTGCCTGGCTGGGTACCATGTGAGTACCCCCCTTCCTTATCACTTGCTTGTGGTGCACTTTATCACGCTGACCGACCAATCCCTTCTCAGATGTCTCTACATCAATAGCTCCTGAAGAGACCCCCTACTGTTACAGGGGTCGAAACGCAGTCAACAATATTTTAAAGCGAACCATTCAACAGCCCCTATTATTGCATAAGGAGGCTGCTCCTATTGTTCATCATTTTTTATGGTCGACTTTATCTTGATTTTGGAAACCAATTGTTTATGTCACGATGTGTCACTACTTCTGTAGGTTCCATTTTTCACTGAGGACACCTTGTACTATATACGTATTTACTTCTTTGTAGATTTTGTTTATATATATATATATATATATATATATATATATATATATATATATATATATATATATATATATATAGAAGGGGAGAACTCTGGGTAGTTTTCAAGTTTAGGCGGAAAGCACTCTCAACATCAGCGACACTCTAGATCTGCTCACCTCAAATGTCTGTTTTTCTATCAAAGTCTTTAATCATAGGATTAGCACAGTACCATCCACGCCGAGATAGAAAAGGACAACATCTTTTGCCATTTCTACAGCAAAGTCCTTAAGCATAGGACTAGCACAGTGCTGTCCTTGCCAGCTGTAAAATGACAAAAGCCATTTATCACTCCAGGCACAGTATTGCAGCTTTGAATTGGTAAAATACCAACTCAAGTCAACCTGAAATGAGTATAAGCAACCCCTGACACAGTGTTTTGCTCTAATTAGAGCTCTTCAGAGAGGTATAGCTTTGTCCAGACACAAGGGAGCACCCAGTATAAGTCAAAACAAAACCCTTTCATCTATATATATAAATAACTATTGCTATTACCAAACATTAAGTAGTGTATGGCTTCTTCTCCTTTGGATATCGACTTAACCCTTTTTTTACTGTGATTTTGCATATAATTACCACTATTATTGTATTAGCCCACAGGAATCACTGTTTTTATCTATATACTACTTACCCTGGTTCATAGTGAGTAGGGTGTCCCTTGTCTCCTTTCCTAAGACAGGATAAGAGCCCCACTCTGGTCACTGACAGACGACAACAATATGCTTACCACATAGTTCACTCTGAAAGTCAACACCCTTCCAACCAAGCCCTCCCCCACAGTGTATTCAAACAAAAAACAAGAGCAACCCATGTGTCCTCCCCCACAGTGTGGCATGCTATCAATTTGCTTATCAGTTCCAGACCCTCATCAGCTCCTCGATGATAAAGCACAATACAAATGCAACTACCATAAAATAAAATGTCTTCCCTCTCTGATTTGTAAAAAGATAATGATATATCACTGGATGAGGGGCCTGCAAATTGCTTCTGTGCCGGTCAGGCCTTTATCCCTCATCCATGATTTGCTTTGATATGGCGATGCATATATATGTCCTGTAACTGTCTCATAACAATAATCCTAACATTATGTCACCCCTTGAAATTCATCATTATCTCCACATCTGTAGGAATTATATAGTGTGTGCATGATAACAATATAGATTATGGATGTGTCTAATATAATAACACTGGATTTCAAAGTGGTAATTTATGCTGAATGGAACAATTTGCTGAAATGTGAATGCAGCAAAATCAGATTTTTTTAAAAAATTCGCCTTTGGTGTGAAATTGGCAGGAAAAGCATAACACATCCCTTCCATGACAAAACTCAAAAAAATGGAGAATTGCTAGCCTGAACATAAAAAGCTTGTGTTTGGGCTGCTAGCACCTCTTAGCCTGTAAAACAGAAGTCCAGTGAACACAGGGATTCTGACTGGATGTCTGCAGCCAATCGGAATTGTCTTAAACCAAGGACCTTCTGAACAGTCTAAATAAGGTACTTCTTATGTCATTATGTGAGGCAAGTAACAACCAATCAAAACAGACTTCACGCAATTTGCCCACAATGTAATCTCCTGGGACTGCCTCAGTCGCTTTTTCATGAGCATGGCCGTGGATCATTCAGAAAGTGTGGATTCGAATTGCACCCTGTACCTGTGTTTCACGAACATACAAAAATAAATCACCCTGCCCAATTAATAATACAACAGGCACAATCCCTCTTGCCCAAAAGGTATATCATTTTCTAAAAACAGTACACAGCTAATGTGATAAAAAGTAACATTAACAGTCGTAACAGAATGGCTAACCACGACAGGATCAACCCAAAGCAGTTTTGGTAAAATACTCTGAAGCTCCTAAAAGAAAAGTAATTCAGTATTTGGAGTATAAACCTGGAAAGGCTTTCTAAAGTCCCAACACTACCTTGAGCATCTGTCACATCAAGAGCTATTTGATATTTTAAAAAATCAGCATTTTCGAGCTGGAAATGAGTTTTTGCACCTCCATTCATATCACACTCTCACAATTCAGGCTTGTTTTCTAAATTTCTTGAATATGGGGAAGTATTAAGCTAATTGAAATATTTAAAAAATATACATCAATCAAAAAATAAGTGTTTCACTGTTGTATAAACTGTATAAACAAAAGCACGCCAGGATCACAATCAAAATGAATGCGGTTCTTTGCAGAGCACTTTGTTCCAGATACAGAAAAGCAAAGTAGGTCAGGGGCACATTAGTAAGGTATCAATGTCGAGCAATCAATCAAAGACAAAGACACAGAAGCGGTAATGCAGTCAAACACACATAATATCATCAACAAATGCAGCAGAAGCCAGCAAAAGGCAGCTGACTTTATCAGTTTGTCAACACAATACCATCCATGAACGTGGAGAGGTCTTTCCTCTCTCATCATTGCAGAAAGAACGTTCAGCTAATGCTATTCTGGTGCTATACCATTACCAACAGGATGGACCAAGCATTTCAAAAGGGCGAATAAAGCAGTGCTCTGGGTACACTTGAATCTGAAAAGGAGCTCACCCAGGAACAGGGGACATGACTTGAAGCCGGCATACCCCGACTTATGTAAATGTTCCCATCTTTGAATTAAGAGATGTGTAAATATGAGAACTGCAGCAATTAGAGGTTTAACAGTTCGAGGGTTTACCATCCATGACTGAAATAGTGTAAACCTACAAAACTGTGTACACACAGAATTTATCATCCATTACAGATATAGCGTACCTGTAAAAGTGTGCACTGGAGTCTTAGACACCCATGGCTGAGGTAATATAAGCTAATCATCATGTGAGTCGCAGTATTTCTCGCCACAACTGAGGTTTCAGAGGCATAATGCAGAGCCCTCCAATCCCTGACATTACTGGTTTTCCAGTCAAAACCGTCTTTAAAATAAGAAGCCAAGCAAGAGGACTTCATTTCCTATCACCCATCAGCACAGGAAAGGGCATCGTGGTACCCTGCACTCCTAACACCTTCCCAGGACCTACTTAATGGCAGCTGATGTGCCCTGGTCAGATCACCATACAGCAATACTCTGCAGCATCCCTTAAGTCGCTAGACCCCAGGCAGCAGACGTCATTCCCCCAACTGCTGCAGTTCAGAGCCCACAGCATGGTAGGAGCTTTCACTTGCACTCACTGCCTGTTCTCCAGTAGCCACACCCCCATTCAAAAGCAAACCATGCCCTCAACACCCCCTCGCAACACACATATCGCACAAGCACTAACACCACCTTCACCCCACCCTACCCCACAATCCACAGCAAACTGCACGTCAACACCCACTCACATTCATGCTTCTCAATACATGATCACTCAGCAAACACACAACCGAAATATGGGACCTGCTGAGTAGCAACGCACCTGAAATCCTCTTTATCACAGAGACCTGACTCAACCCTTCGTCAGCTCCCAAAATCGCCCTGGCAATCCCAGCGGGCTACAAGATCCCTTGACAGGACTGGCTTTACAAGCCAGGAGGAAGATACTCTTTCAACTACAAGGATTCCATCAAATGCACACAATCCACAAAGAACACCACCCCATTCATGGAACATCTACAATTCACGCTGCAAATCTTACAAAACTTCACCCTGATAGGGACTCTCACCTAATGACCACCCGGACCATGAGCCACCTTTACCTTCCTCATCACCAACTTCGTCACTCAGCACACCATCCATTCTAGAGCCTACATTCTACTCAGTGACCTCAACTTTCACCTGGAAGACCCTAATGACCCCTGCTCCACAGCACTCCTCGAAAGCCTGAGCAACATCTGACTCCCCCAGTCCCAGAACCAACAAGCACTGTATCCAATCTTCATTACAAGAGACAGCATTAAAAAGATCTCTACCACACCGCTCATATGGACCAACCAGTCCATCATCCACTTCCAAATCAACACACCTCAGGTCAACACCCCTACCACGTTGAGCATTCCAAGCCACAGCTGGGGCAAAATTGCAGAAGCAGAGTGGTGCAGTTCCTTCAGCACAGGTCAATCTAGCCCCACAGAAAACTGGGACAAGAACATCAACAACTTCAACAACTGGATGAAGAACTTCACTGACTCCCTCGCACCCATCAAACACAAGAAGCATAGTAGATCATATAAGCAGGACAGCTGATAAAGAGGAGACCTCCAAGACAACAAATGACATTGTAAATAGCTCGAAAGGAAATGACAAGTCAGTCACAATACCACCAACAGAACTACCTACAAGGCTGCACTCAGACGCTATCACCAGCAAATAAGAGACACCAAGAAAAAAGCACTAGTGGACCGCATCAAAGGAAGCTGTAACAGCTGCAAAGAGATCTTCTTGATCGTTAAGGATTTCATCTTACCCTCAGCAACTGTCAACAAAATCGCTGCCTGCCAGCAACTCTGCAACAATCTACTCAACTTCTTTCACAGCAAAATTGCAAACATCTACAGCAACTTCGCACAACCAACCCAACCCCACAGAACTCATTGCTGACCTACCCACCACCAACCAAGATGACCAGCTGACCAAATGGGCAACCCTCAACAGAAATGACACAGCGGCAATCATGCAGACCATTCACTCAGGGGCCCCAATGAACCCATGCCTCCACCACTTCTATAACCTGGGAACATCACCAATCAGCACCACCCTGATCCACATCAACAACTTCACCATGTCCACCCCTTGAATGGAAATTTTCAGAAATGAAAGCCCTCCTCAAGAAGCCCACAGCCAACCTAAATCAACTGAGCAGCTTCTGACCCATCTCCCTGCTTCCCTATCTAGTCAAAGTAATTGAGAAGACCATCAACAAGCAGCTCACAACCCACCTCAAATGTTCACCATCTTCTAGACAACTCTCAATCGGAATTCAGAAAGAGCCACAGCCCTGCAACAGCACTCATCGCGGCCGCCAATGATATTCAAATCATCCTGGATCAATGAGAAACCTCATCCTCCTTGACATCTCTATGACCTTTGACACTGTCTCTCATAACACCCTCATCAGAAGACTCCACGAGTTTGGCATACAAGAACCCGCTTTCAAATGAATCTGTTCCCTCCTCGCAGGAAAAACCCAAAGGATCAGGTTGTCACCTTTCACATCAGAGACCAAGAAATGGATATGCAGAAATCCACGGGTATCATCCCACAGCCCTACCTTTTTGAACATATACATGATACCGCTCGCCAACATTGTCGGATCACAAGACATCACCGTCATCTCCTACACCGATGACACCTAACTCATCCTCTCCCTGACAGACAAAACAACCATCGCCAGAATACATTTCACCAACTCCATGACCACAATAGAAGACTGGATGCAAATCAACTGCCTGCAGCTCAACTCTGACAACACTGGAGTACTGGTCTTTAGCAACAAGACCTACTCATAGACACCACATGGTGGCCATCAGAGCTATGACCAGCACCGACAGACCACTGAAGAAATCTCAGGATCATCCTAGACGACAAACTGAACATGACAGCTCAAGTCATTGAAGTGAGCACCTTCTGCTTCCACCCGTATCTGCTTCCACGTCCGACAAGTGCTGTGAAAAATCTTAAAATGGTTGCCTCAGAACACCAGGCGGATAATCATGCAAGCAATCATCACCAGTGAGGCTCCCGTTTTCCGGTTTAAACTGATTTTTACTTATAAATACGGAGTGAAAATGTTTTGTTTTTTGTCTGTATTTATATATAAAAATGGGAAAATACTAACAAAACAAATGCTCCAGCTGCCTCTGTGCTCCTCTATAAAATCTGTGTCAGAGGCACACAGGGGCTGCTGAAAGAAATGAAATCAGAAACTGCTGCCCTCAAACTGCCACTATGGAGAGGGGTGAACAAGTGCAGCTGGGAGCGTTGTGTCTGTAGAGACACTACAGCATCCCTCCCAGCAGTGGTTATGCAAGGTAAATTGTTGGAGCTGTGCAAGCAGCCGATGACCATTAAGAAGTGTGAAACAGCCAGGACATCGGCTGCAGCCCCAGCAATCTTTTCATTTTTTTGCTGTATGGGAAGAGAGCAGACATGCCTCCAACAACTATTAGCATAAAGCCTGGATGCATCTCTTAGTGAGTATGCACACTGTGGGACAGTGAGGCTGAGCGAGAGTTTTGCGAGTCAGTTAGCATGACTTAATTTTACTTCGCAATCGCAGCCAGAGTATGGAAAAATAGTAGCACTTAAAATAAAAATAATAACAGAAATTACTGTTACTCCGCCTGTGCTCTACATTTTCTCCATAGTGTCCATATCAGAACACTATTCTGTACAGCTTAAGATGCAGGATTCTTTAGATATTTTGGTGATTTACAATGACTCATGGGGTAGGTCTTCTAGTGCACACTAAGAAAGTCCTAGAAATTCTTCGAGCAGACACGCTCTGTGATGGCTGATAAAATTTGAGTAAAAGAGGGAGTTATGCATTGACATTTTGTCAGACAGCTGTGGAAACGAAACCTAATCAATACCACTAATTTGCACGTCTTTTATTACAGAACAGAGAAGACATTTTCTCCCAATATGTAAAGTGCACTTAGCATAGACTCCAATTTCAAAAACAGCTAAAATAACCTATAACAACCGAGTGCAAGTGGTCATGTCAATTTAAATAAATGTGGAAATAATACTAGCTTCAGCGTCTGTTTTTGCTTGCGACAAAAATAAATGTGGATAAATACAAATAAAATTACCAAAAAATAAATGTGAATAAATATAGACGTAAATGTAAAAAAGAAAAAAACATAAAACCAGGATCCCTTATCTCCAGTAAGCTGGACTACGGCAACACTCTCTACTCTGGCATCTCCAAACAACTCCTAAACAGAATCTAGACCATCTAGAACACTGCTGCAAGACTCACACTAGACCTCCCACTCTGGACCTACATCACACAGCACCTCAGGAAGCTTCACTGGCTCCTCATTCATAGGCACAGCACCTTTCACGCACATGTACAAAGCCCTACACAACAAAGGAGCAGAATACCTGAACAGCCGCATACACTTTCACCAGTCCATCAAACACCTACACTCTGCCTCCCTCTCACTCTTACAAATTCCCTGCATCCGCAACAGCAACACCAGAGGTCAATATTCTTCTACAATGCACCCAAGACATGGAACAAACTCTCTCAACATATCAGAGCCTCCTGCTCACTTTTTGAGTTCCTCAAGAAGTTGAAGACCTGGCTCTTCATATAAGCATCCTGGGGACCACAAAAATACATACCTGCCCAAGCAACTGGATACCCTCTCGGGTGATCAGTGCACAATGCAAATTATTATAACATAGCACAGATGGGAAACTCAAGGGCCCCTCATCACTTTTTGTACGGGGGCATCATTTCGCATTATGCCAAAGCTGAGGTAGTGGAAACCTGTAATCCTGTGAGCAGCAGTCTTTGACATTCATGACTAAGGTAGTGTAAAACCTGTAAACTTGTGGGCAGAGCCTTTGACATCCATGACTGAGGTAAACTGTCACCCTGTGTCCAGCAGCCATTGCCATCTATGACTGAGGTTGTGTCAACCTGTTTACTGCAGTCTTTGACATCTATAACTGAGGTCTTGTGAACATATAAACCTTGGTACAACAATCTTTGACATCCATGCCATGCCATAGGTAGTATAAACCTATAAACCTTTGTATAGTCTATGTAACATCTGATTTTAGCTTTGTTTAATATTAGCAAACATGCGCACTTGTTTAACTGTGATGTCATTCGTATTGCAATAGAGTTTTACCCACAAGCTTGTGACATTAATTTGCCACTGTAGTGAGAGACTGACATGTCCATATACAACTGATCTGCCAATCCTGTTGCCTTTTTTTGTTTTCTTATGAAACGTCAGCCTACATTTTATAGCTGTATTCCTTTAAAATAAATAAGATACATCAGTGGTATTCTAGTTTCTCAGGTCCAGCATCAATTGGACCATCTTGAGATATAGGCATTTACTGCATTATGAAATGGTGTGCAGCCCTGCTCTATTTGGCGAGGCTTGTTTAGATTAAATTCTAATCCAGGTTGTGGATAGTTTAATCATGGCTGCAAAGGAGTAACCTCTAAATCATTGGAGATATCAATTTTTCTGCCAGCAATAAGATGGTCTTTGATATTCTATATACAGCGACTCAGCAAAGTAAGATATGATTAGGAGAATCTGGAGCACCTTTGGAGGCCATTTTCCCTGCCTATCATATTGAAACCTATTGCTTGTTATAAATTGAATTCAAGTGTGCATATAACAAATTTCCCACTTTGAGCTAAACTAGCAAACAATATCCCAGTCATTGTTATTGAAGGACCAATAATCAAACTACTATAACCCCTAAAATATGTTCCCAATTACTATCTGAGTGGCTTAAGATGGAACGTCCCCGCCTGAGTTTAAGTGCGATCAGAGAAAATGTAACCTGCCTAACACAAAAAGTCACCTGTTTAACATTCTTCTTTTGATTTGATTATATGTTCCGAAGGAGAATCCAATAGTATGAAAGATGTCCAAAGGAGTCGTGCATATATGTACACTTGTTTGGGTTGTTCAGTTTATTGCCATTATAAAGACAATTTTATCCAGGAGTTAAAATGTAGAATTGGTCACTCAGATATTGGGGCGAGGGGCGTCACTGAATGCTGGACAAGATGACTGCTTCCGGTGATGCTCTAACTAAGCACAGGGCTTGCAAAGTGTTTGCTCGAAGATGAAGAGGTTTTCAGTCATCTGAATTGAATGCTTCTAAAACACAGACTCATTGCTTTATGATAACGCCATTTTCATCATTACTTATAACCATTAGTTTGCCCTCCATTTGCCTGAAATACTGTGCTTCAGTTTCTGACTGCCATCATTGTGGGAGAATGGTAACATTTCTACTTTTCTCCTCAGAGACTCTCTTAGAGCTTTCACTTTCATTAGTTCAAGATGTTATGTTATGTTAATATGTTTTGTATAGCACCCAGCTGCCCCAGCAAAGAGGCATCCCAGCGCTGAAGCAGAAACATAGAGGCTGGAAGTCAGAAAAAAAGCATTGGATTATAGGGAAAAGATGGGTTTTAATTGCTCTGTGAAAGGCCAAGTAATTATCCATGGCACAAATCGTTTATGGTAGAGCATTCCATAGCTTGGCTGGCCAAAAGACTTAAAGAGCGTTCCGCTCGACCGTACCTTCCTCATACGAGGCACAATAGCTAGGTGTTGCCCAATGGAGCGAAGCTGGCACGTAGGGTGGTAAGATGACAGCAGATTGGTCGAGATGACCGGAGAGGAAAGTTTCAGGATTTTAAATGCAGTACAGAGAACCTTAAATTCTACTCGGTTGACGACTGGGAGCCAGTGCAACCAACGGATGGCCGTAGAGGTGGGACAGGTTCTGGGGAGGCCCAGGAGGGTTCAAGCCGCCGCGTTTTGGACTTGCTGTAATCTAAGAAACATGTAATGTAATCTAAGGGTTTTGGTCTTATTCACCCCTAGGTACAGTGTATTAGCATAGTCCAGTGTTGATAGAATGGAGGCCTGGATGATCATTTGCCTGACTGGTAGGTCAAAGAACCCAAGCAACGATTTAAGCCCCCTAAGTATCCGAAAGCAGGTCAGGTCCCCGTGACTTTTTTGGTTTGGAGCTGAAAATTGAGACCCGAATCTACTCAGACTCCAAGATCTTTCACCACCTGCTTAGGAGTAGGTGCACATCACAGTATGGCTGCCCACCACCAGTCCCCCCTTAGCTCTTGATGGTTACCCACCAGCAGGACCTCTGACTTGCTGGAGTTCAATTGGAGACAATTATCAGTCATCCACTCGGCAACAGCCGTGAGATCTTCCTGAAGCTTAGATGCTGCACACCCAGTGTAGTCAGAAAAGGGCACCCATCAGCTGTGTATCATCACCATATGATAGGATGGTAAGCCCTCTGCTCCTTGCCAAGACTGTAAGGGGTTAAACGTAGAGATTGAAAAGCAGAGGGCTCAAAATTGAACCTTGCGGGACCCCTTGCATAATACCCATAGCCTTTTGGATGTCATATCTTTGCCTTCCATTTTCTGTATTCCCTTACTCTCCTTCATATGAGGATTATGGTTTCTCACTTGGTCTTTCTATGGCTGCTCTACATGAATACGGATATTGTCTCTGTTATCCATGTTTTTCTTTTTGGGTCGCTATGAGCGAAATCTTACGCCATTGGACTTTACTGATGTGCAAGTGATATGCAATCAATAAACTATAACAAGCCTTCTGACCAAAGAGAGTACTGGAAAAATGTATTTTGTTAGATGCTACCAATGCTCAGGGAAATTAATTTCTCTTCGTGTAAAGACAAATAAATATTAGATTTGGTCTATCCTACCATTCTTTTAAAAAATAAGTCATGGTGGCATCATCAGCTCCTGTTTCACTGTTTTACTTTTTCTTGTCTTGTAGTCTTATCCTTTATATGCCTCTATGGCTATTTCTTCTTATATCTTAATTATGGTCACTTCTAATTCTATCTTTCA
This sequence comes from Lissotriton vulgaris, assembly GCF_964263255.1. NCBI lineage: Eukaryota > Metazoa > Chordata > Amphibia > Caudata > Salamandridae > Lissotriton > Lissotriton vulgaris. The sequence goes on along the minus strand of NC_141689.1, from coordinate 710,750,600 downwards.
ATCTTTATACTCTTTAACAATATTTTATCCTGGGTTTATTGCTGCTATTATATGATTTTGTTGTTGTTTCAGATTTCCATATATGCTGCTGTTACCCACCTTTTCTACAATTTCCATGGTCCTGGAAATCCTGTAATGAGGTTGGATCATTGAAATTGAATAGACGTAGAGAAGGTATTTTTCCCCAGTCATTGGACATAAAGTCGAGGTGGCATATTATGTCAAAAAGCTTTGAATAGTGAGATGCTATTGCAGGAGTGTGGTTTTGCAGGTCATTGGTACTTGATTACATTATTTTGGAAAAACATGTCTTTCTTTGTTCAATGTGTATGGTCCTGTTAAACATGATCCCTCATTCAAGAACTACATTAAGACTACATTTATTAATATTACTAATGGTAATATTATTTTGAAGGTGATCTCAATCAGGTATTCAACTACTTTCTTGAGTGGGGAAAAAATATAGAGATTTAACGCTGATAACCCTCAAAAAGCCTTCAAGGCTGCTATTGCCACAGGATTGCTTTTAGATGTTTGGAGAACCTGTAAATTTGGCAGTAGAATTCGGATTTCACATAGGAGTTTATGGTTTCCTTATAAAACTGATTATAATTTTTTTGTACTGGACCTTCATTGGTCTGTTTACAGACTTCTCAAACGGAGTACATTTTTCTTTCCAATCACACTCATATTTTTAGTTCATTAGGCATTTGTGAGTCTTATTACAAAGACCATCAGATAGAGATTTAATAATTATTTATTCAATAACGATTTCAATAGAGATTTAATCATTATCTTTCATTCAATAAAGATTTAACTAGAGAGTTTAACATTTTTGGAAATCAATATTTTTAATTCAACAATCCTGATGGCAATTTGATTGTAACAGTTATAATGTCTTAGTAGCCTCCCTTGAAACATCTACTATTTGCTTTGTTGCAAACAAAATCCGGGAATTATAAAGCATATTAAAGTGTGTGAGCATTCCTACTTTACTTGTAAATCTTCAGCTATGCTTACAGTACTAAAGTCAAATCAAATAAATTTGCAACTACTAATGCTTGTAATGTTCTCCAATGTATTAAATCCAAATTCCTCAAAGTACAAAATAAAGTTGAAAAAAAGTTTGACAGGTTCTTAAATTTCAAAAGAAAGTGTAAGCTTATTGGTAGCTTTATAAATCCATTTTAATATTAGATTCAAATATTCCCAAAACTTTTCAGAACTCTGTACTGGTGAGATTTACCACAACACCATTGATACTTTTTATTTGCTTCTCCAGCCTTTACAAGCTCACTTTATTAGAAAGTGAATTTGCTACTCTTAAGAAGGATATTACTGTACAGGAGATTCTAGATACCATTAATTCTCTATAAACCGCAAACAATCTTGGCACTGATACCATCTCCATTGAGCTTATTTCTAAATTTCTGTCCATTTTGTTCCTAAATTATTACAATTATATAACTCATTTCGTATCTCCTGTGCTAGTGGATGCACACGTTGCTGTTTTTCCTAAATAAGATAAGAATTGTAGTTGTTACAAGAATGATAGACCTATATCTTGGATACATTTTGATTACAAGATATATGCTAACATTTTAGCTACTCATCTTGAATACATTTTTCCTCATCTGATAAAAATTGATCAGTCTGGTTTTATAAAAGGCAGATTATTTATTGATAATGCATAAGCTTTTTCTGAAATCATTTTACAAGCATCCAGATATGCCCTTAACTGCATTTTGATTAGATGCGGAAAACAATTTTGGTTGTATTAAATTGGAATATATGTATAACTCATAATTGATTTGGCTTTAGTTTTAAATATATTAGGTTTACTAGACAACTATGGTCCAACACTGTGGCTTATGTGTTTGTTAATAATTATTTTTCTTCTGCAACCTGTTTGCCATTTACGTCTGAACGCACTAATTTCCTTTGCAGCCTCCTAAAAATTCAATATCTGGGTGTTTGGCTTTCATCAAACTTGAAACAGGGTATAAAATATAATATAGCTTCCTTAAACTCCAAATTGAATACTTTGTTGGCTACCTGGTCTCCTTTGTTTCCTTCTTTATGAGGAGATTCAAACATAATAAATTGATGATTGTGCCTAATATTCTTGATGTTTTTATGCTCCCCATCAAAATTCATAATTTTTTTTTTTTAGTGTTGTTCTTCGCCCTATCTGAAGGGTCACCCTAAAAAGATTTCCTTCACCATCCAGTTTTCTGAACCAGGTTTTGTTGACTTTTAGGACTCTGCACACTTTGCCACTGCTAACCATTGCTAATGTGCTTCTGCTCTTTCCCTTAAACATGGTGAAATTGGCTTACACCCAATTGGCACATTTCATATACTTATAAAACCCTAGTAAAGTGGTACTATGTGTCCCCAGGGCCTGTAAATGAAATGCTACAAGTGGACCTGGAGCACTGATTGTGCCACCCACTAAAATAGCCTTTTAGGCATGCCTCAGGCTGGTCATTGCAACCTGTGTGTGCGAATTAAAGTGCCATTTTGGTCTGGAAAAATAAAAATGTTGTCAAGCCTAAACCTTCCTTTTTAATACATCTAAGTCACCCTGAGTGTAGGCCGTAAACATAAACGGCCCGTAGGGAAGGGTTCAGTGTATTTAAAAAGTTGGACATGTACTTTAACTTTATCCAGTCCTTGTAGTGAAAAACTTCTGAATTCGTTTTTCATCACCGTGAGGCCTATCTCTCCTGTTGGATAACAATGGGTTGCCTTATTGCACTTAATAAGTACTAACTTTTGATTGGGAATAGGTAAACCTTTCATGTTTGGCGTTTGAGAAATTGTAATTAAAACGTCTCTTTAATGGTAAAGTCAGATTTATACTTATCATTTTGAAAATGCCACCTTTAGAAAGTTGGTATTTTCCAGCCCTAACTATTTGATGCCTGCAGCCCTTTTCTGGGTCACATGACTGGGAGAAGTTGGCAGTTTGTCTTTGATATCCTTCCCAGTGAGCCACACAAGAGAAACATTATGTGTGCCTGAATGGGCCAACAACTGACAGGTAGAGGGGGTTGCTGGACACGGCTCCACTTGTACCCCATCCTTCATATAAAGGGCTTGTCATCACTGCATTGTTCATGTAGCGAGCTTGGAGCTAAGACAGGGGGGGCAGGAAACTTCATAGACTTCAAAGCGAATTCTGTAGAAACTTCTCCTACTTCTACTCTGGTACCACTCATAAATATAGGAACTTCCGACCCACTCTTCATTACACCTCCAGAAAACTCAGAAGGACTGCTGTGCAGCTCTACAAGAAGGACTAAAACTCTGTTACCCTGCTGCCTGAGTGAAGGATTGGACCTGCATCTTGATCCTAGAACCAATAGAGTGACTCCAAAGGCCAGTTGGCTGGTCTTCTCAAACAGCCTCAGGGATAGAACAGGCATCCACAACCTTGAGCCCAGCACCTTTGCCAGCTGCGAGTCCTGCACCCCAAGAGGTGCCACCCCAGTCCTGGACCTTTGGACGTGGGCCTGAAGGTGCTCAGCCCGCCCAGCTGTGACCCTGTGGGAAGAGCCAACACAGTGCAATGGTTCACCAGAGTGTTATTCTGGTACTGCAACTGCACGATGCATCCCCGACACAAGACTTTGCATCGCAGCCTCCTTGGAATCGCCACTGCGCAACGCATCCTTAACGCAGGCCTTCGCATTGCAAGCCCCTCGTCAATGGCCTTCTTGATGATGACACAGGACTACTCATCGCTAGCCCCACAAATTCTTCGGAACCAGCTGGTGTGCATTGCATCTTCAACACAGCATTTCACAGCACAAGCCCCTCATTGTCAGCATCCTCGATGACAACACAGGACCTAACATCGCAGCCTTGCAGCTCTTCTGAACCACAGCTGTGGGACACATCCTCAAAGTGGGATCTCGCAATGCTGAACAACCAGGATTTCAGGTACTCCAGTTCAGTAGGCATAAATTGTTCCCTGTACCTGCCCCGTGCATAATCACTATTGGCTGAACTTGTGACTTTGTCCCTGTCTGGCGTGACCAGATAACCGCAGTTGGCGTTTTGTGTTTTTAGCCACTATTTTTACTTAAAATTTTAAAATTGCATAGCTCCAGTTCCACTCATTTGATTTTTGTTGTTTTGATGTTTTAGTCTCAAAGAACTTATGGAACAATATACACAATATACAAAATATAGAGTTTGTATATTTATACAAGATATGGGTCTTCAACAGTCAGACTCCAATATAACTTGTAGGTATTGACCCCATTGCATAAAGTGTCAATGGCATTTTAACCCAGGGTGGCTAGTGGGTCATTGTGGTCGCCTGCCTGGTTTGGCCACCCCAGTTCTCCTTTCTGGACAGACAAAGTACTCTTAAGCCATCAATTTTGTAGGGAATAATACCTTATTCTCAGCCTCTTTTTATTTGGGAGTATTAGTGAGGTAGAGAACTATAGCGTATTGGTAAGTATTGCTACCGTGATGAAAGTCTCAGTCTCTTTTCAGCACCATAAGAAGAAAACAAAACATATGTAGAAAGCATCTTCATTCTTTGGCTGTCTCTGGGATTCACATCATCACTGGGTTACTTCTCAAAAAGAATATATATATTGGTCATGCTAGGCTTCGGTTACGCAGGGCCAGTTAGGGCTCCCTGCACCACACCTGTGCCCTTCCTAAGTGAAGTAAGTGTGGAGTGCTTGTGCTGAACTTTGGTGCGGCAGCATCCCCGCCCACCAGCTCTTAAAAGAAAAGGTTTGCGCGCTGGGCACCTGCCTGACATCATGACCCTCCCGGGCCATGGCGTGGGGAGTCCCAGCATCCGATTCAATCCATGGAGCTCTGGACTCGTTCGCGTTGCTCCTAGAGTGGTCATTCTGTATGTCGGTCTCCTCCAGCCCAATTGACCCATTGGACGGCTCTGGGAGTTTGGCTTCCTCCTGTAGTTTCTCCTTTCCTCCCACAGTGCTACTTGCCTCGGTTGATGCATCCGGTTCCTCTCTTTCCGCGTCGTCGTTTCCAGCTGGGAACTCCATCTCTGGCATTGAGTCGTCATTCTCGGCTCTGACCCTTAAATCCCAGAACTGTGGCGGTGATCTTCCTGAGTCCTGGGGTTCAGCTAGAGCAGGATATTCATAACCTGCATGGGGAGATGTATTGGCCACATTGGTGGTGTAGGGACCGGCACCGAGGTCCCCGTTGGACAGATGACATTCATTATCAGGACAGGAAAGGGAATTCTTCTCCCGGGACCATGTGCTAATTCCTGCTCTTCTCTCTTATCCTTTGTCTGCGTAATTTACAAGCAAAGCTTTCAAAAGCTTGTCTCATACATCGGCTCTTATGCTCTTCTAGACCCCAAGCTTGGCTCTGTGAATTTTCTGGCTTGCCTGATGCTAGAAGACATATGCCTAGCTAGAGAGCTGATGATTTTGGGTGGCTGGAGCACAACAGTTTAACAGCCTGCCGAGACTGTGAGTTGGACTCACATCATCAGAAATATGCCTCTATGAAATTTGCCTGATGTGTGCTGAATACCAATACCCCACTTTTGCAAACCATGGCGCACATCTCTCTATCTCTCTCTACATCTCTCGCTATCTCTACCCTTCTCTTCCTCATCCTATTTCTTGCTCTTTCAACCACTCTCTCTCTCTCTTCCTCCTCATTTTCTCTCTCGGTCATGCCCCCGTGTCCTTTACGTACATCTGTCTTTCTCACACGTATCATTTTTCATCTTCCCCCTTTCTCTCTTACCCTTCCACATTCTTTTTCTCCCTCTCTAGGTTGATTTTTCAGTTCTCTCTCATATACTGTCTATCTTTCTCTGTCTCCCACATTCTTTCTGTGTCTCTCTCTTCCGCTGTCATCCTCCCTCATCCTATTTAGTTCTCTAGTAGTCTATTTTCTTTTTATTACGATTTCTAAAACGCATTCATTCTTACGTAATGCTGTTTGATTGTTTTTAGCAGTGATATAATTGATGTCAATGGGGATGTCATAAGAGATATCATCATCTGTGCGACTTGTGATATCATCAATGATGTCATGTGTAAAGGCATTCACAGTTATGGTTTGCATTATCAAATGTCTGTGTTTTTTCACATTTGAGGCAGAAACAAAACTAATTTTCAGGTTTTTTATGTGTGTTTGGGGGGTGCGTGTGTGGGTGTATTACATACACATCTATATATGAGTGTAAAGGTTAAGTACATAAAAAATGTAAATTGTATGACCTTTATATATACTTAGCTGCGAAGTAAAAGCTCATGAAAAGTACTGTCTCCCAATGTAATTGCAGGAAAACTCACCAGCTATGTATAGACTGTAGATGTATTACCAGTGATGTAAAGTTAGGGCACCCCAGAACCATTCTACTTTAAAAAGGGGCGGGCTTCATACCTGCTGCACCCGGCCACGTGACCAAATCGACTTCAGTGGCTCGGCGTGCACTAGCAACATACATTCTAAAACTCGTACAGCTGTGCTTCCTGTTCACGATCAAGTCAAACAAAAACACTAATCCCCATGGTAAACTAGGGACCCACTCATATGATTGGAAAGAGCTCCGTGCGGCGTGCCCACCCTGAAATATCAGCAGAGCAGCTCCAAGGCGCTTAGCAGGTCTGTGCAAAAAAAAACTAAAACCAAGTACCTCAAGCCCTTTACTATACATATAAGTTAGCTATGTCTGTTATCACCAGACCGAGCATGGGGTTGTCATACTGCCTTAGACTGGAGTTTCTTTACAGTAAGGCTGGTCTTTCGTCCGTCTAATTCCTATTCGAGACTCAGACTGCATCACAGATGTGTGCAGACAAAGCTCTGAGCGCAAGTCCGCTCTTTAGGACTCCTTTGGCAGGGAGAGATTCCTTACAGGTTTGTACAACAATGACCTCCGCTCGATAAAACCAATCATTATGTTTAATTGCTTGACTTAGCTATAGCCCTCAGGGGCCAAAGCAATTCAGCAGACCAGGTCTTACAGCGCTTTTTAAGTATGACTGGGGTGGTGGAAGAACAGCTAGGGGAGCCAAAACACATCAGTACAAGATGGCGTCTGTACCTCAGCTGAGGAACGTTTGAGCATATATGTTGTACGCTACACTGAAGGTCTACATGCAAGGGGACCCAGCAGTCGTACCTCTCCTAATCCGAAAATCAGAGTCGAGCAACTTGTCCTTGCATAGTGAGACCATCAGCACCCATGTTAGTCGGGGTACCACGCGGGTAGACGGCGTCCCCCCACTTATTTTACTGGGTGGACGCGGTCCCCCCTGCCAAACAGCTGGACTTCACTCTTTGGCCTCTCTGGGATGAGGCGCTCACTGCATGCTGCTCACGCGCTGACTTCTCAGATGCAATCGTATCTAAGGGGTGAGCGAGGGGAGGCAATGAGCCCGATGGTGCAAGCCACCTTTCGTGACGTCACTATCTGTCGTGACGTCACTTCCAGTAACAGCGTCCCCCCACTTCTTTTTTTAGGACTTGTGTCCTGCATGTGTGGGAGAGTTATTCATGCTGATGACTGCGCAAGTGCAATGACCCACGCACACAACTGGCCAGTGGGCTACCACAGGTGACGGAGGCCTTAATGAAGGACCCCCCCATAACCTCTGATTAGGTAAAAGCATAACTGGGATGCGGTAGGCTATTTACACCCCAGTGTCCTGGAGCCACTACACTACACTTGCGCCGTCCATGCACCCTCCTCCACCACCTGCAGCTGGTAAAGAAAGCGCTTAACACGTGTAAAAGAGAAGCCCAAAGCTGCTTTAAAGAATGTGAGTCGAACTACTGATTCTTATAGCGATTGGATGAGCACGAAGGCAACAAAACACATTAAAAAGCATGTTGGGAAACCGTACTATAGTTTATCTACCTGATAGGTAAAAGTAATTGAAAAGCAATGCAGTGTGATGATTCTGTTCTCTTTTTTACAAAAATATGTTGATATGCTACCTGCTTCGGAATCACTTGTGTCCTGATGCTTTTTGCACCCCTATACTTAATAATTACAGGAGGGTAAGAGAATGTTTCTTAAAGTCATGCCTGCACTACAAACTGGGTTCTACATAACTAATCCAGCCAAATCTGCTTTATTTCACTGGGAACACTGAAATAGGCGTCTATTAAGATGTGTTGTTACCCTAGTTTATTGTGGTATCTTTAAACGGTTGGGGGCAGATTTATTAAAGAGTTGCATCACCCTTGGGCCACGTTAGGAGGCGCAAGGGCGTCGCAACTGTCGTATCCACGACGGTCAGGAATCACTCGGGACACAGCTCAGGTGGGTGCACATGTAGTTCTTTATTTCGTTCGCTCATCAGTCGGTCATGGCACGTCTGTCCTCGTCCTCGTCCTGATACATACTGTCCTTTCCTGTCCCTCGACAGGAAGTGGTGTCCGGTGACCTGGTCACCACCCTGTGACCCACAGGGTCCTAATGTCATCTGTCCTGGTCATCACATCTCCCCCCTTGTTACAACAAATGCTTTCCCCATGCACAAGTCCTTGTCCACACTGTGGAACGCCTGTGAGGCGGTGCGGGAGAGAGAGAGAGAGAGAGAGAGAGAGAGAAAGAGAGAGAGAGAGAGAGTCTCTACATTTCTTCTAGCAGTCTCTTTGTCTTTTTGCATTCTCTTCTTGGTCTTTGTTCTCCGCTCTGCTCTGGTCCTCTACCTTCTTCTTTGTGTGTCGTCCCTTCTCCGTTTGCTCCTTGCTCTCTTTCCTCCACTTCCGCTGTTGTTATTGCTCTTTCTTCTTCTTCCATTTTGAGCTCCTTGAAGTGTGAGCTGTTTCTTGTTATCTTCCGATTGTCTGAGGCCGCGGTCACCATTGACCCTTTTACTCCAGTTACTACCACCGGCTCCTTTGAAAAAGGGCTGTCTGACTTTCTTTGCTGTGTTTGCTTCACTATTACCATGTCTCCTTCTTTAAGATGATGTACAGCTGCATGTCTCTTTTTGTCAGCATATTCTTTCATTTTCTTTTCCTCTTTGTTGTCTCTTTCTGCGATCTCTTGTCTGTTGGTGTCTGCTATGGCTTCTCTCTGTGGTAGCCTCGTCCTGCTTGTTCTTCCTAACACCAGTTCTGCTGGGCATTTGCCCGTGGTGCTGTGAGGGGTGTTCCTATAGTCTCGTAGTACTTGACACAGTGCTTGTCCAACGGAGATCTGTGTCAATTTTGCTCGCTGGATGGCCCTTTTGATGGTCCCCATAAATCTTTCTGACATTCCATTGGCTTGTGGCCACAGTGGGGTTATTTTCCTGTGTTTGATCCCCAGGTAGTCCATGAACCTGCGGAACTCTTCTCCTGAAAATGGAGGGCCATTGTCTGTTTTCAGTGTTTGTGGTGAGCCCCAGGCAGCAAATATGTCGTCCAGCACTGGTAGGGTGGCGTTTGCCGATGTCGATGCCACTTCCCTCACTACCGGAAATCTTGAAAATTCGTCAATGACTACCAGCAGGTATTTTCCAGACTCCAGTGGCCCATAGAAGTCTGCCGCTAGTTCAGTCCATACTGCCAATGGCAGTTCCGACATCCTCAGCGGTGTGGGCTTACTGGACGATCCTGTTACTTGACAGGTGTGACATTGTGACACTTCTTCCTCTACCATGCTGTCTAGTCCTGGGAACCACACTCTTTCTCTCAGCATCTTCTTTGTCGCTACTATTCCTCTATGCGACTCATGCGCTATCTTAACTGTTCTTTTTCGTAGTCGAAGTGGTATTACAATCCTTGAACCTCTCATCAGAATTCCGTTTTCTGTCTCCGACAATTCTTCGCCTATCTTTTTGAACGCCAACAGTTCTTCTTTGTCAACTCCTTCTTCTGTGATGGTGTTGTTGTTAACGTGTCTCCATCTCTGTAGCCTCACTATCGTTCCTATTGTCTTCATTGTCGGATCTCTTTTTGTCTCTTGTTCCAATTCCTCACTTGTTATTGACACTGGAGTGTTTTGTTTCACTATGAAGTTGAGGTATTCTTCTGCCATTGTGGTACTATTGCTCCAGTGCGGGAGCGGGTGTCGTGACATGTAGTCAGCTGGATTTTGGTCTTTGCCTGGTTTGTGTATTATCTTGAAGTTATAGTCCATCAGCCTTATTCCCCACCTTTCTATTCTCGGTGGTATTTTCGCCTTTGGGTTGCCATAGATAGTCACCAGCGCTTGGTGGTCTGTCACTATTGTGAACGGTTTTCCATATATGAACATGTGGTAGTGCTCACATGCCCATACCACTGCCAAGCTCTCCTTTTCTGGTTGAGAATAGGCTCTCTCAACATCTGATAGGCTTTTGCTTCCGTATGCTACTATTTGTCGAGGTGAGTCTTTCCCTGGTTTGTGTTGTGCTAGTATTGCGCCCAGGCCTACCGGGCTGGCGTCTACTGTTAGTTCTGTGCATAGGTTCGGATCAAAATATGCTAGGTGGTCGACTGCTGTCACTGAGGCGCTTATCTCTTCAAACGCTTTTGTGCACTCTGTGGTCCATTCAAATGGCTGCCCTTGTTTTGTCAGTTCTCTCAAGGGCGTGCTCACCGTTGCGAAGTCTTTTATGTACCTCGCACAGTAGCTGGCAAGGCCAAGAAACGAGCGCACGTCGGCGACGTCTTTAGGTTCACCCGCTTTTTCGAGCGTGTCTATCTTACTCTTGTCAGGCCTCATTCCTTTTCGTGAGAATATGTGTCCAAAAAACACTAGTTCCTCTCGGCCCAGTTCGCATTTCTTCTCGTTTACCGTCAGGCCCACCTCTACTAGCCGTGAACATACTTCCCTCAGTGCCGTGTCATGCTCTCCGTCTGACTTCCCAAAGACCAAGATGTCATCGCTGTAGTTTAGACTGTTCGTTACCGGTCTTATTATCTGCCTGATCGTTTCTTGGAATATTTCTGCTGCTGAGGATATTCCAAAGCTCAGCCTTTTGTAACGAAATAGTCCAAGGTGCGTTGAGAAGGTCGTTATATATCTGGATTGTTCATCTAGCTTCAGTTGATGATATCCTTTGCACAGGTCTAGTTTGGAAAATTTTCTCATTCCCGTCAGGCAGCTAATCATGTCATCCAGATGTGGCCCTGGGTGTCTTTCTCTCTCGATGGCTGTGTTCGGTATTCTCATGTCCACGCAGATTCTTATCTGTGTAGTGTCTTTCTTTGGTACAGCCACTATTGGGGACACCCATGGCGTTGGTCCTTCCGCCGGCTCAATGATGTCCTGGGCCAGTAGCGCCTTTATTTCTTCCTCTACTTGAGGTTGTAGATGTATTGGTACCCTTCGGTGGTGCTGCGCGACCGGCCTGACAGCCTCATTTATGTGTAATGTTATTTGTTTTCCTTTAAGCTTTCCTAGGCCTTCCGTTAGCTTCGGGAACTCCTGTAGTATGCTCTCTTTTTCCGACATGTGATACATCATTTTCAGTAGTCCCATTATTTTTGATGTTACGTTGCTTAGTAGACACGGTGCCGGAATGTCTCCTCGTAACACATGTATTTCTTCTACGACAGTTTTGCCGTTGTACGTCATGGTGTCCGTGAATTTCCCCATGTTAGTTACAGGATTTTGTGCACCCCATGTAAATACTCTTACACTTGATGGTTGTAGCGGCGGCTTCTTCTTCATTTTGTCGTATTCAGTGGCACACATGATGTTGCACGTGGCTCCGCTGTCCAGTACAAATTTTGTTTGATGTGGCCCTACTTCAATTGTCACCCAATCCGTTTTCTTTATTGATTTCCTGTCTATTAGCCTGATATGTTCTTCTTCATGCCCTTCATCCGTGGTCATGAGGTATAGGCGTTCTACTTTTCTTGTTATTTCTTCCTCTTCTTCTTCTGATTCCCCCGACGAGCTCCTCTCTGTCGCGTCCATGTGCCTTACATGTTTTGTTGTTGTTGTTCTTGGTTTTCCTGGCCTGCCACGTTCACTTTTAAATTGTCCACCTTGGCACATAGTGGCAAAGTGGTTGCTTCTGTTACATTTTCTGCACGTTTGGCCAAATGCTGGGCATGGTCCTCGGTGAGGGAATTCCAGGCCGCATCTGTAGCATTGGGAATTTTGCTTCTTCGCCGCTTGTTCCTTCTGTCCTCCTTTCCAGTTCCCTTTCCTGCCGGTGTCTGTCATTCTATGTATTTGTTCTCCCTTTCGATCCATCTGCTTCGCTTGTATTATCGCTCTTGCTTCTGCCCTCGCAAGGTCAAGAATTTTCTCTAAGGTGATCGGTTCTTTTAGCAGTCTTGTGCGAAATTCCGTGTCTCGGCAGCCTTCTATCATTTTGAGACGAAGTGCCTGTTCGTTGTCATACTTTTCAAATTCGCAGTATGCTACTAGCTTTCTTAGCCTTGTTGCAAAGTCATCCATTGACTCTTCCGGCTGCTGATATGCCATGTGGAAAGAATATCTCTCAAAGTCGACATTTCTTTGCGGGTCGAACTTGGCGGTCAGACATTTTTTTAACTTGTCATAGGTTTCTAGTTCACTCGGTGGTAGTGTTATGAGGAGGTCCTCCACCTCATCCCCCACTAAGTTTAGCAGTAGATCCAACTTCTTCTCTTCTACGACGTCAGTCGCCTTCAGGTATCGCTCAAATTTTATGATCCACTTTTCCCACCGGATGCCCACTTGTGGCTCCGATACGACAAAAGGCACTGGTCTGCGGAATTGTGCGCTTTGTGATTTTGTGTCTGGCATTTCTTTATGCTCTTTTGTTTCTTGTTATTTCTTTTAATCTCTCCTTTTTTTTTTTCTTGTGTATTCTTCTTTGTGCGGTGATACTTTGTCCCTTTTATTTATTTTTTTTTTTTGTTTCTTATAGTCTTTCTTTTGTTTTCTCTCTTCTTTACTCTTTATTGCCTGTGTTTTGTCTTGTCTGCGCTTTTATTTCCTTTTTTTCCTTATATTCTGCTTTTTTCTTCGTTTTTTCGATCCTTCCTGACCTCAAGGTGGCCGCCCAGCGTTCCTGCTTCCTTATTGGCTCTCGCGCCTGACTTTAAGATGGCCGCCGAGACTCTCGCGAGACTTCTTGGCCAATCCCGGCGCTGCCTGACTTCAAGATGGCCGCCGCGCGTATCCTTCGTTCTGATTGGCTCCCACGCCTGGCCCCAATATGGCCGCCGAGACTCTCGCGAGAGCTCGCGCTGGCTTTGGGCTCTTCAAACTTCGCGCTCTTCGCGCTAGCGCTTGGCGCTTACCGGCTTTCTTGTTCTTTCCTTTTGCGGCGGTCGGGGTGGGCTCCCACGTCGCTGCCGATGGCTGGACGGCGCTTCACTCTTCCCTCTTCTTCTTGGCCGCGACGCGATCCAGGGTGGGCTCTTGGTTTTAAAATCGCGATTTCTTTGTTCCTGCACGCAGGGACCGGATCCTTCGTCGCCAGATGTCGTATCCACGACGGTCAGGAATCACTCGGGACACAGCTCAGGTAGGTGCACATGTAGTTCTTTATTTCGTTCGCTCATCAGTCGGTCATGGCACGTCTGTCCTCGTCCTCGTCCTGATACATACTGTCCTTTCCTGTCCCTCGACAGGAAGTGGTGTCCGGTGACCTGGTCACCACCCTGTGACCCACAGGGTCCTAGTGTCATCTGTCCTGGTCATCACAGCAACTACTAAGTCAGATTTATCAAGCAACTCAAGGCCAATTTGCATGTCCCTGCATAGCTTGATACATTTAGAGTAACGCAACGAAACGCAAATCGCTGCGTTGTGTTACTCTGCCCCAGGAAGGCATTCTGAGGTCAGCGGTCGCAAAGGAAGTGCCAGGAGTAGCAATGAGCAAGTTAGAGGTATCTGCTGCGACCCCTGACTACCTCTAAATGACGTACATGGGAGAAATATGTTTATTTCTCCTCGTTTTTTTGCCTCTTGCTATGTGTGCTTCATTCAGCAGCATACATAACAAGCATTGGCATAGCCAATAGGTCTCGCCTTTGGGACATTATAAGTGTTTAGCCATGAACGTTGATGTTGCACCAAGAATATTGTGCTGCATAGTTAAATACTTATAAGGTCCCAAAGGCGAGACCTATTGGCATCTTCGGTAAGATGTTAAAAACAGGCGTGCTAACACACAATAAAGCTGCTTTACTCATAACACGTTTAGGAGAGTATAATCGTTCAATGTTCCAATCTGTTTACTGTACTGTTAAAAGATTTCCAGAGTACTGTTATTGATGAACCTTGTGAGAAAAAACATGCCAGGAGGGAGTGTGAGGAGTTCTGAAAATACATCAAATGCCCATCTCACTTTGTGCCAATGGGCTGGTTGGAGTGCTGCAGGGGCATGGTAGAGAATGTATGGCTGGTGCAGTTAGCCGAGTTAGGATGCACAAGTTTCCAGAGTGTGCGGGTATGTGACACACCACAGCATGATCCTGTCACTACCTAGGGGATCACATGCCTGAGAGATGACTGCAAGTGGGCTCTAGCCTCCTCTCCTCACATCATGCTGCAGTGCAGAGTACCAGGTCAGACTGCCTTCAAGGATCTAGAGGAAGATCAGTATTACAGAAGCCAGATGGTGGACGTTAGGAAACCGAAAACTGATGCTCTGCACTGATCGCGAACAGGAAGGCTGCAGCGAAAGTATAAACATCTTAGGAGAATGCACATGTGAATGTGTGTGTCTTGTAAAGCGCACTGCTACCCGGAGGCGTCCTGGCGCTATAGACCGCTGGGGAACCCGTCCTGGCTTTCCCGGTGAGATGTTCCCTCCTGGGTATCTCCAAGGTAAAACCAGGCATCCCCGGCAATTGTGGGGGGCCGTTGTGGAGATAAGGCAAGCTAATGCCCAGAGTTGCCGAGTGTGATCCCTGGTTAGAGTAGGCACCAAGGCGAGAATTATCGAGTCTGCTGACCCTGGTTCACGACCCTGCCGCGTCAGGAATTGAACCCTGGTCCCGGGTCGTCCTCTGCTTCCGGGTCTGCCGCCGCTAACCAGTGAGCCACACCACTCCACTACACTACTCGTGTAGTCTCACACCTACCCTGCTCCATCTATCACAGAACCAGGTAAAATGGAGAATTAAAACGGTGTAGGTTGTAACGAATCAGGAAGCTGTATGCATGTTCCACTAGTGACTGGCGACTGCCAAAGCCACCCAACATAGACCTCATAAGGAAGCCCGGGAGACCATGATACGGGAGAAGGGCCAACGCCATAGCGAGCCTAACCGAGAACTGAGCAGGAGTGCAGGTGCGGTTTTAACATGTCCAGGAAGCACACAACATTTCCATCACCCATCCTCGGTCCGGAGAACCAGCCTAGGCTCCGCACAACAGGCAAAGGACGCCACTGACCTGGGAGGCCAATCATTCCAGCTCCACTGATACTGTCTGGTGCTGCTTCTGCTCAACCGAGATCCCGGGGCTCTGCGGCTCATTACCTTCCCCGACACGGCATAGCCCGCAGCCGAAGCCCAGTCTTCAGAGCATCCCTGGGTGGGAGACACAGCAAGGCACTGGCGACGGAGAAGAAACGGCCCGCGGCAGCCGTGTGTGTCTCTGAAGCCAACACAGGCAGACGGAGCACAGGCATGGAAATAGAAAGAGGACTGTGGGCTATCAGGACGTCAGGACTATCCCAAGCAGCCATTTTAGGAAGACTTAACGAAGTATAGACCGATGAAAAGGTAGAATAGAACGACTTCTGTGGAGGAGCCACACCAAGACATGTGTTTTGAATTATTGCGCATGATAATTCAAAACACATGGTGCCTGTGCGGATAACCGCAGGCAATAGGCCATGGGCGGAGCAAAGGTGGGACATGCGCCCGCCTTTGCCCAATTGCGTGCTGTCATTCTTAGAAAGAGGCACGCAAAGCCCAATAGCCTGCGACGAAAACAAAACCACATGCACAATCATGTGGTGAGATTTCAAAAGCCCTTATATATAAATCTTCGCCAGAGCAGTGCATGCGCGCTGTTACAGGCTTGACCTAAAAAGAGGAAATTGCCTCAGAGGATTGTGTTTTTTTTCTGAAAGGTGCCCTTCCTGCACAAAAACGGAAAGGACAGGAATGCGTCGTATGATGTTAATTATGGTGCATTCCTGCCCTTTCCCTTTCAAGCAGCGCAGCCGGAACGTGGCTTAATGTGCTGTACTGTATGAAATATTGAAAATTATTAATTTTTTCATAAATCATAATTTTTTATGTTGTGTTCTGCATCAAGTCGCTAACTTCTGCCTCACAATGCAAAAGATAGAATAGACACTTTTCAATTCTGTAATGTCTGCTTTTCCTTTCAAATCGATATGCACAATCAATTAGTACTTGTTTTCTATCTGATGAGAATGTAGAAAAATAACGTGAGAGAGATGCTTTTGTGAAATAGACTAGATCGGTCATCGGAATTACCAGGGTAATTATGAGTGCTTCCCCTGTCGCCTACCAGGAGATCACAGACATGATGTCGCTTACAACAATATCGAGATACAGAAATATTGTGTCAAACTATTGTTTCCCTATACTTATAATAGTAAGTACAAAAAGATTGTTTACCTATACTTATAACAGTAAGTACAAAAATATCATTAAAAAATATTGTTTCACAATAATATTGTTAAGAATCATACAAAAATATAATTTATAAATATAGTTTAAAATAGTAAATCTTAAATAATTTAATAAATTAAAGTAATTTTTAAAACTATATATAAATATATATTTATATAAACTTCCACGCATAAATATATGTGTGTATTTTATATATACATATATATAATATAAAAGTATTTTAATAAAAGGATACCTCACAAAATGACGTAAAAAGGAGGAAGGTACCTCTATATATGCTACAAGGATGGGGTATGTATGTAAACCAAAAAAGACATAAAACCCTGTTATGTAGTATTTAAAAAAAGGAGAAACCTCCTTATTAAACACGACAGTTACACTTGTGTTTGGACGTGGGATAGTATCTACTTTCTCAACCTTATCTTTGATTACACAATATGTTTTACCACTATATAAAGTATCACAGTACAGTATACTAGAAATGTTCTTAATACAGTTGTAAGAATGTTAAAAATTCACTTTATTCGTTAAAACCACAGTGTATAATCATGTCCTCATTCGTATACCTCCCTATGGGTTACAATCTAATTATGTAAATATATTATTGCCACTCTAGTCTGTGCAACAGTAGGGAAAGTGTTGTACTTGGAGGGTTAAATGTACTATTCCCACTCCAGTGTGTGGAACAGTAGGGAAAGTGTTGGACTTTAGAAGGATTAAATTTACTATTCCCACTGCAGTCTCCACTCCAGTGTACAAAAGTAGGGAAAGCGTTGGACTTCAGAGGGGTTACATTTACTATTCCCACTCCAGTCTGTGCAAAAGTAGGGAAACAATGGACTTCAAATGATTTAAATTTACTATTCCCACTCCAACCTGTGCAATAGTAGGGAAAGCGTTGAACTTCAGAGAGGTTACATTTACTATTCCCACTCCAGTCAGTGCAACAGTAGGGCAGGCATTGGACTTTGGAGGGGTAACATTTACTATTCCCACTTCACTCTGTGCAACAGTACGGAAAGCACTTCACTTCACACACAGAACATATTTGTAACATAACCCTATTACTTTATAACAAATATAAAACTCTTAATATGAACTTTATTATATATATATATATATATATATATACACACACACACACACACACAATTAAACAATTAACATGAATATTAAACAATGGATTAATCAATAACCAGTTTTAAAAAATCGTTATTTATTTATTGCTTAACTTAGCACACCCTACCCCCACAAAATTAGCAACCCACACTTAGAATATAACTAAAATAAATAAATATAACATAATCAAAATAATTAATAATCAAGTAAATATTGATTCATTATGAATAAATAATACATTCATTAATAATTTACTTGCCACCCTAGGCACCTACAAACCTAACAGCTCACACCTGATATATTACTAAAAAATGTAATTATTACACAATTTACATAGTTAATAATCAATTCAATACTTATTGATAAATGAATAATTTGTTAATTTATACATTTTTTATTGCTTAACTTCATACTTTATACACTTACAAACCAAGCAGCCGGCACCTAATATATAACTTAAAAAATATAATTATTACTTAATTTGCATATTTAATAATCAATGAAATATTTAATAATACATTAATAATAATTGTTAATTAATTAAAATATAATTAACTTCCCACCGTACATCCCTACAAACCTTTGCAATCCACTATGACACTGTAAATTACTATTAGCAATTAAATTAAAAAAAGTATAAACTCTTAAAATGACAAACTATGAGGCCTATTACAATATTCGACGGTTGGACCACCGACCGCTGTTGCGATGGGCAGGAGACTGCCTGACAAGCATTAGGCAGGTCCCACAACTGAACCATGATGTCACCGCCTTGCTGGCAGTCAGAAAAGTGCAATTTCATATTGAGGCTTGTACTGCGGCCCAGGAAAAGGGTTGCAGCACAAGCCACAGTATAAAAGGGCACTTTGCACCACATAGTGCCAGGCACACGGTGCATGGTAGGGCATGGGAGCACTACATGTGCCCCCAGGGCCACTTAACAGTGGCCCACGGGGCACCTGCCCAAAGTCCGTTTCTAACAATTTTTTTCATTTCAGTCCAGCAGTCAGAAAGGGACATTGTTAGACCTGGCACCATTGGGGTGGGTCTCCCTTCCATTTTTCGCTGTTGTCTCCTCTGTTTTTGCTGGTATTAGATGCTCTGGGCACTGGGCCACTGCCATTCAGTGCCACAGCGGAAATGCTCCCTGTGTAAATATGACTGTGAATTGGTATATCCCTGATTGGCTTATTTGGTTTACCTGTTAGTCCCTAGTAGCGTGGCCTGTGTGTGCCCAGGGATGGTAAACCAAATGCTGCTTGTGGGCCTGCAGCACTGGTTTGCACCACACACAGAAGCAGCTTGTAAATTGTTCCTCAGACCTGCTACTGCAGTGTCTGCGTGCAGTCCTGAACTGCCATCTTGGCTATGAAGTGCCCACACTTCCTCACCCCTGAACCTTCCCTTAGCATCATGTCAGTCACCCCTATGGTAGGTGCTTTGTGTGTAAGGTAGGACATGGCTTGATATGTGTAGCATGTCCTGGTAGTGAATGACCCTCCATTTTGTTTTTCACTGCTGCAAGGCTACCTGTTCTCCATAGGCTAGAATGGGCAGACTGGCTATTACATCTTAAAGTCCTAACTGTCCCAGGGAACATGGTAGAAATTCGAGTTTGGTATGCCTGAGCTCAAAATAATAAAATACATAGTTTAGCAAAGTTGGTTTTAATATTCTATGTTTGAAAATACCACTTTTAGAAAGTAGGTATTTTCTTGCCTAAGCCTTCTAGTGTGCTCTGTTGTTATGTGTATTGGCTGTCTGGGTTTAGAGGGGCAAGGCAGGCTGAGTCAGACCTGGGTTGAATAGAGAGATCTGCATAGAGTACTGGGGAGGGGTAGCTCCTTGACCTGAATAGGGATGTGTCTGGCAAGGTGAATGCTGGCCCCACCTCCTACTGTGGGTCTGAATGCAGACCCCCTCTTTCTGAAAGGAAGGATGCAGCGTGGTAAACAAAGTGCTCCAGGCCTGAGCGGAACTGGTTCTGGCTGGGTTCAGTGACTAGAGACTTTTGAGAACAAAGACTTTTGGGGTATAAATATCTGTGCCCAAACCCCTGATTTTTGTATTGCTCCTGGATGTCAAGAGGAACCTCTGTCCGTGTTACTGAAGGAATCTGCGGAAGAGGACTGTCCTTGTGCTTGTGTGCTGTTTCTTGGATTGACTTGCAGTAGTTCCCCTTGGACTTTGAAGAAGAGAGAAAAGGACTTTTGAGAGACTTTTATTTTGCTAAGCAATCACCCAAAGGCTAGAAGACAGCTAGCCTCCTGCTGGAGTCACAGGCACATTTGACTCCCGCACCAGCCTCATGATTCCTCCCAGCAAGGATTTTTATCTGCAGGTGAGGCCCCTGTGAGTTCCAGGGCCTCTAGTTCAACTACAGAGAAGAGAGTGCTGAAATTGTTGCTAACGCCCGTTTGCGAGCCGCCGCAGCTGAAGAGTGTAAGAAAAATCATTGCGCTGCTGCCGCCGAGCGCTGGCAAACCAAAGATCATCGCATCGCAAGCTTGCGGGCCACAAAGTGCTCGCTAACCCCCCGAAAACATTGCATCGCACGTTTGCGGGCTTGTCGAAGGCTCGCTAACACCGGATCATCACTTCGAGATCATCGCATCACGACATCGCAGAGCGGGCGCCGTGCATCCGCCATTTTCCTCTCATCGCACCCGGATCGTCCCTCTCTTGCGGGGCACCATTTTCTTTCATCGCAACATGATCGTACACGCAACAGGATCAGCGCATCATCCTCCTTTGCGGCAAGGATTCAACACATTGCTGGTCTAGCGTGAAGAAGTCTGTCGCTTTGTCCCGCACGCACCCGCAGACCGGCGCATCAACCTCCCTTGCGGCAAGGATTCAACGCATCGCCGGCCTAGCATGGGGAAAATCATCGCTACAGCTCGTTTGCGACATTTTGCTTGTTTTGCTACGAAATCCAGGTACTTTGTAAGTAAAAGGGTCACAGAGACCCCTGCTTTGAACTGAACCCCTATTTGAACACTTTGAACTCTTTTTCCAGCTTTTCGAGAGTACCCCCCTTTTTCAGTATTGTGGCTTTTTACCGTTATTGGTCTTGTGTTAAGTCTTTATATAAAGATACTTATTTTTTTTATAACTACTTGTGTGGTGTCTCTTTATAGTGTCCTTCACTGTGTTACTGTGTATGATCATAAATGCTTTACACACTGCCTCTGAGATAAGCCTAGCTGCTCGTGCTATGTTACCACAGGGTTGAGCAGGGGTTATCAAAGGGTGTAGCCCCCTTACTTTGACTTAGGAAGAAGGGTCCCTACTTGGACTGCAGCCAGCCACAGCCAACAAGAGACCCCCATTTCTAACAGACATCCTAATCCTTACTGCTGTGCCTGCACAGGCACCGCCTGCATGGAAGGGATAGGAGTCTGACCACTGCTCGAAAGGATCTTGGATCCGATCAGACGTGGCGGTCTTTACCCCCAACCTCTGCTGTCCGACCGCCTGCATTGACGGCCTATTGGTGGCAGCCCACCTGACATCATAATCAGGCCCTATATTTCAAAATATTATTAATAATTATACAAACAATAATAGCACATGAACTTTATATATGAACTAAAACACACAAAGATAATTTAAAAAACAATATTTTTTACAACTATATTTTTGAAAACGATATTAACTACAACAATATTTTTGAAAACAATAATACTTAACTGAAAAATCAATATTCTTCACAACGCTATTCCTGCATCACAATATTTTGATATCCCAATATGTTTTTTCCGATATTTCTGCAACTCAATATTAAAAATTTGATATTTTGTCCAAATACCATGACCGGGGCTATGTTACCTGCCGACATGCTATTCAGGGAGTGTCTCAATGGGTTCCCCCTCCGAGTTCAGCAGTTTATGCATCAGACACATTCAACTAGCACTCCTGTTGTTATATTGTCTAGCATTACCTGTACACTTGCAACACATCTGCTATTAAGCCATAGGCCTATTTATAACAGTAAAATCAGCATTACCTCATCACGTCACCTCATTTTGTCCGTTAGTTTGTCAATAATATCAATAATTTACTAATATAAAAGTTGTTATGGGGTTATTCACAAAGCTAAATTACACTTGTGAGCAATTTATGCATGTAATTTACACATCTAAATTCCCTGAAAAGGGGGTGAAGCAAAATGTACGAGTCTAAAATTACTACTGAAAAACAATAGTAAATCCAGCACCACACATGGCCAAATACTGTTACGACAACACCATCTATTAAAAATAGAAATAAATATAATTTAAAGTTACAAAATAAATAATAATTATACATATTTTTATTTGAGTATAAAGCATGTAAATAAAAACTTTTGTATTAAAAAGTAATGTAACAATACATTATATTAAAAAATAATTCAATAACTTTTGATTGGTTCTATACATCACTTTTAATTATTATTAATGCTAAGTGAAAATATTATTTTACTTTAGATGAGAAATTATTTTTCACTTTAAACTTCAGAAGAATGCTTTTAATTTAATAAAATATATTCATATGTACTAAATATGTATTTCAAAATGAAGTTAATAGTGCTGTAGCATTTCGTTGCTTAGTTCCAAATTTAAAATAAATATATAACATTATGTTGCACTAACATATCACATAAAAATACTTTACAATCTTTTTCCAAGTTTGACAACCTTTTGTTAGTCTCCTTATACTTTACCATGTGGAGATCCCAACCTGACTGCAAAGATGTCTATATGGCGAAGTATAGGATACTATTACCCATACTTCTCTGCACCGACTGATGAGTCTCCCTTTACAAAAGTATAGAGCAAATGTCACGCCAGATCCTCTTTGAACTGGAACACAAGCAACATAGGACCGGTTTTGCCCTTATAAGTGTTCATCAGCCAGGTATAACTCAGTTCCAGTTGTAAAATCTATTAAAAGCAATTTAATTATATTTAATACAATTTGTTACTTTAATTTTAAAATTCAAATAGACTACTAAAATATTTTATAACTAAATAATAGATATGTACTAAGTTTAATTCTTTAACTTTAAGTTGTAATTATTTATATTTGTAACTGTTTTCAATGATTTATTAACATTATTTATATAGGGCTTTAGTTTAATCCCTAAATAAATTGATTTTTATGGAAGGGTTTTGCAGTACCAGTAGTTGGGCACGAGTGGTGCTATATTTACTCCAGCTGTGAGCTGAAGCAATTTACTAATGTTTTGGGTACCTTTTTAAGTGCCCTGTGTGATTAGCAATGGGTTTTTTTTGTGGTTGGGTCTGTGTCCCGCCTTAAACTCCTCCCTAGTCTAAATCACTCCTTACTCCTACCTAACTACTGCCAAACAGTAAACTTAGGCTTGAGAGGATCTCCATAAAAAGAATAGGAGGTTGACATGCAGATTTACACTTGTGATTTATTTTAAATACATCACTATGTTATGTTATGTTATGTCATGTTATGTTATGTTATGTTATGTTATGTTATGTTATGTTATGTTGTGTTGTGTTGTGTTGTGTTATGTTATGTTATGTAATGTTATGTTATGTTATGTTATGTTATGTTATGTTATGTTATGTTATGTTATGTTACGTGCGTTACGTTATGTTATGTTATGTTATGTTACGTTACGTTACGTTACGTTATGTTATGTTATGTTATGTTATGTTATGTTATGTTATGTTATAGGGGTATTTGTTAAGCGCACGGCTACTCCAAGGAGTGTCCCGGCGCTGTCTTAAACCCAGAACAGAGTAAGTGAAGAAACAGCCAGCGATAACTAACTGGACTGCGACTACTGTTGGAAGAGCCAGGTCTTTAAGCTTTACCTAAAGCTAAGAAGATCTGGTTCCTGTCTAAGGGAAAAAGGGAGACCATTCCATAATTTTGCCACTACTACTTGAAAAGAGCGACCTCCTTTGTAAGAACGGTAAAACGTAGGCACAATTGTCAGCTGCTGAGGGGAGGATCGCAGCGTTCTGAGTGGTTTGTAGGGTTGAATTTTATTCCTAATATACGGGGCCCCAATGTTATTCAGGGCCTTAAAAGTTAGGACCAGGGATTTAAAAAAGACACTTTGTCTCACTGGAATCCAGTGAAAGGATCTAAGGTGGGGAGACATGTGTGACCTGGGTCCAACCATGAGCACGGACCTAGCTGCTGCATTTTGAACCACCTGCAGACGGTTCAGTAAGTAGTCCGGAAGGCCCAGGTACAACACATTTACATAGTCCAACCTTGATATAATCAGGGCCTGGACCACAGTTTTCCTATGCAGAATAGGAAGCAAAGGGAGAAAATTCCTCATCATTTTTAAAAGGCCAAAGCAGGTGCCAGCAACCGATTGAACCTGGGACTTCATTGTCTTGTCAGAGTCCAACTTCACTCCTACATTTTTTGCAGTAGAGACTGGTCTTTCAGGAGGGGATAGATTTTTAGGCCACCATTGACGCCAATCATCACCTGGGGTGTGTCCCAAAAAGATCATTTGCGACTTGTCGGAGTTGCAGAGCAACTGATTTTGCCTAAACCACTCTAAAACCTTGGTTAAGCAAACATTGATTTTGTTGTCATTAAGCACCTCATCCTTCTCACAGGCGAACAGCAATTGCGCGTCATCTGTGTACGATATAATTTTTGCCCTGTATTGTTCTGCAATCGGAGCCAGGGGGGCCAGATATATATTGAACAGGGTTGGACTTAAGACGGAACCTTGTGGGACCTCTACGCTCAGTGGTGGAATGCGGGCTAAAAAAGGGGGGCCCAGACTGTTTGCTGGTGGTTATCCAAGAAGGAAGAAAAACATCTGAGCACCGTGCCCCCAATGCCGCTCTCCCTCAATCTATGAAGGAGGCGATCATGTGGCACGGTGTCAAAGGCCGCTGATAGATCTAATAAAATCAGCACAGCCTTTCCGCCTCTGTCTAAGGTGGTTTTGATCGTCTCTGATATTTCTAATAGAGCCGTCTCTGTACTGAAATTTGCTCTAAAACCAGACTGACTCGGATGAAGTACCTGGCTGACCTCAATAAAATCTGTGATGATGGTATTCAAATATTTCTCCAAAACCTTGGAGAAATAAGGTAGAAGTGATATAGGTCGGTAGTTGCTTACTACTAGGGGATCAGCTAATGTTTTTTATAGAAGTGGAAGAATTTTCCTATGCTTACAGTTTACTGGCATCCTTCATTCGGACAGAGAAAGGTTCAGTGTCTGATTAACAACTGGATTTATTACCTCTGCAATTGATGCCAGCGTTTTTGCTGGGCAGGGATTGGAAGGAGATCCGGATTTTAGGGCCTTCATGATTTTAAGTGAGGTAGACATGGGCATAGGCGGAAACTCCAGAAGAGTGTTCTCCGTAATAGAGCAAATGGGGAGAGACCTGTCAGTACTATTTTCTCCTTCCTGGTGAAAGCTACTAAAAGAGTCCTGAATAGTTTGAATTTTTCTATGGAACTATTCAGCTCCAATCTCATCCTAACAATACCAAGGGCTTCTGGGAGTTGAAGGACCCAATTACTTCAAGACAAATTTCACATTGATTTCTGGATTATCTATCTATCTATCAATTATCCAGATTGTATACAATCGTGGTACTATAAATAACAATTATACACACGGAAGTCACTGTAACACGTGATCAAGACTAAGGTTGAAATCATGGTATGTTTGTTTGGAACTATCAATGATTTGTGACAAACAAAGGATCTAAATGATGGATTGGCTCAAGTTGGGAGTGGTTACCCCAAGAGGTGCGCCCCGCTGAACCTGATGTGCATCGCTGTAAGGATGGAACCCTTTCAGTGAATGATATTTATGTCTAAACATACTTTAAATGTCAAAATAGTTTAATTATTTTACCATTCGTTCCTATGAATGGTTATTTCATTTACCTGCCTCCATCATTTTATAATGGGAGAGGTTTGCAGTGCCTGTGAGTGGCCACCTGTGGTGCTTGACTTACTTCAAGGCTGGGCTGGCATATAGTTACAGCTATTCTGACACCTTTAGTGCTGTAGTGACTTTAAAAGTGTAATGAAAATGTATGGCCTTACTCTTTTATGGTTGTTTGTTTGGATTATCATGCCCTGTCTAAACCCCTCCTTAAATTTCCCTACATCCCTTGCACCTAGCAGTAAGTATTTTCAGTTTTCCAGCCAATTTCTCTTGTACATCCCACATTTACAATGCAACATATACCGTGTCTATGTCTCTACCATCATTGTGGAAATCGCCGCAAATAAATATAGGAGAGGGGGACGTTACTGCCCCTAGGTTTGTGAATAGAATTTATTAGTATATGGGTAGGTATACTGTACTGCTTTTCATAAATGCCTATTCACAAATGCAGTTTGTCAATAAGTCCTGTGTGTTCGTATTACAGTGTGCACTGGTATTCGTTCTTGTACTTTGCATGCGTGCGTGCGGCCAGCAGAAGACGAAATTGGAAGCAAGCATGAAGGGTGGTTGTTAAAATGTGATGCCCTTTTCTTGTTCTCTTTCACATCCTCGTCTCTTTTCCTTGCCTTTGATATAGTTAGTGATTCAACTCCATGGTTAACATAAAAAATACCTAGCTATCTTAGAATCTCTAGCACTTGAGGTTTTGGTCATTCAAATTCAGTCCTAACTTGCAAAATGGCAAATTCTAACTCAGATTACCTACAGACCCACATTGAAAATTAACTGTTTGTATTGAGCCAGAGAACATTTAAAATGCTTTGTTAAGCGTTTGCATATTTTTTATTTTTATTCCATACATGTGTTCTGTAAATGTCGTAGAAGCGTATTGCTCTTGTAGAGGATTTTTATAAAATTGTTCTTCTTTCATTTAGTTATTGCACATGCAGTACTTGGTAGTCAGCTTGACAATATGTTGCTACCCTTCAAGTTGTAGTAATTTGACAGCATAAACCTACAAAAATGGCGTCTTCATTTTGCATGAGTCCGATTGATTGCTTAAGAGAACTCGGTGCACACCTTCCCAAATTGAGAGGACTGAACAGCAGTGATTACAGTCATTGCGATTCGGACACATGATTGTCACGTTAGGAACCAGAGTGGGGGGAGACTCCAGGAAAAAAATTGCTTGGGAAAAAGGCAGGATGACTTTATCGGGGAATGGTAGAGACTTGGGTTCAACCCCGGGACTGTAAACGATGTGTCAATTTTGCACACATATTCCATCCCATGAATAAAGAGGCATCCCCGAGGAAAACAAAAAGAAAAAGAAAATGAAAACAGTAACGTCGAGTTAATTGTTCTACAAACTACATCTTGTCCTATCTGTTCACCTAATCCGCCAAAATAAAACAGGTGGTGTTGATCCCAAAATGTACAAAAAAACGCCTTAGTACACAAACCTATGCAGAACATTAACCGTAAAACGAATCTATTTTTCCACAAAATAAGTAGTACTCCTGCATGCCCTACATCAAAACAAATCTCAAAGAATGCTCGAGTCCAAAAGCATATCTCAAGTACAACCACACCAAACCCTTCAATGCATGTCATTTATCACACCCAACAAAAACATAACTCGTGCTAATCAGAAAAACCATGGCATCTTACGCCGTACAACAACAAAACAGCTGATGCTCAGCAACAAAACTCTTGCTCTCAACGGACATGGCCTTCGAATCTCCCACGCATTGGTTCACACCTGTTATTCCCATCGTATATCACATTTCAACCAGCTCGCCATCAATCAAAATTGAAACAAAAACAAAAGAGGCTTACCGTTCAAAACAATATTTAGAATAATTTACAGGTTTTAATTTCTGTTCAAAGGCTGGAAAATATTAATCAAAGATAGCGAATTCATTAATTGACAGACCTGCAGGGGTGCAGCTTGGTCAATAAGATTGGGGGTGCGTGACCTTATTTTTCAACAATCATGCCGATTAAAATACATTATATGAATGGCAATAGGGGGCTTAATGAACAGTAGGAAGGGAGAGGAATGCGGATTGTGAGGGGTACTTACAATTCAATATTTTGCAAAATAACTAATATTTAAGACCTTTAAAACAGAGGAGAGTGTATGTACAAATCCCAAGTGAAATCCAACAAACGCCTCACCATACCTGATTTAAAGCACCTGTACCCAACTATTTACTACCTAATATATTTATTATGGGGTGTAACGCCCCAATCACCCCAACCCCTCACGCCACTGTCAAAGCCACGATCCTGCAGACAAATGTTTTGGTAAATCCTCTTTTAAGCAATAGAATCTTCAAATCACTAAGAATGTAACAAACATGTAACATATAAACGCATAAGAACAGAACACACTTGAAATTGTGTTGTTTTGTTTAGTTCAACTTTCCATTCATTAGAAAATAGCAGTAGTCTCCACAATTCTGTAATGTTATTGTTTGAATCAATGTAGATTACACTGATGCTGCATAATAATATTTTGATACTTGCACCTCCTAAAATTATTCTCAGCCATTGCCAAAGGGCCTTGAATGTTCATATCTTTAGGTCGCTTAGGTCTTAGGACAACATATAGTCGTAAGGTGAAGTAGTGTGGCTCACTGGTTAGAGGCGGCAGACCCGAGAGCAGAGGACGGCCCGGGACCAGGGTTCGATTCCCGACGCGGCAGGTTTCTGGACCAGGGTCAGCGGACTCGATAATTCTCTCGCCTCGGTGCCCACTCTGATCAGCGATCACACTCGGCAACTCTGGGCACTAGCTTGCCTCATCTTCACTAACGGCCCCACCAGACCGCCGGGGATGCCTGGTCTCACCCTGGAGGTACCCATTAAGGGACCATCTCTCAGGGAAACCAGGAAGGGTTTCGCAGCGGTCGAAGCGCGGAGGTACCCCTTCGGGAGTGATTCCTGCGCTATATAAGCACATAATTAATTAATTAGTTAATTAAAGGTCAAAACATGACATAGCTCTAGGTCACCGCCTCCAGCTTCAGTCAAACTTTTAGAGTTAATTTATAAAAGGAATGCAACAGTCTTGACAGAGTTCATCTTGCACTGCAACAAAGGCAGAAATGTTAAGTAGACTTCCAATTGTGAATGACTTTAACACTGCATTGTTATCGCTTTCTAGTTGATAGATATGCGAAGAGGGTACCCAACCGGTCTAATTGAAGAACATGCTCAAGAGACCATCTTCTGTCCTCTCACAATTGATACATATGTGAGAAAAGTAGGTAAAGCTACCAGGAGAACAATGAATGAATCTCACAAGTCTCAAATAGAACCATTCTCACCTCAAGCTTTCTCTTTCTTCTGTTACTTTATCTGCCTGCTGCGCCGATCCTCTATTAATTAATCATGCAGCACAGATTGTTAAGATCGGCTAATAGATCCAGTGATCAGCAGCCAACTTCCACACAGCATCACTTTCAGTCATGAGGCTATCTTTATATGCTTATATAAAGCATCAGAAATGTGTTATCCATTCTGATCAACATAGGACTGTCCAACAAGGGACACTTTGTGGTATGTTCACAAGAAAGTGTGATAACTACCGCAAGAGTAGCGTAACGCAACTTTCAGCATCGCAGCCCATCGCGGGAAAATAACCCTGTGACAATGTGGAATTTACAACACGGCGATAGCATACGATAGTCTGCTGACACCGCAGACAATGTCCGCAAACAACCCCCGTGATGAAGATAAAAACACATTCCCCAACGCGACAAAACCTCCGATGGACACAAGCGCGATGAGAAAACAGTGACAACCAGCGCAAGGGCAGCAATACTCACGCACAATGCAGAAAAATGGTACAAGACCAGCACACCAAAAATGTGACTGAACAAAAGTCATCGGCAACGGAGTATGACGAATGCACCCTAGCCAAATGCAGAGGAAAACATGTACACCATAACATCCAAGCACTGTGGAAGAACAGAACCGACAGACACACCGCACGAAAGAGACCAGTGGCAGACAGAGCAGAGCCGCAGGAGCGACACACCCACCGTGCAGCATGCAAGACAATCAGGAGTGCACCCCAGCAGTGACAACATCCCGGGTCAAACAGCATCCCCACCACATTTCAGAGCAGGACACAACTAGTTCAGCAAATGTGCACAATCTGCCAAATCACATCTGGAATGCAGGGAAACGTAACAACAAAATGTACAAGTACAAGCTGAGACCAGCAAAAATGTTAATTTACACATGCAGTTCATTTGGACATTCCCTACCATTGCATGATTGCCATGGACGGTCACAATGTAGAGTGTTCATGAGAAGTAAGTGTCCATGACGGTATTCCTACGGGCCATTCCTGCCGCTTCTGCAGTGGGATGTGGCCCATCTGCCCCATCACCACCATCATCAGCCGGTACCTCCAGAACTGGGATCCAGGGGGCCTGGTGCGAACACAGATGTTGTGCAACACACAACATGCAACGATCAGCTTGCACACGATGTCTGGGCTGTACAGGAGCTTCCCACCTGTGCCATCCAGGCACCTGAAACGTGACTTCAACACGCCAAATGTGCGTTTAATGATGCCCCTGGTACGTATGTGGGCTGCATTATACTGCCTCTGGGTGGGTGTATTCGGATTTCGGAGGTGTGTCATCATCCAAGGGCAGAGTGCGTATCCTTGATCACCTTTGACAGTGCAGGGAGAAAAGTGTCAATACTTGGTTCGGGAGAATGTGATGGGAGGTCCACCAATCCAGTGACGCCTGGGCTGGCTGTGTGTGGGGTGAGTGTTAGTCAGCCCACAGGGATGAGCTGATGCTGGCAACTACACCAGCAGTCTGTATAGGGCCAGGATGACCATGGAGTGTTGTGGTCGTGTCTGGTAGGTGGACGTGTAGTTTGACATGTTGAATATGATTTGGTCACGGGTGCATCCCCACAGTTGTGCATTGTGCTTTTGAGGCATTCTGATGTGTGGTGTGTTTATTTGGTACTTACCAACGAGCAGTCCCGTTCCATATGTGCTATCCTGGAAGCGCTGGTTGATGATGGATTTTCGGAAGATGAAGGAATCATGCACACTGCCTGAGTAGTTGGCGACAACATTGGTGAAGAGTCCCCGGTGGTCCACTATTGCCTGCACATTGATGTAATGTGTGTGCTTTCTGTTGCAGTATCTGCAGGGGGCACAAGTGGGACATGTGTGCAGTCGATTACCCCCAAACACGCAGTGAATCCGGCTAGGGCGTAGAAGCCTTGCTTGGTCTCCAGCTGTTCCTGCACAGTGCTGGGGAAGTGAAGGTACTGGGGTATGAAGCTGAGGATGGCATCCAGGACAGGTGTGATGAACTTTGATAGGGCTGGCTGTGAGACCCCTCAGACTCTGGCAGTTGTTGGTTGGAAGGTACCAGAGGCCAACAGGTGCAGCACAGGCAGCAGCTTTGTCTGTGGAGGGATGTTGGTTCTCCGCTGTGTTGGGACCGTCAGCCTGTGGGCGATGTGGGTCAGAATGTGGTGAATGGCTCTCCTTTTGAGCCTGTAGTGGACAATGACTTCCTTGGGCATTAGGCCTGTGAGTGTGGTGTGTTTTTGGTAGGTGCTTACTTACTCACTTACTCTGTGCTGCCTCTGTGGTGGTCTGGGGGGGGGGGGGGACAGGTCTGGGTCCAGGGGTTGGTGGCGGTCCTGGGGGTGGTGGTGGTGGGTGTTGTGGTCCTGTTGGGGCTCGGAGCTGCATGATGAGTAGCTCCATGGCATCGTTCGGTCTACGGATGTGGCTGTGTATGGGGCTCTGTTGCCTACTGCAGGTAGTCATCCCTCTTTACACCTGTTTGAGGCAGGTGTTAAATTCCTGCGGCTAACGTGGCTTATCGCGTGTTTTCAGTTCGCTTCACGGATCTGTCAGTTCATTGTGAAAGTGGAGTTGCTGTTTTTTCGTGTGTTTCTGCACGGGAACGCCTACTCTGCATCTCCTTAGTGTTAGTTGGTGGTGTCCGCTGTGGTGTTAGGTTTGGGGGATATTATGGCGGGTTATTCTGGTGATAGCTTCAGTTTGCACCAGTTTGTGAATGGGTTGTTAATCTATCACCACTTTTGATGCAATAAAGTGTGGATAATTCGGAGAGAAATCCTTGTGAATATGCCCCTTTGAATGTGAGACTAGAAGGGTTGTTTATCCCACATGAGTAAATCAGATGAATATAAAGGAGTATGGAATAAAGTTACTGTTCCAATTCGGTCCTGATTAGCCTTTGTAACCACTACCTAAGGACGGAGATCAATGCACATTGAGGCTGAACTTTCATCGTACCAGGATAATTTAGTCCACAATTTAGGAATATCTTCTGTTTAGGCAGTTCCATTCTATGAGGCATATGGAGATGCACAAGACAGTGAGACTTAAATACAGTTAACGCCACCCATTTCTCTTCACTCGCTGCCTATTGTAAACATAAATGAATTTTGATGCAATCGTATGCTTTACTTCAGGTATTGTCTGTCTTGAATTATGCTCAGAATGGCACAGTATATTTCAAATGATTATAAGAATCTACCACAAGGTTCTACTGACTTTGCTAAATGGCTAAGTTAAAGAGAACCATTTTACCTTTCATGAATATAATGAAAATAACTATCTCACTGGACCCCTAAGCAACTAGCGACCCATGTACAGATAGTAGACAGTGAGAAGAACTACCATTGTACTAACTTTCCTGCTGGTCTGAGAATCTGGAACCGGAGTATGCCATACACATTTTTGTCCACTGAGAGAAATAATCTATCAAGGCATGTTTACAGTATCTGCTTCAAAGTACCCTGAACCATTAACAGGGTGACCATATTGACATTTTCTTATTTTAGTAAGAAGTTTGTGTTTCTCAAATCTATCATTAGAAATGGATAATCAGTCTTCTATCCTGAATGATGGAAAGATCTGAAATGACATGGGCAAAGATTTTCATCCCTATCTGGGTCATATTATAAAGCTACTTTAATACAATCAATTAGTTACTTTATGTATATGTACATATTTTCGTAAAGCAAGTACATTGTACAATGAGCAGGGAAACACTCTAAAAACTATGAAAAAAGCTAAATATAATAGCTAAATATAATATAATTTAAGCATAAAAAACAACAACACCCAGCAGCACAGATTAAGTGGACCAGAGGCGTGGAGCTGAGTAAAAGAAATCGATGTTGGCTGAACTGAGCCTGGAAAGTGACGTTTTTAGCAGCTTTTAGAAAATTAGGAGAAACAGTGCAAGCCAAATGTAATCAAGTGGGGAGCAATCAATCCTGGAAGTGAAGACGAAAGTATAAATAAACCAAGGGGCATATTTACAAGGGCTTTGTCTTCGCTTTTTTGACTTAAAAAGCCCAAAAAGCGGAGCTAAAACTATCACCGTATTTAAAGGAGGGTACTAACATGCATAATCGTATGTTAGCACCCTTTTTCCCAATGCCTCCCTTTGCATCTCTAATGAGATGCAAAGTGGGTGTCACTGGGCGTACCCTGGATGGACAACCTTGCAAATACAAGAATTCCCCAGCATTTTAGCACACGTTAGTTTTTTGGAAAAAAAACGCTGTTTTCTCCAAAAACTAACGTCTGCTAAAATGCAGACTTACCTATCCCTAACATTAGGGTGGATTATGCTGATACGACCCTGTGGGTCGTATCAGCAAGGTTATCGCCCTTTTGCAGGCAACATCGCTGGAAAACCAGCGATGTTCCCTGCAAAACGGTGATAACCTCGCTATCTCTGGAATTTTAATCGCCCTGGAGTAACGCGTTGTTAATTATGCGCTACCAGGGCGATAAATTCCAGAGATAGCCTGCACTAAGAAAATTATCGCTAAGCACGGCCAGCGATAATTATCGCTGGCCGTTGATAATATTCCCCTACGTGTGGGAGTCTTCATTGATTCGTTTAAGGGAATTTCGAGACAAAGAGGTGATTAACTCTTAACAGATCCTGAGCCCACAGTGGTGATAGCTAATTGATGATACAGACTAGGGGGCTAAATGCTAAACTCTGTATATAATTCAAGTAATCTTAAATAGACTATGAGCCTCAAGGTACAGACAAGGCAACGAAATGAGTAAAGGAGCAATAATTTTAGATCTTAAGTGCCCCAGTGATGAGACGGGAAGCTTTTATGTATACTATCCCTCAGGGAGTCTAGCACTTAAGGTGGTGTCTCTACACACATGAGAGAGATCCAAGGTCAGGGTGAGGGTCAAAGGGATATGTCCAATGGTGGCTTGAACTTTTGCACCACATCCAGTGATTTAATCACATAGGAAAGAGGAAGACTTGGAGGCAGTGACAAAACGAGTCATGTTTCCCTTTCTCCTTACAAATGAGCCATAGCAGCTCTGACATTTTCTATTGTCATTATTCTTCCTTTAAACAATGATATCTGGATAGTCTTTCATCTGTTTCAGTTGCAAGCCTATTTGATCTAATGTTGTAAGGTGGGAGGCCTAATGAAGAAATCACCTCTCTGTGTGTTGACTGTTTCCAATAAAGCACCTCTCTAGTGTAATGCCTAATAAATTAATACAGTAGCCAATACAAATGTGTTGGTGAATCAGGGACGTGCAACAACGGCTATGTAAACATCACCTTGCGCACTTCTTTTACCAGACATGTTAAAGAGGACAGAGGTGGAGCCTATGAGCAGTTTAAAAAAGCTCATCTGCCCATGTGGCTACTGGCAAATACGATTAAAAGAATTTGGGGTTTCTGAGCACAAAAATCATAATTTATGATTTTGACAAAAATTATTCCCGTCATACCAGTTAATGGAGCTTTGACAGTGCTCGTGGAAGTGCTCTTCCATCACCTCCAGCAGAAAGGGTACTTCTGTTGAAAAAGATTTTGCAGCACTCCTCCCATAATAGATAATGAATAATTGTTTTGCCAAAAACCTGTTTTACATTAGTGTGCTTCCTTTGAGCAGTAGCCCGGAGAAGCACTGCATCTTTGTTTTCACTATTTAACATTTAATGGATTTGTTACGTCAAATTAACTAATTCAGATAAACTAAAAATGATTAAAATGTGAATTCTATGCTATAGATTTAAAATTTAAATTAGAAAATGTGGTAAGAGTACTTTGGTGTCAGAACGGATTGACTATGAGGGATGAAGACTTAAAAAAGCATTGACCCAATCTGGAATGAGTTAGCTTACTTTTATTCAGACAACATTTTTTTTTTAAACTACTTGCAAAAAATCTGTAAATTAGATTAATATTTTTAATAATATACTATAAGGGTTAATAAACTTTTTTCATTTCCCCTGTACTTTAATAAGAAGATCCACGACCTGATTGTGGAGTCTCTCTATGATAAGGTATAGGGGAAAGTAAAAAAGTTTGTTTAATGCTAAAACAAATTGTAAACATATTTGTATTTTAAATATTAATGTAAATTAATTTTACACATTTATTGTTAAAGTAGAACAGAAATAGAAAATTGAGACATCTCTATTAACTTAATGTTGAATTAAGTCTCTGAATAATGTAAATATAGTACATCAAATATTTTTCTGAAGTTTGAATACAAATTTGTATTATGCATTACTAATTAATCAAAGTGATAACATTATATTTAAATGTAATACAATTATATTTTGTAAATGTTAATATTACAGTACATTCATTTATAAATTCACAAAAAGTTGGTAAAATATTTTAAAATTAAATAATAATAATTATAATATGTTTATAAAATTGTAGGAGTTTTTCAGAATATGCTGGAATGTGCTTATTCTTTTGATTGAGATTTTTCCTCCTGTTAATAAAGCATCAGTACACATGACTCCATCATGAGAACAGAACAAAACCAAAAAACATTACATTCATAAAGAAACGGCAGGTAGAATATCTTAAAACAATATGGTCAAAGAAAAATTGAAGAGAAAATTCAGAATATTTCCACTTAAGCAGCATTTGAAGGGATCAGGTCCAAAATTGTATGTGCTGTGTACACATAACATGTAGATTGAAATCCATTGGACTGGCAATGCATCTTCCATCATGCTATTTATATGATGCATGTGATTTAATCTAGTGATCGCCCTTCTTCCTGTGCCATTTAATTCCAAAACTGAGTGATGGCTTTTAACGGTCAGGTCCTGGATAGTTCTTCAAAACAGGCCCACTCTACTAATTGATGTTATGTTATATTAATTTAATTTATAATGAACCTGAATCACCTCTGGAGGGTATCTCGTCACCACACAGCACATAACCAAATAATCAGACTACTTTGACCAGAGAAAGCAGTGTTTTAAGTTATTTTCTGAATTTGAAGTGGTTAGCGCATTGACAAATGTGGAGTAGGAACTTGTTCCAAAGCAAGGGGCCTATGTAAGAGAAGGAGCTACCTCCTGAATGAGATTTAATGATCTGTGGTAAGACTTTATCACTAGACCTTAAAGGTCTGCCTGGATGATAGTGGATACATTTAGAGGAAAGGTTACTCTGACTTTTTCCGTGAAGGGATTTATGGGTCAGACAACAAATCTTTAAGATGATCCTTTTATAAATCGGCAACCAGTGAAGCTCATGCAAAAGCGGACTGAGGCCGTCCTTTCTGGAAGATTGTTGATGAGACTGGTTTCCATGTTTTGCACAACTTGCAGTTTACCTAAGGCGGTCCCATTTATGGACGCCAATAAGTCACTGAAATAGTTCAAGCGACTTGTGACAAGTGCTTATAATAGGGGTTTCCTTGCTGAATGTGGGAGGAGGGGGGAAACTATCCGTAGAAGACATAACATATGAAAACAGGTGTCAGTGGTAGTAGCAATTTTTTCTTTCATAGTGAAAACTTGGTCAAGGAAGATACCTATATTTTTTGCAATCACTTTAGGAGTAGGGGCAATGCCAATTTCAGATGGTCACCAGTAGGGTGACCAAAACTGTTGACCCTTGCCAAACAACATCATTTCAGTTTTGTTGGCATTTGACTGGAGACAGTTCTTTGTCATCCAGGTTGCAATGGCCGTCACACCTACTGAGAAACGAGCTTTAGCATTGTTCATGTTGTGGTCGAGGGTGAAGATTATTTGGGTATCATCAGCATATGACAGTGGTTGAAAGCCATTCTGTTTAACAAGGGTGGCCACTTAGATGTTAAAAAGTGAAGGGCTCAGGCGGGAGCCCTGTGACACCCCCTTATCAAGTTTCAGGGTGTGCGATTTGAAGGCTCCTAGATTGATGGTCTGGGTTTGGTTGGTTTGAAAGTCCTTGAACCATACTAGGGCTGTGCCATGAAATCCTGGCTCCTGCAGTCTTCATAGCAATCTAGGATGAGAAACAGTATTGAAATCTGCAGAGAGATCCAACAGCACAAGTAATGATGGAATGTGTTTGTCTAAAGAGCATCTGATTACATCGGTCACTGTGGCCAGAGTAGTCTCCTTACTGTGAATGGGTCTAAACCTGGCTGGGATGTGTCCAACAGATTGTTTCTTTCCAGATGTTCCATAGGTTTGGAAATTGATTTGACCTTCCAACAGCTTACCCAATAGAGGATGGGAGAAATGGGTTGATAGTTGGTGAAATCCATAGGTGACAAATTGGTCCTTTTTTAATAGGAGTGACCATTGCTGCTTTCCAAGCAGAAGGAAATTTCTCCATAGAAGATGAATAGATGAAATAGTGAGCAAATGGCCGGCATAGTTGAGA
Source organism: Lissotriton vulgaris (assembly GCF_964263255.1). Taxonomy (NCBI): domain Eukaryota; kingdom Metazoa; phylum Chordata; class Amphibia; order Caudata; family Salamandridae; genus Lissotriton; species Lissotriton vulgaris. The sequence goes on along the minus strand of NC_141689.1, from coordinate 710,713,347 downwards.
GGACAGGGAAACGGCTCTGCGGGGTGAGCAAATGTCTAGAGGAGAGCCTGACTTAACAGTTGCCAAAACCTTCTGGATTGAATCAGGCAAGAGTGGCTTAAAATTACCAAAGGCAGGACTATTGGTAGGGAGCGAATAACAAAGAACGAATTGCTCTCTGTCTTGCCTTGTTGTTATTTAGAAGTTCTACTATATTTTATTGATCTTTTCATCAAAATGATTCACAAGAGTGTCACAAAGAACTTGCGATGGGACAATCTCTTGAGAACAGGCCTGCGGCTTTAAAGAGGAATTTAAAAATTTGAAGAGCTCCTTGGAAGAGATACCGGCCTAATTACTTTGGAGGGAGATGTGTGCCTTATGGGGTTTTTTTTGTTGCAGTGGTACTTCGTTAAGCTAGTTTGCATGCCTCTTTGTCAACAAGGTTACTAGAGTGACGCCATTGTCTCTCAAATTTTTTGCAAAGAGTTTTCCCGTTGCAGTTCCGGTGTGTACCAGGATGGATGTGTGCTGTGGTTGGAATTAGTTACAAAACAATGGGGGAACCCAAACATCCACTAGACCTGGCTCATATGTAGTACAAAATGAAGTGGTCACGGTGGAACTGTGACCACCTCATTTTGTACTGTGGTTTGAATTAGGGCAAGAATTTATAGGAGCAATCCTATTAAAAGCTGCATTTGCAGTTAGGTGGCAATCTGCTAGAGCTTTATCTACATCAGCATCTGCTAAAGTCAGTGAAAACTTAAATTTATTAGAGAAAGTTTCTGGGGTAATATCACGCCTGTGTCTCGTTCTGTTAATCGAGATTTTCTGTGTATGTTCATGTACCTTAGGTTTGGTAATCTAAAAACTTATTAGAGTGGTCTGTCCGGAGAAGGGGTTGAGGGGTGTCACAAGATAAAGTTGGAGAGTTTGTGAAAATCAAATCTAAGGTATGGGCAGCTAGATGTGTGGGACCTTGAACTTTCTGTTGGAGGCCCAGTGAAGCTAGGTCAGACGTAAATTGAACTACCTCAGGATTAGCAGAATTCTCTCCATGGAAGTTGAAGTCGTCCAACTAAAAAAAACTTTGGTATGTAAGACCATGGACAGCAATGAATTCTATGAAAAGCTGACTAAAACCTTGTTTGGGTCCCCGCTTACGATATATTAAGGCGCCCCTCCAGATGCCATGCCAGATCAAGGGCAAATTGCATGGGACTCCTCCCTAGTGTTCCCCGTTGACGCTTCTGGATTCTCGCTCACGGAATCAAACAAGTCCTCAAACTCTTTCAAAGAGTTGTTGCCAGAGTATCGAGGGCTTCATATAAATGATTCAACTGAAGTGAGAGAAATGTTCTTCTGGCGTTGCAACATAAGGGTTTAGCTAACAACCCATTTTATAAAGGTCTTGGCTCTTATATGATGTAAAAAATAAACACTGTGTATTCTTTACATACATATTAAAGTCCGAGTCAACCTACATAAAGTCAATATCTGCATTGTTATCTACATCAGGCTGACAGCGCTGCATACCCAATAAATATGCCAGAATTATTTCCGTGACTGAAAATCAAGAAAGGACACCTCGCAAGTACATGTGGTTCTATAGAGGAATTCGCCAATTCTGGTAAATCTTTAGTGAATTAAGAGGATTCCCCCACAAAATAAGACACATTCTGTATACCATAAGGAAATAGGATATAAATAAATGTATTACATAGAACCTTTTGTTCTTTTCACATTCCACACTACATGTACTTCCTTGTGTCTTCATCTAAACACCTGGCTCTACTCTGAAGCACCTTGAAAGTTAATCCACTTTCACACTGTCTATTCTTAACAGAAGATGAAAACGAGCATGTGTTTATTTCCTCCAGGGAATACATCCTAAATGTCACTAAAATCTCCTTTGATCACTCAAAACAAATGTGGTCTTCCAAAATAGAAGGGAATATATATATATATATGTGCCGCTTAAGCATTGCATTGCAAGACAACCACAACAACTATCTGCAAAAAAAGGATCCGACGAATGGGCTTTCTGTCTTTCCTACACATTTAATGAATATATTATTGCCTTACAAGGCAACATATATTTTAAAAATGTAAACCTGACAGATTCAGTCTGTATCTCTTTGCTAATTCTTTCGCGTATTCCAAGAGTAACAAATTAAACCAGGGCAGTGTTTACCTTTCTCTTTTTCACTGGTTATTTACAAACTTCACAGCCTACCAACCTCAGACACTTCATTAAATTGCTTTTAGATCAGAGATGTTGGCCCTATTGGACAGTCTGAGTTCATCTTGGAACACGGAAGCTAGCGAACAAAATTCACACAAAACTAGAGGAAATATGTTCAGCAATTAAAATCTAGTAGTCTTGGAACTCAAATCTGTTACACAAACATGAGTGTGACAGGAGCTCTTTTATTCTATGATCAAAGAAGGCATATTTTCCTCTGCTCAATGCCATCCTCTTTAATTACTAACATCGAAGAAACAGAACTTGTGCAAAGGTTGGCATCAAATTTGAAAAAATATGTTACAGACATCTGAGATTCGTGTGTTTCTAGCGTAGGTTCAGGAGGGACAGAACTTTGTGATATCACAGATAATGTGAAGGTACATAAAATTAATTTAAATTGATGTCATCTACACAGTCAGTCCTGCACTGTGTTGGACACCAGATGTCACACCTCCTTCTTTTTAAGTTCGATTTATTGAAGAAATAAAAGATGAGAGAGGAGGAAAAGAAGAAACAGGAAAATGGATATGGCAGTGATATACATCATAAGAAGAAAAAAAAAACAATTGCAAATACAAAAAGTACAATGAGGAAAATTAAAATATGCAGGTAAAATCACGTAAAGAGGAAATATAGCAAGCATAATAAATTTCATAGCAGAGTAAGTAATTAAAATAATAAATACATATTAAAATAACATTAAAGAATGAATATCAGCTAAAAAGGCATCGGGAAAATCAAGTTGGTTTACGTACTTCAACTGAGTCAGGGTCCGGGGAGGTGATTGAAGGAGCAGATGATGAAAGGTAATCCACCAAAGGAAGCCAAAGCAAGTCTCGTTTGATTGCCAGGGATATGGGAGAAACATAATTGGTGTCTAAACGATGATGAAAACAAACTGCATTCCACCAAGAGCGGTATGAGACATTGGCAGCTTGTTTCCAATTAGAGGTAATAGTGTGAAAACCAACAGCTAGTAAGAGGTCAATGAGTAGGTAGTGGAGATGAGATTGGGGAAGCTCAGGGGAGAGGGAACCTAGGAAAATGTGAGAAGGGGAGAAGGGAACCTGAAGGTGAAAAAACGTTTGGATTTGAGTCCAAACTGAGGTCCAAAACTGGAGGACAGGAGGGCATTCGAATAGCATGTGTTTTAAGTCTCCAGAGGGGCAGGGGAATGACCAGCAAGTAGGGGAGGTGTCAGGAGAAAATTCTGATAAAGCAAGTGGGGAAAATAAAATCCTGTTATAAATAAAAGAAAGAGTTTAGGTGGTATGAGCAGCTCTAGAGGCCTTATGAAGTTTAGCCCAGATTTTATCCCAGAGAAGAGTCGACCAAGCTTGAGAGAGATCAGATTCCCAAGCGAGCTCAAGTTTAGTGTTCGGTCTGTCAGCAGTAAAACGAAAAGAATTATATAGGGAGGACGCAGAAGGAGAGTATTCTAATATTGAGGAAGTGGATCTGTGAGTTGGGGGGATGTAGTTGGAATGAGGGAACGATTGAAGATAAAGAGTAAGAACAGGATACAGTAAATTATATTGTGAGTGAGCGCTGGAAGGTAAAAAGAATTGGGATTGAAGATCTGAAAAGGAAAGAAGATTGTCATGAGAAAGAAGTTGAGAGATCCAACGTAATCCACGAGAATGCCAGATTTTCCAATAAAAGGTACGATTGCGAATTTTAAGCTGCGTATTATACCAGGTAGGTTGTTCATGTGTGGAAAGACGAGAAGGATAAGATGAGGATAAGAAAGGAAGAAGGAGTTTGTGAGAGTGAGAAATATTAGGATTATGAAAACGTGTTAGACTGCGCGAGAAAGATAATATTTCACGAAAATTGAAAGGAAAGATGAAAGAGGATTCCATGGTTAACCAGATGGGAGGATAGAAAGGAAGATCAGGTGATAGCCAGCGGGTTGATTGTTTCTAAGAAAAACCACGGTGATAAGCTCTGAAGTCAGGGAAACGTCACACCTCCTTCTGAGGGCAACTGGGCAAACAGTAGCTATTGGGCCTCAGCATGAGGGCTAAGGTCCTTTGCCTCAGATGCAGGGGTGGAAGAGCATTGCCCCACTGCTTTCCCCCAGTGTGAGAAGCAGAAACATAAAATGGTAATAACTTTTAGTTATTATCATTTTATGTGTCTGTTGCAGACGGGCGGGTGGGCGGAGCTGCTCTGCTCTCCAAGAAGTGGAGTGGTGGTGTGCCAACTCCCGAATGTGCAAAGACTGTTTGGTCAGCCCTCTCAGGCTGCCCAAACCAGCCATGCGGACTCTGCCCATCTCCATGCAGGCTGCATTGCGAACAAGCTCACCCCATAAGCCCCTTTCTGGGCGCTGTCCCGACCAATGACAATGCTGGTTGCAGCCTTGTGATTGGCTTAGCGGAGGGAGCCTTCCTGCCTGCTTCCCTTTCCTGTCTGAGACAGGACAGCAGAACAACCAAGAAGAAATAGGACCCAGCCTCAAGGTAATGTAAACTATTTCTTTTATTAACCCCCCCGCACAACCTTCCCTACGACCACCCCACATTCCCAACCCCCCACCCCACCGGCAAGCAATGTCGGATGCAACTGCTCAGATGTTTTGGGGTCTGTTCTACTATGGCTCTGCAAAACTGGGCCAAGTACTACCCCTTCAGCCCTTGTCTCTCTGTGATAGCAGAGGTGAGCAGTCACTAGCCTTGCAGAGAGATAGTGTGGGGGTATACAAGATCAGAACTCAACAACCAGCCACCAGGTTAATAACTGATTGTCCAATCCAGTGATTTATTTTGGTAAATAAAAGTACTTTAATACAGATATAAAACGTGGCGGCTGGTGACATTTGAAAGTGGTGAGGCGTAAATACGGTACTGTAAGTCACACTGAAAGGAAAGCTTTTGCCAACATGGGGGTCACATTGAGTCGCAATGGCGCCAGTGAAGACACTTGCAACAAAGGGCAGCAAAACCTGGGGTTCTGAAGTTTACTTTGGACTGCGCAGATGGCAGCTTTAGTAGTGCCAGATCTTATGTCAACACAACAACTCAGAAGAAAAAATTTAACAAAATGAATACACAAGAAAGGCCCAGAATCAGCCCCATGCAGCCTGATTAGTTAACGAAGCATACATACAAGTAAACATTCCATTTACTGAGATGAAGTGCGGACAGTAATGCAACGAGGAAAACGAACACCCCTACACAATAGAAATAAGTAAAACATATAAAATTAGAGTGCACCTGTAAAACGGCAAAATAATATTTGGAAACTGACTGACAATAAGCCTAAATTAATGGTAGATGATTAGCAGACAGCAGAGTACAGGACACGGATTCTCTTACACCACAATCAACTCAGTTAAACGATTTATGCACCTGTCCAAATATGTATGGATATCATCTCTAGCCTCCTTCTCAAAGTAGTAAACACTTGTCTGAACGTAGGCATAGTTCCTTCTTCTCTCAAGCTGGGTCGAGTCACACAATTACTTTTAAAAAAAATAAACTTCAACATGGTTGATTTATAGATTCTCAGGCCTATTGCCAACCTACCCATCCAGAATAAAGTCATTCAATGCCATAGAAAAAAAAACGCAGAAAGGTTTTTCCAAGACCAATATACTAATCAAAGCCATGTGCTACTTCAGCTTAAAAATGAGCACGGAGACATCGACCCTGCAAATCGGACATGACGTTCTGAACATTTACATAAAGGTGAAGACTATCTGCTAGTTCAAATAACCTTTATTTGGATTAATACAAAGAATAAAACAGTCATCAAGATAAAAACACAATATAATTGTTACATACTATATTGCTACACAGCAGCATGCCATTATCAATGTGTTATTGAAATTAGTTTGTGAAACTGAAAACTGCAGCGTGCGTTTCTCCGCCCTCGAGCAGAAGGGATCGTCAAGCACATATCTTAAGAATGAAACAGGCTATTCAAGAATTGCAATAAAATGCGAGGTTCAAACACGTGCTGAAAAAGCCTTTTTCTCAGCCTGGACTGGGGTGACAGCAAAGACCTGCTCGCGCCGGCACGACCTTTTCAGAGGGAGCGCCATCTCCCCCGTTATCTTCAATATTCAGAATTAAACACAGTTGTCACTGTACCAACCTCTCTCTCATCTCCTTCCCTCCCGCTGTCCTCTCTCTTCCGACCTGGCGCTCTCCTCCACCTGCCACACACACAGAGCAGCAGCCACAAAAAACAACACAACACATCCTGTGGAGAAGCCTTTACTTACTGTTTTCAATTGCACAATTTTTTGCGCGCTAAATATGAAGACCCTTTCGGAATCTGAACGAGTTCAGGGTAAATGACAAGACGGAATGTCGAGTGAATAGAAGGGTTATTATTTACATCTTTTCTAAAGTCTAGAAGGAAGAAAAATCAAATGTGCACACTGCACACTTGCTCAGAGCAAATACCTGTGGCAATTAGTTCCGCCGCTTACTGTTGGGGAACAGTGGGGTGCCGACTGCCGAACGGAAGTTGAGGTCACTGCTGGTGATGGTGAAGCACTGTTTCCCTGATGATTGCAGGTAAGACATGTGATGTGAACCCCATCTGTAGAGAAAGTGAAACTGATGCGTGTGGCCCATAAAGCGGGTAAAGTGAGCTAAAGCCTATCTGATCGAGTGAGAACGACGAAGTCAAGTCAGCCTTTGCCAGTATTTTTTTATAACTGCAAGGGGCCCGGCTGGGACAAAAAAGTAGATATCGACAGGCATACTCCAGGAGACACATGGGCGAGCACGGACACACAGCGGCAGCCACAAAAAACAACACAACATACATGGGAGATGCGAGTTCAGTTACAGCAGTCTCGCACTCGCACTCGCACACATAGGCACACACGCACGCACATGGGTTCAAGCAGTCACCACCAGACTCACCAACATACATACACATAGGTCAGTCATCGACGCACTTCTGTACTGGAGATTATTGTACTGTAAAAAAACGTACTTTTTATGAGGTGACGTGATTGATTGACTCACTCGACATCGACACTAGTCTCGACTGACTGTGTGGAAACTGCAGCGCAGCAGGCACGCACGAGTCACAAGGCGGGTACTGTGGGGTACATGTCCATGACACAGAGAGTAGTAAATACTACACACTCTCCTCGTGACTCTCTCACTCCTCGTCGTGTGTTGTTGTGGACTGCAGTGCACGCCAGGCGCGGTGACGTGCATGGGGAAATCTGGCCAATCACCACTGCATGGCTTGACATAAGCCACATGTGATTGGCCATTACAGTGCAGAATTTAGCAAACTTCCACTACCCACGCGCGGCACCAGTGCTGAAGTCTCCGCTGTGTCTCAGCCAATCCTGGCGCAGCATTACCAGCGCCACTGCGCCAGGATTGGCTACAGAGCAGGGATATTACTGCCCATTATGAGACCCGGGGGAGCCGGGTCCCTGCCTGTTTGCGTGCTGTAGGGGAGGAGGAGGAGGGAAGGTACTACTGGGTGTGCGCATGCGTGGGCCAGTCTAAAAAATCACTAGCCCAACATGCGCACACACACACAGTGCCTGCTGCGCTACCTATGTCTGTGCTGTCACTCATTGCCTCCCTCAGCCCCGCCCCCACTGCCTTCCGCGATTCCGATTCTGTCGGGCTTGTCCTGCTGGCTCTCTCTGCCGCAAACTGCTGCGAGTGCGCGTGCGCGTGCGCCGCTTAGTAAAGCGGATAATTTATTTTTTGAAGCCTAGTAGTATTTATTTACTTCCTGCAGTGTGCGGTCGTCCATGGCTAGTGGGGCAACGCCCCAACGCCCCTAATGGACACACCGCCACTGATATAAAATGTAATACTACACAGAACAGGCTACAGGCACAATTACTTTTCTGATGCTTGGGCTACTGCGCCGGAGTGTCCCTCCTTTGTGTGTTTGTAAACATAATAAGCAAATACATTCTTCCTGTTTCATTTCAGTTTAATGTACTTGTTCTACCCAGGTCATTCTACAAGTACATCACACCATATGAAGCTTTTTAGATTTAGACTAAAAGCGTGCATAAAGCATCATTTAGTTGAAAACGTTTGCAATATTCTCCATTATGGGCTAACTTGGGTCATCAACCATCCCCCATTATTAGGTCCTTCCTTGCATGTCTCCATGGATCTACCAGGGCATACAATTTAAGATGATAATTTATTTGTCGGAAAAACTTTTTGTTGTTGTGACATTGCTGTCCCTACTGTCTCCTCTGTCAGCTTCAAGTAGCACTACAATGCCTAACTCTAAAGCTGTAGAATTGCAACATTAGTTCTCCACAACAACACTGAATCTGAGCTACTTCGTAATTAAAACAATGCTACAACTCCAAAAAACCAAAAGGTTCAACAAAGTACATCTCAACATCGGAAAAACTGAAGTAACACAACTCTAAATCTCTGAAAATGTATACTTTACTAAGACTATAAATGCACACATCCACAACTTCACTACTCCATTAATTCACAGCTAAAGCTCAACAATTCACTGAACATTTACAAACCTACAAAGAAGTCTGCAAATGTATTTTTGCACTTCCTAAACAACACTATACAACTCTATCACTATATATTTACAACAGCACAATATCACATATACAACACTACAAATTTTACAAATCTGCACCTGCGCAGCCCTTGAACTATTCAACTACACAGCTACAAAAATCGACAACTTTGCAAAAGCATGTTAGCAAAATCCTAAAACTAGGGCTGCACAATAACACTACAGCTAACCTATAATTAGGCATTATGCAGCTGTGCAATTATACAACCTAGCAACTACTCGGGTACACAATTCCACAACTGCACACGAGTACAACAATCCAACTCTTTAAGTGCTCAACTTCACAGCACTACAATTGTCTAGTTTTACAAGTTTGCTCTCCAGAGCTACAAACATCAACAGCTGGCTGCACAAATTCAGATGCACAAGAGCATTGCAACTGAAGAACTACCATAGTTTTGCCTCTACAACTATGCTACAACTGTAGAACAGCACATGTAAAGACTACACAACTGCAAAACTCAACACAATGCACAAATATACAGCACTACACCTCAAGAACTTCATTGCTCTACAACCTTGCAAATACAACACTACCAGTCCTTAACCTGTAAAAGAATAAGTGCTGGCGTTCACGGTTTTTCAGAAGCCCGCAGCTTCCACATTATGAAAGGTTGGGGTGCTGAATACCAAAGCTGCAGAGTAAATTTCACCTCTTGCCTCTTTAGTACACCACCAGAGGCCACCTCATTCTTTTTCTCACTCTTGCAAGCTTTTTTTCCCTATTGTCTATATTTTTCAGTCTTTTTCTTCCTTTTGCTTTTCCCTTTTTATGCTGTTCTCTCTTTCTTGCTCTGAGTCAAAATCTATTGAGGGTAAATAAGTGCCAGTGCCCGAAAATGAGTGTCGGTGGGCCACACCTGCAACCACCAGCTCGAATTAAGCGCTGTACGCTACCATAACAACTCTACCTCAGTGCTACTACTCTAGACCCCTACAACTACAACACTTCAGTTACACAATATATGTAAAATTACACTACAATAATAATTGTAACAATACAACTATGAAAATACAGATAGAATTACGACCCTACAAGAATAACAAAACTACGACTGCATCTCGAACACAACCTTTAAAACTGTAAGTAAAACACTGTAGCCAGGACTACAGCAGCACGTGTAACCTGAATCCACAACACGTAGTTTTCTTGGATCAAACAAGCATACTAGGCTTTAGCATTAATTACATTAAATGATGATTTGTGAACTGATGGTTTTACCCCATCAGGGCAGGCACTCGAAAAAAGCTGACCTGACTTGGCGCTGAGACATGCTTTGGTAATGTTCCAAGCTGGTAAGCTTCGTGGCCTGCTCAAGATCCTACTTTCACAGCTACATCAGTGCTGCTTGACATCACACAAATCTTTAAAATGGTGAAATGATGAGCTCAATGGCTGTTTTATGTGCTCAGCCCGGTTTTATTGGCAGTAGCTGTCTGGCAGTACATTCCTTGCCCTTTGTGTAAATAGTGAGACCACGAACAACGAGGCTGTCCAGAGAGCTGACACTTTGATGAACTAGGCTTGGGTTCCCGGAGCCGCCAGGAGGGGCTTTAACTTTACAAGGCTGTTGACTCTTCCTTTCTAAGAAATATTTGAAGTCAAGCAGAGGATTATAACAGTAGACATCTTAGATACGCAGAGGCAGCAGCCATGGAAACAGAAAAAAGGCACCACAATTGTGTTCCCTCTGTAATATGTAAACACATGCCTCCTAATTCACGCAATTTACATAAACTGGAGGCACCCGAGAGTGTCTGAAACCTGAGGTGCACTCACGCCTTGATATTGTCAACATAAATGTAATTCAATTGTGTTTAAGAAAGACACTTTTGATGACCACTATTTTCAGTAAATCCATCTCTTTCTTTCAGTTATTGAAAAATAGAAGAGACCCAGTGTTACTGTGCCAGTGTCCGCTTTCCTCTGAGATGGACAGTGGCTTTTACATGGGAAGTATTTCATCCGTGTTAGGTTTCGCCCGCTCAGCGTTTACTCTGTGCTTGTGAATTCTATTATATTCAACATAAATCTTAAAAGGGGCCTACATTCTGCCCTTGCTTTTCATTGGTTTGCTTGCTTGCCACTTACTTTTCCTCTGTTTCTATTGGCTGTAGCATACTATTTCCTCTTGTTCCTCGTGTTCTTTTCTTATCAGTCTTCTGAGGCCCATGTTCTCCTTTTCATCCTCATTAGTGGGTGGAACTTCTTTTGTTCCGTTTCATCTGCAACACGTTTTTGTTTAGGTTTACCTAATCTCTTCCTACCTGCACACATTTAAAGCAAGCTTGAAATATCTCCCTGCCTGCATGCATTTTAAGCGTGCTTGTCATCTGCATTTTTTTCACAGCACCCGCTCCAGTATGTAAAGCCCCTCCTGTTCGTGTGCTCACGAGCCAGCATCATATTTCCTGGAAGGCTTTGAAGATCAAGCCATCTAGAATGGGGCTCCGTTGCTTCCTTTTAAGGAAGTATTTCTGTGGATCTGCAGCCCCACTGGTCGTCTCCACTATGGTTCTACTTTCGGCGCTGCAAGCCACAACGCACAGCCCATGGTTTCATGTTAATGCCTGCGCAGCCACCGCTCTCTTGTCCAACAGCCTTGCACCTGGCCCGCTCCCTGTCTTCTTAATCAATCGGAATTACATGGGCACTCATAATGAGGGCCTTAGCTGCAGGATGGCTTAGTGAGTTGAATGCTCACTAATTAAACGTGCTCATCTGCGGGACACATCTTATGGCAAGGTTGACTAAGCCCTACAATCTTCTGAGTACAATGAAAATGAGTCATACAATACCTGTTATTTACAGTGGTTAGAAACTGTAGAAGCGCTGTATTATTATTCTTATGTGTGAAATGGTTCATAACCTCACCAGAGTGGGGATCGGAATCCTAAACTCGCCTGACGGGTGGGACACACTGCGATGGAGGAACCAAGAGTGGTGACCATTTTACCTGCACATGCTTTTACAAGTTGACAAAACAAAGTACCATTTCTCTCTCTGAATACTCAAAAAAACGACAGACTTGCGAGGAAGAGTGAGTGCAGTTCACTTGTTATTTTTGGGAAACTAGAGGTAGTTAACTACCTGTAGAACATGTAAAGTGAGCCTTAGGGTGGAGCTTGGGATATTTATTTTTGTTTTCCATTCATGGGCAGCTCTCGGAGGTCGGCTCACAACCCACAGAGCTAAGTTACAATGTGGTAGCGTAGCTTATATTAATGTCAGCTTCTTTCAGAAGCAGATCTTGGCTTAAAAACGTGGCTGTTAAAAAATGCCCTTGTTTTATTAAAGAGTATGGGCCCGCTTAACAGTTGGCCTATCAGCATCACAAGATCTACTGAAATTCTGCATGCTTTTTAACCAGCAAAAAATATGTTTTGGAAAATGGATCGGAGTGCAATGACAAGCATTTGCAATGCAATAAATCTTGCATTTAACCAAATTTAAACTATTGGCATTGTAAATGACAATACTTTTTATTATGTGTCAAAAACCAAAACATAAATTAAAGGCATTTTCTTTTATAATGACAATAGCTCAAACTCATGTAAATGCGAGACACTGTGTGCATCACCACCCAATCCCCAACAAAGTCAAAAACATGTGGTAGTCAGATGTGAGAAGTTAGTTGTTGAGTTACCCAGGGCCTGCAGGGGATGTGCTGTGCAACTGGGGCTGGGAGACAAGTCGGTTGGGGAAGAATGACCCTATGAGACTGATGGATGAGGTTGATTTCAGTCACTGCCCTAAACTAGCGGAGAAAACCTCCTGAACTTGGGACAGCTGACTCAGCGTGTACCTTGTCCGACCGCCATGGTTAGAAGCTGTGAAATCTGTTTTGGCTGGGGAGCGGAGTCTTCCCTCATTGGCAGGCTGTGATGGTGACTGGCTGTACAACGGGGGCTGGCACTTCCCGTCCTGCCTCTGTGCTGCATTGCCATCCCATGCCACGTTTGTTGCTGGATGGGCAGACGTATAGCGCCTGATATGGCTGTGATCGATTTTGACTTCTGTGGGGGAAGGTAACCCGATGAGCATCGTCCTCCGACCCCTGGGATCAGTTGCAGGACCCTGCCAAGAGCTACATGGGGCCTGGGCCAACACAATTAAAACAGGAGGTGCTGCACTGGGTAAGAGAGGGCACTAAACAGAAATGCACCAGGCTGCATTTCTCCTACTAGCAGCATGCACAGCAAGGAAAAAACAAAGTTACTGCCAGCTGCCTTATGCCGTGTGAGTTGTGGTGTCATAAAACGAGGCAACATCCGTGCTGCCAGATGGATCCACATACTACTGCTGCCAGCAGGCCAGTAACTGTTGCTGTTTATGTTTAGCCCATTGATCTGCAGAGCCTGAGTAGCTCACGGGGACTTGATCTGAATTTAAACAGGTTTTTTACACTACTGTGAGCGAAAATTGTCAGAGGCACAGGTAGAACAAGACAATTTTAGCTCACTGGCAGACCGCTTTTTATTGATTACATTACTAGTGCGCCTCTTCGTGGGGTGATGCAGGTGGTCTTTTTGATAGCTGATTTGCGTGACTATGTTTTTACTTGCAGTAATGCGGTGGAGTAACTCAAAATGCGTTAGTGTAACGGAGATGTTTGACACTTAGCAGGGCTGTGTATACTAAATCAAATGTCGGTGGTGCGCGAAATCTTATGTGGGCATTTTAGTTGCTGGTTTTCCAGCGCCTGCAGGAGAGACCACAGACTGGGGGACTCAGATGCTTGTTTGTAGCCTTGAGCTTATGTGCATCCGGCAGCGGCTGGCCGGAGCCTGGAGCAGAGTGCAAGAGGTGCAAAGGTGAAGAGGCTTGGGGGACGCAGTATGTGTCCCTGCTGTCTGTCTGCATGGTGAGCTTGCAATCCCAGCTGCCATCCAATTAGCATTTTTCACAGCAAAAGGAAGCACAAGCCCACGGTGGGAGTGTGTGCGGCAGAGAGGAGACGCCATGCGCGTGCACATCGCCTGTCCGTGCATGCACATGGTTTGCTTGTCTCCCTTCGTGCACCAAAGCGACGACATTAGTCTCGCCAAGGAGACACAGCGCATGTGCTGCGTTCACTAGGCGAGACCTAAAAAAATGGGTTACGGAGTGGAAACACAAATTCTCTCTATTATTCTTCATTTCTGATAGGGCAACATGTAATCAGAAGAAAATGTCTGTCCCTGCAAGGGGTGGGCATGTTCTCCGTGCAGGGAGAACCGGGAAGTGCGCATGACTGATTTGGGCGGCCCGAGAGGTCTGCCCAAACAGTCATTGCGCACACGAGTATTCTACTACTCCTTTCCTGCTCTGCAGACCCGACCGGCCCCCTCACTTAAGCTTCTGCAGCAGAAGGACAAAATAAAACGATAATAACATTCGGTTATTATCATTTTCTGTTTTCCTTTCTTTTTCTGGCAGCGAGGCGACGCTCTTCCACCTTAGCGGAGGAGCCGCCACTGGCATTGCGGCACTGTACATGGGTGCCAGTTACTCTATGCAACGTCCTATATTGTTGTTTTTTTTTACAAACTACAAGATTTGATAATTTCAAGGCAGTTTGAAAACATGTTCTTTATGTTAAGCATTAACACCTAATATGGATTGTGCAATGCTGTAAATATTAATAACTCACACCACTCGTTAATTTTGGAATCTCTGGGTAGATAGCTACTTGTAGAACACCGAGAGAGAGCGTCTGGGTGATGCATGGGCAAATTGATTTTTACAGCTATGACCAGCTCTCAGCGGCAGCTTCTCTGTCCACTGAACTAACTCACTCAGTGATGGTGTGGCTTAGGTGTATGTTCAACTCTTTCGAAGCTGATCTTGGCTTCAACAACGTGTTCGTTAAAAAATGACCTTGTTTTTTTTTAAGTATCCGTTATACATATTGTACCAAAATGCCTCTTCTATTTTTTAACTCAGTGAAAAACTGCAGACATATGTTTTGGAAAATGGTTTGGAGTGTCATGAAAAAGTGGAAGACTGAGTGGAAACACAAATTCTCACATTTGAACATTATTCATGGCACTGCAACTGGTACTTGGATAGAAAATTCTGGGCCCTGCAATTACTGTTCCCTTCAGTATCAATAATTCTCTGATGAGGGCCTTTCGGCCTGATAGTTTTTCACAATTTCTTATAGCGCAAACTTGGTGCAAGGACATTGCTGCACTTCACAAGAGCACCAGTTACTTTACACAAAGTTACATCATTTTTTTGGGGTTAACACGGCAGGGCTAAAGAATTTCCTGAAGTTTATAATCGGGTCCTTTCAGTAAAAAAAGTAACCCATACTGAGGTGTGAGCAATGTATAAGTCTTAATAGCTCACACCTCTCTTAATTATCTCAAACTACGGGTTGCTCGCTACCTGTAGAACATCTAGGAAGAGCCGCACGGTGAAGTTTGGCCAATATGCATTTTAAATTCATAAACAGCTCCCAATGGCAAGTGCTCAGCCCAGTAATCTATCACACTCAGTGGTGGTGCAGCTAATGTACGCAGCTGCAGGCTCACCTGGGGCCGTATTTCAGCACAATTAGTGCCGCACCAGTGTGCCTTCATCACGGCTACACATATTACCGCTTTCTGCCTCTCATCCCGTCACCAGGAACCCTTTGACGTCTGTATGCACCTGCTCAGGGCTGGAATACGTACTTTACTCTTAATAAGTTGCTTGCCCATGCATTTTTTTTGTACCCCTTTGTTCTTCCTGGCTCAGCTCATTGTAATGTTCTCCCTTATTCACCTACAGTGTCCCACAGAGAATGGTATAATTGTTTGCATGACAACTATCTGTGAGCATTCACACCTGTACCTTCTGGCTTTCCGGTACCCCTGTTCAAATATTAATTTACCCTATCTATTTTACACCGGCTCACCAAACTAAAACTTACAACGAAATATTTATTAATAATCACATAGGTGAAACCTATTGCATTTGTCAATGCTTGTTTGACTAATGTCAATACTCTTCCATTAGCACTCACTTGTCTAACACAGTTTACCACATTACACGATTTACAAGTCTCTTAGAAGGCGGCCACAAAACTATTAGTAAAAGAAAAAGTAGGTGCGACGCAAAGAAAATGTTTAGCTTAATAACACTGAAAAGAGGTAAATGTGTGCAAGACGGGAGACGGAGGCCTTACGCCTGCTGCGCACGACTGGCTGAGACGGAAATAATAATTGTGCAAAGAAGCCTCGGCAGGAGTATCGCTCCGACATCCACCCGCCCTCCCGCCTGGAATCGATGTCAAACCTGTCCGAAGTCACTCGCCCTCCTTGTCTGCAATACCCAGTAGCAAAGTCAAGCTGTCACTGCGCATTACAGAAGTGCTTTAAAGATACATCTTTTTGACCCGAAGTGTAGGTTTTAGGGCCCTTCATCGAAAAAGCCGCAACATTCAGTGTCAGAAAACCTACTCTCCAGGGCGCTTTATTTGGCTTAGGCTCGTTCGATGGTTGGTTGCATCACTAAGCATGCCCGGCGCGGGGATCACATAAAATGTACGTATAGTGCCCGCATAATAGCGCGGACGGGCTCATGGCCTCTCGCGCCAGAAGCTCATGTCGGCAGCCGGTCTGTGTATTATTCCACGATGGGTCACACCGGCGCTGCAGTGTCCAAGACATACCCCTAGCGTGGCTCAGATCTGCATATTATTTGCTGAGTGCACAGCTTTAAATTTAAGATGGTTCAAGTTCACTGACTTAAACGAGGCATGTTTCTCTTTTATGGCCCTAAAGTGTGCATGCCTCGCTTCCAATGCCTTCAACTTTGTGTAGTTCAGGCTCATTAACCTAAAATGTGCATGGTGGTTCGCATTCATTGGCATATAATTTTCACAGTTCAGATTTATTACCATGAATTATACATGCTTTGGGCTTATTACCATAAAGTATACATGGTGATTCAGGTTCATTACCATAAACCTTGCATGGTTCAGGGTTATTGTCATAGTTTCACATGCTCCAGGTTCATTGCCATACATTGTGCATGCTCCATTACCATAAACTTTGCTTATTGTACCTGTCTCTTGACCTGCGGCCGCACCACAATGCCATTCAATGGGAAGCACATTCTTTCCCCCAAATCACCCCGTCTGCAGCGCATTTATTGACATGGAATTTAAGTCAAGGTCATGCCTGGGTTACAGACATGCCTAGCAGTAATTGCCTATCTGTGTATGCCAGCTATGCTTTCTACGGTTTATACATTAACTCTTAAATGTTAGTAGGTGTAGGAAGTGTAGGGAGATAGGTTTCGGGAAATACAAATGCATTGATTCTGGGCTGTGCACTGAACGGCATCAGATATTAGAAGCTTAGATGGAGCCCTACGTGTTCCTTCAGCACTTAACTGCGCGCTAGCGCTGTTGACTAACTCATCACCTAAGTCACACACCATGGAAACAACAGGTCTTTGGTTCACTCTGCAATGGATACAGCCAGGATGCAAGAAGAATTCCCAAAAGGGACCTTCCAAAAACAGCATGAACCAATCCAGACCATCTGAAGATCTAAACTTCTCTTATTTTCTTTCCGACACCTCCTAGGAGCTTATCAGGTGCTCAGCAAAGCCGGGCTTTCTATAGATATCAGCACCACTCTCTAATGTGCAAGTACGAAACAGCCCTTATGCAGTCACATTACGTAGCCATTCTGATCCTATACTGGATCACTTGCTACGTTTGCCCCATCGCTTTTGCCTCCTATACATGTGCATTTTTATTTTTCAGTCTGGCCTCGTGTGCCATACTGCACTTTGGTTGGAGGAAAGACTAATTTGCATATCGGTAATTTCTCTCTGTAGTGGCGTACACATGGCACAAGTCCTAAAAAAAGAAGTGGGGAGACTAACGCAGTTAGGCAGTATGCAAGTGACATCATGGCGTGCGACATCACAGTGTGCGACATCACGGTGCGTGACATCATGGCGCACGACATCACGGCGGACGTCATCACGGCGCGCGACTATATGGTGAACGGCATCACACATGGCATCACAGGAATTTACATCATAGGAAGTCATGACTTTACAGGAAGTGGCAGCACAAGAAGAGACATCAGCTCTTAAGTTCTCACATATATGTTGAGCAGGTCTATCACGTGTACAATTGAGCGCATTTCGAGTATACAGGCAAACCCTTCTTGTTTAGGCAGAAGATTCACACTTTTGTAAGCTACACATAAAGCAATGTTGCCTTTTGTCAGCGTAAAGCTTCCTTTACCCAAGGATTGACCAAACTAACTCTACCGCAGGCCTCCTCAACCAGGCATAATATTCCATATGCGGCACATTTCATGTAGATGTGATAAGCTGTAGCTGCCTGCACTCTCCAAAGGTGAGACCATTGTCCTATGCAAAGTATTCTTACTCAGCCCTACTCACCTGCACTCATTTTAGGAGATTGGGGCACATTTTCTACCAGCAGACCATGACTTAAAGCAAGAGAGAAAGGGAAGATAGGAGAGAGAGAAGAAAACAATGATGAATGCATATAAGGGGCTGAAAAAATAAACTGCAAGACTAAGCAATTTTAGGGTAGTGAAAGAAAAAGATTATTGCAACCTTGGCATTCAGCAGTAGGACCCTAAGAAAGTTTGCAAATGTCTTTTTCCCAAAGCCACGGAAAACCTATCATATGAGGCTATTTCCTCTTTGTATGTGTCCTGCAGAATGCAGCATACATTCAAAGAGGAAATAATGAGGAAAAATTAATACATTTCTTCTTGCTACGCAAGCCTCACGTAGACTCACCAGTTTTGTACAAACCTGTATTTACAAGTCTTTGTAAATATGGTCCTGCGACAAAATACATCGATGGATGCACAGGGGCGCTCTAGCTCCACCCATATAATGCTTAACTGATGCAAGTTAATGCAAGACAGGGCAATGTGTGGAACTGTAAATCCCAAAACAGATTTTACGTCTTGGTTGTGCCACAAAAGTGACTTAACCCTGACGCAAAATCTGGGCCTCAACCAGTACTTAATGTGAGCGGTGGTGTCCGGTGCTCGGAACCGGCACTTAATTGCTGGCACCAGCACTTAATTGACTGAACCCTCCCTTATGACAACTGCCACATGTTGGTGCTGTTTGTGTAATTTAAAAATGAGCTGAAAAAAAGTTGTATGTTAATATAATATACATTAATAATAACTAATGCCTGCCACCTGAGCCATTCTTAAAAAGTTGGCGACCTCAAACAGTCTGAATTGTCATACTCAGTGTGATGGTTAGTAGCTGTGTAAGTACAGTGGCAATGTGTGGTACAAACTGCAGTGGCCTCCTGACGAGGGCTCTGGCACGTAATTATTGTTTTACAAACTAAGCACTGGCCTCAACTTATACATTTATTTTTATTTAAACTCTGCCACAAAGAAAGTGGCAACAAGAAGAAAACTGACAGTAAATCTTTTTCTGGTTAATCGGTTGCAAAGACTGTATTTTAAAATATCTTATGGGGTTAAGGCACCTGCTGCAGAGATCTGTGTGTTCCAGTAAATCTAAATGAATAATAATTGTAAGATAACTCTGGAAGGGGCTAATGCACTTGCTGGAAAAATCTGTGTTTTGTCTAGCCTCAGTTTTGACTCAAAGTAGCATAGAGAGTTAATGCAAAGCACATCATGTAACATGCAAATTACAGATTATATTTTATGTATCTAGGTAAGTGGGTTACTGCTTTGAACACAGAGAACCTTATGTTACTTGCAGTTGCATTGTAAGCCTTTTAATATAGCACAGTGAGCTATGGAAGATGATAAGTGACTTCTACACCTTGTAATCCCCCACTGTTTTATGTAACACTTCCTGTACAATGATTTACAAATGCAAATGATTTATGTAACTGTAATATGCAAGTGTGGTGTAAAGCGTTCTGACACCGTGCATTAGGATGAGCAGTTCTATACAGGAAAACATAGTGGTACTTAAATTATTTCACCGCCTCCTCAGGGGTAGTAAGTGCTATATTAACTGCATTTATTTTGTGTGAATACTGGGAAAGACCAACACATCTGACGTTCTTACAGTGCTTGCACATCTCGTAAACAGAGCCTGAACAAAGTGAAAAGCTTCCTGTTTAAAGTGTGTGTGAAGTGCTACCAAGGTGTGAGCCTTTGTTTAATCTCTGCTGCAGTTGCTTCTAGGCGCGAGGCTCCTGACTGCTCCCAGCCAGGAGACTAGAACAAAAGGAGGCCTGATGACCCCTCAAATTGCACCTTTGTTATGGGCCCAGCTGGGGTTTGAAATGAGAGGGCCCGTTCCCGCCTGCATGTTGTTGCTTATCAAAAGCAGGCAACGTGCAGGCACTGCTGAATGTGTACCGGTGTTTGAAAATTACTCCAGGACGAATTAAGCACATTATTCTGTGGGGCTCAACTTCTTGGCAGGGTCTTCGGCATCCACCCTGTGAAAATAGCGGGTGGACGCCGTCCACCCGCGTGTAACCCCAACTTGAGCACTGGGCGTACAGAAACTGAAAGTGATTGAATGGAATGCTATGAAAGGAGTTTCCAGAGCTAGCAATCATCTAGAGTTTCCATTTTTTGCTGAGTAGTTGATTCTCCCAGAATGATTTATATTTTGTGAATATATTCAGCATTTAATACAATGAGGTATATACACAGGACTTAAAATCGTGGGTGTAAATTCCAGACTCATAATCGCACATTCCTCTCTAAAAGGTACCCTCTTACTACAACAATGAAAACGAAAACTGCTCTGATGATTTTCACAATTCCAACTGTATAAAACTGGCGTTTTTCTCCATTATTTTCTCGGATTTACCACTTTACCTCCTCTGTAACTATACCTGTCTCTGGGCTCGAATAACATTCTGCTCTGCTGAATAAAAGGAAGAGGGAGCACACAGAGGAAGAGACAGAGTGAGGGAAAGAGAAAGGTAGAAAGAGGTGAGGTTGAGAGAGAGGGATGGGTGAGGGACAGAGCTGTGTTAGACAGAAATAGGTGCAGAGTAGAATAAGACGTAGAAAATGCAGAGATAGAGGTGATGTGGCAGGGTGATTTAAAGAGAGAGTGAGAGAGCAAGAGGAACGAAGGGCCTAATTTAGATATTGCAGATGGGTTACTCCATCACGACGGTGACGGATATTCCGTCCGCCAAAATATAAATCCCATTATATCCTATGAGATGTATATTTTGTAGGAGAGGATATCCGTCACTGTTGCCATTTATATTTAAGCGGACCAGATATCCGTCACTGTTGCGATTTATATTTCAGCGGACCAGATATCCGTCACTGTTGCGATTTATATTTCAGCGGACCAGATATCCGTCACTGTTGGGACGGATAGGCCTAAATCAGGCCCTTTGTCTGGATAAAAAGGTAAATAAAGCAATTTAAGTGGTGTCTAGTGGTGGGGTGGTGATGCGTAATGAGAGAGGCGAGGTAGAGAGGAGGTGAGGTTGAAATCGGAGTTGGAGCACGAAAGAGGGTTGAGTTAGAGAGAGAAATTTTAGGGAGACATAATTGTGGGCTAGAAAGAGAGAGAAATGTGAGATAGAGGAGGCTGGGTGGCGTGAGTGAGTGAGTGAGTGAGTGAGTGAGTGAGTGAGTGAGTGAGTGAGTGAGTGAGTGAGTGAGTGAGTGAGTGAGTGAGTGAACATGTCCACCAGGAAGTCACAACATATCCAATAGCTGCCAAGTGCCCCATGTCATGCGTACAATTTTCACTCTGTGCTGCCTTTGATATTGACATTTCACACAGGACATGCAAGCCTGAATTGTTTTTGGGAAAAGCAAAGCTATATGTCACAGAATGCAAAGTGTATCTGAGTAGCAATTAGTACTGATTGTAGGTTTTACACTTTGAATAAGTCCAATGATTCTACCAGTCTGGGACTTGTAGGTGTGCTTTTCCAGTTAGACACATTTAAATTATTGCAAGTCCAAGAAAGCGAGTCACTCCGAGTGTTCTTGCGGAGGGAGTAGGAGTAGGAGCTTGGCCCATGTCTGATGGCCAGTAACGGGGGCCCCAATATTTTGCACTGTCACCTGTGAGCACCAACTCGGTTTTTCCAGGATTTAATTTTAGATGGTTATGGTTCATCCATGTTTGGATGAACTTCATGGTGGTCTGGAAATGGGAGATGGAGGAGGTGGAATTATCAACTGTAAAGAGCAGTTGCAGGTCGTCCGCGTAATTAAACACAGACACCTGCATTTCTCTTAGAGCTTTGATTAGAGGGAGAATATATATGTTGAACAAGTGGGGTGACAGTGATGAGCCCTGAGGAACTCCACAGGTGATGGGCCGTCTGGGACCAGCCAGGGTGCCAAGGTGGACCAACTGGCAACGATTCTCCAAGAAGGACCGCAGCCAGTCAGCAGCAAGGCCCCTGATGCCAACCTGATTGACACGGTCGATCAAGATGTCGTGGTCAGGTCCAACAGCACCAGGGCCTGAGGAGAGTGTCTATCAGCGCAGTCGCAGAGAGAGTCTAAAACCGCGACCACCACTGCTTCCGTTGAGTGGGCGGGACGGAATCCTGCCTGATGGGAATCAAGGCCGTTTGAGTCCTCCAAAAAATTGGACAGATATTTTGCCACATGGGCTTCCAGAACTTTTGCCAGAAAAGGGAGCAAAGAGATTGGTCGATAATTTGACATGCAGGAGAGGTCTGCCCCAGGTTTCTTCAGAAGTGGGATGCCAATTGCTTCCTTAAAGGCAAGCGGTACTAGACCAGCTGTTAAAGAGTCATTCAGCAGAGAGTAAGCCGGGGTTGGGACGGATGACAGACATTCTTTGAGAATGTAAGGTGGACATTTGTCGGAAGGAGCCCCTGACTTGAATCTTGTTAGTAGCTCTAAAAATTGCTCTAAGGTCATAGTAGGAAAACAGGTTAATGTGGCCTTGGTTGTAGTATCGGGAACATAGAGGGTATTGTCAGGGGAGCTAGGAATGCTCATCTTGATGTCCACGATTTTATCAATAAAATAGGCATTGAGGGCATCACAGAAGGTCTGGGTTGGACTCACCCTGGGGCGGACACTATCTAGGTCAGTCAGCTCATTTAGTATAGAGAAGACCTCCTTAGGTCTATCTGCTGAATTAAGAATTCGTGATGAAAAATAAGCAGATTTAGTGGCAAGAATGGTCTTCATGTACGCCTTTCTAGCCTTGGTGTACTCAGATTTTAAATCGGGCGAATAGCAGTGACGCCACTTTCGCTCGATTTGGCGCAAAGATAGTTTCTTATTTTTTAGATCTTGAGAGAACCAGCGTTGGGCGTCAGCTCGACGGGCTAGTTTAATGTCTTTGTATGGTGCATGAATATCGCTTGCTTTTTGAAGCCAACCAGCCAGATTAGATTCAGCAGAGTTAATATCAGAGTGAGGGAGTGGAACCGTGTTGTTTAGTGTTTTTATAAACTCTGGTTTATCAAGCATTTTCCATTTCCTTGCTCTACAACCGTTCAGAGCAGTAGGTGGCTTCACAATGGACCAGATACGTTTAAACTTAAGGAGGTAATGGTCTGACCAAAGGCAGGGCATGGTGATCGGGTTAGAGGTTAGCGGGAAGTTGGTCCAGATGTGGTCCAAGATGTGACCTTTACAGTGGGTAGGTGAGAGGACTTGTTGGCAAAAGTTTAGGTTTGTGAGGAGCTCCGTAAGCTCACAAGATTGAGGCCCTTCTGCCGGGTCGTTAAACCAGAAATTAAAATCTCCTGCCAGGAGGATTTTGGAGTGCTCCACAGCTAGGTTCGCGATGTGTTCACTGAGCATAAGAGGGAAGGATGGCATAGAATCCCTAGTGGAAGATGTCAGAACTATGACAAAAGAAGTGCTCTATACACCCATGTTCGATGGTCACTTTCATCAGGGACGCACATCAGAACTGCTCAGACGTCTTGGAGGGGCATTTAAACTCCCTGCACATTCAATTATCGGCCTCTCTGGTGAAACCACCAATTTTAAAGGTGTTAAGCAACTAATCCAAGACCATTAATAACCATGAAGTGTGTCAGCTGGCAATGGATTCTAACCACGTTTGGCTCAGGTCACGATTGAGCATGCATAACGATAGTTTACCACATGATAAGTATGTATACTACTACATAAATATGAACAGTGAACAATCTGGATTGAGCTTTCTCTTGCAATGATGTACATTGAACATTTCTGGTTTGTTAACATTATACGCCCGCCTATCACGCCGTGCAGCAGTTTTGTTTTCTTATTACAATTTGCAAAATGTACAGAACATTGAAACATCAGAGGAAAGTTATGTTTATTGAAACCAACAAAGCATAGTTCGTTTCCTGACAGCATGGCATGCTGACTATGGGCCATATGTATCAGGGCCAAATGGGTTCGCAAACGCCGAAATTCGCAGAATTTCGGGTTTGCGAACCCATTTTTGCAAAATGGTATGTATGAAAGAATTTGGGTGCAAAATAAGGAATCGCAAAATTTGCCATTCCTTATTTTGCAATTGCATTTAAGGAATCGCAAATTTTGCGATTCCTTAAATGCAATGTATGAAGCAACAAAAAAAAAACAAAATGCCCTTAAGGAATCGCAAATTACCACCAACTTGTAGTTGGTGGTAATTTGCGATTTCTTTTACAAATGCACTTTATGCAATTTGTAAAGGTGCCATGTGACGCTCATACATGCCCTTAGGGCATGTATGTGTGCTATATGCGCACACATGTCATTTTCAGGGGTGCAGCAGGGTGTTCTTGAGACACCCCTGAACCCTTGAAATTATCTCATTTTGCGATTCGCAAATTGCGAATCGCAAATTAAGAATCATTTCACATTCATTCCTATGGGCCTCCTGGCCCATAGAAATGAATGGGACATTATTCCTTAATTGCGATAAGCAATTTGCTAATCGCAATTAAGGAATTTTAAGAAATCGCTAAAAAAATGTGAATTTCTACATACATACCATTTTGCGATTTCTAAATAGTGATTCCTTAAAAATCGCTATATAGGAATCGCAAAAGGGAATGTTGATACATCTGGCCCTATGTTCTCTAACACAGCATTACTCTTTCTATTTGTTTAAAAATCAATTAGGAAGAGTTCCGGTTTACATTATTAAGACGTGTTTTTCGTGTATTTGGTGCTTTCCGTTAATATTTCAAAAGGGGAAAATAAGTAATGAGTTCCATGCTCTGCTTGAATGTCTTGGCATGAATCTAAAATACAAGCAAGGCTGGTAAAAGACTGGTATGTGGCAAGCCTAAATACCAAAGAAAACTCTAGTGCAAGCCGTAGAAAAGCAAATACTGCAGACTGAGAACACATTAAACATGTAAGACTTACATATGGACATACACTTCGACTTTTAGTCTTGCACAGGCACCCCCACCGAAGATGGGCACCGAGAGTCTCGTGGAAGCACAGAGTGGGACTGCAGATGGACTGAGAATTGGACAGAGACAAGAGGCAGGTCAGTGGGAGACGGGGTGAAGCACAGGGGAATGGAGGGAGTGAAAGGAATACAGGATGGGGCAGGGGTGGAGAGAAGGGACAGAGCGCTGCAGATTGGAGGGAGCGAAAGGAATACAGGAAGGGGCAGAGGTGGAGAGAAGGGACAGAGCACTGCAGTTTAAAGGAAATGCGGCTGCCCGTGGCCCCTGCAGGGGACCACCTAAAAGTTCGGCCCTTTAGTGCCATTTGGGCACAAACGCCACCCCTACTGATCTAAGGGTTGGACTCAGGGATGAAGTCCTTTGCCTTGGCATGCTAGGTGCGTCACTTCCGGCGCACAGAGGTCAGGGGAGGGTACTTATACCTCCCCCTCACCTCTCTGGTGTCTCTTTGTGCCAGACACGCCGTCTCCCACCCTACCGCTTACCTGACGTGGGGTTGGCAGGCAATGTACGTAGAACGCTCTAATGTTTTCTTTTTTCGTTGCAGGCGGAGTTACAGGACGATCTGGAAGCTGACTGGTACAGTAAGGGTACCTCTGCGGCAGACGGGTACAGTAAGGGTACCTCTGCACAGCACAATAGGAGTGCCAGAGCCAAAGACCGGGAGCCTCAGGGCAGGTTCCTGGAAAACCGCGACGGCGCCCTGTTAGTCCTTCGGGCGGTTGGGGGCCTGACCAACCTGGGGTTTGCCCTGCTACGCTCCACCCTGAAAAGGGTGTGAGTAATAAGGGACCAACGTGTCACGTGATCCGGAGGAGGATCACCCAAAAGGTGTAGCAATGATTGGGTTCCCCACAGTGCTTGGCTCACCAGATGGGCGGGGCAGCATAAGTTGGTACAGCTGCCTGCCCTTGGATTGCCCGTAAAATAACCCACCTTATTGCATACTTTTGTATGGAATAAACCTGCAGCAATGTTTTCCCATAACAAAAGTTGTCTTGTGTATTTATTTATTCATGCATGCTCAGACTGTGGGTGGGGATGTTGCCAATAATGGCACTAAGATGTGAGGTTCCGTGACGATTTGAACCCGTGTTTTCAAGTTTGTCGGAAATACATAATATTAGTATCAGCGAACCGCAAATGATCCATTTAGCATATCCTGGTGTTTTCGCTACGATACGAGCAAGAGCACTCCTGTTATGAACACATTTCTGATCTACCCATGGCATCCATCTTAGATCATGGCCGCCATTTTGTGTTTCCTTGCCCTCACATATGCAATAGCCTCTGATCACTTCATTCACTCCACTTTGATTAAGGACACGTAGCCTTAGCCGGAGATTCACCTCTTACATGACACGTACACCTTAAACTAGATCACGCTGAAGCTGCATGACTCGACAAAGGCTGCCTCCTCTGCCCGAGGCCAGCCCACCTGAACTGGTTTTCCTGTCCATTGTCCTGATCATGATTAGGCGGCCGAAGCTGATAGCCTTGCCCATTTACAACCCACAAACATCTCTTATCCCGCTTTCCTATCTTCTGCACCTGGCTCTGCTCCTTTCCTTCTGGGCCTTTATTAGGGGGAGGTAACGAACTTTACGATGAGGCGGTCCGGCACTTGAATGCAATATTGACAAGGGATTGTGATGGACTAGTGGGAACCCCTCTTCGTGATGTTTGGCATCAGATATTATCGACAGTTCCTGTGTAACGCCAAATATTTATTGTTTAAGACACAAAGGTTTGGGAATGTACTGACATGTGAAATATTTGCCTGAAGCACAATTTTTGGTATATAAGGAGCAACCCTCAATGTACAAATCGAACAGTCTCCTAGTCTCTGCCCGTGTGTAGATTCTGTGATTTCTGTGTCCCTGCAGTAATAAACCTTTGGTCTTTGACGCCACCATCGAGAAGCCCGTGTTTCTGTTCATTTGCGCACCAAGGCAGGTGGAACTCCGGGGTCTTTGGGTGTTGTTCCCTGACACCTCTGGACGGAACCAAAAAGTCCAGAACTCCAATTGGCGCCCAACGTGGGGCGACGTCATTCGGTACCGGTCCAAAAGCCCGAAGAGTTCGAGAAGCTTCGTGTGAAGATTCCTGAGGGAGGCGCCCCACTTCATCGATCCCGGCATATCGCAAAAGTGGCCCTGAAGTTCTCTTCCACGAGGGTTCCCGTTCAGGACGGCTGCAGTGGGCCGTTGCCTTGACCGTCGCCCTGTCTTGGACCCGAGGTGCAGCCTTAGTACAGCGAAACGTGACGGGTTTCTCCTTGGTGACGTCTTCAGTGCCTCAGTTAAGTATTTAGTGATAGCTAGCTGGTTACTTTGTGAGGATTGTTAAAAATCCTTGATCGGTTCTTGGTTTGGTTTGGTTTCGTAAGATTATCACTAGCTGTTCTGGTTACGATAATCTATTTGGTTCAGTTTGGGTATCGATACATTAGTTTGGTTTTGGTAGGCCTAAGTTCTTGGTTCAAGTGCACATATCTGTTTCGTGTTTTGTTTGTTTTGTGTTCCAGACTGAAAATGGTAAGTCGGAAAATGTTGTCTTGTTTCGGTTGCAACCATGACTCACGATTGGAGGATTCTTGTCTGGTTCCTCCAATTGGGACTCCCCTTTATGACCTATATTGCAAATTTGGAGTGGGTCCTATATCCTATAACGAGGTGTGGGTCCGTTACTGTAAGAAGGATGGTGTCCTTAGTTGGCCACTACATGGTAGTTTTGAACCCGAGATCCTTGATAATTTAGAAGCGAAATTGTTTAGTAAGAAAGCCCGGCCGGCAATGTTTGATTCTTTCCGTTACTGGCGAAAAGAATCTAAACAGAGAGAAATGAAAAGGTTGAAGAAAGAACAAAAAGAGCAAGAGGAGTTAACTCTAGAGCAAGCAACTAAACAACTGCAAGATAGTGAGTGCGAAAAGGCTATAGATGTAGCAATTAGAGAACATAATTTAGCGATTGACAAATGCTACCCTGCCTTGCCATCGAAAACAGCTAAGATACTGGAGGATCCCGAAAACGATCCTCTGTTGTCCTATCTGTTACGTTCACCTCCACCGTACGCACAAGGTGCTGCGGCTCAACTTGTACCGAATGTTCAATTGCCGGTTGCTGGACAACCTGGTGTTCTTGTTCCTCAGAATCTAGTTCCTGTACCTCCTGTGGTTAATGTGAATGTTCCTACGGCTCCTCCTCTTCCTGGGTTGCCGACTTCTATACCTGTATCTGTCTCGCTTACACCTACTACTTCACAAACTATTTTCATCGATACTCCTACTGCTTCGCAATCTGTTCCTACCTCTACTGTGTTCTCTACGTCTGCAAGTGTATTAACTCCACTTTCTGTACGTCGAAAAATAACTGATTCTGTTGCTAATATTCTGTCTCCTTTATATAAATCCTTAATTAAGACTCCTACTTCTGATTCAGTTCAGAGACGTAGTCAGCTACCAAGTACTGA
The DNA here is from genome assembly GCF_964263255.1 of Lissotriton vulgaris. Lineage (NCBI taxonomy): Eukaryota > Metazoa > Chordata > Amphibia > Caudata > Salamandridae > Lissotriton > Lissotriton vulgaris. The sequence goes on along the minus strand of NC_141689.1, from coordinate 710,684,726 downwards.
AGAACGGGGAGTTTTAGATTCCACGGCTCTCAGATGGATTACGAAAGTTAGAAGATATAATACGAGAGATGTATTAGATACGTTTATGCAGTGGAAGGAACCAACGCAACGATACGTCTTTGATGAGATGTGCTCGTTGTTACGTGAGGAAATAGAGGAAGATGATGTTGAATCAGACTTGGAGGATTTAATTAAGGTGCAAAAGGAGTTTGCTGCAGGAATGATAGTGGGTGATAATATAAAAGAAGCGATGGAACTTATTTTGAGTTTTAGGAATGATCCATCTCTTCGTTCGCCGAGAGAATTAGAGAAAGGTAAAATGAAGCTAAGTCGCCAATATCCTATGAGGGAGGTTCCTCCAATCTGGCGCGAAGCAATACAACGTGATGATAATGCGGGTATTGCAGCTGCTCCAGCACAGTTCCAACGAGTGTGGATACACATTCCATGGAAGCGAGCTGAAGTACTAGCAGTGAAACAGGCCTTACCAGATCCGCGTAAGAATCCGGCCGGATATTACAAGGAATTGACACAGACAGTTGAAGCTTGTATAATGAACTTGGCAGACATTGACATGCTATTTGGCAATGTAGTTCCACAACCAGTGTGGGCTAAAATTCGTAGAGAGGATCATCAAGCAGCTTTAGGTGGTGATTGGGCAGCTATCACTGCAGCAGATGGTCAGCAAACGGGTGGTGCAAAACCCGAACCCCTAATTGCTAATCTTCCAGGTAGAATAATTGACTTAATGAAGACTCTGATGCCTGCGTTGCGTGTTAATTGGGATAAATTATCCGCATGCAAGCAAAAGAAAGATGAAAGTGTCTCCGACTTCTTCACGAGGTTCGAAGAGACTTTTGTAGACCATAGTGGACAGGATATGAGCACTGAAGGAGGACAGAGGTTGTTTGTCGATAAATTTGTGCATAATTTGTTACCTGAATTATGCAATAAATTAAAGGATTCAGAGAGTGCGTGGGCTGTTTCCACGACTGCGCAAATACTTGCGACTGCGCAGTACTACGAAAATAGGGATAAAGAGGAAAAGGAGAAATCAGAGAAGAAAACGAAAGATTTAAAGACTAAAGTTCTTTTACAGCAGGCGTATCCGCCTCGCACGAACCAAACTAATATGCAACAGAATTCGTATCAAAGGACAGATTATAGTTCAACCAGGCCTCAATATCAGTGGAATCAGTGTGCGTACTGCAAGAAAGAGGGTCACTACAAGAATGAATGTCCGATTTTAGCGCAAAGTAATGCAGCAGCAGCTCAGAGAGGTCGTGGTGGTTTTGCGCAGAATTCTAGAGGTCGAGGGCGAGGTGCTATGCCTCCGCAAACGAATGATCGTCCCTCTAATCACTTTGATCAACGAAACGTACAGTCAGCTCAACAGAATAGATCTCAGCAATATCTTGTTGAGGATTATTGTGAAGTTGATGAGGGATTCCAGCAAAATGGGTACTAGGACAGCCATGGACAGAGAGAGGGAGTAGTATCAGTTCCAGTGGATCAGAGTGGGCCTTATGTCGCAGTAGCAACATCAGGTGTAGTCGAACCGTTTCTGTTGGATACTGGTGCCGCAAAAAGTTCTATAATTCATGCGAAACTCCCTGGCGCACCTTTGTCTGGCTCAACAAATGTTTCCGTAGGTTTTTCAGGCGCCCCTGTTTACAACCCGATATCTAATCCTTTGTCTATTTCTGTTGGACCATGCCAATTGAAAGCACCCTTGATTTTGACGACAGGTTGTAATGAAAATCTGCTTGGTTTAGATTTGTTAAAACGACTATATGCGACACTGTACTGTTCTCCGGAAGGAGTACAGCTTACTTTGGGTAAAAGACTCACTTCTCCGATGTACTTGTCAATGGACGCACTCCCGCCAGAGCTGCGCTCACTCCCTAATTCTCTTTGGGCGACTGGTCCTAATGATGTAGGCCTTTTAGAAATACCACCGTATGTAGTAACTTTGAAAGCAAATGTAAAATTTCCGAGAATTCCCCAATATAAAATATCGAGTGAAGGAGAACGTGCACTTTTATTGATTGTGCAAGATTTGATTAAGAAAGGTGTGGTTGAAGAAACTCGAGGAAATGTTTGTAATAGTCCTGTATTGCCAATTCTGAAACGAACTGATCCTACGAAACCTCCAGTATATAGGTTTGTCATAGACCTTAGAGAAGTTAATAAGATTGTGGTTCCGCAGTTTCCTGTGGTTCCAGACATTACTGCCTTGTTAACATTGATTCCTGCTACAGCCAATTGGTTCTCAGTCATCGACTTGAAGAATGCCTTTTTCAGCATTCCGATAGCCGAGGAAAGCAGGGATATTTTTGGCTTCTGTCTAGGAGGTCGAAGTTTCAGATTTAAACGCGCTCCACAAGGCTACTGTGAGAGTCCATCTATTTATAGTCAAGCATTAAAAAGTCAGCTAGATTCTTTTGTCCTTCCTCCAGGTTCTGCCCTAGTACAGTACGTAGATGATCTTTTAGTGGCTGCCGATGACAAGGAAACTTGCAAAGCAGCTACAGTATCGTTGTTACATCATTTGTCTGATTTGAATCACAAAGTATCACCTTCCAAGATGCAATACTGCTGCCAAGAAGTGACCTACCTAGGTCATCTCTTGTCAAAGGAGGGAAGGAAGTTGACCCCAGAGAGAATAAAAGCAATTACGCAAATGAGTGTTCCACGCACACAGAGAGAAGTACGTGCCTTTTTAGGTATTACCTCCTACTGTAGGCAGTGGATTCCAAATTTTTCTCTTTTAGCGAAGCCATTGGTAGCTTTGACTGGGAAAAATGTTCCGAGTCCGGTGCCATGGTCTGATGAATGTCAAGAGAGCTTTACCGAATTACGAAAAGCCTTGTGTTCAGCTCCTGTATTGGGTACACCTGATTACAGTAAACCATTCACGCTCTACGTTCACGAGAGAGAAGGTTGCGCGTTGAGTGTCCTGACACAGAAGTTTGGTGATAAACAACGCCCTTGTGCGTATTTCTCATCAACATTAGATCCGGTAGCCAGAGCGTTGCCTAGTTGTTTGAGGGCTACAGCGGCAGCTGCGGCTTCCATTCGGCAATCTGCTGGTTTGGTGATGAACAACATGCTAGTGGTCATGGTTCCTCATGCAGTGGATACACTCATGAACCGAACGAAGACACAACACCTTACCAGTGCGAGATTATCTGGTTACGAACTGACACTACTAGCGAGTCATATTCAGATCAAAAGGTGTAATGTATTGAATCCAGCAACACTGTTGCCGACTGATCAAGAGTCGAGTGATTCTGAGTCACATGACTGCTATTTTAAAACAGAGGAAGAGACAAAAGGACGAATTGACCTTAAAGATACTCCGTTGTCAGATCCGGATGGTACGCTATATGTGGACGGGTCATGTTTTAAATTGGAGAATGGTGATGTGACTGCTGCTTACGCGGTGACGACTTTGAAGACGATTGTGGAGACTGCAAGAGTGAGTCAGAATTCTGCCCAAGCTGCAGAATTAATAGCTCTAACGAGAGCATGTGTTTTAGCTGAGGGAAAGAGAGTGAATGTATTCACAGATAGTCAGTACGCATTTGGCGTGGCCCATAGTTTTGGCCGGTTATGGAGAGAAAGAGGTTTCATTACGTCCCATGGGACTAAGATCCAGCATGGTCAGCTAGTTAACGACTTGTTGGAATCTTTAACCTTGCCGACTGAAGTTGCAATTGTGAAGTGCAGTGCTCATAAAGCAATCACGGATGATGTTGGACGTGGGAATGCTTTTGCTGATGAAATTGCTAAACAGACAGCTAGAGATGTGATGAGTAGAATGTATGTTGCAACGTCTGCAAGATGGATCGCTGAGTCTGGGATGTGTGAAGATACAATGGAAAGTTTGAAAGAGATTCAGAGAGAAGCAACTGAGGAAGAGAAACGTGTATGGAGAGAGGGTACGGGCAAGTTGGACTCGAATGGATGTTGGATTGATTTGACAGAGCAGCAACGTTGGATGTTGCCGGATGCGTATGTGCTTGCAGTAGTGACAATGGCGCACGGAGTAGCGCATATAAGTTCTAAAGGTATCTGTAAGATGTTGGCTCCGGTCTGGAAGAATGATGGGATCAGTAAGTGTGCAGAGAGAGTGGTGAAAAATTGTATGGTGTGCTTGATGCATAACCCTGGCAAGGGAACTCCAACTCCAGCTGGTCATTTCGCTCCTCCTTCCTGTCCCTTTGAAGTGATTCAGTTAGATTTCATTCACATGGAACGCTGTAATAATTTGAAATACGTCTTGGTGGTGGTTTGTGCTTTTTCCAGGTGGATAGAAGCATACCCACTGAAGGACAATACTGCCTTATCAACTGCCAAAATTCTTCTCAAAGAATATTTCCCTAGATTTGGAATGCCACGGATTGTATGGTCAGATAACGGAAGTGAGTTTATAGGGAAAGTTATGCAGAGTGTGTGTGCAGGCCTAGGTTTGAAACAAAAATTTCATAGTGCGAACCATCCCCAGTCAGCTGGTCTAGTGGAGGGTTATAATGGCACCCTCAAGCTGAAGATAGCCAAAATACAAGCATCCACAGGTTTGGCTTGGCCAGATGCACTTCCTTTGGCTCTGTTATCCACAAGAGCGACTGTACATTCTCGAGTGGGGCTTAGCCCTTACGAGATTGTATTTGGTCGTCCTGCTAATATTTGGGGGGTGCCAAGACCAAGGGAGTTCAGACAGCTGGAATATCCTATGTTGATAGACTACCTTTACGACTTGACTGCTAAATTGAGTCTTATTCATCAACAGGTTTTCGATGCACTACCAAAGCCTCCGGAGAGTCCAGGGCATCAACTGAAACCCGGCGACCAAGTGGTGGTCAGAAACTTCGCGAGGACAAAGAATCTTCAGCCTCGCTACATCGGCCCCTTCCAGGTCCTGCTAGCAACGAGGACAGCCGTACGTGTTGCTGGCCGCAAGCACTTGATTCACGCTTCTCACGTAAAGCGTGTTCCGTTGCCACTACCTTACGACGACTGGGTGAAGAAGGGAATTGGTGCCTCTGAATCTGAAATCACGCCGAAATTTATCCCTTTCAGTGATGCCGATTTGATTACTGACACTTTGAAACCTGACTCTCCTCCTGAGAAAACTCCTTCGAACATTAAACATTTGTCTCCAGCATCAGAAGACACTTTGTTATCTGCGAACTTAAACACTACAACAGCTGCTAATGATACACTATTTACCGATCAGACGATACCTGCGAAACAGAAATACAATTTGAGAAAACGCAAAACGGACAAATAAAGCAGGCAACTGCATATTGTGATTTTTATATATATTGAACTTTTGATATTGAACATTTGCCTTCAGCCAGGAAGTTTGCTATTGTTTGTTTTTAAAATTGCCTTGCCGTCTGGGTAGCCGTAGGGTCGTGGCTGTGTGCCTAGTTTGAATTTGCAGGGGTCTGACACAAGGTCGATCTTTCTGTTGGTTTTGGGAACTCCCAGGGCTGACAGAGGCATTTTCATCTGCGTACACATCATCAGTGGTCGCGAGCGGATTGTAGAAGATGGAGCTTCCTGCGCTGCAACGAGAAAATGTGATTTATGTTCGCAGAAACAGACTGTACAAAATTCTTCGTAGCAAATGCTTTTTGATGCAATGTGCCGTTACATTTTTGATTATTTTAGCAACATTGGTGGGTGGAATCGTCCTTAGTATAAATCTGATTTTTGTGCCAGTTGCTACAGTACATCCCCTTGATCCTGCTACTTCTACTGTTTCTTCTATACACTCTTTTCACTCGTTTCCTGAACATGAGCAAGCCCGACGCTCAGAATTCATTAACAACACTTTTGTACAGCTCTTGCACCAACACCAACTGGTAGTTAACACTACAGACTGCTGGGTGTGTGGCTTGATACCCCACACTATGGATAAAGGTATTCCCTATCTGGTTTTGCCTTTCAGCTACAATGGATCGTTTCAGGCCCTTCAAACCATCTTTGCTTATGCCCTTGAGACCTATCCTTCGCGTCCACCACGTTCCACTAAATATAACTCTGCCAACAAAGCTTTAGTCCAGGGAATTATTGACATGATCAAGGATGTCAATAATACTCCATCATACCCTAGAGACGAACTACGGGTGTATTTGAGTTGGAATACTTCAGAGTATCGCCTTAGTTTAGGAGAAAGCAAGCGTAAAAGCTCAACTCCAATCTGGGTCGTACCTCACCGAGGTCAGGTCTGTTTGCAAGGTAATGGGAGAAATCCGAGAGCTCAGCTAGGGAGGAGTGAGTGCGTTGAGACTTATGTGTTTCCGGCTAACTCTTCCCCTGCCTTCCTTACTGCTAGGGGTACCTATTTCATTTGTCGAGACCAAGCTTATACATGGTTGCCTGCAGACTTTTCAGGTTCATGCTATATTGCTCGATTGTTGCCTCCAACATACACTGCTTCATCTGATTACCACAGAACCAGAGTAGCGAGAGGTGTCTTCAGCAAGGAAGATACTGCTGGTCAGGAAGCTGGAGACTTCTTCAAAGGCTTCCTTCCGTTTTGGGGGCCTATGGCCAATAGTAGAAACATACGTCAGCTAACACGGGTAGTTGAATCTACTATTACCGAAACTGCTGGTGCCCTTAGCAACCTAACAGCTGAGCTTCAAGCGGACAGACTCATGACATTGCAAAACCGTATGGTTTTAGACGTTATCCTTGCAGACCGAGGTGGGGTATGCAGAATGATCCAATCGAGCTACTGTGTCTTTATTCCTAATAATGCTCCAACAGTCTATGAGGCGATCTCTAAGCTACACAAGATTTCCGACTCTATACATGTAGACAAGGGAAACTGGTCCTTTATGGAGTGGTTTTGGACTCTGATCTCAGCGTGGGGATGGAAGGTTCTAATGGTCATTGGTGTCATCTTAGTATTCCTCTTCTCATGCTGCCTGATTATCCAGTGTGGTCCAGCCCTGTGTGGCCTTTGTGCTGCAACCTGTTTTAGGAAACCACCTGCGTTTGGAGAAAAGGCACGAGAAAGGATGATGATACAACAACATGTCACTGACCTGATGAGTATAGAACTAGACTCTGATATAGACTGAGTAATTGCCTATGTAAGGGCAAAAGGAGGGTCTGAGGTTCCGTGACGATTTGAACCCGTGTTTTCAAGTTTGTCGGAAATACATAATATTAGTATCAGCGAACCGCAAATGATCCATTTAGCATATCCTGGTGTTTTCGCTACGATACGAGCAAGAGCACTCCTGTTATGAACACATTTCTGATCTACCCATGGCATCCATCTTAGATCATGGCCGCCATTTTGTGTTTCCTTGCCCTCACATATGCAATAGCCTCTGATCACTTCATTCACTCCACTTTGATTAAGGACACGTAGCCTTAGCCGGAGATTCACCTCTTACATGACACGTACACCTTAAACTAGATCACGCTGAAGCTGCATGACTCGACAAAGGCTGCCTCCTCTGCCCGAGGCCAGCCCACCTGAACTGGTTTTCCTGTCCATTGTCCTGATCATGATTAGGCGGCCGAAGCTGATAGCCTTGCCCATTTACAACCCACAAACATCTCTTATCCCGCTTTCCTATCTTCTGCACCTGGCTCTGCTCCTTTCCTTCTGGGCCTTTATTAGGGGGAGGTAACGAACTTTACGATGAGGCGGTCCGGCACTTGAATGCAATATTGACAAGGGATTGTGATGGACTAGTGGGAACCCCTCTTTGTGATGTTTGGCATCAGATATTATCGACAGTTCCTGTGTAACGCCAAATATTTATTGTTTAAGACACAAAGGTTTGGGAATGTACTGACATGTGAAATATTTGCCTGAAGCACAATTTTTGGTATATAAGGAGCAACCCTCAATGTACAAATCGAACAGTCTCCTAGTCTCTGCCCGTGTGTAGATTCTGTGATTTCTGTGTCCCTGCAGTAATAAACCTTTGGTCTTTGACGCCACCATCGAGAAGCCCGTGTTTCTGTTCATTTGCGCACCAAGGCAGGTGGAACTCCGGGGTCTTTGGGTGTTGTTCCCTGACACCTCTGGACGGAACCAAAAAGTCCAGAACTCCAGATGGTTGTGACATTGGACCCAATGGCGCTGCAGCGGCAGTACCCTCCCCACACAAGACCTGAAAGGAATAAAGAATGGAATCATTTTGTATAGTTTGTTCTTGCTTTATTAAAAGGGTGTTTAAAAAAAGCCAAAGTTAATCAAATCTGTTGTAATGTCTGTAGGATGCCAGATCCTGTTCATCTCCTGCGTGATTTGTATCTGTTTCTATGTGCTCTGGTCTCGGAACCATATTGGAATCAATTAGAAGCTGTGAGAAAGCCATAGGCCTGCTTGCAAAGAGAGTGAAGCCCATTGCTGGCTGAACTTTGCAAATCCATAAACTACAAAAAGTACAACACAATATTGAAATTAAGAATATACCTGAAAACTACGGAATATTGTACTGTGTTCTTGAATTCATCCATCGTCAAAAGCTGAAAAAAACAAATGTGTTGTGCTTGAGGGGTGCCTGTACTTTATATTATGTTGGCAAACTGATGATCGGTCTTGAAATGAACTTTGCTGGGGTCCTTGATAGATGAAAGGGTGAGGAATGTAAAAGGTGTTATAACAAACACAAAAATAAGATTTTACTGAAAAATATCAATTCATAAAAACACGGGCAAAGCCTAAAGGCTTGACAATTTCACGAGAGAGCAGACAAAACAGTTTAAAAAATGCCTGTTTCAATGCAAAAAAAATTATGAAAGGATTGCTTTGAATAAACAATGATTGGATGATATGAAGAATTAAGGGGCATATTATCAAGTACGGCGTTAAAATTATCGCCGGTTTAGCGGCAAAAAACTGCCACTAAAGAGGCGATAATGGGCTTGATAATATGCCCTGGAGAATTCCAATAGAAGCTTATGTTCACACCAGCGGATGGGTGCACCCAAACAGAAGGTGAGACAAAAATACTCCTGTGGCTGATCCTGATGTGATTGACCATCCCTCAAGCGAATGGCTGAAATTCGTCAGAAATACGGTGTCACGCATATGCAATTTATTAACCTCAACACACAGTTAGCTGGTAGAAACAATAAAACTAATCAGTACCACTACTTTAATGTTCTCTTAGGGAAAACCAGCTAAACGTTTTTTAGAATTCTTTACAAGAATCTTGGTCATAAGTTAACAGGGTTGTAAATAAAGATAGCTATTCAAGCAAAAGAGTAGTCTTCACACAAATATATAAACAAAGTAAAGTACATTTATACAACTCTTTTCAATGTTATCTTACATGATGTGTGATAAGAGGGCGCACTGTCTGAATTGGCAAAGAAAGAATTGGTACAGCTCTTCCTGTCAGGCCGATTGGTATAGTGTCTCAGGACTTACCACTTCCACCCATCAAGGCTGGCAGCCACTTTACTCAATGATGTCATGACCTGGAAAAGGTATTGTATTAAGAAGTGTAAGAAAATACATTGGTGAAAACTGTGCTCCATTGACACGAGCACCCCAATGGCACAATGGCAACAGGGTGTGTACTAAGTAACTCCTAGGGCCATATTACCGGAGTGCCCTGGGGGAGCAACAGGCATTTGCGCCTGCGTTGCGCATCCTGGGGCACTTTGGTATTAAAGAAGGGGTCGCAGACACGCGTGCAGTCCCTTCTCTACTACTGAAACCACTGGCGTACATACAGCACCATTGCTTTCTCAAGAAGAAGTTTCCTCGTTTGCATGAGGGAATTCCTTTACCTCTGCACAGTATTATAGACGCTGGTGCAGAGGCAAAGAAGCACTCAGGCGATGCACTGACAGTGTGCAACCTAAATGTTGGTACACCATCAGTGCACCCTTTGGCAGCAGCCCTCTGAAGGGAGGAAAGGAGGTCTTATGGACCTTCTCGACAACCCCTTGCAGGCAGGTGCCGTCACTCACTTTAGGTCGGGCCTGGGCTTGCCTGATTCTAAAATGGCGCCCTGTGCAATATCTGCAATGTCACAATGGGGGCCTGTAGTGGACTAAATTCTGATGAGGATCAGGTTTCTATGCACAACTCCTCTTCAGTTTCACTCCCGCCAGGAGGACTGAAAGCAAGAACGATTGGTTGGCCCACAATTCTGCGCACTTTGGAACTGTCCCTTGCCCCTCTTCTCTCCCCACTCTTGACCTGGGGGCGAGCTGGAGGACGGGGCGGTTGGAGCTTCCCAGACCGGTGCTTTTAATGGAACTATGACGATGCCCGCTGGGTAGATTCCTTAACTGTTCATACTTAACGCAGAACCCGAGCAACCTTGGCCGATGCCAGGTGGAGCTGTCCTATGCAGCTATAGAGGAGTTTGGCTCTGGCTCACCCCCTCGGCCATCATCTTCCAAGCCAGACATCTGACATTGTTTTCCTCGTCTCCCTGCAGTGTTTCCTTACCCTCCCCGTCTCATCCCTGTGTCTTGGCTATACTACACGCTAATTACCCATATTATTGTGTAATCTCATGTTTTTGTCTTATGTCTATACTTGGCTCCTGTAATTGATGTAATTATGTAACATGTAAATTGCTGATCCTCATGTAAAGCGCTCTGATACCAACGGGTCTAGCCAGCACTATAGAAAACTTTGCAAATAAATAAATAAAATAAAAATAAAACTCACTGCACACGCCTGCAAGGCTATCACTAATCCCCTTTAAAAGTGCATGGGTTGCCACCTTCACAGTGAATCACGGAGCGGTTGCTTCAAAGCTGCTCTGCTTTTCACCTGAATGTGCTGCCTCCATGGCAGCATAAGTTTACGGCTGCCCTGGGGGCAGCACAATCTAAATATCAGGGCTCACTTTCCCTTTTTTTGCCCTGCGCCCCTTTTCTAAGGTGCGCCAGGCAGAAATAGGAAAAGTGCGCCCTATACATAATAGAGCCCCTGTGACATCAAGAGTAAAGCACTGGAAGTGTTAATAATATCAACAAGCATTGGCAAAGCCAAAGGGTCTCACCTACGCAAGAGCTATTGGTTTTGCCAATATGTTTAAACCATGTTGTACACCAGCGTGGCTACTGTTCAGCATGAATAAAAGTTAGTGAAGTAAAGGAGAGTGGAGTGAAATGAAGTGTCATAAAGTGGAGCAGAGTTAAGCGTTATGGAGTGGCATAGTTAGTCGTGAAGTAGCATAGAGCGGTATGGAGTGCCTTAGAGTGGTGCCGAGTAAGTTGAGTGGCGCAGAGTGAAGTGAAGAGGAGTGTCATGGTGTAGAGTGTTGTGGGGTGTTGCAGAGGAATTAGGCTGTAGTAGACTGGAAAGGATTATAGTTGAGTGGCATTAAGGGGAGTGGAGTGTCTGAGTGCAGTAGAGTGTTGTAGGGAGGAGTGGCACAGAGTGTCGTGGAATATGTAGAGCAGAGTGGAGTGGTGTAGTAGAGGGTTTTTGTGTAAAGTGGGGTAGAGTGTTATAGAGTAGAGTGATGTAGAGCAGAGTAGATTGTCATGGAGTGGAGTGGTATAAAGTAGAGTAGTGTAGGAGAATGGAATGGCATAAAGTGGAGCAGAGTGTTGTCAAGTGGAGTGGCACAGAGTAGAGTGAAGGTACACAGAGTGTCAGAGTGGAGTGGCATAAAGTTGAGTGACGTAGTGAGAAGCAGTGGAGTTGAGTAGAATGGAGTAGTGTGAAGCCGTGGAGTTGAGTAGAATGGAGTAGTGTGTTGTAGAATAGAGAGGAGTGTAGTGGCATAGAGGAAGTTGCAAAGAGTGTTGTATAGTGGAGTAGTGTTTAAGAGTGGAGTACAGTTTTGCAGAGTGGAGTAGAGTCATAGAGTGGAGTGGAGTTTAATGGAGTAGAGTTCCATAAAGTGGAGTATTGTAGTGGGGTGTTGTATAGTATAGATCTAGAGGACTAGAATGAAGTGGCGTAAAGTACAGTGGTTTAGAGTAGATTGGTATAGAGTGGATTGGTTTTGAGTAAAGTGATATAGAATACATTGGCATACAGTGCAGTGGCACAGCTTAGATTGCAGCTGCATAGAGTATGATGATATGATATGATAAATGATATTTGTCAAGCGCACATTCACCTACGGTATCTTGGCGCTGGGGTAGAAAAGCTGTCTGAAACTGGTCTGAAGAACTCAGTTGTATGCTAATGAAAAGAACCAAGTTTTCAAGGATTTTCTGAAGTGAGCATGGGAGGGAAGAAGACGCAGTGCAGGGGGAAGGGAATTCCAAAAAAGAGGGGCCTGTGTAGAGAGCCGCAATCCTCCATGTTTTTTCCGTCTAAAGGAGCGGGGGTGAGGAGATTGTGAGTGGAAGAGCGGAGGTCGCGCTGAGGAACATATCGATGCAAAAGAGAAGAAATAAAAGAGGGTCCCTGAGAAGAAAGAGCTTTATGAAAAGAGTAGAGTGGGGTAGAGTGGAATATCGCAGAGTGTAATAGGGAGGTATAGAGTAGATTGTTTCAGAGTAGAGTTAAGTGGCATAGAGTGCAATGGCATAGAGTGTTGTGCAGAGAAAAAGTGGCATAGATTGCAATGGTGTAGAGTAGAGTACCGTAGAGTGCAGAGGCATAGAGTAGAGTGTTTCAAAGCAAAGTAGAGTATAGAAGCATACAGCGCAGTGGTGCGGAGTAGATTGGCATTGAGTGGGGTGGTGTAGAGTGGACTGGTTTTGAGTAAAGTGGTGCAGAATGCATTGGTGTGGAGTGCAGTGGCATGGAGTGGCATAGAGTGAAATGGCGCAGAGTGGAATAGAGTAGCGTAGAGTAGATTGTTTCAGAGTGGAGTGCAGCAGTGCAGAGTAGATCAGAGGGATTTAGAGAGGATTGGCTGAGAGTGTAGTGGTGAAGAGTGCAGCGGTGCATAGTAGAGGAGTGTAGGTTAGAGTGCATTAGCATAGAGTAGACTGGTGTAGAGTAGAGATGCATCTAGTGAAGTAGCATAAAGTGGAGTGGTGCACAGTAGAGCGCAGTGACGCAATATGGTGTGACGTAGTGTGAAGTGGTACAGAGGAGAGTGCACTGGTGTGGAATGGTGCAGAGTGGAGAGGAGCGGGCATGGTGTGGTAGAGCACTGCCATTACAAACAACAAATCTTCAATGAAATTGACCATTACATTTGCAGAGCCATGCAGTTGTACTGATGAAAATATACAATGCACAAACGATATTGTGTGGAAATGTCATCGCCTAGTGTATTGATTTATTTTTGTCGTATTCAAATATTTGCTTACACCACACTTCAGAATTACAAAAAAATGTGCTTCATTTGTGCTTTCCATAGTCTGAAATGTCTGCACAGTTCAATTACAGACATTTCAATGTTGTTTTATGCTGGGAAAAGAAAAAACATTCAGCACACCCTGAGAAACGGTATGATTGTCACATATATCCTCTCTCAAGAAAAGTAAACATCAAGATCTCTGGAACACAACATGTGATGTTTGACTTCTGTCTGTGAACTCACAGCAAATTAAACAAGATAAGAGCAATCATTAAAGGCCTGTTTACAGAAATTCAGTACCAATGGAAAAATTCAGTAAATAGAGTTTGGGCAATGAAAAGTACAAAATTAAGCTGGACAGCTTAAAACAAATAGAGACAGCAAACTTAAAGCAAGCAAATGCGACTTACAAACCACAAAGTCAATGGTAAGCAACAGGAAAATGCATTCCTAGGGACGCTTTCCGAATGCCCCAAGATGTCATTAGCAAACCAGACAGCTGCACTGTATCGTAGGCTTCAGCCTAAAAAGTACATGATCGTCAATGAAAAATCAAATCCGATGTAAAATTGTTGTTCTGTTCAAGTACATGAGCAAAAAGGCTGTTAATAGCTCTCCAGCTGCATTTCTTTATATTGCCAAGTGAGAAATCTAAAAACACAAGACAAAATTGCTTATGAAAATCCAATAAGCTGAAATCAAATATAGGCTAAGCAGAGCATTCTCAGTGCAAAGACAAATTTATTGAATCTTTCTCCCAAAATAATTAAGACATTAATCCTTAAACAGTAAGCACCGAATCTCAACAGCTTTATGAAACCACAGGAAAGCATTTGTTCTAAGGTAACTATGATGAAACCTGTGCTACAAGATCTCTTTGGTAGTGTGAACATTATATGCCATAATATATCGAAGAGATCAATGGAATTATGTGTATCACCAGGCGCAGAACTCTGAGTGCGTCTGTCTTATCTGCACAAATCACTGAGTAAGTCTGGATATTACCAGAAACAGAGCTGAGTTTGTATTATCAGTAGCAGAGCAAGGAGTGAGCCTGGGTAATACCAGAAGCAGCGCTGGGTGTGTTTTTGCATTATCTAGTGCTGAGCATTAAAAGAAGCTGGGTGTAATCAAAAACAGAGCTTTGCCTTAGATTGGACTGTCCGCTATTACTAAAACAGAGCTGTGTGAGTCAGGGTGTTACAAAGGGCTGAGCTGCGCCTGAGCCTTTTCATTACCTCCTCGTCCTGTCTTCCCGTCCCATTCCTGAACAGTGAGCAGCTAGTCTGCTCCTAGAAACCTAATACCTAGCAGAGCTTTCAGCACTTCCCCCAACATGGCGCCACCAACCAGGTGAGGACATAGGGGAAAGCGCGTCATACCACATCCTGAGAATACCAAAGAAACCCAGAAACCACAATCACCACAAACAACCCCCAGGGACGGAAGGAAGGGCTCAGGAATGGGACGAGAGGACCAGGACTCGGAGTAATGAATATTACTGGTGAATAACCGGGCATTAGCAAAAGCAAAGCTCAGCATGTTCTGTAGTATCAGGTCAGAGCACTGAGTTAGCCTGGGTATAACCAGCAGCAGAGCTCTTATATGTGAACAACAGATGATATCTGAGTGACTATGTAGTATCAGGAACAAAGCTAGTACTAATTCTTTGTATCGCCATAACTAGAGATTTGAGTGGGGATCAGAGCTCTGAAATATTGGGTACTATCAGAAGGCGAACTCTGTATGCAATCTAGAGAGCTCTGAATGAATCTTGGTAATATTAGGAGAATAACTCTGCCGTTTGAGCACCAGCAAGAACAGAGGTATGAGTGATTCCACAATTAACAAACTGAGGGGCATATTACCAACAACTAGCGATAATTATCTCTATGTTGGCTTAGCAGCAATATTTTTATCGCCGAGCTGCGGCGATTTTTATCGCTTAGGAACTTTGCTATTATCAAGGTTTATCTCCTGAGCGATAAAAATCGGCCGAAATGAATGAATATCGCTGAAAAGTCTGTGATATTCATGCATTACCGAGCTACTGCTCTTAGTCATGTTATCCACCTACCATTGGATAACATGGCTAAGAACTGCTCAGGGGCAGGTGTTAGCTTTTGGAGATATTCGCGCTTAGCACGAATATCTCCAAAAGTTGGTAATAGGAGATAGTGATGTTAGCAACTGTTTCCAGTCGCTAACATCTTGGCACGCCCACTTTGCATGTCATTAGTAATAAATTTCACTGACATGCAAAGGGTTGCCCAAGATGGTCGCTATCTCCTACTAGCTGTCGCTAACTGGTGTTAGCGACAGCTAGGTAATAGGGAGATCATTTTATCTCCACTTTCTTGACTTTTAAAGCCAAAAAAGTGAAGATAAACCCCCTTGATACTATGCCCCTGAGATCTTTGAGTGGCTCTGGTGATGTAAGCCTGGAAAATATGACCTAGTAAGTTCTGTGTAACTCTTGGTATTACCTATAGTAGATCTCTAGTGGATTCTGGGTAACTTTGAGAACTGAGCTGAGGTGTCTGTGTTATTAAGAGTATAGATGTAAAGTTTTCAGGGCATTATAAAGATTAAAGCAATTGTTCCCAATGATAGCAGAAAATAAGAGCAGCTTCATTATTTAATGGCCTTCAGCCAACCAGGGTGAAATGCGTACAGTTATCTTACAATTTATACAACTAAATGTTATTTATTTGAGCAGAAACAAAAGTTCAGAAAATGATATGCTAATGCACAATAGTTTAAGGCTTGCTTATGTGACCCGGTATCTATGACCCCGTGTAGCTCACATATTTTGAGGGTCATTATTGAATGACACTGTATATTGCAGGGCACTGTTTCATTGCACTGTATTACTGTGGGCATTACTTCCACTGGACACACTGATGGCAGTAGTATCCCCGCTGCACAAGCCCTAGGTGGTTTTAATTCATTTTCAGAGTTCACAGTACTCCTAATGGCCATTCTTACTCCCTCCATTGCCATTAAGGAGGTCTTTACTTGTGCTCTGGCTCTATTTTTGAAATGAAGAACATTTAGTTGGCTCAGCAAATTTGCATGTGCTGCAAACAGCATTCTTACTGGAACAAAATGTCTCCCTTGGGAATATACAAACTTTTTGAGTAGCAGAGGAATATCGCATTACGGGCACTGTAGAAGATGTTATTAGATGAAGGAAAGTGATTCCTATCTGATCTTTCTTTTAGAGCAGATGATGGCTGGCTGGGTGAAGCATTATGGTCTGACTGTTCCTCCACGAGCTTCTTCTGGCTCTGTCACTAGCACATCATTTTGATGTATGATGTGCTCACTGCGAATAACAGCACCCTTCTGTATAACATTGTAGCCGTTTATTTAAAATATATGTTACGTAATATATAAATGAATTATTTCTTTAAAAAATGTCTATAGGGAAAAACTCAACTCCCTCAAAGACTCTCTTCGTCCACGCACACACTTGAGGGTATATTTAATGCCCCAACAGCACTTTAACGCTGCCGGAGCATCACTTTTAGTGGCTTTTCATGGCCCTGTAAATATATGAGTAAGACAAAGCCTTACCCTGCCTGAAAGGGATGTTCCATGGGGGTTGCTGTGGGTGTTCCCATGCCACATCCAAGGTTTTTTACACAGCCCCAGATATACGACAGAGTGTAAATCTGGGCGAGCGCCAAAACTAACGCTTTCCCAAAGCAGGAGTAACGAGGAGAATAGTTTACATTTCTCCTCGTTTTTTTCTCTTTCTACGTAGAATGTGGAAAACGCCTCCTTTGATTGACTGTTTGAAGAGATAAATTCCTGCAAAAAACAATCATGCCAAAAACACAGACACCCTTACACTATGGTGCAAGTGTTCCTACATTGGCGCTCAGCTGCGGTTTGTGTGCTGGCGCAATGTCTTTCCTCATAGATCGCGCTTCACTTATTTTTTAGCTATGTTATTTATATATTTTTATAGGATCACATGCCTTAACAACGGTTTGGTCTTGTTTCAAGGACCATGCTCTGTTAGTCAGCCTCCCTAAGAGCATATGTGGCCAAACTCCATAGGCGCCGTTCCACGCATCCACAGAGCCCCCGCCGCAGGAAGATCCTTCTCATACCTGGCAGCCAAGACATGGAACTCCCTCCCCACCCACCTACGTCTGACCCAGGACCATCTCTCCTTCAGGAAGCAACTCAAGACCTGGCTTTTTGAGCAGTAGCGGACCCCCTCTCCCCCAGCGCCTTGAGACCCTCCCGGGTGAGTAGTGCGCTATACAAATGTCCTGATTGATTGATTGAACTTTCTCCAAAGCTCGCTTCATCAAGAAGCACCTGCGTGCTAAATCCAACCAGTTGAAAGACCCGTCTCAACACCTGCTGAGGCGGAGCGGTGGGAGTGTGGGTGAGGGTCATGGCCTTATTATTCCCAAGCAATGTGTGCACTATAGAACTAAACAATGCCACAAGATCACACAGTCAGAGCGCAGTGTAAGATACATTGCAGCAAAGTATCGGCCACGGGAAATAATGGCAAACTACTAACAGTGTCACGGAGCGTGGAAAGAGACAGAGGGGCACCACGTGGAGAGGAACGGGATAGTCACGTGGGGGTGTGGAGGAGGGCATGAAATGGAGCAACATGCAACACCATAGAGGGGGCACAGACAAGGGGGCTGAGGACGGCGCTCCATTGGGGCAGTTGACTTCAGCTGGGAAAATATGGAAAATGAATTGCCTTTTTATGTGAGTAACGACTACACTAAACCGCTTGTGACTTGAATGTATGACATTGAATTAATACAAGGTGCTCTTTTTAACCCGCACATATGTATTTAAACATCAATGTTTTTAGATGCACTTGCATGCGTACACTGCCATGCCTACGGAACAACGTACATATCATAATAATCTTTGGATAGCGCTCAACGCGCAAAGTGATAAAAGCGGGTTGCTAGTCTGTTCGACACCGTTTATTTGTAGGGGGGGGGGGGGGGGCAGAAAAACATTGGCTTAGGTTTGAGAAAATAGCAACCAAGAGCGGCAACATAAAATATCCTGCTCGTTCACAAATCCCTCATTATCCCTGCAATAATATTTACATTTCAGTAATATTTATAACTGCACAGCAAAAAGTCACAAGTCGATATATGTCCTACTGTACACAGCTCACTGCAGGCGTGGAGCAGGGCAATGAGCTACACACTTCCGGGTCCCATGTGGCCGCTCGTGGGTCCCTCTGACACGCGCCGGCGCTCGTGCAACTATCTGTGCGTTACTGTCGCTTCAACTACACTCCACAGAACAGACTGCAGAACACAAGATGCCCCAATGAGCCCTCGATGTAAGCGGGTTCTGCTCCTGAATTGTGAGCCACGCTCTACAATGCCCGGGCGTGTTACTCTGGTGGTCGCCAGTGGTGGGAAAGGGCAGAGGTGGGCAGTGAGGAAGAGGTCTGTGATGGGCAGTGAGAAGAATACCGCTGGGCAGGCAGTGGGATGTGCAGTCTGCAGAAAAAATAGTTTTTAGTGGGTGGGGAGGAGGCAGCCGTTATCAGCGATTTAATGCTGGACAGCGGGTCGTTGTGGAGGGCAGGGGGTGAGAATACATTTGGAGAACTTCGTGGTGAAAATATGGAGGGTACAGTGGGTGGTGCTCTGGTGGCCAGTGAGATGTGGCACATGAGTGGGTATTGAAGGGTCCTGTGGTAGGCTGTGAGGGGCTGCTCTCCGAAGTGAAAAGAGGGAGCCTGTGGTCAGGAGTGTGTAGTGACAGGATGCCCTGTGGTGGGCATTGAGGGAAGACCAGAGGTGGTGGGTAGTGAGCGGGTCTCAGGAGGGGGGCTGTGACGGGCAGGGAGAGAGAACCCGTGGTGGGCAGGGACGGCGTGGAGGCACTAAAGACGACCATCCTCTGATGTCAAGGACTCGGAGACCTCAGGTGGGCAGTTAAACGAAGACCCGTGCTGGGGAGCTGTTGGGGGCAGTGAGGGGAAGCCCTTTGGTCTGTAGGATGAAAGCTAGCTGCACCTGCAACTCGGAGCCGGTGCTCTCTCGTGTGCCGGGCATGCACGGGGGGAGGGTCACCTGCCTTCATCAACTGTAAGGGCACCGCGGCCACCTGAACCCATTATCATGCCCCCCACCCTCTTAAGCTGGTGAGGCAACGTGCACATACAGTCACAAGCACATCCCTCTTCAGAGTGCAGCAGAAAGGCGCTACAGCCCCCCGTTTCCCCTCAAACATGCCATAGCATCCTAAGACCAGAGCATCCCTGTCTCTCACGGGGGCTCGCGCATGGCGCCCGGCGCGCGGGAGATGGCGAGTGACAGCTGGCACCCCGTGCCCGGCCCGGGAGGGCGAGGCGCCGCCGGGGCTCTGCTTACCGTCCCAGCTCCGACTCCAGCTCGTAGTAGCGGGTCAGGGTGTCCTTGTTGGAGCCATCAATCCAGTACTCGGCTGCGCCGCTGCCGGAGCGGGAGGACGACGACGAGCCAGAGGAGGATGCTGACGAGGAGGACGAAGAGGACGACGAGGAGGGCATGGTGACTTTCAGCATCTCCAGCGGCTCGGTCCCTGTGCCGCAGGGGTGGGTGCAGAGAGCGGCTGTGTCAAGCGCTGGCACACTCCAGCAGCATCCTCCCGGCGCACGGTGGAGCGAGAAGGCAGCAGCAGCAGCACCCGCCCGCGTGTGGGAGTACCGGAGGGGCGCGCAGGGGCAGCCGCTGGATGGAAGCAACCTCCTGATTTGTATGCAGCTCCAGGAAGGCAGAGCCCGTGGCAGCGAGCTGGGGAGGGGGAGGTAGGTCGACTGCGCTGCTGATGTGCCAAACTTGATCCAGAGGGATAGATAGCTAAGAGACCAGCCAAATCAGAGGGCTCGGTCACTGGCGCACTTGGGCTGTGTTTATTGGCCGCGCTGCCATCGCAACCCAGCCTTCAGCCCGAGCCGGGGAGCGTCCCACTCTCGGCACCGGCTGCAGGGTACCTGCGCCGCCACCTGTCCGGGTATGAGGGGCAGTAGCGCGCCCACGGCTCCCCCTGCAGCTCCAGCAGCAGCTCAGCCGGAGACGGGGTCTTCCCTGGCAGCGCCACAAGACAAGAGGCTGTTATTGTTCCAAGCCACGCCCACCGCCCTGAGCTCCATTCACCGGCGTGTGCCTCTGTCTACCCGGCAGCATCCCCGACCTCAGGCCCCTGCCAGCGCCTGCCCAGAGTTAGATTTGTTCCATGTGCCCGGTGGCATGACCTTCTTGTGCCAGGGAGCATGCATGACTCTTGACAACAGTTATCCAATGTTATCCAATTCATGTCACCCAGAGGTTTCGTTCTTTTAATATTTAGCCTCTCCAGAAACAACTCTTACGTTATCGTTTGCTGTCTGGATGTAGCATGTATTGCTCACTTAACGTCACATTTGCCTTTTCGCAAGCACTCTCACATCTGTGGGAACTGAAAGCGAGAGCAATACAGAGATCTTTTTACCCAGGATCACACAACTTGGGCAAATGAGCAAACATCTACTAGAACTTAGGTACCCTGATTCGACAGAAAATTATTCAGCAGTAAGGTCACGTCTACAAAATATCAACATGGTTAAGAACAGCACACCGTGCTAAATTTGTTACTAATTGCAGAAGAGCTCATACACCTGTACAATCAAAATATATCAAAGCACTGCCGGTAATTCAAGCTCTCCCTTCTGGCTCAAGCATAAATGAAGATGCTCTGTCCTGTTTGAAAGGAAACAGGCAAACCCCAAAAGGTTGCATCGTAACCAGCCCGATATGCAGGACCTGTTCATGGGGGCCAGCCTCCTAGTGCAACACCTGAGGAGTTCAAAAACCAATCAGATGGGAAAGGACAGACTCACGTGGTCAGATTTCCTTGCTTCTCCTGAACACTGCCCCGTATGCCTGACCCACAGATACCATCAAGACAGACAGGAGGGTGGACCCCCTTTTCATACGTGGTGATGGAACATATAACAGCAGATTCCTATTCACATCTGTTTTGCAAATGGTATTGGCGTGGGCGAAGTCAACGCAGCACGTTTCGTGTCTCATTCCAAACACATTGGGGCATCCTCAACGGCGACCGCCCATGGCGTGGGGGCAGAGGGTATCCAGCAACTCAGGAGATGGAAATTCCATGCTTTTAATGCCCTCATCAGACCGGTCAATAACAAGTGTAAGGTTAATTTCTTGTGGCAGAGATCGAAGCAGGGAGGCGGGAAACATCCATTACAACGCAGTCATTACATCACACTGCTTTTACAACGCAACTGTTGCAATGCAACTGCCTTTACATTGCATGCTATTAAAAAGCATACCATTACAACGAATGCCATTATAACGCATTATAAGGTAAGTAATGGAGATTTTTTTAGTTTTAGGGTGGGTATGGGTTTTAGGGTAGATAGGAATAGTCATTTTTACCCCCGCACTATCCAACACTTACCCTACTGTTGCACTCACTGGAGTGGGAATAGTAGTTTTTACCCCTACACTATCCAACAGTAATCCTACTGTTGCCCTAAAATTATTATGCAATTTAATGGTATGCATTGTAATGGTAGGTGTTGTAATGGAATGCGTTGTAATGGTAGGTTTTAAAAACACGGTGTAATGGCATGCGTTGTTAAACATGCAGTGTAAGGGTAGTTGCAATGTAAAAAAAACATGTTGTAAAAACATGCGTTTGTTCTATAAAGTTTTCTACCTCCTTTGGGTCTCTGATGTTATGCATTTTGTTTTGCCACATTATTCTTAATGCTGCTGGAAAACGCAGTTGGACTGTTGTTCCTAGTGTCTTTAGTTGTTGCATGTATTGGCCTAATTGCCATTGTCTGCCCTGCGTTGTCTTGGAGATATCTGACCTTATTCTGCAAGCCCAATCTTTGATCTGAACCGGGCCAGCTTTCAGGCCCTCGCTCAAGATTCTTTCCTTCAGCGTGTAGCTCTTGAAGTTTATGAGGATTTTTCTTGGATTCTTTCTGATCTTGTTCCACCCAAAAGGGTTGCGGTGGACTCTCTGAATATCCTCTGCCAGGTCAACGGGTTTTGTCCATGGTAGTGTGTCTTCTAGTAGCTTGATTACAAATGCTTTAATATCTTCACTTTCTAGGCCTTTAGGTACATTTAGGATTCTTAGATTATTTCTTCTCGCTTGATTTTCCATTGCTTCCAACCTGTCGTAGACCACTTTGTCCATTTTTTCGGAGGTCTTGAGTTGGTCTATTTCTTTTTTATTTTCTTCCACTCTTTTGTTTAAAGCTTCAACTTTCAGCTCAACTGAAGCTACTCTCTCCATAAGACTTTTCTATCTTCTGGTCCATCTTCTCGCACACTTCCTGGATTTTTGTCTGATTCCTTTCTGACTTCTCAAAATTCGATCTCATTTCCCCCATCATGGTAGTCATCATAGTTTCCAGACAATCCTTGTTCCTTTGGGGCGTTGTAAGCTCCCCTGGTTTATCTATACTTGTGGGGTCATGGGCATCAGTTTCTATCTCCTGCTGATTTGATGCTTCTAAAACAGCATACCTGTTGCTAGTGCTTACTTTTGACATTTTTACCAATGTCTCTTCGTTGTATGCCTCTTTCTGAATATCAGGCCGGATCTTATTCTGATGCTTTACCTTGTCCAAGTTATCTCTCAAGATTTCTTGCACTTTGAAAAAGGACTTAGTGAGGGGGTAATCTTTTGTTTTGTCAGACCAGGTGTTATTAGTTTGGCCTGGCTAGCTCTAGATGCAGGGTATTGCAGCTTTCCAGTTATGTTCGGTTTCTTCTTCTTTTTAGTGCTTTTTGGGACAATCGGGGGTGATATGCCTGACAATTTTACTACTTCAGGGGGGAGTACTACGTCTGTTTTTTGCTCTCTGTGCCTGTCAATTGACAGGGTAGCTCTACTCCTAAAAGAGTAGTTTATACCTTCCCCTTGTTATCTTAATGGCTTTTTTATGTCCAACAACCCTTGAGGGGGAGTTAATACTTTGGGTTTAGCACTCCCTTTATCATTGCTCACTCTCTCCTTATCTGCCCATTCTGTCTCCCTCTTATCCAGCTCTGCGCTCTGCTCCTCCCCCTGCACCCCTTGCATCCCCCACCAGCACTTCACCCTGAGTCCAGGTTTGCTCTTTACCTTTTGCAAGAAATAGTATAAGGGTATATTTGTTTTGCCCTAGTTTAGGAAAACTCTCTATAAGATAGCTAAGCGCTTTGTCTTCACTTACCCCAATAAAGTGGGTGTCCCGGGGTCCAGTTCTCCCTGGAGTAGCTGGCAGCTGAGAGACTCTCGCCTTCTCTATCAATCGTGCAGTAATACTCCTGCTCTTCTGGAGTGCTTTAGCAGCTTCAGACCACACCTAGAAGGTGCGGTCGTGCTAAAATTGCTGCACCTCCACCTTTCCCTTGGTTCTCAACTCAACTTCGGAAAGGCTCAGGAGATGCAGGAATCTGAGAAAAAAAGGATGTAAAAAAATGCAGCGCACTTGGCCACTCGTGAGTAGCGCTATGGCTTTCACTTTCTTCTCGGTTGCTTGGTGTTGCTTGGTGTTTCCGGCGCTCCGCTCTGGTAATGCTCTGGTAATGTGGGGAAAAGTATGTGAGGAATGCGGCAACCAGTGCCTCACACGCCGCTGCTCACTGCCACCTGCCGCTGTCTCTTCCCTCCTTGACAAAAGCAAACTCCTGGACTCCCCACTGCAGCCCTCTAACTTTGGGTGCACCCCCTACCTGTAAGCAGGGAGCAGCATATCTCCTTCCTGGATACTGAGTACAGCTACACAGTGTGCAAGCGTATTAGATTTGTAAGTCTTTGCAGTCCCGTCCCACTTTCTGTGCTTAATGTCCTCATAATGTACATCATTTTGCAAACCCAACTGGGGCAGATGAGGAAGTTGGTGAGATGTAGATGTTGTACATATTGGGAAGTACAGAGTAATAAGTGGTGTAAACTAGTAAGAAATAACATGCACATTCTGAATAGTGTCCTGGTGAGTTATTGCAAAACAAATAATTTTCATTCCAAAAAAGATGAAGTTTGAGACAAACATTAGTCTTCACGTAATTAGCAAGATCTGGATAAACCAAGACTCCTGCCTGGCGCTACACCACCCAAAACCTTAGTTACACACTAGGGCAATGGGATTTAAATACATATAATAAATTGTGTCTTGAGGACAAAAAGCTGTTTCGCTGAAAGGCGCTCTGCTGGTGTTATTTGGTTATGGACAAATATGTGGAGGAAACCAGAACTAATAGTTGGTGAATCATAAAAGGGATATATACCTCATTTGATTAGATTGAAGGTGTATTTCTCAAGAAAGCAGCTTTATAATTGGTTGTTCCAAAGATTGTGTATTGATATCCCTGAAGGCTTCAGGAGCCTTGAAAAAGCAAGTACTTCATGAAAGACGTGTGGGCTGTAAAGATTACGTATTTGGAACTTGAATTCATACTTTGGTTGTGAAGACTGCAAGATTGGAATTTTGATATGCTTACTATGAAAAACAGATTGTTATATCTTCCTTTCCTGTTGCAAAGAATTGATGGACTATCGTTTGAAAATAAATCTTTGTTAACATTGAAATTGAGTGGATATCTCATCACCTCCAAATTGCTTACATTTTCTATTAATTGCATCCAGCACCTCAAACATCATGACTCATAGAATTGTGGGGCATGCAGTGGCCATCACACATGTGTGAATGTCAAACAAGAATTGTGCAGAGTATGTTAAAAGGACTCTTACATTTGTACATATATCACTAAATTTTAAATGTATGATACTTAACGTGTGTGGACTTGTTTCTATGCAATGGCAGACATCTGAGGCATGACCAATGCAAAGAGCTGCAGTCTGGGGATGTATTATGATAGTTGAGTAGAGTCACCTAAGAATAATCAACTTATGTTTATAAACATTTCCTCAACTAATCCCTTTACAATGGTTTTGCTGAAATTGTCTCACATTGTCATGATTAATGTACAATGTGCAGAACAATGACAAGTATAACAGGTGATGTGTGTTAGTGTATATGCGGGTTACCTATCACAAAGCGCATGTGCTACAATAAAAAGTAAAGGTAGAAATAAAGTACTAACTTAGATTTCACAAATGTTTCATATGGGATTTATAGTAATAGGAGCGGGCTCATTGGGGCATATAATAATGAAATAATTAACATAGTAGTTGAGGCACATAAGTGTATGATTTGTCCAATTAAATACAAACTGTATGTATTAATTTAAGATAACACATTTAGCGATGCAATGTGTGTGTTGTTTATTTTAAATAAATAAAGTCCAATGGCTCTCACTTTATTTCACAAGCTTGCATTCGGATGGTGCCCCTTAGAATGATCATGTGTGTACCTATGTATAGACCAAGGTATACGAACCGCACTGAGAAGTCACATGACTATCAACATTGTAAACAGGAGATGATGTGGGTGGGAAGCTCGTAGTATGTGTAATCTTAGTGTGAATAAAGGAACAAAGACAACGCATTATGTCAATTATGTAAATTGTGGCATCTATTGTTTATAAAGCATGTTAGAGCTATATGACCCAATATTACACAAGCAGTACAACATCTCTTTTCATGTAAACACATTACACTACATCTGTGAATAATTGTATGTGTCACATACTGCCATGTTCTACCCACAGTATGGAGTAAATCAATGATGTACACTCTGCTAAGGAACTTGTTGGTGTTGTGAATGTTTAGAGAGTATGTATGTCATTTTTTTAAACCATTCAAGATAATGTTGCCAATCCACTTGCTGCCATATGTGTAACTGTTGGAAAACGAGGCAGTATCTGTCAGGCCTGCACAAATAACATGACTGCATTTGTCCTTCACTTGGTACCAAAAACCCCATTGTAGAGCTTGACTTTCAGAGGGTAGCGTTGCAGAGCAGTCTAAGTCTTACTCAAGGAAGGTGGTGTGGGCTAGTAATCGCCATTTACCAGGACGCAGAAATAACACTCAATAATTGATTGTCCAGTCCGTAGTTTGCTTTATAAAAGGAAGAGTACATTTATTAAACACACACACTACTCAATACTATGCACCAATTTACAAAGATACATAAGCTAAAACCACCTAGAGGAAGGAGCGTACAGGTCATCACATTAATAACAATCAATTATTGAGTCCATGAAAAATTGAGATCCAATGCAAGCTTCCTTTGTGGCAAGTCCAGTCTTTTATTGTTGTATGATGATAATTATTTTTTCTGTTCTGTTTTCCAAATCATTCAAAACATCAAATTCTGGTGGAGGCGGAGCTAGCTCGCGACCATGATGGCCGCCTGACCCGAGAGCTTCTACAATCCGCAGCACTATCCGTCTATTATCCTGCAGCTGTAACATCTTTACCCTACTCTGCGAGGGCTGGCGAGTGGGTGAGGCTTGACGACGCTCCCTGCAGTGATTTTGTGCTCCCTACCTGCTCCAGGGACGAAGATACGGCCTGCTACGGATTCGGGGCCGACTCCACTCGAGGGAGCAGCACGGGGCCTACTTCCATCCGGAGGCCCCCTTTCCCCCCCTCTGGCTGAGGGGGCAGCGACGGACCGCCGCGATTGCCCCGGCGCGGGCCGCTAATAAGACAGCGCTCCCACTTGCCTGATTGCTGTTGGCGGTGCCAGCCCGCCCTGCGGGAGTTCGAGACCCGGCCCCTGAGCATTACCGGGAGCTGTGCGTGGCCGAGTGCCCCCGGGGCTCCGGAGGCGCGACCGGCGTGTGGCCGTCGGGTGCCTGAAACCCGTACAGTGATCCTTTGGTCCCTGACTGGGGGCCCTGATGGGGAGTGCATTGGTTGCTCCCTGCCCCCAGAGACATATAATTAGGCCGGAGCGGGCCTGGTGTCGGCGTGCATTCCCGCTTTGCCGGGGGAGGATCTGGCCTTTCAATGCCCGGAGACGCGAGGTAGCCAGACGCACTGGAGTCGATGAGTGAACCCCGGGTGGCATTGCCAGCACTAGTTACGGGACCCTGTGCATTTAACCTGCTCTGTGCCCGTTGTGGGCAGAATCCCCGCTGTTGCAGGAGCTATTGACTGCCCTAGCCTACTCTGCTGTACATTGTGCGCTGCCCTGACCCATGGCTACTTAAAAGGGGCCCAGATGACACTGCTGACCGCCACGACCACAGCATGACCTGTAGAGTGAGCACTGCTTTGCTAGCAGAGTGATAAGAACTCAGGAGGGTGCAGAGTCTTCCTGGTGAGGCCCTGGACATAACCCATCAGGGCGCAGTCCGTCATTAACCTGTTAACCTTGCTGCGGCCTACATTGGGACGTGAGGAGATAAGTGGTGAGACTTTTTGCCCCCTCGCCCTCAGTTACATACGAGGGCGGCCTTCTTAGAACTTTACTTGAAACTAGGGGGCCAAGGACAGACGGGCTCTCCCCCCATCTGTGTACCCTAGCAGTGTGCGGCGAGACGGCAGGACCAGGCCGTAGGAGGCGAGATTGGTGTCCCCAGCTGACATCCCTACTGTGCTTCTGACCGGGAGATTATCTACAGAGCACAGGACAGTATATGTTTGGGAGGGAATAAAGCTCTGCGAGACCTGCCATTGCGGGCCTGGCCTGAGTAGTTTGCATTGTAAGAGCCGCTGGGGTCGGTCATTTTGTGAGATCGCTCTGGACTGTTCACCTTGCCACTGCCCCACTGCACGGGCTGTTGCCCAGCCATGAGGGGATCCTTACGTGACGATAAGATGGGGCGAGTAGACAGAACCCAATCGAAACTCTCGTTTGACCCCAAGAGGTCCAAGACCTGGAGGACGGAATTGGCGAACAGGAACGTGTTGCAGAGGACCCGCCCCAAGACAATTGCGGCATACTGTTGGCCATGGAGAAGAACCTACAGGGCGGGATAACTTCCCTAGGCACCAAGATGGATGCGCTCACATACAGAATGGATCGCACAGCCGAAAGGTTAGACAAGCACACGGAAAGGCTGGACATGTCAGAGCGCAGGCTGACGGAGACGGAGGAGGCGCAAACTGCCCTTGATACTGAGCACAAACAGTTGGGAAAGGTGCTCCAGATCCTACAGAACAAAACAGAAGACCTGGAGGCTTGCTCTAGACGCTGTAATTTACTCATTATGGGCCTGCCAGAGACACCTCCTACTGGGAATATGGAACTCTTCACCGCGAAGCTTTTAAAGTCCCTCCTGGGCAATGTCTCCTTCTCAGGAATGTTTGTTGTGGAGAGAGCTCACCGCTCGCTTGGCCCAAGACCAAAACCGAGAGCAGCCCCCAGACCGATAATAGCAAAGTTGCTAAACTACAGGGACTGTGATGTGCCCCTCCGCCTAGCCCATGAGAAGCAACCACTACGATTCAAAGGGTCAACAATCTCACTGTTCCCGGACTTTACAGCCAGGGTACAGGAGGCTCGGTGCTTGTTTGCTCCCATGAAAAAACACCTCCACAAACTTGGGGCTGATTACGCTATGCTGTACCCTGCTAGGCTGAGGGTTAACTGACAGGGATGTTCGCTCATTTTCACCGATCCTAAGGCACTACAAAAAGTGTTGAAAGACTGGATGAAGGCACAATGGACGAGCAGGACTGAATACTACACGAGGACTCTTGCGGCTGAGTATGCCTTATTGTTGTTGGGGTAGGAAGTGGTGGTTTCTGTGGGTCTGGGTTTGAGGAGTGTTCGGTTGCGCAATCATGCTTGGTTCCCCACGCTTCCCCCGTGGGTAGACTTATTGTCCTGCTTGCACTGCGGGGGTAGAGCTTGTTGTCGCATCTATATGGGATCACCTCATGGCTCCTCGAATAGTGCATAATACCTGGGCCTCCACCTGGGTTGCGAATGTTGATGGTGATCGCTAGATCTGGAATATTATTACTGATATGGGCGATCTCTGAGCTGATTTCGATATTAAAGTTTATTATACACCCATACATTGGGAGCCCTGCTGTGCTATGCTCCCCTACACTCCATTGCAGCTGCATGTATCCACGACTGGCGGATTGAGGAGATTGACCTTCAAAGGTCACAAAAACTCACTACTTTGCGAGCTACATCCACTCTCGGCGTGAATCACACCTGGGATGTGTTTTGTTGTCGGGGGAGGGGAGGGGGATTTCTCTTTGGGAGGGAGGTGTTGCGCAATAGTCACGGCGTTCCGGTTGTTTCCTTCTTGAAGTTGTGAGGTCCCAACTCCCCAGTGAATCAATCAGCCCAAACAAGGAGGTAGACACTTGATGGACTTCTTGACCCGTAAGGGAAAGGGGAAGTGGAGAGAGAAACAAACAAGACACTGGATCCTAGTCTTTAAGGAGTACCAATGGTTTCTCTTGCTGAAGCGCTCTGGACCTTCTTTGATTTACTCTCGAGGAAGTGAAGCTTGATCTAACGAAATACCACACATCAAATAAACGGTAGCACAAAGATTTCTACAGCATTAAGATTTCCACAGTATATATATATATATATATATATATATATATATATATATATATATATATATATATATATATATATATATATATGATATATAATTTCCATAGGGCGGTTGGACTCACTTTTAGCCCGAACGGCTGAATGGATTTCCACGAAACTTGGCAAAATTGTAGGGACTGTTAGCCCGATGTGCCTTTGCTAGGTCTCAATATATGTGCTTCAGTGGATTTTGAGAAATTAACGTTTAAATCAAGATATATATCTGTAACAGCGCTCCGGGCAGCGATCCGGTTCGCGTACTTTTCGCGTTTCGGAACTTTGCGCACGGAAAGCTGATTGGCTTTTCGGTGTCTGTCAACATTCTAAACAGTCCGGTGCGGCCGCCATCTTGTCTCTCGGTAGGATCGAGAGACAAGAGGAGGCCAAAACAAAGGGGGAAATTTCGATAAGGGAGCATAGTAGATCCTCCCTGACCCCCTAGGTTTTATGTGGAGGTTGTAAAAGGTCCCTGCAGGGCAAAAAAAAATAAAAATTATATATATTTTTTCGTGGTGAGCGCCTAGTACGCGAACCGGGAAGCGTTCTGGGCAGCGTACTATAAGGATAAAAGAATGATAGACTTTTCTAATACTGTATGTTAATTATTTGTTGTTTTTGTTGGTTTTTTTTTGTTTTCTTTATTTTTAATTTTTTTTTTTATTATGATTGTGTTTCATACTTTATTAAACTTTCTAACATTTCATTGTCAGAAATGTCAAAATTGAATATAGGGTGTAACTTTTTTTCATTTTGAAGCAGGTTGTCCACTGCTTCAACACATTGTAGAAGTTCGTGGTCTCTACTTTCATCCATAAAGTCATCAATTTTGTCTTGGCTGCTCTCCTTCAGTTCAATTGAAAATGTAACTTGTTGTTCGCCTTCCATTTTGCCTGAAATTTTGAATAAAAAAATATATATTAGTAGAGATTGGGTACTGTTGGGATTAATTTTAGATAGGCAGTTTTTATCAGTGAATTTTTCTTTTGGCAGTGTATAGTATCAGAGTGGAAATATGACTATAAAAAAGTGTATGTAATTTAACGAAGAGAAGCCTAATTCCATTCATAACTATAACAGAGAAGTCTATCTAAATCCATAACTACTACAGAGGGATAGTGTATATCTATCAGAAAAAGTCTACCATATCAAGTTATAGTGCACAATATACTTCAGTTTTAAAAATAACAACTTACCTTCAGAAACAAGTTGAAGTCTTAGGTAAGCATTGAAATGTGATGTACAACAAGAAGTAGTAGTCAAAATGGCTGTGTTTTCTTCTCTTCCTTTATATATATTCAGGTATATAACCAATCAAATATCAGGTAATAAAAGTAGAAAATGAAAGTAACATTTTCATTGGTTGTCAATTCCAACACTTCAGATGTGTTTTGTGAAGTAATTTACCTCAAGGTATTTAGAGAGGTCTACAGGCTTAATGGCTAAATGGAATTTCAATCAAATTTGTGAAAATGAAAGGGATTGTTATGTAGTATAAGCTAATCTATATTTGGTGAGAGTGTCTCCAGTCCTTTTTCTGTGAATTACTTTCCCACCTTTTTTTTGGACCGCTTCCCGGGAAGCGGTTTAGTCCGCGAACTAGAAGCGTAACGGGAGTCCACCATTTTGTGTTTCGGTCGAATTAAGATATAAAATGGAGGTTAAATAATGTTCAGAAAGGGTAGAAGGGGACACGGTACAAGTATTTTGACCCCCCAGGTTTTCTGAGGGTGGCTGAGGAGGACCATATGTGCGGAGAAAAAACATTTTTAAAATAATTTTGGGCGGTTAGCTTCCAGTTCGCGTACCGGGTAGCGCTCTTTGAGCGTAGTTTGTTGAAAATTACAGAAATAAGTTAGAGAAAAGTATTAATTGTGAGTGATCAGATGAAGGGTAGCTCTGAGAAGAGCTTTTGGGTTTATGGTACATTTAGGTACTTATAAGTAGGTACCAATGCACAGTCTTAAATTCAGAATGAAAATTCTGTTGCCCTCATCTGAGAAGTGAACTCCATCTCCTCTGTAGATATCTTGCATGTAGTAACGCAAGTTATTATTGTACAGGGAGCCCATTCCATGGTCTCTCATGAAAGCTGAAACAGATTTGTTTACATGCTTCCTCGCTTTCTCAATTTGTGGACCAAATTGGTTGGACCACCTCCATTTCTGTCTTTGGCATATATTGGAATATACCAAGGCAGTTTGAGGAAAAAGTGCCATTAATTGATCAAAGGTGTCCTTTAAAAGCATTTCCAGACCTACTCCTGTTAAAGTGCCCAAATCATTACCTCCACAATGCACTATTAACAGGTCAGGTTTTGGCAAATGCATAAAGGTTTTCACCAATGGTATCAATTGGTGACATTTTAATCCTCTTTGGCCCAACCATTTAATTTCCACATCTTGTAAATTGAGGTTGTGTAAATTTCTGTTGTCAGCATACCTTTGAGCCCAGTGGATGTAACTATGTCCAACAATCCAGACCTTAAACATGGTGGGAGAAGGTTGGGCTGCAGTCAGATGAAGTGTGGTAATGAAAGGGCAGTTGAAACAGTAGGAGTTTGTAAAGAAAAAAAACTGTGGATTTCCAATGCTAATGATTAATTAGCAGTGATTGGTGCATTTCCATTTCTGAAAACAGAAAGTTAGGGTGCATGGATGTGTTCTTTGAAAGATGTAATTTGAATGGTCAAGGAAGAAACTTTTAATGAAAGATTGCACTGGATACGCAGGTGCACTGAGAGTTCAGAATTCAATTGAAACATTGTTGTGTGAATTTGCAAACATGAGAGGTCTTCCAGGAGGTCGTTGCTATGGAAAAAAGGCAGAGAGGGCAGAGGGGGGAAGGGTTTTGATTTGAAAAAAGTGAGGGAAGAGTTATGATTGGCTAATATGAGAGATATGTGAAATGAATATCTGTATTTCTGTGCTTTCAATAGCTGCAGCCTCTGGAGTGCATCCTTTTTCTTCTGCTGAAGACAATTTGGTGTATTTCTGAGACTGTTTTCAAAACTCAAAAAGTATTTGCTAAGGTGAGAAAAGATTTATTTATTTTAGATAGAGAATAGTATGATTTAAGGAGAAAATGATGAAGAAAGCTGTGTTTTAAAACTGTGGCTTTGTCTGTAGTGATATAGAAATAGATTTTGTTACTTTGAGAAATTGTAATTGCATATTCGGTGTAGTATTCTGGTATGCAGTAACTCAAGTTATTGTTGTATATGAAGCCCATTCCATGGTCTCTTATGTAAGCTGAAACAGATATGTTGTTTTTAAAAACCATTTTTGAAATCAATTACATTTCTGGATATGTACTGCTAGAGCTTCATAGGTTGTTTTGGGTCATATTTATAAGGCATTTGAGTGTCTTTGATGTTATTTTTTCCTTTTTAAATGGAAAGCATTCCTCATGGGGCAAGTGTCTTGTAAATACGCTCCCACCTGCGCTTGGCAAATTTAGATTTTGATTATGGGAGTTACATAGCCATGTTAATAATGTCGAAAAAATGGTGCTAGGGCATTCCAGAAAACGCTTTCATGTGTCTCAAGGACATTTTCAGTCATTTCCTCTTGAATGCAGGTATACAATTGATTTATATGCTGTGTTTAAAATCGATTCTTTTCTATGATGTTATTTTTTCCTTTTTAAATGGAAAGCGTTCCTCATGGGGCCCTGAGCAGTTCTTAGTCATGTTATTTAATGGGAGGTGGATAACATGGCTAAGAGCATTTGCTGCATAATGCATGAATATCGTTGACTTTTCAGCGATATTCATGCATTGCGGCCGTTTTTTTTCGCATTTGCGAGCAGTTCTTAGCTATGTTATCCAATGGGAGGTGGATAACATGGCTAAGAGCATTTGCTGGATAATGCATGAATATCGCTGACTTTTCAGCGTGATATTCATCCATTGCGGCCATTTTTTATCGCATTTGCGATAAACCTTGCTAAGGAGAAAATGATGAAGAAAGCTGTGTTTTTAAACTGTGGCTTTGTCTGTAGTGATATAGAAATAGATTGTGTTACTTTGCGAAATTGTAATTGCATATTCGGTGTAGCATTCTGGCATGCAGTAACACAAGTGTGCTTGGCAAATTTAGATTTTGATTATGGGAGTTACATAGCCATGTTAATAATGTCCAAAAAATGGTGCTGAGGAGTTCTTAGCCATGTTATCCAATGGGAGGTGGATAACATGGTTAAGAGCATTTGCTGGATAATGCATGAATATCGCTGACTTTTCAGCGATATTCATGCATTGTGGCCGTTTTTTATCGCATTTGCGATAAACCTTGCTAATAGCAATGTTTATCTACGATAAAAATCGCAGATGTGCGGCGATAAATTTTGTCTCTAAACAAGTTATCGCTAGTTGTTGGTAATATGCCCCCGGGTTTTTGTTTGCAGGAATCGGGATGCGGGAGAGTAGCACTGAAATCAGTAGTCTGACGCCTGAATCGGGAGGGTTGGCATGTCTTGATTCTCTACAGCTAGGGCCATAAACTACGGGGCATATTATCAAGCCTGTGCACTAAAATTATCGTCGCTTTATCGGCCGAAAACGGCTGATAAAGCGGCGATAATGGGCTTCATAATATGCTCTGTGGAATTCCAATCGAAGCCCATGTTAGATGTGAAGACATCTAACATGGGCTTCGATTGGAATTCCAATCGAAGCCCATGTTAGATGTGAAGACATCTAACATGGGCTTCGATTGGAATTCCACAGAGCATATTATGAAGCCCATTATCGCCGCTTTATCGGCCGTTTTCGGCCGATAAAGGGACGATAATTTTAGTGCACAGGCTTGATAATATTTCCCTACATTCGCAGGGCTAGGTGATAGGCTGGGACCAGCCTGGCATGTAAAATGGCTGCCGTGCACGACAAAATTGTGGCATTGTAAAAAAGGCAAGTTGGCGCAGACATTGTTTATCAATAAGGATTCATTTATAACAATGGGGCATATTATCAAGCCTGTGCGCTAAAATTATCGCCGCTTTATCGGCCGAAAACGGCCGATAAAGCGGCGATAATGGGCTTGATAATATGCTCTATGGATTTCCAATCGAAGCACATGCTAGATGTGAAGACATCTAAAATGGGCTTCGATTGGAATTCCACAGAGCATATTATCAAGCCCATTATCGCCGCTTTATC
Organism: Lissotriton vulgaris; assembly: GCF_964263255.1. NCBI lineage: Eukaryota > Metazoa > Chordata > Amphibia > Caudata > Salamandridae > Lissotriton > Lissotriton vulgaris. The sequence continues at coordinate 710,649,856 of NC_141689.1, read as the reverse complement.
GGCTGTTTTCGGCCGATAAAGCGGCGATAATTTTAGCGCACAGGCTTGATAATATGCCCCAAAATATTTTATCGCACTGAGAAATTGGTGGTCAACACTTCCTGATTTCCTTCGAATCGAACGTTAACAGACGTCACGCAGCAAAAAAAAAAAAAAAGATCACGCACAGCCGCTGGAACACATGTATCAACATATATGAGACTCCTCAGCCACCCTCAGAAAATATAAGGGATTAGGATACGTCTCCCGCACCTCCTTATACCTAGTAATTTAATTAAAACGAAGCACAAAATGGCGTATTCCCGTGCAGTTTGCGGCCCAGTTCGGTGTTTGGGAAGCGCTTCTACCGTGAAAAATATATTTTTTTTATTTTCCCCAGGGGACCCTTTAAAAATCCCAACAACATTCCTAGGGGGTCAACAGGGGTATACCTTGCCCCCTTTCATTAAATTCCCCCTTCGTTTTTCACCTCTTCTTCTCTCTCTATCCTACCGAGAGATAAGATGGCGGCCGCTCCGGACTGTTCAGAATGTTGACAGACACCGGGGACCCAATCAGCTTCGCATTACAAAGTTCCGTTTCGCAGGTGGGAGCGTATTTACAAGAAACTTGCACCATGAAGAACGCTTTCCATTTAAAAAAGAAAAATAACATCATACACACTCATATGCCTTATAAATATGACCAAAAACAACCTAAGAAGCTTTAGCAGTACATATCCAGAAATGTAATTGATTTCAAATAATGACTTACTTCATTGGTAGGCCTTCACATGTATTATTTCCTTTGTTTTCTTAAGTGAAAATCTTATCTGCAACCATGTGTTGGCCTTACCTCAAATAAACAAAACAGGCGATGGACTGAATGAGGATCAATGATACACTTTCACCCCAGTCAAAAGATCTGGGCCTAAATAAACCTGTAGATAGGCCACACCTTATCGTTATTCTGAATTAATCATTTAAAATATTAGGGAGAGATTTATGACTGTTGTATGCCTGTTTTGTAGCACTGTGTGTCATTTTTGTGATGCAGTGCTGGTGCAAAAGATTTGCTATGTTAAATAATAAGTAGGGCATTAAGTTTTTGATGACTGTTATTCATTTACTGTTTGGTAATAGTGGTTATTAACATTTTTTATTATATTTTTCAACAGATTCAACTGCAGATTCTTTCATAGTTTGGAAAATGCCTACAAAAAATAGAATTAGAAAGGCTAGAAAACGTCAAAGACAGCACGGTGATGTTTTATTGCAGCAGTCCTCTTCCCTAAATACTTATCAAAACACCAAGAAAGCTCCGGGTAAGAGCACAAAATCTTTCTTAAAAAATATTTGTAGTAAAAAAAGTATTTATCGCCAAAATGTTTCAGTTCAGAAAAAGAAGAGTAATTTAAATGCAAAGTAAAGACCCATGAAAAATGTTACTGGTAGAGGAAGAGATAACTCTGTGCATGATAGTAGAAGGAAAGAACAGTTTAGGGAGATTCGAAAACGAATGTTCCGTAATAGGATAATGGTTAATTTAATAAAAAATATTAAGAAATGCAAACAGAAAGCGGCATTTTATAAGAAGAAGAAAAATGTAGAGAAAATTATTGATCATGCTTTTGAAATTAAGCGAAAGTTGTTTATTTTGGTAATCAATAGAATTAGGAAACTAAGCAAGGTAATTTCTGATTTCAAAACAAACAGTAGATGGAAGAGAGTAGTAAATCGTAGCAACTTTTGTGAAGTTTTTTCCGGAGAATGGATGCATAGTTCAAGTTCTGAGGCATTTTTTAATGAGGAGAGTTATTTTCAGGATAATGATTTGGTGCATGCAGTTGACACCAGTAGTCGAGCTTATGAAGTGAAGGATGGTTGTGCAGTTGAAAAAGAAAAACTTGTGACAACAGAGACAGAAGAGGCGCTAAGTGATGAGGTTTTAGGAAGACGTCCTAAGGGTCCTGTGTACATTTGGAAGTGTAGTTCTATTTGCAGTGTGCGACAGGTTTCCATCAATTTGCTTTGTGATTTTATACGGACATTTAATAAGAAAAGTTTGAAGCAGAAAATGAAGTTGTTGCAAGATTTAGATCCTTGCAGAGTGAGACAAATGACAGGTTTGCGTGGTCATTCACTGGCTTGTCTTTCCAGGAGAGTATGCCAGAGTGTTTTTCATCATTTCAGGATGCTAGCAGTGCATCATAATAAAGTGAGAAAATTAGTGAGAATGTTGTATTATGCAAAGAGTCCAGCAATTATGCTTAAACAATTATGTGCTGCTCTTTTGCATGGTTCTGAAATAGATGTGAAGAATATTTGTGAAGAAATTGAGTTTTGTTACTTTAGTAGTAAAGATGAGAATGTTCAAATTGACCCTGAAGTAGAGAGTAATGTTGAAGATAATGTACAGGTTTACAGTACAGATAATTTTCAGAAAGAAATTGCCACGTTTTAGATGAAATCAAGTGAGAGGCCTAGTTTCACTTGTGTATGTTGTCGACGCACTTACTATAAGAATCAGACTAAGGTAGTGGATTGATATGCAAAATGTGAAAGGGAAAATAATAGTGAATGGAAGGATTTTGCCACATACTTGATGGTAGAAAATTATTTTGATTTGGGATCGGATCAACGTGTGTGTACTTATTGTTGTAATAAATTAAACCAAAACCAGATGCCTGCTAGGGCAGTTCATAATAATCTGGAATTGGTTGAGATTCCTTCTGAATTGAAGGATTTAAATACTTATGAATCTATTTTGATTCAAAGTATCCATCCCTTTCAGGCTATTGTAAGAATGGAGCCAAAGACAGGGAAGTTGCCTCCAGCAGATTTACAGAGAGGATTAAAGGGAAGAGTTGTTTATTTGCCTCTAGATTTGAATAAAAACATTAACACAATTGGAGTAGAAGAAGTGGAAGAGGAACCTCTGGTTATCTTGGTTAATGGGGTTCCGACAAAGAATAAGAAAATATGGCAAGATTTAGTGGATGTTAGGAAAGTGAAAAAGGCAACAGTGTATTTGAAGAAAAATAATAAGTATTATAAGAATGTGTATGTTGCAGAAGAGGAAGTAAGTGATGAAGAGGATAGCGATTTGTGTGCTGGCCAAATTGAGAAAGTAGAGGCCTCTAAAAGTGAAGAAATATATGAACATTATAGTGTTCATCCTTTGCATTCCAAGGAAGTCATGGGGAATGCTATTGAGTTGTTTCAAATGAAACAAGCCAAAGGGAGTCCCATTAGTGTTTGGGAGGAAAGTTTGGAAGCTCGGTGTTTCCCACAGCTATTTCCCACAGGTCGAGGAGGAAGATATGATGAGCGATCTCATCAAATTCCTGCGTCTGAATACCGGACTTTACGATTGTATGCAGAAGATCCTAGGTTTCGTTAATGCATTCCCTATTTGTTTCATCTCCTGTTTAAAAGCGATCTGTCTGGACTGTCATATGCAGTGAACCACATCTTAAAAAGTGGTATACAGATGCGAAATATCTCGGCAAGGGACTTTATGCATAAAGTCAATGTCCAAGATAGTATTTTGGATTCTCACTTAATTAATCTCATGGCGTGTCAGCGTGGTACTAATGAGTACTGGTACCGTCGTCATGGTGATTTAAAATGTATGCTGAGGAACTTAGGAACTCCGACATGGTTCCTCACTCTGAGCTGTGCCGAGTATGGCTGGGAAGACTTACTTGAATTTCTACGAGAAGCAAATGGAAATATTGAAAACATTGAATTCAAGACACCTGGAGAACTGTGTTCTTTGGATCCTGTGAATGTATGCAGGTACTTCAATCATAAATTTGAAGCTATGATGTCTTTCATCACAAATAAGAAGAATCCACCTCTTGGAGAGGTGTTGGATTTCTTCTGGAGAAGGAGTACCAAGCAAGAGGTGCTCCTCATATACATATGTTGTTGTGGATCAAGGATGCACCTAAATTTGGAACAGATCCGGATCACTTAGTGATGAATTTCATAGAACAGTATTCTACGTGTGCTGTTCCAAATGCAACGGAGAAGAAAAGCCTAAGAGAACAAGTTCTACGTTTCCAAAGCCATCGTTGTGGAAAGTACTGTCGTCGTAAATTCAGAAACAAGGACAAGTTCTACACCAAATGTCGTTTCAACTTTCCACGACCGGTAATTTCTAAAGGAAAAGTGAACAGTTTGATGTCTTCACTACGACATAATGTGACGAGGAAATCACCCAAAAATACATACAATTTGAAAAGGAACGAAGAGTCCAAGTACATCAACGACTACAACCCAGTGATTTTGTCCATGTGGAATGCTAACATGGATATACAGTTTGTGGGTGACAACTGTATGGCTGTGGCTCGGTATGTGACATCTTACATCACCAAAAAAGAAAAGACAGAACTGAAGGATATGTGGGAGGACATTTCCCATGAAAAGAGCCTCAGCAAGAAGTTGTACAGTTTCAGTCTGAAGATGTTGTCGCATCGATAAATCGGAGCTTACGAATGTTCAGATCGATTGTCTTCAGCAAGTCTCTATGCCAAATCCAGGAGTATTGTTTGGGCGAGTCTTGGTCTTGCTGCAACGCGAAATCGGGTTCTAAAACCTGTCCGGGAAATTGAATATTTGGCAGAAAAGGAACCAAACAGTACCGACATTTTGAAGACCAACATGTTGGATACATATTATCCAAATCGAAGCAGTCACCTTGAGAATGTTTGTCTATATGAGGTTCTAAAAAATTATATATTCAAGAGGAACATCAAAGAAGATATTGAGAAAGGAGTGTATGCTGTAATTGGAAGTGAGGGATGCCTGGTCAAGCAAAGAAAATGCCAATTAGTAAACCATCGAAAATTGAGTGGCGAATCTCCAGAAAAAAAGGAGTTTTTCTATTTAGCACTTTTGCAACTTTTCAAGCCTTGGCGTGCAGAAGAGGAACTGCTTGGAGATTTCCTCTGTTACAAAGACTCTTTCACTGCTGCTAAGGAGACCATAGAATGTCCTGCTTTTCACAAATATCAAGAAATGCTAACTTTGGAAATTGAGCAGGAAGCAACGATTGCAGCCGAGATTGCCAGAAACAGTTCTCAGGACAGTCAGAGTTCTGTTTCATTGAGTCAAGATCCACTTGGAGGACCTATTATCGAAAATGAAGCTGCCACTGCTATGAATGAAGTGGAAAGAGCCATGGCACATGCTCAGGAGGATTCAGTTAAGTTAGAAGACTTGGAAAAACAACTCAACGTTGAGCAGAGGAAAATATATGATGAAGTTACCAAGCAAATTGAGCATGGATTAAGTCATGAGAAGAAAGAGTGCTCATGTACATCGTTGAAGCCTGTCCGACTGTATGTGAGTGGAGAAGCGGGAACTGGAAAAAGTTTCCTCATTAAAGCAATTTCATGCTATCTGCAGGAAAGGACTGAGTCATCGCTGTCTTGTGTTGTCACCGCTCCTACTGGACTTGCAGCACATAACATTAAAGGTATTACTTTGCATCGTCTACTGATGCTGCCGGTGGAGCATGACAACAAATTACAATACAACAAGTTATCTGGGGATGCTTGCTGTGAAGTTTCAAGAGTCTTGAGGAAAATGAAGCTACTTATCATTGACGAAGTAAGCATGGTTTCCAATGTCATGCTTGCCTTTGTGCATTTGAGAATGCAAGAAGTACTTAAAACTGAATATGATGTGTTATTTGGTGGCAAACACATCATTGTTTTCGGAGATCTGCTGCAGCTGACACCAGTAAAAGGACAACCTGTGTTCAAAATACTCACGCATGAAGATACCAGGAAGTGCTTAGGGAGCATTGGCAACGTCAATATATGGTTAAACTTCAATTATGCTGAACTGCATGAAAATATGCGTCAGGCAAAAGATGAAGATTACAAGAATATTCTACAAGATATTAGAATTGGAAAAGTGACCGAGCATGGAAAAGAAGCTTTAAATGCACGATTACTTTCAAATTTATATCCCGGACAAGAGATTGTGGCAGAGAATATTTTTCAGAAAATTACTGAGAAGAAATCCGGAATATGTTTGATACCAACTCTTGCAGAATGTGCCATCTTCAACAACAAAATGTTGAATTTAGAAAAGCAAGAGATTGTGAAACTTGAAGCTATTGACAAAATAGAGCATATGGGATCAACAATTATTTTGTCAGAGAATTTGAAATCAAAATTGGATTCATTAGAGAAGACTATATCTAAAACAGCGGGTTTTGAAAAGACTCTGAATGTGTGTTTAAATTGCCGAATCATTTTGAGGAGGAATTTACATGTTGAAAGAGGTCTGGTAAATGGATCAATGGGTAATGTTGTTGATTTTGAGAAATACAAAAGTAGAGATGGAATTGAATTTTTAAAAATTAAATTTGATGGCATTGAGGAAGTACAGGTAATTGGTCGTTGTTCTGCTAGGTTTTTGCTTGTTAAAGACTTATATGTTCGCCGTAAACAGTTTCCTGTTTGCTTGGCATATGCGGTAACAATCCATAAATCGCAAGGTTTAAGTGTAGACAGTGCATTGGTGAATATTGGCAGTTCTGTGTTCAAGGAGGGTATGGCATATGTGGCATTGTCACGAGTTAGAACTTTATCGGGATTGTACTTGATTGACTGTGATGTCACAAACATTTGTGCGGATCTAGATTGTGTTAAGGAATACAATAGGTTAAGAAGAGAGTATGCGCCACATTTGCCTCAATATCCTTTGTTTGAGAAACGTGTGGTAGGCCGGAAACGTAGAAATATCAGTAATAGTAGGGAGGTTGTAGCAAAAAGACCAAAAGTCGATGAACCGAAAATTGATAGCAGAAAGAAAGTGGATTCTGTTGAAGATGTTGTCGGTTTTCAATTTGAAAACAGTTCTGGTGTCAACTGCTATGCAAATGTAGTGGTTAATGTTCTCTTTTCACTAGAGAGTTTAAAAGAACAGATTCTGTTGAATTCAGAACAAATTTTATGCTGTTTGTTGAATTCTGTTTTCGAGAAATGTAGCACTGATCGTACAAAAGTAGAAAGTGTGTCTGAAGTTCGTTATCTGTTAGATGAATGTTCAGGTCAAACAGACTTCTCTGAAAATAATCAGCAAGATTGTCAGGAGTTTTTAATGTATATGCTTGATGTATTGCAAGATGAGGGTGTAGATGTAGATCACCTGTTTGGGGTTTCTTATCAATGGCAGCATGACTGCGAGAACTGTATGGTATCAAGTACTACTAGTGTAGACTCAGAAAGATTTATATATTTAACTTTGCCAGACAGTAAATCAGTCTCCTTTAATAAGCTAGTAAATGCAGCGGATCACAACATGGAGTGTAGCCAATGTAAATCTGAAATGATGTCAACATTATTTATACGTAGATATGGACAGTATGTCATTTTAATGATCCAACGATGTAGGCCTGATGGGTCAAAATTGTCAACTTTAATAAAAAATGTGGTGGCTTCTCAGCTTTCAATATCAGGAAGGACTTTTGTAACTCTAGCAATTATCTATCACGATGGTCCTTCAACAACATCAGGACATTATACAGCTTATTTAAAGGCTCGAAACGGCTGGTCATTCTGCAATGATTCCGTTGTAACTTTAAAAAAAAAATTGCCGTTTGACCTTAAAAATTCTTACCTGTTGTTTTTAAAACCAAAATTTTAATGAAAGAATCTCGGGATTTCCTGTGAAGAATTGCAAAAGATTCATGAAGTAGAGGGAATGTAAGTCTGCAATGCTGTCTAGATTATTGGGGCAAAAGTTTTAATTATAATGTCAATTTAAAAATCCAACTATATAAACCTGATGCAAGTAAGTCTGCTTCATAGTAAGCAGTATCAGTGTCATAGGAAAAGGAGAACATGAGTGACAAAGAAGGGTAAGATATTATTAGTCCTGGATTGTGAAAATAATCTTAAATGTTTTCTTTTTGAAAGTTGCGAAAACAGAAAATGTCGGGATTTGATTGGAAGAATTACAAGACTTGCGAATCGCGGCAACATGATTTGGCCTAGTGGAAACATGTGATAGAATGAGAGAAGTCTTTTCTTGTATGTAACATATTTTTCGAATCGATCGAGGTTTTCTTTCAGAAAGTGGCGGGCTGAAAATATTTATAGCACAACAGAGTGGAAGCTGTTCATAGGAGATCCTTCGACGTCATTGAAAGTAAGTTAATTTTAAGGAGTTTTGAATTCAGATTTCTTAGGTTGTATGGGTTTTTTAAACACAATCATTTTGATTGTGTTTTTTTTCCCCGCTGTTACATGATGAATACCTTCAAGTCACTGATTTAAGTGAAATTTGATACATTCTGAGAACAGCAAAAATAAACCATTTAACATGTATAATTAATATTCTGCTTTTTGTACTTATGAAATACATTTAGAAATGTGAGGTAGATATGGAGAAACTGAGTCTTCTGTAAGTGTCAATTTTAATGCTTACAGTGCTGTACTTCTGTGTACTGTTTTTTTTTGAAAACTGAATAGGCCTCACCTTAAAGAAACCTCTTGAAAGGACACATCTTATTTGCATCCTGAAACAATCATTTAAAATGTTAGACACAATTTTATGATAGCTTTACATCTCTTTTGTGCTGCTATTGCATCACTATTGTGAGACATTAGCAATGCAAAAGAAGCACCATGTTCCAAAATAGACCTGATTTCTTCAGCATGAAGATACTGTTACTTTAAAATATATATCTTTAGGATTGTGTACGGGGCGTAGAGAAGCAGAGGCTTCTGTCAGTGTCAAAGTTGTTTAAAAACTGTTTCTTCTTGATCCTTTTCCCTTCTTTTTTCTAATTTTTAAATACATGTTCTAATATTTTTGGAAATGTTTGTTCTCTCTTTTACAGATTGAAAGTATGAAAAATTTTCTTTTACAGTTAACAAGAATTATAAGGTAAATGTTTTGTACTTTTTTAACCTGCATTCCACTGCTGATGATGTCACTGACTATGTTATGAATGATGTAAGAAGTGGGCATGTTTTACTACAATGGTAGGTCTTGACAGCTATTATCTCCTCTGTATTCTTCAACAAGCATTAATTTTGATATGCAACCCTGAGTACGGTTCACTTTAAACAAACTTTTAGAGAGGACACACCTTATCGTGACCCTCAATCAATCATTTAGTCTATCACATTTAACATCTATCAGTTCTCCTGCTTCATTTCTTTAATCTTTACTTTCCTGTGTTTGCTACTTCTCTCATTCCTTTCTCTATTACTTAATTATTCTACTCCTTCCAGTATTTTTTTCACTCCCTCTCTTCTCATACTTCTTCATTATTATTCACTAATTCTATCTCTATTAATGTTACTGTTTCTGAATGATCTCCAAAATTTTTTAAAACAAGAACAGTAAGTATAAGGATAGGAAACAGACATTTATGTTACAAGAAAGACAGCTATAGGAAGTAAACAAAAGATACTGTTACTCGCAATCCACTCCTGATGATGTCACTGACTATGTCAAAAATTATGTAATATATGACATGATCAGAAGTGAATTGCGGGTAACAGTATGTTTTCTTTACTCCCTATAGCTGTCTTTTTTGTAACATAACTGTCTGTTTCCTTTCCTTATACTTACTGTTCTTTTTTAAAAAAAATTTTTTTGGTTCGCTTATAGTTCGCGTACCGGAGTGCGAACTAGGAGCGAACTAAAAGAAATAGAGCTTGGCAGAGTTCAAAGACTTCTACCAATTTTTTTTTATAATGGGAAGGTAGTTCTGAAAAGAACTTTTTTTGGCTTTTTGTTATTTTAATTTTTTTAAATTATTTTTCTGAACATTTATTATATTTTTTTGATTTTTTCAGAACATTTTGTTTTTTTTTATTTTTTGGGGGGAGGGGGGAAACAAAAATGATTCATCGAAGAGGGCTCAACAGGAGCAACAAAAAAAAGAAGAATTTATTTTTGGGGGCGTTTTGGACATACATGATTTTTGATTGCTCTCATTATAAGAGTTATGCTACTTTCTCGGTAGCATAATATTTGATTGCACCACACGCACATTTGTTTCACTTCCCCCATGTCCATTTGAATATTCGGGATCAACTCCCTTGCTTCTGGTCCCGAAACTTCTGGCACGACCGATCTTCTGGCTATTGCTGGGGAATTTTGTTGTTCGTCCCGAAGCTGAGCAGCACTATAATTATTTGGGTGCCACCTACTCATGTGCCTGTGCATTGTAAAATTCCCAAAACTATATTTTTTGTCCGTCCCCCTTGAAAGGCGATCCTCACAGATACGGCAGAAGACATATCTGGCGTTTACTTTCTTTTGCCCTGGTGGAATTTAAAAAAATTGCCAGATGAAATTTTCCTTCCTATTGTATCTCCTGGGCTCCTCTGGCAAATATTCAGGCTCTTCCTCCTCTTCCTGATCTTCCTCTTCTTGAAAGATTGGTTGAGTAGGTGGTCCTTTTTTTCCATGAGGAGGTGGAGGTGGTGGTGGGGGAACACTACCAGAAGCAACAACTGAAGCCATTTCTCTGGAATGTACAAGGGTCTTTCTCTCACCAAGATGAAAGTCAGAGTGAGGAAAGAAGGAGGGGTTTTCATCATTTGGGAAAAGCCAAAGTTCTAAACCAATGAAAAGTGTTAATTTTAGATCACATGACCTAGTATTACATCATTAGGAAACCAAAAGTGAAATGAACTAATGAAAAGTGTTATTACCTAGTCACATGACCTGCTGTCTTTACGTTTCGCGCTTTGCGCCGCTATCCAATCCGCTTCCGGGTCCGCTAACTTGGCGCGTCGGATAACGTATTACGCGACAACACAAAACGTCATGATAACGTAACGATTACCGGCTCGCGCACCAAGTCGTGGCTTTGAATTGAGCTAACGGGAAGCTGACCGGTTCGCGGACTAGGAGCGGAACAATATATATATATTTTTTTAAATGTATAAAAGATATGTACAATATATTTTATGATTTAAAGAAGAATACATTTTACAGATACAAATATTAGCTTTCAAAAAACCATTGAAATTCAATGAAAAAACCATAGGTTATAGTCCATATATAGTTAGGAATTTGCATTTACAAAACCTTATTTTACTCGCATAAAACCATTGAAATTCCATATATAGTTAGATGCGCTAACTATATATCGCGCACCCGCAATCCACTGCTGATGATGTCACATATTACATCATTCATGACATGGTCAGTGACATCACTGATGACATCACTGATCACAACATCCAGTGACTGTATGTTTCTGTAAAGTTAAAATATGTCTTACATATTGAAGAATGAGTGGATGTATAAGTGTCTGGATGAAGGATTTAGTAGGTGCATGACTGACTGTATGAGTGAGTGATTAAATGTGTCTCACTGAGTGCATGGGTTAGTGACTAAACTGTCTTAATTTGTGCATCATTATGTCTGTTGTTCTATAAACTGCTGCATGTGTTGATCAGTAGCTATATGAGTAACTATATGGGTTATTCATTGGTTGCCCAAGTATTTGTATGGGACACTGAGTGTGTGTGTGGGTGGCTGGGAGGTGTATGACTCTGTGCATAGATGTGTGAGCAGTGGATTCACTAGATGTATGGTTTCAAAAGTGCATGTGGAAACAGCTCTATGGGAGGTTAACTGTGTGCATGAGTGTATTGGTGAGTGAATGGTTATCTCAGTGCTACATGTCAAAGTAAGTACATATGTAAAACACAGTACATGTGAGAGTTGACATATATAAATAACTGTGCATAAGAGCTAGTGAATGTGTGAGTGGCTGTATGGATCATTGTGAACTTGTATCAGGGATTGTAGAAGAGAGAAAATATGTGTTAGTATATGTTTGAATAAGTAAAGTTTGTATAACTGTATAGTTGAGGAAATGGAGGTGTGATTGATTGTTTGCATGACTGACTAGTTGTGTGAGTAACTCCATGGATGAGTGACAGTCTGTGAGTGTCTGTTTACACTGATTGTATCTAAGGTTATATTAGAGTCTGAAGAGGTTCATTGTATTAGCACATGAATGATATCATGAGTGATGTCACCAGTGATTTCATTTGAGATGTCATCAGTGATGTCATCAGTGATGTCATTTGGGGTGTCATCAGTGATGTCATCAGTGATGTCATTTGAGATGTCATCAGTGATGTCATTTGAGATGTCATCAGTGATGTCATCAGTGATGTCACTGACCATGTCATGAATGATGTAATATGTGACATCATCAGCAGTGGATTGCGGGTGCGCGATATATAGTTAGCGCATCTAACTATATATGGAATTTCAATGGTTTTATGCGAGTAAAATAAGGTTTTGTAAATGCAAATTCCTAACTATATATGGACTATAACCTATGGTTTTTTCATTGAATATATATATATATATATATATTCGTTATTTCTCATTTCGTAACTTCATACCTCACGTTTGAAGGTCCATGCTATGCTTCTACAGTTTTTTCTGGTGATTCGATTGGCTTTATTTTATCACCTTAAATGACATAAACAATCATAAGCTATGCAAACAATTTCAATACTGAACTGGTTAGTTAAGGTTAGTCAGAAAGATTTAACTCAACACACAAACTCGTACCTTGTAAACTGTACGTGACGTCCTTAAGTGGGATTCTGTAAAGATAAAAGCAAAAAAAAACAGCAATATCCAAAATCTGTTCAATTGCTCAACTGAACTGCTAGGGGTTAATTCCACTCAGTTATGCCTGCTATCTAAGCAAGAAATATCAAGAGCACTACAGTGTTAACATTGCTGTCACTAGTTTGAACAACAAGATTTTGTTTATAAATATTTCAGTCTCTGAGGCTTGAAATAACAATGAGGCTTGAAATAATTATGTTCGTTGATTGGTTAAAGAAGTCCTGGAAACATGAATCGATTTATTTTTGTAAAGTTCTGGAGAAACCTTTACAAGTTTGCCCATTAAAAGAATAATGCTTGTTTCCTTTCTGGCAAACGTCTTACCCGGCTAAATGCACCTTCTTTATTGTGTCAGGTAACCTGGTAACCTGAGTTGTTGTTTGTTTTCCTTTTACAGGAAGTCGTCACAACTGAGCCTGGAACGGAAAGAAGCTGAGGAACCCTCCTACTCTTCAAAGAACGAAGACCGGAGTCCGGAGTCCAAAACAGAGGTAAGAGGACATTGGAGGGAGGCTGAGAGGGGAAGAATGAACGAGAAATACTCGCCGCTTTCTGGATGGTGCAATGTTGCTTGATGAGGGTCTCGCGTCTCGCTGAGAATGATCTAGACGGGTGACTACTGTTTCATAATGCAGGCGTGACTGCTGGCTGTATCTCGGACCGAAATGCTCGTGGCTAAGCGTGTCGGAGAAAGCAAAGCGCCGTTTCTGTTCCAGGGCGCATCTTTATAGTTTTTACGCTGTGTGCCCAAAAACATTTGCATCCGCCTCACATGGAGTTTTCTAAGTCCTTAGATGGTTTACCCACGTGAGGCAAGAAGTTGGTTCTCGAAGGGAATCAATGGGTAGAACAACAAGCATTGCTAATATCATCAATAGGTACAAACAACAGGTAACAAGCATTGCTAGAATCAAATAAAGTGGATACACTTGTTTAATGCACAAATCACTTAACATACAAGCAATTCTGATAATTACAACAATATTTCAGAGGGGTCACAACTCTCTATGAGATTGCAGCCAGTGAACCTTTAACAGGAGGGATGGGATCGCAGCCATGTTGTGGTTGGGCAAGGTGTGGACTGAGGGGGGTTTGACTTGTGGAACTGCTTTGCTCTCAATGTTACTGATTGCTTTTGTATGTGCTATATTACGAGATTACGATCGTATTGCTTACCTCTTCATGCATCTGTTTTTCCACGAGCCTGGGGCGGACACTTGTTGGGAATGTTTTCGAATGCATTTTTTGTTGTATAAGGTTGCATTATACAGCTTAGGCATGGCTCGGTTCGGATACGTTGCTTCTGGTTCTCCCTCATCATCATGCACTCTCGCGACTGACACGCCAGTGACTGACTCTGGGGGCACTCTTGACTCACTGGTATTACTCACCTTGAACGTGGGCAGTCTCAATGACCATCGCAAAGTCTGCAAAATCTTAAGCTACCTCTACAGACATAACATAGAAATTGCCCTCCTGCAGGAGACCCACCTTCACCCGGACAGTCCCATATTACGTTCCAAAGGCCTATTGGGTAATACTCATACTGCGGGCTTTACTTCGCATGCTAGGGGAGTCATGACTTGGGTGAACCCGAAGACATCGGTAACGTTGACGCCCTTAGTAACGGACGGGGAGGGTAGATACGTTCTCTCCAAATGCTGCAGGAAGGGACTTGAAATTGTCCTTCTAAATGTCTATGGCCCTAATTATGACCATCCAGATTTTTACACAAACCTGACAATGATCACACAACCATATGCCCATGACCATATATTGTGGGGTGGTGATTTTAACTTTACCAGACAACCTACCATCGACAGGTGAGACGGCCTGGGTAGACGACCTTCGGGGCGGGTGCACACACTACTCTGCACAGCATAACATTCATACAAGAATAGATTACTGATTTTCCTCTCGATGCCTACTTCAACAGGTTCGTGCATGTAGGATCCTTCCCCACACCTGCTCTGACCATTCTCCATTGTTAATAGCACTTGCTTCCCCTCAGAAACGAATCTCCCATTTTTATGGCGTTTCCCGCCCTACTCTCTCCTTGGCCTCTGTTTTTAAAGAGGAATTAGCCATGTCCATTGAGACGTTTTTTGAAGCAAACGTTAGATCGGTAGACTCTTACCAGACTGTTTGGGAAGCCATTAAGGCATACATTAGGGGGATCACTATCTCTAAACATGCGGGGTCCTTAAGACGATACGGGGCAGATTAACGGCCTTGGAGCACAAGTTAAAGGATCTAGAGTCCTCTCGCGAGGCGGACCAGACCATGGCCCTTACTAATGAGTTAGCGCAGAAACTTCGGGAGTATCAAGAGAAAGGGGATGCCGAAATAAAGCACCTTGGGAAATATGCCACCGCCAGATCATATGGCGAGGGGGATCGCCCAGTTATGTTTTTTGCGCAAATCCTTAAGCAACGCAGGGACAGAACTACGATACCAGACATTGAGCCCCCTCCGGGGGATCCCCCACTCACGGAGTCCCATGTAGCGGAGAAGTTCCAGAAATATTATGCAGACCTCTATTCCTCGCGTGGCTCCGGCCCGGAGGAGCGTATTCTTGACTACTTGACCCATATTGAGCTACCGTGGCTGTCCAACCTCCACCGCCGATTTCTAATGCGACAGATCGAGCGTGAAGAGATAATTCTAGCACTCTCGGAGATGAAGGCGGGGAGTGCTCCTGGGAGTGACGGCCTCACTGTTGCCTTTTATAAGGCGTTCCAGGACCTCTTGCCCCCGCACCTACTCACATTATTCGAGGATATATGTACATCTGGAACGATTCCCCAGACTATGCCAGAGGCGATCCTGGTTACCACACTTAAACCAGGGAAACCTCCAAATGACTGCGCCTCATACAGACTTCTATCACTTATGAATGTTGACACAAAAATTTTCGTGAAGTTGCTGGCTACTCGTCTAAGCCCACTGGTCACTACCCTGGTAGCTCCAGAGCAGGCCGGCTTCGTACCCAGCTGTACCCTAACAAACAACCTGCGCATTGTGTTAGCCGCTATGCAACATACTCGCCCGGAGGTCCCCGCTATTGCGGTCTTTTTGGACATGGAAAAGGACTTCGAATCTGTCGAATGGCCTTTCATGAGACAGGTCCTGAGCCGGATGGGAGTTGGTGCTGTCTTCCTCCAACTACTTGCGACACTTTATTCCGACCCTACAGCCTGCATCTGGGTCGGATCATTGATCACAGACCCCCATACGTATTTGCAGAGGTACTAGGCAGGGATGCCCTCTATCCCCTATACTTTATGCCCTGACGGCGGAACCTCTAGCCTGCTCCCTATGGGAATTTCACTGGCAGAGGGGTATACGGTTTCCGAACTACCGACTAATTGTGTCTACATGTGCTGATGGCACCCTCCTATATGTTAGAGACCCCGAGACCAACCTCTCACCGGTTCTACGTGAAGTGGTTTTGTTTGGCTCCCTCTCAGGTATAAACATTACCTGGAGCAAGTCTACCATGTTTCCCCTTACGCCCACCATGGTACGCTTGAACCTGAATACCCTCTGCAATGGACTACGGATGCGGTACGTTACCTGGGCATTCAACTGCATACCAACTCGGAGGTTGTCCTGAGGGAAAATTATGGGGTTGCCATCTCCAAACTGGAAGATGATGTTGACAGATGGATCTGCCTCCCGCTGTCGTTAATGGGCAGAGTTTCCATTATGAAAATGATTGTCTTACCCCGTTTCCTCTTCCTATTCACAAAGATTCCTATGGTCCTATCCAAAACATTTTTCCAACATTTGCAATCGCTAATGGTCTGCCTGACATGGGCGGGCAAACAACCACGTGTGGCCTGGAAAATACGGACGCTGCCATACTCGATGGGGGGCCTGGGTGCCCTTGACCTAAATTTATATTATAGGGCGGCTCAGTGTTCCCACGCATATCACTCTATACATGGCCCTTCTGATGTGCCACACATACGGATTGAAACCCGTGTGGCTGACCCCAAACCCCTTCCCGCCATACTTTTCTCTCCGTGCGACAGACGCACTGGCATATTAGACTCTCTTAACTCGGTCACACTGTGGAACATGAGCCCGCATTACTATCGATGCCCAGGCTGCTGGCGCAAGTCGCCTATTAGTTTCCATTCTGAATAGTTACCAAAAAAGAGACGGGCGCTGGGAGCAGGAATCACAAGAACAGAGTTTATTTCTCATGAGGAGAGCCAGTCATTTCAGACACGAAACAAGGTGTCATCGGGAGGTGCTCTAACAAGTGAGCTGAGACTCAGTCTTTTATACCTTACAAAACACTTGGCATTACAATCAGGACATTGTGACACAAAGAAAAGACATCCCTATAATCCTCGTGTCAATCCTACCCCACATATGTTATCAATAGAGACCCTTGAACTGTCGATAAGGGAAGGGGCCATGACGCAGCTGACTGTTCCGCTGATTATTAGGATGTGTGCGCCTGATCGTAGCCCAGGGGGTGGGGAAGCCAGGATCAATAGTGGGTCCTTTGAAGAGGAATGACTCCATACAATAAAGGGCAGTAAACAGTATCTCCCGGCTTAGGCGATGGCCTCGGACATGTGCGGACAGTCCATCGCGGAGGGAGGGTTTACTAATAGAGGGGTTATTCATGAAAGGAAAGGAGATGTTGATCAGGCGCGGCCGTGACTCCCAAGGACAGGGTCTTGCAGAGGAGGAAGGTTTATGACTTGTCCATGTGAGGGAGAAGGGGGGGGTCAGGGTGCGCGCAGGGACAGAGTCGCACAGAGAGAGAGAGAGGTCTTATGACTTATGTGTGAGAGAGCGGGGGCAGTCAGGTGCAGCTGGGGAGGGCTATGTCAGCTAAGGCAAAGGATGCCTCTTCAAGAGGGAATGGGGGGTTTGCGTGGGTCAAGCAGGAGGGTTGTCTTTCAGGGCAGGGTCGCGCAGAGGGAGAGGGTTTCATAATCCATGCATGTGAGAGAGAGGGGGGGGGGTTCAGATACGCGCAGAAGGGAAGTCGGTGATTCTAATGAGCAGGAAAAAGGCCAGGGTGCCTAAAAATGGCTGTCAGGTACATATGGGTGCGGGCTTTTACTGGCAGAGTGATGTGGTCAATATTTCAGGGTATACGTGGTGCCTACAGGGAGGGGGACGGGAGAGGGCAAATGAACGCCGCTTAGGTACATTAATTTTGCTAATTTCCACAGTCGCCGCTTTTAACATAAGCGAGTTCATTTTCCTATTCTTCCTGGTTGATGGGCGTACATATAAACAGGTGGTTGATGAAATAGCATTTGTCAATACTAACACATTGCACAAAAATCATGAACAGTTGATGTGATGGGCAGAATGCAGCACATAGGAAATTGCATTTGTCGAGTTCCTATCATTTCAGAAGCACTACATAGCATAAATGTTTCTGACTTAAAAATGTGACCAATGGACATTTTGACCAAGCAGTTGAGGGCGGAATCAGTTCAATATACAAGATCTCTTCGTCACAGTGTCTTTTAGTAATGAGCCATCTCTGGTTATCTCTAGTCCGTGTCCTTTCGTTGGCGCTGTTGAGCACCGGCGGTGGAGCTATAGGTCCAGCTCGGGTCTATCCTTACGCGTTGCAGGGTGCGGTCAGTCCTCTGCTGTTAGACCACAGTCCTGTTCCCTAACCAATCCATTAAGCGGCGCCTTATGCTCGGCACCTATATTTCCGTGGCAACACCCTTTTCCCATCTGAACGCTGTTCTTCCTTTTGGCAACAGGTCACGGGGAAAAGAGGGTGTGTGGTTCAAATAGTCGATAGGAGAGTGAGTGGAGTTGGGTCGGAGTTCCTGGGACACACAAAAGGGACCAGGGGAGCAAAGGATAACAAGCAGGCAGGCCCATCAATCGGGCCCAAAGAAGGGGGACGGAGACTCCAGGCACACGTGGGTTAGCAGGCGGAGGGCTTCAGGGTAGCCCGTCGTTTCCACGTTTGGGATTGCTGTCTCGTCCCGTATCTAGTTGCTCTGCGGCTCCACCTTTGGTCGAGGTCGCGCGTGTCTCAAGGTCTGCAGTCAGGCACGTCCGACCCTTCTCCTCCGGTGATCGCAAATCTTTGAATAAGTACAAAACAAGTTTTAGAGAACTGACAGAAGAAGTCATTTATGCAGGTGAATTCCTCCCTCATTCCTGCGCACTTGGGAGATACGCTCATCGGTCACAGTCAGAGATCCATTACCAGGCAGTGCATATGTCAACATTCCTACTGTGTTCATGCTAAGTGCATTCATCGTCTATTCATGACATAAATGTATAGAAATAATATTTCCATCAACTGCGCATTTCATCGATTACAACATTCTGGAACTTCCAGTGGAGACTTGCCTTTCAAACCCAAGCCCTTAACAATCTAACATTTTCCTTCGAGGCTGGCTAACCTTTCCAAACAAGGTGGGGGCGCTATCATCGAGAGTCACGAAAAACAGGTTTTTCTCGAGGGACGACAGTTATTCATGGTCATCATGTTTATATCCGGGACAGCAGCTGGGGTCTATCAAATGGGGCGGGGATGCTTCAGGCGCTCGCGCTTGGGTGCAAAAAGAAAGGGGGGTGGGGCAATCTGGGTATTGGGGGTCAATCTGGACATTGGCGTTCGTCTCTGATGAACAGAAAAATAAGGTGCCATTGACATACAGTTCCCCTATAAGGGCCAGATTGGGGGACCTTAGTCGTCTTACCTGTCCTTTCTTTCTCAGCCAATTCGAGTTCATTCATTTTGCAGAAAGGAGAGGTAGTAATATGGCGAGGTACAATCATTTTAGTTTCGGTCAATTTCGCTGAACACCTTCGTGTCCAATAATTATCCAATCAGACTGGTGCCTGCGAGGCACGATTTTACCATAAAAAGGAAGATGAAATAAGGAGACTCTCATAGAGTGAGAGTCGTCCGCGATCTAAACGAGCCATTTGGTACACGCATGACATGTAGTGAGAGAGAGAGAGAGAGAGAGAGAGAGAGAGAGAGAGAGAGGGAGAGATGGAGAGAGAGAGAGAGAGAGAGAGAGAGAGAGTGAGGGAGAGGGATAGAGAAAGGGAGAGACGTGTACAAAAATAGGTCATTTGGTGCGTTCACAACACAGAACAGTAGGGGGGTCAGGTAACGGAGAGACGTAAACAAAGAAAGAACACAAACCCCTACAGTACACACACACACACACTCAGACGAAGGAAGACAGTACATGTATTACATACATAAGACATTCACAACAAAAACATAAAACAATAGTTGGCCAACGAGATCTATATATTTTTTATATCCTACTTATCTTTTACTATCCTATTTACCTATGTGCTTAGCTCTGTCTACCTTTCCCTCCCTTTTCCCTTTCGCCTGTTATCTTTTCGAGCGTTCTCAATTGCCAATACTTACACCTTGGTTAGTCGATCAGAAATGAACCTGGTCGCGCTATTTACCCATGGTTGGATTTTAAACCATTCTCCAGTTCCTTCCTTTGGTGGGAAGTTCTTCAGGCTGATGCAACGGCAAGTATTGATCGGGAGAACAGTCGGACAGCTTGGCTAGATCTATGAGAGTGTGAGAAGGGGGCAGTACATTTTGAACATCAGCAATATTTCTAACCTCCCCGATGGGTGCAGTCTTGGTAACCCTTACCCGTGCACTTTTTCTTTTGTCCTTTCCCTACCTAGTCAAACGTCTAGTTACATTCTTTAATGTGTTATTTCAAGTCAACTTTCGTCATACAGTACCCGTCGAGTTTCCATGTCAGTCCATTTTCCCAGTCGCTATGCTCTTAATGGAGGAACAGTCATATTTAAGTCTACGTCTCTAAAAACTTATTGTCATAAGGACTATGCTCATATTCCCTCCTTCCCTTTTTCGTCGGTGGTTCGATCATCGTCCTCCCACACTTCAGCCGATGTTCCAACGCGGCCTGCAGAAGGGAGGAGAAAGAAGGGGGTGGGGGGGGGCAGCATTCAAACCACATCAGCATGCAGTAATCCAGAAATGTTTTTACCTACCACATACTCGACCTATCCCCACGTAGTGCATTTCTTTGCCATCTCGGCGTTTAAGCCCAGAGGGACCAGTAGTGTCAGATAGATAATCATTGACAATTTGCGTATCTACATGAGTTACTTGGTCGCGACCCCTTTAGGTTGCGTGCAAGGGTGGCGGTCAGGTGGCATTTCTGTGGTGTTGTTTAAAAGCGTCTAAAACACTTCTCCGGCTGCCTGTCACACATAATGTAGCTGCTAAATATCGGGTCCTTTTTAACCTTCAGCCTTCATCATATTTTTCTCGTTGCTCACAGTAGTAATACATTCAAAACTCATTAATGCACCCGCTACAACTATGCTTTCTTTTTCAAAAATATTTTTAATTTAAAAAAAGTGCTGGTGTATAAATACAGGCCTACAACCCAGTGGACCGGCCACGGAGCAGATTGGAACTGTACATAGGAAGAAAGAAGTTGGTGGCAGTTCATTGCATAAAGTGCGGCAGTGCAATAAAATCGTATCGAACTTTACTACAGAGCAGGCATGATGCATATCAAGAATTCAGTTTTTCAATTAATTCATTAGCTCATTATCCAGGTGCTCGTTCACTGTCTAAATTACACCAATCCATAGTTCCCATTCATAATTAGTACCCACCCTAAATCAGTTCATTGTCCAAACACATGATCAACATCGGTATTGCTTTTCTTTTCTAAGCACATAATCACTATCCATCTTATCGACTTTCATTGTCCAAAAATGCATACATATCTCAGAGCATAAATATTCGAGCAATCCGGGTGAACAGGGAGTTCGAAAGTTTTCGTTTCGTGTATCGGCGCCATTTTGGGCGAGGTCAGGCAGGTTCCGGTATAGTCAGAATGTCTCCAATGACTCATGGTTGGACCAGAACCTTCCGTTGGCAGTTCAAAAAGTTTTTCGCAATGTGGTAACAGTCTAACAATATGGACCATCAGTCAAAGAGTGGGGAGGGCAACAACAATTTTCCTACCGGGTCATTCTGATGTTCCACCGGAACTGAACAAGTCTGTACCTTGGCTGCGTTTTAGCCATTTCCAAACTGAGGCTGGCGCCGGCAGGAGTGCGTCGATGTTGCGGGTCCCAGTGAGGGGGACGGGGGCACCCATGCAGAGGGGTCGGGGGCCCCCCGGCTCTTATAGAATCTTCAAGGTCGAGGAGAGATGGCATGGGGCGTGTGCCCGCCCCGGGCAAAAGACCGCTTTCGATGTGGACCCTCTTTAAGTAAGAGCGTTGGGGTGTCGCTGGAAGCCTCCACCTGGAGGGAGGTGGGGGAGGCTCGTTCGCGCCGCCTCCCCCTTCCAGCGGCCCCTCGCCGATCCTCGGCTCCGCCGCTTCGATATTGGCCGTGCCGGCTATTGAAGATGGGGGGCGGGGGGGGTCGGTGGCTGAGGCAAGACAGCCCCCCCCCCTCTTTCCGACACGTGGCGGGACTACCTCCAACTCTCCAGGAATTTGGCGGGACTACATGTAAGCGCCGCCGTTCTTGTTTTTGGCTTCGGCCTTCTTCGCGGGCCGGACCAGGCGAGAGACAGAGGGGGGGGGTGGTCGGTGGCTGAGGCAAGACAGCCCCCCCCGTGGCCTGCAGGGCAGCAGAAGAGGAGAGAAGGAGAGGCCATCACGGTTTTCTGGGCCGTCCGCCCCACAACCTCCCCTTCCGACTGCGTCCAGGCGAGCCCCGCATGCCTCGAGGCCTCGCCTACCGGATGGGCGTAACCGCGGACCTGTGGCACTTCGGGAGTTTCCGGAATGGGGGTAGGTACCTATTGATTTGTATCTATTTCATGTGACCGTTATTTGGGCGTTGTGGGCAATGAGGCAGACATGTTTAGGGCAGGAATAGGCAACGGAACCTAGTTACCTCGTGGCTTGCCTTGGTGTCAAGCTTGTCTTCCCTCGCCATTTTTATGTTTCTTATTACGGGTTATTTCTAACGTTTCTTTTTTTTATTTTTTATTTTTTATCTTTAGCGAAGTTGATAACTTCTCAGTGGCCTACTGATTTCGCTCAACTCCTTTTCTTTTATTTTTATGCCATAACCTATTATAAGCTATAGCGACTAGTCCACACTTTAATGAACAGGTCCTTATTAGATGTGCCCTCCAGTGGAGCTGGATGGTTCGACTCTAATAAGTGGTCCGGGCTAAACAGGCTACCAACCAATGGGGAGAAGATAGGCATGACGGATTACAACGGGGACAAAAGTCTGCACTACCTATCTTATCACGGCGGGCAAAGACTAGACAGAATATTTCTATTCTCCGTTGTTTGCCGGCGGTGAATACCTCAAACGAACCAATACCGAACAATCGGTCAATCAAACAATCAGTGGGGAGAATAAGTGGGCACGAAAAGTTATCGTTGCCCACTCTTTCTCTACCTGCAAAGCGAGACCTTGTTCTTCCCTGTTTGCAGACAAAGAATCTCCAGACAATAATCCACGAACGACAGTTCGGGAAACAGTGGGGGAGGAAGATAGGCACGACGGATTACAATGGGGACAAAAGTCTGCGTTACCTATCCTTCACTGCTTGCAAAGAGAGAGCCTGTTGTTTTCTCCGTTTGCAGACAGCGAATCTCCAGAGGTTTCAACAAAGCGTAATACTAGTATTATCCAAACCAAACAATCAATTCATAATTTGTCGCATTTACGCGACCTTACCCGGACCGGACCGTGTGGGCAGTTCTTCGCCTTCCTCCTTCCAGCGCCCGATCGTTCTCTTACTCCATGATTTTTCCGCGGCAATCCTGTGGGATTCCAGTCAGGACAGTAGGTCACTCGAGAGAGGTCCGTTCGGAATTGGTGAAGTTCATTCAATCGGCAGCCGGACGAGGGCCCTCTCAAGGCAGGTATACTCCGATCATTTTAGATGTTCACCTCATCGTCTGGATCTCTCTCACTGGACCTTATGTCACTGATGGACCCCGCGTTGGGACGCCAATTGTGGAACATGAGCCCGCATTACTATCGATGCCCAGGCTGCTGGCGCAAGTCGCCTATTAGTTTCCATTCTGAATAGTTACCAAAAAAGAGACGGGCGCTGGGAGCAGGAATCACAAGAACAGAGTTTATTTCTCATGAGGAGAGCCAGTCATTTCAGACACGAAACAAGGTGTCATCGGGAGGTGCTCTAACAAGTGAGCTGAGACTCAGTCTTTTATACCTTACAAAACACTTGGCATTACAATCAGGACATTGTGACACAAAGAAAAGACATCCCTATAATCCTCGTGTCAATCCTACCCCACATATGTTATCAATAGAGACCCTTGAACTGTCGACAAGGGAAGGGGCCATGACGCAGCTGACTGTTCCGCTGATTATTAGGATGTGTGCGCCTGATCGTAGCCCAGGGGGTGGGGAAGCCAGGATCAATAGTGGGTCCTTTGAAGAGGAATGACTCCATACAATAAAGGGCAGTAAACAGTATCTCCCGGCTTAGGCGATGGCCTCGGACATGTGCGGACAGTCCATCGCGGAGGGAGGGTTTACTAATAGAGGGGTTATTCATGAAAGGAAAGGAGATGTTGATCAGGCGCGACCGTGACTCCCAAGGACAGGGTCTTGCAGAGGAGGAAGGTTTATGACTTGTCCATGTGAGGGAGAAGGAGGGGGTCAGGGTGCGCGCAGGGACAGAGTCGCACAGAGAGAGAGAGAGGTCTTATGACTTATGTGTGAGAGAGCGGGGGCAGTCAGGTGCAGCTGGGGAGGGCTATGTCAGCTAAGGCAAAGGATGCCTCTTCAAGAGGGAATGGGGGGTTTGCGTGGGTCAAGCAGGAGGGTTGTCTTTCAGGGCAGGGTCGCGCAGAGGGAGAGGGTTTCATAATCCATGCATGTGAGAGAGAGAGGGGGGGTTCAGATACGCGCAGAAGGGAAGTCGGTGATTCTAATGAGCAGGAAAAAGGCCAGGGTGCCTAAAAATGGCTGTCAGGTACATATGGGTGCGGGCTTTTACTGGCAGAGTGATGTGGTCAATATTTCAGGGTATACGTGGTGCCTACAGGGAGGGGGACGGGAGAGGGCAAATGAACGCCGCTTAGGTACATTAATTTTGCTAATTTCCACAACACATGTGTGGTACTATATGCTAGACGCCCAAGCTGGTAACTTTCTATATTCCCCGTTGGCTTGCCTTGATTGGTGCCACCGGTTGGCGCCGTGCAGAGACAGGGGAGTCACTGTGGCACTGCGGACACTGAATATTCATACTATGGGGGATCTCTTTGCAGATGGCTATGCCCATGCCTGGGGAGGCGTTACAGTTGGGGAGGCTACTCACTCGTCTCTAGCACAATTCCAATTCCATAGAATGAGACATGCTCTCAGGGAACTCCGGCGACGATTTGGCGGAGCCCCCGGAGGTTGTGGCCCTGACCACTATCATTAAGGCTCAGTCACCAGCCAAAATGGTGTCTAGACTCTATCACACGGCACTGGCTGCTAGGGACGGCGACTACACCAAACCCCGTTTGGCATGGCAACAAGATCAGCAGATAGAACTATCCAATGATAAATGGCGGTACTGCTGCTTGAGCACTAATCGAATATCGCTTAATGGACGCCACAGACTAGTTCATTTTAAATTCCTAAACAGGGTATACTACACGCCAGAATGCCTACACCGATATGGCCTTCGAGAGAACCCACAATGTGAAAGATGCGGTGCACTAGGGGCCAATTTCTTCCACGTGGCGTGGGATTGCTCTCGGATCGCTAACTTCTGGGGAGAGGCCTTCACAGAAATTAACCGAGTAACTGATATGGTGTTATCCCCCAATCCACTTTTAGCCATACTGGGCTACTCCAAACATGGCTTTTCTCCTCGCGAAGCGATGCATGGCACTCTGTTGGCTACGAGGCCCGACGCCCACATTGACACAGTGGTCTAGGGACATGCTGTACTGCTGAACTCAAACGGAAAATTATAGCGAGCTGCTATCCCCGCAAAACAGACCCAAAAACCTTTGGTCCCTATACCTGACCAAGAGACCCACATCGGAGCCACCTGATCGTGCTAACCCTGATTCCCCATCAACGACTACCCCTACCGACTATGATCCTGATACATAGTTGAAATGCCCCTTTTTCCCTATCCCAGATGAGAAAGTCGCCTCCATACCATGACCTTCCACGTCGAGGGCCGAAGAGATGGTCTTGGGGCTCGACTGCACTCCACCGAGGAAAGTGCTTGAGTGTCTGCGAGGTCAGTTAATGTAAATCTTGTCTTTTTGCAATATGCCACTGAGATGCATGACTATAGAACTACTGAATATAAGAGATGTGTGTATAGCCGTGCAAATGTCTTAGTATAGCTGTAATGTTTTGGTTTTGATGCTGTGAAATTTTCAATAAACATATTAAAAAATATATATAAAAAAAAGCCATCAAATTCTTCCAGAAGGTATTCATAAAATGCAAAAACTCAAGGTACACTCCACAGCCTACAGGTTTCGTCTCAACTGGGACATCATCAGGGCTGTAAAGGAGAGAGAAATACAAAATAAGGGTTTCCACAATACTGATAACTAATCACTACATATCATGTTGCGTCATTATCAAATACAACACAATTTTTACACCCAGTTCGATAAGAGCCCCTAATGGAAGCCTGCCTATATAACATTCTGGTCCGTGTGGCACTTATTCACTTGCCTATTTTACAATCTTTTTTTTAAAACCTTTATTATATAGTTCAACACAAGATACAAAAGTAGCCCTGCAACAGTAGGGGCCGGTACCACAGGTATGCAACACGGATCAGTAATGCCAATAACACAGCTATTCAGCCGACAACCCATGGGTCCGGCAGCGGTGAAGGATAGACGGTGTATCGGAAACATTTTGAATCAAGGATATGAATAAGGTTTCATTTTATATTCAACCCCCCCCCCAAGAATGAGATAAAGAAGAAAATACAGGATATCCGGAGCTACACACTCGGAAGTACAAAAATGCGGGTAGGTGTTAAAAGTAGTCGTGAATCAAAATAAATCAACAATATAAATGCAAGCGCCAGTTAGTTCACTAAGAGTAAAGAACAAAGCTACCTATCTATCATCGCAGCCACCCACCCCAGACCCCGCCCACTCATCTACTTCAGGATGAAACCGAAAGTTATCGCTACCGGACCCTGCAAGAAAGAAAAAGAAAAGGGGCCATAGAACACAACAAAGGCAGAATAACAAACCCCCCTCACACCCCCCACCCTGCTGCCCCGCAATGGCTACGGCCTACCCCACTAGCAGCACGCCTGTCGCCCAGAGGAAAACCCGAAAGAGAGAAGAGAGAGAAGAAAAAAGGGGGCCATAGAACAAAACAAAGGCAAAATAACAAACCCCCCCACCACCTTGCACCCCTGCAATGGCTACGACCTAACCCACTAGCAGCGTGCCTGTCGCCCCGAAGCATCCCTAAAAGAAGAAAGTAGCGGAGGAGGAGAAACAGAAAAACACACTCCCGGACTCCCCTACCCCCCACCAGATGCGACCCCCCGGAAACAAGTTCAAAATAAATGCAGCGAAATACACTATCAATCCGGGGAAGCACCAAACATACCACCGGACTCCCGCAGTTAACAGGTCACAATCCCAACAGCAGAGTAAATTGTTGTCCCGTATCCTGAAAAGCCCCACAAGTTAACCCCGGCCAGTACGAATGTTCGCTGGTGCACTTATAACCCAGGCCACAGCAACAGTGAGAGCGATAATGCTTGCATGAAAATTCAAGTCAGTACGAACAAGCCAAGTAAAGGATAGGAGTTCACGATCCACACAAAGCAAGCGAGAAAAAGCGTGGCAGAATGATAAAACTCTCCGATAGTCACAGGTGATCTTGTTAAGGCAGTCAAGGTTGTCCATAGTGAAATTCCGCGAGATAGGGTTCAAGCAGGGAACGCAGACCATGTTCATGGGCGCGCGATCCGTAGTATAGGAATCCGCAGCGCCAAAGGGATCCGGCATCTGCACGGGGACCTCGAAGTCGGATAGACAATGTTCCTTTGGCGCCAACGCCGGCTGCAATGATGGCAAAAAACCGCTGTCCGGTCTCCGGCAAAGATCGTCTATTGTTACCGACAGTGCCTGGTAGTTGACGGTGATCTGTGAGTGGAGCGCTCTAATGGCCGCCATTACGGCGTGCAGTGGTGGCGAGTCTTCTGTCTCCTCCATCTCCCCTCGCAAGCCACAGATCAGGATGCAAACCCCGGAGGCCGGCTTCTCCGGGGTAGCAAGCAAATCTGGAGCGGACACCAGCAACGGGCGCTCTCACCTCACGACGTTACTCCTTTGCCGCTGATCAGGGCTCCCGTCCTCACTCCCACGACAAGCTCACTGTGTCTCCGAACGTAGGATACGGGGTCGCAGCACACGATGTGGCACACCGTAGCGTGTGTGTTGCAGGCAGGATATGAAATCGCCGTCAAAAACAGGAAGATTATATCTCCGCTCGGGAGACCGGACAAAGCCCAGGGTTCACAGCTGATGTTGTTCAATTCCAGCCCGGATGGGTTAGAAATCGAGGCCCCGGCTTCCGCTCCGGGGTAGGCCGAGAATAAAACACGGCGTATCTCTGTCCCCCGGTATGATAGAAAGTTCGGGATTGCGCCTTCAGAATCAGTTACTCCTCATACATACGGGAGTTCGTTGTGAAGTCAGGATAATTTGCAGGATATACGAGCTGCTGGCGGAGGTCGGCGGAGCCGGGAGTTTATGCGGCCATCTTGGTTGCTAGCGTAGCTCCCCCCCCCTATTTTACAATCTTAATTTCTTATGATTGCAATCATCTAAAAACAAATTAGAACTAACTAGAACTGGTTCCGTCCTTCAAAAAATCAAGCTAATATAATTAAAACATACTCTAAAAAGTTTATAATGGCCAACCTGTCCCCTCTCAGATTCCTCCCAGACTCCTCAGTCTGAATCTTAGACTCATGCTCCTCCACACACCCATATGACATAGGTGAATAGTCCCTTTATCTTTCCCTCTACTGTTGCCTGCTTGATTAAATATCTCACCTTAAATCAAAACACTTCTGAGTTTAATAACTGACGCAGTCTCGCTGTTGCAATTCTTCTAATATAGGACTCCTCTGTCTACTGTCTGCAGCCTGTTTATCTATTAAAAAGGAATCAGATACCCTGCATTGGACTCGACTCCCATTTTAACCTCCCTTAACCTCCCTTAATGTTCACTCAAATCTGGTTCCCTCACCTACAATTTATCTCTAATTATAGTATCCTCATATCACAGTCGTCAATTTTCCTGTGAACAACACCCCTCAGAGAAGATACCTCTATCTGTAATGAAAATCAACAAATCACCAATTCCCTTTTAACGGTCCAGTGATGGTGAGCTTAAAATCTCATCTCTATGCTGGTGCTGTATCCTCCCCTCATATCCAAATTTAAAAGGCCCGTCACAGATTAATTTATCGGGGACATCCTGTATTCTCCTTATCCCCTGTTTAAAATAAATCAAATGCCGGATCAGGCCTTGTCGCCCCACAATACCTCATTTAATAAACTCCACTCAATTTAAAGTCTAATCTGTATGCTGGTGCTGTATCCTCACCTTCTATCCAAGTTTAAAGTTCCTTTTCAATTCACCCCGTCACAGATTAATTTTTCGAAAAAAATCCTGTATTCTCCTTATCCCCTGTTGAAAATAAATCAAATGTCAGATCAGGCCTCGTCTTCCCATAATATGTAAATCCACAATACCTCATTTAATAAACTCCACTCTCCTCCCCAAGGTTCAGAAACGATCCCACTTTCAACCAAATCTTATTCAATGTTTCTCCAAATTACTCGTCTTAATTTAAGGACCTCCTGTCTGTATAAAAAATATATAATATTTATATATATATATATATGGGAAATCTGTAAGTCCCTGCCTAATTCAAATACCATAGAGTAAAGCCATCTCTCCTTGCTTAACCGCATCTCTGCAGCCTCTCACCTTGTCAGTCTATGTGTCCTTCCTGCATGGCAGCCAGGCCTGATAAATCCTGCCGCTGTTGCTTGTCAGAGAACTCAAAATTCTTATAGCCCCATCCTCCAATCATCTTACTCTGTTTCAAGTACCATTACCACGTGATCTTACTGCGCAGTGCTCTTCACAGTCCGCATCCATGCTATTCCTCGGTTTCTATGTGACGGGCGTGAGCTTGCTCCGCAGCGTACTTCACAGTCCCCATTCATGCTGTCCTGCGGTTTCTATGGGACGAGCCAGAAACAATCCTAACCCCTGGCTCCACCAATCCTCTCAAGCCTTGATCGTCCGTCGGATTACTCCCCCTCAAAGTGCAACCGTAAATAATACAAATCCTCCTGTTTAACCAATCACCGAGTACTCTATGCAAACATCCGACACTTAAACTCTCCAGTATGCTACGCGATTAGAATCGCTCGAACAACAAGTACAAGCTTAAAAAGATAATTTTTTTTTCTAAGCATATTATTTGCAATTCGACTGCTTATAATGTGTATATCTTCTTTGATAAAACATAATATCGGGTGTGTTCTACGAATGTGACCGGAAAAAAACCTGGCATTGGGCAGAACCGTTCCTCTTCGTCATGCCCACTACACTAGAGTTCCGCACTATCACAATCTCATCATATGGCCCATTATTTATCGCTCAAATAACGAGTGCATTCTAAAAAAGACATATTCTTTCTAAGCGTATTTTGTTACAAATATTATACTGGTAAAGACGTGTATATCCTACTTAATCAAACAACAATGTCCGGTGCGTTCTACGCGCATGACCGGAAATCAACCCACTAGTCGGGCAGAACCAATTCTCTTAACCTTCTGCCTGCTATCTATTGCGTCCGCTCCACTAATATTGCGCATTCTAATGATCAACCAAATTTACTTCTCATCCCATGGCACCATATTTATAACCACACATTTCTTCTCAGATCCGCTACCTAATTAGGAAAGCTCGAATAACAAGCACATGCTCCTCATCAACCCACAAAAAAAGAGAAATACATTCTATCTAAGCACTATCCATGCAATATTTAACGAGTTGTAATATATAAGAATCATTTTTCGAACATCCTATCTGGTGCGTGCTCCGCGCATAACCGGAAATAAACCAACACATGGATAACACCAATCCCCTACGCCTTCTACCAGTTTCATTTCTCGTCCGCCCCCTTTAGTTATGAACTTTGCAAAATGAAATTGAGACTACTTCTCAGCCCATTTTGCACTGTTAGTTGCAAAGAGCCTGCTGATTACATAATACACTAGTTAACTTCAAACTCCACTGGAGTGTCACATGACTATTCTCCCCCAATCCTGACTTGATCCCCACTTCCGCACTACTTATGTAGCTCCACCTATAAAGATAGGTGCACCTTCCATCTTTCTAGAATTACAAGGACTGTCTCTTGTCATAATACTATTCATATAACTTATAAACAGTCCATATGATGATCCTCCTATGTTAATCAATTATCACCTTGCATTACAATTCAGAAGAGCCAACCAAGTTTCTTAGTAAAACTTAAGTCCGTGCCAACATCTGTAGACTGAAAACCTGACTTCATGGTCCCATATGTCTACTTCTAACATGACCGTAAGCATGTCATTCATGTATCGTTAACCACCTCATTTATTCCAGGAAATAATGCTGTTCCAAGTCACTATTTAATCCTAGAGTCACTGCTCTACAGTGGCTGATCCACCTAGCTTCTTGCTTTCTGATATTAAGTTCCCAGTCACCACCTCTGGTCCTAGGAGTTACTTTCTGAATTCCATGAAACCTAAATTCTGTTGATGTGCTATGAGTTTCATTAATATGTTGAAAGATAGGTGATCTTGGATCCTTTTTTATTTTTTTATTTATTTATTTATTTTTCTTACAACCCAGCACATTATTTTGACAGAGCGCAATACAAAGTAATATACAATCTATTCATTTGTAAAGAAAAGAAAAAAAAAGTAATACATACACAGCCTATATACTTCATGCTTGAAAACATATATCATCAGATAACAGTAAACATAAAACAGTTCCCTGAATTCCCATCTAGTTTTTAGTTCTTCAGATGTATCCTATCCTATCCCACTACGCCAATCTGCTATTGGCTTCCAGATACGCAGCCCTCTTTCCTTTCCCCTCCTTCCTTTCCTTGCATATATTGGCTTTTCCAAATTATATGAAGACAACAAACTAGCCAGCCATACTTGTAGTGTAGGGGGATTGGGGTCTAACCATGCCCTAGCGATACATAATCTATATACTGCCATGGCCAGGAAAACAAACTCTTGATACCCTTCCCCTTCTTCTGGTACTATTCCTAAAAGTATATGTACTGGCTTAAGTTCCAGCTTAATCTTTAATGAAAATTCTAAGAAATATTCCATATTTCGTAACAGTGTATGTAGCTGTGGACATAACGCGAACATATGTATTATGTCCGCATCTCCTGCATTGCAACGCGGGCAGGTTATACCTTCAGTCCCGCCCCATTTTGCTATCCTTGCAGGAGTGTAATAAAGGGAATATATAGTTTTATAATGCTGCGACTGTAGAGATGCCGAACAAAGTACTGTGCGCCCTAAGTCCAATGAGTCCTGAAACCATCCTAAATCCCCTTCTAGCTTTTCTTCCCACTTCTTGCTATATTTATCCATATCATCCTGCATACCACACACAAAACTGGCGTATAGGCTTCCTATTGAACAATCCCCCCAGCTCTTATCTTTTCCATAATCTCAACTTTATTGTACCCAACCAGCCCGCCTTGCTTATTTCCCAAAAAACTCCTAATTTGCAAGTACTTAAAGAAATCCTTGTTATTCAACCCAAACTTAGTGCTTAGCTCGAAAAAAGTGACTAGCCCCTCCAGCCCCCGAAGATCTCCAATACTTACTACCCCCTTTTGCATCCACCTCTCCATTGTTATATCACCAAAGACCTCGTCTGGGAATGACCTGTTTTTAAACAGCCTGGTATATCGATTAAACCTTCCTAGTCCCACTTTTTTCATAAATGCCGTCCATATCTTGACTCCTGCCTCCACCGTCTTGTATCTAGTCCTTTTAAGACGTCCATATTCTGCACAAGTTATAAAGCAGTTTTCCACCTCTTCACCAAGTACAACCTTATAGATTCTAGAAGACCAATCCCTTGCCCTTGGATCTTCTCCCCCTCCTAGTAAGCCTTGCATATATTGAATAGCCGCAGACCAATAGTACAAGCTCACACCCGTCCCATACAAACCGTGGGATAGCATGGATGCTGACTGTAAAGAGCACTGTGGAGTAAGATCACGTGGTAATGGTACTTGAAACAGAGTAAGATGATTGGAGGATGGGGGTATAGGAATTTTGAGTTCTCTGACAAGCAACAGCTGCGGGATTTATCGGACCTGGCTGCCATGCAGGAAGGACACATGGACTGACAAGGTGAGAGGCTGCAGAGATGCGGTTAAGCTAGGTGAGATGGCTTTACGCTATGGTATTTGAATTAAGCAGGGTCTTACAGAGTTCCCATATATATATATATATTAGATATTTTTTATACAGACAGGAGGTCCTTGAATTAAGACGAGTACTTTGGAGAAACATTGGTTGAAAGTGGGAATATTTCTGAATCTTGGGGAGGTGAGTGGAGTTTATTAAATGAGGTATTGTGGATTTACATATTATGGGGATATGAGGCCTGCTCTGGCATTTGATTTATTTTCAACAGGGGACAAGGAGAATACAGGATGTTTTTGATAAATTAATCTGTGACGGGGTGAATTGAAAAGGCCCTTTAAACTTGGATAGAAGGTGAGGATACAGTACCAGCATACAGATAAGACTTTAAGTTGAGTGGAGTTTATTAAATGAGGTATTGTGGGGTGACAAGGCTTGATCCGGCATTTGATTTATTTTGAACAGGGGATAAGGTGAATATAGGATGTGTCCGATAAATTAATCTGTGACGGGCCTTTTACATTTGGATATAAGGTGAGGATACAGCACAGCACCAGCAAAGAGATGAGATTTTAAGCTCACCTTCACTGGACCGTTGAAAGGGAATTGGTGATTTGTTGATTTTCATTACAGATAGAGGTTCCTTCTCTGAGGGGTGTTCTTCCGCACAGGAAACTTGGCGACTGTGATATGAGGATATTATAATTAGAGATAAATTGTAGGTGAGTGAACCAGATTTGAGTGAACATTAGGGGAGGTTAAAATGGGACTCGAGTCTAATGCAGGGTTTCTGATTCATTTTTTAATAGATAAACAGGCTGCAGACAGGAGACAGAGGAGTCCTATATTACAAGAATTGCAACAGCGAGACCGCATCAGTTATTAAACTCAGAAGTATTTGAAATTAAGGTGAGATATTTAATCAAGCAGGCAACAGTAGAGTGAAAGATAAGGGGACTATCCACCTATGTCGTATGGGTGTGGGGAGGAGCATGAGTCTGAGATTCAGACTGAGGAGTCTGGGAGGAAACTGAGAGGGGACAGGTTGGCTATTATAAACTTTTTTTTTTTGTAATATTCTTTTATTAAATAAAGACCTGCTCATAACAGAGAATACATTTCATCCAATCATGTCTTAAGTTAAAAAAAAAAACAATTACGACTTAGATAAAATTCACTTTGTAACATCAATTAAAAACCAGCAGTGCATAGGAAATTAAAACCAAAGAAAGGCATATACAACATTTACAGGTATATACAGAATTATAAACGGGGTGATATCCAATCCGTAATTGGTCTCTAAATATTCTGTCCCCATTCCCTCATCACTCTTCCTCTCCATTTATAAAGTGCATATTCGATATTATAGATCCCTAAAAGCCTTGACAGCCAGATCTGATAAGAGGGAGATGATACATCCTTCCAACCAGCGGCTAACAACAGCCGGAAAACCGATACAGATATAAATATAAAAGCTTCATTTTTTTTGGTAAGGCCCAGATTACTATTAGCTCCAAATATCATTAGGGTAGGGGATAGGTCGATCTTAAAACCTAGCAACCCCTCCCAATATTTTTCTATCTCCCCCTTAATAGAAGTTAGCTTATCACAGTAATAAAACATATGTAAAAGATCAGCTGGGCCTTTCAGGCATCTCGGGCATTTGTCATCTCCTCTTTTCTCCCATCCGAACAGTTTAGCAGAGGTGAAATACAAATTAAAAAGTGTTTTATAGTGTTGGGCTTTTAAATTTGAGGACCGGAATACTTTGTTTGATAGCTGCAGGGATTTATATAGGTCCGCATCAGGATCAGCCAATTTGAGAGCCCAGGATTTTTCGTTTTTTTCTAGGTCATCATGCAGACTAGCAATCAGACTACCATATACCATTTTAATTTTAGAACCGACCTTTAACAGATAGTCTATAATACTAATCTGACCTCCTGGAATAACCCGGGGCCTTCAATGCACCAGAAATTTGTAAATACTTGAAGAAGGTCTGATTTACTGGGATTCCAAATTTCTGCTGTATTTTCGAGAAGCTCAAGTGATTATCGGCCTCATAAATATCTCCTATTCTCCCAATCCCATGCTCTTCCCACAGTGCCTCCATATTATCATAGCTAATCTGAGGGAAAGTGCTGGAATTCCACAGGGGGGAATAGCAGTTGATTTTAGGAATTGCCAGTGCCTTTTGAATTTTTGCCCACATTTCCCAGAGACTCTCAACTACCTTATAGCGTGTCTTCTTATAGTATCGCCTATTATTTCTGCGCAGTGGTAGACCAAGTGCCTCTTTACCCAACAACAACTCATAGATAGATGGTATATCCTGATTATAATATCGAGTGCTAAATGTTTCTGTTGCTGGTTCGAATAAAATCGCCATCTGGCTCAGCAGGCAGGCCCAATGATAAAATCTGATATTTGGAAACGCCAACCCACCCCTTGACTGGGGAAGTGACAAAAATTTCCCTGAACGTCTAACTTTACCATATTGCCAAACAAAATTTATAAATACTGACTCAATTCTTTTGAACATAACATCATCCATCAAGTAGGGAATTGAGCGTAGAAGATGGAGTACTTTAGGAAGCATAGTCATTTTGAGTACGTTTACTCTCCCAATAATAGAAAGATGGAGAGCATGAATTCTCTTGAGCTCTGTATTTATTGTTTTTACCAATGGATTAAAATTAATTTTTACGGTATCCGTGCTCACAGAGCTAATCCTGTTTCCTAAATAGACTGCTGACTCCTGGTATCTGTGATCTACTTTGGGGATATTATTTGTGCAGATTATCAGCGTTTTGCTTTCATTAAGAAGATACCCTGAACACCGTCCAAACTCCATCGCAATACCACTCATCATTTCCATGGCTTCCTCTGGTTCCGGCGTGATAATAGCCAGATCATCTGCGTAGACTAGCAGCTTTGTTTCGTAGCCACTACAGACCACCGCTTGATTCCTGCACAGTCCAATATATATTGCACCAGCAGATCAATATACAATGCAAAAAAAATGGGCGAACAGGGACACCCCTGCCGTGTCCCTCTTGAAATACAGAAAGGTTCTGAAGAGCCTCCCATTAATTGAATCCTAGCTTTTGGCTGAGAGTACATTGCCCTAATTGCCCTCGTAATTTTGGGACCAAAACCCCTTCGGCTTAATATCCCCCACAAATAATTCCACGCAACACAATCAAAGGCCTTTTCGGCATCGAGGAGGATCATGGCCATCCGTCCCCCAGTGACAGCATGGACATCGAACAGTGAGATGGCACGTCTTATATGATCCGTGGTGCCCCGACCCGGAATAAATCCATGCTGCCACAGGGAGACCAGACCACCAATGACCCTCCTCAGCCTCTTGGCCAAGACCTTTGCGTATAACTTGGTGTCTGAATTAATGAGGGATATTGGGCGGTAAGAGCCAGGTTTCTCTTTCGGTTTACCCTTCTTATGAATTACAATGATGTTGGTCTCATCCCATGAATGTGGAACCTGACCAGAGAATATAATGCCATTAAAGAGGTCCAGTAAAATGGGAGCAATTTCCTTCTGCAGGGTTTTATACACTTCAAGGGGAATTTTGTCCGGACCTGATGCCTTCCCTGGCGCTAGCTCATGGAGTGCCTCTATTAGTTCCTTGATATTTATATCTGTATCAAGCTGTTGTATTTCCGAAACTACCAACTGAGGGCCATTATCCCTAAATTCGGGGTCCGGATAACCAGGTTGTGTCTCTACAGTATATAACTTCTGATAGAAGTTTCTAAAAACCCTTAAAATGTCTTCTGGCTCTGTATAGTTCTGAGCGTCCTCTTCAATATCGGTAATTATATTACTATTGAAGCCCTGCCTTATTTTCAGTGCTAGAAATTTCCCTGCCTGTTCCCCTGTCTCATAGAGTCTACCCCTGTAAGTCTGGTAATCATCCGGCGCTTTTTGTGCTATCGCTTTAAATAACTCCGCTTTTATAGCCATAATCTTCTGCCAACTCTCAGATGCATCATTTCCTTGGATAATATCTTCAATATGGCGTTCTTCGCTCTCCACTAGCTGGGCAATTAACCTCTCATTATCCTGGCGCTCTTTTTTCTTAAGGTTTGCAGCGAAACTTAAAGTTTCCCCTCTGAGAGCGGCTTTAAATGCATCCCAGACGCTATTTCTGCAGGCACTATATTGATTGATATCGAAGAATTCTAATGTCCATTTTCTCAGATGTTCAACAAATATTGGGTTGGCTAGGAGCCTCTTCTCAAAGGACCAGTTAGAATAAATCCTAGAGGAAGTACCTGTATCATAGTGTAAGATAAGTGGATTATGATCAGATAAAAGTTTAGGTAATTTTTTAATCGTGACCCTGTTTAATTTTGATGTTGATGTTATAAAAAAAAATCCAGTTTAGTGTATTTTTTATGCGGACAGGAAAGGTAAGTATAACCCTCTTTATACGGCTCCTCATTCCCCCAAACATCCACCAGCCCATGTGATTTCACCAGCGAGCTTAAAGCCCGATATACCTTGGGTCTGCGGCCAGCATAAGGCGTTTTATTCATTAGATCGGCAGAGATATTCAAGTCTCCGCATAAAATTATTGGTGCTGGCCAGTTTGCTAACTCTAACTCTATCACGTTAAGGACGTCGGGATCGTTCAGATTTGAGCCATAGATTGTACAGACTGTACCTCCTGACTCCAATTCCACCAGAGCCCATCTCCCTAACTTATCTGACATCTGGCGTCTAGCTTTCACTCCATTGGATTTAGCCAATATTGCTACACCTCTGATCATTGAAGTTTGCATAGAGCAGGTCAGGAGATCATACCCCTTAAGTTTGAATAGGTGTTTTTTGGACCAGGGAAGATGGGTCTCTTGGAGGCATATTACATCCATTTGATTTGACTTTAACAAAAAAAACAGATTTTGCCTCTTCCTCCAGTCATTCAAACTCCCTATATTCATTGTGCAGATTTTAAGCATCCTCCAGTTCTAGTTCATTTCCTGCTATTTCACCAATATAAATCATAATTATCTCTAAATCATATACATTGACAAAGATTTCTCTTTTTAACTGACATACCAGGAATGTTTCATTTTTTTGCCTCTTTTTTAGAACTCCCCACCGCCCCTTCCCCCACAAACCCCCCTCCTCTCTCAGCCCCCCCAAACCCTCCCCCCCACCCCACAACCCCTACTCTGCTGAGGCGCTCAGACCTTGGTTTGGGCATGTGATGTGCACCCCAGCAGCAAGCTAAAAGCACATAAGTTCCTTCTCCTTTTTCTTTTTTTTTTCTCGAGCCCTTAAATCCCGTATTGACCAGTACTTCATAGTATACAAATCAGCCACCATCCGTGTCCACCAACTCATCCAACTGCACCCTCTCCGACCCCGTGTTCCGCAAATAATTACAGTCATTTAACTGCAGCCGAACCTACTCTTAAAAGGAAAAAAGAGAAAAAAGAGACAAAAGCCTACCAGATCCCCTTTTAGCCCAACCCTGAGGTACAGGAAAACTTCAACATGAGTCCTTCAGCTATACCGTTCCTATTTATTTACTGTCTCCAAAAAGTCTCTTGCTTTGATCTCAGAAGAGAAATAATGTGTTCGTCCATTATGAATTACTTTAAGTTGAGCCGGATTAATAAGATACACTTGAATATTTTTCTTCTGAAAGGGTTTTAGTAATTGCCTCAGTCTCCAGCGTCTCTCCACTGTTGAGTGGCAGAAGTTAGGGCGAACAAAAAACTAAATTCCTTCGACTGATCTCCTTGCCTCTGGCCTAGCTTTTTCTGAGGTGGTTTGTCTTATGAGAAAATTACCTAAAAAAAGTAGGATCGCTCTGGGTTTATCACCTTCTTTTGCATGTGCTCGCAATTTAAACGGGGTTTGATGGCCCCGTTGGATCTCAGTTGCCCAGTTCTACTCGCTCAGTTCAGGGAAGGCAGATTTAAAGAGATTGACTATGAATGATCTTATATCTTGCCCTTCGACCCCCTCTGGGACACCCAGGACTCTGAGGTTATTCCTCCTCATCCGATTCTCGGATTCCTCCAGCTTCCACTGGATGTCATTAATTTGCGAAGTATGCGATTCGGACTGGGACAGAGCATTAGAGGCTTCCGCTTTAGTAGTAACGATTCTCTCCTCCAGATTTGTCACTCTTTCTCTTGTGTCGGTGCAAGCTTTGGAGAGTTTTCTTACTGTCCCTTGAATCTTCCTCATCGTAGCCTGGACTTTCCTACTATCCTGGCGCGCTTCCTCCTTATGGGAGAGGATAGCCTGGTGTATTACTTCGAGTGTCAGTGAGGCACCACTGGTTTGTGGCTGAGGTTCATCCGAGCCTTGAGCTGACAGAGGGGTATATGATGAGTAGTCCCACTTCAGGTCTCTCTTTCCATATCCCTGGCCAGCAGCAAAGTTATATTTTCTAGCCGTCGTGGGGGGGATTCCTTTTAATTTCTTCTTCTATGTCAGAGTCTAAATTGCTTTAACCTGGAGAGGAACTTTGCTCTGACTATTCCCCTGCATCCGAAATTGAGAAGAAGCAATCACTTGGTTCCTTGTCTCCCTAACTGTTTCTTTATCACTGAGCATCAGTGCCTTACCATTTATTTCTTTTTCAACAGCCAGCGGGTGAGTATCACCATTTTCTACAG
The DNA here is from genome assembly GCF_964263255.1 of Lissotriton vulgaris. Classification (NCBI taxonomy): domain Eukaryota; kingdom Metazoa; phylum Chordata; class Amphibia; order Caudata; family Salamandridae; genus Lissotriton; species Lissotriton vulgaris. The sequence continues at coordinate 710,610,099 of NC_141689.1, read as the reverse complement.
TTTCAACAGTTTCGATACCCATCAACTTTTCTTTCCTAGCACTTTCTCCCATGATCTGGGCTCCAGGTTCAGTAGCCAGTAAAGGGACTGCTGTGAAACCATCTTCGTCAGGTTTATTCTCTAAATTGACCCCTGCAGTGACCTTATGGGTCCCGTCCCTATATGGAGACCGTTCTCCTTCACCCGGGGCTATTGGTAATGTTTCAGCTGGAGCCCCTGGGGGATCAAACACATTCAGACTCACCTGCGTAGCTTCATTTTCATTTTCTTTTGGCGCCCCTTCTCCATCTGGGTCTGTGCTCGCGAATCGTTCCCGCGTGTAAGCATCTCCGCTATAGAGGCGGAGGGCGTACGGTTCTTCACTTCAGCCCCGCTGTTTGCTTGACTCGCCATACCAGGTGAGGAGTTTTGACCTACTCCAGCCGCCGCCGCCACTCGTTCCCGCTGTTCCTGGGCCGAGAGCGCTGAAGCTGTCCGCGCTTCCCCTTAAGCTTTCTGGACTTTCTGGATTATAGCTGCACCCTTTGCCTATGTGAGTTTCGTGGTGATCCTCGGAGCCGCGTTTTTTGCGGTCGCGTTCTTCAGTGCCATTCTCTCAGCAGGACAGCCGCTCTCAGTGGCCGGACGAGTCAGCTGCTGTAGGTAGCGGAGAACCGCCTTCTCAATACAGTGTCGTCCGAGGCTGCACCGGCACACCACACTGCATAGACTCCGTGACCACAGCATGGAATACGCGGAAGGGGTAAGAATCTTTTTTTGCTCCTAAATTTGCACAAAGGTAGTTCTTGATGGCTGTAACTAGATTAAGGAGCTCTTTCCATAAGACTGCCTAACTCGTAGCCTGCTGCTGCTGCTAACAACCTCTACGTGGTCGCCATCTTGCCTCTCGTATAATTTTTTGAAGGACGGAACCAGTTCTGTAGAATGCAGAATTCTCGTGAGATGTGCCCACCATTTGTTTTTAGATGATTGCAATCATAAGAAATTAAGATTGTAAAATAGGCAGGTGAATAAGTGCCACACAGACCAGAATGTTATATAGGCAGGCTTCTAGTAGGGGCTCTTATCGAACTGGGTGTAAAAATTGTGCTGTATTTGATAATGGCGCAACACGATATGTAGTGATTAGTTATCAGTATTGTGGAAACCCTTATTTTGTATTTCTCTCTCCTTTACAGCCCTGATTTTTTTTTTTATATATTTTTATTGCAGGAATCAGCCAAAATTACATATCAGATGAGAGACGTATCTGTAAAGGAAAACAGAAGCAATAGACCCCCCGTGGGGAGCACCTCTTGTACACAGCCATTCAGCCCACAACCCGAAGGTCGGGCGGCGCATGCGATGAGTCCTTACATGAGGGTCTGGCAGTCTACTGGTGTCGATCTGAATCAATGAGCGGTCTTCGTCTGCTTTTCTAAATCATCCCAAAAACGCCTCCTATTTCCCACCCAACCCAACTCCCCCCAGAGGACCGGGGACGAGCCACTTGGCATGAAAAACCAAAATGATAAGGAAAGTGTCCTACGCGCCCCTCTACCTCTATCCACCACCCCCCTCCCCTAGCCCCGCCATCAGTGTGTTGTGTGTGTGATAAGAGCTTGTGGGAGGAAACCTTTTCTTGCTGTATAGAAGATCAGTGCGATGTATGTCTAATGGGATTCAGGTTGTGCCCCTTCATCACTCTCAGAATCGCTGGAAGAGCTGTAATCGCGCAAGGCCTGCACTAATGTCTCCCATTCCTGTGCAGCTTCTAGCGCCTTCTCATTCTGCTGCCGTCTCGCCAGTTGGTACCGCAGGGTGCTCTCCCCCATAGCCCATTTCAGGAGTTCATTGTGCCATTTACTGCCTGTTGGACCAACTCGTGCCTTCCAGTGCCTGGTTATCTCTCTCTTTGCCAGAATGAGCCCTAGGTCAATGAACTTACTGGAGATTTTGTTTTTAGGAGTATGAGGAAACCAGTGTAGGACCCCCACCGCCGCGTCAAAGATCAGGGACCTCCCAGTGACTCCATTAAGGGTGTCACCTATCAGCAGCCAGTATGAGGATAACTCTGGGCAGGACCACAGCATATGTATAAGATCCGCCGCAGGCGTTTGGCATCTGGGGCAAGCCGCTGTATCTGAGGCGAAATATTGTTGAATTTTCGCCGGAGTCAGGTAGGCCCGGTGGAGTATGTAAAAATGAACCAGCTGAAACCGGGCGTGGAGCGCTCCTTTCCATATTGGGTTACCCACTCCTCTAAATCCCTTTCCAGGCACGATGCATTAGTTGTGCCCATGTGGTTTCCGGTATGTCTTTCCCAATGTCGGCCTCCCACCGAGTCCTGAGTGTATCGAGCGGGGGCAGCCCTTCGTTGATCAATCTAGAATATAAACATGTTACCGCTTTGACCGTCCCCGCCGACATCATGGCATATTGGCACACCGGTGATGTTGGTGGCTCCTCCACACCCTTCTGCCAGTGCGTCTGGATTGCTCGAGTGACTGCTGTGTGGAGCAGGAAGTCACCTCGGGGAATGTCAAAGGGGTCCAGAATCTCCTGGAAGGGCAGCAACATTCCATCCTCATAGAGGTCTCCTACTAGTTGTAGCCCTGCGTCTTCCCAGTGCCTTAAACGCGACCAGTCTCCCCCGTGTGGCAAGGCAGTGAACATTCCCAGCGGAATCTCCGGAGCATACGGGCGTTTCAGCTCCCCTCGGCCATGGGCACGATTCCAGCATAACCGTATGGTGCGTTCTTCGAGCGTGAGGTCTTTCAGAGCTAACCGTTGGCGCAATGCAATGTAGGATATAATATGTCTGGGCATACGTCTACCCCTTCTCTCTTCCGGCCCTCGGAACTCCCTCGCTACCTCCTGGGTAAAGGTTTGTAATTGAGCCGCTATATAGTACTTTTCGAAATCTGGCACCGCTAGGCCCCCCTCCGGTTTCGGCCTCATCAGGGTCTTGAGCGCCACCCTTCGGCGGCCCGATCCCCAGAGGAACACCACCAACATGGAGTTCAGGAGCCGGAAGGTGGCCGGTGGGATCCAGATCGGAAGCGTCCGAAAGTAATATAACAGCCGAGGGAGTGCCACCATTTTCAGCAGTGCTATGCGTCCAGCCACCGATAGTGGCAAGGTGGCCCAAAAGTCCATACTGCCCCGTAGTGCGCGAATACATCGGGCTATATTGCCGTCTAGGAGATCGGCAGGGTCATGGTATACATATACTCCTAGGTATTTGAGGCAGCTAGGTTCCCATCTGATCTCTCTGGCGGTGTCAGGTCTGTACTCCCCTTTTCGAACCGGAAACAAGCAAGTTTTGGTCCAATTTACTTTGAGGCCCGAGATCTCTCCGAATGTCGTGAGGGCCGTATCAGCCCCAGACAGGGCACTGCCCGAATCCTCGAGGAAGAGCAGCAGATCATCGGCATAAAGGGAGATGTATTGTTGCCCCGATAAGGTCTGAAGCCCACCAAAGTAGGCCCCAGTCCGAATCGACAATGCCAGCGGTTCTACCGCGAGCGCAAAGAGCAGGGGGGATAACGAGCATTCCTGTCTCGTGCCTCGTTCCACTGGGTATTGCTGGGAGATCAGCGGGCCCGTTCTCACTCTGGCCGCTGCCGAGGCATATAGTACCATGGTCCATCGGGTAAACCCCTCCCCCAGACCGAAATGCGTTAACACCCTACGTAAATACTCCCATTCCAGGCTGTCGAAGGCCTTTTCCAGGTCGATCGAAAGGATTAAGGGGCACGGGGCCTCTGCGTGGGATTCCTCTAGTAAACGGAATAAACGACGGATATTCATAGTCGTATTGCGTTTAGGGATGAATCCCGCTTGATCCTCATGTACCAAGGAGCTCATGTGACCCAACAGTCTTGACGCTAATATGCTGCTCAGAATTTTATAATCAACCGTTAGCATCGATAGCGGTCGATAAGACGCCGGGTCATCGGCCTCCCTGCCAGGTTTGAGGAGGGGGACGACTAAGGCTTCGCACATCGAGCCGGGGAGGCGTCCCAGGCGTTTCGCTTCCCTATATACCACCAACAGTCGGGGAGCCAGGAGGTCCACGTAGGTGGAGTAAAATTCCACCGGGAGCCCGTTGAGGCCCGGGGTCTTGTTTCTCGCCATCCCCTTTATGGCGCTACGGATTTCTCCGAGCTCTATGTCTTTACCCAAGTCCTTTGCTATTTCAGGTTCCAGTGCGGGGATCTGCAAGTTCTGTAAGTAGTCATCAATCTGGGCAGTGTCCTGAGTTAGTCTACTACGATATAGCCTTTCATAATGCCGCAAATAACAGTCGAATATCTCTGGCTGGGTGTGTACCTCGGTTCCCTCCGCGGTGCGCATTGTCACAGTTGGGGTGGTTCGTCTCATGGGATTGGCTAGCCAGGCTAGGAGTGCACCCGATTTATCCCCCTCCGTAAGTGACCTGGTGACATAGGCCTTATAGTCGAAACTACGCAATCGTTCGACTTCTACAGCTACCGCTTCCCTCGCTGCAGAAGTTCGTTCCTGAAGTTCCGGATGGCCGGGGCGGAGAAGCTCCAGCTCGCGGAGTTTCCGGTCAGCGTTGGCCAGGTCATCAAGGATGATCCTTTGCATTCCCACCTTCTTAGTTATGCAGTAGCCTCTAACCACCACCTTAAAAGCATCCCACTCCGAGGCCCTCGACCCAGCTGTGCCCTCGTTCGTCACAAAATATTCAGCGATTTTGTCCTCTAGGTCCGTCTTGAACACTAGATCCTCCAACATTTCGGGGCGCAGCTTCCAAGTGGGTACGCTAGGGACACCCGGAAACCATTGAAAATCCGCTAACAGGGGGTTGTGGTCAGAGATTTCAAAAAGGGGGTGGGGTCGCACACCACTCACTCACCAGCGGGATCGCCCCTAAGGACTATGGTCAGTGTAGTTTTGTATTCCGCGATGTATCTTTCTTCGCCATCCCTGGACACGTGTTTCGGGGTATTTACCCCTCATCAGCAGGGAATAGGCCATCTTCTTATCTTCTGGGGTTGCCGGTGGCTGCCAAATATTGCCAGGTCTAGTACCACACAGGCGCGCGGGTGCGGGGTCCCAGGCTCGTCAGCCCGCTTAAATATTTCAAAAAGGGGGTGGGGTCGCACACCACTCACTCACCAGCGGGATCGCCCCTAAGGACTATGGTCAGTGTAGTTTTGTATTCCGCGATGTATCTTTCTTCGCCATCCCTGGACACGTGTTTCGGGGTATTTACCCCTCATCAGCAGGGAATAGGCCATCTTCTTATCTTCTGGGGTTGCCGGTGGCTGCCAAATATTGCCAGGTCTAGTACCACACAGGCGCGCGGGTGCGGGGTCCCAGGCTCGTCAGCCCGCTTAAATATTTCAAAAAGAGGGTGGGGTCGCACACCACTCACTCACCAGCGGGATCGCCCCTAAGGACTATGGTCAGTGTAGTTTTGTATTCCGCGATGTATCTTTCTTCGCCATCCCTGGACACGTGTTTCAGGGTATTTACCCCTCATCAGCAGGGAATAGGCCATCTTCTTATCTTCTGGGGTTGCCGGTGGCTGCCAAATATTGCCAGGTCTAGTACCACACAGGCGCGCGGGTGCGGGGTCCCAGGCTCGTCAGCCCGCTTAAATATTTCAAAAAGAGGGTGGGGTCGCACACCACTCACTCACCAGCGGGATCGCCCCTAAGGACTATGGTCAGTGTAGTTTTGTATTCCGCGATGTATCTTTCTTCGCCATCCCTGGACACGTGTTTCGGGGTATTTACCCCTCATCAGCAGGGAATAGGCCATCTTCTTATCTTCTGGGGTTGCCGGTGGCTGCCAAATATTGCCAGGTCTAGTACCACACAGGCGCATGGGTGCGGGGTCCCAGGCTCGTCAGCCTGCTTAAATATTGCAAAAAGGGGTACTAGACCTGGCAATATTTGGCAGCCACCGGCAACCCCAGAAGATAAGAAGATGGCCTATTTCCTGCTGATGAGGGGTAAATACCCCGAAACACGTGTCCAGGGATGGCGAAGAAGGATACATCGCGGAATACTAAACTACACTGACCACAGTCCTTAGGGGCGATCCCGCTGGTGCGTGAGTGGTGTGCGACCCCACACCCTTTTGAAATGTTTAAAGCTCCCTCGAGTTGTCGGGCTGACGAGCCTGGGACCCCGCACCTGCGCGCCTGAGTGGTACTAGACCTGGCAATATTTGGCAGCCACCGGCAACCCCAGAAGATAAGAAGATGGCCTATTCCCTGCTGATGAGGGGTAAATACCCCGAAACACGTGTCCAGGGATGGCGAAGAAGGATACATCCCGGATTACTAAACTACACTGACCACAGTCCTTAGGGGTGATCCCGCTGGTGCGTGAGTGGTGTGCGACCCCACCCCCTTTTGAAATGTTTAAAGCTCCCTCGAGCTGTCGGGCTGACGAGCCTGGGACCCCGCACCTGCGCGCCTGAGTGGTACTAGACCTGGCAATATTTGGAAGCCACCGGCAACCCCAGAAGATAAGAAGATGGCCTATTCCCTGCTGATGAGGGGTAAATACCCCGAAACACGTGTCCAGGGATGGCGAAGAAGGATACATCGCGGAATACTAAACTACACTGACCACAGTCCTTAGGGGTGATCCCGCTGGTGCGTGAGTGGTGTGCGACCCCACCCCCTTTTGAAATGTTTAAAGCTCCCTCGAGCTGTTGGGCTGACGAGCCTGGGACCCCGCACCTGCTCTTCTGAGTGGTACTAGACCTGGCAATATTTGGCAGCCACCGGCAACCCCAGAAGATAAGAAGATGGCCTATTCCCTGCTGATGAGGGGTAAATACCCCGAAACACGTGTCCAGGGATGGCGAAGAAGGATACATCGCGGAATACTAAACTACACTGACCACAGTCCTTAGGGGCGATCCCGCTGGTGCGTGAGTGGTGTGCGACCCCACCCCCTTTTGAAATGTTTGAAGCTCCCTCGAGCTGTCGGGCTGACGAGCCTGGGACCCCGCACCTGCGCGCCTGAGTGGTACTAGACCTGGCAATATTTGGCAGCCACCGGCAACCCCAGAAGATAAGAAGATGGCCTATTCCCTGCTGATGAGGGGTAAATACCCCGAAACACGTGTCCAGGGATGGCGAAGAAGGATACATCGCGGAATACTAAACTACACTGACCACAGTCCTTAGGGGCGATCCCGCTGGTGCGTGAGTGGTGTGCGACCCCACCCCCTTTTGAAATGTTTAAAGCTCCCTCGAGCTGTCGGGCTGACGAGCCTGGGACCCCGCACCTGCGCGCCTGTGTGGTACTAGACCTGGCAATATTTGGCAGCCACCGGCAACCCCAGAAGATAAGAAGATGGCCTATTCCCTGCTGATGAGGGGTAAATACCCCGAAACACGTGTCCAGGGATGGCGAAGAAGGATACATCGCGGAATACTAAACTACACTGACCACAGTCCTTAGGGGCGATCCCGCTGGTGCGTGAGTGGTGTGCGACCCCACCCCCTTTTGTGGTCAGAGATGGTCTTGGTCAAGTATTCAGACCGCACGGTCGCGGGCACTAGTTCCGCCGATCCCAACAGCCCATCTAGTCTCACATGCAGTTCATGCATACCAGAGAAGTATGAGTAGTCCTTGGTACATGGGTGCTGCGCTCGTCAAATGTCCGTCAGCCCCCATTGAGTCTGCCACTCCCTTCTGCCTTTAACCATCCTTCGGACTTGGGAGTCCGGGGGGGGGGTGTGAACGATCGAGATCAATGTCCACCACCGAGTTAAAGTCTCCACCCATCAGGAGGGAACCCGACAGGAAATGGGCCAAGGAGCCCGATAGCACGGTCAGGAAAGCGAGTTGGTCCACGTTAGGCGCATAAATGCAACAAATGTTTAGAGCCCTACCCCCCAATGTGCCAGAAATCGCCACGTATCGTCCCTCTGGATCCACCACAGATGTGGTAACCTGCAGGGGTACCCCAGCTCGCACCCAGATCAACACCCCTCTCGCGTAAGCTGAGTATGTGGTGTAGTATACCTGCCCTCTCCACCTACGCTGAAGCGCCAATCCTTCTGCTTTAGTAAGGTGTGTCTCTTGTAGCAGCGCAATCTGCACCCCTCTGCGTACTAGGTAAGCGTGGATCTTGTGCCATCTGGACATGGTGTGAAGGCCTCGCACATTCCAAGTGATACATTTCAGATTAGTGACATCAGCCATTGTCCCATAGTGTCTCATCTAGGTTCCTCCAGCAATGCCCAGTTATAGTTAGCTTTACAGTCAATTCAATGGCGGTCTCCCCCCCCAATAACAACAGAACTTCCCCCTGCCCCGAACTCCCTTCCACCCTCCCCAGAACAGGTCCCAAATAGTACCATCTAGTTCCCATCCAAACTGTACTCACAGAAAACCCCCCTTTCCCAACTAATCCTACGGTAGCCATCGCAGGTGTGCCTTAAGGGCCGAGTGGGGGTCGAGCGACGATAAGGGGTCACGGAGTCTCAGGCTGCCGAGACAGACCGAGCCCCAGATCATGAATATCGGGCATAAAAAGCCACCCCAACCCACCCATGATCCATGGCCCAGCAGCGTCCTCCAGAGGCCCTCCACCCTTCGCCATACTCCCCCTCCCAAATGGAATCAGCTCACCCGAGTTCATCCCTGCCCATCTAGCAGGCCTTCTGCCGAGTCAGGAGTAATCACAGGTAAGTTCACACTGTCAGTCTCCGAGTCCTCCGTGTCCGATTGGCCCCCATCTCCACCAGGTTCCGAGTCTTTCATGATGGGTCCACCCTGGGAGCCAGATAAGTTGGAAACCATCTCCAACACTCCTCGCTGCTCGGCTGCAGTCTCTACCTTCGAGGGTCTGCCCGGTTTACCGCGGCGGTTCCGAAGTCTTTTGGATCTCTGTTGTTGTCCAGCCTCTGACGTCGTTTGAAAGGAGGAACCGAAGCCATCCTTACCAGCCCTGTACAGTTCAAGCCAATTGCAGACGTCCTCCGGATTTTCAAAGAATTTGGTCGTGTCATCAAGGATGATGCGGAGTTTCGCTGGAAAGAGCAGGGAATACTGAATGCCCTCGCTCCGCAACTCTCGTTTGACCGCTAGGAAAGAGGTCCGCTTGCGCTGGGTCTCATAAGTGTAGTCAGGAAAAATGTTCACTTGACTGTTCTCCACCTGGTACGGGCCGTTGTGCCTGGCGGCATTGAGGAGAAGATCTCTGTCCCGGAAATGTAATAATCGCGCCACCACTGGGCGCGGGGAATGGCCTTGTTGAGGAGGTCTGGCCGGTACCCTGTGTGCCCGCTCCAGGGTGTAAAAGGAGGAGAGCCCTTCAGGTGCCACTTCAGTCCAGAGCCAATTCTCCAAATAGGCCACCATGTCGCCATTTTCAATCTTCTCCGGTAGGCCCACCACACGGATGTTATTCCTCCTTCAGCGTCCTCCGCTCGTCTCTCTAAATCACCGATCCGGGTTAGGGCATCTTTTATCGTAGCGGCCAGGGTCTTTTGCGCTGGTTCCAAGACCCCCATCGAGCTCTCCACTTCCTTGACCCTGTCCAAGAGCTTACCATGGTCCGCTCTGAGAAGGCCCAAACTAGTTGCGACCTGAGCAATGTCCTGTTGTGAGGCCGATCGTGTATCTGCGATCGCCTCTAGGATCCTATCAAATTGTTGCTGTAGGTGGGGGCCTCCGGAACTCTCCGGGTCATGTCGGTCGTCTTTATCCGGAGCCTCCGTGTCCGAGATGGCTGGAGTGCCACCTTTAGGTCCCCTTGGTTTCCCCATGGCGGCCGTGCTTTGCAGTGGGGGGCTCGACAGACGACCAGGCAGGGGGGGTCTCAGCTGATTGCCTTCCGGTGTACGGCTGTGGTGATATAGGCCTTCTACCGGTCCCAGCGTAGTGGTGCGAAGTTCCCCCACTAGTCAGCCCTCCTGTGGTGAGCCGCAACCACGTCTCCGGGAGCAACAGAGGGGGGAAGAAGGAGTAATCACCGCCAGGTAACGTAGTCATGCCGGACCAAGTTAGGCCTCGATCTTATTTATTTATTTATTTATTTATGGATCTTGTAGAGCGCACAGCTACCTCCGTCGGAGGTGTACCGGCGCTAAAGACTGTCAGCGGAGATAAAGAGGTACCTATCTAAGATGAGGAAAATAGCCATGTTTTCAGGCGGCTGCGAAACAGTGCTTCAGATGAAGCAAATCTGAGGTCCAAAGGGAGGCCGTTCCAGTGTTTCGCAGCAAGGACAGCGAAAGTTCTGCCACCCATTCGTGTGCGGCGGAAGCGTGGCACAACCATAAGACGTAGGCTGTTGGAACGTAGGTCTCTCACTGAATGGGATAATGTCAGTCTCTTTCTCAGGTATTCTGGACCGGTACCGTTGAGAGCACGGAAAGCAAGAGTGAGTATTTTAAACTTAATCCGAGAGGCTATAGGAAGCCAATGGAGCTTTTTACGAAACATGGAGATCGAATGTCGGAAAGGGATATTACCAATCAGTCTTGCTGCCGCGTTTTGAACTGCTTGCAGGTGTTCAATTTGATACAAAGGGGCCCCCGCATAAAGACTGTTGGCATAATCCAAATGGGACTTTATTAACGCCTGGGTAACTGTTCTGCGCGCATCCATTGGCAGGAATGGAAAGATTTTTTTCATCATTTTTAGCTTTCCAAAGCAGGCAGCCGTGACTTTATTAATTTGAGGGCCGCAGGAAAGCGTGTCGTCAAACTGGAATCCCAAATTACGGGCGGTGTGCACCGGAATAGGGGGGGGTTAAGTACCGTAGGCCACCACAGTGAGGGGGGTATTGTCATTTTTGATTAAAGAACAGGACCTCCGTCTTATCCGTATTGAGACGAAGGTGGTTCGAGGCCATCCAAGAACAGATTTCTCCCAAACAGTGGCGGAAACTAGAGAGGCTGGAGTCAGAGTGATCTCTAAAGGAGAATATCAGCTGTGTATCATCAGCATATGAAATCACTCTGACTCCGCATGCCTCCACAACCTTGGCCAACGGGGCCAGGTAGACATTAAAAAACAGAGGACTCAGTGCCGAGCCCTGAGGGACTCCACAGGCAAGAGGTTTGGACCCTGATTTAAAAGGTCTGAGGAGAACCCTCTGTGATCGGCCCTGGAGAAAAGATGTGATCCAAGACAGTGCAGAACCACCCAGTCCAATCTGCTCCAGTCGGTCTAAAAGTATTTGATGAGACACCGTATCGAAAGCGGCGGACAGGTCGAGGAGAACCAACATGGCCTCCTCGCCCTTATCCACACACTCTCGAACAGTCTCTGAAACTTCTAGTAATGCAGTTTCCGTGCTAAAACCCGCACGGAAACCAGACTGGGAGTCATGGAGTAGGGAATTAGTCTGGAGATATTCTGCCAATTGAAGTTGGACGGCCTTCTCCAAAACCTTCGCTGGTTTAGGGAGGAGGGAAATAGGCCGATAATTGCAGAATTGAGTGGTGTCCGCATCTGATTTCTTCAGGATAGGCACAAGCAAGGCTTCTTTCCAAGCAGAGGGGAATTGGCCTAACTGTAAGGAGGCATTCCAAAGGGAGGTTAGTGGCTCTAATAATAGGGTAGCTAAGTCAGTCATGATCTTAGGGGGAACCGGGTCCAAAGGGGAGCCAGATTTGCATTGTATAAGAAGTTTAAGTGCCAAATCAGGAGAGAGGTCCTTGAATGCCAATAGGGTAGGAGCGGTGTCGTGTCTAATTGATGTATGGAGACGAGGGTACTCAGACGCCACAACTGGGTGGAAGGTAGATCTTCCGCCACCGATGTAGCCGAACCTCCGGCAGGTCATCCGAGTGTTGTATCGCCGCTTGCAATGTCCCTCAGGACCCGAGGGGGTCCGGACTCAATGGCGCCGAGCACCCTCCCCGTTAGTTTCAGGATCTAGACGGAGTAAGTTCGCCCGTTTTGGATGGCTCAGCGCCTCCACCCGCGCCCTCCGGCAGCGAGGGCCTTCGCGACGCCGACAGATTGATCAGCGATCGTCCGGGAGGGTCTTCGGTGTCTGTAATCTCACGGGCCGTCGGAAGGACCGCCGCTTCTCCGAGGGAAGAGATGGAAAGAAGGCGAGCGCGGAGCCGGCGGTCTCTTCTGGGCTGAGATTCTCTCCAGTTCTATCGAGCTGGGACGGGTGCCATCTTGATCTCCGCTCCGCCTCCTCCGCAACTTCGGTTTTCGTCAAGACCAGTCGGTTTCCGGGGTTCTTCAGGTGCCCCGCCAAGTCGGCCTCACTGCGCTCTTCAGTTTGAGGGGATCGGGGCGCTTAAGACCCTCGGGATTCAGGATAAATGCGGGCTCAGTCTCGGAGCCGAGCTCTCAGGCAACCACCGCCATCGGCGTCCAAACCACGCCTCCTTTACAGCCCTGATGATGTCACGGTTGGGACGAAACACGTAGGCTGTGGAGTGTACCTTGTGTTTTTGCGTTTTATGAATACCTCCTTGAAGAATTTGATGTTTTGAATGATTTGGAAAACAGAAAAGTAAAAATAATTATCATCATACACCAATAAAAGACTGGACTTGCCACAAAGGAAGCTTGCATTGGATCTCAATTTTTCATGGACTCAATAATTGATTGTTATTAATGTGATGACCTGTACGCTCGTTCCACTAAGTGGTTTTCATTATTGCGGTGTGAATTTGAAGGCTTGAACGGTGGGTCATAGGAAGTAGAGCGTAGATACTTGATAAGAATTTGAAGAGATTGACCTATTCGCAGTGCGCAAAAATTGTCCCTCCATCGTTTGCATACTAAAAGATACATAGGCTGTTGGAATTACTTTGGGACAGTGCATAACATTGCCACCCACCCCTACCGCGGGGGGTGGGCGGTCTAGTACCACCACTTCCATGTATACACATCATCTTGCCCCTAATGCATTGGGTTGAACATAACCTGAGCGAGGGCCTTGCTCACTGGCACCATCCCAGTGGTGACCCACCCCCTTTATCTCAGCAAGCATTTAAAATGGGCAATCCTGCCATGGTGACACATAACCCTGACTGAGCATCTCATACTGACTATTCAGTATACACCTCTACATCTTAGGGGCTAACAGTCTGGGTGGTTCTTCACCTAACGCAGACTCAAGAATACATGTTTAGACATCACTTAGAATGACAGTACTTATCATAGTCGATAACCATTAAAACGCATTGCAATAATAGCCCCTAAAAGGCATCACAGTTATAATCACAGAATTAAGCATATACAGCCAGACACCCTAGCAGGAATGTCCATCAATATAACCTCACTTTGCTTATGAAGTCACATTACAAATGTGACTTTCAGTCCCTCATAAGAAATAACTTTGGTAAATGCACTTCTCATTTATTTTATTTATTTTGAAAGTTTTATTTAGCGCGAACAAGATCTTTGCAGATATCAGAGCGCTTTACAAAAACAAAACAAGAGAGTGTTTAATATATTTTTGAGTACATGAAGGAGCTCTTCACCTCCAGGGGATGCCCTTCTCCAGACATCCCCAGCTCAACCCTTCATTCCTTGGTGCAGTCCCTAACACACCCCAGCTGTTGAACAAAAGTTCCAGCCCCAGGATGCTGATGACTGCTGGTTGAGCCCTTGAGGGGTTATTTCTATGGAGTTCCCAGGGACTTAGAGAGGGAGGTTCCATTATCGTGCTAGGGGAGACTGCGTTGCTCCTGCAGCTCCTCCTGCACCATGGCACACTTTTCGCAGTGACCCCCTCCTCCTGGGGCCCCCACAAGCTGAGACAAAGCTGTTTTTCCCAGCAGGCCAGTCCGGGCCTGCAGGGCATTATGGAGCGCTCTGCCCCATCGGGTGAATTCTAGATGAGCGGCTCTCCCGCTGCTCCGGGGAGAGCTGCGCTGCACACAATAGTGGCCCTGCGCTGCATCAGCTCCTCGTAGGGGGGCCCGATCCTACCTGGACCCCTCCTATGCCAGCTCAAGAGCCAACCCCCAGCTGCTCCGGCTGCTGCTCTCTTCAGAGTCCTGGACCCACCTGGGAACTTTACACTGCTGACTCCCCATCTGGCCAGCACCCTCACCTGCTGCCGCAGGAGCTGGCACCTCGGTTCTGGTCTGCCCACTCCTACAGGCAGACTCGAAGACTCCTGACGGTCCGGCCTTACCTCGGGGGAGTGCGACGGCACTCCCCTGCCTTCTCCCAGCCACAGGGGAGTGCAGCAGCACTCCCCCTCCTGAGCACAGCATACCGGGGCCCGGAGTTTGGATCCTGGGCCCCTCCCCCATGAAGGGTCTTCACGGGGAGCGCAATGGCGCTCCCCAGCTTCGACCTTCGGGTCCAGAGTTGGGGTCCCGGGCCTCATGGGCAGTCTTCACGGGGAGCGCAAAGGTGCTCCCCAACTTGTCTTTGGAGTGACGGGGCCCGGAGTTGGGATCCTGGGCCCTTGGGAATTCTTTGGGGGGAGCATAACACCGCTCCCCGGTTTCTTTCTCCCTCCAAACTCATCGGGGGCTAAGATGGGCACCTGACACCCCGTTTGGGCAGTTTCACGAGGAGCGCAATGGTACTCCCCGAATTAACTTCTTGTGGGGGTAGCCCCCAGGACCTGACCCACCCAGGGGGCACATCTTGGACCGGTGGCGGCCCCCCACATGCTTCGTTGTCGGTCCTCGTCGAGGTCCAAGGTCGCCTACCTTCTGATGTGCCTATCTCGGCCCCCAGGTGGCCGATCTGCTCCATATTGGCCTCTTCTTGCTTCTGGTGGCGCTCCCCAGCCACTGGGAGCACTTTCTTTCATCCTCCTGATCTCAGGGAGGGTGAATTCATCAGGGTACCATCACTTCACCAGCTCACTGCACCAGACTTTCACCGGGATCTCTCCTCCTGGGCCCCCCTTATCCTTAGGCAAAGACCCAGCCTTCGGCTATCTGGTCCTGGACTCCCCTTTTGGTTCAAGCCAGGGTCCTGGGACAGTCTGGAGGTTCTCCCTTCCAACTGCCCATGATGCCAGGCTCCACCACCAATCTTCCTCAGCCGACCACACCCCAGAGAGAGCTCCTCTTCCTGTGCAAGCTCTTTTAAAAGAATTTGGAGGGGGCTGGCAGGGTGTATCTGCTTGCCCTATCAAGCAGCGACACATCCCTCTCTGCCACCGCTCCCTCCTTCCTCTCCAGGCCTCTGGATTAGTTCAAAATGGCGGCGTCCAGGGGTCTCATGCCACATGGTCTCTGAAAAACCCCTCCCCCCTTGCTGCCTTCTCTCCAGAGCAGCTTGGTGCCTGGTATCAGGTGACAGCTGCTGACGGATAGATAGTAGCTCCACCCATCTTCTATCCCTATTGCCCTTGGAATGCTTGCCGTGAAGGGCTAAGCCTCTGATGCTTCCGTTTGGGGAGTGAGGTCATTAATCCAGCCTGAGAGTTAATAGTGGGCAACCAAGTATACCCTTGAGGGTTTGGGCAAAAAGTATGATAGGGTGAAGATACCTTCAAGGGATTTTAGTAAAACAAGAATTTTGGAATCACTTAAGGAATGAAATCGTGTGGGCTTAGTGATTTGAGCCCACTAGTGCTGGTTATGCAACAACAGAGATTGATGTATATTCAAGACTGTCACTTGTTAGTGATCAGAAAAAGGAGAGAGCAAAAAGGGATTGAAAGACGGTGTATATTTAAAAAAGTATTTAATCTTTTATCAAATCAAGTTAAAATGTTGGGTACAAGATGAACAGCAATGACGCAGAAGGGAAAATAGATTAGTCTACACAGCCCTTACTACATTAATTGCTCAAGCTTTTCTACCCATCACAGAATTAATTAAACATTCAATGGTAGATAAAGCCACAGTCGACGTTTTGGCTCAAATCACTAAGCCCACACGATTTCATTCCTTAAGTGATTCAAAAATTCTTGTTTTACTAAAATCCCTTGAAGGTATCTTCACCCTATCATCATTAATCCAGCCTGGCAGGGTCGGCCCCCAGCCATGCTCTGGATATGAGCTGAGACTATGACATTTCTGGATGACCCATAAGCAGTACATATATGGTTTTTAACTCAGCGTAATACTTCTTCTCACCTAAGTTACAGTGGACTTTAGTGCATATATGGATTTTGTAGGCCCTAGGGAAGTGAAAATACCCCATGTGATCCCCATCCTCATAGGAGAATAATGGAGTGGTCCTTCAGTGAAAACAGTGAAGCACATTGACTTCCCCTTACATGTTTCTTCCCATTGTATAAAGCCTATTCCATGACATCACCCAGCTCTGCATCATTCCTGCCACACCATTCAATCTGTAGCTGCTCCTAGGCTGCGCACGCCAGGAATCTTCCCTGCGCAGCCCCTACATGTGTGCACACGCATGTATATACGTGTCCGCATGTAACCAGCCTGGTGCCCCAAACTCTGGCTTCAGGCCAGCAGCCTACTCTTACCAGGGGGACACTGGTACAATCCACATGCAGTCTCTTTCATCATGAGTTCCCTGTGGGTGACTCCCAAATTATGAGGCTCTCACACAGTAAAATCTCAAACATTAGGTGTTCAAAAAGCGAAGAATCCGGGCAGCTCAGATGGTCAGAACCACATTCTAACCGTAACGTAACAGGGATAGTGCAGGAATGCACCCTACGTGACAAAATATGAGGCTTTCCTGACCTCTTACTGTGCTGTGCCAATTAGTGCACTATAGTGCAAAACCATGCACCCTTGCACTAATGGTGAAAGCTTTCCTCATTTTGCATTAGGCCATAATTAATGCCACATCACTATGAGGAACCTTAAATGTTGGTGTGTCCTTGTTACACAATGGTGTGCAGTAAGGTGCATTGTTGTGGTATGTAGTATCAATTCAGATTGATCGTAGGTTAATTTGAGTGTATTGGCTTGCGTTGATTGATACCACATTCAACACAATTAAAATGTCGTGAACTGTTCAACCTGTGGTAAAATTGTATGCTCCGTAGGACAAACATGTCTTAATTGGCCCCTGTGCGTTAAAATTGCATGCTGCGTAAGGAAAACATGTTTTGCATCCCTCGTGCATGGCATTAAGGGACACTGGATAGCACAAACGTCTTTTGTGGGCCCACAGTGGTATTATGCAACACTGCTTAGCGCAAACATGTCGTGTTTGGGCCCAGAGTAGTAAAATGGATTCTGCGTAGCGCAAACATGTCTTGCATGGCCCTTGTGCTGGAAAATAAGCCACAAAGGTGCGCAAAGAGAGGGGATACACAAAGCAAATGACTCAACAGGTTTGGCTGCATACCAGGAAAAGTAAGAAATGTTCCTTCTCTTTGTGCTTGTTCCTTGGTCGTTGTGTGTGGAGTTTTTGCCTGGATTGTGAGAGGAAATTGGCGATTGTAGGTTGTGTCTTTTGTTCTGTTACTGAAGTGTAGTGTTTGCTAGTGTGATTTTTTTGTCATGTGTGTGTCTATAAGTGATCCAAAAGAAGTCTTTAAACTTGTCTTGTGTTTGTCTGTTTGAGATAGTTTAGGGTGTTAGTAATAATAGGGTGTTTATTGTTTTTTGGGGGGGTTCATATTATTTTTTGTATATTGTGTGTGACTATGGCATGTCTGATAAGGAGAGAGAGAGAAACTATGAAGAGATGGAGGTAGGGGCCTTAATATGGCTCATTGTACACTACCTTCCTCATATGCTTGGGGCAGGAGGGAGAGTTAGCCAAGGGTATGGCTACAAAAGAGCGAGGTATTCCCTGGAATGGGACTGAAAATCAATCAGCCGTGGTCTGTGCAGGTAACAGCGGTGCGGCCTGGTAAGGGAGGGGATTTCGAGGGACGATGTGAAGGGAAAATTATTTATTTATTTATTTATTCTGCATTGTCCCTCGAAATCCCCCCTTACCCAGCCCCACCGCTGTTACCGGCACAGACCGTGGCTGTTAAAAATACCTGCTCCCTGTCCAAAGGTGGATCACAGCGTTCACTAAATACATCGATGGGCTGATATGTCCAGAGAGGCAGATTTGAAGGACCTCCGGAGGGCTGGAGATTGCTGGGTCAGTTGGTATGTATACAGTTTCTGAAATTGTCACTTAATTAATTATAGGAATGAGCAACTGACACATTTTTATTATGTGCATATCCATTTACCAAGAAAGGAAACTCATATATTCTCAGTGATTTACAAAGACAAATTAGTATGTTTTACAAATCCATGTAAATGTGTTATATCAAAAGTAAAGTGCAATGGGCCAAGATTTGATGATATAGCTATTTGTAGTATTCCCTGGAGTTTGAAATGTATTGATAATAGAAATGTTAACTCTGTCAAATATTTAATGCATCATAAACTATGGCACAACATTCCAACGTCCACTTATATAGATGTTTAGAGCACGTGAGTATCCCATCAGAATTGTGCTAGGGTGAAAATGGCTCTGACAATAACTCTTTCTGTATATACAGTCATTACATATAGAGGCATATTTACCAATATTTCAAGCAACACAGCAAGACAACTTGCTGTGCTGCATGAAAGGGAGAGGGCAAGAATGCACTATATTTACCAATATATGATGCATTCCTGCTCTCTGCCTGCGCTGGCGCACAATCTACTGCCTAGCGCCAATGCAAGCACCCTTGCACCAGGGTTGTTTTTGTGCAGGAAAGTACATATATTTAATGTAATGTATGTGTGTGTGCAGTAATTAGAAAGTTGTTTCTTTCTGCACAAAACAATCATCTGAGGCTTTTTCCTCTTTCTAAGTCTGCTGCAAATTGCAGCACTCTGAGAAAGAGGAAGCAACAAGGAGAAATAAAGATATTTGTCTTCATTGCGCCTCTCCTGGGAAGGTGTAGCATTCTGACGCATGCCCAGCTTACCAGTGTTGTTAAATCTGGGAAGGTGCCAAATTCCAAAGGTGGATGAGTGGGAACACCAAACTCTACACATGGAACACCTTCCCAGGGGAGGGTAATGCAATGCAGCAACTTGCTCTGCCTTGCGTTGCTCCTGATATACCAAGTAATGCAGGGCTGACTTAGGGATTGCGTTGCCCTTGCAACAGGCTGCGTGACACAAGAACAATGCATAGTCTGCATCTTACGCCATTATATTTGAATTAATAACAACTTAGGGCCCTATTTACGAGAAACTAACGTAGCACGGTGCAACAAATCCTATTGCTGTATTAGTTTTGAAGCACAGGGATGCAATATATTGACAATAATATGTCACATCTCTGTGCTTTTCCCTGTGCTGGTGCACCAGCTGCTGCCATGTGCCAGCACAGGCACCCTTGCACTATGGTGCAAGGATGCCCACGTCATGGGGAGATTGTTTTTGTGCAGGAAGGGGCAACTTCCTGCACAAAAACAATCAATTGAGGTGATTTCCTCTTCCAATGCGTACAGTAGAATGCAGCACACAATGAAAGAGGAAAGAAATGAGGAGAAACTAAAACATTTCTCCTCGTTGCGCCAGGCTATACCACCCCTCGGGTGGCGTAGCATTCTGATGCATTTCCAGATTTACCATTGCTCTTAAATCTAGAAATGCATCAGTGGACATGGGTGTTGCATGGGAACACCCACAGCACCACCCTTTTCACGCCCCTAACACGCAAAGTGTTGCATGAAAAGGGGCGATATTTACAAGCATACATAAAACCACACAGGGTGGCTTTACGTGTGCTTGTAAATATCATGTAGCAGGTTTCACCACCAGTGCGCCACGCAACCTGACGCACCAGAAGCGCAAGGGGCTTGTAAATAAGCTTCTAAATAACCAGAACATACTCTGATATTCAAAAGTGTTACAGGTACTGTGCATTTGCTTAACTTCGTATGTGCCTATTGCTCCTAAATGGTAAGTAGACATTATATCGAAATTAAAATATCGATGTGACAGAATATCGATGTTTTAATATTGATGGTAATATATATTAAACTGTTTAATATCGATTACAAAAATATCGTTAGTAGTATGTGTGTTTTAACCACTTGGCTGCTACGGCACTTCAAGGATTTCTGTGTATTTTCCATTGAAAGGAATGGCCACTCCATGACGAGCTGACCTTGTCATTAGCATGGAAGTGGTTAATATCGATAGTAAAAATATCGAATGATAAAATATCGTTGTGTTAAAATATCAATATTGTGTAGTTTTTAGTAATATGTGTATATTTATGTTTTAAAATTTTGTTTGAATTTTAAATTAGTAATTTTAATGTGTTAATTTATTTTAATAATTTTATGTTTTTTTAAAAATCATATATAAGTTTAGGAGCGGGATGTTGGGCTTGTAGGGGATAAGGGTGGGGGGTACTTTTAAAATGTATAATAAAAATTTTATTTAAAAAAAAAAAATTATATATACATTTTTCTAACATAATCAATATTTTTTATGTATTCATTTACTTATTTTAGGAGCGGGATGTTGGGTTTATAGGGGATAAGGGTGGGGAGTGTTTTAAAAATGTATAATTACATTTTAAAACATGTATAAAAAAATTGAAAAATAAATAACAAATTTCAAATTTAAATAAAAATATGACTGAGTTGTAGTGTTTATAGTGGATAATGTTAGGTTTTTTAATTAAAATTTAAATATTTAGGATAATATTTAAAAAAATTAAAAAATTGAAAGAAAATTGAAATTTGAGAATTTTTTTTTCCATTTAGGATTGAGTTGGCATGTATAAAGTGTATAAGGGTTGTGTTTGTTTGTAAAAAGTACATACTATAGGAACAATTTAAAATGTAAAAAAATGTATACAAAAATAAAATAATTGAATTTCAAAATGTGAAATACATTTTTTTAATTTAGGATTGAGTTGTAGTGTTTATAGTGTATAAGGGTTGTGTTTGTTTGTAAAAAGTACATACTACAGGACTAATTTTAATATTTAGAAATTTATAAATACAATAAAAAAATGTAAACATTTAAATTTCGAAATAAAATTTTTAAATTTAGGATTGAGTTGTACTGTTTATAGTGGTTAAGGTTTGTGTTTGTATTTAAAAAGTTCATATTATAGGAAAAAATTTCAATGTTTTTTAAAAAATGTTAAAAAATTTGATTAATAATTTTAAATTTACAAATAAAAATGTTTTAAAAAAGGAATATTTTATTTTATTATATTATTTTATTTTATAATTAGTATTTTTTTATTATTAATCTTTTACTTTTGTGCTGCATTTAGTCCAAATTATTGTAGAATGGTGTGGGAATAGTAAACTATATGTAATTAGTGTCCAGCACCTACCCCAAATGAATGTAGATTGGAGTGGGAATAGTAAATTATATGTAATTAGTGTCCAGAACCTACCCCAAATTAATGTAGACTGGAGTGGGACTAGTAAATTATATGTAATTAGTGTCCACCACCTACCCCAATTTAATGTAGATTGGAGTGGGAATAGTAAATTATATTTAATTAGTGTCCAGCACCTACCTCAAATTAATGTAGATTGGAGTGGGAATAGTAAATTATATTTAATTAGTGTCCAGCACCTACCCCAAATTAATGTAGTTTGGAGTGGGAATAGTAAATTATATTTAATTAGTATCCATCACCTACCCCAAATGAATGTAGACTGGAGTGGGAATAGTAAATTATATGTAATTAGTGTCCAGCACCTACCCCAAATTAATGTACACTGGAGTGGGAATAGTCAATTATATGTAATTAGTGTCCAGCACCTACCCCAATTTAATGTAGACTGGAGTGGGAATAGTAAATTATATGCAAATAGTGTCCAGCACCTACCGCAAATTAATGCAGACTGGAGTGGGAATAGTAAATTATATTTAATTAGTGTCCAGCACCTACCCCAAATTAATGTAGACTGGAGTTGGAATAGTAAATTATATTTAATTAGTGTCCATCATCTACCCCAAATTTATGTAGACTGCAGTGGGAATAATAAATTATGTTTAATTACTGTCCAGTACTTACCTGAAATGAATGTAGAATGGAGTTGGAATAGTCCATTATTTATGAGAATAAATAAATGTCATACTAATTGTGTATAGTTGGATTTCTTTTTAATTAATATGACAAAACACAAACAAAAACATTAGTATTATATTTTTATTTAATACAAATATATTTAGTCATATATACGTTATAACATTTTATGGTTAATTTTTAATTTCACATTTTTATTGAAATAGTACATTTTATTGAAAAACATATTTTATGTACTTGTAAGTATGGGTTGAAATTTTTAAAAAAAGGTAAATATTTTCACAAATTATATACAGTTTTTATATTGTCATACATGTTGGTTGTACATAATATTTTTATCTTAATATTAATAAATTGTTTTAACAATATATTTAAATAAAAAACATATTTTAACACAGCTTTATTTAAATACAGTTTGAAAAACCTTTTGAAAGAATGTTTTACAAATTTTCCTGTTTTTAATAATTATAATAATAAATATTATGTATTTTATAATATTTATTTTTATAATTTCACAAAATATATAGATATTGTTAAGTATTTTCATACAAGTAAAAAATCACAATTTTTTAATACATAGTATTCCGTTTTTTACTCTGTAAAGGAATATTTTCAAACATTAAATAATATCTTTTTATGTTAATCGTTTTATTTAGTTTTGGGTCTTGTATTTTGTAACTGCTTTGGGTCGTTTTGTGTCATTTGGATGAAGACTAGCTCGCGGTTGGGCGACACTTCACGTCGCTGAAGGTAAGGTTTGTTTTATATGTTTTAAGTGTGTTTTAAATTATTTTTGATAGTAGTTTGGTACTATTTAGTATGGTTAGAAGTAAGTTAGTTGTATTAGGCGTTTTGATATGTGGTATTTACGTATGGTAGATGTACGTAATTTTTAGCGTTGTATAGGCTTGTTTGTAGAGTTAGTGTTTCGATGTTTAAAGTTTATTAAGTGAAATCTAATGTTACTATTACTGTTAGTAGGAGTTTATGTGTTGTTTTGTGTGGGTAGGAATGTATGTTTTATGTATTTTTGTTGCAGGAGTTCGTTATGTCGGAAGGAGTCGTTTTTCTTTTCAAGAAGTGTTTGTTAGTTTTATTAACTAATGGATTTTTAACACTTCTTTAAATTGTTCGGTTTTCCTGGAGTGTTTCTTCTATTTTTTAACATTTTTCGGGATTTTTATGGTTTTTCGAAATACCTTCGTGGAATGGACTATTCTGTTTTGGAACAGTTGTATTTTTTCATTTTTTTGGGGGGTACAATTTTTCTAAACTGGATTGTTTTGGTGTAAAAGGATTCTACAGCCTTTGGGATATGTTTGGTAAGTGTTTTACATTTTATTTATTGTGGGTGGGTAATGTTACTATGATTATTGTTATGTTTTATTTATTTCAAATCTCATTAATGTGTGTATATATATTAAAAAAATTATAATATATATTACACACATTAATTATTTTCCAGATACAATATATGCTTGTGATTTACATTGTACTGTTTGTATTTTATTTAGGACTGCTTTGTTGGTTAGAGGAATTTAGAGTAGTGTTTTGGCTATTATGTTGAGGTATTCAATGCCTTTTGTGCTAGGGTACAGCTTTACTTGTTCTAGGTATTTGTGCATTTGTTTGGTTTGTTTAGATGTTTTTAGAGTTAGTTCAGTAATGGATTGTTCCATTCTGAATTCTTGATAACTTTGCTCTTTTTGGAGGCATTTAATACATTTTTCTAAAGTTGGTTTAGTTCTGCCTGTTGATTGGAGGAAGGCATTGTGCCAGCCTTCAACAGTGTTGTTTGTTTTAGATTCCCCATTTAAGGTGCTTCGGTAAACGTTCCACCAGGGTATTAAGAATTTTGGATTTCTTCTGTGGCCAGATCTATGGAGCCTACCTACCCATATGTCCTCAAAGTAGTCTAAGAGTGCACTTAATTTAGCTTTATTTTGTTTGTAAAATGTGCTATCAATTAAAATGTAGTAGTGTTCGGCCACATCTGTTTCTGGAACGTAAGCCTGTGCTGTTAGTTTTTTGATTTGATATGCAAAAGATAAATTGGTTGCATATTCTATGCTTAGGGTTGTCTTTTGTAAATGTCTCCATAGAAACTGATTAAAGTGATAGTAGCCGCCTTGTATACAGGTATGAGGGTGTATTTTTAAAATACTTGAAAGCATTGTTTGTTCAAAATCAAGTATTATTTTTTCTAGGGAAAAGTCATTAGTTTTCTGTTTGATAGTGTTTAATAATTCCATATATGTTGAAATAGTTTTATTTGGTAGTAGAGCATAAAGTAGAGGTATATTGCAGTTTTGATATAGGCCATGTATCGTGTATAATTGGTAAAAAGGTTTGGGACAGATGTTAAAAGTCCCAACCATCATCCAATATTGGCTTTGTTGGAGTTTTATGAGGGTAATAGCTGTGCCAAAAATTATTAGTTTTTTTCATTGTTTTCATTGTCGTAAATGACAAAAGGTAGTTTGGTTAAAGTTATAGTTTGGTCAGGATTTAAATTTATATCGCTATATGTTCTAGGAGGTAGAGTGGAAGTGGTAGTTGTTCTTTTGGTACGTGATATTGTTCTTTTGAGGGAAACTATATTTGGCATTTGGGTAGTGGCTGTTTTAGGTATTTGGGGTATCTGTTCTTTTAAGATTACGCTTGTTGGTTTTTGGGAACCTGTACTAGCTTCTTTAATGTTTTCTAATGCTGTTCTAACTTCTATTTTGGTTATATTTGGTGGGTGGTTGTGTTCCCTGTTATAAAGGAATTTTGCTTCCCTAGTTGTTGCCCTTCCATAACATTTGTTGGAGTAATATTTGCAACATTTCCAATAACTTTCCTCCCAGATTGTTTCTCTTGGGTATAAGTGTAGCCCATGTAGCAGAGTACTAGTTTTCCTTTCTGGCTGGTAACAAATTCAGCTCCTTCTGTCATTTTGTTGTTTGTTAATCTATAAGAGATATTTTTTATAGTTATTTAAAATAAAGATGTATGTATATTAACTTAAAATTATTAACATTTCTATTGTGCATGCTTACCTTTTTGGAAATTCAGTCTTTGATTTTGATGTTGTTTTCTGTGTAGTTGTGGTCTGTATTTTCTGTGTTTTCTTTACCTGAAAAATAAAAGCATTTATTTGTGTTAATTGTTCTGATACATATTTTAAGTTGCAGTTACAGTTTTTGCTATAAGTTTTAGCTTACACTTAGTTTATGTTTTAATAAAAGCATTTGGACATACTTACTATGCTAGTTGTATCTTGGTTTTCAGAGTTCTGTTTTATGTTGTTTGTTAGTAGAGTATTCTGTTCTGGTGCTAGAAAATAAAAAGTAGTTATGCATTAGTGATTTGATCATGTAAGTTATTTTTTACAAATTAGCACTTCGTTTTATTTACTTCATTTTATTTACTTACTTTTTAATCACTGAGTTTTAGGTTGGGTTTTGATGTTCTTGTAGGTGTAGTCGAATGTATCCAATGTTTAGTTGTTCCCTTTATTTTCTGTATTTTGTTTATCTTTAAAAATAATGCATTTATTTTTGTTGACTGTTTTGAAATAATGTTTTATGTTGCAGTAACATTTTTTCCTATACGTTTTAGTTTAAACTTATTTTATGTTGTTATAAAAAGCTTTGGAAATAATTACTTTGTTAGTTGTATCTTGGTTTTCTGAGTTCTGTTCTATGTTCTTTGTCTGTAGTGTATTCTGTAGTAGTAGGAGAAAATAACAAATAGATATGTTTTAGTTATTGGATCATGTTTTTTTATTTAACATTTTAGCAGTTAGCTTCATTTAGTTTTTTTAAGTTACTTACTTTTTATCCTCTGAATTGTAGGTTGAATCTTGATGTTCTTGTAGGTGTAGTTGGATTATTCCACAGTATTTTCTCCTGTCGTTTTTTTTCAGGTGGTTTGTGTTTAGTGTTTAATTGTTTATATAGTGGTTTGGAATTAGTAATTAGTTTGCTATTGGTCAATTTGTATTTGTAGTGCTTTTATTGGTTGCTTAGTATTTTTGAAAATATGTTTGGGTATTTATTTTACATATAAGGGAAATGCTAATTAATTGTCTGGTTAGATAATTTTATATAATTTATTTAAATATTTTTAGTTATATTTCAATAGAATTTAATATATTTAAATTATGAAATGTAATTTTATTTATAGTTTGTTACGAGAGTTGTGTATTTTTGTGTTAATTGTATTTTTAAATGATCAAAAGTGTAGTTGTATAATAATTATTATTTTCGATATTTCTAAATTAACGATATTATTGTTGTTGATAATGTTACTCTCGATATTTTTAACTTATTGTGTATATTATTTAGTACTTGATATTTAAATATTTTGATATGTATGTTGTCGATAATAGTGAGATCGATGTTTTTGTAGGTCGATATTTCATACCCAATATTTTTGTACGTTTTTAGGTATGTATAGGAAGTCGATATTATAGCTTCCGATATTTTTGTGTCGATATATGTGTATGTCGATATTATGTCTATCGATATTATGTCAGGGATTCCTCCTAAATATGTATGAATAGATCACTACCTCACTCTGAGGAAAGAACATCATATGGCAATTCCATATGTGGCTGATAGATTTATATCCATTTGCTAAGTGAGTCTGATAGCTCTACAGGACTACATTTGCATTATGATGTTTATTGTTGTGAATCATGTCAAAATGTTATAATCTGCTCTGTGCCCACAAGTAACAAGGGTCTCCTAACATTACTTTCAAAAGGCCATAAGCCATATGATGCTGCAGAACTCACTACTTTCTCTGATCCAAATGCAGAGGGTAAGTGTGAGTAATCCTGTACCATTTGAAGCTTCTACATGAGTATGTGGCACTTGTGTTTTCTGGATTTGCAAATAAATAGACTTGTTTTTTTTATCAAACTAGATAACAAAACAGAGATGTTGTTATCCGATGATCATCACTAAGGTATGTTTAAGGTGTGACTGCACAACCACACACGTCCGCTGCAACATCCATAGGAGGACAGCTTGTTTCTTGTCTGAATGATGTCCAGGATTGTGTCCAAACACAACCTTATCAGTCCCTCTGCATTACACACGTAAAAAATGTGACAATCTTACTTCTGCACACTGTCCTTCTCCCCAACAGCATACTCGCCTAGTCCTTGATTTAACAAAAATTGAGGCAGCTCAACCCAGCTAGACAACTTGCTGTGCTGTGTCAAGTGGAGATGGCAGGAATGGCCAAGATCTAACAGGGTATGGTGCTTTGCTGATCTGTTCTTGTGCTTAGGCCAACGCAGCCATTGTTGCGGACAGGATTGAATTTGTACTTGAAGTGACTTCCTTAGGCACAAAAACGGTCTGTAGAAGGCATTAATCTCATTCTAAGGGTGCTACAGAATGCAACAATCTTAGGGGCATATTTACAATGCCCCTGCGGTACGTTTAGTCTGCCTGCCCATATTTACAAGGCCACGCAAGGCCACCCTGCGTGGCTTTTCATGGACCTGTAAATACGGAGTAAGGCAATACCTTACTCTACATTGAAGGGGCATTCCATGGGTGTTGCTGTGGGTGTTACCACATAAAATCCATGGTTTTTGACACTGCCCCGGATTTACAACATAGCGTTAATCCGGGGGCAGCCCCAAAACTAAGGCCTTCCCAAAGCAGACATACGAAGGAGAAATGCTTACATTTCTTCTCGTTTTTTCCTCTCTCCTTGTGTGCTGCATCCTGCACCTTTAAAGGAAAGACTTATGCCTGGCAGTGACATGCTTTGCTTTGCGTTATTCCAGATTAAGCAAGCTACCCAGGGACATGAAAGTTTGCATTGTGTTGCTTGTTAATTCTAACTTAAGTTGGCCTCAAACTCCATGTGTGAGACAAGAACATGTCCTTCGCACTTAAGGTACATAATAGAATTTAAAAAGTGATGGAAGTAATTCTAGAATTAGATTCAGCCGTAAGCTATTGCTCAGGCTACATTTTTGGCCCACTCTGCCACTCTAGACAGATTCTTGCCATTTGCAGATCAGTCTGGGTCCTGCTTCAGTAGGAACAGTCTACCCAGCTTGAAGCTGCACCCTACTAATGAAGCCCAAAATAGGTTTGAGGTTGTTTGAGTACCATTCAGAGGGGACCCTGCCTGGCAACTCGGGCTCGACTGTTTATATTGGGACAGACCAGGATTGATTGCATGGGGGGGTTTTGTCTGAGGTGTTTGAGACTAATCCAGTCAAATCCCCTGTCACGTTTTGTATCATTCAGTGTATTTTACCAGCGGGTCTTCAAAAGATTCAAATGGATCTCCCTGCATGTTATTCAGCTAAAATGGATGACGCCTTATCCAGTCTACATTTCTGCTTTCGAACAGGAGCATTGGATTGGATTTCAGAGGTGAACAAGTCTTGCAGTTTAACAGTGAGTCTTCTTCTGATGGGGTATATTCTCACAATAAAATGCTTCATCCACGTTCACCATTGCAAACAAACCTTTTAACTAGTGAAAGTGGTCGTCTCAAGATATAAAGTAATCATAAAATGTAAAGATGGCATTTGTGATTTTATTCTTTGTGGGGAAAAATCTTGTGGCTGTTTTTTAAGGTTCTTTGGCTCTATGCGTGAAAATGGAACGTACCTTAAGACACAAGCATTACAGCACACACCCCGAGTCTGTGCTGTGCAGCCAGTGGTTAAAAGGGAGGCCAAGGCTGCACATTTTTTTAATTTTTTTTTTTTTATTGGGCTTATTGAGCGCGACAGCTACCCAAATAGGGCTTCCCGGCGCTATAACAGATACTGAACCAGAGAGACAGGAAAGAGTTATAGGATGAAAACCGGAACAGGTCACTGGTTGAAAAGCCAGGTCTTAATGGCTTTGCGGAAATGGGTGTACCGAGTTTCTAGACGGAGAGATTGCGGGAGGGAGTTCCAAAGCTTCGGGCCTTGGAGAGAGAAGGATCTACCTCCCATCCTCGAACGGTATGTTTAAGGGACACAAAAAAGACCTTGAGTGGCAGATCTCAGGCATCGGGCAGGCGTGTAGGTGTGTACGAGGGTTTGAAGATATCTGGGTGCATTGCCCCACTTTATCCTATGCATGAGGCTGAGAGTTTTATGACCCTATTGTCGATTTTTTTCCAGTGGAGCGCCTTTAGGTGACTGGACATGCGATCTCTCCTGTTGCATTTACAAAGCCGTCTGGCTGCAGCATTCTGTACCAGTTGGAGGCGCCTCATGACTGCCTGAGATGCCCCTAGATAAAGGACATTACCATAGTCTAAACGAGAGATAATTAGTGCGTTGATCACTGTCTTTTGAGTGTCGTCCAGGAGCATCCATATGATTTTTCTGAGCCATCTCAGGATTGTGAAGCAGGTAGCTGTGAGATTGTTCACCTGGGGCTCCATGGTTAGGCTGTTATCAATGGTAATGCCTAGATTACGGACTTGATGCGATGGAGTTGGCAGGGGGCCCATTTCGGATGGCCAGTGTCTGAAATTCCAGAGGTTTTGATTGGAACCTACTATCAAGACCTCGGTTTTGCTTCCATTTAGTTTAAGCATGTCGGGTAAGGCCAACACATGATAAAATGTCTGCTCCTACGGTGCAACAGAAGGTGAAGTACGAAACATTGCGGCATCGGGAATGACTCATTAATTATAAATCCAAATCACCCCACAGACGACGCAATCGGATCCTACTTACATTGCATGAAGGCCCGAAGCGCTCCAACTACTCTGTACTAGCATTAGAAAGAACCAGGTGTGATTTTTTTCTAGTTCCCCTCCTAGGCACACATAATTTAATTTTATTTCTTTAACACATCGTTTCCCTCATTCGGTGCTTCCCGTGCAGCTGCACTGCGCCATGCCCTGAATTACAGAGTGTTCTGAATGAGCAGCCTGGAGGCCAGGTGGGCGAAGTGGCTCTTCGGTGGTCCCAGGTTGAGAAAAGCGATCAGTGAGTTGTCGTTTCCTTCCCTTTCCATTTCTGGTATTGCGAAAAAAAGATTGCAAAAAAGATTAAACGTGTAGCACTCTCTTCCCACCTGTCTATTTTTACTCGTGGCTACGTCATCACGGCAATAAACACTGTAAGTGTTAGCACCACATTTGTATGTTTCCCACAATCGACATGAAAACCTCCTTCGAGCAAGTGCAGGAGGTGCGAGAGCACAGGAAATGGCTTTGATCGCTTTCTGAGCAGCTGGAAGACGAGTAGGTAACAACCATTCACATAAGAAAGTCAGCGTCAAAGAATGTCACAGGTGCAGTACAGCGTGGCCCCTGTTGCTAAAGATAAAAATATGAATTAAACATGAAAAGCTTCCGTGAACAGTTTCTAGGCATTCCATTCACACATTTCCTACTTTTGAGCTTACAGAATTGCTTTAGATAAATAGGGCATTTACAACGGACCTGTGTAATTGTGTTATCAATTTAGCATTCGTTATTGTTTTCTCTTTTATTTTGGCATTTTTTATAACGTTAGTAACATTTTTAATAATGTTAGAAAATGGGAAAGGCATTGGACTTAACAGTTATACATTCTACAGAGCCACCTATGCTTGTTAGCATATACAATGGCATGATATACATTTAAAAATATGGGCCAGCAGATTAATGTGTTCTTCACGTTTGAGAGCGGGTGGTTTAGGGGCTGAATGAGTGACAAAAAGAGTGCTCTACCTTAATAACACGTGAGAAGCCTGAGCCAGGGCTTATACCCTGGTCCAATCAACCTTACATCCCTGATGAACAACTTCAATCTCAAGATTTCTGCTGCCCTAGATTTATTGTCCAGTCGAATCTCCGAAACCCAAAGAAGAAATGATAGTACTCAACAGAGTGTTGAATGAAGACCTCGTTAAACTGAAATATGGAATTACATTCAATAAATCCAGGTCAAACAACAGCAAAACTCGCATAAAGATGCATATAAAAGGTCACCAATGGCAATCAGAACAGCCAAAAAAGTCATGTTGCAAAATATTTTACTAGGGCACCCAACAAATCGAAGATCTTTAACATGTACCAGAAACTGGCCAATGCCAAGTCACGGAGGAACAACTATGTTCATCTCAACAAATGTGCAAAGACATAAGTCAGTTCTTCTAATCCAAAAGTTTGAAAACATGCAACTGTATCTTTTACACACCAGCTCCATATCCCTATATACTTTCTTGCTGACAGTACAACTACCTACATTCACCTCCAACAAACAGTTAAACAGTTAAGTACTGAAAAGATGCTTAGCCTACTTGCTAAAATAAAAGAATACGACTCGCATACGGACATGTGCTCAGCCACATGCCTTAACACACTCCTTTCTTCTCTTGTACTATGCACTACAAGTATGATAAATATGATAAAAGCCTCTCTACAAATAGGGATTATGCCTCACCCTCTGCCACATGATACCATTTATGAAAAAATGCATACACCATATTCTTGGCTAATTAGAAGCCTATCACTAACCTCCCCTTCATCAGTAAGATCCTGAAAAGGGGGTGAAGAGACAGTTACATGAGGATGTAGAACTTAAGTTTCCCCTCCACGACCACCAGTCTGAGCATAGGCCTATGAGGGGTTCCAAAACACCCATGGTAAACATTTATTATACTTCTGAAAATGTCCACTGTGCTCTCTCTCAGTGAGGGGTTGTAGTCCGCACGGTGACTAGGCATCATGGTGCGAACAGGTTCCTGATGATGAAGCATGCAACCTATGGTGGGTGAGGGAAATCCTCCTTTAAAAAGAATACTCCATCGTAGCTAGGTTATTTTGTTTCAGGTTTTCAATTTTCTTTTGTTCAGACTCAGATGTTCTATTGTTTTATACATGTGAAATTGCTGACCCTGCAATTTTTTGGGACATGCTAAAAAAAATGGGCCTGAGTCCAGTCTTCTCTCTTTCTAACCATAGCAAAAAATATCAAGATTGAAACAGTTGAATCTTCCACACCACAGGTCTCCTCCATCATAATTGAAGGATCATCTCTATCTTGCCTCTTATTAAACTTCTGTGTGCCCTTGCAACCGCATCTCCAGCAGAAATAAGTGAACTTCCATAAGTGTGGAGATGACACATTTAAATCCATTTCTGGCTAGACAACAATCCAAATATCACTACCTACATCATCTTGACTCACATCCTCCACTGGAAGAAGGGAAACTTGCTCTGCATGAACAGAACCAGGACTAAGATCATCATATTGGGCGAAAGTGAGGCAGTGTCAGTACCCTTAAATTGGCCTCCATGTTTTGGTACCCCAATTGCGCCAACCCGCAATAATTATCTTATATTCAGAAATGTTTTTTCTTCCAAAAGTCATTTCATTGCAGACCATCAGGTAAAGAGACTAGAGCACTTGCCATGTCCCACCTGGAAACCGTCCACACAGGCTTCATCAAGTCTTCTTTCACGAGCACCAAAGGCCACACAACTAGGAAGCCAGAATGTGCATTAATCTTTGCAAGGAGAAGCACATCAAGCCTTCGCTAAAAGCGCTCCACTGATCACCAGTTGAAGTCAACATCACATTCAAGATTCTACGAAACGAGTCTAAATACGTGTACAATTTAGCTCCACAGCAGTGGTGGCTGGTGACATTTGAAAGTGGCGGGGCGTAAAGGAAGGGTCTGAATGTGTGTTGTGTCGCAAGCGAACCTGATTGACTAAAGGGGAACTGCAGGATCCTCACACCAAGAAAATCTTGAAGAACAACAAAAAAAGGACCAAATGGTGCAAGTTAAACCACATTTCAAGAAAGCAAGGATATTTATCAAAGTAATTAGGATGTGTAGTCTTGAAATTATTTAACACATTTAAAATTGTTCCATATCGTGCTTCATTCCTGCTTCCACCCATGCCATCTATTTAGTCTGACTACATTATTTTAAAACAATAGGGTTGAAAATAATCTCCAGATGCACGTTACACTTCATTTAACAGCACATAGGCTGCTCTTGAAATTGCAAGTTAAAGATGAGTACCTCACAATTACATTGCAAACATTGGCATTACATAATACCCCAATCTGTGACCTGCTGCGCCTACTGTTCGAGACCACACAGGGCCCGCGTTCGTATCTCACACATACTGTGCTATTCTTAACCGAGGTTGTTTGCTATTCAAAGTCCTCGGCTAAGAATAGCACAGGTCGTTTGCCATAAAAAATTGTCAGAATGCATAACTATAAAATTAACCGGACTGTGTTTGCGTCGTTCCCTCGCAGGGCGAGCTATGTGCAGGAGGTGCTCAGGAAGTACTGGGTGTGCCCAGTCAATCAATACAGGGTGTGCTGGTGTGATGCCAGGTAGCCACAATGTAAAGAAACCGCCGCCGCGCTGCCTTTTTTCTTAACTCAAAACAGAAAATAATAAAGTTATTTGTTTAAACTCACCAGTTCCACTTCCAAGCAGACATTTCTGGACTTCGACTGCACGCATGATTCTATCTCTCTCAGGGTTTGTGGAGCGAGGCTGCCTGGTGCTATGGACGACGCATAATCAAGAAGGAAGACTCCAAGTCCGTACTTTATCATTAACGGCAGCCCTCGTGCCCCAATTCAGCTCTGGGTAACTTCAAAGACGTAAACCAACCTGCTGTGCGCTCGTTTCAAACCACCACGGCCGCAGGCGCCTTTCTTTCCCAGCAACTGTGTCCCGGAAATAGGGGCTGCCAAAGTTGCATAGCTAACCACTCCCCTGTTCTGTGCGCCAGACCTGCCCCTTCCCATTACCCTGAATGGCGCTCCAGTGACCGTGCCCTGGGCCAATTCCTTAGCGCCCCATTTGAAAGCCATGCACTGCCGATTTACACAGCCACTCCCACAAGGCTGATGTCACCAGCCTCCTCGCTTGCCTCAAGGGCGAGCAAAATTCTTTTTATTGTTTAACGGGGGAGCACCATGCAGTGAGGCTTCTTTAAAAACTGCTCCATGGTATTCATTAAAAGAAGTGCTTCATTCTCTCTCCCTTTAGTTTTCCCCGATGCTGGTAGGTAGGGCAACGCTCCCTACGCCCCTTAATACCAGCCACCACTGCTCCACAGTACACTCCAGCTGAATAGCTCCGGCTGATAACTTGATTGAGCAACAGTGGATACACATAAAGGCATATCCCTAGGAGTACAAGGTCCAGAGTCCTGGCCTCAGCCCCTCACTGAGATGAGCTGCATTTTAAGCATTTACGAAAGCTCCTGAAAACACAACATTCTGTGACAGCGGGGGCCTTGATAGCAGAACATCAGCTCAAGGCACCCATCCTACCTGACTGAATGTGTTCTCCTTCTAAGTTGCTCTTTCTTCAGAATAAATAGTGGGGCATACTTTCAAGCCCCTATCGCCACAAGAACGTCACTTTTTGTGATGTTCCTGTGGCGATAGAGGCTTTCCCTTATTTACAAGGCAGCGTTAAGCCACTTAATTCCACATTACACTTAGCGTGAAAGAGGTAGGCAATGGGTGTTGCAGTGGGTGTTCCACCGAAACACCCACTGATTTTGACACTGCTCCCTATTTACAAGGGTGGTCTTAACATGGCGAAACGAGGAGAAATGCATTATTTCTCATCGTTTTAGTTATTTCTATGTGTGCTGTGTTATTCAGCATACATAGAAACAGCAAAACACCATAAATGATTGTTTATGTGCTGGAAGGTCTCCCTTCCTGCACATGACCAATCATTAAAAAAATGATGATTTGCAACTTCTATGTGTGCTGCACAATGCGGCGCAGATAGAAGTTACATTTCCCCATTCTGGATTGTTTATGTGCAAGAAGTGACACCTTCCTGCACATAAACAATCAATTCCCCCAATGCATACACCCTTGCACTATGGTGAAATGGCACTTGAATTGGTGCTAGGCAGCTAGATTTAGCACCAGCACTAGGGGAAATGCAAGGATGCGCCCCATTCTTGTGAATACGGCACATCAGTGAGTTTTCAGAATGGAGAAGTATGGCGTCAGCAATGTGTGCTTAACGCCATGCTTCTCCATTCTGTTGTAAATATGCCCCAATGTTTCAATCCCCGTTTGTGCCTAAAATAAGTGAGAGGTCACATGCAGTGCATTGGAAAACTCCCAGATAAAGAAAATGAGGTCTAACGTGCATCCAGCTCACTGTAACACTCTTTTTATCTACAGATTGACCACTGCAAAGAACTCCAAGTGCATACATTTTGCAATTCAAGCAAAGCAAGTTAACAACCCAGACTGATTTTCAGTGGAGTAGTTTCCTGAAACAAAGTGCCCAGATATCGCAAACAACAACTTGATCATCACTCACACTGCGCAAAATGAGATAAAGAAGAATTCTGTAAGGTACAGCACCTTACAGAATGCCACAAGAACAGTGTCTCCTCCAGTAAACCAAGGACAAGTCTCAGTCGGATTCGGCAACTAGTGTTGCTGCTCTTTTGGAATCATCTGTAGATGGCTTATGTCAGATGGCTAAGTCACACACCTAACATTCCTTTCGGCTGGCAACATGATTAATTAAGACTAAATATTCATGGACGATCAAGCAAGTGCCTTATGAAGGGACCTCAATGACGTTGACACTCTGTCTGAGTTAATGTAGTAGTAGCAACTAGATCTGAATAGGTTAAAAGCAGAAAATGCAACATTTAAGGAAGAGTTGCAGTGAGAGAGGACACATTTCACACAATGTGGGATACAAAACCCAAGGACAGTCACCCAGTTTTGACCCAACATGAGTTTGGAGAACCATTACAGACAGGGGCGTTTACAACTACTGACCAGAATCTGAATGTATCTGTCTCTGCACCCAGTCCTGTGCCCTTAGCAGCTCTAAAATGCTTTCATGGCGAAAGTACTAAATTTCCAGCCATTATGAGTCAATGCCAATTACATTTCCTATACAAACCTCGGGGGTTCCCTAAAGTAGTTGCTAAAGTAGCGTTTGTAATCTACTATTTGGAAGGTGTATCATCTAACTGGGCAATTCCTTTAATAGCAAAACATGATCCCCTTTTGTACAACTATTCTGCTTTTAAGGCTGCCATGACTAAGTTATTTGCAAAAGTTTTTATTCAAGCAAGTGACAATGAGTTATTGAAACTACGACAAGGTCCTAAGGACTTGCTGACTTACATCTCTACTTTCAATCGACTGGTTGTGGAAACGCGCTGGTCAGAAGAGAAAAGAACATCCTTATTCTATCGAGGGTTAAGATATGACCTTAAAGAGTCCCTCTTGTACATTGTTGATCTGCCAGATAGTTGGGCAGAATTTATTGATCTTATGGTTAAGCTAGATACCTGATTGGGCAAGTGAAAAGGTGACCGGTCTCACAGTGACACCAGAGTAATTGTTCTCAAAACTGAGAAGAAGGAGTCAGACAGTAAGACCCTTGGTACTAAACCTATGCAGATAAGCAGTATAAAGGGTCCACTATCTAATGAGGAAAAGGAACTCCGACTCAAATTAAGCTTATGTCTTTATTGTGGCAAAGCTGTATCCTGTCGCTAGGGAATGTTTTGAAAACCAAAAAAGACTAAGGCTGTGGCTAGTGTAGAGGTTGATGAATAACAGTGAAAACTAAGACTCACGACCAAAAGGGAGATCATCTTGTCGAGAGAAGTCATACAGATCTAACAATGTCTGACCAATGTAGGAACTTAAATTCCATAGCATCTGACTATCCGAGTCACAGTAATCCTATCCCCACAGTGGAGGAACATAATATCCATGATTATTGACTCAGGGGCCACAGACAATTTCTTTGATCTGACCCCAGCTGCCAAGATCGGGTTCACAAAAGTTCCCAAAGAAAAACCTGAGCCTGTGTGAGCAGTAAATGGTTCAGAGTTATCGTCTGAACAAATATTTCTTCAGACAGAGGCTCTAACCATAGTGTGCGATAATGGTCATACCAAATGACTTGTCTTGGATCTAATAGACATTCCCACCTTCGGTGTAATTTTGGGAGTACTTTGGCTAGAACACCATAGTCCAAAAATCAAATGGGTAAACTGCACTGCAACCTTGGACTCACTACTACCTGCTACCAAGAGGTTTCAGAGGAGGGAATACCTCTGCATTGACCTTGTTCCAAGGAACAGAAAACCTTAAACTACACAAAGAATACCAGGACTTTCAACATGCTTTTGACCCCGTGAAAACCACCCAACTGCCCCCACACAGAGCCTTTGATTGCTACATAGAACTTTTTCCGGGAGCAACATGGCCTTGCAGTAGAGTTTACGCGTTGACAGAACCTGAAACTTAATAGCTACGCAAATATCTGGATGAACTACTAGAGACAGGTTTCATACTCCATTCCATGTCACCTGTGTCTTCCCACTCTTGTTTGTATCCACAAAAAAGGGGGGTTGATGGCTTGTGTGGATTATAGGGCGGTCAATAAGGTGACTATGAAGAACCGCTATCCTCTCCCGTTAATCCGTGTACGAGAAGGCGATGAATAGAAAACCGCCTTTAGGACTACGTTCAGGCTATTTGGGTATACGGTTATACCCTTCGGCCTATGTAATGCTACGGCAGCATTTCAAAATTTCATTAATGAGTTCTTAAGGGAGTTTTGGGATGTTTATGCTATTGTCTGCATCGATCACATTTAGATTTTCGCAAACTCAGAACAAGAACATTGCAAGTATGTACGTGTCATCTTGCAGTGCCTTAGGGAAAACACTCTCTTTGCTAAATTAGACAAAACTTCCTTCCATGTACAGTAATTTCTGGGGTATCACTTATCTCTGACAGGGATCACTATGGACCCAGTGGCGGCTGGTTGGACACAGTGGAGGAGAGGCAGTGGAAGGGAGGGGAGTTTTGGAAATACAAAAAAGAAAGCTTACCTTCTGGTTGCCGTCGCAGTTGCAGATGTTGCCAGCCCTCGCCTCTCTTCGCATGAGTAGGAAGCACCCAGGCTTCCAGACTCCCCTGACCAATCACAATGCTTTTTGTAGCTGAGTTGTGATTGGTCTGAGTACCGTAGTTCGATACTCAGAGAGGGAAATGGACCTTGGGCATGTTCTTCACCCAGGCTGTAATACAGCCTGGATGGAGAACATGCAAAGTGTGAATGACTGTTTGGTCGGTCCAAGACGGCCAGCCGGACAAACAGTCATGTGCACTTTAGGTGCAACACCAGTCACTCCTCCTTCCCGACGACACGGGACACCGCCTTGCCCTCACCTGGCGCAAATGGAATACAAAAAATGTAATTATAATAACAGCAGTTATTATCATTTTATTTTTTGCATTGCACTGCTTTAAAGCATTGGGGCGAAGCTCCTCCATCTTAGCGAAGGAGCCACCTCTTAATGTACCCCAAAAAGGTAGAAGCCATTACCAATTGGCCAACTCCAACAAATGTCCAGGAAATTCAACAGATACTTGGCTTCGCCAATTTTTTGCATTGTTTCATCCCACACATTTCAAAGATAGTGGCACCCATAACACTGCTGCTAAAAAAGGGCAACCATTTGCGTGGTCTCCAGATGCCAATCAGGCATTGCAACTTTCAAAAACTCAATTCACCACCACTCACCTATTCCTCAGCATACCAATTCGGACCAGCCTTATTACGGCGAAGCCATTGCTTTGCAGGTAGCCAGAGAAGTGCTATCTCAAAAGAAACCAAGAACTGGTCACATGCATCCCGTAGCCTTTTATTCAAAAAAACTTCTACCAGTGAAGCAAAACTATAAGGTGGCTGAAAGAGAACTTCTGTCCATCAAACTGGTGTTTACTGAATTGAGGCATTACCTACAGGGGGCTAAACATACAGTCTCAGATCATAAAAATGTACAATTCTTTAGCTCCGTTAGGGCTCTCACCCCCATCAAATGCGATGGTTGCATTTCTTTAGTGGGTTCCTTTTTTCTAATCACCTATCGCCCAGGGATGAAGCATTTACACTCTGATGTGCTTTCTAGACTTGGGTATGCTCACTCTTCCCATTCCATATCAGACTCCCCTACTATCATTTCGCCGGAAAAGATAGTTGTAGTCAGCGAGGGTGACACCTTTATGGCAGCCTTACATGAAGAATATAATAAACTAAAGGCCTAAGAATGGATCAAAATACCTAACCATACTGTCATAGACAAGCTGTTCCTTCACGCACAGAAACTGTACATCCCTACTATAGAATTAGGGCATGAGGTAATTCCTTGGAATCACGACACAGCATTAGCAGGGCACTCAGGTATACCAAAAACTTTAAGGAATTGTCAAAAAACCTTCTGGTGGAGCAACATGTGGAAGGATGTACAAGAATCCGTATCTGGTTGCCCAACTTGTGCACGAAACAAGAACACTCACACTGCGCCTGCAGGCTTATTACAACCTCTGCCCATACCCCCAGTTCCTTTGCACACCATTAGTCTGGATTTTATTACTATCCTTCCAGAAAGCAATACCTTCACCATTATTTTAGTAGTTTTTTACATGTTATCAAAAATGGCACATTTCATCCCCCTCAAAAAGATACCTACAGCCGCAGAATTTAGTCAAATATTTATTTATCATATCGTAAGACTGCATAGCCTACCAACTAAAATCATCTCATAACACGGATTTTAGTTCATATCTAAATTTTGGAGAACACTCTGTGATAAGGTAGGAATAGAGGTAGCCTTGTTATCTGCCTTCCACCCACACACCCATTGGCAAACTGAACGGGTCTACCAATCCCTAGAAACTGCACAAAGATGCTTACTATCCATGTGCACAGGGCAATGGGTTCAGGCCTTACCACTAGCTGAATTCATTTATAATAATAGCACCCACTCAGCCACAAACTACACACCATTCTTCCTGTCAGGACAACATCCTCTGGCCCTTCCAATTGATATATCAGGAGTTTTTACTACGCTATCTCCAGTCGCAGAAAGATTAGAACACCTGCATGGGAGTCAAAAACATGCTAGGAAAAGTTTAGCAAAAGCTAAATTGGTCATGAAGACACAAGCTGACAAGCATAGAACCCCTGCACCTATATACAAGGAAGGAGGCAGGGTATGGTTATCAACACGACACCAACAACTTGAAGGCCCAAGGAAACATGACCACAGTTTATAGGTCCTTATGACATTATAAAGATAGATATTCCAGTCATCATCAAGTTACGGCATCCTTCTGAATACACTATCCACTCAGTGTTTCACATTTCACTGATCAAGCCATTCCACCTCACCACACAAAAAAATACCCAACCTCCACCCATTCTGATTAATGAACAACGAGAGTACAAAGTTTACCGTTTCCTGGACTCTAAGTGATCTCAGGGAAAACTATATTACCTTATAGATTGGAAGGCTTATTACTCTTTTTTTAAATTTTTTTTTTTTAATTCTATTCGAGGATACACATCCAATGGAGGCAATAAGTTGAGTCGCAATATAAAGGCACAGGAATCGTACCATTAACAAAGCATTACAAAAAGGAACACATCGCAGCCAACAGTAAGCAAAAGCAGTATATCATTAACCCAATATCTTTCACACAACTGTTGTTTAGCCAATTCCCTCAGGAACAATGCCGCTCGGCGGCTGTAAGTCCCATTCGGACTGAGTCTTGGCAAGATAGTCCCTATATAGCCGCCAAATGTCTACAGGACGTGACGAGCTAGGAATCAGGGTGGAGTATTCTTCGCAATTCACATTGCAAAATGCCAGACTACGGAGCCATGCCTGCAGGGAAGGGGCTTTTTTGCTACCCCATAAGAGGGGTAGTAACAGGAAGCTCAGAGCTGCCATTTTCCTTATCTTCCTAGGGAAGTTGGCCACATAGCCCAACAGTGCGATTTCAGGGGTGGGTGTGAGTTGCATGGACAGCATGTCTCCCAGTGTGGAATGAACAAGAGACCAGTACTGGTGTATCTTGGGGCATGTCCAGGAAAGGTGTGCAAAATCAGCAAATGGAGCCAAACATTTCGGACAATGATGGGGCCTGTTGTGGTCAATTCCATGTGAGCGTGCAGGAGTGTGATAGATTCTGCGAAGGAATTTAAAATGAAGTAATTTGTGCCTGCTATTCAGTGAAACCTCTTTGGTAGCCCTGCAGCACTGTTCACATTGATCGTCCGTGATGGGAATACCCAAATCCACCTCCTAGGCCGCACGCACCTTGGCGTCGGATATAGGTCTGGACGCCCCACATTGTTTATACAATTTCGAGACCAAATGTGCACCAGTAGGGTTCTGTATCAACAGTGTCAATGGCGGGGTTGGTACGGGGGCCGTGGGAAAGGAAGGGAAAGTTGCCCGCAGCATGGAGTACATGCGTGTCATGACAAAAGTGTCCATAAAGGAACGCTCCAGAAAATGAGCCTCCTCCGACACAAAGAAGATGTGACCATCAGGAAAAGGGTCGCCTACTGTGCGAATGTGAAATTTATCCAATGTGCGCTTGACCAAAACTTTGCCAGTAATTGGAAGCAGAGAAGGATTAGGCAGGGGTAGTTCAGGAGAATAAAGTCTGTCAAGTCCAAGCAGTCTGCGTAACCTGTCCCATGCCCAGCACGTGATGGAGACAGTTTGAATGTCTTGGGGGTCCCGGGGGAACTCCTTGGGAAGGATATTAGAAAGGAGGCATGGGAATACCAGATCTGCTTCTGGTTTTAAATGTGGGAGGCACTGTCGCCCCAGACAAGACGCAATAATAGTGTACGCAACTGTGCAAAAAAGGTCTTAATAAGAGGAATGGGGATATTATTGAAAAGGTATAAAAACCGGGGGATGACAACCATTTTAATTATGGCAACTCTACCAGCCATTGATAACGGTAGTCGCAGCCACTTTGTGATTTGGGATTCAAGGGAGCTAACAGTCCTGCCGTAATTAGGTCTAATCATAGTGGTGGTGTCTAGATGGACATAAACCCCAAGATATTTGACCGCATCACTGCACCATTCAAGTGGGAACATACAGGTCCAAGCAGTTGTGCTAGTCGTACGGGGGAAAATGACCGACTTGTGCCAGTTGATGCTAAGCCCCGAAAATTTACTAACCGAACAATTTCCTATATCAAGGGTTCCGAATTCAGCTGGGACATCCTAACATATAAAATAGTATCATCCGCAAAAAGCGAAACTAGAAGGGGGCCAGTTCGGAACTGAAGGACGCGGTCAAGTGTTTTTTCTGAAAATGGCGCAGTAGAGGGTTCATGGCCAAAATAAAAAGTAGTAGAGGCAGGGGGCAACCCTGTCTCGTACCACGGGATAGAGTAAAAGGGTCAGTAATGGTACCATTGAAACGTAGCGGTGGGTCCAGTATATAGAAGCGCCACCGTAGGGACGAAACATTCAAGCATACCCATATGTCGCATGACCATTCCAGTGAGTCAAACTCTTTTTCAGCATCCAACAGAACGGCAGCAGCAGGTGTGGCAGGGTCGATCCTATGCAATACGGTGAATAAGGTCCGAAGATTCAGGGAAGTGGACCTATGAGGAACAAAGCCGGACTGAGCTGGCGAAATGATGGATTCCATTAGTAGAGAAAGTCGAATTGCAATTACCTTAGCCAATATTTTGTAATTGATGTTTAATAACGATAACAGCCTATATGAGCTACATAATTTAGGGTCTCTCCCAGGTTTGGGAAGTAAAATGAAGACCGCCTCTCTGAATGTCGGAGGAAGGGTGCCGACCTCAACCGACTCCGCATAAACCTCCACCAATCGTGGCACTAAAATATCTTTATATGCCTTATAGAAATCGGCGGAGAAGCCATCGAGCCCAGGTGCAGAAGAGCCCAGCAGTGCATCAATAGCATCAACTATACTGTCTTGTGAAATGGGAATGGATAAAAAATCCTGGATATATCGTTCTAAGTAGACCAGCGCAATTTCGGCCAGATAGTCCCCCTGTTCACTCAGATCCCCAGTATGTCTAGAAGAGTATAACGCTCTGTAATATGAAGGAAGTGATCACAATTTCAGAGGTAGAGTGCAGTGGATCTCCATGTGGATGGGCAATTTCGGTGATGTAAGCAGAATCACACCGAGGGCGTTGTGTATGCGCTAGTAGTTTACCAGGTCTCTCACCCTCGCCATATAGTAACTCCCGCTCAGCCGTTTCTCTAAATTCCAGCAGCAGGGCCAGGCGTTTTGCCTCTCCCATACTGGAAGCCGAGACCAGTAGCTCTAGGTCCAAGGCAGCAATGTCTCTCTCAATGCGATTAAGCGAAGAATGGAGATCCCGCAGGACCCCGGCATGTTTGGCAATACAAACTCCCCTAATGTAAGCCTTGAATCCCTCCCAGAAAACTGCCCAGGTGTCGACCGATCCGGTGTTAAGTTTGAAATACTCCTCTATTGCCTGTCTAACCTCCTCATTGAAAACCTGATCCAGTAAAGCGCTTCCAGGGAACCTCCACTGCCGTTCATAGCCTCTAGGTCTGGGGACATTTAATCGAAGCACGACAGGAGAATGATCTGAGAGTGTGTGGGGAAGATTGCGTATACCATCCAGCCAGCCAGCCACCCTCAGAGATACCAACCAATAATCTATCATGAACCACGAGTTACGAAACTCCGAGTAATGCGTGAAATCTGGAAGACGTGTATTGAGTCTGTGTTCGACATCTATTCAAGAAAAGTGAGAACATATGTCTTTGAAGGCTTGACGGGCCCATGGTCCAATGACAGGAGCCGAACCTGCAGCTCGTGGAAGAAGGATGGGGAGTCGGGGTTTGGGCCACAAACCCCGACCAATGAAATCTTGTGTCCCAACAGTGAACCAGTGACAATCAGGATACGACCATCAGCATCGCTCAAGGTTTTATGTAGTGAGAAAGGGACTCGTTTGTGTGCAAGAATTGCGACCCCCCTGGCATAACGGCTATAATTTGAAAAATATCTATGGGAACCCCAACTCGCCTCCATAGAGGTATGGTCAGAGT
Source organism: Lissotriton vulgaris (assembly GCF_964263255.1). Lineage (NCBI taxonomy): Eukaryota > Metazoa > Chordata > Amphibia > Caudata > Salamandridae > Lissotriton > Lissotriton vulgaris. The sequence goes on along the minus strand of NC_141689.1, from coordinate 710,566,325 downwards.
GAGACAGGTGTGTCTCCTGCAGAAACACTATGTCTATGTGGTGTCTGGCAATATAGTTGAAGACCTGTCTACGCTTCCTAGTATTATTCAATCCTCTGACAATCCATGACATCAATGAAAGACCAGAAGAACCGGGCTGATGTCCTAGTGTAACCATTGAATCGATGGCATCAAAATCACACCGCAATGCATGTCTATTACACGCCACAACCAAGCACCATGATCAATAATACAGCAAAAACCATTGAAATTAAATGAACAACCCCTCCCTCGACCCACCACCCAGCCTCCTAACAACCCCAAAGAGGCTTACCCCATCATCACTAACCAAGTGCTTGTGCAATAAAACAGGGAAAAATATTGCATGAGCCAAAGACGCACATAGCAAAAAGGACATAATACAGAAAGAAATTGTGGTATACACCATAGGGCTTGAGAACGCCACGCCGGACGGGCAATAAAAAGTACTATGTAATCATGTAGAAGAAAAATATGTGCATGAATTAAACATAAAAAACAAAACAGAACTAGTAAGGTCTAACAGCCAAATAAATTGGCCACACTGTCATTTTTTCCATACTGTCTTTTGCACTGTTCCTGTTCTTTTAGTTAGGGGATGTGCCTTGTTTCCATTAAAGAGTAGTTTTGACACATCACCCTATTTTAGATTCACCACGTTTGTGTTATGTTTCACTGTTTTTTCACCACTTTCAACCATCACTAACTGGCCAACAACTGATGGCTCACGACACACTGTGGACCTGATCCAGTACTAACATCTTACTGTGTTGCATGGGGTCTAGATGATTTAAAGACCGGCCTGGTCACAGTGTGGACGATCAAATGATATGACTGATCACTTGGTTTGTTTGATGATTATCCACAATAAGTTGCTCTGGATTTTGTTGACCAGTCCGTGATTACACTTGCTTCTCACACAAGTGACTCCCACTCTGTTACTCTGTCTAGAGGCAATTATAGCACTCACTGACATAATGTACTTCATGTCAGTGTGGCCAATTTATTTGGCTGTTAGACCTTACTAGTTCTGTTTTGTTTTTTATAGTACTTAGCTGTGGAAGTGAACTGGTATTAGGTCTTAAAACTATTTTCCTTTTGACCCCCTCTCCCTCTTTTGTGCAACATGATTTAAACATAGCAGAACAGAACAATTTATGCAAAAATAATCTGTCAACCAGACCCGGGCTGGGAGAAAAGTTTTACACTGTTCTGTGATCTCCCCTGCCGTGTAGAGGAAGGATGAGGTACAACAGGGGACCCAGAACGGTTCTTCTTATAGTTATGACAAAACTCCTGTGCCTCCGTTGGAGAGTCAAATATGCGAGGCCTGCCATCCACATCTACCTTTAATCCCGCAGGGTACAGCATGCCGTACTTGAGCCCCAAGTTCCTCAAGGCAGCCTTAACTCCATTGTACTTGCGCCTCGCCTCCTGAACCATGATGGTAAAATCAGGGAAAAAAGCTAACTTGCTGCCCTGCCATTGGACGTCACCCATGTCACTGACGGAGCGAAGAGCAGCATCTCTGTCCCTGAAGTTCATGAGCCTGGCAATGATGGGCCGCGGGGGAAGGGCCTGACGGGGTCGGGGTCCCAGCGACCTATGAGCGCGCTCTACCATGAAGCTCTGCGTGAAGGTCTCCCTGCCAAACAGTTCCACAAGAAACAGATCTACAAAGGCCTCCGTACGGCCAGTTTGGGTCGTCTCCGGGACGCCAATGATGTGTATATTATTACGGCGGCTGCGAGCCTCCAAATCTTCGTTCTTGATAGCTACTTCCTTAAGGATCTTTTCAACCCTGTCCAGCCATTTCAAGGAGGCTGACGCACCATCCTCAACATCTGAGACCCTCGCCTCTACAACATCCAATCTCCGGTCATGTGCCTGAATCTTGGTTCCCATGTCAGCCAATTTCTTATCCAGGCCGTCGAATCACCCATCCAATGCCTTTAAGCCAGCTCTCATTTCGGCTAGCATGGCAGTCGCAAGGGAGGCGGGGTCTCCGGTGTCATCTGGGCTCCGGTGTCATCAGGAGGGACATTCAAAGCGGGGCTAGCCGCCTTATCAAATTGCAACAACCTCTGCTTAGCGTCTTTTTCCCCAGCTTATAAGGAGAGGAAAGGAACGTGACTGTGGCTCAGAAGCGTAGCAGCCGCAGAGTGACCAGCAGGAGACAAGACGAAGAGCGAACATGCGGGTGTCGCACAGCCAAAGTGCCAGGTAACAGAGTCAGTGTAGGGCAGGCAAAATAGCGAGGTAGCAGTTACATCAGCAGGCAGAAAATGGAGGGCATTGAGGTGTCCACAGGAGAAGGAGGTGGGGGTCACTCATGTCCCCTGCCAGCAGCAGAGCAAATCGCCGGGGAAAACGCAGCACCGCGCCCCGCAGAATGCCAATCAGGCGCACAATGCCAGGCGGGATGCACCGGAAACAGGGCCCAGGCGCGTGGCCAGCTTCAGATGTGGTGCCGAAGATGATTGCCCCCAGAAAGGAGTTGATGCCCCAAATGGACATCGGACAGCAGCGGAGAGGCCAAGGGCTCAAGATATATCACGCTCCAAGGACCGCGTCCCCGGGGCTGAGGGAGGTTACTGCGACACACACACGCCCGCTTGTTGTCACCTCGGGATAAGCTGCCACTCAATCCGGCCATCGTGCAGGCAGGGGGGCCGAAGGGGGAGTCAGCCAAATGGGGTCCAGCACCACTGTAGCTCCAGGTGGGATATCGGGGCCTGCTCACAAACCCGCTCCTCTCCCCGCCGAGACCAGCACGCCAGGCCCTGGTGCAGACACACCCACCAGGCCAAAAAAGGGCCGAGAGCGCCGCGCCAGCGAGGGGGACCCAGCAGCAGCCACAGCAGGGTGGTCGGTGGGAAGGAGAGCCCGCAGAGCGGCGCTTGTGGGGAGCACAGAACAGCGCCGGACGCCCGCCGGGGCAAAGACTCCCAGCCCTCGCAGATGTTGTCCTCCTCGCTGGGGAACGCCACGCCACAGCTGTCCACCATGCGCGAGCTCCGGGGGACTCAGCAGCCAGCGCCCGGCATCGGGACGACCTCCACAGTCTCCCGGGGCCACAGGTAGGTGCCTGCTCAAATTTGGACGCTCCTACATTGGGGAATAAGAGGATTATTTCGCCTGGCCGAAGGAGCCTCAGGCAGGGGCGGCCATCTTGGTTGCCTCCGTGGCCACGCCCCCAGGCTTATTACTCTTCATAGCGTTCCTGGGAACCGGCCTCAAGATGATTTTATGCCCTCCATCCCACCAAACCACGATCTGTACGAATACCTTTGAGAGGGATAACTGTCAGGATTCCTGCCACAGCTCACTTCTCTTGAATATCACAATATATCGGCATGACTCATATCATTCCTCCCAACACATATTACATGCTGTTGGTAATAGCTAGCTACAGCTTGTGTTCGCCGGTTTGTTTGAAAAGGCTTAATAGCTTTTACAAATGCTTTTCCATTCATATGCAAGGTCAGGTTTCAGATGCCACGGAAACATCCAGAAAATCCAGTAGAATAAGCATCAAGCAACCGGCATCGATGACCTCAAAGTGAACCTTCCATGAGACAGCCCTCATCAAATGAATGCCCTGCACCCATTCCTTGCTATAAGCAATTAGAACGCAACCTTTGTGAACATTCTAAAACACCTTCCAGAAGACAGCCACTAGAATAAGCATCAAGCAACCGGCATAGATGACCTCAAAGTGAACCTTCAAGGAGACAGCCCTCATCAAATGAATTCCCTGCACCTGTTCCTTGCTATAAGCAATTGGAACGCAGCTTTTGGGAATATTCTAAAGCACCTTCAAGACGGGAGCCTCATCAAGTTAATGATCTGCACCTGTTCCTTGTTACAAGCAATTAGAATGTGACCTTTATGAACGTTCTAAAGCAGTCTTATTTGAAGACCGTCCACACTGTTCCCCTTGGCTTAGCTACTTCACCTTCCACATACCTGTTTCCCAACTTCCAGGACTCTGTTTTGCCAGCTCCCATGATCTTCCCACTTTGACCTCACTGAAAAGAGCACCCTGCATTAGTCTCACACCTGGATGGAAAAAAGAACAGGAAGAAAAGAAGAGACACATTAACAGACTTGATTTTACTATGCACTGAGCTCAGTTGCAACATTGCGCTGCAAACAAAGGTAACCAGTGTTTTTGTTCAACTTGTTCATACTGTTTGAAGGTCTAACCCTGTCCAAATGTGCTTGTGGATTTGCTGCTAAAATCATATTCACTACAGTTTCACAAATTGTGATGAAGGAGCCTCTACAGATAATCTAAATGAAAACAAAACACCAACAACAACACTAAAAGTTGGTTGAGATTTGAAAAGCTTTTGTGAGGTGACACCTTTTAAGAGATAGAGTTAATACCAGACTAAAGCCTTATTATTATTATTTTGTTTATAGGTACCACATCTGCCTATACCATTCATCAGACTGGTGTAAATGCCTGCTGCATTGTTGCTGCTGAGTATACAAGCCACAGCATTTTTAATGCTACATGGTCTCTCCATCCCAACCCCTTTCCGCCTGGGATTTGATAACAGAGCAGTATCTCCTCCTGTAAACCAAGGGCAAGTCTCAGGAGCATTCAGAACTAGCGTCACCACCCCATTGGCATGATCTGGGCTCCAGGTAGGTGGCTTATGACACTTTTGCTCCAAATATCCTCAACATCAAGTTTTCATTCTCCAATCCATCGGTCCACAGAGAAACGTTAAAGTCTATGGACTCTTCCATATTTCCCTTGAAAATCCAGTCAGCACTTATTCATGTGCCCTCAGCATACTTACAAAGTTCACAAATTATAGAACACTCTTCATGTGACCATAAACACCTTCATCCACGATTGACCATGTAAACTGTGCAGAGTTCAGTAATCTACCTCCAGATACCATCACTAGTAATGTAGTGGTTCAGTTTGGGAAACAATTGCATTATAAAGATTAAAATCAAAGGGTAGTACATGAAAGACAAAAAAAAAAGTAAAAAAACAGTAGTGAAACAATAATGGTTTCTAGAATGCTCATTGATTTAGCTTAATGTAGATGGTGTTCTAAACTACCTCTCACCTAGTTATTCTTGTCATCTATGAGACCCTGGCTTCAAAGACTCAAACCAATTATCCAAAGGTCTCTGACATTGGCAGTGTGGTCACAGCTATAGTTGCCTAACTCTCTAGATGCAAACGTAATCTTTTCAAATCCTCGATAACTGCATATAGATGTGTGATGTCTTGTGTGACCAAGAACAGTACAATAGTCAATAAAGTCTGGGGTATTGACTTTGTCACCAACTGATTGACAAAAGCTTGCTACTGCTAATAGCAATGTGTGATGTGGTTTTATTGAGCCATTGAGGAAGCAGAATCACATCATCCATAGAGGTATTCCTACAGTACTTTAAATGTGCGCAATCAAGAAAAACCAGTAAAGCTGTTTTTCCCCAAATTTGAACTAAGAAATGTAAGCTCATCTAACTAAACAAAGTCTAATTTATTTTGTCTCTCCCATACACCATTCTCAAGAAGTTATAATATATGTGCCTCCATTCCCTTATCTGTGTCCCAGAATTATTAGTGCAGATACAAAGAAAATTTGATCTTTTCTGTGTAATGTAACAAATGTTCTACTAATATTTGGAAGGTCATATTAATTAAACAAAACTTATATATGAATACGTTTAGAACTTGGTCAAAAAAGGTACATATTCCTGGGATGGAGGGCTATTAAAGTTCAGTCTAAGCCGCACCTCACATAGTGAACATACATGCAAAAACACATATGACACCACAGAAAAGGATGTTGGATCAGTGATTCTAAGTGAAACAGGCATAGGAACAAATCCAAAGAAGACAGCCCAAATGCAGGATGCAGCATATCTCCCCTTTTCAATAAATTTCAAAGAAATAACTCCAAATATAACAAGAAGAAAACATACGGCTGAGTAAATAAGGCACACCCTGACAAGTTTCAACTATAAATAACAGACAGAGGATTCAGGAGTGTATATTATCTTATAGATTGGAAGGGTTATTACTCTTCATAGCGTTCCTGGGAACCGGCCTTGAGATGATTTTATGCCCTCCATCCCACCAAACTACGATCTGTACGACTACCTTTGAGAGGGATAACTGTCAGGATTCCTTCCACAGCCCACCTCTCTGGACTATCACAATATACCGACACGACTCATATCATTCCTCCCAACACTTATGAATGAACAAACATATTGTACCCTGACTTTTTACCATATTACATGCTGTTGATAATAGCTAGCTACAGCTTGTGTTCGCCGGTTTGTTTGAAAAGGTTTAATAGCTTTTACAAATGTTTTTCCATGCATAAGCAAGGCCAGGTTTCAGATGGCATGGAAACATCCAGAAATTCCACTAGAGTAAGCATCAAGCAACCGGCATAGATTACCTCAAAGTGAACCTTCCAGGAGACAGCCCTCATCAAATGAATGCCCTGCACCTATTCCTTGCTATAAGCAATTAGAATACAACCTTTGTGAACATTCTAAAACATCTTCCTGAAGACAGCCTCTTCAAATTGATCATCTGCCCCTGTTCCTTGCTGTAAGCAATTAGAACGCGACCTTTTGGAATATTCTAAAGCACCTTCAAGAAGGTGCAAAGGTGCCTGTGTTTTTGGCAGGATTGTTTTTGGGTAGGAAGGGAACCTTCCAGCGCAAAAATAATACTGAGAGGTGTTTTCCTATTTCTGTGAGTGCTGCAGAATGCAGCTAACATTGAAAGAGGAACAATATAGGAAAAATACAATTATTTCTCCTTGTTGCACATAGTCTGGAGAGGCATATGACCTGGCACATTCCCAGATTTACATGGTTTTGTAAATCTGGGGAAACATCAAAATCCATGGGTGTTGTATGGGAACGCCCACCGTAATGCCCAATGAATGCCTTCCTAATGCAGAGTAAGGCAACACAGTGATTTGCACTGCCTTGTCTTTCTAATTACCTATGAGGCCATCCAAAATATTACACAGTGACTTTGCAGGACCTTATAAGTGCGATTTTGTGATTTGCGCCGCTGGGGCGTCACAAAAAGTGATGCTATAGCAGTGCAAGGGGTTCATAAATATGCCCCTAGGTGTCTCTAATGGTTCTGTATCAGGTTTCAGATCAGAAATGTTCTTTGTGAATTCTATAAATTTCTTACTTTCATCAAGTATGTATGAACAACAATGCTGAACTTTCAGCATCATTGCAAAACAATGGGGCAACCCAGTAGACCGTAGGACCTGGGTGATACTTGGTACAGAACACAGTTGGTCCCAACGTAAATTATTCAAATCATGTATCACTTGGTACCCAATATCACACCATTCTTAACACTTAAGACATTGGTATCAAGCTAGTTTATATAGAATATTAATGAATCTCTTCAAAACACATTAAATCATGTGACACAGTTGCTCCACAGTGAGTGAAAAGTCAGTGTAGATAAGAGTACCTGTGAGTAGATAGGAAAGGGATAAGAATTACAAGTGAGAGTATATACAGCGGAAACAATGATTTCAAATAGAGACTAGCTGAAGATACTTCTTCTAATTAAATATTCCACAAGTCATTAGATACACCATCTGGATTTTGTATTTATCTAAATGTGGAGGAATTGTTGCAGTCCAGGTCGATAAAGTTAGAAATGTCAAAATTTCTACCCCTAAAGGTTGGAGGGTCAATGGAACCTTGCAGTGGGGTCTTCTTCAGGACAGGAAGGGGGCTATATTGAACCCACCTCAGTCTTACATGTGGGGTGGACTTGGAATTGGGCAAGGTAAAGGTAGCTCCAATTAGGAGGAAAATGTGGACCTCATTCGAGTCTAGGGCGAAGATGTGCTACAGGGTCTCTTTAATTCCCAAATTACGGTGAATGAGGTAAACTTGCTACTTCTATGTCAACAGTCCGATTTAATCTGCTCTATTTCTTCTTAATTCATGAGATGACAGCCAGAACGTCTCACGAACTTTCAGCATCTGCAGACTCCACCTTTCTCTGCTAGTAAAATATCTAATGCCAGACAATTTTGTGAAACCATTGATCCAATAGCCACTAATTCTGAATTAACAACTGATAAAGCTTCGAAAATACTGTGTGCCAGTTTCTCCATAACTGTTGAAAGCTTTCTAATTTCCTCCTCATTTAAAACAACTCCTACTAGTGGTATGGTCGCTCCAAAAATATATCCAACTAGCTGTATTCCATCACCTATGCTTTGTGTATGTCTGTGTAATGGTGTCATTGTCAAAACATCTATTCTATATACATGATACATCGTAGGAAATAGCAAAGCTAAATAGCAAATGACCTCTCAATCAGCAAGCAATTGAAAATAAGCATCCTGAACACAAACAAAAAAACTCTATGAATGACTGTTCTTCTCCTTGTAAAATCTGCCATGAATCTCCCATAATCTCGAGTGTCTGCTAGCAACTACTAATCCCTGTGTGACTACTTCTATTTTGGGTTCTTCTATTCTAAATGCATATTTTCCCCTTTTGCCTCCTGCTAATTTTAATCTAGGATGGATAATTTTCTTCTTAAATATATCTCCTTGGTTCTTCCAAATTTTTACTGTGTGAAATGTTCGTAGTCCTTCCCTCTAATGTAATAATTAACACTTACTCTAATTGACTCATTAAGCAGGTAAAATTGTTTTCGTAAGCCATACCATTATCTAAAGGCATGGATGGTCTAAAATAATACCAATCTCAGATGACCATCAACTCCAATTTGTAAAGCACAGATAATCACCCATGAGGGTATTTAGGCACTGTGCTCTTGCTGGGATCAGTCGAAAAGCCAGATATTGAGTCCCTTTCTGAATTACGGGAGCTAGCATGATATTTGCAGGTACAGGGAAACGTCGTTCCAGAACTTGGCGGCAAGGTAGGAGAAGGAATGTCCTCCACTGTTGCTTCAGTGGATGCGGGGAGTGTGAACGAGGGAGGAGGAGCGCAGGTGTCTGGAGGGTTGGTGGAAGTTAAGGCAGTGATTGATGTATGCTGGTCTCTTGTCATGGAAGGCCTTGTAGGTGAATGTCAGCATCTTGAACTGGCATCTTTTCTGGATGGGGAGCCAGTGGAGCCTACTGAGGTAGGGGGTGATGTGAGTCCATTTGGGGAGGTTAGAAATGAGTCTGACAGCCAAGTTATGCATCATCTGGAGTCTATTTCGGAGGTGGTTGGTGAGTACTGCATAGAGTGCATTGTCGTAGTCCAGCCGGCAGGTGACTAGGGTTTGAGTGGCAGTTTTCTTAGTGTTGACGGTGAGCCATCTGAAGATCTTAAGGAGCATGCAAAGGGTGTGGAAGAAGGGAAAGGTAACTGCATAGTTCTGATGTTTTATGATGCGTTTGCTATCCAAGATGATGTCAAGGTTACAAGTGTGGTCTGTCGTTGTGGGTCTGAGTTCAGAAGGCCACTAGGTGTCATTCCATGGAGAACTACTGTTCCCAAAAATCAGCATCTCCAACTTGTCTGTGTTGAGCTTCAGGCAGTTGGCCTTCATCCAGTCTGTGACGCTAGTCATGAAGTTATGGAAGTTGGTCCTGGAGGTGAAGGGGTCTTCCAAGAATGGGAGGTTGAGCTGGGTGTCGTCTGCGTAGGATATGATGTTGAGGTCATGGATTCTAATGGTGTTGGCCAGAGGCGTCATGTAGGTGTCGAAGAGGTGGGCTGAGGGATAAGCCTTTAGGGCCCCTGTAAATGGTGTTCTTGGATTCTGAAGTGAAAGGTGGTAGGGTTTATCCTGTGAGAAAGGATGCAATCCATTTCAGGGCATCTTCCTGGATCCCGATGTGGTGGAGTCTCTTGATGAGGGTGTGGTGGGATACGGTATCAAACACTGCTGAGAGATCAAGAAGAATCAGGGTCACTGTCTCTCTCTGGTCAACTAGGGTCCTCATGTCATTGGTGGCAGCAATCAGGGTGGTCTCAGTGCTGTGGTCAGCAAAGAAGCCAGTTCGGGAGGTGTCCAGCAGGTTGTTGCTCTCCAGGAGTTCGGTTGGTTGAAGGCCTTTTTGAAGCGGGGATGTGGCGCAGATAGATGTAGTTCTTGAGTTTTCTGGGGTCGGTGGAGGGTTTGTTGAGGAGGGGTCTGACTTTTGCAGGTTTGCATTGGTTGGGGAAGGGGGCTGAGGCGATGGATGCATTGAGAATGGAGGTGAGTTTGCCACTGATTTCCTTGCTCCAGAGGTGAAAGAGGTGATGGGGCAGGGGTCCATTGGTGCTCCAGAGTGGCTGGAGTTCATGATGGTTGTGGTGCTCTGAGTGCTGAGCTGTTGCCATGCAGTGAGCGGATGGTTGTGGGTGCTTCCATCGGCGTGAAGAGGCTGTCAAGTTCAGTGGGTTGGAGTTCAAAGTTTCTGTAGATGGTGGCTATCTTGTTGTGGAAGTAGCCACCAGGGTGTTGCAGAGTTCCTGGTAAAGGGAAGATTGTGTTCTCAGTGGTTGATGGGCAGGATAACTCTCTAACGATGTTGAAGAGTTCCTCCCATGTGGTCCGCCAGGGCACATCTTTTGTGTTTTTCAGGCCTTGATGGTATTTGTTGAGGGTTGAGTTGAAGGTGGCTCGGTCTGTGGGGTCTTTGCTGGTCCGCCATCAACATTTTAGGAGTTTATAGTTGTGTATCATGTTTCTGAGCTTATTTGCTGGATTTCCTGGTCTTAGCGGGTTTGATATAGGCCACTCTGTCTGCACTGTTAGTGATCCAGGCCGTGAAGTGCTTGACGGGCTGGTCCAGATTAGTTGCGGGTTCGAGATGGGTGGTGTTGAAGGCGTCCATCCACTGGATCTCTGTCACTTTGTTCCAGCTGCGGTGGGAGGAGCTGGGAGGCTTGGTGGTGGTGCCTGGGGATCCTGCAATGGTGAAGTGGACAATGGCATGGCTGGTTCAGGTGAGGTTGGTGGCATGACTGTACTTAACCCTGTCGCTGGCAGTTAAGATCAGATCAAGTGTGTGTCCTGCACTTTGTGTGGGGTGGGTGACAAGTTGGTGATGTGTGTATCTTTGAGGTCATCGAGGTGAAAGTTCAGGTCACCAAAGAAGAGGTAGTGCTTGGAGTAGATGGTGACGGGGTGAAAAATTTCACTATGGCATTACAGAACCAAGGGTGTGGTCCTGGGGGTCAGTAGAAGAGGGTGCCTCGGATGGCCATTCTGCCATCAGTTTGGAGTTGCAAGTTGAGGTGTCCCATGATCAGTGTAGCCTTGTCTTCGGTGGTGGTGGAACAGATGGTGTCTTTGTGGATGAACACGATGTCACCTCTGTGTTTGTTGGTGTGGTCCCAGTGTTTTATATAGTAGCCGTAGCTGGGTGTCATGGTGGCAATATCGGGGGTGGAGGAGGGGTTGAGCCAGGTCTCTAGAATGAAGATAACATCGGGAGTGAAGGTGGTGATGGTGTCCCAGATTTCTGTGGCGTGTTTGCAGAGTGGGTCGTTCAGCATGAGGCAGTGAAGTAGTTCTAGATTGGTCGTGGTCGGTGAGGTGGATGTGGTGATGGTTACTGTGAAGGCGAGTGGCCCTGAGTTAAAGGTAGAGAGAGACAGTGGCAACAGGTTATGGGTCCTAATGTTGATCATGGAGATGCGTGGCAGCAGTTGTTGTTGCAGCATCCTGGTTCCAAGGCTCTGAGTTCTGTGGATGAGCATCTGTGGGTAGCTGGAGATACTGGTTTCTGGAGCTGGGCGCAGTCTAGGCGTAGACTGGTTTGCCTTTGGTGTGCCAGCGGCATGGCTGTGCTGCGGCCTCCATTAAGTGGGTCCTGGGAGGGGGGCCTGGGATGGGCGCTGGATGCCAAGAATCAGAAGAGCGAACAGGTGAGAAAGGAGTGGGCAAGAAGGAAGCAAGCAGCTCCTAAAATGGTACGGCACAATAGGAAACAACAGTAGGAGCAAAAAAGGTACAAGAAAACTTAGAGGGACAGAAAAAGAAACTGCAGCACCAAACCCTAATTAACACATACCTGCAAGACCAGGCAGGCAGTGACCGCATCCAGAGTCAGGGAGACCTGCTGTGGGGAGTGTATCGTGGATCTGCTTAATGTGGTAGTGCTGTGGCCTCCATTAAGGAAGTCCTGGGAGGGGGTTAGGTATTGGGTGGCAGGAAGCGGTAGAGCAAGTAGGCGGAAAAGGAGTGGGCGGGGGAGGAGCAAGTGGCTCCTAAAATGGCACACTACAATAGGAAACAACAGTACGATCTACAAAGGTAAAATAAAACTTAGGGGGACAGGAAAAGACACAGTAGCACTAAACCCTAATTAGTACAACACTAATTAGCAAGGTAAAACTCAGGCGATACCATCAGGAACAGGTAATCAATTAACCCAGGCAAAGTCAGGAGACCTGCTGTGTGGAAGTGGATCGGGGATCTGCTTAATGGGGTTGCGCTGTGGCCTCCATTAAGTAGGTCCTAGGAGGGGGTGGAACTCTGGGTGACAGGAAGCAGGAGAGCGACCGGGCGGGTTAGGAGTAGGTGGGAAAGGAGTGAGCAGCTCCTAAAATGCAGCGGCACAATAGGCAACTGTCGCAGGAGCAAAAAGGGTACAATAAAACTTAGCTAGACAGAAAAAGATACAGCAGCACCAAACCCTAATTAGCACAACATTAATTAGCAAGGCAAAACACTGGTAATACCAACAGGAACAGACAAGCAGTGACCGAATGGAGAGTCAGGGAGACCTGTGGCGGGGGAGCGGATTGGGCTGTGTCCATTTCTTTTGTCTGTGGATGTAAATTTCTGCTCTTCTGTAATGGTACATGTGAAAAAATCATGTCGTAATTTGAATAAAAATAGTCCAAGTCTTTTCGGCTATATACAAATCTAAGCAAAATACTACATGTGATTGCATATGGCAAAGGTATATGGTGATAAGTCACCTCCTCTGCAGCTGATGAAGGTAAATGGGCACAGACATAACAATCCTTTATGTCTAGTGCCTGTGTGTAATCTTGAACTAATCTAGAATAAACATTAGTAATATTCTTTCTTGTAGCTCACAAAGGACGCCTTTAATTTTGTCTCATCTATTGTGTGTGCGGATGTTCGCTGTTTCAGGTGTAGACATAGGCTTTTTTATCTCTTGTGTTAAATAAAACCCTAATAATGTTATGATTATCACTAACACTGTTACTAAAAATATAATTCCTATAATAATTTTGCATCTATTCCTATTTAGGAAACACGTTTGTCTACAGTCAGATTGTTAGGCAAAAATACAGTAGCAATGAATCAACAGTTCAGTTCAGATATTCTTTAATGCAGTTTCTTTTAGTTTTCTTATCTTGTAGTCAATTTATTTTCAGCCTAAATTACAGCAGTCTTCGTATAGTCATCCCTTACCCTATTCGTTATTCTTCTAAATCTGTTATCCCTACTCTTCTTCTGCAGCCTTGGGCCTAGAGAAATCTTAAAACAAAAACAAATTATTCCAGCAATTTTGCATTTTTATTTGATGCTGTCTCCCAGACCTTTGTTTTTCAGTTAATATTTTCAAGTAACGTTGTACCAATTTGTTTCTAACGTGATGCCATGGGAGTTCAAACAGTTCTGATCTCAGATTAAGCAATACTTCACCTGGCACACAGGAACATCTGATTTGTGTAGTATGTTCATTCAGGTGTAGAATACCTCTAAGGTACTCCAGCTCTTTTCAACCTTCTTGGTGTTTGCTGATCTTCTTCTGTGTCACTTATACCACTTGACTCTGTCTCTTTAGCAATTGTTTGCAGTATGATGCGATGAACTGACATACTTGATCTTAATTGTGGCCATTCAGTATTGCGGGTGACCCTTCTTTTTCCAGTGCTTGCTCCTTCCCCGGATCATCTGTTAGTACTGATGTTGTCTCAGCTATTTCTTAGGTTGAGGCCTTGACTCTTTTTCTTGAGAGACTTCAATGTCACTTTGTGAAATCACAGGAGCCTGGATTGATGCAACAGGTTGTTTTTCTTCACCTCCTTTCTTTCTTGCTGTTGAGTCTCTTCACCTTGCAATTGTACAACTTGTGAGGACTCTGTCAAGTGTGCTCTTCATTCTGGCTCAAAGTACACTTTCTCTTCATATAGAATTCTTACTCGCCGAGTGTGCAATGCATGTACCCAGTTTTGTACTCCAGCTCACTTAACAGTGTTCATGATAAGAGTCACCTGGTAAGGATCTTTCCATCTTGGTTCCAAGCACGACTTCCACACATTCCAGGACAGAAGTAGTGACACTGTTCTTGATACAGATTTAAGATGACAGCTTCAACCTGGTGAAAGACAGAATGCACCACATTAGCCAATCCTTTGCAGTAATCAAGTATCATGTCATCTGTGATGTTCCCAGGTGCTTTTACAGGTACAGCAGGCAGTCTCACTGCACATCCTATCACGATCTCATGCAAAGAGAACCCTGTCTTCCTGTCAGGAATACTTTGAAGACTCATTAACACCAAAGGCAAAGCATCTGGCCATTTCAGTGATGTGAAAGCACACACTTTTGCCAATCTAGACCTTATGGTTCTATTGAGCTGTTCAGCAATTCTGCAGACGTCTGGTTGACAACTACAATGTAATCTCTGCTTAATCTGTAATGCGCGTACAGAAAGGTTTTGGGTCCAAAAAACTGACCAGCCTGGACCTCAACAGTTGCGAAACAGAAAAAGAGTGGCTAGCCAGACTGCTTTGATTTACAATTAGAACCCACACAGCCACTGAGTGCTGCGTGACCAGGCCATTTGTTTAGCAAAACATTTATTTTTTGGTTCAAAATCAAGTTTTCAAAGTTCATAAAAACATGACATCAAAGGAGAACACACCGTCAAAAACAGTTAAGTCAAAAGCAAAAACAAACAATTGTGTGCACCATGAATACGAAATATAAAGAAATGAATACTAAATATTCAAACATTAACAAGACACCAAAATTCAACTTAGAATCCAATACATACGATCCAAATCAATTGTAAATAAAAAACATATAACATGAAAAGGCAAAGCAAGACCAGTCCTTTAACTAAAATACCAGTGGACAGGCGGAATTCAGGGTGGAAAACAACTGCCTGCCTGTCACACAAGACCTGTGACTAAATATTCTGTCTGGTTGCACACAGGGCCCCACGCCAGTGGGGTAAATTGATCCCAAGTTGCACATTTCTTTCTTGTCACAGGCTGGGGTTCAACGCGTTTCGAACCAACATAATTCAAGGTTCTCCTCAGGACAGGGACTGGGTACAGTATTCACTGTGGAAAGAATTTGAAAGGGGTGGTGTCAAACTAGTAGTGTCACAATTTAAGAGGCCTCTCTGTCTCACCATAAATGCATAAACGGAAAAAGTTACCTGCACCTCGTGCACAATAGGTTGCAGGGGTGGAGGAAAAACTGTGAACAAGACAGTTACTCTATAAGAAAAAATTAATGAAAGGAATAGCAGTCAGGGCGGAGGGATTGCAAACTGGGGCACACTCACTGAGCTTGTGTGTAAATAATAAAGCTCAATTACCTGAACGGAGTTATTAGGTGTCAGAAGTTCAGGGCGCCCGCCCAGCGGTGCGCTGTTGAAGGATGTGCCAAAGTTCACATTCTTTTTATGTACTGGGGAAGGAAAGTGATAAGAATCGTAAGAGCCCGCATCAATCGGCGGACACCAGACGGGCGGACTCAAAACAATGCACTCGTGTGCGGCGCTTCGCCTACCTGATCGCCGTATGACAGAGTAAAAGGCTTCGGGAGTTCGAATCGGGTGGGGCGGGAATTAATCTGCCGCACGGGGCCGCTGCAAAAGGCACAAACAAGGCACATTAGATATTGCCTAAAGGAGCGGGTGCTTACTCTGCAGGAGTCGGTTAAGGGTTTTGGGAATGCGACTTACATGCGCAGTGGAGATCGAATCTGCTACTGAAGGCGTTCAAGGAGTCCTTGACGCGGGCCCGGTAGCCGGATACTAAATGCTCACTCAGTCGCACCCACAAAAGTGAGAAAGGACACCGCTGGGGTCCGAGGCTGCTGGTACTTGAAGTCCAGCCGATCAAGCTATTAAGTCCGAACCATAGAATGTTTAGTCAGGCAAATGCTGCGAGCACAACTCAGTGTGATGAACATGGGAGGTTGTGTTTTTGTACAATCGAACTTGAATGACATATTCTGACATTACGTAAACATTGAATCAAGACCACGCTTTGTCATTATCCAGCACGAACTGCGGGCATAACCTCAGTGTGTAAAACGTTGAACGATGTAATTTTCAATGCAACATAATTTACATATTATGACATATCATTTGAGTACATTGGAGATGCGGTCTCAAATACATCTATACATCAACCATTATCAATGATGCTTGTATAAAGCCTGTGACATAGCAGATGTGCACATAAGTAGTAACGATTCCCAAATCAATTCAAAAATTATTTAGATTGCATTGAAAATTACATCGTTCAACGTTTTACACACTGAGGTTATGCCCGTAGTTCGTGCTGGATAATGACAAAGCGTGGTTCGATTGTACAAAAACACATCCTCCCATGTTCATCACACTGAGTTGTGCTCGCAGCATTTGCCTGACTAAACATTCTATGGTTCGGACTTAATAGCTTGATCGGCTGGACTTCAAGTACCAGCAGCCTCGGCCCCCAGCGGTGTCCTTTCTCGCTTTTGTGGGTGCGACTGAGTGAGCATTTAGTATCCGGCTACCGGGCCCGCGTCAAGGACTCCTTGAACGCCTTCAGTAGCAGATTCGATCTCCACTGCGCATGTAAGTCGCATTCCCGAAACCCTTAACCGACTCCTGCAGAGTAAGCACCCGCTCCTTTAGGCAATATCTAATGTGCTTTGTTTGGCAGTTGTTTTCCACCCTGAATTCCGCCTGTCCACTGGTATTTTAGTTAAAGGACTGGTCTTGCTTTGCCCTTTCATGTTATATGTTTTTTATTTACAATTGATTTGAATCGTATGTATTGGATTCTAAGTTGTATTTTGGTGTCTTGTTAATGTTTGAATATTTAGTATTCATGTCTTTATATTTCGTATTCATGGTGCACACAATTGTTTGTTTTTGCTTTTGACTTGACTGTTTTTGATGGTGTGTTCTCCTTTGATGTCATGTTTTTATGAACTTTGAAAACTTGATTTTGAACCAAACAATAAATGTTTTGCTAAACAAATGGCCTGGTCACGCAGCACTCAGTGGCTGTGTGGGTTCTAATTGTAAATCAAAGCAGTCTTAATCTGTAATGCTGCACAAATAATCCTTTGGACTTCATTATTGGAATGTCGCCTAATCTCACTCCAGAGAAACCTGTCATCCATAACTAGGTATCAACTCCCTCAACAACAATTTAGCTAGAGTGAGACTGTCATTTGTCCCAGTTGGGTAGGCGTCCACCAATCGAGTGAAAATGCACTCTATAACCAGGACGTATCTCAACCTGTTACAAACGTACATCTGATGAAGTCTATTTGCAATCTTTTGAAGGGTACACCTGCTCTCTCTATTTAACTAGTGTTACTGGTGTTCTCTTGCCTACAGTCATCTGTAGACATGATACACAACAATGGCACAATTCTTCTGTAAGCATCCTAAATCTGGGATCAAAACAATTCTGTCGGAATAGTTTCACCATTGCATTTCTTTTTCCTTAAGCTTTAAAAAAATGTTTTTAATTACTTTGCTTATGAATTACAAATCATATTAAGCTTGAGAAAACATTCTGACATAAGAAAGAAATTAATAACAAGAAACGTTCCCAAAACAAGTCAAAGGCAGGAATCAAAAAGTGAAAAAGAATATACAATACACATCGAAAGGCATATCACTTATGTAGACATTATGACATAGTCCAAATTCCAACACTGCAAGGTTCATTGCAAATGACAGGGGCTTTCTAAGGGGGCATCCCACCACAGGGAGGGGAAGTGGAAACATCGAGTAATGAACGGGACAGAACATTGCAGGTGCCTGTATCGCTGCCCTGGCTGGCCGGCACAGCAGCACCACTCCTAATTAGGTATTGCTTATACAAACCCCAATAGCTCTTTGGGTGGCCCTGGCAGGGCAGAAGCTCATTGTAAATGTCAGACAGCATATTACCATATAGCATATCTGCTCTCCAGTCTCCTATCAGTGGGATCGGACGCTTGGCCCAGCGCATGTCAACCCTACACTTTGCTAGCATCATACTCATCCCAACCAGCTTCCCGTAGCTTTTATCTATTCCCATATAATATCCAAGTAGGTCCAGAAGAGGTTGGGAACTAGTACATGTCCCGAAATATCGCTCATGGCATTAAAAACCTCACTCCAGAATTTAAAAGTGTCAGGACATAGGCAGGCTGAGTGCAGGAACCCAGCCATCGGTTCTGGACAGCCATCCCAGCGGCCTGAATCTCTCAGCCGGTAGCGAAACAGCCTAGCAGAAGTGTAATAAACTCTATTTATGTATTTAAAGTGTATAAGCGATGTCTGCCATTTAGCGATATGTGTTTAGTTTCTCAACAGTATCTCCAGCGCGTACCACCGATGACCAAGCCCAAATAACTCTGCCAGCCTAGTAGGGCCTTGGAGCATGGTATTGCCCTGTACTCAAATGTGAGCGAAGCATGGGGGCTCCGGCATGTCGTCCCCCAAGAGCTTGAACCACGCATGCCTATCCCTTGCATACTGGAATTGATCTAATGGCATGGGTATCAGACCCTAATTGGGCAGATTATCCCAGCTAAGGACAGCACCATCATGAAAGCAGTCCCCTATCTTAAGTATACCCAATGCTTGAAGCAAACTATGAATATCTTTTTCCATCCATGTCGGGAACCAGGAGCACCACTCCAGCGGAATCAATGGCGAATACAGAAAAGCGCCAGGCTGAAGCTCCAGCAACCTACGCCAGGCATGCATAGTCAAGTTTATAGAGTCTAGGATGACGTGTTGTCTTATAGGAGGTCTAAAAAGGGACTTCCGCAGCGTGTCGGGGGCGATCGCACTTCTTTCGCTCTGCACGTGTGGTAAGTCCTAAGGGCCATGTATCCAGGCTTATGCATGGGACACCTGGGTCACTCAGTAGTATAACGCCAAGTCTGGAGCCCTAAGGCCTGCTGCCGAATAAGGTAACATCAACGTCTCCAATTAGACCCTCAGTTGCTTACCGGCCCAGGCCAACCTTATCATAAGGGAGAGTATGGTAGCGAAAATGTTGGGTGGCAGCAACAGGGGATATTTACCAATAAAAACAAAAATCTAGGGAGGACCACCATTTTCATAATAGAAATAAAACCCAACAAGGAAAGAAAAGAGGTAGCCTAATCCATCTAGAAATATCATCTTCAAACTTGGAAATTGCCTTTCTGTAGTTTTCTGCAAGGACTATGTCAGGGTTAGTATGAATTTGTATCCCTAGATAACGAATGGGGTCTGATGACCACTGCAGAGGGTAATCTAATCTTGGAGTGGTGGTAATCGGAGTCAATGGAAATATAAACAAATTTGACCCGTTAATTTTGAGTGCGGACAATTGTCCAAACTTCACAACCTCAGAGAGGATAGGATTGATATTCTGTCCCGGCTTCAAAACATATAGTAGTGTGTCATCCGCATATGCTGATACAGCCAAGCTATATCCTGGAACCACAGTCCCCTATGACTTTGGTACTCACAAAGTGCGCATTCTAAAGGTTCAGCTGCTAGGGCACAACGGAGAGAGGATAATGGTAAACCCTGCCGAGTGGCCCTTGAAATGGCAATAGGGGCCGTAATCATATTGCCCAGACGTATCCTGGCAGTAGGGAGGGTGTATAACTCAGTAACCAATTTCAAGAAGATATTATTATTGCCACCTCCAAAACGCCTCAACACCCCCTTCATAAATGCCCACTCCACAGAATCAAAAACCTTTTTGGTGTCTAAAATACAGCAGTGGCTTCACTAAAAATTGTTCTGAGGTTGAAGATCAAATTGCGACCAGGGACAAAATCCATCTGCTCCGGGCGGACCACCAGTGATCAAAAAAGGGCTAAGGGATTCGCCCACATTTTGGCATTTATCTTGGTGTCTACATTTAAAAGCGATAGGGCTCTGTATGATGAGCATTCCAATGAGGATTTCCCAGGCTTAAATAACATAATAATCAAGGCCTTGAGCATAGAGGGGGGCATAACCTCAGATTTGGCCATGTCCTCATATAGGGATTTTAGCTGAGGAGCTAATTGTTCTTGGATAGCCTTAATAAAATTCATTTTAAGCCCATCAATGCCCGGAGCACGGCTCACCCTAATAGTTTTAAGCGCTTTGATTTCATCATGAGTTAAAGAGGCCATGAGGTGTTCTCTGTGCTCATTCGTGAGCCATGTCATTTGGATATGCTCACAGTAGTCCTGTATTGCACCCTCATCAGGGGGCCCATGCATTGTGTACAATTCGGAGTAGTATCTTCTGAAACTATCCGCAATATCACCGCGCTGATGTATTGTAAGTCCCTGTTCGTCCCAAACCTCAACTATCAATTGTGCATCTATCTTGGAGCACAGTAGCGCCGCCAGAGAGGCCCCAGGTCGCTCCCCTCTCCATACACCATAATCATAGTGGTTCACTTCTCTAACAGCGGCCTCCTGAAACTCCTCCAGAGCAGTCTTTATTCTCCCCAGTACCTGTTTGTCCCCAGTTTCTTGGAAAGTGCGTTCCAGGGTAAAAATGTTGTGCTCCAATTTAGTTAATCTGTCCCTTAGAGAACAAAGCACACCGTATGTTTGGAAATAGCAATGCCTCTAATATAATCTTTTAAAGCCTCCCAAATTTTAGCAAAACTCTCAACAGACCCAATATTCTTTTAACAAAAGACATCTATTGATGTCGCCATTTCAGCGGTGAACACTGGTTCCAACTGTGAATAAGGGGGTAGCCTCCAAGTAAAGGGCATTGCCTGCCTAATGGGTAACATGATATCTAATTGTACAGGAGAATGATCTGATTATGTGCTTGCGAAAGGGGTACAGTCTGTGACATAAGAGAGCAAACTCCTTGAGATCAGCCAATAATCAATACGGGTGTGTGTGTAATGAGGGGCCAGGTAGTGGGTAAATCCCCCGATTTCCGGCGAGCACTGCGCCATATATCTAACATACTTCACTCATCCATCAAGTCAACAATAGCATTTGCTGCAGCTGAAGGCCACCTCGGGGGCCTGCTAGAGCGATCTATATCAGGATCTAAAATGCAATTGAAGTCGCCCCCCAGTAGCAGAGTTGCATTTGGATCCTGCAGAAGACTTGAGCCCAGCTCATTGTAAAACTGCGGGTCATCATAATTGGGGCCGTATGCATTGACCAATTTTAGAATACGTCCTTCCATCTGTCCCTTCGCTATAATGTATCTCCTATTTGGATCAGTTTGGACTTGATTAGTGCAATCCCTGACTTTGGGTGGACCCATATTAAGACACCTCTAGCATGAGTAGTGAACCCTGCTGCGCAAATCGTACCCCGGAAGAGTTTCTGTGCTAGTATGCCGCTGTTAAGCGGAAGGTGCATTCCCTGGAGCATAGCAACGTCGACAGAATGCCCCTTCAAATATGCAACAACTTTTTTGAATCTTTATGTGGTTGTTCAGCCCCCTGACATTCAATATTACAAATCGGACCTCTTTTCCCCTCTAGGGAACAAAGTTGGGCTTGTCATACCGTAGCTGTACCATATTAGAGAAGATGTGCATGCCTATAAACATAAATCTAGCAGTCAGCTTTGGGTCCCTGCCCAAGTATATGCCTATGATACAATTCAAAGAACCCCACCCGGCCACCAAAGCTATGTCCTCCACAACTGTGCATAGATGAGGTAGTCCCCACCCTTTAACATAACACACTCTTATCAAGAAAAGGGAATAGTGGTCTCAAAATGAAATAACACCCAACAGTGTAACACACCCCTTGTGCAACACACTACGGGCCTGTCTAAATCCACTCCCTGTTCCGGCTTAGAAGGAAATAACAACAACAACATTTCTACTGCATTATAGACAAATGCTTACAATATGGATCTCCCCTCAAGGCGAAACCAACCACCATTGAACGCCACCCTCCGCATATTGCCCACCCACGTCAAAGTCAAATCCAGCAAGATTGACTGAGCGGGTAAAATAGCTTATGTTTAGGCTGCTTAATCATAATTATACCATCATGTTAAAAAACATAATACAAGTTCTCATGTGTCAACCCCAAGCCAAATAGTCCAAACTGAGTGGGAGAGGATAGAAGCTAGATCATGCAATCCTACTCAGCAAGCCAGGCCCATGACCCCCTTAGGAACCGCCAGAGCGACCCTAGTTGACCCTAGTCCTCATGAGTCTCAGGGTCACCCCCCCACTCTGTTTGTGGACGTGCAAGACTCTTCTTTGGTTTAGCACCATCTCTACGCTTGAGGAACTGCAGGACTTGCGCAGGATCCGTGAATACATGAGTCTTCCCATCGGCGTGTACTGTCAATTATGCAGGATACATCATATTGTACTCCATCTGCAGATCACGGAGCTTTGAAATTGACTGGTACAAAAAGTCGATGAGCGTCCCGCACCTGCTGGGTAAAATCAGGATATAAGGAGAGAGCCACGCCTTCGTAGCAAAGTTCATGCAACTCCCAGGACCTTCAAAGCGCACTATAGCGGTCTCTAAAATTCAAGAGCCTTGCTATAATTGGGCGTGGTGGCGCTCCGGGCACCGGACGGGGAGCAAACAAATGGTGCACCCTCTCAACAACGAACATATGGAAAAACAGTCTCTACCCAGCAGAGAAATTAACAACTGTTCCACGAAGAGTTCCATATTGGGGATGTTGGTGGACTCTGCAATTCCAACAATCCACATATTGTTCCACTGTGAGTGGGCCTCTAGGTCCTCCGCTTTAGCCTGCAGGGACTTAAGTTGCTTATCCAATGCAGTATGGGAGAGTGATGCAGAGTTCAAGGTGTCCTCAGCGTCAGAGACCCTTCTTTCGAGCACATTTAAGCGTTTGGAGTGCTTATTTAGGCGCTCGTTCATTCATCCTGTCCATGCGGAAGGAGAGGGAATCAATTTTCCCATCTATTTTGTTCAAACTACTCTGCATGGCCACCAAGATTTGTTTAACGTCTGGGTCAGAAGTTGAATCACCCACCTCAGACCCTGATTCGGAAGCATTTTTATCCTGTTCTATCTATCTGCTTGATTTACGTGGCTCGAATGGCAGTTTAGATTTAGATTTTTCTAGCTTTTCCATGATGATGCTGTCCCATAGGCCCCCAATACTGCTTGAAGCACACCGTCAGCCCAAGAGATTACTAGTGAGTGGCACTCTCACCAAGCAAACTCAGACGACAACAGAGCGAGAGACCAGCTCTGATGAAGCACTTGACACCATCTCAGCACAACAAGTGTTCCAGAGTGGGTCTGGGTGTGCCTTGTCAGCGCACAGCGCAATGCTGGTTTGTCCACCACACAGGGTCAGCAGCAATAGACGTAGAGGGCCCAAAAGAGGCTGGAGGAAACAAGGGAATGGCCAAATCCAAGGAGAGGCGGTCAAAGCCAGGTCAAGGCCCTCGGGCCTACCAAGCAATCCCCCTCAGACTCTGTCTTAGGGCCAACGGGGCACCAAACTCAAGCCAGTCCATCCGTATCAGCACTCAGCAACTCACTATTGGAGGAGATTACTGCAGGGAACTCCAGGCCTCCCAGCCAGGCCGGGGCGGGAGCTCCCGCTCTGCAGGCGTCCTTCACCAAACGCGCCAGCAGAATTCGAGACCGGACACAGAGCAGTCCCAACGGGCCTCTGGTCAGAGGCAAGCCCAGCCATAACCATGCCCATCAGTTCACCGCCTGGGGCGCAGGTCTCAGTGAACACCGGGCCACCCAACAAGATCAGCGTCCACCAGGCAAGTGTCTCACCCCGCAATCCCCAGTGGGGTGCATTTCCAGATCGGGAGCAGTCTCGAGGCGCCGCAACAGCCGAAATCGACCAGGCAAGGTTTGGCTTCAGTTACAATCTGCGACGTTGTCGGGCGGGGTCTCTGCATGTCATCTATGCCGCTGCACCCCTTAGCGAGCCCCAGGTCAGCAATGGCAGGCCCTGAGCCTCTGCACAGCGTCCTATGGTTCCTTCCAACCCCAATCAGGAGGCCACCCAAATAGCCAGCGCTGCATCACAGGATCATCACAGACGCAGTCTACAGGCCCCGCCGGGAACCTTGCACCACAGACCCTCCGGAGTCGATTCACCGGCAACAACAGCAGCGGGAGGGCGCCAGGACACAGAAGGCAGGTAAACACAGTGTGTAGAAGTCGGTACGCTGTAGGATTTTGAAGGATTATGCGCAGGGACAGCTAAGAGAGTTTGGTATGCAGCCATCTTGCAGTCAGACAAGCTCCGCCCCCCCCTTAAGCTTTTTCTGCTTCATCTCTTGTTCATCACTGCAATACTTTGCAAGGCTCAGGATTTTGTCTGCTAACTAATAAAACTCTGTTGTGTGTGCCTACTAATCTCTGGCCTTAATCGAAGAACAAACTAAAACACAAAAAATCCCATTTCACTCAGTTCAGGATATTCTCATCCAATGTATTGTTGAAACACCTGAAGCAATCTTTCATAGTAGTGATGCACTGATTCCTTGTGAGGTTATTATAATCTTTTCCCCATCAATATCTTTTGGAGGAACCTTGCCTTTCAGAAATTTAATTACCACACAATATTTCTCCATAACCACAGGAGATGGTACATTAGTATAAACATCTCACGTTGGTACGTGGCCATTGTACAGAAATTTTACATTCAACCCACACATCACTTGGCACTACAATATTAACAGATGTATTCAAATAAGTCCACAGCACTTTTTGATATTTCAACAAATCTGTCAACTTGCACGTACCACTATACAGGCTTTTGTGCCAATTTTGGGAAAACAAATTTGTGAATGTTGCAAGATGATCACCTCTGTTCCAAGGTACATGAACATACCCTTCACCTGGTATTTCTCTCAACGGATAACCTGAAGCTTCTCCTTCATTTATCAGTGGCTTATCATTTTCTTTTACTGCCTCTATTTATTATTGTTTCTTTCTCTTTTAATTTTTCTTTGTCCTTTTGCTCTCTAGTTTATTAAATTCAACCCACCTACAAATGCATTTTACTTATACGGTGATGTGTAATTGCATTCCTGAAGAAAATAGCTCCATCATCCAATTGTATCCTGAACCGTTTCTGAAATGGAACACGTTTTGAAATATCAACTTCATATTTTCTAGCTTAGTCTGGTAATTAATCATGATTAGTTGCTGCATTTCTAGTCATTTCGGGGCATATTAGCAAGAACCTCGTTAAAATTATCGCAGTTTTAGCGGCAGGAAACTACCACTAAAACGGCGATAATGGACTTCCTAATATGCGTTATAGAATTCCAATAGAAGCCCAGGTTAGATGTCCTGCACATCTAACCTGGGCTTCTATTGGAATTCTTTAACGCATATTAACAAGCCCATTACGGCTGTTTTAGCGGCAGTTTCCAGCCGCTAAAACTGCGATAATTTTAACGAGGTTCTTGCTAATATGCCCCTACTTTGCTTAAGTATATCAGCTCTTTTTCATGGTACTGATTCACATTTTCAAAATCAAAACATCTTCTGATTATTTCTTCTGGTTCTATTTTTAATCTTGGAACATTTAATGGTCTCTCCTTCTCTGTCTGCAGTGCAGTAGAAACCTGACTTTCGCATGGGATGGACTCACCCTGTGTTATTGGTGTTGTAAAGACAATCTTCCTACCTTTTCTCAATGAGAATTCTGTAATGTCGGCATAAACCCTGTCACCTGTCAGGTGCTCCTCCAACAGCTCCTTGTACTACTGCATTTTGGACAACATTAATTGAAGTAGTAATTTTGTAATTCTCAATGAGAATTCTGTGATGTCTGCATAAACCCTGTCACCTGTCAGGTGCTCCTCCAACAGCTCCATGTACTACTGCATTTTGGACAACATTAATTGAAGTAGTAATTTTGTAAATCTCAATGAGAATTCTGTGATGTCGGCATAAACCCTGTCACCTGTCAGGTGTTCCTCCAACAGCTCCTTGTACTACTGAATTTGGGACAACAATAATTGAAGTAGTCATTTTGTTAATCTCTAGTGGCAGTGCTGTTATTACCCTAGTAACGAATGCTGGCACTGTTATAATAGAAGCAGTAATACCTGGAGGCATCACTGTAGGAACATTCTCATTTCATGCAGGCACAACATTTGATATAATAAGGTATACAACAGTCTGTGTCATCTGTAATGTTCTTTCAATTTGAATCATATTCGGATCAACAGGGGCTCTAGCCACTGTCACATCAAAAGTCAAAGTACCCTCAGTATTTGTTATAGGGGCCACATAAGGTGGTGGATACGCAGCTAACAATGCATCCAAAAGTTAATCCCCCTACATCACTCGCAGTATCTGATTTCTTTGCAGTAAACTCATCATCATTTCCCTGTGTCTTATTCTTTTCAGCTTCTAAGGGTTTTCAGTAGTAATAGCTGGATAGTCTAGTCCGTTCCACTATATCTTTCCTCCATCTCTGTTGTTCCTCGTCCCATTGAGTGTCTGCATAATTATACACTGCTCTTTTAGTTTAAGTATGATCTTCCTCTTTCTCCTTAGCATATGCTGTTTTCTCAAATATGTACTGCTTCACATTGTGTGGGTCTGGGTGGTGGCTTCATCTCATATAGTCTTTCTCTCAACCTTTCAATTACTAATTTTTGGTTGTATTGTATGATTGACAAAGCCACAAACATGTATGCAAGCCTATATTCTTTGTCATATAATGTGCTGGTGTTATCGGGGGACGCCGCTTCACCTTTCTGTACCGGAATTGTTACATCACCACTTACAAGATTCTTAAAACCCTTACAACATTTCATGCTTTCAGATTATTCAACTAATAGAAAACAACGTAATGCAATTTCTCAAGTTTTCTGATTCTATTCCGTAAATGTCCAATTGAATTTCTCCAATCCTATTAAAGCTTTTAATACTTGAAGACTCGTTAACCAATCTCAATGTGGCACTTAAACAACAATTGACCCATAGCAGCTCAGAACTTTGTGTCGTCATCAACTGAAGAACCGAGTTTTAGAACCCAGCAGCACCAGGGAAAACGCTCTAAGTCTTCGGATTCCCCCGCCTCGGCAAACAGAGACACGGGACACTTCTTGATGATGTCAAAGACCAAAGTTTATTGGCTGCAACCAGGAACAGAGGTCTACGAAGCACAACAAGGGTGGTTCGCTAGAGACTGCACAATTTCAATGAGCGGAGCATGGTCTTTTATGCCAAAAATCACATTCCAAAGTAGCATTGGTTACACACAAACTGGCCAATGGCAATGTGACATTTCAAAAGTAGCGCGTGACGACAATCCCATTTTCCGTTGTCCAGCCCACCAGAAATGATCAAGCAAATTCCAATATCTTGTTCGATCAGGCCGGACAAAACCAATCATAAAACCTCAACCAAAATCAGTGATTATGTCGTAAAGAAAGGAGCAGAAACAGATTGGAAGCAAGATAGAGAGTTGGGTACAGTGTACTATAAACTTGGGCTCTTTGATCTTTATCTGACCAGCTGCTTAACAAGGAACTGGCTCAGCGAGGTCAGCCTCGGGCAAGGGAGTCAGTTCGGCCAGGTCAATCAGAAGTCAGCTAAGATGTACGTGTCCAAAGGACTCGCTTGGCCGCAGTCATCGGCCTATGTGAGGGCAACCATACAAAATGGCTGCCGTACACAAAATGGAACCCGAGGGTTCAAATGGAATCCCTGAATACGTAGTGTTCTCATTGATCGATTAAGACGAAAACACTCGTACACACCGCACTCGTGATTTGCGGTCCGCTGATACCAGAATCGTCTATTTCCGATGACCTTTATTGAACGGGTTCGGAACCACCAAACCTCAGACCCTCAAACTACAGAACTGCACAACCTATAGCAATGCGGCAGTACACCAACTAGCCAATCGCAGCGCTGCACTCTATGACATAATCTGACTACTTGCAGTAGCTCACCCACCTCTACTATTTCACTTGGGTGCACAATTCTACAACTCAAAGCAAAAACAAATAAGCAATCTTTGTCCGCTCCTCCAAATAAAAACAAAACTAATTCAACAATTGGAATATTACGGTTTTAACACCCCCTGACTTGTTCACACAAAAAGAATTTTCACATACAAAAAGGAAACCTTCACCAGCTGGAAATCACCTTAATCAATGTAGCTTCACCTTTTGTGCAATTGGATTCTGAAAGCTTCAATCAATATTAGTATATCCACAACAGTTCGCTATAATGCCTATCTCAATTGTGTAGTCGACGGCACCTCACAACCTACAGCACAAATCTTTAGCAGACAAGAAACCATATAAAGGTTATTCTACACTTATCTCAATATCCCATGACCTTAGGCTACATCGAGCCTGATAACCTCTTCAACTTCTTCAGCTTCTTCACAATAAGCATATAAACATCACCAATTCATTAAACACGCATCTTCAAAATGTAAACAGAATCAACAATCACAACAACAACTGTGATACATAACCCTCTGATAATTGCACCTCCAATACAGCAACAGCCTTCGTAATCGCACCATGTCAGACTTCAAATTCTGGACTTTGGGCTATGAGCAGGGCCACACTAATTAAGTCGGGAGAGGGCCAAATTATCTGGCTGGGTTGAAAAAATTATGTGGCAAGAAAAGGCGAATTAGGCAGCATAATGTGGCATATTTTGTAATAGTATTACTTGATTCTTTATAATTTTTAAATTTAGTAAAACTTCATGGACATTGGTTGCACCTGATTAGTGCCAGTTTAATACCCAAATATAGCAATAAAGCAACAGAAAGGTGATCAGCCAAGCTTTGCAAATTGCCTTCATTTCGCATTTTGAGTAAATGTTGAACCGTTTGTGCTGGAAACAATTCATTTTGTACAATCTGCAGATTATGTGGCAGATGATGGATTAAGTGGCAAATGCGGCAAATGTATAAGTATGCAAACATCACAGTGGTCACACAATCACATAATTCCAGTAGCCCTGGCTATGAGACTCGGGTATTACTGTAACTCGGGGTAATTATTAAAGCTGAACTAACCCACAAGGATTTCAAGTCTCAGTTTACCACCATCAGGGCTGAATACTGATGCTCACTTACAATACGATAGATCTCTGTCGTTGTTTTAGAGAAGATTAGGCGCACAGCATCCCATAAAATATCATCACAAACACTTAACTATTTTGACTCAATAATGAGAGTTTGGTATGAGTTAAATTGTTTTATTAATTAAATATTTTAGTAAATCATCTGTATTAGATCGCATAGTGTTTCGTATTAATCTTAATCATCAATATATGAACAGAAATTGAAAATCAATATTAGTTAATCAGATCAGATCAAAAATGCATTAAACTCATTTTATAAAGGAAAGAATCCCTATTCTAAGAATTTGGGTGAAAGTGTAGTTAATCAGAACCCATAAAGAATTCTAATTCGAAAGAGTGACAAAGGAATGATGTGTTAGCATTAAAGTCAGCTTAAATAGATCAAAAATATCAAAGCAGTACGTCCCGTAAAGAGAGGTTGAATAAACTCAGTAGAGTCTCAAAACAAGTGAGATAGAGCCTTGTGAAAATAATTGAGAAGTCGTAATAGCAAATGGGCTAAAAAGAAGTGGTCACAAAAAGTGTCTGGGTCTCTTCTAGGAAAAAACACTAATAAAGACAACACATTTGATCAATTTTGCACTTTTCGGTCTTCAGCCAGCCAATCAGTGTTCAATGCTTCACAGGAACAGGATCACTCCTCGTCTTCTCACTGAAATACAATAGTCCACAGAAAAACAATGTTAAGTTTGCAACTTAAGTTATCAATCCTAAATTCATGTGTGTCAATCTTTCTTTCAGGCCTCTTTTCCCATGTTTAAACTACATTTATAACCTTTTATATATCACATTTATTCACAACGGTATATGTAGGAGTTGAAACATGATTATAATGAAAAAATATATATTTAGCTCAACATCCATTCATATTCTTTAAAAAATGCTGCATCTTCAATATATGAACTTTTCATTTCCCCACTAAAGACTGATTTCTAATCCTTTGTTTACAGTGATCTTTGTGTAAATAGAAACATTCTGTGAGATATATGAAAACATTTATACATTATTAAGAAAAGTGAAAAACATGTTAATGGAAAGGTAAAAAAATAAATATTTTATGCAAATGTAGCTTTTCAAGTTAAGTCAGCTTGTCAAGCAAGGTTGCTTTACTCATTTGAGGACTACTGCAAATACATATTTCTTTTCTTTATTAATTTTATTTATAAAATTTTATATAGCGCTGGCTGGACCCGAGGGTATCTTAGCGCTTTACATGGATTTCTTTTTTTTAGAGGAAAAAAATTGTGAAATAATATTTGTATAATGAGGTAGCATACACAAACAACTTAGAACAATAAAAACAGACCAAAATATTTACATGGGCTAATTATATCAAGATTTACATTACAATACAGCGAATCATGAGTAATACAGCATGTGTGGTAAAGGCTAAAGAAGGAGGGGAGGAAGCAGGAATGGGGAGACAATGGAAGGGGAAGGGTGAAGAAGAACTAGGTACGTGTAGGCTGGGGATATAAGGGGATTTAGTTATATGAGAGGGGAAAGGTAATTAAATAGGGAATTATAAGAAGAGAGGGGGAAGAGGAATTCAGGAGATCGATAAGGGGAACCCAAAACAGTGAGAAGCAGGATTTGGAATTGTGCCCGGTGTAATGATGAAGGACCCCAGTATTTGTTGAGAAGGTGCAGTTTCAGGGCTTTTTAGAAGCTGTAGTAGGAGGGGTTGCAGCGTAATTCTATAGGGAGGGAATTCCAGATGGTAAGCACATTTCCAGAGAAGGAGCGTGATTGTGTGGATTTCTTATTTAACAAAGGGGAAATGATAGCAAGTGTGTTGGTGCTCCTCAACACTCTAGAGCCGCCGGCTTTGTGGAGTTTGTCTGAGAGGTACCGCAAGATGTTTTGATAAAGGGCTTTATGCGTGATGCAAGCGGTCTTGTAGGTAGATCTGCTGTCAATGGGGAGCCATTTGAGGGATTTGAGGGCAGGGGAGATGTGATCGAACCGTTTGCAATCTGTGATAAGCCTAGCAGCAAGGTTGAGAACAGATTTGATTGGGGCTAAGTGATTTTTAGGTGATCCAACAAGGATGGTGTTACCATAGTCGATTCTTGATGGGACCAGTGATTGTATAACTAATTAAAAGTCATCTGCAGGAATGAAGGGTTTGATTTTCTTGAGGTAATGGAGAGTGAAGAGAGTACGCTCTTTGCTGCATTTCTTTTATGTGTGAAATAAGACTAAGGTTCCAGTCAATGTTAATCCCGAGGGATTTAACTGCGTTGGAAATGGTGAGAGAACAGTTGAGAGCTTTAGGGTGAGAGATCCAGGCTTGGATGAGAAGCGGGTTGTTTTTTGGCGAGAAGAGGATGATTTCGTTTTTTTTAGAGTTGAGTTTGAGGTGGTTGAGATGGAACCAGAATTGGATCATGGTGTCATTGAGGTGTAGGATATCAGAACGTGATTTAATCTTGCAATAGATTTGGATGTCATCGGCATAGAAGTGGTAAGTGATTCCCGCTTGCTTAAGAATGAGGATGAGAGGTTCCGTGAAAAAGGTTGACAAGAGAGGGAGAGAGTATAGATCCCTGGGGGACACCAAGGGAGACAGGCCTAGGTTTAGAAAGGCAGTCGAGAATTTTAATTTGTTAGGTTCTGTGTTGGAAAAAGGAGGAGAACCATTTGAGGACTGAGCCATTAAGGCCAAAACAATCTTTGAGAGTGCTAAGTAAGGCAGAGTGGTTTACAGTATCGAAAGTAGCAGAGAGGTCGAGGAGAATGAGAAGGCAGGACTCACCCTTGTCAAGTGATTGATGAATGTCGTCAATTACATTAAGCATGGCTGTTTCAGTACTGCAGCCCTTTCTAAAGCCTGATTGTAGTGAGTCCTACAGATTGAAAGTGTCACTGTGTTTGTCCAAATAAAGCAGGGCACATTTTTCAAGGGCTTTAGAGAGAAGCAGGAAGTTAGAGATAGGACGCAGATTATCAATGCCGTTTGGATCGGCTTGATGAGGATGGGAGTGATTTGTCCAAGTTGGAGGGAGATAGGGACACAACCCGTAGCCAATGAGGAGTTGATGATAGTGGTCCAATAGGGAGCAATGATGTGTTTTAAATCTTGGACAAGGTTAGCAGGGAGAGGGTCTCTGGTGTGAGAGGAAGGTTTAAGTCTGGTAAAGATGTTAAGGACATCACGTTCGGTAACTGGGTGGAAGTTATGCCAGAAGGCAATATTTTTTAGCAGGGGGTAGGTGAGGTTGTGTTCAGGCAGGGAAATGACAAAAGGAAGAGAGTGGTGGCAGGGGAATAGTAGAAAAGGGGAAATCTTTGGGGGGGGAATGTCAAGGGGGGTAAGGTACTGTGAAGGAGGGGGTTAAGATGAAGGATTGATACATTTTGGTGATTTTTTTCAGAGAAGACGTTATCAATTTCTTCACATTTCTCAATTGAGGCCATCAACTTGGGGGGGGTGAGGCCAAATATGATGTCCTACTACATTTTTATGCATTTTTAAAATGCATTATTGTTATTAGAGCTTACATGTTAATTCTGCACATTATAAATTACATTATTTTCTTCTTATTTTTTAAAAAATCGCGTCTACACTGGTAGAAACTATACCTTTAGATGTAATTATTTACTTTTTATGCACTGTCATTGTAGTAGTGCTCAAGGAGAAGCATTCTTTTTGGATATGTTAAGATATTACAGCTCCTATGTATGCATGAAGTTGCTCTGATCATGTGACCTCAGTCTGACAGATGTATTTATGTGGTCCCATTTGAATGTCAGGGTAGGCTGTCTTTTTGAGTGAGACTGAGTATTGGTAGGCAACTGGTGACAGAGCAGAGGTTCAACACAATGTGCCCAGACTTGTTTTCTGTAGCAGAACCAAACCTAGTATAATATCCCGGGATAGAGTTTGTCTCAAACACTGCGGGCATTTTGAAAGCCACTAACGCCATCAGAGGGTCACTTTTTCTGACGCTCCAGTGGCGTTGCTCTCTTTGTAAGTATGCCTCTTACCTCATCAGTCCGCTGAGTCAGAGGGGCGGGCAATGAGTGTTGCTATGGACATCCATCTCAACACCCATTGCTTTTTGACACTGCCCCACATTTAAAAGGATGGGGCAGTGCCAAAAACTAAGACCAGGTAAAATCTGGTTTTAGGATGGTGATACAAGGAGAAATTATTAATTTCTCCGAATATTTTCCTCTTTCTATGTGTGCTGCATTCTGCAGCACACATAGAAACAACAAATCAATTTTAAAGATAGTTTATGTGCAGAAATGTAACCCTTCCTACCCTTAAGCAATCGGCTTCGGAGCACAGGCACCCTTTCAACATGGTGAAAGGGGGCTATAGTGGCGCTAGGCAGCATTTTTAGTGACGCTGCCCTCTATTTACAAGCCAGCACAGGGGGAACCGCAAGGCTGCACCATATCCTTGTAAATATATAAATATGGTGCAGCCTTGCATTTCTGAAGTGGCGGAGTGAGGCCTAAAGCCATTACAGCTAACGTCTCGCTCTTCCTGTACATATCCCCCTAAGTTTATTTATCAAATTAGCCCCACATTTGATAAAGACAATAGTCAGTTCCTCTTAAGAGCCCTTTAGATGACAGTTTTGGCAAATTAGGTCCCCTTTTAATTGATAGAACTAATCATGGAAAGAGAAGTAGATATGGCTATTTAGCTCCGAGAGAAGACTTTCGCCGAATAACTAATTTTGCTTCCTACAACATTATTTAATCATATTCACAGGAAGTAACATTCCTTATTCATTTTGGAAAATAATATTAATTAAGTACCTAAAACCTCGAAAATGTATGTCAAAGTCTAATTCATATCACCCCATCACATTGTTAAATACAAACTAACATTCTTTGCAAAGTTTTAACTAGTCTCTTAATTGCAGGAGTGCCTTTACTGATTGATATAGGGCAAAATGGATTCTTGCCGGGTCCTAACACTGCTGCAAATACATATTTTTTGGCTGAAGTCACAGATTTGTTTCTCTCCAATGGCAGTAGTGATGCAGATGCAGAGAATACATTCGCTCATATGAGTTGGGAAGTTTTGCTAATAATTCTGAAAATTTATGAATTTTCTTCCTGACTCATGAGGCTGCTAGCGTCACTTTATCATGCCTCATCCTCAACAAAAGTTGCTAATAACTAACAGACAGCTACAGTACATACAAAAAGGGGCAATCATAAGGGGTTCGCATGCCTCCAATCCCTTTTCACCCTTTTTATAAGGCCAGTAGACATCTATTTCAGTCAGTCCTTGGAAACCCTGCCTCCACCAGTTTACAGTATGTGGATAATATTGCTTTATTTCTCCGCATTGATTCCCAAACTATAACTTCTGAGACAGAAGCTGACAAACTCTGTTCCACTCGTGAAGGGTATAAAATGAACGAGTCCAAGACAATAGTAATTTCAAGGGATAGATTGAGTCATGCCTATGACTCAGTGGAGGGCGGGGGTGCCTTTCTCTGCGTGACCTGTACCATGCAGACACATTTGTAACGCTGGTGAAGGCACATGAGGTGTTCAGGTTGTGCCTTGACCAGTTTTTACAATCTGCAAATTTGAGAAATATTTGAAAGAGATTTAGACTTGTTTTCCATCTGCACCGGAGTTGTCCCCTACTCCTAAGCAGTAGCGGATCGCACAGGTATAAGCGGAGGGGCAGTGGGACGGGTGTGGGGTGAGGGTGGTGGAAGTCGACAGACGACAGGATAGGTGATATTAAATCAATAAATAAATAAAACCACTTACTGCGAGCACAAAGTAAGTGGTTTTATTTATTTATTTAGTCTTACTTTTCCCATCTGTTGACTTCCACCTTCCCACCCACCGCTCTTACCTGTGAGAGCCGCCACTGCTCCTAAGGTACTGTTGGACGAGGAATACCGTAAAATGATGTGTCCCACTTGTATGAGGCACTGAAGAGCCACAGGGTGCAATTACCTTTGAAAGCCAGGCAACGGTGTGAAGGCGAGCTACAAGGGCCCCTCACAGATAATGACTCCATGGAGTCTTGTTTTCAGGTACAGACGTGAGAAGTAGCACCAGGTTTAAATTGTACGTTTTAAGTGTTTACACCTTGCATATCTGAACCTTGTGAAGTACACAGATTGTAGGACAATAGATCCTCTGCGTGCCCAAAATAAAGAAAGCATAACACATCATTCCTGCATGTGTCCTGGACATGTAGGTTCATAGTAGACGCTGAGACAAATGATCCCCATAAATGTGGAAAGAACAGTACAGCAATGCTTCCTCTGCATCATTCCTAAGCCCACTGGAAATACATTCAACACAAATTTGCCATCATAGGGCTATTATTAGTAAAGTGATGGATTGCTATACATTGGTTCTCCCCGTGACCCTCAATAAAATCTCCCTGGGAATGGGATATTATAGAATGGTCTAGGGCCAAGGAAGGTCTTTGAAAGAAGTTAGAACTGAAAAGAGGACGTCAGAGGAAGTAGACATCGGGTGGAAATGATAAATGCACTGACCTGTCTCCGAATAGAGGAATAAAGTTAGTGCACATATGCACTAGTAATTAAACTAAGTGTTAGTGTTAAAGTTTTTTTGCCGTATAATGTTTGTGATAAAGTATTAGTGCAAATTAATAGTTTTAAAAATGCATATAGTCCTAACAGATGATCTAATGATGTTGCACTTAACACAACAAGATTCTTTTATTTAGAAATTTGATAAATAATGCAGTATAGTTATGCCACATTTTTGTGCGAGACACCATTATTTTGATATGGATGCAATTTCTGGTGCTATGATTGCTCCTGCCTCCTCCCCTCCTCCAATCAGTGCCCCGCTGTAAGACATCTTTCCACGGTTTCCGTTGAGCAGAGAGCTATGACATAGGAGGTGAACTGTATTAGAAAACATGTATTGTGAACGAAACTTTCCATTCTGCACCTGATGTATCAATTTGAAGGTCTTTCGCTGGAAGCTCCGGTGCAGGCATACGAAAGAACTATTGTATGAGGAATGTTTCATTTTATGTTATACATCTCCAGAGTGCAGTTGCTGAGGAAGCAAGCTGAAGATGACTTTTACGGAAGAAATGGATAGGGTGCTAAAAACCTTTGGAAATTGGGTATTTGTTTCAGATTTACCATGCTGAATCTGCAAATGTATTAATTAATATGCATTATTTACGTATAGAAGCCAGTGGTTTTGAACTATCAGGCGGCGACTTTCCACTTTCCTCCAATCAATCAATCAATCAATCACATAATTTGTATAGCGCACTGCTCACCCGGAGGGGTCTCAAGGCGCTGGGGGGGTGTGTGGGGGGGTCCGTCACTGCTCGAAAAGCCAGGTCTTGAGTTGCTTCCTGAAGGAGAGATAGTCGTGGGTCATCTGTAGGTGGATGGGGAGGGAGTTCCATGTCTTGGCCACCAGGTAGGAGAAGAATCTTCCTCCGGCGGTGGCTCTGCAGATGCGCGGTACGGTGGCGAGGGCGAGGCTGGTCGATCGTAGCTGGCGGGTGGGCGTGTAGAAAGTCAGGCGGTTGTTGAGGTACTTGGGGCCCAGGTCGTGGAGAGCCTTGTGTGCGTGGGTGAGGAGTCTGAAAGTGATCCTCTTTGCTGACGGGAAGCCAGTACAGGTGTCTCAGGTGGACGGAGATGTGGTTGTGTCGGGGGATGTCCAGGATGAGTCGTGCGGAGGCGTTCTGTATGCGCTGGAGTCTTTTCTGTAGTTTGGCTGTGGTTCCCGCGTAGAGGGTGTTCCCGTAGTCCAGTCGGCTGGTGACGAGTGCCTGGGTGACCGTCTTCATGGTTTCGGTGGGGATCCATCGGAAGATCTTGAGGAGAATGCGCAGGGTGCTGAAGCACGATGATGAAACGGCGTTGACTTGTCTGGTCATCGAGAGGGAGGAGTCCAGGATGAAGCCCAGGTTACGTGCGTGGTCCGTTGGCTTGGGAGTGGTGCCCAGGGCAGGGGGCCACCAGGAGTCATCCTAGGCGGAGGGCGATGATCCAAAGATGAGGGCTTCCGTCTTGTCTGAGTTCAGTTTCAGGCGGCTCTTCTTCATCCACTCGGCGACTTCTTTCATCCCTTCGTGAAGGCTGGCTCTGGCGGTGGCGGGGTCGTTGGTGAGGGAGAGGATCAGCTGGGTTTCGTCGGCGTAGGAGATGATGTTGAGGTTGTGTTGGCGTGCGATGGCTGCGAGAGGGCTCATGTAGACGTTGAAGATGGTTGGGCTGAGTGATGATCCTTGTGGTACGCCGCAGATGACTTCAGATCCAAGGCCACCGAACGGGGGGAGGCGGACTCTCTGGGATCTTCCGGAGAGGAACGAGATGATCCACTCCAGTGCCTTCTCTTGGATTCCGATGTTGCTGAGGCGCTGTACTAGGGTGCGGTGGCAGACAGTGTCAAACGCTGCGGAGAGGACCAGGAGGATGAGGGCCGCTGTTTCCCCGTTGTCGAGCAGGGATCTGATGTCATCGGTGGCTGCGATCAGGGCGGTCTCAGTGCTGTGGTTGGCTCGGAAACCAGACTGCGAGGGGTCGAGGAATCCGTTTGTCTCGAGGAAAGCGGTGAGCTTTCTGTTGACGGTCTTCTCAATGACTTTGCCAGGAAAAGGGAGGAGCGAGATGGGGCGGAAGTTCTTGAGGTCGGTGGGGTCCGCTGTTGGTTTCTTCAAGAGGGCGCTGAGCTCGGCATGCTTCCAGCTCTGCGGGAAGGTGGCGGTGTTGAAGGAGATGTTGATGATGTCCCGGAGTTGGGGTGCGATGATGGAGTCGGCCTTGTTGAAGACGTGGTGGGGGCAAGGGTCGGTTGGGGATCCGGAGTGGATGGTGTTCATCGTGCGGGTGGTGTCTTCGGTGCTGACCGGGGTCCAGGCGCCGAGGGTGGTGGTGGGGGGCGCTGGTTCGGTAGTTGGGTGCGTGGTAGGTGCACCGAAGCTGTTGTGTATGTCGGCAATCTTACGGTAGAAGAAGGAGGCGAGTGAGATGCAGAGGGCTTGCGAGGGGGTGATGTCGTTGTTTCCGGCGTTGGGGTTGGAGAACTCTTTGACGATGCTGAAGAGTTCCTTGCTGTTGTGAGTGTTGTTGTCCAGTCGTTCTTTGACTGTTGTTCTTTTAGGGGTGTGGATCAGCTGGTGGTGTTTGCGGGTGGCATTCTTAAGGGCAGTCATGTTTTCTGTGGTCTGATCATTGCGCCAGGCTTTCTCGAGGGTGCAGCAGTTCTTCTTGGAGTTTTTGAGTTCGTCGGTGAACCAAGAGGCTTTCTTGCTGCGGGTCTGCTGGGAGGGTTCGTCAGTGGTGCGAGGTCATCTGCGCATTTGGTGAGCCACTGTGTGAAGATGCGGGCTGCTTCGTTGGGGTCCGTTGTGCTGGTGGGAGGGTTCTGGCTGAGGAACATGGTGAGCTGGTCGGCGGTGATCTTGCTCCCGCTCCTTCGGGGAGCCTGTTGCGGGTGGTGGTGGGTCGTGGTTCTTCTGAAGCTGAAGTGGACACAGCTGTGATCAGTCCAGTATAGTCTGGTGGAGTGGCTGAAGGAGATGTGCTTGCTTGAGGAGAAGACGGGGTCAAGCCTGTGGCCGGCGTAGTGGGTGGGGGTGTTCACCAGTTGCTTGAGTCCGAGGTTGTCGAAGTTGTCCAGGAGGGTGGGGGTGTTGCTGTCGTTGTTGTTCTCCAGATGGAAGTTGAGGTCCCCTAGGAGGATGTAGTCAGCCGAGGGGAGAGCGTGCGGGCTGATGAAGTCTGCGATGTCTTCGCTGACTGGTGAACGTGGTCCCGGGGGTCTGTAGATGAGGGTGCCTCTGAGGGTGGTCTTGGGGGTCGGTGTGTATCTGGAAGTGGAGATGTTCGGCGGCGGTGAAGGTGTCGTCGGAGTTGGTCGTGATGCGGATGGTGTTCCTGTGGACGATGGCGATGCCTCATCCGGTCTGGTTGACGTGATCCCTCCGGGTGATCTTGTAGCCTTCCGGAATGGCTATGGCGATGTCAGGGGCTGACAAGATTCTTTCCAATTCTTTTGAGAGTTTCTGAGGTTTTCCTGAGATACTGTCAAAACATTTTATGAGTTTGACATGTAGAATGTAGAGAGCCTTAATTACTTACATAGATAGTATGGTTTGTGATTCTGTATTTCTGCATCTGTACCTTTAAGGCAAATTCATGCATCTTTCTGTATCATTTTTACTAATAATTCTGTAATAAATCCTTTTAACTCTATTTTTGATCTGGAACTAGTTATTATTGATTCCAGTTTATATTTTGACTTTACTCTGATAAACATAATGCTTATCCTGATGAGGAGTGTAATCTCTTACCATGAGAACAGGGAGAGACTTTGGAGGTCAACTGCTTAGATACAAAATCGGGGTACAGAAATATTGGGGTTCAGGTAATTATTGGGGTTCGGCTTCCACAATTTTCGTAGCAGAGGATGGTTTGCCCAAAAGCATCTCTGGTCCCTGAAAGTTTTTTGTTGTTTTTATGAACTTTAAATGCCAAAGGACAAAAGAGTTTTGGAAGTTTGCCAGCTTTCTAATGTCGGATTCTCTTGGGAAGTGACTAGCTGTATTGGTGAGTGTTCCTAAGTCAATTAGGAGTGTAATTATGAACAGGGAGAAACTGAGGGCCCTATTTATGAGAAAGTATTGCAGCACAGTGCCACAAGCCATTTGGCTGTGCTGTGTTAGTTTCAGAGCACAGGGAGGTGTCATATTTACAACAATCCCTGTACTCCCCACTGCGCTGGTGCACAATTGGCTGCCATGTGCCAAAGCGGGCACCCTTGCACCAGGGTACAAGGGGGCTTGTGTTACAGGGATGATTGTTTTTGTTTCCTACACAAAAACAATCATAAAAGGTGTTTTCTCTTTCTATGTATGCTGCATAATGCAGCACGCATAGAAAGAGGAAAATACAAGGATAAATAAAAGTATTTCTTCTTAATGTGCCTCTTTACGCTTCTCCTGGAGAAGCGTAAGATTCTGACGCATTTCCAGGTTTCCGAAACCTTGTAAATATGGCAATGCTGCTGAAGCCATGGGCGTCACCCACAGCAACACCCATGGAATGCTCTTGTCACGCAAAGTGCTGTGTGAAAAGGGGATATATTTACAATGACACGAAAATATACGCAGGGTGACTTTACATGTCTTTGTAAATATGGAGCACCACATTTTGCCACCGGAGCATCACAAAAAGTGACGCAGCGCAAGCAGCTTGTAAATATGCCCCTGAGTTTGTGAGTGTGCTTCAGGGTATAAGCTTGTGTAGGAGGCTGGCTTAGTATATAGTGCACACTTATTTAAGTGAAGCACCTTGCACTAATCCAGACAACTCTTATGGTTATTTTATTGGTCTTAGACAACTAAAGAAATCTTGTTAAGCGGTCGCTGTGAACAGCAGCATTCAGGCTTATCCAGAAGGAGAGTGAACCAGCTTGTTTTACCAGATCTAATCATGAAGTGTAGGTTAAATGGGAAAAAAGAACCATACAGTTTATATATAACAATATGTCCATTTATTACATTCACTAACACATTGGTA
This sequence comes from Lissotriton vulgaris, assembly GCF_964263255.1. Lineage (NCBI taxonomy): Eukaryota > Metazoa > Chordata > Amphibia > Caudata > Salamandridae > Lissotriton > Lissotriton vulgaris. The sequence goes on along the minus strand of NC_141689.1, from coordinate 710,525,541 downwards.
TAGCTTCTACACGGATATATCAACACAAATACACAACAATACTTCAGCTGTAAATAGGTAAGTAAGCACTATACACAGAGGTCTCTGGGGGAGACTAAACCATATAGTAAAAATGGAATGTGAACTGAGACCATAGTTTGGTACTTGGACCAGGAGACTCAGAAGAGCTGGGGACACAAGGAACCACTCAAGGTAACTATCCAGGGCCCCACGAGGCTGTGCACAGAGTGGAAACACAGCCGCGTACTCAATGGAAGTCATCAGGAAAGTCGTGGTTTCAGTTTTGGTGAAGAAAGACCCTTCCCAGTGGGCCCTGCAGAAACCCTGTCCAAGACAAAAGATTGAAGAATCACTCCACCCATGGATACCCCAGAAACCAGGATACCTACACCAGGGAATCCGGATGCATAGGTGCGAAGGGACGTCAGAAATCACCATAGGCCATAATGGAGGACTTCAGTAATGGAGGACTTCAGTAAAGATGCCGCTGGCAAATGACAGGGCATAGTCTATGCCTCTCAGAGATGACAAGAGGCACAGAAGAGCAATGCCCGCCAATGTCGGAAGATGCAGGTGTGATGACAGTGATCTTGTTGCTGCAGCTGTAGGGACAAGACAATACTGAGGAAGACCAGGAGCAGTGCACGAGCTGTCCAATGTCAGCAGTCAAGAACCAGGGGCTCGGTGTCCAGCAGGAGCACCAACAAGCCTTTGCATCTGCAATAGGCATAGAAAGTGCAGAAGGAGCAACATTGGGACCAACAAGTTCTAAGGGACTCACCACCAGAAGAAGAGTCAGAGCAGACCCCAAGCAAGCAGGGGAGCCCACTGAAGCAGAAGAAGACTCACAAGAGGACCTCGAGCAGCTCATTCAAGATGAAAGTCCACGATGCAGAGGATGTGGTGAGTTTGATGATCTTGGTAGGAAGAGATGCTGGATGCTGGAGCTTCTTGCAGCCCTAAGATCTCTGGAGTGCAGGGTCAATAAGCCCTGGCAACGGCAAGTCAACGCGGTGCTCAGGGGTTCGGTCCCAGCAGTTCCAACGAGGGGTACTGGTCTAAAAATTACAGGGAGGACAGGTCAGGCCTTGAGGAAGTGTCAAAACTACCACCTGTGTTGCTGAGTTTTTCAAAGTCCCTAGGACATCAGGGCCAGCTGACTGGCCAGGTTGTTGGGGTGCCTACAGATTCCGGGGTGCGACTCCCTCACTGAAAGGAAGATTACTTTGGATGTCCTTGATGCCCACACATGTGTTGAAGATCCTGGATGAAGCACAGACACAGACGATGAAGAAGACTTGCAGAACAGCGAGACCCTTACATGATGAAATATCAGTTCCAGGCAAAGTCCAGCAAAGTCCAAGGGGCCCATTAGGATGGCGGGCGGATTGCCTCCGCCAGGGTAGCGGTGGCCACCGCCACCCTGGCGGAGGCAATCCGCCCGCCATCCTTCCCTGCATTCCCCCCCCGCCATATTACGATGGCGGAGGGGACCGCAGCGGTGACAAACACCGCTCGCATGTTTTCCGCCCCGGTCGCCTAGCGGCCGGGGCGGAAAGCCAGTAACATGGTGGCGGTGTCTGTTAGACACCGCCCGCCATATTACAATGGGCAGGTCTCAATGCCTTTCCGCGGTGGCAATGCCGCCACGGAAAGGCATGCGGTGTTCACTCTGGGGTCCCCCTGTGGGCCCCCAGAGTGAAGTACAGGTGGGGGGTGCACATGGGGGGGGTACATATGGTACCCCCCCTTCATTTGCATATGCAAAGCGGCAGGCACCGCGCGGTGGCTGCCGCTTTGTATATGCAAATGCTGACAAGCATTTCTAGCATTGTGGCGGGCGGTGCTGAGCGCTCCGCCCGCCACAATGCTAGAAATGCAGGATGTGCCCGCCACAGTGGCGGGCACATCCTAATGCCACCTCCGGGACCCCCGCCCTTATGGCGGGCGGTCCCATTCCCCGCTAGGATGACGGGCGGACAAAGTCCGCCCGTCATCCTAATAGGCCCCCTAGTGTCCAGGCGGTCAAAGAGTGACGTGTTTTCAGGTTTCAGCCTTGCCCCACAACGAATCTGAGGACCCACCCACAGGTAAGCCTTACATACCCTCGGAAAGGGTTTAGGAGAACTCAGGGGTCACTGTCAGAGGAGTGGCTGGACAGAGAGGAGAATACTCCCATGTGCTTTGTCCAGTAGCATGCCAGTTACTGTGTTGGGGTATGATTACAATATGTTTGATAGCAAATGTGACCAGGGGTGGCACAGCCACTATATAGTTAGTAATTGCGTAATGACGGATGGCAACTATATGTATCAAAATGGCTGACCACACTTACAAAGCCTGGAGAATCGAGTGGGGGTACCCATGAAAGCATAACCTACTTTCCTACAGCTTGTAATCTTGGAGCTCTGTTTCTGTGCTGAGTTGTTTGGATACATGATGATGCTTGTGGGTTCAGTTGGTGAATTGACTACTGTTGAACTGATGTATTATTCATATTTGTAATCTATTTGAAAAAAATGTTGTCATTGCATTGACCTGGGTTAGTTAACGGATTCGTCGAAAATCCCAGATCTCGAGATTGTTTGATTATTTGTCTGTATTGTGGTTTGTAGAGCTAGGTGCAGCATTCACAGCTATAGGGATTCTGATTTAACATTCTCCTTTTCAGGTTTGAATGTTTAACTTGAGTTATTGTGCTTACTCTGAGTTCACGGGTTGAAGTACATTGACTTGGAGGTAGATTTCTGCTGGTCTGGGATTGTCAAGTGAGAACTTCTGCAAATTATTGTGTTGTTCATTTTTGTTTCTTATTTCAGTTTTTTCATATGTTTTGTATTTGAGATTCTGTTTCTACAGCTTGCGAATGAATTTTTTGACTTAATGGCCTGACATTTCTTTCCTTTCTAAGGTAAGCAGAGAAACAATTTATTGATTTTAAGTGATTTAATGTGGTACTGGAATATATTTCCTGTTCACAAAGAGGTTGCGCTGTGATTGATTGATCAGCCAGGGAGACGCACTGACATTGGTGAGACGTCCCCATAAAGCTGCGCTATGATTGGTGGCATAGTTGCACCACGATAGGTTGACCGTTGATAGAGCTGTGCTGCAGTTGGTTATTATTGCTATGCTTTGTTAGTGTTTTGTTTGTGATTTTGAAATTATTTTGAGTTTTTTTAGGTTTAAAGCATGGGGAATGTATTGACAATACCCACACCTGAGGTTGCTATACTGAGAGAGGGTCAGAAATTGATGGTAGAGTTTGGGTATTACACTTGCACTTGGATCTCTGAATGGAATAAATATGCCATTAGTGCGCTGGGTATGCCCAGACAAGCTATCCTGGCTGAAGAGGAGTGAAACCCCGAAACCGGTTAGGTTGCTTGTTTCCGGTCCAGGGAGGACCTGGCTTAGCAGTTCGGGCTGGACTGTTACCATGAAGCACAGGGTCAAGACTGATTTGCATATGGCCAGGTCTAAACTGGGGTGGCATTGTGAGCAAAAGAATGATGGATTTAACCTAGATCTCTTGACTGGGTGTGAATGTTTTGATTTGTTCTACATTCCGTCCATCAACTGTGTGCCTTTTAAAATCTTTCTCCTAGGCAACAGATCATTGCCATAGTTTTTTAATGGAAGCTAAATTAAATCACCAAATCATATTAATCAACATCAAAGTTAATCAGTTCATATGGTCAGTCAATAATGAGAGTTTGGGATTGGGTATGTAAACCTTTATGCTCATAAAGAAATTAGAAAAAGTATTTGATCTTTTTAGTCAATTAGTAAAGTCAGATAAATTCAGTTTACAGAAATTCAAAGAAATATGGCTAGAGTCATTAATGATGCAAAAATGACAAGTGTGTTCCATAAAGGAATTTTTATCTATTTTAAATAGAGGTGCAGAATCAAAAGTTAATAGAACCAATAAAGAGTTCAAGAAAAGAGTGAGACCACAGGAGCAATAAAGTTAAATCAAATCAAGTAGTCAAATTCCCCATAAAGAGAAGTTCATCGAACTCAGCTGTGTCTCAATATCCAAAAAGCATCACAATACAGTTGAAGTAGCAATTTGTACAAATCAAGCCTCAAATAGGGAAATATGTGGTTCAATGGGTGAAGCAGTAGCAACAACCTTCAGGTACAAGAAGGGTGATTAAAAATCTCTAAGAGAGTCTAGGAGCCTATCTCCAGAATGAAAAAGGGTTAGAGGAGGTTCTCTATCTAGAACAAGCACTAATATAAAAGACAAGAGCACATGTAAACAACATCATTTCAGGTTGGATGTCTTCAGTGCAATAAAAAGAAATCTTTCGATGGTGAGCAGGATTTATTCTTCCTTTCCCACAGAAAACATAAGAAGCCAACAGTCTCCTATCATATATGTAACATGCATCACTTAACATTTGTGTTCCTGAAAGCTTTACCCTTTGTTCGCATGGAAGCTTAATGCATAGTTTATTCTACCATTTATTCAATGTTTCACTGCATAACAATGAAATACACGAAAGACAGAGACTTTTACCTGCAGATTTCTAGTGAGGCAATGCTTTTCTTATTTAATATAAGTAAGAATTATTGTTAAAATATGCAAATCTCCATTCAACATTATATGAGCACAAGATAGATAGGAAGGTTAAGCGTGGGGCAAATGAGAACATGTATCTTGAAGAAGATAATACATTTTATAAAACAGGAAGATTTTGCAGTTATGATGAAGATTCTTAGCAAGTCACATAATGGTCAAGCTATCAAATACTTTTGTGTATAATTCAGCAATTTCTTAAGCTTCTATTTGTTAAAGAGAACTTTAACTAAGGCCTCCCAGTGAGTATGAATGTCTAATGCATTTTGACTATGTGTCATTTTACAGTGTGTTTTCATGCTAATTTCTACTACAACTTATCAGCTTTAATTTATTTTAATTTACATTTTCTGCTTTACCACTGTCAAAGAAAAGGTATGGGTTTACACTGGAAAAAAGAAAAGACTCATCAAAAGAGCAGAACCAGTGAAAATAAAGACTAAACTGGAGGCAGAGGAAGGAATGAAGCTAGAAATTTAGAAAATGATCAAGCAGGGGAACCTTCGATAAGTGCTTGGTAGAACTTGCAAATCTCTGGAGATGAGAATTAAAAAGTTGAGTGGCAAATGGAGAATGTGTGAGATCTCCGAAAGATAAACAAAATTGTCCCTTGTTGTCCGGTGGTGCCAAATCCAGCAGTCATAATGTTTCAGTTTCCATCAGAAGCAGAATGGTATAGAGTAGCCAAGCATTCTTTTCAGTTCCACATCATAAGGAATTACAGTTTCTCTTTGCCTTTCAATTTTTCAACAAGGTTCTCGTGTGGTGTAGGATCCCACAAGTATATACTGAGAGTCCATCAATTTTCTCACAAATACTTAAGAACGATCTAGACTAGAGAGTCTAAAATTACCATGTAACTCAGTCGTAGACAAATAAATGGATGATTTATTAATAGCACTCGAAACAAAAGAGGACTGTAAACCGGATATGATTGCCTTGCTGAATCCCTTGGATGAAAATCGGCACAAAGTCTTCCCAACTAAAAAGCAGCATTGTAAAAAGGAAGTCCTTTATCTTTAACACCATATTGAAAAGGGTATGAGGAAGGTCTCTAAAGAACACATTTCTGCAGGTCTGAAATTGATCCCACCAACCACCCAGGAGGAGGTTCAGACGTTCCTTGGAACCGGTGGGTAGTGTCGTCAGTGGATGCCAAACTTTTCTATTAATTGTAAAACCTTTAGTAAGGTTGACATGTAATGGTGTACATTTGAGTGTTTTGATACATTTCAAAATTTGAAAGAGGGTTTGTGCCATGCGCCCACCCATGGAATTCTTGATTAAAAAATTATGTTTTTCCTATTTTGCCACAAGTAATATGGATGTATACTTTCAATTCTCAATCATGGACATTTTATGCTCCCGGTAGCATATCTTTCAGGTTTGTTGTATCCAGTACCTGTGGGTCTTTCAGGTTGTTTGAAATCAGTTGCAGCTGTTTGCTTGGCAATTGAACTAAGTGAAGGAAGTGTGATGGCAATACTTTAACTGTTTATGCTCCTCATTCACTTGAAATCCTTTTAACAAGATCGATAACACAGGACATAACAAACAGTAGGTTGATATGTTATCAGAAACCATTCTTGCAGCAGAAAGTATTTCCTTTCGAAGATGTAATGTCTTAAATCCAGCAACCCTGCTTCTAATTTCAGACAAAAATTGTGACAACAGGGGCATTTTATGGGAACTAGCTGATCTGACAATATTTGTTGATGGTTGTTATCTGAGAGATCAACATGAAGAATTAACAGCTGCTTATCTAGTGTACTCTATTAAGGAGACACTTGAGGCACCTACCTTACCAAATGTGATGTCAGCACAAGTAGCAGAATTGATTGCCATAACAAGAGCTTGCTACTTACCAGAAAACTTAAATGGGATGATCTAAACAGACAGCCAATAGGGTTTTGGCGTTTTTCGTGATTTTGGACCGCTTTGATCACAGAGGATTCATGACATCTTCAGTTGCCCTAATAAAAAATAGCATGTATATATTGGATTTGTTAAGTGCAGTCCCAAAACCAAAAAATGTAGATGTTGTCAAGTATACAGCCCACAAGGCTGGCAAGTATTCGGTTACATTAGGAAACAGATATGTAGATTATATGGCCAGGTACAGGGCCCCACAAGAAGAGTCAGTCATTCAAGAGAATGGAAATGTTGATTTTATAAATTATACTGTACAGAGTTCCAATAATGTGAATTGCTTCTTTATGGATTCAATGCAAACATCTTTAAGTGAGCTGAGAGATTTGCAGGAGGATGATTTTGAAAATATTAAAAGAAATGGGAAAACTAGGCCATAAAACAAACTATCTTGGTTTGTATGTGAATTCCGAACAAAATCAAGCAATCAAGCCCATGCATAAAGAGATAGTCTGGTAAGGATATTGAAATAATACTTGGAAAACTCATGATTTTGATATATTGCTGAAGATGTATGTAGTCATCGCTTGATATACCATTTAAATAATAAGTCCGCAAAAACTGTTACGATCATGAATTACATTGGAAAATCAGAAAGCCAGTTCACATGATTTAAAGGAAGATTTTATTGAGATGCCACAATGTAATGGTCTGAAATATTTTTGGGTAATTATATTCTTGCTGTTGAAATGTATAGAAGCATTTCCACTAGGAGAGCAGATGGTCTTACAGTTGCCAGGTTGTTGAGGAAGTTGATACCAAGATTTAGTCTCCTGACTTCTATTAGGACTGATCGTGAAAATTAAGGGTTGCAGATAATCTTGCATTTCATTGTAGCTGTCAACTACAATCTTCAGGTTTAGTGGAACATACAAACGGCACTCTCAAGAATAAATGGGAAAAAGTCTGGGCTTCAACTGGTTTGAAGTGGCCTGATGCTCTTTCCCTTGTTTTACTGACTATGATGGAGTACTTCTGACGGGAAGACAGGCTTATCACCCCAAAATGTAGTGATGGGCCGAGCAATTAGACATGCATATGTACCTTAAGCTGCACTTGTTTCAATAACTGATAACATTGTTTTGGATTATTGCAAGGGTCTGGTTGATATTGTGAAATATGTCTTTTATCAGGTGAATATAACAGGTAAATATTACTAGGATGCCCCTTTGTAGAGGCTGTCTCAACAGAAGATGGAGAAGGCCATTCCAAATAATATTACAACAGGTCTGTCAAGTGCACAGGAGTGTGTCAGTGGACCCACGCTGCTTACATGAAGAGAGTAGGAATAGCTGAAGAAGTGGAAGAAGCAAATTATCAAACTAAACAGTCTGCTGAGCAATCTCAAAGTCAAGTCCAAGTTTGCGGCATAAATCCAGAGGGAGGTGAAGAATTTTATAGAACTGGTAATAACAAGGACACAGTAAAAAAACGTAATCAAAGTGAGCAAATGCCTTCTCAACATCTGGGAACCCAACGACCTCAATACACATGCCATACAATGGGTCACACTGGGCTGCATGATCGCTAAAAGAAACATTGCTCAACTCTGGGGGTGCTACATGCTCCTAAAGTTGCAGATTGGGAGAAAGATCTTGATTAGTGCATGTTGTGAGAAAAGACAGTGTACGCAGCCAGGGGATGTCCCCGAAAATGGTCTAAGATTTGGGTTTCATGGAATGATTATCGTGGCAATATATGCACTCCTCCCTGTACCCCTGATTGCGATGATGCTCCCTCCCTGTGATTTCTACACTTTATCCTATTGTGTCTGTATTTATCTTGATTTCACTGTGCTCCCTGCTATTGACCTGAATTGTACCTCTATGTTGAGTATGTTCAATAAAAAGATTCATAAGAAAAAAAAAAGTGAGCAAATGTTTGGATGAAGAAACAATAACACTTGATGTCCAGTTTCAGAGAGATCAGAGTGAAGAGCTGTTGCAATGCAAAAGAGCCAAGCATGAGTGGCAGCAAGAAGAAGTACTCTCTGATCAAAACTGTGACAAGTTACAGTTGAAAATCAAAGTGAAAAAGACCCCTTTCGTAAGAAAGAGATTCACTGAAGAAGTTCACGGCCGAATCAGACACTTGAAGAAGACAGAAATCAAAAGTGTGTCCAAAAAAGCAAGCTAAAGATGACATTCCAAGAAACAGAACTTGCAAATAAAATCACTGTGAACCAGAAAGAGACTTTGAAAGGTAGCTGAATTCAGAAACCAGTGGGAGTGAGTTGCCAGTTGCTAAAAGATCAACTAGAAGGAGGGTTACAAATTGAAAATATTTCTCACCTAGGGGCCTATTAGGAAGGCAGACGGACCAGCGTCCATCCGCCACCCCCGAGGTGGCGGGACCGTCCGCAGGGGCAGCGGCGTTCCCTCCGTGCGAATTAGGATGTGACCGCCACCCTGGCGGTCACATCCCATATATTTTACATTGCGGTGGGTGCTGCTTTAAGCAGCACCCGCCGCAATGTAAAATATGCATGTGTAGCCTTGACATGCACAACTTGGCAGGCACCGCGTGGTGCCTGCCACCCTGTGCATGCCAAAGCAAGCGGGTGCCATAGGTACCCCCCATGTGCACCCCCCAACACCCTGGGGGCTCGCAACGGGCCCCCAAACACGAAGGACCACATGCTTTTCCATGGCAGAAAAGCCGCCGCGGAAAAGCATGTTTTCTGCCCCGTACTAATATGGCTGGCTGTGTCTGATAGACACCGCCACCATATCAGAGCTTTTCCGCCACGGCCGCAAGGCGACCGCAGCGGAAAAGCGGCGGACGGTCTTCCGATCTTTGAAGGCACCGCAACGGTGAATCCGCATCCTCCGGGCCGGCGGTGGCTTCCGCCGGCCCAGGGGATGCGGATTCACCGCAATCCTAATCGGCCCCCTAATTCGGTAGATTTAGCCACTGTATCAAAAGAAGAAGCATCAGATGAGATAGAGGAATATTATTTCGAAATGAACAAATGCCAAAACAGTTCTGAGAGAGGTTCATATCTGGAAAATGAAACTGAAGAAGAACCACCTTGGAATGTGAAATAGAACCTTTGAAATATTTAGTTTCAATGAGAAACAATGGAACGAATCAGAAAGATTTTTGATTACAGACTGACAAAATAACTGAAAAGACATCTCAAGTTGAGTTGATCTAAGAATGCTTTCAATTTTGAGACATGAACTTTTACAAAGACTGAGAATCTGATACAGATTTTTCTTTTGTATATTATTATTTTAATGAAATAAGAAAAGAAGCAAAGGGTTATTAGTTTGAAGAATTTTTTAAATGTATTATTTTTGTCATGAAATGATTTTTACCCTCAAATGAGAAGATAGGCAATGGCAGATGCTATTAAAATCGCAGCGATAATGCTGCTAATTATAACATTGTTAGCATTATTTGGCTTGTTGGTGTGCTTACTGAATCCTTTGGGAAAATATTCAAATCGTATAAACATTATTGCTAGAGTTAAAACTAAACATGAAGAGCTTAAACAAATGATAGCAATTCATGAAGAACACATAGCTTAGCAGTTAAAGATATTGTATGTACTGAAATGATTAGAGAATAGATATGAAGATTTCTCGATGCTACATATGCACTTACCTTCCTATGTTTTTGTTGCTATTTTTTTTAGCACAAAGAATTTCTTTCTCCTTATCTAACTGATTTTAATGTGTCTCTGGAGAATTAGCTGATTAAGCAGAATAATAGTGGAATTAAATCTGGTGAGTATTTAAGAGTGATTGCACAAAACAAACCCAATACTATACTATACAAATACAATATTAATTTGAATGGGAATATGTGTGTTTGTTGAATAATGAAGAGCACACTTTTATTAGAGAATATAATGATAGAGGTGTTAAAATAGTAAGAAATTTAGAGAAGCAAAATATTGCTTTAGAGGAAATAAAAGAGGAAAAATAATTTAGACTTCCAGGTTTATTGATCAAGAGAGGAGAGGTGAGATGTGTATTGTAATAAGCAGTCCTATGGAAGAGAAGGAATCAGAATTTGTTAGTAGAAAGTGTTTGTGAAAAATAGTATGAGGTCAGTGGAAATATTTCATCTGGAAGAGAACCTATTATGAGAGGTGGAAAGACTGCTTATTTTAATTTGCTGAGAAATTGGGGGGGGGTTCATGTCATTTAGCTTTAGTTTTCCCTACAATTTCTCATGTAGAAGAATTGGATGTAACACATTATTTGACAAGAGGGAAACAAAGCTTTGAACAAGTAGTTTTATACATTTTACGAACTATTATTCCCTCAATGGGACTAGTAATGAATGATGTGAAGATTAGACAACTGTTACAGTGGTAGACAGGCTTGCTATAGATGCTTCTGAGAAATGATCCTTAGATATAATTTGGGTTTAAGCTATAATAAAACCATGTTATATTGGGAACCCAAATGCTTTCGAGTGTACTCCATTCTGTGTTTCAACTTATTTAGATACATTCTGAGTCATCCTTGTCTACGAAAAGGTATATTAAAAGTAACAAAGTTTACTAATTAGGGCTGAGGTCCATACACCATTATATATCATTATCGAAGATTCCTTCATTGGTAAATCGAAGCCACTGCCAACAAGCTGATGTCACTTACCCTAACTTTTGAGAGACATAGGACTTTTCTCTTGTTTTTACCATCGTATATTTCAATAGTGCTTAGCACAGCAGTGACTAGGCATGTGAGCCATTATGATGCAAAAGCCTACTTATAGGTGCTACACATAGGCAGGGCGACTGGGATTGTGCATCAAGAGTGAACCAAATTATGTGGCAGGGTTGAGTAAATTATGTGGCAAGAAAAGGCAAATTATGCAGAATAATGCAGCAAATATCATAATATTAGCAGAGCCATTTAAAGGCATGGGATAAATGGGCTCTAGCTTATGGCCACAGACCTTCAGGGGACTCTGATAGATCCGGCTCTGTTCTGCAGAGAGTCTTGCCAGGATTACCTTGTGTAATTCTTAAAACAAATGTTTTAAATACCATTATTCCCTTGATTTATTTTTGATGTGGGTGATGTGTGACCTTCTATTACAAATATTTTGTGTTTATGTTTCGTGCAACATCCATAAAAAAGTTTCTTTTAGATCAAAGCAGGACCTCACATATGTGAAATGAGGAGTGTCACAGAAATTATTTGTTGTAATATTAGTGAGCTGGAGGTATGTTACAATATTGAAAACACACATCATATCCCCGAATATTAGATATAAACACATTTAGAATTTGAATCAGTGCATGTGTGCACTGTCAGTGACCTGGCCAAAGAGAGCATGAATGAGCTGAAATTGGATAATTAATCCAAAGCTGCTCCGAACAGGGCCCCCCAAAATACATTCATCCCAGAGCCCCCAAAATCATTAAGATGTCCCTGAATATTAGTTTATTATTTCATCATTTTTAAACTTGGCAACACTGTATGGGCATTGGTCGCACCTCATTAGTACCAGTGTAACACCTAAAAACAGCTCTAAACAACAGGAAGATGACCATTCCAGCTTTGCAAAGGGCCTTCCACTGTGCTTCAACGGGTGTCACAAGCATTTTTACTAACTTTGAACCGTTTAGCGTGAAGCAAAAAACGCTTTTTGTTAGCATCTTCAGACTGTGGATTATGTGGCAAATCTATCATTATGTGAAAATTGCAGCAGCCATACAGTTGCATAATTCCAGTGGCCCTGCCTGTAAGCTTATCGGACCCTGAATAAATCTTTCAAAACTGTGTTTTTGAAGCGCAATTTAATGCATGTTTAGCATGTAGACAAATCTAATTGAAAGAAATGACTTTGACAAAAAAGATGAACAAGGAGATAACTAAATGTGTCTTAAATGTAGGGTGGTGGGTTTTGGTGGGTGTTGCTGGCATAGTATCATATTTACCTCAATAGCACTCAATTTGATGACCTTGGAAACAGGGATATCTTAGTTTGCCCTACCATCACAGAGAGTGCCAACTCACTCTCTTTTTTTATAATTTCTTTGCTAACTCACTCTCCTGCCTGCCATTACATGCATAATGTCATAATCCTACATTTTGCAATGAATTTCAAGAGTATAAAGTTATTTCTGCGAATTTGGGGGCAGATTAGCAAGAAGCTCTTTAAAATTATCGCCATTTTAGTGGCAGGAAACTGCAGTTAAAGCGGCGATAATGGGCTTGATAATATGCGCTATTGAATTCCAATAGAAGCAAAGGTTAGATGTCCTGCGCATCTAACCTAGGCTTCTATTGGAATTCTACAGCTCATATTATTAAGTCCATTATCGCCATTTTAGCGGTAGTTTCCTGCATATAAAACTGCGATAATTTTAACGAGCTAATATGGCCCTTGGTTTCCCACCATCCAATGCCGCACTCCCTAAATGCAGTGATCCCAGAACTAAGGAAAGGATTAAATATCTTCTCAAAATTCTGGCGTACATGCACAATAAATGCTTGCAATTGATGTTCTGTGCTAATGCCGCCATCTTAAGTCCTCACATGGACATAGTGAGTGCACAGTTGCAGTGAGTAAGTAGTAGAGATGTTCCTACCCATTTACCGGGCAACACATGGAGACCTCTCTATTGCTTCAACCTGTATAAAGTCTGCACCTTTCACTTTTGTATAAGGCAGCATTTTTATGTCCCCATTCATAAAGCTCGTTGTACTATCAGATTTGGTGTACCAGCGCAAAGGAAATGTTCTATGTGTCCAAGACAACTTTTGAAATTCTTAAAAGTTGGTTTTCCACTTGTAAAATGATTTATTCACAACAAGATTTTCTTGTGAGAAAATCTATTAACTGTAACATTCAGTTTGCAATTTTAGAGCTGGAGTGCCCTGTGAGCCTTATTTACACACTACTGCTTGACCTAAGGCCTCTCTGGAAAAGGTCGGAAATCTACGCCTTGTGGTTCCGTGAAAATGGGCCTCGTTACGTAAGGTCATGGTTCCGTCGCGATTTTGGTGATGTCGGACCGCATTTAGCGAGTGCGGCTAATGTGGAGTGAATTCGTCACGTTAGCTACCGAAATCACCGTGCATTTGGAGATTTCGTTTCAAACATGGGTTCCATTTTGTTTAGGCCTCCATTTTTTCTTGCCATCACGCAGGCCGACAAATGTGGTCAAACGAACTAAGCAACCTGGCCTTCACGTATTGCTACACATTAACAGGGTCTTTCTTGACTTCGAGGTGAATTGCAAGAATCTGATTCCTTCGCCTGAAACTGACCCTGCTGAGTCAATTTCCCTGGTTTGATCGTTGTCTGAGATTACCAATCATTGTTCAGGACATCGTTAACTTTTAGTCTCCTTACACATGCCTTATCTTGCTCAGTATCAGACATTGTTTCCTTTCCTATGTTCTTTATTACATGCATTGTGCCTTTCAATTATGGGTTTGTCCTGCTTATGGAAATTGGATTTGGGACATTCCCAATGATTAACTTTGGGTTGGGACATTGCAAACTGAGCTTTTCGTCATGTGATACTTTGTTTGAGAATGTATTTTATTGGTTAACTTTTGTTGCAGTGGGAGTATACGCTCATAAATGCGAAAATTGTGTATAAAAAGGGATGTCTTGCTCTACGAATTTGAGCAGTCGCCTGAAATATCTCCATGCTGTGTTTCTAGGATGACTGTTACTGGCTGCAGCTAATAAACTTGGTCTCTGACGCCACCCAGAAGTATTCCATGTCTCTGTAAACCAAGACAGGTGAATCCGAAGACTTTGGGCGTGCCCCTAGCGCCGCTGGGTTCTAAAAGCCCGGTTCTTCAACTGGTGCCCAACGTGGGGCGACTTCAGCGGTACCGGTCCAAGCCCGAGGATCGTGAGGAGCTTCGTAAAGAAATTCTGGAAAAGGGCCCCCACTTCATCGACCCCGGCATGTCGAATGTGAACTGAAGGTTTTTGCTGCGAGGCTTCCCCTTTCCGATGGTTACGAAGGACTGCTGCCCTGACTGTCGCCTTTTCTTGGACCCTTTTGTGAAGATTTGTAAAGCGAGATGATAGACGGTCTTCTGGTGGCGTGACAAGACATTTTGGTTAAGTATAAGTGGGTCACTACCACGACTTGGTTTTGTTTCTTGGGTTCTTTGATTTGGTTTTTGAAAATACCAAAGCCGAGGGGCTCGTACATTTGCGAGTGTATCGTGTTAGATAACCCCTTGAAGTTTGAAGCTAGATTAGTGAGCGAAGATGCCTGGTCTTAGCAAAATTAGGAATTTGTTTTGTTGTATTTGCAACAGGGATTCCCGAATGGAGGACTCGTGTCCGATACCTCCGGTTGGAATTCCGACTTATGGGCTCTATTCAAAGCATGGAGTGGGTCCCATAACGTATAATGAAGTATGGGTCCGCTATACACGTAAAGATGGTGTCTTGAAATGGCCACAACATGGTAGATTCGAATCAGATATCCTAGATAATTTGGAAGTTGCACTATTTAGGAAGAAACCCCGGCCGGCGATGTTTGACTCTTTCCGCCTCTGGCGTAAGGAAGCCAAACAGAGAGAAATTAGGCAATCTAAAAGAGATAGGAAAGAAAAGAATATGTCGATAATGCAAGCTGCTAGCAGTTCAAAGAAGATGAAGAAGATCATGCGATTGAAGTGTCAGACAGACTACGTTGCATGGCCATTGATAAGTGTTATCCGGCTTTGCCACCCCCTCTCCCGAATGTGACTAAGGACCCTGAAAAGGATCCTTTGATGTCGCATTTGTTGAGTTCACCACCCCCTTATATGCCGAGTGCTACGGCACCTCCGCAACCCCCAGTTCTGCAACCTCCAGTAGTTGTGCCTCCTGCTGTTGTTCAGCCACCGGTTCTCTAACAGTTGGTTCTCCCACCTCCGGCGCAGCCTTCTCTAGGGCCGCCAGCTTTGCTTACTCCTTTGCCTCATACTCCTTTGCCTTCTACTCCTTTGCCTTCTACTCCTTTGCCTTTAACTTCTTTTTCTACTGACCCTATGTCTTTGCCGTCTCAGAATACTTTGTCTCCTGTTCTTGAGTCGACTTCTTCTCCTTCTGCTCGACAGCGAATGGTTGAAACTGTCACTAGCCTTTTGTCTCCTCTTTTTGGGTCACTTAATATGACCCCAGTTTCGGTGAGGACACAAACACGTAGTCAGCGCCCGAGTTTCGAGGAGCGGGCAGTGTTAGATCTCCTTGCTCGTAGATGGGTTTTGAATGCTTCCAGGTATGATCTGCAAGCGGTTATGGATGTTTTCCTACAGTGGGAAGCGCCAAAACAAAGCTATGTTTTTGATGTTATGTGTACTTTTCTTCGGGAAGAGTGGGACGATACTGAAATGGGTCTGATTCCATCGGAGTTACTTAATGTTCAGTCCGATTTTGCTAAAGGGACGATAGTGGGTCCCCATGTTGAAGAAGCGGTAGAGACGCTTCTTGCGTTCAGGTGTAGACTTCCTTCTCAGCCGTTGTTTGAACCTGATTCTTCTGTTAGGAGAAAAGTGAAGCAGTATCCCATAAGAGAAGTTCCTCCGGTATGGAGAGAGGCAGTTGCTGCTGATGTCCCTAATAATATTCAGACTGTACCGGCTCATTTTCAGCGTGTATGGGTACATGTTCCTTAGAAGAGAGCTGAGGTTCTGGCTCTTAAGAAGACTCTACCTGACCCCCGTAAGAATCCTGCAGGGTATTATAAAGAGTTGTCCCAGACAGTTGATGCGTGTGTGATGAATCTAGCTGATATAGATATTTTGTTGGGGAATGTAGTCCCTCAACCCTTGTGGGCGAAGATCCGTCACGAGGATCATGCAGTAGAATTAGGAGATACGTGGGCTAATATTACTGCTGCAGATGGTCGTCAAGGTGGAGGGGCTAAACCTGAGCCTTTAGTTACGGTACTTCCTGGTAGGATTATTAATTTAATGAAGACTTTGATGCCTGCTATGCGAGTGAATTGGGAAAAGTTAGCAGCTTGTAAGCAGAAGAAGGACGAAAGTGTGTCTGATTTCTTCACTAGGTTTGAAGAGACTTTCATCGATCACAGTGGTCAAGATATGAGTACGGAAGGTGGCCAAAGGTTGTTTGTGGATAAGTTTGTCTATAATTTGCTCCCCGTGCTTTGTAATAAGTTGAAGGACTCTGAGAGTTCATGGGCTGTTTCTTCTTCGGCCCAGATATTGGCTACTGCACAGTATTACAAGAATAGAGATAAAGATGAGAAGGATAAAGCGGAGAAAAAAACGAAAGAATTGAAGACGAAGGCTCTTTTGCAACAGGCGTATCCGCCTCGTTTTCATCAGCGTGAGTTTCAGCAACCTCAACAGTTTCAGAGAGTGTTGCAGAAGCCCGATTTTTTTCAGCAGCGGATTCCAGTAGGCCCTAATCAGTGCGCGTATTGTAAGGAAGAAGGCCACTTCAAGAGTAGTTGCCCGATTTTGCTACAACGTGCGAATGGTGCATCTGGTGTGAGAGGTCGAGGTGTTCAGCAAGTACCTAGGGGTAGAGGACGTGGTGTGTTCCCCCAGAATGAACGTTCCTTTCCCCCACAGAATTCTATGAACTGTTTTGATCAACAGAATGCCGCGACTGGTCAGACGACTCAATACTACGCTGATGATTACTATGTTGAGAGTGAGAATGCTGACTGTAATGATTGCTAGGACAGCCATAGACAAAGAGAGGGAGTAGTGTCAGTTCCAGTAGACCAGAGTGGACCTTATGTTGAAGTGATTACATCAGGTGAGTCAGAACCTTTTCTGTTGGATTCTGGTGCAGCGAAGAGTTCTATCATGCACTCTAAACTCCCTGGCGCACCTTTGTCTGGCTTGACGAATGTTTCGGTAAGTTTTTCTGGCGCCCCAGTTCATAACCCGGTTTCTTGTCCCTTGTCTCTTTCTGTTTGGCTTTGTGAATTGGAAGCACCTCTTATTCTAACGACAGGTTGTGGTGAGAATCTGTTGGGTTTGGACTTGTTGAAAAGATTGAATGCCACATTGTACTGTTCTCCTGCGGGAGTACATCTTACATTGGGTGAGAAAGTGATTTCTCCGATGTATTTGTCTAAAGATCGGCTTCCACTGGAATTGCGTTCTCTCCCTGATACTCTTTGGGCTAAGGGTCCAAATGATGTTGGCCTTTTGCAGATTCCACCATACGTTGTTACCCTTAAGGCGAATGCTAAGTTGCCTTGCATTCCACAATATCGAATATCGAGTGATGGCGAGAGAGCTCTTTTAGTGATCATTTATGATTTGGTTGAGAAAGGTGTGATTGAAGAAACAAGAGGTAATGTGTGTAACAGTCAGGTTTTCCCTGTTCTTAAACATACTGACTCTTCTCAGCCACCTGTGTATCGGTTTGTGATCGATCTTCGAGAAGTGAATAAGATTGTGGTTCCACAGTTTCCTGTTGTCCCGTACATTACTGCTTTATTGACTATGATTCCAGCTCCGGCTGCCTGGTTTTCTGTGATAGACCTGAGAACGCTTTCTTTAGTATTCCTATTGCTGAAGAGAGTAGAGATATTTTTGGCTTCTCTTTAGGAGGCCGAAGCTTCTGGTTTAAGCGTGCTCCTCAAGGTTATTGTGAGAGGCAGTCAATCTATAGTCAGGCTTTAAAGACTCAGCTTGATTCTTTTATTTTGCTTTCTGGTGCGACTCTTATCCAATACCTAGATGATCTGTTGGTTGCTGCTGATGATGAGGAGATTTGTAGAGAAGTTAAGCTTTCTTTGTTACGGCATTTGTCTGACCTCCATCATAAAGTGTCGATTTCGAAGTTGCAATATTGTCACCAAGAAGTGACCTACTGAGGTCATCTCTTGTCAAAGGAGGGAAGACGGTTGACCCCAGAGCGTATACAAGCGATTGCGCAAATGACTGTACCATCAACACAGAGAGAAGTGCGTGCTTTCTTGGGTATCACCTCATACTGTAGACAGTGGAAACCTCTGTTGACACTTACTCTTAAGGATACTCCGAATCCTCTTCCTTGGTCTGACGAATGTCAGAAGAGTTTTTCTGAATTGCGTGATGCGTTGTGTTCGGCTCCGGTGTTGGGTACCCCCGACTACAGTAAGCCTTTTACGTTGTATGTGCACGAGAGAGAAGGATGTTCGTTGTCAGTGTTGACACAACAGTTTGGAGACAAGCAACGCCCATGTGTGTATTTCTCGGCTACGTTAGATCCGGTAGCTAAGGCATTGCCGAGTTGTTTGAGAGCTACAGCGGCAGCGGCTGTTTCTATCCGACAGTCTGCTGGTCTGGTATTGGATAATACGTTGATTGTGATGGTCCCACATGCAGTGGATACCTTATTGAATAAGACTAAGACACAGCACCTTACTAGTGCACGTCTGTCAGGTTATGAGTTGACGCTTTTGGCGAGTCATGTGCACATAAAGCGATGCAACACATTGAATCCAGCTACGTTGTTGCCGATTTCTGTAGAGACAGATGTTCAGGAACAGCATGATTGCTTTCTTAGGACAGAGGAAGAAACGAAGGGTAGAATTGATCTGAAAGATACTCCTCTTTCGAATTTTGATGGTACCTTATGGGTAGATGGTTCATGCTTTAAGCTTCCGAATGGGGATACGACTGCAGCGTATGCGGTTACGACTTTGCACTCGATTGTTGAAGCTGCACGTATTCCACAGAATTCAGCTCAAGCAGCAGAGTTGATTGCACTGACGAGAGCATGTGTGTTGTCGAAAGGAAAGAGAGTGACTGTGTATACCGATAGTCAATATGCGTTTGGTGTTGCTCATAGCTTTGGACGTTTGTGGAGAGAAAGGGGATTCCTTACTTCCCATGGTACGAAGATTCAGCATGGACAGATGGTGAATGAACTTCTTGAGTCACTTACGTTGCCGACGCAAGTTGCGATTGTGAAATGCAGTGCACATAAGAAGATTACGGATGATGTTGGTCGTGGTAATGCATTTGCGGATGAAGTAGCGAGAGAAACGGCGAAAGATGTGACAAGTCGAATGTATGTTGCAGGCCCAGCGAGATGGGTTCCGGATAGAGGAATGTGTGAAGATACAATAGAGAGTGTGAAATTGATTCACGCTGAAGCTACTGAGAAAGAATTGAGTGTGTGGAGAGAGAGTACGGGAATGTTGGACTCGACTGGTAGTTGGATTGAGTTGTCAGAACACCAGCGATGGTTGTTGCCTGATGCGTATGTGCTTCCGGTGATTACGATGGCACATGGATTGGCTCATATCAGTGTGAAGGGGGTATGTAAATTGTTGGCCCCAGTATGGCAGAATGCTGGAATTCCGAAATGTGCTGAGAATCTGGTGAAAAATGGTATGGTTTGTTTGATGCACAATCCTGGTAAGGGAACCCCAACTCCAGCAGGCCATTTTGCTCCTCCGACGTATCCGTTTGAGGTTCTACAGTTGGACTTTATTCATATGGAGAGATGCAACAACCTAAAGTATGACCTTGTGGTGGTTTGTGCCTTTTCAAGATGGGTAGAGGCTTACCCTCCAAAGGATAATACTGCCTCATCTACAGCTAAAGTTTTACTGAAGGAGTTTTTCCCTAGGTTTGGTTTGCCGAGAATGGTATGGAGTGACAACGGAAGTGAATTTGTGGGCCAGATTATGAAGAAAGCGTGTGTAGGTTTGGGAATAAGGCAGAAGTTTCATGCTGCGAATCACCCCCAGTCAGCTGGTTTGGTTGAATGCTACAATGGCACCCTTAAGTTGAAGTTGGCTAAGATACAAGCGAGCTCTGGCCTAGCATGGCCCGATGCCCTGCCGTTGGTACTTTTGTCAACGAGGATGACAGTGCATTCTCGTATGGAACTTAGTCCATATGAAGTTGTATTTGGTCGTCCGGCAAATGTTTGGGGTGTGCCGCGGCCAAAGAAATACAGCGACATTGAGTACCCTATGTTGGTTGACTACTTACATGATTTGACTGCTAAATTGCGTGTTCTTCACCAACAAGTGTACGATACTTTACCTTCAGCTTCTGTGGATGCAGGACACTCCATCCAACCTGGCGATTAGAAATTCGTTCGGAATTTTCAACGGACGAAGAATCTCGAGCCAAGGTGGACCGGACCCTACCAGACTCTTTTGGTGACTCGGACGGCCGTCAAAGTTTTCGGAAAGAAAAACTGGGTGCATGCCACCCACACCAAGAAGCGTCCACTTACTTTGCCATATGATAAATTCATTGCTGATGGTATTCCCGATTCAGAAAGCGATAGAATTGTGAAGTTTGTTCCTTTTAGTGATGCGCATTTGACATGGACTCAGTATGAACGTGAGGATGATGAGGTTTTGCAAGAAGCTGTGCCTCCGTCGATGAGACTTGATACTACAAATCCAGAGACATTATTTCGGGATCAGACTGTTTCTGGCAAAGAGCGCTATAAAACAAATAAAAGGTTACGAGTGTTTGCTGATATTTTTGAGTGGACTATACCTAATCAAACAAGAGACTTTTTTTGTGTTTTTCTTTTTCGAACCACCATCCGGGTTCAGCTGTAGGGTCGCAGTATAAAGCCTTAAGGTTGTGAGCCGTGTGGACACAAGGTCAGCGGTTCTGGTTTGTTCTAGGGCGTTCCCTGGACTTACAGACGCACACTTGAATGAAAAGAAACAACTGCCGCGAACAGCACGGTTAGAGGATGGAGTCTTTTATAAAAGATAGAGTTGTTGAGAAAATTAATTTTAGAATGAGATTATGTACACTGTTTCGTAACAGATGTTTTATTATATTGTGTTCTTTTGGGTTTTTGAGTATCACATTGGCTTGTGTGGGTTGGATTGTATATGCTACATCGTTGATTTCTACACCCACTATCCAACCTATATTTTCTTCTACTACAGTTTCTTTGCAAAAATTCTATACGTTGCCTGAACATGAACAGACACGAAGATCGGAATTCGTAAACAACTCATTCATACAGCTGTTGCATCAGCATCAGTTGGTAGTTAATACTACAAATTGCTGGGTATGTGGTCTTATGCCCCATACGACGGATAGAGGTATGCCATATCTGGTTTTGCCTTTTTCTTCGAATGGGTCTGTATGGGCTTTGCAGACAATGTTTATTTATGCGAATGAGGTATACCTTATGCAGTCCATGAGAGACAACCTGAGCAATAGTGCTTTGATAAAGGGAATAGTAGATATGATCAGAGATATCGATGCATACAATGCTATCCCTAAGGATGAAGCACAAGCATATCTTGTTTGGAATGTCACTGGGTATAGCACTAGTTTGACAGAAAAGGAGAGACGAAAGAGGTCTCCCCCGATTTGGATCGTACCCCATCGAGGCCATTTTTGTTTACGTGGTAATGGTCGAAATCTGAGAGCTCAGCTAGGTGAGAGTGTATGTGCTCAAACCTACGTTTATGCATCTCAGACTTTGCCTCCGTTTGTGCCAGCTAAAGGTACATATTTTGTATGTCATGACAGAGCCTACACATGGTTGCCACCTGATTTTTCAGGCACATGTTATGTAGCGTTTTTGCTTCCCCCTACGTACACGGCTGCTATGGATTACCATAGGACAAGATATGTTAGAGGTGTCTTTGATCAGAAAGATACCGCAGCACAGGAAGTAGGAGATTTCTTCAAGGGTTTACTACCCTTTTGGGGTCCTATGGCCAATAGCAGACACATACGACAGCTTATGAGAGTGGTTGAGGCCACTATAAATGAAACTGCAGGTGCTCTTAGTAATATTACGGTGGAGCTACAGGCTGATTGTGTTATGACATTGCAGAATCGTGTTGCGTTGGATGTTATACTTGCAGATAGAGGAGGGGTATGCAAATTGATCCAATCTAGTTGTTGCGTTTACATATCAGATTATGCCCCGACAGTGTACCAAGCCATTTCCAGATTGCATAAGGTTTCTGAGTCTGTTCATGTAGACGAAGGGAACTGGTCGTTTATTGGATGGGTTTGGGAATTGTTGTCTAAATGGGGATGGAAAGTTCTCATTCTCTTTGGCATGGCTCTAGCTATTCTCTTCTCTTGTTGTGTTTGTATCCAGTGTGCTCCCACCGTTTGTGGTCTTTGTGCTACGATGTGTGTGCGGAGACCTGTCCCGTAGAGAGAAGTAGAGAGAAGTAGAGAGTAATAAGATGATGCTCCAGCAACACTTAGATGGTCTGATGATGATAGACCTAGATTCAGATTAACGTGAGTTTAGGTTATTGCCTACGTAATGCAAAAGGAGGGTCTGTGGTTCCGTGAAAATGGGCCTCGTTACGTAAGGTCATGGTTCCGTCACGATTTTGGTGATGTCGGACCGTATTTAGCGAGTGCGGCTAATGTGGAGTGAATTGGTCACGTTAGCTAGCTAATTCACCGTGTATTTGGAGATTTCGTTTCGAACATGGGTTCCATTTTGTTTAGGCCTCCATTTTGTCTTGCCATCACGCAGGCCGACAAATGTGGTCAAACAAACGAAGCAACCTGGCCTTCACGTATTGCTACACATTAACAGGGTCTTTCTTGACTTCGAGGTGAATTGCAAAAATCTGATTCCTTCGCCTGAAACTGACCCTGCCGAGTCAATTTCCCTGGTTTGATCGTTGTCTGAGATTACCAATCATTGTTCAGGACATCGTTAACTTTTAGTCTCCTTACACATGCCTTATCTTGCTCACTATCAGACATTGTTTCCTTTCCTTTTCTTTATTACATGCATTGTGCCTTTCAATTATGGGTTTGTCCTGCTTGTGGAAATTGGATTTGGGACATTCCCAATGATCAACTTTGGGTTGGGACATTGCAAACTGAGCTTTTCGTCATGTGATACTTTGTTTGAGAATGTAGTGGGAGTATATGCTCATAAATGTGAAAATTGTGTATAAAAAGGGATGTCTTGCTCTACGAATTTGAGCAGTCTCCTGAAATACCTCCATGCTGTGTTTGTAAGATCACTGTTACTGGCTGCAGCTAATAAACTTGGTCTCTGACGCCACCCAGAAGTATTCCATGTCTCTGTAAACCAAGACAGGTGAATCCGAAGACTTTGGGCGTGCCCCTGGCGCCGCTGGGTTCTAAAAGCCCGGTTCTTCAGGCTGACAATGGAAGAAGTCCAGCTCGTTCTAGGGTGATAAGGAGAAGAGTACATCCACAGAATAGGTGAAGGGTTTTTAGGAATGGTGTTTCTCACTGAGACAAATGTTTTTTTCTGTGGAGAAAAAAGGAAAAAAATAGCAAGTGCAGATAATGCGTATATTTACTCAGGAGAAAAAATAATTCACAGCAGTTTTCCAGGAGTACACCTGAAAACTTGCAACTGTCACAAGTTTCCAGTTGAGGCCTGGCAAACATTTGTGAATTTCAAGGATATCAGCTTACACCTATGCAAGTTAGTAATAAAAAACTGGGGCCCAGATTTACTATCCTTTGATGCAAGACAATTCTAAACCATAGTTGCTGCTCTGCCTTGCATCAAAGGGAGAGAAAAAAATGCAATAGTATCTAATTTGATATGCTGCATTTGTTCTTTCCACTGGTGCACGTTTGGCAGCCATGCGCCAAAGCACACTCCAGTGTGCCACAGTGCAAGGGTCTGTGTGTTCTCTGAAACATAGGTTTTGTCCTGGAATGGGTATACAAAACCTGTGCTTTAAGGTTTTTCCCACTTTGTAGTTGGGCTGTACAGTGCAGGAGACATATAAAGTTGGAAAAACAAGGAGGCATGAAAACATTTCTCTGTGTTATGCCTGCCTTTAGGAGATGTAAGATTTTGACGTTAATTCCAGTTTTCCAATCTTTGTAGACAGGGATTTGCCCTTGGCAGGTTGCATAGGAATCCCCATGCACTACCCATGGAATGCCCCTTGAGGCAAAGTCCAACTTTGGATCATGTTGGGATACTATCCAAAGCAAACACTTTGCGTTCGTTTTTTGTCACAAAAATGACACAAACCCAGCATTCGTAAATCTGGTCAATTTTTTTAGAAACATTGTGTACCCTCCCTGCGACACCACTGATGCGCCGTATTAACAGTACGGCGCATCATTTTGCAAGAAGTTACAGAAACGTTAGTTTTATTGATGTATCTGTAGGCGCAAAAGTGACGCATTGCTGGGTGTGTCTGAAAACAGATGCAACTCCAGCAATGTGTCCTTTCACATGGGGCAAGCCCATGTGAAAGGGCCTGTGTCACCCTTACGCCTGCCATAAAGCAGGCATATTGTTTTGACACAATGGTGTCTTAGAAGCGGTGCACTGAAATCTTATAGATTTCAATGTGCCACTTCTAAGAGGCTTTGAGGCAGGGGAATGCCCACCCTTCCTACATTATACTTGATGCAGGTATAATGTAGCGCAGGGGTTTACAAAGTGACACATCTACCTAGATGTGTCATTTTGTAAATATGGAGCAAAGTGGCGCATTATTTTCACCACCACAGCGTCACAAAAAGTGATGCAGTGGTGGCGTAAATGTGACACAAAGCTTCATAAATAAGGCCCATGGTGGCTAACACACAGACAAGTCACATGTGATGAAAAGAACGTTCTAAAAAGAGGACTGCCCTCTTTTGGCAATCATCCATATTTTAAAAAAAGACTAGAAAATAAAAACAAATAATTTTCTGCTTAGTTTCATTTTTGAGTATTCGGCACTCTAACATAACAAAGAATACATCTCAACTTGTACCATTCAATCACATGGAGGAGGTCGGTACGTAACCCTTCGATAAAGTGCCACCTAACAAATACACAGTAAAACGCAGATTGCTTACCTTTTCTGGGATATCGTTCCCCAAGAAGGTCAGAGTTTTGTTGTTGCATCTAAAAATCAATAACTCTCGACATGTGTAAGAAACCTTAAACACATACATATTGAAAGCATGTACGTTTTGACTTTATTAAGGGCTGCAAATTAAAAGCCAACTGCTAACCTCAGCTAGAATTGGAAACTAGTTCTTATTGTATACTAGATTATATCTTTATTTCACTGAGGAAATCAAAAATACTAATCAAATTACTCAGACAATAACTTCACTCTCTTCACTGACACAAAACACCATTGTCTTTTAATTTAAAATACGACTTTAATTATTTTGCTACAGTAATGAGGCAGAATAGGAAGCGAGGTTTGTCAGGTAAGATATTTACAAGCACAAATTCTCTAAACGCGAATTTGAATGAGTGAATGCAAAACATAGCGTTGAGGGACTTAGGTATGCATTCTGGACCAAGCTCAGGTGAAAAACAAGTGCATAGGTATCATTTTCCTGAATGTAAACAGAGATTTAATTCCCTTTATGTAAGAAAATACCTCTTTTTGCATGGTCATCCCCATTTGTTGTGGGCTGTTGCTGCTGGATTTGAAACTCTGCAAAATAGGGCACTGCAATACAGTCTTTCTCCCCTGTGTATGAACGCAGAAAATATATATATAGCATTAAAGTTAAAGGTCACATGTGGACTGCATCATGTATTGTACTATTTACTAGGCTGAAGGAAAACATGTCTTTAGGCCTACATGTGTACCCTGACTGCTTCAGCTTTTAGACCTGCAGGAAGCCCTGTCAAAATAACCCTTTTGACAGGAAATAAACCTACTATTATATATAAAGTAATTCATCCCTAAGTAGGCCTTTCAGACCGCAAGCTAGGGTGGTTGGTATTTAACATTGGCGTACTCTATGGGAAAAGTTGAAGTACAATAAAGTGCTATTTTTGTAACTTTGGTTTGAGAAAAGTTAAAGAATCCATTCAAGTTAAAGAGTTCATTCAAGTGTAGTTTTTAATATTTGCTACAATTGCAAACCAATGGGGAAGTTGGATTTTGATGAATATGCAAGAGTGACATTTATAAATTTATAGTAGCCTCCCAAAAGCTCCAGTGAACTAATTAGCCTAAGCCTGACTGGAGCATCTCTCCCTACCATTGCTTTACCCTGTGAAGAGTTGTGAAACTGTTCACAGAGAAGAGACATTGGCTTGGGCTTTTTGGCAGGATGGCCAGGAGTGAGAGGTGCTGCTTATCCTTTCTCAGGAAGGGACATTTGAGAGGGTCAAGGAACTTCATAGCTTGAACGGGGCCAGGGGAAGGTCTGTCAATTCCTAGTTAAGGGAACATATGATCTTAGGAAGTATGGCATCTTGACCCCAGGGTACACAACAGCCATCCTGGCTTCATTCACAGTTGGAGGTAAGCTCATCCCGAACCAGTTTAGTGTGATTAATTAGGAGGGCACGCCTCATTATCCTGATCACAAACCCAGGCGGGCCATTAGCCTCTTCCAGGATATGGCTAGAAATGTTCTACCATGTTGGAGTCCACTCTGAATGGTTGAGTAGTTTGCAGTAAGGCAAACAAGATGGGCAGAAAGTTTGCCCGTGGGAACTTCTTATCCATTGGTCAGGGAGTGCCTAGGAGTTGTACCCACTCACTCATCATCAGCGCTTCAGACACATCTAGACTTGTAGAAAAACAAGCCTGCTGTATGTGAACTGTGCGGAGACATGAAGGACTGGACTCGCTCCCATTTGTACTCAGGACTAAGAAGTGGGCTCCAAGAGTAAGTTGGCAGGCCTCCTATTGGGACACCAAAAACTGCATGACACCTTCCCTGGAGTGACCAGTGGTAGGTAGACCTTGACTTCACTGTGCGTGTCGCCTCTTCTATACTCTAAGTGCTATCCTGAAAGCCCTGTGAGCTTAAAATTAACCAAGAGGATCTGCTCCAAAAAGAAGGAAAGTTGGGACTTAGAAAATGTTAATCTTCCTGAGGGCCCAAGGCGTGACCTTGACAGGCAAGAAAATAAGGTTGGACCTGCTCAGAGCTTTTTGCTGCCTGAAAGAAGTGTTCAGTGGACTCTTATGTCCAGGACTTGCCCACTAAAGATTTTTGCACTCAATTAAAGAGACTAAGGACCTTAAGGAGAGCTTGGCAGACAGGTACTCAATCACAAACACAGCAGATATCCCTTCCTCCTTATTAAAAGTCCCGCTGAATATAATGCACTTGTAATAAGTCAGGATATTCTTCACATTTGTGAAAGAGTAACCACCAAATTCTAAAATACAGCCCTAAGTCCCAGCACAGAAATCTTGACTTGTTTTAGAATTTGGTTGTGGGATTTTTTATTGTCTTTTGACTTTTTTTATTGTTTTGGTACTGCTAAATTCTTTACAATTTTCTCTTAGTTTAGCCAGGCAGCTTGGTGCCATAGCAACTAAATTGTTAAGAGAAGGATTATTTAGACTTTGAGACATTGACTCCATGCTTTGAAAGTATCCTTGATCCTGTTGACTCTGTTGTGCTTTCTTTCTGCTCTTCTGCTGAAGTACTTATGAACACCTAGCTGTCTGAATAAAACCAAAGAGATACAAAGTTCTGTTTTGGCAGGAAAGGGTTATATGTCATTTTAAAGTAGCAGTGTCTGAGCACAGCTATGGGATCACTGGCTGCTTGTAAACTTCTCTTCCAATATCTATGTCGCTTCCGTTGGTTCTCAATGCTTGCTGTTTAGGTACGACCCAGACTGTGAAAACAATGCAGCTTAGTGTACCATTAATCCGAGGTTTTTTGGTTTATGAGTGTGATATTTCCGCATCCAGAAATGCCGATTCCGCATGGTGACATCTATATGTGCCTTACGCTATTATTACTTGTTGTATTCACAAACTGCTGTGTCACTATTTCCATTTTCTGGTTAGTATTTTTGCATGAATCGGAAACTCAGAAAGATGGGAAATTATAGAATGGAAAACTACTGCATCTGGTGATACTGCACATGTGCAAAACTGCAGAAGTTGCATTATTGAGCACGCTTCAAAATAAATTGTCCCGGTGTGTTACCTTTTGTAAACAAAGATCATAATAATTACTTTATGTTTTATTATTCTGCTTTGCAGCGCACAAGTTTCATGAAAGTTGGTTAACACCTCTAAATAAGCTACAACAGATTCCTATTATGTAATAGGGAGAGTTACCTCTTGAGATTTGTTTTGGGATTGTGAAATGTTTAAGCTTTGTATTGAATACATTAATGTTTAATTTGAATCTGGCAAAGCATGGGTGCTAAGGTGTTTTGTGTATTTTTACTTATAAATATAAATAACAAAAAATACAAATAAATACATGCAGACAAGGGTGGATAACCTTAAAAAGCACTGCAGGTTGAGTGTTCCCTTGGAAAGGTGAACTAGTCCAGAAGATCAATACCCACTGAACACACTATTTCAACTCCTCCCTGAGCTCAAGTAGGTACAAACGGCAACGTCTGGGTGACTAACCATCAAGCAACATTTTAAAATAGACCTTCATAATCAACACAGTGGTGGCATATTTGAATCAAGAGAAGAGGACAGAGCTCATGGGTTATCAGATCATCCCTCACACAGAGGGTCAGGGTGCATTTACATTCTGACATATTAAAAGTGCAGTGGTTTCATGGAGGTGTTCAGTTTCAAATATACCCATCTGCCTACAAGAATAGAGAAGTACCTGCTACAGTTTTACTGCATTTCCTGCTATATGCAGTAAACGGCATGGACTTCAGACGCAGCTGAACCTCTACCAACGACAACATCCTGAACTTCTAACCACACCATCACAGAGGATTCAGAGAAACAGAGAACCATATTTCAATTTCATTGTAAATGACATAATTCCCAAAGTATTCGAAGATAAAGACAACCTGCAGACATATCACTATTTCATGCAGCACATCAAGCACAATGCACCAGGGGCCTTAAAAGTAGTGATGCAGTACAAAGTTCTGAAGAAACAGTTTATCCTTGGGAGTGGTGTTCTTCTGAAATGGACATTATTTGTTCTCTATTAGCTGCTGATGCACAATAGAGGGTATCTGGCACAAAATAAATACAGGAGTTGTTGAGTCAAATGGCATGATTTTGGAATAAAATGTGAATCCCTGGCATTAACAAATGTCTGAAAAAATAGAAGCATGCTGCATAATATGCCAATCCGCTTGAAATAAGACCCCTTGCGTCCTCTTGCATAAGGACATTGTGTACCATTTTCCTTTCACATACAGCATGGTTTTTTGCACTCTTTCTAATAGTACCTACATCCTCTTTAGTAACCTTATTTTCCGTTTCAATGTGAGTGCAGCGCCCTCCCCAGCCCAGTAGCATACAAAATGAAAATGCCACCCACAAAGCTTGTAACGGATATCTTTATTCATCAGAGTACAACATTCAACAGAACTTTTTCATCAGAATGACTACTCTAGCACTGTCCTCTGCCTGATCACTGTCTACTATAGTGCCTGGACACCCCATTTGGGGTAGCTGCGCGTTCAACAAATGCCTTTTATTATCATTATTATCTCCTAACTGTTAATGACCATGCCTTGAAACCTCCCCAAATGGTTACGTAATTCTCTCATTGAGTCTGCCCAGAACCAGAGGATCCTGTCATTCATAGTCTTAAGATACTACCTCTCCCTCCTTGTTAAATAAAAAAGTGTAAACAACAGCAGGGTTTTATATTTCTTTTATAAGTCATCTAGGTGCTCTCACTGTTCGGCCAGATCACGTGGTCTGAAGTAGTTGATATGCACCATGAGTGGACACCGAGGGTACAGAAGCTGATGTTTGAGTTTGGCGTTTCAGGTGGAGCAGCCCCATCTGGGATCACAGGGACTGATGACTGTCGAGATAGATGTCTGAAATGTGACATGTCCCTTGTGATTGATTTTCCGGGACATTTTGCACCGTTATCACTTGTCCTTTGCATTGCACAACTCTCAGCAGTTCAGTAGCAAACAGAGGATCTGTCTTCAGCTTCTATTTTTGATTGACAAGAACCCAATCACCTTTCTCAAAGACGAGTTCCTGAGTTCTCCAATACTCATTGCCATATGACTTCATTTGACGTTTTTGAGCATTTTCCGTAGCACAAAGTTTGTCAACACTCTTACTATTCTGTAAATGGAACTTTGTTTTGTAGAAAGTCTAAATAAGTACTGTTGTAAAGCAGACAGCTTTCATGAATGTTGATTTGATTTTGAATGTTTTTCAACTATAAAAGATAATGTGAACAAGAATCATATGTTCTAATTTAGAATTTTTTTGATTCATTTAGATAAATTCAATGAGACACTAGTTGTCTACAGCTGTGCTCTACTCAGGCTGTGGTGATCCCTCAGCCCTCCTTGGTATTTCTTCACTGAGAGAGAAGTGGGCCTCATCCCTCACTAGAGTAGATGCAGGAATATTTTTTCAAGATTGCTAACTTTCTGGCTTAATGTAAAATAGATTGTTTCGGAGGCATGCAGGAACACTTTCAATTGCAGTGTTCGAGTCTCAGAAGAGACAGATCTGGAGTGGCATACAGAGTAAAATCAATGCAATTGATGTCACCCAGCGTTCCATTGAGGACATCAAGAGGAGGTAGTACGACCTCAGGAAGACGGCGAAGGCAAGGATGGCTGAGAGGCAGAGGCAGGCTGGCAAAACTGGCGGAGGGAAGAACACAGCACCTGCACCAACAACACTGAAACTGATGGTGGAGTCCACCCTCCAGCTGGAGAGTGTGAGTGGTGTGGGAGACACAGACAGCTCTGCCAGAGCTGCAAGGAAACATGGTAAGATGCATGATCAGCATGCTGTGCTACAACCTCCCCAATCCCAATCCCCATAGTGGCTTAGGGGCTCACACCCCACTCCATGTCTTACTCATTACCTGCTATGCATTGTGGGAGATGTAGTCCTAGGGAACTGATGTACAGGACAGTCAGCCTAGCAAACACAATAGCATGTGAAAGTAATTAGCAAGCTCAGGACAGTCACTGTGATCTGTAGGCATGATGTTTAATGTAATGCAAATGCAGCCAGAAAAGTGAGTATATCTACATGCTGTCATTACAGGCGAGACATCTCGCAGTGCTGCAGAGGGGAGCATACCAAAGACAGCCAGGCCAGAGGGGAGGCAACATGATGAAGAGAGGTTGCCTGCAGGGCACACAAGCTCCGCACAACCACCACCACCAACTACTCCTTCACAGACATCACCAGAGCGCCAGGAACGCCGCCATCTCCTCATACTCAATCCCCACTGCAACAATCACCAACACCACCACCACCACAGTCAGGCAGGAGGCATGCCATGGCTACACTCCAGCAGATGGAGGAGTTAGAGGAGGAGGGCACAGGGGGCCAACAGTCTCCACTCCATGAGGAGGGCAACATAGTGAGGGCTGGTACTCCATCCAAGGGCGCCCACACTTCATCAAGACGCCGCAGGGCAAGGCCAGCAAGTCCTCAAGGCTCCAAACAGGGCAAAAGTATCTTTGCTGGACTGGAAGGCAGCATGCTCAAGGTCCAGTGCCTGCAATGGAGGGAGATGCGATCATTGCACAGAGAGGTGGCCCACATAAACAAACACATGTACAGGATTGAAAAGGGCATTAGTTCAATGGGCAACAACATGTCTGAGGGAATGAGGGAAATTGCAACCTCTGTGGACAACCTCTGCAGCCAGTTGGAGCAGGACCGTCTTTGTAGGTGCAGAGAGAGGCAGAGACTACAGGCCTATACCAAGGCAGTGAACTTCCCTAATGTGTCGAAGGTCTATCACCATGCAGGAGGAGATGGCTCATTGTAGAAGGGACGTGGCCAGAGGCATGGTCTTAATGACCTCTGCATTGTAACTGATGCAGAATGTGAAGGCGGCCACAATGGAAGGGGGGGGGACAGTGAGGAGGCTACTAGCCGAGGAAGCATTACGCCCTCTCCCACCGAGGGCAGGAGGCGCAGCAAACGCCACAGCGCTGCCCAGGAACATTCTGACACTACAGACAGTGTGGCCAGGGAACATGGATATGCAGCATGTGGGCGCAGAAAATAGGTCCTACTGCTATTTGGCAATCATTAGATGGGTGATGTAACCCATGTGTTTATGGACACTGCTTTCAATTCTGGTGGTGTGCTGATTAAACACCATTATACAAAAACTGTTAATGGCTCTGTCTCGTTACTCACTCAGAAATAGTTGGACGTTATCTCTGCCCGTCTGTGTCTCCCATCATATTCTACTGCAACACCAGCTGCGCAGGGCTCTAGCTGGGGATTGTGCTCGCCCTCGTCCTCAGAGTCAGGTAGTTCCACTGCTGTTCCTTTTTTTGTGGCTAGATTATGTAGCATTGCACATGTAGCAATTATTTTGCAACATTTGATTGGGCTGTACTGACATGCACCTCCACTTTTGTGAAGGCAGCGGAATCTGCTTTTAAACAGTCCAAAGGTTCGCTACACCACGTTGCGTGTGCTCTTATGTGCCACATTGTATCTCCTCTCCCCTGTGGTGGATGGGTTGAGATAGTGTGTGAGTAGGTAAGACCGGAGGGCATATGCGCTGTCCTCTAAATGCAAAAGAAAGTGCCATTAATTTGTGTCAACAATAGGTTGAGCCAAGGTATACATCAGGGTGTGTCACATTGATTTACCTAGTAGGTATCCTTCTCCGAATTCACCAGCAGCCAGCCGTGTATGGATACCACTGTTCCTGAATATGTACGAGTCGGGTGTACTCCCTGGAAATGTGGCCACAATGTCAGTTATGATGAATTTAGCATCACATATCACCTTAACATTTATTGATTGGGTGGATTTGCGGTTGCGGTAAATGTATTCTGTTGCTGCAGGTGGGCAGATTGGTATGTGGGTCCAATCGACGCAGCCAATGATGTGTGGGAACTGCGCCAGTTGGTAGAAATCCAGCTTGGTCTAAGGCAGCTCCGCCTGTTTACTGGGGAAGGTATGTAATGATGCATTCGGTCCATCATGGCATCCAGGAAGGTATGGAAAAAATAGGATAGACAGCTCTGTGACACACCACCTGCTATGGCTATCAGACCCTGGTAACTTCCTGATGCCAGGAGGTGCAGGCAACAGAGCACCTGTACATGGGTGGGTATTGCATGCGCCCTTGGTGTCTGATGCTCAAGATATGGTTTCAGGTCCCATATGAGGTCAAGGATGGTGTGTGGGTGCAGTCTGTACCTCTCATGAATTTCTGGTTCCGTCAATTGGAACAATGTGATGCTCAGTCTGTACACCCGCTCTTCATGTCTCCAAAGCCTCACTTCTGCTGCTCTCAAACGTAGCCGCCTTGCTATGAGGTAGAGGCCCGCCATTGTATTCACACTGTTGCATTTTGGGGCTGTTTTTAAGCACTGCACCTGATTACCACCTGGTCAGGATCAGTGGTAAATACCGAATCGTTAATACCGAATTTGGTCAAATTCGGTATTTCCGATTTTTGCTACATCGCATTTTGGGATTTTTACTGATTAGTTATTTACCGAATCGGTATTGTTTGTTTCGGTGTTCACCGATCGGTAAATAAGGAATCATTAATGATTTACTGATTCGTAATTACCGATGGCATTCGGTAATACGTATATCGCACAGGGCTAAATACCGGTCGGTAAAGCCGAAATTTACCGAATTTCGGCTTTACCGACCATATTTGGCCACCTACATATGGCTCTTAGTTTGTTCAGTGGTGCACTGTGGGAGCTTGGTACTTGCAGCTCGCCCAAATAGCAAGGTGGCAGGACTCTCACCAGTGGTGTAGTGAGGAGCCAAACTATAAGCACGGAATGCTTGACCTAAGGCCTGACTCACCTCGATTCTCTCCATCGATGCACATTGGATCACTCTCTTTAGGGTGCCCATAACTCATTCCATGATACAGTTGGCTTGGCTCCACAAGGATGTGCTCTTTTGGTGCTTGACAATGAGTCTAGTTCGAAGCTCCTTGCTATTGAACGGTGGCTTATTGTCAGATTTAAGAATGTCTGGGATGCCGTCTAACCACTCAATTACCTTCTCATGTGTTGTTGATGACATTTCCTCCACTACACGAAAAAGGGAATACTCATCAATGACTACCATGAGATGATGTGCATTCGCTGTGAGCCAAATAAATCAATGGCTATTTTTTGCCAAGCATGTGCAGGATTATCAAACATAGTTAGTGGATGCTGGGTCATGTTAGGAGAAAGTTAGTTACATAGGTGACTCTCCTTTAGCTCCCTTTCAACTCGCTCGTTCACGCGTGGGAACCACACTCAGTCTCTCAGGGCTTTTTTGGTGGCGACAATGTCACGATGTCCTTCATGAGCGTCTGCCATCTGAAACACTCAGATATGATGATCGGTAAGCCTCCCAACACAATATCTTCTTTAGTGGCAGACAGTTCATTTTGTAAATTCTTGAACTTTTGAAATTCAACATCATCATTTAGAGGTCAAACACGTTGTCTCCATGACTTGCGCTGAAATAATGTCTGTAAGGAAAAGCAGGTCTTTATCAGCATTTGTAGCAGCAGCAATCTGTTCAATGGATAATGCAGCCAGCGTGCTGGACCTTACAATAACGTTGATGTACTCTTCAGCTGTTTTCAATGTCGAGCTGCGCCACTGTTAGGGTACTCGTCATTAAAAGTAATTTGCAGAATTTTGGTGCCTGCCTGGCTTATGCACAATTGTATAGTCATACTCCTGTGTGCGCAGACCCCACCTCTCATTGCAAAGGGGCATCTTAGCTTTTGGGTTTCCGAATATGGTGAGCAGTGCTTGGTGGTCGGGCACAATTGAGAAATGCTTTCCGCAAAGAAACACACAGAAGTGTTTGCAGGACCGCACCACAGCTAGACTCTCCTTTTCTGGCTGAGAATCGGCACGTTCTGTGTCAGACAGACTTCGACTAGCATATGCCACAATGTGTCTCTGAGCATTTGGATGTCCATTATGCTGAGCAAGGATTGATCCCAGCCCTACCAGGCTTGCATCAGTGTGCAATTTAGAATCAAAGTAAGCCATTTCAGCTGCATTTTCAATAGCATACTTAATACATTTGAAGCTTAGGTTGCATTCAGAGGACCATAAGAACTGGGCATTTCGTTAGTCAGCTCAATCAATGAGGCACTCACTGTGGCACAGTCAGGAATATAACATGCCCAAAAAGGATCGCAGCATGTTGACATTTTGTGGGGGTTGGGTGGCTGACAGTGTTTTTATTTGATCTGGGTCAGGAATTATTCCCTTATCAGAGAATATCTGCCCAAAAAACTTGAGTTTGGTTTTGTGAAGTTCACACTTTTCTGTGTTTAGAGTGAAACCTGCATTTGTAAGTAACTGGCACACTTATATGAGCCTTATCATGTTCCTTCTATGTTGTGCCAAATCCCAATATATCATCACTGTAATTGAAAGCATGCTTAACAGGTTGTTTTTTTTTTTTTTTTTCAAAGTAATGGTTGTATTATTTTACATATGACATCTTGGAATATTTCTGCAGCAGATAACACTTCAAAACCCAACCTTTTCAGATAGAAAAGGTTGAGTTTTGAAGTGTTATCTGCTGCAGAAATATTCCAAGATGTCAGGTTGTATTATTTTACATATGACATCTTGGAATATTTCTGCAGCAGATAACACTTCAAAACTCAACCTTTTCTATCTGAACAAACCAACAGGAGTTGAAAAAGTGCTAATGTACCTACAGATTTTTTCCAATTCGAGTTGATGTTTTCCCTTGTGCAGGTCAAGGCGGGAGAAAACGTCAACTCCATTCAGATGCACAATCGTATTTGCAATGTGTAGATGTGGATGTCTCTCTCTTTCGCTTTGTTTTGTTGGCCAGGCGCATATCCATGCAAAAGCGCACTGTGTGAGAAAGTGAGTTGCTGTTGCAGTACCCCCCCACTTTTTGCCTGATACCTGATGCACTTTACCTTGGTGTGCCCTGGGTCCCTGCCAATCAGGGACCCAAGGCCTGTGTTACTGCCCTAAAAACTATACTAAAGCCTAACCCCTATTGGCATCACTGGCCACATGTCAGCCCCTAGTAAATGGTACCCTAGGTACCCAGGGCATTGTGACCAGAGAAGACCCCTAAGGGCTGCAGCACTTATTGTGCCACCCTTAGGGGCCCTGTACCTTGACACCCACACACTGCCTGAGCAGGCTGAGTGTCTAGGGGCAGAACTAAGCAAAGAGTCGACATGCCACACATCCCTGTGTGCCCTGCCCACAAACCCACTGCCCTGGCATACATCAGCCACCCCTCTAGCTGGGTGCCCTATGCCAGTGGTGTGGGCACAGGTGCCTGAGCCCTGTGCCCCTACAGTACCCAGGGCCATTCCTGGGCACTGTAAGTACAGTGATGCCATTAAGAGAATATGGTGCTGGGAGGTTGTCATTACGAACCCCACAGCACCATAATGGCTACACTGAACACTGACAAGTTTGATATCAAACTTCTCAGCACATTAAAACCACACTGATGCCAGTGTAGTTTTTATTGTAAAATGCACTACAGAGGGCATCTTAGAGATGCCCCCTGAAACCTAACCTACAATCCACGTCTTGTCTGAGAAGCTGCCTAGGCTGCCACACAGCAGACATGTTGCTGGACCCCTGGGTGGACAGCTCCCCGCACTCCTGGGCCGGCAACAATGCATATCCTGGGACGAGGTGCCAAGCCTCCTCCCCAAGGATGGGCAGGGAAAGCTTCAAAGGCATTCCGCCTTTGTGAGCTTCACCAAACCACTTGCACTACTCAGCAACTGGCCCCCATCAGTTCTGACCCCCGCTTTGGCGGGAAGACTGGTGGGAAAACCTGTGTCAGAAAGGGGGGTGTGCCAGCCTGTGCCAACTCCACCCCTCAGGTGGGAGAGGCGAGGTGATGCACGACCACGGGCTCAGGCCATCTTGAAGATGGGGAGCCCTGCCCAATCATAGCTAGGCTACTGCCTCCCTCCCATAGGATTGGAGCAGGCTAGGGGGTGTACCCACCCCAGGATATGGACCCATTGGTCCCTGCCCTTGCCCTACCTGTAACGCCCCTGAATTTAGTATTTAGGGGCATCCTGAACCTTTTTCCACAGTTGCAGATTACGAAACAAGAAAGAAGATCAAGGAACATGAAGACCTGCCGTGCAGCTGCTAAAAAGTGGAAGACACCAACTGATTTGGCCCCAGCCCTACCGGCCTGTCGACCCTCAAACCTGCTCCTGTTAAACCCTGGCATCTCCAGTGGTCAGCAACCTCAAAAACCCCGGAGGACCTACCTGCCTTGTGACTCTGACTACCTGGGTCTCCCACAAGCAATGGTATTGCTCAAAGCAAGTAACAAGCCCTGGCATCAACTCGGAACCGCAAACCCTGCACCCGCCAAGCCTGTCAGGTGCCGGAGTGAATCAAGACCCTGGGACGTCCCCCAGGAGATTCTGACCTGGAATCCAGTGCCCAAGGACCCTCCTCGACGACCCGATGACGCCTGCAGCCTCAAGACAAGGGACCCCTGCGACCGTGACCAGCAGGGAGTAAGATTTCCCGACCTCAAAAGACACCCCTGCACTCGGTGCCCCACGGCCCCCTGTGCCCAACTCCTGGGTGCCTACCTATCCTCCAAGATCCCAACTTACCCCTCGAAGTGTTGGTCGCTCCAGAAGATCCTCCGTCCCTGAGCCTGCAGCCTGTGTTCCCTTTTCAAGATCCTCATTGAATAACATTGAGCGCCCGACGGCTCAAAAGCACCCTGCACCCCGCCGCCCGAGTGCCCCTGGTAGTGCAACCTTTGTCCCATCCTACTTCCCCATTTGCCCTGAGCGAGTGACCAGGAGCCCAGCTCCCACAGCTGCGTGGCCTGCTAGCCAGCAGCCACCAACCGAAGGCCCCCTGCCTCTCATTGGATAACATTGGGCCTAACTACTTCTGCACCCGGCCGCCCCTGTGCCGCTGAAGGTGTACCAACTGTACTTACCTGACCCTGGGGGACCCCTGAGTCTATGCCCGGAACCTTAACTTCACCAGTCGAGTACTCACCTGAAAACCGACGACTCACTTTCCTGCCTTAGGATAACATTGACTGGTTTGACTCGAAATTTCTTCGAAGTGTGAAGTTTTGAAACTTTAAAATATTCAGCTAAAATCAGCCGAGTAACAAATTTCGAATTACTCACCTGGGATCAGGAGAGAAGCCAGTACTGTACCTTGTCGCCAGGACTGAACCGCAAAAGTAATCACAACCATGTTTGCTAGTAATCTAAATTTCTGCCATAGGAAACCATTGACTGTTTTTCTGTGAAAATTCTTCTAAATGTGAAGTTATGAAATGTTAAACTATTAATCTAATATCAGCCGAATATCGAAATCCGAAGTACTCACCTGTAATCAGGAGAGAAGCCAGTGCTGTATCTTTTAGCCCAGTACTGAAAAGCAAAAGTAATCACAAATGTGGTTACTAGTAATATAAATTTCGTCCATAGGAAACCATTGACTGCTTTTCTGTTTAATTTCTTGTGTCTACTTTTGAAAGTTACAAATATTCCTTAAAAATCGTACCAATTACTAAAACGTGATTACTTACCTGTCTTAGGTAGATACCCCAGTGCTGAACTTAGGAGTCCAGTACTGGATTACAAAAGTAACAAGAACCTACTTTACCTGTGCTTTGAATTTCCTTCCGTTGGATAACATTGCTGGTTTTGCACTAAAAAGTTTCTAAGTGTCAACTTTTGAAATACCAAAATATTCCTTTGAAATCATTGCAATAACTAAAACATTTTTACTAAACTGTTTTCAGCTTAGACCCCAGGACTAAGCTGGGTCCAGTTATGAAGTTACAAAAGTAATCTATAAAGTAATCAACTGCATTTATGTAGAAAAACCCATTGAGCTCAATGTTACATTGTGTTTAGAATTGTGTTGCCTACTGCAACCATTGTACCTATTGTGTTAACAAAGTTTATTGCCTCTTTGGAAAGTGATTACATGAGAGTACTCACATCGAGAAAAGTATATTTTGATACCTTTTGGTTCTATAAATAAAACAACTATATCTTTGGATATATAAAAAAAATTGGCCTACAGTTCAGTTCTTGAGTGTGTGAAACCTTTTGCTGACTGAGTGTGTGCAACAAATGCTTTACACTGTCCTCTGATACTGCCTTACTGCTCGACCAAGCTACCACTTTAGAGAGTAAGGTCAGACCTGACTTTAAGCTCTGTTATATCTCTGGGGATTGTGGACTCTATACACACTGTACCTTACTTTGGTCCAGTACACATAGAGCCACTTTCTCACGCACCGTATCTCCACTGTCCTTTTTATCACTACCAATATGGGCGATACCAATGGTGTGGGACCAGTAGAGCGCTCAATGATGTTGTGCCTTTACAGTGTTTCTAGTTCCTTTTCGACCTCTTCTTGCAGGATACACACTATACAGCGGTATCACTTTGCAACAGGCCGGATGTCTTTGTTAGTGTGAAGTTGCACCTTCATTGTATTGAGCTTTCCTAGGCCATGAAATAACAACGAGAACTAACTCACAATTTCAGATTGTGTATGTAGGTTATCGATAATATCAGTCCCATGTCAGCAACAGTTGCAAAACTGAGTTGACGCGCACTGGATGAACTCCCTTCAAGAACGTGAATTGGGGCAGGTACAGATGTCTTTTTATGTCATAAGGTCGCCGTGAATGATCCTTGACTCTGCAATGGCTTTAAAGCAGCCCACGTGTACACCTTCGTGTTTGATACGTTGAGTCACGGTACGGGTGACAAATTCTTAAACTATTCAACAGGCTTGATGTTGATCGATGCACTGCTGTCAATTACAAAGGTAATGGGGCAACTGTTAACCTAAAGTGTGATTTTGGGTAGGGCTGGGCAGAGTTCACGGAGTTGTACTCGGCGGAATTCCACAGAGTTCCATAAAACCTCAGTGTAATTCAGCGGAGTTGCCCACCCAGCGGAGCCAAATGAGACAGTGGCCTTAGCTGGTGATTGCAAGTCTGAAGATAAAATTGAGAACTTGTGTTCTTGTTTTACACATGTGGTTAAGTACCTGGTCTCTTCTTAGGCATGGGAAATGATGATCTATCTTTCTACAATACACACTGACGGCAGCTGCAGTCCGTGCAGGTAACAGCGGAGGAGTGGAGGGGCAGTTTAAGGGGGGATTCCGAGGGATGATCCAGAAGGAAAATTAACTAGATAATTAATTTTCCCTCAGCATCGTTCCTCGGAATCCCCCCTTACACTCCCCAAAGCCCCACCGCTGTTACCTGCATGGACCGTGGCTGCCTGATGGGCAGCCCTGTCAGTCTGCATGCTTCCCTCCCTCGGTTTGTGCCTCCTCTGCCCGTAACTCTGCATGCATTGGGTTCGACCAGTGGCGACCACAACACATCTCAGCTGAGGCAAGTAGCCTCCCTCCACCTGCCCCTCCTCCCACTGTCCTGGCACGTGACACACAGATCAAGTTTCAAGAGTAAGGGGATAGTCATCGATGTTTGTGATCAGAGGGGAGGTTGTCACATTGAACCAGTTAGGTCGCCCCAAGAATGCAGGCAGTTTCCTGGCGCGGCCCATAAAAAGAAACTTTTATGTATGCAACAAAGTGAAAAAATATTCGACACCTGTATTTGAATAGTTGAAAGAGTGACATTTGCGGCAATGGGAACATGCCAAGGAAAGCCCAACAGAAAGCTTATACCCACTGACAAGCTTCAGATAAAATAGCCTACGGGTACAAAAATACCAATATGCAACATTTTTCTTTAAACAGTAAGCTGTTACTCACCATACCATACAGACAATGATCATTGAACTCCCCGCTTTATAGTCCCTATGTTCTTTCTACAAACTGCTGCAACAAAGAACGTTAGTCCACGATAGGTGAGCTTCCCTACAAGCCCCAGAATATGTCCTGTTGTTATGAAAGCCTGACCCTGGAACCCACTCTTTTCCACTCACATGAATGTTTGGACCAGCATATTATCTACGCAGGCACTGCTGTGGGCTGTATCCAGGTCCATACAGGAAATACGAATCCTTCACTGGCACACAAGGGGCTGTCTTGTAATGATTACTTGATTAGCCTGAAAGTCTAAGGGGCATATTATCAAGGGGGTTTATCTCCGCTTTTTTGGCTTTAAAAGCCAAGAAAGCGGAGATAAAATTATCTCCCTATTACCAAGCTGTCACTAACACCAGTTAGTGACAGCTAAAAGGAGATAGCGACCATCTTGGGCCCCGCTTTGCATGTCAGTGATATTTATCACTAATGACATGCAAAGTGGGCGTGCCAAGATGTTAGAGACTGGAAACAGTCCCTAACATCGCTATCTCCTATTACCAACTTTTGGAGATATTCGCGCTAAGCGTGAATATCTCCAAAAGCTAACACCTGCCCTGAGCAGTTCTTAGCCATGTTATCCAATGGGAAGTGGATAACATGGCTAAAAGCATTTGCTCGATAATGCATGAATATCGCTGACTTTTCAGCGATATTCACGCATTGCGGCCGTTTTTTATCGCTAATAGCAAGGTTTATCTGCGATAAAAATCGCCGATGTGCGGCGATAATTTTTGTCTCTAAACAAGTTAGAGACAAAAATGATCGCTAGTTGTTGGTAAAGTTCCTGTCTCACTGAGAAAGCTGAGTGAGTTAGGACCGAGTCCTGGGTGAAATGGGCTACACATTTCATTCTCCTAGACTGATAAGGAGTTTTGCTGATAATTACACTCACTATTCCTAGTGCCAAGAGGCAAGTCAATTTTGCACTGTAGAAATACCCCCTTCTTCAAGGGAAGTTCCACTTACTGCTGCCGGAGATCAGCCGGTAGAAGCTGCTAGCCATGCTCCGGAGCGCCATGGCTCGGGATGCTAGAAGCTGCAGGTAAGTAATTCAGAGCTACCTGCCCGGGCTCAGCAGCGCATGCACCTCTCCAACTTGGGCGGCTGTCTCTGAGTGGGGGTACTGCACCCGCTGTGCTGTACCAGACTCAAGACTCTCCTCTCCCCTAGGTGGGTAAACAGGGAGGCTCCCTAGATAAAAAGGAGCTCCTTTTCCAGTGCTGCCTGCATGAATGTGAAACTTCCAGCCACTCCCTCCTGTTCCACGGTAGTTCCTCCCACCTGCCGGCCACTGTCTCCTAGGCAACGGGCTGCGTGGATTGATTTGAATAAGGCTACTATGATCAGATGTAAATACAGGCTGTAACGGGGTGGGTGCCAGGAAACTCCGCTACACGGCGGGTGGCAGAGTTTTTTATTTGCCAAACTCCGCTCTCAAAGCGGAGGGCAGAATGCCAAAACTCTGCGAACTCCACCAGCGGAGCATAGTTTGCCACCCACCCCTAATTTTTGGCAGTGTCCATATGAGTTCTTTTTTTTGTTGACTCACTTGTTTTTGTCATTGGTCCGTCTTCTTTGCAAGCAGTAAGCACAACGTGAGCATGTCGCTTTTTAGCAGATATGATCATCACACATTCACCCTCTTCACTGATGCTTGAGTGTGACATTGAAAAACTTTTGTTGGATGAACTTGATGACAATCGACTTTGTTTATTTTCTACCTGTCACAATTGAGGTTGCTTTTCGTCTTTGTGGGCATAGCGCAAATCATTCTGGAACTTTCTGGTGTCCATTTTCTCATCACACCATGATGAACGTGGTTTCTCTTTTGCCTTGCAAAACATTATGAATTGGTTTTCCTTTCCGCAACCTTTGCACATTTGTCTGATAGCTGGACATTTGCCCTCATGTGAAAATGAAAATCCACATCAGAAGCACAGCGCTCCTTACTTTAAGAATGTCGACTTACGTGCATCTACTTTGTGCTTGTGTTTGCTCTTCATGATTACTGCTGATTCACTCTTTGCTGTTCCGGCTTCCATATTAGCAGCTTGCCGATCTACTCTTTCCTCTGCTCTTGCAGCCTTTAGCACTTTTTCTAAACTAAGCAGCATGCATTTTGTGAACAAGTCCGAAAGACAACCATCAATGACTCTGAGGCTCATGGCTTCTACATCATTACATTCATTAAATTTACCATGCTTGATAAACACATCAAGTCTCTCAACAAACTCATCCATCTTTTCTCTAACTTGTTGTCTCACTTGATTGAAAATGTATGTTTCATAGTCGACATTTGGCATCGGATTGAACTTGGCTCTTAATGCTTCTTTGATTTGATGGTATGAGATCATCTCAGTCTGTGATCTTTTCTTTATCACTTCTTTACTCCAACACGGACACAGGGGCATATTATCAAGGGATTTATCTCCGCTTTTTTGGCATGTCAGAAAAATGTATCACTAATGACATGCAAAGTGGGTGTGCCAAGATGTTAGCGACTGGAAACAGTCGCTAACATCGCTATCTCCTAGTCAGCGATATTCATGCATTACCGAGCTAATGCTCTTAGCCATGTTATCCACCTCCCATTGGATAACATGGCAAAGAACTGCTCAGGGCAGGTGTTAGCTTTTGGAGATATTCGCGCTTAGCGCGAATATCTCCAAAAGTTGGTAATAGGAGATAGCGATGTTAGCGACTGTTTTCAGTCGCTAACATCTTGGCACGCCCACTTTGCATGTCATTAGTGATAAATATCACTGACATGCAAAGTGGGGCCCAAGATGGTCGCTATCTCCTACTAGCTGTCGCTAACTGGTGTTAGCGACAGCTAGGTAATAGGGAGATAATTTTATCTCCGCTTTCTTGGCTTTTAAAGCCAAAAAAGCGGAGATAAACCCCCTTGATAATATGCCCCATAGTGATTTTCTTACTATCTACTTCTAGGGATTCTATAAGATCATTGAACGTCTCGATCCATACAATCCATCTGGCACCAATATTCTGCTTCTTCGCCGTGTAGAATGCTGTGGTTTCAGGAATGCAGCAGCACCATACATTGTGCTCTTTTTCACAGTCATTGAAAATGTCACTATTTTGAAGGGATTTTCGTTGCACTGGATGCCACTTTGTTCTTTGCAAGCAT
This sequence comes from Lissotriton vulgaris, assembly GCF_964263255.1. Taxonomy (NCBI): domain Eukaryota; kingdom Metazoa; phylum Chordata; class Amphibia; order Caudata; family Salamandridae; genus Lissotriton; species Lissotriton vulgaris. Next base: position 710,481,252 of record NC_141689.1, on the reverse strand, counting down.
CGGCTCTGTCGTCAATCCCAATTTGAGGTTGTGCGGCACTTCTCTCACTCAACCTGGTAAGTATGTTTGCACTTTGGCAACTGGTTTTCACTGCCTTTAGCGGTTTTGGCTGCGTTTAGTGCCCCTTTCCTTCAAGTCATAACTGGTTGTGACTGCCTTTGGCATTTTCGCTTTGTATCGATGATGGTTCTGTTTTAGGCTATGTCACAGTATCTCTTCTTTCAGCCTTACCAGAGAGTTCCTGGCTGGATTTGAGGATACTCCTCTGCAAGGCCTTTGACTTCTTCAAGGGCCGTTTTCAGGCTGGAGCAAGGCTTTGATTCCACACACGCCAACTTCAAACGGCTTCTCATTGGCGAGGCGATGGCACAAACAAGCAGTTTGCTGTAGCATTGCAAAATCTCAAGGAAAGCAGCCTTGTTTCTTCGGGGCACAGATCCTGCACTCGTCGCCAGTTGTAGCATTCTCCCCAATCTGGTAGCATGCAAAATGAACACGTTACACACAGAGCTCATAACTGATGCCTTTATTCACCAGTGTACAACATTCAACTGAACTTCTCATTATCTCCTAACCATTAATGACCACACCTTAACACCTCCCCAAATGGTTATGTAATTTTCTGATTGAGTCCGCCAGAACTGCGGGGTCCTGGTGCTCATAGTCTTAAAACACTATAGTGAGCATGCAAAGACAGAAATAATTGTATGTATGTTACTTAGGGGTTGCCAGGAGTTGCAGCTGCAACCCCTGGCTTGCCTCTTGCATTCCTTAACCCTGCCTTTGTGACCCATGGCCTTTGAGGTGACAAATTCAGTGCCAGGAGCATAGGGGCAACTTGTCCACATGGACGCTGGATGGTGCTCCACTTTCTTCGTTTTATGTCCATTTTGTATTATACTAATAGTGATTAATATTAAATTATTCACTATTAGTGCAGTAAAAAATAAATGTGCACAGTTAGTTTGAATATTACCCTCCCTGGAAGCTGAAGTAAGTAAAAAAGTGTTTTTAAATCTATGCTGTGTGCATGATTGTTGATGAGAATGTGTTTATGTGAGAGACATCAGTGCTTAATTTGAGCCGGTGGTTTCCAGTGCTGAGCACCGGCACTTAATTATCAACACCAGCGCTTTGCTCCAAATGTAGGTGTGCGCCTGTATGAGCGATGCTTGTTCGTGCAGCACCTAGAGGCCCCTTGGTGAGATATGCCAACTCGTGGGCCTGCGCAGTCATCAAAGAGCCGATCAGTGACTCACTGGGGCGAACTTTGGCACAAGGACACTACAGGACTACCTGTCAGGCCTGTGAGGAGCCTCTATGCAGGGGAACTGGGATAGGAAGTTCCTCTGTCCTCCCCCCCCCCCCCCCCCCCCCCCCCAACAACTGCAGACCATTGAACTCCTCTGGCCTGCATACTTCTGGTATCTGCACAAACTATTACAATTTAATTTTTATGTATTTTTCAATTAATTGGCACGTGATGAAAGGTGTGCAACTTTTTTGTGAATTCGCAAAAGTTAAACATGTTTTTTCTTCATTTTACCACATCCACCCAATAACCGTGACTTTTGTAACAAATTAGGAACCTTAAATCAGACTTAAAATATTCTACACAAGATTCTTTTGTTTGCGTTCTGTTCTAGCCTAATATTCATCGTTCTCGTCGTCCCAGGCACTGCTTCATGAGGTGAATCTTACCCCCGGAGACAGGAAACTTCAGGAAAACGCTGCCAGTGATTCCCTGATCAGCCTCATCTGGGCAGCTTGAGACGGCTGGCAATCCCAGCATCCACCAGTCACTGCCAAGCACTTATTGAAGACCCAGATAGCGAGCAAGGAATAGGAAGAGGAGGGGGTAGCATTAATAGTAACGAAGATTACTATTAAGTAATGAGAATGTGGCATAGTGGTGAGAGTTGCTGACGCAGCAGCAACATGGGAATTATTATATTCAATTCCTGACCTTGGTTCAAAATTGTGTGATTCTCGGATACTCACTTAATCTTCCTGCCCCCAGTACTATAGGAACAGTAAAGCACTTTATTACCCATAGGCCGGCGTGTGCTGTAAAAAAGGTTCCAGCAGTTTTATATGGAGTGAAATCGATCCTAGGTAGTGGAGTGCTTTACGTGAGCACCGATTACATTACACAAGGACACAATCAATTTTTGTAGGCAAGGGGAGATTAAGTGATTTGTCCAGAATCACAGGCTCTTAAGACAGATTCAAAGCTGGTTCCCCAGCTCCGAAGTTGGCAGCTCTGACCAATACGCCACATCTGCTCCCCACGTTCCTGGGGCCTTATTTATGAAGGCCTTGCGTCAGTTTTGCGCCACCTGTGCGCCACTTTTTGTGACGCACCAGTGGTGTAAAAAATGCGCCCTGTTGCGCCATATTTAAAAAGTGACGCATCTAGGTAGATGCGTCACTTTTTAAACCCCTGCGTCTCATTATACCTGCGTCAGGTATAATGTATGCAAGGGGGGCGTATTGACGCAAGGAAGGGTCATAGAAGTGACGCAGTGAAATCTATGAGATTTCACTGCGTCACTTTTAGGACGCCGTTGCGTCAAAATCTTGCGCCTGCCTCACAGCAGGCGTAAGACTGACGCAGGCCCTTTCTCATGGGGCTTGCCCCGTGTGAAAGGACGCATTGCTGGAGTTGCGTCACTTTTGTGACACACTCCAGCAATGCGTCACTTTTGCGCTTCCAGATACGTCAGAAATACTGACGTATCTGTAACTCCTTGCGACATGATGCGTCATATTATAATTATGACGCATCAATCATGTCGCAAGGAGTGCGCACTGAGAAGTGACGCATCGCTGCTTTCACGCAGCGATGCGTCATTTCTCATAAATGAGGCCCCTAGTTCTGTATAGGTGGCACGAACAGGAGAAATGTGCTGAGGCAAGCTGCCTCCCATGATGAGAGCTCCGGTATCTATTTTTTTTAACAAATTAACCTCTGGAGACAATTTGTGTATGTATGAATGTGTGTGTACACAATCGGCCGTTTTCGACACCATACCGCATCACACCCTCATCAAGAGGCTCCATCACATCAGTATCCAGGAGAACATCCTCAAATGTGTCTCTTCCTTCCTCACCGGTAGTACTCAGAGAATCTGCCTATCACCCTTCACCTTGGAAACCAAGAGTATCATCTACGTAGTACCTCAAGGTTCATCCCTCAGCCCTACCCTGTTCAATACGTACATGATGCCACTAGCCGACATCGTCAGAACCTATTGCATCAACAGCATATCCTACGCTGAGGACACCTAGCTCATGTTTTCACTCTTGGAAGACCCCACCACCACTAGAACCAAGGGGCATATTATCAAGGGGGTTTATCTCCGCTTTTTTGGCTTTAAAAGCCAAGAAAGGGGAGATAAATTCATCTCCCTATTTCCTAGCTGTCGCTAACACCAGTTAGCGACAGCTAGTAGGAGATAGCGACCATCTTGGGCCCCATTTTGCATGTCAGTGATATTTATCACTAATGACATGCAAAGTGGGCGTGCCAAGATGTTAGCGACTGAAAACAGTCGCTAACATCACTATCTCCTATTACCAACTTTTGGAGATATTCGCGCTAAGAGAAAATATCTCCAAAAGCTAACACCTGCCCTGAGCAGTTCTTTGCCATGTTATCCAATGGGAGGTGGATAACATGGCTAAGAGCATTAGCTCGGTAATGCATGAATATCGATGACTTTTCAGCGATATTCATGCATTGCGGCAATTTATATCGCATTTGCGATAAACCTTGGTAATACCAAGGTTTATTTGCGGTAAAAATCGCCGCAGCTCAGCGTTAAATTTTTGTCTCTAACCAAGCAATAGCGATAATTATCGCTATTGCTTGGTAATATGCCCCAAGTTCCATAACTGCATGACGAGGGTCGTCGACTGGATGAAGACCAACTGCCTGAACTCACCACGGACAAGACGGAAGTACTGATCTTCGGGAACAACACGTCTGCATGGAGCGACATCTGGTGGCCCACCGAATTTGGACCTGCACCCACTCCTACAGACCACGCCCGCAGCCTTGATCTTAAACGGGCCAGCAAACTCACTATGAAACACCAGATCAATGCACTTGCCATCACCTGTTTCCACACCCTCTGCATGCTCTGAAAGATCTTCAAATAGCTCCCCATCAGCACCAGAAAAACCGTCACCCAAACCCTACTCACCAGCCGATGGGACTATGGCAACGAGCTCTACGCTCGAATCACCACCCAGCTCAGAGAATCCAGACCATACAGGACTCAGGACCAGACTCATCCTCAACCTCCTCAAATGTACCCACATCATCTCCCACATCAGGAACTTCCACTGGCTCTCGGTCTGGATGAGATACCTATACATTATGCTGACTCACGCCTACAAAGCCCTCCATGACAACTGACCATCATACATCAACTACTGCCTGAACTTTACCCAGCCATGCAGGCATCTCCACTCTGCCCCCTTCCACACACTCTCTACATCCGCTGAAGCTACAGTGGAGGCCCTTCCTTCTCCTACCTCGCCGCCAAGCCCTGGAACGATCTTCCCTTCCACTTCCAAATAGCACCCTCTGTCCTGGAATTCAGAAAGGGACTCAAAACATGGCTCTTCGACTGAGCCCAACGAGGTCCTAACATCTGGATATATTTGTAGGTGATGTCATGCTCTATATATACAAATTGATTGATTGATTGATTGATATGTGTAAGTGTGTGAGTGAAATTTTCGGTCAAATGGCTTGTGATGTCATGTCCACTACCCCTGGTGTTAGGGTGAATTGACGTCCATGAAGATTGCATTAAATATATTCTGGTGATGAAGGACCGGGTTTTAGAACCCAGCGGCGTCAGGGAAAACGCCCGATGCCTTCGAGTTCCCCTGCCTTGGCAAACAGAGACACGGGATACTTCTTGATGACGTCAAAGACCAAAGTTTATTGGCTGCAACCAGGAACAGAGATCTACGAAGCACAACACGGGTGGTTCGCTAGAGACTGCACAAATTCAATGAGCGGAGCATGGTCTTTTATGCCAAAAATCAAGCCTCAGGCAACATTCCAAATTAGCATTGGGTTCATACAAACTGACCAATCGCAGAGTGACATTTTGAAAATAGCATATGACGACAATCCCACTTTCCGTTGTCCAGCCCACCAGAAATGACCAAGCACATTCCAGTATTCTTGTTCGTTCAGGCCGGACAAACCCATCATAAAACCCTCAACCCAAATCAGTGATTATGTCGTAAAGGAAGGAACAGAAACAGATTGGAAGCAAGATAGAAAGGTGGGTGCAGTGTACTATAAACTCGGGCATGTCCTGCTCTTTGATCTTTATCTGACCAGCTGCTTAACAAGGAACTGGCTCAGCGAGGTCAGCCTCGGGCAAGGGAGTCAGTTCGGCCAGGTCATTCAGAAGTCAGCTAAGGTGTACGTGTCTCAAGGACTCGTTTGGCCGCAGTCATCGGCCTATGTGAGGGCAACCACACAAAATGGCTGCCGCACACAAAATGGAACCCGAAGGTTCAAATGAAATCCCTAAATACGTAGTGTTCTCATTGATTGATTAATGCGAAAACACTCGTACACACTACACTCGTGATTTGCGGTCTGTTGACACCAAAATCGTCTATTTCCAACGACCTTCATTGAACGGGTTCGGAACCACCGAACCTCACTCACAAACCACGGAACTACAGACCCTCCTTTTGCCCTCACATAGGCAATAAACCCAAACACATGTCAATCTGAATCTGGATCTATGTTCATCAGATCATCGATATGTTGTTGTAGCATCATCCTATTACTTAATACCTCTCTCTGGACAGGTCTCCTTGCACACAAAGTAGCACAGAGGCCACAAATTGCAGGAGCACACTGTACACAGAGACAGAACAGGAAAAGGATAGTTAAGACCATCCCAATGACCATCAAAATCTTCCAACCCCAAGTGGATATCAATCCCCATAACCATCCCATTAACAACCAATCTCCTTTATCCAAATGGACAGAATGGGAGATCTTATGTAGCTTGGAAATGGCCTGGAAGACTGACGGAGCGTTGTCTGGAATGAAAACGCAGCAGCTCGATTGAATCAGTTTACATACTCCACCTCGATCTGCTAGTATGACATCAAGGGCAACTCTATTTTGGAGTGTCATAAGCCTATCCGACTGGAGCTCAGCAGTCAAGTTACTAAGGGCACCAGCAGTTTCGACTATGGTGGACTCAACCACTCTCGTCAACTGGCGAATATTCCTGCTGTTAGCCATTGGTCCCCAGAACGGCAGAAAACTCTTAAAGAAATCTCCCAACTCTTGCCCTGCAGTGTCTTCTTGACTAAAGACACCTCTAGCAACTCTCGTCTTATGGTAATCTGCCGCAGCTGTAAAAGTGGGAGGCAACAGGAAAGAAACTAAACTTGTGCCCGAAAAATCAGGGGGCAACCATGTATATGCTTTGTCGTAGCAGACAAAGTAGGTACCCTTAGCAGCTAAAAATGCTGGGGAAGACTGGGAAGTAAATACGTAGGTATCAGTACAAACGCTCTTCCCTAGCTGAGCTCTCAGATTCTTGCCATTACCCTGCAGACAATAGCGGCCCAAATCAGTGGAGAACTTTTCGCTCGCTGGTTAACACTCAGACTAACTCCATACCCAGTAATATCCTAACCACTATATGGTTGTCTCTCATCCATCGGAAAAGTTTCAATGGCATTAGTCCCTTTAACCATGTCGACTATGCCTCTTGCAACAACACTATTCTTCGGATTATCCTTCGGTGAACGTAGGGGATAGACACTATGGGCATAGATAAACATCGTTTTGTAAGCCCAAATAGAACCATTTAGACTAAAAGGCAAATCTAAGTACGGAATACCCTTATCAGTCGTATGGGGCATTAGACCACAGATCCAACAGTTTGTCGTGTTCATCACTAACTGGTGTTGGTGCAAAAGTTGAATAAAGGAATTATTGGCAAATTCCAGTCGTCTAACTACCTCATGTTCAGGCAAAGGATGAAAAGAATGAGAAGAAATAGTAGGTGGAGGTGTAGGTTGCACAGTGGGAACAAACATTACTTTAACCCCTTCGATGCTGATGACGAGCTCAGCTCGTCATCAGCCACGGTGGTCGTGTGCTGATGACGAGCTGAGCTCGTCATGTAACATCAATATTTACACTTTTCAGCACAGCGGAAAAATAACCACCGCAGCGATGCGGTTAAAAGAGAATGTCACATAACCAATTATAAATATCATTAAACTCAATAGCAAAAATACACATGGTATTAAAAAACGCTTCTTTGTGATCAGTTGCATATCTTCTTTCTAAAAATCATCGTCCGTGCAGGTCTCTCCAACTCGAAGAAATCTATCCTAAACTAAATATGCTGCTCGCGATGGTAGGGTGTTCTATGCTAAGGAATGCCTCTGTCAACCCAGGGAAACTCCCTTAGGCCAACCAGAACCTTCGACCTAGTGTCTCAGGCTTGCACTCCAAAGACTTAGGCACTGTGACCCTACAGCTGAACCCGAATGGCGGTTCGAAAATCAAAAATAAGTAGATCCTCGGTGGAGAGTTAACCTGCAAACAGAAAAATCATAAAAACGTTATTTATTTTATTTGTCCATGACTCTGGGTCGCAAATTATAGCGGCTTCCTCCAGACAATTCTTGATCTTTAAACAGGAGTTCAGGCTCAGTAGTGTTCAATCGATTCAAAGGAGGCACAGCTTCTTGTAAAAGATCGTCACTTTGTCTCTCAGAGTTCGTACCAATCAGACGAGCATCGCTGAATGGCAAAAATCGTGGAACAGTATCAGTTTCAGAGTCTGGAAGTCCCTCCTGGACCCACTGATCGTACGGTAAGGGCAAAGGTGCTCGCTTACAGTGTACACCGTGGATCCAGTTTCTCTTGCCTTGCACTCAAACTGCAGAACGTGTAGACAGGAGTACTTGATAGGGTCCTGTCCAGCGGGGCTGATCGTTCTTGCTCCGCTGAACATTTCTGACAAACACCCAGCTTCCAGGTTCAATAGTGTGGCCTGGATCCTCAGAAGCTTGTGGTAGGCTGTCATGCACCTGTTGGTGTAAAACACGTAATTTAGTCGTCAGTTCGCGCAAGTAGTCAAGCAACACATGGTACTCAATTTCACTGAATCTGATTGGCCTTGGTACGCCCCATACATTCGCTGGGCGGCCAAAGACCACTTCATAAGGACTCAGACCCATTCTCGAATGCACAGTCATTCTTGTGCACAAAAGCGCTAAAGGCAAAGCATCTGGCCATTGTAAACCAGTGCTCGCTTGGATTTTAGCTAACTTTAGCTTTAAAGTGCCGTTATAGCACTCAACTAAACCAGCTGATTGGGGGTGATTTGCAGCGTGGAATTTCTGCCGGATTCCTAGTCCCTCACACACTCTCTTCATGACTTGACCCACAAATTCACTCCCATTGTCACTCCAGATAATTCTCGGCGTTCCAAATCAAGGGAAAAACTATTTTATCAGAACTTTCGCTGTGGACAAGGCAGTATTGTCCTTAAGGGGATAAGCTTCTACCCATCTAGAAAAGGAGCAAACATCCACTAAAACATATTTCAAGTTGTTGCATCTCTCTATGTGGATAAAATCTAGCTGCAAAGCCTCGAACGGATACGTACAAAATGACCAGCTGGTGTTGGAGTTCCCTTACCAGGATTGTAGATCAAACACACCATATAGTTCTTGACCAAGTTCTCTGCACATTTTGGAATTCCTGCATTCTGCCAAACCGGAGCCAACAACTTGCAAATCCCTTTCACGCTGATATGTGCCATTCCATGAGCCATTGTAACAACCGGAAGCATATACGCGTTAGGCAACAACCATCTCTGATGCTCAGACAAATCAATCCAACAACCATTCGAATCCAATCTACCCTTACTTTCTCTCCATTCATTTAGCTCTTTCTCAGTAGCTTCAGCTTGAATGGATTTCACACTCTCAATCGTAACTTCACACATACTCTTCTCTGGAACCCATCTTGCCGGACCCGCAACATACATTCGACTCATCACATTTCTTGCAGTTTCTTTCGCAACTTCATCCGCAAACGCATTTCCGCGACCAACATCATCCGTAACTTTCTTATGGGCACTGCATTTGACAATCGCTACTTGCATTGGCAAAGTAAGAGATTCAAGAAGTTCATTCACCAGCTGCCCATGTTGGATCTTCGTTCCATGCGAAGTCAAGAACCCACGTTCACGCCACAAAAGTCCAAAGCTATGAGCCACGCCAAAGACATATTGGCTGTCAGTATACACATTCACTCGTTTTCCTTTTGCCAACACACATGCTCTCGTTAATGCAATCAACTCCGCTGCTTGTGCTGAATTATGTGGAATACGTGCAGCTTCAACAATCATATGCAAAGTCGTAACAGCATATGCCGCAGTCGTATCACCATTCGGCAACTAAAAACAAGAACCATCAGCCCACAAAGTACCATCACACTCTGGAAGAGGAGTATCTCGTAAATCTACTCTCCCTTTCGTTTCTTCTTCAGTTCTTAGAAAACAGTCATGCTGTTCTTCACTATCTGTCTCAACTGAAATTGGCAACAACGTGGCTGGATTCAACGTATTGCATCGTTTAATGTGCACATGACTCGCTAACAACGTCAATTCGTAACCCGACAACCGAGCACTAGTTAAATGCTGTGTCTTGGTACGGCTCAATAAGGTATCCACTGCATGTGGAACCATTACTACTAATGTATTGTCCATAGCCAAACCAGCAGACTGTCAAATTGAAACAACCCCTGCCGCTGTAGCTCTCAAGCAACTCGGCAACGCTCTAGCTACCGGATCTAAAGTCGATGAAAAATAAGCACATGGACGCTGCTTATCGCCAAACTGCTGAGTCAACACTGATAATTCACATCCCTCTCTCTCGTGGACATACAATGTGAAAGGCTTACTGTAGTCGGGAGTACCCAACACAGGAGCCGAACACAACGCATTGCGTAATTCAGAAAAGCTCTTTTGACATTCGTCAGTCCAAGGAATAGGATTTGGAGTATCCTTAACAGTAAGAGCTATCAAAGGCTTCGCTAACAAGGAAAAATTAGGAATCCACTGTCTACAGTACGACGTAATACCCAAAAACGCACGTACTTCTCTCTATGTCGTAGGCACACTCATTTTCGCAATAGCTTGAATTCTCTCTGGGGTCAGTTTCCTTCTCTCCTTCGATAAGAGCTGACCTAAGTAGGTTACTTCTTGTCGACAATATTGCAACTTGGAGAGAGAAACTTTGTGATGAAAATCAGACAAGTGGCGTAACAACGACAAAGTAGCCTCTCTACAAATCTCTTCATTGTCGGCGGCAACTAACAGATCGTCAACATATTGAATAAGAGCAGCACCATCAGGTAAAACCAACAGATCAAGTTGTGTTTTCAAAGCTTGACTGTAGATCGATGGACTCTCGCAATAGCCTTGAGGAGCGCGCTTAAAGCGGAAACTTCGTCCTCCTAAGGAGAATCCAAAGATGTCCCTACTCTCCATGGCAATCGGAATACTGAAGAAAGCATTCTTCAAGTCAATCACTGAAAACCACGTGGCTGTAGCCGGAATCAGAGTCAACAAAGCGGTGATATCAAGCACGACAGGAAATTGTGGAACAACAATCTTTTTCACTTCGCGAAGATCAATGACAAACCTATATACAGGAGGCTGCGAAGAATCAGTTCTCTTCAGAACAGGCAAAACGGGGCTATTACACACATTACCTCTCGTTTCCTCAATCACGCCCTTTTCGATCAGATCATAAATGATCACTAAAAGTGCACGCTCACCATCACTCGAGATACGATATTGTGGAATGCGCGGTAAGTTAGCATTCGCCTTCAGTGTCACAGCATATGGGGGAATTTCCAGTAGGCCCCCATCATTCGGACCAGTAGCCCACAATGTATCTGGTAAAGAAGACAATTCATAAGGAAGACTATCTTTCGATATGTACATTGGAGAGATCACTCTCTCACCCAAAGTAAGGTGTACTCCTAACGGAGAACAATACAGCGTCGCATACAATCTCTTCAATAAATCCAATCCCAACAGATTCTCATTACAACCTGTAGTCAAAAGAAGGGGTGCTTCGAACTTACGCGGTCCAACAGAAAGAGACAATGGAGCAGAAATCGGATTCATAACGGGGGCGCCAGAAAAACCTACAGAAACATTATCAAAGCCAGACAAAGGTGCGCCAGGGAGCTTAGAATGCATAATAGAACTCTTTGTAGCACCAGTATCTAGCAGAAAAGGTTCTGACACACCTTATGCAATCACTTCAACATAGGGTCCACTCTGATCTACTGGAACTGAAACAACTCCCTCTCTTTGTCCATGGCTGTCCTAACAATCATCACCATTCACTCCATCACCTTCAACATAGTAATCATCCATATAGTACTGTGCTGTCCTACCAGACGAACCTTGCTGTTGATCAAAGCTATTCATCGAATTTTGTGGAGGCAAAGAACGTACGTTCTGTCCGTGACCTCTACCTCTAGGCGCTTGTTGAGCACCTAGACCTCGTACACCAGAAGCACCATTCGTATGCTGTAACAGAACCCGACAACTATTCTTGAAATGGCCCTCTTCTTTGCAATACGCACACTGATTAGGCCCATACGGGAAACGCTGTTGAGAAGACTCGTTTCTCTGCGAGTTTCTCGAATATTGCTGAGGTTGCTGATAATCGCGCTGACTATTAGTACGGGGTGGATAAGCTTGTTGTAGAAGAACTTTAGTCTTCAATTCCTTAGTCTTCTTATCAGCTTTCTCTAACTCATCTTTGCGCCTATTTTCATAATACAGAGCCGTAGCTAAAATCTGTGCTGACGTGGAAACTGCCCAAGCACTCTCAGAATCCTTCAACTTAGTACACAACTCCGGAAGCAAATGATACACAAACTTGTCAACGAACAATCTTTGGCCACCCTCGGTAGCCATATCCTGACCACTATGATCTACAAAAGTCTCTTCAAACTGCGTGAAAAAGTCAGGCACAGTCTCGTCTTTCTTCTGCTTACAAGCAGACAACTTGTCCCAATTAACACGCACTTCGGGCATCAAAGTCTTCATATAGTTAATGATCCTACCAGGAAGTTCAGTAATGAGATCTTCAGGCTTAGCAGCTCCAACTTGTCTATCATTTGCAGCAACAATATTAACCCATGTATCACCCAATTCATTATCATGATCCGTATGTCGAATCACATTCCAGATAGGCTGTGGAACAACATTGCCAAACAACATGTCTATGTCTTCTAAATTCATGATGCACGAACCCACAGTTTGAGTGAGCTCTTTATAATATCCCGCCGGATTTTTGCGCGGATCAGGTAAAGTCTGCTTAAGTGCTAGGACTTCAGCACGCTTCCAGGGAACATGTACCCATACTCGCTGGAAATGCGCAACAACAGGTGGATGAGCATTAGGATCAGCAGGTCTCCAAACTGGAGGAACCTCACGCATCGGATATTGACGCGCTTTTCTCCTAACTGACGAATCAGGCTCAAACAATCGCTCAGAAGGAGTGTCATTACGGAACGACAACAACGTCGCAATTGCTCTCTCAATGTCATGGAGACTCATAATAGTCCCTTTTGCAAACTTAGAACGCGCTCAATACAACTCTTGAGGAGCTTTACCTACTTCGTCCATCCATTGTTCATGGCGAAACACACACATCATTTCAAAGACATACCGTTGCTTTGGTGCTTGCCATTGCCAGAAAACATCCATAATACCCTCAAGATCATACTGCGAGGTATACGTAACCCATCTACGTGCCATGTGATCCAAAACTGTACGCTCGTCTATACCAGGCAACTGACTACGTGATTGTCTTTGCTCATTAACAGGAGACATACCCAATTGCCTAAACAAAGGAGAATAGAAACCAGAAACAGCAGTAGTCATTCGCTGTCTAGTAGAAGGAGAAGATGAATGAATAAGGGAAGACGGAACAATAGTAGAAGAATCCAAAAGCGGAACAGAAGGAGTATTATAGACAGGCGTAGGAGTAGCGAACAAAGGGGGAAGCAAAGTTGGCGGCCCCTGAGGAGGCTGCGCCAAAGGAACAGTAGCCAACGGAAGAGGAGCTGGCTGTGGAGGAATTACAGGTGGCACAACAACTGGATGTTGCACAGCCACAACTGGTAGCGGTGGTGCTGTAGCACTCTGTGCATAAGGGGGTGGCGAACTCAATAGATGCGACATTTAAAGGATCTTTCACAAGATCTTTCTTTTCTTCCTGCTCTTTAGGCGGCAAAACTGGGTAGCATCTATCTACCGCTAACTTCTTAACCCTAAGCATCTGTTCGCTCTCTTGCTCTTCCTCATTATCCCTATACGCAATAGCAGCTTGCACCATTGACATACCTCGTTCTCGTTTATTATTTTTCGCTAATTTAATTTCTTTCTGTTTGGCTTCTTTGCGCCATATGCGGAAAGAGTCAAACATTGCCGGCCGGGCTTTCTTCTTGAACAATTTCACTTCGAGTTTATCTAAAATCTCAGCTTCAAAACTACCGTAACGGGGCCACTGTAGGACACCGTCTTTTCTCGTATACTTTACCCAGATTTCATTGTAGCTAATAGGGCCCACACCATGCTTCACGTATAATTCATATGTAGGAGTTCCAAATGGAGGAACCGGACACGAATCCTCTAACCGGGAATCCTTAGAACAACCACAACCAAATATCTTTCCAAGTCTGCTAAGACCAGGCATCTTGCTCACTAGTCTAGCTTCTAACTACAAGGGAAATCTTAAAACGATAATCTCGTGAATACACGAGTCCCTTAGCTTTGGGGCCTGCAGGTACCACATCAAAGCGATCCACTAAAGAGATACCAAAACAAACTAAGAACTAGGAGACGTTCCACTCATACTTAACTGAAATGTCGATGGCATCACCAGAAGACCCGTCTATCGACTCGCTCTACAAACGTCTAAGGCTCCAAGACAGGGCGACAGTCAGGGCAGCAGTCCTTCGTAGCCGTCGGAAGGCGGGAAACCTCGCAGCAAAAGACTTTCAGACCACGCCGACATACAGGGGTTGATAAAGTGATTGGCCTTCCTCCAGAATTTTCACACAAAGCTCCTCACGATCTTCGGGCTTGGACCGGTACCGCTGAAGTCGCCCAACGTTGGGCGCCAACTGAAGGACCGGGTTTTAGAACCCAGCGGCGTCAGGGAAAACGCCCAATGCCTTCGAGTTCCCCTGCCTTGGCAAACAGAGACACGGGATACTTCTTGATGACGTCAAAGACCAAAGTTTATTGGCTGCAACCAGGAACAGAGATCTATGAAGCACAACACGGGTGGTTCGCTAGAGACTGCACAAATTCAATGAGCGGAGCATAGTCTTTTATGCCAAAAATCAAGGCTCAGGCAACATTCCAAATTAGCATTGGGTTCATACAAACTGACCAATCGCAGAGTGACATTTTGAAAATAGCGTATGACGACAATCCCACTTTCCGTTGTCCAGCCCACCAGAAATGACCAAGCACATTCCAGTATTCTTGTTCGTTCAGGCCGGACAAACCCATCATAAAACCCTCAACCCAAATCAGTGATTATTTCATAAAAAAAGGAACAGAAACAGATTGGAAGCAAGATAGAAAGGTGGGTGCAGTGTACTATAAACTCTGGCATGTCCTGCTCTTTGATCTTTATCTGACCAGCTGCTTAACAAGGAACTGGCTCAGGGAGGTCAGCCTCGGGCAAGGGAGTCAGTTCGGCCAGGTCATTCAGAAGTCAGCTAAGGTGTACGTGTCTCAAGGACTCGTTCGGCCGCAGTCATCGGCCTATGTGAGGGCAACCACACAAAATGGCTGCCGCACACAAAATGGAACCCGAAGGTTCAAACCAAATCCCTAAATACGTAGTGTTCTCATTGATCGATTAATGCGAAAACACTCGTACACACTACACTCGTGCTTTGCGGTCTGCTGACACCAAAATCGACTATTTCCGATGACCTTCATTGAACGGGTTTGGAACCACGAACCTCACTCACAAACCACGGAACTACAGTGATCCATGACACATCTACCATCTGAGAAAAAAGTGGTTCCATTTAACTTTTGGTGGTTTGTCATTATCATTTGAAAATATACAAGATTTCATAAAACATACCATATCAAAAATGAAAAAATGACATACATTAAACTCCCTACAATCAAACATCCAAGACAAAAAACATGATTATTATTTCCAACATTAATTCAATTTATTTGTGAGACAATGGAAGATAGAAGTCACATTGTGAAGGGGGCTTGCCGGGCTTTAAGGGCTATGATTGCTGACTCTCTGAATGCCAGGGGAGTGAACCACTCACCAGCAGTTCACTATGTACATTCAATAGATTGGGGGTTAAAAGCTGAGAACAAGCTCTGTGAAATTCAGTAGCGAATCCAACACCTCCACGGCCACGCACGAGGGAAGGCTTGAGATCACAAAAGTGATCTTCTCTGGGATAATGGGTGCATTGAGGAATTGTAATTGAGGACTTTCCAGCCACACCAGGGAAATGTGGTCAAAATAAGCGGAATAATCAACAGGGGCTGGGGAGATGTGGGACGTATATAGGTTGGATTAATATTGGATTCATTTCTCCAATATGTACTATCTCATTTATGATCTTGCCACCTTGCTTCCCAATTTGAAGGGCCTTCTGTGGTGAGCATGTCCAGGGTAGTAGACAGGTTGGGGTTGTACTCAAGCGCTCTCCTCCCCATATGTCCTGGCATTAGCAAGCCCGTACGTGTGTTTCACTTTCTGTTCAGCCATCTCCATGAATTCATCCAACTTAGTTTTCAGCTCTGCAAGTATCCAGGTGGAATGTTGGCTCTTCGAGCATGCCTCAAGTAATTTAATCTCAGCCTTTAGATTGTCTAGCCGTGTGTGCAGGCTTTAGGGATCCCATGCTGCTTGGCAATACATATGCCGCATAGTTAAGCCTTGAAGGCTTCCCAAACTGTACCAGTCGAGTCGACTGACTTATCATTTTCATGGAAGTAGTGTAATATTTCTGACCCGAGTTCGTCATTCAAAAAGGTATCAAGAAGGGCCGTGGGATTCAGCTGTTACGTGTACACACAGTGTTCAGGTTGAGGCATCTCTAATACCAGCCTGACGAGGAACAATCTGAAAATGTACAAGGGATGTGTTCTACTGATTTCGTCCAGCCTTGACCAGGAATTGTTCGCTGTGAAAACATGCGTGCCTCGGCAAGGGAGGGGTGTCTTAGGCGCATCCTTCAGTGTGCATCATGTTCAGTAATGTAGATGTGGCCTTATTATGTGTGCAGGTGGTGGCGTATGAGCAGTCTGTATGTTTTATTGAGTACGACAATGAAGTCACCCACCCATAATGCCACCCGAGGGGATAGTAGGGCGGACACTCCCCAAATCTGCGTGAGAAACTCAGAGTCATCTGTATTGAGACAGTGTGTACTGATGATTGTGCGGTGTTTGCCATTTATTAGAGCCTTTATATTAAGTTATAGCGGCCTTGGGGGTCGTTCATTTTGTGCAGCAAACAAAAGGGTATCTGTGTTTAACTAGAAGAGCAGTGTCGCTATTGCCCTACAGCTGCACCATTTGGCAGCAAAGTGAGTACTAGTGTTCACCCCCAAATGGGTACCATGTCTAAAGGCTGAGTAAAGTCAGTATCCGTTGACATGTGAATGCAATTGAACCAAGTAGTGGGTATAGCAGGCACACCACAGTATGTCAAAGTTAGGAGCCAAGTGGGAAGGGAAGGAAGAAAGGTAGGTGAACCAGTGTTCATGATGCAGCATGAGATCAGATCATTCCTACAAATTAGTGTTGTGGACCTTGGTTCACCACCCCTACACTAACAATCCCAACCCACCAGTGGGCACCCACCCAACAACCCCCCACATTCAAACAAGTGAGAGCATAAACAGCCACGTGAAGATTACCCCATAGGAAGCTTAGATGTCGTCTTACCAACGCTATCTCAAAGGGAGGGCAGCTGCTGGGCAAAATAGCATAGAAAACAACCACTGGAACATGTGTGCTGTGCCGCTCCATGTGGCTTCAGGATTCTAGAGCACATAAAATGATGCAAATTACCATCCTCCCAGCAGGATCGATGGTCAAGAAGATGTAGCAGCCATAATGTGCCTGTCCTTACCGGAGATATCAACAAGAAACTATGGGTCCAATAATGGGACCATTGGTTGCCCAACATACGAAGTATTCAATAAATCTGCACACTCTTCGTCACCTGGGCCTCCCAGGTCTTCTAAATCGTAGCCCTAAACATTCAAACGCATCCATAGTGTGTATAATGCCACTAATGATCATGATAGTTTTTTGGAACATATTGATTTCATACAATAAGAATTTTATTTTCGATACATTAAGCTTCACTATGTTTCCAAACACAATGTATTTCAATCTGAGGCAAATTAATTTTCATTCATGGCTATTAGCAGGGCATTGCCTGACTATAATAGACAGGCAATAGACTGATCATTAGAAAATTAACAATGCCATTAATAGACCTAAGAGCAATATATAAATCATTTATAAAAACAACAAACACTGAAGGGGACAGCATGCAAAACGATGACACTCCATTTATTACTTCACAGAAGTCAGTAGTCTGGACCTAAGGGCCAAAATGACACATCCAGAGAGAAGGCAAACAATAGCATCTATTTGGCTCCGCTCCTCTTCACCTAGATAAATACGCCCCTCAACAAAGCACTGCCAAATGCAGACTTGAGGTCGAGGAAGGCTAGAAAAAGTCTACCACACGTCTAGGTAACAATATTTTATAATTTACAAATGTAAAGTTTGCTCTACCGTTCCCAAACCGGAATCTATGTTTGGGAATGTACTGTAACTTACTTCTTAATCAGTTAAACATGTAAGCAATCCAATAATTTTATTTGCCATAAAGTTAACCTTCACTATCCAATAATTAGACAGAACAAAAAGTTTATTATGGACAGCCTACAGCTATTTTTTTATTTTTTATTTTAAAAACGGCCCAATCTTTGCTGTCTTCCATACAGAGGGCACCCCGCCAGCCCTACGTCTCACCCTTATCTCCTCCTTCTCCTTTGGTTCTTTTTATTCTCTTCTTCAGCGTGTACTTGGTTTCCTCTCCTGGACGTCAACATATCATCTCATATTTACACACACACAAGTTTCTTTTCCAAAAACACTGTCACTATTTCGGCATCTTTGTAAGGGACTCACAATTACAATTGGCACTCATGTGACCGTCACTTCGTACGCTTAGCAAAGAGGTCAAGGACTGAATAAGAATGAAGTCAGAACACACTGAACAACAAGCACTACATTCGCCCTTATCTCCAGCCCTATCATGGGCACCAATCTACACCAAGTGAAATCAACCAGACACACAGAGGTCTGGGCACCGGGCACCTCACAAGATTCATATGAAGTATAAAAAACAAAACTACAGCAACACATCTGGAAATAGAACATACTTTTAGGAAAACGGGGCACATACGTGTACCATGTAACATGAAGCAAAATGTGTGAAATGTTAACAAGCCACTAACTGAATTATGATAAGGGCCCCCGTGCACAATGCAGCTTCAGAGAGGAGTGATTTTTGCTTGTAGAATTAAGGACCTGAATATAGGAACCAGTTGGGACCGTTTCAAAGTCTATTTTTAAATACTTCCAGTGTCTGTGATTGTATGCCAAAGCACCGTTCGTCCAGTGCCCAGTCGAGGCCGGCATTAGGGGGAGTGAAAATGGGGTCGTCGCAACGCGGAGGGGATGGGGGGAGGTAGGAGGGGTTTATATCAAATAAAAGTAAAACTTACCATCCCGCTGTTGTCCCAAGACTCCCGACTCCCGCGTTTGAATTCCATTTCCTGCAGGGCTCGTCAACAGGAAGGCTGCAGGCAGCCTCCCTTGCCTCCACCGCAGCGTTGTTGATTGATGAGGCCACGCCCCACCCGGATCATTTTCTCTATGTGTAGAGAACAGGGAGAGTGGGCGGTGTTGCTCGAGGGCAGGGGAGTGGCTTGCCCATTATTGTTCATACTGACTGTTTGGGCAGCCTGAGGCTGCCCAAACAGTCAGAATGAATAACAGTGGGCAAGCCATTCCCCCTTGACCTCGAGCAGGACCGCCCACCCCCAAACAGGAACTTCTGCTTTCTCGCAGTGCGAGAAAGCAGAAACAAATGGTAGTTATTACGGTAATAACTTACTACTATTTGTTTCTGCCTTCTCGCACGGCGAGAAAGCAGGGGGGGCACCCAAACGGCCCTATAGAGGAGCCGCCACTGAGGAGAAGGCTTTTGACTCGATGGAGTGGCCCTTTATGCGGCATGTATTGACTAGAATAGGACTTGGCCCCCACTTTGTGCAAATGATTGGGGTGCTGTATAATGCGCCTTCTGCGAGTATCCGGCTGGGGGACTTAGTTACATACGTTATTCCCATCTCCAGGGGTACACGAAAGGGCTGTCCTCTGTCACCGACGCTATATGAATTGATTGCTGAGCCCTTAGCGTGTGCGCTCAGGGAATACCACAGCCACAGGGGTGTGAGATTTCCCACTTACGAGTTAGTGGTCTCCACGTACACGGATGACACCTTGCTTTACGTGAGAGACCCTGAAAACAACTTGTACCCGGTCCTCAGAGAGGTGGTACACTTTAGGGCCCTATCGGGATTAAAGTTCAATTTGTCTAAATCTATAGCTTTCCCACTCCACTCGTCCACTTTGCCATTTCAGGTAGAGTATCCATTGCAATGGTCGGATGATTCCGTCAGATACCTCGGTACCAGATTACATACGGACTCTGAAATCATTTTTAGAGAAAATTATGGGACAGCTATGAATAAACTAGAGGATAATGTTGAAACCTGGATCGGACTCCCCCTATCGCTGATTGGTAGGGTATCTATCATGAAGATGGTAGTGCTACCTAGATTTTTATTTCTGTTTACCAATGTCCCGATAGTTCTACCGCGCTCCTTTTTTGCCAGAATCAATAAATCCCTAGTGAGGCTGGCCTCGGCAGGCAAACAGGCTTGTGTCCAATGGCGAGTTCTTACTTTGCCTTATCATATGGGGGGGTTGGGTGCCCCTGACCTGGAGCTGTATTATAGGGTGGCGCAGGGGGCGTAGGCGCATAGCTGGATACATGGCGCGGATAACATCCCATACCTCAGGTAGGAGAGATTTTTTGCTGACCCTCTTCCCCTCCCGGCTGTTATCTTCGAGCCGGTCGATTGCAGGACTGGGATCCTGGACTCTCTAAATTTAACTCGGCAAGCTTGGCACTGCATTCTGAAGCAGATGGCGGGGGCACTGCTATCTGCTCCAGAAATGACTATGGACTGGGCGGTATGGCTGACCCCCTGCAGCGATAAGGGGGTAGTGCGAGCGCTTCGTGCGCTGGGCATCAATAAAGTAGGGCATTTGTTTTCAGATGGTGTCGCTAAGACATGGGATGCAGTCACGGACATAGCGGGCACTCCTACTTTGCTGCAGCATTTCCAGTTCCATAGGGTGAATAGAGCACTGCGGCAACACCTCGGGGATGACATGGCCGAACCTCCTGATGTCTTAGAATTATCGTACCTCATTAAAACTAAATCTCCCCGTAAACTAGTCTCCAATTTATATAAATTGGCAATGTCCCAGAGAGCCAATCAATACACCAAAGCCAGACTCGCCTGGCAGCGAGATTTGGATATCACAATCGATGATGACATGTGGGCATATTGCTGCGCCAACACGAAGCGAATATCTTTGCATGGCAAACATAGACTGATACATTTTAAATACATTAATAGAGTGTACTATACGCCAGAAATGATGCACAGGTACGGCCTATGAGAGGATGCAGCCTGTGAAAGATGTTGCTTCCCGATGGCGGACTTTATACACTTAGCGTGGGGTTGCCCTGGGGTCTTTAAGTTCTGGGAAAATATATTTCGAGAGATAAGCACTATCGCAGAATTGGAGATCCCTCCGGACCCAGCGGTGGCAAAAAAAACCACAATTATGACCGGTAGATATGGGGAGGAAGCACACGGCTACTCAACTGGAGTACTACTGGCTAATCACTGTCAGCAAGTGCTACATCGTTGGGTAAATGTTTAGCACCTTTCCTACACTACAGCTCGGTAAAGGGCCAGAAGAGAAGAGTTGTCTCCAGTGACCATGTGTGTCTGTAATTTTGCCACCGCGCCGAAAGGCGCCGGAAGGGCGGGAAGACGTTGCATAGTGCTAGTGTGTGTGCGGCAGGGCTTCAATGCGAGTTCACATGCCATCAGAGCAGCAAATGAGGAGAAAGATCCTCCTAGTCACAGGGACTACACGAGGATTGTGCTCGAGAAAGTCATGGATGCAAAGACCTCCATCAAGCATTCCAGCTAATTTATGACAGTAGATATGGTGAGAAAGCACACCTGCGCAGCTTCGACAGAGCTCACAATTTTTTGGGGCAGAATAATGCATTACTGAATTTGAGATTTAACTCGGGCACGTGCTGTAAGTGCTTCCTGTTGAGTTTTAATATTTGTGACAGGAGCATCATGCCAGAATGAATCCTGTCCAGCATTGCCATTTATCCAAGAAGATGCCACCGTTTTGTGTAATACCTCTACTACTCATTCTGTTCCGCCGCGGATCGCAGAATTTTCAGCAATTTTGCGGCACGCGAAATTGCCAAAATTTCGCAAATTCAGCAGGCGGAACGGAATTTGCCTCCCACCCCTAGTCTATACTGGGGCGGCATGGTGAGTGTTAGACCTGGCATCCTTGGCGTGGGTCTCCCTTCCATTTTCTGCTATTGTCTCATGTATTTTTGCTGGTATTAGATGCTTTGGGCACTGTGCCACTGCTATTCAGTGCCACAGTGCAAGTGCTCCCCATTGTAAATTGATGTATTAATCAGTGGTTCCATGTTTGGCTATTTGCTTTACTAGTCAGACCGTAGTCTAGTGCACTGAGTGTGCCAAGGGCGTGTAAATCCAAATGCTGCTGGTGGGCCTGCAGCACTGGTTGTGCCACCCACAGAAGCAGGCTTGTAAAATATGTCTAAGGTCTGCCATTGCAGAGCCTGTGTGCAGTCTGGTACTGTCACACTGACTGGGCAATGGCATCCACTTGCCAGTCCCTAAACCTTCCCTTTTCTTCATATCAGTCACCCCTATGGTAGGACCAAGGACAGGGTGCATTGTAAGTATAAAGTAGGACAAGCCCTGATGTGTGTGGCATGTCCTAATAGTGAATTACAGCCATTTTGGGTTTTCACTATTGCAAGGCTACCTGTTCTCCATAGGCCAGAATGGGCTGTTAGATTATTACATGTTTATAATCCTAACTGTCTCAGAGAACATGGTAGAAATTTGAGTTTAGTGTGCCTGGACTCAGAATGATAAAATACATCTTTTAGTGAAGTTGGTTTTAGCATTCTGTGATTGCAAATACCACTTTTAGAAAGTAGGTATTTGTTTGTTTAACCTTTGAAGCCTGCCTCTGCTATGTTGTGTATTCCTTGTCTGGTTTTGTGAGTGACAGGGCTGGGGGATTCCAAGAGACAGGATGAGTCAGCCCAGTGGTGAATAGAGAGATCTGCATCCAGATGGGAAGGAGGAGTTGCACCTGAACCTTGAATAGGGCTGTGCCTGCCTTCCACAATGCTGGCTCCACCTCCTGTGGGGCGTCTGATGTTTCTGCCCTGCACTGTGAAAGGGAAGGAGAAGTCTGGTAAACAGAGTGCTTCAGAACTGGTTTGGACTGAGCAAAGGCCCCTCTCCCTTCTGAGGACAAAGGATTTTGTGGTATAAATATTGGGACACTGATCCCAAGAAATTAGATCACTTTTGGACTACAAGAAGAAACCTTTACTGATAATAGGAACCTGAAGAAACTGAAGAGAGACTATTCCCTAGCTGAAGTACTGCTTGGCGGATTGGCCTGCAGTGGTTGCCTTACTGCCAAAGGAAGGAGAAAGGAACTTTGTGCACTTTGCTTTCAACTTGTGAAGGATCTCCAAGGGCTTGGAAAAGAGCTTGCCTCCTGCTGAAGTCTCAGAGACAACAAACTTCAACCCCCCCAGCTCCCCAGAGTTCTTTTGGAAGTGCCTGCTGCTGTTTTGGGCCTTCTGAGGAACTGCATGTCGCAAGGAGCTGGAAGCGCGACTCATCAAAGAAAAAGCGTGTCGCCGTAGCTGTGCCTGCCATCGCATCTCCCAAGGAGGGTGTCGCCGCTGGGACTGTTCAGAAAAGGGGGTGGTGATGAACAGAGTGTCTGAATTAAGCAGACCACTCTTTCCCAGTCCAAAGATCAGGGCTTGATCCATCACCGTTATTTATCTCACTGCACCATCCCAGCTCAGAACCTGGCTATATGCAAATCAGCTGGGACTGTAGCACTGCACCGCATCGAGAGAAGCATGCCGCAACGAAGAGGAAGCGTTTCGACGTCGCTGCTGCCGTCGCAACTCCAAAGGAGGGTGTTGTCGCTGTAGCCGTCACATTACACAGCATCAGGAGAAGAGTCTCGCAACGAGGTTGGAGCGTTTTGCTCTGCCTGGCGTCGCAACTCTGAAGGAGGGTGTCGCTGCTGAAACTGTCGCACTGCACCACATCGAAGAAAAGCGCCAGGCATCCCCGAGAAGCACGCCGCCTTCGGAGCTGCTGCCGTCGCATTGTGGATGTTGCCGCTGTAGTTGTCGCCTTGCTCTGAAGCTTCACGCTTTGTGGGAGAAGAGTGTCACAGTTGGAGCTGTTGCTGTCGCATCGCTGAATAAGGCTGTTGCAGCTGCAGTCCACGCATCAACCGAGAACTTCTTGCAACCCCGGAGAAGTGTGCAACATCTGGAAGATCTTCACTTCTTTATTTCTTAGTACTTGAACTTTGCCGCATTTCCCTCGCTGCGACATTGCTTGTCGTGGAAGCGCAACGAACCTAAAGTACATTGATGCAAAGTGTTGCATCTTAAGAACTGAACTTAACTAAGCTAAATCTACCATCTTAATGTAATAGTATTGTGTATTTTTGTCGTTTATGGTCTTGTGGTAGCTCTATATAAAGTATACTTTTTTTTATATAAAACCTTGTGTGGTGTCCATCTGTAGTGTTGTCACTGGCTTACTGTATGTGGCCACAAATGCTTTACACACTGCCTCTGAGATAAGCCTGTCTGCTCATGCCAAGCTACCAAGGGGGTGAGCAGGGATTATTTTAGGAGTATAATCCCTTATCCTGACTAGTGGCAAGGGTCCCTATTTGTCACAAGTACCTACCTGTGCCAACTAGAGACCCCTAAATCTAACAGTGAGCAAAAGAACGATGGATTTAACCCAGATCTCTTGACTGGGGGTAAATGTATGATTCATTCAGCATTCCGTCCTTCATTTGTTTGGGTAGCACTTTTCGCCCTAAGTGAGATGGGTATGCCCAGACGTGGGTCCCTTGCCCACTGTGCCACTGGATTCAAGCTAGCCTGGCTGATGAAGGGTGACATACCCTGAAACCGGTCCCAGGATGCTTGTTTCCGGTCCAGAGAGGACCTGGTTTGGCAGTTCGGTTTGGACTGTTTCCATGAGGCACAGGGTCGAGACTGATTTGCATATGGCTGGGTCTAAACTGGGATGGCATGGTGATCAAAAGAATGAACTATTTAACCCAGATCTCTTGACTGGGGGTGAATGTATGATTCATTCAGCAATCTGTCCATCATTTGTTTGCGTAGCAAAAAAACATAACCGTCAGGAGACATAGCCTGACATTTGACCTCTATCTTTGAAGCCCAGCAAAGGTGACAAGATAATTACAGAATTTAAAAGCATCTTGATTTACTGCTATGACTTTCAAACCCCACCAGAAATCATATTGTAACTGGACCCACCATGTTGGAAACACTGCTCTAGACTGCTACGGTTTAGATATACATTGAGTACCAAACTCACACACTCACTTGACTATGCATCGCCTTGTTTCACACAAACAAGCCATTCATAAAGCGAGTCTGGCTGATGACATCATCAGCGCATGATGCACAGCAAGTGTGGGGCTGCACAATTTTGTTCCTGTTTGCACAACACAAGGCTGCAGGTGTTCACACAAGATTACATTGCACAATTCTTGGTAAATTTGGGCCTAAGTGTGAGATGTTCATGTACCACTGCCAGCCTGAAATTATTTTGTTGCTACTTGTGATTTTATCATGTTTACAAGCATAATACATAACTCATAGAAATATCATAAAGCTCAGTGGTTGGGCAGACAATTGTAGTTCATACAGGCTGCATAATAATTCCCTTTTACTGCTTGACACTTACATAAAACAAAACTGCTAAGTGGCATGTTAATCGCCCAGTACTGTTCCATTCTACAGTAAATAAACCACACATCACCAACCGAACAGGCATTGGATAACCAAAGAGATCTGCCACATACCGCTTGCAAAAGGAGAATTTAGATATGTCCTCCACTGCAGGTCCAAACTAGCTACATACAACCACTTCTTGACATCTCACAATGACATTCATTTATGGGATGATATTAATAAAGTCCATCCCAGCAGATATCTCCACCATTTCCTCCTTTAATCTATGCTTGCTCAGGACCATTAACTTTAAACAAAATATCTCAGAAGGGTCAACCCAATGCAGTAACCAGTTACGTGAACTATGAATGTAACAAATATCATAAAGGGACTTGCAGAGCTGCAAGCTTAGAAACCATAAACTGAGTGTCCAACTCTCACATTTTGTCATCCATCACACTGCAAAGTGTTGAGTCCTATTTCATGATAATTGCACCTCGGTGGTATCATGCACCACATGGAAACACTTTCCTCACGGGATCAAAACAAAGACATCCTTCCAACCACACACCTTACACAGTTTAGCATGCTACCCATGTAGGCAAGGGTGTCAGCTTTTCACATAAGAGTAGTAAGCGCTGTATAAATAGTACAATACAACACAAAATCTAGGTAACAAAATAGATGTTAAATCCATAAGTCAATAGAAAAAAAATAACAATAATAGAAAAGGACCAGAGCTAGATCAGGCCCTTATACACATTTTTTGCTAACAAAAGCCTTTTTCGTATCATTCAAGCTCACCTAATAAAAGTGGGATTTTCTAGTAGCCATATCTCCAAACTTGGGAGCAATGATGGACATCAAAATAGTAAACATCAACATGAGAAGCCTCATGTAACTTTGCAAAGAAAACTAAATTATCATCCAAGAACCACTAGCAGGCAGGCACTTCAATATGTGGTGACATGTCCCACCCTGCCTGTAACATGCAAACAAAGAAACCGGGAGAAAGCGTTTGTGGTTTGGATTGCACAGAAGACATGTTGAGGCAAGTTGACTCTCTCTTGGCATTGTAACCAAATACCAAGCAAGATATCGTTTTCTGTGGACTAATGATGCTGCCATCAATACTGTTTAGCAGCCAGTTCTTATTTTCTGTTCTTGGCTGTGATTACAATGATTTCATAATCTATGTGTTGATGCTACTGTTACTTATTATCCCACAATCCACAGTTCAATGCTTCATAGTGTTTATTTATTTATTTGGAGTTTTAGATAATGCGAACATGATCCATTAGGGTGACAGAGCACTTTATCAAAACTATACAAAGGAACACGATAGGAGACAGGAAACAATATAAAAACTTTAGATAAGAGTACAATAAATACAGAATATAAAATATGCATACATGTGATAATGGTAGGCCGGGAGAGAGGGGTACACTAATATAGCATAGTTCTGGGCCTAAAACATAAACTGGCACAGTAAAAGGCAGATGACATGTAGGTGAACGGAAACGAACAGACGAGTCAGAACCAAGTCCATGGGGCATATTATCAAGGAACTGAGTTAAAATTATCGCCGCTTTAGCGGCAGAAAACTGCTGCTAAAGCGGCGATAATGGGCTTGATAATACGCCCTTTAGAATTCCAATAGAAGCCCATGTTCTGCTGTGAACATGGGCTTCTATTGGAATTCTCAATTCTCATTATCTCTGTTTTAGCGGCAGAAAACTGCTGCTAAAGCAGCGATAATGGGCTTGATAATACGCCCTTGAGAATTCCAATAGAAGCCCATGTTCTGCTGTGAACATGGGCTTCTATTGGAATTCTCAAGAGCGTATTATCAAGCCCATTATCGCCGCTTTAGCAGCAGTTTTCTGCCGCTAAAACAGCGATAATTGTAGCGCCGTTCCTTGATAATATGCCCCCAGGTCTTCAGTGTGAGAGGAATTTGTTAGAATGAAAATGTTTACTTCTTTCCTGAAGACGGATGTGGATGGGCTGCATCTGATCTCAGTAGGGAGAGAGTTCCAAATTTTCTGAGCAATTTCGGAGAAGGGTCGATTGTAGTTTTTTTTTGTGTGACTCAAGAAGTAAGGAGCTTGTGCTTCTGGAGGATCTGCTTCCATCCAATATGGTCAGTTTCTGGGTCAAGTAGGAGGGGGTATTATCGTGCAGTGCTGTGTGAGTCATTCAAGCTATTTTGAAGTGAATGCTATCATCAAGGGGTAACTGTTTCAGAGCAAGGAGGTCTGGGGTGACATGATCACTCTTTTTCTATCCTGTGATGAGCCTAGCTTCTATATTCAGTGTAGTGTTCAGTGGTGCAAGTGAGGTTTTCTAGAGGTCCACCAGGGTGGTGCTATCATAGTCTAATTTTGATAGAACAAGTGCATGATCGCAGTTGTGAGGTCTGCTGCTTGTGTTTATGCATGGAGAGGTCTTTGTTCAAGGTTCTACCTAGGGATTTGCAGCGTCAACCATGCGTGGGGTGCAATTCAAGACAGTGAGAAGAGGGAGACAGACTTTTACGAGTGGAGGAGAGTGGCGAGATCAGTAGGAATTCCGTTTTATCCAATGAAATATTCTTTTATGCTATTTTTTTATGTGTGTTGTTATACTTCTGCTTGCAAATACTATGCAGTTCAAGAGGCAACACTCTTGTTAAACTGGAGTTTCATTGCCAAAAGCTTGCTAAGCTGCGACACTTGCCAGTGAGTAGTTTAGTTAAACATGTCAGTGAATCACTCTTGCATTGAGATTCACTGATGAACACATTGTAATCAGTTGTTAGCGACTGAATGCCTGGCCTTGGGATCTGTCAGCTAACCTAATCGATTTCCATCCTCCATAGGAATATGTTGGATCTATACATAATCATATTCTCCCTGGAAACCATTGTTCTCATACCCATAACTCATCAATAAGATAGTTACTTTAGGGCATTTGACTTTGATAAGTGGCTCATTTGTAGCACCACGGGTAGATGGATCATGACATTACATATAGTGAAAAAGAAGCCATCACAAATATCAGGGACATCATTGGTGGCATTACATATTACCTTACTATTGACATTAACAATTTGATCACTTTGCATATCATCGGCCAGATTCATGAAACGAAAATCGGCTCGCAAAGGGCCAGATTCTGAGAATCTGGCCCTTTGCGAGCGCAATTTTTGCATTCGGGATACATCATCCCAAATGCAAAAATCGCTATTAAGGAATTCGCACATTTGCGAGGAATTGCATTTAAGGAATCTCTATTTGAGATTCCTTAAATGCAATTCATGAACCATTTAAAAATTGCGAAATCGCAATTTTGGGCCGCTATTTACCGCGAGGTCAAACCTCGTGGTAAATAGCGCAAACTTAGAAAAATGCATTTAGGTTTAAAGCATTTTATTAATACACTTACAAAAGGAAATAAAGACAGCTGTCGCCAAGACTTAGTGTAATAATACAACCATATAGGAGCGCCACCAGCTCGTAGAAGTTCTGCAATCGTAGTGTCCGTCTGAGCTTTGTGCTTGGTGCGCGTGCAGCAGCAACAACTTCAAAAATAAACAACCCCTTCCCGAACTCCCCCCTCCCTTCCCGTCCCCTCAACCCCCTTTCCGCACCCCCACGTACAGTACTAAATTCGCCCTCCTAAGCCATCTCCCTCAGGCCACCCTCCCTTCCCCACTGACTGTAACTCCAAGCTCGTTAAGTAGTCGGGGCTATTGGTGGTGTTAATCTCAATAATCGGAGGTATCGGGGGCATGTGAGTTCTTTGAATTCCGTCACAAGTAACGAGTGAAATGGCTGCCACAGGTCACCGAACTGCTCCACCTCTCCCGCCGCCATGAGCGTCAATTTTTCGATCCCCAGGACATGCCACAATCTATGCAACCAACCTGTAGTGGAGGGGAGTGTGGTGGTACGCCAATGGATGAGCATGTTTTGAACAGCTGGACCCAGTGCAATCGCTATCTGTCTGCCCCTACGAGATTTCAGAGGGTACATCAACCCGTTGGGCAGGCCCAAAAGGACATACACAGGGAAGCGGGGCAGCTCAATGTCGAAACAGGAGTCAATCTCATCCAAGACCTCCTTCCAATAGGGGCCCAGCAGGGGGCAGTCCCATAAAACATGTGTAAGTGTGCCTTTCTGCCCACAAGCTCGCCAACAAGTGTCCTCAATGTTATGGTTCATTTCATGCAGTCTCTCCGGTGTGTAATACCAATATGTGGATATCTTAGTGAGCGTCTCTGTGAGTCCCGTGTGGTACGCGGAGTGTCGTGCCCGGTAAGAAATGTGGTCCCACTCTGTATGACTCAGGGTCCTCCCCAACTCCCTTTCCCAGCGTTCCCTACCATGGGTTATAAATATGAGAGGAGGTAGGCTGCAAGAATTTATATAGATCTGAAATAAGTTTTGTATCTGAGGTGCGCGTCACAAGCCACCTCTCGTAAGGTCGGAGCTTTCTGTCCGCCGATTCGCGCACTTGTGGCTGGAGCGCCCAGTGGCGCACCTGCATATACCGCATCCTTTCCGTCTCCGGCATTTGATATTCTCGCTTGAAATCTTGGAACGGGATGACGCCGTCCGGGGTATAATTATGAAACAGCGCTCTGCATCCTGCATTTCGCCAGTGCGCGAAGGCCCCAAGTTCCATCCCAGGATGAAAATCTGGATTCCCAACCAACGGCGTGAACGGCGAGGGGAAAGTAGTGAGATCATGTGCCGCGTTAGTAGCGTCCCACACTCTCATCGGGACTCGCGTGACAAAAGATGCATACAGGTTGGGGGGACGGTGAGCCCTACGCAAGAAGGGCACCTCCTGCAGCGTCCGGCCTGCGACTGCCTGATCCTGAAAAAGCCAGTGCTTGTCTGACTGCCACTTGCTCCACTCCACCAGATATCGCAGTTGCACCACCTGGAAATACTTGCGTAAGTCCGATATGCCCAATCCCCCAGCCTCAGGGGTCAGTGTGGATAAGGCTCTCCTGAGTCTGGGTTTGCGGCCCTGCCAGATGAAGCGTGCAAGGTCCGCTTGAGTCTGCTGGATCCATCCTTTCGGGGGCTGAAGCGGCAGAGCCCGAAAGAGGTATAGCACCTGCGGCAGGAGAGTCATCTTCACTGCAGCTATTGTGCCTAGCCAAGACAGGGTTCCTTTGCTCCAGCGACCCATCTCCTCTTTAATTTTCTTACCCAAAGCTGCGTAATTGGCGGTCACCATAGCAGGTAGGGTGGACGCCAGTAGTATGCCCAGGTATGGCACTAAGTCCTTAGACTAGTGCATGGGGAAGAGGTCCTGTAACTCGGTTCTTGTGGCTGCAGTCAGTGAACCGTCAAGAACTGCCGACTTTCCTATATTCATCTTGAAGCCTGCGACGGCAGCGAAATCCTCTAGTTCAGCGATACATGCTGGGAGTGCCCTCCTTAGATCTGACAGCGTTAGAATAATATCGTCTGCATAAAGGCTAATGGTATGTGTGTAACTCCCCATCTGTATGCCGGTCGCATTCGGGTTTTGGCGTATCCTTTGGACAAAGGGCTCCATATAGAGGGCGAAGAGTAGCGGAGACAATGGGCACCCCTGTCTGGTGCCCCGCTCTATCGCAAAGTTCTGAGAGCTAGAGCCATTCACCCGTACCACTGTGGATGAAAATCGATAGCAGTTGAATACTAGGGTGCGGAATTTCTCACCTATGCCCATATTCGATAGAACCTTCTCTAAGTAAGGCCAATGCACCCGGTCGAAGGCCTTCTCCGCGTCGACAGCCAGTAGTATTCTCTCCCCGGGGATCCGGGAGGCCTTCCCTAGGCCACTCTCTTGGTATTGTCCACCGTTTGCCTCCCGGGGACAAACCCCGCCTGATCCGGGTCCACCAACCCCGGCAGATGAAGTGCCAGGATCCCAGTGTACAATTTGAGGTCGATGTTCAAAAGAGAGATCGGCCTGTATGAGCTGCATTGAGCCCGATCCTTCCCTGGCTTGGGGATGACCGACACCGTCGCTTGGAGTAAATCCGGAGGGATAGCTCCAGGGGCAGAGAATGAGTTATAGAGGCATGTAAGGATAGGCAATTAATCAAAGGAGGGATTTAGGGATCAGAGTCTCCGTTTCATTCCCCAAGGTTAATTAGTGTTTATCAAACAGAAAAACGGACACTAGTTACACCTTATGACCATTGGCATAAGGAATGAAAATCAAAATAGCCTCAAAAAACTCTATGTTATGGTTGGAAGGTGCGGTATATTTGGTTCATCCGCCCCACATAAGAGTTATGGCAGTTATCATTGGCTACTTCGAAGTTGTGAAGGTGCCAGCCTCACCCGAGGCGCCTCTGGTCTGGGGTGCAGTGTCCAGAGATTATTAGTGAAAAAAGGTGTAAAGGAAATGTGCAAAAAAGAGAAGTAAAATTTAAAAAGGGGCAAACAATCCTAAAGTTCTTTAATGAGGGTTGTTTTTACCACATTTAAAAATAGGTGGTACGATCTTTAGACCGAGTTACTGGGTCTGATAGTATAGTAAGTAAAATGCGTCGACATGTTTCAGCTCCTAGGGCCTGGGAGGGTCGGCGGAGCTTTCGTCAGGACTCACAAACATATAGGTATTGTACTTACACAATTAGTGTAGTTGTATTTGATGTGCAAACACTCTTGTTAAGTTTGTATTTAGGTAGGAAATTTTCCTTCAAATCTGTAATGAGACGGAAATAATGTACATATATTGCATACACACATACACCTTATTTCATTCGATAATAGATTTCATTATCAAAGTTTAGTTGTGTGACATTATCATCAACAGAACTTAATTACTTTACAAAGGCAAATCATGGAGAGTAAAGGCGCTGATCATTCATATATATATAGACGATATACTAAAATGCTCCATAAGTATCTTTTTTTAGGTATCTCTAAGGCGCGCAGCGAAGGTGTAAGTATTACTCAACCCTGCAGTCTGATAGAGAAAGGAGCTTTATCAAGGGGCAAGAGTAACGCTAAAGTAGCGGGGAGCTGGCGTGCCCTGTGAACGCTGCTAGGATATTAAGAAGGCGGGACATGTTCTCCTACCTGTTACAAGAGGTATTCTGCTTCACCGGGATCGTTGCTCTTGGAGCTCAGAGCTGTTACAAAGAGCACTCCGTTAGTTTTAAGCAAGAATTACTCATCTTACCGGTGTTTCTGGAGGTCGGCGCCATTACCCGCGTGATCGGAGGATTTCGCCTTGTGCTGACTCTGCCCCGGGGTGTGGCCTAGGTCGGAAACACTCTGATTCTTAAAGGTGCACAGCGGGTCACGTGGGCGTGTTAGCTCTTTTTTATATTATCTTTCTTTTCGTATCGCTACTCGCATAGTTTTATTGGCACAAGGAGACCAAAGCTTATTTTGGCATGAAGTTCTTCGTGGGGCACAATCTTTTCAGTTTCTATGGCAAGTTTCTTTCTTTGTGTTTCGCTTCTCGTGTGATTTTGTTGGCACAAAGAAATCAAAACTTATTTTGGCATAATGTTCATGTTGGGGCACAATCTTGTCCGTTTCATAGGGAGGTTTTCTGTATCGCTACTCATGTAGTTTTTTTGATATGAAGAAAACACAACAAAGCTTATTTTTGGCATGATGTTCATCCCGGGGCACTGTCGAGTCCATTTCTTTGAGGGCTTGAATCAATTGGCAAATCGGTGCCAGGGGATGGCATCGTTCAGTCCCTGGTCACAGGTTCTAAGGCGGTCCACCCACCTCTGTTCTTTTTCGAACAGGCGGCGCTCACAGTTTGTATTTTTGTCAGTTAACATTTCAAGGACTGTCCACTGGAGTTCTTCGCATGAGTGGCCCATCTCAACAAAATGGGCACACAGTTTAGTGGTGTTTTTCTTCAGGCGAATGTTGCTTTTATGTTCGCCAATCCTTAACTTTATTTTGCGGCAAGTCATCCCAATGTACCTCTTGTTGCATTTGCAGGTAATCATGTATATAACATGCGATGAGTTGCAGTTAGTGTGTTGGCGTTGTGTCCATAACAATTCCTCCGTTAGCTGTAATGTTTTCGATGCTTTGGTGGTTTTACAGGCTACACAGGAGCCACAAGGGTAGTGGCCAGTGACCGGATTCATGCTGACATCCCTCGTTATGGCCAGTTGTTGGTTTTTTAGGGGACGGGTATGGACCAGAACGTCTTTGATATTCTTTGTTCTGCGATTGGCAAACCTCGGCTTGGGCCAATTGAAAGTTCCAGTATTGATGATGTGCCAATTTTTGTTTATTAATTTGTTTACTTCATATGATGATGGGCAAAAGGTGGTGACACAGGTCGTCAAATCTTGTGTTTGTGCCTTAGGGTAGCTTTTTAAA
This sequence comes from Lissotriton vulgaris, assembly GCF_964263255.1. Lineage (NCBI taxonomy): Eukaryota > Metazoa > Chordata > Amphibia > Caudata > Salamandridae > Lissotriton > Lissotriton vulgaris. Next base: position 710,447,497 of record NC_141689.1, on the reverse strand, counting down.
AGGCATTCCCTCGGTTGGTTGCTCGCTCTCTTATTACAGTACTTAATTGTTTTGGCATTGTAGTTCCTTTTTGACAGTTTTAGGCTCAGCTCATGTGCTTGGGTCAAATAATCCTCTTTTTTACTGCAATTGCGTTTCAGCCTTAGAAATTGGCTATAAGGGAGATTGTCTTTGAGTGGCTTGGGGTGGTAGCTCTGATACGAGAGCAAGCTATTTTTAGCAGTGGGCTTTGTGTACGTCTTGGTATGTAAGATGTTGTCTTCCACAAAGATTGTGAGGTCCAAAAAATCCAAACTGGTATTGCTGGAGGTATGGGTGAATTTCAACCATGGGTCAAGGTGGTTGAGCCAGTGGATAAATTGTTCCAGGTCAACTGATGTATCCCAAATTAGAATTACGTCATCTATATATCTCTTCCAGTAAAGGATGCTGGAAGAGAACTCATTAGCTGCATTATGGATGAACTTACTCTCGAAGTTGCTCACATACAGCCCGGCCACCGATGGAGCGAAGGCACTGCCCATCGATGTTCCATGGGTCTGAAGGTAAAGGTCTTCTTCATAGGCAAAGTAGTTTTCTTTCAGGGCTAATTTGCAGCACTCAAGGACAAAGTGCCTAGGTGTGGTGTATTGCCAGTCTGCTGAATAAAGAATGTCTTCCAATACTTGTAATGTATCATCTTGTGGAAGACTAGTGAACAATGATTCCACATCCAAACCCACTAGAGTCATTGTGCCTGGATCAAATGTTTTTGCTTGGATCTGTACCAGTAAGTCCCGAGTATCTTTTAGGTATGATGGTGTTTGCTGTACAAAAGGTTTTAGGAATTCATCCGCAAACTTCGATAGCGGCTCAAGGACTGACCCTATTCCAGACACTATAGGTCTCCCTGGAGGGGGGGACCTATTTTTGTGTGTTTTTGGGAGTGAATAGAAGTAGGGAGTTTTTGGGTCTGAGGTAATGAGGTATTCGGCCTCCTTTTTGGTTACCCAGTTTTCGATCTCCGCCTCATGGACCATGCTGGATATTGTATTCTGCAGTCTTACTGTTGGATCAGTGGTAAGTTTTCTGTAGAATCTTGTATCTGCTAAGAGTGCGAGGCATTGGTTATTATAGCCATCTTTATTCAGGATTACAATGCCCCCCCCTTTATCCGCAGGTTTGATCACTATATTCTCATTCTGCCTTAGTGAGTCCAGGGCTATTCGCGCTTTTTTTGATAGATTCTGAAATGTTTTCTTGTTCTTGTCTAGGAGATCAACGCCTTTCATTAAAGATTGTTCAAAAGTATGGAATTCTGGCGGGACACTGGCAAAAGGTGGGTTGAATGTGGATTTTTTGCGTAAAGAGGTATCGCCTTCTATTTGATTACTGGTAGTGTTATGAAAGAATGCTTTCAATTTGAGAGTCCTACAGAATTCAGCTAGCTCGCTTTTTAATTTGAAAGTATCCATTCGAGGTGTTGGCACATAGCTTAAGCCTTTATTCAGGACTCCTATTTGATCTTGGGTTAATTGTAACTCGGAGAGATTCACTACGAGGGTTTGGTCTTGCTGGTTGATGGTTGTGTTGCAGCCATACTCCTGGTCTGGACATTTCTCTGTTGATCCTGCCATCTGATTGTCTTTTTTCTGCCTCTTGTTTGGTTTTGGCCCCTGGATAAAAAAGGTGGCTCTTGTTGGTGCAGGTTGGGGTTTATGGTCATTTGTTGCTCATCCAATTGTGGCATCTGTTGCATGCCTCGGCTGTATGGGTCCATCCATCCTCCATATTGAGGTACAAAAGGCTGATAGAAAGGCATGTTAAATCCCGAATAGAACGGTCTTTGCCACCTGTTTCCCCTTCTCGGGCGGTAGTTCCTGTAATTACTACGTCCTCTTTTTGTGGTATATTCATCCACACTAGTGATGGAATTGTTGGAGGAGTTTGTCCCTGTGGATTCATTATCGGATCCAGTGTCCCGTGTTATATATTCATCTGTAATGTATGGGTGCATTTTTTCGCGACTGAATCTCTTTAGTTCTTTGCTGAGTTTTTGGAGTTTACTCTGCATGATAAATTCACGGGTCTCGTCCATTTCCTTATTGATTTCTTCTAGTCTCTTTTTGACAGTCGCAGGATTTAAGCCCTTCCTTAGCTCATTTTCACACTCTTCAATTTCCTTTAATAGGGCATCCGATAGTCTTTTAGACGTTTTGACAATTAGAATGAGGTAGTCCAAAGTACACTTCCAGGAGATGGACGACCAATCCATCCTGAAAGCCAAGTCATGTAAGAAGATTCTCGGGGCATTGTTAACCCAGAGGCCTTTAGGTGCTGTTTTCACTCTTAAATATTCCGTCATTATTATTCCATGGATGGACGTCCGGATCTGTTCTCTTTTTTTGTCTGTCAGATTGTCCCAATCATTGGTTTGTGCTAGAGTTTCTATGAATTCGGTATTTTGTAAAAGTGATTGGCCTGCTAGTATTTCGTCTATTTCTTTTGCATCAAAACTCAATCCAGGGATGCCTTCCATTACTTCTTTATATATATATAAGAAATAAGTATAATCCCGCAGCTGTGCGCTGCTTATATATCAATTAATCAAAGGAGGGATTTAGGGATCAGAGTCTCCGTTTCATTCCCCAAGGTTAATTAGTGTTTATCAAACAGAAAAACGGACACTAGTTACACCTTATGACCATTGGCATAAGGACTGAAAATCAAAATAGCCTCAAAAAACTCTATGTTATGGTTGGAAGGTGCGGTATATTTGGTTCATCCGCCCCACATAAGAGTTATGGCAGTTATCATTGGCTACTTCGAAGTTGTGAAGGTGCCAGCCTCACCCGAGGCGCCTCTGGTCTGGGGTGCAGTGTCCAGAGATTATTAGTGAAAAAAGGTGTAAAGGAAATGTGCAAAAAAGAGAAGTAAAATTTAAAAAGGGGCAAACAATCCTAAAGTTCTTTAATGAGGGTTGTTTTTACCACATTTAAAAATAGGTGGTACGATCTTTAGACCGAGTTACTGGGTCTGATAGTATAGTAAGTAAAATGCGTCGACATGTTTCAGCTCCTAGGGCCTGGGAGGGTCGGCGGAGCTTTCGTCAGGACTCACAAACATATAGGTATTGTACTTACACAATTAGTGTAGTTGTATTTGATGTGCAAACACTCTTGTTAAGTTTGTATTTAGGTAGGAAATTTATATATATATGAATGATCAGCGCCTTTACTCTCCATGATTTGCCTTTGTAAAGTAATTAAGTTCTGTTGATGATAATGTCACACAACTAAACTTTGATAATGAAATCTATTATCGAATGAAATAAGGTGTATGTGTGTATGCAATATATGTACATTATTTCCGTCTCATTACAGATTTGAAGGAAAATTTCCTACCTAAATACAAACTTAACAAGAGTGTTTGCACATCAAATACAACTACACTAATTGTGTAAGTACAATACCTATATGTTTGTGAGTCCTGACGAAAGCTCCGCCGACCCTCCCAGGCCCTAGGAGCTGAAACATGTCGACGCATTTTACTTACTATACTATCAGACCCAGTAACTCGGTCTAAAGATCGTACCACCTATTTTTAAATGTGGTAAAAACAACCCTCATTAAAGAACTTTAGGATTGTTTGCCCCTTTTTAAATTTTACTTCTCTTTTTTGCACATTTCCTTTACACCTTTTTTCACTAATAATCTCTGGACACTGCACCCCAGACCAGAGGCGCCTCGGGTGAGGCTGGCACCTTCACAACTTCGAAGTAGCCAATGATAACTGCCATAACTCTTATGTGGGGCGGATGAACCAAATATACCGCACCTTCCAACCATAACATAGAGTTTTTTGAGGCTATTTTGATTTTCATTCCTTATGCCAATGGTCATAAGGTGTAACTAGTGTCCGTTTTTCTGTTTGATAAACACTATGTAAGGATAGGCGCCAGCGCGGGGCAAAATGTTTTGTAAAAAAGGGACGTGTAACCGTCCGGGCCCGGGGCCTTCCCGTGCTTAAGCTTGAAGATGGTTGTAATAACCTCCTCAACTCGAATGTCTCTTTCCAGATGTTCCGCTTGTTCTGCGGTAAGGGAGGGAAGGTCAACCGAGTCTAGATATCCTGCCTCCGCCTGCGCCGATGGGGGCTCGCCTGCGTACAGGTCGGCGTAGAACCGACGGAAACCCTCTGCAATCAGGCCATCCTCCGTGGCGGTCACCCCAGCGGAAATCGACAGTTCTTTCACTAAGTGTCTTTGGTTCGCCACGAGAAGCTTGTTCGCCAGGAGCCGGCCGCATTTATCGCCGCCCGTGTAGTACACGTGTTTCAAGCGTAATGCAGCGTATTCCGCTCTGTCCATATCTAACGCTGACAGGAGTTTCCTCGCTGCCTTAAGTTGCTTCCAGACTCTGGGGGCTCCCGTCCTCTGATGTACCTGTACTAGCTCACGCACCTTACTGGTGAGTTCGTCCCGCTTCTGCTGGCGCTCCTTATTCTCCGCTGAAGAGATTGCAATGAATTCTCCTCGGAGCACTGCTTTCAGCGCTGCCCACTGTGTCGCCTGGGTGGTATCGGTATTATCATTGTGTGTCTGATAATCCCGAATCGAGTCCTGTATGTGCTTCACCACCGCCTTCTTATGTAGAAGAGTGTCCCTAAGGCGCCACACCCCACGTGAAGGAGACACCGGCGGCAGATGGAATGTGCCCGTGACGGAAGCGTGGTCCGACAGCGAGAGACTCCTATTTCCGAGGCCACGGCCAGGTCCCAGACCGGTCCCGTGACGAGAAGGTGGTCCAATCTCGCATAGGTTTTATGTGCGTGCGAGTAATAGGAGTAATCACGGGTGGCAGGATAGAGGCGGCACCAGAGATCGTGGAGGTCTAGGTCGTCCATTTGGGTCCTGCCTATCTGCGAGATCTCCCCCACTTGTGGGTGCCTCTGTGCCGATCTGTCCAAAGACGAGTCGAAGACCAGATTCAGGTCCCCTCCTATGATTATGTGCCTATCCGGGGTGGCCGTGATGTCCACCAAGGCAGAGCGAAGGAATCGTTCCTGGTGTTCGTTGGGGCTGTATATCGACCCGATGGTAAACACCTGACCTCCCGACTTTACTCTATATGCTAGGAGTCTCCCTTTCTGTTCTGTCAGTTTATGTAGGACCTCACCCTTAAATGTTCTGGTCACTAGGATGGCAACTCCTGCGGTTTTGGTGATGTTGGATGAGAAAAACGGCGTTGGGAACTTTCGGGACCGCATTCTATGACAATCTCGAGCCAAGAGGTGGGTCTCCTGCAAAAGACAAATATCGGCTTGCGTGTTTTCAAGCAAGGACAGCACTGCCCTCCTCTTCACAGGGTTATTCAGCCCTTTCACATTGAGCGATGTGAGTAAAGGATTAGCTCCATCAGTGGGTCATGTCCCAGGAGGGGCGGCCCCAGTGCAATCAGTGTGTAGGAGTGGTGTACGAGCAGAGCGAGTGCATCAAGAGTACTGTACAGTCCCCCCCCCTGCCCCCCCAATTCTCCATGAACACCCCCCCAACAGTCCCCTTTCCCCTTCCCCGCCAAATCCCCAACCTCTCCCAAAAACTCCCCAATCCCCCCCACCATCCCTCCTCCCCCAATTCACACTCAAAATTACCCCAACAACTCCCTTCTCCTCCACCCCCCCCCCCCCCCGAAGTTGGACCCAGGGTCCCATTGTCCCAGTCCGGTCCTCAACGGACAAGTCTGTGGAGAGTTACTCAAGTGGACGTCCAGCCACTACCCCCTCACCAGCCGCCCCCCTCCCCCAAACCCCCAAACCTGCACATCATCAGTGAAGCTGTGTCGATCTCCCCCTGGAGTTCATTCAAGCTGTCAAAGCGACATCACCAGACGCAGTGTCTCTGGCCACTTCCTGGACTGCATTGGCCATGTCCACTCTGATGGTGGGTGACTCCGGTCCTGCCGAGGACATAGAAGATCGCCTCGCTGGGATCGTTTGCCAACCGTCTCTGGTAGCGCGGCGTCGGCGAGGGGTAGGTGCAGTGTCATCAGTCGATGGGATTCCAAGCACGCCACAGGTGTCCTGAAGAGAGCGGAGCTGGTGCAGAGTTCCATTCCATCTAAAAATAAGGCGGAAAGGATGGCCCCAGGAATACTGCGTATTGTGATCTCTCAAAAAGTCAGTTGCTATTTTGAAGGTCTTGCGCTTTTGAAGCGTGATTATCGACAAGTCTTGAAAGAGGGCGACCTGATGCCCCTGGAAACTCAGAGACTGCTGCCGTCGCGCTTCACGGAGGATCCGCTCCTTCAAAGGGTAGTCTGGCAGGAAGGCCAGAATATCAGGGGGAGGAGCCGAGGCTCGGCGTGTTGGGCCCACCCTGTGCGCTCTGTCTATTCTGATAGAGAGATCAGCCGGATCCCCCAGAATCTCCCGAAAGAGGTCTCGCAGATACCCGGCCACGTCCTCACCCTCCTCTCCGGATGGAATGCCCCGCAGCCTGATATTGTTGCGACGAGATCGGTTTTCAAGATCTTCATTGTGCGCCTGGAGGTCAAGGTGTTGCTCCCTCAAGCGTAGCACCTCCTGTTGCAGCTGCGCAATCTCCTCGTCTCGGGTATGACCCGCTTCCTCCACCGTGGTCACCCTCTCGCCCAAGCCATCGACCTCTCTACGCACTTCCCATACCTCTCCAGCTACCTCCTGTTTCAGTGCGTGGAAATCCTCCCTGAGCGAGCTGAAGAGAGTCTCTAGGAAGGATCTGGTCACCGGGGGCTCTCCCCCCACAGGCCCCTGGGAACCGCACGCGGGGCTCGATGATTGCTGTCCCCTATCCTGCCTCGCCGGGCCTCTGTTAAGCATTTCTGGCAGTGTCCAGTCTCCCTTCTTGCTTCCTCTGTTGCCAGCCATATCGCCAACGGGGTTGCACAGCGAGTGGTGCGCTGCTGAGGTGAACAGTCACTCTGGGCTGACCCAACCCCGACCACGCAAGGCGCCCAGATCGGCAGCAACCCTCTCGTGTGTCCCAGCGGTCCTCTCACCCCAGCTCCGGTCTCCGTCTCTTTCCCTGCACTCGTTGAGACTGTCGTCGCTCCGGTCGCTCGGCGCCTTGAGTGCCCACTACCAATTCAGAAAATGGGGTGGTGATGAACAGAGTGTCTGAATTAAGCAGACCACTCTTACCCAGTCCAAAGATCAGGGCGTGATCCATCACCATTATTTAGCTCACTGCACCATCCCAGCTCAGAACCTGGCTATATGCAAATTAGTCTGTCCCTGGCCCAGTGCATCATGGGAACAGGGCAGACCAAACTACCAAGCAAATTCTTACACTGGGAAGGAAACAAGCTTCCGGGGACCGGTTTCTGGCATTTCAGCCGTCGTCGGCCCGGCTTGCTTGAATCCTGATGGTGCAGTGAGCAAGGGACTCATGTCTGAGTATACCCTGCCACACCTATAGTGGCCAAAAACAATTCAGAAAATGGGGTGGTGATGAACAGAGTGTCTGAATTAAGCAGACCACTCTTACCCAGTCCAAAGATCAGGGCTTGATCCATCACCGTTATTTAGCTCACTGCACCATCCCAGATCAGAACCTGGCTATATGCAAATTAGTCTGTCCCTGGCCCAGTGCATCATGGGAACAGGGCAGACCAAACTACCAAGCCAATTCTTACACTGGGAAGGAAACAAGCTTCCGGGGACCGGTTTCTGGCATTTCAGCCGTCGTCGGCCCGGCTTGCTTGAATCCTGATGGTGCAGTGAGCAAGGGACTCATGTCTGAGTATACCCTGCCACACCTATAGTGGCCAAAAACAATTCAGAAAATGGGGTGGTGATGAACAGAGTGTCTGAATTAAGCAGACCACTCTTACCCAGTCCAAAGATCAGGGCTTGATCCATCACCGTTATTTAGCTCACTGCACCATCCCAGCTCAGAACCTGGCTATATGCAAATTAGTCTGTCCCTGGCCCAGTGCATCATGGGAACAGGGCAGACCAAACTACCAAGCCAATTCTTACACTGGGAAGGAAACACGCTTCCGGGGACCGGTTTCTGGCATTTCAGCCGTCGTCGGCCCGGCTTGCTTGAATCCTGATGGTGCAGTGAGCAAGGGACTCATGTCTGAGTATACCCTGCCACACCTATAGTGGCCAAAAACAATTCAGAAAATGGGGTGGTGATGAACAGAGTGTCTGAATTAAGCAGACCACTCTTACCCAGTCCAAAGATCAGGGCTTGATCCATCACCGTTATTTAGCTCACTGCGCCATCCCAGCTCAGAACCTGGCTATATGCAAATTAGTCTGTCCCTGGCCCAGTGCATCATGGGAACAGAGCAGACCAAACTACCAAGCCAATTCTTACACTGGGAAGGAAACAAGCTTCCGGGGACCGGTTTCTGGCAGTTCAGCCGTCGTCGGCCCGGCTTGCTTGAATCCTGATGGTGCAGTGAGCAAGGGACTCATGTCTGAGTATACCCTGCCACACCTATAGTGGCCAAAAACAATTCAGAAAATGGGGTGGTGATGAACAGAGTGTCTGAATTAAGCAGACCACTCTTACTCAGTCCAAAGATCAGGGCTTGATCCATCACCGTTATTTAGCTCACTGCACCATCCCAGCTCAGAACCTGGCTATATGCAAATTAGTCTGACCCTGGCCCAGTGCATCATGGGAACAGGGCAGACCAAACTACCAAGCCAATTCTTATACTGGGAAGGAAACAAGCTACCGGGGACCGGTTTCTGGCATTTCAGCCGTCTTCGGCCCGGCTTGCTTGAATCCTGATGGTGCAGTGAGAAAGGGACTCATGTCTGAGTATACCCTGCCACACCTATAGTGGCCAAAAACGATTTGCGTGGCGGCTCCCCGGCAGCCTGCGTATCGGCACCGCCGTCGATCGCTTTCGGGCCTCTCTCTGCTCCTGTCTCGGGCTCAGGACCTCACCGGTGCCCGTCTTGCGACAGCATCGGCCGGTGCACTATTGTCTGGCCCGCAGCAGGTGTTAGAGAATCCCCAGCAGTCCCCGGCCTCGCGTGCGTATAATCGGGCAACGGACTTCCGCCGCACCTCTCCACTGGCGCCAGTGCTTCGTCTCTCTCCGGGCGTCTCTCAACACTCGGGCCAGGCTCGGGACTCTGCGGGCGTCTGTCTCTTGCTGTTGGGTGGTACAGGGCCTCCGCTGCAACCCCTCACCGGTGTTGGTGCTCCGCTGCACTCCGGCCGGCCTCCAAGCAAAGCTACACCATAGCCGCCTTCCGTCTCCGCTGCTCCTAAAGACCCCCGACTTCGATTTCTGTGCAGAGCGGAGGTCTAGTGTGAGGTCGTCCTCCGCCCTCTTAATTCCGCCACTGCTCCGGTGCAGATCGGGGGGAGATCGGCAGATTTCTATGGTCTAGGGCCCTGTGGTCGGAGGAGCTCGCGGAGAGTGCGTCCGTTCACCTCGCCATCTTGGCCACGCCCCCCAGAAAAATGCATTTAAATGCATTTTTCTAAGTTGCATGTTACACACACACATGTCCTATGGACATGTGTGTGCGCAACACCAATGTGGATTACATTTCAGGGGTGCTACAGGGTGTCCTTTAGACACCCCTGCACCCTTGAAATCGCAATTTCAAAATGCGAATCGCTAATAGCGATTCGCACATTGATATGTCTTCCCATTCATTCCTATGGGCCTTTAGGCCCATAGGAATAAATGGGGAGTTATTCCTTATTTGCGATTAGCAATTAGCTAATCGCAAATAAGGAAGCTGTAGGAATCACAAAATAAATAGCGATTTGTACATGAATCCCGTTTTGCGAGTCTGTAATAGCGATTCCTTATTAATCGCTATTACTGACTCGCAAAACGGGCCTTTGAAGAATCTAGCTGAGTGTCATTTACTGGTTTGGATATGTTGCTGTTTGATGATGTTGTGTTGCTAATCCCTGATGTTTATTGAAATTCATTTCTGAAAGAGACTTCTAGCCACAGATTCTTCACCGCTTGAATATTCCCCAGGCATCTGACTGTATCCGGAAACTTTTCAGCAACACCTTTGCATGTTGGAAGGTGATGCCTTGCAGCAACACACTGATGCCATTACACTCCAGAAATGATGTGCAGGCTCCACTCTTGCAGTCAGTTCCGTTCCATGCCACCAGACATGAATCTGGAGCTCCTTCTCATCTCTCTGAGACATCTACCGTATTTTCCGGCGTATAAGACGACCTTTTAACCCCTTAAAATTTTCTGGGAAGTCGGGGGTCGTCTTATACGCCGGATACAAAAATTGGCGGTTTATTTCACATAGCGCGGACTTCACCCGAAGGTGTCAGACCGCTCCTCAGTTGAAAATGGTGGCGCTTAGGGAACTCCAGCACAACAACAAAGAACGTAGGCGATGGTTGCACTGTGCAACAACACAATATCAGCCCGTCGGCGGTCTTGAAAATAAATTACCGTACTTGTACAGTTACAGCCCGTCGACAGCTAGAGGCAACTCAAACGCTGCGCAAGGTTTAAAGTAAAACAAATGGCGCCGTGAGCCCTACCTAGACCGCAGCTGCACATCCCCCCAAGGTTTAAACTAAAACAAATGAACAAATGGCGCCGTGAGCCCTACCTAGACTGCAGCTGCACATCCCCCAGGCAGACGAGGCGCTCCTCCACGTGTGCTGATCTCTCTCTCCTTCCGTAATTCTTACGCTCATCGGAAGGAGAGGAGCGTCAGTACCACATGATCTCAGTCCATGGAGATAGAAAGGGGACTGTAGGACGTTAGGAAGTGGGGGTCGTCTTATACGGTGAATATAGCATTAAACCTACAGTCTGTCAATGAAAGTAGGGGGTCGTCTTATACGCCGGGTCGTCCTATACGCCGGAAAATACGGTACCTCAATATTTCAACAAAAATTCGAGACTGTGCACAGTATATCACCCCCTAAAACAACAGGTGTCAACCCAGTAGCGACTGTTGTAAATGAATACCTAGGATAGAGCCCATCAGGTGCACGTGTGGTGCTTGGGGGCGAGCCATGATTCCAAAGCCAGAAGTGACTGCATGCTGATTAACCATAATAGAGGTCTGACTTTGTTGCACTCCAAGTACTCAGGTATATGTAAATAACACAAGTGATCAAGCGGGAATCTGTTTCCTTGTGCCACTTGCATTCAACTGAACAGGAGCAAGGGTGATGCCACCATTCTCGATCTCACTTCCAAAGGCAGACGATTTTGGAACCAATTCCAAAGCTGGTTCCTGCACTACCTAAGTTTCCGGGGCCTTCAGCCATGCCCTGCCATGCTCTAGCTCTTTGGATCCCTCTTTCATGTCTTCGGGCCCCAAGGAGTTTAGAAGCCTTCCACCTGGAAAACCACTATAAGGTTTGCCGTCAGCGCCAGCTGGACCCTCCACACTTACCTTGCCCATCACTCTTGTTCTGACTGTACTACCTGTGCAACAACCTACGCCAGCCCCAGGCACATCAACGCCAATGCCAACTTCCCCGACTGAAGAATTGACTCCGATTGTCTTTTCCGACGCCGGTCTGACCTCTATCAAAATTGTGTTTAAATCTGCCTGAGGTACCGCTACACCTACATGAACTACTGTAAACTAGATCACACTCTCCCTATTCCCTTTTTAAAAAAAGACTCTAATAATGATTATGACATGGGTGATGAGTGCGCATAGCCCTGCCACGATGACAATTGGTATGAGGATTTATAGGAGGCTAGTAGCCCCAATAACTCCAAAGATGTCTCTGTATTTTTCGTCCTGGGCCAACCACAGAGGAATCTGCTTCCTAAGCCATGGGGATGAATATGGCAGCTGAAATTCCTGACCTCCAGCCCCCCACCATGGAGGTTAACACCGATGTCTTAATGGAAGTTCTTAAACCAGGGTGTTAGAAAAGGGGTCTATAGTTGACAGTGGTTAGCACTCTGTCCAAGTAGGGACCCTCACTTAGTCAAGGTGAGGGAGTCACACAGCTAAGATAACCTCTGCTCACCACTTTGGTAGCTTTGCATGAGCAATCAGGTTTATCTCAGAGACAATGTGTAAAGCATTTTCACTCACACAGTGATACAGTGAAAACACTACAAAAGGAGTCCACACCAGTTTTAAAAAGAAGTCAATATTTATCTGACTAAAACAAGATCAAAATCACAAAAATCCAACATAAACATGTCCAAATATCATTTTTTTAAGATTAAACAAGGATAGTCCATACAAATCAATGGATGCATTCATTTAAGCACAAAGTACCTTAGATGTGTCAAAAATCAAAGACGGTGCGAGACGCAGAGGAGGTGAGGTGCCGAAAAAGCAAAGCAATGTGTCGGTACACATAGGAGGTGATGCGTCGGTTTCTTACAGATAGGCAGGGGAGGTGATACGTCGGTTCCTTACTGGCAGGGGAAGTGATGAGTCAGGTTTCGGAAAAGCGTCCTTGGTTCCTTACTGCGGTGTTGATGAAGAGTTGGTGTTGAGGGACAATGCATCAAAAATCCAGACGTGCTGCAGCAGAGGCATGCAGGTTCTGCAACGATTTTGCAGCTGCGTCAATTCTTTAGCTGTGGGTAGGAGTTGGAGCAAGTGCAATAGACGTCGTTGACACGGTGCTCATGACTCATGCTGCAATGATTTTTTTGACACGCTGTGATGGCAAGCTGATGCCTGTGGTGAAAGCCGTGGTGAACGCTTCCAGTGGGAACCACGCTTTAGTGCAGGCAACGGCGATGCATTGGTCCTTTGCAGAGATGAATTGAGAAAACAGGCGCTGGGAGTCGATGCGTGGATTTTCTCTTTAAGGTCATCAGGTTACACTTCCGGAGGCCAAGGAACTGGATTTGGCACCACTTGGCAAGTCAGGACTCTCAGCAGAAGAGCCAAGGAACTGGTAAATGAAGTCATTGATGGTCCTGAGACTTCTTAACAGGGGGCAAGCATGCACAAGCCACTGGAGAAATTTGGCTGCAGGATACAGAAAGCAAAGTCCAGTTCTTTCACTCCCAATACAGAAGCAGCAAGCAGCAGGCCAGCAGGCCAGCACAGCAAAGCAACAGGCAGAGCGATAGTCCCTCTTTCAGCAACCAACTCTACTTCCTGGCAGAATGTCCTCAGTCCAGAAGTGTTCTGATTTTGGTGTGTCAGAGATCCAATACTTATACTTATAACCCTTACTGCATTTAAAGTAGGTAATCTTCAAAGGAAAGTCTTTGTAGTGCACAAGACCCTGTCTTTCCCTGACCTAGCTACAGATATGCAACAGGGGTCTGGAGACAGCATTGTTTGAGGAAAGGCATATCCCTATTCAGGTGTTGGTGACAACTCCTCCCACCTCTCCAGCTCAGGATGGCCGGTTAGCCTGGTGATGGCCCATCAATGGCCCATCAAGATATGCAAGGCACACCTCAGGTCCCTTTGTGTGACTGTCTAGAGTGAATGCACAAGAGCCCAAATATCAGCCAACCCAGACTTGTTTTCTACAGACAGGCAGAGGCGCAGAGTGTTTAAGCAAGAAAATGCCCACTTTCTAAAAGTGGCACTTTAAAACATACAATTTAAAAACCAACTTCACCAAAAGATGTATTTTTAAATTGTGAATTCAGCGACCCTAACCTTCAAATCTCTATCTGTTCCCAGTAAAAAATTACACTTAATAGATATTTCAAGGCAATCCCCATGTTACCGTATGGGAGAGATACTCTTTGCAATAGTGAAAAATGAAAATAGCAGTATTTCACTATTCGGCCATGTAAAGCACATCCATACATGTCCTGCCTTTTAAATACACTGCACCTTGCCCTTGGGGCTGCCTTGGCCTACCTAGGGTGACTTACTTGCAGTAAAAGGCAAGGTTTGGGCATGGCAAGTGGGTACACTTGCTAGGTCGAAATGGCAGTTTAAAACTGCACACACAGACACTGCAGTGGCAGGTCTGAGATATGTTTACCAGGCTACTCATATGGGTAGCACAACCAGTGCTGCAGGCCCTGTAGCAGCATTTGATTTACAGGCCCTGTGCACACCTGGTGCACTTTACTTGGGACTTACTAGTAAATCAAATATGCCAATCATGGATAAACCAATCACCAATACAATTGAGACAGACATCATATGCAATTTAGCACAGGTTCAACAGTGGTAAAGTGCCCAGAATCCAAAAGTAAACAAAAACAGGCCAGAAAAATAAAATAGGAGAAAGAAGGCAAAAAGATTGTGGATAACCCTGCAAAAAGGGCCATGTCCAACAAACATCAAACATCTTCTGAGCCACTTCTCCCCTTTAATGCAGCACAGCACCATTGATGGGCTCTAATGCCAAACCTTGCCCTCCTCCCCGTTAATACACAAGTTGGTAGTGTTAGACCTGCAGGAAACCTATTTTGCCAGTGGACCCAACATCAAGGTAATCTCGCCGACCACATTCAGATTGCAGAGGAGATTGCAAAAGATCTGCAGTGGTGGTTACCGGACGACGATTGGGTATGTGGCAGACCCCTCTCCCTTCCCCATCCAGAGCTGACAGTGGTGACCCACGCATCACTTCTGGGTTGGGACAGTCAACTGGGAGAAGTAGAGATCAGAGGCCTCTGGTCTCCAGCAGAATCCCGATTCCAAGGCTGTCCACCTGGCGTTGAAAGCCTTCCTTCTGTCCCTCAAGGGAAAGTTGGTACACCACCGCCATGTGGAACTTCAACAAACAGGGTGGGGTGGGGTCATGGACCAGGTGTCAGGAGACCTTGCACCTCCGGAAATAGCTGAACCACCTCAGAATTTTCCTGGTGGTGAATCAACTAGCAGGATCATTGGATGCCAGTGCTGACAAGCTCAGCCATTGACGCCTGAAGAATTCTGAATGGAAGGTACACCTGGAGGTGGTGCACCGCCTGATGAATTCTGAATGGAAGGTACACCTGGAGGTGGTTCAATCTTCACCATCATGTTTGGAGATTGAGCAGAAACAGCTGAACACCTTCGACCTTCCTCAGAAGTGGTTCATATCATTTTGTCCACCAAGTGTCCCTGCATGAAAACTGCATATGCCTGTTGTTGGGACAGAATTTGTGGCTTGGTGCTGCACTCACTAGATTGACTCCATCCTAGCCAAATTATCTAATGTTCTGTAATTTTTTGAGTCTCTTGGCCGGCAAAGCCTTGCTTTGGGCACAGTCAAGGGTTAGCTTTCTGCCCTTTCATCTTTTTTATGGTTGTCAGATCAGATTTAGTTATTTATGTCCCCAGTTGTTATGAGCTTTTTAAAAGGTTTATAACATTTGTTCTCTTCCTTTGTCATGCCACAGCTGGACCATATCTTGGTCCTTATGTTTTTATTGTGCACTCTCTTCGAGCCAATTCACAGATACACCTTGTGGCTTCTCACCCTCAAGAGTGTTCCTAGTCACCGTAGCATTCACTCAGCCTGTGATTGAGCATCTGAAAGAGACTCATAGGTTCTTTACCTTTAGAATTACCCCTAAGCGTCCGACTGGATCCAGACATTTTTTTTTTAGCAGTACCCTTGCATGTAGGTAGGTGACGTCGGTCGACTCTGCATTCGTTGTCAGTGTCATGGTCGTTGGGTTGATGTCACTGTGTCTGCTTAGACGCTGTCCTTGCGTGCTGACTTCAGTTCTTTCTTTTACCGCACCAGCCTAGTGCAGATCCAGAGAGAGCTTACCCCTTAGTCATTTTTTGACTAATCTTTTTTACTTTAGCGATGTCTTTTTTGAGTATTTGACTTCTGGTGCGTGAGGGATGCCCCATTGCCGGACCAGATTCAAACCTTGTGACTCCTGTCACAAGCTGATGTCCGTCACGGATCAGCACCTTGTGTGTCTCTGGTGCCTGAAGCGCAACCACGACCCAAAGTCGTGCTTCGACTGTCGGCCATGAACCCGAAGTCTTTGGGGCAGCGACTCCCGAAGGCTTTTGGAGGCTCGGCAGTCGGCTCTGCATTGCTCGAGGTCCCAGTCAAGAGGAAGGTCTTGGGACCGGTCGCGGAGTCACCATCACCATTCATCATCCAAGTCTTCGCACTCCTCGGGTAAGTCGAAGCCCAAAAAGAAGACAAAGAAGCACCATTGCTCTTTGTCCTGTCCGTCAGCTGATGTGACTCGGGACCCTGAGAGTCTTCGGAGTCTGCTTCTGGGACAGCTTCGCGCTTCCCACTTTTTCCCAGAGATCGAGCGTCCCCTGCCAAGCTTCGAGCTTTCTACGAAGCGCTTCATGGCATCTTTGGGCAGCCCCGACTCCGCTGGCATGCTTTCGGGCCCCGTGGACTCACCTGGGGACCCTGGGCCTTTGATGCCAGCGACTCCTGCTCCAGGGCCAAAGGGCTTCGAGGATCCAGGCCTGGATCTGGACCAATGGCGGTCGACCTCACGGTACCTTCCGCAGCACCGATTCCCGTGATGAGGCCCGAGTGCCGGTTGTGCCCTTGACAGGTGCTAGCCTCAGCCTCACCCCCCAACTTGGACACGGCACCGGACTGACTTCGATCAATGTTGGTACCGGTGCCGGAAGGTACGTTTGTGCCTTTGTTCATTACTGGTGTTCCTTTCAGGCCTTTCATATCCATGGCAACCTGAAGAGAGTGAGGAGGACTGGGAGGGGTCTGTGGACCCCTTGGCTGACCAGCTTGAAGAGCCGTACTGGCGAGAGGAACTGGGTGATGCCAGTGGTTTGCATACCTCCCCAGACCTTTGCATGCTCTCCTCCCATACTGTGGCTATGGAGGAGGGAGCTTCATACACAGTGGTATTGTATAGGGAGGCTGAGGCCTTGGGCTAGGAGCTTCCTACATTGGCAATCAGGACTAACCTCCTGACAGAGGTGCTTCAACTGGCAGCGGCCTCTTTGGAGCCCCTTTTGCCTTTTAATGAAGCCCTCACCAATGTCTTTATGGGCACTTGGTCCTGTAGACAGGATGATTGCCAAACCCACCACCCGGCCCCGGGCGACCCTCTTTTGCTCTCCCAACATCCGACCCAAGAGCTTGGTGGTCCAAGCCTTGTCCTCTAAGGGCACATTCCCTCCTGCTCCCCCAGGTAGGGAATCCAAGAAGCTGGACCACCTTGGGAAGAAGATGTTTTCTTTTGCCAGCTTAGCGCTGCGGTCAGTGAACACTGCATTCCTCTTATGATGTTATATCCATACAGTGTGGCATATGGCTGCCCCCACAGTGCCCGGAGGGGCCTGAGCCCTTCTCACCTGCACAGTTGCACAGGGTAGAGACGCAGCTAAGTTCACCATCAGATGTGGGCTGGATACTGCTGACTCTCTGGCCAGAACGGTTTCCACGTCAGTAGCCTTGAGGAACTATGCTTGGTTGAGGACATCTGGTTTCTCTGGGGATGTCCAATCCACCTTACTGGACATGCCCTTTGATGGCCGTCACTTTTTCGGTGACATGGTGGACTCAGCGCTCGAGCTCTTCAAGGATTCTACGGCTACGCCCAGATCATTGTGCATAGTGGCAACCTCTCACCCACGCAGTCTACTTTTTGCCCCTTTTGTGGCTAAGGAAGGGGTGCCCCCCACGTTCGACCCAATCTAGCCACCTGGTCATGCAAGCTGCCAAGCCTGTGTATGGCCAGGGACATGGGACCCAGTGACACGGGTCTGGGGGCCAGCAGGCAGGTCAGTCCACTCATAACCCCCTGCAGCAGCCTCCTAGTCTAACATTTCAGGGCCACCAGAGGCCAGTGGGCGGCAGGATTCACCATCACCTCTCCCACTGGCAAAACATCATGTTGGACAGGTGGGTTTTTGCAGATAGTCCAAAGGGGTTACTCCCTCCCCTTCGAGACTACCCCTCCTTCCATGCCACTATCCTTCCATTGCATGTCGGAGGACCACTAGGCCTTTCTTTGCCAGGAAGTTGCAGCTCTCTTGGCCAAGGGAGCTATCAAAAAGGTCCCTTAACCAGAAGTGATTTGATTTGATTTGATTTGATTTGGACTTATAGAGCGCATGGCTGCCCTGGAGCGTCCCAGCGCTGATCCTAATCTGAACCTGATGAACTCAAGCGAGAGGCAGAGTTAGGGGATGGTAGGGAACAGAAAGGTTTTGAGTGCTCTTCTAAATTTCAGATGACCCGGTTCCATTCGGAGTTCTCTGGGAAGGGCATTCCATTTATTTGACACATTCAGTGAGAACCGGCGGCCTCCTGTTCGTGCCTTCCTCACTCTTGGGACAATGGCCAGATTCTCTCTATCTGAGCGAAGGGCCCTGGTCGACTTGTAAGGTCGGATCAGTCCTCTCAAGGCCGGAGGGCCTTTGCCCTGCAGAGTTTTATGTGCGATGCAGAGAGACTTAAAAGTGATCCTCTCTTGGATGGGGAGCCAGTGCAGGGCTTTCAGCAGTGGTTTGGCTGAGGCCCGTCTCGGCGCCCCCATCAGCAGCCTGGCTGCGGCGTTCTGAGCTCGCTGAAGAGTATTAATAGTGGCATGAGGGGCTGCGAGGAAAAGGGAGTTGCCGTAATCCAGTTTGGACAGGATCAGACCCTGGATTAGCAGCTTTCTGGATTGAAACGGAAGGAGAGGGAGGACCTTCCGGGCTGCTCGTAGCAGGCCGAAGCAGCCTCCAACCACCTTCTGCGCATGGGTCTTGAAGGTCAGTTGGGGTTCGAACCAGATCCCTAGGCTTTTGATTTGCTGCTTGGGGGGTGGAAGATCTCCCATACAAGCGGGCCACATCTCAGGGGGCAGAGAGGTGAATTGATTGCCTAAGAACATGATCTCCGTCTTAGATCCATTTAGCTTGAGTTTCGAGCTAGACATCCAGGAAGAAATGGCTGTGAGACAATCCGGGAGGTCGACCGGGCGGCCCCCGTGTTGTGACAACGAGACGACAAGCTGGGTGTCGTCTGCGTAGCTTATGGATTTAATCCCGAATGGGGCTACTACCTTCTCTAACGGGGCCATGTAGACATTAAACAGTGTGGGGCTGAGGGAGGAGCCCTGCGGCACCCCACACTGGAGAGGGAAGGCCTTAGACATGGACCCATTTTCCCAGATCCTGAAGGATCTCTCCTCCAGGTAAGACTGCAACCATTTAAGGGCTGATCCTGTAATGCCCAGCAGGGCCAAGCGTTGGGCCAGGACTACATGGTCTACAGTATCGAATGCAGCACTTAGATCAAGGAGGATCAGAGCTACTGATCCCCCTGAATCCAAGATGCATCTTACCTCTTCAGTCACCGCCAGAAGGGTGGTGTCTGTGCCCTGACCCGGACGAAAGCCAGTCTGAGAATCACTGAGGAGGTGGTGAGACTCTAGGTACTCTGAAATCTGCCTATTCACCACTTTTTCGGCCACTTTGCTCAATCCAGGTAGGAGCGAGATTGGGCGAAAGTTGGCCAAATCGGAGGTGTCTAATCCTGGTTTCTTTAAAAGCGTTTTGACTCTGGCCTGTTTCCAGCTCGGGGGCACTATGCCCGAGGATAGCGACGAATTAAGTAGCTCGGTGGCTACAGGGGCAATGGTGTTTAAGGTTTGCTTTAGAATGTGCATCGGGACTGGGTCTGAGGGAGAGCCACTTTTAATAGTGGAAAAGATGTTACAAAAGTCTTCCTTGGATATAAGACTAAAAGCCTCAAATTGAGGACAGGCAGGGTCAGGAGGAGGGGTCTCGATGGGTCCAGTGGCAGAGGATTGAGGAAGGCTGTCTAAAATTTTCCGAATTTTGGTGTCGAAAAATTCTGCTAACTGATTGCATTTCAGTACCGGGTCGTTATGGACCAGAGTGGGGGCTGGGACTTTAAGGAGCTGGTTCACAATTTTAAATGTTTCTCTGGAAGAGTTAGAAGAAAGACGAATTTTTTCTTCAAAAAAGGCAGCTTTGGATTTTTGCCGTCCTAGTTTGTAGAGTTTTAGGGCCGTTTTATATGCAGCTTTGTTAATAGGTGCCCAGTCTTTCCGCCATGCGCGCTCTGCTCTTTTACAATCTTTTCTGAGTTCTCTTAGTTCAGGCGAGAACCAGGGGGATTTGAAAGTATTGCTCTTTTTAGTGCAGAGTTTAAGAGGCAGAACCGAATCCAGGGACTTAGTAAGCCAGTCTTGAAAATTTGTATCTGCCTGTAGAACGTCGGATTCTGCAGGGGGTGTAGATTGTTCGAGAGCAGTTGTCAAATTCTCTACTGACAGCCTTGGCCATGGCCTTTGAAGTGTACGGGGGCAGGAGACCTTGGTTTTTTCATGGTAAAATTCCCATGAAAAGGGTACTAGGAAATGGTCTGACCATAATAGGGGCAGCGGGGGTTTGGCTGCGAGCTGGGGGATGTTGGAGAAGATCGGATCCAACAAATGACCTTTATTATGGGTGGCTTCCTTATTTGCCAGTTCCAGGTCAAAGGAGTTGAGGTTGGTGATCAGTTCAGCAGCAGAGTTATCCTTGGGGTCGTCGAAATGTAAATTCAAATCGCCCAAGATCAGAAAATTCGGGGCCTGAGCGGCAGCTGATAAGGTGGTTTCTAGAAGGGAGTCAGGGAAGTGTTTTAGGCTCCCCGGGGGTCTATAGATGAGGAGACCTGACAGGGAGTGAGTGGGTGAAAGCTGAATGTTAAAGCTGGCGCTTTCAGCGTCTGAAATTCCACCCTCCTGCAGTCTGCAGGTCAGAGACTCCCGATGGATTATGGCGAGCCCCCCCCCTTACCTTTATCTCTATTCAAACATTGAATATTGAAACCACTGGGTAGCGCAGAGATAATATCAAAGTCTGAATGAGGGGTTAACCATGTCTCCGTCAGGAAGAGCAGGTCGATATAGCTATCTTCTAACAGCAGGTTAATCTCGACCGCATGCTTTGGCAGCGATCTGCAGTTAAGGAGTGCCATCTGCAATGTTCTACCCGCCTTCTTACCATCCGTCTCCCCACTGATGGGGACCGGACAGGCAGGGCATCGGCAGAAAGGGAGGCTTGAACCAACCCAATGAGGACACCCAGGGTTGCCAGTGAGTCGTATTGATAGAAGTTCCTCCCTAGAGAACCTTATGGGTCTAAGGGGGAGCACGGGCATCGTGGCTGGCCCTAGGCCCGTTCTGGCCCGGACGGGCCCAGACGGGCTTGCCTCTGGCGCGCCTCCGGCGCGCCATCGGCGCGCCCGCTGCGCCCGCCCGCTGCGCGGACGGAAAACAGACTTCACAGAAGTAGGTTTTGGTTGCTGCTCCCACTACTTTCTGGTACCCAAGTAGGACAAAGGCCTACATCCTATCTAGGACCTCAGTGCCCTCATCCCCTTGCTCCGGAAGGAGTAGCTCAAAATGCTAACCCTGGCTCAGGTCCCGTCTGCCCTGGACCCTGGAGGATGGATGGTAGAGTTGGACTTGCAGGACGCTTATTTTCACATCCCCGTCCTGCCAGCCCACAAACCTTACCTACGGTTCACGGTACGCCACAAGCACTTTCAGTTTACCGTGCTCCCCTTTGGTCTTACCAGTGCCCCTCAGGTGCTCACGAAAGTGATGGTGGTGGTTGCAGATCAGGGGTTCCAGTCATCCCCTATTTTGACGACTGTCAGTTGAAGGCGGGATTGCCCCAGGCTGTCGTCTCTCACCTCCAGACTACAACAGACCTCCTGCACTCACTAGGGTTCACTATCAATATGCCTCCAATCACACCTGACTCCCTCTCAGAAACTCCTTTTCATCTGAGCTGTTCTGGATACAGCGCAGTTTCGGGCTTATCCTCCCGAGCAGCGAGTACAGGATATTCAGGCTATGATACCAATGTTTCAGCCTCTATCCTGAATTTCAGTCAGAATGACCCTGAGGTTCCTGGGCCTCATGTGCTCCTGCATCCTGCTGGTGGATCATGCCAGGTGGCATATGTGGGCTTTGCAGTGGAACCTGAAGTTCCATTGGTGCAGCATCAGGGGAATCTTTCTGACTACGTCCAGATCTCAGAGGGGACTGCATGTCAACTGCAGTGGTGGCTAACGAACCATACCTGGGTCAGAGGCAGATCCAGCTCCCTTCCCCAACCAGACCTCACGGTGATGACAGATGTATCACTCCTGCGAAGGGGCGGCCATCTGGGAAAGGTGGAGATCATAGGCGTCTGGTCTCCAGTGGAGTCCGGGCTCCATATCAACCTGCTGGAGCTCCAGGTGCTTTGTCTGGCATTGAAGGCATTCCTTCCTTCTCTCAAAGGGAAGGTGGTGCAGGTGTTCACAGACAACACCACCACCATGTGGGACTGCATCAACAGGGCAGGTGGGGTCGTGGATCCTATGTCAAGAGGCTCTTCGCCTCTGGACATGGCTGGAACATCAGGGCATGTTCCTGGTGGTTCAGCACCTGGGAGGTTCTCTGAACACCAGGACGGACAAACTCAGCCGCCGGTGCCTGTTGGATCGCGAATGGCATCTTCACTCGGAGGAGGTGAATGGTCTCTTTCAGCGGTAGGGATAGCCTTGGTTAGATCTGTTTGCCACCGAAGAGAACATGCAATGTCAGCAATTCTGCGCGTTGGAATTTTCAAGGCGGCACTCGCTAGGCGATGCTTCTCATCACGAGTGGAACTGCAGCCTCCTGTATGCCTTTCCGCCTGTACCACTTCTACCCAGAGTGCTAAAGAAGATCAAGCGTGACCGGGCCCAAGTCATTCTTGTGGCCCCGGACTGGGTACGAAGAGTTAGGTACCCAGAGCTCTTGAGCATGGCCATCGATCCTCCGATCAGACTGCCTCTTCTGGAGGATCTTCTATTGCAGCAGCAGAAGAGGGTCCTCCATCCGAACCTGTCCAGCTTCCACCTCCTTGCATGGAGTTTGAGCGGTGACAGTTGACAGCTTTTGACCTTCCTTCTGAAGTATGTAATGTCATTTTGGCAGCCAGACCTCCCTCCACTAATACGGTATATGCCTGCAGATGGAACAAGTTTGTGGCATGGTGCACAGCAAAGGCTGTGGATCTCCGTTCTGCCCCTGTTTCGGAGGCTCTTTTGTATAAACTGTCTTTGGCCCAGCAGGGCTCGGCCCTGGGCTCTCTTAAAGGCTACCTTTCGGTCATATCTCCCTTTATTCGCCTTCCTGATCAGCCTTCTCTTCAAGTCCCCTATTGTAAGAAGATTTCTGAAGGGCATTACTCACCTCTTTCCTCCTTCTCCGTTCGTAAGGCCCCAGTGGGACTTGAACCTTGTCTTAACCTATCTATGTGAGCTCCTTTTGAGCCTCTTCACAACTGCCATCTCAGGCTCCTCACTCTGAAGATGGCTTTCCTAGCTACTATCACCTCTGCCAGCAGACTAAGTGAGCTTTAGGCTTTGTCTTCCAAACCTCCCTTTCTTGCTGTTCATCCGGACAAAGTAAACCTTCACACAAGGCCCGCCTTTCTTCCCAAAGTGGTTACCTCTTTCCATATAGAACAGACCATCACTTTGCCCACCTCCTTCCCACCTCTGCACCCTTCAAAGGAGGAGGAGAAACTCCCCCGCCTGGACCCTAAACATGCGCTGTTTTTCTATCTCGACTGTACAAAAGAATTCCAGGTGGAGGATCAACTCTTTGTTGGATATGTGCGGGCCAAGAAAGGTCAGCTGTGCACAAATGCACCATCTCTTGATGGGTTGTCCTATGCACTAAATCTGCTACTCCTTGGCAAAGAAGGACACCCGGGTGGGACTGCGTGCCCACTCCACCAGGGCGGCAGCAGCTTCTTCTGCCTAGGGGCGTGGAGTACCATTCCTTGCGATCTGTCACCAGCCAGGTGGGCAACCGTGCACACGTTCACCAAACATTATCACCTGTACCGCCAGTCCTGGAGAGACGGCTACTTTGGCTGTTCTGTTCTCCAGGACTTTCTGGTTTGGTATTGCTGGGGTATCTCTTCTACGGTAAGGAATCAATAACTACAGTCTCTTTCAGATGAACAAGTTACTTACCTTTGATAATGATGTATCTGTAAGAAACATTTAAAGTTATAGATTCCTTACCGCCCCACCCGTCCTCCCTGTTCTGCGAACTGACTTCTAGGGATAGGGACTCCCTTCCAGGTCCCTAGTTATGAGCACCAGTAGTCAGTGTCTTGCATGGCTCTGTGCTCTCGCGTGGAAACTCGTGTCAGAACTCATGACAGCACGCAGGGGGCAGCATCTAAGTAGACACTGTGACGTCATCCTGATGACCATGAAGCCGACGATAGACGCAGAGTCAACCAGCGCCACCTAGGGACGAGCAGGGATACTGCTAAAGAAAAAATCTCCGGATCCAGTCTGATGCCTGGTGGTAATTCTAAAGGTAAGAAATCTCTAACTACATATGTCTCTTACAGATACATTGTTACCAAAGGTAAGTAACCTGTTCTTCAAGCTCTCTGTGTCAATCCACTGTATATCTCCTCCTTTCCAGACAAACTGGTTTTGCTGACATGGGCATCCTGTCTGCTGAAAGGTGTGATAATGTTCCACATCAAACAAAACATCACCTTGCCAACCTTCTATGCTGGGCCTCACCCCTCTAAGGAGGAAGAGAGACTCAAGCACTGAGCTTTTATATAGATTGGAGCAAACAACACTGGGTGGATGATCAACTCTTTTTTGAGTACTCGGGAGCTAAAAAAAGAAAACACTGTGCAGAAGAGAACTACCTCCCGCTGGATTATGCTTTGTAGCAAGATCTGCTATGTACTGAAAAGAATGAAGCCTCCGGAGGACTGCGTGCTCAGTGTACCTGGGCCAGAGCTGCTACCATTGCAAAGTTCCTATCCTGGACATTTTCTAGGTGCCTATGTGGCAGTCTTTCCATATGTTCACAAAGCACTATTATCAGGACAGTCAGGTTCACTGAGATGGGCATTTTGCCCTCTCAGTCCTGCAGGACTTTCTCATTTGAGTCTGTTTACAGACCCACCTATGATCAAGAACTGCTTCATTATTTAGAATCTGCATCTAGAAGTGACTATCAAAAAACTTTTTCTGTTAGAGACTCTATTTAGCCGCATATTTCTCACCAACCCTCTCAACTCCCAGTCTGTGGTAGAACTCTATCCATTAATAACATTTAATAGGAATCTGAACACTGGTCACACCAGTTTGCTTTCAGGGCTCAGTGTCTGTGTCCGCGAACAGTCTCAAAAGCAACTGACTTCAGGGCATTAGAGTGGCAGCAATCTAGGCTCTGAACGTCATTTCATAAACAGAACGACATCAGTGCAGAGCCACTCAGCATCTGTGAGAGTATTCAAAAGCTTAGGAATCTGCGGCTAGTTAGTGTCTCTACCAGTAAAGAAAATTACTCCAGATACGTAACATGTTCTTCTATCATGTGAATCCAGAAATGGCTCCCTTCTTCTAGAGAATCACCTCTTAACACTGGTATTTACATTTATCGGACTCTTTTAATGTATTCTTTTTTTGGGTTAAATACTGCTTTCTGCTGCTTTTCATAAAAGTGACTGCTGAAGAGATTTTATACCTATATGGACCCTAAGCGCAAACTCCTTTCCATCATGCCCGCCGTCTGTTTTGCTGGTGTCTCCTCACAACTGTTGACTTGGTCTTCTCCAACCCTTCCATTCTTTTCCATGATTAAGTGTCAACTTTTCTCTTATTCCAGGAACATCCTCCTCCAACGCAACAATTGTCAGGGCTTTATTGCACCTCACTACATCAAACAAATCTGTTCCATGACTTCTCTCTCTCTCTCTCTCTCTCTCTCTCTCTCTCTCTCTCTCCTCCACATAATCACAGTACCACCTCACATCTTTGCTTCTTTGAACTTTGAACATCTTCCATTATCCTCATCCACTTTAAACATCCCACTATTCGTGAGGTTCCCCATGTCTTGGTCTCAGTTGACCTGGCTAAAGCCTTTGATACGGTGCATTGGGGTTATCTGCAGCATGTCCTATTGAAGATGGGATTTGGTCCGAGTTTTCGCGACTGGATCCGGGTGCTCTATGGAGCACCCCGGGCTAGGGTGCGCCTGGGGTCGGCCCGCTCTGAGGAGTGGCCACTGGGGAGGGGTACTCGGCAGGGTTGCCCCCTGTCCCCCCTCCTATTCGCTCTCGCAATCGAGCCCCTGGCCGTATCTGCCCGCAGGGAGCTGCATGACTGGGGTATCGTGGTGGGGGACACTACTAATGTCACCTCCCTCTACGCCGATGATGCACTATTCTACCTGACCTCCCCGCTGGAGGCTCTCCCCGCTTTACTGCGGCTTTTGGACCGCTTTGGCGCGGCCTCTGGGCTCCGCATGAATGTCAATAAGTCCCTGGTGTTCCCACTGACTCCTACCATTCCCGATTTGGACGCAGATTCTCGCTACCTGGGCCTCCGGTGTGAACGCGTGGCGTTCCGGTACCTGGGTATTCAGGTGGCCGCCTCCGACGACGCTCTCTTGACTCATAATATAGACAAAATACTTGCTGGCCTCCGGAAGTCCATTGATTTTTGGAATACGCTCCCGCTCTCCCTCATGGGGCGTCTGGCAGTTGCCAAGATGGTGATGCTCCCCAGGGTACTCTATGTGCTACAAAACACCCTATGCCCGTTGCCTCCCCGAATCTTCCGCACGCTGAACTCACTGCTCACCTCCCTCCTATGGGCGGGTGGTCGTAGCAGGGTAGCGCTGCGCACGGTGACACAGTGCTGGGAGGAGGGTGGCCTAGAGGCCCCGAGGTTCGACTTATACTACTATGCGGCGCAGCTTCTCCCGGCGGCCAGGTGGTTTGCTGACAACGAGAATTGGGAGTTGGCATTGTCGGCGGGTGTGGCCTCGGACAGAGACTTGCAGGAGGCGTTCATGCAAGGCCGGGGCGCCCCTGGTGCTCTGCCCTATGTCGTAAGGCACACGGCGAATATATGGCAGTGCTTCGTTGAAAGGGTTCTGCGGCGCGCGCCGTTCCACAGGGAGCTATCCGTTTGGATCCTGGCCCCGATTCTCAAGATGGAGGCGAATATGTCCTTCCGGGAGTGGCGCTGGGAGGTTGCGACACCCTCGCAGATCTCTATCCGGATGACTCCTTTGTGTCCTTTGAGAGAGCGGTGGACTCTTTTGGACTCAGGGAGGGCCAGTACTTGCACTACGGATGCCTTAGAGATGTGGCCAGAACGACGTGGCCTCAGTTCCCGGAGGCGCCCCAGCTCACTAGTACCCTGGGCGTTATATTATCCTGTGGTAGGGGTAGACGTTTAGTCTCCCTACTATACTCTGCTATGCGCAGGGACTCAACTCCCCCGGTGGCGCCAGCTTGGGGGGCTTGGGAGGCGGACCTGGGGATCGAATTGGACCCGGGAAGCGGATTGGATTGTTGACTCGCAAGGTTTCCTGCAATGCGCGCTTCAAACTAATTCATTTTAACTTTGTGCATCGCACCTATATGACACCTGTCTCCCTCCACCGCATTTCCTCAGATAGAAGCCATAATTGCCCTAGATGTGGTGCAGTAAGAGCGGGATTCCTTCATCTGGCCTGGGAATGCCCCTTGGTTCATGATTTCTGGCACGAGGTGGTGGGTCGCATTAACCGGATTACACATATTCGGTTGCAACTTGACCCGCTTCATTGTTTACTGGCGTTGGTTCCCAAACCTAGGAGGAAGGGACTGTCTTACAAATTGCTTCAACTGCTTTTGGTTCTAGCGAGGAGACGGGTGGCCATTACCTGGATGGGCCAGAGGGCCCCTGAAATACCTCTATGGTTGCGAGATGCCAGGGAATGGGCCTTGGCGGAGGAGACGCATATGCAGCACACTCGCAG
Organism: Lissotriton vulgaris; assembly: GCF_964263255.1. NCBI lineage: Eukaryota > Metazoa > Chordata > Amphibia > Caudata > Salamandridae > Lissotriton > Lissotriton vulgaris. The sequence continues at coordinate 710,419,823 of NC_141689.1, read as the reverse complement.
AGACGTGAAGCTCCAGGAAGACCTGCTCGCCTGGAGAGTCATGTGTATCGAGGGGATGGGGGAGGACGATTCGGACGCCACCAGCGCTGAGTTGTTTTCCTCCGCTTCCTCAGAGTCTGACGAGGGGGAGGTTGGGTGAGGGAGATCGGGAAGCGATGTAACTGTCTCCTGGGCCATGCTTCCATTCCATTCCATGCTGGATATGTTTGACTTTAGCCGTAACTCCCAGTTGACCGCAGTGTACTGTTATGACCGCGGCCTCCTTGGCCCTTGCATATCTCTCCTTCTGAGTTCGGATCAGCGCTAGAATTGCCACTCATGGGGGGGGGGGGTGGGGGGGGGGGGGGTTGGTTAGTGTTTATAGTTATATAGTTTGGTATTGTGACATCAAAAATGGCGTAGTCATTGATACTGTCTAAACTGATATTTGATGCATGAGTGCACGTCCTCCTGCTTGATTATGGGTTCACCTTGTCGCCGCCCTGCCTCCGGGATGTGGGCTGAACGTGGCTGTGTACTCATCATGGACCTGACCTACCTGTCCATATCCTGTCAACTGATTTGATGACTGTATGCTATGTGCCCTATTTGATACTTTCGCCGCAAAAATAAAATTATAAAAAAAACAAAAAAAAAAAAAACATCCCACTATTCACTCATCACAATCCTAGCAGTCACACAAAGTGACCCTGTACCCTAAATTCAGAATGAAAGAACAGTAAATGTTGCTGAAAAACTTGAGCCCAATCAAGGCTCTGTGAAAAGATGAAAGACAAATTAAGTGTTGTAGCCACCATAGAGATCCTTGGTAAGGAACTAGGAACATGTGGCTATTTGCTCAAGGTCCTGGATTAAGATGGAAGGCTGTCATAAATATGTTCATCTGGGACAAAAGCAGGATGTGTTACTCTGGAGGAAGCTGGTGGCCCAGTAAAAAAATAACTAAAATCAGCAATTGCTCTTTGTTTTGGTGAGGGTGTTTTAGAGAAGTTATGTAACAAGAGGTGTGCACCTTCATGGGTGCAGTATGCCATAGTCACATTGGTCATCCTTTGTCAATGGCACACTTGATTGCTTAAACTCTTAAGAATACTAATATCCATAAAGGCCATCTAACTCTGCCGGCAATCTGTTACCTCATGATCTTTGTATCTTTTGCTATTGAGAAAGCTTTAGGCTCTCAGAAGAACCCTTGCATTTCGTTGCATGACTACACACTACTTTCTTTTGGGGATCCCCTAGATAATCCTGACTTCATTTCTTTCCTGTTATTCTGTGCTCTAGAATCACATTATTAATATTTGAATGTTACATGTTTCGTCCTTATCATCTTCATTTCTTAAATATCTCAAAATAGTACAACTAGGCTAAATTAAAAATGAAAAAAATACAAATGCAATCAGCCCAAGTGGACTTTGACAAATTAAATGTATAGCTCGATTCATAGCATTTTAGAATAGTCATTTGATTATTCTTGAGACCTCTGGGCTTGACTGGTATTGACACAAAAGCATATAGGAGTCCCAAATTCCGCTCCAGGTGCAACATGCCTCTGACTGACATACGCCTTGCAAGCTCCAATGTGCAGAAGTGAAAATATAACGCATTTTTGGCAGTGGTGAACAGATTGAACCAAGGTTCCCCCCATTCACAGAAAAGACCTTGTACCACTTCCAAGTGCAATTGCCACTCATGATTGTTTAGGTGGTGATAGCTGAGCTTGTCTGCTTTCGCATTCAACGATCCTGGCTGGCGTTTCACCTCCCAAAAAATCTTGGTGGTCCAGCCATTTCCAGAGGCATAGGTCCTCTTGGCACAGGGTCTGGAACCCCCTCCCCCATCTAGACTTTGTTGTCGCAGTGCCACACACTGGTGGTGTGGCCAGTGAGCACCAATACCAGCCTTCCCTTGGTCGATGAAAGGAAGACTTTCAGGGCCAGGAGGATGGCCCTTCGCTCCGGAAGAATGATATAGAGCATTTGCTCTGCCAGAGACCAGAGGCCTCTCTCATCTCCACTTCTCCCAGATGGCCAACCCAACCTAAAAGTGATGCATTTGTCACCAATGACAGAGCACTGTCCAGTAGCCACTACTGCAGATTTTTTACAGTCTCCTCTGAACTCTTAATACGTTTTGAGAGGTCCCCTGATGTTGGGCACACTGAGATCATCAGATCGCACTTCAGAGTCCTCATATGCTACCTCGCATACTTGATCAGCAGGATGCCAGAGGCCTCAATCCCAGAAGCATCAGAGTCGATCTCACTGAAATCCCGGACCAAGGCTGCAAGATCAGAATCATAGGCTGAATGTCCTGGACTCTTATTTGCCTGGGGGGAAGGCATGAAACCAAACCATGTCCAAAATGGCGTTGAAGAAGGGCAGCATATGAGAAGGAGTTAGGTGTGGCTTCTCAATGTTGACAGTGAACCCCAAAGCTAATAGGAGGTTTGCTGTAACCTGAAGGTAGTTGACGACTGCCTGGGAGGAGCCCTCCTTCTACAGCCAGTTGTTTAGTTGGGAGGAAGTCTGTCACCCCGACCTCTGAAAGTGTGCTGCCACCATCACTTTAGTGAACACCCAAGGGGCACCAGTGAGACAAACGAGAGCCCAGTGAACTGAAAATGCTCCTGTTCCACCATCAACCAAAGGTAGTGCCAATAGGCCTGCAGGACAGGTATATGGAAATATGCATTCTGCAGCACCAACACCACCATCCAGTCTCCAGGATCAAGGGCAGTCAAAACCTGGGCGAGTGTGAGCCCAGCATGTCTATGAGGAATGACTGGATGTCGCCAGAAAAACTGCTACCACAGCCAAGCACGGCGGTGAATGGAGATACTGGTGCCAATGTCCGACTGATGGAACTGGTGGAGTGGAAAGCCATAATAAATGGTAAACTTGGCAGCATCACGACCATCCTGTATAGCCTCAGAGAGGACATGCTTGAGATCTTCAGGAACACATGGAAGGACTTGAGCCATCAAATCCCAAAGGGTGTAGGAATAGCACCCCACAGGCATCTGGTATTTTCAGATCAAAGTGCCAAGCTAGAGGGTGAGAACCCCATCTCCTGTGCTGAGCAGGGAGGGTCCAGCCGGCACTGAGGGTGAACCTACCAGCAATGTTGCAGATGAAAGACCTCCAGGGTCCCTGGGGCTCATAGGCACGCTAGAGGGAGTTACCAAGGATCGGAGGAGTCAAACCATGGCCTTGCAGAACTCTTCATTCTGTTTAGGAGAGGCAGATGACCCAGGAAGCTGTGGTTGTGCCAGAACAATTTGCAGGATAGGCCCCTCGGTTTATCGACTTTCAGGGAAAGATTGATAAGTTTGACGCAACCGACAACCATCTCAGGAGAGTAAGAGTGGTGGGAAGGGACCATTTCCTGCTTAGATTTCTTGTATTATTTTCCTTCAGCTTACCCGACTACTTTGATCGAGATGAAGACTGGCCACTTCAAACAACTCATGGATCTGGAACGGGATCAAAATGTTTACTTCGAGCAATCCTGTCACAGCGTGTTTAGGTGCTTGGCAATGGCCAGTTTCACCTCACAGTTTGGTATGGACTTTGGGTTGATCAAAGTGCAATAAGTGCAGGCCAAGTTGTGACTCTACCTCAGGCACCACAGGTAAACCTGATGAGGATCTGTTGCAGACATTTGTTTGTAACAGTCATTACAGGTTTTAAATCCTGTCATTTTGGGAGGTGATATTTCCCTTGAATACTGTTTTAACATTTTTTGAGGTACAGAAGGGTCTCAAAGAGACAAGAGGTAGCTCCAGATCTGTGTCTGGTGGCGCAAAAGAAAGAAACTGATGTCATCGCACTGGAGTATTGCCTATCTAAACTTGCAAGTCATTTCCAGAGATGAATGGCATCAGTGTGGAGCCGCACTGCATCATCTACGGCATGCAGAGTTATTGCTGAAAAGTTTACGGATCAAGTGTAACACCTTAGAAATATTCAAAATGTGAGAAATCTGCTGCTAGAAATCCCTATCAGAAGAATAATCTATCCATGGACCGAGCTGATTTACGGATCACACAAGAAAGAGTTAATTGCTTTGCTGGAAAACCTACAAATGTGGATTATTCATAAAGCAAACCATAGGGATAGGATACATTGCACATTCTTGCTCACTGGCATAGTGTTTTGGTGAAGAAAATCCTTTTACTACACCGGATTAAGAAAATGGGGATGACTGAAGTTATCCCATTATTTATGGCTACCGGAAGCAAGTCTGCAGTGTGATGGGTATGGGAACAGACACTGCAAATGTTTAACACCCACATAGTCACTGCTTTGTTGGTGTTCAGCACCACTGCAAAGAAAATTCCTGTACCGCTTTCATAGGAACGCCCATTTTACTCCTCTCCTCGTCAATAACACAATGAAAATCTTCTTACATAGCAAATTTCCAGCAGTTTTAAACAGAGGTGAGACAATTCCTGCACAGAAACCAAAACACTAGAAAATCACCTGTCACATTTTCTACCTCTGGGGGCATGCAGGAGGATCCACTGCTCCATTGCCAGTGAAAAAAGTCAAAAGCACATTCGCTTTTAAACGCCCAAAGTTGTAGGAAAATGTATTTACCTTAATGCTAAGTACATTAAGATAAATATATTGTCCGGACCCACCCACTAGAAAGCAACTTCCCAGGCAGAGAAACCTGTGTGCCAGGCCTGCCAGTAGGGACCTCCTAGCTCTTTAGCAGGCAGGCGCCACACACAGGCTCCCTTTCTTGGGAAAGTTGCTTTGAAAAGGATTGTCAGGGGGCATCCACTTTAATTAACTTAATTTAATTGCCATTAAGGAAATTACATTGTCTGGCCCGACAATACTGGACAGCTCAAGAATTTCTCTCATGCAGCACCTTCACTTCTGCGAGCTAAGATTTTTAGGTCGAGCTTGTGCAGCCTATGCGCTGCTCTGCAAGGCATGCTGTATTAAGGTATGGACGAGAAGCTCCTCTCACTCTCCGGCCAGTCTTTTCATTAGCTTGTGTTATTGTAGATTGTAAACTGTGGCTTTTCATTAGTCAATAGGCTTAGTAGTCCCTCCTTAGTACCACCTTTTCCCATTTTGTAACCTCCCATGAGGACACCCCCTGTTACATGGGTTGTTGCTCAGTAGACTTTAATTACAACCGCCAGACACTATTTTCTCAAAGAGCTTTGTCCTGCCTGCTCTTGCCGGCAGGAAAAGGCAGGACACGCTCATTCCTAGCGCATTTGCAATGCAATAGGTCTTGCATTTGCGAGAGTTCAAGCTATTGGCATTGTAAATGACAATGCATATTATTTATGTTTTTAAAAAGCACATATATTAAAGGCAGTGTCATTTACAATGCCAATAGCTCAAACTCTCGTAAATGCTAGACCTATTGCATTGCAAATGCTTGTTTGCTTAGCAGGGAAGAGCACCTGAACTCCCACTCTCTTCCAGTCCTTTCAACACCCCAGATTGACATAAGTGGATTTTCAATCCTTAAATGTGCGAGTTTGCCAATACAATACAAAGTATAAACCGAATTGTTTCCATTCCATGAGCCGCCTTGTGCCCCATGCTCCTCTTTGTCCCTCTTCACGTCACAGTCCTTACAAAATGAACTCTAGCTACTCCCACCAGACGTATCAGCAAGCTTGTAAATAACAATTGCCCATTCATCAAAAATGGTGGGCTCCCGTGTGAGGCTCTGAAAAGTGGGTTTATTAGGTCTCGCACCTAGCTTTGCAGTGTGCAGCACTGTCGCGCAGCACCAGACCTCTTGTATGGGCTTCAGAAAGCAGACCACACGCTCGTGCGTGCGGTTTTGCTTTCCGCGGCTGCCTTGGCTTTTGCGTGCTTTTTTTTAAAAAAGCCAGCACGCACTTGAGCAAAGGCGGGCGCATGTCCCGCCTTTGCTCCGCCCATTCTCGTTGGTGTCTAGCACGCTCAGCAGCGCACGTTGGCCTTGCTGCCACGCTCCCTCGCCCCCACTAATCTGTTACTAGCGAGAGCTCTGCGTGCCCCTATTTGAACTCCCAGCGTTAGCAGCCATACCTAAGGGCATCTCAAGTTGCCAGTGTTTGCTGATAGGGAAATAAGATCAAGATATATCACAGATAGCTCCGTCCGCTTCACGTTACTGGTGTAGCTGACTTTAGGATATTACAGTTCCCGTGGCTATTGCCAAAGGTGCTTTCTCTGGAAAATCTATACAATCTACCATGTTGATTGAGGACTGGGTAGCTTGTATACAGTGCGAAACTCGATTGATACACAACACACTTAAAAATAATTTATTTTTTGGGCTTCGTCAATTACTTTCTTGGTCCCTCCTGGTCCCATTTGTAATCATGTAGGAAGCTGAGAATGGATTTGAGGCGTATATCTGTGTTAGTGAGAAGCTTATGAAAAGTCAAAAAACTCCAAGGGGCTAAATGGGTCCAAACCCATTTACCTACAGATCGATGTGTCACCAGAATGCAAGCATGTTAACATGAAATTTGGATTGTATGTAGTAAAAGTTGAATATATCAACAGAAAAACGTTTTGAATACATGAAATGAGATTCCCGATTGCCAAATATTTTTTATTCTAAAGACTATTATCAGAGTTTGTTGATTATAAAGATGCAATTTCACTATATGTTAATCTTTATGTAAGAGTTGAAATATTCAGTTTTGCCTTTCTTGAAATGCCCAGGGCATTTGTGTAAAAGACGACTTCCTAAAAAGCAGCTGTCTGTGGGCGGCAATCTGTCAATTCCTTTCCATAACCACGCCAATGAACCACTGTCCAACGAGAGGCAGGATCAGTGGTGAGGTTCGTGTTCACTAAAGACTTTAGCTGTATGGTTGAGTCTTTCCAGAAACCCTTTCTCCACAGGAGGCTACGACTTACAATATTAGCAACCACTTAACTCGCTGCCCAAAAGAGCCGGCTGGGCCATGCCTTCCCGAGCGGTGGGAGTTCTTTTCCTGTGAAGCAGAGCTACTCAAAAAGCGTCATATACCGCCCCATAGCCTGTCAATAAGTTTGAACCCAACTTGCTGGTTTCCTCTCCTAACCTACACCTATCGAAGTTGGTTAGAGGGATTACTGATGTTTGAGATCTTGAGAAGAACAACATTTGGAACCACACTCCTCAAAATTAAAAGGTTTGCTTATAACGACAGGCGCACACCATAAAAGCACGGGTTTGTTGTTGCTAAGGCAGCACTACATACTTGTGCTGCTCTACTAGGCAGACCCTGTTCTCTAAGAAGCCAGTCAATGGTAAAGGCGGTGTTGTGAGCACGTCTAAACATCTGTTTACACATATATTCCACATTGTTCAGCACATGTTGCAAGTGACAGCTGCTTCCGGTAACAAACACGGGAGGACATCTCTCTAGCTAGAACCCTGCCCACTTTGTTACCTACCCATTGTTGTCTGTTAATCAATTCCAAAAAGAATCATGCACCAGCTGCAAAGGCAGAACAGCGGTTGTGCCGTGAGTAGGTGGAACTGTAATTGTGATTAGTTCTAGGCGAGTGAGTGCCCGTTACGTGACGCTGCTGCCTCTTCGATCCCTGCACAAAGATGACAGCTTTCGGAGCGAGGTTTAAAAGTGAAGAGATTATTGAGGAGAAGGAGGAGGCCAGGCGCAGCAAGAGAGAGCGTGAGCTGCAGAGTGTAAGTAACTTACAGTTGCAGAGCATTGTGATGATCAGTGCAGTGGAAGCCCAAAGGAAGCGGAATACAATAAAGCAAGGTTTCTGCATGCCTAAATATGGCAAGCAGTGCTCAGCTTGTGTTAGCTGTTTTCATTCTGCGTATTGTGAGCCACCTGGTATCCGTTGTATATGAAGGAAGGAAGGATACTCGGTCATTTATCCATGTTTCCCAGGTCCGTACACGACTGGCTGCGCTAAACAAAGTGAACTTGGGGCCTTATTTATGAAGGCCTTGCTCCACCGGTGCGTCACTTTTTCCCATTTTAAAAGTGACGCACCGGCGGCGCAATGCCTTCATAAATAAGACCCTTGGAGTTTTGTTTATTCCTAGAAAAACCGTGACTACAAGTCCCAGAATTCAACGGCAAAAGCCCTGGCCTGGAGCAGCTCATCGAGCAAGGACCGGAAAAACTTGGCAGCTATGCTTTACTGTTAAAGGCTCTATGCTTGTGTAAAGTTTTTATTACAGAAATGCAGATATGTAGTACCCCTGACATTCCTGTCAAGTTTTCAGACCGCTTATGTGTGACATTTCTATGTTTTGAGTGTACTTGCGTGTGACACTTTGTTGCCTCCAGTGTGATACATCTAGTGACACTACAGCGAATAGCGACAAGTAATTCGGTCTTGTGAACATAACCGAACGTGGACTTTGTACGAGTGGCTGTCTGATGAGCAATGCATCAGTCGCTCTATATACACTGTATTATAAATATCAATAGGATTGAATTCAATTTTACATCTTCAGACATAGGTGTTTCACACGTGAATATTTCTCAATGTTATTAAATTGCCTTTGGAGAAAACTTTTGGACCTACCAACATTACTGTGTCACACTCTTTTTGTGAAGTTATTTTTTCATTCAGATCTTGGCCCCAGTCAAGACCCTCTGCTTTCAACGCAAGGAGTAGTAACTCTTGACTGCTGCCTTTGAAGAAGCATTATGCCACGCCAAGTAAGAGTGGTGGTTTGCTGCTCTCATGCATAGCTGCCAAACATAACCCTGTCCCCGTGATTGTGATAGCTTCAGCCAGTAGTGGCATTTTAGTTACCAGCATAATGTATTATGGGACTTGTAGTTGTATATGTTCTATGGGCAGTTGGCATATACTCTCTGAAACTCCCTTATACTCTTTTCAGCCTACATAATATGTGTTACTAAACTTTAATGCCAAAAAGCAGTTGAGGGTACTGTAGCAGCCGCTAAACACATTTTAAGAACAGCCCGATTTCACAGCTGCCTTATTGTCCACAACGTCCTCTTCTTCTATAGAGATATTGTGCTTTTAATACACAATAAAATGAGCAACTAATCTGTTTGTGTGTGCTGGGTTTGAAGATGTTATTTCTCTTAAAAGTAGGCTGTAGCTAGCCATTTATGCAGTCTGTTTCTTACAATCTAGGTATGACCATCCCCTAAGCAATTTCTCAGAGGAAACTTTGACTGGGTAACAAGTACGGCCACTAGTACAGTCAGCCAGGAGGCACACATAGCAATTATGCTGTTGCAGACAGGACACGCTCTTTCCTAACACTTTAAAAAAATGTATACCACACATTTGCAATTCAATAGGTTTGTATTTGACAATTCCATTTATTTATCTGTTTTAAAAACAACACATAAATAAAAGACATTGTCATTTACAATGCCAATAGCTCAAACTCTCATAAATGCGAGACCTATTGCATTGCAAATGCTTGTTAATAAATATGCTGCTTTAAAGAGCGCCATGGGCAGTAAACAAGATGCTTGTAGTGCAGGTTAGTGCGTTTGTATGGGGTGATCTGTGTTGTACCCATCAAACACGAATAGTCCAGATAGAGATAAAAGTTGTAGTTTATTACTACCACATACTCACATCCTAAGGGCCGTCTGGCAGGCTCACAATCCACAGGCAACATCCGTTACCTCTGAATTCCAGAACCTACCTTCAACCATCAAGAATACATACATAAATAAACAATGGAGTACATGTCATTACCATAAGAGATGTAAAAGTAGGTAACATTACCGTAAGTAGTGTGAATACAGGTAAGTGTCAAGTAAACATATAAGTGATGTGCATAATTTTCTCTTTTTGAAACAACGTTATGCATCCATGGAGGAACCAAGTTAGATCTGGCTTCCCTTCCCCTTAACAAAGTAAAAGGAGCGATACCTGTGGTACAGTGCGAGTTATCAAATATGCCCAGACCTTTTTTTCTAGAAATCCATACACATCCAGACCCAATGAGAGAGCAGTTTGTACCCTCTCCTTTAACAGTCGGTTGGCTCTTTCCACCAAACCATTAGAAAAGAGACTGTACAATGCAACTTGCACATGCTGAATATCAGAACCCTCTAAGAAACCTTACATTTCTTTGGAAAAAAAATGCAAGTCGTTGTCAGTTACAAATGCACTTGGGGGCTCTCTCCACTTAAAAAACTCTTGTAAAAAGATTGTAGTGCATTTTTTGTATTTGGAGCATCCACGAAGCAAAAATATATCAATTTGGAAAAGTATTCATTCAACACAATGAGGAACCTCAAGTCTGACAATAGCAAATTGAATGGACCTGCAAAGTTCAAGTAACTTTATCGTAAGCAATGGAAGGCAATGAAACTGGACACATCAGTTTAGTAGATGGCTTCCAATGCTTGTCTGACACCTAACACTGACCATCAATAATTCTGTAGAATTTCTTGCAAGTGGCACATATGCCCAGGTGTCCCTCATGAGCAATATTTACAATAAAACCATATATTCTTGTGGGGGGTAAGAACAATCCATTTCTCATGCACACTCTGTTCTCACGTAACCGCTCTGGTGAAATTTGATGGAAATCTTTCATTTCCCCTGACAAAACCCTTCCCCGTGGGCCAACCCCTTTCAATAAAGACAAAAACTTTACATAAAACCAGCTCTTTCTCCGTGGCCTCCAGCCATTCTTCTTTCGATATGGAGCCCAGACACTCCTAAATTGCATCAATGGTTACAGCAACACACTCCCTTTCAAACTCTTTGTCCATGGATTACAGAGTTGGGTAAAGGTAGACGAGACAGGCAATCTGCCTGGAGGTTTTTTCCTCCTTGGATGTACTTGTAGTGATTTAGCTATTTTTATGGATAAGTGGCTCGAGTATGACCATTGCCCACTACCATCTCAGTATATTTTAGCCTAATATAGTGATATTTAGGCCAGTTTGTGACTTCATCTTGCTTAATGGCAGGGCTTGCCTATTGGCTTTGGCATGATCTTATGCCTTCTTGAATACTAATTTTGGCTCTTTGCAGGAGTAGAGGCCTATGCTTGAGCAACTCCATATTCTAAACTGCAGCCATCTTCTGAGCCTCTTTAGGTGAGAGGTTATGTTTTAACTCCTAGTTGTTATTCGCTCTTGCTAAACTAGAGAGGACCGGTTCTTATCAGAGGAATGTGCTCACTCGATACCGGAGTCATAGCAAAACGCTTGGCCAGCTGCTTGTTGTGCTCTCGTGGTACGAGGTGGTACAGGAATCCAGTGAGAATGGTAGGTGAAGTTTGCTAGAAACTACGATGGAGAGCTGCATTCTGTATTAGAGAAAGGGGGTCCGTGAGAGAGAGAGGAGATGTTGGTCTGGTGGTTTCGCAGTCTGGTGATACATCACGGTGCAGACATGCAGTCGTGACTGTGGAACAGAGAGTCCTGACCCAACCAGAGTGGGAAAGAGAGACGGACCTTTCTTGAGATGCAAAGATGCTTCAGATTCAGGCGCAAAAATCACCAGACCTTTTACTTTGTCAAATGCTTCATTCACCTGAGATGACCATTTAAACTTTGAACCTTTTTTGAGCATGATCTAATGGGATGTACAATTAGGGCATAACCATTGAACTAATCTAGCATTGTCCTCACATAATCCTAGGAAGGAGAGCAAGGCATCTTTGCCAGTGGAAGGAGGTACCTTAACTAGGACATTCACATTGCTGAAATTTGGCTTGATTCTATCTCCAGATACAGAATGCCCCAAAGAGTCAACCTGTTGCACCACTAACTGGCATTTCTCAGGCTTAACTATCATACCCCTGCCCTGTAAAACACTTAGTACTTGATGTAAAATCTCTCGATGTTGTTCTTTGTTTTTCGTGAAAATGAGGATGTCATCTTGGAATGCCTGCACATTGGCATAGCTCCAAATGATGCATCCATAATTTTCTGAAAAACGCTGTACGTTGAGGCCTGGTTGATCGGCAGCCGTAAATACTTAAACGCCCCAAAGGGTGTAACAAAAGTAGTAAGTGTTTGAGATTCTGGCCACAGGGCAATCTCTTGGTATGCAGAACGCAAATCTATGGTGGAGAAATATTCAGCGTTCCTCATATTAGCTATGATCTCTTTTATGTGTGCCAAAGAATGGCAGTCCAGTAAACCATTCTGGTTGAGTGACCGCAAGTCAACACTGCGTCTAAGGTCACCCAAACGTTTCTTCACCAAAACAATTGGCGAAACTGAATCAGAGGAGTCCATGGGTTGAATTACTCCTTCAGAACATAGCACGTCCAGAAGAGTCTTCAGACCACTCCTGACACTAAGAGGTATGTGACAAACTTTTTGTACCACAGGTAGTGCATTCTCTTTTAACTTAATTTTATGTTCTAAACCCCTGATAGTCCCAGTCTCATTCTTAAAGACATTCAGAATCTTGGAAATAATTACCAGAACAAATAGATACAACAGGAAAATCCCCCAACACAATAGGCAGATCACATCCTGACCGCAAGTGAATGTCCAGCTTGGCTAGGTCCAACCAACCCACAATGTTTCGTCCTTTAACCGCCACATAAACCTTGGTCCATGTCTATCTACCAAGACATTCTACATGAGCTTGAAAATAGCCAAACAAAACTAAATCTTGCTCCCCAAATGCATGTGGGTTGATATCTGGTTTATTAAATTTCACTGAATCAGACCACATTTCATAAAATGTGGTGTCTTTTAAAATGGTAACTGGTGCACCTGAGTCAGCCGTCACCAGTATATCTTAATTATTAATAGTTGCTTGTCATAGAAGCCCTTTGATTTTCTCTTCTCTTCTCCCAAGGTCTGGACTATCTATCGTTAGGCAATCATTGGTAAACTTATCCACACATTCTAGCATATTTCCATCTTCACTCAGTTTAACACTGTTGAGTTTGACCTTGTCACCTCCACCAAGTTTTTACATACTGTTTGAAAATGACCAATCTTAAGTTACCGGTTACATTTCTTGCCCAGTGTCGGATAAGAAACACTGTTTCCTAAATGTCCCTTGGAACCAAATCTCAAACATGTGTTATTCCTTCTTGGCCTAATGTTTTGAAAATTCACCACACAAATTGGTGTTTCTTGTGAGACATAGCTTACTGGTGATGAACCCTTCTGAAGTGAAATCTGTGAAGTTACAATGGACCGTTCTATCCTTTTAGTGATGTCTAAAGTTTCTTTCAAACAAGGATTCCTACATGTCAGCAAGCTCATCTGGACCTTTTTGGAAAAAATTTGAACAAGAAATTAGTCTCTTATGTATATGTCTACATTGTTTTCAAATTTGCATGTGGCAGCTAGCAACCCAAGTGCCACAATATACTCCTCTATAGACTTCACTCAAATGTTTACATTACAAGAAATTATGGGCCATATTATCAAGGACGGGCGATACATTATCGCCGGTTTTATCGGCAGGAAACTGCAGATAAAGCGGCGATAATGGGCTTGATAATATGTTCTATGGAATTTCAATCGAAGTCCATGTTAGATGTGAAGACATCTAACATGGGCTTCGATTGGAATTCCATAGAGCATATTATCAAGCTCATTATCGCCGCTTTATCAGCAGTTTCCTGCCGATAAAAGCGGCGATAATGTATCGCCCGTCCTTGATAATATGCCTCTATGTCTCTTCAAAAGGACGCTAGACTGCTTCTCAAATTTTTTTGCAAGTCTTGCTTTAGCCTCCAACTACACATTCCATGCTACTCCTTCAACTGGAGCTGGGAAAATAGGTAGGGTGTCAAAAACCCTAAGCCCTGCTGTTCTGAAATGATTAAAATTGTGCTAATTTCCTGGGCGGATTGTAACCGCTACCATCTACAGCTGCAAGATAATTTTCAAAAAGGAAGGTCCATTGTTTGCATTTTTTTTTTACGGTAAAACTGAAGATGCTTTATTTGGGGTTCAAACAGTTTTTTGCCAGTCATTCTTAAAGTTCCTCTAGATGAATGCCTTTAAATTAATGCAATCTTGCAAATGATAATTAACACCAAGTCAACAAGACTAGTGTAAATAGCTGAAAACGTTCACTGATCCATTTGCACATGGCTTATAAAGCTTAGAAAAAGGGCTTGGGCATTATCCAGAGTAGGTGCAAAGCATTTTATTACACCAACCTAATGACTTTGTTTAAAACAAGCCCTCCACAATAGATGAACAAAGCTGACTCAGTCCTTTTGTGTGGATGAAAAAGCAGCAGCCAGTTATGATCAATCCAATGTGCTTAATGTAGGTCGTTAGCATTTTTCAATTTCTAAGCCGTCCTTAAAGAAAATCTTTTATGGCGGCACTCCATCTTCACGGTAATCCGGCAATCCAACCATACCCTCTGGGTTAATTTTTTCCCCGATGTAGAACTGATAGTTCTTGAAGTTTGCGAGTATAGCTTTGACTTTCTCAGCAGCTCCAGACATGAATGATTTCACCCGATCAGGCTTGGTCTCTTCAAGTCTAGCCTTTATTGATTTCATATATTCTTTAATATACTGTTTGTAGGTTTCCTTGGTGAAGCCAGTCTCCTGAAGGTGATGGTTCAATACTATGTCAACACCGCTGACTGTCGTTGGATCCAACCCCTCAATGTCTGTGCACTCTGCCGACATATTCCCCCCCGATAAGTGCATCATCAATACCCCCTTCCATCTGGTAACAACCTTCCCCTCCACCTCAATGCAGATACAGTTACAAGTGTCCTTAATTTTGTAGATGTCGGAAAACAGCTCATCTCCGGTGAGCAAGTCCTTGTAGATGATCACGGTTTTGGGAGGAGTAAGAGTGTCTCGGGATATGGACGGGGTAAACGCGTGCGGAGGGACCAGCGGAACAGAAGGAGGACAGGAAACCATTGTTTGCATTTGATGTCTGGTTTGCCTGCTCTTTGAAGAAATGGAGGTGGTTGTATAGCTATCTATACCATTACCACAATATCTTAAATTAATTCACCCACCTAAAATCAGAGGCACCACTCAGGATGTATGTATATATCTAGGTGCATTGTGTGATCTACAAAAGATCTTGTCAGACTGTTCAAATATAAGAGGTTAATCACACACACCTAAACACACTTAAACAATAAGGGGCAGATTTACAATAAGTGGCGCATCCCTGCATATTAGCAGGGATGCGCCACTTATTGTGCGTCCTGCCTCCGCCACCATTGATGCGCCACACTTACAATGCGGCGCACCAATGGGCAAAAACGGCACAGATGCGTGACGCATCTGTGCCGTAAAGCGTATTTGAGCACAGCGGTATCGTGAGAGCGGTCAGAGGAACATTTTCAGATCGAACATTTAAAGTACAGAGGGTATAAAAACACATCGACAGCCTCATAGCTTATCGGCAGTAGGACACTGTCAGGAATGCGCGGACTTCAAGCGCAGTGATTTCACACCCAGATTGGCCCCTGATGAAGGTACCAAGGAGTACCGAAATGCATTGGGCAGAATAGTGATACTGTGTTAAAAACTGATAATACAATAATGAAATGTATATTGTAAAGGCATAATCAAATGTAAAAATGAATCTTGTGTTAACATGATGAAGTAATCAGCACTGAGGAAAATGCGCAAAAGAGACTAAAGGATAAAAATATGTACTAAAACAACCAATTGTTTTCTGGTATATTGTTGAGTAGAATGTTTTAAAATTGTGAAGGTGTACATCACCAAGTGCACAGTGCGCGTCTACACGGGTGTACAAACCCAATATAACCTATAGTTTCTAACAAGGAGTGACTACCCTTATTAGCCGCAGCACCGGTTGATTAATTTGCATAGTGAGGCAATTATTGGAGTGCTCCTCACACCCCCATAACCTAATGTAGGTCGTTAGCATTTCTCAATTTCTGAGCCGTCCTTAAAGAAAATCTTATATGGCGGCACTCCATCTGCACGGTAATCCGACAATCCAACCATACCCTCTGGGTTAATTTTTTCCCCGATGTAGAACTGATAGTTCTTAAAGTTTGCGAGTATAGCTTTGACTTTCTCAGCAGCTCCAGACATGAATGATTTCACCCGATCAGGCTTGGTCTCTTCATGTCTAGCCTTTATTGATTTCATATATTCTTTAATATACTGTTTGTAGGTTTCCTTGGTAAAGCCAGTCTCCTGAAGGTGATCGTTCAATACTATGTCAACACCGCTGACTGTCGTTGGATCCAACCCCTCAACGTCTGTGCACTCTGCCGACACATTCCCCCCGATAAGTGCATCGTCAATACCCCCTTCCATCTGGTAACAACCTTCCTCTCCACCTCAATGCAGATACAGTTACAAGTGTCCTTAATTTTGTAGATGTCGGAAAACAGCTCATCCCCGGTGAGCAAGTCCTTGTAGATGATCATGGTTTTGGGAGGAGTAAGAGTGTCTCAGGATATGGACGGGGTAAACGCGTGCGGAGGGACCAGCGGGACAGAAGGAGGACAGGAAACCATTGTTTGCATTTGATGTCTGGTTTGCCTGCTCTTTGAAGAAATGGAGGTGGTTGTATAGCTATCTATACCATTGCCACAATATCTTACTCAATAAGGGGCAGATTTACAATAAGTGGCGCATCCCTGCATATAGGCAGGGATGTGCCACTTATTGTGCGTCATGCCTCCGCCAC
Organism: Lissotriton vulgaris; assembly: GCF_964263255.1. Taxonomy (NCBI): domain Eukaryota; kingdom Metazoa; phylum Chordata; class Amphibia; order Caudata; family Salamandridae; genus Lissotriton; species Lissotriton vulgaris. Next base: position 710,403,232 of record NC_141689.1, on the reverse strand, counting down.
CATTTATGCGCCGCATTTACAATGCGGCGCACCAATGGGCAAAAATGGCACAGATGCGTGACGCATCTGTGCCGTAAAGGCGATGCATTGCTGGAGTTGCGTCGCAAGCGCGACGCAGCTCCAGCAAGGCTCTGGGGGGCCCTATCTTGTTAATGCTGCGTCAATCCTTACACCTCCTTCAAGCAGGCGTAGGGTTTTGACGGAGCATGAGCCCCAAAGTGACTGAGTGAAATCTTGTAGATTTCACTCAGCCACTTTTAGGAGGCGTTCCTGCGCCGGAATGCCCCCTCTGCGCAGGAACGCCTCCTTCTGGCGCAGGGCTTTACAACGTGACGCATCTCCCAGATGCGTCACGTTGTAAGTACCCCGCACCGTGGCACATCTTGTACGCTGCGGCTGCGGCACAAAAGTGATGCAACGGCGGCGTAAAAGGGGCGCAAGGGGCTTGTAAATCTGCCCCTAAGTTTGGGATCCAATCTAATGTGGCATCGTATTTCAAATGTTGCCAGAATATACTACAAGTACTCAGGCCTAAAGACTTCCAGGCCCAATCCAATGAACAAGTTACTTACCTTTGGTTGCAATATATCTGAAAGAGACATATATTAGTTACAGATTCCTTACCTTAGAATTACCCCAAGACATCAGACTGGTTCGGAGAGTTTTTCTTCAGCAGTACCCCTGCGCGTCAGTAGGGGGCATCGGTCGACTCTGTGTTCATCGTTGGTGTTGTGATCGCCGGAATGTCGTTGCTGTATCTATTTAGACACCGCCCCTGCATGCTGAAGTCAGTTCTTCACACGACATTCTGCGCCAGAAGCGCTGAGCCATACAAGACACTGACAACTGGTGCACAAAACTAGGGCCCTGGAAGGGAGTCCCTTACTCTAGAAGTCAGTTCTCAGAACAGGGAGGATGGGTGGGGTGGTAAGGAAGCTACACCTAAAATATGTCTCTTACAGATATACCATTAACGAAGGTAAGTAACTTGTTCATCTGAAAGAGACTATTAATTATAGATTCCTTACCTTAGAATAGATACCCCAGCAATACCAACCCCGGATATGGGTCTGCGAACCAAGTTCACACCAAAAGTCCTGGAGAACTGAACGGCCAAAGAAGCTGTCTCTCTGGACTTAGCTATCCAGGCAGTAGTATTTAGTGAACGTGTGCAATAATGCCTACGTGGCTGCGTGGCAGATGTCATGAAGGGGGACTCCACGCCCCAAAGCAGTAGTGGCTGCGGAGCCCTGGTGGAATAGGCACGCAACCCTACTGGAGGTTCCTTTAACGCCATGGAATAGCAAATTTGAATGCAAAGAACGACCCATCAGGAGATGGTTTTCTTTTGCACTGCATTTTTGTTGGCGTCCACATAGCCAAAAAAGAGCTCATCATCCACCCGGAATTGCCTTATGTGATCCAGATAAAATGAATGTGCACATTTTGGATCCAGACGGTGGAGCTTCTCCTCTACTTTAGATGGATGCGGTGGAGGTTGAAGGTAGGCAAAGTGATAGTCTGTCCTATGTGGAAAGAGGTAACCACTTTGGGAAGAAAGAAGGTCTAGTGCGAAGGACAACCTTGTCCTGATGAACAGCCAGGAAAGGAGGTTTAGAAGAAAGAGCCTGCAGCTCACTCACCCTGCGAGCAGAGGTGATGGCAACCAAAAAGCCAGTTTTGAGAGTCAGTAGTCTGAGAGGACAATTATGTAGCGGCTCGAAAGGAGCTACCATAAGGTAAGTCAGAACAAGGTTCAAGTCCCACCGGGGCATTACCAAAGGAACAGGAGGAAACAGACGAGTAATGCCCTTAAGGAAACTATTTAAAATTGAGGATTTGAAAAGAGAAGGCTGATCAGGAAGGCAAAGTACGGCCGAAATGCCCGAAAGATAGCCTTTAAGAATGCCCAGAGCAGAGCCCTGCTGGGCCAAAGAAAGAAGGAAGAGGAGAACCTCTGAAAGAGGGTCAGAAAGGAGATCCACAGCATTTGCTGCACACAATGCCACAAATTTGTTCCATCATCAGGCATATACCGTTTTGGTGGAGGGATGCTTGGCTGCCAAGATAATGTTACAAACTTCAGGAGGAAGGTTGAAAGCTGTCAACTGTCGCCACTCAATCTCCACGCAAGGAGGTGGAGGCTGGACAGGTTCGGGTGAAGGACCATCCCCTGCTGCTGTGACAGAAGATCCTCCTGAAGAGGCAGTCTGATCCGAGGATCGATGGCCATGTTCAAGAGCTCGGGATACCAGACTCTTGGTTCCCAGTCCGCAGCCACAAGGGCTCGGTCACGCTTGATCTTCTTTAGCACTCTGGGCAGAAGTGGTATAGGCAGAAAGGCGTATAGAAGACTGCAACTTCACTCACAACGAAAAGCATCGCTGAGTGAGTGCCGCCTTGGAAACTCCAACGCGCACAACTGCTGACATTGCGCATTCTCTTCGGTGCCGAATAGATCTAACCAAGGCTGTCCCCACTGCTGATAGAGACCTTGCACCACCTCCTAGTGAAGACGCCATTCATGATCCATCATGCACCGGCGGCTGAGTTTGTTTGCCCTGGGGTTCAGGGAACCTGCCAGATGTTGAACCACCAAGGACATGCATGATGTTCCTGCCATGTCCAGAGGCGGAGAACCTCTTGACATAGGGTCCATGACTCCACGCCACCCCGTTTGTTGCAGTACCACATGGCGGTGGTGTTGTTCGTGAACACCTGCACCACTCTTCCTTTGACAGAAGGAAGGAATACTTTCAGTGCAAGACGGATCGCCCAGGCTCCAGAGGAGCTCCCGGAGGCCAGACTCCCCCTGAGAACAGAGGCCTCTGAGCTTCGCCTTTCCCATGTGGCCGCCCCAACCCAAAAGTGATGCATCTGTCACCACTGTGAACTCTGGTTGGGGAAGGGAGAGGTTTCTTTCGCTGACCTAATCCTGGTCTGTTAACCACCACTGTAATTGGGGTGCAGAGCCCTCTGAGATCTGTATGCAATCGGAAAGATTCCCCTGATGCTGTGCCCACTGGACCTTCAGGTCCCACTGCAGAGCCTGCATATGCCACCTGGCATGATACATCAGCAGGATGCAGGAGGCCATGAGGCCCAGCAACATCAGAGTCACTCTGACCAAAACCCAGGCTAGAGGCTGAAAGATCTGAATCATAGCCCAAATATCCCAGACTTGCTGCTCGGGAAGATAGGTCAGAAACTGCGCTGTGTCAATAACCACCCTGATGAAAAGGAGCTTGTTATAGGTAATCAGGTGTCACATCGGCACGTTGATTGTGAACCCCAGCGAATGCAGGAGGTCAGCTGTAGTCTGGAAGTGGGAGACGGCAGCCTGGGGCACGCCTGCCTTGAACAGCCACTCGTCGAGATAGGGGAAGGCTGGAACCCCTGATCTGCGCAGATGATCTGCGACCATTGCCATCACTTTCGTGAACACCCAAGGGGCACTGGTAAGGCCGAAGGGGAGCACAGTGAACTGAAAATGCTCATGGCCTACCGTGAACCGTAGGTAACACCGATGGGCCGGCAGGATGGGTATGTGAAAATAAGCGCCCTGCAAGTCCAACTCTACCATTTAGTCTCCCGGGTCGAGGGCAGACAGGACCTGAGCCAATGTCAAAATTTTGAACGTCTCCTTCACTAAGAAGCGGTTGACGTTCCTGAGATCCAAGATAGGACGCAGGCATTTGTCCTTCTTGGGTACCAAGAAGTAGTGGGAAAAACAACCACAGCCTACTTCTGGCACAGGGACTCACTCGATGGCCCCCGGCCAAGAGAGCTGCAACTTCCTGATGGAGAAGGGCCAAGTGATCCTCCAACATGTAATGGAGTGTTGGTGGTACGGAGGGAGGGGTATTCTCGAAGGGGCGGGAGTAGCCCCTTCGGACTATCTGTAAAACCCACCTGTCCAACATGATGTGGCGCTAGTGGGGGAGGTGATGGCGAATCCTGCCGCCCACTGGCAACTGGTGGCCCTGAAAAGTCAGACTAGGAAACTTTGGAGGTAGCTGCAGAGGGTGCGCAGGTGGACTGGCCCGCCCGCTGGCCTCGACCCACAATGCTGGGTTCCACGTCCCCGGGCCATGCAGGGGCTGGACAGCTTACGCAGGCCTGTGGCCCTGGGCAGAACATGGTGGGGTGCCCCTTCCACAGCCACAAAGGGGGCAAAAAGTGGACTGCGTGGGGCGAGAGGTGGTAGCGAGGCCCAAGGATCTGGCCGTAGCCCTAGAATCCTTAAAGTGCTCGAGTGCATTGTCCGCTTTCTCACCAAACAACTAACGGCCATCAAAAGGCATGCCCAAAAGAGTCAATTGGACATCACCAGAAAAGCCAGTGGACCTTAGCAGGTGTAGCATTGCAGGGCTACCGACGTTGAAATTGTCCTTCCTAGCGAGTCAGTGGTGTCCAGCCCACATCGTATGGTGAACTACCTTCAGCCACTGCACGGGAGAGAGTGGCCCGGGCCGCCTCCAGGCACTGTGGCAGCACTTGTGCAACCAAGTCCCACACAGAGTGGGTGTAACACCCAAGAGACATGCAGTGTTTACCGACCGCAGTCCTAAGCTGGCGGAAGAAAGCATCTTCTTCCCACAGTGATCCAGCTTCTTGGATTCCTTATCAGGTGGAGCAGTAGGGAAGTTGAGGCTTGGACCACCAAGCTCTTGGGGGTAGGGTGTTAGGAGAAGAAAATGAGGTCGCTCGGTGGTGTTGGGCAATCATCCTATCCATAGGTGCCCCTGTGCTGGGCTTGGACCAAGTGCCCACAAGGATGTCCGTGAGGGCTCATTGAATGGCAGCGGGGCTCCGAAGAGGCCGCTGCCAGTTGAGGCACCTCAGTCGGTAGGTTAGTCCTGAAAGCCACCATAGGAAGCTCAAGGTTTAAGGCCTGAGCTGCCCTATACAACACCACAGCATGAGAGGCTCCCTCCTCAGTATCCACGGTAGGGGGAGAAAGCATGCCAAGGTTTTGAGAAGTGTCCATACGACTGGCCTCACCCCACTCCTCTCTCCATTCCGGTCCTTCCAACTGGCCTTCCAAATGGTCCACAGACCCCTCCCAGTCCTCCTCACCCTCCTCAGGTTGCCACTCAGGGTGATAGGGAACACCAGACTAGAACAGAGATACAAAATTACTGGCCGGCGCCAGTACCAACGTCGGTCGACGCTGGTCCGGCTCCATGTCGAGGGGGAGGCCGGGGTCAACGTCGGTCGTGGACATAACCGTCGTTGGAGGGGGCAGAGGTGTCGCCAATGGGTTCCCTGCTGGAGGAGGTGTCGTAAAGTTGACCGGTGCCGATCTGGATCCAGGCCTGGATCCCTGAGGACCCTGCAGCGCCGGGGCTGAAGCTGCCGGCATTGAAGGCCTAGAACCCTGACCCTAGTCCGCAAGGCCCGAAGCCACGCCAACGGAGTCGGGCTGCCCAAAGATGGAGTGGAGGGCATCGTAAAAACTACAACGTTGATCAGGGGTCACTTCAGCTCCCGGAAAGGGAGAGAGGCTCGGAGTCGACCCAGTAGAAAGACGATGACCTTCCGTATACCACGCCGTGTCGGCAGATGGATGGGGAGAACGCAAAGAGCGGCGGTGCTTCTTCACCTTCTTTATGTGCTTCAACTTACCATAAGACTTCGAAGAGGAGTGATGGTGGTGACTCCGCAACCGGTCCCACGACCTCCCTCTCGACCGGGGCCTCGAACGGCGCTGAGCCAACTGCTGAGCCTCCAGAACTTTCGGGACCACTCCCACAAAGACTTCGGATTCATGGATGGCCGGACAGTCGGAGCACAACTTCGGGTCGTGGTCACGCTCCAAACACCACAGGCACACAAGGTGCAGGTCCGTAACCGACATCAATTTGTGACAAGAATCACAAGGTTCGAAGCCGGCCCGCCGATGTGACATCCCTGTGCAGCAGGAGTCAAACGACTTGAAAAATATGTTGCCAAAAGTAAAAAAATGCCAGTCAAAAAGTGACTAGAGGTACCGCTCTCTCCTGATCTGCACTGGCTGGCTCGGAAAAAGAAAGCACGGACGTCAGCATGCAGTGGTGGCGTCTAAATAGATACCACAAAGTCATTCCGGCGATCACGGCGCCAACAATGAATGCGGAGTTGACCAATGCCACCTACCGACGCGCAGGGGTACTGCAGAAGAAAAATTCTCCAGATCCAGTCTGATGCCTGGGGTAATTCTAAGGTAAGGAATCTATAACTAATAGCCTCTTTCAGATATGGCAGTATAAAAGATACTCTTGTCTAAATGCTCTCTATACCGATATGGCAACATATTCCACAATAATGCTGGTACAAGTACCTTCAAGCCATATCCAATATGGAGCTCGCTATCTGCATTCTCACAGACGACTGTGTGACCCACTGAACCCCACTGGATTATGGGGGGTTACCTCCCAGTGGGTTGGCAGCTTTCACGCTCACAGGGAGTCAGCGCTTCTCACTTCGCCAACCTGAATCATGAGATTGTCTTCACAGAGACCTAGGTGCTGAGCCGAAAAGCTCCCAAGGGAAGGCAGTGAGTAGAAGGCGGCTGCAGCTGTAACAATCGTGATGCAAAGGCACAAACAGGGTGACCTAAAACCAATGCATGCAGCTCTCATGGGCAGAGTTCCATTCTCTGCGCGGCAGGAGGTCGTGAAGTGGCGCAAAGTAGCAAACTGGCCAAGGTCCCAAAATACGGCCACAGTGCCCCAAAAATAAAAATATGTGTCCCAAACCAGCGTTGCACTAGGCGATAGGCCTTATGAACCACACTGACCTCCAGGAAAAATTTATCCATCCATAGTCCAGGTGAAAGCTGTCAGAGTACAAATGTTCTGATTGGTGGGTCTGTAAAGCTGGATACCCCACTCCTGGTACCAATGTAGTGTGGAGTGATCAGGGTTGTACACACCAAACACGAGTAGTCCAGCTAGAGATAAAAGCTGTAGTTTATTACTACCACAGACCCACAAGCTTGCCGGCAACAGCCTTTAACCTTGAATTTCAAAACTCACCTTCAACCACCAAGAATACATAAATAAACAATGGAGCACATATCATTACCCTAAGAGATGTATAAGTAGGTAACAGTGCCGTAAGTAGTGTGAAGACAGGTCAATATCAAGTAAACATATAAGTGATGTGCATACAAATATACACATACACATGAATAAAGATCACATTTTACATGGGGCTAGACTGTTCCACGATGTTTTTTCCTTTGGCTTGGTGTAAGGGAGACGCATTTTGATTGGCTGTTAACATTCCTAAGCAATCAGGAGCGCACTCTTTCTGGTTCTCAAAAACTATGTGATTGGTGAAAGCCTTTGCAACTGTTTACAGGTTATACAAAGATGGAGATTGAAGTGCTATGATTGGTTCATTTTAAAGCCTTGTGTTGGTATACATTTTAGGTTGGTCAGCATGTCTCGGTCATTGCTGTGGGCAAGATGCAGAGTATGAAGGTTAAGATATATAATGTTGAGGGGAATACTAAGATGGATGGATGATGGATGAGCCATCTGCATCTGTGCCTTCTATGGCTGATCTGGAAGCCACGATTCAAGGGCAGTTGTTGCTGCTTTTAAGACAAGATGAGCTGCTCCCTCTCCAAGGAAGTCACAGTTAAATCCTGACGATCCAGACTTAGATGAGGAAGCTTGTTGTACAGTGCTTGGCTTCCCTCCCGAGCTAGCACTCTAGATCTCACCATGTGTTCTAGGTTCTGGAGCTCTTCCCTGCCCTGTTGGCAGTTGGAGCTCTGGTCAGACAGGGAGCTGATCTACATTCTCTGTGCTGCATTAAAGCTTTACATTAAGCTTACCTCTACTTGTGGTCTTCAATTCCTTTACATCATTTGGCGACTTGGTCTGGAGAAGCGTCTGACCACTGTCCTCTCCTGGATGCTGCAGCCTGAATCGTTTTCCAGAGAAGTAGAGGCACATCAACTCCCTAAAGAACCCCATAGGATTTGCAGCGTGTACACGGAGTATCGCCTCCGTTTCTTCAGCGACGGCGACTACCTGGTGAGAATTTGCGGACTTTTGGGTTGGTTTCCTACTCGTGGAACAGTGGATGACGTCGTCCATCTAACGTCGAAAACTACGTTTCCTAGCAACTTGCCACTGATAGCCACGTCATCAGCCTACGTCCTCGAACTTCAGCAGCGTCACCAGAACCAGCGTTCATTGCCGGTGAGTCTCCTAGCGACGCTGTGTCACAGAGCACAGAGCGCGTCTTCCCTTGCGCGCAAGCTCACGCTGCAATCGACGTGAAGCGTCTGACGTGTCACGCACACGCACGACGCTGTCGGCCATCTTGATCCTGTTACCACGGTTACACGGCAACAAATACTGGAGCGCAGCGCACTCGCCCGGCGCACATCAATAAAATTTAAAAAAATAACGGAGAAACGTCATTTCTGTTGCCGGAGTGCAGCGCTTGCGTAGTAACGCACATTTCAGCCTGGAAGTTCATCGTTACACAGATCTTTGTGTTGACATCGTCGGATACGCCTGTTATGAACTAGTAAGCTTCAATATTCTACCACATTTCACTCGTAATAACAATAACTATATAACTGATTTTGCCCTGCTGTGTAGTTTACTTGTTTGGTGGATTTATTGATAACTCTCTAAAGAGATGGCTCAATCCATCAATGTTGCTCTCCCTCCTCAATTTCTGTCTGAACCAGGGAATCCCCCCATACCTTGGGAGGATTGGGTAGTTATGTTCCATAACTATATCGAAGCCCTAGATGGGGAAGACTATTCACCCAAGCGAAAGAAAGCACTGTTAATGACCACGTTGGGCAAAGAGGGGCAGCGTTTGTTCAGATACCTTCCACAAGTTCTACCTGCAGGGTCTCAAGCTGATTTTGATGAATTTAAAGAGGCGATATCAAGACTTGAAACTCGCTTTGGTAAAGAAGAGAATCTCATTTTGCAGAGATATAAGTTTTATAAGAACAAACAATTAGCTGAAGAGAGTATTGACGAGTTTGTGGCAAGACTACGAGAGTTGTCGATTAAGTGTAACTTTGGCCAGATGGCAGACGAATTAATAAGAGATCAATTGGTTGTTCAAGCCAACAATAGAAAAGTGCAAGAACGTTTGTGGGCGGCTAAGAACCCGTCATTGAAAGACGCTATAGAGTTGGCCAAAGTAGTAGAAGAGAGCGAAAAATGTATGAGGGAACTGCAAAAAAGTGGATTGGAATCCAAGGTGGCTGAAATCTCTCACAAGAATCCCATTAGCGATAATAGCGATGATGAATCTGCTGCCATTGCAATTGTCAGGAAGAAAGGCTACATTCTTCAGAAAAAGAATATGCCACAGACACCATTTATCAAGAACAATCAGAAAACATGTTCAAGATGTGGTAGCTTTTCTCATCCTTCAGATGGGAAATTTTGTTTTGCTAACAACAAAGAGTGCCTACGGTGTGGCAAAACAGGACATTTTGCTAAAATGTGTAGGAATAAGAATAACTCTAAAGTTACGGTTGTTGATGAGTGTGATTCTCTGAGACGTGATATTAACAAAATCTTAGTCTTAACTGACACAGTGTGTGCATGTGACAACCAGAGAGGTAATCCTTTTAAGGATGATTTTGTTATTGACGGGGAAATTGTCACACTCATGGTTGATACCGGTTCAAAGTGGACCATAATTCCCACTTCTTTGATGGAAAATGTATGGGGAAAAAGATCTCTGAAAGCGTGTGATATTTTCCCGTCAGGCTATCAGGGTGAGAGAATTAACATGCTGGGTTTCTTCGAAGCAGAAATTGCTTTCAAAGGCAGATCAGCTTATGGGAAGATATATATATCAACAGATGGTCCTGCTATCCTAGGCCGTCATCACCAATACGATCTGCACATAGTAGTTGATCCCAGGTCCAATAACCCTGTTTCAATTGTCGAGAATTCATCTGTGGAGGATATTTTGGTCAGATTTAAAAATGTGTTTAGGGACCAGCTAGGTGAGCTTATTGGATACACTCATCGCATAATTCTTAAGGAGGGTAGCTCACCTGTACAACACAAAGTAAGAAGAGTGCCCTTTGCCCTACGCAACGAAGTTAAGGCTACTCTTGAGGAGATGCTCCAAGGAGGCATCATCGAACCCATCGAGGCGTCTCCTTGGATTTCGCCTGTTGTGATCTCGCAGAAGCCAGACAACAAGATCAGGTTCTGTGTGGATCTTCGCTCCCTTAACAAGTGCGTTGTGGCCGATGTGTTTCCCCTCCCTAACATAGGCGAACTAGTGTCAACTCTTAGAGGAGCAAGGTTTTTTAGTAAGTTGGACCTTAAACACGCCTACCACCAAATATGTCTTGATGATAGCTCAAAGCACCTAACCGCTTTTATTACCAGCGAAGGCACATTCCAATTCACCAGACTACCTTTTGGACTAGTCTCAGCCGCTAGCGTGTTCCAAAGGCTTGTCTCTGAAGTTTTTAAGGGTCTTGACAAAGTATTGTTTTTTCAAGACGACATCTTGATTTATGGTAGTTCATTACAGGAACACAACAAAATTTTGCACGATGTGTTACTCAGGGTAGATGAGGCTGGTTTGACCTTAAGAAAAGAGAAGTGTGCCTTCCTATTGAGAGAGATAGAATATTTAGGTTTTTGTTTGTCTGAAGAGGGCATTAAACCCAAAAAGAATCTTATTGAAGCCATTGAACTCGCGCCCTCCCCAGTTGATAAGGATCAACTTCGATCCTTTATGGGCTTGATCGAGTTCTACTCGAAATTTGTAAGGGATTTTTCTTCCAAGACGGCTTCCCTTAGATCTCTACTTAAAAAAGGTGTCAAGTTCAGCTGGACCACAGAACATGAGTCCTGTTTCCAACTGATCAAAAAGGAGCTTAAATCCGCAAATGTTCTCACCCCTTTTGACACTACTCGGTCCTCCATCTTGATGGTGGACGCCAGTGCCATTGGTCTGGGCGCAGTTCATTTACAGAAACATGGTGGTGTTGAAAAAACAATTGCATTCGCATCTAGACCCTTGTCCTCTTCTGAGTCAAACTACTCAGTGATAGAACGTGAGGCTCTTGCCGCGGTCTGGGGTACGAGCTACTTCCGGACCTATTTGTGGGGCTACAAGTTTGTTTTACGTACCGATCACAAGCCCCTCGTAAACGTTCTGGCCCCTGGTGGTGCTGGTAAGGGTTCTCCGAGGTTAGCGAGACTAGCTTCTCGTTTGCAAGACTTTCAGTGCGAGATTGAATTTATTCATGGGTGGAAAAACATCCAAGCGGATTGTCTATCTAGGCTACCCATGCCTTGCACTGATCGCAGTTCTGACATCAAGTCAGATGACCTCGCAGTTGCTGTTATGGAAGATGTTTTGTCAGTAAGTGGTGGTACTTTTTCCCGTGATGAATGGTCCAAAGGCATGGAGGAGGATCTGACTCTGAAGGCTGTTATCAGTCTAGTGTCAAGTGGTTCTAGGAGGGAAAGTACTGTCAGTTCTTCCGTCAGACCCTTCCTGAAAATTTTGGATGAACTTTCCTTAGAGGGAAAGGATGTCCTAATGCGGGGTGATCGCTTTGTTCCCCCTAGTTCGTTAAGAAAGAGAATTCTGGACTTGGCCCACGAGGGTCATCTAGGTCAAAGCCTTACACAACGCCGCGTCAAACAGAACTTTTGGTGGCCCTCTATTGATAATGAGGCTGTAGATTGCGTGTTAAAGTGTAGCTTCTGCAGGGAAGGTGAGAAGCGGCTCAAGATTTTAGGCTCCCAGTCCACTCACAAGATCCTCTTTGAGAATACTCCCTGGCATAGTGTCTGCATTGATTTTATAGGCCCCATGAACGAACTTCCCACTGATCACCGCTTCGCAATTGTTCTTGTTGACTGTTTTTCAAAGTGGTTGTGTGTACAGTTTGTAAAGGAGATTACCACCGATGCTACCATTAAGTTTTTGAAGGGCATTTTTATCAATGAAGGGTACCCCTCTGTTCTCATTTCAGACAATGGTACTCAGCTCACTTCCTCAAAGATGGTTTCCTTTGTTAATGATTGTGGTATCAAACATCAGAAGACGAGTCTTTATAATCCTCAAGGCAATGGACTCTGTGAGAGGGTGAATCGCCTTGTTAAGGGCGTGATTCAAATGTTTGTGGAGTCCGGCTGTTTCTCTGATGAGCGTGTCCAGGATCTGGTCTGGGCTTATCGCTCCACACCCCACAAGACTGGTGAAAAGTCTCCCTTTGAGCTTATGCGTGGTCGCACACCAGTGAGTAAATTGACTCCTTCTTGGCTGAATTCTAGTAGTGACGTTCCCTCTATTCATGACAGTGCTTCCTTGCCCATCTCTGTGGGTGACTTGGTCAAGGTTAAGCCTGGTAGATTTACCAAGGGTCTTGGCAAATTTAGAGGTCCCTACAAAGTCAAGAAAGTTTTTCCCCACTTCATCTTACTGGCCAATGGTGAGAGTTGGAATTACCGGAGGGTAGCTCTCTACCAGAAATGTAAAGACTCCTCTTCTGTTGACCCCTCTCCTGCCAAAGGGGACGGTTGTAATGGTTATTTATTGTCTTCTGGTGGTTCTTCATCTCCCATTCCCTTGTCGACCGGTCGGGGGGAGGTGGGTGGTGGTGATGCCTCCACTTCCTTGTGTACTCATCATAGTAGTTCCCTGATGGATTCCGGTTCTACTTCTTTTGCTGCTTCATCTGTATCTCGTACTCCTACTCTTTCTTCCTCTTCCCTACCTGATGTCCGTTCAAGGAGCTCTCGCTCCCGCCACCCTCCTGTGTATTTGAATGACTATGTTCATTAATGCTTCCTACTTCTTTGTTCCTGTGTTTTCTTCCCTTGCAAGGAAGGGAGATATGTTGTACAGTGCTTGGCTTCCCTCCCGAGCTAGCACTCTAGATCTCACCATGTGTTCTAGGTTCTGGAGCTCTTCCCTGCCCTGTTGGCAGTTGGAGCTCTGGTCAGACAGGGAGCTGATCTACATTCTCTGTGCTGCATTAAAGCTTTACATTAAGCTTACCTCTACTTGTGGTCTTCAATTCATTTACATCAAAGCTCTGGGCAGATTCATCCTTGATGCTGACCTCAAGGAAGTATTGAAGCATATTAGATTAAATATGTCATTTCTTACCCTTCAAGTGTGGACGAAGTTGCTGAAGATTTATTTTCGCACCACAAAAAGGAACCAGAAACTCTTCCTTTATGCAGTGCTATTAAAAAAGGTTCTAGGGACAGAATAGAAGGCGGTCATCGACAAGTATAACTTTCCATGTTTCTTGTCCTAAAGATACCTCTTTGCATTGTTTTTCTGATGAATATCCGTCTGCAGTCAGTGTGGATTCTCTAATGGCTAGTCTTGGATCTTGGATCTCAGGCCCACATTATTTCTGAAGAGCCATTGCCATCAGTGGACAAGAGAGTGGATTTGGTGATGAAGAGAGCCTATGCAGCTACCAATTTTGCTATTCAGGCGGCAGACTATTCAAACTACACTTTATAGTAACTCATAAAAAGACTTTCAGCAGTTCACAGAATTATAGGATGAAGGAGCAGATATTTCTCCGACATTAGCCATCACAGACCAGCACTTTCGATTCATGTTGGCTATCTTCATGATTCTTTGAATGGTGCTTATTCAGTAGCAGCTTCTACCATAGCAGCACAGTATCAACTGTGGGTGAGACGCTGGAAAGCCAATATCTTACGAAATAAATGTACTTATAAAAATTCATTTCTCTGGTTTGAAGTTTATTTGGAGATCAGCTAGATAATCATATGAAGAAATCAGCTGAAGATAAGAAGTTGTTAGCTCCAGTCAGGCGAGCCTCTAAGGGCAGAGGGTTCCAGAGCATCTGGATTTTCTGCCCAGAGCAAGGAATCAGTCCTTTCAAAGAAGGGGCCGGAAATTCCTCCTTTTGACCCGGCCCCAGCAAACTGGAGCAATGTGCCATACTGAGACAACCCAGAAATGCTGAATATGTCGGTACAGCATTGGACCTACTGGTGGGAGGAAGATTGAAGCATTTCCAGAGGCAGTGGCGGCACGCAATTCAGGACAAATGGGTACTGCAAGTGATCCAACAAGGCTACCTGATAGAATTCAGTTTGCCTGCTCCACAGTTTTTCTACATCACTCTTCTCCCAAGTGATCAAGTGAAGAAAACAACTCTTCTGGAAGTACACTACTTTTGAACAAAAGAGCTATAATACAAATACCCTTTCAACAAAGTGGAAGAGGAACTTACTCAATTTCGTTTTTGGTCAAGAAAGTATCAGGTGAGTTCAGAACAATTCTCGCACTCAAGTCAGTGATCTTTCTTATACCTATAAAGTTCAAAATGCTATCCCTTTAGTTGAACAAATTAGATTTATTTGCTTCTATAAATCTCCAGAATGCATACCTCTATGTGCCAGTTCCTCTGGTATCCGAGAAGTACCTTTGCTTTTGTCTGGGGCACAATCATTACCAATTTAAGGTACTTCATTTTGGGTTGTCATTCACTCCAAGGGTCTTCACTAATGTGATGGCTCCCTTGGTAGGATTCATCCAAGAGAAGGCCATTAATCTATTTCCATATCTTGATAAATGGCTCATTTGTTCGTCTTTTTCAAACACACAGGTTCATGCCCAGGAAGTTTGCAAAGTGGTTGAGTCATGGCCTGCTTTTGAACCAGGAAAAGTCTAAACTGAAGCCATGCTGTTCATGGGATGTAGTTCATTGGGTAGCAATTCAATAGCACAGAAGGGAAGGTATTCCTTTCAGAGATGAGAACCCAAAGACTCAGACTAGACTTTTCAAATCTTCTATTGAATCAAATTGCTGTAGTCAGGCAATGGTTGACGGTTTAAGGATTGATGTGTAATGTGGGTTCCCGGCAAGAGTGCATCTGTATCCTCTGATCAATCACCTTCTGCCTCATTGGGATCTGGGGTCAGAGCAGTACAATCAGGCGATTCCAAGGGACGCCCTAATTTGCCAAGAAATGAAGTGGTGGCTTCAAGAGGAAATGTTGTTGAAGGGTTCCCTATTCAGATTCTGCCCAACCAAAATAATTACCACAGATACTAGTCTAGTGGGGGTGGGGTTCAGTTCTGGATCAGGTCTTATTACAGGGTCAATGGACTCCTTACAAAGGGAATGCTTCTTCCAATTGGAGGAAGCTCAAAGTGGTGCAATTGGTCCGGCTTCGGTTTCCCCCTTGATAAGACAGCAGACATTACAGATAAGGACAAACAGGATAGTCTTGAGGTATTTAAACCATGAGGGAAGTTGTTGGGTGTGGTCATTGAATTATCTGGTTCAGGAGAAGACTCCTTGGGCAAAACAGAATGTTCTGGATTTAAAGGCAGTCTATCTTCCAGGAAAAGAGAGTGGATTACCTGAGCAGGAGCTTTCCATCGACAACAGCACTCTCTTTGTCGAAGCAGACATTTAAACAGCTGGTGAGGAGGTTAGGTCATTCACTGGTGGATCTTCACAATTACGCCTTACCAGAAGGCACGGAGGGCAGACACAATGCCTTGTGTGGCCAACAGGCCTTCTGCAAGCCTGTCCCCAGATTCCCCTGATATTGAGGGTTTTACAGAAGGTGAAAGAGGAAAATCCTTACTTCTCTTGATAGTTCTCAAATGTAATCGTCGGCAGTGGTTCCCAACTCTCCTGCAGTTATCAGTGGGTCCTCACTGGGGGATTCTATTAAAGCCTTACACATTGGTATTTCCGGGGTTTTCCCTACCAACTTTGTCATAGACTCGGGTTCTGTCTTGGTTGTTGACAGATTAAATCTGGAGGCAAAGGTTTGATCTCAAGAGGCGGCCTTGCTAGTGCCTCGCTAGTGCAACATTCAAGGTATCCAGCAACCTTAAAAGAGTCAATACTGGAACTCCTTTGATACTTGGTGCAAAAAGCAAAAACAAAAAGTCCCCAAGGTTAGCAATTCACCCAGTCTTAAGTTTTGAGTTTCTACAGAGGGGGTTGATTCGAGTAGGCTCTTTCTACCTTGAGGTCCGAATGGGCACCTGTAGGTACTTTCAAGAACCCAGATTTTGAGAGTGTTGCTCCTTTGGTGGTAAAGCTGCCTAAATGCTTTTTGTTGAAAAGGCCTCTGTCCTAGAATCTGCCCTGGGTTTTGCATGCTTTACAAGGTCATCCCTTCGAGCCTTCTGAGCATACAGAAGTAAAGTTCCTAACTTCTAAGGTTGTTTTACTAGTGGCCATTCTTCTGCAGTAAGGGTATGGGAATTAGGGTATTTTTGTGTTCCGAGCCCTTTCTGAGACTCCTGCCAGATAAGGTCATTTTACGTGCAGGTCTTAGTTTTGTTCTGAAAGTGGTACCCCAATTCCATTGCTCAGAAGAGATCTGTGTCCTCTCCAGATGTGGTTCTTCATTTATTGGATGTGGGTAGAGCCTTGTCAATCTACCCAGCTACAACTTGGTCATTCAGACAGACGGATTGCCTCTTTGTTACTTTTCGTCTTGCTGGTCAAGGGTTTAAGACTTCAACCACTATCCTGAGTAAATGGTTGAAGCCTGCTATTATATCTGCTTATGAAGCAAGTCCAGGCGTGGTCCAGGATAGGTCTACTAGAGGTAAGGCAACCTCCTGGGCAGCGTTCAAGGGGGCTACAATGCAGGAGATGCAGCGACTTGGGTTCTTCAAACACCTTATAGTGTGATTCACCAAAAGTTGAGATTAGAGGGTGGGGAAGCACTGCAGATGCCTTTGGTGTGTCAATCCATCATAAGATTTTATTTTTTATTTCCAAATGTAATGTTTATTGAATACATGTTTTTCTGTATTCAGTTGGAGTGTAGCCACTAGCAGTGTGATGGAGGAAGAGTTGTCAAAAAGGAGCACACATCGTTTTTATTGTTGGAAATAAAATGTATAGGCATCTACACCGCGTTGACCTACTCAGAGCAGCAACAGGTTGCTGAGTGCAGGTACTCAAAAAAACACAGGGAGGGGGGATAATCAGAGCAGGTCTAGTAATCCATATAGCAAGAGGTGCAGTGGAAGTGGACTTATGGATGCTGCATCACCTATATATATGTCCTTGGAGCTCTGATGGAGAATTAACTACATGGCGTCCTTTTTAGTCCTGGAGCATTTACTGTGCACTTAAATTAAAAGTGTCATGACAGACAACTTGTGTGACAAGTGCTGCTAATTCTTTTCACATAGAGCGCTGTGAATTCTGTTCCTTTTCTTTAACTGCATGTTTTAGGAATGTTGTGCTTTTAAGATAGGACAGTCTTCCGGGGATTCAGATGAAAGGAGAAGGCCACGGAGGTTTTCTAACACTTGTGTAAAGAAAGATGTGCTTGATTTGCAAATTGTCTGAACTGGGGTGGTGTGGAGTGCAAAAAAAACGATGGATTTGGGCCCAGATCTCTGTACTGGGGTGAATGTATGACATTGTTCTGCATTCTGTCCATCAACTGTGGTTTTTGATTTGCAAATTAAAGCACAAATATTTCGAAATATACATCACCAGCATGGAAAGTACAACCCTTGTAAGTAAGGGGATGTCGACGGCCAGCACCCCACTCTGAACATTGCTCCATCGCCACTGAAGATGCGTTAGGCAGAGATGCTCTGAAATGAGTAGAAGGGTGCCAGGCTTCCAGGAATGGACCTGATGAGATTAGCGGCAGTCATGCACCTTTTACCACAGTTTAAGAGAGTAATGCGCCTAGTCACGTCCCACACTGAGAAACGAGGCATCTCTTTAAAAGACAGGTCCTTTTCTTCTCCCTTCGATGAGCGCGTGGCATGCACGCTACTGTACTCTGACGTGGGGCGCGATTCCCCCTAGAGGAGAGCGACAGCATTTGCAAACCCTGCAGTCAGACGAGAACACAGTCCCACGAGGGGAAGCCTTCTGTCATATCGTTTCATTTTGTCAGTGCCTGAGCACCGACTCGCACCCCAGGGTGTTTTTTTCCGGCAGTGCATTATTTACTCGCGCTCGCACTAAAAGCAAAACTTGGTGCGTCTCCCATGGTAGCACACTGTTGATTAATAAAACATTTGTGCCGTTGCTTGCTTCCATTAAGCTTATATTTATGAAAACGCATGTTTTCATGAACCGTGCTCTTATTTATCGGGTCATGAAAGTAAAGATCGTTCAACCAGGGAAAGCCATCCTTGCACCACGAGTCACTAGTGCAATGCTTGGGAACTAAGGGCCATATTTACAACAAAGTGGCGAAGAGTGTCCTTAAGCCAGGAAGGCTAACACAACGTCACTTTAGATAAGCAGGGCTGCACCATCGTTACAACAATATGGTGCAGACCTGTGTTTCCCCCTGTGCTGACGCTATATTTAGCAGCAAAGTCGAAACGCAGGCACCCCCTGCATTGAGAGGAAGATTGTTTGTGCCGGAAGGTCTCCCTTCTTGCACATAAACACTCTTTAAATGGCATTTTGTAACTTAGCACACATGTGATTGTTTAGGGTAGGAAGGGAGAGCTTGCCTGCACATAAACAATCATTGGAGGTTTGGTGTTTCCATGCATTTCTTTTTTATTTATTTAATGCGATTTTATATAGCGCGAAACAGCAAAAACGAGGAGAAATAAAGCATTTCTTATTGTTTCGCCTGCTAAAGACCAGATTTTCCATGGTACTAATTTTGGCGCTGCCTTCTATTTATACCACACTTGTAAATAGGGTGCAGTCTCAAAATCAATGGGTGTTGCAGTGGAACACCCACCGCAACAACACCTATTGCCCTCCCCTTTCACGCTAAGTATAGCGTTAAACCTCCCCTTTCGCGCTAAGTATAGCGTGAAAGGGGGCCTTATATAGAAGGCAGTGTTAAGCCATGTTAAGTGGCTTAATGCTGCCTTGTAAATAAGGCAAAGTCTCTAGCGCCACCACAATGTCACTAAAAGTGACGTTGTGGTGGCGATAGGGGCTTGGAAATATGCCCCTAAATTTGAGCTATGGTGTTACACTAAGTGAATTTATTTATGTTAGAAAGCACACTCGTTTGCTATTTATAAGACTGCCCTATCCAATTCTAAGCCGTTTGGCACATGCATAAACATCTAACCACCACTGACAAATTTTATCGCAAAGTCAAAAACAGAGGTCTACCTTGATCCGCGACGAAAGAATCGTCCGAAAATGGCGACCACCATTGATGTGGAAATCAGTCTGTAGATACCCCTACTACCGACAAATCACGTGGAAGTTAATTTCCCAAAGCCCCTCTCCCTCCCCAGATGTTGGAAAGAGTGCGGTCAATAGCAGCAGCGCGTGATGAAATCTTGCAAAACAATAAATATATCACCAATCATTAGATGAGGTAAATATTAGAATATTTAGAGTCACCGCACCCGCACTTTCTGTAATAAATGAACTTTCGAAAAGAGAAGACTCAGGAGGGAGGATTAGACGTTTGACACCACTCATTTCGGCAGCCGAGTACTTCTCTATGTATAAAATGGAAAAGGCGCCCTTCCATTCACTTATTTCTTGCCCCCAAAAGTCTCTTCTCTCTTCGACAGCTTCACGACTATTATCCATTGCTCTTCTAAACAATACATTTTAAGAAAAGGAAGCGCCCATGCAGCCTCGGATTGGTCAGGCGGGCAATCGGGCATCGGCCGATGGGCCTCTGGCTGAGGCAAGTTGGTGGGCTGGTTTTTTGGACTCCACCCGTCGTGCTCAGCATGAAAGGCTGTTACAGCCTTGACAAAACATGACTCCATGCAGCCGAAGTCAGGCCAGAGGGCTAATGTGGCAGAATGACAATAGGCTGCTCTGACGGCCACAGCATAAGGTGTGCCTGCCTCTGTCCAGGTGTGACAGAGGCCTCCAGGAGCTGCTGATGGGAAGCCATTAGCACTTACTTTTCAGGGGCCTGCTGCAGGGGAGAGGACTGGAGCATCGAGAGGTGGGGGTTTGTGAGGCCCAGTGAGGAAGTGCCTCAGTTTTTGTCCTCCTCCACTCCAAGCAAGAAGTGGAGATAATTCTGTATCTGGTCTCCTCCTTTGTCAGCCACATAATAATTACTGCGGTCAAAAGGGACAGGTCGCGGCCTCAGTTGACATTGAAACTGGGAAACCAGGTTCACGTCCCACTGTCAGTTCAACATCTCGTGATTATGGGCAAATCACTTAATCCTCAGGAACCCCAAAAAAATATGACCCTCTGTAATGTTATCTGGTGCACACATAAAGCGCTCCAATGCCTCTGAGCCTAGTTTATGCTATATAAAACTGCATGTAAGGAAAGTGACACTATATTTTGTTTATTTTTGCATTTACACACTAGAATCATCCACTTTCTCAGAACACGCACATGACCCAATCTTCACCTCCAGCAAACATATCTCCTTCAGTCACACCACAGTTCTCCACTGGATGGACCACAGCTGCGTTCACTTTGTCTACAAAAAGACCACAACCTACAACCATCCTCAATCAACTCTGCGAAGAAACTGGAACAAAACCACCTTCGACCAGATCTCCTCATCGCTTCTTCAAAACCCCCCGGCCCACTCTTCGAACCCGAACCAAGCAGCCATTAACCTCACTCAATGGCTAACCAACAGCGCCGACAACCTAGCACCTTTGAAAAAACGTCAAATCAAACTAGCCAGCAAAAAAGCCTCCTGGTTCAACAATGACCTTCAGAAATCCAAGAAACTCTGTCGTTCCCTTGAGAAAGCCTGGAAAAAAGACCCAAACACCAGCACCAGGGACGCCTTCAAGAACGCCACCCGCATACACCACCAACTGATCCGGACTGCCAAGAAAGCCACATTCAAAGACCGGCTAGACAACAACGCCCACAACAGCAAGGAATTATTCAACATCGTCAAAGAGTTTACCAACCCTACTACCAACTCCAACGACATCACTCCCTCTCAAACCCTTTGTGACTCCCTAGCTTCGTTCTTCCACAACAAAATCGCTGATATCCACAACAGCTTCGACAACCAACCTGGAGACCAACCCACCCAACCTTCTGCCGTACCTTCACCCCCCTTGAACATCCTTAATGACTGGAACCCAATCTCCACTGAGGAGACCATCCGCCTGATGAACTCCATCCACTCAGGATCCCCCACAGACCCATGCCCTCACCACATCTTCAACAAAGCAGACTCCATCATAGCACCACACCTCCGAGACATCATCAACTGCTCCCTCAACTCCGCCACCTTCCCGGAAAGCTGGAAACACGCCGAACTCAGCACCCTTCTGAAGAAACCCACAGCTGACCCCACCGAACTCAAAAACTACCGCCCCATCTCGCTCCTTCCATTCCCGGCCAAAGTCATCGAGAAAGCTGTCAACAACCAGCTCACCGCCTTCCTCGAAACCAACAAATCCCTCGACTCCTCACAGTCCGGCTTCCGAGCAAAACACAGCACTGAGACCGCACTCAACGCAGCAACAGACGACATTCGAACTCTACTGGACAATGGAGACACAGTCGCCCTCATCCTCCTCGACCTCTCCGCAGCCTTCGACACAGTTTGCCATAGCACCCTGATACACCGCCTCAGACACATCGGAATCCAAGGAAAAGCTCTAGAATGGATCACCTCGTTCCTTGCCGGAAGAACTCAGAGAGTCCACCTCCCGCCATTCAAGTCAGAGGCCACTGAAGTCATTTGCGGCGTGCCACAAGGATCTTCACTCAGCCCCACCCTCTTCAACGTATACATGAGCCCCCTCGCGGCCATCGCACGCCAACACAACCTCAACATCATCTCCTACGCTGATGATACTCAACTGATCCTCTCACTCACCAAAGACCCCAACACCGCCAAAACTAACCTACATGAAGGAATGAAAGAAGTAGCCGAGTGGATGAAGCACAGCCGTCTGAAACTGAATTCAGACAAAACAGAAGTCCTAATCTTAGGTACCTCCCCCTCCGCCTGGGATGACTCTTGGTGGCCAGCGGCACTTGGAAAAGCACCCATCCCGACGGACCACGCACGGAACCTGGGCGTCTTCCTGGACTCCTCACTCTCGATGACCAGACAAGTCAACGCCGTCTCATCATCTTGCTTCAACATTCTTCGCATGCTCAAAAAAACATTTCGCTGGATCCCCACCGAAACTAGAAAAACGGTCACCCACGCACTGGTTACAAGCCGCCTGGACTACGGAAACACCCTATACGCCGGTACCACCGCAAAAGTTCAGAAAAAACTCCAACGCATCAGCCAGAGTCATACTAGACATCCCGCATAAAGACCACATTTCTGATCACCTGAAAAACCTCCACTGGCTCCCCGTCAATAAGATGATAACATTCCGCCTCCTAACCCATGCAAAGCACTTTACGATCTTGGACCCGATTGCCTCAACACACGCCTTTCCTTCTACACCCCCTCCCGCCAGTTACGCTCCTCCAACCAAGCCCTTGCTGCCGTACCTCGCATCAACAAAACCACCATGGGAGGAAGATCCTTCTCCTACCTGGCAGCTAAAACCTGGAACTCACTTCCTATTCACCTTCGCCTCACTCAGAACCACCTAGCATTCAGAAAGCAACTTAAAACCTGGATATTCGACAAGTAACTCCCCACCCTTCCTCAAGCGCCTTGAAACCCTCTGGGTATGTAGCGCGCTATATAAATTATTTGACTTGACTTGACATATGCACCTTTCACCAAACTCTGAACATTGAAGGGCTTCTCTTAAGCACTGCAAAAAATAAAATGAATATCATAAAAAAGTGAGTGTAAAAGGCAGTTTAGGACTTTGCCGTATCATGTTTCCCGGTGAACATTAATCTAAACATCCACAGCAAAAGTATGGGTAAAAAACACAATTGCGCCTAGTATTTTTGATAACTGTGCTTCCAAAGTATATTTTTTTCCTTGGAATGTTAATTTCCTATTTAGTTACTGGCTCTATAAGCTATAAAATACTTGTATTACCGCAAATGTTTGTCATCATTTAGCTTCATTAACTAACTAAGCAGTGTATTATTAAAGATTGCAATCTACGAATGTGGGCCACTTTTTTGTGGCTGCCTGGGTCGAATTGTGTCCCCAATCCAACCCTGCGCCCCTGGGGATGTCAGAATGCCCTGCACATTGAACACTGACGACTGCAGAACTCAACTGGCTCTGTGCCGCATGCTATCGAGGTACCCTCACTGTCAACTTCAGAAGTTTTCATTATTACAAACAATTATACATTTCTAAACGGGTTCTGTGTTTCGTACTAATCCTGTAGATGGCACTGATTTATTCGCCGCTCAAGTTGCTCAGCACGATAGGAAGTCAGGGCCACGGTTTCACAAGCTCATCCCTACCCTGAAAGATCCTGCCCCATCCTAAACACACGGCATTTGTTAGATACATTGAACCCCTCCTGAAGCGCGCGAACCCTGCCCCAGTGTGCGCACATCTGATAAGGCGTGCTCGTCAAGTCTTGCTTTCAAAGGACGTGGTTTGCGCGGAGGTTTCATTATAAGGCCTGGTCCTGGAAGTGCCATTAAGGTGCGCCAGGAGACAACATGCCAGCTCCAGTGACAGTTAACATTCACAGTGACCTTCCCTCTCCTCTGCTGACGAGCGACGGAGTCGCATTCACTGCTTTGAATTAGCTGAGGCACATTTTAAAACCTTTTGTGGTGGTTTCCAAAGATCTGGTGCATACGGAAGGCGCGCTTATTCAAGCCCGCGGTTCGCGTCCGACCGGGTCCAGGAAGGAACCCTGGTCTTTTTCAGTACAAAAGGGCGGATTTATTCCTCTGATCAACTCAAGGCACTCCGACCTGCTCGCCTTGAAAGCTGCTAGAACTCCCCCCCCCCCCCTCCCCCCTCCCCCCCTAGAATTATGGGCGAGTCTGCTAACACGCAACTGCGGTCACTTTTTCTTCAAGTCATTATAAATCTCAATATGATGATAGGAAATGCTGACCGCATTAATTGCCTCTCCCTTCCTAGGCATCAGCAACACCTATTTAACTTCCTGTGGGAAAACAGTCCTGATGCCCCAAGAGCGGTCAACTCGGGAGCTCGGGATCCGGGTCCGAGTCTCGGTGTCGGCGCAACATCATGTGATCCTGGGCAAATCACTTAATCTCCCCGTGCCCAAGGACAGCACCTGGATACACTCAGACAAAGTACCATGATGCATTTCTACCAGACGTGATTGCTTCACTTCCACCTAACTGTTCCATTGTTAGGAGAGGTTGATAGGATAAGAAAGGTAGTAGGTATAGTAATCATCTTTAAGTATGAATATAAATGTAAAACAGAAGAGCCCCCCTTGTGAGGCTTTGATCTTCTCACTCTCCCTCAAACCCAAACTCACGATATCTGGGGCCTTGATTGATTAGCCTCCAGGTTATGCTTGGAATTGATGTGCCACTATACCTGATCCATTATACCTAAATCTGCTAACTTTATGCTGCTCGGAGATCTCAAAATCCATTTGAAAGACCCCAGGTGTAGTCAGCGAGCTACTGTCGCACAAGTTACTAATTGTGTAACGATATATCTGTAAGAGACATTAGTTAGTGATAGATTCCTTACCTTAGAATATCCCCAGGCGTCAGGCTGGATCCGGAAATGTTTGCGTAGCAATACCCCTGCGCGTCGGTAGGCGTCGTCTGCGCCTCCACGTCCGTCATCGGCGTCGTCGTTAGCGCCTGAATGACGTTGTCCGAGTACTTAGATGCCGCCCATGCGCGCTGACGTCAGTTCTGAAACACAGCTTTTCCGCGCCAGATACGCAGAGCCATGGTAGAACCAACACTGGTACTTGTATCAAACAAGGGTTCCCTGTTTACATAAAGTAGAAACATACACCCCTAGGTCAGGGAAAATACACAGTGGAAAAAACAACCTAGGCGGAAGTTTTTAGATTGCCTACACAATGGTCACAGGACAACAAAATTGAAAAAGACAATTTCCAAAGAAGAGTACAACTTGACACACCACCCACTTTTTTAATTCTGTGAAAGGAATCAGAATGTGTTTTTTACTGTGATTTATGTTTGAAATGTATTTTTATTCTGTTCTTTGATATATGCATTTTTTATTGTCTTTCTTTATAATAAATTTATTTAGTATATTTTTTACAAAAAAGTTCATACTCTTCTTTGGAAATTGTCTTTTTCAATTTTGTTGTCCTGTGACCATTGTGTAGGCAATCTAAAAACTTCCGCCTAGGTTGTTTTTTCCACTGTGAGAACCAACACTGGTGCCATGAAACTAGGGCCCTGAAAGGGGATGACCTTAACCCTAGATATCGGTTCGCAGAACGGGGAGGATGGGTGGGTCGGTAAGGAATCTATCTCTAACTAATGTCTCTTACAGATATACTGTTACACAAGTAGTAACTTGTGCATCTGAAAGAAAAGAGACACGTTAGTGATCGATTCCTTACCTTAGAATAGATACCCCAGCAATACCAACCCCGGTGGTGGGTCTGCGAACCAATATCACACCAGAAAGTCCTGTAGGACGGAACAGCCAAAGAAGCCATCCCTCCGGACTTGACTGTCCAGGCAGTAGTGTCTTGCAAACGTGTGCAGCGAGGCCCACGTAGCTGCCTGGCAAATGTCCTATAAGGGGACTCCTCGGCCCAAGGCAGTGGTTGTTGCCATGGCTCGAGTGGAATGAGCCCGTAATTAAGCAGGGGGCTCCTTTTTGGCCATGGAGTAACATGCCTGAATACACAAGATGATCCACCGCGAAATGGTCTTCTTGTGTACTGCCTTTCCCTTCTTCGCGCCCACGTAACCAACAAAGAGTTGGTCATCCACCCGGAACTGGCGTGTGCGATCTAGGTAATAAGAGAGCGCACGTTTTGGGTCCAGACGGTGAAGCCTCTCTTCCTCTTTCTAAGGGATGCGGAGGCGGAAAGAAGGTGGCAAAGTAATGGACTGCCCGATGTGGAAGGCCGTGACAACCTTGGACAGAAAGAAAGGTCGTGTACGCAACACCACCTTGTCCGGATGAACAGAGAGGAAAGGTGGAGTAGAAGAAAGAGCCTGGAGCTAACTCACTCTCCTGGCAGAGGTGATGGCAACCAGGAAAGCAGTCTTCAGGGTGAAAAGACGGAGAGGACAGTTATTGAGCGGCTCAAAGGGAGCACACATTACATAAGTGAGTACAAGATTCAAGTCCCACTGGGGCATCACAAAGGGAACAGGAGGGAACATGTGTGTGATGCCCTTTAGAAATCTATTTACAATGGGGGACTTGAATAAGTAAGGCTGATCAGGAAGCCGTAAGAAGGCGGAACGAGCAGAAAGGTACCCCTTAAGAGTACCCAGAGCAGAGCCCTGCTGGGCAAGGGAAAGAAGGAAGAGTAGAACTTCAGAAAGGGGTCAGAGAGAGGGTCCACAGCCTTTGCTGTGCACCATGCCTCAAATCTGATCCACCTGCAGGCGTATACCGACTTTGTGGAGGGACGCCTGGCTGCCAGAATGATATCACAGACTTCGGGAGGCAAGTCAAATGGTCTCAACTGCCGCCGCTCAATCTCCAAGCTTGTAGGTGGAGACTGGACAGGTTCGGGTGCAGGACCGTCCCTGCTGCTGCGACAGAAGGTCCTCCTGATGAGGCAGACGAATCGGGGGATCGACTGACATGCTGAGTAGCTCGGGATACCAGTATCTTCATGCCCAGTCCAGAGCCACAAGGATAACCTGGGCCCTGTCGCGCCTGATCTTCTTCAGCACTCTGGGCAGAAGTGGTATAGGTGGAAAGGCGTACAATAGACCACAACTCCACTCGAGACGAAAAGCGTCTCCGAGCGAGTGCCGCCTTGGAAATTCCAACGCTCAGAACAGATGACATTGCAGGTTCTCTTCTGTGGCGAATAGATCTAACCAAGGCTCTCCCCATTGCTGAAAGAGGCCTTGCGCCACGTCCGAGTTCAGACGCCATTCGTGATCCATCATGCACCGACGGCTGAGTTCGTCCGCCCTGGCATTACAGGATTACAGTGAGGCTGAATCTATTGATTTCCTCATAACCCTAGACGTCGAGGTCCTCTATACCAACATCCCCCAGAGGGCCTCCCTAGGTGTTATGGAAACTGCTCTGGAAAAAACTGAATGGACGTCTGCTACGCCCACCAGCTTCATAATGGAATGTGCTGAAAAGGTTCTTACCGAGAACTATTTTGAATTCAAGGGAACCTACTACCATCAAACACAGGGAACTTGCATGGGGAGCACGGTAGCCCCTAGTATAGCATGCCTGTACATGGCAAACTTTGAAGAGACCAACATATCGTCGTTGACTAACCCCTTCCATGAGAACATAAAGTTATGGAAGCGCTATATAGACGACATCCTGATCTTTTGGTCAGGTAACGAAGACTCATACAAAGAGTTTTTTTAATGGATAAATGGTCTAAATCCATACTTGTCCTTCACCATAACTGCCTCAAGTAATCATATAGCATTCCTTGACCTCAAGATATGTATGGAAGGGAGATCCCTCAGCACTACCTTATTCAAGAAAAATACTGACCGCAATAGTTTGCTTCACTTCCAGAGCCATCACCCAAAAGCCTTACGATCTAACTTACCGTATGGGCAATTCCTCAGGATACGGCGCAACTGTAGCACCATGGCCAATTACAAAACTGAATCTGCTATCCTTTCAAGGAACCTGAGGGAAAGAGGATATCCTACTAGAGATATAAAAAGAAGCTTGAAAAGAGCACAGAACAACAACAGGGAGGGCCTAATTGAACCAAGAGAAAGAGACCCCACAACTGCCCAACCTATGACTTGTGTGACGACTTCCACACCAGTATCCAACCAAATGAGGAAAATTGTGAAACGCCACTGGTCCATTCTCAATACAGGCACCCTCAACATAGACCAACCTAGGTTCGCCTTCAAAAGGTCAAGGAACATGAAAGATATCCTTATTCACACCAGACCCAAGACAAAAAACGAACCCAACCGACAAGTAACATTATGGAGCCTGCCACCAGTCACCGGACACTACCCATGTGGTAGTTGCACAGCGTGCCCTCTCACTAAAAAATACAAATACATCACCTTGTCTGACACATTCAGGTGGGAAATGAGAGGTCACACGAATTGCAACAGCTCGAATTGCTTTTACTTGATCATATGTCCGTGCAACCTATACTACATAGGTATGACGACACGCAATGTAAAGACTAGGATATCTGAACACCGAAGCAATTTCAGGTGCAAAAAAAGCAACACCAAAATGTGTAGGCATTTCTTAGAAATGCAACACACTCCAGACTCTCTCCAATGGCTTGTCCTCGAAGCAAATCAACAGACATCTAAGGAAGGACTGTTCTACAAAGAACAGCGTTGGATTCATAGATTGTCCTCGAACAGCAAGGGCTTGAACGAAGATATACCCTGGGCAAGTCTCTGAAATGATCACTGAACTCATAAAACCCACAGTTGTCGCTATACATATACTGCTATACCAGTCTAAAGCAACACCTCATCCCAATATCTGGGATAAAAAACTCCCCACCAACAATCTAGGTATAACCCCACCAACTCTGATTGTCCCATCATGCTACTAATCACGGGGTACAACCTAACAAAACACTGACTATCACAAAGAAATACACCTTGAAAGCAGGACTGCCATAATAAACAGTTCGACACCACTCCAATATGGCCGAAGCAGCTTTCACTGCAAGATAGAGTAATGAATACAACCCAAAACCGGTATATCGCCGATTACAATTAAATCAGACAGGCATCACGATTCCCCCTTTTTTTAGCTGCAAAATAGTCAAACACGAGTGCTTGAATCAAAACGATTAATGTGTCCAACCTGAGCTGAAAAATTAATTTTGATCCCAACCCTAGAATTTGGTTCTGACAATGTTAAACATAGTTCGCTTTTTAACGCGACTCTATCCCCTCATAAATCGTATACATAACCTCACTAATCCAAAATAGAGGCTACAATTAGAGTCTGGTTGAATACATGTAGTCAGTAACCACTAACCATTACAATATGGCTGCCATTATCATTAACCAATCGGGTTCTCAGACACTTCCCTTTAAAAACAAAACCAACCCCGCCCACTGTCTCCACCCGGTTCCAGCGGCGATGGGTAGGTGCGTGTAACGAAGCTTAGGCATTCACCAAGTAAGTGGCAAAAATGTATTTATGCGAGATACATGTAAGACAGTCACGCGCCGTGATGTCTCAGCACACACGCCGCATTGCTTCGGTATATACGCCAGGCATAATCTAATCCGCCGTCTTCTGCTTCCACCAACAATGCACTGAGCACTAACTATAGACAAAGGTTAGCGGTGGTTGTAGACGAGCGACATAACTATTGCACTCGCATATCCGATAGGTATGTTAGACAGGCTCCGCAAGCATTCAAAGCGCAGACGCTGCATAAACTATGTCCCCCGGCGTTTACTTTCAAAGCTGCGCGGTTACAAGCAGCGGTGGGCGTGTACTAGCAGGAGTTTTACCACACTCGTAAGCGGTCATACAAAAGGGTGTCTGTATGCCGATGTGAC
The DNA here is from genome assembly GCF_964263255.1 of Lissotriton vulgaris. Lineage (NCBI taxonomy): Eukaryota > Metazoa > Chordata > Amphibia > Caudata > Salamandridae > Lissotriton > Lissotriton vulgaris. The sequence goes on along the minus strand of NC_141689.1, from coordinate 710,373,735 downwards.
ACTTCACACAAAACCCCTCGTTTTAAAAGAACTCTACAATGAAGCACACGCTGAGTGAGACATTTATCGCTCTAATAACTGGATACACACAGGACTTCCTATCCGGTCCTAAGTTTACACACGCTGGGTACTATGGCATACCACACAAGGCACTGTCCAGGTACTGTCACAGATACATCAAGTGTAGGAGAATAATTACACTCTTAATCCTAAACTTAATGATTGTGGCCCATAGTTTGTATTTCTTGCTTTATGTTTGGTCCTAGCAAAACTCAAACATTAGACAGTTACTATGTATATCTAAACTCTACATCGACATTAGATTGTAAACACCACACAGTCTCCAAATATCCCTATATATACTACTGAGATGTCTTCCTCTATATAGCATTGTGGTGGAAGATCTCCCTGAAGCTTTATCCACTGGACACTGTCGTTGTCTGATTGTTTTTAACTTTAGGTGAGTTGTGAATAACTGCGTGCAACAAATACAAATTTGGTATTCTCTTTTTAACACAAGGCTTTCACCTTCACATGTCACTCCCACTGAATCCCCACTGTTGAGAGTGCTTGTCACTCCCACTGAATCCCCACTGTTGAGAGTGCTTGACACACTTGTGTAAGAATGTTATGACACGCATGTCTCACAATAGCATGCGGAACACACCAGTATTTCAGTCATTGATGCAACGTGTTACTATTTGCTTGTGATATGCTTTCTCCCTTTTCCTCCAACAGGTATTAACAATCACAACCCGAAGAAGGGTAATATAATATTGTTCTTCCCTTCACCCACTAGGATGGTAGCCAAACGAGCTTACATACACCATACAGTGTGGTAACAGTGTAGACAGTTACATACACCCCTAGATACTTGCTAATTAGTCCCCCTGGTCCTGAAGAATCGCTCAATAAATTTTAGAGTAGCGAGAAACATGTCGACCGGACTCTAACACATTCCAGATGAGAGTAGGAAACATCACTTTCCACTACTCTCCTCTAGGAAATTGTTTTTAACTAAAGCAGTGGCCCTCCTGAATAAAGTGTCCTTGGTACCACTAGCTTTATTTTAATTCACATAGTCACGTCTACCCTGAATCCTGGCCCCATACCCGCACTTCATCTATACGGCAGTTGGAAAAAGATCTCCGCCAAAGAGCCCCTCTATGAGGTGTTGCCCGTTGGGTATTGCACCGCCGACCCAACGAGGAGCAGGCCCAAATGATGAAGCATGACACCTGAAAGGGTGTGTGAGGGCATTAAATCCAACAAAATGGATTCCCAGGGTGACCACTAGGCTACCCTGTTCTAATCCGCTTGCACCATAGACTGTAATTATACCTCTTTCTTTCATTAGGAACAACACGACAACCTTTGTATTTACGTGTAATTTGGGCACGTCATGTGTGGACCTTCTGCTCCTGCGAGAGCATTAACAGCCCAAGACTCCTTATTTTTTATACCAATTCAGAGAGCCTGCCAGGTGTTGAACAACCAGGGTCAAGTCCTGATGTTCCAGCCACTGCCAGAGGCGCAGAGCCTCCTGGCAAAGGGTCTAAGACCCCACCCCGCCCTGTTTGTTGCAGTACCATATGGCGGTGTTGTCCGTGAACACCTGCACTACACTCCCCCGGACAAAGGGGAGGAATGCCTTCAGTGCTAGATGAATCGCCCGCAGCTCCAAAAGGTTGATGTGGAGCCGGGACTCCGCCGGAGACCAGAGGCCTCTGATCTCCGCCTCTCCCGTGTGGCCTCCCCAGCCCTGGAGGGACGCGTCCGTCACAACCACGTGCTCCGGGTGGGGTAGGGAGAGGGATCTGCCATTGACCCAATCGCGGTCCGTGAGCCACCACTGCAGTTGTCTCGCAGTGCCCTCTGAGATGAAGACATGGTCTGACAGGTTGCCCTGATGCTGGGCCCACTGAAACTTCATGTCCCACTGCAGGGCCCGCATCCGCCACCTGGCGTGATGCACCAGAAGGATGCAGGAGGCCATCAGCCCCAGAAGCCGCAGCGTCAACCTGACCGAGACTCGGGATAAAGGCTGAAAGATGGGAATCAGAGCCTGTATATCCCGAACCCGCTGTTCGGGTGGGTAAACCCGAAACTGCGCCGAGTCGAGAACCGCTCCGATGAAGAGGAGCTTTTGAGAGGGACACAGGTGCGACTTCGGCACATTGATGGAGAACCCCAGCAAATGCAGGAGGTCGGCCGTAGTCTGGAGGTGGCTGACGACTGTCTGGGGCGAGCCCACCTTCAACAACCAGTCGTCTAGGTAGGGGAAGACTGATACCCCTAATCTGCGCAGATGAGCTGCGACCACCGCCATCACCTTCGTGAACACCCGTGGGGTGCTGGTAAGGCCGAAGGGTAGCACGGTAAACTGAAAGTGCTCTTGGCCTACCGTGAACCGCAGGTAACGCCGGTGGGCAGGCAGGACTGGGATGTGGAAATAAGCGTCCTGCAAGTCCAACGCTACCAGCCAGTCTTCTGGGTCCAGGGCAGCTAGGACCTGAGCCAAAGTCAGCATCTTGAACTTCTCCTTCCGGAGGAAGCCGTTGACGTTCCGCAGGTCCAAGATAGGGCGTAGGCCCCCTTTGCCCTTCTTGGGTACCAGAAAGTAGTGGGAGTAACATCCACACCCTACTTCTGGCCCAGGAATGCGCTCGATGGCCCCCTTGGCCAAGAGGGCCGTGACTTCCTCTTGCAGAAGTTGCCAGTGATCCCCCGACACGCGGTGGCATTGCGGTGACATGGATGGAGGGGTCGCCTCGAAGGGGAAGGAGTAGCCCCTTCGGACGAACCGCAGCACCCACCTGTCCGATGCGATAGTGCGCCAGTGGGAGAGGTGATGGCGAACCCTGCCTCCCACAGGCGTCACATGGGCCTGAAAACTCGGAAGATTTTGAGGCGGGTGCTGTGGAGGGAGGTGTGGACTGGCCTCGCCGTTGTCCCCGACCGCCACCACAGCGGTTTCCACGGCCGCCACCGGGCTGTTGAACATTCTGCGGCGCGTGGCTGGCAGCACGTGTGGGGACGCCCCTTCCATGGCCATGAAAGGAGCGAAAGGCACCCGATTGCTGGCGTGGGGCCTAGAGGCCCAAGGACTTGGCCGTAGCCCTGGAGTCATTAAAACTTTCCAGCGCATGGTCTGCCTTGTCGCCAAAGAGGCGACGGCCATCGAACGGCATGTCCAGGAGTGTAGCCTGGACATCGGCCGAGAAGTTGGCGGACCTCAACCAGGTGTGGCGGCGAACCGCCACCGTCGTTGCCATCGCCTTGCCCAGTGAGTCTGTTGTATCCAGCCCACACCGGATGGAATAACGCGCTGCATCTCGCCCCTCCGCAAGGGTTTGGGCGAGTTTAGCCCGGACCTCCTCCGGACATTGTGGCAGCACGTCCGCAACCGCGTCCCACAGAGTGTGGGTGTAGCGGCCCAAGAGACAGGCGGTATTAACAGACCGCAGCCCTAAGCTCACAGACGAGAACACCTTCTTCCCGAACTGTTCGTATCTCTTGGATTCCCTGTCGGGCGGGGCAGACGGGAATGCGGTCTGGGAATTTAAGGCCTGGATGACCAGGCTCTCGGGGGTGGTGTGGGTGGACAAAAAGCATGGGTCGCCCGGGGCCGGGCAGAAGCGTCTGGCCACGTTCCTATCCACAGGCGGACCTGTGGCGGGCTTCGACCAAGTGCCCACAAGAACGTCACACAAGGCCTCATTGAACGGCAGCAGAGGCTCCCTGGAGCTTGACTGCGGTTTGAGGACCTCGGTGAGGAGGTTAGTCCTCACGGCCGCGACGGGGAGCTCAAGGTTTAAGGCCTTGGCTGCCTTCGTCAACACTACGCTATATCTAGACCCCTCCTCCGAAGCCACAGTCGGAGGGGAGACAAATCCAGTGTCTGGCGATGTGTCAATACCTCTGGCCTCCCCAAGCTCGTATGTCCAGTCCTGTTGAGACTGGCACTCCCGTGCCAGAGGGTCCTCGGACCCCTCCCAATCTTCCTCGTCACCTGTGTCTTGTAAAACAGGATTAGTAGACAGGGCCTCCTCATGGAGATAAAAATCCCCAAAGGCCGACGGAATCTGCGCCCAGCGGCGACGTTCCGGCGCCAGAGTCGGACCGCAGGAAACATTGGGGACGGCGTCCACAGTGGGCACCGGTGGGGAGACCCGTGGGGCCGGTGCCGGTGAGGTCGTAAGGTCGACCGGCGACGACCCGGATCCAGTGAGGTCCTGCGGCGCCGGGACCGAAGTCGCCGGCGGCGCCGGGGCCGAAGCACCCGACGGCGTCGGGGCCGAAGCACCCGACCCGCTAGGACCTCCAGTCGGGACCGTTGGGCCCGGAGGCGCCAAGGAACCCGACTGAGGTGGGAGGAAGGGACCTCATGGCCATGAGGTACCGCTCAATCTCCTCCGGCGTCGCGCCGTTCCCAGGGACCCGAAGGTGTGGGGCAGGCGGCGACGCTTGCGACTCCTGCGGAGCCGCGTGGGCGGTGTCGCCCGCGCCCCCGGCCGCATCGTGCGAGCGTCGGGTGGGTCGGAGGAGCAATGACGTCTCTCCGCCCTCTCATGCCTCTTACCTGAGGACTTGGATCCCGACGACCGGTGTCCACTCCCGGAGCTGCGATGACTCCGCCCCCGCGACCTGTCCCTCGACCTCCTGTGAGACCGGGACCTGGAGCGGCGCGGGGGCTGACTGCCAGAGCTCGAGCCGCTTGCGGGACCGCTCCCGCCTAGCCTTCGACGTCAGGGCCCAGCAGTCGGAGCAGGTGCGGTTGCCGTGATCAAGGTCTAAGCACTTCAGGCACCGGCGATGGGGGCCCGTCACCGACATCAGTCGGTCGCACTTTGAGCAGGGTTTGAACCCGGGCATCCCTACCGGCACCGATAGAGTCGAAGACTCGAAGAAAAAGAATGATCAAAAAGATCAAAAGTTTAGTCAAAAAATGACTAGGGGTAGAGCTTCTCCGGATCTGCGCTAGCTGGCGCGGAAAAAAGAAGAACTGACTTCAGCGCGCATTGGCGGCGTCTAAGTACTCCAACGACGTCATTCCGGCGCTAACGACGCCGACGACGGACGCGGAGCCGCAGACGACGCCTACCGACGCGCAGGGGTATTGCTACGCAAAAATTTCCGGATCCAGTCTGACGCCTGGGGATATTCTAAGGTAAGGAATCTATCACTAACGTGTCTCTTTCAGATATATAGGATAAGAGTGTCCCCACTGGGGCATTACTAAGGGAACAGGAGGAAAAAGATGAATAATGCCCTTAAGGAAACGATTTACAACAGGGTAAAGAGAAGGCAGATCAGGAAGCCTAAGGAAGGCTGAAAGGGCCAAGGTAGCCCCTTAGAATGCCAAGAGTAGAGCCCTGCCTGTGCACCATGCCACAAATTTGTTCCATCTCAGGCGTATACCGTCTTAGTGGAGGGACGCCTGGCTGCCAAGATAACATCACAGATTCCGGGAGGCAGGTCAAACGACGTCAACTGCCACCTCTCAATGTCCAGCAAAGGAGGTGGAGGCTGGACCGGTTCAGGTGGAGGACCGTGCCCTACTGCTGCAGCAGAAGATTCTCCCGAAGAGGCAGTCTGATCGGAAGACTGATGGCCATGTGTAGCAGCTCAGGATACCAAACTCTTCGTTCCCAATCCAGAGTCAAAAGAATGTCTTGGGCCGGCTAGTGCTTGATCTTCTTCAGCACTATGAGCAGAAGTGGTATAGGCGGAAAGGCGCATAGAAGACCGCAATTCCACTTGCCACGAAAAGCGTCGCCTAGCGAGTGCCGCATAGGAAATTCCTAACAATGCGCATTCTCTTCGGTGACGAATAGATCCAACCACTGCTCTCTCCACTATCGAAAGAGACCTTGCACCACCTCAGAGTGAAGACGCCATTCGTGAGCCATCATGCACCTAGGCGGAGTTCATACGCGCTGGCGTTCAGGGAACCTGCCAGGTGTTGAACCACCAGGGATATACCCTGATGTTCCAGATATGTCCAGAGCTGGAGGGCCTCCTGTCATAGGGTCCACGACCCCACCCTACACTGTTTGTTGCAGTACCATATGGCAGTGGTGTTGTCTGTGAACACCTGCACTACCTTCCTCTTGAGAGAGGGAAGGAATTTATTTATTTATTTATTTATTTATTTATAGTGTTTTGTATAGCGCGAACAAGACCCGTGGGTATCAGAGCGCTGAACATAAAAAGATTACAGAATTGACAATTATCACATCAATTATAACAACAAACCGTTATGAGGTAGAAGCGTTATGGTAAAAGGGTGACTAGATAAAAGGCATTGAGAGGTGCATTAGTCTCAGCTTGTGTCATAGTCATATCTTCAAGCTCGTTGAGGTAAGGTTATATAACATTATCAATACAATTACCTATATAGTTAGCCATTAAGAGTTGCGTAGGTTTAGCTTGTCATAGTAGTCATAAACATAATAAAGTGAGGTAGAGGTTATATAGTTCGAGCTGTGAGATACAGTGTATAAGCTCCCAAATATATGAGGTAGCAGTACAGTGTGTAGCCGAGGCTTGGACGGGAGTCTTTCATTTGTTTGATATTGAACTTCAAATTATTCATGATGAGTACCTCCTCTTTGGCGTAGATGTTCATATCAATAGTCTGTAGTTTCTCTACGTAGGGTATTTACTCATCAAGTGGCTCTTTAGTTCCCGTTTGAAAGTTTCCGTATTTTGAATCTTCCTGATGTTTGGAGGGAGTGAATTCCAGACTCTGGGTGCAGCTCCGGAGAAGGCCCGATCGTAGGTCCTTTTCTTGCGGAAGAAGGCCGGTCGCAATAGCAGCTCTTTGGCACTTCTGCTTGGTCTGTTGCCTCCCGAAAGTTTAATTTTCTTGGCTAGGTATCTAGGCATGTTGTAGTGAACCGCTTTGTGGGTAATACAATCCATTTTCATTTGAATTCTGGCCTCGTAAGGTAGCCAGTTTAGGGCTTTCAGGTGGGGCGATATATGATCGAATTTCTTCGTTCCCGTGATGAGTCTTGCCGCTGCGTTGAGGCAGGCTTTTAGTGGTGCTATGGATGTCTTGGGTAGGCCAGCTAACGTGGTACAACCATATTCAATCCTCGAGATAACTAGCGATTGGGTGGCCAGTTTTAGATCCGCCTCAGAGATAAAGGGTTTTAGTTTTCTTAAATAGTTCAAATGGAAGCGGGCGCTCTTAGCCATTGAGTTAATGTGGGCTTTCATGTCGAGGTTCTCATCTAACGTGATTCCCAGTGATTTAGCTGAGTTAACTAGGGTAGGAGTGCAGTTTAACGCAGTCACCAATTTCACCCATTCCTTTACCTCAGGTTGGCTCCTTGTTGGTGAGATTAGCAGGAATTCAGTTTTGTGGGCATTTAGTTTCAGATGATTAGTTGTTAACCATTGCAACGCTTTCTTTAGTGTGTCATTCATTCGGTCGACGTCATCACGGGAGGCGATCTTTATATATATTTGCGTGTCGTCTGCATACATGTGATAGGATATCCGTGATTTTTGAAGAATCTCCGTAAGGGGTTCTACATATAAGTTGAATAGATCTGGGGATAGAGTTGAGCCTTGTGGGACCCCGATTGTGTTAGGGCATGGGGAGGAGGTTGCTTGGTTGATCAGGAATAGTTGAGTCCTGTTCTGTAGGAAAGAGTTGAACCATTTCAGTACGTTTCCGGACAAACCCATCCTGTCTTGAAGCCTGGTTATTAGTATTTCGTGATTTACCGTGTCAAAAGCTGATGACAGGTCTAGTAGGATCAGTAGGCATGCCTGATTTTGGTCTAGGGCTTGTAAGGCGTCATCAACAATATGCAGGATCGCAGTTTCAGTACTATGTCCTGTTCTAAATCCTGATTGGCAGTCGTCTAGTAATGCGAACTTAGCGATGTGTTGACTCAGTTGGCCTTGTACGCATTTCTCAATAAGTTTGGCCAGTAAAGGTATGTTGGTCACTGGTCGATAGTTATTCGGGTCTGTCGCATCCGCTGTTGGTTTTTTGATGATGGGCACTACCTGCCCCGTTTTTAGGCAGTCAGGGAGGGTCCCTTGTGTAAGTGAAGCATTTATTATCTCGGTCCAGATCGGAACTAGAGTGTGGCTGATTTCTCTTACACACTTTGACGGTAGAGGGTCATGATAGTGGTTGTTCGGTCTAAGTTCGGCTAGCTTTTTGGCAATCTTACCCTGGTCATATAGTTCAAATGTGTCCCAATTTGCTTTATTTTTTGTTTGAGGACCCTCTGTTGTCTCATTAGCCTCATTTTTAGGTGAAAGAAGGGTCACAAGGTTGGCTGCTGCACTTGTGAGCTCAACTTCTAGTAGTTTGGTTTTTTCCGAGAAAAATGAGGAGAATTCCTCGCAGCTTATGGGAGTTTTTGAGTTCTCTTGGGTCGTTTTGGTTAGTTTGTTTGACTGTTGTTTTAGGATCTCGAAGAGTTTTCGTGGTCTGTTTATGGCATTATCCAGTTCAGCCCTTATAAATTCTTTTTTGGAGTTGATTATCTTCTTGTTATATTGTTTTCTGGTTTTTCTGAGGGCTTTCAACTCGGGGGAGGAGGGATGTTGTCTCCATTTCCTTTCGGCCATTCTTAGTTTTCGCCTGTCCTCGTTCAGTGCCTCATTAAACCAAGGATTTTTTGGCTTCTCTGAGACGTTTTTCAGTTTTTGAGGCATGGTGTCATTGACGATGTTACCGATCGAGGTTATGTAATGGTCAGTCAGCTCATTGACATTCTGCCTGTTATTAGGTGGCTTCAGGTCTTTCTCACATCTTTCAACCAATTGTTGAATATTGGCTTCCTTTGTCTCACGAATCAGTTTTTTGAACTTGCGGGGTTGCACGGTCTTGCCCTTTTTTATTGTAGGTATCGTGAATGTTATGGCGTGATGGTCAGACCAATCGCATGGATCTATAGCAAGGATTGATGTCTCATTATTTCTTGAGATAATCCAGTCTAACGTCGCTCCTTGTGAGTGAGTGGGCTGGGTGCATGCTTGAGTAAGGTTTAGTTCATTGAGGAAGTCTTTCATCGTGTTAACCAGCTTGTCATTGTCGTCGTCCCAGTGTAGGTTAAAGTCACCTAGGAATATATTGTTGGCATCCGGGTTTGAGTTGGCCGTTATGATCTCTATTAGTTCCTCTGTGAACTTTGCGTTATCCCCAGGTGGGTGGTAGAATGCATGCAGGTTGCAGCTTTGCTTATTTAGTGCTCTTATATTCAGACCAAGGTATTCACAGGACTCTATGGGGTCAGATTGGAATTGGCTGACCTCTATCTCCGAGCGGTGAATGCATGCTATACCTCCTCCCACTTTCTTTGGTCTGTCTGACCTGACGATGTTATATTGTGGTGGTACTAGGAGATCAATGGTAGGAGATGATGATTCGTTGAGCCATGTTTCTGTAAGGATGGCCAGGTCGATATCCTTGTTAATGATTAGTGCGGCTATGTCTGATGCATGTTTATTTGCCGAACGGCAGTTGAGTAGTAGGCAATTCAGGGTTTTCTGTGAGTTATCGACATTACTGTTTTCAGTTTCCGTTGTAGTTAACTGGATATGTTGTAGGTTGTGGTGTATTGCTTTCCTGTCATTCTTTCTGGACATTCTATTGGAGTCAATGGGTACTATTTTGATATTCTCCTCGCTTCCCTGGGCCGGATGTTCATAAGATCGAAGTAACACCAGGGTTTCTTCATTTGACAAGGGATAGGTCCTGTTAGGTCTGTTGGGTCGGAGTGCAAGATTCTGGATGTGTGAAACCTTTGTGTGCATACTTATCGTCATCTCCCAGATTTTTCCAATTGTCTGTGCGACTTTCAGCGAGTCTTGTGCCAGGTTTCCTACTAGTTTCTTGAGTTCTTTGATTTCTTTCTGGGTTTGGGGTGATTTCTTATGTGAGCTAGACTTGGCTGTTTGGGTTCTGCATTTTGCTCTTCTTCGTGAAGATTAGTTCTCGTATCCCCAGCTCTTTCCATTGACTCCTTGGTTTGGTTGTTGTTCCTGACTCTATTAGGAGTGACCTCATTGTTTCCTATGTTGCGAGGTGTAACGGGTGCCTTTGTGGATAGGGATCTAGGGGATTCCAATCTCGAATTCGAGGGAGGTTGAGGGAGGTAGATATCTTCTGCTTTGTTCATTTCGTGGTTATCTTCATAGGGGGACTCGTTAGGTGTTGAGTTACCCTCTTCCGGCGAAGTGGCATTGATTGATAGCGGCAACCGCTCTTCCATTGGGGCCAATTTCTTTTCTTTGTTTCCAAGGTTATTAGGTGTCGCAGTCCTTTCACTCTCCTTCTCCGTTGTTGCCATCGCCGTTTCCGGTAAATCTCCGGCGTTAGAGATTTGATTGTTCTGGCAGTTGGTTTGATTAGCATCTCTAGTGATAGAGTCGTTGTTGCCAGTTGTGATAACTGGTGGGGTCCTGTTTTGCTGGTAGTTTTGTCCTTCTATGCATTCCTTTAAGGTTTGGAAAGCTGCCTCAAATTTCTCGAGTTCTTTGTTAGTTGCTTGTATCAGCACTATTCCCGTTTTGTACATAGTAATGAATAATTCTGAGCTACATCCTTTAGTTAGTGAAGTCGTTATTTTTGTGCCATGTGGTATGTTTTTTATGGTTTTTGTGAACAGCCTATTTGTAATGATATTGCGCCATTTGGCAGTTTTGTCTGTGTAGAATATCAGGTCATTCATCATGACGCCTTTAACTCTATCGAAATATGGGTCGGAGAACAGGCTGTTCGGGTTTTTTCTCAAGGTGTTAGGTTTGAATTTTTTGGCAGCATGTTTGGATAGAGTCGGAGGATATTCTATATTCTTTGCATTGGACCCCGTCGATCCTCGGTGTCTTTCATCCATTTCCGCTTCACCTTTACGTTGTAAGTCTTCAGACAGCCTTTGCCTAACTGTACTGAGTAGTTTCTAAGTGTCCTACCTTCAGTGCCAGGCGGATCATCCGGAGCTCAAACAAGTTTTATGGAGTCCGGCCTGCCAGAGACCAGACTCCTCTGATCTCTCTTGCTCTATCCCAGGAGAGATGTATCTGTCCCCACTGTGGGTTCTGGTTGGGGAAGGAGAGGGATCTGCCTCTGACCCAATCCTGGTCCGTTAACCACCACTGCAGTTGTTGTGCAGTTCCCTCTGATATCGGGACATAGTCGGAAAGATTCCCCAGATGCTGTGCCCACTGGAACTTTAGGTCCCACTGCAGAGCCACAAGCAGGATTCAGGAGGCCATGAGTCCCAGCAGCCTCAGGGTCCTTCTCATAGAAATTCGCGATAGAGGGTGAAACATCGCTATCATAGGCTGAATATCTAGGACTCGCTGCTCAGGAGGGTAGGCCCGAAACTGCACTGTGTCCAGAACAGCTCCGATGAAAGGTAGTGTCTGAGAGTGAGTCAGGTGTGACTTCGGCACTTTTATAGTGAAACCCAGCAAGTGCAGGAGGTCCGCTGTGGTCTGGAGGAGGGAGACGACAGCCTGGGGCGAGCCCAACTTCGAGAGCCTTTCGTCGAGATGAACCAGTTACTTACCTTCGGTAATGATATATCTGTAAGAAACATAGGTTAGTTATGGATTCCTTACCGTTGAATTATCCCCAGGCGTCAGACTGGATCGGGAATGTTTTTTCGTCAGCTGTACCTCTGCGCGTCGGAAGGTGGCGTCGTTCGGCTCTGTGTCCATCGTGGTCGCCATGATGATGTTGCAGTAGCTAATTGGAAGATGCCCTGGCGCGCTGACGTCAGTTCTGTACACAACTTTCCATGCCAAAAACGCAGAGCCATGTAAGACACTGACCACTGGTGCACAAAAATAGGGCCCTGAAAAGATGTCCTTAACCCTAAAGGTCAGTTCACAGAATGGGGAGGATGGGTGGGGTAGTAAGGAATCTATTTCTAACCTATTTTTCTTACTGATCTATCGTTACTGAAGGTAAATACCTTGTTCATCTGAAAGAAACAGTTATAGATTCCTTTCCTTCGAATAGATACCCCAGAAATACCAACCCTGGAGGTGGGTCTGTGAACCAAGTTCACACCAGAAAGTCGTGGGGAAAAGAACGGCTAAAGAAGTCGTCTCTCCGTACTTGACTGTCGAGACAGTAGTGTCTTGTAAACGTGTGCAGCGATGCCCACGTAGCTGCCTGACAGATGTCATTTAGAGGGACTCCTCGTCCCAAAGCAGTAGTGGCTGCCGTCGCCCTGGTGGAATGGGCGCGCAGCCCCACTGGAGGCTCCTGTTTCTCTAGAGAAGAGCAGGCTTTGATACACAAAATGACCCATCTGGAGATAGTCCGCTTGTGTACAGGACTACCTTTTTTGGCGCCCACGTAGCCAACAAAGAGCTGTTCATACACCCGGAACTGTTTGGTACGATCTAGATAAAAGGAAAGCACACATTTTGGGGCCAGACGGTGGAGCCTCTTTTCCTCTTTCCAAGGATGCGGAAAGAAGGTGGGCAAAGTGATGGGTTTGCCCATTGTGAAAGGAGGCGACAACCTTGGGAAGGAAGGATGGACGAGTCCTGAGGACAATCTTGTCCAGATGAAAAGACAGAAAAGGAGGCTTGGATGAAAGAGCCTGGAACTCACTAACTCTTCTGGCAGACGTGATGGCAACCAGGAATGCAGTCTTAAGAGTTAAGTCTTAAAGGACAGTTGTGAATCGGCTCAAAGAGACCAAATTCAACTCCCACTGAGGCATAATGAAGGGAATAGGTGGAAAGAGAAAAGTTATGCCCTTTAAGAAACGATTTACAACCGGGGACTTAAAGAGAGAAGGCTGAACAGGAAGCCGAAGAAAGGCAGAAATGGCTAAAAGATAGCCATTGACAGTGCCCAGAGCAGAGCACCGCTGGGCAAAAAGAAAGGAGGAACAAGAGAACCTCAGAAAGAGGGGCAGAAAGGGGATCCACAGCGTTTGCTATGAACCATGCCACAAATTTGTTCCACCGGCAGGCGTATACCGTTTTAGTGGAGGGATGCCTGGCAGCCAAGATTACATCACAAACTTCGGGAGGCAAGTCAAATTATATCAACTGCCGCTGCTCAATCTCCACACAAGGAGGTGGAGACTGGACAGGTCCGGGTGGAGGACTGCCCCTTGCTGTTACGACAGAAGATCCTCCCGAAGAGGCAGTTGGATCGAAGGATCGATGGCCATGTTGAGCAGCTCGGAATACCAGACTCCTCGTGCCACAAGAATGACTTGGGCCCGGTCACGCCTGATCTTCTTCAGCACTCTGGGCAGAAGTGGTATAGGGGGAAAGGTGTACAACAGACCGCAACTCCATTCATGACGAAAAGCGTCGCCTAGCGAGTGCAGTCCAGGAAATTCCAACACGCAGAATTGCTGACATTGCGTGTTCTCTTTGGTGGTGAACAGATCTAACCAAGGCTCTCCCCACTGTCGAAAAAGATCTTGCACCACCTCAGAGTGAAGACGCTGTAGGAAGGTGGATATCGGACTATATGGTTACCCCAACTTTTTGCCTAGTGCTTAGCTGGTTTTCGACTTGGTTGGCCTGGGATCCTGCTATTCAGGCCCCAGGCTATCTGCTCTCGCTGTAAAATGGACTCCATGTACTTTAGGTACATACCTAATTGGGAATTGGGTCACCTTATGAGCCCCTGTATAGTGTACCATAGGTAGCCAGGGCATAGGTGCATCCAAGGCCTACCAGGGGCTGGCCATCCAAACTGACACCACAGGCTAATCAATCAGCTTGGGCAAGGTGGTGTAATCACCCCTTGCTTAGATATAGTATACCTATATCTAACCTTACATATAGACACATGTATACCTATAAGTCACTCCTATGGCAGGCCTTAACAATCCTGGAGGCAGATTGCTTGGTTTTATGTGAGAGGGTGCTTTAGCATGAGCTGAGCCCTTCTGCATCTTTCGGAACCATGTCCTTATAACTGTTCTATGATATAGCCATACCATATACTCTTAAGTGCATTATAATCCTCGCTGTTAATGCTAACTTTGGTTTGGCTTTATCAAAACATCCGTGTAAGGAGTCAAACACTTTGAAATACTACCCCCCCCCCGGCAGTTCTGGCGGCGGGGGTAGCATTCCACCCCTCTAGAGGGTGAAGACATGTAGTTACTGCTTTATCCGGTTAAAGTTAAACAGAGCCTCAGCATCACAAAATGGATGCTGCTGCCACAGACACAAGTCTGACCTCCTGCAGCTGGACGAAAGTCCGGCAAGGGAGGCCTGGCCAATAGGTTTCCTGTCGAGGGAGGTGCTAGCACCTCCCTAGACAGCCTGTAGTATATTGGGGCAGGGTGGGTTCAATGGAAAGATGCTTTTCCAGACACTGCCTGGGGCACACAAAGTGCTCCATGCATAGCCCGGTTCAAACCAGTTGCTGTGGCACTCCAGCCCCAGCTCTGGCACAAAACTGGACAAAGAGAAAGGGGTGTAACCACCCCCTTCTCAGGTTCCACCCATAGGCGGGACCTAGCAGGTAATCCAGCTCCTTAGTTTAGTATAAAGATAGGAGCTGCGTCCAGAGACATTAGATTATCCTGGAAAGAAACTCTGAAATTAAACTCTTGGACCTTCGATGTCCCATATCGACTGGAAGACTGAAGACATCTCCCTTGTGGTCAAGGAGTGACCACCCTGTGCCAACAGGCACCACCAGTAACTTGCTGGTTTGCTTTGTCGACGCTCCCGCCAGAACCCGAAGACTCAGCGACTCAGGAACTGGACTTCCAGACTTCTCCGACTCCGATCCACATCCACAGCAAAGCTGAGACCCGTGGCGGACACGAGAGACGTGGGACCGGACACCCTGGACTACCTGCTCTTTGCTAACCGTGCAGCTTCTGAGGTACCCTCGAAGTTGTGCATTGGGGATTGAGAAGCCCCAGACCCGAGCAGCATTTGCACCGAAGCTCAGCCCTCCACACTCCACGAGTGCCTCATGGGGCCTGCGCCTGCATTTCAGCTCAACGCGTCTTCCCGGTTGCTAGCCCGTTGGCGAGTGAGCACTCCAAAGACATCTGTGAAACTACACCACTTGCCTGGTTGCTCCAGGCTTGTTCCAGCTTCCCTGCGAAGGAGAAGCTCCCTAGACCTTGCTGGTCTGAACTGAAGCCAATCTTCCCATCCTGCGTGGATTACGTTTGCCAAAGGCTTGTTGGGTCCAATCCGGATACCGACACTGCAGTCGACAAGATCCTTCGTGGGACAGCTCGAATCCAGCTCCTGGTTATCACCGACGCCTCCTGGTCCTCGTGGCTGCAGAGACAAGCTTCACCTCTTCACCTGATTGCATCCCGACATCGCCTGGTTCCTTCCTGGTCACTGGCTAGTGACCCAGAGTCTGTCCCCTCTGCTTTCAGGTTCTTCACTCCTCCGATCCATTAATTGGATCCACCCGGACACTTTTCTCCTGGTCGCCTGCAGCACTTTCTTGCAGCTCTCCATAGGAAACAGCGACGAAACCCGACACGAAAGAACACCTATGCACCCGGCTTCCCTGGGTGAGGTAACTCGAGTACTCCAGTGCTCTTGTGGTTGTTGACTCTTGAAGTGTCCTAGCTTAAAGGGGTTTTTCCGTAGTCCATCTGGAAGTGTCCAAAATCTACTACTTTGTAACTTTTACGTTCCCATTATAACTCTATGGTAACTCGCGTGTGTGTTTAGACACTGCACACGTCTCCCGTGGGCCTCCTACTTCCAAACCCTTGGTTGTTCAGTGTAGCCCCAGCGATTCCCTAGGCTCTAGGCCTATTCACCTTTCCTGAAGTGGTTCTTATACCACTTACTTAGTATATGGTTCGTGAGGTTCCCTAGGGCAGAATTGTATTTTTGCAACTTAAAGTATGCTTTTTGAGTAACTTGTGCTGTACCTCGATCTCTGACCTCATATAGAGTTCAGAGGGGTTGTGTTAGTAATAAATACATATATATTTTATATATACCTTGTGTGGTGTCCTTTCGTTTGATATTCAAGGGATTATAATTGGTAAAACAGCTGGCTTCACATGCTCTCTGAAGTTTTAGTCTAAGACTGCTTTGTCCATGCTACCACTAGGATAGCTGGCCTATAAGGTTGACTTTACAACCACCATTATAAGGGTCGTTTAGACTGGTGCAGGGTGCCCACTAGAATAGTGGAAAAACATATACCAGGCAAACTTCTCACAGACGCCATTCGTTATCCATCATGCACCGGCGGCTGAGTTCGTCCGCCCTGGCGTTCAGGGAACCTGACAGGTGTTGAACCACCAGGGACATGCCCTGATGTTCCAGCCATGTTCAGAGGCGGAGGGCCTTTGGACACAGGGTCCATGACCCCACCTGCCTTATTTGTTGCAGTACCACATGGTGGTGGTGTAAGTAATCCTCCTCCCCTTTCTAAGCGCCTTGAAACCCTCTGGGTATGTAGTGCGCTATATAAATTCTCTGACTTGACTTGGTGTCCGTGAACACCTGCACTACCCTTCCCCGGACAGAGGGAAGGAATGCCTTGAGTGTTAGATGGATCACCCGGAGTTCCAGAATGCTGATGTGGAGCCCAGACTCTTCCCGAGACCAGAGGCCTCTGATCCCCGCCTCTCCCATGTGTCCGCCCCATCCCAGAAGGGATGCGTCTGTCACCACTGTGCTCTGGTTGGGGAAGGGAGAGGGATCTGCTTTTGACCCAATCCTGGTTCGTGAGCCACCACTGCAATTGTCGTGCAGTGCCCTCTGAGATCTGGACGCAATCATACAGATTCCCCTGATGCTGTTCCCACTGTAACTTCAGACCCCACTGCATATGCCACCTGGCATGATCGCCCAGCAGCATGCAGGAGACAATGAGGTCCAGCAGCCTCAGGGTCATCCTGGATAGAGACTGAAAGATCGGAATCATAGCCCGAATATCTCAGACTCGCTGTTTGAGAGGATAGACCCGAAACTGCATCTTGTCCACAAAAGCTCAGATGAAGTGGAGCTTCTGAGAGGGGATCAGGTGTGACTTCGGCAGCGATTGCAGGAGGTTGGCTGTAGTCTGGAGGTGGGAGACGACTGCCTGGGGCGAGCCCACCTTCAACAGCCAGTCATCGAGATAGGGAAAGACTTGGACCCCTGATCTGCGTAGATGAGCTGCGACCACCACCATCACTTTCGTAAACCAGAGGCACTGGTAAGGACAAAGGGGAGCATGTTAAACTGAAAGTGCTCATGGCCTACCGTGAAGCACAGGTAACACAGGTGGGCCGGCAGGACGGGGCTGTGAAAATAAGCATCCTGCAAGTCCAACGCTACCAACCAGTCTCCAGGGTCAAGGGAAGATGAGACCTGAATGAGCGTTAACATCTTGAACACCTTCTTCTGGAGGAAGCAGTTGGTAGATCCAAGATAGGACGCAGGCCCTTGTCCTTCTTGGGTACCAGCAAGTAGTGGGAATAACAACCACAACCTTCTTCTGGGGCAGGAACGCGCTCAATGGCTCCCTTGGCAAGAGAGCTGTGACTTCCTGTTGGAGAAGGCCCAAGTGATCCTCCGACATATGGTGGTACTGAGGGGTAGAGGGGTAGCCTCAAAGGGGAGGGAGAAGCCCCTTTGGACTCTCTGCAAAACCCACCTGTCAGACGTCATGGTGCGCCAGTGGGGGGAGGTGATGGCGGATCCTGCCGCTCACCGGCATTAGATGGGCTTGAAATGTCGGACTAGGAAGGTTTGGATGCTGCTGCCGAGGGGGGGTTGGTGAACTGGCCCGGCTGCTGGCCCCCTAAACAGTGGCTGTGGTTCCCACGTCCCAGGCCATGTGAAGGTTGGGGAACTTGCGCTGGCCTGTGGCTCTGGGCGGAATGTAGTGGTGCACCCCTTCCGTACCACGAAAGGGCCAAAAAGCAGACTGCTTAGGGTGGCTGGGGAGGCCCAAGGACTTGGCCGTAGCCCGCGAGTCTTTGAAACGATCTAGAGCGTTTTCCACTTTGTCGCCAAAAGGGCGACGGCCATCAAAAGGCATTTCCATGAGGGTATTCTGGACATCCCCAGAAAAGCCAGTCAATCTCATCCAGGTGTAGCGTCGAAGGGATACCAACGTGGTAATCGTCCTGCCTAGAGAGTCGGCGGTATCCAGCCCACAACGGAGGTCATTTTTGCCCCATCTTTCCCAGTGGCAACAGCCTGGGAGAGCACTCCGGACACTGAGGCAGCACTAGCGCAACCGTGTCCCACACAGAGTGGGAATAACGGCCCAATAGACATGTGGTGTTTACCGACCGCAGTCCCAAACTGGTGGAAGAGAAAATCTTCTTCCCAAGATGATCCAGCTTCTTGGATTCCCTATCTGGTGGAGCGGTAGGGAATGTGTTCTTGGAGGTAGAGGTTTGGACCACCAAGCTCTCAGGGATGGAGAAGGAAATTGGGGTCCCCCGGAGCTGGGAGGTGGCGTCCGGAAATCACCCTATCCATGGGAGCCCCGTGTTGGGCCTGGACCAGGTGCCCAAAAGTACGTTGGTGAGGGCTTCATTGAATGGCAGCAGGGGCTCCGAAGAACTCGCTTGCGGTTGAAGCACCAGTCAGGAGGTTAGTCCTGACCGCCACTGCAGGGAGGTTGAGAGCTTCGGCCGCCCTATGCAACACCACTGCGTACGACGTTCCCTCCTCTGTAGCCACGGTAGGAGGAGACAACATGCCATGGTAAGGGGAAGTCAACTGGCGCTGATCCGGATCCAGGCCTGGATCCAGGCCTGGATCCAGGCCTGGATCCATGGGGGGCCTGTGGCGTGGGGCTGGAGCCACCGGCGGAGAAGGCCTAGGACCCCCAACCGAATCCGCTGGGCCCGAATGCGTGCCAGCAGGTTCGGGCTGCCCCAAGATGGCATGCATCGCCTCATAAAATGTATGAAGCTGGGCAGGAGTTGCTCCGGGTCCCGGGTTGGGAGGGAAACTCTGAGTTGGCTCTTCAGGCTCCGCGGGAGGGGCACCACTCGCATCCCTCATCGCTTCAAAAAAGCAGAAATGGTCGGAGGGATCAATACCAAAGTCATATACGAGTCCAGGATAATCAATTCCTAAACTAAGAGAACACAATTCTCAAAATTATTTTCAACTATTGTATAATGATCACATATCTGGTCATCATCGTGATTACTAATTTTATTTGTTGTAATCTGTACTTCACAATTGATCGTACTTTTTTTACACAAACTGTTATTTATCATATCAAATGCACATATATACATACATCTCTATTTCAGCAAAACACCTATATACACATATTTAAATTCAAATACAACAAAGACTATCACAAAAAAGAAATTCTGTTTTCACCCAAAGAAATACTATTAAATCAAAAAGATTGCCCCCCTATTCAATCAGGGGGTCCACTAAGAGGAAGTCGTGTATAGACACAATCGGTTCTACAAAGTTCTGAACCAAAATTCCAGATTGTGTTCAGCCAAACAATTCAATCAGGTACTCATTATCAACAGACTCCTCTTGTCGAGAATGGCATGTCGACGTGGACGCGCTTGGGCCTCCAGGAATCTTGGCCTCCTCAGGACAAGGGTGAATAGAGAACTACAATTCCAACCAAGGCGTAGTCTCCAAAAACATCCAGAACAATATCACTTTCTCTCTGGAAAACACAGGGTTAAATCTTCACAATAAATCACTTGTGGCCCCTTACACAACGGATCACCTTCCTCTTCAGTAATTCTTTTATTGTCCGCCAACTCTTTACATTCCGGTAGACTTAAGCGTGGGAATTCGCAGCTACTTCCATCCCTGCAAACGCATCCCTCATCAAGTCAGCCGACCGACGGGGAGAAGTCGAAGAGCGACAATGCTTCTTCTGCAACTTCTTGTTCTTCGGCCTACCTGACCCAGAATGTGAAGACTTAGAGGACGAGTGATGATGGCTCCGCGAGCGGTCCCTCGACCTCCTTCGCGCCTGGGACCTCAAACAGAGCAGAGCCCACTGCCGGCGCTCAGGAAGCTTTCGTGACCGCTCTTGCAAAGCCTTCAGAGCCAAGGACCGGGAGTCGGAGCACGACTTTGGGGGTCGCGCTATAGGCTAAAGAGGCAAATGCGGTGCGGATCCGTAACTGACATCAGTCAAGAACAGGAACCGCAGGCCGTGAAGCCAGGCATCCCTATGTGCACTAGGAGTCGCTAGGACTCAAAAAGACGCCGCCAAAAGTCGCTCAAATAGTTCAGTCAAAAATTGACTGAAGGTACCGCTCTCTCCGGATCTGCGCTGGCTGGCGCGGAAAAAGAAAGAACTGACGTCAGCACGTGAGGGCGGATTCTAAGTAGCTACTGCGATGTCGACGCCACCAACGACAGACGCGGAGCCGACCGACGCTACCTTCCGACACTCAGAGCTACTGCTGACGTAAAAACTGTCTGGATCAAGTTCGGAACACAGAAGGGGTGGCAGGCACTATTGCTGCACTAACTAACAGTTAACAATTGCGAGCTATAATTTTCACTCTTGCCCACCTCCTAAGACCAGCCACCTGAAATGGTCTTAACATGTAAACTTATTCAACATAGCAGTGGAGAGGCAAAGCGTATCTGTACTTATTTGTGACTTTAAATGCCATACATATGAATCAACACAGATGACAGGAGTAAGGGTTTTCCAAACGGTGACGTGATTTTCAAATGCTTTTATTGTGTCATAAAATCTACAGCCAAAATCCACAGCCTACGCGTTTCGCCCAAACACAGGCTTCTTCAGGGCTTGGTGTCGTGTCTCAATGTTACAATGGCTTCGAGAACTGGATTGGTCCATTCATGTAGTTCCAAGGAAATGGCGCCTGTGTCCCACTTGTTTTTATTAGAAGGTCAAGTGTTATTTTGCGATCCCTTAGTATACTGTCAAACTCTCAGTTTCAGAGGATAAAATAAGGACTTCAAATTTAGCCGTGTCACTATACAGGGCCGATTAAGGCATAGTGTACCAACTCAAGTATCGGAGCCCCTCTGCTTCAGTGTTCGTTCCGGAAGTGTGTAAACGAAAGACTTTCGGGACACAGGCGCCATTTCCTTGGAACTACATGAATGGACCAATCCAGTTCTCGAAGCCATTGTAACATTGAGACACGACACCAAGCCCTGAAGAAGCCCGTGTTTGGGCGAAACGCGTTGGCTGTGGATTTTATTGTCTGGATCCAGTCTGATGCCTTGGGGTAATTCTAAGGTAAGGAGTCTATAACTAACTGTTTCTTTCAGATAGGGGAAAACTGGAACCCCACTTCTGCGCAGATGAGGTGCAACCACCATCACTTTCGTGAAAACCCGAGGGACACTGGTAAGGCCAAAGGGGAGCACTGTGAACTGAAAATGCTCTTGGCCTACCATGAACCGTAGGTAGCGTCTGTGGGCTGGCACGGTAATAGGGAAATAGGCTTCATGAAAGTCCAACACCACCATCCAGTCTCCAGGGTCGAGGGCAGACCGGTCCTGAGCCAACATGAGCATTTTGAACTTCTCCTTCCGGAGGAAGTGCTTGAGGGCCCTGAGGTCTAGAATAGGACGCAGGCCTTAGTCCTTCTTTGGCAAGAGAAAGTAGTGTGAATACCAACCATGACCTACTTCTAGCGCAGGGACCCTTTCGCTAGCTCCCTTGGAAAAGAGGGCTGAGACTTCCTTGCGGAGAAGCGCTAAAAGATCCTCCGACATGCGATCGAAAGACGGTGGCATAAAGGGAGGGGCAGTCTCAAAAGAGAGGGAGTAGCCCCTTCGGACTATCTGCAAAACCCCCATGCAATGTGATGGACTGCCAGTGGGGGAGGTAATGGTGAATCCTGCCACCCACTGGCGGTTGATGGCCCTGAAGGGTCTGACTAGGAGGGTTTGAAGGCTGCTGCAGAAAGGGGGAAAGGGTGGACTGGCCCACCCACTGGCTCCCAGGCCCACAAGGTCACTGGGTTTCACGTCCGCAGTAACACAGAGGCTGGGCAGGGTGTGTGGACCGGTGGCTAGACTAGGCCAGATGTGGTGGAGTGCCCCTTCCGTTGCCACAAAATGGTCGAAAAGCAGACTGGGCTGGACGGGAAGCTAAGTCCAGGGATCTGGCCGCAGCAAGAGAATCCTTAAAGTGCTCGAGCGCCGAGTCTGCTTTGCCACCAAAAAGCGGCCATCGCAGGTCATGTCCAGCAAAGTTGACTTGACATCACCCAAAAAGCCAGATGTCCTCAACCAGATGTAGCACCTAAGGGCTACCAACGTGGCAATCATTCTGCCTATTGAGTCGGTGGTATCCAGTCACAAATAGTGAATGTAGATGCATCTCTTCCATCACCCACTGCTTGGGAGAGAAAAGCTCAGGCCTCACGTGTGGGACCGTATGCAAGATAGTATGGGAGTTTCGGCCCAAGAGTCACGTGGCATTCATGGACCACAATGCAAAGCTGGAGGAAGAGAACATGAGCTTCCTAAGATGATCAAGCTTCTTGGATTCTCTGGCTGGGGGCGCAGAAGGGAATGCACCCTTGGAAGAAGATGCACTCAAGCTCTTGGAGGAAGGGTGTTGGGTGAAGAAAACTGGGTCTCCTGGAGCTGGGCGGTGGTGGCGGGCAATTGTCCTTTACACAGGAGCCCCTGTACTGGGCTTGGACCAGGTGCTCAGAAGGATGTCAGTGAGTGCTTTGTTGAAGGGCTGAAGGGGTTCAGAAGAGATGCAGGCTGAAGCACCTCTGTCAGGAGATTAGTCAGGACTGCCACTGTAGGGAGCTCAAGGTCTCACCCGCTCTTCACACCACCACAGCGTAGGATGCTCCCTCCTACAAAGCCACTGTTGGGGGAGAAAGGGTGCCAAGGTCTGGTGAAGTGCCCAGAACACTGGCGTCACCCAGGTCCTCTCTCCAGTCTGGCTCTTCAAGCTTCACTGCCAAAGGGCCCAGTGACACCTCCCAATACTCATCCCCACCTTCTGGGCAATAGGGAACACTAGGGATGAACAGGGAATCAAAAGTACCCTCCAGCATCGGGGTTCGACATCGACCTTCGGTCCAGCTCTGGGTCCATCATGGGGACAGCATTGGCGGGGGGCACGGCAGACACCAGGGGCATTGCCGCAGTGAAGGAGCCGGGCAAGGTCAGGTCACATCGAGGTCTGGATCCATGGGAGCCCGCCGGAGCCACTGGCATTGAAGACCCAGGACCCCCAACCGGCTCCTCGGGGACTGAAGGAGCGCCGGCGCAGTCAGATTGCCCAAAGATATGGCGGAGGGCTTCGTAAAACGTATGAAGTTCGGCATGGGACACCCCGGTTCCTGGAAACGGGTGTAGGCACGGAGTTGTTCCTAAATCAGGCACCGGAGACAGAGCATTAGAGCGATGACGCTCCGGATCCCACCTCATGTCAGCCGACCGACTGGGAGTAGGTGAAGTGTGCCAGTGATTCATCACCTTCTCCTTTTGCTTCGACTTACCCAAGCAGTTCGAAGACTTTGAATGGGACGAGATGTGGGGGCTCAGCGAACGGTTTCAAGACCTTTCCCTCAAACGAGACACAGAGGGAAGTGGAGCCTACCGCTGGGCATCCAAGAGCTTTCGGGAACGCTCCTGCAAAGACTTAGGATTCATAGCCCGGCTGTCAGAGCACGTCTCAGGGTCATGGTCGCACTCCAGACACCAAAGGCACACAAGGTGCAGGTCTGTCACCGACATCAGCCTGTGACAGGCCTCGCAAGGCTTGAAGCCGGGCAGACGATGGGACATCCCTCGCACACCAGGAGTCGAAGACTCGAAAAAAAGTCGACAAAATGTCAAAAAAAGTTTAGTCAAAAAGTAACTAAAGGAGTAGCTGTCTCCAGATCTGTGCTAGGCTGGTGCGGAAAAAGAAAGAACAGACGTCAGAGTGCAGGGGCGGCATTAAAGTAGACACCATGACTTCATCCCAGCGACCACAACAACAGACGCGGAGTCAACGGACGCCACCTACCGACACCCAGGAGTACCGCTAGGAAAACATTCTATGGCTCCATTCTGACGCATCAGGCAATCCTAAGGAAAGAAATCTATAACGGTCTCTTTCAGATCCACAACATAGTCAGGAACTAGTGTTGCCTTACCAGCACACACATACGTTGAGACCCCTTAACCAGGATTTATGTACAACACCTCAGATTTGTTTGGCCTGTGCTAGCCCACATTCGAAGGTCTGAAAACTTTGGAACTCCTTCCCAGAGCCTCTGAGAAACTGCACTTCACTACTTGCTTTTCGTAAAGAAATGAAGACCTGGCTGTTTTAAGCGCACAATCTGGATATCCATACATTTGCTCAGCACTGGTAAATCCTCTTTGGGTAGCTGCTCGCTTTATAACAGGGGTACTCATAGTACGGCCCGCGGGCAGCCAAGCGGCCCGGCAAGCCTTCCTTGGCGACCCGCGGACCTTGCAGCCATCCTACCCGTGTCTTTTTTAATTCTTTTTTTAAAGAGTGTGCTGTGTCCGCAAACACTGCCGGTGGCAGCAGCGCTCCATGCGGCCGGGTGAATCCAGTGAAGGTCAGACTGTAGAGGCAGGGGCGCCAAGAGGTGAAACATATAAAAGCCTCATTAACGAGTAAGTGGTCTTTTAAAGACCTGTGAAGTACTCGGGTGCGGCCGGGAAGCTGTCATGTCTCCGCCCCGGCTGACACACACGCACACCAGGTGAGGTGACAGAGGGAGGGGGAGAGAGAGGCAGACAGAGGGAGGAGTGAGAGAGACAGAGAGGGAGGCAGACCGAGGGAGGCAGACAGAGGGAGGGAGACACAGGGTTGCCTGCTTGTTGCATCCTTTTCCCATCAATAACCTCATAATTTGCTGCTGAGTGACAAAGTCAAGAAGTAAAAAAGCAGAAAATAAACAGGGGTTTTAGGGTTGTGATTATACTTTCTTTTGCCTTTGATGTGTCAATGGCCTCTGTGACCAGGGTTTGCAGAAACAGTATTAGGGGAAACAAAGGGCAAGATAGTCCTGACTAGTTGTAACTGACATCCTTGACTCAGCTCCATTTTTCTCATTGTTTTTCTAGATCCCATTTTCTCTTCTTCTTTCTCTTTCCCTCTCACTTGTCCACATATCCTATTCTGTATCTATTCCTTTCTCCACTTTCCTCAGTCTTTCCATATATTAAATTATTTTTCTCGCTTTCTAGCTTCTGCTTATTTCTCTAGCTGTCTTTCACCATCTCTACTTGTTTCTTCTCTCACTTTTCCCTATCCCTTATCATATATTCCAGCCATGACTCATCTTCCACCAATCTCTCATCTATCCACTCTCTTGCTCTGCCCAGTTCTCCTTTCCATGCCCCTTCTCGGTATTTTCCTCTATTCTATATCATCTTCTCTCACTGTTTCCTCCTTCTACCTCCCTCCCTCTGCTTTTCCCTCTGTTCCCTCCTTGCTCACACCGTCTCTCCCCTCTATCTCTCCCTTCCTTTCTCTCACTCACTGACCTCTCTCATCTGTCCCTTACTCTCTTTTCTGTCGATGCCTCTTCCCCCCACCCATCCTCTCTCGGGCACAATCACTATCCCATCCTAACTTGCTCTGTCCCCCTTCCCGTCCTCCCCTTATTCGATTCTCTCTCTCTGTCGCCACCATCTTCTCTATCACATTGTTTCGCTCTCAACCTCTCTTTTTGTTCAATTCCATCTCCTTTATCCCACCCTGTCTCTCTGACCACTCTATTAAATTGTCTCTGGGCCCACTCCGGTCTTCTCTATCACATATTCTCTTGCTGTCCTTCCCTTCAATCCCATTCTTTCTTGCGGTCCCTTTTTTCATTTTTGGCTCTATCCTTTAACCACCCCTCATTCCCCTCCACTCTTCTCTGTTCCACCCTCTCAATCTCTGTACATTATTTCATCCTTGCCTTCTAGCCCAGTAGTCTCCATCATTTAACTAAGGAGCAACTGGCAGCTCCTCAGCACCCTAGAAGCAGCTCTCAGAAATAAGGCCAAGCCAGTAACTAATTCAGTGGGTTTGTGCATGTGTTAAGCGGGTAGCTGTACACACAGAAAAGAGTCAGGAGCAGCAGATGTCGTGAAAAAGGTATCTTTATTCCAAGTAAAGAGCCCACGTCTGCAATGAATACTGGACAAATATACAGATATAAAACCACAATCAGAACTTTGCAAGCATTTCTTTGGTATAAACTGAAAAAAGGTGGAGGAGGCACTCGCTCACTCCTTACTGATTGCTAACTGAGGTATCAAAAGGTTCAATACCTCGAGACTCACCTCTTCTAAAAGCAAGATATAAGGCCAATACATCCTGGAGAAGAATCCTTGAACCCTTCCTCATTACCTAAACATATATACCAGCCTCCTTCAAAAGGGGATCCATCTCTGGGACTGTCGAGTCCGTTCATGGCATCATAGTCGCAATGACATAATAAGCCTCTTTTACAAGTAAGTGGTCTTTTAAAGACCTATGAAGTACTCGGGTGCAGCCGGGAGGTGACAGAGGGAGGGAGACAGAGAGGGAGGGAGAGAGAGACAGAGGGAGGGAGAGAGAGAGGGAGGGAGGGAGAGAGAGACAGAGAGGGAGGCAGACAGGGTGATAGGGAGGGAGACAGACGGAGGGAGATGGAGACAGAGGGAGGGAGAGGGAGACAGAGGGAGGGAGGGGGAGATAGAGGGAGGGAAACAGAGGGAGGGATGCAGAGGGTGACAGACAGAGGAGACAGGGAGAGGGAGGGAGACAGAGAGAGGGAGGGAGGGAGAGACAGAGGGGGGTGGATGACAGAGGGAGAGAGAAAGACAGAGGGAAGGAGACAGAGGGAGACAGGGAGACAAAGGGAGACAGGGACAGGGAGACAGGGAGGGACAGATGGAGGGAAGGGCTGAGGGAGGAAGGGGGAGACAGAGGGAGGGAGATAGAGAGAGGCAGAGGGAGACAGAGGGAGGGAGATAGAGAGAGGGAGGGAAACAGAGGGAGGGAAGGAGACCGAGGAGTGAGACAGAGGGGGGAGGGAGAGAGAGACAGATAGAGGGAGGCAGACAGAGGGAGGGAGACAGACCAAGGGAAGGAGACAGACGGAGGGAAGGAGACAGACGGAGGGAAGGAGACAGACGGAGGGAAGGAGACAGACGGAGGGAGGGGGACAGACAGAGGGAGGGGGACAGACGGAGGGAGAGACAGAGGGAGGGGGAGACAGAGGGGGGAAACAGAGGGAGGGATACAGAGGGTGGCAGACAGAGGGAGTCAGAGAGAGGGAGGGAGACAGGGAGAGACTGAGGGAGGAGGGAGACAGGGAGAGGAAGACAGGGAGGGAGGGAGGGAGACAGAGGGAGGGAGACAGGGAGGGAGAGGGAGACAGACAGAGGGAGGTAAGGGCAGAGGGAGGGAGGGGGAGACAGAGGGAGGGAGACAGAGAGAGGGAGGGAAACAGAGGGAGGGGACAGAGAGAGGGAGGGAGACAGAGAGAGGGAGACAGAGGGAGGGAGACAGAGGGAAGGAGACAGAGGGAGGGAGACAGAGGGAGGGAAGGAGACAGTCAGAGTGAGGGTGACAGAGGGTGGGTGGGTGAGAGAGAGAGAGAGAGAGAGAGAGACGCGTGTGTGTGTGTCGAGCCTGGTGGCTCAGTGGACGAAGACGTCCGCTGCAGGGACCTGTGTTCAACCTCATGGTCACAGGTTTTTTTGCTCTAGCCAGCCCCTCCCTCTGCCCCCACCAGTGCGGCCCTCGGACACAAACCACACTGTAAATTTGGCCCGAGAGAAAGTTTGTGAGTACCCATGCTTTATAAGATGATATGATGATAATATTGGGTCCCCAGCTTAGCACTGAGATATGGAGGAGGACGGGCTGTAACAGCAGAATGGAGCGTGCATCTGTTCCGTACTAAAAGACAGCAATAAATGGGGAGTGGAGAGTACCTGTGTGCCAGTTCTCTCTCTCCCATTATTTGTATTTCAGCGGAGCTGAGAAGTGCTGGTACTCTCTTTCAAATGAAAGAAGAGTAGGTCTTTCTTACCCACTCTTGACTAGAGCTACTCTCTTGAGTTCTCTAGGAGTTAAAGATCAAGATTTGCAGAGTCCCCTACTTAGCTCTGCGCTCCTTCAAGCTCCCCTGACATGAGACCTGGCCAGGGCATGCATTCTCTGCAAAACCTGGCTTCTTCGGCTGGCTATAGGGTGGGGACTGCCCCATTCACTAAACAGAGCACCACCCAGCCCCTCCTACACGCAGGTTTGATTTCTCTATGATGGCTCACCTACACAATCCTATGAGCCATACGTCTGGTTTCAGAGTTTTGATATCCCAGGGAAATCGGTTCATCTCTGTGTTCAAAAGATGGGGGGATAGGGCCATTGAGAGAAAACACAAACCAGCTACTTAAGCTAGGCCTGGTGATTGCCTAGCTAAACTTGGGGTTATCTCAAGGGGCACTTTTTTTTTTGGAGGGGGGTGACACCCACCAAATAAATGCATTCTTGGCTAGGTAGTTGGGTCGGGGAAGCCTTGAGTCGGGTCTGCTGTGTGTGATGTTTCTTGCTGTGCTGGTTTCACTGCAGCATAAAGCTACTTTAATTTGAAGTCTGGTGTAAGAATGGGCTCAGACAATGGATGGGTGGTACGATGAGGCGCATAGTCTATGTAAACGTGGAGTAAGTAAGGCTACAGCTACTACATACTTGTCTTAAGGAGGTGCACACCAAAACAGCCTGCACTTATGAAAACTCAAGGGTTGGGTATAATTCAAGACAGTCTTCTTGCATAAATGATTCAGGTATAATAACACATAGGGCCCTGAACCTTGAAATATCTGCCAGCATCATTTGTCTAACAGTTGCTTTTCGAATGTCCATTTGCAGATATAATGATTTTGAGATCGTAAACATTTACCACAATGCATTCTTTTTGAGTCAGAGTGGTTGGCCTAGCATCATTTTTGAGTCTGAGTGGTTGGCCTATCACAAGTGCCTTCGGCATATTTAAAAGGAAACAGTCATGTGATTAACGGTTTGCCAGCTATACCCCATGAGTAAGGCGTCACTCCTTGTTGTCACGTTCTGGCTGAATAAATTTGATGAAATTGGCCTGCAGCTGAGTGCAGCCTTCTTTCTCCGTGGGCATTGGAGGAAAAATATAAATATATATATCTCCTACTGGGGGTCGCCAGTAGGTAGTTATGGTTAGGACCTTGTTTCTATTCAAAAAGCGTTTTTTTGCCAATATCTTTAGTAGTTTTACAGATTTTGCACAATTTTCAAACTAATGGCCCACTCAGTTTAGCTGCTGTGTTAAAAATATCGGGGTGATCCGTGAAGTGAGGGCCGAGAAAAGGGGGGGGGATGGTGCCAAACGCTTTATATCTATTTCCATAGGAAACGGTTGACGCGTATACACTCCGAACTGCTGAACGGAATTACACCAAATTTGGCAGAAAGGTAGCTTTTGGTCCAGAGTGCACTACTTTTGTTAAATGGTGTAAATCCGTTCAGTAGTTCCTGAGAAATATAAATATTTCTCTGATATACAAATATGGCCGTGGAGGATCCACAAACCCTCCTGATCTCAAGCCTGAGATATGATTGGCTACCAACACTTTAAACCAGGAAGTGTTGGCAGTCATCTTGTGATTTGGTTGAGCAGAGTAACTAGGAAAAAGGTTAAAAAAAAAAAAAGTTACGAATTAAGGAAAGGGTGCACAGTAGAAACACCCTGACCCCCTATGCCTGCTCAGGGGGTCCCATAGGGATCCCCAAGGGCCAGAAAAGCACACACACAAAAACAATTTGCTGGGAATCACTTTGGATCCGTGAATCCAGCGGAATTATTTTTCAAAAACAAGCGCAGATGCCTGCGCTTCGTTTTCTTTAAGGCCCCTGGTGGGCCAGGTCCCGGGGGCAATCATTAAAATAGATGCGGGACCCCGCAACCCTAAGTTAATGTAATGCATGGGGCAATGCAACCCGCACAGCCCCAGGACTGCCACCTCCCTGGGGCACAAATTCAAGAGATGTGGGGGGGTTGGGGGGGCCCTCGAGCCCACCACACAGAGACCAGAGAACTGCCACCTCCCCGGGGCTAATTTAATGTAATGTGGGGGACATGCGCCCCCCCCCCCCCGCATCCCCAGGGATCCTCACCTCTCCAGGGCTACAATGTAGATAGCCCTCTATGGCGACACTGCAGTTTACCATGGCATATATTCCCATGTAATTCACACATGACTAGGAAAGACCATAATTGTTCTTTGTCATTAGGAGGTTGAGACTTAACAATAAGGACTACCAACCCATCTCTAGGCTTGACGTCATCTCTAAACAAAACATGACCCAGGTACTGCATTTCTTTTTCCCTAGACATACATTTCTCCTTTTTCAAGTAGTACTTCTAGGACCTTTTTTACATTATGATTATGTGTTGAATTTTGCAATTGAAAAAAAATATTTTGGGAAACCAACAGCATTGGTAACCGGTTTTAATATTTCAGAAACTATCCTTCAGAAAATTGTTGCTACTGCAAACCGAAACGGCATACAACAAAATCAGTAAGTGCCTTTATTAATCATGAAAGCATTACAGTGCCTTAAACTAGGTTCAAGCACTATTTAGTGATATATAGGAAGAAGCTCGATCAGCAACATGTAACAGATCTTCCAAACATTAGAACCTTTTATGCAGGACGTTAAATTTGCGTCGTGGTATGAACGCACAAGATCTTGTCGGAGAGGAGGCTTATCTAGGACCCTTTTTCGGCACAGTGCCTAGGACTACACGTTACGTGTGTGTATTGACTCAATACCACGCGTTGAATGGCCTAAATAACAAGATCTACTATACTGTAGGACCGATGAGTTCAGAGTTCTTATCATAAAAGGCTTGTTGATATGGAATTTGATGCTTCGAGTTGACTGTACCAAAAGGCCAGTGATGCCTTACAAAACAAGGAATTTTTTGTAGTGTCTTCAAAGTCTTTTGATTAAGCTGAAACACGTGTCGGCTGATTCTTGCTGAATCACACAAACAATAAATCAACAATGGACTCAATGAACTTTTTGGACTCCTAAGATTTATTTCTGTTCATGAGAAAAGAGATCAACTTGGAATCTTTGTACTTCTATGGGAATAGTGAGGACAACTAAAATCCACACTGTGATCATACTTGTGACTAATTTGTCTTTTGGTTTACTTTTAAGAGAGTGCTGGATAAAAGGTTCTAATATTTGTACTGTTGTAGCGCTTTAATTGGTTACTGAACTAATAGCACCTTCTGGTAGTAATGGGAAGAGCCTGCATAGCACCTCACCTTAGCTTAGACTACTCTCACACAATATTGGCACTAAGAAGGATAAGAAAACAAGTTACTTACCTGTAACTTTGGTTTCCAGTATTGGTAACTTCCATAGATTCCCAAGCTTGTATCATTCCCAGTCGCCGGAATGGGAGTCTCGGTAACCAAAATAACATAGCAGTAAATACAAAAGAGAAAGAAAAGGGCCTAGTCCTCATTCCCTTTTGTAGCATTTCCACCTCTTTTTGCAAGAGATCAAAGTAAAACAACAAACAATCATATCAGCCTCACCCCATAGAACCCTCCTCCTGAAAGAACCTCAGAGCCTCAGATGTTCGTAGCCGTTGTGTAACAGTATAACCAAAACCTGCTGAGGGCTGAGCTTTCCCAGGGTAGGAGGGTGGGAGCTTGGGAATCTATGAAAGTTACCAATACTGGAGAACCAAAGTTACAGGTAAGTAACTTGTTTTCTTTCTCCAGTATTGGAACTTTCAGAGATTCCCAAAGCTTGTATCAGAGTAGCTAGCAGTCCAAAGCACATTTTGCCCCCTCGTTGACATTACCTTCTCTTTTTTCTCTATTCTGTGATATATTTTCTTTTTTTTTTAACATGCAGCTAAAACATTAATTACAATGCCATAATATTAAAACATCCAGCAAAATGTGCTAATAACAATAAAGAAAGGAAGGAGGGAAGAAAGGGACAGCTCACCACTCAATGCTCCAAGTTGCAGCCCTGCAGATATCGTTAATCTGGACTCCTGTAAAGAGAGCCGTAGACGAAGCCATGGATCTCGTAGAGTGTGCTCTGACTCTGCCTTCCAGAGGCTTGACCGCAGCTGAATGACAGAACCGTATAGCGCTAGATACCCACTGAGCAATCCCCTGTTTGGAGAGGGGTAAGCCTTTGCGGGGAGCACTAAACGCAATGAATAATTGAGAAGATTTTCGAAAGCCTATAGTACAGTCCAGATAGAATTTCAAGCATCTTTGTACATCCAGAGAATGGAGTGCCCTCTTCACCGGCGTAGAAGGTTGAGGAAAGAAAGCCTTAAGAATCACCGGCTCATTCAAATGAAAGTCCAAAGGCACTTTAGGTATGAACTTCGGATTAGTCCTTAGAATTACTGTATTCCTTTTGAATTGGAGGAAAGGTTCTTGGATCGTTAGAGCTTGAAGCTCCCCAATTCTTCTTGCCGAAGTGAGAGCCAGAAGGAGAGCCAACTTCCACAAGAGGAATTATATATCTGCTTGATGAATCAGTTCAAAGGGATGTTTCATGAGTTGGGAGAGCACCAAATTCAAATTCCATGTGGGAGGCGGAGGCCTCACTGGAGGAAAGACCCTAAACAGGCCTTTGAGAAATTGATTAATAATCCTGGCTGAGGTCCAGATGCAGTGCGTCTATAGCGAGACACTGCCACCAAATTAACTTCTATGGGTGGGTGAGCCAGCCTTGCCTTAGCCAAAGACAGGAAATAAGGAAGAACCTGGTGAGGTTGAGAGGAAAAAGTATCAATGTCTTCCTGCAGACACCAGATACAAAATTGTTTCCATTTCAAACGGTATGTTTTGTTAGTTGAAGGAGATCTTGCCTGATAGAGAACCTCCTTTATCTCTTCTGAGACATTTAAAACAAGAAACTCTCGCTGCTCAGGAGCCATGCTGATAGATGTACAGAGCGAGGATCCAGATGCCAGACTTGGCCCTGGGACATCGTGAGAAGATCTGGGACCATTCGTAGAGGACGAGGAAAGTCCAGAGAGAGGAGGTGAAGCTCTGTGAACCAAAACTGCCTCGGCCAGGTTGGAACAATTAGGATCATCTTGCATCTTAAGCACCGCTCCCCAGCCTTCCAGCGACACATCTGTAGTGACTAAGTGAGGAACAGGATTTATTAAAAAGGATAGACCTTGGGATAAATTTTCTTCCTTCGTCCACCACAAGTCTGCTTTTTTCATTGCCCCCGTGATCACCACCTTGTCGTCGAAAGAATCATGAACTTGCTGCCATTGCATGTCGAGCTGCTCCTGAAGTGACCGTATCCGTAACCTGCAGTGGGGTATTAGAGGAATGCACGAGGACATCACTCCTAGAAGGGACCGGTAACGGCGTACTGAAAGACACCTTTTTCACAACAGATGACCCATAGACATCAGCTTCTCCTGTCTTTCGAAGGATGGAGAATCCTTGCAGAGACGTATCCAGAATGGCTCCCAGGAATCATGCTTTTGTGGACTGGCAGAGAGATGACTTCTCCCTGTTGAGAGTCAGGCCCAGATTGGTGAACAGTCTGGTACATGCCTCTACTGTTTCCTCCGCTGCACGCTTGGTCGGGGCCTTCAGTAACCAATCGTCCAGGTAGTGGAAGACTTGAAAATGTTGCCTCCTTAGGAATGCTGCCACCGGTGCCAGCACCTTGGTAAAGATTCTCAGAGCGGGCTGAAGTCCAAAAGGAAGAACTTTGAACTGAAAGTGGCTCTTGGCTACTGTAAACCGTAGAAACCTCCTGTGGGATGGATGAATGGGTAAATACGCATCTTCGAGAAACAGAGTGGCCATGCAGTCCCCCGAGTTGAGGAGACGTAAAATATCCTGAAACGACACCATCTGAAAGGATTGACTTATTAGATAGGTGTTTAGCTCCCCGAGATCTAAAATGGGGCGCCATTTCTCCAGCGTCTTCTTAACCAGGAAAAACCTGGAATAGAATCCTTCTACCTTTTGAGAAAGGGGAACAGGCTCCACAGCTCCTTTGACGAGCATCTGATGAACTTAGAGCTTGAGAAGCCGCAGATGTTTCGAAGGCATGACGGTAGGGGGCTTGGAAGGTGGAAATTGTACGAACTCCAGCGTATGGCCACTCTGGATGATGTTGAGTACCCAACGGTCTGATGTAATTTTCTGCCAGTTGTGGAGGTATCAAGACACCCTGCCTCCCACAGATGTTATCGGGGAGGGGGGGGGTACAGCAGGCAGAGCCAGAAGGTCGCTATTGCCTCTTGACGGTGTCAAGTCCCTGGCGATTTTGTTTTCCTCTAGAGTTATACCTCGAGAAAGAAGAGGTCTATCCTTGCCTTTGGTGATAAGACGGACAATAAGATTGGGTTGCTGAACCATAAGAAGACTATTGTTGTTGTTGATATGAACCCTTGTAGAAAGAGGTACTCCTTCCTTTGGCTCCACGGAAAGGAACCTTCCGATACTGTAGGGTTCCTAGGGATCTTGTCGTTTCCGTGTCCTTTTATATGTCCTGGGGACATCATCAATAGGTTTCTCAAATAATGCCTCACCATCAAATGGAAGGTCCAGGATCATGTTTTGGACCTCCGGTTGGAAACATGTTGCCCTGAGCCAGCCTTGGCGACTAAGAACGGCCGCGCCTGCCAGCGAGCAGAAAGCTGCCGTGGCAATATCCATAGGGAACTCTATTACCTCCGCAGATGTCGCCTCCCCTTCTTGCAAAATCCTTTTTGCTTCTACCTTGGATTCCTGAGGTTGTTGGTCCAAATATGGTGAGAGGTCGCACCACATCTGGCGATCATATCTGCCCAGGATCGCCAACGCATTAGCCTCCCTAATCACAAGGCTCGCCATAGAAGAAAACCTTTTCCCGGCATTGTCAAGGTGTCGGACTTCTTTATCAGGCAGAGTCGTCAGGGGTGCAGAAGGATTTCGTGACTTTCTTTGAGCCGCCTGCGATATTACTGAATCCGGCTTTGGCTGACCTATTAAGGCTGCTGGACTATCATCAGGGGCCTTGTACTTCTTTTCCAGGTGTGGCAAGACTGGGATGACAGTCGCCGGGGTTTTTCATTGCTTTCAACCCCTCGTCCCAGACTTGACTGACAATGGGAATGGAACAAACCATCTTCCTACAGGGCTCCTTAAAATTCATAGAGGAAGCATTCTGTTTAACAGAAGCCATAGAAAGCTTAAATCTGTTAGAGGCTCTTTCCATCAGTTTGTGAAATACCCCAATGTCCGCCGGGGGAGAATCCCCTGGATCCGGAGAAACTGGGTCAGGAATCACGTGATCATCCCACTCCACACACTGGTCAGGTGTGTTGCCATCATCTTGATCCTCCTCCGAGGAATCGTCCGGTACTTCCTGAACCACTGGAGATATACCTGGGCTGGGCACTTGTGGCTGAGTTATCACCCGGGTAGGAGCTCCAGGAGACACCACTGAAGAAGCTGGTGGAATAGACACATCATGCACTGCAGAAAACGCAGGAGGAGGAGTATGTGAGAATCTCTTCCTATAATCCTGAAACATGCATTGAAGATCTGCCAAGAGGGAAGAAGGAACTGAAATCATCTTTAAGCCTGCTTCTACCCGACGATAAAAGGATTGTTGGTATGAGTGCTCATGAAGGTATTCACCCTCAGAATCTGTGTCCTGTCATTTTACCAAAAGTTGTGATGGGCTATGCGCATAGCCAAAAGAATCCTGTTCATCTGCCTCTGAGTCTTTTTCTTCTTCAAGCAACAGTGCGGGAGGCAAGGGGGTAACCCTCCTTGGAGATGTCATATCAGGCGTTATTCTCTTTAAAGAAATAATGATCTTCTCTGTCGACGAAGATGTTGTCGACGGTACCGTCGAAGTTGGAGATGTAATAGAAACTATCGTCGAGGAGGTCGTCGACGGGAACACCGTCGACGGTTGAATCGCAGACGTAGAGATGGGTGTTGTCGACACTGCCGTTGATGAGACCGTCGACACTCCCGTCATTTCGCTGCTCTTGTCGCTGCTATCGTCGTCG
The DNA here is from genome assembly GCF_964263255.1 of Lissotriton vulgaris. Lineage (NCBI taxonomy): Eukaryota > Metazoa > Chordata > Amphibia > Caudata > Salamandridae > Lissotriton > Lissotriton vulgaris. The sequence continues at coordinate 710,337,751 of NC_141689.1, read as the reverse complement.
ACACCCTCGTCGACACTCTCGACATCGCCGTAATAGTCATTGGCGCGCCCGTCGACACGGACGTCAAAATGTGGAGACTTGAAGGGACCGTCGATGAGCCCGTCGACGGTGGAACTTTCTTCACCTGTGTTTTAGTCGTCTTCATTGACGGAGTCTTCTGTAGCTTCGTCGACGACCTGGAACTTTTATCAGACTTCTCAGATGTTAGAGAAGAGGGCTTTTTGAAAGCTTTAGCAGACTCCACCACTGCTGTAGCTGAAGATAGTCCTTCCCTCTCCTTTGCACCACAGTGAGGAGATTTGCTAGGACTCCGGCTCTGAGGCTCACGGGTGGGGTCTTTTTTGAGGCCTTTGGACGGTCTGTGGATGGTGAAGGGGAAGCCCACCCCTTTTCACTGACCTTCTGGATGAAGTTGCAGATGATGAATCTTCACTGTCACTTGACAGAGTTTCCTTCCTTGACTTCAGCTTTTGGAGCCAAGTGAGGGGACAACCCTCACAGTCCCGGAGAGTCTTTGTGGAGAAGGTGCGGCAGATCTTGCAGTCCGCTGCCTTGTGATCAGGATACAGGTAATAAATGCAGTCCTTATGCCTGTCCTCCACATATAATCTCTTCTTCCCACAGATGGAACACGCCTTAAAAAGAGGTTTCTTCTCCTTGTCAGACATTCAAGATGGAACAACTGAACAAATCTTAAGAAAAAACTGCTGAAAAATAGCCAACTAGAGTTGAAGTGAGCAGAGCTCAAAGGAGACTCCTTTAGCACAACGTGCGGTAGAAAATCTGAGGCTCTGAGGTTCTCTCAGGAGGGTTCTATGGGGTGAAGCTGATCTGATTGGTTGTTGCTTTACCTTGGTCTCTTTTGCCAAAAGAGGTGGATATTCTACAAAAGGAAATGAGGCCTAGGCCATTATCTTTCTCTTTTGTATTTACTGCTATGTTATTTTGGTTACCGAGACTCCCATTCCGATGACGGGGAATGATACAAGCTTTGGGCATCTATGAAAGTTCCAATACTGGAGGAAGTCAGTATTTGATGTGCTGTGAATTCCCCTTTGGGAACCACTACAACCCACCCTGTGAAGCTATGAAACAGATCTTCGATGGGATTCAAGATTTCTTACGTGCTACCACAAGTAGAGAAAGCCTGGAGGTGGCATAAAAAGGCTCAATAATGCCCTGTTTTACCAGGTCTTAAATCTGTTTTTCCCAGTGTTCATTAACATTAGGAGGTACATCCTGAAATGTGTGCTGCAAAGAAGGTGGTCGCTTGTAATTTAGATAAGATTGTAGCCCTGGATGTTACCTAGTTATCACGGAAAACATATTTAAGATTGCCATACCAGGACTGAACATTATGATATTCTACTAATGAAACATGCACCTTCTCTCAAAGTCTAAGAATCATTTTATAGACTACTTCATGTCACCAGAAAAAACACAGAGTGCCTTCATGGCCAAGTAAACTTTCCAATGAATGCGGTGATCTCTAAAGAGGGATCCCGCCTAAAGAACCATATCATATACATTTAGCTTCCTTCAAACACCACGATTGTAACATCATGAGAAAGGTAAACGTTATGTTTTTAGATGCTTTTGTACTTTGACAGAAAAGGCAGTAATTCTTGCACCATAGTCTTCTAGGAATTCAATTGCTTAGCCATCTACTAGTACTCCACTGCGTGGGTCTTTGCATCTGTTATTCATTTCAACAGCACAGCTGCTTGCCACATCAACGACTAAGATCAATTCATCCATCTTTTGTTCAATGTTACCAACAGTACTTTGTCTACAGCTACAACACAATATGCTTCGACTTTTCTCGCTCTACAAAGTTTACTGAAGGGTATAGATTAGCTATACCTGGGACAAACCAGCATAATTGAAGGATGATTACGGAAATTATCTACATGAGAAGATCCACAATTGTAAGAAAAACGGGACTTGAAGGTTTGTTGATCAATACTCTCGGTTTAATTAGCCTTTTAGATCTAAAGCTCGTGGGACAATGGCTTAGTGAACATATGTGGCAGCCATTGGATTGAGCAGTGTGGTGCAAAGGAGTGAATTGCTGACACTCTAGTACGAATTATGACTAGAAGCACTGTAGTTGTCAGAATTTTCCATGCTATGAGCGGTTTCCAAGGCTTAAGCTAGTGTGGGATTTTCGCACGTTAGAATATGTTATTGCATACTGGGAGTAACATCCAGCTACCACCTGGTCCCTGATAAGTTGTGAAGTAAACTCTTTAAATTCACATTCGTTCTTCGATACGTTTAAGGCTGTAACAAACGATTCAACAGGCTCATTGGTGGCCGCTGCTCTCGTAAAAAAATTATAACTGTAAGACAAGATTCTTTTGCCCCTCAAAATGCTTCTCAAATTGTTTTGTTTTGTCTTTAAATCACTTAAATCCTCCCCTGCTGGTGCTACTGAAGGAGAGAGATGGTAAAAACATTATGCCACTCATTCTAAATGATGTTAAACATTTTTTTTTAACTGAGCTGTATCTTTGACTATAAACTGCTCCTAAGTATCCACTAAACATTCTAATATAAGTAAAGTCATGTAAGCTACTGCCCCCCCCCCCCCACAGACTATTACTGAGCTAAAGCTACACTTACAACCCACACAATACAATGTGCAGGACATGATATAAGAGAAAGTGACTGAGCAGAAAGTGATATTGGCTGATTCTTAAACCTAACCTGCTTGGGTTATCTTCCATATCATAAAAAACTGTGATAACAGGTGTGCAATCAAAAAGCTAAATATTGTGCCCATCCACAGCAATTTTTTCGATTTTCAATCAGCACATAAAATGCAAAAACAAAAATGATTTTGTTAAAACACACAAACCACACACATCTTTATGGATTTGATAGAAATTTGTTATTCATTTTTACAGTTCTTGGCAGAAGCTTGGCAATGCGCTTCATGCTTTGTGCACGATATAAACATACTCTTCAGATCTTCACACTGTACACTTTTTTAAAGTCAGAGAATATTATACCAGCAAAAGGCTATGAATTTACAAATTATTATTTGTAAACAATAATACACTAGTTGGGCATGGGCGTCAACCCACACATTTGAAATTCTTGACAAGTACAAGATAGTAGCTTGGGAACAAATATAGAAGGAATTTTATAACAAAGCACTTTTCATGTAATTTAGTACACAAAGACTTTGATTGAAAAGAGTCTGTAGGTGGGTCCACGTGGTCTCTAATTGAGAAGACAGTTTGGAAAGTTCATCTAAAAGCGTTTGTTCTGACGAAATGGTCCTCAAATGCAACTGAAAAAAAAAAACAGAATGTCAAATATATACAATTCTTTATTGCTGTATATTAATTACATTCACATTTAACTACAACTTGAAATTGTACCTTTCGTTTTTTTATATAGAGCAATAGGCAGTAATACAGGACTCACAAACGTGAAAAATGGGGTAGTCCAGGTTTTCATACCTCATTGTGGTCTCACTCGAAAGGAAGCAACTCAACGGACCTAAGACGTCTCAAGGATTTGCGGTAAAATGCTGCAGTGTGGAATATACTGTAGAGGTGTAATAACAGAACACAGGATATTCTAACAAGTTGCACAGCCTCGGAGTCAGGCCGCCATGGTAAGTCATCACCGAAAGAATGATTCACCAGTACAAGTATGGCAGTTACGTGTCTGGCCCATATAGGCATATCAGCAGCATATTTCAAGAGGACTAGCAGTGGGAAAGAATCTGATAATTTGGTAATTTCAGCTGCTTGTTTTCAGTTGTTTGGAATATCAGGACAGTAACAGGCAAGGTAAATAAAATAGGCCTGGGGCAGGTACATTTGTGGTAGGTAGAACTAAGGGCAGAGTTAAAGATGTTGAACAGTTTCGAGCTGTAGTATATTCAAGATAAAGATTTTAAATGCAGAAGATTATGAATGTAATATAAGTATCTGTGTTTAGATTTAATAATCTAGCAAATTTCCAATACTCAATTTTTTTGTTTGAATCATTTTATTTAAAAAAAGTTTTTATTTTTCATGTTGCCAAGTACACATTTCACTAATTATTCAAGTGCTGATTCGCATGATACAAAGTGATATGAACATGAAAACAAGCAGGGCAATGCACTGGTCACGAAGTGTAAACTGTACATGTATATTGTAGTAGTAAGCGAGCGTTGTTGAACACCTAAGAGACAATACATACATGCATGGAATACAAAGTGAAAACATCTGTTGAATGGGTACAGAGGTATGCCCCCAGCTAGTCAGTAGCAGGACTGTTCCTTAAATAAGTCATCAGATAGATTACTTTACACAGATTCATACTTTTGCAACCGTTAAACAATAAGAACTCTAATTCAAGAACACAGCCGACCACGCAGATGTATAACCTAAGATTGCTCTATCCACCCTCCATGAGTGACCAGTGCTATGCGGGATATTTGCACCAAGATCTTCGGGGAATGGATATAGGTGGGGGGAGGTGGGGACCCAATAATGAAGAAAACAAAAAGGTTGTAGTACACACCTGTAGCCTACCGGATTTAGGCTCCTGCTACAGTGTCAGTGGTGAATGACGATTTGTCTGATTCCGCAACGTAGATTTTTGGTGGATATTTTAAAAGAGGCAACATTTCGTCATGCTAAAACTGCACTACTCTTTTTACAAAAGAGCAAATGATATTCGCACTTTATGCTCTGTTATGAATTTTTTTAAAGTAGCAGTAAGATTAAGAAATACAAGAGGTTAAGAAATGATGTATATAACACCATGTTTTTTATAACTGTACACATTTTGTCTTTAATATAGTTCGGAAATGTAAATTTAATTAATTTTTTCAAATTTATTTTTATGATGGTTTTTAATCATCGAAATAAAGATTTACTGAACTGATTTGTCTGGACAGGTAGTTTGTAAGGTAGTTAATATGGTGTCTGAGTAACTGGCAATAGGATATTTTTGCAAGCAAAGCCTGTCTTCTCTATGCAGGCCATGCTTTCGGCTTGTGCCCAAGTAACCATAGAGCGTTTCCAGGCCACAAACTGTGGGGGCGTGGGGAATTTACAACTTCGAGTAATAAGCCGCTTGGCCACTATAAGTCTTAGGTCAAGGAAGCAGGAGGTCACCCTGTGCTTCCTATGAGTGCAGTACAGTCCAGTCCCAGAAGACAGCTCTCCCTTCTGATTAGTTATGGGCGTTCAGTGCTTCCAGCACTCATCAATAATATGAAGATCCAAATTAGTACCCCATGCCCTGCAGATTAGATGTATTGTAGTGGTACAGTCTGTTAATGACTGTAGAATCTTGTTACCCAACCACAGGCTGTAGTTGTGCGTATAACGCTTGTTAAAGGGATGAATTTTAAGGGTAACATGTTGAATGTAGAGTAAGAAGAGCACAATGCATATTTTAGCCTATAATAAATGCAGCCATCTAGGGGTGAAGAGAACTAGTCGCCCTAACATAGTCTGAAATTTGGTATGTAAATAGATACCCAACTTGGATCAGCTCTCTGCTGCTTAGAATTTACCCTACTAGTTTAGCCCTAGATATGGGAAAAGTTGGACTGTCTAAGAGTGGCACAACAGGTGAACATAGGTCTCTTGTCTAATCTTTTTACAGGCTTCTTATCACCTCCAAGCCGTAAAGTGACTCTCTGCATTCGATAAGTGGATTTGATAGATATTTGGATGCTATCTTATGTAGAGTATAGTACCTCCTTCAATTTGATATTTTCTATCAAGTGCGGCTGAAGCTGATGCTCATTGTTTGACCAGGCAGCAAAATGGATTGCGCTACCAAATAGTACCTCTCCAGGTCTGAGATAGACAAGATATCTTAATCCCAACTTAACTCAAGGCTTCACCCTGGCAAGACTACGAATAATAAACAAAATATCCAAAAAAGACTTACCATGTGATATAACAAGAAACAATTTACTTAACACCTTTAACAATTATTTTGCAGCTAAATTCACGTGCTGTGCATTATTCTGCTAACTAGTGGTTGGGACCAGATTATTCCCCATTTTGTTTGTGGGGGATCAGCCACAGAAGTTGTGTCATCCCCCTAGTTCATCAAGTGTAAGCCTACAATGCCCCATTATGTGGCCCCCATTACAGATTTTCTGTTATAAAATACACATTCCTCAGAAGAATAAATCTGGATTCTCTTTTTGCAGGCTCCCTTCCTTTACCAGGGAGGCGGGAAAGTGGTCTCAAAGCTGCAACACAACTGTTACATTTAAATAACTTTCTTTTGCAGCATGTATCTATTCTCGATGAAAACGTTGTGCATGTACAGGCTTTATTGAGGTGAGCAAGTAGTGTGCTTAGTATGGGAGGTTGCAAACAGGTGCTTTAATACGTCTCTCTTCTGACTCCTCCTTTGATTGTACATCGACAAAATACAGCACAATAATGCTTGCAGAATGTGAGTAGATGACCAAGTTGCTGCCTTCAGAAGTCATTAATTAAGATGTTGCTAAAAAGGCCAGGGATGCCCCTTTTTCCCTGGCGGAGCATGACCGTCTTTGCTTTAGGCTTCCCCCTGCCTTTTTACAGAATATTTGAATGGACTGCACTACCCACCTTGCTATTTTCCTTTTTGATGATGGTAACTCCCTGGTTTGAGCTTATTGAGCCACAAAGTACTGTTTGGTTTTTCTCAGCGATTGTTTTGTACTCTAGTACATAATAGTTGTTGTCACATCAAGGGTGTGGAATACATTTTCTGTCTGTGCTGCTGGACTTTGAAAATAGACTGGAATTTGTGAAGTCAGATTAACACAGAAGTCAGAGACCACATTAGGAAAAAACTGAGAGTTTGTTCTAATAATAACTTTGTCATTGTGCATCTGAAGATAGTACCCTTGAATAGTTAGTGTCTGCAGTTCCCTAAACCTTAGCGAGCTTAATACAATGAGGAATGTTCTTTTTAGTTTTAAAGCCAACAAAGTGGCAGCTTTGCTAAAGCTGCACACTCCAACAAAGTACATTAATTTTGACTTGAGATATTAATCGGAGCTAATGTAACAGGTTTTTTGATACCTTGGCGTACCCACATTGGTCATAATGTTCCAGAGCTAGCACAGCTGAGGAGTTCAGCACATAACCCTGCACTCGTCAATAGGGCAAACAAGTCTTTCCACAGTTAAATTGGTCGTTTCATGTATTTTATTCCAAGGACACGTAAATTACATGTCCTGCCTGTGTCGTATGTTGCACTCTGCATTAGGGCTCAGTATTCCTGCCAGAGGGATGAGTCCAGGGAAAGGTGTGGCTTTGCCATTGCTTTCAATGGTAAAGCTGGGCTAGCAGTGCATGACTGCTCTACCAGTCTGAAGTGGCAAACTGGTGGACTTCGTGGGTGGCACAATCAGTGCTTCAAGCCCCTGGCGTACCCCTCTAACTTACATTTCCTGGGTACCATTTACTAGGGACTTACAGGTAAGTTAGCCATTTCCAATTGAGTATAGCCAATTAGACATTCACTTTTAGGGTCAGGGCACTGGCACCGAGGTCTGGTTAGCACACCTCAGTGAACTCTGAGTTGAAAAACCAAAAGCATCAGTCGGCAAACTGGGGGGGGGGGGGGGGGGGGGGGGTGTCGGGGGGGAGGGACCATACAAAAAAGAGGCATTTCCAGTCTCCAACCCCTTTTCATCCTGTCTATTCTGTTCTGTATGCATCTCTGTATCATGATGATGAAGATCCTCATCTAAGGAAAATTATTTAGGGTGTTCCCTTGGGTCGAGAGCTGATGGAGCTAACTCATCTTCCTGTTGTGGCACTACAAATCTTCCCTGGGTTAGTTTGTTTTAATGGGGGTCTTGAGGCGGTGTTTAAATTGCCTTTTTTGTAATAGTGATGCTATTTTTTGATTTGAGGCTTTATTTTTTCTTGTCAACCTCAATCGCCGTCTCATTCTGCTTGGAGCAGTGTGCAAGAGTGTTCGTGGAGAAATTAAATCCCCTTCTTTCTGAGGTACTTTGTGAAATGTGGACCTTTGTCTGCTCTGGTGCCTGCCAACTTCAACTCAGAGGGTTCCTTGGCTTTTGAATTCAACTTGGCTATCAAATGTACTGGCGCTGATGGTTGTTTGCCTGTCTTTGAGTTTAACTGTCTCAGCACGGAAGAGCTGCGAGTGAGGGATTGTGGGTGACAAGTTTTTCCACCACTGTGCACAGGAGTTCTTCAATTTTGGGGTCTAATAGTGTCCAGTGATTTGTATTAGACCTAGCTGCTCCACGTGAGCCAGTGTCTCTAGCCCCTTCCGCTTTGTCTGGGCATCCAAGGTCTTTTATTAAGTACTGTTTTGCTTAATCTATGGCATAATGTGCTGTGAGCAGTTTTCCCTCACTGGTCAAGAAAGCCTCACCCGCTTTACAACTTCTGATTTATAGACCTTATTTGAGCACTTTTATGAAAGCTTGTGCTGGCACTTTGGTGAAACCTAAATTGACTTTTTTTTCCACCTTACCTAGTGTGGAAAAACGGATGCGACACTGGGTTTAGGACCGCTCCCCCAGCAGTCAAAGCCTAGACCGAAAAACATGTCTCCAGTATTTGACAATGTGTTGATGAAGTGGTGCTGCCGTTGTACTGTTGAATAAACGCCACCAGCTTTTCTAATCTAAAATGGTGTTGCCATGCTGGAGCATTGTGAACTTATGCTGGGAGGGTGTAGTCGACATGATTCGTACCCTGGGTTACAAAAAAATAGGCAATCTTCCGGACCCAACCAGTAAATGACACAATAATGCAAACATGTTAATCTAGAATTGATCCACAAAGAAAAACATTAGCAAAAATAATAAAAGTCACAGTAGTATTACCATTTTGATAATGGCTGTAACTGAAGTAGGCTATCCCAGCATGCTATTTGCGTTGAGGACTTCGCTGGATGGGCCATAGTTCTTCTGCATGGACTATGTCTCTTTATACTAATATGCTCACTGTAGTCGTACCTGCACCAGAGCAAGCAATATTCCAGTTAGACCTGATTCAAGCACACTATAAGGGGCAAAACTTAAGATTTATCCCAGACTAATGAATTCCTGCATGTGAGCCAAACTAATTAACTTCCTCATCACAACTTAAGGTTAATATTTGAGTTTTTAATAAATTGCATAATATCAGAATACAATAATATAAAAATCCTCCTCCCTGGGAATGGAAGTTCAGCGAAACAATGACGCTCCGTCATCTCGCATGCCAATGGCCCATATATATATATATATATATAATATATATATATATATATATATATATATATATATATATATATATATATATATTAAAGAAACCAATGACAGGCGATAGCTCTGATGAATTCCTTTACTAACCATGAAGCATGGTGAGGTGCAACCATTTACTTTTACAATGCCTGATTGTCTGGCACGCAAAAGCTTGATTAGAGATAAAAAATATTGTCCTATACCCACTCTCTTTAATACTGTAGTATGGTGGGGCCATTTCAGGGAATCAAAGAACTTTTCAGCATCCATTAGTACTGACGCTGCCTTTTAGTTACATCTGGTGAATATAGCAAAAACGGTGATAGATTATAATGTAGATATAACTGGTATGAATTTGGCTTGATCTGGGAGTTCCAATTGATCCATCACAAGAGAAGTCCGACACATTTTGCGATCAAGATTTAGAACAAAAATACAGTGGTAAGAACAATAGTTTTACATCTTTTGTTGGACTTTATAGCACTGCAAACCTAGCTAATCTAGTCATTGTGGGTAGGTTGCACGTTTCAACAGATTCTTGACAGACAGCTAGTAAATGGAGTGCCAGTAGTTCTTGATTTCTTGATAGAACTCTTTGGTCAGATCTTCAAAGCCTGGGGCATTTCCATTTGCCAAGGAGTCAATTTCAGAATTTATTTTAAGTCAAGTCAATGGCTCAGTCAGTGGAGTCCGGATGGTCTTGTCTATTCCAGTCAGTGCTATCTCTTCGAGATATGCCTGTAACCCCTGGGTAGGAGTGGATGATCTGCTGGTATAGAGTTTGATATAGAAGTCAAGAAAGGTTCATAAGATCCAATCCATGGTGGTGGCTATAAAGCCATCTGATTTATAGTGCAATAATGGGCACGCAAGTCCCATGGCACAGTTAGTTCAGTGAAGCGTAAGGTGCTTATTATATGGGATATTATATTTGACGGATGTTGCTTTCTTTCCATAAATATATTTGTCTTCCTTTCCTTTTTAGTTTGTTTATTTATCTTTGTACATTAGCATCTCTCCTTCACAGGGGAGGGGAAGTTGCAGGTGATTCTAGAAGAGCAAAGCTTGAAAAGAAAGGTTACTTATTCGTAGTTCTGGTTCTGCATTGTTGGAATCTTCATTAAAGTCATACATTTTGGAATAATTCCCCACTGTAAGCATGGATAAATCCATACATGTCCAAATACTAGTATGTACAGGGTGGCAATAGCCATATGTTCATAAGGAGTGGAGCACTCTTCAGATGCTTATGTTAGAATTTGGTTACTGGTTGACTAGGGGGTGAGTCATGGTCAAGAAGCAATCACAATCCTAGTCAGGGTAAGGCACAAGCAACCCTACATAAACTTGTGCTCAACCCCCTTGTAGCTTGGCACAGAGCACTCCGGCTTAACTTCAAGGCAATGTGTAAAGTATTTTTGCAACACTTCCAACAGTATAACAATGAAAACACCACACAAAAAGGTCCCCACAACAGGTTATGAAAATAAAGCTCAAGTTAATAAATAAAACAAGACTGAAATGACAAAAATCCAATCAATAGAACCAGAGTTATGAATTTCTAAAGAATATTAGAACCTAAAAGTATAAAGCAGAGACTGTGCTGGACTGAGTACAAATCAAACATTTGGGCCGACTCCGCTGGTCAGATACAGTACCCGATAAGTCCAGCTAAAGATTTACCTTCTCAAGTTTTATGCTAAGAGTCCGGTTTCTGTTTGAGAGGGACGCGGGAGCAAAGAGTGCGTCCCAGATGGTGATCGGTGTGGCGCAAAGAGCAGGCCGGGTGTTGCAGATGTGTGGGCTGGTGGTTCACGGTCCTCTGCGGGCGATCAATGCTGGCTGTGCGAAGAGATGGGTTTGCTTGTGGTGACTTGCACTGAATTTCGGTGCAAATAGGCCTGCTCGCAATTGCCAAGAGACTGTGAGCCACCCCAAGGGTCCAGGACCTGAGAGGCACAGCTTGGTGGTCAGGAACCCGCACAGGGTCAGGAACCCGCACAGAAAGGTCCAGGAGCTGTTGGGGAGCCTTTTATGTCCCTAAGGCTCAGATCAAGAGGCAAGCACACTAGCCCTTTGAGTCACTTTAGGATACCGGGTTCAAGGTGAGGTTGCATGTCCAGTTCTTCTTCCCAAGTCAAGAAGGCAGCAGGACAGTACAAACGTGCAGCAGTTCCTTCAGAGTAGCAGTCCAGCAGATGGATGGTCCTTGTAGCAGCACAGCAGTCCTTCCTGGTAGAGCCATTACAGGTCCAGAAGTGTACTGAAGATTTTAAGCATCTGAGGTCCAGTATTTATACACAGGTGTGCCTTTAAAGTGAGGAATAAGCTTCTAGAGTGTTGTGTAGCATTTTAGGATCCAAGCGTAATTTACCGATTCATGCCCTTATATAGGTATAATTCACATTGCCCTTCGTAAGACATAGAAATTATACCCATGTTTCGACATAACCCATCCAGTCCATATATGGGCATGCCTACTTCCACTAGTTCCAAAAAGCCACAACGATTTCTTGGAAAACTCTGCTTCAGCAGTCAGGGACATCCCCTTACTTGAATATTGATTTGTTCTTGAAATCATGGTGTTTTTAAAGAACTACTAATTCCCTTGGGGTTCTTTGGTGACGTAATTATGTCCGACTTTACGTCAAACTAGGCACCTTCAAGGTGTAAATATGACTACACTTGCCCTAGCAAACACACAGTAGTTCGGAGCAGCTCGACTATCTACTTGCCCGACGCAGCTCGCTACAGCAAGTGCCGAAGGAAGCCGGCCCTCCAGCTGACGCACTGACAGAGAAGCTGTCCTTTCTCCCGCTGAGAATCCAGCTCCAGTGTTTCCAAGCTCCCCTCGCGGGGTGTTGGGAAATCGAGTCCTGAGACAGAGATACCAAACCTCCTTTATTCTAAAACCAAGGCACAGAGCTGGTTAGACCCTAAGCGAAATGTTGGTTAGATTCTTGGCAAAGAAAAACGAAACCTATGCTACACCTCCCTTACTTCTTCCCTCGACTTAGGTTAGGTATATTGGGGTACGCGTATTTTAGAAACACCAGTTGAGTACTTTTTAGCCTTTGTTATTTATGTATGTATTTATCTATGGTTTAGAAACCCTACAATGCTTTTACAGTATTATTTTATAATACTCTTCTTACTGGACGCATTATACTTTGCATTATACTTTGCAACCAGTATTACAATTGTAGCAGTTCATTTTACGTGCTTGAGAAAGAAAACTGTTCAATAAACCCTTTTATTGAAAACGCCTGTCTCTCTATTCCTCTGCACCTCTGAAGAAACGAAGCATGCAAGATTGACTAAGTGAAATATCTATCTATTGTTTCCACGACTCTGAAGATCAGTTTTATTCTTGGGGAAACAGAGTTGTCATGTTTATGCGGTTGTCAGAAACTAATCCCTTCTTGTTTATTCGAGAAAGTTTCTAGTGACCTCTGAGATAGCTGGCACACACAATTAAGTCTAATATTTTTGATAGAGACCTAGTAGACCCAAGTCCTACGTCAAATCTATAGGATATGTTATTCCAATGCGCAGAGCCTATTGGGTATAAAGGAACTACACTACAAGAGGTTTGCCTTTTAAGTGCCCAGGCATACTGCCATCCCTGCCCTGGACTAACCAAAGAGGGTATGCAGCCCTTTGTGTTGAGGCAGGACACAGCCTATTCCAGTGTAAGTGGCTGTGCAGAGCACCTCCCTCCCATCCAGCCAGTGATGGCCCACCCACGCTCACCTAAGCTCTCTATAGTATGTGTCTGTCTAGACGGAATACACATAGCTCAACTGTCAGCTAAACCCAGTCACATGACCAGAGACAGGCTACAGGCACTAAATTGCCAAGGCAGGGAAATCCCAACTTTCTACAAGTGGCATTTTCAGAATTGCAATTTGAAATTGGACTTCACCATAAGTTATTTTTAAATTGTGATTCTAGAGACACCAAACATGAACTGATCATCTCTTCAAATTTGGAAATGACACTTATAAAATTGAATAAGGCAACTCAAATGTTATACTGTGTGAGAGATATGCCTGCAGTAGTGAAAAACAAATGTAAGAGTCTTTCAAAACCTGGACAAAACTTAAAAGTACATGTCCTACTTTTTTAAATACATTACACGCTGCCCTCTGGGCTGTCCAGGGTTAACCCTAAGGGTGACCTGTATGTATTAAAAATGAAGGTTTGAGTCTGGCAAAAGATTTTACCAGGTTGAAATGGCAGTTTAAAACTACATACACAGGCTCTGCAATGGCAGGCCGGAGACATGTTTAAAGGGCTACTTAATTGGGTAGCACAATCAGTGCTGCAGGTCCAATAGCAGCATTTAATTTAAAGGCCTTTGGCACATGTAGTGCACCTTACTAGGGATTTAGAAGTAAATTAACTATGCCAAATGGGGATAAGCCAATATTATCATGGTTAGAGGAGAGAGCACAAGCACTTTTGCACTGGCTAGCATTGGTAAAGTGTATAGAGTCTTAAGGTCAGCAAAAACGAGATCAGCACAAAAATTGGGGAGGAAGGCAAAAAGGATGGGGAGGGTTGGGGTGAAGACCCCCCCTAAGGCTGATAGGCTTAACACTATGCGAGGCAAAATTTCTTTCTAAAATGTAGACTGTAAGATGCTCAAAAAGTCCTTTTTAAAACTGCACTGTAGCATTTAAAAAGTAAAACATATAAAACTGTTTAAGATTGCATGAAAAATTCAATCTGAGATGTTCAAATGATGAAGTTGTGGAGAAAAAGACTGCATTGTATTTAACAGTCCAGGAGCTTGCCATGATGCAACTCACTAGTGTTGCCATCCTCAGGCACACATTTTTTATGGTGAGGACAATTTATGAATATAACCCGAAAGGAATATGAAACTGAAATTCTGACACCCGTGAATAACCCAGCCAGGGAGGCAGGTGGGTCATTTATGACATCAGTGAAAAATCCTACGGTGCCTTAACAGGATTAAAAGTAAAGCAATCATTTTTGCTTCAAAGGATCTTCACTGATGGTCATAAACTTTAGAATAGAAGAACAAGCCACTAAAAGTTGTTTGACTCTTGGGCATGTGAAATAAATTTCATAAGAAAATATTACTTTTATGTATAGTAGCTCATCCTTACTCAATTAGATTTTTTTTGGGTGCATGACCTACTCTAATGTCAGCCTATGAATCTGAATCTAAGCAATAGTGCTTTGCGAAAGTGTGTACTGATTTCAAAGTGGCAGCTTGCAGATATCAGCTAGGTGGGCATTCTTAAGCCCTGCTGTTTTTGCTGATTTACCTCTAGTTGAATGTGTCTACCTGGAAGTGGCTTTTGTGCTACTTGATAGCATAAAGAAATGGAAGCAACAGTTCATCTGTAAATGGGCTATTAAGACGAGACTAAGCCATGTCGGTCGGGTATGACCACAATTAACAAACATTTAGTTAGACTTCCGAACTGATCTTTCCACTAGAATGGACAGAGTGGTAAAATGTACAGATAAAGTTACAGACTAATTTATATGAATCTCAGAAACTACTTTGGAATGGATGAGTCCTCTTCACTATTCTGCCTGAAATATGATGCATGATTCTATCTTTGGTGCCTGAATTTTCAGAAACTCTTCTAGCAGAGGTAATTGCTATAAAAAACACAGTTGTCCAAGACAAATGCTGCAATGTAGCTCTGTGTATTGGCTCCTAAAGAGGACACAGTGTGGACAGGACCAGTTCGAGATCCCAAGGAGACAATAGTTTTCTTATAAGAGGGAACACTTTATTGAGACTTTCCCAAAAATCTTTGAACATGTGTATTTTGCACAAATAAATCTGTTCTGGTGATTTCTTATAAGCTGTGATCGCAGCCAGAGAAATATTTGCAGGGGGGGAAATTTTGTTCTGAGACATATAGAAGAGATACAGGTAGATTACATTCTCCTAGCATGAAATTGCATTATGGCTGCTTACTGATATATGCACCATGCACCATATGCAAAATCTTTTCTACATAACTGCACACCAAGTCCTTGTTGAAGGGTGTTTTATTCCCTTTCAGAATCTCTGTACAAGCATGTATAACATGCAGGTGTCTCTACTGTCTGACCTCAAAAGCTATACTGTCGAATTCAACACGGTTATAATTTGGTTGTTGAATTTGCCCCTAAAGTCTGGTGAGGAGGCTCAGTTTGAGTGGCAGTTTCTTTTTAGGGGTGACTGACATCTGGAAGCAATCTGGGTACCACCACCGTCTTGACCAGTTTGGTGTGATTAGAATCATGCTGGACTGAGTTTTTAAAAATTTCACTAGCACTTTTGGGATTAGTGTAATTTGTGGAAAACCATAGAGAAATATCTTTGAGCAGTCTTTTAAAAAAGCATTGCCAACTGATCTTGGTTCTTGAGCCTGGGATGCAAGGTCTTGGCATTTTTTTTTGTCGCAAATAGGTCCCTCTAAAATCCACTGGTAGTTGTTTTTGGAAAAGCAACGAACTGAGAAAGTCTGCTTGTTGGTTTTGCGTATCCAGGATGTGAGAGCCTTCAGCGTGAGACCTCTTGCTAAAGCCCAGTGTCAGACTGCCCAAGCTCCAATTACAGAATCATTGTGTGCCTCCCTGCTGTTGAGGTAGTGCATAGTATTGGAGTGGTCTCTCTGGATCAGACGCTGTCTGATCGCATGGACGGAAGAAATGCTTTTAGGGGTAGGTGGACTGTCGTAATTCGAGATAACGGATGCAGTATGTGCTCTCTTTCTCGGTCTAATGACTCTGGATGGACAAGTAAATCATCTACAAGAGCTTCCACCCTAACAGATCATTTGTGACAATAGTTTTTAGTGGTGTCTTTTGTTGGAACTGGAAAGGAACACCTTTCAAAACATTTATCTGTCTGCACCACCACGTCAGACACGGTCTTGCTGAAACTATCATATCCAACTTGTCCGCCCAGTTGTTCAGCCTCTGAGACTACTGATCATCCCGGGCATTGCTGGAATGGCCTCATATGTAACCTTGCATTTGGGTCAACATAGATGAAGAAAGCCATAGAGCTTAGAAGCAAGTACATTTGACAAGCTGTGGCAAAATTGTTTAGTAATAGATTACATGTGTTATTTGATTGGAAATGTCTCTCCTCTAATGGAAATACTTTTCACTTGAGGAAGTCGATACTGAACCCTAGGTAAGAAAGGCATTGCATTGGAGTCATTCCTGATTAGTGTATGTTTATTTGGAGACCCAGTCTTCTGAGGACGGAGACTATTTCCCCAAAATCTTGTATCAGTTTCCAGCGCCAATTGTCCAATTAAGGGTATATGAATAGTCCCCTTTTTTCTCGCTCATGTGCTGCCATAACGGTCAAGCACTTCAAGAATGTGCGAAGGGCTGACTTCAGCCTGAAAGTTGGGACTGAGTATTGAAAGTGTTGATTGGCTACCAGAAATCTCAAGTACTTCCTTTGGAGTTTTGCTACTGGAAGGCAGAAATGTGTGTCTTTGGAGATCTATTGCGCATAGGAAAATTGTGGTGACCTGCTTGCATTCTGATGTTTTTCCTTTATTAGGTCTGGATTTAGCCAAAACCTTTTAAGCTTACTAAACTTATATGTATAATACATTTACATAAAGGGCGACCTCTCTTCAGCCATTAGTTTATTCTTGGGTCATTCACATTTTGCTTCTGCCCACTACAGCATGGGGCAATGGTCCAGCCTACTTCAGATACAGCTAACTTCACTGCGAGTGACTACATGTAGCCCTTTCACAAGGAGCGCATCCACACACTAGGTAGTTTCCTCCAGTGCCGGTGATTTTTTTAACTTTATTATTACTCTCGTTTTGCCATTTATTTGTAGAACCTGCTGTGTGAGTAGGATCCTTTCTATCAGATTAATTTACAGGACACTAATCAGGTTTATCAGCTTCAGTTTCCTGCTAATGCAGTTGTAAATTCCTTTTGAAATGGTGTTATCTGACTGCTGTTTTTTCACACCATACAAGCAGCTCACATGAACTCTGAATATAAGCTCATAAGGGTGCGTTTTCTTTGGAACGCTGTCCTTCTTTCTTTTGTTCTTTCTCTTTTATGTTCTTAGTTTCTTTTGTTTGTTCCTCTTCCCTTTTTTCTTCGCTCTATCCTATTTCTTTCCTTGCTTCTTTCATTCTTGCAGTCTCTGATTTTCTTGCTTTCTTTTGTACTTTCATTCTCTTTCCATTTATTCGACCTCACCTTCTTTCCCAAACGTAAAAGGCTGCCAGCCAAAGTCAGACCAATTGGCTATTTACAGACTGTGCTAGCCAACACCTTTTTTTAATTTTACTAAAATTATGTATATAACATAGTTACTTAAAGGGATTTTAGTCAGACTTCGTCCATTAGTCTGTGGTTCAGTCAGAAACATTTCTTTCAACTACTCTAGCATGCATCAAGGTGCATTGTGTAAGCCCACCTCAGTCATTGGTTGATTTCCTTATTAATTTAAGATAGCTGCCCTTTCACAAGGAATACATCAATATACAAAGTTCTTCCCTTCAGTGACAGGGAGAACTATAGCAAAGTGTGCTTTTTTGAGACCAAAACAATGTTTTGCCTTTAGACAATGTTTTTGTTTAGATTAATGAAGGCCTGGTAGTTTCCCAAACATGGTTTTGCTACAACCATGACAAAACAAGAATTCCAAAAGGCTGGCGGCCAAATCCAGATCTATTGGCTTTACCAATGCTTTTTATGTATCTGGTGAGAAACCAAACATCTAATATGGGTCTGTATTCTTTTCCTCTGTCCTTTTTTGAGGACCAGGAAATATCTTGAATATATTCCTTGACCTGCTTATCGAGCTGGAACGGGTTCTATTGCTCTTAGTGTTTTTAAATGAGATTGCGGTTTCCTTTTTTAAGATGGAAATTTGATGGTTCAATGATGGTTTGGCGGTGACTGGCCTTAAATCTTAAAGAGTAACCACTAGTCACTATGTTCAGCACTCAGTTGCCTGATGCTATGTGACTCCACTCTGCCAAGTGATTAGATACCGGTTTCCCCACCAGAAGATTGTCAATTCCCATTTCTAGAGGGGTGTCATCCTCAAGAAGACTGTATGGAGTTGTTGGTTTTAGCTTTAATGTCTTCTTGCTGTAAGGTACCTTTGACCATAATGTATAAGACTGGGGTGCAGCACCTGACCCCTCATTGGGAGAGAAGGTTCACTCTGAGCAGGAAAGTACGAGGAGAGAACATAGGAAAAAGGCGCAGGTCTGTCTACCACGCACTTTTCTGCCAGTGCAGAGTGATCAAAATTGCTTGACCTGATTCCGGAGAATATTCTTCATAACCAGAGCTATCAAGGGTATGGAAGAGCAAGTTATTTACCTTTGGTAACTACTTTCTGGTGGATAACCATACATAACTGAAGATTCCTCACTTTGGAATATTCCCCAGTTGTCAGATTGGATCCGAAAACTTTAATAGTAGTTCTCATGTGTGTCAATAGGTGACATATGCAGCTCTGTGCCATAGTCATTCCCCTCTGGAATAGACTAGTGAAGGCACATACAAGTTCTACCCATGGGCACTGACGTCAGTTGCTTTATAGGCTGTCTGCGCTCTCAGAAGCAGAGACTGAGCAAATTGGCATGACATAGTGCTGATCTCTAAATATATGACTTTTTAAAATTTGAAAGGAGTCCAGTTCACAGAACAGGGAGGTGAGGGGGAGGGGAGGTGTGGGGGGATTGATGGGGGGGGCTGAGAAATCTACAGCTAGATAGATTATCCACCAGAAGGAGTATGTTACTTACAATGTAAGCATCTATTCGCAGTGTGTAGTGCTGCAGATTCACATGCTATGCACAATCCTGCCATTCAGTGTGGGGCCTGGACTCTGCAAGTTGTTTTTCTCAAGGAAGTTTTATGGTTGGTATTGTGCTTTGTATCCCCTTCTCCTCAAGGCATTGCGCATGTTCTAATGTTTTTTACCCTGCCATACATAAAATGAGGATATAGTCTGCTAAGTTAGTGTTTGCTGTTGAACATGCTGAAAGTTTTGTGTATATTTGTGTCATCAGCTAAAACCTGCCGGGGAGACAGGAGGGTGCATGTAAATCTGCAGCACCACAGGCTAGGAAAAGATGCTTACAGGGTAAGTAATATACTCCAATTGTAGAATGTATTGGCTGCAGATACATATGCTACAAGAGCTTGTTGTTAGTCTTGCACATCTACACAATCGTATTTGGTAAAAGTGTGTAGGTTTGTCCATGCTGCCGCTTTTCAAATGTGCATTAGCAGGTTATTTCCTAAAAACAGAGATGCTGGATGTCTTTTTTAAAAACGAGCAAAGCGCGATACAAATCAGCGCAGCCTTACTTCTGTCGTGCAATATTAAAAAAGCAGAGAGCATTCAGTCTGTGTAGCCTGTCGCCAGTTGTGCCGCCGGTCTAGTAATCAGACCTGTGTATTCCTGGTTAAGTCTTAAGTAGTGCAGCAAGAGAAGGATGGTGAGTCATCAACCCCTAACCACCACACACTGTATGCAGCCTTTTTAAACTTCGTCCCAAATCATCACCACAGGAACTATCTAATTAGATTTCACTTCATCATCGCTCATTTTTGGTCTCCTACCCGTGAGACTTGTTTGGCAAATCGGATCTAGTGCAATTCCCATTTGACTCTGACTCCTCGCAACCCACATTACACTCCTTTTCTGTAAATGTTATGAAGAACCAACTGAACTTTTTTTAATCCCATTGTTTAGGTTACCTAATATAAGATGTAGGCCGGCCCTATTTTATTTGCAACTTCTGCAGTCTGAATTTGTCTGTTATATACAGATTCATTTCAGCTGCAGCCAGGTTACATAATATGGAGGGTGGTTAATGCAAAGCACCAATATGATTGTGGACAGTGATCAATGTTTGTTTTATTGTATGCCTTTCTTTGTATGTGCTACCTGGAGGCATGAGGTATTTGAGCTGATCAAATGCTATTGGGCTTCCACCTACCTTCTCCTTTTTAAAGACCGTACAAAATCACTTTATGAGCTAATTTGTTAAATGTTATGGGTTTAAGTTAGCTAAATTAACTAAACATTAGGGGGTTTATTCACACATTTTTTATTCCCGTAAATTTGCTGATACGATCTTACCTAACCTCTTGCACAAGTCACTTTATGACTTGATTTTAAGAGTTTGCAAAATGTTTGCTATTTATTGCACTATTCGCGGATTGTTTAGATGCTTAACTAACTTATGGCCAGACCATAATATCCTTTTATTTGCGTTTGTCATATGCTTAAATGAAATTTTGGATTCTTTCATTTTTTTTGTTTTTTTCTTTAAATCAAATAAATAATGGTTGATTTTACTTCAACAAAACATTTCAAATGGCTGTTAGTCATCAGAATGAATGTACCCGCACTGGTGGCCAACTTGGTATATATTTCATTTTATTTTTTTTAAATTAAAAAGCCATTACAAGGAGGCCGCTTATGCAGGTGCATGCGTTGTGAAGCTGTCTTGGATGGACAAAGCTAATAGCTTCACAATCGTTTTAAAAAAGCCAGACCTACTGACTTTGTCAATGCTTATTTTAATATGAGATGGCCACTTTCTTCCACACTTCCAAACGATGCAAATACTTACTTTTGGAAATGTGAAAATACAGTAAATTGATTACCTCCCTCACCCCATCTGGCCCTAAACATGCTCTTTAACCCGTAACAATGCAAATAGTGTTCCATGAACTTCTTGTCTTGACATACTGTACAGACCCATCTACATTTTACCATTCCTAACTCTGCTTCAGAATCTTGTTTGTATGGCACCAAAACTGCAAACAAACATTGTACTGCATCTCTTCTGGGACAAGGGTAAACCAAGGTTCAATAAATAAAAGGAAATTAAAAGTTCACAAAACGAAAAATATGAATTACCTTCAAGAACAACGCGAGGTAAGCCTGGGCCAGTTCAAAATCCCGATTTGAATCCAGCATGGCCCCAACCATTCGCAGAAAACTTTGCATCACCTTCACAGAGCCTCCGTCGTCTGGAGCTAAACCGCGCAGCTCGGAATCGATGCTAGAGGGCCCCATTTCTTTCAACGTTTTTACAGGACAGTCATCTGTATTGAACACATTGAAAACAAAAGTCACCAGGGCAAATTTGCAAAACGGATTAAAAATCATCCCGAGTAGTTAATGAATTATCAAACCCAGGCCAGCAGGGACGGAGGCACAGATAACATTAGTAGCATGAAGAGACCCATGGGGTAATTTATTTGCGTCTCTTCTGCAGACCATTTCTTGCTGATAATACATGCAATTAACAAAATATTCACTATGGAAAAACTCCTAACATGATTGAAAAATATTACTTTTGATACGTATTGATGAAATTACAGCTTACATGTCTGATTTGAAAGGGCCTCTTCAAGCTGGATGTAAAAACTGGACTTTTGGGCAAGAATACCCAGATTCACCACCTTTGACTAGAACACAAAAAGAAGGGCATGCCATTAAGTGATCATTGCAGAATGACAACATAAAAAAACGTAAATGCAACTGAGGCTATAAATCAAATCCTTAGGAATTCACTTTTAATGACAAAGTAACTGAAGAATTCAGATCCCACCTGTAGTGGTTTGAATAAATGTGGCAGATACCTTAATTTGTTAAATCTTGGTGTCAAATTGAGCCAGAGATTTAAAGTCCAATGTCTATACAAACGTCAGGACGTGTAAGAATGCAATAAGAAATGTTTTAAAAGTGCTCAGTAATTTCTACCCAAGTGACTGCAATCCCTCCCATCAACAAAAGCCTACGTAGTATGGCCACAAGTACAAAGCTCAGGTCAAGGTTGATTTGCATGTGGCCGGGTCCAAACTGGAATGGCTTGGCGAACAAAGTAACAGTGCTTCCCATTAATAATTGTGAAGCCGGCCTTTTAAAACTTGCTCTCACGTCACAACTCAACTTTTCGGGGACATGGATTTATCGCCCCCGGGTCCGGCTGGAGCTTGGGCAGTTGCGCTTCCAGATTTAATTGCTCCCCTCATACTAGAAGATACCAATTTTTCTATCTTAGGATACTTAAACCTTCATCTTAATGATCCTAACTGCTAACCCTACTCATAAAGCAGGCCATCAACTCGATCCGGTCTTCTCAAATTTAGCAAATATTACCGGTCAGACAGCCCTTCCCTTGCTATGGTCGGATCACTTTCTAGTTGATTTTAAGCGTAGACAGGTGAAGGGTCAGTCAGTCAAAACAAACTTTATTTGGTTTGTTACAACCATAAAAGTACAATTTACCTCTTATCCTACTAAAAAAAAGGAAACAAAACAACAGCTACATAACACGGCGGTATCAAAAAACATATTCTCGATATACATATAGCTTGACTATCATTTTTAAAATCGGAGTATTATAACAGTTAAAATAATAAAATCACTTAATTCATGCCTATACAACACCTCCTTATTCATGCAGCACTTACTACTGTAAACACTAATTGTTTCACCCTTCTTTAATGCAGAGGAATTGAATTATTAGTGCTTACTCTGTGCATTTGAGGAACACCTTGACTTTATTCATATATTTCCCCAGGGCACAGGCTATATCTAAACTCCCCATTTCCACCAACAGATTAACGACTTGCATCCTGTTCCTAATATTATACATTTTAAAAATCGGACATAAAAACTCCTTTCGTACATCTAAAAACCACATACAATCTAGTAAAATATGTGTAATATTGCAAGTAGTACCTAAAGTGTAAGTGCAATTACCATTACATCCTATCATTTGATTTCGAGCTCCATTATTAGCGTAACATGGGTTTATTCCAATTCTCATTTTTAGGACTTCCCGCCTTAAACTAAGACTTGGTAGCCGGTCCACATAGGGAAAATGTTGGTCAAGCTCCCAGGCCGATGTCATGTGGGCTACCGAGCTTTTTAGTAAAAGGTACTCCAGGTCATAAGTACGGGACATATCAGTCCCTTGAAGCCATAACTCTTTCTTACCTATTATTATGTGGTCTTGCAGCGGACAAACCTTCAGTTCGAGCACCCTACATGCATTACTTATTGCTGCTCTAGTATCTTTTGCCCAGGGCAGCTCGCTCGTGGCAATATCCTCTTTGGCCCACTGGGAGATTTTTGAAAGCTCCTCTGCTCCCAATCGCTGCCAGAAGCATACAAGGGCCATACAAGCAGTTATCGCCCACAAGGTAATTCCCAGCTCAAGTCTTGCCGCCTGTACCATGGATGATTTAGGTAGCACGAATAAGCTTTTTAGTATATTTCCCTCCTCTCTATCCCAGGAGGTCTTACATCTTAAGTAAATAACTTCGGCTCCGTACAAAAATTGAGGGGGGACCATTGCTTGGTAGGCTTTTAGGACCGGTATATCCGACATTTCTCCATAGGTATTATTGAATCTTTTTAAGCCTTTCACAGACGCCAATGCCCTCATTTTTAATGCTTGTAAAGGAGTATACCATTTCAGGGTACCAGAAAATCACATTCCCAAATATCTATAATCAGCTACCCTCTCAAGCAATACTGTGCCCAGGTACCAAGAGAACTTTGTTTTCCTCCTACCAAAGCATACAATTTTTGTCTTCTCCATGTTTACTACAAATTTTTTACTCGTACAGTATTCTTTAAATCGATTTAATTTTCTTTGGAGGCCTATCTCCGCCTGATCCATGATTACCAGATCATCAGCATATAGGAGGCACGATATCTGGTTTCCTCCCAGTTTTGGGTTCGCCCCTCTGACCTCTCTTAATTTTTGGGGTAGGTATGCTAAGAACAGAGAGAATAGTAGAGGGGCGAGAACACACCCCTGCCTTAAACCGTTCCCAATTAGGATTCTCTTTTCAATCCTCCCTCCTTGTCCAGAATTATCTGTGCCCAATTTTCTGTGTGCAGTGCTTGGATTAGGGCTATCAGGTCACCCTGTATTTCATACCCTACCAATGTTGACCACTCTTGCTCCCTGTCCACCAGATCGAAAGATGCACGGAAGTCCTCGAAACAGCAGAATAAATTACCCCTCGATCGACTTCCGTGCAATGGACCAAAGAGCAAAGCAGTGGTCAACCGTTGAGTGGTTTTCTTTGAACCCCCCCTGTTCTGGTGGTACTATCTGTTTGTCATCCACCCATTCCTTTAATAAACCCAAAATTGCTTTAGAGAAAACCTTTTCGCCTATATCCAAAAGGTTTATTAGGCGGTCGTTTATTGGGGATTTTACATCGCCTTTTTATGTATTGGCCTAACAATAGCCCCTTTCCAATTATCTGGGAAACTGCCTGTGTTTAAAATCCCTTGGAACATATTAGAGAAAAACTCCGCCCACCAGTCTATGTTCGTTTTTATTATGATAGCTGGTAAATTATCTGGGCCTGCTGCCCGTGTTAGGTTTAATCTGTTTATTATACCTCTAATGACATCTGGGGAGAAGTGTACTTTAGTTTCTTCCCTTATTCCAGGCCAGACATTGGCCGTTCTTCCCTCCCTGTTTGGCCATTTACCATAGATTTCTTCTAGATAGGTCACCCACTTGTCCTCTGGCACCGAGCAGTGTAGGGTTCCTAAGACTTTCCCCGTGCATTCCTGTACTAACTTCCAAAAGCCTCTCATATTTTTTTCTTCAATTGTCTCAAGTAGATTCCCCCAACATTTGTCCTTAAAAACCCTTTTTTTATCTCTAATAGTGGCCTTATATTTTATTTTTAATTTCCTAAGTTCTATTACCGCTTCAACACTATAGTTACCTCTTAGGCATCTCTCCTGTTTTCTAATGCCAGCCTTTACTTTCCGGCATTCATCATCAAACCAATGTTTGGTATTATTGGGGTATGGTTTCACATTATTTACTGATTTATGTTTACCGGGCTTTAATTTTATCCTGAGGCATTCCACCAGTTTCCTTATTGTATCCTCATACCAGGTTATGCCCTCTTCAGGTGCTAGGCTATCTGAATTCACGGTTAACTGGTGTGCACTCAGTATTTTTGTGTATTCATCGGTAATTCTCGTAGTGAGTCGCTTGGGGTATTCCACCTCTACTGGTAACACTTTTTGTCTATGCGGGGAGCTATTTACCTGGAGTTCTACCTGCAGTGGATAATGATCACTACCCTCCACCCTGAGTATTTCAAATTGTTTAATTAGATAATAATTCCAGGCCTGTATGAATGCGTAATCTATTGGGCACATTTGTTGCCCTACTTTAAAAGTATGATTCGCGGGCCGATCTGCTTCCTTTCTTCCATTCACGCAGACCAGACCCATGGACCCCAACAGTTGCCCAAGCTCATCATCTTGAGTTGAGATGTCACAACGGGGAAATTGTGCAAGCTCTATTTTATATACTCCTAGCAGATCCCTCAGCCAGGGGTCCGTTTTAATAGGATTCAATCTATGATTAAAGTCCCCCAGTATCATGAGCACATCTCTTGAATAACAATCACATAGGTATAGGTCTGATTTTAAACGTTCCAGGTCAATCTTATACTCGTTTGTTTTCCCTTTCTGTATATACACGTTTATAATACATAGGTTTTCGACCCTCGACATATTGTTTAGGGTTCGCACTCTACTACCCAAATCCCAATTACACTTGAGTTCGAGGGGTTCCATGTCTTTGGCTAACCTTGTTGAGACCAGCGTCATCTGGCCGCCAGAAGGTCTACCTGATAAGTTCTTTTTTGCAGGTTTTACGTGGTGAGTGAAGCCTTCCGTTACAGGGGTTTCGTCGCACAGCCAGGTTTCCTGGAAGCATACAATATAATTTTTCTTCAAGATGTTTTTAAAATCTTCCTGTTACCTTATTCTATTGTATCCGTTTACATTCCAGGACAGAAAGGATAGGCTGTGCGACGGCCCTACTTCCTAATCAATGTTACTCATATAACCTTCTTCCTCACCGTTCATGTATGCCAGTTCTCTATATCTGTTCCCAGCAAGGACATCTTCAACATCCCACCTCTGATCTTTTGGATTTATCGTAATTTCAAGAGCGTCTTTCTTGCCTCTCCCCAGGCTATTCATTTCTATTTGTCTTTCACCCAGGCCTGCATGGTTCCAAAGGAAAGAGTTCCCTATTTTGTTCAGTAACACCTCCTCCCTTTTTACTATTGTAATTCCTTCCCAAAGTATCTCTGACTCTGCCTTTTCTATTGTGTCTTTTATTAGGGCTGAGGGGAGTAGGACCTTAGTTATTTCCTCCCCCTTGCTATTCGCCATAAACCCAACTTCTTTTAAATCAGCAGTACTAACACATCTTAGGCTGGGACAAATTGCAAAAGACGATAGGAGCTGGGAGCGATTTAAGGGGTTTAGTTTCTTAGTTCTTTCCCCCCCCTTTTCCTGTCCTAATGGCTCTACGATTACCCAATTATCTGCAAGCAATTCTGGCTGCTGATGTTGTAATGTTCTATCTGGCATTTCTCCCCTTATGTGCCTGCTTGCTTCTTCTCTGCCTCCGGTTCTAACCCCCTTCACCTGGATTGGGTTAGTAGGCCCCACGCCTGGAGACGTGTCCATCCCTCATTCTGCTGCTGTGCTCTCTTTTACCCCAGATTGAGTTCTCCTGATAGCCTTTACACCTTTTCCCATTCGATTCCTTGCTATCCTCCTGTTTTGGTCGTCGGGTCTATTGCTACTTACTCCTATTTCTGCAAAGTTTCGTTTTTTAATTCCTTGCCTTACCTCCTTATCCGTTGTCTTATGTACTGGAGTGCGCCCTCCCCCCCCCCCCCCCCCCCTTACTCCTGTTGCTTCGTGGGGTGGCAGTTAACTGGGGCCTTTTTCCCTTTCCTTCGCTTTGTTGTTTTTAGCATTCTATACCTCCTTCCCCCATACCTTTTTATTATCATTGGGCAGTAGGATATGTATTCTTCAGGTGAAGGGGCATGTGCCTTTGTCCTCCACAGGAGGCAAATCTGGTTCTAGAAACTGGAAAAAACTTAAAACTGACGATCTCAATCTTCACCTCTTGAACACTAGGCCGGCCATTAATTAATATTAATCTGACGCTGACACTATTCACGACTGGCTAACATCGTCCATTGACAGAGGTCTTCCTCTTTCTAGGAATAAAACTCATAGTCATCAACCTCCTGCCCTATGGTTCTCCGATAGGCTCAAATCAGAAAAATCTAAGTGCTAAACGCTGGAGAGACATTGGAGAAAAGTTTATGCTCCGGCTGCGAAACAGGTTTACAAACGGGCCATCAAAGATTACCAGGCACTTTGTAAAACTGCGTATGCCGAATACATAAACAACAACATCTTGCGGTCTCAAAACAATCCTAAAACTCAGTTGAAGATGGTGCAAGAACTGTCGAGTGCTGAGCACCAACCCAAGCCTCCAGAATTAACCGAAACTCAATGTGAAGATCTAGCGATATTCTTCACGGACAAAATTGAAAACATTTATTCGGAATTTGAAACTAAGGAGACAAACCTTCTAAGACCAACAATTTATTATCTGACTACACCTCGCCTTCTATCATACTTAACAAAGAGACACATTTTGGGGGTTTACTTCATTGCTGGCTACCCATTGATAATGTGTCATTTAAACATACATTAACTAGTATCAAATCTGGCTCCCCAAGGACCCTTTTCCTATCTCCATTTAAAAAAAATTGGACCCCCATATTCTTTGTCTTATCATGGAACTTCTTAATGCCTCACTTTTGGAAGCAGCAGTACCAGCCACCTGGAAGCATGCTATGATCCTCCTTTTGTTAAAGAAAGCAAATGCTGATCCAGATGTTCTCTCGAACCTCCGTCCTATTTCACTACTCCCCGCATTTTCCAAAGTTCTAGAAAAACACATTAATCGTCAATTGACACTACTTGGATAACCAATATGCTACTCACCAGTATGCATCTGTTCTTGGCATGTAGGGCTGCTGACATTCATATCTGTGCATAGATCGCCGCCTAGTGTTGGGTCCGGATGATTGCACATTGTTGTCCTGGAAGAGTCTTCGAAGTATCACGAGATAGGTGGCTCCACCCCTGGACTACAGTGCGCATGGGCATCCTCTCCATCTTCAGATTATTTTTCGCCATTGTGGCAGAGATGGAGTGTAATACAGTGAGTGATGTCCATGCTACATAGTAATTCTGAATGCTACAGCTGCTACAGGCGCCGGGGAGGAGGATGGGCGATATGAATGTCAGCAGCCCTACATGCCAAGAACAGATGCATACTGGTAAGTAGCATATTCGGTTCGAGGCATGTGGGCTGCTGAATTCATATCTGTGCATAGACTACATAGCAGTCCCTCCTGTTAGCGGCGGCTCCCCCTGCCAGCTGCAGCAGTCTGAAAAAGAGTTTTGAGAACAGCCTGTCCTACAGCTGCCTGCTGTTTGTAATGCACATCTACGCAGTAGTGTTTCGTAAATGTATGTGTGGTGGACCAAGTGGCTGCCTTACATATCTCTTCTAAAGGAATATTCCCCAGGAAAGCCATGGACGCTCCTAACTTACGTGTGGAGTGTGCTCGTGGTGGAATGGTCAGTGTACGTTTAGCCTTAGTATAGCAAATCTGTATACACTTAACGATCCACCGGGCTATCCCTGCTTTGGAAATGGGGTTGCCTTTGTGTTGTGGAGAAAAGGCAACAAAAAGCTGTTTTGTTTTTCTGAAATCCTTTGTTCTGTCTATATAGTACATTTGAGCCCTTTTGACATCTAACATGTGTAGGGATCTCTCCGCGACATTTTCTGGATTAGGAAAGAAAACTGGCAGTTCTATGGTCTGGTTCATGTGGAACTGCGAAATCACCTTAGGCATAAAGGTAGGGTTGGTGCGTAGTACAACTCTATTTGCGTGGACCTGTATGAATGGCTCTTGAATGGTTAGTGCCTGGAGTTCACTAACTCTTCTTAGTGAGGTAATGGCTACTAGGAAAGCAACTTTCCAGGTCAGAAATTGAAGCTCACAAGAGTGTAGAGGTTCAAAAGGTGGTCCCATCAATCTGGTGAGGACCACATTCAGGTTCCAGACTGGTGACGGTGGGTGTCTGGGAGGAATCACTCTTTTAAGTCCTTCCAGAAAAGTTTTAATGGCAGGCACTCTGAACAGTGAGAGGTGCTGCCTGTTCTGAAGATAGGCTGCTATGGCGGATAAATGTATACAAATGGAACTGTACGCTAGATTACATCTGTATAAGTGAACAAATAACAGATAATGTTCTGAATAGATGCATCCAATGGGTTAATGTCATTGTCGGTACAATATATGACAAACCTTTTCCATTTAGCCGCATAGCATGCTCTGGTTGTGGGCCGTCTTGCCTCCTTGATGATATTCATACATTCTGGCGGCAAGTTGAGGTAGCCAAATTCTAGGACTTCAGGAGCCAGATCGCCAGGTTGAGCTGTTGCGGATCTGGATGCTGAATGTCGCCATGGTTCTGCGTCAAAAGCCTGGGTGTGAGGCACAGCCTTTGATGCGGTACCACGAATAGTTCCAGAAACGTGGTGTGCCGTGGTTGGCGTGCACACATTGGAGCAACCAGGATGAGCGTCATCGAGTGTTGCCGTAGTTTGCGCGCTACCAGCGGTATCAAAGGTGCTGGGGGAAAAGCGTACGCAAATTTGCCTGACCAGTTCATCCATATCGCATTGCCCTGCGACTGTGGATGTGGGAACCTGCTTGCGAAGCTTTGGCATTTTGCGTTTTCCCTTGTGGCGAACAGGTCTATCTGTGGATGACCCCACTGCTGAAAGTACGGTTGGAGCACTGATGGATGTATCTCCCACTCGTGCATCTGGTGGCTGTGTCTGCTGAGCAGATCCACCATCTGGTTGTCCTTGCCCGGGAGGTTTTCCGCCATGAGGAAGATGTTCCTCTGAATGGCCCACTTCCACATGCTCTGAGCCAGATGACAACTGTGGAGTGTGTGTTCCTCCCTGCTTAATGTATGTAGTACATGGCAGTCATGTTGTCCGTCCGGATCAACACGACTTTGTTGCACAAGTGTACCTTGAAAGCTTTCATCGCCATGAAGATTGCCATCAGTTCCAGAAGGTTGATGTGCATCTTCTTTTACTGTGCTGTCCATAGTCCCTGCACTGTGTAGTGGAGTACATGAGCTCCCCATCCCTGGAGAGACTCGTCCGCCGTCAGTACAATTTGTGGCACAGGCTCTTGGAACGGGCAGCCCTTGCAAAGGTTTTGTTGGTTCCACCAATGGCGAGAGTTGAATGCCCGACCGCTCACCAACACTAGGTCTTTTAACTGTCCTTGAGCCTGATTCCACTAACGTGCTAAGCACTCCTGAAGCGGACGCATGTGTAGTCTCGCGTGCGGGACTATGAAAATGCAGTAGTCCATCATGCCTATCAACTGCATGAACACTTTCGCTGGAAGCGAGTGTTGAGGTCTGAATTTTTGTATTAGCAATTGCATGCTGTTTATTCTCGCTGAATTTGGCTGAGCTTTGGCTGCCAGAGTGTTTATTGTCGCGCCCAGGTACTGTCGCACGTGGGCGGGCTGAAGATGTGACTTTGGATAATTCAGTGAGAATCCCAGACTGTGAAGAAGATGAATGGTGTGGGACATGTGGCTGGCACACTGCTGGGCCGTCTTTGCTTGAATAAGCCAGTCGTCCAGATAAGGGTAGACATGTATGTGCTGTCTCCTGAGGTGTGCTGCTACTGTTGCCAGGCACTTTGTGAACACTCTGGGTGCCGTCGTTACTCCGAAAGGGAGGACTTTTGAACTGATAATGTTTATTTATTTATTTATTTTATTTATTTTTAGAGTTTTCTATAGCGCGAACTTGAACCGATAAGGTTATCAGAGCGCTTTACATAGCACCAGTTCCGTTACATGTTGTCACAGCAGTTTACATAGAATCAGTTACGTTGCACATTTCAGGATCTTGAACCGATTAGGTTATCAGAGCGCTTTACATAAGACAGCATTCGATGTCCAGTGCCCTCCTCCGCCGTGTAGCGGGGGACCTCATCCAGCCCTCCGAAAGTCGTTGAGCTGTCGGGACTAGGCTCCTGGAATTTCAGCTGACTTAGGATTACACGCGTTACAAAAAGGTGCAAATAGAAAAGAAATAAATTGCAAATGTACAAGAGATAGAATCGCAAGAGGAGGAGATACAAATGGATATACTCTAGGCCTATACTGGTCAGAGGCAATAAGAGAGACAGTAGGAAAGTCAAAAGGACAGTGAGAGATCACTAAAATGGCGGAAGAAAAAGTTAGTAGAAGAGGCACGTCATATAGAGATAATGGCGGGGAGCGCGAAGGTCCGAGTCCGAAGGTTCAGAAAGAGGGCTGGCATAGCCAGCAAGTCCAGGGGGGGACAGGCAGTCCGCAGCAAAGTCGCAGCCTCATCGTTCAAGAGGAGCTGGGCAGGGGAGTTCAATCCGGAGACCAGAGGAGGGTCAGGGGAGAAAGACCCCCGGCGCCCAGGCAGAGATGGAAGGCAGCAAAGTTTGAAGCAAAGGTTTCCCCTGGCATGCGTTCGTGTCCCTGGAGCCTGTGTCCGCCGGTCATCGGAAGCGTGTCCCCAAGGGCGCCATCTTGGAGTCCGGCACCGTTTGCGCGAAGCAGCGTGGTCAGTGAGGGGGGGTGGGGAGGGGCACATTACTGACCTCGGGCCCAGGCCCGTCTGTTGCTGAGAATGTATGCATGGCCCCCTGGAGCAGGTAGGTGAGGATAGACTCGAGGCAGCGCCGTCGTTAGCAGAGGGCGCCGCCGTCAATCACCGGCCCCTTTCGGGTGTAACCGCAGAGTCTTGTTGATGTTGATGTTGTTGATCTTGTTGATGTTGAATAGTGAACCTGAGATACTGTCTGTGTGATGGGTGTATGGGTATATGGAAATACGCATCTTTTAGATCCAGTGTTGCGAGGAAGTCTCCCTGACTGAGTAGCGGCAGAACCTGCTGTAAGGTGAGCATATGAAAATGCTCTGACAGAATGTAACTGTTTAGAGGCCTGAGGTCCAGTATAGGTCTGAGAGACACGTCCTTTTTGGGTATTAAAAAGTACAGAGAGTACACCCCTGACCCTTGGTCTTCTACAGGCACGAGCTCTATGGCCCCTTTTTGCAGCATGCTGACGACCTCCTGCTGCAATAAGTGTAAGTGCTCTGCGGACATAGGACGGTGTCTTGGTGGGATGTTAGGTGGAGTGGACATTAATTCCAGACAATACCCGTACTTTACAATGTCTCTCACCCACCTGTCTGTGGTGATGGACTTCCAGACTGGCAGGAACTGTTGAAGTCTCCCCCCGACAGGTGTTACATGGTCGGGGGGCAGTGACAGGGCGTCACTGTTTGGTATTGGCAGAGGATCTGGAGCTGTTGTTTACTCTGCCTCTGCCCTTGATGTTGTTTCCACGGTATCCACCTCGGCTGTTCTTAGTGTAGGTGGATTGTGTACCTCCCTTATGGTATTGTGTTTGTTGTGTTGACTGACCTCTTGAGGGGCCCCTAGTATTGGAGCGACGAAAGGAGCCACCCCGAAACTGCTGTGACTGCAGAGCCCCCATAGACTTTGCAGTCTCTGTGTCTTTTTTAAGTTTTTCAAGGGTGGTGTCAACCTCAGGTCCGAATAAGAAGTCTGGGTTAACTGGCTGATTGAGGATAGAGGTTTGAATTTCAGGTTTGAATCCAGAAATTCTCAACCAGGCGTGTCTCCTTAACATAACGCTAGTGTTGATGGCCCTGGCTGCAGTGTCAGCTGCGTCTTGATCGCACTTGATGGAAGCATTGGTTATCAGTTTCCCCTCCTGGATGAGTAGTTCTGCCCCCTCCTTGTACTGATCAGGTAGGTGTTGCAACAGTGTCTCAAGGGTATCATAAGGTGACCTGTCATATCTGGCCAAGAGTGCGTGAGTGTTGGCAATGCACCAGATGTTAGCCGCCTGCGCAGCTACTCTTTTGCCAGAAGTTTCCATAACTTTCGACTCTTTGTCAGGAGGAGCAGCATCACCTGTAGTCTGGGAGTTTGCCCTCTTACGTGCATTAGAAACAACCAATGAGTCCCATGGCAACTGTCCCCTTATATAAGGAGGGTCCACAGGGGCCGGCCTATATTTTTTCTCAATCCTTGTGTTTAACACCCTGGCCCTAGTGGTGTCCTTAAAAATGTCACTAGCATGCTTGAGGACCCCTTTGAGCATGGGTAGGGTTTTGACTGCCCTTTCCGAAGTGGAAAAAGTGTCGACCAGAAAGTCTTCATCCACAGGGTCAGCATGTAGCTCTACGTCATGATTACTGGCTGCCCTTTCAATAAGGGCATTAAAGGCAGTTGTGTCCTCAGTACGAGACGTTTTCACACTGTACACATGAGTGTCCGGGCCAGTCTGCGGATCCCTTGAGTCAGCAGGGTCCGTCCATTGTTCGTCTTGATCATCAGGATAGAGGTCATCCTCATGTTCATCATCCCCTGCCTCCACATCTGAGTATGTTGGGGAAAAAGTTTGAGGTTCCTGTCCATAGTGATGGAGGGGTTCCAGAGCTGGAGAAGTTGTAGACACTCTTCTTCTTCAAGGGAATCTTATATGACTCCATGGGAGTTTCCGGCATTAATTTTCTTTTGTATATGGACAGTCTACCAGTTTCTGAGTCGATGAATTGTCTCGGCTCCTGGTCTTCAGGCTCTTCTGCAGCCTCCATTTCCGTCGACACATGTTTAGTGGCGCCGATAGATTGTTTCGGCTCGAACATCTTCGGACGCACCGAAGGCGGTAACCCGAACTTGATAGGTGTCGACGCGGTCTGAACTTGTCCGACCAGCTTCGGCGTCAGGGCCTTTTTCGATCTGACCGATGTAGCCTTTTCTTTGATGCGTTGGAGCGACTCCGACACTTCTTTGGCCATGAAGGGACTGGGGCGCGTCGACTCGACAAGGTCCTTGGAGCCAGTCTTCGACTTGTCCGTAGGCTTCGACCGAGGAGCGATCCCGTCCTTCGGTTCGAGCCTCTTGTGCGAATCGACTCCCTTCGGCGCCGGCCTTGGTGGTTCGACGGCCTTGACCTTGGTCTTCGGTGCCCCAACCATCGGCTCGACGACTTTCTTGAGCTTTCCGGCATCGACGGCCATTTTCTTTTTCTTCGGCTCCGAGGGGTTTGAGGCCTTGGAGCCACCCAGAGTCACTTGCACTTTCGGTTTTGGTTTCGGCAAAGATGCTGTCGTTTTCGATTTCTTTGTATCGACCGATGGCGGTTTTGAAACCGAAGGCTCTTAGCAATGTTCGAAGCCGGGCCTTTATGCGGGCTGTAGAACAAGATTGTAGATCTTGGGTAAGGCCTAGTGGCGATCCCTCGACCTGAGCCTTATTGAGTGAGTCATCTTCGCCCCCCATATAGCCGGTTTGGCCTAGCTCTTCGCCCGAGCTATCTTCTACGGCCCCAAGGGCCTCCACGTCGTCTCCTACCTCATCGACGACGTTTTCCTCTTCGTCCTGCACCTCCTCGTCTTCGGCGTCATAGTCGGAGTAATGGTCCGAAGCCGGATCGGAGCAGTGTTCCTGATCCTCCATATCAACGACCTCTTCGTCCTCGGTTCCAAAGATGTTCACGGGAACAGGCGCTGACTTCTTTGACTCCAATCGAGCCGCGCGTCGAATCTTGAGAGTTTTTTTCGACCTGAACCGGGCACATGCCATACAGTTGGCTTTGTTGTGGTCTGGGGACAGGCACTTGTTGCACACTGGGTGGACATCGATGTGCGGGTATTTTGCATTGCAAAGGGGACACCTCTTGAATGGACTTCTTTCCATTTGAGATCGAAGATCGGGTAGAGTGTGGAAAGAAAAACTTGTTGAGTCCTCGATGTCCTCCAGAAGAAAGGCACAGATACCGAACGAAACGATACCGACGCTATTGAAAGCCTTTTGGCTTTGTAGAAAGTATTCCTAACTTGAGCTAAGATAGTAACATCCGAACCCAATGGCGGAAAAAAACAATCTGAAGATGGAGAGGATGCCCATGCGCACTGTAGTCCAGGGGAGGAGCCACCTATCTTGTGATACTTCGAAGACTCTTCCAGGACAACAATGTGCAATCATCCGGACCCAACACTAGGCGGCGATCTATGCACAGATATGAATTCAGCAGCCCACATGCCTCGAATGGGTGATACAGTGGCCCTCATATTATTAGATTTGAGTACCGCTTTCAACACTGTATCCCTTGAAACCCTTCTTCAAGTTTTACGATCTAAAGGCATTGTTGGCTCTGCTTTGAACTGGCTGGCGAGTTTTCTCACTAACCAAACATTTCAGGTATTTTACCCAACAGCCAGTTCCAGATCCCATAACTTCCCCTATGGAGTGCCCCAGGGCTCTATCTTAAGCCAGCTGCTCTTCAACATTTACATCAGCCCTTTAGCGCCTCTAACAGAAGAAGCTGGGCTTACTATTTATTCCTATGCTGATGACACCCAGCTTACCTTTTCTTTATCTACCAAAACTCTTCGAAGGGTTCTTCTCTTCAATCAGGCTTACAAGCAATTGCTGGATGGATGCATACTAATAAGTTAAAGTTGATTGGAGGAAAAATAGATCTTGTAATTTTCGGTGGAAATAAAGCTCTCCGAGTCCCGCAGCTCTGGCCTCTGCAAATGGGTGCCCTTACCCTACCTTTGCAATCTGTTTGCAACCTTGGCATAATTTTGAAGTGGCTCAAAAAAATCCTATGGATGCTGCCACTTATGACTCAAAAAACTGTGGTTCAAGCCTTAATCGTATCCAGATTGGATTACGATAATGTTTTATATCTAGGTGCCAACAAGGATGTAATTAGGAGGCTTCAAGTGGTCCTAAACTAAGCGGCCAGACTTCTTTGTCAGTTACCTCGAATGGCTCCCATCATAGGGTCTCTCAGGGATCTACACTGGCTAAAGATTGAAAATTGGTCTAAATTCAAAGCCCTTTGTGATATGCACAGAATCATGCCGGTATTGCCCCCTACTACCTTAATGCACTAGTTCAACCGTACACCCCCTTCTTAGATCTTCAAGTCAGGCACAGTTTGTAGTTCCTAGGTTTAGACTTGCCCGCATGGTCGGACGGTCTTTTTGCCTACTTGGCCCGTCTCTATGGAACTCGCTTCCACCCTCATTGCATTTTGAACAAAATTATGTTACATTTCAGAAAAGCATCAAAACGTGGTTATTCAACGCCTAGGCTTTGACCCGCTGCTTCCATCTTTTATTCATGTGTCTGTAGGCGCTGAGAAAACTCCGGGTAGCTGTCACGCCATATAAAATTAAATACAATAATAATAATAACGGTGGATTAAACTCAGATCTGTGACTGGGAGTGAATGTTTGACAATGTTCAACATTCTGTCCATCATCTGTTTGTGTTTCATTTTCACCCTAAGTGGGAAGGGTATGCCCAGGCGTGGTCCCTTGCTCACAACAACACTAATTTGAAGCTAGTCTAGCGGATGATGGGTGATACCCCGAAACCAGCCCTAAGATGCTTGTTTTCCGGTCCAGTAAGGACCTGGCCTGGCAGTTCGGGCTGCGCTGTTCTCAGGGGGAGCAGAGTCAACGCTGAGCTGCATATGGCTGGGTCCAAACTGGAATGGCTTGGTGAGTAAAACAATGGATTAAACCCAGATCTGTGACTGGGGAGGAATGTTTGACAATGTTCAACATTCCGTTAATCCCCTATCAGTGTTGTACCAGTACAAAGCCTCACCCTGCTTCGGATAATTCTTGAAATTATGTTCAGGGAGAAAAGAATTTAGCAATTTACACAATCCAGGGCAGTTGATATTTGCAGGCGATCGTAAGAAAATGTATATCAATGAAATGTAGATGATGCCGTTTTATAAAACAAAGGTATCTTAGAAAAGCAAAAGTGACTGATTCAAATTGGACAAGAAAAAGGATTCTCTATTATATGTGGCCTTTGTGACATGTCTTTCCTGTTGCCAGGCATATCACTGCCTTAATTGCACTGAATAAATAATGCAACAGATGCAGGTGGCAAAATGCTGGTAGGCAGTGTAGGAAGTGAGAGTAGTATGGGTGTTAAGGGGATACTCCCTAAATTAAAAATAACTTGGGACAATCAGTGCCATGCAAACATCCACACCTGGCCCACTATTACAAATAGGGCACACTTTCCCTTTTTGTGCCACGGTGCACCTTTAAATAGGTGCACAGGAGCAAACAGGGAAAATGCGCCCTATTACAATGAATGTGCTGCCTGTGGGGCAGCAGCGAATTTAAGCTGCCCTTGAGGTAGCGTATTTCGTGAAATACGAAGCGGCTTCTTTGAAGCTGCTCAGTATTCCTCTGTGCAGAAGGCAACCTGCTTGCACTCTGAAGATGGGACAGAGATTTCCTTGCAGGCAGTTGTAGTGAGTGGCTGCACCCACCAACAGGGGGATGTTTAGGGGGTCTCTCTCATCACAGGGCTGGCACTACATGTGCACCGGCTCTATCTATTACAGAAGGGGCTGCAGAAGCATCTGTAGTAATTTCTGTAATATCACGGTGCCCTGTGGGCTGCACAAAGCGGGCACACACACCTGTCGAGCCCCTAGGGTACAATATATAATAGGCCCCTGAAGTGTGTCTCTTCAGCGATGAAATATCAACAATCCTTATACAATACTAACACAAGTTTGTTGCAGTTTTGACTCAAGGTGCACTGGTTTTCTCCTAACGGGGTCCCCAGTGCCAGTCCTTGTTCCCTAAAAGAAGGTAAAATGTTCAACAGTCCACCAATTGCTAAGGACTTTAGCACCCCTGTAAGTCTCTAATAAATGGTACCCCTGTTCCCTAGGGCATGGGTAGTCAAGAGGGTCCCTAAGAGCTGCAGCATGTATTAAGCCATCTTAAGGAACCCACAAACACATGCAGACTGCCACTGCAGGATGCGTGAAATGGTGTAAACTATTTTGAAACATGACATGTCCACAGACACTGCATGCAATATATGTAAGTCAGAGCTACGGTAGACCTTTACATTTTGCAAGAATTTGAAAACCTGGCTCTTTTAAACCTCTGTCAACTTCCTACCCAATCTCACGAATTTCTGCAAGCGCTATGAGACCTATGGGTGATTTACGCGCTATTCAAATTCAAATACAAAATACATGCGAGGACATACCTGCATGAGCAGATATGCCCTTGTTGTTACGACTCCCTCATCTGCCCTCTGTGTAGTGGGTGTTGCACCCCTGTGGCGGATTATTACCTCAATGCCCTCGATTTCATTACACCGGAGGTTGTAAGCATTCCATGAAAACATGAACCAATGGCTTGCCTCGCTCCCTCTCTTACTAGGTTCTTGGACTGTTTTCCCTTGTGCACGTTTAGACAAAATGAAAGGAAAATGCTACTTACCAGTATGCATCTGTTCTTGGCATGTAGAGCTGCAGATTTCTACACTTTGCATTAGATAGACACCTGGTGTTGGGCTCGGATGATTGCATGTTGTTGTCTTCTTGGAAGAAGTCTTTGAAGTTCCGAGATAGGTGACTCCTCCCTGGGACAATAGTGTGCATGGGCATCAGCTCCACCATTGTTTTTCGCCATGATGGGAAATGATGGAGTTAGTAGAAATAGAGAATCAATCAATCAAAATACTTGTAAAGCGCGGAGTCTTCTGAAGGCGAGCAGATCCTCAGTCTGCCATAGGTGGGTTGGGAGGGTGTTCCAGGTCTTGGCGGCGAGGTAGGAGAAGGATCTGCCACCGGAGGTTGTTCGTTGGATGCGGGGGACAGCGGCGAGGCTGGTGGAGCGGAGCTGGCGGGTAGGGGTGTAGAAGCTGAGTCTGCTGTTAAGGTAGGCTGGTCCGGCGTTGTGTAGTGCTTTGTGTGCGTGGGTGAGGCGCTTGAAGGTGATCCTCTTGTCGACGGGGAGCCAGTGTAGGTCTCTCAGGTGGGGGGTGATGTGACTGCGGCGGGGGCCGTTGACGATCAGTCAGGTGGAGGTGTTTTGGATGCGTTGTAGTCGTCGTAGGTGTTTGGCTGGGATTCCTGCATAGAGTGCGTTGCCGAGTCCAGTCTTCTAATGACGAGAGCCTGTGTCACCGTTCATCTTCTTTTCGGTCGGGATCCACTTGTAGATCCTGCGGAGCATGTGGAGGGTGCTGTAGCAGGAGGAGGAGACGGCACGGACCTTTTCAGACATGGAGAGGGAGGAGTCAAGAATGATTCCCAGGTTGCGTGCATGGTCGGTGGGTGTCGGTGCTGTTCCCAGTGTGGTGGGCCACCAGGAGTCGTCCCAGGCTGAGGGGTGGGTCCGAGGATGAGTACCTCCGTCTTGTCAGAGTTCAGCTTCAGACGGCTGTTCCTCATCCAGTCGGTGACAGCCTTCATTTCCTCGTGGAGGTTGGTTTTGGCGGTGTGCAGGTCCTTGGTGAGGGAGAGGATGAGCTGGGTGTCGTCGGCGTAGGAGAAGGTGTTGAGGTCATCTGGCGGGCCACTTGTGCGAGGGGGGCCATGTAGACGTTGAATGTCCATGCATGTATATCTAATTAAGATAAAAAACTGGAACAGATACAGGTCCCGGGGAGGCAGGAGGGCGTGTAGAAATCTGCAGCTCTACATGCCAAGTCAGATGCATATTGGTAAGTAGCATTTTCCTTTCGAGGCATATGAGCTGCAGATTCTACACTTTGCATCGATTGTGCAGCAGTATCTCCCTTAGCGGTGGTCACCTGTATCCGTTGCAGTAGTTTGAAAGAGAGTTTTGAGGAGAGCTTGGCCTACTGCAGCTTGCTGCTTAGCTTGCACATCAACACAGTAGTGTTTAGTGAAGGTGTGTGTTGTAGACCATGTTGCTGCCTTGCAGATGTCTTCTAGGGGAATGTTCCCTAAGAAAGCCATGGAGGCTCCTAGTTTGCGTGTGGAGTGCACTCTAGGAGGAACTGTTAATGTGCGTTTTGCCTTGAGATAGCATATTTGTATACATTTAACAATCCACCTTGAAATTCCTGATTTAGAAATGGGGTTGGCTTTATGTGGTGGAGAGAAAGCTACAAATAGTTGTTTTGTTTTGCGAAAGGATTTGGTCCTATCAATGTAATAGAGAAGAGCTCTTTTGACATCTAGTATATGTAGAGCTCTCGCTGCTACAGAGTCTGGGTTTTGAAAAAACACTGGTAACTCTACAGATTGGTTTAGATGAAAAGGAGTAACTGCCGCCCTTTGGACAAGTTTTTGGTGTTCCACCACTGCAGAGAGCGATGTGTGCGGCTGTCCACCAACACCAGGTCTGTCAGTTGTCCTTGTGCCCGATTCCACTGATATACTAGATATTCCTACAATGGGCGCATTTGCAGTCTTGCATATGGTACAATAAAAATGCAAGATGCCATCATGCCTATTAATTGCATGAACACTCTGGCTGGGAGAGAGTGTTGGTTTTGAAACCTTGTAACTAAGGCTTGAATGCTTTGTATCATGGCTGGACTGGGATAAGCTAGAGCTGTATTGGTGTTTATGGTAGCCCCAAGGTATTGATGACTTGCTGTGGTTTATTGTAAACCCCAAGTTGTGCAGTGTCTGAATTGTTTGAGATGTGTGTTGACCACACTGGTTGAATGACTTGGCTTTTATGAGCCGATCGTCTAAGTATGGGAAGACATGGATATGTTGTCTTCTGAGATGTGCTGCAACTACTGCTAGGCACTTTGTGAACACTTGTGGTGTGACCCCGAATGGAAGGACATTGAATTGATAGTGTTGTCCTTGTAGCACACAGCCTGAGATACTTCCTGTGAGAAGGATGTATGGGAATGTGAAAGTAGGCGTCTGAGGTCTAGTGTAGTGAGGAAATCGCCTTGTTGCAACACTGGGAGCACTTGTTGTAAAGTGATCATGTGAAAATGATCTGAGTGTATATACAGATTGAGAGGCCTTAAGACTAGAATTGGCCTTAGTGTCCCATCCTTTTTGAGTAATAGGAAGTAGAGTGAGTATACCCCTGTTCCTCGATGTTGCAATAGAACTAACTCTATTGCATCTTTTGCAGCAA
This sequence comes from Lissotriton vulgaris, assembly GCF_964263255.1. Taxonomy (NCBI): domain Eukaryota; kingdom Metazoa; phylum Chordata; class Amphibia; order Caudata; family Salamandridae; genus Lissotriton; species Lissotriton vulgaris. Next base: position 710,296,515 of record NC_141689.1, on the reverse strand, counting down.
TGAGAGAACCTCTTGTTGGAGCAGCTTTAGATGTTCCGTGGACATTGGACGCTGTCTGGGTGGTATATTTGGAGAGGTAGCTGTAAGCTCTAGGCAGTAACCATACTGGATAATTTGTCTTACCCACTTGTCTGTTGTGATGGAATTCCAGACAGGTAAGAACTGTGTTAATCTCCCCCCTACAGGAGTGGTATGCTGTTGGGGGAGCCTAAGAAAGTCACTGTTTAGTGGTGGTAGAGGATCGATTGTTGTTATTACCTCAACCTCTTCCCTTATTGTTATTACCTCTGTAGCCTCCTCTAACAGATCCTCTATTGTAGGATGTTTACGTATTGTTTTTAAAGGAAGTTGAATTGTCTGCTCCAGTTTGTTTGGAGAATCCTCTGTAAAAGGAGCGAAGAAAGGAGCCTCTTGGTTGGGTGGACTGCAGAGCTACCATAGATTTTGCAGTATCAGTGTCTTTTTTCATTTTCTCAAGTGCTACGTCTACCTCTGGACCAAACAATTGTTGTTGGTTGAATGGTTTATTTAAGATGGTTGTTTGCACCTCTGAAATGCATAGCCACGGATGTTTTCGAAGGAGGACACTAGTGTTTATTGCTCTAGATGCAGTGTCTGCTACATCAACAGCGAACCTGATTGAGCCATTTAAAATAAGCTTACCCTCTTGTATAAGGTCATTTGCCAGTGCCTTATATTGGTCAGGTAGATTTTGTAAAAGGGTTTCTAACTGGTCATAATGAGCCTTGTCGTATCTTACAAGGAGGGCTTGTGTGTTAGCTATACACCATGTATTGCTAGCTTGTGCAGCTATCCTTTTGTCTGAAGCATCTATTATTTTTGATTCCTTATCAGGAGGTGGTGCCTCACATAATGTCTGTGAATTTGCTCTTTTTCTAGCGTTTGAAACGACTAGGGAATCTGAGGGTAGCTGTCCTTTAATGTAAGCAGGATCCCCAGGAGCAGACCTGTACCTGTTTTCTATTCTTGGGTTTATGATCCTACCTCATACAGGATCTTTAAACACTTCTGGGGCATGCTTAATGACCCCTTTAATCATGGGTAATATTTGAACAGATGTTTGAGAGTGTTCAAAAGTGTCTAACAAAAAATCTTCCTCTGCCTCATCTGGGTGCATTGTTACATTATGATACATGGCAGCCCTATTAGGTAGATGTCCAAACCCAACATTATCTTCAGGAGGAGATGGTTTGGATGGATATGTATGTGGGTCAGGGATATCTGGTAAACCTTGTGGGTTTGGATATTCCCAGTCAGGTACATCACTTGGGTATGGAAAGGGCTCATCTGGGTCTCCCCCATCCCCCATGTTATACTAATCTTCATTCTGAGGAGGTGTCTGTGGAGGTGAAGAATGAGGTAGAGAATTTTGTGGTGAATGAGCAGGTGAACTTTGAGGTGAAATGTTAAAAAGAATAGAAGGAGAAAGAGGAGGTACAGGAGAAGAAGGGTGCATAGGTGATGTGGCAGAGTCCTTCTTCTTGACAGGCACTGGAGTTGAAGGTGCTGTATCTAGCTTCCTCTTTCTATGTGGCATAGTGGAAACATGTCCTGTTTTTGGATCTATGTATATCCTTTTTTGCAAAGGATCAGGTCTAAAAAGCTCTTCTTCTTGAGAAATTGATTTCGGCGCCGATTTCTTTGGCTCCGGGCCTGGTTTCTGCTTGTCTTTAGCCTTAGGAGTTGTTGTATAGTCCTTTGGCGTAGTTTTCGGCACCGAAGGTATTGTTTTCGGAGTCGAGGCCTGGTTCGAGGGCTTGGAGGCATTGGAAGCAGGCTTTGTAGGTTTCGGCACTGAAGATTTTGGGCTGGAAGCTGTTTTGGTCGGCTTGGAAGCGTCGGAAACAGGCTTCATTGGTTTTGGTGCCGTCTTGTCCAAGAAACCTAATGGTGTTAGCGCGCTCAATAAATTGATTTAACATAACATAACATAACATAACTTGTCTTTAGGAGTCGACTGTTTCTGAGTTTTTTTCGGAACCGGGACTTCTTTCGATTTCGGTGCCGAGGGAGCTGGTAGTATCGCATGTGCGGTTTGCTCGGTATGGAGCTACGGGAAGGCTTTAGTATTTTCTTCGGAGCCGGGCTCGGTGGCGGGGCTTTTGAAGCAATGTCTTGGTCTCGACTGGGCCCCAAAGGCGGAGTTTTGACCTTAGCCTTTGGTTTAGGTGTTGGGGCAGTCGTACTCATGCGTTGACCTGATGGTATGGAGTCATCGGAGTCGTCTGCCTCAGATACGATTTAGAGATCATCGGAATCTTCCTCGGGGACACATGGACCTTCGTCGAAGATATCCACCGGTTCTGGAGCTGATCTCTACATGTCGCGTTGACGGGCCCTCTGATCTCAAATGGTCTTCTTAGATCGAAAGGACGCACAAGCTGTGCAGCTCGACTCGTCGTGTTCAGGTGATAAACACAGGTTACACACCTCATGATGGTCGCTGCATGGAAATTTTGCTCTACACACGGGGCATTTTTTGAATGGTGTCCTTTCCATGAGTTGTAGGCCTCACCATGTGGGTAGGCCCAACGGCCCGCGTTGACGACCGGAATCGAACTGATGAAGTAGAGTCTATGGATATTGATGTTGAAGTTGTTTTTAGGCATTTTGCGCGTCAAAGTCCTTGGAAAGTAGATTTTGAGCCGGAGCGGAAAAGTTGCATCCGAACCCAGTGGCGGAAACAAAACAATATAAGGATGGAGCCGATGCCCATGCACAATATTGTCCCAGGGACGAGCCACCTATCTCGTGACTACAAAGACTTCTTCCAAGAAGACAACAACATGCAATCATCCGAGCCCAACACCAGGTGGCGATCTAATGCAAAGTGTAGAATCTGCAGCTCGTATGCCTCGAACCATTCGTTTCCTGTTCAGTGATTCCATCCATTAGTTTGCATCTGTCCTTCCTGTAAGGTTAAAGCCAATGTACTGGCACGTGTTTCATTCAGGAGCCTTGGACAACCTTCCAGATTGCCATGTGCACCAACTGCCACATGTGATCTCTCGGTTTCCGTTGGATCTTGAATATGTTATATAAACCACATCAAACCAGACTCCTTTGCTTGGCCTACACTGCATGCGAAACAAGCTTCCTGTCTACCACTCACCTGAAGAATCGACCGGACCTGGGCAGCAGACTTCTTGGCTTGTCCTTCACTTTTGCCTCCTAGCAGTGACAACATGGCACGCAGTGCTCCCTTTGTCCGGTCTGACTAGGGCTGCCATAAACTACAAAGACAGGTTAGCCCTTGTCCTCACGAGTGAGGACCACCACGTAAGTCAGTTTCCCTCCCCTCTTTCCATCCCCTCCCCTCTCCCGCCCCTCCTTCCCCTTCCCCTCCTCTCCTCTCCAGCCTTTCCCCTTCCACTTTCTCCGCCCGCCCCCCCTTTACGGTTTAAAAGATTGCTCGTTTGAATGCTTACATGTTGTTCTGAATGGTTACATCAGCTAGCAATCACCTTGCTGCTCCATATGTTTCACGGGGTAAACTCACTGGGAGGCAATCCCTCTTACCTTCCCATCTTTTTGGCTACCATGCAACCTGTAACTTCCAAGTTGCAACCTTCCTTTCATTGGCGCAGCAGTGGACAATTTATACAGGGGTCACCCTAAGTGTCTCAAGTGAGTAATTCACTTATTCTTAACATATGTATATTATATCCTTTTAACATACAGGCAGCGAGACTGATATTTTCTGTGTCAAAGTACACCTGTATCTCTACGACACCCATACCTGTTCGCCCAAGACCATCTCAAATCACTGGTATACCATGTGATCTATGTTCCTCACTCCAACTGGGTCGACATACGACCATGGAAATTTGTGTGTTATGTACCTTTTTAGGTCTCGCCTGTCGATGCGCATGCGCATCGAGCAAGCGAGACTATTGCGAGTTATCCACTCTTTATCCACACTGCAAGGAATCGTGGCGATTCCTTGCAGTGCCCGTGACTTTTAAGGTCAATGCGCATGCGCATTGAGCGCATGCGCATTGACCTTAAAAGCGCGTGCGCGTGCACGTCCGTCTCCTAACAACACACACACACCCTCTCCCCCGCTCCGCCCCCTCCCGCCGTGTCGCATTTCTCTTTCTCCTCCCCCTCCCCTCTCTTCCTTCCGTCTAACGCCGTGTCGCACCTCTCCCCTCTCCGCCCACTCCCCGCTCCGCCCCCTCCCCTTCCCTCCGTGTCGCATTTCTCCTCTCCGCCCCCTCCCCTGCCCGCCGTGTTACGGTGAAAGGCTTGCTTGTTTATTTTACCCGCCGTGTCTCTGCTGCTTCCCCCTGTCCTGTCTCTCCTCCTCTCTCTCTCTATACCCTCCCCCTCCTCCCCACCACTCCCATCAAGTCCCTCTGGCCCTTCCCTCCTCCCCTGCCCCCTCCACCCTTTCTTGTTATTCTTCCCTCTTCTTGCAGCCGGAAACAGCTCATTGCCCTCGTGCTCAAGTTGTAATGGGCAATGTCTTGATGGAGTCGGGTGTTACTGTGCAGGTGGTTCTTCCGCCTGCGTTTCATCTGCGTGTAATCCAAATACAACCCCGTGCTGCCCCGTGGGACTCTTCTGGCACTCGGACTCCTCCTGCTGCTCGGGTGAGTCTCGCTGCGTGACTTAGTAAAGCAAATACATAAAATAGCACGATTTCGTAACCAACAGACTTGGCTTTATATAGTGTGATTTGTTTGTGCGATACTAGTGGTGACGTCTCACTTTAGACCCATACACAGCATAAGAATCACCTGCACGCTCTTCGACAGTGTTAGTTCATATCCTGTTATAAACTGCTAATAAAATGATGCCCCAAAACGCAAATTGTCCATTCAAATGTTCTGACCTGTACGGGGCACACATTGAAATACTCGGACCCGCCACAAGAATATGGGGCTTATTTACAAGGCCCTTGCGCCACTTTTGCGTAATTTTTAACATGGAAAAGGTGACGCAAAAGTGGCGAAAGGGGCTTGTAAATCTGCCCCATGGGGAAATTTCCACATAGTAATAAATGTATTACACTTGCAACTGACCTCTCTCTATTTCCTAGCGCCTCTGTTTTACCTTTCCATGTCCCCATTAATCCTAGAGTTGGATTTCGTATATCCTTTCACACATATCAGCCTTTTCTGTTTTTTGCCCTACATCAAGCCCTTACTCAGCGGATACTGACCTCCCAATGTGTTCCGTCAGTCCGAGGCCGACATTATGTTTTGGTTCCAGCAGCCATTGTGTGTTTGTGTACCTGTTTTTGTGCATTCCTCTATTTGAGTCTGTTTTGGCACGCACTTGTGCAGGTATATGTGTATTTATAATCTGTGTGTATGACTGTTTTTGTTCGACTTCTTTGTGTTGAGCGTCTGTCTCGGCTCCCTGTGACATCAGCAGTGGCATATGGGTTAAAGCTTTGAATGCAGGAAGGCCCGGAACGACTTTCATCTTCCCAATCTCAGTAATATCGCAACACCTGGCAAACCTTTTCAGCAAATTCTACTTGGCCGTCAGTCCGGCAGCCTCACCTCACCATTTCTAGCTTGTTGAAACAAAAAACTAGTACGTTTTTCCTGCTTATACAGTTTACTGCTGGTTAAATAACGTAAGCAGCTTATATGTAATTCATGATTTCTCAAATCAAAGGCTGGCTGTGCATAATTAAATGGTACGTCAATATATTGTCTGAAATATCAGAAACCTTTAAAGGTGAAGGAGAAATCGGACTACAAGTTATTTGCATGTGAGAGGAGTCTACTTAATTGTTCTCATATTGCAAGAGAAACTCCTTCCACCTTTAAAATACCTTTACTAACTGTAATTTTTGGGATGAACCTACAAACGAAGGTTCTTTGTATTCGGCTGTAAAAGACTAACATAACGCAATAATATATTTGACTTTTTCTCACAATTGAGTTCGATGTGGTCTGTTCCGAACCTTTGAGCTGTGAATTTTGATCGTGCTTATTTGGTTATCCATTTGGTTTAAGGTTAATGTTTATTGTAATCTACAATTCAAATTGTGTATTCTAGGAAATAGTTTAGAGATATGGCATTATTATCTTGAACGTTTTGGATTTTTTGAAACCATATATTTGTTTCAGCCTCACTCACCCTCAACCCCTCACCCTCACTCACCCTCAACCCCTCACCCTCAACCCCTCACCCTCAACCCCTCACCCTCACTCACCCTCACCCTCACTCACCCTCAACCCCTCACCCTCACTCACCCTCAACGCCTCACCCTCAATCACCCTCAACCCCTCACCCTCACCCACCTTCACTCACCCTCACCCTCACTCACCCTCACTCACACTCACCCTCACTCACCCTCACCCACCCTCAACCCCTCATCCTCACTCACTCTCAACCCCTCACCCACTCTCAACCCCTCACCCTCACTCACCCTCAACCCCTCACCCTCACTCACCCCCACTCTCAACCCCTCACCCTCACTCACCCTCAACCCCTCACCCTCACTCACCCTCAACCCCTCACCCACCCTCAACCCCTCACCCTCAATCCCTCACCCTCACTCACCCACACTCACCCTCACTCACACTCACTCACCCTCACCCTCACTCACCTTCACCCTCACTCACCCTCAACCCCTCACCCTCACTCACCCCCACTCACCCTCAACCCCTCACCCTCAACCCCTCACCCTCCCTCACCCTCAACCCCTCACCCTCACTCACCCTCAACCCCTCACCCTCAATCACTCACCCACACTCACCCCCACTCACCCTCACTCACACTCACCCACCCTCACTCACCCTCACCCTCACTCACCCTCACTCACCCTCACCCTCACTCACCCTCACTCACCCTCAACCCCTCACCCTCACTCACCCTCAACCCCTCACCCACCCTCAACCCCTCACCCTCACTCGCCCTCAACCCCTCACCCTCAACCCCTCACTCACCCTCAACCCCTCACCCTCACTCACCCTCAACCCCTCACTCACCCTCACTCTCACTCACCCTCAACCCCTCACCCTTACTCACCCTCAACCCCTCACCCTCAACCCCTCACTCACCCTCAACACCTCAGCCTCACCCTCACTCACCCTCAACCCCTCACCCTCACTCACCCTCACTCACCCTCAACCTCATGCTAAAGATTTACAAAAAAACCCATAAACAATTCTAAAAGCACTAACTCTAATGCTGCGAGACCTATTGCATTTCTAATGCTTGTTATTCCCTCTATCTAGGTCGACCACCAACGTGACATCCCCGTGTCTATGTAAAGTATACAGGATATATTGTTCACGTCTTTTGCACATTATTCACAGGGCATGGTTCACACATTTCTCATCCTTCCCATCCCTGTGAAGAGTAGAATTAGGTCTTTCTGGTCCTGATGAATTGCCATAATCCATTATGGACTGTAACAGGCATGGAACATGTTAACCTTGCTATGCACTACTTTTGTAGCCAAGTAGATCAATAAATCTATTTTATGCTCACATCATGCTTTTAACCTTGAAAAAGTGACCAGAGTCACTTTGTCCTTTTAGCCAATTTTAATACATTTTTCACACTCTCATTCTACTCACTTTTCACCACTCGTCCATGCCAACATACATTGGCAAAAAAGAAAAGACCTCCAGTAAAGAGCCCCCTTGAGGGGCCTGTTGGGCACTGCCGTGCCGGCCCAACGAGGAGCTGCTCGATGATGAAGCACAATACTCCTCAGGGTGTGTGAGGGCCTTTGCTCCTAAAAGGAGCCCTCCCCTCCCTCTTCCAGACCTAGCCGCTCACCCAGGAACTGCACACTTTATATTCTCTTCATCACTGGCGAGGCCTATGTGCTGGACCTCTCAAAAAGCCCCAGTCCCCCTCCTTTGTTTTGACTACTCTTGAATCAGTTTCCGGCTGTACTCTGATACAAGGAAGACAATGGAATAAGGACAGATATGTAGGTAGAAATATGGAATAGGACAACGGGTAAGACCCCCAAAGGACATCCAGTCGCCTATGTCTTAATGCTAGTGTTATGCCATATAAGGGTGAGATACAATCGGTGCTCCAAAGTAATAAGCACTGGCAAAGCCAATAGCTCTCTCATTTGTGACCTACTGGCTTTGAGAAATGGTTTTCAGCATGCTGCACAGCATCCCCAAGGATAAAAGGAAGGCATAAGCAACACAGGGTAGGGCAGGAGGTAGGCATAATTAAATAATAAAATTAACACAGGAGTGGAGGGAGGTAGGGATAAGCAACAAGAGGGAGGGTGGCAGGAATGGGGAAGCACCAGAGGGTTTGGGAGACAGCAACACTGAGGGAGCGGATGGATCAACAGGGAGAGAGAAGGAAGGCACCGGTGGGGGAAGCAACACAGAGGGCAAGTGAGGCAATAGGGAGAAGCAAATAAGAGAGCACAACAAGGAGGGGGTAGGGAGAAGCACTCTGGTGATGGAAAGCAATCGAGTGCAGAAGGAGAGTACTGCACGAGGGAAACCGCTCAAAAACACACGCACTCATGGAGTGCTTAACACAAAAAAAGAAGTGTTTAAGAAGCAAGCAGTGAAAGCAGAGATGCCAGTCAATCAAAGACCTGGTAAAGAGGCAAAGCTCCAAAGGAGGGACAAAGAGAAGATTGACAAGCTGAGAAACAACTAAGAAACAAACACATGAGTGACAAAAAAAGCCAGCCATTGGTAAACAATGGGCTCAAGCCCGTGTGTGTTCTTGGAATGCCTTCATAAGCCTCGCAACGGACAGCGCATACACTATCTTGTAGATTTGACCTAAAAACCTGTCAAACTGAACCTACAAATACTTGCATAACATAGCCCATTCAAGGTATCATAGGGTACACCCTGTGTCCCATTTCATACAATATGCCCAGTGTAGACCTGGAAAGTTTACTGTCATGAGAAGATGGTACCATTTAATTGCCTGGAAGGTTTTCAAAATCAATATATTGATGTATGTATTCATTTGGCTTCAACCAAGCAAATTCTGGGATTCAGCTAAACTACGTCACATATGCTTCAATAGCCTCTGAAACGTAGGAATCATTTCTTCTACTGCTATGTAACACAGTTTATTAATTGTCTAGCTGCTTACACAAGGTTCCAGCTGCACATATTGTTGCTACTTTCACCACACAATAAGTTATATGATCCTGCAAACCATGAACCATCTGCCTTCATTAAAGAAGTTAAAAAAATGATGTAATAGGTTATACAAAAGCTAACCTGCTGTGTGTTTTCTTGTTCTGTGGCAGCAAATCGAGGTACCAGGCCAGGAATCGTTGGGATGAAGAAAGGTGCAGATTTGGGCACTTTTGGAGGTTCCTTTGGTTTGTTCCTTTTCTAAAAGGAGAAAAAGCAATTCTGTTAGGAAAATTAGCAACAGGATATAACTTGTTTGTGGCATGGTGTTTAGTCAACCTTGATCAATTGCCAATAATAGTTTTTATTACTAAAAAAAATCAATTACAATTTCTTTATGGAAATCAAATTCAGATATTACATTTGGCAATGAGAAATTAAAAACAATCAAACTGTTGACAACAAGCATGCTAGTGAGGTTACACAATAATCGAGCCCACATGGAGACATGGCTTCCCCATCGCTTTGATTGGCAACTCCCACAGTATTCTCCGCTTTTAAATCAACAACATATCTTTTAGTGTGTGCATTGGAATATATTTAAATGAAGACAGTTTGCTCTTAAAAAATATCCCCACCTTAGTTCTCACTCCACTAAGATGGATTAATCCTTCACACAAGATAGGATAACCACAATGAAACACATACTCTCTTGATCATAGTATAAAACAATCCACACTTTAACTAAATATCTTTAAAACTGATCACAGAAATTATATACAGTTCCCCATAAAGTTTGGACCAGCGCTCCTGAGGCGAATAGCCGGGAGATTTGATTTTTAAACATTTGAATTGCTTTGTTGTGTAATAACTTGTGTTGAACCCCCCCTCCCCCCCCCCCCCCCCCCACCGGCTCTCCCTTACCTCCAGTACATTGGACCGCGCAGCCGATTAAGGGCTCGTGCGGTTAGAGAGACGCCATTCCAGGGAAGCCCTCGTTCCTGGACACGCCCCCCTGCCGCTAGGCCATGCCCCCTCCCAACACTATATAAAGCGCGCCAGCAAGACAGCGCGTATTAGTTTGGACCAGCGCTCCTGAGGCGAATAGCCGGGAGATTTGATTTTTAAACATTTTAACCCCTTCGCTACGGCGGGAATTCCGCCGCAGCGCTAAGGGGGGGGGGGGGGGGGGCGAGCGGTGCTCGCAACGGAGCCGCTCCGACACGAGCCGCGGTTGAGCTGTGCTCATGATGGAGCAGTTCCGTCATGGCCCCGCCTGCTCAATGGAACGTCCAGCGCAGGCGCGGAATTCGCGCCGCGCAGGCGCGCCGAGCGGGCCAGGACGGAACCGCTCCGTCATGAGCACAGCTCAACCGTCGCTCATGACGGAGCGGCACCGTCATGAGCATAGAAGGGGTTAATTGCTTTGTTGTGTAATAACCTGTGTTGAAACCCCCCCACCGGCTCTCCTTTACCTCCAGGACATTGGACCGCGCAGCCGATTAAGGGCTCGTGCGGTTAGAGAGACGCCATTCCAGGGAAGCCCTCGCTCCTGGACACGCCCCCCTGCCGCTCGGCCACGCCCCCTCCCAACACTATATAAAGCGCGCCAGCAAGACAGCGCGTATTAGTTTGGACCAGCGCTCCTGAGGCGAATAGCCAGGAGATTTGATTTTTAAACATTTTAATTGCTTTGTTGTGTAATAACTTGTGTTGAAACCCCCCCCCCCCACTGGCTCTCCCTTACCTCCAGGACATTGGACCGCGCAGCCGATTAAGGGCTCGTGCGGTTAGAGAGACGCCATTCCAGGGAAGCCCTTGCTCCTGGACACGCCCCCCCTGCCGCTCGGCCACACCCCCTTCCACTCCTCCCTTAAGCAATGTGCCTCGGCCAACCGCGCAGCGGACGCGCGCAGTGGGCGCGCCAAAGCAAAGCCCGTCTGTGGCCGGCCGGGGACAGGGGCCTCAGCCCCTGGCCACCCCAAGCCCCCTAGGATACAATACAGCTCCGCTTCCCTCCTCAAACTAAAACCTCCCACGGTAACCGGCTATCACCACCGTCATCATCCCCTGGACCTACCCACCTCCTGCCTACACTGCAATACTAGGCTTAACTCCGCACGGCATAAACCGGAGCAGCAGAAATACACCCTACTTATTTTGAACTGCAGATCCCTGCCCAAACATAGCGCTGAAATCTCCCTGCTAATAGACGAGCGAACACCTGACGCTGTCTTTCTAACCGAGACCTGGCTAACCCCTGACTGCAATCCAGATGTGATACAAGCACTCCCCCCTGGTTACCAGATCTCTCGTAGGGACCGCACACGGGGGAAGGGCGGAGGCCTCGCAATCATCCACAAAACTCTATACCAGTGCCACTGTATCCCTGATCCTATCCCAGACTGCGAAAGCATGTCTTTCTGCCTCAAACTCACCCCCAACGACAGCCTAACAGGTGCACTTGTGTATCGCCCTCTAGGCCCATTGAACCATTTCCACTCCTCACTACCCTCGCTAGCGGCCGAATTAGCTATGTCCTCTTCCAACTTAACATTGCTGGGTGATTTTAACATTCACTTAGACGATAGCGCTGACAGCACCGATAATGAGCTAACCTTAAGCCTGGCCGCAATCCAGCTGGAGCAACTAGTCCGAGCCCCCACTCACAACAAGGGTAACCTGCTTGATCCTGTTTTTAGCAACTGTCCCAACCTCTCGGTAGGTACTAATACACACCTCCCCTGGTCCGACCACTTTCTTATCCCCCTCACTTGGTCCACCCACGAACCCATTTCCCACACCCCCACACCGCGAAAAATGAGAAACTGGTCGAGGCTCCCTCCAGAACAGTGGTCTAGCTCACTGGCAGCCTCAAAGCCCTCGCTCTCCCAGAACCCCATATCTGACAGTAGGAACTTCAACAACTGGATTGAGGAGTCTATCGACTCTATTCTCCCCGCTCGGAAAACGGTGTTAAAAGAGCACGAGAAACTGCCCCCTGGTACTCAGAGGAGCTCAGGGAGAAAAAACGTCAGTGCAGGAAGATTGAAAGAAAATGGCGCCTGGGATTTGCCACCACTGACAAAGCCAAGTACAGGGAAGCCATCAGATCTTACAAACTCGAAATAACCACAGCACAATCCGCTTACTATAAGGAGAAAATCATGTCAGCTAAATCCAAGCCAACAGAAATCTACCAAATAGTCAAAAGCCTCTCCAAGCTTCCCCCACCTGCAGTCCCAGCCGACAATCCCACGGTTCGCTGCAATGATCTAGCCGAATTCTTTTATCAAAAAAATAAACAAAATATATTTATCCTTTGCGGCCCCTGTCCCAGAGCTTAGTGCTGCTGAGTCTCAGCCTCCCACAGTAAAAGAACACCCCCTACGAGTAACCCTGAGCAATTTTCCTCTCTTAGACCTAGAGTCACTCAAATCCCTCTCAACAAACAAAATCAGGCTCCCCTTGCGACCCAGCCCCCCCCACGCACGAGGACCACAGCTAGCCAAGTCATCCTCCCCACCCTTATGGATCTACTTAACGGCTCCATACTAAAGGGAGTTGTACCTCCAACTTGGAAACAGTCAATGGTGAAAGCACTACTGAAAAAGCCCAACCTTAACCCCAATGATCTTAACAACTATCGCCCCATCTCCCTGCTACCCTGGGTAAGCAAGATTCTGGAGAAACACATCAACCTCCACCTCACAAAATTCCTCGAAGAGAACCGCCTATTGGATTCTACTCAAACAGGATTCCGTACCAAACATGGCACAGAAACGTCTCTTCTAGCTGCGACGGAAGAATCCAGGAGGATCTTGGACCGAGGGGGGGGATCAGTGGCAGTTATCCTCCTCGATCTGAGCGCCGCGTTTGACACGGTGTGCCACAGAACTCTGCTGTGTCGACTATCCGATCTGGGAGTTTCCGGAGACGCTCTTGCCTGGCTGGGATCCTTCTTGAGCGGAAGGACCTTCCAGGTCTTCGACGGTGACTCCTGCTCCGCCAGCAGACCCCTGGACTGCGGGGTACCACAAGGCTCTTCATTAAGCCCATCACTGTTCAATATGTACATGAGACCGTTGGCTGAGGTCGTCCGCTCATATGGTATCAAGATCATCACGTACACGGACGACACTCAGCTTGTGGTCTCCCTGGGACAGAGGAACAGTGAGTCTCTGCAAGCCAACCTGACTGCTTGTATGGAAGATGTTAAGAGATGGATGACGGCATCCTCTCTAAAACTCAACGGTGATAAAACCAAGATCATGCTTCTCGGCCCCCCCTACTCCTACCACCATCGACCAGCTATGGCACTCTAGTCTAGGTCCCCCTCCAACTCCGAAGGATAATATTAAGAGTCTAGGAGTATGGTTGGACAAATCACTTACCCATAACTCCCAGGCAACAAAAACCTCCGCAATCTGCTTTGGGATCATCCGGATGCTGAGAAAAATCCTGCCACTCCTGCCCTTTGAAGCCAAGCAAGTTGTCATTCAGGGTCTGATCCAATCCAGTCTCGACTTCAACAACGCCCTTTACCTGGGGGCCCCCGAATACGTGCTGCAAAAACACTGCGCAGCACGTACGCTACTCCAGATTCCGCGCAGAGAATCGGTGGAATCAGGGATCAGAGCCCTCCACTGGCTCCCTGTTAAGGAAAGAATAAAATTCAAAGCCATGTGCATATCCCACCAAGCCTTTTACAGATCCGGCCCCGCAATCAATAATTCACTCCTCACCCCCTACTGCCCAGGCAAACTGCTCCGATCTACGAACGCATTTCTCGCTGCTAAGCTATGGAACTCCCTTCACATCCACCTAAGATCCAACCCCAACCTCTCATCTTTCCATAAAGGGCTAAAAACACTCCTCTTCAGAAACTAACCCCATCCCCTGATCCCTACCCCCTCAGAGCACTTCACCTCACTATTAGCGCTTGGACGCCCTAGGGCAGCAGCCGCACTTTATAAAACCCCTTTCATTTCATTCATTTCATAAAATACAGACAATGTGGAACGAATATGCTACTGACCAGTATGCATCTGTTCTTGGCATGTAGGGCTGCTGACATTCATATCTGTGCATAGATCGCCGCCTAGTGTTGGGCCCGGATGATCGCACATTGTTGTCCTGGAAGAGTCTTCGAAGTATCATGAGATAGGTGGCTCCTCCCCTGGACTACAGTGCGCATGGGCATAGACTCCATCCTCAGATTGTTTTTAGCCATTGTGGCCAAGATGGAGTGAAACTACGTGAATGATGACCATGTTAAAAGTATGTGTGAATGCTGCAGCCGCTACAGGTGCCGCGGAGGAGGGCGGGTGATATGAATGTCAGCAGCCCTACATGCCAAGAACAGATGCATACTGGTAAGTAGCATATTCGGTTCGAGGCATGTGGGCTGCTGAATTCATATCTGTGCATAGAATACATGCAGCAGTTTGGATAAGTGTTTTTAGAACAGCCTGCCCTACAGCTGCCTGCTGCTTGGAGTGCACATCAACACAGTAATGTTTTGTAAATGTGTGTGTGGTAGACAATGTGGCTGCTCTACATATGTCTTCCAAAGGAATATTTCCAAGGAAAGCCATGGAGGCCCCCAACTTTCAGGTGGAGTGGGCCCACGGTGGAATGGTGAGAGTGCGCTTGGCTTTCTGATAGCAGATCTGAATACATTTAACGATCCACCTGGCTATACCAGCCTTGGAAATGGGGTTACCTTTGTGTTGTGGCGCAAAGCAACAAATAGTTGTTTAGTCTTCCGAAAATCTTTGGTCCTATCAATGTAGTACATTAGGGCCCTTTTGACGTCAAGTGTGTGGAGCATTCTCTCCGCAAGTGACTCTGGATTTTTGAAAGAACACATGTAGTTCTATAGTCTGGTTGATATGGAACTGAGAAACTACCTTAGGAAGGAACTTAGGGTTAGTGCGAAGCACCACCCTGTTGGAATGAATCTGAATAAATGGCTCTTGGATAGTTAGTGCCTGGAGTTCACTAACTCGTCGTAGCGACGTAATCGCTATAAGGAAAGCCACTTTCCATGTCAAGAACTGAATCTTGCAGGAATGCAGTGGTTTAAAAGGGGGACCCATCAGCCTGGTGAGGACCACATTGAGGTTCCACTCGGGAGCTGGTGGTGTCCGCGGAGGAATGACTCGTTTGAGTCCTTCCAGAAAGGCTTTAATGGCAGACACCCTGAAAAGTGAGAGGTGCCGTCTGTTTTGGAGATAAGCAGCCATTGCGGATAGATGTATACGAATGGAGGCATAGGCCAGATTACATTTGTACATAGATAACAAATGATGTTTTGAATAGATGCATCCAGCGGGTTAATGTTGTGGTCTGCACAATAAATGACAAACCGCTTCCACTTCGCCGCATAGCATGCTCTGGTGGTGGGCTTCCTTGCCTCCCGGATGATGTCCATACAGTCAGGAGGCAAGGTGAGGTAGCCAAACTAAGACCTCAGGAGCCAGATCGCCAGGTTGAGCTGTTGCGGATCTGGATGCTGAATGTCGCCATGGCTCTGCGTCAAAAGTCTGGGTGTGAGGCACAGCCTTTGATGCGGTATCAGGGACAGTTCCAGAAACGTGGTGTACCATGGTTGGCGAGCCCACGTCGGAGCAACCAGGATGAGAGTCATCGAGTGCTGCTTCAGCTTGCGTGCCACCAGCGGTATTAGAGGTGCTGGGGGAAAAGCGTACGCAAATTTGCCTGACCAGTTCATCCATATCGCATTGCCTTGCGACTGTGGGTGTGGAAACCTGGCAGCAAAGCTTCGGCATTTCGCGTTCTACTTTGTGGCAAACAGGTCTATCTCTGGATGACCCCACCTTTGGAAGTACGGGTGGAGTACTGATGGATGTATCTCCCACTCGTGCATTTGGTGGCTGTACCTGCTGAGCAGGTCCGCCATCTGATTGTCCTTGCCTGGGAGGTGTTCTGCCATGAGGAAGATGTTTCTCTGAATGGCCCACTTCCACATGCTCTGAGCCAGATGAGACAACTGTGTAGAGTGTGTTCCTCCCTGTTTCTGAATGTAGTACATGGCCGTCATGTTGTCCGTACGGATCAACACGACCTTGTTGCACAGATGTACTTTGAAGGCTTTCATTGCCATGAAGATCGCCATCAGTTCTAGAACATTGATGTGCATCTTCCTTTGCTGTGGTGTTCATAGTCCCTGCACAGTGTAGTGGAGTACATGAGCTCCCCATCCCTGGAGAGAAGTGTCCGTCGTCAGAATGATCTGTGGCACAGGCTCTTGGAACGGTCGTCCTTTGCAACAGTTTTGTGGATTCCACCAATGCAGAGAGTTGTATGCACGACCGGTCACCAACACTAGGTCTTTCAACTGTCCGTGAGCCTGAGTCCACTGACGTCCTAAGCACTCCTGAAGCGAACGCATATGTAGTCTCGCGTGCGGGACTATGGAGATGCAGGATGCCATCATGCCAATCAACTGCATGAACACTCGCGCTGGAAGCGAGTGTTGAGGTCTGAATTTTTGTATCAGCGACTGAATGCTGCTGACCCTCACTGAATTTGGCTGTGCTGTGGCTGCCAGAGTGTTTATCGTCGCACCCAGATACTGCCGTATGTGGGGGGGTTGCAGGTGGGACTTTGGGTAATTCAGTGAGAATCCCAGATCGTGAAGAAGGTGAATGATGTGGGACATGTGGGCGGCACACTGCTGGGCTGACTTTGCCTGGATGAGCCAGCCGTCCAGATAAGGGTAGACGTGAATGTTTTGTCTCCTTAGGTGTGCCGCCACCGTCGCCAGGCATTTTGTAAACACCCTGGGTGCCGTGGTGACCCCGAAAGGTAGAACCTTGAACTGGTAATGTTGGTTTTGGATGGTGAACCGGAGGTATTTTTTGTGCGACAGGTGTAGCGGAATATGAAAATACGCATCCTTCAGATCTAAACTTGCGAGAAAATCCCCCTGACTGAGCAACGGTAGGACTTGCTGCAGGGTCAGCATGTGACAGTGCTCCGATAGGATGTACTGATTGAGGGGTCTGAGGTCCAGTATGGGTCTGAGGGACCCGTCCTTTTTTGGTATTAAGAAGTACAGTGAGTAAACTCCTGTGCCTCTTTCTTTCACAGACACGAGCTCAATTGCCCCTTTTTGCAGCATGACGAGGACCTCCTGCTGCAATAAGTGCCAATGCTCGGTGGACATAGGACGGTGTCTTGGGGGTATGTTGGGTGGAGTGGATGTTAACTCCAGACAATAACCGTACTGTATAAGCTGTGTGACCCACCTGTCTGTGGTGATGGACTTCCAGACCGGCAGGAACTGTTGAAGTCTCCCCCCGACAGGTGTTGCGTGGTCGGGGGGCAGTAACAAGGCGTCACTGTTTGTTAGTGGCAGAGGATCTGGAGTTGTTGTTTCCACGACCTCTGCCTTTGGCGCGGTTTCCACGATATCCACCTCGACTCTGTTTGGTGTATGTGGTCTGCGTGCCGCCTTTATAGTACTGTGTGATTTGGGAGAGCTGGCCTCTGGAAACACCTCTAGTGCTTGAGCGACGAAAAGAACCACCCCGGAACTGCCCCCATGGACTGAGCAGTTTCAGTGTCCTTTTTGATTTTCTCCAAGGTGGTGTCCACCTCTGAGCCAAATAGATGATCAGGGTTTACTGTCTGATTGAGAATGGTGGTTTGTATCTCTGGCTTGAACCCTGAGATTCTGAGCCACTCATGTCGTCTCAGCATGACACTAGTGTTAATAGCTCTGGCCGCGGTGTCTGCCGTGTCCAGTGCACATTTAATAGAAGCATTTGATATGAGCTTCCCCTCTTGGATGAGCATCTCAGGTGCCTCTTTGTATTCATCTGGCAGGTGCTGTAACAGGGTCTCCAGTGTGTCGTAATGTGCCCTGTCATACCTGGCTAGAAGTGCTTGTGTGTTTGAAATGCGCCAGATATTGGCCGCTTGAGCTGCCACCCTTTTCCCCGATGCCTCAAACACCTTAGATTCCTTATCTGGGGGAGGAGCATCACCCGTTGTTTGTGAATTAGCCCTCTTCCGGGCATTAGAAACAACAAGAGAGTCCAACGGCAACTGTCCCTTGATGTAAGTAGGGTCACCAGGCGCCGGTTTATACTTCTTTTCAATTCTAGGGTTTATCACCCTGGCTCTCGTAGGCTCCTTAAAGATCTCCCCAGCATGCTTCAAGACACCCTTCAACATAGGCAGAGTCTTGACAGTCCTCTCTGAGACGGAAAAGGTGTCAAAAAGAAAGTCCACTTCAATGGGGTCAGCATGGAGCTGGGCGTCATGATTCTTTGCTGCCCTTTCAATGAGGGCATTAAACGCAGCTGAATCCTCTGTAGGCAACGTTTTTACAGCATACATCTGAGTGTCTGGGGTAGAGTGAGGATCACCTGGGTCAGCAGCAGCTGCCCAGGGTTCATTGGTATCATCTGGCTCAGTGTAGACAGGATAGCTGTATTCATCATCATCACTTTCCCCAGTGTCCACATCTGAATAAGTGGGTGAGACATCATGGCCATGTGGAGAAACCGGTTCCACAAGAACAGGGGTCGAAGTGGAATCCTTTTTCTTCTTTAGTGGAATTTTATAGGACTCCATTGGCTGTTCCGGGGCAATTTTCCGCTTATGAAGGGAAAGTCTGCCTGTTTCGGCATCGATAAATTGTTCTTGTTGTTCTTCCAACGAGGATTGTCGATGCTTTAAGGCCGGGACCACTGTCGTCGACTTCGGCACCGAGGACACCTTCTCGGGCACGTTGGTGGCCATTCTAGGGGCGAAAGCCTTCGGCGCCACTTTCGGCGGCAACGTGAAGTGAATGGGCGTCAACGCCTTCTGAGGTTTATCGACAGGCTTCGAAGGTGGAGGATCTTTTGGCCCGACACTCGAGGCCTTGTCCTTGATGCGCTTCAGGGAGTCCGCAACTTGCTTGGAGAAAGCGGCGGACGGCTGCGTCGACTCGACGGAATCCTTCGAGGCACCACTAGACGTGGACTCGTGGGTCGGTCCGCTCTTGGCCTTGTCTTGATGCGGAGTCTCGAGAACCTTCGGATCACTGAGCCCTTTGTCTGTGTCGACCGGCTTCGGCGCCGATTTGTTCGGATCGACTGCCTTGACCTTTGTCTTCGGCGTGCCAGACTTCGTCTCGACGCCCTTGAGCTGTTTCTTCGGGTCAATAACGCCCTTTTGCTTCGTCGGTGTCGACAGGTCCGAGGGCTTTGAGCCGACCAAAGCAATACGCACTTTTGGTTTCGATGAGGGCACCAGTGCTTTCACTTGCGTCGAGACCGGTGTCTTCACTTCCGGTTTCGATTTCGCAGGGTGCGGCTTCTTACCAATGTCCGTAGCCGAGCCCGAAGGCGGGGCCGTAGAACTCACTGGAAGATCTTGGGTAAGGCCTAATGGCGATCCCTCGACCTGAGCCTTCTGAAGCGTTTCGGCCCCAATGTCAGTTTGAGTTAGCTCCTCGCTCGAGCTATCTTCCATGGCCCCAAAGCCCCCGTTGTCGTCTCCTACCTCGTCGACGACTTCTTCCGCGTCGAGCATTTCAACATCCGCGTCGTAGTTGGATGCGACCTCAGACGCGGGATTCGACAGGTTCTCACGAACTTCCCGGTCAGCACCTTCATCATCCCCGGCATCGAATATGTCCACAGGCGCCGGTGCAGTCTGCTGGGCCTCCTGGCGCGCAGCGCGACGATGCAGAAGAGTCTTCTTGGATCGAAAACGGGAACAAGCCATGCAGCTCGCTTCATCATGATCCGGCGACAGACACTTGTTGCACACCGGGTGGACGTCGATGTGGGGATACTTTAAGTTGCACACAGGACATCTCTTGAAGGGACTCCGTTCTATGATGGTCCGTCGATAAGGTCTCTGGCGTCGACTGGGCCTTCAGCGTCGAAAGCACGCAGCTCTCTGGAATCCGGCTCGGAACTGTGCTGGAAGAATCGGGCACCGAACGCAAGACTATACCGACGAAAAGCTAAAGGCCTTTTGGCCTTAAGAAAGTTTTATATCGATTCCGACTAGATTGAACCAATATACATCTGAACCCAATGGCGGAAAAAAACAATCTGAGGATGGAGTCGATGCCCATGCGCACTGTAGTCCAGGGGAGGAGCCACCTATCTCGTGATACTTCGAAGACTCTTCCAGGACAACAATGTGCGATCATCCGGACCAAACACTAGGCGGCGATCTATGCACAGATATGAATTCAGCAGCCCACATGCCTCGAACTACTGCATGCCTGCAGCACTGTGGTATTTCACTGAATTAAGCCTCAGTGACTAAGGTGAAGTTCTTGTGTACCCACGCTGATGGGCTAATTGAGGAAGGTCAAATATAAAGGACCCTACTAATGGGATTCAAGATCCAGAGGAGAGAGAGTGAATGTGGTTTGTCACCATCCGATACAGATGTTCCAAAAACTAGTAACTTTCAGTCACACAGAAGACAGAAAGGTAATCCTGCAAGGAATGCTTTGGTGGCACGTTTTGATCATATTTTAAATCAGTAACTGGGAAAACAGGGTAAACTCAAAGGATTCTCCCAAAAGTTTCACAAAACTAAGGTCACCCCTAGACCAGGTTTATCCGCACCATTGATCAAGAAAGAAGTTGTTCATTGGTAACAAAAATATTTAATTCAACACCTCACTTGTTAGATGTATGACAGAAAAAAAGATGACTGGACCACTCAATCCCACATGTTGAGTAGTCCGAAGAATTCTGCTTTTATTTGCATTTTTAATTTGCTGAACATCTCAAATTAAAATGCTATGCAGAAGTTATACTGAATTGTCCAAAGTAACTCAGCAGTGGAAGGAGATAGAAAATAAACATTTTGGAGTGTGGTTGGCGAACTAAATGTCTATTCTAGCACATACATCAAATAATATGCATCAGAATCCAAACAAGAGCCATGCCATGGTTTGTGCAAAATGGTTCAAACACAGGTGGTTGGGGAAATGAGAGATAAAGGAGGTGGTGTTTGAGGATTGTTTTAAAGGTACTCCGCATGATGTCAACTCTTGGGCTAAGAAGGGATCAGAAGGGAAAAATACCTGAACCTTAAAGAGGTGTAGGAGTTTTAGGACTGTTCAGAAGATATCCAGCTCATGATCAAAGAGGCGGCCAAGAAGTGAAAAAGGATACCATGCAAAAGTCAACAGATTGCACATTTTCTAATTGAGCTGTTGGTAAGGAACATCAGTAAATACATCTATGCTGTGAGAGAGAGAGACAAAACAGCATTTGGGATTGTATTTAGTTGCATTGAACTAGTTTGCTTTCTTACATGGTAACCTTTCTAGAAGTACCGCCTTAATACAGGAAGAAACACGCACTAACTTGCCAAAGTTGATTTGGAGTTCCTTAATGGAGTGCTGCTTCCTTCAGTGCCTGTGTTCTCTGCAAAGAGTGATAAGTTAGCACAATTGATCTAAAGGCACTGCAAAAGTTTAAAGATGCTAAAATATTGCTGTATGATAGGAAAGGATATGGATTCTTTCTCGGTCTGAAATAGGTAGCTGCTAATAGCTTTCAAACTCAGGCCAAAAGAAGCACCTTACGTTATTGGACTGCTCATCCTTTCACCAACATCAGGTGCCAGAACCTGCTTGAGTGGGTGGCAGCAGGGCAGATAATCACCTGGGCCCCAACTCTGGTGATTTAGGTAATTTGCCACTGGTGTCTGTTCTACCATGGCTGTGCAAACTGGGTCAAGAACAAAACTTTTTTCACTTGACTCTCAGGCAAGCGAGGACAAGCAGTTACGGGCCGGTCAATGAAGTAGTGTACTGGCTGGGAGAAAGTGGTTTATTATCTGTAGTGGATGGTAGTTCGCCACAAGTAATAATGAACAAGTTACTTACCTTTGGTAAAGCCTTATCTGATAGACACTATATCTAGCCACAGATTCCTTACCTTTAAATTTCCCAGTACCCTTGTGCGCCGGTAGGTGGCATCAACTGGCTCTGCGCCTGTCAATTGGCACCATCTGCGCTGGAGTGCGGTTGCAATACCTATATAGATGCCACCCAGGTGAGCTGACAGTTACTTTTTCAAAACTTTCCGCCCTAGAAGCGCAGAGCCATGAAGTGCACTGACAATGGTGCGTCCAAACTTGGGCCCTGACTGGAGAAATCTGTCCGCAGAGCGGGAAGGATGGGGATCAGTAAGAATCTTTAGCTAGATATAGTCTACCAGATAAGGCATTACCAAAGTTAAGTAACTTGTTCATCTGATAGAGACGGACTTCTAGCCGCAGATTCCTCACCTTTGAATAGCTACCCAAGAAATACTATACCCCAGAGGGTAGTCTGTAGACAAATTTAAACTAGAAAGTCATGCAGGACTGAACAGGCAAAGTGCCCATCTCTGCGAGGACTGTCTAGGCAATGATGTTTAGTAAACATGAGCAGGGATGCCCACATTGCTGCCTAACAGATATCCAGGATAGGAACTCCACATGCCATTGAGGTGGTCGCAGCTTTAGCTCTGGTGGAAGGACCTCCTAAGCTTTCAGGAAGCTGCTTGTATTGTATTGTATTGTATCAGTCACTTGTAAAGCGCACTGTCGCCCTAAAGGTATCCTGGCGCTAATGAGCATGTGCTCAGGTCAGCCGTGGATGAACAGAACGGCCCTGAGTAGACTGATCGAGAGGAGACAATAGATTTCATTCTCTCGGAAAGAGACATGTTTTGACTCTTTTCCTAAATGGCATCAGATCCTCTAATTGTCTGATATTGGACGGATGAATATCTTGGTCTTACTAAAGCCAGTTTGGCCGCCGTCGGTTGGACCCTCTGAAGTCTTTTAATTAGGTACTTAGGAGGCTCGAGCAGCAGTGCATTACAGCGGTCAAGTCAACTCCAGATAACGCTTCTAACTACCAGTGCTTTTTGCCATTGCGTAGCACTTCTTGATATAGAGTATGACCCATAGAGAGATGGTGCGGTTTTGCACTTCCCAACCTTTTTTACTGCCATAAAAGCCCACGAAGAGTTGGTTGTCCACCAAGAACTCTCATATGTGGTCATGGTAGACTGAAAACACTCTTTTTGGGTCCAGACGGTGGAGTTGCTCCTCTTCTTTGGAAGGATGTGAAGGAGCATAGAAGGTAGGCAGGGTGACAGATTGACCACATGAAATGGTGTGACCACTTTTACTAAGAAAGAGGTCGTAGTGTGAAACCCCAGTTTGTCAGGGTAAACTGAGAAAAGGGGTGGCTTGGATGACAAAGACTGCAGCTCATTCACCCTCCGGGCAGATATAATTGCCACGAGGAAGGCTGTTTTAATTGTGAGCAGCCGGAGGCGACAATTGTGAAGAGGCTTGAAAGGAGCGCAAATCAAGAACATAAGGACCAAATTAACCCCTTGCATGCTGATGACGGCCCCCAGACATCATGCACTACAGTGCTCGTGTGCTGATGATGGCTGGGGGCCGCCAAGACCACACCCGCGATTGGAATGTCCAGCACAGGAGCAGAATCGTGGCAGCATGGAAGGGGTTAAGGTCTCACTGAGGCACAATAAAAGGAGAAGGTGGGAACATATGTACAAGGCCCTTCAAAAATCTATTTGCATTAGGGGACGTAAATAAAGAGGGTTGGTCAGGCAACAGCAATTAGGCAGATAGACCAGAAAGATAACCCTTCAGAGTGACCAAAGCAGAGCCCAGCTCGGCAAGGGTAAAAATAAAAAGAAAAATATCATGAGGGAGGCAGAAAGTGGGTCAGTGGACTTTTCCGTACAATATGATGCACATTGCTTCTAATATCAGGTGTATACTGCCTTAGTGGAGAGACGCCTGGCTGCCACAATAACATTGCAGACTTCGGGAGGAGGCTGAAAGCTATCAACTACCACAGTTCAATCTCCACATAAGAAGGCGGAGAGTTGACCGGTTCGGGTGGAGGACCGTCCCCTGTTGCTGCAACTGAAGATCCTCCCAAAGGGGCAGCCTGTGTGCAGCATCGATGGCCATGCTCAGTAGCTCAAGATACCGGACTCTCCGTGCCCAGTATGGAGTAGCAAGGAGAAAATGTGCTCGATCATTCCTGAGAACTCTGGGCAGGAATGGTATGGGCAGAAAGGGGTACAGGAGAGGATGCCCGAGCTACAATCGAGACGAAAAGCATCTCTGAGCGAGTGCTGCCTTGGAAACTCCACTGTGCAAAATTGCTGACATTGCACGTTCTCGGCAGAGAGAAACAGATCTAATTAAGCCTCTCCCCACTGATGAGACCTTGTGCCACATACAGCTGGAGACTCCATTTGTGATCTGCTAGGCATCGACAGCTGAGTCTGTCCTGTTAGGTGTTGAACCACCAGGGGAATGCCCTGCTGTTACAGCTATGTCCAGAGATGCAGGGCCTCTTGACAAAGGGTCCACAACCCCTTCCTGCCCTGTTTGTTGCAGTGCCACAGGGCAGTGGTCTTGTCCGTCCACTTCTACCATCCTTCCCTTGATGGAGGGTAGAATGGATTTCAATGCTAATCGGATCATTTGGCACTCTGTTAGCGTGATATGGAGCTCAGGATCCGCTGGAGACAAACGTTTTTTGATCTCGGGTGGTGGGTGGACCACACAGCTGGCTACCCAGCCCACGAGGCCAGTAGGAAACGCGACCTCATTCATCCATGCAGAGGCTGGGAAGGCTGCATGGTTCAGTGGCAGGGATAGGGTTAGTGTGGTTGAAAGCCCCTTATGTAGCCACGAAAGGAGCAAAAGGCAGACTGGGGACGACGTTGGGCAGCAGAGATGCCAAAGGTCGTGGCTGTAGTCCGCGAGTCCTTTAAGTGCTCCAGTGCAGAGTCTGCCTTGTCTCTGAAGAGACGAGTGCCACTAAAGGCATATCCCTAAGGGAAGCTTGGACGTCCTCAGAGAAGTCAGTCGTTCTCAGGCAGGCGTGGTGCCTCAGAGCCACCGTCAAGGAAACTGCTCTGCCTAGCGAGACTGTTGTGTCCAAACCACAATGGATTGTGAACCCTGCTGCGTCTGTCCAGTCTCTAATGCAGTGGTCTTCAAACTTCTTAATGCTGCCCCCCCCCTTTCCACTTGTAAAAACAAAAAAAAATCCCCAGGCCCCCCTGCACTTTTTACACGATGATAATGCTAAATTGGAAATGTTTAACTATGTCTAAACATATTTAATCAGTGCAGTCAAGCTGTTACCCCTCTTTACACATACTCCCAGTCAGGAAATAAATGACAAACGTTGTTAATGATGGCCCATTACAAGGTGACTTACTGCCACTCATGCTTTTAATACTTAAAACAAAATATTATGCTTCTCTTGGCCAGAGACTGGCTCCCCCACTGAGATCACTTAAGGCCCCCCAGGGCGGCCCACCCCCCCCAGTTTTAAGACCTGTGCTGTAATGGCTTCGGAGACGGTGGTCCGTGCCTCTTTCGGGACTTGCGGGAGCACTTGTGCAACCATATCCCACAGCATGTGGGAATAGCTTCCCTATAGGCATGCAGTGTTCATAGACCGCAACGCCAGGCTGGAGGAAGAAAACATTTCCTTCCCCAAAGGGTTCAATCTCTTGGATTCCCTGTCCAGAGGTGTGGTAGGGAATGTGCCCTGGGATATAGAAGCTTTGGCCACTATGCTCTCCGGGGTAGAGTGTTGGGTGAGGAAGTTTGGTTCTGGCACTGGGGAATCATTCTATTCACAGAAGCCCCTGTACATGGTTTGGACCAGGTTCCCAGAAGGATGTCTGTAAGGGCCTCATTGAATTGGAGTAGGGTTATGCAGAGAAAACTCCCAGTTGCGGCACTTCAGTCAAGAGATCAATGTTGACAGCCACCGAGGGCAGCTGAAGGTCAAGGACCTCAGCTGCTCTCCACAACATCACAGCATAAAAAGCACCCTCCTCAGAAGCCACGATAGTTAGAGAAAACATGCCTGGATCTGGAGATGTATTGAGTCCACCAGCAATACCCAGTTCCTCAAACCAGTCCAATAGGGACTTGTATGGCTGGCATTCCAGAGGGTTCAGTGGCCCCTCCTGCTCCTCCACAAGGCCTAGCCTGTAGGAATAGGCCTCAGGATCCGATCTAGGACACGAAGGACCTGCCGGCGTTGGAGTTGACCGATGCCCATATGGCTCCGTGTCCGATTCGGGAATGATAATGGGGCTGGCGCTGTCAGGAGTGTCAACATAGAAGCTGGTGCCGCCGGGAGCGTCAGCATCCGGACTGACGTTGGGGAAAGTCAAAGTGGTACGACTGGCGCCGAACTAGATCCATTTTAAGATCCACTGGAGCCCATTGGAGCAGGTACTGGAGCCACCGGTGCAGAACTAGATCCCCCTCCCCCCCCCCCCCCACTAACCATGAGGGACACACAGGGTCCTCAACAGGGCAAGGCCACCCAAAAATGAGATGCAGGGCCTCAGAAAACTCTTTACGTTGGACAGGGGTTGCTTCAGCTATTAGGGGGGTGTATTCTGAAGAACCAGGTCTTGGATGCTGTTGCTCCTTCGTCATGTTGGCTGGTGGATGAGGAGAAGTCGAAGAGCACTTCGACTTCTTACTCTTCTTCTTGTGTCTTTTACCTGAATGTCCCAACGATGTCAAAGAGGACTTTGGACAATCCCGGGACATCCCTTCCGACCTGGACCTCTACTTTCACAGAGTCGCTGTCATGATTCTCACCTGGGTATTCTGCAGGAATTAAACAGGGCTAGGACGTAAAGGCTCCCACTTCCCAATCAAACGAGCAAGCCCAACAATAGTCAAAGCCAAACCCAATCGACAGGGAAATGGGGAAGGGAGGAAAAAGGTGACCTCCACAGAATACTGTGCTGCAGGGAATGTGTCCGTCTAGTACCAGTCTATCTCTCTCTCTCCCTATGGATAAAGATAAGCAAGACATTAATAACCTAATAAATCTAAGGAATACCCCTTTACCCTTCTATTAGGTGCTTGCAGTGCTGAAAATTACGTGTACCTGTAAATCCCCTTTTTCCTGTGTAATGTGAAGTGGCACTGTCAGCTTACGTATAAATACTTGAGGGACATTCGCCAATGGTTAATCAACACAGCATTATAGGCTCCTTGATATGTAAGAGCACTTTTCATAAAAGGCCTACCTATAATGCCTCTATTAACGTCCAAGAAAGTCTTTTAAGGAATGCAGGGATCTATAAAGCAGAATCAGGGAACAAGCAATGCATTCAAAGCAAAGCATATTAACATCTTGTGTAAAACAATTGGGCAAATCGTTTACCCTACATAGTATGAGTGAATACAACAAAATTAATTAGTATGAAACTGTCCCATAATGCTTTCTATGACATGTTGATCTGACTTTTCTTATGTCCCACAGATCACCACACAAAGGATCGGTTCTAACCATCTGAGGCTATGGAACACAATTACGAAAGTAAACAAACTCTACGTCCTTTATAAATGAACAGTATGCAAGGTGCGTTACCGGGAGGAGTTCAGATTCTGCTTAATGTTTGGTTGTTGTTTTGTTTCCCATGCAAGTTTTGCTGACTAAGATTTCCTCCATAATCCAGGAGGGAAGAGAGGCAAACGGCTCAGGAGCAAAAGATGGGAAGACTCTGAGTTGCCCGAAACGACGGACAAATCCGCAGGAGCCCAGACGTGAGGAGAAGGAAAACTGCAGGAAGGGACTGATGAGACTCCAGGTGTCTGCAGCCAAAAACAACTAGAACGGCAAGCAGCTGCCTGTGGCAGAGTGTGCGTCTTACGGATTGCGGGGTCCGCCCCTGCTGCACGTGTAAGCCTGATCGGCATAAATGTAGTCTGACAGCTGTGTGTCGGTCCCCTAGCGGCTTCAGGGACCGCTCCCAGAATGCCTTTGGCTTCATGGGCCTGCAAACGGACGTGTTGTGGTCGCGATCTAGGCTCCACAGACAGACACGGTGCAGATCAGTCACCAATATCACCCAGTGGGAGGCTCCGCAGGGCTTAAAACCTGTCCTACGCCACGACATTCTCTACTCACCAGGAGGAAACTTCAAAGAACTTTCAACAAAAAGTCAAAAAAATCCTGTAAAAAACATAGGGGTAGCTCTGCGGATCACAGCTGGCTGGCGCAGAAAGAAAAGAACTGATGTCAGTGCACCTGGGTGGCCCAAATATAGTTACTACGATGTCACTCCGGCACAGACTAGGCCAGCGATGGACACTGAGGTAATCAACGCTACCTACCGGCGAGCAGGGGTACTGCTAAAAAATCTTCCAGATACATTCTGACGCCTGAGAAATACAAAGGTAAGGAATATGTGGTTAGAAGTCTATCAGATAGCACTACTCTTATTACGTCTATTAAAGTTTCAGTAATTTAAACCTGAGCTCACCCCCAGGTAGCTATGTCACAGAGCAGACTGGCTTAATTTAAGAAAACTAGTAAAACATTTAGAAATACCAAAACAGGTAAAAAAGTGGACCACACAACAAAATAAAAATTCCACTACATTTTATAAGAAAAGAGAATATTGTAATGACCACATAGACACCAAAATGACAAAATCCAATAAGGGGAGCCAAAGATATAATTTCTGAATTTTTAAAAATAAAATATAGCACCAATAAGCACAATGTGCCAACCAAGGGAAACTGTTCTTGCCCGACTGGGACAAAGGTTAGGTTTAAGGCCAACTGCGATGGAGCATGGGCCGGATACACAGGTAAGATTGGTCCCGGTCATAAAGTTACCTTCACACTTTAAAAAAAATTTTCAATCAGGGATCACATCCAGGAAGTTGTGGACATTGATCAGCTGCTGCTCGACGTCGGGCCTCGTGCAGCTTTCTACCTTTGGACTTAGTCTCTTTTCAGCTGGCAGTTCGATTTGTCCCTCAATGGTTCTCCAAGCAAAAGTTAGCAAAAACATTCCAAGTCCCAGTTTTCTATGTTTAGGCAGGAAGAATACACTCTGACACCAGCCCATAGTTCCAGGACATCTGGAACAGCACTCCCTCCAAAATAAGCCAAAAGCAGATCCAGTTAAAACATATGAGCTGGGCTCTTCTTTGAAAGAGGGATTCTTGCGGCTTCTGTGACCCTGTAGCTTAAAGGAATGGTAGCCACCAGATCCTTGGATTCTATGCCTTTGTCCTGAATACAAGTGGTCCAGCCCTTAGGGTTCTTCTCCCAGATCTCAACAGCATGTGCAGCCCTTCTTCGGTATTCCTAAGGTCTAATTGTTGCCCAAAGGTGCCAAATGTATGCCCAGTGGGCAGCTCCTCAACCACTGGGATTGGAGCCTGGCTGGCTACGAAGACAAAAGGGAGGCAAGTGGGTGCTACATCTGCCAATGACAGGGCAAGTATCCTATTGAGACATGAAAGGGGTTGAGCACAGTTCCCAGGCCATCATGTCAAGGGAAGCATTGTGTCAGTTCAAGTGTTATTTCATGGCATGTTACTATAATTATAGAATGCCATTCTTTACTAGAATGTTGATGCATCCTTTGATGAGGGATCCAGGTTCCAGCCATGTCTCTTTCTGGGTCTAGAGGAGTCATCAGAGTATGTTATGTGCTGTTCTTGTCATAATCCACAAATAAATTTACAATGAAAAGCCTGTGCCTGAGATTTGTCTTGTGTTCACTATAAAATGAATTTGGCAATAAGTTGTGTTTGGACCCTGTTTAGAGAAGAGCACCTTTCTACGTTTTAAACTTGCACCAGTGATTTGTGTTTGTGAACGCTACTTAGGTTGAATGTTAACTCTTCAACCCTACAGTAGAGAGCCCCTCGCTCCTGCTTATTGCGCTTAAGTGATTATCCTCTGTTAGTCTGCAAAGGGAATATCTGCCAATCAGGATCACTGGGCCTGTGTTCTTCCCAAGACTGCAAGAATGTGTCTTTGTACCAACAATTGGCTCATCTCTGGACACAAGTAAGCCCCTTGTAAAAGGTAATATGGGTAACAAGGGCAATGTGACCAGGGAAGGCCTCTAAGGGCTGCAGCACCTATTGTACCACCTTTAAAGACCCTGTACACCCAAACACTAGAGTTGACATGGCACACATCACTGTGTGCCATGCCTACAACCCACTGCCTAGATAAGTCATCACTCTAGCATGGTGCCCTTGCCCTCAGGTGAGCGTACAGTGGCATGAGCCCTGTACCCCTACAGTGTCTAAGTCCATTCCTGGACATTTTAAGTGTAGTAAAGCTATAAGGAGTTTGTGGTCTGGGCGTTGATCATTACGAACTCCATAGCTCCAAAATGGCTTTACTAAAAACTGAGACGTTTCTTAGTAAACTTCTCAGCACATTAAACCCACACTGATGCCAGTGAGGGATTTAATGTAAAATGCACTCTGAGGGCATCTTAGAGATACCCACTTAAAAACGAACAGCCCTGGTGTGCTTCCTGAATGGCTGCCCGCCATTTGCCACACCACCAGGCAGTTTTCTGGACCCCTGGGTAGAGAAATAAAGCCAATCCTGGGCAGAGGCGTCATGCCTTTCCCCCAAGATGGGCTGGGTCCATGAAGGGGAAGCTTCAAAGGCCTGCCGCCTTTAGGAGCTGTCCCTGCCTTTTGCTGCCCCCAGCAACTGGCTCCCACTGGTTCCACCCCCCACTTTGGGCTGGAGACTCGGCGGGAAAACCATGTTAGGAAGAGAGGTGTGTCCACCTTTGCCAACCCCACCCCTCAGGTTGGGAATGCGAGGTGAAGCACACATCTCAGACCCCTCCATCTTCAAGTTAATTAGGGAGCGGCTCATGCACCCCTCCCATTGGAGGGTGGTATATCAGGGGGTGTACCCACCCCAAGGAAGGGACCCATTGGTTCCGAACTACACACCCCTTTAAACGCCCTTAAATGTAGTATTTAGGAGAAACTCTAAACCTTGCCTTCTGAGATTCGAGTAAGAAAGAAGAAGGACCGATGACCCGTGCTGAACCAAAAAAGTAAGGAGGACACCTACTCGTTAGGCCCCAGCCCGACCAGCCTGTCCAGACTCCTACTTGCCTACAGCAAAGAAACCGGTGTGTCCAGCAGTCCCCCCTCCAGAGCCCATACGACCTGTCATGAACTCACCTTACAGATTCTGGCACCCGTGAGCACCAGATTTGCTTAACAAAAACTCCAAGACCAGAATCCGGATTCCTGCGACCTAGTGATTTTGCACCGGACGCCCACAGCCAGAGTTAGAGTGGCCCAATATCACAAGCAGATCTCACCAGCAATCCAGACCTGGGATCTGGTGATCTTCGACCTCCCTCAAGCTTCAAGACTATGCCTGCAGCCTCAACCTGAAGGGTCTGCTCCCGACCGCGACCAAAGCTGTTAAATAAACCAGACGTCAAAAGACACCCCTGTACCAGACGCCTCACTGCCTAGGGTTTCCCAACCAATGGTGTTAAGGCAGCCTCAAAGAACTCAACTTACCTCTCCAGTCGGTGGTCGTCTTCAGGAAGTCTCCCAGCCTAAGCCTGCATCAACTTTCACAAACTGAAGGCCTCCATTGAGAATCACAGGGTTCCCGACGTCTTCTGGGAACCCAGCACATGGCCACCCTAGTGCCGCTGGTGGTACAACTCCTGTGTCGATTGTGGGCCCCTGCAGTGCTGTTTGTAGTAATCTGTTAAGTCAGATAATGTTTACTCTGTTTTAATAATTCTTCTATTAGTATTAAGCGGTAATTGTAATGTGTTGGTTTCCTTTAGAATGTTCTATTGGTGCTTAGATACTTTAGAATGTACATTGATTATTCTTGAGTTGGTGTCTGTTGGAGCTGGCTGCTCACTAGATAGATCCTCTTCCATTTAACCTTAAATAAATCTACTCAAGACATCATCTGCTTCCTGGCTATTTACTACATTTGATTGGCAACGAACCTGGTTACATGGACCTCCCAGCGTGCAAGTTATCTCAAGCATGAGATTCACATTCAATCAAGACTTCTCAAGCCAACTTCAATCCTGTGTTTTCTACCCAAAGCTTCAAGACTGCTTCAAGACTGGTCTCATAAGCAAGACTATTCCCTTTGGTCTCTGAACATACCAGCTACTATTGTCTACAGCGTTCAGAAGACCCTGTAAAGCCAAGTCATCAACCACAGTAGGGCGTTTTTAATTCATTTCTGTAGTATTCACAAACGTTCAATTATACCACCAGACGAATAGTTAAGTTGTAGCTTTGTTCCAAGAAGAAAAGTTTGTGGTATTCACAAAAGTTCAATTATACCACCAGAAGAATAGTTAAGTTGTAGCTTTATTCCAAGAAGAAAAGCACATCCAAGTACTTCAGTGTCAGATGATAGAATGACCTAATGGTACATCACAGAATTCTAACAGTGCTCTGTAGAACACAGAACACCAGCATTCAAAGGATACACAAGAGATGAAAGCATGCAAGAACGAGACACTTAAAGGGAAATACAAGATACTACATATCCTCCCCTTTTCTAAAATAACAAAATACCTAAATACTGATGTGCTCAAATGGTCAAATAACTCGGTTAGTAGAAATCCAAGATGGAGGCATGTACAAAACGCAAGGTTACGCGACGTGACCTCTAATGTGCCAATCAATGCGCTTCTTATGCGTCACCCACTTCTAAGCAACGACAAAGCGCGGAGGTGCGAGCCCTTGTCCCATGCACACACCCGTTGCTAGGCGGTGAATTGAAGAAGTGGGCAACAAAGGAAAGGCAATTTCAAAGGTAAACATGCAGACAAAGTTTACTTTTCGGAATGAAAGTATTGAATATGAATGAAGTATAGTTCGAACATGAACCAGCCAATGTACTCACGTTTTGTCAATAAATTTCCTCAGAAATACGATGTTAACTTCAATTGTAGTTGAACCTCAATCAACATTTTACAACGAAGAGCAAAAGAAATATATATTCTCAGAAAATAGTTAAATCTTTGTAGTTGATGGCTTACTGAAGTAGAAGAATGCTACGTAGGTTAGCTGAAGTAGAAGTACAACGATGAGAATGTAAACAGCAATGTAGTTTAATCCAAAGATGTTCTCATGAAGAAGAAAACGGGTATAATAAATGAAGAGTTGGTATCATGAAGTTTTTTGTTTTTTTTTATCCCGATCGTCGCCAGTTTGTAGTATTCACAAAAGTTCAATTATACCACCAGAAGAATAGTTAAGTTGTAGCTTTATTCCAAGAAGAAAAGCACATCCTAGTACTTCAGTGTCAGATCATAGAATGACATTATGGTACATCACAGAATTCTAACAGTGCTCTGTAGAACACAGAACACCAGCATTCAAAGGATACACAAGAGATGAAAGCATGCAAGAACGAGACACTTAAAGGGAAATACAAGATACTACAATTTCCTACCATCGGACTTCACCTCTACTCTGTGGTGTTTTTTTTTTTACTTTGATACAATGATTGCTGCTTTTACCTTCTAGACTGTTTCTCAAGCTTTTTCGTCTCGCTTTCACCGCTGCGCAGCTGCTCCCACATGCATTGTGAGAAGTTGGCCTGGTATATTATGATCACTATTTTAGTGAGCACCGTGCACCAGTCCAAACGAACCTTATGGTGATTGGTTGTAAGTCAACCTTATAGACCAGC
This sequence comes from Lissotriton vulgaris, assembly GCF_964263255.1. Taxonomy (NCBI): domain Eukaryota; kingdom Metazoa; phylum Chordata; class Amphibia; order Caudata; family Salamandridae; genus Lissotriton; species Lissotriton vulgaris. The sequence continues at coordinate 710,262,877 of NC_141689.1, read as the reverse complement.
TATCCTAGGGGTAGCATGGACAAAAGCAGTCTTAGGCTAAACTTAAGAGGGCATGTGAAGCCAGCTGTTTTACCATATGCAATCCTTTTAAATACCAAATGAAAGGACACCACACAAGTTATATATATTTAATTATTTCTAGAATAATCCCCTATACTCTTTATGAGCACAGAAGCACAAGCGTTAAACAAAGAACACAGTATAACGTACAATAAGCTGCACAATTATGGATAGGTGAGGTGGCCACTCAAACCATATATTAAGAAAGTGGTATAAGTACCACGTCACGAACAATGAACAGGCCTAGGGCCTTGGGAATTGCTGGGCCTACACTGGACTAACGAAGTTTAGGACATAGGAGGCCCACAGGATGCGGGTGCAGTGTCTATAGGTAACCGCGTTTACCATACAAGTCAATGGTGCGTAAAAATCAGAAAGTGTTAGGTTTCCGAGACTTCCGAATGGACTAGAACTTAGCCACTTAAAACTGGGACACTAGAGGTGTAAACCACTATAGGAGCACCGGAGTTATATTGTTACCTCACCCACAGGAAGCGGGTGCATAGGTGCCAAAGTGTGTCGGGTTTCGTCGTGATGTTCTATGGAGCATGGAGGAAAAGATGCTGCAGGCGGCCAGGAGAGAAGAGTCCAGTTGGATCCAAGGGTGGATCGAAGATGAAGAGTACCTGAAAGCAGTGGCGACAGAGTCTAGGTCACTAGCCAGTGACCAGGATGTAACCAGGACGGAACCAGGCAATGTCGGGTTGCAATCCGGTGCTGTCGAGTAGTTTGTCTCCGCTGCCATGTGGACCAGGAAGGATCGAGGATGACCAGCTGGTAAACACGAGCTGTCCCACGAAGGCTCTTTCTGTCGGCAGTGTCGGTACTCGAATCGGAGTCACCAAGCCTTGGCAAAGGCAACCCACGCAGGACTCTAAGATGTCTTCTTGATCGGACCAGGAAGGTCAGATCGATGGCTCCTTTTTAGTGGAGCTGGGGCCAGTCTGGAGCAACCAGTCCAGCAGTGTAGTTTCGATGGATCGTCGTCACAGAGGCCACTAGCCAACGGGCAAGTGAGTGGACAACGCGTCTAGCAGGAAAAGTGCAAAAGGGCCCCACGCAGCACTCGGAGAGTGTAGCGAGGTGATCTTTGGAGAACAGGCTGCTCGGGGCTGGGGCTTCTCAAACCCCAAAGCACAGCGTCGAGGGAGTCTCGGGAGCTGCACAGGAAGCACTTCGTCGACTTTGCAAGATGGCCGGTCTCACCTCTCACGTCGCCTCCACGGGTCAAAGCTTTGCTAGGACTGTGGATCGGGCTGTTGGAAGTCTGGGAGTCCAGGTCTTGTCGGTCTCTGTCGTTCGAGCTCCGGCAGGAGCAACGGCAAAGGTAGTCTCGATGCGCTGATGGTGCCTACTTGCACAGGGTGGCCACTCACTGACCACAAGGGAGAGTCTTCAGTCTTCTACGTTGAGTAGGATGTCGAAGGGTCCAGAGTTTCGTTTCGAAGTTTCAGTCAGGATGATTTAAGTTGCATTGGTACAGCTCCTACCTTCATTCCAAATCAAGGGGCTGGATCACCTGCTAGGTCCCTCCTATGGGTGGGACCCAGGACGGGGGTGGTTACACCCCTTTCCCTTTGCCCAGTTTCGCGCCAGAGCTGGGGCTGGAGTGCCCCAGCACCGGTTTGAACTGGACTATGCATGGGACGCCTTGTGCGCCCCAGGCAATGTCTAGTTTCTTTCAGCCCTCCCTGCCCCAATCCACTATCTCCTGTCTGTAACACCTCCCTGTGACAGGATACCATTTGTCCAGGCCTTCCCTGCCGGAGTTTCGGTCAGCAGCAGGAGGCCAGACTTGTGTCGATGGCGCAGCATCCATTTTGTGATGCTGGGGCTCTGGTTAGATTTAACCGCGTTTTAGCAAAGTAACATGTCTTCTCCCTCTAGAAGGGTGGAATGCTACCCCCGTCGCCAGAACTGGCGAGGGGGTATTATTTCAAAGCGTATGACACCTTACACGACATGTTTTGATAAAGCCAAACCAAAGTTAGCAAGTAACCGCGAGGATTATAATGCACTTAAGAGTATATGGTATGGCAATATCCCAGAACAGCTAAGGGAGTTGGTCCCAAAAGCTTCAGACAAGCTCAGCTCATGCTAGAGCACCATCTCACATAAAACCAAGCACTCTGCCTCCAGGATTGCTAAGGCCTGCCATAGGAGTGACTTATAGGTGTATATGTGTCCAGATATAGGTTTAGATATAGGTATACTATATCTAAGCAAGGGGTGATTACACCACCTTGCCCCAGCTGAGTGATCAGCCAGTTGTGTCAGATTGGACAGCCAGCCAGGGGTGGCAAAAGATATGCTGCAGCCCCTGGTAGGCCTTGGATGCAACTATGCCCTGGGTGCCTATAGTACACTGTACAGGGGCTGATATGGTGATCCAATACCCAATTGATTATGTACCTAAAGTACATGGTTGTGAGTTTAGAGAGAGAACAGCAGGCTGTGGGTCTGATTAGCAGGCCCACAGCCACAGTAAGTCGAAAACCAGTTACGCAAAAAGCAAAAAATGGGGTGACCATAGGAAAGCAGACCCTACTCTCCTACATGCATTTTTCATAATCACTCACTCAACATTTTGTTACCTGACATTTTCTTCTGTCCCTGCTGGTTTCCACCATGTGAGTGGAGCCTACTTGCGTACAGCCATCTGCTCGAGGACCCTGATCACGTCAGCGCATTCCTGTCTGCGCGTCTTCTGTGTGAGCATGCAGCCGGCTACGTGCAGAGACTTTCCCACCTCGTCTCGATGCCTGCTCACGTCAGCACGCATGTGTTACAAATCAGCGTGACATGTTTCCCAGCAACCAAACTACCTATGAAGTCTTGAATTTCCTTTCACTTATGCTGATGCGTACAACTTGTTTTCAGCTCACGTCAGCACATATGTGTTACATATTAGCATGACATCCTGTTTCCTAGGAACCACCCTACCAATGGAGTCTTGATTTTCCTTTCACTTATGCTGATGCACACAATTTTTTTTCTCAGTTCTCTGATCTCATGTTGCGCTCAGCCTACAAGTATTAAAACTGATACGCACAGCTCCTCTCCACACATCCTTTTTTATTCATAACCTACTGTTATTAACTCTGTGGCACAGTTTCATTTCTCCAGAACACTTGAAGTCTATTGTTGCTTCCAGCCTGCAAAAATCAACCCTTATGCACACAGTTAATCTTCATTAAAGTTTTTTTTTTTGCTATGCATTTTATCTCTCAAGAAACTTTTATCGCTGATACACACAGCTTGTGTTCCACATATCGTGTGTTTCGCGTGTGATACTCACACCATTTCACATTTGTTTCAGTGTGCACTTCACAGTGACACACACACACCTTTATTTTTTTTTCTCCATCTCATTTTTGTAATTTTCACACGGTGATGTACACACCAATTCGCCATTTTACTTCAGTGAGCACTTCACAGTGACAAACACCTTGCCTGTACAATTTTTCTTTTCTAGCTGTATACTTCATACTGTGTTACACACCATAGTTTATTCAATATTGTAAAATGTTACTAATATTTTAATAGTGTACTGTTGGACCTGGCCCTTTTGGCAGGTTCACCCAGAGACTTTTTGATTTTCCTAGCCTGTTTCTGGAACCTGGTGGTGGTGATTTTAGGCCTCTGCGCACTTTTTCACTGTGGTACAGTGTAAAGTGCTTGAGCTCTCTGTGTATGTGTGGTGAGTGACCTGCCCTCCCATAGGAATGAATGGGGAATATGTAGACCCATGGTAGTTCCCGATGTGTGGGGAGTGCAGGTGCGAACTCGTGAGATTGAATGCTGAGTAATGATATATGCAGCATGATTGTGTCTAATCTAGAAGTGGCACTTTTAGAAGTTGGCATATTTGTGTAATTTGTGTCTGGCGTGTGATTGGCTGGTGAGCCTGGTCCAGGAGTGCCTGGGCCTGCTTGTGGATTGACTGTCTGGTTTGAGGGTGACAGGGGCTGGAGAGCCCAGGAGGTTGTCTGAGTCAGCCCGTGGATGAAAGGCTGCATCTGCTGCCAGGGAAGTGGGAGGAGATGGCACCTGGGAGTGACCAGGGCTGTGCCTGCCTGACCACAATGCTGGCTCCACCTCCCGCTGGGCGACTGTCACCTCTGTCCCTGACACTGAAGAGAGTTCCCCATAACCAGTTCTAGCTGGTTCTCACACTGCCTGCACAAAGACTTCAAAGACTTTTCTCTGTATAAGAAGGGGCTGTGTCCCCTTCCAATTGGTTCTTGTTTCTGACTTGAATTTGCCAGGGGCGTGCTGCTGCTTGGGCCCAGGGGAATCCCTGGGCCCTGCCCAGTCCCTGGATATCTGATGGACTTTCCTGGATGCCTGGAGGACTTCTGGGGGACCCCTATGCCTTGCCTGGGCTGATTGGGGGACGTTGCTTTACTCTAGGGCCCCTCTGCTTTGCCTGGGGAGCTTGGAGGACTTTTTCTTTGTGGATGGCGCCCTGGGAGTGCTTTCCTTTTTATTGCAGGACTCCTGGGTACATCTAGTGCTGGGAGCGCTGTATTCGCCCATAGCGCTTGAGAGCGCTTTTATTCCCGTTTATTTACTCAATTAAGGGTACCACCCGTTTTTATTTAATTATTTGAGGCCGGTGCCCACCCTGCATTGGCCTGTGTTTGATTCACCGCCGCCGGCCCGGAGATTGTGTGAGGAGCCGCTGAGCCCGCCTCCCTGCCCAGGGCCGCGCTGCCATTGGCGGCCCTGCGAGACAGGAAGCCAGGCAGATCCTTTTGTGACGTGGGCGGGCCTCGAGGTGTCACTTCCGCTTCCCCCCCTGGCCAGGGGAAGCCTGCTTCTGGGTTCGTTGCCGGTCTCCCGTGTGGAGAGGGAGACTGGAAATGCTGGCCGCATGGAGGGAGCCCGAGAGAAAAAGAGCTAAACGGCGGAAGGCGCAGGCGGGGCTCCGTTGTGAGGAGGAGAGCCCCGCGCTGCCTGAGGAGACCCGGTGAGTGGGGCAGAAGAGAAGGGAGGGGCGCCGGGACACATTGTCGGTGTCCGCCCCCCCCCCCAGTAGCGCGAACTCAGTAGGAAGCCATGAGGGCTTCAAGGGCAGCCCCGGTTGGCAGTGGGTCGCCCCAACGTGTTTTGCGAGCCCAGACAGGTTCAAGGGGCCTCATTTTGTTTTGCGAGCCCAGAGAGGCTCGTAGGGGCATATTTAACTATGGTGCATTTAGGGCGGCCCCGGATGGCAGTGGGTCGCCTCAACGTTGGCTAGAGCCCACGAGGCTCCCCAAGGGCATTCGCAATTTAGAGCCCTGAGAGGCATCATGAGGGTGCATCATTGTTTAGAGAGCCTGTGTGGCTCAGAGGGGCCATATTTGTTTTTAAGAGCCTGTGTGGCTCCCACGTTTGGATATGTGTATGGTCAGAGCCTGTGTGGCTCCAACGTGGGTCTTCAGAGCCTGTGGGGCTCCAGCGTGGGCGCAGTTTGCGCCTAAGGGTCAGTGAGGACCCTGTCGCAGTTTGAAGTTCACAGCTGCCAAGCAATTAGTGGGCAGCTGCAGCGTTTAGGTCTTGGGATGTCCTCAGGTGTCCAGCAAGTAGTGGGCACCTGCTACGTTTAGGTTTTGCGCCATTGGCGCACCCCTGACTGGCGCTGCAAGGCAGCGCGCCCTGACATTCTGGACACAGGGCTCATAGTCCCTTTATTAGATGGGGGCTGGTATGTGATTTCTGCGCAATGTGATTTCTATGTTTAATAGTAATTGCTAATGTGAGTTTTGCGCAATGTGGTTACCTGCTATATTTAGGATGGTAATTGCCTACTGTGTGTTTTTGCGCAATTGTATGGTTATTGCACCTCTGAATGTGCTTTCTTGCATCATGTGTTATTCCTGCACCTCTGAATGTTTTTAGGCATCATGTGATTTTTGCGCTATTGTATTGTTCTGGCACCTCTGAATGTTTTTAGGCACCATGTGTCTTCCTTTTCCCTGCGCTGCACCTCTGAATGTTTTAGGCATCATGTGTCTTCTTGTGCTGCACCTCTGAATGTATTTTATTGCATCATGTGCTTTGTTCTGAACACCGCTGAATGTGTAGGTTTATGCATCATGTGTTTCCCTTGTCTTACACCTCTGAATGTTTTTAGGCATCATGTGTTTTTCCTTTACTACTCCTCTGAATGTGTTTCATGCATCATGGGTGATGTGTTCTTGTGTATACCCCTAAATGTATTTTATTCTTAGGTGGTGGTGTTTTGCCTAGTATAGTTATACTAGAGAGGTTATGTGTCCATGCGTGATCTAGGCCTATGGGTATTAGTATTGCGTAGTGTGTACCTACCTTTACCAGTAGTTACTGGTTGTGATTTATAACTGTTATCTTGTGCAATGCTTATTCTATTTCTAAAAGTGTTGATTCTGACAGTGGCCCATGTGGCCCTGTCCTGTACATAATCCCTTTGAATATTACCCGTGCCAGTTGGCACCATGTAATCTGTGTGATACTATCTGATGTGTTTTTACAATACAAAAGTTATTTTATAATAACCTTGTGTGGAGTTCCTTTTGTGGTGTGCCTAGTATGTGTCAGGATTGGACCCATGGCAGGCAGTTCTTCGCAGGTTTCCTCCATCATTAAGTACTCACCCCCTTCCCTCAACTGGACTCTGCTTGTGGCGAATTATCGTTTCGCCTTGGAGCAGTCACTTCCCTGTTGCCAGTGTCGTGGGGCCAGTTAGCGTTCTAGTGTTTGCTTGGAACGCGGTCTCTGTGACTTGGAGCGCGAGCGTTCGGTAAACGTCGCACTTCAACTGAATTTCCCCGAGAGGCGAACGTATTTCTTTCGCGCTCTCTCAAAGTTAGTTATTTTCAGTCATAGAGAGTTTAGTTCTGTCAGGTTTGGTTTTTCCTATTGTCCTGTCACCTGCCTGAAGTATTTCACAGAGCCCGGCGGCTTTTCCCGGCTGCACCAGTTTCCCCTTTTATTACTCGCAAGCCTCTCGGACTTTAGCGAGGCTTCTTCTATTCCCTCAGCCTAGCTTCCAGTACTCCGCCCCTTCTCCTCTATTCCAAGATCTTCGTTTCCACATTCTGGGTCGGCTGGAGCGGCTCATTCATCTTCCTGGCAGCGGTTCCTCGTGCGCTGAGTAAACACCAGTGACCCGTCTCTCAGAGAGCTTTCTAAAGCGACAAGCAGCTTCAAGTCGGTGAGCTCGAACCAATATTATTCATTCCTGAACTGTATGTACTGATGCTGATCCACAGTGTTCATTGAGCCTCATTTGAAGACTTGCACAAAAGCTGACAGCAATAGACTTATCTTTTGACCTCTTTGGAACTTACCTGTTTGAACGTTTGGTGATAAATTCAGGAGCTACATTACTCGAACTCAAAGACTGTATCTTCACGTAGATAAAAATATATATATATATATATATATTCTTGTGTACCATCAACTTCTCCTGCGCAATTGGTCAGTTCAGCTACCATCATCTACACAGCTGAGTAAATAAAGACCTATAAGAGAGCAGCTAAGGCTCACACACACACAGGTAATTGAGGTTAGGTTCCTTGGAGAGAGTATTAGGAAACTAGTGTATAGAGAAGTCAGAACTTAGTAATGTTGTCCTTATGTTTTGCAGAATAACCCTACACCATTCCTAGAGCGGGAGAAGATATTTGTGTGAGCAGTCTCTCTGTTTGTTCTCCACTTCCCCTTTCCCTGTTATCACTGTCGCAAGAGAAATCCGGCACAGTGGTGAAGGGGAATTGGGAGTTAGCATCACCTTGGGTCTGATACTCCAGCGGAGCCGGAATCTTCAGGTACCTTCTGACAGATTGAAGTGCCTACTGAATTCTCCGCTTGGGTGTCATGGCCGAAGGACTAGACCTCAAAGCCCTGGGATCCATTTTGGAAGATTTACAAAAGCAATTGATAGAAACCAGAGAGGAGGTTAGGAAATCTAATCAGGAGACAAGTTTTCTTCGTCAAAAGATAAATGAACTCACTACTAGTCCAAGTCCTGATTTTGGGGGTCCGAAGTCACAAACCTTTAACCCTTCGCCAGCCACTAGTGAGTTTTCCACACAGGTAGTGCATGCCATGTCTCCCACTATTCCACTAGCCCCTCCCGAAAGATTTCTGGGTGACCCAAATAAGGCGCAGGTTTTTGTCACTCAGTGTTCTTTGCACTACCTCTGTAAACCAATAATTTTCAAAGAAGATCAATCCAAAGTGGCGTTCATGCTGTCGTACCTGAGTGGAGATGCCGCTTCTTGGTCATTGCCTTTGGTGTCTACAAATGATCCAGTGCTGTACAATTTTCAGGAATTCAAGACAGAATTCTTACGAATATTTGATCGGAGAGCAATCTCTCAAACCACAGACAATGAGCTTCTGGATTTAAAGCAAGGAAATCGAGAGTTGGTGGCATATTTAGCGCAGTACAACAAGCTTATTGTTGAGACTAACTGGCCTACAGAAAAAAGAGCAGCAATTTTCTACAGAGGTCTACGTGACGAACTTAAGGATGGACTCTCCCAGATTCCCAAGAGACCCACCGACGTCTCTGAACTAATAGACTTAGTTCTTCAAATAGACCAGAGGCAATCAGAGAGGCGTCAGGAGCGACGAAAGGAAACTCGAACCTTTCCTCCAAGATTTGATCGCATGCGGCCAGAGAGTGTTAAGCCCAAGGAAGAAGTCACGGTAGAAGAACCAATGCAAATTGGAACAGTCCGGGGTCCGCTTAGTACTGAGGAACGGGAAAAGAGAAGAAAAGGCAAGTTATGTATGTACTGTGGAGGTTCTGGGCATTTCGTCAAGGAGTGTCCACGCAGACCCAAGACATCGACATGGGTAAAAGACAAGCTTCACCAGTAGACGGGGTTGCCCTGGTGGAAGCCGAATCTAAGACAACTCCTTTAATTCAGTCATTGTCAAACACCATGCAGTTTTCGGCACCTCATCTCATCCTATCTTGTCAAATAATTTTTGGAAAAGAACAAAGTGCAAATGTAGCAATCATGATTGATTCTGGAGCTACCGGGAACTTTTGCGATATTCTGTTTGCAAAAAGATTGGGTATTAACTTTGTTAGGAAGGACAAGCCGGAGCCAGTGCGAGCAGTGGATGGAACCCCTTTATCTTCCGGTCCGATAGCCTTTGATACAGAAACCATCTCAGTGATTGGACCTGGAGAACATAAAAGTTACCTTCGATTCAGTTTAATTGATGCTCCTCAGTTCCAACTGATTTTGGGTCTGCCTTGGTTAACAGAGCATAATCCGAAGATTGACTGGACAAGGAGAACTGTAGATTTGACCTCCGATTTCTGTCTGGAACACTGTTTCCATTCCCATACAGTGAAGACGGAGTCAAGTGAAACTTACTGTTTGGCAAATCAACCACAAGTAATTTGCTTGGTGGAACTCCCCGAAATTCCTGCACAGTATCAAGATTTAAAATCCGTTTTTGATGAGCGAGGGGCGCAGAGACTTCCTCCCCATCGGGAATATGACTGCAAAATTGAGTTGGAACCAGGAGCCTCGCTACCCTGTAGTCGCATATATGCTCTTTCGGAATCTGAAAATCTGCATTTGAAAGAATACCTTGACGAAAATTTGGCTAACGGATTCATCAGGCCCTCTCAATCCCCAGTTTCCTCTCCTCTTTTCTTTATTCCGAAGAAAGACAAAAGCCTGAGGACTTGTATAGACTATCGGGCCTTGAATCTGGTGACCCGAAAGAATCGATACCCGTTGCCGCTTATCTCAGAACTTTTGGATCAGGTGAAGGAGGCCCAGATCTACACTAAATTGGATTTGAGGGGGGCTTACCATTTGGTCCGGATGGCAGAAGGAGACGAGTGGAAAACGGCTTTCCGAACTCGTTATGGGCTTTTCGAATACCAGGTCATGCCCTTTGGGTTGTGCAATGCGCCTGCGGCATTTCAACATTTTGTGAACGACATACTTCGTGAATTTCTGGATCGCTTCGCAGTGGTTTATATTGACGATATTCTTATTTTTTCCAAGAACACCGAGGAACATATCCAGCATGTTCGTACCATTTTGGAGTGTCTGTTGGAGAATCAACTTTTTGTGAAATTGGAGAAATGTGTGTTTCATGCAACCAAGGTGGAGTTTTTGGGGTACATACTCTCCCCAGAGGGAGTTTCCATGGATGAATCCAAACTCAAGGCGATCCGAGATTGGCCAGCTCCAAGTTCAGTGAAAGAAATCCAAAGTTTTTTAGGGTTCGCCAATTTTTATCGGCGATTCATCCAGAATTTTTCAGAAAAAGTGAGCCCCATTACTCGTTTGTTGCGGAAGAACGAAAAGTTTTTATGGGGAACCGAGGCAGAAGGCGCTTTTCAATTCCTCAAAGAATCCTTTGTCACGGCACCCATCTTGCAACACCCGGATCCGTTGGAACCATTTTTTGTAGAGGCAGACGCCTCCAATCTTGCCATTGGGGGTATTTTGTCTCAACGCCATAAGAAGACGGGGCAACTTCATCCAGTCGCCATTTACTCTCGAAAACTTACTGCAGCTGAAATAAACTATGCCATAGCCGACAAGGAGTTGCTGGCAGTAAAGGTGGCGTTTCTTGAGTGGCGACATTATTTGTTGGGAGCCAGCCATGTGGTAACTGTGTTTACAGACCATAGGAATTTGCAGTTCCTTAAGTCCGCGCGAACCTTGACCCCGAGGCAGCTTCGATGGTCTTTATTCTTTGCTGATTATGATTTTGTTCTCACGTACAAGCCAGGTATAACCAATGGAAAGGCTGATGCCCTCTCTCGACTAAATGTGGGAGAGAATTCAGAGGAAAAGACTGAGAAATTCCTCATCCCCACAGAAAAGATCGTGGCAGTCGCTGTAGTGGACGAGTTGGAAGAGAAGATAGTCTTGGAATTCAAAAAGGAGGATTACTCGAATTGGGAGAATAAGGGTCCAGATCGGCTAGTGGAAGATGGGAAACCTTATTTTCAAGGGAAAATGTTTGTCCCCGGAGAGAAACTACAAGAGGAGAACATTCGAAGGTTCCATGATCAGCCTTTGGCTGGCCACAAGGGAGTTTTGAAGACGTTGGAGCTGATAAAGCGAAATTTTCTTTGGCCAGGTATGGAAGCTCAGGTTCGACAGTATGTTGCCACTTGTGAACTTTGTTTGAAAGGGAAAAGTCTCAGGCAATCCCCACAAGATCTTTTAATGCCTTTACCAGTACCACCTTATCCTTGGCACACAGTCTCCATGGACTTTATTGTTGAGTTACCATCTAGCCAAGGGATGTCAGTCATCTGGGTGGTGGTAGACCAATTTTCTAAAATGAGTCATTTCATTCCTCTCAAGGGTCTTCCTAATGCCACTGATTTGGCCATCTTGTTTGTTCAACACATAGTCAAATTGCATGGAATTCCGAAAGTAGTGATTTCTGATAGGGGGTCCCAATTTGTGTCCCGATTTTGGAGATCCTTCCTAAGAGGTCTGGGGGTGGATTCTCGTTTATCCACTGGTTATCATCCCGAGACCGATGGACAGACAGAGAGTAAATCAAGATTTAGAACAGTACTTGCGTCTGTATCTGTTGGATCAGGAAGGAGATTGGCCATCTTTACTAGCTCCAGCAGAATTTGCCTATAATAACTCAGTGCAAACCGCCACTGGGTTTTCTCCTTTCTTCTTGAATTCAGGTAGACATCCCAATATGTTGGTGGGCAGAGTTGTAGGGGATGTTCCAGCTGCTGAAGAAGTCATCCATAAGTTACAGATTGCCCTGCAGTCAGCAACTGCAAACTTGGTCAAGGCTAAGGCAGCTTTTAAGCAGCAAGCAGATAATGGTCGCAAGGCTAATCCAGTTTATCTTCCTGGGGAGCAGGTTTGGGTTTCCACGCGCCATATGCGCTTGCGGGGAAATCGGAAGTTTCAACCTAGGTTTGTGGGACCCTATTCAGTGGACAGAATGATAAATCCTGTTAGTGTGAGACTCCAATTGCCAAAAACATTGAAAATTCATCCAACATTCCATGTATCTTTGATTCGGAAAAATCCACCAAATCTTCGTAAGGTTCTTCCACCCGTTCCAGTACAGGTAGATTCAGTGGAGGAATATGAAGTAAAGAGAATACTAGACTCTAAGATCAGGAAGGGACAACTTTTCTATTTAGTGGATTGGAAAGGTTTTGGTCCTGAAGAACAATCTTGGGAACCCAGCTCTAATGTGCACGCCACCAGATTAGTTAGGGAGTTTCACAAGACTTATCCACACAAGCCTAGGAAGGGGGTTTTGGTGGGGGGTACTGTCAGGATTGGACCCATGGCAGGCAGTTCTTCGCAGGTTTCCTCCATCATTAAGTACTCACCCCCTTCCCTCAACTGGACTCTGCTTGTGGCGAATTATCGTTTCGCCTTGGAGCAGTCACTTCCCTGTTGCCAGTGTCGTGGGGCCAGTTAGCGTTCTAGTGTTTGCTTGGAACGCGGTCTCTGTGACTTGGAGCGCGAGCGTTCGGTAAACGTCGCACTTCAACTGAATTTCCCCGAGAGGCGAACGTATTTCTTTCGCGCTCTCTCAAAGTTAGTTATTTTCAGTCATAGAGAGTTTAGTTCTGTCAGGTTTGGTTTTTCCTATTGTCCTGTCACCTGCCTGAAGTATTTCACAGAGCCCGGCGGCTTTTCCCGGCTGCACCAGTTTCCCCTTTTATTACTCGCAAGCCTCTCGGACTTTAGCGAGGCTTCTTCTATTCCCTCAGCCTAGCTTCCAGTACTCCGCCCCTTCTCCTCTATTCCAAGATCTTCGTTTCCACATTCTGGGTCGGCTGGAGCGGCTCATTCATCTTCCTGGCAGCGGTTCCTCGTGCGCTGAGTAAACACCAGTGACCCGTCTCTCAGAGAGCTTTCTAAAGCGGCAAGCAGCTTCAAGTCGGTGAGCTCGAACCAATATTATTCATTCCTGAACTGTATGTACTGATGCTGATCCACAGTGTTCATTGAGCCTCATTTGAAGACTTGCACAAAAGCTGACAGCAATAGACTTATCTTTTGACCTCTTTGGAACTTACCTGTTTGAACGTTTGGTGATAAATTCAGGAGCTACATTACTCGAACTCAAAGACTGTATCTTCACGTAGATAAAAATATATATATATATATATATATATATATATATATTCTTGTGTACCATCAACTTCTCCTGCGCAATTGGTCAGTTCAGCTACCATCATCTACACAGCTGAGTAAATAAAGACCTATAAGAGAGCAGCTAAGGCTCACACACACACAGGTAATTGAGGTTAGGTTCCTTGGAGAGAGTATTAGGAAACTAGTGTATAGAGAAGTCAGAACTTAGTAATGTTGTCCTTATGTTTTGCAGAATAACCCTACACCATTCCTAGAGTGGGAGAAGATATTTGTGTGAGCAGTCTCTCTGTTTGTTCTCCACTTCCCCTTTCCCTGTTATCACTGTCGCAAGAGAAATCCGGCACAGTGTGGAGGGGAATTGGGAGTTAGCATCACCTTGGGTCTTTATACTCCAGCGGAGCCGGAATCTTCAGGTACCTTCTGACAGTATGTTGTTGCTGTTGTGTGCTGGCGCAAATGCTTTACACATTGCCTCCGAGTTTAGCCTTACTACTCGTGCCAAGCTACCAGGGGGTGAGCAGGGGTTATCTTGGCGTGTGACTCCCTTGCCCTGACTAGCATGGTGGTTTCTGCCTAGCTTTGGCATCAGCCTTAGCCAACCAGAAATAGCCAGTTCTAACATGTACACTAATTATGTGTACCTTGCAGTCAGTAAATCCTACTCCAGCTTTTCTGGACTTTTTGGAATGATCGTTGATCTTGTTGTAGGAAGCGAGTGTATCAAGCTCGATGAGCATGAAAAAACTTTTTGCATGAAACTTGGGAAGGTACTCAACCTCTTCCTCCTGATGGCACACCTGTGTCACATGAGTGTCGTAAAATTGAGTTGTGCTTTAAAGGAAGAAGAATAAAGGGGAAGATCTATGTTGATGTTAAAAGATTAAACTTCCTAGGGTGGTTCCACCAAGGACTTTTTGGAATGATCCTTAAACCTGGGACCAAAGAACTTGTTGTAGGGTGTTCCGATGAGGTCCAAAAACTTAAAGACAAATTCCCTTCAGTTTTTAGCTCTGACTTAGGGAAAATTCAGGGTTTTAAATCACAGAATTATAGTTAAAGAGGGGTCCTTACTGGTGAAACACAAACGTAGGGGTGTACCCTATAGTGTCAGGGATGACTTAGAGAAGGAGTTATTGCAATTGTGTGAGAAAGGTGTTATTGAGCCAACTGAGTCCTCCCTTTGGCTTTTTCCTTTGGTGGTTGCTAGGAAGAGGTATGGTTAACTCAGGGTATGTGTTGACTTAAGGTCCCTCAATAAGGAGATCTGGGTTGACGCGCATCCTTTTCCGAAAATCAATGATCTTTTTGCATCCACCAAAGGTGCCAAATTCTTCACCAAGCTTGAGCTGGCCAGCGCATATCACTAGGTTGTGTTGCATCTGGATTACAGTCATCTCACTGCTTTTGTGTCCCCTCTAAACACGTTTCAATATTGACGCATGCCTTTTGGGTTAGAATCGGCTGCGTCTGTATTTCAGAGGGTGATGTCCAACATCCTTAAGGGAGTTGACGGAGTCCTAGTCTTTCAAGACGATGTACTTATATTTGCAAAGGTTGTTTCTTCACATGACCTCATTTTACACAAAGTGTTGGGTTAATTCAGCAACATGGTGTATTAAAACTAGAAAAATGCAAATTCTTTTGCACCGAAGTAGAGTACTTAGGTCATGTTCTCACTCAAGATGGTATTAAACCTAGACCTGGTCTCCTGGAGGCCATTACTAATGCTTCCACTCCCACAGACACAACTGGAGTCAAATCTCTGTTGGGTCTTTGTGAATATTATTCAAGGTTTATTCCCAATTATGCCACAATAGTCCGCCCTATCAGTAATCTCTTTAAAATGGGGAATACATTTGTTTGGAGCAATGAATGTGTGTCCACGTTTGGGGAAGTTAAAGATCTCTTGAGAAAAAGTGTGGTACTCAAACCTTTTGACCCAAGTTTACCATGCTGTTTAACCGTTGATGCTAGTCAGGTGGGCTTGGGTGCCACGCTAACACAAGTGGAGGAGGGAGTTGAGAAAACTATTGGATGTGCATCTAGAGTACTGAGGTCACCTGAATTGCAATACTCAGTCATTGAGAAAGAATTGTTATCCTGCTCATGGGCCAATTAAAAGTTTCGCCTGTATGTTTAGGAAAAGCGTTTTTTTAACTTCAAACTGATCACAAGCCTCTTGTCAATATCTTGGGTGGTAGTCTGAGTAAATGTTGCACTCCCAGAATCATGAGAATGGTTACCAAGTTGTTGCAATATCAATTCGACATCCAACACATCTCTGGGGGTAAGAATGGGAGGGCAGACTTTCTTTCTCGTTTTCCTTCCACAGATTTCCAAGAGGATGAAGTTTCCTTTTCTGACCTCATTGAAGAGGATTGTGAAGATTGTCTTGAGGCAGGTGTGGACATCCCTAAACTTAAGTTTTGTTCTGAGGATGAATGGAGAGTAGCATTTTCCAATGACTGTGTGTACTTCAAGATGTATGTAATCTTGTTAGGAATGGGTGGCCAAGAGAAAAGGTTCTGCCTCCTTCACTTCAACTTTTTTCTAAAATTGAGGATGACATTTCTTTAGAAGATGGTATTTTGTTGCATAATGATAAACTTCTTTCTCCACACTCGTTCAGGAAAGGGATTATTGTTAGAGCTCATGAAGGACATTTGGGTTCCTCTTTCACCAAGCGTCGCATTCGGGACACATATTGGTGGCCAGGAATTGATTCAGAGATTGACGAGTTTGTGATGGACTGTTGTATTTACATTTTATCAGACAAGTCTCTTAAAACTTCCGTTCCTTCTCTTATGCCTGTAGAATGTCCTGACCGTCCTTGGGTCAAACTTGGCGTTGATGTCATAGGACCTTATATTACACTCCATGGTAATTCAAGATTTATTTTGGTTTTAGTTGACTATGCATTCAAGTGGCCTGAGTACAAACTGGTTAGAGAAGCTGACACTAAGAGCATTATGGATTTTTTAAGAGAGGTCTGGTCTAGAGAAGGATTTCCTGAAATACTTGTTTAAGATAATGGAAAACAGCTCGTCAGTAAGGATTTTGAATCTTTGTAGTCTGTTTCTGGTGTAAAACATATAAAAAGTTCCAGTTAGACTTGTTGAAAGGATCGAGTCATTGGGGACTGTGTGAAATGGGTTAAAGCCACCAAGTATTATATTGTCAAATCCCTTGACAGCGTGATATGGTTCTATAGGACCACCCCACATTCGTCCACTAAAGTGTCTCCTTTCGAATTGATATGGGGAAGGAAGCCTAATACTTCCTTTTGTCCAGGGTGGATGTCCAAGTCGATTAATGTGGAGTCAGATGTACAGAAATTGATGCCTATTGTAAAAAGTAATGTCTCTTCCACTCAAACTAAGCAGAACATTTGTTTTGACACTAACAAAGGATCGAAGACCTCTATTTTCAAAGTAGGAGACACTGTGAAAATTAAGAAGTCCATTCATGTTAACAAAGGTGAAAGCAAGTTTGGCCCACCCGTTAAGGTAGTTAAGATGGTGGGCAATGCTATTCTAGTCGAAGGTGGATTTTGGTGGAACTTAAGCAAGGTAACTAAGGTTCAATATCCTGCTAAGCAAGTATCCTCCAAGCATGATAGTAGCTTTTCTCTTGGTGCGGAATCTGTCCCACGGAATGCCAGGACGATCTCCCGCAATGTGGTTAAACCTGCAAGGTTTAGGGAATAAAATCTAGTTCATTATTTTTTTTGTTTTTTTGTTTTCAGAAGAAGGGAAAGTAATGTAGTAATATGTTAAGTCAGATAATGTTTGCTCTGTTTTAATAATCCTACTATCTATAAGTATTAAGCAGTAATTGTAATGTGTTGGTTTCCTTTAGAATGTTCTACTGGTGCTTAGCTACTTTAGAATGTACTTTGATTATTCTTGAGTTGGTGTCTGTTGGAGCTGGCTGCTTACAAGCTAGCTCCTCTTCGATATAACCTTACAATAAATCTACTCAAGACATCATCTGCTTCCTGGCTATTTCACCGTTCTTAAAACCAGGAGCTGTGCTCCCACTTCGGAGTGGCCTGCTGGTAATCAGTCCCTAACCGAAGGCCCCCTTAGCAAACACTGAGCACCTGCACTCAGAACTCGGCCACCCCAGTGCTGCTGGTGCTGCAACTTGAGTGCCTACTTAGACCTTGGCGAACCTTGGTCCTAATCCCCAAAATTCCCACTCATGAGATGTTTACTTACCTGTGAAACCAACAACCATTTTTCTCCCTTAAGACCCCATGGTATGAGTTTTGGGCCTAAAACTTTCCAAGTGTTGAACTGGTTTTTTATGGAGGAAAACGTCATTATAACTCAAACCATGAAAAGTCTCACTTACCTTGTATTGTGGGATCCAATGGTGGGGCATCCAGGCATATCACCCCAGTAGACACATTAATTTAAAAGTATTCTAAAAGTAATTATTGTGAAATGTAAACTGCTTTTTGAACCAATACCAACAGGTAACTATTACAAATTCATCCACAACTGCATTTCCTTATTATGTTTTGCATTTGAGAGTACATTTAACTTACCAGTGCCAAGTCCTGCTTGGTTCTATAAATAATATATAAGTATCCCTTTTTTCCACTTACCTAATTGGTCTGGATTCAGTCTCTGGGTGTTTGCCATCAGTCTTGATTGAGTGAATAGAATAAATGCTTAAGACACCCTTTGGATAAGCCCAACTGCTCGCCCATACTACCACAAAGAGAGCTGTTAGTAATTACCTAATTTAGTCTCTGGGAACTCACTGGACTCTGTGCACACTCTCTGTGCACACTATACCTCACTTTGGTATAGTATATACAGAGCCAGCTTCCTACATGGGCGCTCAAGAGCGATTATTCTGTCTGAGCAATAGGTTTAGGTTTTGATTCACGCTCCATTTCTACTTGCACCCTATTTAGAGTGACTCAAAAGCCACAGTGCTCGTATGCTCATGACGAGCTGAGCTCGTCATGCCCGTTGGAACGCTTGCATGCTGGTTAATTACCCTGCTGTGCTGAGGGTTCCATTAAACGGGTGTAGCTTGTGCTTGTGCTGTCTCTTCCTCTCTTTTTGCAAGTCCATTAGTCAGATTCACAATTGCATGCTATCTTGGGCCCAAGAGAGGAAGAGACAGCACAAGCTGCAAGACAGAGAAGCGAGCGACGAGAAGCGCCCTTCCTGTTAACCTCCTGGAGCCCGTTTGAAAAGCTAAATATTTAACGCTTGAGAGGTCCAATTTTGACCTTCTTCTAAGAGTAGACATTAGTCACTCTTCACACAGAACTCACCTGGTCCTGAAGAAAGCCCTACCGACCTTTACAGGCGACCCGTGGCTGAAACATGTCGACCATTGTTTAAACACCAGAGGATGGAATATGTATGAGTCCTAATTACTTCTATAAACATATTCTGCCATACCCTCAACCCACAATCCAATCCCGGACAATAAAGTGCATTTTTCCTGGCATGATTGGATTGTTTTTATAGATTCACTCACACGTCACCCACTATCACTAATCACTACTGTTTTTAACCTAGGGTGTTTTCCTCCAGGTGGAGGGTGCATACCAACTGACCCCATGATTCTGCACAAACGTGTAAACGAAGGCGTAGAACCAACATATACCGCCCATAACACCATTGCTACATGTGTATGAGGGTCTTTTACCAAGGGTCATCCCAGTTAGAACTGTACCCAGGTTATACAGGACAAGTGATCCTCCCTCCCCCCTCTTGATTAGAAATATTTGGAGCCAAGGAACTTGGTGGGATCACAAACTTTCCTTCTCCCCAATCTTGATTGATATACTATCAAAATGATGTCCATATTTTTACTGACACTAGCAAAATGATTTGACAGTTATTCAAATAAAAGTTGGTCAAGTTTCAGGGGGCATCTCTAAGATGCTCTCTGTTGTGCATTTTACATTAAATCCCACACTGGCATCAGTGTGGGTTTAATGTGATGAGAAGTTTGATACCAAACTTCTCAGTGTAGCCATAATGGTGCTGTGGAGTTCGTAATGACAAACTCCCAGCACCATATACTCTTAATGGCAGCACTGCACTTACAATGTCTAAGAACAGACTTAGTTACTGTAGATGTACAGGGATCATGTACCTGTACCCTCACCACTGGTGTAGTGCACCCAGCTAGAGGGGTGAATGATCTATGCCAGGGCAGTGGGTTGTAGGCATGGCACACAGGGATGTGTGCCATGTCGACTCTTCACTTTGTTCTGCACCAAAACACGCAGCCTGTAAATGCAGTGTGTGAGTGTAAAGGTACAGGACCTTTAAGGGTGCCACAATTAGTGCTGCAGTCCTTAGAGGCCTTCTCCTGGCACAGTGCCCTGGGTACCTGTGGTATCATTTACCAGGGGCGGTTCTGTGGCCAGAGATGCCAATTGGGTTTAGGCTTCAATGCAGTTTTAGGGAAAGAACATAGGCCATGGGTACCTGGTTACCAGGAGCCCAGGGCACACTCAGCCAAAGCACATCAGCAATTCAGCAAAAAGTGGTGGAAAGCATGCAGAAGGAGGGCACGTTCTCACAGAGGTAGAATGTTTGGAGGTGTGGTGAGGATCTCCAAACAATATTCATGTTGGATAATGTCCAACTCCCATTGGTGCGATGTTTTGGACTGCCCCTTCTAGAATTTCTAAATTTCTCTTTGCAAAGACCACTGTCTGATAGCATGCAATTGTGAATATGACTAATGGACTTGCAAAAATTGAAATGAAAAGAAAGCATGTTTAAATGATGGCAGAAATCCCAAGTTAAAATATGTGCACATTTAAAACGATGCAAGTTCAGGCAAAAAAAGCTAGACTAATAGAGGTTACCTTAATCACATCAAGATTCAGAAGATTCTTCCACCTTGACTCTGGCAATGAAGACAATGTCACTAGTTGCTCTTCCAGCTGTTCAGGAGAATCATATTCAATCATTTCATCAGGCGCTTCTTCTGTATCGTCAGTAGTTATCACATCTAAGAAATGAACAAAAATGAAATGGAAGAAGTTAAACGTAATCACAAGGTAGACTCAGAGTTACCTTAGGCACCCACATCTATTTTAGGACAGTAAACAATCACAGTTCAGAAACACAGCATGCAACAACTTCTTTCAATGTTTATGGGGCCAGTATTCAGATTCTGATGTCATGTCATCAGCTGTAAATAGAATCGTGGCCGGGCCATTACAGACAATGGCCTAACACCAGAAAATGTTAGTATGAGGTAATGAAGATGTGGCACTGTGTCAAATACACCTCTGTAGGAAAGTAGGATCTGCTTCTATGGTTACCCACACTTTTTGCAGTAAACGTTCTAGGAGGTATGATTCCAAGCACTGGTAGAGCCCTCTGTTAGGCTCTCCATGTCCCCGGTACCAGTCTTCCAGACCCAGACAGCACAGAATGGTTGTTGCCGGCCAGAGACACGATTCTGCCCTCCTGCTGCTGAGCCAAGCTTGATCAGGGGAAGGCAGAACAATAGGCATTCTGTCAAAGGAAGGTACGACAACATCCCAGACATGATTTAGTGTAGTAGGGCAGTGTGGGTGTGCTTGCCAGCGCCACTCAGTTTGCATGTGGGGCACATTTAGTGTCCCCATGCATAGTCCAGTTCAAACCAGTCCTGGGAACCGATGGCTCCCACTCTGGTGCGAAACTAGACAGAGGACATGGGAGTAACATCCCCTCTGTCCAGACCCTCCCCTGGGAGGGTCCCCATAATCATCCCAACCCTTTCCCTAGGGTACTTAAGGGCTTACCTGGGTGTAGGTCCCTAGATTTGTTGTGGGATAAGATTCAGATCAGACACCACTTCTGCTGTCCGGTCACCCTGGACTTCGCTGGACTTCATTTGGGCTCGACTTCGTCCACCTTCCAGTCTGCTGCATTGTATGTGCACCATACAGGAACCTTCCATGACATGTGGGCATCACCGACACCTGAAGGAATCTCCCTTGGAGTGAAGGAGTCACTCCCCTGCATTCGCAGGCACCGCAACCAAGTCGACAGGTCTGCTCCACCTGAGCTCCTCCACTGGATTCCGAACAGCTCTGCAACACAGGTGGTGGTTTTCCCCAGCTCCCCAGGCCTGTCCTGCCCTCTCACCAAGTTTGAGGCCAATATCCCTTGTGGGAGGTTACAATAACTGGACCCTTGTGCACCGCATCAACTTACAGTTGCCAAGGCTTGATGACTTCTCTCGAAGAATATCTTCGGGCTTCAAGTAGCCCAACCTCGGCCATCTCCTGTGACCAGAATCTTCAGCCACACTGCATTGTGTCCATCGTGGCCTGCATCTTTTGGTGAGCTGCTTGAGGTCTTGCAACTCCAGTGCCTCCAGCCTGTGAGTCCACTTGAGGGTCACCTTTACTTCTGTTAGGCTCCCCGGATTGCTCGGGCCTGCCCTGACTCCCCTACTTTTGGTGAGTTCCCTGGACCTTGCTGGTCCAGACATTGCACCTTCTTTGACTTATGTGTGGGTTGCATTTGCCAAGGCTTGATGGTCCTCCCGCCGGACCCTGACTCCTCTGCAATCGACATCCGACGTGGGACAGCTTGTATATGGCTCCTGGACTTCCTTAGCGTCGCCTGGTCCTCACAGCTGCAGAGTCAAGGTCCTCGCCAATCTCCTGCAACACCCGACATCCGAGGGCATTCGTCTTCCAATTCTCCTGGTCACTCCTAAGTCCCCTCTGCTTGCAGGTACTTCTCGTCTAGAGTCTACCTCGGGATTCCACTGGACACTTTCTCCTCTTCCAGTAGTGGCACTTTCCTGAAGTCCTCCACTGGAAACAACAGTGGTTTCCGACACCACTTCACACATATTCACCGGGCTTCCCTGGTGTAGGTAACGTCAGTACTAGGGTATCCACGGGTGAAGTGGCTCTCCGACCGTCTATCTTCCAGGTAGTTTCTTCAGGGTCCACTAGGAAGGGTACTTAATCTTTAAAAATCCAACTGTGACTTACATGTAGACTTGTATGGAGCACACGGTCATGTACTCACACTGCACACACTCTCTGTGGGGCTCCTACTAACTTACCTTAGGTAGTTCCATGGGTCCCCAGCACTTCTACGTCCTCTTGACATGGTCTTCACTCTAGTTGTGGTTCTTATAGCACTTTCTTAGTATATGGGTTGATCCCCTCCTGCAGCCCGCTGTGTATCTCGTGCTATTTACTGTGATTTCATGCAAAGTGTTGTGTGCATATCTCCGGGTAGGAGATATATGTATGTGTTATTGAGTATTATATAATAAATACATATTTTTATAAATACCTTGTGGTGTTATTTTCTCTTAATCTATACTATAAGAATGCATTCTGGTAAAACAAGCTGCTTTACACTCCTTCTGGACTAAGCCTGAAGGCTACTCTCCACTGCTAACACTTAGAGAGCTTTCTAAGGTTGTCTAAGACTTCTTAAATCACCATAAGGGTTGTCTGGACCGGTACAAGGTGTCCTCTTACAGAAGTGTACATGATATACCAGGCCAGCTCCCCACAATCTCTCTATATTGTATGCTGCACTGCCCTCAACGCCCTTAAAGAACAAGTTACTTACCTTCGGTAACGATATATCTGTAAGAAACAGTAGTTAGTATTAGATTTGGTACCTTAGAATATCCCCAGGCGTTAGACTGGATCCGGAAACTTTTGCGTAGCAGTACCCTTGCGCGTCGGTAGGCGACGTCTGCGGCTCCGCGTCCGTCGTGGGCGCCGTGATGACGTCGTCGGAGTACTTAGAGGCTGCCTCCGCGCGCTGACGTCAGTTCTTAGACACAGCTTTTCCGCGCCAGAAACGCAGAGCCATGTTAAAAACCAACACTGGTGCATTGAAACTAGGGCCCTGAAAGGGGATGACCTTAACCCTAGATATCGGTTCGCAGAACGGGGAGGATGGGTGGGGCGCTAAGGAATCTAATACTAACTACTGTTTCTTACAAATATATTGTTACCGACGGTAAGTAACTTGTTCATGTGAAAGAAACAGGTTAGTATTAGATTCCTTACCTTAGAATAGATAACCTAGCAATACCAACCCCGGTGGTGGGTCTGCGAACCAATAATCACACCCGAAAGTCCTGGAGGACAGAACGGCCAAAGAAGCCATCCCTCCGGACTTGGCTGTCCAGGCAGTAGTGGCTTGCAAACGTGTGCAGCGAGGCCCACGTAGCTGCCTGACAGATGTCCTGCAGGGGGACTTCCCGGCTCAGGGCAGTGGTAGCCGCCGTGGCCCGAGTGGAATGGGCACTCTGCCCAACAGGAGGCTCCTTCGCCAAGGAGTAACAAGCCTTGATACACAAGACGATCCACCGAGAGATGGTCCGCTTGTGCACTGCCCGTCCCTTCTTAGCGCCCACGTAACCAACAAAGAGTTGGTCATCCACCCGGAACTGGCGTGCGCGATCTATATAGAACGAAAGCGCACACATTGGGTCCAGACGGTGGAGCCGCTCTTCCTCTTTTGAGGGATGCGGTGGCGGAAAGAAGGTGGGCAAGGTGATAGACTGCCCGATGTGGAAGGCCGTGAAAACATTGGGCAGGAAAGAGGGTCTAGTCCGCAACACAACCTTGTCCGGATGGACAGAAAGGAAAGGAGGTTTGGACGAAAGTGCCTGGAGCTCACTAACTCTCCTGGCAGAGGTGATGGCAACAAGGAAAGCAGTCTTCAGAGTAAGAAGGCGGAGAGGACAGTTGTGAAGTGACTCAAAGGCTACAGTCAGGGCACTTCTTAAAAAACCCCACCTGGATCCAACGGACCTTTCCAATTTTAGACCCATCTCCCTCCTCCCGGCCATCGGCAAAATCGCCGAGCGAATTGTAAACCGCCAACTTTCCCTCTTTTTAGAAACTAACAATCTCCTGCGCCAATCCCAGATGGGTTTAGACCTGGACAGGGAACAGACACCGCACTACTAGCCGTGGTCGAAGAGGCAAGAACC
Source organism: Lissotriton vulgaris (assembly GCF_964263255.1). Classification (NCBI taxonomy): domain Eukaryota; kingdom Metazoa; phylum Chordata; class Amphibia; order Caudata; family Salamandridae; genus Lissotriton; species Lissotriton vulgaris. The sequence goes on along the minus strand of NC_141689.1, from coordinate 710,238,737 downwards.
ATCATAGACGCAGGAGGATCAGTAGCAGTGATCCTCCTCGACCTGAGTGCCGCTTTCGACACGGTGGATCACTCCATCCTCATCCACCGGTTCAGCTTGGCAGGAGTGTCTGGCACCGCCCTGTCCTGGATCAAATCCTTCCTCGAAGGCAGAACCTTTCAGGTATCCGATGGCTCAGTTCTGTCCAGAGCTCTTCCCCTACAGTGTGGGTCCCCCAGGGCTCCTCCCTGAGCCCCACGCTTTTTAATGTCTACATGTCCCCCTTAGAGGACATCATAGCCCCATTCGGCATAAAAACAGTCATGTATGCCGATGACACCCAACTGGTGGTGTCCTTAAACCAGTCAAGTAAAAGCCTGGACAACCTGGCAGACTGCCTTGAAAACATCTTCCACTGGATGTGTGAATCACGCCTAAAATTAAACGGAGAGAAATCCGAGATCCTCCTCCTGGGTAACACGCGCAAACTCCCTCCGTCCCTCTCTTGGCCACCCTGCATGGGTGCACCCCCCACCCCCAAAGCAGAAGTCAAGAGCCTTGGTATCTGGTTGGACCAAGAGCTCAACTTTAAAGCCCAGGCTAGGAAAACCTCTGGCATCTGCTTCGGGCTCATCCAAAAAGCGCGGAAGATCCTCCACCTGCTCCCCTTCCAGTCCAGGGAACTGCTTATGCAGGGTCTGGTGAACTCCAGACGATTACGGAAACGCCCTATATCTAGGGGCCCCTGCATCGGTCATCAAAAGACTGCAATACGCCCAAAACGTGGCTGCCAGACTCCTAACAAGGACCTCATCCAGATGCTCTGCCAAACCGGCCCGCAAAATCCTCCACTGGCTCCCGATCAAGGAAAGGGTCACCTTTAAGACCCTTTGCATTTCACATAAGATAATGCAAGGCAGAGGCCGGCCAATCCTGAGATCCCTCATCAAACCCCACCACTCGAACAGACAACTCAGATCAGACTCTCTCTCCCTGGCCAGTATGCCCAGAATAAAAAAAAGGCCCGATCTGGGGGGCGATTGTTCTCCTACAATGCCCCAAAATTGTGGAACTCCCTTCCACTGTCCATTCGAAGAGAACACAATCTACTCGCTTTCCGTAGACAACTAAAAACATGGCTCTTCCCATAGTTCCTCACCTCCCCTTCCCCCCCTCTGGAATAATAGGATGTATGTCAGCGCTAGGAAGCCCTAGGGTAGCTACGCGCTTTAGAAATCTGCATTCAAATTCAAAGGGAGCGCACATCAGATAGGTAAAAATAAGGCTCAAGTCCCACTGAGTCAACCCAAACGGAACAGGGGGGGGGGGACATGTGTGTGATGCCTTTCAGAAAACGAGTTACAATAGGGGACTTGAACAAAGATGGTTGATCAGGCAGCCTTAGAAAGGCTGAAAGGGCAGAAAGGTAGCCCTTGATAGTGCCCACAGCCGAGCCCTGCTGGGCAAGAGAAAGAAGGAAGAGAAGAACCTCAGAAAGAGGGGTAGACAGAGGATCCACTGCCTTTGCTGTGCACCATGCCACAAATCTGTTCCACCTGCAGGCGTATACCGACTTTGTGGAGGGACGCCTGGCTGCCAGAATGACATTACAGACCTCAGGAGGCAAGTCAAACTGTCTCAACTGTCGCCGCTCAATCTCCAAGCATGGAGGTGGAGACTAGACAGGTTCGGGTGGAGGACCGTCGCCTGCTGCTGCGACAGAGGGTCCTCCTGAAGAGGCAGACGAACCGGGGGATCGACTGACATACTGAGTAGCTTGGGATACCAGTACCTTCGTGCCCAGTCCGGAGCCACAAGGATGACTTGGGCCAGGTCGCGGTTGATCTTCTTCAACACTCTGGGCAGTAGTGGTATAGGTGGAAAGGCGTACAACAGACCGCAACTCCACTCGCGACGAAAAGCGTCTCCGAGCGAGTGCCGCCTTGGAAATTCCAACCCGCAGAACTGAGAACATTGCGCGTTCTCTTCGGTGGAAAATAGATCTAACCAAGGCTCTCCCCACTGCAGAAAGAGACCTTGCGCCACGTACGAATTCAGACGCCATTCGTGATCCATCATGCAACGGCGGCTGAGTTCGTCCGCCCTGGCGTTCAGAGAACCTGCCAGGTGTTGAACCACTAAGGTCACGCCCTGATGTTCCAGCCATTGCCAGAGGTGCAGAGCCTCCTGGCAGAGGGTCCACGACCCCACCTCCCCCTGTTTGTTGCAGTACCACATGGTGGTGGTGTTGTCCGTGAACACCTGCACTACACTCCCCCGGACAGAGGGGAGGAAAGCCTTCAGTGCTAGACGAATCGCCCGCAGCTCCAAAAGGTTGATATGGAGCCGGAACTCCGCCGGAGACCAGAGGCCTCTGATCTCCGCCTCTCCCATGTGGCCTCCCCAGCCCTGGAGGGACGTGTCAGTGACAACTACGTGCTCCGGTTGGGGAAGGGAGAGGGATCTGCCGCTGACCCAATCCCGGTCCGTGAGCCACCACTGCAGCTGTCTCGCAGTGCCCTCCGAGATCAGGACATGGTCGGACAGGTTGCCCTGATGCTGGGCCCACTGAAACTTCAGGTCCCACTGCAGAGCCCGCATTCGCCATCGGGTGTGATGCACCAGAAGGATGCAGGAGGCCATCAGCCCCAGAAGCCGCAGCGTCAACCTTACCGAGACTCGGGATAAAGGCTGAAAGATCTGAATCAGAGCCTGAATATCCCGAACCCGCTGTTCGGGAGGATAAACACGAAACTGCGCCGAGTGGAGAACCGCTCCGATGAAGAGGAGCTTCTGGGAGGGGCACATGTGTGACTTTGGCACATTGATGGAGAACCCCAGCTGGTGCAGGAGGTCTGCCGTCGACTGACTGGGGCGTGCCAGACTTCAACAACCAGTCGTCGAGGTAGGGGAAGACTGAAACCCCTAACCAGCGCAGATGAGCTGCGACCACCGTCATCACCTTCGTGAACACCCGTGGGGCGCTGGTAAGGCCGAAGGGGAGCACGGTAAACTGAAACTGCTCGTGGCCTACCGTGAACCGCAGGTAGCGCCGGTGGGCCGGCAGGACGGGGATGTGGAAATAAGCGTCCTGCAAGTCAAACGCTACCATCCAGTCTCCTGGGTCCAGGGCAGCTAAGACCTGAGCCAGTGTCAGCATTTTGAACTTCTCCTTCCGGAGGAAGCCGTTGACGTTCCGTAGGTCCAAGATATAGCGTAGGCCCCCTTTACCCTTCTTGGGTACCAGAAAGCAGTGGGAGTAGCAACCACACCCTACTTCTGGCCCAGGAACGCACTCAATGGCCCCCTTGGCCAAGAGGGACGTAACTTTCTCCTGCAGAAGCGGCAGATGATCCCAGATATGCGGTGGTATTGCAGTGGCATGGCTTGAGGGGTCGTCTCGAAGGGGAGGGAGTAGCCCCTTAGGACGATTTGCAGCACCCACCTGTCCGATGTGAAAGTGCGCCAGTGGGAGAGGTGATGGCGAACCCTGCCCCCCCACTGGCGTCACATGGGCCTGAAAGCACGGACTAGGAGGGTTTTGAGGCGAATGCTGCGGGGAAAGGTGTGGACTGGCCTCGCCGTTGTCCCCGACCGCCTCCACGGCGATTTCCACGGCAGCCACCGCGCTGGATGTTAGTCCGCGGTGCGTGTCTGGCGAAGTGTCCAGACCACTGGCATCCCTAAGTCCACCTGTCCAGTCCTCCTGGGACTCAAACTCACGTGTCAGAGGGTCCTCAGACCCCTCCCAATACCTCTCATCACCCATCTCCTGATACTCAGGGTTGTCAAAAAACAGGGCCGGTTCATTGAAGTAGAACTCCCCAAGCGGAATCGAGAGCGGCGCCCGGCGGCGCCGCTCCGATGCCGGAACAGGGTCGAGGGAGGTATTTGGGATGGCACCGCCTGAGGACAGCGCCGGAGGTGACACCTGTGGAATTGGCGCCAGTGAGGTCGTCAGGTCGACCGGCGATGATCCGGATCCCGAAGCGGATCCAGTGGGGCCCTGCGGCTCCGGGCCCGAAGGCGCCGGCGGCGTAGGGGCCGAAGCACCCGGCGGCGTCGGGGCCGAAGCACCCGACCCGATAGGGCCCCCAGACGGGTCCGCTGGGCCTGAAGGCGCCGCAGAGCCCGTCGGAGGAGAGAGGGACCTCATGGCCATGAGGAAACGCTCAATCTCCTCCGGCGTCGCTTGCTGCCCAGGGCCCGGAGGGTATGGGGCAGGTCGCGACGCCCGCGACTCCGACGGAGCCGCGTCGGCGGTGTCACCCGAACCCCTGGCCGCATCGCGCGAGCGTCGGGGGGGAGTCGGAAGAGCGATGACCTCTCTTCGACTTCTTGTGCTTACCTGACGACGACTTCAACCCGGAGGAGTGATGTCGACTCCCGGAGCTATGATGGCTAAGCCCCCGCGACCGGTCCCTCGACCTCCGTCCGTACCGGGACCTCTCACGGCGCGGGGTCGTCTGCCGGAGCTCGAGCTGCTTGCAGGACTGCTCCCGCCTAGCCTTCGAGGGTAAGGCTCGACAGTCGGAGCAGGTCTTGTCGTCATGATAGACGCCGAGACAGTGGAGGCACCGACGGTGAGGGTCGGTGACCGACATAAGTCGGTCGCATTCCCCACAAGGCTTACACCCTGGCATCCCTATCGGCACCAATCGGAGTCGAAGACTCGAGAAATGATCAAAAAGATCTCAAAAAAGTTAGTAAAAAAGTGACTAAGGTACCACTTTTTCCGGATCTGCGCTGCTGGCGCGGAAAAAAGAAGAACTGACGTCAGCACAAAGGAGGCTGCGTCTAAGAACTCAGATGACGTCATCACGGCGCCCACGACGCGGACGACGGACGCGGAGCCTCAGACGACGCCTACCGACGCGCAAGGGTACTGCTACGCAAACATTTCCGGATCCAGTCTGACGCCTGGGGATATTCTAAGGTAAGGAATCTAATACTAACCTGTTTCTTTCAGATATGTCTTACACTCCTCTGTGTTAGGCCTAAGTCTGCTCGCCCACACTACCACTAGTTTTACATTGAGCCCTGGACACTTTTGGAGAACCCCTGGACTCTGTGCACGGTAGAACCACCTAGTGGCATACCATATGTATGTATGTATGTATGTATGTGTGTATGTGTGTATATATATATATATATATATATATATATATATATATATCCAGCTTCCTACAAGGACACATCTGCATGAGCAGATATGCCCCTGTGCTGGTCAGTTCCAATGCTGCCAGTACAAGTGATCAGGGAAGCCATTCTAATCACTGTGCTCGACTTTGGTGAAAACGAGTTTCCCAACTAGTTGATGGCTTCACTGAAAATAGGGATGTTTTGTATCAAACATCTCGTATTGATGAACCCACACTGAATCCAGTGTTGGATTTACTAATGTATGCACACAGAGGGTACCTTAGAGGTGCCCTCCTGTGTGTTTGCCGACTGGTCTTTGCCAGTCTGCCACCAGAGTCAGGTTTCTGACCTCCCAGGGTGAGGGCCTCTGCTTTCAGGAGGTCAGAAACAAAGCCTGCATTGGAAGAGGATGTTCACACCCCTCACTCAGGATGAGCTACTGATTAGCATTCCAAGGTAGGGGAGCTTCAAAGAAGCCACCGCCGTTAAAATGCAAATCTGGCACCCCTCACAGGAGACTAATCCAAACCCCTTTGTCCAGAGCCCATGCCCAATTAGTCAGTCAAGTAGGCATGCCCACCCAAAGTGGAGACCGCTTTTCAGAGTTTGCCATCTTTGCGATGACACACTTAGGAATTCTGGGACAGGGTTATGCACACTTACCAAAGGAAGTGGTCATATAGGGGACGTAGTGACACCAAGGGTACCTATTGGCTACTACCTTACACTCCATTAAATCCCCCATATTCATTGTTTAGTGGAGCCCCTAGCACCAGAGAAACAGATCCTGCTAACCTGAAAGAAGATGGATGTGAAAAGTTGCAACTGTAAGAATAGAATAGCCAGCAACTGCTTTAACACCAATCCTGCTGACCTGTCTTCTGATTTCAACAGTTGCGCCAAAAGACTACATGTCCTGCAGCTGCTGAGTCCCCAAAGCCCAGAAGACCTGCCAGTACTTCCCCCAGGAACCAAGACGTCCCAAGAGTAGCAGATCTGAGAGGACTTTGTGACCACATAAACCCAATGCCTGAAGATACCACTGCACCAGTCACTCCAAGCCCGAGTTGAAGTGGACCTACTGTGTCATTGTGGTTCCCCAGCCCTCCCGAGACCGAGTCCACCATGGTATTGCACTCAGTGAACTGTCCAACGTCACCTGCAGTCTCTGCAGGCAGGTGACTACTGTGACTGCTCTCTAAGAAGTAACAGACATTTAAGGTCACCACTGCACCTGTCGCCACTGGGCAATGGAGAAGAGGACCAATGGTGTCTCTTAAGTCGAGAGCATTGTGAGGTCTGAGCTTCCCCTGTTGGTTCAGCCCTACTGACCTCCCAGTCCGAGTCCGCAGTCTCCATGGAGTAAAATTGGGCACACAACGCTGTTTTGCACCCCTGTACCCAGCCGCCCTAGTGCCACTGGTGGTGTTTTGCTGATGATGACGGGGACCTTGCCCAACACTCATCTTAACTCCAGAATATTGGTCCCATAAGTCGCTGTACTGTACCAGGATGTCGCATTTGTTTTTCCTCCCATAGGCTAACATTGCAGCTTCTAAAAATTGCACTGACGACTTTTTAAACTCAAAACTGTTTCTCTTGAAAAACATACTTACTTAAACAAACTGATTCTGGTGCCCAAACATATGTAAAGATACTGGTTATTTTTATAAATTGGTATGGATCTCTTATTGAGTTGTGTGTATTACCTATTGACTATTGTGTGTATTTGCTGAATTCTTACATTCCTCTATGATAAGCCTAGGGCTGCTCGACTACACTACCCCCAAGAAGAGCACCTTCGGTTTGCTAGAGCATACCCCTGTCCACTTATAAACGAACCCCTGTACTGTTTACACAATATATCTCATTTTGATATATCATATAAAGAGCCAGCTTCCTACAACAACACTACCACAAAAGAGAGCCTTTAGTGATATCATTTTTACCTCTCTAAACTAATAAGTGGTGCCTGGTCTCTCTGCAAAGTGTACCTCGTTTTGGTGCACTATATAGACAGCCAGCTTCCTAGAGCAACAGAGACCACAGTGTACCCTCTGCACTGGAGAGAGGATGTGAACAGAACCAGGGTTGATATTAGCTTGTAACAAAAGGTTATGTAGGAAGTAAGAGTGAAGATCTAGTTCACTGTTTTAATAGAAGATAACAGTATTAGATCAGGCGGATCCTGGAAAGAGCTTCCAATGTAATCAAAAATATATCTTTTATAAGGAAATGATTAAAAAAAAGTGAAAATATACCTTATATTACTCTAAAGTTAGATATTTGGAAAAATATTTACTGAGTTAACCTTCACCACAAACTGTAGAGCAAACCCTTGTAGAAAGCTATTTTTTTGCTAAATGGCAATTTTACTGTACACCAGTTTTTGAACAGGAATAACGGTATGATCAGTCCGCATTCTCTGTAATCCATGTCCATCTCTACGGACCGACAGTAGTGATGCCCATGTAGCTGCCCACACAAAAAACGAGGACAGGCATTCTGCGTGCCAATGCGCGGTGGCAGCTTTAGCTGAATACAACTGTAGACTTTCCAGAGGCTGTTTCTTAACCAATTTTTAGCACATCGTGATGCAGAGCATAAACTATTAAGAGAAAGTCTGCTTCTGCACTGCCTTGCTGTTCTTTGCCCCAGCAAAAGCTACAAACAGCTGATCATCCACGTTATATTCCTTCGTGTGATCAATGTAAAAATTGGGTGCTCGCTTGAGGTCCAACTATGGAGCCTCTCTTCCTGTTTTGAGAGATGAGCAGCAGCACAGAATGTCAGGAGTGTGATTGTGTGTCTAACATGATATAGTGTTATGGCTTATTTCTATTTTGAGAATGGGTGCTACCTTTTGAGAGAAGCATCACATTACATAAAGGCTATGTGTGAAAAGTAGCCTTTGGAGGACACTTGTAAAAAACACCACTGGTTCTGCAGTTTTAGACCGTGGATCCACAACCTCTTACTAGAAGTGATGTATAAAAGGGTGGCACATGTCACCCCATTTTGTTCAAGTCCTTTATGACCAGGGAAGGGAGTGCCCCACATAGTACTCAAAGGACTGATGTACAACCAGGGCAGGTATTGTTGTCTGCAAGACAGTCTCACACAGGTGAAGGAACATTACAATGAGACTGCACTTTCTGCTGGAGCAGCTGTGGCAAATAGAAGCCTACTACTAGTGTGAGGAAGAAAAGGGGGAGGGGAAGCACTCAGTGTTGTGTAAAATACCCCTCACACACCAACAGGCCCCTTGGTGTCATGCTTCATCATCGGGGTCTTCGCACCCCACTAGAGGGATGCGGCACGCTGCGACCTACGACTACGTGGGAGCGTTAACAGGTGTAAACTATGTGTGGTGTGTGTTGATAGTGAGTGATAAGTGGATTAAATGTGAGTGGGAAACGTGATGAGGAAATTAAAAAGTACCTGGCTAGTGGGAAAAATGAAAAAAACTTTATTTCGTACCCCTAGCTGGTGCTATTAAAAGGTGTGCAGAAAAAGACGAGGTTGGTTTGTCTTAATTACGGACAAAACCTCTGGTGTGCGTCGACATGTTTCGGTACATGTGTACCTTCTTCAGGACGGGGCACAACTCCCAACCCTACTCACGTTTTTCTAAGAAAAGGGGGTAATTATATTTTTAATAAAAAGTGAAATCACTCATTTCGAGTTGGCTACAATGTGCCTACAGCGGTTCTTGGGATCATGTATTTACATGTCCTGCAAAAAAGGAAAAAACCATTAGGTTTGGTTACCATAAGGTATTGGCTCAGACAGGTGCAGTCACCTGGAGCCCCAAACAAAGAACAATCTGTAAAGGAAAAGACATACTAGACACACAACACATAGGACACACTTAGGTTTTTTGTACTTATTGTTTTTCAGACATACTCGTAGTCTTTGATGTCTACTGCATCATGAGCAAGTCCTGAGCATCAAGGTAGGTAGGTGGATCCACAATCTACAATGATAGAGAGGTGGACTCAGTGCTGTTACTTATATTTACTTCTCACCTCATCCATCTACCTAGATAGGCTGGATTCTGTGTGGAGAGAATACTCACGAAATCCGCCTGTATTGGCCTCCGTCTACCACCCCGTGCTGCTCCGCCGTGAATGAATTGTGGACGTGCTTGGTGGTATTTAAGGGGAGGCTAGGTGTATTGTCATTGGTTAATTGCCGGAAGTCACCGGGACCATGTATGAAGACTGTCTGTTTTCGCCTTTCTGCATGTGATTTAATTAACTTTGACATGTGACCCATTGTTGTTTGTTCATTCCCGGAATGTCCATGTATGGTCTTTCCGCTTCTTTGCCAATCATGGGCCGTTAATGGGTCCGGCGCTGAAAAGGGGCGTCGTTGTTTACACGGCTGTGTGTCATGTGTGCATGCGCATGAGTTGTTTCCCATTGGTGTCCATGCGCATGCGTAATAGCCGGTTTGGGGCAATGCATGTTCAAAGATATGATTTGTAGCGCTGGCCCTTGTGGGCAGGTACCGGCCGTAGTGGTCAAGTGATTTGGCTCCACGGTATGTCATCGTTTAGTCCCGTGATATGGGTACCCAGGCGGAACACCCAACGTTGTTCCTTCTGGAACAGGCCTGATTCCGAATGTAGTCGCTCAATGACAGTCCAGCGAAGATCGTTTATGCAGTGCTGTAGTGACAGGAAATGTGATGCCATTTTGGTTGTTGTTTTTTTACAGCGTATGTTTGATTTATGTTCACCAATCCTTGTTTTGACCGGTCGGGTCGTCATGCCTACATATTCCAATCCACATGGACAGTTAATCAAGTATACCACGTTTTTCGTGTTACAGTTTGAGAACTGGCGCTGTTCCCAAGTCATGCCATTCCTGAAGGTGAGGTTCTTGCTTTTCTGAGTTTGGTGGCAGCAGCTGCAATCGCCGCACGGGAAATGGCCCTGTACACTGGTCGGATTTTGTCTCGCAGCTTGGTTTTCCCGTGGTCTAGTGTGGACCACGATGTCTTTTATGTTCTTGCCCCTCCGGTGCGCATGCATTGGTTTCTCAAAATTGAGGTTTCCACAGTTCAGGATGCCCCAATGTTTTTCGATCACCTTTGACACCTGGTTAGATATTGTGGAGTAGGTTTTCACGCAGATGGGTCTCCTGTTCATATCCTTCTCTTTGGGATTTTCTTCTATGAGAGCCTCCCTATGGTTGTTTTTTGCGCGTTTCATCGCTTTTTCGATGGTCCTCGTTGGGTACTGCCTTTCCACGAGTTTCGTTCTTAGGTCTTTTGCCTGACGGTTGAATTCACTTAGTTCCGTACAGTTCCTCCGTAATCTCAGAAACTGTCCGTACGGCAGGTTTTCCCTCAGGTGCCTCGGGTGAAAACTGTCATAGCGTAACAGGCAATTCCTGGCGGTGGGCTTGAAGTGGGTGTTACTTTTTAGCCTACCATCCTCGCTGTAAATGTTCAAATACAAGAAGACCATTGACTTATCAGAAACGGTGCTAGTGAATTTTAGATATTGGTTCTGGTTATTTAGCCAGATCACAAAACTCTTAGCACTGTTGGCATCACCGTTCCAAATGATGAAAATGTCATCGATGTACCGTTTCCAGATACCAATCTGGGAACGGTAAGGATTGGTCTCATGTAGGATTTTTTGTTCTTCAAGATGGTGGACGTATAGTCCTGCCAGGCTCGGCGCAAACGTGCTTCCCATACTAGTCCCATGGGTTTGTAGATACAATGTCTCCTTATACTGAAAAAAATTGTCTTTCAGAGCCATACTGATACACTCCAGGACCAGGTTTCTTGGTGTTTGGTACTTCCACGGTCGGCTGAAGAGTACCTCCTCGATTATCTCCAGTGTCTCCTCGTGGGGCAAGCTTGTGTATAAACTTTCCACATCGAGACTTACTAGGAGCTGCATGGTTGGGTCAAAAGGTAGGTCTTCCAAGAGTTGTAGGACCGACTTGGTGTCCTTTAGGTATGTATTTGTGGCTTGTACCATTGGTCTGAGGAAAGCATCAGAGAATTTTGATAAAGGTTCCAGGATAGACCCAATGCCAGACACAATAGGTCTCCCTGGCGGGTTGTCAAGATTCTTATGTATCTTGGGGATACAATAAAAATATGGTATCCTGGGATTGGGTTGCTGTAGGAAATCAGCTTCCTTCTTGCTGATCCAATCGTGGGCAAGTCCTTCTTCTACCATGCCACCGATTCGTGTCCGTAGTCTTTCTGTTGGATCATTATCCAGTTTTCTGTAGTTCCGTGGGTCAGACAGGAGACGTAGGCATTCCTTGTCATATGCTTCAAGTGTTTGCAATACAATTGCTCCCCCCTTGTCGGCAGGTTTTATGACAAGTTCACTATTGGCTGTTAGTTCTCGAAGGGCTCTCTGCTCTTCTCCACTTGTATTGTGGAAGACATTTTTTCCTTGGATGCTCAGCTTGTTAACCTCTGTAACCACCGCTTTCTCAAAAGTTAGAATCTCCACCGGAATGCTTGTCTCTGGAGGGGTGAAAGTTGATTTCAATCTCAGACCCGTATCGGTTTTATCTTCAGGAGGAGGTTTATCCTTAAAAAAGGCCTGCAATTTCAATTTCCTGAAGAAATCTTGTAGCTCCATATTGAGTTTGAAGACATCCGGTTTGTGTGTGGGGACATATCCCAGTCCTTTGTTCAGGATGTTTTTCTGCGTGGTGGTCAGAGTGATTGGTGTGAGGTTCACCACTAGGTCCCTTTCTTGCTGGTGGACGGTTGGTTCGGAAGTGACCCCGTCATGCTCCGGGTTGTTCGGGCGTTGGGCTGTTCTTGATCTTCCCACGCTACGTTGTTCCCTTTCCGGTTCTTCCCGCGTGAATTCTGGCGTGCCCCTAAAAAAGGCTGCTGTTGACCTCCATAGGGTTGTTGTTGTCCGTAGAAGCCATCACTGTATTCCTGGTTCCACATTGGTCCGAACTGAAAAGGGTTGAATTGAGGTGGACCCATAAACGGTTGGTAATGGTTTGGCGGTTGGAAACCTCGCCATCCCCTTTGTCTAGGGAATTGTTGGCGTCTTTGTCTCCATCCACCCCTCCGTTGTTTGTTCCCCTTGTTTCCACTCGAGTTGGAACCCGAGGCACCTGAGGGAAAACCTGCCGTACGGACAGTTTCTGAGATTACGGAGGAACTGTACGGAACTAAGTGAATTCAACCGTCAGGCAAAAGACCTAAGAACGAAGCTCGTGGAAAGGCAGTACCCAACGAGGACCATCGAAAAAGCGATGAAACGCGCAAAAAACAACCATAGGGAGGCTCTCATAGAAGAAAATCCCAAAGAGAAGGATATGAACAGGAGACCCATCTGCGTGACAACCTACTCCACAATATCTAACCAGGTGTCAAAGGTGATCGAAAAACATTGGGGCATCCTGAACTGTGGAAACCTCAATTTTGAGAAACCAATGCATGCGCACCGGAGGGGCAAGAACATAAAAGACATCGTGGTCCACACTAGACCACGGGAAAACCAAGCTGCGAGACAAAATCCGACCAGTGTACAGGGCCATTTCCCGTGCGGCGATTGCAGCTGCTGCCACCAAACTCAGAAAAGCAAGAACCTCACCTTCAGGAATGGCATGACTTGGGAACAGCGCCAGTTCTCAAACTGTAACACGAAAAACGTGGTATACTTGATTAACTGTCCATGTGGATTGGAATATGTAGGCATGACGACCCGACCGGTCAAAACAAGGATTGGTGAACATAAATCAAACATACGCTGTAAAAAAACAACAACCAAAATGGCATCACATTTCCTGTCACTACAGCACTGCATAAACGATCTTCGCTGGACTGTCATTGAGCGACTACATTCGGAATCAGGCCTGTTCCAGAAGGAACAACGTTGGGTGTTCCGCCTGGGTACCCATATCACGGGACTAAACGATGACATACCGTGGAGCCAAATCACTTGACCACTACGGCCGGTACCTGCCCACAAGGGCCAGCGCTACAAATCATATCTTTGAACATGCATTGCCCCAAACCGGCTATTACGCATGCGCATGGACACCAATGGGAAACAACTCATGCGCATGCACACATGACACACAGCCGTGTAAACAACGACGCCCCTTTTCAGCGCCGGACCCATTAACGGCCCATGATTGGCAAAGAAGCGGAAAGACCATACATGGACATTCCGGGAATGAACAAACAACAATGGGTCACATGTCAAAGTTAATTAAATCACATGCAGAAAGGCGAAAACAGACAGTCTTCATACATGGTCCCGGTGACTTCCGGCAATTAACCAATGACAATACACCTAGCCTCCCCTTAAATACCACCAAGCACGTCCACAATTCATTCACGGCGGAGCAGCACGGGGTGGTAGACGGAGGCCAATACAGGCGGATTTCGTGAGTATTCTCTCCACACAGAATCCAGCCTATCTAGGTAGATGGATGAGGTGAGAAGTAAATATAAGTAACAGCACTGAGTCCACCTCTCTATCATTGTAGATTGTGGATCCACCTACCTACCTTGATGCTCAGGACTTGCTCATGATGCAGTAGACATCAAAGACTACGAGTATGTCTGAAAAACAATAAGCACAAAAAACCTAAGTGTGTCCTATGTGTTGTGTGTCTAGTATGTCTTTTCCTTTACAGATTGTTCTTTGTTTGGGGCTCCAGGTGACTGCACCTGTCTGAGCCAATACCTTATGGTAACCAAACCTAATGGTTTTTTCCTTTTTTGCAGGACATGTAAATACATGATCCCAAGAACCGCTGTAGGCACATTGTAGCCAACTCGAAATGAGTGATTTCACTTTTTATTAAAAATATAATTACCCCCTTTTCTTAGAAAAACGTGAGTAGGGTTGGGAGTTGTGCCCCGTCCTGAAGAAGGTACACATGTACCGAAACATGTCGACGCACACCAGAGGTTTTGTCCGTAATTAAGACAAACCAACCTCGTCTTTTTCTGCACACCTTTTAATAGCACCAGCTAGGGGTACGAAATAAAGTTTTTTTCATTTTTCCCACTAGCCAGGTACTTTTTAATTTCCTCATCACGTTTCCCACTCACATTTAATCCACTTATCACTCACTATCAACACACACCACACATAGTTTACACCTGTTAACGCTCCCACGTAGTCGTAGGTCGCAGCGTGCCGCATCCCTCTAGTGGGGTGCGAAGACCCCGATGATGAAGCATGACACCAAGGGGCCTGTTGGTGTGTGAGGGGTATTTTACACAACACTGAGTGCTTCCCCTCCCCCTTTTCTTCCTCACACTAGTAGTAGGATTCTTCTTGTTTATGTATCAGTGCCCGTGGAGTAGGAATCCTACTTTATACTCTACCTCCCTTCTTTGTTAAAAATAGCAAATAGAAGCCTGTCTACTGAGAGAGGGAATGGGCCTGCCTGGCCCTGCAGGAGGACAGACTGTCCATTTGAGAAGCCCAGTTTCCCCCTGTGCCTGAGAGACATCTAGAAGGAGTGTACTGTCTGAAAGAGGACTGGAAGTGACTAGTGTGATAGAGGGTCATTCTATTCTCTCATTTTGGTTCCCTGTCACGAAACGCTACAATTGCTGTGATCATCATAGGCCCAGACAGGGGCTACAACTGCTGTGATCATCATAGACCCAGACAGAAATGACAACTGTTGGGATCATTGCATGTTTAGACCAGGGTTATAACTGCTTTGATCATTGTGAGCGTGGATGAGGGCTGCTACCACTGTGTCAGCTCAGACAGGCCGCATCAGGAGACTAAAGCTGGGCAGCTGCATTGTCAAAAACATCCCATTACAGGCTTACCCACCATCCTTAAGTACTTTGTGCTCACTGCAGGCCCTGCAGTAGACGTGCAGAGGAGATGGCTGAGCTGCCAACAGAGAGCAAGGACTCAATCTGTTGCCAACCCAATTCACCAAAATGGTTAAGACTCGATAAACAAACTGTGCATTTGACTTTTAAGAGGCAACAGGTTGCACTTGATTCAAGCTTTACCTGACTTTCAAAGGGGGGCTTGGGATATCCACCAGAAAAAGGACATTCCAGGATCGACTAGTAAAGGAAATCATGGGGTGAAGCACCACAAAGGGGAATCACACCCAGAGCCAGTGCCGGATACAATCAATTGGATTGTGTCGAATTTTGGACAACGGCATGATTAAAAGTACTTTCTTTTTCTGAAAAGACAACAGACTAGACATTTAAGTTATTGTGTCGGATGACTGATTGTTGAATGGCAAGCTTGACTACCCCAAATTGCCTCACTTGGACTGCTCATTCCCAGTACCCAGAGATTAATGTGCAGAAAGGGTTGTACTTAATCCTACTATGGCACAGGATGCTAGTGGCAAATTATGTCAACCACTACTGTTTTAGCCCAGTAGCCACTGCCTGCTCCCTGGCCCCTACAATACCTCAACTGCTAAATTGTTTGAGGTAGCCGACAGTCTTTGAGACACATGCATCACACACTCGTTGCCACGGAGATCCCCCTGGACTAGATAGGTATCTTTACTCATGAGATAAGAATAAACACATATGGCGCAGCGAGAAACAGCATCCTCCTCTTGAGCTACTCACTCCAACTGGACCAGTTCAAGCCTATATATTCTAATGCCACATTCCACGCTCAAGAAGTACAGTTATCACCGGTGCAATTGCTTTTCCTTTCTAAAAAGTAAAATGCTTTGGTATTTTTGGAAAAAATATATTACTTTGGGCTGCTTGTTTACCTTGTGCAGGACATGTTCCAGGAAGCATCACCACAGAAGGTTGGTAATCTGCAGGCAGTGGTCGTAATGAAACAAGGCGAAATAGAGAAGTATTGGACCTAAAGAAATTAGAGAACAAAACTCAGTAAACCTTAGAAAGTACTGTATAAAGGAAATTAATACACAAATGTTTATACGTTGATGCTTCTACTGTACTTGCTCATTGCAAATTTTTGTTTCACTTGACAAAGTCAGCAGGGAACCAACACACCTACTTGAGACTAAAGAGAAAAGCAGGAAGAAAGAGGACTTTTTCCACAGACGACAAAAAAATAATCAAGGAAGCCATTCTCAAAGGGGAAGAGCTGGTCTCTAAATACATACAAGGTAGCTTATATTTCCACAGTGAAGATCTCACAATTCAGACAGTAAGTAGCTAAAGTTGGCAGAAATGCATATTGCTAATTGCCAGGAGCTTGCTACCATGCAGACATTACAGAGTTTCTGACTGATATGTTCTGATTAGAAGGCACCATTGTAGGAAGCTGTCTCTGTATATACTATACCAAAATGAGGTCTAGTGTGCACAGACTCCAGTGGAATTCCAAAGGTAAACAAGGATAAAAGTAGATAGCACCTTATTCTCCATTTGTGGTAGTGTGGGCGAGCAGTAAGGCTTTATCAGAGGGTATTGTTTAGCATTTGTTGTACACACTCAGGCAGCAAATGATGTCACACACTTAAAGACTGAACTCAGACCAATTTGTTTGTATAAAAGAATAATATTTTGTTATATTTATTTTCTAGAACAATCAAGCCTGTTACAGGTAAGTGTAAATTGTACTTTTCAAGGCAGGTTGAACAATACAAGCAAGCTGAATGAAAATGTCTTTGTGACAGGTTTGTAAATCTTTTCAATACATTGGGAATTACTGTTAGATTACTTTACAGATTACTTTAAGGATTACTTTTTCTACTCGGTGTGATATGCCTAGATATCACACTGGGACATTTCCTAGAGAAAAGGTAAGCAAAGCAGTTTTTAGTTATTGGCAGTTTTCAAGTTCTCATAAAAAACGAACTCCACACTTAAAACAATTTTCAAGGAAAATCAGTCAATCTATTCCTATGGAGAAAATGTGGTTATCGCTTAACAGGTAAGTACTTGGTTGTGGGAGTTGGTAAGAACCAGGGTTCCCCCAGGGTCAAGGAAGCACTCTCAAAGCAACCTCAGCGGCACTAGGGCGGCCGGGTGCAGAGCGCTCAGGCCCAGGGTTATCCAATCAGGGATAGGGGGCCTCCAGTTGGTGGCTGCTCATGAGCAGGCCACAAGGTTGTGGGAGCAAAGCTCATGGTGTTAGACTCAGAGAAAAGGGGGCTCCGAGTTAACACCCGGAGTACACCCGCAGCGGTGCAGGGGCGGCTGGTTGCAGGGTGCTGGTTTTGTGTCTGGTGCCCTTTTGATTTCAACTGGGATTCTCCGGTTGCAACAAAGACTACAGGTTCGGGGACTAAGACGTTCTGGATGTGACCACCTGTTGGAGAGGTAAGATGCCTGGGGATGCTGTGACACTGTTGGTTGGGCCACCCAAAGCCGTGGGGCATCGGGTGCTTGGGTGTCTTTAGGCATTGCGTTTTCTTACCAACTCCGGTCACGGTCGGGGGGATCCTCCAGAAAGAGGCTGCAGGCTTTGCTTGGAGATTCGAGGCGGGTCAGAGATGAAAACAAGTTACTTACCTCTAACTTTAGTTCTCCAGTATTGGAAGCTTTCATAGATTTACATGCCTGAATCATTCCCCGTCGTCGAGACGGGAGTCTCCGGTATATAAAAAAGCAGTGCTTAGTAGTATAGCAAACTGAAAAGAGGCCTAGGCCAATTTCCCTTATGCAATCCATAGCCTTTATTATGTAAAAAAGGCCCAAACTTTTCCCTGAACCAATCAGAGCTCCTCACCCTCTAGAACCCTCCTGAGAGAACCTTCTGCCCCTCAGATTTTTCGCGCACTTGTGCAAATAACCCACTTTTTGTGCTAAATCCGAGGTGAGCCTCTCAGGGGAGGAGGGTGGGTGCATGTGAATCTATGAAAGCTTCCAATACTGGAGAACTAAAGTTACAGGTAAGTAACTTGTTTTCTTACTCCAGTATTGGAACTTTCATAGATTCACATGCCTGAATCAGACTAGCAAGCAGTGAGAATAAAAAGCACATTTCTCTGATACATTTCATAATCATGTAATACAACTTGAAAAACCAAGCATAACATATAAAATGTGACTTTGTAACAACAAGAGAAATTACGGATGGAGGGATGGAAAAAAGGCTCACCGTTACTGGATGATATTCCGCAGTACCGCCTCTCCCACCGTCGCATCCGACTTTGCGGCTGCCTCCAAGCAGTAGTACCTAGTGAAGGTGTGCGTAGATGCCGAGGTCGCTGCTCTGCAGATATCCTGGATAGGCACTCCTCCAAACAGTGCAGTGGATGTGGCCACTGCCCTCGTGGAATGGGCACAAACTCGTGCATTCAGAGGCTTTCCAGTAGTTTGATGACAGTAGATAATCGCACTGGAAATCCATCTGGCAATTCCCCTCTTTGACAGCGGGAAACCTTTCCTGGGTGCGCTGAAAGCGACGAATAACTGAGAAGATTTGCGAAAAGCCTTAGTTTCTTTCAAGTAAAACTTCATACATCCTTGAACGTCCAGTGAGTGCAACACTCTTTCCGCTGCTGTTGACGGGTGAGGAAAGAAACGTTTTAACACCAACGGCTCATTCAGATGAAAATCAGTTGGCACCTTAGTTAATGAACTTCGGGTTCATCCCGAGAATCATTCTATCCTCTTGAAACTGTAAGACAGGCTCCTGAATCGTGAGCGCTTGTAGTTCACCTACTCTTCTCGCTGAAGTCAATGTAATGAGAAGAGCCACTTTCCAGGACAAAAACTTAAGGTCCGCCCTGTGTATCGGTTCAAAAGGTGGTTTCATCAATTGAGAGAGTACTATATTCAGATTTCAAAGTGGTGGTGGAGGCTTTACTGGAGGAAAGACTCTGAATATCCCCTTCATAACTTGCTTGATGATCCTCGATGACCATAAGGACGGGCCTGACGAGGACCTCCTGTGTAGTGTAGCTCCTATATTCCCAATAGGCTCTGCGCATTGGAATAACAAACAGCAGTGTAGACTTAGGACTGAGGTCATCTAGGTCTCTACTGACTATGTTAGACTTAATTAGTTTTTGCCAGCTAGCTCAGAGGTCACTAGAAACTTTTTTGAATGAAAAGGGAGGGGTTAACTTCCCTGATTTGGACAAGAAGGGATTAGCTTCTGACAACCATATAACATGACAACTTTGCTCCCCCAGAATAAGGACTGTATCTTCAGAGTCGTGTGAAAACAATAGATACCTATTTCACTCAGTCAATCGTGTATGCTTTAATTTCACCAGGGTGCAGAGAAATAGAAAGACGGCCGTTTTCAATAAAAGGTGTTGTTTTATTGAGCAGTCTTCTTTCTCATGCAAGAGAAATGAATTGCCACAATTGCAATACTTATTATGAAGTAAAATGCGTACAGTAAAAGGAGTATTATAAAATAATACTGTAAAAGCATTGATATGGTTTCTTAGCCATATGATACTTTAAAACGGATAAAAGATTTACATACATAAAAACATTGACTAACGAACTCAACTGGTGCTTCTAAGATATGCCTACCCTGGTGTACCTGACCTAAGCATAATACGTGGGAAGGAGTAAGTAAGTTGCAGTTTTAAGTTAAGTTAGGTTTTTTGCCAAGAATCTGAATCAAGAATTCTCTTTAAGGTTTGAATCAGCTCTGTACCTTGGTTATAGAATGAAGGAGGTCTTGTATCTCGTTTCTCAGGACTCGATCTCCAGGTAACCTGCAAGGGTGACTGGAAAACACCGGAGCTGGATTTCTCGGCGTGAGAAAAGGCAGCTTCTCCATTGTGTCAAAGGGGAGGGGCGGCTTCCTTCGGCTATCGCATCAGCTGGGCTTCGGATAAGTAGATAGCCGCTCTGCTCCACACCACCGTGTGTTTGCTTAAGGCAAGTGTTGGTATATTTATACCTGGAAGGTGCCGTATTTGATGTAAGGTTGGACATAAGACGTCAATAAAAGATGTCACTAAGAACTGACTGTTCCTTTAGTGCTCGCAGGAGTTCAATGACAAATCAAAACAAAGTTATGGGGAATTCCCAGGTTGCTGAAGGTTTGGTGTGTCGAAAGAACTCGTTGTGCTCTCTAGGAAGTAGCCTTGCCGTATTTGGGGTGCGTGGGCTATTACTGAATATGGGCAAGATTTGTATGTCTTCATTAGTACATGATTTATCATAACCGCATAAAGGCATGAATCAGGAATATTTAATTCGGGTCCTTGATACATTCACAACACCTGTAGCGGGATTACGCAGCCAAATGCACCTTGATGGAAGCGTGTGCTAATCCTGACTTTGCTAATAGCAGAATGTAAGGTATAATTTGATGAGGTGCAGCAGCAAGAGGGTGAACATTATGTCTCTTACACCACAGACAAAACCTTTTCCATTTCATCCTGTAGGTTTTGTTGGTACTCTCCACCCTGGCTTTGGACAGGATCTCCCTACATTTATGTGAGATGTTCAGATGACTAAACTCCCAGTGTTCAGGAG
Source organism: Lissotriton vulgaris (assembly GCF_964263255.1). Classification (NCBI taxonomy): domain Eukaryota; kingdom Metazoa; phylum Chordata; class Amphibia; order Caudata; family Salamandridae; genus Lissotriton; species Lissotriton vulgaris. The sequence continues at coordinate 710,218,223 of NC_141689.1, read as the reverse complement.
AAAGGCTGCTAATCGCAAGGATTTCGGATCCTGATGGAGCACCTGACCCTTGGACATTGTCAGAAGCGATGGAATTGGATGCAACCGAATTGGACGGTCCTCCGAAAGCAGCAGCAGTTCCGTGAACCAGTGTTGTCTGTGCCACCACGGGGCTACTAGGATCAGCCTGCACGGTTCTTTCTTGATCTTCACCTGAACGCGGGGAAGAAGAGGAATTGGAGGAAAACCGTAGGCAAAGACGCCGGACCATGCCATGGAAAACGCATTCCCCCAAGATCCCTTCTGGGGAAGCCAGCTTGCGAAGTACTGGCATTTCCTGTTTTCCCTTGTAGCGAAGAGGTCCACTATCGGTGTTCCCCATCTTCGAAAGATGCTGTTCAGGATCCCCTGGTCCAGCTCCCATTCGTGGCAGGACGATTTGAGCCTGCTGAGAGTATCCGCCTTGACGGTTTGATCCCCCGGGAGGTGTTCTGCTGCCAATGATATTCCTTGCCGAAGAGCCCATTCCCATATCTCATGGGCTTCCTGAGACAGGGCGAGAGATCTTGTTCCCCTTACTTGTTTAGATAGTGCATCGCCGTAGTGTTGTCTGTTCTTACCAACACCGGCGAACCTCTTATCCTTGGTAGAAAAGCTTTTAATGCCAAGCGGATTGCTCTGAGCTCCAGCAGATTTATGTATAATTGCAGCTCGTGCACCTTCCAACGACCGCTGACTTGAAGGTCCTGAAGGAAAGCTCCCCATCCTTCTAGAGACGCATCCGTCGTCACCACTAGAGGAGCCGCTCTTGCCAGAAACGTCAGACCTTGAGACATATTTCCTTTTTGTGTCCACCACTCTGCTGCCTGTACCATCACTGGTGTCCCCCAAATTGTGTCGTTGAAGGATCCCCCCACTTGACACCATTGGAGATCGATCTGCCCCTGCCATGGGCGCATCCTTAACCTGCAGCAAGGCACCAGGAGAATACAAGATGACATCATGCCCAGCAAGGATTTGTACCGGAAGACTGAAAGAGACTTTCTTTTTACAAAGTCTTGGAAGAGGGACACAATCCGTAGTTGCCTTTCTTCGGAGGGAAACACCATGTTGCAGTCCGTGCCTAATGTTTCCCCCAGAAATTTGATCACTTTTGTTGGGTGGAGGTTTGACTTTCCCTCGAGGAGAGTCAATCCCAGTCTATGCAGGCCTGTGTTGACGCTCTGACCTGTACTTTTGATGGAGCTTTGACTAACCAGTCGTTGAGGTAAGGAAATATTTGATGTTTTTGCTTCCTCAACACAGCCGCTACTGGAGCCAGGCATTTCGTGAATACTCTTGGCGCTGACTTCAAGCCGAATGGCAGTACCCTGAATTGGTAATGTCTTCCGGCTACTAAGAACCGAAGATACTGTCTGTGTGCAGGATGGATAGGCACGTGGAAATACGCGTCTTGTAGGTCTAATGTAGTCATATGATCTCCTGGGTTCAATAACGGAAGGATGTCCTGCAGAGACACCATCCTGAAAGATTGCTTCTTGAGATAGGTGTTTAAGGATCTGAGATCCAGAATGGGGCGCCATTGGAGCTTGTTTTTCTTGATAAGAAAAAACCTGGAGTAAAACCCCTTGTTTTCCTGGTCTTTTGGTACCGGTTCTATTGCTCCCTTTCGGAGCATTGTCCGAATCTCCTGCCGGAGTTGATGCAGATGGTTGGCTCTCTGGTGCATCGGTGGCGTATCAGGGGGCGTTTGAAGAAATTCTAGGGTGTGACCGTATTGAACAATTTTGAGGACCCACTGGTCCGTTGTTATTTTCCGCCAATTGTGAAGATAGAGAGCAATCTTTCCACCCAGGGGAGCATCTGACATAGCCGGAAGATGGAGGTTGTCATTGTCGACTGGTGTTGTCCTTCCCTCGGCCACCCCGTCCTCTTGGAGTTGATTTTGTATATTCTCCTGATTGACGCCGATTGTACTGTTGACGGTATGGCTGCGATGAGGCCGAATAAGAAGAATATCTTCCTTGTTGATATCCTCCTCTATACGAGGACTGTCCTCTACCCCTGGAGCCACGAAAAGGGGTTTTCCTATATTGCAGTGTCCCCAGAGCCTTTGCTGTATCAGTATCCTTCTTGATACTCTGCAGAGTATCATCAATATGCTTCCCAAATAGATCTTCTCCATTGAAAGGGAGGTCTAAAATTGTGTTTTGCACTTCCGGCCTAAACGCCGTTGCTCGTAGCCATCCTTGCCTGCGCAGGACAGCTGCTCCTCCCAAGGATCTAAAACCTGTGGTCGCTATATCCATAGCGCAGTCTATGACTTCAGCCGAAGTCCTCTCTCCTTCCAGGAGAATCTTCTTCGCCTCCTGCTTCTCTGGTTCCGGCACCTGGTTAATGTATGGAGACAGGTCACACCACATTTGCATGTCGTACCTTCCCAAGATAGCGAGAGCATTAGCTGCTTTCACCAGCAGAGCAGACATTAAGGAAACCCGTTTTCCTGCGTTATCTTACCTTCTGCCCTCTCTGTCCGGAGGTGTTGTTATCGGACCAGATGGGTTCCTGGATTTCTGTTGTGCCGCCGGAGTAATCACAGAATCCGGTTTGGGATGACCCAACAGGCAAGCTGGAGCATCAATAGGTGCCTTATACTTTTTATCCAGTCTGGCCAGAACCGGCGTCACCATAGCTGGCGTCTCCATGACCTTTAATCCTTCCTCCCAAATATGAGACACTATAGGCAGGGATCGCACAGATTTCCGATACGAGTCCTTGAACTCATTTAAAAAGCATTCCGCTTTCTCTTCCGTCATGGACAGTGCAAATCTCTTAGTGGCTCTTTTCATTAAATTATGAAAACCACCGATGTCCTCCGGTGGAGAATCTACTGGCCTCGGCGTAGGAGTTGAGGGTGAGGGGATAAGATAGTCATTCCACTCTGCACTTGGTTCCGCAATCTCCCCATCCTCATGATCGTCATCAGAGGTATCGTGATGTGACGTCGGTGGTGGAGACCTAGCAGTAGGTTCTGGCAAAATCTCTCTCCTACGTACTGGTTTCCCTGGTACCGACCGTGGACGCGGAGTAACCTCTGGGACTTGCTGAGTGGCTGGAGTCGCTGGGTATCTCCTCCTATAATCCTCCAACAGGCCCTGGAGGTCTCTCAACAAAGAGGATGGCACACTTGTCATCTCCTCACGTTGCTGTTGGCTATATCGGTGCTGTTCCTGGAGATGTTCCTGAAAACCCCCATATTCTTCCTCAGAATCCACCTCCTGGTACTTGACCTGCAATTGCGAATTGCTACTCGCAAACCCATATTCGTCATCTTCCTCCTCAGAATCATCCTCTTCCAGCAGGTGAGATGGCACCAAAGGATAGACCTTGCTCGGAGATTTAACTTCTGGTGTTATAGGCTTTTTCCAAGGCACCAATCTTTTCTCTGGTGTTTTTTCCCTCGTCGACGGTCTCATCGACGATATCGCTGTCGACGGTGAAATCGTCGACGCTGTTTTCTCACCAGCTTTAACACCATCTTTCTTCGTCGACGACGCAGTTGTTTTTGTCGTCGTCGAGGACACCTTTTTCGTCGACGGTCCCGTCGACAGTGTCAAAGTGTCAAAGTCCGTTTGATGGTAATCTTGATTTTCTGAGGCGATATTGGTGGATCTGATGCGGATTTCACTTGTTTCACCTCAAAAGCAGAACCCTTCTTCCCCTTAGCTTTAACTGAAGGGGATTTTGAGGGACTACACCCTGAAGACCCTGGGGTGGTCTTTTTTGGGGCCTTCTCAGGTCTTTCTACTGAGGAATGTGTCTGAGGAGATCTACTTCTCTTCTGAGATCTCTTAGACGCCACAGACTCCTTCTCACTCTCACTTGAGAGGATTTCTTTCCTGGCTTTAACCTTCTGGAGCCAGATAAGCAGCCTTCCCTCACGATCCCTCAAGGTTTTATTCGAAAAGGTACGACCTACCTTACAATCTGCTGCCTTATGGTCTGGATAGAGGCAGTAGATGCAATCTTTGTGAGGGTCATCTGTATTAAGCCTCTTCTTAGAGCAGGTGGAACAAGCTCTAAATAATCCCTTTTTCTCCTTCTCCGACATAGTAGATGAAATTAGATGATGAGAAACCTCAAATCTTAGTCAAAATACTTCTGAAGTAAAGAGTTTGAGCAGAGCTTAAAGGAGACTCCCTAGCACAACGTGCAGTAGAAAAATCTGAGGGGCAGAAGGTTCTCTCAGGAGGGTTCTAGAGGGTGAGGATCTCTGATTGGTTCAGGGAAAAGTTTGGGCCTTTTTTACATAACAAAGGCTAAGGGCTGCAAAAGGGAAATGGGCCTAGGCCTCTTTTCAGTTTGCTATACTACTAAGCACTGCTTTTTTATATACCGGAGACTCCCGTCTCGACGACGGGGAATGATTCAGGCATGTGAATCTTTGAAAGTTCCAATACTGGAGTAACACCAGATCTCAGGTCAGGATTGCCGGGGGGACCTCCTCGTGGTGTTTGGCCACTCGAACTTGGGCAGTTGGCGTCGGGTGCAAACTCACTGCTTTGGCTGGTGCTACAGTCTGCAAGTCTTTGGCTTGGAAGTTAGGTCCTCCGGGTTCTTGAGGTTGTTAGCTGCACTACATACCGGGATTTCGCTCGAGCAGGTTTGAGATGGGGACAAGCCGGTAGCACTGGGGCCAAGTTCGTGGGCATCCTCCTCTTCTTAGTTCAGCACGGCTTCTTCGGACCTTCTTCTCTTCTTGACGATTCTTGTCTGAGGAGGCAAGGTTCAGGATTGCTCCTAAATACTAGAATTAGGGGTGTTATGGGTAGGTAAAGGTTGGGACCAATGGGTCCTTCCTTGAGGTGGGTACACCCCCTAGTATTCTGAGTCCTCCAATCTGCAAGATGGCAAGGACAGAGTTGTGCTTCTCCTCGCCTCCTCCACCTGAGGGGTGGGGTTATCAAAGATGGGCAAACCTCCCTTCCTCACTTGGTTTTCCCACCGATTCTCCCACCCAAAGCGGGGTCAAGATCGGTGGAGCTAGTTGCTGGAAGCAGCAAAGGGCTGGGGTAGCTCACAAAGGAGGCAAGCCATTGAAGCTTCCCCTTCATTGACCCTGCCAATCCTGGGGAGGAGGCTAGGCACCTCGTTCCAGGATGTGCATTGTTCCAGACCTCCGAGGGCAGCAGGCTCTCGACCCTGAAGTCCAGAAACATGTTTGGTGGTGGCAGCTGGTCGTTTTTCAGGGAGCCTCCCTGAGTGCATTTTTCGTTAAATCCCAAACTGGCATCAGTGTGGGTTTAATGTGCTGAGAAGTTTGATACCAAACTTCCCAGTTTTCAGTTAAGCCATTATGATGTTGAGTTCGTAATGTCAAACTCCCAGCACCATATACTCTTAATGGCATTACTGCACTAACAAGGTCCAATAAATGCTTAGATACTGTAGGGGTAAAGGACCCATGCCCCTGAACCCTCACCACTGGTATAGTGCTCCCAGATTGAGGGGTAGGTGACCTATGCCAGGGCAGTGTGTGTGTGTGTAAAGGTACAAGACCTCTAAGGGATGCACAATAAGTGCTGCACCCCCTTAGAGGTCTTCCCTGGCTACAGTGCCCTTGGTACCTGTGGTACCATTTACAAGGGACTGACCTCATCACACACTAGCACACTGTCTTCCTTCCACCTCAGAACAGGGCAACAAGAAACCACAGACACCTATTTCCACCATCCTTACGCTGAAGTTATTCTCCCAATCTAGTCTCACGGGCCCCATATTAGTGAGGTCCCTCATGTGCCCTTCAGCCTCACGTCGTGACCTGCTTCCCCTAGATGACACGCCCTGACCAATGTAGATTCCCCCACCCTATCAAAAAAAAATTCCCTTCCCCCAATGTAGATTCCCCCACCCTATCAGAAGCATGCCACCCCTTCAAAGATACGCAACAATGTCACTGGGCACGCCAATTTCCACCAACCCCACCATTACGACCCACTTGAAACCTCACGGCGTGAACTCCTTCGCAATTAGCTTCCCCCAACCTCTCCCTGAAAGCGAAAAGAAACTTCAAACATAGACTGATTGGACAGCATCCAGAAACACTATTCGTGGACGCATATCACTGCACCTCCAAAGGGCAGAAAAAGATGGACCTCATCTTCCACACGGATAGACCTGATAACTGGAATTGGAATTGGAATTGGAATTGGAAATCGATTTATTAAGCGCGATTGCTGCCCGAATGCAGAATGCAACTTCACATCTCCAAAATGACAACTACCACACATAGTTGTAAACTGACGACCTCTCTCCCTAACCATTCGACAAGGAGAGGGAACACATCAGTGACCATCTATTTGGATGGCACCGTTTTTATACAGGCAAACAATAAGAACCTAGAGGCCTTTGACTCCCTCTTCCCTGCACTCCGAACCGCCCACTTACACACGCTTCGACCTTCCCCGTCCCAGCACCCTTCCCTGGACAACCTGTCCCACCAGGTGAAGTAAACATCCATTATCACGCCCCTTGAGAGAACCTCCAGCCTCCCCTCTCGAGTCACCACCCACTCCTCCGCCCCACGAATCGAGACCTCCAACTCCCCAATGAACATCAAAACCAACCGCCGCCCAGACTCTCCAGCATCAACATCATAACCCTGCCCGATGGCATTGTCCACTGACTTCTTTATCACTCCTACAGAAATCATGAGGAAGAATTCACGACACGACCCTTTGCACCCCCTACTGAGGGTCACAAACAGAGGCATCATGATCTACACAAATAGCAATAGACACCATAACACAGTCATGCCCTCTAACCCATGAGACGGCACTAGCCAAGACTTCCTCACCCCGCCCCTGAAAACATGGCACACTGTCTTGCCCTATTAAAGTCAGTTATAAATAATATTCCTGGGCCTAAACAAAATCTTAACTAACCTCGACAAGGCCCGAAAGCCCCAGCAATCCCGGCCCAGGGCTCCCACCCCGACCAGCTCCAACCATCTAAAGCACCCTGTCGGGTACTTAACCACCCATGTGACCCGATTACAGAGACTCACTAGAATTGACACACAGATCATGACAGAGTCCCATAAGAACCAAAGCCCCTGTGTCCTGGATACAGAGACTCCTAAGAAAGGATGCAGAGATCCAGACACAAAGACCTACAAGAACCAAAGCCGCAATGTCCTCAGAAGAAGCAGCTCATCTAGCCTTAACATACGATTCTCCTCCCGCAGCCTCCCCTAAATCCAAAATCCAAGTGATCACAGGCTTCAGAAGAGACTACTCCCCACTAAACTCACAAGACCCCCGCCCTTCCTGACCACCATACCTAGGGCCCCACCTGGAAAGAATCTCAGCAAAAAAGGGCTTTCCACTAACTGCATGCTCATTAACTGCAGATCAGCCTCTAAGCATGCAACGGAATTAGCAGAAGCCATCCTCTCGCAGGACATAGACATTGCGCTCATCACGGAGACTTGGCTAAATGAGAACTCCCCGCCATGCTTAGATATGCTAGGGCCCTCCCGTTTTACTATTATCAACAAAGACAGAAAAGATCAACGAGGTGGAGGTGTAGCTGTCATTCAAAAGGACAATATCGCCAAAGTTGAAGTGGACACTTGCAAGTATAGCTCCTTTGAATGTCTTACCATCAACATCAAGACCAAGGAAAATAGTACAATACTCTGTCAATGACCACCAGGAACTTCTCCATTTTTGTACATTTACGTGTTGTGCTGTGAGATTCGTTTTCCACTGCAGTTATGCCGTCCTCTGCTGCGTCGAGACGTTCACCCTGCTTATCCAATTTGGCGGATATATTGTCCACTCTTTGGGTGAGTGAGTCTAATTTCCCGTAAATAGCCTGGAGGCGTTGCTGTATAGCTTGGAGGGCAGTTTCCATGGCTTTGCTTGTTGTTTGCTCTATATCTAATTCAGCGTCCGAATGTGCAGCGGCGCCTTTAGGGTTGCGCTTAGTGTCGAAGGAAAGTTTAGGTTGCTGTTTATCTGGTTTACCCATTATATCAGTAGGGTAGAGAGGGTATTTGGGGAGAGGAAGTAGCCTTACTGCAAGAGCGGGCGCCCTCGAAGCAGGGGAACCGGGTTCGAGTCTTGGCAACGACGGCTCTACATCCTGTGATTCTGGGCAAATCACTTAATCTCCCAATGCCTAACAAAAATGAATGTGTCCTTCTGTAATGAAACTGGTGGTATGTAAAGCGCTCTGTTACCCGATGTCTCGGGTCTAGTTTGCGCTATATAAAACTCTAAAAAAAAAAAAAAAAAAAAACCTTCTTTATCACCCAACAGGCAACACCCCCACATTCGGGGAACACTTCTCCGACCTGATTGTCCATTGCGCACTCGGAGATGCTAACAAACTAATCCTTGGTGACCTTAACCTAAGCTGGATCGACACGAACAACCTGCTATTTCAAACTCTAAACAATCTTCTCTGCGACAATAATCAATCCCAACACTGCTCAGAGGACACTCACAATAAAAGAGCAACCTTGGATGCCATCATCGATCGATGCGAACAACCTGCTAATTCAAACTCTGAACAATCTTCTCTGCGACAATAATCTATCCCAACACTGCTCAGAGGAACCTCACAATAAAAGAGCAACCTTGGATGCCATCATCGCTCATCGAGACATAATTATGATCGACTACATACTCCCCGTTGACTGGTCGGATCACCACATTATCTTATTCCACATCAACCAAAGAGTGCTATCTCTGCCACCTGTACAAGACCCACCCAAATGGTCTGGAAATCTCACCCAGATTCCCCTTGGCATCCTGTAACAAAGGTTATGTTTGCTCCTCTGCAGCGGCAATGACCACCTCTCCACAACTGATCTCACCTCGCTCTATAACTCTAATATGGTGGTCTTGCTTGATCAACTAGCACCCCTGAAATCAAAAAAAGCTGAGCTATTCCATCCAGATCATGGTTCGACTCCAATAACAACCTGAAAGGAGAAAATTAAGAGCCACAGAAAAACACTGGAGGAACAATCCTACTACTATCCACCGCAAACAACTCCGAACAGTCCGGAAGAAGTACAACAGTCACATCAAGAACGAAAATCCATGTTTTTCCGCTGCGCATTGGATAGCGCAAAAACAGACCCAAGGAGCATTTTAACATCATCAGACAACAAACCTCCAAACCTGTTACGTCCTCAGTGCAGGCATCCAAATAACTTCTTCAATGACAAGATCTCCAAGATCGAGCTCTCACTGGACATCAATAGCGCCCCCTGACCAATAGCAGCCCGTCAGGGGCGTATGATAGCGTTCCCTTACCCCACACCAAACCCAGACTACTCTTTCATCCCATTCAGGAAGCTGAGATAGTCAAACTGATCTCCACCTCCAAGCCCATATCTCACGTCCTAGACCCTATACCCGCGCAAGTGACCAAAAAGCTGAAACTCTCCTTAGCCTCACTTTGGTTCAAGAATATAAACAGCTCCCCAAAAAGCGGGGTCGTTAAAGACTGCCTCAAAGTGAGACAAGTCACCCCACTGCTGAAAAAACCCGACCTGGATTATAAAGGATTTGAATAACTTTAGAACCGTCTCTAGCCTTCGGCTTCTATCCAAAATCCTTGAAAGATGTGTACTTCAACAACTAACTCAACACATGGACAGTATCAACTTCTTTGACTCCCATCTGTCTGGCTTCAGGAAAGGCTGCAGCACTTCATCCGCGATCCTCAACATCATCGATGATATCCACAAATAACTTGACTCAGACCAATGCTGAGTCCTCATTCTCCTAGACCTATCAGCAGCATTCGACACGGTAGATCAGAAACTTCTCATTAAGGTTCTCCAAGAAAGGGCCGGACATGATAAGGTGGTCCTCCAATGGTTCTCCTCCTACCTACACAACCGCACCCAGAGAATCAAAATCAAAAACTTTGAGTCAGACCTTCACCCAGTAAGTAGGGGAGTTCCTCAAGGGTCAGTGCTCTCCCCCAACTTTTCAACATTTACATGGAACCCCTCACCACCCTACTCAAAAAAAGCTAACATTCCCTTCCACCTACATGCTGACGATACTCAGATTTACTTGGAAACCTCCTCCGTCAAAGACATTCAAAGACTCAATAAGCATCACTGGCTGTCAAGTAACCACTTAAAACTGAATCCTGACAAAACCAAATTACTCCTCCTATCGAACAAAGAAGAGAACCCCCAAATGGTCGAATGGCTAAATGCTAATGATGCGCTCAATGGGAACCTCACCCTGGCCGACTCTGTTCAATCACTAGGCATCATGCTAGACACGAAACTCGACAGACCAAACACATTAAGAACTCAGCTAAGAGCCCCTTCTTCAACCTGAAGCTAATGAACAAAATAAAACCTTTCATCCCGCCCAAAGATCTCAAACAAGCCACCCAATCATTGGTGCTTTCAAGATTAGACTATGGGAATGCAGTCCTCTCAGGAATGGCTAAATCACATCTTGCTCCTCTTAAAACAACTCCCAACGTAGCAGCCAGAATGGTCACCGGAATCAAGAAATTTGATCACATTTCACCTGCACTCAGAACTCAAATGGCTCCTAGTCGAAATGGAGCGAACTTCAGAACAGCCTGCCTCACTCACAAAGCCCTGCACACCGGCAAACCCGAATATCTGGCTGCCAAACTCAAAAAAGCCCGTCAGACCAGGAACCTCAGAAGCTCTAACACCCTACTACTTACCCCGCTGAAATCACGAAAACAAAAAACTGAGGCCAGGACCTTTGCCGGAAACGTGCCAAAAATCTGGAACTCTATTCCCCCTCACATCAGAACTATTCCCTCTTTTATTAAATTCAAAAGTCAGCTCAAAGTCCTGTTCCTCGACCAATCCTAGTGAATCGATAGGAGCAGCCAGAGCGCTGAAGTAGATACCTCAAATCCTCTTCGACGCTGCGCCAGCAAGGCTCCAAACTTGAACTCTCTGTCATTGACATTTATTATTATTTTTATTACGGGATTTTCCGCATTACTGTATTATGTTATGATCTGCTTTGTAACTGATGTAAAGCGCTCCGATACCCTTTGGTCAGGTCAGCATTATATTAAACTTCTCAAATAAAAAAAAAATAAACTAACCCGTGGCCAAAGAGTGCCTGGTTTTGTTTTTAATGCAGTTTTAGGGAAAGAACATAGGCCCTCGGTACCTGTTTGGCAGGAACCCAGGGCACACTCATTCCAAGTACATCAGCAGTTTAGCAAAAAGTGGGGGCAACCATGTGAAAAGAGGGCACTTTTTTATAACCACCATATGGAAAACTGTGGTACTTTGAACAAACAGCACCTAATGTAGCCAATAAAAGCAGTTGCCATGAATATTGCTTAATTTTTCCCTTTCATAATTTACTGTTTTCCACAACATAGCATTGTCACCTTTTACTGCAAAAAAAGCTCAGGTATACTTTCCAATGAAAACCTCAATGTCAAAACACAGCATACTACCATAATAAATCAGGCGTCATCACGAAGGAAAAGATGATTGGTTAAGTCTATAGTAAAGGAGATCTTGCTAATGTGGATCCAAGAAAAGCAATATTTATAAATCAACATCAACATACTAAGCAATACTGAGAATCAAAGCAGGGAAAATAGGTGTGAATGTGTGTAAACAACCACACAGTCCGCCTAGAGGTCAGTCCTTATGCTTGCCACACAAACTGTCTCTGCTAATGAATGCCCAGTTTTTTTATTAAGCTCAGTTTTTAAAATCCAGAGCATTGCTCTGAAAACATCTGTGACTGTCCACAAAATTGGGGAATGTTACTGCCAACCTATCGAATTACTTTAATGACATACCTCATCATCCATTAGTAGTGTTAATACTACTAAGCAAGAACACCATTTGTAATTTAGCAGAAGGTAGCTGCTCACTGAAGTAAGCAGTATTAATTATTACAGTGGGACTAAAGAAAAAGTGAATAACCATTCTGAGATGGTGCCCTTCACCTGGTCTTACCACCACATTTTATGGTAGGGTACTATACATTGCTTTCTCTCACTGGTGTACCGCCCTCTGAAAGGGAAATGCAAAGATGAAGAGGGCAGATTCAATATCCATATCTGATTTTGGGTACTGCAGCTTACCGATCCTACAAAGACTTACCCGTGGAATTCTAACAATAAAAAAACTCTCTAACCTACCAGCCAACAACAGATGTCAATGCACTCAAACACATTAACAATTCCACTCTGCATACACACATGGACATTTAAAACAGAATCTTTCAAACCCAAACCCCTACAGCTCTCCAAGAATAAGCACGTTACGTACCAAGAAAAGAGATGCACTAAAGACCCTAATGATTTAATTTGACTCAAAAGAATCTGCTCTGCACCTAGTCTCCTCATCACCTGAGCCACAATCTGGTTTGTCATCAATGCAGTGGCCCGTAGAAACTAGGAACTCAAGCCAGTCAAACTGTTGTGTATCTATGCATTATTTTGTACTGTGCAAACAGTTTATATTAGGCCGCTGACTGCTGATTGCATACAGCCAAACATCAGTGTAATGCATATGTTTTAATTTACTATGAAAGTGTACTTTTATCTGGTATGTTGATTTGGATAGCGCACTAATCACCCATGAGGATATCCAGGCACTTGGGCAGGTGTCTAGATGTGTGGTCCCCGAGGAGCTTATATGAAGAGCCAGGTCTTCATCTTCTTGCTGCGCTCAAGTAGTGAGGAGTAGGCTCTGACATGCTGAGGGAGGTCGTTTCATGTCTTGAGTGTGATGTAGGAGAATCAGTGGCCTCCAGTTCTGCTTCTGCGGATGTGGGGAATGTGTGCGAGTAAGAGTTAGACAGAGCATAAGTGTCTGGTGGGTTGGTGCAAGTTAATACAGCTGTTCAAGCATTCTGGTCCTGTGTATTGTGCATGACGGGTTGGAATTAACTGCGCTTTTGAACGAGGAAACCATGAAGCTTCCTGTGGAGCAGTGTGATGTGGGTGCGGCGAGAGAGATTAAGTAGGAGTCTTGCAGCAATGTTCAGGATGGCCTGGAGAATGTGTAGGAGCTGTTTGGAGATTCAGGCACAGATAGTGTTGACGTAGTCCAGCCTGCTGATGACTAGTGCTTGTGTGATGGTCTGTCTGGTGTTCTGAGGCAATCATTTGAAGATATTTACAGCATGAGTAGGATGTGGAAGCAGCTGGTTCCCACTGCGCTGACTTGAGCCGTCGAACAAGTTACTTACCTTCGGTAACGATATATCTGTAAGAAACAGTAGTTAGTATTAGATTCCTTACATTAGAATATCTCCAGGCGTCAGACTGGATCCGCAAATTTTTGCGTTGCAGTACCCTTGCGCGCCGGTAGGTGTCGTCTGCGGCTCTGCATCCGTCGTCGTGGGCGCCGTGATGACGTCGTCGGAGTACTTAGACGCTGCCTCCGCGCGCTGACGTCAGTTCTTAGAGACAGCTTTTCCGCGCCAAAAACGCAGAGCCATGTCAAAAACCAACACTGGTGCCATTGTAACTAGGGCCCTGAAAGGGGATGTCCTTAACCCTAGATATCGGTTCGGAGACCGGGGAGGATGGGTGGGGCGGTAAGGAATCTAATACTAACTACTGTTTCTTACAGATATATCGTTACCGAAGGTAAGTAACTTGTTCATCTGAAAAGAAACAGGTTAGTATTAGATTCCTTACCTAAGAATAGATACCCCAGCAATACCAACTCCGGTGGTGGGTCTGCAAACCAATAATCACACCAGAAAGTCCTGGAGGACAGAACGGCCAAAGAAGCCATCCCTCCGGACTTGGCTGTCCAGGCAGTAGTGTCTTGCAAACGTGTGCAACAGTGCCCACGTAGCCGCCTGACAGATGTCCTGCAAGGGGACACCCCGGCCCAGGGCAGTGGTAGCTGCCGTGGCCCGAGTGGAATGGGCCCGCAGCCCAACAGGAGGCTCCTTCCTTGCCAAAGAGTAACAAGCCTTGATATACAAGACGACCCACCGAGAAATGGTCCCCTTGTGTACCGCCCGTCCCTTCTTAGCGCCCACGTAACCAACAAAAAGTTGGTCATCCACCCGGAACTGGCGTGTGCGATCCAAATAGAATGAGAGCGCACGTTTTGGGTCCAGACGGTGGAGCCGCTCTTCCTCCTTTGAGGGAAGCGGAGGCGGAAAGATGGTGGGCAAGGTGATAGACTGCCCGATGTGGAAGGCCATGACAACCTTGGGCAGGAAAGAGGGCCTAGTCCGCAACACAACCTTGTCCGGATGGACAGAAAGGAAAGGAGGTTTAGAGGAAAGAGCCTGGAGCTCACTCACTCTCCTGGCAGAGGTGATGGCAACCAGGAAAGCAGTCTTCAGAGTAAGAATGCGGATAGGACAGTTGTGAAGTGGCTCAAAGGGAGCGCACATCAGATAAGTTCAAGTCCCACTGAGGCATCACGAAGGGAACAGGTGGAAACTTGTGAGTGATGCCTTTCAGAAAACGAGTTACAATGGTGGACTTGAACAAAGATGGTTGATCAGGCAGCCTCAGAAAGGCCGAAAGGGCAGAAAGGTAGTGCCCAGAACCGAGCCCTGCTGGGCAAGAGAAAGAAGGAAGAGAAGAACCTCAGAAAGAGGGGCAGAGAGAGAATCCACAGCCTTTGCTGTGCACCATGCCACAAATCTGTTCCACCTGCAGGCGTATACAGACTTAGTGAAGGGACGCCTGGCTGCCAGAATGATATTACAGACTTCAGGAGGCAAGTCAAATGGCCTCAACTGTCGCGGCTCAATCTGCAAGCATGGAGGTGGAGACTGGACAGGTTTGGGTGAAGGACCGTCCCATGTTGCTGCGACAGAAGGTCCTCCTGAAGAGGCAGACGAACCGGTGGATCGACTGACACATTGAGTAGCTTGGGATACCAGTACCTTCGTGCCCAGTCCGGAGCCACAAGGATGACTTGGGCCCAGTCGCGTTTGATCTTCTTCAGCACTCTGGGCAGAAGTGGTATAGGCGGAAAAGCGTACAACAGACTCCTTGGAAATTCCAACGCGCAGAACTGATGACATTGCGCGTTCTCTTCGGTGGCGAATAGATCTAACCAAGGCTCTCCCCACAGCAGAAAGAGACCTTGTGCCACGTCAGAGTTCAGACGCCATTCGTGATCAATCATGCACCGGCGGCTGAGTTCGTCCGCCCTGGCATTCAGAGAACCTGCCAGGTGTTGAACCACCAGGGTCAAGGCCCTGACTTTCCAGCCACTGCCAGAGGCGTAGAGCCTCCTGGCAGAAGGTCCACGACCCCACCCCGCCCTGTTTGTTGCAGTACCACATGGCGGTGGTGTTGTCCATGAACACATGCACTACACTCCCCCGGACAGAGGGGAGGAATGCCTTCAGTGCTAGACGAATCGCCCGCAGCTCCAAAAGGTTGATATGGAGCCGGGACTCCGCCGGAGACCAGAGGCCTCTGATCTCCGCCTCTCCCATGTGGCCTCCCCAGCCCTGGGGGACGCGTCCGTCACAACTACGTGCTCCGGTTGGGGAAGAGAGAGGGATCTGCCGCTGACCAAATCGCGGTCCGTGAGCCACCACTGCAGCTGTCTCGCAGTGCCCTCCGAGATCAGGACATGGTCGGACAGGTTGCCCTGATGCTGGGCCCACTGAAACTTCAGGTCCCACTGCAGGGCCCGCATCCGCCAATGGGTGTGACACACCAGAAGGATGCAGGAGGCCATCAGACCCAGAAGCCGCAGCGTCAACCTGACCGAGACTCGGGATAAAGGCTGAAAGATCGGAATCAGAGCCTGTATATCCCGAACCCGCTGTTCAAAGAGGAGGGGGGTTGGGGGTGGGGGGGAAATCGGGGAACCCGAAACTGCGCCAAGTCGAGAACCGCCCCGATGAAGAGGAGCTTCTGGGAGGGGCACAGGTGTGACTTCGGCACATTGATGGAGAACCCCATCTGGTGAAGGAGGTCTGCCGTCGTCTGGAGGTGGCTGACGACTGTCTGGGGCGAGCCCGCCTTCAACAACAAGTCGTCGAGGTAGGGGAAGACTGAAACCCCTAACCTGCGCAGATGAGCTCGACCACCGCCATCACTTTCGTGAACACCCGTGGGGCGCTGGTAAGGCCGAAGGGGAGCACGGTAAACTGAAAGTGCTCGTGGCCTACCGTGAACCGCAGGTAGTGCCGGTTGCCGGCAGGACGGGGATGTGGAAATAAGCGTCCTGCAAGTCCAACGCTACCATCCAGTCTCCTGGGTCCGGGGCAGCTAAGACCTGAGCCAGAGTCAGCATTTTGAACTTCTCCTTCCGGAGGAAGCCGTTGACGTTCCGTAGGTCCAAGATAGGGCTTAGGCCCCCTTTGCCCTTCTTGGGCACCAGAAAGTAGTCGGAGTAGAAACCACACCCTACTTCTGGCCCAGGAACGCGCTCGATGGCCCCCTTGGCCAAGAGGGCCGTAACTTTCTCCTGCAGAAGCCGCATATGATCCCCCAATACGCGGTGGTATTGCTTGAGGGGTCGTCTCGAAGGGGAGGGAGTAGCCACTTCGGACGATTTGCAGCACCCACCTGTCCGATGTGACAGTGCACCAGTGGGAGTGGTGATGGCGAACCCTGCCCCTCACTGGCGTCACATGGGCCTGATAGCACGGACTAGGAGGGTTTTGAGGCGGATGCTGCGGGGCAAGGTGTGGACTGGCCTCGCCGCGGTCCCCGACTGCCTCCACTGCGGTTTCCACGGCCGCCACCGCGTTGGATGTTAGTCTGCGGTGCGTGGCTGGCAGCACGTGTGGGGGCGCCCCTTCCTTGGCCACGAAAGGAGTGAAAGGCACCCGTTTGCTGGCGCGGGGCCGAGAGGCCCAAGGACCTGCCTTGTAGCTAAAGAGGCGACGGTCATCAAACAGCATGTCCATGAGGGTATTCTGGACATCCGTTGAAAAGTTGGCAGACCTCAACCAGGCGTGTCGATGAATCGCCACCGTCGTTGCCATCGCTCTGCCCTGTGAGTCGGTGGTATCCAGCCCACACCAGATGGAGAAACGTGCCGCATCTCGACCCTCCGCAAGAACTTGGGCGAGTTTAGCCTGGACCTCCGCAGGGCATTGTGGCAGCATGTTCGCGACCGTGTCCCACATGGAGTGGGTGTAACGGCCCAAGAGGCATGCAGTGTTGGAAGACCGCAGTACCAAACTAAGGGAGGAGAATATCTTCTTTGCATAATTGTCATACCTCTTGGATTCCCGATCAGGCGGAGCGGACGGGAATGCAGTCTGGGAATTAGAGGCCTGGATGACCAGGCTCTCAGGGGTGGGGTGGGAGGACAGGAAACAAGGGTCGCCCGGGCGGTGGCGTCTGGCCACGTTCCTATCTACAGGCTGGCCTGTAGCGGGCCTGGACCAAGTGCCCAAAAGAAAGCCAGTCAAGGCCTCATTAAACGGCAGCAGAGGCTCAGTTGAGCTTGACTGCGGTTTAAGGAACTCATTGAGGAAGTTAGTCCTCACGGCCGCGACGGGGAGCTCAAGGCCCAAGGCCTTGGCTGCCCGTGTCAACACCCCACTGAAGGTTGCCCCTTCCCCCGAAGCCACGGTAGGAGGTGAGACAAAACCAGTGTTTGGCGAGGTGTCCAGACCACTGGCATCCCCAAGTCCACCTGTCCAGTCGTCCTGGGACTGACACTCACGTGTCAGAGGGTCCTCAGACCCCTCCCAATACTCATCATCACCCATCTCCTGATAATCAGGGTTGTTAACCCTTTTGATACTCATGACGAGCTCAACGATACCTCCCTCGACGCCGGAACCGGGTCGAGGGAGGTATTGGGGACGGCGTCGCCCGAGGACGGCGCCGGTGAGGTCGTCAGGTCGACCGGCGACGATCCAGATGCGGATCCAGTGGGGCCCTGCAGTGCCGGGCCCGAAGGAGCCGGTAGAATCTGGGCCGAAGCACCCGCCGGCGTCGGGGCCGAAGCACCCGACCCGCTAGGGCCCCCAGACGGGTCCGCTGGCCCCGAAGGCGCCGTGGCACTTCACTTGCTGCCCAGGGACCGGAGGGTATGGGGCAGGTCGCCATGCCCGCGACTCCGATGGAGCCACGTGGGCGGTGTCACCCGAACCCCAGGCCGCATCGCGCGAGCGTCAGGGGGGAGTCGGAAGAGCGATGACGTCTCTTTGACTTCTTGTGCTTACCTGACGACTTCGATCCTGAGGAGTGATGTTGACTCCCGGAGCTATGATGGCTCCGCCCCCGCAAATGGTCCCTCGACCTCCGTCCAGACCGGGACCTCTCACGGCGCGGGCCGACTGCCGGAGCTCGAGCCGCTTGCGGGACCGCTCCCGCCTAGCTTTCGAGGTTAAGGCCCGACAGTCGGAGCTGGTCTTGTCATGATCGATGCCGAGACAGTGGAGGCACCGTTGGTGAGGGTCGGTGACCGACATCAGTCGGTCGCAGTCCCCAAAAGGCTTAAAACCTGGCATCCCTATCGGCACGGATCGGAGTCGAAGACTCGAAAAATGATCAAAAAGATCTCAAAAAAGTTTAGTCAAAAAGTGACTAAGGTACCACTTTTTCCGGATCTGCACTGCTGGCGCGGAAAAAAGAAGAACTGACGTCAGCACGCGGAGGCGGCATCTAAGTACTCCGACGACATCATCACGGCGGCCACGACGGATGCGGAGCCGCAGACGGCGCCTACCGATGCGCAAGGGTACTGCTACGCAAAAATTTCTGGATCCAGTCTGACGCCTGGGGATATTCTAAGGTAAGGAATCTAATACTAACCTGTTTCTTTCAGATATGATGAGTTGGGGGTGAAACTGGCTTGATAGTGAACACGCCTCCTGACTAGCTAATTTTCCCCCTTGTCCTCGTGACAAATGGGTCTGGGACAGGGGATGGCATCTCTCCTGTGGCATTTCTCCTGTCTGGAGGAAGCCTGGGTCACATATCAAAGGCAGTAGAAGCCTTTGAAGCCTTCTGTGGCTTGATATGCTGATTATTAGCAATCCTGCTTGGTGGAAGTGACAACATCTCTGGCTGGAGCAGGTATTTTTTCTGCCCTCAGAGAGTGCGGGCGCTCACCTGCGCAGAGTCAGAAATTAGTCTGTAGAAATCTTAATTGGAAGATAAAATGGTGCTTACAAAGAGGCGGCACGGATGGACAGTTATAAACTCATATAGGACATCAAAGCCACAAGCCTACTTGTCTGCCCATTTCAGTACTTATTTAAAGATGTGCTTTTTAAAGTTCAGGAGGGGTGTGCACGACTCCAAGGACTTATCTCCCTCATGGATGCCAGTTTTTAAATCAGAAGCTTGTCGATTATGTGGATTCAGAAAAGAAACCCTGATCCATTTGTTATGTGCTTGTCCAGCCATGCTAAGCCAAAGGAGACAGTACCTAAAGGCGATTTTCATCAAATTGAACATTCGATCTAGTAGACAAGCAGTGATAAGCTGGCTGGAGGGTTCATCATGCATCCTGGCTTGTAGAGGAGTCAAATATATGAATCTTGTCAATAGTTACCTATTGCAAGCCGTCACGGACTAAATATAATCTCGTGAAATTCTCCTCACACCCTTAATTGGGGGTACATACTCGTTATTTCTCTTATGTAACTGGATTTTAATACTGTATGGTATAATTTCTTTTTTTCGCTCACACAATAACAAATTTAGCTGTGTGTATATTATTTATATTTTTGCTACGGGGGGTTTTGTAACGATTTTAAATAATCATGCATTAAACTTAAAACTGAACTGAAACTAGTCTGTGGTGGCAGGCTGGTCTACACCAGTCAGCCAATACTAGAGGTTGGTAGGTTTTCAGGGGAAACCTCTAAGGTACCCTTTGGATGCATATATTAATAAATCCAACACTGTGGGTTTACTAATATGAAATGTTTGGTACCAAACACCTTTGGCTTCAGTGAAGCCATCATGTAAGCTGGGGAACTCGTAATACCAGTGCCCAGTACTCAAGGTCCTGTTTACTGGCAATGTCACAGAATCCACTTAGGCATCACAGGGGCATATCTACTCACGCAGATATGTCCTCAAGTGTAATATAATGTACAGTGCCTTAAGGTTGTAAGGGGGGGGACTTACATATATTGAACACAGGAGGTGTGCCATGTTGTGTCTTCACTTTTTTCTGTACCATGTCAAGCAGCAGAGTGTGGTAAGGAGTTCCTTAGGGTGGCACAATACTTGCTGTAGCCCTTAGGAACCCTCTTTAGCACCCCCTAGGCACAAGGGGCAGTATTTACTAGAGACTTACATGGGTGCTCATGGTATTGCCAATTTGGGGAGCATTTGTACAGTTTTAGGGAAAGAGATCTGACACTAGGGAGCTGGGTAGCAGGAACCCAGTGCACATCTGTCACAATTGCATACAGGCAAAAAGTGTGGGCGACCATGTAAAAAAGGGGCACTTTCCTACATACAGCATGTAGCATCCACGGCTACCGGCGCTGAAAGCACCATTGCATGTGGACAGCCCAAGGAAGGTAAAACCGAACAGCTGATGCTTTCTAGGAACTTGTCTTCTACTCACCTTAAGTACAGAAGAACAGTTCTGTAAGTTGTTTGGAAGTGACACTATGCAGGTAATGTTTCTCCCCTAGGATAACATTATCACGTTAAAGGCTCATGTGTCTAATCTGACCGCTGTCATTTTCTACCATTCTCTACTGTAAAATTTGATAACGTCGGAAGTACTTACCCAATTACAAAGTTCTTGATGTCTAAAATGCTATAAAAATATGTTCTTTTTCTAAATTGGTCTTAAGTTTTTTCTTGAGTATATATCTAATTTATTGGCCCTGTGTGTACAACATATGCTTAACACAACCCTCTGATGAGCATAAACTGCTCGCCCATACTTCCCCCAAAAGATAGCATTTGGTATTATATTTAAACGTTGTAAGCCAGTAAGATCCAGGGATGCAGGAGATAGACTGACAACCTTCAGTAATCAACAATGCAATCTTCTTATATGGCATTAATAATCAGTCTGATTACCTTACTAGACCCCACCATACAGCCTACCATAAAGCACTAATCCACATACTGAAAATACATGTGGGTTTCTCAGACAGAGTCCTGAAATCGTTCACTTCCTTCCACAATATCCCAAAAACTATGTGTCACCTACGGAGTACCTATGGGCTCTATACTGCACACTTTAATGTTTATCATCTATATTGATCTCTTTGGAGCTTTAATCACAGCAACAAGATTCATCAATGTGCAGAAAAAACGCTTACTAAAAAATCTCTATTGCTCAGGACATCCATCAATTCAAACCTGTCTCAAACTCATTCAGAACTGTATCTCCAGCACCTACGAAAAATTGAATTCCTACTGTTCACCAATACCAACAAACAGTTACAACTTAATACCGGATTCTCAACAATAAATATGGGCACATCACCCCATATAATACCACATGCAAAATTACTTGGATTGACCCTCAACAGCAGCTTTTCCTTCAAAGAACAAGTAGGCAAGAAAGCCGAGACAGCATAGTGCATACAATCTCAATTGAAGAAAGTAAAATCATACCTCAAGGAACCCAACTTCAGACCAACAATCCAAATCTTAGCTCTCTCATACCTGGATGGAGGCAATACCCTGCTTGTGGCCTCGCTGATTTCACACTTGCTCCAATTAAATGCATTCTATGCTACTTCCTGTTTCAACAAAGGGCCAAAAAGGTTTGACCAGATAACCACCAAAAACTGACTAAAACACTCTAGTCCCTCCCCCCTCCAAATCTGCATCATTTTGAAGACTGGCTGATTGGCTTACAAGAACACCAGAACATTCCAATGTAACGGGTCAAAAACCATAAGCTGTGACACTCCAATTCTGGAAACAGAAAGCTGCAACTGCAGTCTAGATATCTGGAATAACATTTCCTATCAACATCAAAACTGCTAAAGCATTCCACAACTCAGAAAGAAGATGAAGAGCCATCTCTTCAGAGAAAACTACAAGATGAAAACGAAAACTCTTCACCCCAGGCATTGGAAAAATATATATCTACTACCCTAGCCCAAATGAAGCACTCTGGTGCTCTCTAACTAGGTCTGGGTTACACAAATACATTAAATACATAAAAGGTTCCGAAACTTCTTTGTACGAAGACTTTTGGTAACCAGTGTATCTCTGGATCATGAACTTCCTCATGTTCTTTGTATGATTTTTATGCAAACATGCATTAACAGCCCCTATCAATGTCCACATATGCGTATCTTTCCCTAACATAGTTCTCACCTTAATCTAATATGCCAACCTGTTTTGTTCCTGTAAAATAGTAACTGGGATAACTGAGAAACCCATTTTAATCTTGTCACACGCATGGCTCATCTTTCAGCGCCTTAACTAATACGCATCCCCTGTATCAAGATCCCAATAAGACTTTTCTTATAAGCAGTAATGTTTTATTACTAAACCGCATTCTCCAAATTATGTTTAGTTTGTTCCATATGCTCTTGAAACATGAATAAACATAATTTCCTGTCAGCTGCCTCTAAAATTATAGAACACCATCTTGTTTAAGAGTTCTCTTCCATACTTGACAAGACAAATGTCCTAGACACTGCCCACAAGCAGACCTTCTCCCCAAACATAGCACTGGGTAGTCCTGGTTGGTACTCTAGATGAGCCATGGTACCATCCTTGGTACCAACCTTTGATAGGTTGATCACTTCACATTAGTAAACCGTCTGAAATTAGTAGGGCCAACTGGCATAGTTCTTAAATGGTGTTAGTGCTTTCTATCAAGCAAAACACAATTTGTGTCCATGGCCCCATTCAGGTACCCAGGTATGGGAAGTATCCTGACTTTCGGGGAGTAGCAGAGGGGTAATTTTCGCCATATTAACATCTATGTGCAGGCCATGGGTGAACTGATTTACAGTTCTAGCTCTACCGTTTGGTTAAATGCGGTGAACACAATTGTTGCTAAATTTCAGACTCCACTTCTTCAAGTAATACAAGTAATCTGCGTAATTGTTTGTCTGGCATCTAAATCTATTCGTCAGGCAACATTTGTAAACTGAAAAGCACCAAAACCGAAATCTGAATGCTCAGGAAAGATCCCTCAACCTTGGTCCTGTGGCCTCCCTCATTCAGTGACATGCCAACTCCAACTGGACAAGCCAAACATCAAAATGGTTACATATCTGTAGGAGTAGTTTTGAAGCTTGAACAATTTTCTAGATTCAGATGCTGTGCATTTATTCTGTCATCTAGTGATTGGGTCCGGAATTGTGTTTCTTCTTTCAGTTTTTGTGGGAGTTGTCAACCACCACCATTTGGTGGTATGCCCATTCCCCTGTGGCATCAGACGTCCAACCCGGAAGTCCCTGTGGGGAGTCACTATTTCCAGATTTTTTTTTCTCTTGTAATGTGTAGATTTAACTTCCTACATTATGTGTTGCCTCTTTCGCTGTTCGTACAGTTAGATTTGCCAGAAAGGCTAGGATTGCTCCTGTATTCCTTGTAGAGTGTGCCCTATGTTTTACACTAGCACTCACATAGGTTCTTGCAACATGTTTGAATGTTTACAACATCCATAGTGGAAAGTTCTCGCTGGATACTGGGGTTGATTTGCTTGCTGGTAACAAAGGGAAAAAACAAACAGTTTCTTTCCTGTCGGTGTTATTTTGCAGCTTGAAGATCTTTCTGGATTCACTATGCTGTGCGTTATTCCGCGGTCTAGTGGTTGGGTCCGGAATCATAGTCTTTTCTCTTTTTTTTTCCGTAGCCCAGGTGGGCGTAGACATCCCACCTTTTGGTGTCCTTCCGGTGACGTCGGCACGCTTCCTGCGGAAGCTTCCACCCGTGGGCGCCATCTTCGGATTCTTTTTTTCTCCTGTTTTTGTATCATTGTTATTCATCCTTTTCCTATCATTTCAGGTTCTTTCTTCTTTTTCCAGGAACCTCCTGATTTGTCTCTTTTAAAGAGTTTGACTGTATATTGTCTTTGTATATCCTTCTCCTCCTGTCTCATCTTTCTGGCGGAGGTGGGTGGGTTCGCTAGTGAATCCAGAAAGATCTTCAAGCACAAAACAACACCGACAGGTAAGAAACTATTCGTTTTGCAGCGTGAATCTTTCTGGATTCACTATGCTGTGCATAGACTTTGTAGCGGTTTGTTATGTTTGTGGCGGCTGGGTGAAAGATATGCGTTGGTTGTTGAATATATGTTGAAGCACTTTTTTCTCCTACTTGTGCTTCCTTGTTTATTTGTATATCCATGCAGTAGTGCTTATTGAACCTGTGAACTGAAGCCCATGTTGCTGCCAGGAATATGTCTTGTATGGGTGTGTTAGCCAGGATTGTTGCTCCCTTTTTTCTAGTAAAGTGGGCTTGTGCCCCTCCTAGTAGCTCCTGCCCTGCCTGCTTGTGGCGGAATTGTATAGTTTGTGCGATCCATCGTGCGATGATGCCCTTTGTTACTGGTCTTCCCATATAACTGCCCGCGAAGGACACAAAGAACTGCTTTGTTTTCCTGTGCTCTTTAGTGCTTTCAATGTAATGCATTACTGCCCTTCTAGCGTCCAGAGTATGCAGTGCCCTCTCTGCGCTTGTGGGTGGGTTCTGAAAGAAGCTTGGTATCTGTATTGTCTGGTTCATGTGAAACCTTGACACCATCTTTGGCATGAAGTGTGCGTTCGTTCTCATTACCACCCTGTCTGTGTGTTTTTAGATGAAGGGTTCTAGTAGTGTTAGCGCTTGCAGCTCGCTTACCCTGCGTTGCGAGGTGATTGCCACTAGAAAGGCTGTCTTGATTGTGAGCATTTGTAGTGAGGCTTTATGGATAGGTTCAAAAGGCGCCATCATAAGTTCTGTTAGGACTAAATTAAGGTTCCATGCAGGTGGGGGCATCCTCTTTGGTGGGGCGATCCTTTTAGCCCCTTCCATGAATCTCTTTACTACTTGGGATGTGAAGAAGCTCTTTCCCGTCTCTCCTCTTGTGTAGGCTACTATCGCTGCTAGGTGCACTCTCAGCGAGGTAGAGCTTAGTTTCGCTTTTAGCAGGTGTGTTAAATATTTTAGCACAGTCGATTCCTCGGTCATTTTCTTGTGTAGCTTTTTCCTCATGTACCATTGTGTGAATCTTTTCCATTTCGACACATAGCACCTCCGTGTGGTAGGCTTCCTTGCCTCCCGTAGCACCCGCAGTGTGCTCTCTGGGAGACTCAGAAGTGCAAACTCTACGTCTTCAGGAGCCATGCCGCCAGGCACTGGGTCTCTGGCTCTGGGTGAAGTTCCTCCCCGTTTTGCATGGTGAGCAGGTCTTTTCTTTTTGCGAACTTGTGAGGTGGTCCATGCGCCATCTCCACTATTTGTGAGAACCAGGACTGCCTGGCCCACTGTGGTGCCACCGGAATCAATGTCATGTTGCTGGTTATGCATTTGCTGAGTACCCTGTGTATCAGTGGTATCGGGGGAAAAGCATAGGCAAATGTTTTCAACCAGCTTATCCATAGGGCATTCCCCTGGGACCGTTCCCCTGGTTGCCTGGATGCGAAGTACCGGCATTTTGCATTCGGGTGTGTTGCAAATAGGTCTATTTTTGGTGTCCCCCACTTTTTGAATAGCTTTTGCGCATCCTGTGCTTTGAGTTCCCACTCGTGGGATGCTGATGTCTGTCTGCTGAGCCCGTCTGCTTCCACGCTGTCCTTTCTTGGTAGGTGTATAGCCAGGAGGTCTATTTCTAGTGGGATGGCCCATTTGCACATCTCCTGCGCTAGGTTGGATAGTGCAACTGATTGTGTTCCTCCCGGTTTGTTGATGTTGAACATTGTTGTCGTGTTGTTGGTTTGTATCAACACTCTCTGCTTGTACAGTTGTTTCTGGAAGGCTTTTAGGGTAAGAAACACGATCTTTAGTACTAGGTAGTTGATGTGCTTGATCGCATTTGTTGGAGTCCCCAGACCCCGTGCCTTGAGCTGGTTCATGTGTGCTCCCCATCCCCTCTGGGGTACGTCTGTGGGGATGGTCACTGTTGGGTTTGGTGGTGTTAAAGGCTTCCCCTTTGTTATGTTCTCCTTGTTCCACAACGCTATCTCTTTTTGCACTGCGTGCGTTACAACCACTAGATCGTCCCAACTCCCTGTAGCTTGTGGCCTTTGCTGTTGGAGCCATTCCTGGACTGGTATCCTGTGGAGTCGTATATTGGGGACTAGGTATATGCAGGACGCCATCATCCCCATGATCTTGCTCGCTGTCCTCACTGTCAGAGCTCGCCCTTTCTGGTATAGACGTGTCTCCTTCAGCAGGGCAAGTATTCTCTTGTCGCTGGGGAACACCTTGCTCTGTATGGTGTTGATCTGTGCTACTAGGAAGATCTTCACTTGTTCTGGTTCCCTGGAGGATTTCCCCCAGTGTAGTGAGAATCCTAGATCCGTCAGCGTCTGTGTGACCCGCTGTGCAGGTCTTTGGCATGGTTTGAAGGAACTTGCTTTTATTAGCCAGTTGTCGAGGTAGGGGTATACATGAATCCCTTCCCTCCTTAGGTGCGCTGCTACTGCTTCGAGGCATTTGGTGAAGACCCTTGGTGCGGATTTTAGTCCGAAGGCCAGGGCTGTGAACTGGTAGTGCGCTTCGTCTATGGCAAATCTCAGTAGATGTTTGTGCTGTCTGTTAATGAGAATGTGTAGGTAGGCATCTTTGAGGTCTATGGTGGACATAAAATCTCCGCCCCTTATCTGAGGGATGACTTCTTGTAGGGATGTCATTTTGAATTTTTGAGTTTTTATGTATTGGTTTAGGAACCGTAGATCCAGGATGGGTCTTAATGTTTCGTCCACTTTTGGCACGAGGAAGTAGGTGGAGTACACTCCCTTGTTTCTTTCTTTGAATGGTACTGTTTCCATCGCCTCCTTGTGGATAAGTTCTTGTGCTTCCTCCAGAAGTAGCACTAGTTCTTTTGCAGAGCGCGCCTTTCTTTTTGGTTTCCTGTTTGGAGCCCTCTTTTTCAGTTCTATGCAATATCCGAACTGTATGATGTTCAGTATCCATTTGTCTGTCGTTATTTTCTTCCACTCCTGGCAGAAGTGTTTTTTTAGTACATGCAGGCCTTTTTGCTTATTTTGTTGTGCCCCCCCCCCTTCAAGGTGTTTTGTGGGTGGGCACGTTTGCTGGAGCGGAGTCACTTTAAGGTGGGTTGCTGGCCCCCACTTCTTGTTTGTCATAGTCCATTCGCCCTCCCGCGAAAGGACTGGCCCCTAGGCTGGTATTGCCAGGTTTGCTCCTGCTGGCCCTGCTGTGCTTGGTTGGTGCCCTGGTAGTTCTGCTGGAATGTCTGATGTGATGTTCCTGGCTGGTTTCGCCCCTTCCGTTTGGTCTCCGTGTCGGGGAGCCCCTTCTCATTCCTCTGAATTGCAAGGCCCCCATGGACCTTGCAGTTTCATTTTCCTTTTTGAGTTGCGTCAGTTTCTCATCCACTGGCGCTCCCAACAGGGTTTCTCCATTGAAGTGGAGTGTTCAGAATGTTGTTCCGGACTTCCGGCTTGAAGCCTGAGATTCTCAGCCAGGCATGTCTTCTTTCTGTGACCCCGATCATCATGAGTCTGCTGGATGTGTCTGCCCCATCCAGGGCTGATTTTAGGCATGAGTTTGCTATGTTCTTGCATTCCTCCACTAGGTGTGTTGCTCTCTGTTGGTATTGCTCAGGGAGGTGTTAGAGTAACTGTCAGACCTCCTCCCAATGCTGGTATGTATGCCTGTTGAGTAGGGCATTAGAGTTGGCAATGCAACAGTGGACTGCTGCATTCCTCTCTATTTTCCTCCCAGTGAGGTCTATCCTCTTACTCTCCTTGTCTGGTGGTGGGCCCGAGTTTGTGGAAACGTTGGGCCTCTTTCTGGCTGTTGCTGCAATGATGGAGTCAGCTGTGATGGATCCCAGTATGTATGGTGGATCCTTAGAGGAGTGTTTGTACTTCTTCTCTGTCCTAGGTTTGACAGACCTGCAGATTGAGGGCTCCTTGAATACTTCCCTTCCCTGGTCCAGGACACCTGGGAGCATGGGGAGGAATTGAGTCCTAGTTTGTGTTGGGAGCAATGTCTCTAAGAGGAATCAGGTTTTTGGGTTTTCTTCCTCCAATTCACCCCATAAGCTGTTGCCACGTTTCTGATGACCATATTGTAGATGCCAATGTCATCTGGCGGCGAAGGCTTTGAAGGATACGTATCGACGGCCTCATCCGGGCTTTCGACGTCGAGGTCCTGCCAATCCTGGTCCTGCTCACCGAGGATGCCGAGCCCAAACTTGTTTGCCGGTCTTCATCGCCTTCTCCCTCGTAATAATACATGCCCTCTTCCTCTTGGTGTTCTTGGGGCTCCGGAGTTTTCGGCGGCTCTTTGGCGTAAAACTCCTCTTCGTCCTCGACGATGGTCGTCGGCTTCGACGAGATGGTGAACCTTTTCATCCATTCGTAGAACTCCTTTTTCCTTTGCAGGATGCTGTCCATTTCGGACTTGAGCCTTCTCTTCTTCCTCTCCATTTCGGCAGCCTGTTTGGCGCCGAGGGTTTCTTAAGATCTCTTCGATGTCGAAGTTCCCTTCGGATCTTTTTCCTTCGGCGTCGAGCGTTCCTTTTCGGGGACGTGCTTCGACGGCCTAGGTTTGTCTTGGGATTTCACCGACTGGGAGGCCTTTTCGTTGGATCCGCTGGGCTGTTTTTCCCTGGATGCAGCTGCGTCCGTCGAATGATTCAGTGCCAGTGCTCCTTTCGAGGACTTCGACTCTGTTGTTCAAGAGTCTGACTCTGATTTTCGAGAGTCTGTCGGGGTCTTATGGGTCGGGGTCTTATGGGTCGGTGTCTCTCTTACCTCCTTTGTTGATTTCGCATCGGTCTCTACGACCGTGTAGTCATCTGGTCCCTCAGCGATGTTGTCCTCTTCCCCACAGGAGAGGCCCAAGTCCCAGTGCGACGGAGGTTGACCTTGGCCTTGGATGTTGTAGTAGGCCCTCCTCTGTCTCTCTTACCCTGAGCATCTTCGGGGTAAAAACAGAGCAGGCGTTGCAATCTTTGCTCTTGTGGTCGACCGGTAGGCTGAGGTTGAAAACCGGATGCTGGTCCTTCTGCGCGTACTTGTGGTGGCAATTGCCACAGAATTTGAAAGGTGTTTTGTCCATTCCTGCGCTCAGGGGGCCCACTGTGTGCGCAATCTCCGTTGGAAGTCAAAGTTTTCGATGTTCTCCTTCCGCTTCGTCGTCCCGGTTCAGTGGTCTTGCTTGGTGAAGTATTCTCCAATCCTTTTTGTACTTTTCGTGTCTTTTTCCTCTTCTTTTCTCCCAAAAAATCTGGAACCTCACTGTGACGATCCAGACCAAACAGCGGAAAAAAGTGGAGAAGTGTGGCTCAATGGTTAGAGCGGCAGACCCTGATGCAGAGGTCGGCCCGGGACCAGGGTTCAATTCCCGCCTCGGTGGGTCTTGGGTCAATGTCCGCGGACTCGATAATTCTCGCCTCGGTGCCTAATCTAATCATGGGTACCACTCTGCAACTCTGGGCAATAGCTTGCTTAATCTCCACAACGGCCCTATCAGCGTCGGGGATGCCTGGCTTCACCTTGGAGGTGCCCAGGAGGGACCATCTCACAGGGAAAGCCAGGACGGGTTCCCCAGCGGTATACAGCGCCAGGACACTCCGAGATGGAGTAACAGTGCGCTTTACAAGTATACATTTACATTTTACATTTACAAAAAAGAATCTGAAGATGGCGCCCAAGGGTGGGAGCTTCCGCAGGAAGCGTACCAACGTCACCGGAAGGACACCTAAAGGTGGGACGTCGACGCCCACCTGGGCTACGAAAAAATAAAAAAGACAAAGGACTACGATTCCAAACCCAACCACTAGACCGCATGAGAATGCACAGCATAGTGAGTCCAGAAAGATTTACGAAGCAAAACTTCTTTCCTTCACTTGCTTAGTTTTATGGAGGTAGTACATGACCAATCTGTGGATGGTTAGCGTGTGCAAGGCTCTTTCAGTAGGTCTTTGGTTGTTGGAGGTGTGGGATAAAATAAAGACATTATTACGCTCAGCATGATTTTTTTCAGCACTCACTGGTACAATCTTTCAGTGATCCTGGCTTCCAGCAGAACTCCTCTAAATAACACGAGGTGGGCCTTCCGAATAAATTCTAATGGCCTGTCTGGACTTCCAAAATCAGTTGGGTGAGATACCGAAACAGGAGACCTCATATTGCTCTTTCTGACTCTGCGCCCCTTTCATCAACACTGGGAAATGCATCTAGGACACTGGAGAAGCCTTGCTGGTGTATCTGACTGGAAATTGTAAAAGGTGTGCAACCCAAGACAGCAGAGGCTTTGCTTGACAATTAAGTAAAATTGCAAGAACCAGCTGTTTGGGTTTATGAGGTACTAAATCTGCCATAGAGCCACCAGAATATGAAGTTAGGCAACAGATCTTACAAAATGTGTTAATGTGCCATTGACAACAGATTTACAAAAATGATCTTATACGTAAGAAAACAAGCCCTTGTTGCAACTAAACTTCTCTAAGAGACACAAACAGACAGACATGCACTGAAAAACACATGCGATCTGATTTAAAATGAGATGGATGTAAAAACTTAAAATAACTTAACTTACCATAGGTAAATTCCAAGATCATCAACGTGGGAGGAAGCTAAGAAATCTCCAGTAGGGGACATGGTGATAGAGACAGCCGCTGAGTCCAACAGAAAACAATCTATCAGGCTGAAAGTGAAATGACAAAAGTCGATTACGTTTCTGTAAAGGATTGGGTCTTTTTAGTTTGAAGTTTTAACTGTAACATGTAAGTTTGAAGTCAACAACGTTCTTGAGCAGAAAATTGTTTTTGCACATAATGAAAAAAAGGGGATGGCTTTTCAAACAACTGTCATTTGAAAAGATGTGTGCCTCAAAAAACATTAGTAATGAATATGAAGCGTAGCAGTTCTTACAACAATATCTACACTAAAAGCAATATTACAATAGTGTAAACCTTGCCATTTGGCTAAACATGGATGCATTTCATAAATATTTGTATGGGATTTCCAAGGAAACTGGTGTATTCTTCTATATTTTTCATTAACTCACCACCCTGATGGAAGATCCCACACTTTAATGCAGCAATCCATTGATGCAGTTATTAGCCATCGACCATCGGGACTGAAAGCCTGAGGAAGGAAAAAGGACCATATTTTACATTCAGATAATTGGGTCTGTGCAGTTCCTTAAAGAGTAAACAGTGCATGTACTTTTAATCAGTACTGTACTTTTAATCACTATGGAAACACATTCCTCGTTTTCCATTGAGTTGGTTCAACAGCATATCCTGATTGGCCTGTTGGGCAAAAAAACCATCACTTTCTACATGTGTGACAAGGATGATGCATCGACCCAGTATTTGAAGGTCTGACTGGGCGAAATTAGCGTTATATACAAGTAAACAAACATTAGTTTGCTGTGGTGTCTCATCTGTTCGACCGATTGTTTGTGCCTTAGTTCTACACCCGATGATGTGCCTGAAGTCTGCCTGTTGTCTGTCAGTTCCATCTCATGCCTTGAAATGGTACACACAATTGACGGATATTTGCTACTTACAGAATACATAATAGCTACATGTGTTTCATTTAATAACGTTAAAACCATCTGCATGGCAAACTGGTTGCATTTAATTTATTGCATATAGTCATTGTGAGAATATGAATTGACAGCTGCAAATCCTCAATCCAAATAGATGATTAAAACGTGAGAAGAAAGAACTAATGTAAAACAAGAAAATGAACAAAACCGATATAAAAAAAGCTTATTAGTCAAAGGTCTAAACGTATAAATTAACACTTTAAAAAATATATATTTTCCAACTATATAACAATACCAACACATCTGCTCAAGAATGAGCTCAAAAATGGGCAACAACAGGTCTTGAGTCATCTTTACCTAATCAGCATTAGCACAACTATGCCTAGTTGTGCCACACAGATACTCAAGAGGTGTCACCTCCCCATTCTGATTCCATTCTTATGTTAGCATCTTCCACTGTTTGTTTGGCTCAGGGCCTTAACCAGTAATAGTGAGCATTCAGGATTCTCTATCCGGCTGCCCCCTCCTATCTGGATAATTTCTTCCACCAGGGACAACTCCGTTATATCTCATCATGACGGGACCCCTGTTCAACCACCAATATATCACTAGGCGGCGCTTCACCAGTAATAAGCCCACGGAGACTAACCTGTGTTGCATTTTCCCTTGTTTGGGGTTAGGTATAAAGCCCAACAGGCAATGCCTTATAGACGATTCCAGATGAACATGAATCGCTGCCTGAGCCTCCGCACCAATACTCCCCAGCAACAGGAACCCAGAATGCCCAGGTCAAACGTAGGAAGGTGGCTTCCCCTCCCGCCACATTTAGGGCATGATGAGTATCTATTGGGTATATTCTGTGCAATCTGGTGGGTGCCAGGAATGTACAGTGATGGTAATTAAAGTGCGTCAGATGGAATCTAGCATTACTTGCCATGTCTTGCACAAGTTTGTTTCAGTGTATACATTTTTATTGGCATTTGGTACAAATTGTTACAGATCACAATTATCACTATATAAATATCCTGAAAGAATAAAAAACTAAAAGGAATATATTAAAACAACCCCCACCCTCACCCACCTTCTCCTCGGCTCTCCTTATACAGTTACTTCAAACGAATCTGGAGTTACATCCAATACTTGTGCACAAGTTGTCACCCATTTTGCATCTTTCAGAGGGGTCTGTAGTTATCTATCCCAAGCCAGCATTGCTTTGAGCAAGGTGGGTGGTCTAGCCACTTTCAATGCCTTATATATCCCTGAGACAAGGATCCTGCCCTGCTCATCCTCCAACACTAGACCCACTGTGAAGGAGATCTTTGGGACATTCAGAAAGTACATCAATATCTCTCTGGCTTATCATACTTCAGGAACTACCCAGTGCTAACCCCAAAAGTGTCTCAGGCCTTATCAAGGGTTAAAAACCAATCACCAACGTACAGGCCTCCCATTGTTAGGCAGCCTACTGCTCTCCATGCTGTTAATGACAGTGTTACGAATCTGATGAAATTGTTGCAGCAGCTTAATTTGCATGTCCCTACCGGTGGGTGATACATGCCCACCAATAAGCAACCTGGTAGAGTCCCCTCCACAACTATATCCCTTAGGTCTTTTTTCCCAGTTCCCATCTGTAGGAAGCTGGATTTTTTGTTGCAGTAATTATTCACCCCCACCCCACCCCCCCACCCACACAAATACTTTTTGCCTGGTATTTGGTGCAACTTTGACTGAAGTGTACTGGGTTCCTGCTAACAAGGTCCCCAGTGCCAGTGTTCTTTTCCCAAAACAAAACTGGTCACCTGATCTCCAGCTGACCCGGCCTTAAGTCCCTAGTAAGTGATACCGCTGGTACCTAGGGCAGAGGTACTAAAGAAGGTCCCTTAGAGCTGCAGCATATCTTGTGCCACTCTAAGGGACCCAGCACCAAACCCATACCGACTGTCACTGCAGTCTGTGTGAAAAGGTGCTCTAAAAAGTGAAAACAACATGAGAGACACTTGTGTGCCATGTCCCTCTAACACTGCATGTTACATTTGTAAGTAACCTTACAGCAGGCCTTACAGCCCTGAGGCAGGGTGCGTTATATTCCATGTTGTTAGAAATGGGGCTGCTGGTTGGCTGGTGTATGCACATAAGCCAGGCAGAACCCACCACTCCTAGTCAGGGCAAGGTAGTTACATGCTGAAGATAACCCCTGCTCACCCCCTAGGTAGCTTGGCAGAGAAGTCGGCTTTATCCCAGAGGCAATGCGTAAAGAGTTTGCGCAACCCACTCAAACAGCAGCGACCCACTAGGCACACCACAAAAGAAACTCCACACAGGGTTATATAAAAATAACCTTCATATTATCCATAAACACATTAGAACACAATCGCATAAATATCACTGCGCCACTAGGTACTTGACATGATTTCACAGGAATTTACATAAACCTTTTGGTCAAATTCATAAACATTACAGTTAGTTAAGGTCACCAGTAACTAATCATGGGATTGCATTTAGCGTAAAGCACTAGGCATAAAACCTCATCAGCAGTGCACCACAGTAAACACTTGCAGCTGTGTACACATCATGGAATACCATAAGCTCATCATGCCCTTCTTAGGCGTAAATAGGACACATCAATCATAAGCCGGGCCATGGGATACACATTATCCACAGTGCACTATCGTAAAGAGTAGTGGCGTGCACACATACATCCTCACTCTGATGGAATATTAAAGCCTAATCAAGTCACCGAATAACACAGCCCATAACCAGGTTTCCCCCTCGTAGGCTCCTGGGCCTTACCCGCCTACACCATAAGAAATGCGGTAATGCGGAGCGGTTCCTTCCCACTTGGTGATTACCAATCCTACTCCTCTTCCTCAGTGGGGAGTGGAGGCCTCCATCAAGGTTTCCCCTTTATGCCCCAAGCGGTCAGTAAAGACGGGCCTAGAAAGTAGATATAACAGGGAGTGGAGGCATCCCCTCTACCCTCGTTGACAGGAGACCTCTTTCCCCAAACAAACGGTGGGCTCTCGTGAGCACGCGGCCCAGCGGTAATGAGAAGCCAGCTCAGCCCCACTCCCCAATTGTTGTGGGGAGAGAGGTCCAGGCTGCAGATGTCGGCTGCCCAGCCAGTCAAGGTGCTGATCTCCCGCCTTACTTGGCGGTCACCCCCAACAGCCACTGCCCAAAATTCTTCTTCTGGATCTCAGCCCCAGCCCGCAGGATTCCTCTGTGCGATGGTAGGACACGGAGCAAAGTCTCCGTCGACTTCGCCTCTCCTCCGCTTGCGGTCAGGAGCACATTCCTGCCTCGCCCCGCCCACCATCAGGCTCAGACACGTGGCCTGCTGCCTCTGCCTGACTTCCAGGTGTCCTGGGATGGGGACGTGCGGAGCAAAGTTTCTTCCGGTTGCTCTCATGCTCCGCTTCTATGGCACATAGCAGTGGGCCCCTCCCAGCCTCGGAGAACACGCAGGGTTCTCCTCTTCCTCATGGGAGCCCCGCCCACAACCAGGTATCCTCCGCCTGACTTCCTGATCTCGCCACGGCTGCTCTCGCCATGTTCCCTGTAAGAGGCCACTTCTCGGGATTAGAAGTTAAAGTTAGAAGTGCCCTTCCCACACTGTACTAAGCAGGAGCGCACACCTTTGGGCCATAGGTTGTTCAATGCTTTACCCATGCACTACGATACAGACAAAAATGCCACACAAGTCCACATCAGGGCTCAACTACACCGGCCACAAAAATCCTGTATCGACCCACATGCTGCTCCAGGCGAAATGCCCCTCCAGGGCACCAGAAGGAGAGCGCTCACCATGCGCTAGAGTACAGGGCAATTTGGGGAATCTAAAGCGCCCTGCCTATCGCCCATTTGAAGACACAAACAGGGAGCAGGCAGCGCTCTTCTCCAGGAATTCATAAGGTCAGAGCTGGGCACAAGCAGGCCAGCACGTAGGGCCTCCCAGCAGGCAGTAGCTGAGGCCCAAGGCGGTTCCTCCTGGCTGTGTGTACCTCAGATCCAGTTCCCAGCAAGCTCAACAGACATGGGTCACAGCTCCAGTACTTATACTAGTAAGTGTCTTTGTTCTCTCCTGGCCCAGGGCTCTGAGCCCAGTCCAAACCAGTTCTGGGGGCATCTCTGCAAGTTCACAACATTCCCCATTGTAAGTGTAAACCCTGGACCCAGACACATCACAGGGGGGCGGAGCCATCATTGTGGAAGGCAGGCACAGCCCTATTTAGGTGCAGGTGCTACTCCTCCCACCACTCCAAATGCAGACAAGGCCTAGTCGGCCTATTGCCGACTCATCCAGACTCTCTTGGGCAACTGCACCTCCCCAGACCCTGTCACTCCAAAGCCAGACAGTCAATACACATCCTAGCAGTGGACCAAAGACACACAGCACACAGAAATGCCTACTTCTAAAAGTGCCATTCCTAAAATAGTAATAATAGATGCGCTGACACCAATACGCAGCATTTATCACCACTATTCCAAACATACCAAACTTGAACATGATACCCCACTCATGTCAGGAATTACCACTGAAGCACATATCAGGCAATCATCAATGCATCCCTATGAGAGGGCAGCCTCACAGCAGTGAGAAACCAAATAGGCTGTTTGTCACTACCAGGACATGCCACACAGTTAAGGAACATATTGTACCTTTGACCTACACCGAAACCCAGTCCATAGGGCTAGCTAGGGCCTATGTTAGGAGTGACTGATATGTAGTACAAGGGAAGTCATAGACGTGGCAACCAATTTATGTGCCATGTCAAGGAGGCAGTAAAATGCGTGTGCAGGCCCTGCAGTGGCAGAGGCCTGAGACAGGTTTGAAAGGTTACTTTGGTGGGTGGCGTAAGCAGCCCTGCAAGCCCACCAGTAGCATTCAATTTACTGGCCCTAGGTATACGGGATACAACTGTACAAGGGACTGATAGGTAAATTAAATATGCCAAACAGGTGTAGACCACTATTAGCAAGTTTACCATAAAGAGCACATGCACTTTAGCAATGAACAGCACTGTTAAGTGCCCAGAGTCCTAAAACCACCAACAACATGTCACAAAACAAGCATTTGCAATGCAATAGGATTCGCATTTACGCGAGCTTGAGCTATTGACATTGCAAATAACAATGCCTTTTATTTTTGTTTTAAAAACATACATAAACTGCATTGTCATTTACAATGCCAATAGCTTAAACTCGCCTAACTGCGAGACCTATTGCATTGCAAATGCTTGTGTTTTTTACAGTCACATCTGACATATGTGAGTTTAATAACTAACTATAATAAAGCTTGAAACATTGAGAGAACATATTAGAACCAGTTGTTGTTGAATGGTTGCACAGAGTGATGCTGTGGCCTTCAGTGGTGCTGAGTGATGCTTTGGCCTTCAGTGGTGCTGAGTGATGTTGTGGCCTTCAGTGGTGCTGAGTGATGCTGTGGCGTTGAGTGATGCTGAGTGATGCTGTGGCGTTGAGTGATGCTGTGGCATTGAGTGATGCTGTGGCATTGAGTGATGCTGTGGCATTGAGTGATGCTGTGGCATTGAGTGATGCTGTGGCATTGAGTGATGCTGTGGTGTTGAGTGATGCTGTGGGATGCTTTGGCATTGAGATGCTGTGGCGTTGAGGGGTGCTGTGGCGTTGAGGGATGCTGTGGCGTTGAGGGATGCTGTGGCGTTGAGGGATGCTGTGGCGTTGAGGGATGCTGTGGCGTTGAGGGATGCT
Organism: Lissotriton vulgaris; assembly: GCF_964263255.1. NCBI lineage: Eukaryota > Metazoa > Chordata > Amphibia > Caudata > Salamandridae > Lissotriton > Lissotriton vulgaris. Next base: position 710,180,921 of record NC_141689.1, on the reverse strand, counting down.
GTGGCGTTGAGGGATGCTGTGGCGTTGAGGGATGCTGTGGCGTTGAGGGGTGCTGTGGCGTTGAGGGGTGCTGTGGCGTTGAGGGGTGCTGTTGCGTTGAGGGGTGCTGTGGCGTTGAGGGGTGCTGTGGCATTGAGGGGTGCTGTGGCGTTGAGGGGTGCTGTGGCATTCAGTGGTGCTGAATGAATCTGTGGCGCTGAGTGATGCTGTGGCGTTGAGTGATGCTGTGGCGTTGAGTGGTGCTGTGGCGTTGAGTGGTGCTGTCTGTGGCGTTGAGTGGTGCTGTGGTGTTGAGTGGTGCCGTGGCGTTGAGGGGTGCCGTGGCGTTGAGGGGTGCTGTGGCGTTGAGGGGTGCTGTGGCGTTGAGGGGTGCTGTGGCATTCAGTAGCGCTGAGTGATGCTGTGGCATTGAGGGGTGCTGTGGCATTGAGGGGTGCTGTCGCGTTGAAAGGTGCTGTTGCGTTGAGTGGTGTTGTGGCGTTGAGGGGTGCTGTGGCGTTGAGGGGTGCTGTGGCATTGAGGGGTGCTGTGGCATTCAGCGGTGCTGTGGCGTTGAGGGGTGCTGTGGCGTTGAGGGGTGCTGTGGCGTTGAGGGGTGCCGAGTGATTCTGTGGCGCTGAGTGATGCTGTGGCGCTGAGTGATGCTGTCTGCATTAATGCTGTCTGCATTAATGGCATGCAATCAGCAGCATCTGTCTGAGTTGGCTCCAGTGGTTCAGTTTGAACTGCGTTTAATAATTTGTTTAACTAGTAGCAGGTGATGTTTTAACACCCCATCAGCCCTCCACCTTGTCCTTCCATCTCCTTTTCACATCCTGCCGCCACCCCCAACAAACAGCTTGGTACCAGTGTGAAGAAAGTTGAGCTGTGCTGTGAGTGACTCGTGTGAATTGGAGGGGGTGCAGGGGTGTTTGTGTTTAGAGGCTAGACGCCACTGTGATCCCATCAGTTAGGAGCTAACCTGTGAATATTGCGAGGATGACATAGGTCTTTCTGTATGGCTGGCTCTGCATAGCAGGCTACGAAACCCCAGGTGTTCCCATAACTGTGACTGCTCGAGCAAAACAGACAACCATGACTCACAAGAAACAAGAGCAAGCAGCATGAGCTCTCACACAAATGGTGCTCACTTGGGGTTGGACGGTATCTTCTGAGTGACTCCATCTTATGTGACATCATCAGCCAAACCTATCTTTTCAGCCAGATAGCTCAGTGAGCTAAGCGCTCTCTGCTCACGTCTTTTGCAACGTCCAGGTAGCGAGTTTGGATCATGGCAGGGCTAAGTCAGCATGTTATCCTTCAGAGGTAGAAAAGTGGGTAATATAGTAACTGTGATACACGAAACTGCAACATGGTGGATGGAATCCAGCAATATAAAAATAAGTTATTATTTGTCCTTATTGTTGGCATACTGTGCTCCCAAAAAGATCTCATCCACCATCTCTCTCGAGACATAAAAAGGGGAAGTTACAACAACACCTCCAGAAGTAAACAAGTGCGGGTGTATCAACGACATGTTGATGAGCCGCATGTCAAAAATACTTACATGAGGCAGGCCAGGGTCGCGCTCAGGAGAGCTCCGAAGCAGCGCTGGCCGGGGCAGTGCAGTGCACTCGCCCCGCTGCCCCTCTCTCACGGGCTCTTCCTGGTTGTGAGTTTCACTATCACATGACCTGTCGGGGAGGAAGTGAGAGCCCAGCAGTAGCCATGCCAGTGCGACGCCGAGCCAGAGGAGGAGGGGACTCCCGACCGAGGTTTGTGCGGAGCTTTAACAGCGACCCCCGCACCGCTGGCCAGGTGAGCTGCCCCGGGCACCTATGGGCGTTCCGCAGGGACCCCTGACTTCAGTTTGCAAAAGGCACAAGGGGGCCCTGGGTAGCCGACGGGATGACCTTTTCAGCTTCCAGGTCGTCCTTGCTTCGGCCCACGGGGGCCTTCACCTCAGACCGTCGCCCTGGACGTAGCTGAAGAACCCACTTCAGGCCGCAGTCACCCGGGACCCGCTCCAGGGAAGGATCCGAGCTGCAGCTGGGCCGTGGAAGGGGTGGGGGGTGGTGGGTCGGCTGGGACCGGGGCAATGCAGTCCATGTGTGTCATTTCTGCAGTCCATGGATGCTAGAACTTAGCTTCAGCCCGCAGGGTGTCCTGCCTGTACCCCGCAGGGTGTTCCTGATGTCCTGACTGTACTTTCAGTCGACTCCTACAGCTTCTTTCTGCAGGATCCCCCAAGCGCAAATGAATCTAGCCCGAATCCAATGCTAAAAGACACCACTGCACCCGAGCCCCACAGCCCAAAGAGAAGTCTATGAACGGTGTCCCCAGGTGCCCGAGCACCTCAAAGGACAAGCCCCTCTTGGGTTCCCCAGAACTGCTCCCTCCCCCCCATTCCCAGCTTGCAGACTCTCTCTGACCGGACTGTTCCCCATTGAAGAGAATGGGTCACCCAAGGCCGTAATACAACTCTGTACCCAGATTTGCCAGAGCCTCCAGAGGTGATCTGTTGATGTGGCATTGGATGTTGCCCCAGCCTCACCTTACGTCCCATCGAACAGTCCCATAAGTCGCTATTAAGTGCCCAAATGCACTACATGTTTTTAGCCCATAGGTTAACATTACCGTACCCAAAAACGTTTCAAAACTGGTAAATTTCATAACTCGAAAAGTACTTCCTGATTCCTAAGATCTTGGTATCTAAATTCATATAAAAGTATGCGTTATTTTTATAAACTGGTGTTGGATTCCTTTATTGAGTGTGTGTTTCGCTTACTGCCTTAGTGAGTTCAATAGATGCTTAGTTGGCACTACCCTGTGATATGCCTAACTGCTCACCCATATTACCACAAAAGCGAGTATTTGGGGTGTAATTTTTGCCTCTGTAAACCAGTTGGCGTTTGCCTGGACTCTTTACACAGTTTAACTCTTTTTGGTCCACTATATAAAGAGCCAGCTCCTTACACCATCTTCACACCATTTAGCTGTGTATTGGAGTTAAGTGACCATGTAATAGGGGGCATGGCCAGGCAGCCAACCAAAATGGCCGTGCAGCACTGAAGCTCCGCCAAGAGATCCCAGTACGATCGTCCTGTTCCCAGAAAGCTACATGTTAACCCGCCTGTGATGCGGTCGCTGATGCGGAGGAAGAGATTGTGAGCAGGTGGAGCAGATTGCTGCCACCAGACACTCTGGGACTGTCCCGTTTCAAGATACTGGGGCAGAGCCTGCCACTGCGATGAAAATGGGCCCGGAGTGAATGTGAGCCATTCGGAGAGTGGCGTATCCATGTGGACGGTGCCTGGAGCCCTGGAGTGTGAGGTGAGCATGATCGGGCTTTGGGCCTACCCTCCCCCTTCGCCCCCTCCTATTTCCATCCTCGAGTGCGGCTCCCGGTAACTCTGCCGGAGAGCGTGTGCCGCCCGTTTCACTTCAGGCGGCCTGCAGTGACACGGACTGCGGAAGAGCCTGGGAGGCAGTCACCCGACTGCTCGAACGGTCCAAGGGAGGGGGTTGGTGGGCCCGGGGTCCCGGTCACGCACCATCAGCTCGCAGCGTCTGGGAGGCGGCTCAGAGCATCGGCGATGACTAGAACAGCATGTAACGGCGCAGATTGGGCTATACATTGATTGTCCATGTAAGCAGTGGGAGTACAGCCTACAGAGGCCTCCATCTCCAGCAATCCTCCAAGTGCAGGGCAGTAGTGCCCTGAATACCTGCCTGAAAAAAAGCTACAGTTTGTGGCTCTCTGGAGGGGTCCTAGCATCGCTCTGCCCAACCGGATGGCGTGGCAGCTAGGGTTCTTGCACCCAAAGTCCATTCTTGATAATGTGTCTCCCTTGCCCCTGCAGTGTGAGACGGTCCGTGGTGAACGCTGCGTGTTTGGGGTCCCTGCAGGGTGGCATGGGCCATTAAGACCCTTAACAGCGATTGCTGCAGCTCACCAAACCCACTGAAAAACCAGCAGGTACGGAAACTACCATGGGAGAGGGTGTAACGGGCGCGCCTTCCACAGAAAGCCCCTCTACAGACTCAGCTTCATTGCTTCAGGAACTGAGAGCTGGCTTTAGTGCTCTAGACAGCCGATTGGACTCCTTGGATGAACGCCTCGACAGTAAGGGCGGCAAGGTCGATTTGCATGAAAGGCAGCTTGACACAGTGGAAGGTAGGGTGTCCGACCTAGAGGACGGCTCTGCCCGGGCAGTTAAGCGCTTGGAACGAGTAGAAAAAATTCTTAAAGATGTTGCCATTAAAAATGAGGATTTAGAATCGCGCAGCAGGCGCAACAATATTCGCATCCTGGGAGTGCCTGAAACGACCAATGCTGGTCGTATGGACCAGTTTTTAGAAACCTTGTTGGTTGACATCTTCAGCAGAGACTCCTTCCCCACCGGTTTTGCCGTGGAGCTAGCGCACCGTTCCTTGGGGCAGCGTCCCAACTCAGGCTGCCCCCCCATGGCCCATAATTGAATGTTTCCTCAACTTCCGGGACAGGGATACTGTGCTGTGGCTGGCAAGAGAGCGCTGTGCTATCTCATGGCAGGATTCTGCACTAGCCTTGTACCCAGACTTTACTGCAATGGTTCAGGAGGCGAGGTGTAAATATAATGGCATCAAGGCGACTCTCCGGAATCTGGGTCTTGGGTATGGCATGCTGTTTCCAGCTCGGCTCTGTGTGGACATTGAGGGCAGAACACGCATCTTTGACTACCCCATGGCTGTGCATGGGTTTTGCAGAGACTATAGGATCCTCTACAATGAAAAATCCAAAGACACAGTACGAAGCTCTCCTCCTCATAGTGGCTCAGTGGCCAGTGTCGAACTTTTCTTTACTGAATGATTCCGGCATGCGCACCGGGTTAACTTGATTTAAAATGTTTGATCTCTCCTTGTAGTGGAACAGATTTATGTCTTAAGCACTACAGTTATTGTAAAACTGGATCCCTGGCGTGGCGTCACACTCCCCATGTGTGTAACACGTTCATTGTGTAACATGGTTGTGTACCTAGTTTATATACTTTCTAATTTGTTGCGTTGTTTGCAGGTTGCATATGGTAGTCTATTTCACTGGGTATCTCCCTGCGATGGGGAGCACAGGGATGGGTGGGGGGTGGCGGGAGGGGATGATTTCATTACTTGGCTACATCAGTTGCCTTTGCAGCCTACTCACTGTCTAACTAATATGGCTTGCTGTGACACTCAACAGCTGATACTGTTTTTTCAGTACAAAAGACAGGCATAGATGACCCATCCACTAGTTCCGAACTGTCTCTCTTCACCTGGAATGTTAGGGGGCTCAATGTTCGAAAAGGGAAGCACATTTTACATTACATGCAAAGACAAGGAATAGACATTGCATTCCTTCAAGAGACCCACCTGCCCAGAACTAAGGCCACTTCTTTTGCATCCAGCTGGGGCCACCACCGTCATTTCACAAATTATAGCTCTTATGCCAGAGGCACCGCGATAATAATACACTAACGTCTCCCCTTCAAGCCAAACAACGTACATAATGATACAGACGGTGGCTACACAATGGTGACTGGGCTGCTAATGGGTCACTGGATAGCATTTGTGAATGTATACACCCCCAATGTAGATAATCCAGAGATTTTTCATGACCTCCACGCACAAGTTCTACAGCTAGATGCTGAATACATATGTGTGATTTACTAACTGACCCGGCGGTAGACAGCTCCTTCAGCTCCACAGACTCAAACACAGGCAGGCTGAGCGCTTCTAGATTTGTGCGACTCAATTGGCTTGTTGGACATCTGGAGACTGCGCCATCCGGCAGACCATAGGTACTGCCATCATTCGGCCCTATATGACACATGGACCAGGCTGGACTACTGGTTAGTCTCTCCTGGTCTAACTAATTGGCATAGATCTTCTCAGACTCTGCCGAGAACTTATTCGGATCACTCCCAGGTGGTGATGTGGATCAGGATCCCCAGGCCAGAAGACTGTGAGAGGCAGTGGAGATTCCGAGGTAGGGCCCTGCTGGATGAAGCATTTAGGGCAGAGCTGCGTGACGCAATAGAGGAGTACTTCAATCTAAATATTGGCTCTGTAGACTCCTGGGCAGTCCTCTGGGAGGCAATTAAGGCCTATTTACGTGGGGTGTGCATCTCTAAGCATTAGGAAGCGAGGAGAGACCTTGGGGCCACGATAGCACATGTTGAGCAGCAATTAAGGACGATAGATGATTAACAGATAACTAACCCTAACCCTGCCCGATTCAGTCAACATCTTTCCTTTCTAGCAGACTTCAGGGAGGCCGCAGAGAGGGAAACTCATTTCTTAACTAAACATGGGGTGGCCAGATGGCATGGGAAAGGAGATAGACCCAGCCGAACTTTATCACGCCTTTTGAAGCCCTCAACTGGCCGACCATGCACCTCTGAAATTCAGTCCTCTTTGGGTCGAATTCTCACGAGTACCCCAGATATTGGAGACAAATTCCTAGACTATTACAATAAGCTATACACATCCAAAGCGACCTACACAACAGAAGAACTGGGTAGATATTTTGAGGAGATTACCATGGTCTATATGGAACGGTTCATGCAGGATTTCCTTGCCGAACCCTTCTCGGTAGAGGAAATAACTAGTGCTTTAGATGCCGTGAACAGCTCCACAGACCCCGGCTTGGACGACTTTTCTGGAGATTTTTATAAAGCATATAAAGACCTGCTGGCACCCCATGTTTTAGAAGTTTACAATGAGGCGCTTGAGAGAAAGCAACTTCCCGCAACCCTGCCGGAGGCCGTAATAATACTGCTACCCAAGCCCGGGAAGGATCCGCTTGATTGTGGATCATATAGACCTCTTTCCCTTTTAAACCTAGGTTACAAAATCTTAGCCAAGATGATAGCGCTACAATTGGTTCTATTGCTGGACCGAATAATCTACCCGGCACAAACGGGTTTCTTACCGCATAGATCGACTGCCCTTAATATGAGAACGTTGTTCACAGTACTCCACAGAATTTCACGAGAGAAACCTGCAGCAACGATTCTCTTAGATATCGAAAAGGCCTTCTACTCCCTGGAAGTGGCGCTTTTACCTTGAGGTGATGAGGAGGATAGGCATGCCAAAAGGCTTCATAGACCTTACAGCCTTGCTTTACTCCTCCCCCACTGCCCGACTGCGCCTGACTGGCACAATTTCCCGTTCTTTCAATCCCACCCGTGGCACCAGGCAAGGGTGTCCGCTCTCACCGCTACTTTTTAGGTCTCGTAGAGAGACCTATTGCAGTCAAACCAGAAAGCTGAGGATTTGTAGAAGTGCACATGCTCGTGAACGCGCTTCTATCCCCCTGCCTTGCTCTTCAAAGGCTCCCCTTACCATTTGCGATGAGGCAAGAGAACTGGGAATTAAGGAAAAAAACTGCACCACTGTTGAAATACCATCTACTGTGTCGGAATAGAAGGTGCTATGCCCAGACACGTGATTCCCACACGGGCCTTAAGGGAGATAGGCAACCTACCACCCAGGAAAGCTAATTATGATAGTTGGACAGCACCCTTCAAAAGTTATACATTGTTGCAAAACAGTTATTAAAAACATATAAATGAACGGAGTTATTGGTTTTCCCAACTATTCAGATAAGACACACAAAAGTAGTGACTTGGATTTTCTTTCTTTTATTCAATTTTTATTCTTTATTTTCTTTTTTTGATAGTTGCGAATAGCCGACGCGTTTCGGCCGTTGTCGGACTTCTTCAGGGCTTGAAACAAACTGTCTGATATCGAGTTTCACATCCGTCTTTGTCAGGCTTTCATGGAGTTTCTTTTATTGCTTGGAGAGTTGTAAGCAAGGTCACAGATCCTAGTCATAGTCGCTGTCAACAAAGAAGCAAAAGTAGGCCCACAGAAAAGTCAAGGGGCTGGAACATACAGGAGCATCAAGTTGTGGTCTTACCATTTGCGCCTGCTTCCCCGCCCACTGCTTCACACTTCACGGCCGCCAGGCCGTGACTCGTATTTCTGCCCAGCCCCCCTCCCAGCGCTGCCTAGTTTTCACGGCCGGCCTCCGAGAGCTTCAAAGGGATCTGCTTCATGCGTCTTCTCACATGGAGATTTGTAAGACTGTAAATATGCTGTGCCCATGGCTTCTGCTGTTAGCAGTTCATGCAAGCCTGTGTAACACATGCCCATACTTGGTGTCACATTTTGTACTGTTAGAGATAGAATTTAATGTTTTGTTCACATTTGAGGTAGTCTGCCGTGCCAAAGGCACCACTTTCCTTTGCTTGACGTTAGATTAAAGTGTTTGATTTTCAATTGCCGGTAAATGCCGGAGACTTTCTGTGCTCGTTCGTCTAACACACGCACACTTTGATTTGCATCAGACATCCGCAAGCATCAGACATCCGCAAGCATCAGACATCCGCAAGCATCAGACTTCCGCAAGCATCAGACTTCCGCAAGCATCAGACTTCCGCAAGCATCAGACGTCCGCAAGCATCAGACTTCCGCAAGCATCAGACTTCCGCAAGCATCAGACTTCCGCAAGCATCAGACATCCGCAAGCATCAGACATCCGCAAGCATCAGACATCCGCAAGCATCAGACATCCGCAAGCATCAGACATCCACAAGCATCAGGCGTCAGACATCCACAAGCGTCAGGCACCCACAGCGTCAGGCATCTACAAGCGTCAGGCATCCACAAGCGTCAGGCATCAACAAGCGTCAGGCATCAACAAGCGTCAGGCATCAACAAGCGTCGGACAGACATCCACAAACGTCAGGCATCCACAAGCATCAGGCATCCACAAGCATCAGACATCCACAAGCATCAGACATCCAAAGGCATTAGGCATCCTCAAGCGTCAGGCATGCACATGCAACAGACATCCACATGCAACAGACATCCACATGCAACAGACATCCACATGCAACAGACATCCACATGCAACAGACATCCACATGCAACAGACATCCACATGCAACAGACATCCACATGCAACAGACATCCACAAGCAACAGACATCCACAAGCAACAGACATCCACAAGCATCAGGCATCCACAAGCGTCAGACATCCACAAGCGTCAGGCATCCACAAGCGTCAGACATCCACAAGCGTCAGGCATCCACAAGCGTCAGGCATCCACAAGCGTCAGGCATCCACAAGCGTCAGGCATCCACAAGCGTCAGGCATCCACAAGCGTCAGGCATCAACAAGCGCCAGGCATCAACAAGCGTCGGACATCAGACATCCACACGCATCAGACATCCACAAGCATCAGACATCCACAAGCATCAGACATCCACAAGCATCAGGCATCCACAAGCATCAGGCATCCACAAGCATCAGGCATCCACAAGCATCAGGCATCCACAAGCGTCAGGCATCCACAAACATCAGGTATCAGACATTCACAAACGTCAGGCATCCACAAGCGCAAGCATTCACAAACGTCAGACATCCACAAGCGTCAGACATCCACAAACGTCACATCCACAAGCGTCAGGCATCCACAAGCGTCACATCCACAAGCGTCACATCCACAAACGTCACATCCACAAGCGTCACATCCACAAGCGTCAGGCATCCACAAGCGTCAAGCATTCACAAGCGTCAGACATGCACAAGCTTCAGACATGCACAAGCTTCAGACATCCACAAGCGTCAGGCATCCACAAGCGTCAGGCATCCACAAGCGTCAGGCATGCACAAGCGCCAGACATCCACAAGCATCAGGCATCCACAAGCGTCAGACACCCACAAGGAACAGGCACCCACAAGCATTAGGCACCCACAAGCAACAGGCACCCACAAGCAACAGGCACCCACAAGCAGCAGGCACCCACAAGCAACAGGCACCCACAAGCATCAGACCTCCACAAGCATCAGACCTCCACAAGCATCAGACCTCCACAAGCATCAGACCTCCACATGCATCAGACCTCCACATGCATCAGACCTCCACATGCATCAGACCTCCACATGCATCAGACCTCCACATGCATCAGACCTCCACAAGCATCAGACCTCCACAAGCATCAGACCTCCACAAGCGACAGACATCCAAAAGCGACAGACATCCACAAGCGACAGACATCCACAAGCGACAGACATCCACAAGCGACAGACATCCACAAGCGACAGACATCCACAAGCGACAGACATCCACAAGCGACAGACATCCACAAGCGACAGACATCCACAAGCGACAGACATCCACAAGCAACAGACATCCACAAGCGTCAGGCATCCACAAACATCAGGTATCAGACATTCACAAACGTCAGGCATCCACAAGCGCAAGCATTCACAAACGTCAGACATCCACAAGCGTCAGACATCCACAAACGTCACATCCACAAGCGTCAGGCATCCACAAGCGTCACATCCACAAGCGTCACATCCACAAGCGTCAGGCATCCACAAGCGTCAAGCATTCACAAGCGTCAGACATCCACAAGCTTCAGACATCCACAAGCGTCAGACATCCACAAGCGTCAGGCATCAACAAGCGTCGGACATCAGACATCCACAAACGTCAGGCATCCACAAGCAACAGACATCCACAAGCAACAGACATCCACATGCAACAGACATCCACATGCAACAGACATCCACAAGCAACAGACATCCACAAGCATCAGACATCCGCAAGCATCAGACATCCGCAAGCATCAGACTTCCGCAAGCATCAGACTTCCGCAAGCATCAGACTTCCGCAAGCATCAGACTTCCGCAAGCATCAGACTTCCGCAAGCATCAGGCGTCAGACATCCACAAGCGTCAGGCACCCACAGCGTCAGGCATCTACAAGCGTCAGGCATCCACAAGCGTCAGGCATCCACAAGCGTCAGGCATCAACAAACGTCAGGCATCAACAAGCGTCAGGCATCAACAAGCGTCAGGCATCAACAAGCGTCAGGCATCAACAAGCGTCAGGCATCAACAAGCGTCAGGCATCAACAAGCGTCGGACAGACATCCACAAACGTCAGGCATCCACAAGCATCAGGCATCCACAAGCATCAGACATCCACAGGCATCAGGCATCCTCAAGCGTCAGGCATGCACAAGCGTCAGACATCCACATGCAACAGACATCCACATGCAACAGACATCCACATGCAACAGACACCCACATGCAACAGACATCCACATGCAACAGACATCCACAAGCAACAGACATCCACATGCAACAGACATCCACATGCAACAGACATCCACCTGTAACAGACATCCACATGCAACAGACATCCACATGCAACAGACATCCACATGCAACAGACATCCACAAGCAACAGACATCCACAAGCAACAGACATCCACAAGTAACAGACATCCACAAGCGTCAGGCATCCACAAGCGTCAGGCATCCACAAGCGTCAGACATCCACAAGCGTCAGACATCCACAAGCGTCAGACATCCACAAGCGTCAGGCATCCACAAGCGTCAGGCATCCACAAGCGTCAGGCATCAACAAGCGTCAGGCATCAACAAGCGTCGGACATCAGACATCCACAAACGTCAGGCATCCACAAGCAACAGACATCCACAAGCAACAGACATCCACATGCAACAGACATCCACATGCAACAGACATCCACAAGCATCAGACATCCACACGCATCAGACATCCACACGCATCAGACATCCACACGCATCAGACATCCACACGCATCAGACATCCACACGCATCAGACATCCACACGCATCAGACATCCACACGCATCAGACATCCACACGCATCAGGCATCCACAAGCATCAGGCATCCACAAGCATCAGGCATCCACAAGCATCAGGCATCCACAAGCATCAGGCATCCACAAGCGTCAGGCATCCACAAGCGTCAGGCATCCACAAGCGTCAGGCATCCACAAGCGTCAGGCATTCACAAGCGTCAGGCATCCACAAGCGTCAGGCATCACCAAGCGTCAGGCATCAACAAGCGTCGGACATCAGACATCCACACGCATCAGACATCCACAAGCATCAGACATCCACAAGCATCAGGCATCCACAAGCATCAGGCATCCACAAGCATCAGGCATCCACAAGCATCAGGCATCCACAAGCATCAGGCATCCACAAGCGTCAGGCATCCACAAACATCAGGTATCAGACATTCACAAACGTCAGGCATCCACAAGCGCAAGCATTCACAAACGTCAGACATCCACAAGCGTCAGACATCCACAAACGTCACATCCACAAGCGTCAGGCATCCACAAGCGTCACATCCACAAGCGTCACATCCACAAGCGTCACATCCACAAGCGTCACATCCACAAGCGTCAGGCATCCACAAGCGTCAAGCATTCACAAGCGTCAGACATCCACAAGCTTCAGACATCCACAAGCTTCAGACATCCACAAGCGTCAGACATCCACAAGCGTCAGGCATCCACAAGCGTCAGGCATGCACAAGCGCCAGACATCCACAAGCATCAGGCATCCACAAGCGTCAGACACCCACAAGGAACAGGCACCCACAAGCATTAGGCACCCACAAGCAACAGGCACCCACAAGCAACAGGCACCCACAAGCAACAGGCACCCACAAGCAACAGGCACCCACAAGCATCAGACCTCCACAAGCATCAGACCTCCACAAGCATCAGACCTCCACAAGCATCAGACCTCCACAAGCATCAGACCTCCACAAGCATCAGACCTCCACAAGCATCAGACCTCCACAAGCATCAGACCTCCACAAGCATCAGACCTCCACAAGCATCAGACCTCCACATGCATCAGACCTCCACATGCATCAGACCTCCACATGCATCAGACCTCCACATGCATCAGACCTCCACATGCATCAGACCTCCACAAGCATCAGACCTCCACAAGCATCAGACCTCCACAAGCTTCAGACATCCACAAGCGACAGACATCCACAAGCGACAGACATCCACAAGCGACAGACATCCACAAGCGACAGACATCCACAAGCGACAGACATCCACAAGCGACAGACATCCACAAGAAACAGACATCCACAAGCGACAGACATCCACAAGCAACAGACATCCACAAGCGTCAGGCATCCACAAACATCAGGTGTCAGGCATTCACAAGCGCAAGCATTCACAAACGTCAGACATCCACAAGCGTCAGACATCCACAAACGTCACATCCACAAGCGTCAGGCATCCACAAACGTCACATCCACAAGCGTCACATCCACAAGCGTCACATCCACAAGCGTCAGGCATCCACAAGCGTCAGACATCCACAAGCGTCAGACATCCACAAGCTTCAGACATCCACAAGCGTCAGACATCCACAAGCGTCAGACATCCACAAGCGTCAGACATCCACAAACATCAGGCATCCACAAGCGTCAGACATCCAAAGGCATCAGGCATCCACAAGCGTCAGGCATCCACAAGCGCCAGACATCCACAAGCATCCACAAGCGTCAGACACCCACAAGGAACAGGCACCCACAAGTAACAGGCACCCACAAGCAACAGGCACCCACAAGCAACAGGCACCCACAAGCAACAGGCACCCACAAGCAACAGGCACCCACAAGCAACAGACCTCCACAAGCATCAGACCTCCACAAGCATCAGACCTCCACAAGCATCAGACCTCCACAAGCATCAGACCTCCACAAGCATCAGACCTCCACAAGCATCAGACCTCCACAAGCATCAGACCTCCACAAGCATCAGACCTCCACAAGCATCAGACCTCCACATGCATCAGACCTCCACATGCATCAGACCTCCACATGCATCAGACCTCCACATGCATCAGACCTCCACATGCATCAGACCTCCACAAGCATCAGACATCCACAAGCGACAGACATCCACAAGCGACAGACATCCACAAGCGACAGACATCCACAAGCGACAGACATCCACAAGCGACAGACATCCACAAGCGACAGACATCCACAAGCGACAGACATCCACATGCAACAGACATCCACATGCAACAGACATCCACATGTAACAGACATCCACATGCAACAGACATCCACATGCAACAGACATCCACAAGCAACAGACATCCACAAGCAACAGACATCCACAAGCGTCAGGCATCCACAAGCGTCAGGCATCCACAAGCGTCAGACATCCACAAGCGTCAGACATCCACAAGCGTCAGACATCCACAAGCGTCAGACATCCACAAGCGTCAGGCATCCACAAGCGTCAGGCATCCACAAGCGTCAGGCATCAACAAGCGTCAGACATCCACAAGCGTCAGACATCCACAAGCGTCAGACATCAACAAGCATCAGACATCAACAAGCGTCAGACATCCACAAGCGTCAGACATCCACAAGCGTCAGACATCCACAAGCGACAGACATCCACAAGCGACAGACATCCACAAGCGACAGACATCCACAAGCGACAGACATCCACAAGCGACAGACATCCACAAGCGACAGACATCCACAAGCAACAGACATCCACAAGCAACAGACATCCACAAGCGTCAGGCATCCACAAACATCAGGTATCAGACATTCACAAACGTCAGGCATCCACAAGCGCAAGCATTCACAAACGTCAGACATCCACAAGCGTCAGACATCCACAAACGTCACATCCACAAATGTCACATCCACAAGCGTCAGGCATCCACAAACGTCACATCCACAAACATCAGGTATCAGACATCCACAAACATCAGACATCCACAAACATCAGGTATCAGACATCCACAAACATCAGACATCCGCAAGCATCAGACATCCGCAAGCATCAGACATCCGCAAGCATCAGACATCCGCAAGCATCAGACATCCGCAAGCATCAGACTTCCGCAAGCATCAGACTTCCGCAAGCATCAGACTTCCGCAAGCATCAGACTTCCGCAAGCATCAGACTTCCGCAAGCATCAGACTTCCGCAAGCATCAGACTTCCGCAAGCATCAGGCATCAACAAGCGCCAGGCATCAACAAGCGTCAGGCATCAACAAGCGTCAGGCATCAACAAGCGTCAGGCATCAACAAGCGTCAGGCATCAACAAGCGTCAGGCATCAACAAGCGTCGGACAGACATCCACAAACGTCAGGCATCCACAAGCATCAGGCATCCACAAGCATCAGACATCCACAGGCATCAGGCATCCTCAAGCGTCAGGCATGCACAAGCGTCAGACATCCACATACAACAGACATCCACATGCAACAGACATCCACATGCAACAGACACCCACATGCAACAGACATCCACATGCAACAGACATCCACAAGCAACAGACATCCACATGCAACAGACATCCACATGCAACAGACATCCACATGTAACAGACATCCACATGCAACAGACATCCACATGCAACAGACATCCACATGCAACAGACATCCACAAGCAACAGACATCCACAAGCAACAGACATCCACAAGTAACAGACATCCACAAGCGTCAGGCATCCACAAGCGTCAGACATCCACAAGCGTCAGACATCCACAAGCGTCAGACATCCACAAGCGTCAGGCATCCACAAGCGTCAGGCATCCACAAGCGTCAGGCATCAACAAGCGTCAGGCATCAACAAGCGTCAGGCATCAACAAGCGTCGGACATCAGACATCCACAAACGTCAGGCATCCACAAGCAACAGACATCCACAAGCAACAGACATCCACATGCAACAGACATCCACATGCAACAGACATCCACAAGCAACAGACATCCACAAGCATCAGACATCCACACGCATCAGACATCCACACGCATCAGACATCCACACGCATCAGACATCCACACGCATCAGGCATCCACACGCGTCAGGCATCCACAAGCGTCAGGCATCCACAAGCGTCAGGCATCCACAAGCGTCAGGCATCCACAAGCGTCAGGCATCCACAAGCGTCAGGCATCCACAAGCGTCAGGCATCCACAAGCGTCAGGCATCACCAAGCGTCAGGCATCACCAAGCGTCAGGCATCAACAAGCGTCGGACATCAGACATCCACAAGCATCAGACATCCACAAGCATCAGGCATCCACAAGCATCAGGCATCCACAAGCATCAGGCATCCACAAGCATCAGGCATCCACAAGCGTCAGGCATCCACAAACATCAGGTATCAGACATTCACAAACGTCAGGCATCCACAAGCGCAAGCATTCACAAACGTCAGACATCCACAAGCGTCAGATATCCACAAACGTCACATCCACAAGCGTCAGGCATCCACAAACGTCACATCCACAAGCGTCACATCCACAAGCGTCACATCCACAAGCGTCACATCCACAAGCGTCAGGCATCCACAAGCGTCAAGCATTCACAAGCGTCAGACATCCACAAGCTTCAGACATCCACAAGCGTCAGACATCCACAAGCGTCAGACATCCACAAACATCAGGCATCCACAAGCATCAGACATCCAAAGGCATCAGGCATCCTCAAGTGTCAGGCATCCACAAGCGTCAGGCATGCACAAGCGCCAGACATCCACAAGCATCAGGCATCCACAAGCGTCAGACACCCACAAGGAACAGGCACCCACAAGCAACAGGCACCCACAAGCAACAGGCACCCACAAGCAACAGGCACCCACAAGCAACAGGCACCCACAAGCAACAGGCACCCACAAGCAACAGGCACCCACAAGCAACAGGCACCCACAAGCAACAGGCACCCACAAGCAACAGACCTCCACAAGCATCAGACCTCCACAAGCATCAGACCTCCACAAGCATCAGACCTCCACAAGCATCAGACCTCCACAAGCATCAGACCTCCACATGCATCAGACCTCCACATGCATCAGACCTCCACATGCATCAGACCTCCACATGCATCAGACCTCCACATGCATCAGACCTCCACATGCATCAGACCTCCACATGCATCAGACCTCCACAAGCATCAGACATCCACAAGCGACAGACATCCACAAGCGACAGACATCCACAAGCGACAGACATCCACAAGCGACAGACATCCACAAGCGACAGACATCCACAAGCGACAGACATCCACAAGCGACAGACATCCACATGCAACAGACATCCACATGCAACAGACATCCACATGTAACAGACATCCACATGCAACAGACATCCACAAGCGACAGACATCCACAAGCGACAGACATCCACAAGCGACAGACATCCACAAGCGACAGACATCCACATGCAACAGACATCCACATGCAACAGACATCCACATGTAACAGACATCCACATGCAACAGACATCCACATGCAACAGACATCCACAAGCAACAGACATCCACAAGCGTCAGACATCCACAAGCGTCAGACATCCACAAGCGTCAGACATCAACAAGCGTCAGACATCAACAAGCGTCAGACATCCACAAGCGTCAGACATCCACAAGCGTCAGACATCCACAAGCGACAGACATCCACAAGCGACAGACATCCACAAGCGACAGACATCCACAAGCGACAGACATCCACAAGCGACAGACATCCACAAGCGACAGACATCCACAAGCGACAGACATCCACAAGCAACAGACATCCACAAGCGTCAGGCATCCACAAACATCAGGTATCAGACATTCACAAACGTCAGGCATCCACAAGCGCAAGCATTCACAAACGTCAGACATCCACAAGCGTCAGACATCCACAAACGTCACATCCACAAGCGTCAGGCATCCACAAACGTCACATCCACAAACATCAGGTATCAGACATCCACAAACATCAGACATCCGCAAGCATCAGACATCCGCAAGCATCAGACATCCGCAAGCATCAGACATCCGCAAGCATCAGACATCCGCAAGCATCAGACATCCGCAAGCATCAGACATCCGCAAGCATCAGACTTCCGCAAGCATCAGACTTCCGCAAGCATCAGACTTCCGCAAGCATCAGACTTCCGCAAGCATCAGACTTCCGCAAGCATCAGACATCCACAAGCAACAGACATCCACAAGCAACAGACATCCACAAGCAACAGACATCCGCAAGCGTCAGACATCCGCAAGCGTCAGACATCCGCAAGCGTCAGACATCCGCAAGCATCAGACATCCGCAAGCATCAGACATCCGCAAGCATCAGACATCCGCAAGCATCAGACATCCGCAAGCATCAGACATCCGCAAGCGTCAGACTTCCGCAAGCGTCAGACATCCGCAAGCGTCAGACATCCGCAAGCGTCAGACATCCGCAAGCGTCAGACATCCGCAAGCATCAGACATCCGCAAGCATCAGACTTCCGCAAGCATCAGACTTCCGCAAGCATCAGACTTCCGCAAGCATCAGACTTCCGCAAGCATCAGACTTCCGCAAGCATCAGACATCCACAAGCGTCAGGCACCCACAGCGTCAGGCATCTACAAGCGTCAGGCATCCACAAGCGTCAGGCATCCACAAGCGTCAGGCATCAACAAACGTCAGGCATCAACAAGCGCCAGGCATCAACAAGCGTCAGGCATCAACAAGCGTCAGGCATCAACAAGCGTCAGGCATCAACAAGCGTCAGGCATCAACAAGCGTCGGACAGACATCCACAAACGTCAGGCATCCACAAGCATCAGGCATCCACAAGCGTCAGACATCCACAGGCGTCAGGCATCCTCAAGCGTCAGGCATGCACAAGCGTCAGACATCCACATGCAACAGACATCCACATGCAACAGACATCCACATGCAACAGACATCCACATGCAACAGACATCCACATGCAACAGACATCCACATGCAACAGACATCCACATGCAACAGACATCCACATGCAACAGACATCCACAAGCAACAGACATCCACATGCAACAGACATCCACATGCAACAGACATCCACATGCAACAGACATCCACATGTAACAGACATCCACATGCAACAGACATCCACATGCAACAGACATCCACATGCAACAGACATCCACAAGCAACAGACATCCACAAGTAACAGACATCCACAAGCGTCAGGCATCCACAAGCGTCAGGCATCCACAAGCGTCAGACATCCACAAGCGTCAGACATCCACAAGCGTCAGACATCCACAAGCGTCAGGCATCCACAAGCGTCAGGCATCCACAAGCGTCAGGCATCAACAAGCGTCAGGCATCAACAAGCGTCGGACATCAGACATCCACAAACGTCAGGCATCCACAAGCAACAGACATCCACAAGCAACAGACATCCACATGCAACAGACATCCACATGCAACAGACATCCACATGCAACAGACATCCACAAGCATCAGACATCCACACGCATCAGACATCCACACGCATCAGACATCCACACGCATCAGACATCCACACGCATCAGACATCCACACGCATCAGACATCCACACGCATCAGACATCCGCAAGCATCAGACATCCGCAAGCATCAGACATCCACAAACATCAGGTATCAGACATCCGCAAGCATCAGACATCCACAAACATCAGGTATCAGACATCCGCAAGCATCAGACATCCGCAAGCATCAGACATCCGCAAGCATCAGACATCCGCAAGCATCAGACATCCGCAAGCATCAGACATCCGCAAGCATCAGACATCCGCAAGCATCAGACATCCGCAAGCATCAGACTTCCGCAAGCATCAGACTTCCGCAAGCATCAGACTTCCGCAAGCATCAGACTTCCGCAAGCATCAGACTTCCGCAAGCATCAGACTTCCGCAAGCATCAGACTTCCGCAAGCATCAGACTTCCGCAAGCATCAGACTTCCGCAAGCATCAGACTTGCATCAGACTTCCGCAAGCATCAGACTTCCGCAAGCATCAGACTTCCGCAAGCATCAGACTTCCGCAAGCATCAGACTTCCGCAAGCATCAGACTTCCGCAAGCATCAGACATCCGCAAGCATCAGACATCCACAAGCATCAGGCGTCAGACATCCACAAGCGTCAGGCACCCACAGCGTCAGGCATCAACAAGCGTCAGGCATCCACAAGCGTCAGGCATCAACAAGCGTCAGGCATCAACAAGCGTCAGGCATCAACAAGCGTCAGGCATCAACAAGCGTCAGGCATCAACAAGCGTCGGACAGACATCCACAAACGTCAGGCATCCACAAGCATCAGGCATCCACAAGCATCAGACATCCAAAGGCATCAGGCATCCTCAAGCGTCAGGCATGCACAAGCGTCAGACATCCACATGCAACAGACATCCACATGCAACAGACATCCACATGCAACAGACATCCACATGCAACAGACATCCACATGCAACAGACATCCACATGCAACAGACATCCACATGCAACAGACATCCACAAGCAACAGACATCCACATGCAACAGACATCCACAAGCAACAGACATCCACATGCAACAGACATCCACATGCAACAGACATCCACATGCAACAGACATCCACATGCAACAGACATACACAAGCAACAGACATCCACAAGCATCAGGCATCCACAAGCGTCAGGCATCCACAAGCGTCAGGCATCCACAAGCGTCAGGCATCCACAAGCGTCAGGCATCCACAAGCGTCAGGCATCCACAAGCGTCAGGCATCCACAAGCAACAGACATCCACATGCAACAGACATCCACATGCAACAGACATCCACATGCAACAGACATCCACATGCAACAGACATCCACATGCAACAGACATCCACAAGCAACAGACATCCACAAGCAACAGACATCCACAAGCAACAGACATCCACAAGCAACAGACATCCACAAGCATCAGACATCCACACGCATCAGACATCCACACGCATCAGACATCCACATGCATCAGACATCCACAAGCATCAGGCATCCACAAGCATCAGGCATCCACAAGCATCAGGCATCCACAAGCATCAGGCATCCACAAGCATCAGGTATCAGGCATCCACAAACATCAGGTATCAGACATTCACAAACGTCAGGCATCCACAAGCGCAAGCATCCACAAACGTCAGGCATCCACAAGCGCAAGCATTCACAAACGTCAGACATCCACAAGCGTCAGACATCCACAAACGTCACATCCACAAGCGTCAGGCATCCACAAGCGTCACATCCACAAGCGTCACATCCACAAGCGTCACATCCACAAGCGTCACATCCACAAGCGTCACATCCACAAGCGTCACATCCACAAGCGTCAGGCATCCACAAGCGTCAGGCATCCACAAGCGTCAGGCATCCACAAGCGTCAGGCATCCACAAGCGTCAAGCATTCACAAGCGTCAGACATCCACAAGCTTCAGACATCCACAAGCTTCAGACATCCACAAGCTTCAGACATCCACAAGCTTCAGACATCCACAAGCTTCAGACATCCACAAACATCAGGTATCAGACATCCACAAACATCAGGCATCCACAAGCATCAGACATCCAAAGGCATCAGGCATCCTCAAGCGTCAGGCATCCACAAGCGTCAGGCATGCACAAGCGCCAGACATCCACAAGCGTCAGACATCCACAAGCGTCAGACATCCACAAGCATCAGACATCCACAAGCATCACACACCCACAAGCAACAGGCACCCACAAGCAACAGGCACCCACAAGCAACAGGCACCCACAAGCAACAGGCACCCACAAGCAACAGGCACCCACAAGCAACAGGCACCCACAAGCATCAGACCTCCACAAGCATCAGACCTCCACAAGCATCAGACCTCCACAAGCATCAGACCTCCACAAGCATCAGACCTCCACAAGCATCAGACCTCCACAAGCATCAGACCTCCACATGCATCAGACCTCCACAAGCATCAGACCTCCACATGCATCAGACCTCCACATGCATCAGACCTCCACAAGCATCAGACCTCCACAAGCATCAGACCTCCATAAGCATCAGGCATCCACAAGCATCAGGCATTCACAAACATCAGGCATCCACAAGCATCAGGCATCCACAAGTATCACGCATCAGACATCCACAAGCGTCAGGCATCCACAAGCATCACCCAGCAGACATCCACAAGCGTCAGGCATCCAAAAAGGGTCTGGCATGCACAAGCTTCAGGCATTCACAAGCTTCAGGCATCCACAAGCGTCAGCCATTCACAAGCGTCAGCCATCCACAAGCGTCAGCCATCCACAAGCGTCAGCCATCCACAAGCGTCAGCCATCCACAAGCGTCAGCCATCCACAAGCGTCAGCCATCCACAAGCGTCAGCCATCCACAAGCGTCAGCCATCCACAAGCGTCAGCCATCCACAAACATCAGGCATCAGACATCCACAAGCGTCAGCCATCCACAAGCGTCAGCCATCCACAAGCGTCAGCCATCCACAAGCGTCAGCCATCCACAAGCGTCAGCCATCCACAAACATCAGGCATCAGACATCCACAAACATCAGGCATCAGACATCCACAAGCGTCAGACATCCACAAGCATCAGACATAACAGCTCTTCTGCCGGGCCTTCCTTCCTTGTCCATTCTCGTCTCTGAGCCCACAGCAGAAGGCGTGCAGTGTGTTTTATTTATTTTACTGTCCATTTCATACTGACTTTGTTGGTCAAAAAAGGATAAACGTCGAACTCGCCCCGACTAGAATCAGACCCCAGATACTTCTTGTTGCACGCAGAAATATGTGGTGTAGTTAACTTGCTGAGGTGCCTTCACTTCATGGCTGGATAGAAAAAAAACTGTAAGGAGGCAGTCAAAGCAATGAGCACACTGGCAGTCCGGCTTCTCAGCACTCACTGTGCCCGCCCGCTTAGAAAGCACAAAACGGTCACATAAGACGCTTTGCCTATGTGCAGGAACTAAGATCTGAACTCCGGTTTTGTGCCTTTGAAGCCAGAGGCCACATGTCCGCCTCCTTTTGTTTGGTTACAGTGATTAACAACTTAGAATTCATTTATATTAGTAGCATAGCACAGGTGCTCGAGGTGACGCACTGAAACCTTGAATCAATATTAAAATTGCACACAGTAAATTCCTCGAATACGGGATGTTTATTGTCGCTATCTATCTATCTAGCTATCTATCTATCTATCTATCTATCTATCTATCTATCTATCTATCTATCTATCTACCTATCTATCTACCTATCTATCTACCTATCTATCGCCCTCACTCTATCTATCTATCGCCCTCACTCTATCTATCTATCGCACCACCACAGCATCACTCAGGGGCACCACAACATCACTATGCGCTACCACAGCATCACCGAACGCCACAGCATCAGTCGTCACCACCACAACATCACTCAGTGGCACCACAGCATCAATCTGTGCAACCATTCAACAACAACTGGTTCGAATATGTTCTCTCAATGTTTCAAGATTTATTACAAATGTCGCAAAAAGATGTTAATATTTCACTTCTGTTCTTGGATTTTCGGCACAATAAAATACACTGAACATAATCTTTACAAAAGTTATTTACAAAAGTTTAAGCTATTGCCATTATAAATTACAATAACGTTTAAGTATTAATGGTCAAAATAGAGGAGCAGATGGACAAGACTTTTAGTCTCACTAGCAGGTCAAGTGGCGTTAATAAAAATGACTTTACTCCCAAAGTTCTTATATTGATTTCACAACATACCCAGCCCACTCCTGAATAGCTTTTTTCTAACACTAGGCTCTCACCTCATTCGGTTAGTCGGGGGGAAGAGGGGGGGAGAGGGATAAGAGGCCCAGGGTCTGCTGGGATGCCAGGACTTTGCTGTATGAAAAGGGTGGGGGGGTGGGGGAGGGGGGTGAGATTTGGACTCCCTAATCTACAGATTTATTATCTAGTAGTGCAGTGTAGTTACGTGCACTCCTGGTACCATCCGGATGCACAAATCCCCTAGGCCAGACCTGAGGCCGACCTGGTTCTGCAAGCCACCTTAAATACTATATTGCAGCAGGGATACCCTAGGGACCCCCGTGATATCCAAACTGTTTCTACTACCAGTTGAGCTTGGCGGAAATTGCAGAAAGTCACCAAGGAAGCCGCAATATACTCTCCTGGGATCCCTTTATTGAACAATCCATGGATTCCCATTATGCAAGAGAAATTAGTGCAACGCACACTCACTAAATATTCCATAACGACAATTGGGGACCTATTCACAGGGCGTTATGTTTTCGCCAGCACCGATGAGGAGAGGTTTAGTGAGGCAACATTTATGGACCACTTTATTTTTAACCGGATGCACAGTGCACTGCGAGCAGGGATTGCTGAGTTTCCCCTAGAGCCAGCACAATTTACCCCACTGTCCATTGTCATTGCCGACTCTGCAGGAGACCATATGATCTCTAAAATGTGCGGGCGTGTATGACCCTGGTCCCCAGTAGAGATGCCAAAATTAGAGAGGCGTGTGAGCGCGACCTAGTAGGACTCGCACTGGGAATTTTGCTGCACACAAATTGAGGAAGTCTCGTTCAATAGCAGGCACAAACTATTACATTTTAAGTTTTTATGGAGAATCTACATGACCCCCCCAAAAAACGCACAGGCTGAACCGGACAGGGTTCCACATCCCAGGGTTCCACATGCCGACTTTTCACACTTGGTCTGGAATTGTGTTAAATTTGGGACCTATTGGCGGGCGGTTTGTAAGAAAATTGAGAAGATGATTGGCTTGGATATTGAGCCCTCGTCAGAGATCACACTGCTGGGGTATTTGTCTGGCTTTCCCAACGGGGTGCATCGGTTCACAGCAATGGGGCTATTGTTGGCAAAAAGAGAGATTGCACTTGTGTGGGGGCAGATGTCCTCTCCCACTGTTAAATCATGGTTACACAGTCTCACATTCTGTAACACAAATAGTGAGTTATTCGCTAGCACCCAGCCACCGGCATCTCAGCCAAAAGATATCTGGGGTCCTTTAAAGAGTTACCTACTAGAGTTGAATGCTGGCCCAACCATGCAACTGCCCTATGGAGTGGTGCCATCTGGACTGGGTTAGGTGGTCCTAAACTGTGTAGTCCTCATTTGGGATTTATATGGCCCAATATGCTTGTAGGGCATCATGATGTATCGTCAAGATTTGACACCGGAGTGTATTGCATGCAGCGGCAGCCTGACCTAATGTTAATGTACATATTCAGGATGTGAATTGGCAGTTAAGTGGATCAAGCTGACTGCAGGTCGGACAACTTTATACATGTAAATCCTTGTCTTTTGTATAAGCCATAACAGTCTTTTTTCTTTTAATGTATTATTATGAAAATGATAAATAATTTTTTTTTTTTAAAGTGACCATGTAATAAAGCTCCACGTCCGGTACGCCCAAGTCGCCCTGTTCTTAGTCTACTTTTACCATGTGCAACAAGACTCTATTCCCCTTTCAAACCCACACCAGCAAGATGAGAAAGCTATATGTTTCATAAAATGTCAACCCTAGAATTGGGCACATAGCATTTTGTATGCCAATGCAAATCTCACCATAATGGAGAGTTATAGGGAATTCCTAAACTTTGTTGAGGCTTTAAGTTCTTGTAAGACACTGCTTAAATTACAGTAATATAATAGCTTTGCTCAATGGGTCACCCATATTCCTATGTAAACACTCCTTTCCCACTGTATCCCTAAATCTGGTAAGTGTCGTTGGGATTTTCTCTCCCAGCACAGCTAATGGTAAACCACTGTGTTTTGCTTATTAATATATAGTCCAGAGACAACTGCAAAGTGATCCGGTTTTTGCATCAGAATGGGAATAGACTCCTGGGGGTGGGTGAGCTAGACTAGGGTGTTGTCTGCCTACATTGAGACTACATTTAATGTAGAGAGTGTTATGAGTCCCCTTGCTGAATTCTCAGTATCACCCATATTGTCAACAGTTCCACTGCCACTGCAAATAATGTGTAGGAAAGTGTCCCTTTTTGACTTGGTCATCCCCACTTTTTGACTCGTAAATGATGCAATTTTGACAGAAGTGCATGGGATTTCTGCTAGCCAGGCTCCCTGTGCCAGATCTCTTTCCCTAAATCTGTACAGTTGCTCCTTCAATTGGCAATACTGTTACCACTCCTGTAAGTCCCTAGTTCATGGTACCCATGGTGCCTAGGGCATGGATGCTAAAGTCCTTGAGCGCTGCAGCATGTATTGTTTCACCCTAACGGACCCCTCACCACACTCATGCAAACTGCCAATGAAGGCTGAGTGACATGGTGCAGACAAAAGTGAAAAGATGACTTGGCATATCTACTGTGTGCCATGCCTGCGAACACTGCATGCAATATATGTAAGTCACCCCTACATCAGGCCTTACAGCTCTAAGGCAGGTTGCATTATATTACAAGTGAAGACATATCTGCATAAGCAGATATGCCGTGTGATGTTCAAGATTCGACTTGGACATTGCCAATGAACAGGGAAGCCATCTTGAGTATATGTCCAGTGCACTGGTGATTACAGGTTCCCCAGCTACATGATGGCTTCACTGAAACAAAAGATTGATTCTAGTGATGGATGTTTTATTACATGTACCTAGAAGGAACCCCCAAAAAACCTAACAACCTCTAGTGTACTGGCCGAGTGGTGTAGACCAGCCTGCCACCACAGACACGTTTCTGACCGTGTGCAGGTCAGAGCCCTGCTCTCAGAGGACAGAAACAAATGCCCGCTCCGGTAGGAGGTGTCACCTCCTCCAAGCAAGATGGCTGAGAATCAGCATATCAAGGTAGGAGGCTTCAAAGGTATCTTCCGTCTTTGATATGCAGCCCATGTTTCCCCTAGATTATGGAAACGCCACCCCCTGCACCGGGCCCATTTGGATCCAGGACAGGTGGGAAAACTTGCTAGTCAGGAGGCATGTTTACTATCAAGCCAGTTCCACCTCTAAGGTGGGCTACCAGATGTGAACACGAAAACTAGAATTGCAACATCTTGGTTTTTGGTGGAATTAGGTTCGATGGGTCAGATGGGCCCATTTCCCACACAAAGTGGTCATATAGGGGATGTAGTCATAATAAAAGTAAGTAGCCCATTGACTACCACTAGTCACTCTCCTTAATGCCCCTAAATTGAGTATTTAGTGACAACCCTGTTGCCAGGAACTCAGATTCGGCAAACCCAGAAGAAGAGGACAAAGAAGAGCAATGAGAATTGAAGATATGATGTGGATGTCTTGGCGCCAAACTCTGCCTGCACCAGTCTCGACAATCATGAAGAAACCGACTTTGCCTACAGCTGAACCTATACCAGGAGCCCCGGTACACTGCCAGCCCTTCGCAATTTGCCAGCACTCTCCCTTGCAGTAGAGGAGCTACTCCACTGTAGTCCGCAGGCACCAAAACAGCAGAGTCTGGATACTCTACCCCACAGTCATACCACGGTCATCCCAATACAGCCGCTGCCAGAAGAGGTCACCGTGCTCCAGAATATCAGCTCCGTCTCCCCACTAAGTGAAAAGACGCCAGGACCAACCGGAGCCGCACAGCACCAGTCCCTGTGGTACCATATCCCTTGCAGCAACCAAAGCCTGTTTGAGTCCAAACCTCTCAATTCTGCCTTGCTACGAGATATACTTTGGATACCGTGCCTCAAGAAGCTAGGCAATCTCGGACATGAATAAGTGCTCATTATGGTTCAAGAACTCATACTGATCATTATTTAACCATTTCCCCAAGTATTTAATACATTTAGATTATCAAAACAGGCACATTTTCTTATACCAGTTTATAAGAGCGGATGTCTGTGTATAATCCTTCCTGTGTAGTCAAATGCAACAAACACTATCAACAGCAGAATTAATTTAAAGATCGTTACAATATATCTTTGCATCTTTCACTGTCTGCTAGCAAAGTCCTTGCCTTAACAAAGAAGAAGGCAGATACTTGGAGGTCAGACTTGCAATAAGTAGAAAATCTCCAGAAGGGCTTAAAAACACAGGTCACGTATCAACTGGCAGCAGGTCTGAGCTACTGAATTAATCTAAGAACACTCTAGAACTGGACAATACGTGCAGATTGCACACTACATACTTTATTTAGGTCTAATGTTCAATAATAGCCTTTTTTTTTTTTTTTTTTACAAAAAAGGGAAAACTGAAATCCAAGCAATTTTTATTATCCAATGTTACCATGTCATTGATTTTTCCTTGATGGCCAGAAAACTTTCTGACGATCTTTCTTGTTTCCATGTCGAAAACACAAATGCAGAAATCATCACAAGCAATTCCCAGCATACCACTGCAAGCAAATAAAAGTAAAATAACTACATTGGAGACGTTTTCTATCACAATAATTAAATTACAGTAATGATGAAGCAGCTTTCTATAAACTGCATATTTTTTTCCCTACAGTATCTGAAGAAGTGACAATAATGTACATACTTCATCTGTATATATTTGGACAACAAAATGTATGGACTGACGCTTGTAACTCGATTGCTCTTTTGGAGAATCTTACAGCAAAAAAGCAAAACATTTATAGATGTTAGCATGCTTGAAACCAACATGTTTCTAGGCTTAAACTATTCTTTGACAAGGATAATGAAAGGCCACATTAGAAAATCTGAAGGCCTGGAGCCGCAACTGCCTACAAGGAATACAATTCTACATTTCCCTTTCTCTCGAGAGAACTAACAGGAAAAAGTTATCTTAATGAGCACGCTAGTAATCCTATGGCCTCATACTGAGAGCTCTTGAGAAAACTGCATTACTGCATGCCATTAGAAGAAACTGAAGATGAAACAATGACATTTAGGTTTGTAAAGCTAAAAATGTGCCTTGTGTCACTTATTAATAAACACTGCGTTCTCTATAGTGGCCAGATACTCACCATCTCAGTTTCATCTAATGAACTAACCAATGACAGGTTGTGCCACTATGTAGGAGGAGAGAGATGAGATGGGTGGGTGGGTGCAAATAATAGCAGAGACTAGTAATAAAATTGCCACGAGGTTCACTCTTTCCTTATTCCCCTGGCGCATCCTAAACTATAATCAAATCAAGAAGGCAGCATCACAACCATATCAATAACAGTAAAGGATACTGTTAAGAATGCTCAAACTGTACATCATATAAAAAAACAGTAAGACTAACGCTTGCAAGTACGTGGGTTCAGTCAACAACGTATGAAATATTCCCTTTGTCACCCAGTGTAATTAGAGAGGACATAATAAAAAAACAGACGTGAAAGGTGCAAGAAACAATTGTCATGTTTTCAAAATTGCTAGCACTAAGTAATGCCACACCATGCCAAAATGGCACAATGAGCCATCATTGAAATAGGTGGTATTTCAGATATGCCAAATGTATTCGTTCCTCAGTTTAAGACAGGAAATGCCTAGCATTTGATAAAGAAACACAATTCTCATGATTGTGATCATTAATTGTTAAGCCTACTTAGTAAGTAAAGAATGAGTGGAGTACCACGGTCACCACCGAAAATAGTGGAAGGCTTGTGCATAAAGCTACTGAGTAATACATTAAAGGTTCCACTACATAAATATTTCCAAATAGTAGTTGAGGAAAACATGCTTAAGTCTTTCAAAAGCCGACAAACCCCCCTCAACTGACCTTGGAAAACACACCACTGTTTTCTTTTATTTGTTTCAAAAAAGGTATTTTATGAGTGCATTTGTCTTTCTAAAGGTTTAAGTGGTTTAACTGGTTTAAGGTGGCTAGTGTGAGTGGTGGCAGCTCCCATGCGGATCCGCTTTTGCTCTGAGGCCATACTTCAGTTCTAAACATCTGTATTGCTTTTAAATCTATTTCACCATTTTACCTGTGTTCGAGTCTCACGCTGCTGCGCTTGCCTAATTTTCTATCCAGATTACTCCACACAGTTCAATCTATTTTCTGGGGTGATTCACTTTCCTGGGCTGCTGTTTGATTGGCGAGGTGTGCCTTCCCTGCCCCGTTCCACCGCAGTGGCTGTGCCGATTGAGTGGAGGGCGGGCGGCCATCTTGCGTGTAGTCCCGGACCCCGGCTGAACCAGTGGCAACGTTCTAGCTGGGGGAGGGAGCTGCAGATATAAATTGAGCTTCACTGAGAGATCTGGGCGGCTAGTGTGGGTGGTGGCAGCTCCCATGCGGACCCGCTTTTGCTCGAATGCCATACTTCAGTTCTAAACGTTTTTATTGCTTTCAAATCTATTTCACAAATTTTATCTGTGTTCGAGTCTCGCACTGCTGCGCTTGCCTAATTTTCTATCCTGATTACTCCACACAGTTCAATCTATTTTCTGGGGTGATTCACTTACCTGGGCTGCTGCTTGGTTGGTGAGGTGTGCCTTCCCTGCCCTGTTCCACTGCGGCTGCTGTGCCGATTGAGTGGAGGACGGTCGGCCATCTTGCGTGTAGTCCCGGACCCCGGCTGAACCAGTGGCAGCGTTCTAGCTGGGGGAGGGAGCTGCAGACATAAATTGAACATGCTCTTTCGAGCGCGCAGCGGGGGCACCGCTGGCGCGCCGAAGGTAAGCCAAAGGTCTGCCCGTCTGCGCCTCTGGCGCGTCAAGTGCCAAGCATGCTGCCTGTGACTCCATCTCTTCCAATGCAGCACCAATAAATTACTCACGAGAGAATGCTCTTTTTACTTAGAACGGCCCAGTGCCCTGGTTTTGTCCTGCCGATTATGAC
The DNA here is from genome assembly GCF_964263255.1 of Lissotriton vulgaris. Classification (NCBI taxonomy): domain Eukaryota; kingdom Metazoa; phylum Chordata; class Amphibia; order Caudata; family Salamandridae; genus Lissotriton; species Lissotriton vulgaris. The sequence continues at coordinate 710,150,537 of NC_141689.1, read as the reverse complement.
TGATGGCTTCTCTAGCCATTGCCCAGCGTGTGGTTTTAGCTGTGCTCAAACCTTGGTGACTCCCACTCATGGCACCAATCACTCACAGGTAATTGCAGAGGCTCTTATTAACGCCCGATCCATGAGCAGACATGCCACCGATATCTTCGAACTTCTGTCCGCCAGCCATCTTGACATTCTGTTTATAACAGAAACATAGCTTAACACTGCCAGCGCCCCTGACATTTAGTTCGCTATCCCCAGAGGTTTTAAAATAAGCAGAAGGGATCGAGCACAGGGTAGGGGGGTGAGGGGGGGGCTGGCTATTGTATTTAGAGATACATGGGTGTTACATACTGAACCTTAAGATATGTTTGGAGATGGTGAAGTTTTTAATTTTTCCCTTATTCTTTCACCCCACTTTACTCTAGGTGGAACACTGATCTATCGTCCCCCAGGCCCCACTGGACCTTTTCTTAAAGCACTGACTGATGTTATTGTGCCTTCAGTCCTGAGGTTTTCTAGATTTCTCCTCTTGGGCGATTTTAACATCCTATGGAGGTAGCCGAGCTTTCTGACGCCAAAAATGTGTTGGAGTCTCTCAGTCTTGCCCAGCTAACAATGGATCTCACTCCCTACCCACTCTGGAGGACACACTCTGGATGTGGTCTGTTTCCCGTATCAGTATCTGTCCCTGAAACTCTCACGTGGTTGGATCACAAGCTGATTAGATTTTCCTGGACCTCTGGCAAAACCGCCCCTAATGGTAAACCTTTTATGTGCACTCAGAAGATCAATGTGTGCACTCTGTCTGCTACCCTCTGTAACAATCGTCCTACGCTTGGCACTCAGCTGACCACAGCTATACAGACTTTTAATGCTTGGATCCGCGCGGGAGTGGAGTCTTCCTCCAAAGAGAATGCCAGACTGAAAATCTGTTCTACCCCTTCTAAACCTTGGTTCTCGTTGTGTCTGCGAGAGCTTAAGCTGGGTTGTAAAAGACTTGAAAGGCGTTGGTGTTGCTCCTATTGCCCTGTTGCTAAAGATGCCTTGCGGGTAGCCCAGAGGCAGTATTACTCTAGTATTAAAACAGCTAAAAGCGAATACTTTGAGGATAGGATTGCTAAGGCTGATAATAATAGCAGGGACATTTTTTTCTATTGTTAAAAGTTTTCTTTCCTCTTGCGCCGAGCAACCAATTGTGCCATCTTCTTCACTCTGGTGTGAGAGTCCGTCCTCATTCTTTGATCAAAAGATAGCAGGGATCCAGGCTAGCCTACGGATTACCTGTCCCAATCAGAACTCCCTGACTTCTGTGCCCCCCACCCCTCCCTTTGCGGGGCCTATACCTTTGAGGAGTTCTTTCCTCCTTCAGGTGATGATACACTAGCAGTCCTGAAATCCCTGAAATCAGGCTCAGTGATCGACCCTTGTCCAGCGTGGGTTCTTGGAGGTGTGGCGGAGGGGGTGAGTCAGGAGATCACTGAAATTATTGGCCTCTCTTTCAGATCAGCATCGGTTCCGGAGGACTGGAAGCAGGCCACACTCTTGTCTCTGTTGAAGAAGGTGGGCCTTGACCCAACAGTACCAGCAAACTATCGGCCGATCTTTCTTTTGCCAGCAAAGGCCAAGGTTTGCGAAAAAATGGCCTTCCGGCAGTTAAATGCATTTGTTGAAACATCTCATGCTCTTTATCCCGCCCAGTCCGGATTTCATGCAGCTCACAGCACGGAATCGCTTTGGTGGAAATTTCAGAGGCTATTAGGGACTGTTTGGACAATGGCGGCAGATCGGCTCTAATATTATTGGACCTCTCTGCCGCGTTCAATACGGTACCCCACCAGCTTCTTCTATCATGATTGTCAGCCATTGGTGTTACCGGTTTGGCTCTTGAGTGGCTGACCTCCTTTCTTTCCTTTCGTTCTCAGCAGGTCTGGCTACCTCCTTTATCATCTTCTGCCAAGCCTCTCTCAACTTGGGTGCCTCAGGGTTCAACTTTGAGTCCATTGTTATTTAATATATACCTCACCCCCCTGATTATTTTAGCCGAACAACTGGGTGCTAAAATAATAGCCTATGCAGACGACACACAGCTGCTGTTTACTTGGCCTGATACGGACTTAGACACTGCCCTGGTTCAGACCCGTCTTTCTTCTGTTTTCAATTGGTTGGCTTCCGCCCAGTTGAAATGTAATGAAGACAAGACTGAAATTCTTTTCTATGGGCAGTTTCCACCACACTTTAGAGATATGCTATGGCCTGCTGGTTTTCCGCCCCCCAGTTCTGTTAACATCCCAGCTAAAAATCTGCGGGTGTGGTTTTGGGAGGACTTAAAATTTGAGGCCCACATTAAGAAACTGACATGTGGCTGTTTCGGGACTCTTTAGGCTCTTCGAACATTTTTTCCTCTACTTCCCAGAACAGCGAGAGAAACGGTAGCTAGAGCACTTATTTTATCACGTCTTGATTATGCCAATGCCCTATTGTGCGGCTCTTCGGCTTATCTGATTAATCGTCCCCAGATAATTCAAAATGCGACTGCCAGGCTCCTGTTTAACATTTCCAGACGAACCAGTGTCCGGCACCATCTGTGCAGCCTGCACTGGCTTCCAGTTGCACAACGAATTATCTTTAAGTTACTCATTTTCGCCCACAGAGCCGTTTATAACCAAGGCCCTCTTTATCGGAGGAAACTCTTCTCCTACCGCCCTAATCGGCCTTTGCGCTCCGCCACCCAATATCAGCTGGTGGTTCCACGCTTGCAGCGCTGCGGTTTAGGAGGCCAGTCCATTGGTGTTAAAGCTGCCATTGCCTGGAACTCTCTTCCTCTGGCTCTCCGCTCTAACCCAAATTACCTACTTTTCAAAAAAGCACTTAAGACTCATCTGTTTAAATTAGCATTCTAAGATCTGCTGTTTTTCTATAACCTCTGGCCTTGAGTACTTCATTTCGCGTCAGGATACTCTAGTAGTAATTGTGCGCGCTATAAAACCCCATATAACATAACCTAAGTTACTAGTTAAGACATTACAGTATAAGCCCAATGAGTCAAACGATGAATGAGTTTAGATAGCAGCAACACAGTATTGGCCGTTTCATCTGCTGAGCCTTTGTTTGACCCAACTGTTCAGTACATGGTGTCTCTAGGCCATATTAAGAGAGCTATCGGAGCATGATCCAGGAAACTGACACCCAACATGTAAAAGGTCCGAGAACCAGAACTGAGAAATCCGTAAGAGTTAGACTAAATTTCCTTTTTCCTTGTATTATAAAGAGAGGCAGGTGACAGAATGCGCCTGACAAACGGATTTGGAGGGCATCTCCAGCAGAGTAAAAATCTCAAATTATTAAATATTCTGAGAATTTCATGATTGATTAGCTCCCACATGCGAGTGTAATTTAATGCAGTCTGCTCAGCTGCCCAACTTTCACACAGATCACTACTGCTAGATGGATGACAATAGTGACAATGTTGCAATAGTCAAAGATGTTGAATGTCTATCATCCTGCTGCTTGATATAAAACACATCCCTGGTGTTTTATACAGAGATCTTGAAAAACTTCCCTTCAAGAAAAGTTCAGCTCTGGTAGGCGAAGGGTCTGGCCAAAGCATGTATACAAAGAGGTTTTGTAATCGATAACACAACAGAAGGCTAAAGCTGAAAACTCAGATGCCTTGATGAGATCTGCACTCAGAGTGCCATAGGGTAGGCTTAACTTTGTCCTGAAAGTAACCAGGTGGATTCCCATGGCAGAAAGGTGGACCTTTAATCTTCAATGATGGAGACATAAACATTCCAAAATAAAATCAATGAGATAAGACCCAGATTGAGGACTCTTGTGATATAGTAAGAATGTAGATGATGGAGCCGTATGCATCAACAGGGCTATGTAAATCTGTGCACCAGTGTTCAATGTCAGGTTGAGAAAATTGAAATAATACCAATGAGAAACATTTGCGTCAAGCACACAAGCAATTTCTTACATAAATTTGGCTTTTGTTTGAAACCTAACATGCGATATATATGAGGTTCTATGAATAGCAAGGCTTTGTGCGATATTTGTTTTTACTTCAACTAAGCAAGGGCTCACTGTGCATGTTCTATTTTCTTACCTGTCTCTGTGGAGATGAATAATAGAAGGTGGTGAACTAAGTTCAGTGATGTGTACTAAGTCTTTCGTCTTGAACTTCCAGCATTTAATGAGGCCATCACTACCAGCTGTGACAGCCAACTGGTTTAAGCCATCCACAGCTATACCTCTCACTGCACCCTTATGAGCTTAGCCAGCGAAAAGGGAAAAAATGGAAAATATGGCACATTTTTAATGAGCACTTAAAAAATACAATAAATATTTCACATGGAACATAAAGACCACATACATAGTATTTAATTTTTTTAATCAAGCAAACATGTTGCAACTTAATTATTACAGATCTAAGTACACCAATATAAAAGGAACCTGGTGTTGGGTAAGTCAGTTCTATTAACAGTAAGTCAAACATTTCAACTTTAAAGTCTGTAAAATGAACATTTGTGCACCCACACATTTATGACTTAGAAATTAAGCTTATATTTCCTTTTTAAATGTGTGCGCGCACCTTAAATTATGATTGAAAATCGAATCAGTTGGGCCTTACCTTTCCAACACAGTTATAACTCACCTGTACTTTTATAATTCCTATAATCATGGTAATTTTTTCTTAGCACGCTGCTAAAACGTTCTTTAAGCTAAGTTTTACAGTGATATAGATTAGAATTGGCAATAGTGACTCTAGATGTGATTCAGCTGAGACTTAAAAAGGATATAGATTTTTAGGTCTCGTCTACGCAGTGCGCATGCACTGCATAGGAGACCTTTAGCCGTGGTGCAGCTCTTTTTACAAAGCACATACTCGAGCTTGTGGTGGCATATGCCTTGCGGGAGTGCGCAGCGGCGCGCCACAAGCACGAGTATGTGCTTTGAAAAAGAGCAGACTACTCTCTCCAGCGAGCGGCCTCTCTCCCCAGCAACAGCGCAAGGCGCGCACGCTTGTTCACTCTTGAGTCTCAAACGTCATAGCGGTCTCGATGCCAACGTGTAGATTTTGCAACCGAGACAAGTTCTCTTTAAAGTCCAGATTCACCACTTGAACGCATTGTGTTTTCCTCTTCAAAACCACAATGGATGTTGCCCTTCTCTGAAACCATGGGTGGTGTGCTCATATACACGCTTTAAGAAAACGTGAGTGAAAGACTCCCACTTGGTTATAAATGAGAAAACTTCATTTCAGCTCACTCCCCCAGCATTCCAGCACTTGTCCTTTACTTGGCTCACCTGTGAGATCCAGAAGGTGCTCTGGTCTCTGTACTATAATTACCAATATTCCACGGTTAAATACTATTCAAGCAATTGGGAGGCTGTGCCTCACAGTTACCGTTTAATCCTTATTGTTCTTATTTTTTGCAGTCTAAATGTCTTGCCACCTGTCCAGCATGCTCAAAACTGAAACAGAATGATTACACTTGTTCTGAAAATTCCATTGACAATGAAATGCAGGTAGAGAAGTTGCCCAAACTTCTTGAAGCAATCGTTATGCTGTAAATAAAATGGAACATTTAAGGGCTTCACAATGACTGCTTGGCATAGAGACGCCTGTCCATCCTTGTTGAACAATACTGACTTCTGCTGAGGGAGTGTGGCGCCATAACATTGTGTGCTTACAAGTCAGAGTATTTTTCATTGAAATTGCGATTGTGAGGTCATTTCTGATCAACTCTCCTTTGGTTTCTCTTCATATCAAATAGTAATTTAGCCAGGTCAGCGTATCCTAAAGACACATTCAACATTCAAACATCCGGGTACACACTATATATTTTCTGCACTTCATATGTATTTCCAATCGTTTTGGTTGTATTTACAATAATTAGACAGTTTTTGTGAACTGTCACTAAGTATGTGGCAGGCTTCAAATTCAGGGCCTAATCGAGGCAAACCTTAATATACAGCCCCCCTATATATTTTCATGTAAAGGCACATTTTAGGTTTATAATCTTTGTTTTTAATAGGGTCATGTTTGTATAGCTGTTTTTCTTTCAGTGGTGTATTTTAGTGGGCAGAATTGGAAACACAGACACACAATATAGATAAATTAGAATTTTTCCATACACACCCAGGCTCCTCCCTCACCAACCGCGTGTTTATACTGGTGTGCCAGAAAAAAACCACCACAAAGTCATACATTGATTTAAGCCTGCATTTATGCACACTATTTGCTCCACGCACTTCGCTGTTCAGGGTCTCTCTTAGTACAGATGTATTGGCTTACAGCATTCTTTTCACATTTTGCTTTGTCACAGTGAGTGCTTTGGAGGTGATCCAAGTGTCACTTTTTGTGATTAGATGCCAAGAATGAAAATTTCTGTAATTTAATGTATGTTAAGAACTCAGTGCCTTGAGCAGCTGTGCATGCCATTTTCCAAAATCTGATATTGATGATGTTTCCAGTGCCCATTTCTATCATTGGATGTCTCTGGTTTTAGATGTAACTCTGTTAGGGTGTTGTTAAATGGTACCTTCTAAAAATTGATTTCTTCTGGTGTTATCATTTCTACTGACTGGAGCTGTTTCTTGTAATGCTACAAGTGCCCTTCTCTGGCTTTTAGTATTTCAATATTAAAATGCCATCTTCGGACGGTTGGGCAGCAAGTGTCATGTGATGTTACAAGTACCCGTTTCTAGCAGTGGAAGATGTTGGGTTCTATGCTTTCAACTTACTGACAACGAGTATCTGGGGTTAATACAAGTGGTACTATTTAACTGTGAATGCTTTGGGTTGTTTAAAGTTCTATCTGCTGACAATAAGTGTCTGGGATATATTACCTGCCTACTTATTGATAGTAGATGTTATGTTTGCCAGTTCCTCACAGTGGAGGTCTTAGGATGATATCATTGCCACTTCCTGACACTGAGTGTCTGATGCTACAAGTACCACCTGCCTCAAAATTAATTAGTAAATCAGACCATTTGCAGATGGCTGCTACTTATAAAGTGTACACAGTCTGCAGCAGTTGTGTGGCCCTTCAAGCACTGGTGGCACAGCACACAGGATAATGTGCTGCATGGCTAAACACGTATAAGGTCCCAAAGGCGAGACCTATTGGCTTTGCCAATGCTGGTTTGATTTGCTAGTATGACAAAGCTTATGAAAGTTGGCTTATGGAAAATAGCTAACACTTGTGTAATCTAGCTCATGTTCTTATTTCAGATTTTATGAGAACGGTCACAGAAGTGGTCCAACTTATTGAAGGTGATCAAGAAACCGGTCCTAGGATGCTTGTTTCCAGTCCAGGGAGGATCTGGCTTGGCAGTTCGGGCTGGACGGTTTCCATGGGGCACAGGGTCAAGACTGATTTGCATATGGCTGGGTTCAAACTGGAATGGCATGGTGAGCAAAAAAACGATTGATTTAGGCTCAGATCTCTGTACTGGGGTGAATGTATGACATTGTTCTGTCCATCAACTGTTGTGTTTGGGGTGATAAAAAAACAGCATTTGCCTTTTGAAACACCATAGGAATATTTGTTCTGCGCTACAGAAAATACTGCTGAATGGAATTATGGAAATTTTGAGATGAAGGAAAATCTTTTCTGTAGCTTTGTGTAAATAGTCTGTTGGTTTTGAGTTGTAGGCTTTGCTTAAAGATTTTCGAGGGCTTTGTAGCACAGGGTTCATAAATGTGTTATTGTCAGTAAGTGGGACAACAATCTTTTGGACAAATAAACCAGTCATTGAATATTGCTACCCATGAATGTGGTGCTCTAGAGATACTGCTTGGCTTAAAATTCCTGACACACTCAGGGTGGTATATCGTTTAAGCAGGAGGTCTTTATTATTTAGAACCAACATGTGTTGACTCTGCACACTATACAGTTAATGGACGTATTGGAAACAAACTTCCCTTCCTGTTCAAGTTCTCTTTCTGCTATTAACGGGCCTCTGTTTAAATAAAACCTCTACAGTGTTAGAAATTCCATCTCCTACACCACATTCTTCGTCTCTAAGTCCTGGAGACCACGATATGATTACATCAGATATTGATGGCCAGTAGGCAGGTGGTCTGTATATTAGTACAGTCCATTCAAATAAAGCCAAACCATTTCCAATTGACCAATGCATCCTTAGAAAATGTACTGGGGCTAATAATGGAGTTCTTTTCCCATTCTGGAATTCCGATGGCCTGAAATCTAAAATCTTTCTTACCGATAGGAATTCTTTCATTGAGCTGTATAACATCTGTTTGTTTCAAGAAACCTAGAGTGTGGAACCTGTTTTCAAACTTGGTTACTTTAATTAATTTATTCCTGCTATCTGTGGACCGGCTGGCCGTCTGTGGGTCTTAGATTCTGAGGTAGAATGCTTTAGTAGTAAAGTCCAATTTCTTAACATTGATTCCCCAGACATTCTGACTATTCAACTCGTGGCTGGAAGAGAGAGGCTAATGAATATAAATATATTTAATATACATTCCAGAGGTGTTCAGGTGGCTTAAGATCTCACACTATCACAGTTTCGGAGGAATTCCTGTCAGCCCGAACTCTTAACCCAGGTTTGATTTTTAGGGAGTGATTTCAATACCACGTTGGAGCCTTTAGATAATGACTCTTGAGATGTAGGTAATGAGGATGAGGTATGGGGTATACCAAAGCTTGATGTTCTCCTAGTACTAAGGTCGATGGAGGCTGCTCTACCATTTAAAACACAAACGGGAAATTTTGGCTTGATAGCCAATGGGCGAGCCCTCTGATAGACAGGGTGCTGGCACGTATAACGATGCACTCCACTCTAGTCAAATGTATTATATCCTTTTAGACCTAAGTCTTTGGTCCTCTCTCATTCATATGTCTGTTATAAATAGGATTGAGAGTGATCAGTCCATTGAGTCTCACTTTGAATTCTCTTTGCCCCAAACTAAGACCCGATTGTTCGTCTATAGTGGTAACGCAGAATGTGATTTCAACGACTGACATGCAATGGCTCAAATGGTCCCACGTCGTTGAGTCACCATTGATCTTTGATGAAATAAGTATGGATCTAAAGGACTCTGACTGATTTAAGTCTTTTGGCCTCTACTCATTAGGTAGTTTTATGACCACGATTGCTCTGCATAATGTGTTTTAATAATAAAATATTGAAATCTTTTGTGGTTCCTTGCACTAACTATAAAAAGAAATCCCTCAAAGTGCACAAGTGGTTTAACATAGGATGCAGACGTTTTTGTAGAGCTCTTGGTTGGGCACTAAGAGCTAAGGATGTGGGAGAATTATTGCATGGCCAGGAAGTTATACAAAAGGGCCCAGTTTAAGGCTAAGAAGGCTTGCAATGAAAGTGGATGGCAGGACCTTAAACAGGCCTGCTCCCATAAAGACTCCACTAGGTTTTGGACCCTTGTTAAACGAGGGAGGGATGCACTTGTGGATTCCGTGCACAATATTATAGCTCCGCAATCATGGATTGAGCACTTTTCTAGTCTTTATTCTGGTACTGGTTCATAGAATGAACTGCGAAGGGAGACAAAGGCAAGTGAAGATTTTATTGATATAAAGGACCCGTTCTTTACCATGAGAGATGTTATGTCAGCCTTACTGCTATAACTAGAGGTAGAGGACCTGGTTTGGACGGCATACGCAATGACATTGTACGAAATAGATACATGAGCATAATACATCCTATTGTTGGCAAATGCAAACTTAGGTGGTGCCCGATCCAGGTTTTATAGACTGGAGCAGAGATCATCCCATTATACAACAAGCATTGGCATAGCCAATAGGTCTCGCCTTTGGGACCTCATAAGTGTTTAACCATGCAACAGTTGATGTTGTTGCACCAAGGATATTGTGCTGCATAACTAAACACTTATAAGGTCCCAAAGGCGAGGCCTTTTGGCTATGCCAATGCTTGTTTTATTTGGGCTTAGCTACGTTGTATTGCAGGCTTTAAATCCCAGCCGCTGTATTTTTACATTTAGAAAACAGAAATTTTGGGGGACTAATTCTTCAGAAAGAGAACGCTTTGTGTCACATCTACGAGAACCAATACTTTGGGATAACTAGTGGCTGCCACATTATACTTTATCATTATTTCTTGGACACAGGAACATTGTTTAAGCATTTCTGGCAGCTCTTTTCGGGGACATGAGGAGTAAAATAAAATATATATCTACCCACATTATTGCAGAGCACTATTTCTGCAACGCCATGATGTTTTCTGAAGAAATTTTCTGTGATGGGAGAAAATGATTTCTACTTCGCAGCCAGTGATTCTGCAGAGCAGAACATCCATCCAAGGACTGACCTGCATACTACGTACTACTCCATTTATAGCGCCTCTTCTTTTAGAAGCTCCTGCTGCAGTAAAGCGCTCTCCAAAGCATCGGAACCCTTTACTGGATGAAAATTATATCATGTGTACCTTTTGTACCTTCCTGGTTCCATTGTAAAATGCTCTGACACCTTTGGGTACATTTCGCGCTATATAAAACTGCATTCAATAAATGAATAAAACGGGCAGATGCATTTTTGGGTGCTACGGGAAGGGTAGGGGTTATAGGGCGATATTGCACTTGGAGGCCGTTTGAGCTTTTTGATGAATTCAAGGAGAATGGGCAGTACTGTGGGCAGTATGCGCTATCAGGGCACCCCGTGTGCGCGGTGACTTACAGCCTGGCGTAGCTGCGCCAACCTTCCGGAATTCGAACCCTTCTGGGAAACTTCCAGAACACCACAGTTTAAAAAACATGAAAATACTCTGCAACCATGGAAAGCATCCTTCCTCCTTAGAACCCTCGAACTTTATTTGCAATACTGGTCGATAAATACAATACTTCGTTGTTGTTTTTTTTGCTGTTTTTTTATGTAGCGCGAACTCGATCCGAAGATATCGGGGCGCTCTATGCGATCACCAGTTGCATTGCAGACTGACACATTCATTTTAGGCATGGAGAGATTTGTCCAGATTTACAGGATGCTGAGCCTCCGGCCGAGACCGGAACCGGTTCCTCAGCTTCACAGTCGGCCGCTCTAGCCGTTACGCCTCCATTAATAGGCTCTGCAAGTGACACTAGAAACTAGTGCGGGAAATTATCCACAAGTGCTTCGGACTAACATTTTTCATTAGGAGGAGCTGCATTAGTTGGAAATTGAAAAAAGGTACCCCCGCTGCCCACCTACTAAAAAGAATAACAGCAGAGTTCATTACTGATTTAACTTCTTGGTATAGAAAGCGGAAACAGACACAACAACAACCAAACCGCTCACAAAGACATTACCGCACACGGGTACACGCAAACACACCCGCACAAGAGCACACTCACGTACGTTCTACTAGAAAGTCATATACCTAAATATATTGATGTACAGGGCCCACATAGATATACATACAAGGCATAACTATGGTAACGACACAGGCAAACGCACAGTCAGAGAGGCACTAAAAGCACACACAGTCAAACACGAATGAAGACACAGACGCAGGCAAACAGGTGAGGGCACACTCATCCAATCTTCACTTCCCCAGAAGCACCAGAAAGCTAGAATTACTCCAGCATAAATATTAATGGGCCTGGGGATATCAACTCACTGTACAAGGTGCGGACAGTAATACTCCTAATTACAGTAAAAACTAGAACTGCCATCTTAAAAAGTAATACTGTACTGTGTCAGTGCTTGGAGATCATTCAAGGGGACTTCCCAGACAAGTACAGACACTGCACCAGGCCAGTAGCCATGGCTTCAATCTGCCACGAGATTACTTTGTCAGACAGGTATTCACGTTGCAAGATACATTCAGACAAATGTATAGCAGGCCAGGGCGTGTGACCAGCACTCCAAGAAGTTCAGAAGTTTAAGGGATAGAGATTTGTTTTATATCCACGTAATGGAAGCATGAGCAGTCACAGAGGAGAAAGTTTGCATTTTTATGGCGATTGCAGGGTTCGGACAGAACCACTGAAGGCATCACGTTTCCTAAGCAGGTCGATGTTTACCCACCGCCATAGCTGTGTAGTAGGTGTGATGGAGCCAAAATGTGAAATTCTACCGGGCCATGTTCACCACGCGCACCCCAGACTATGAGCACATCTCAAGCACATCTCAACAACACTGTTGCTATAGCGCCGGGACACCTCCTCGTGAGGTAGCTGTTCGCGCTTTATAAAACTCTGTATTATTATCTCCGGCACGTGCTTCAAGGGTACGCAGCCTGACCGCACGCTAGCCCTCGCTGCCATGGGAGCAAACCTCCACCCTTAACTCTGAGTCACTTCAAAAACGCTTCGCAGATTGTTTTGACGGGGGACCCGTCAGGCATTGCAGCGCCGGCCCGAGGTGGAGCAAAAGCCCGATGATGAAGCATGACATCCTTCGGGTGTGTGAGGGCAACTAAGAGGCAAGACTCGGCCCTCCCCTTCGGGATTTGATCCTTGATATTGAGGATGACCCTCTGCCTCTCTCTTTCCTCCTCCTCTCACCATCTACTCTATTCTCAATCTTTCTTTTTGTTGATTGGGTGACACTGTGCACCCTCAATTCGGAACAGCGTCCCCTATGACTTAACAGTAATTTGTGGAGCACGGACACTGGACCTAGACAGTCGGTGGAGGAACACTTTATGATGCCTTTGTCGACCTGAAGCCCGCCTTCGATCTGGTCCCGCATGACCAGCTATGGCAAGTCTTGAATAGCCTCGGTCTTCCCGACTAACTTCTGCAACTCCCGACTCGTCTTCATAACGGAAACTTTGTGCGGGTCCGCTGGGGTTCTCAAGGACAGGTGACAGACTGTTTCTCTATCACAAAGGGTGTTCGTCTGGGGTGTGTGCTGGCTCTGACCCTATTTTCGCTCTCTCAATGATGTTGTCTCCTACTTGTCCTTCCTCCATACTGACACTCCATCTCTGGCGGGTATCAAGACACCGATCCTTTTCTTTGCGGATGATACCTTATTGATTTCCAAAACCCTGAGTGGTTTGCAACATGCATTAGATTGTTTTTTATTATTTTGCTCCCTTTGAGGTTTGAAAATCAATTGTGCGAAGACAGAGATAATGTTCTTCAATAAGCACAGATCTTTCAAAGGGAAACTTGAATTAGGGGGCGAGCCAATCGTTAGTGTAGAGATTTTTGGCTCTGATTGACTATTTCCTCGAACCTTTCAAGGAAGGAAACCCCAGCTGAATCTACTAACTCTTAAGCACAGCCAAATATTAGGAGCTAAAGTCCCACTGCTCCTATTTTGCAGATCTATGATGCCAAAGCCATCGGTGCATGTTTTTATGGCACATAGCTATGGGGGGTTTTCAGATATTTCCTCGCTGAGATCAGAAAATTGATTGCCAGATAAAGTCAAATTGTGGCCTTTGTTATTCTGGAGAAGGTTGTGGGTTCAGCCCAAGCTGGCACATAATGGTGATGCATTAAGAGATGTGATTACTGCAGCTAAATTCTGTAAAATCCCATGGCTGAGACAGGTTTTTCAAGTTGCTTGTAGCCATTAGTGTTGGGGATTATTGGCTTAATCCACTTTTAAGTATGCCTCTAACATCAAAGTTATTGAAGGCCCATTTTGGCAGTGGGTAGAAGAAAATGCAGTTAGATCGAGTATTGGTCACTCACTGATGGCTTTAATGATTTTAAATCCACATTCTATCTGGAACCATACCGAGATTAAATTATTGTACCTTTAGACAGGAAATTATATTTTTAATTTAGGACGGGTAAACTGCCTCTAAAGACACTGCTAGATGGTTCCCTGACAAAGTTAATGTTTGTCCAATATGCAAAGATGCCCCTGAATCTGTTGGTCACGTTTTCTTTGCCTACTTTAGATATGGCGGCATTCGTCGCTCATGGATTAAAGCCATATGCAGGCTGATGGGAACTCGCAGTAGTCAACCAGCCCTCAGGATGCTGAGATCGGATCCGAATCAGGCACTTGCATGTACTGTTGCCAAGTTTCTGGGTAAAATGTTGGTTATTTGCACAAAGGCAATACGCAGCTGCTGCTTGACCCCACTGACATCTTTTAATCTGTTTAAGCAGTCATTACATCAGTTGACCATGTCCATTTATTGTGAATATGTATGTGGTGATAACCCTTATACCTGCCTATATACCCCTGGATCCCAAAGGAACTTGCTACTATTCATTTTATTTGTTCTATTTTTGTGTGTAAATAGAGAATGTAGCGTCTAATCAATTTCTTAAACTCTCATCTGTTTTCAATGATGATATTTTGAAATGTATAGATTTTACTTTATTTTATATTCTTTTATCATGCTCTATAGAAGTTGCATTTTATGAGCAATGTTGTATCTGTTAAATGCTCTTATGATTTGTATTGTCAAATAGAGCAGTAATTGATTGAATGTTTACAGGCTGTAGTTTTTTTTGGAAAGTTTTGGTGTAGCACCGCCATTAAGAACTTACCTGTCAGCCTGTTTTTTTTAACTTTTCTCCTGCATTTCATTGATCAACTGCTCCAGATGATTGTGGTGCTCCAGAGATACTGCTTTGCAGAAAATTCCTGACACTCAGGCAGGCTTGCCGTTTAAGGAGGAGGTCTTTATTATTTGGAACCAACATGTGTTGTCTCTACACATCATATATTTAATGGACGTATTGGAAACAAACTTCCCTTCCTGTGCAATTTCTTGAGCTAGTTTGTTTCACAGGTTTGGAATATTATGAATAAGTTACTCTAAGTTACTCAATTTTCTCTAACTGGTGGCAGTCTTAACAACTAAGGAGTCCTTCCATCGTGGTAATCCGCTGGGTCATTGCAGCCTATTATGCTACTCTTTTCTCCCACAATCTGTTTGCTTTCTCATCTAAGAGTAGACTTTAGGACTGTCTTGAGCAGTGGAAGGTACTGGTTGGACAGTCTCCAGAAGGAAGTATGCCTCTTCCAAGTTCATAGCGAATCCATGTTGTACTGCCATTTCTGTATGGCAGCCTGATATGCTTATGTGTTATCTGGGAGGAGCTGACTTTGTAATTACACCATGCATCGTCTTGTTCAGCAATAGGTGGTGTTTTATCTTGTACCTTCTCTTCTGAGCTGGTGTCATGTGTTGGTTATGAGCTACAGCCCTTGGGAGTTCATTTAGATTTTGAAATCTATTGAAAAATATTTGATCTCCTCAAATTGACTCTTCAAACGTTGGCTTGAATTTCTTTTACTAGCAGCTGCAAGTGGCTTTCAGGCTGGGCAACAATATGAACTGTGCCTGGGTAAATCTGGATGCTTCACTGTTTTTTTGCAATTGTAAATTGTATTTAATAGCACTTACTACCCCAGGTGAGGCATTCAACACCTTCGAGACAAGCAGCACACTACTCTGGAACCCAAGGTTAGAGGTAAATAGGCAATAGATTAGTAATATGACCTCCATTTTCTTAGTAGGATTCGTTGTGCTAAGTTTGTGCTCTCAAGATTTCATGCATTTACTCTAGTGTTTTAAGAAGGGATAGATTAACTGAAATGGATTAGTACAGAAAAAAAGTCAGAGTCTGAGGGCCAGATGTACGACGGTTTATGCATGTGCAAACGGGTTTGCAAACCCGTTTGCGCATGCAAAAACCAATAGGGGTATATACCATACCAAAATAGCGAGTCGCAATGGGCTGCATTTGAAAAAAACTGCTTTATTTAAAAGCAGTCCCAAACATGGTGGTCTGCTGAGCCCAGCAGGCCACCATACCTGGGAGGGCCTATCATTCCCAATGGGGTGGCAAAACGAGAAGAGGTTCATTAATATTCATGAGGCTCTCAATTTGCGACCCCATTGGGAATTGCTAACAGTGTATTACACACTGTTGTACATCCAAAATAGCGCCTGGAAAATTACGAGTCGCAAAAGACTCACACTTTGCGAGGCGCTATTTTGGGCAACGTACATCTGGCCCGGAGAGTGGTGAACATGTACGCCTGTTATTTGGATACATAGGTAGATAGAGAGGAGTTTGGTAAGCATATATAGGAGTCCCTTGTAAACTGAAATTGTTGTGGTAAGCCACAGAGGAAGAAATGGGAGAAGTGTTCCGAGCGTAGTGGGAAAAGGCAAGACTTAATCCAGCTGAATCGGAGACCAGGTGTTTTTTTAGTAGAACAGGACATCGTCCACTTAGAAAGGGAGGGCATGGATTCTATCTGGTAGTGGGATTGCATCTCGACCCCCTCAAAGACAGACCCTGGCCGCCAGGGGCTCAATTGCTAGTGAAAATGGGAGGGGTGACAGAGGTAACCTTGTTTAGGGCCCCTGCCTACTAGGATAGGGGCTGATATCATGCCAGTTTACTCTAATCGAGGGATTTGTGTAGAGGAGTCAAATTACCTGAATAGTGCGGGCTCCAAACCTGAAACGGGCGAGGACCTGGATGAGGTAATCCCAGCGAAAGGTACTGCACACCTTTTCCAGGTCTAGTACGAGTGCAGCTGCTTGGGGCCATTGTGATCTTCCAGCTTCCATTACTCCATATAATCGTCGGATGTTTACAGAGATGTTCCATCCCGGGAAGAAGCTGCTTTGATCAGCCTGCATAAGGGGCAGGAGCACCTGTTGAATGCGGGTGGCTAGGATCTTACTAAGTCTTTTAGAAATTATGTTTGAAATATCTAAAGGGCTTTAAGAAGCTACGTTTGTGGGGTCTTGTCTGGGTTTTAAAATAGAAACAAGTGAAGCTTTCACGAAGAGTAGAGGGGAGACAAATAGACTCAATCACAGCTTCGTACATGTTGGTTAATTCTGGTGCTAGGGAGTTTTTATAGAATTCGACTAGGACGACAACACTAAGGGGAGTCTTTCCAATAGCCAAGTCCGCAATTATACCTTTGATATCTTGGGTCATAATAGGTTTATCAATTTCCTCCAGGTCTACCAGTGACAATCTAGGCGGATATTGCTTCAAAGCAGGATCCAAGGGAGAAGTAGTAGTGGGCACTATAAAAAGTAAAGAAGACTGCATGTTTGTCCTGCTGGAAAAAGACCAAGATGCTGGCCAGGCTGCAAAGCACCATTCTAGGGTTATGCCTGGACTCACTTAAAATAAACCAAGTGAGAAGGTGCCCAGACTTGTCTCCCTCTGAATGTGCCCAGGCTATAAATGCTGCATGGTTGAGACAGCCCAAACGCTTTACCAGAGCAACTTTAACTTTGTGCAATGGGCTAAACGTGTATGGTCTTTGGTTGTCTGTTGTGTCATGTCAATGCAGACTTTTTCAACTCTATCTAAATCATTCAATAATGATTTCCAGTCTCCCAGTTGGGTATGAATACATATCCCTCGAACATATCAAATTTGAAAGCCTCCCACACCACAGCCAGGGTGGAGGCTGTCCCCTTGTAATGCTCAAAGTATCTATGGACATTATTTGTTACAGTACCTTGAAAGTCTGGGTTCTCGAGAGATGTCAGGTACAGGTGCCAAGTGGGAATAAGGGAAAGGAGTCCAACCAAAGGTCTGTCTAAGCGTTAGTAAATTATGTTCCGAAATCTCTCTGCTGAGATAGTCTGGGAACAAATTGGAAGGACAAAGAGAAGCAAAGCATACGTTTCTATCTAAACGAACATACAGATCATATACAGGACAATAGATAGTCTGACCCCAGCCTTTGCTGGTGCCAGACATGCCGAAAGGACCACTGTTGCAACCAAGAGGAGAGACAATGTGCATTTATATACAGTGGGAGTGCCAGGTAGAGGGGGACGTGATCGATCAAGCCAAACATCTAAGACGCAATTGAAATCCCTATCTACCAAACATTAGATATGTACCAATTTAGCTGAGTGGGTTGAAAGCGGATGTAAAAATCTGGGTTGCTCAGTCATAGGGGTACAGACACCGGAGATTATTATAGGGGAGCTGTCTAGCCTGGCCTCAAGTAAGACCAATCAAACATCTATCGCACTATACAGGACTTAAAGGGGAGTCCCGCCTTTCCCCCAAATAAGGGTATCTCTGGTGTAGACAAAGTAATTAGTAACAAACACGCTGCCTATCCATTGTTTCTGGAGCTTTCCCCTTCTGTCAGTGTAATATGGGATTCCTGTAACAGTCCTATATTGATACCCTTTCTCTTAAGAAGAGAATGAATTCTGTATCTCAGATGGTGTCTGCATTCCTCTAATATTCTAGGAGATTATATTGTACATCTGTGGTTGTGTAACAGCCAAAACTGTGTAGTGTCCACAGGTTCTCAATCAGGGGTATGCTCGTCTCCTCAGGGAAACCCCAGAACAGCCTATGTGGGTCTCGCCCCTAAGGGGAAATATCATTTTAATGGAGCTGAAAGTTAACTAAGAAAAAGTAGACAAAACAAAAATGTAAATAAATACAAAAGACAGAGGGCACACTGCTGGCTGGACAGGCTCCCACTAGGTGTCGGGGGCTGGTAGGACAAAACAACTGGAATAACAACAGTTATGGCAGATGATTTTCCATGGAAGCAGAAGACCAGGAACTGGGCCCTATTTAAGGTGTACCGCTATAGAGGCCTGGTCAGATACAATAAGTGCATTGGTGCAGGTAAAATTCTGGAAGTCAAAAAGTTCCAAAAGATTTCTAAGTCCTCCAAGTTTGCTGAGGTTTCAGAAAAACTGCATATTTGACAAGAAACTATGCTTTCCATCATTTTTTGCAGTTGGTGGCAGAAGAGTAATAGGACAATACATTTGTTGAGCCGAATGATCCAATTTGAGGTTAATTTTTTTTTTTTAAACTTTCAAAATGCCTTGTTTAAGAGGAATAAGGACCGCTTCAGTTTTTAAACACAATGAGATAATGTACAACACATTCTTGCTGGTAAGAATATTTTTGTGTAATAGATGCACTGGGCTTGAATCTAAAGGCAATCCATATTTGCAATTGCTAATAAATAAAATCTAAATCATCTGACGAAGGATAGCAGATCTGTTTGAGGCACGGTTTATCAGACTTGATTTGAATAGTCTGCTGAACAGGTAGTTCAGACTCTGAAGAAGTTCTAGAAGTGTCTAGTTGAAATATAGTAGTTTTAACACCTTGCCTGCGGCGCCGATTCTCCCCCGGTGCTGAACATTCCATTTGCGGGTGTGGTCGTGATGGAACCATTCAGTCATCCACACAGCCCAACCGTGAGGCATGACGGAATGGTTCCGTCACAAGCATCAAAGGGGTTAATATTAGTTATGCTTTAGCTAAAAAGAAAAGGAACCCTAGCTTGTCAAAAAAGAATTATGAAACAAGTTCCAGGGAAAAGGAAGATAAAGGAGAAGACAGCTCTTTAGCAACTCTGAAGAGTTCTTGTTGTTTACTGTTTGTTTTAATATTCTGCATGGTGTAATATTGTTTTTGTGTGTAATGGATGGTCTTTTTGAATGTTACTAACTTGACCTTGCAAATTGGCGATCATAATGGAGTCTCCATTTTCCTTCTGCTTGTCGGGATTCTAGTTTGAAAGATTTTAACACTTCATAAAACCAAGGTGCTTTCTTGTGATGTTTCCCGGGTTTTATTTGTACATGGGCAAATTTGTCTGAAACAGCTAGCATAAAGAAAATATCCTTTTTTTGGATCTAAAATCATATGGGGAAATCAAAAAAACTGTACATTTTGATCTATTTTATTCCAGGGGTTAAAACCATTTTTGTTGGTTTACATTACTTGCTTTGTGGAGAAGTGTGGCTCAATGGTTAGAGCGGCAGACCCTGATGCAGAGGTCCAGCCCGGGACCAGGGTTCAATTCCCGCCTCGGTGGCTCTTGGTCTCAATTTCCGCTGACCTGGTAATTCTCGCCTCGTGCCTATTCTAATCATGGGTCCCAGTCTGCAACTCTGGGCAATAGCTTGCTTAATCTCCACAACAGCCCCAACAACGCTAGGATGCCTGGCTTCACCTTGGGGGTGCCCAGGAGTGGGCACTTCACAGGGAAAAGCCAGGAAGGGTTCCACAGCGGTATGCGTACATGCGCCTGAGCTACCCCTTTGGGGGTCGATTCGGTGCCCTATACAAATACAACTACATTTACATTAGTTCTGTTGTAGAACTAGGGTATAAGAAAATAGTCCGACCAGATCTGGGGAATAACTTCAACATAAATCAGCAAGTTGGTAGATTCAAACTGGGCCAACAATTTGACCACATAGGAAAAGGATTACCAGAGTGTGGGAAGCCTACTCTCTATATATTATACAAAAAAGAGGTATAGTGTGCACAGAGTTCAGTGAGTCCCCAAAGGTATGGCAGAGTTTAAAGTAGATAATACATTAATTCTCAATTTACAGTAGCTGGGCTGATCAGGTAGGGATATCAGAGGGTAGTGTGAGTACATCTGGTGTAAATACTCATACAAGGTAGGAACACACACTCAATGACTGCCTCCCGGACAATGTTTATAAAAATATTACTTTAGTAACTGTTGTTTCTAGGAACCATGTTGAACTCAGATACAGGTAAGTAGACGTTTATGCAATACTTTCAGATTACTGGCAAGAGGTTTGTATAGCATCAGTCAATACTGTACATGTGCATGCAACACTTTTCAGTACAGAAAAATATACTTTGAATTCAGGATCACACTTAGTACAATACAGTGAGAGACAAATGCAATACTATGGGAGAAAATACAGGTGAGTAAATTACAGGTAAGTAAACTTTTTTGAGATTCAGTCTCCAGGGGTTTTGGTAAACATTGGGAAAGGGTCAGACCAAGGTAGGTACTGCACCACCAGCTGCACTGGGGCGTCCGGGTGCAGAGGTCAATATTATCCAATGGAGGCTGGGGCACCTTGAAGAGGCACCGGTTACAAGAATACAGGCGATTCAGGGCACAGACCCTGGGGGTGAAGCTCAGCACTGGCGGGGCCACCTAATAGCACCGAGACTGAACGACCAGCGGCACAGGGTCAGCTAAGTGCCGAATGCAAAGGAGACATATGGGCCCAGTTGAAACCAATGGTG
The DNA here is from genome assembly GCF_964263255.1 of Lissotriton vulgaris. Classification (NCBI taxonomy): domain Eukaryota; kingdom Metazoa; phylum Chordata; class Amphibia; order Caudata; family Salamandridae; genus Lissotriton; species Lissotriton vulgaris. Next base: position 710,129,587 of record NC_141689.1, on the reverse strand, counting down.
ATACTCGGTTGGGAAAAAAACGGCTGCAGACTGGAGAATTTTCAAGAGAGTGGTTTACCTCAGCTCCTGGTTACCCTAGGGGTGTGCCAGGCTAAGGTGGGCAATCCTACTCTGATTACTAATGTTACCACCTGTCCTGCAGCCAAAAAGTGGGGCGAGAACATCTCTACTAGTTGGAGCAGATAAAATCAGCATAATACAAGGTGAGAGCCAGTGGTAAAACTAGGAATGACCATGACAAAAATGGGCACGTTCCTTCACAACACCCAGCCCACAAACGAAAGAGGATGAGACTAACTTTTCCCAAGAGAGTCTTCCTTGTCTAAGTGGAAAAACCTGGAAAGGAAATCTGCATTGGAATGGTCAGTGCCAGGTCTGTGTTCCACTGTAAAGTGCATCCCCTGTAAGGAGAAGGGCCACATCAACAGTTTTGGATTGTCCCCCTTCTTTTGCATCAGCCATCTGAAAGGCCTGAGTCCAGTTTGAACAAGGAAGTGGGTCCCAAACAGGTAGGGTCTAAACTTCTTCATGGATCAAACCACAGCAAAGTCTTCCCTCTCAATGGCACTCCAACACTGTTCCCTGGGGAGTAACCTCCTGCTAATAAAAGCAACAGAGCAACACGCTGATCCTGGCCATCATAGTTGGTCTGGGATAGAACTGCCCTTATCCCATGCTCAGAGGCATCAGTCTTCACAATTAACTGCTTTGTATAATCTGAAGCTTTTAGAATGGGTACTGAGCACATTGCTTCTTTTTTTTTTCACAACAAACTTCTGAACTCGCATATTATGCATAGCTCTGTCATCCAGAGGCAACTGCCTTCATCAATGAATCGTGAGAATCGTCAGTTACAGTTTAACAGATAGAAAACAATTGAAGCAAAAAAAAAAACCCGTAAGGCATGGCAAACACAGGATGCAGTAAATGTTCAACCCCCCCCACCCTCCCCCGCGCCCTCCCTGCGTGCCCACTCGCCCACCTGTAGCATAGAATACAAACACATTACGACGCCATGTACCTATCATGCCAACTGCCACTGTTCATAGTCCATCTCCTCACACTGTCGGGAGGGTGGCTTCTTCAGGCGGTGGGTCCAAGTCCAGACCCCGATAATCCGCCCACCGTTTCCAAATTTTGAAATGCTTCCCGGGACATCCCCTTGCAATAAATATGAGTTGTTCTATACCCATGCAGTAATCCATTCCGTTCTTCCAGGCTGTGAGCGATGGGGCCCGGGGGGCCTTCCAAGCTCTCGCGATATCGCGTTTCGCCAGTGTAAACCCCAGCAGCATTAGGTGACGCTTATACCCGTTTCCCCCCACCCCAGCCATGACATGCAGCAGCGCTAGCTTAGGGTCTCTCTGTATCTCCCAGGACAAAACTTCGACTAAGCAGTGGTAGACCCCATCCCAAAACCTCTGCAGCGATGCACATTCCCAAACTGTGTGTAGTAGTGTGCCTACCGCTAGGCCACAACGAAGGCATTCGGGGGAGGCTACGAACCCCGCCTTCCATAAGCTCTGTCGGGTGTAGTATGTGCGGTGCAAATAACGGAACTGAATAAGTCGCAGGCGCGTGGAGATTGCCGCCCCCCTGGGACTTTCCAAGGCCTCCACCCAGTCCTCCTCATCCATGTCCCCGACGTCCCGCCCTCAGTTGGCTTTAAGGCCGCTCAGGTCCGAGGAGCAGTGGCGCAACAGCGTCTAATAGATACGCGATAGCTTCTTGTCTGGCAGCTCTCCCATGAAAATGTTGGCTTCTAGGGGACTGAATTTGGGGTTCTGTTCCAGGCCCACCAATGAGGGTGCCAGGGCATGGCGAAACTGGAGGTACTTGCAGAACTGGGTGCGGGGCATCCCGAAGTCCTCCTGCAGGTTTGTAAAGGATTTAAGGGTATCGCCGGACAGTACATCGTCCAGGGTTGAAATGCCTATGGCGTCCCATCCCCTGAAGCCCATCAAGGCGTTCAGCTGAGGGAGCCGACCATTGCGCCAAAGGGGGGTTTCCTGCGTAAGGACATTCCACCAGCCCATCCGCTGCAGTGCCTGCCTCCACACATGAAAGACCACCTGCGTGGTCGAGGGAAGGGTTCTCCGGAGAGGTGCCGCATACAGCAACATATGCAAGGATGCGGAGCCCATTAAGTGTCTCTCAACCGCGTAGGCCGGGTCGCCCCTGACGCCATACCACCAGTCGTTCAAAACCAGGAGATGCGCTGCTTGATAATACGAGGGCACGTCCGACGTCGCCAGGCCTCAGGTATATGTCGACAAAAAGCATGTCCGTAGAGTCACCCGAGCTACGCCCCCCTCCCACAAGAATCCGCTCAGGGCAGAGTTAAGCTGGCGAAACCAGCGGGGTGAGATCACATGGGGATGATTCTGCAGTTGATACACCAGGTGTGGGAGCGCCACCAGTTTGAAAATAGCAGACCTGCCGAGTATAGAAAGCGGCATCCGCGCCCAAACCTTCATATCCTCACGTACCCGATCCCACACCGGGGTGATGTTGCGGTCCCGGGAGAGTACTGCATCTTCAGATAGGAAAACCCCCAGGTATTTCACACCGCCCGATGCCACCTGGAGGCCTGTAGCCCAGTCCCCAACGCTCCGCTGACCACCCAGCGTCCACAGCCTTGATTTGTCAGGATTCATGTAGAGGCCGGAGGTCTCACCAAAAATGTGTAAGATGCGCAGCAGTCGCGGCCAGCACATTGCTTCTTTAAGAGTGTCAAAAGCCTTTCGACACCTCACTGTCCAGTTTACTTTCTTTGAGGTCAGTTCAGTGAGGGGTGCCACAATGAAGCATACCCATTCACAAACCTCCTGTAGTACCATGTCAAGGCCATGACTTGAGTCTGGGTTGTTGGAGCTTCCCAGCCCAGAATAGTCTGGCTCTTGGGCTGTAAGGGTAGAACTTGGCCTGCACATACAAGGAAGGTTGCTCAAGTATACAATAGAGTCCTGCCCTAGCTGGCACTTGCTTGCCTTGATAGTGAGTCCTGCATGTTGCAGAGCCTCAAAGGCCTTACCAAGGTGGATCAGGTAATCCTGCCAAGTGGAGCTATAGACCGCAATATCATCAAGATATGCTGCACTAAAAGATTCCAGCCCAGACATTACTTTGTTCACCAGCCTTTGAAAGGTGGCAGGGGCACTCTTTAAAGCAAAAGGCATCACAGTAAACTGGTAATACCCATCTCGAGTGGAGAGTGCTGACTTCTTTTTTGCTCTTGGGGTTAGCCCACTCTGGCAGTACCTGTCAAATCAAAAGTTCTGAGAAACCTGGCTGCACCTAACCCGTCTTTGAGCTCATCTGCTCTTGGAATGGTGTGCACATCTGCCTTAGTGACAGCATCAGGGCCTCTGTAATCCACACAAAACATCAGCTCTGATTCTCCTCCCTTGGAATGGGGTTTGGGGACGAAGACCACTTGGCTGGTCCAGGGACTCTCAGAAGGTTCAAACATCCCTAAGTCCAGCATCTTGCGCACTTCAGCTCTGATGCTTTCCTTGACTTGGTCAGACTGTGTAAACCGGGTTATCTGACATGGGGACAAAGAAAAGAGCCCAGCATACTGCTTTAGGACTTGCCTGCAGTCAGTCTGCTGTTAAGCAGTGAGGTTGTCTGAGAAGACAACTCCCTTTAGAGACCCACCTTAAGAGTTATTGGAGAGGAGGTCAGGGAGAGGTTCATTCTTCTTCCTGATCCTCATCAGTGACCAACCCTGATGTGATATAGTTTAAGGCCATTCACATAGACAACCCTCCTGGGGCTCCTGAAGTGCCAAGGTCCCCCAGATAGGTGACCTCCCACTTTCTTTCTAGGTGAGGGATGGGTCAACGCCACCTGTTCAGAAGAGCCCTGTGTGCCACAGGCCCCAACACCCATAGCTTCTGCCCTGGTTGAACTCCACCAGTACAGCCATTTGGTAAAACCACTGCTTCTGAAGCTCCTGGCTTGCATTTAGGTTTTTATTGACGCTCTCCATGTACTCAGCCATACTGGAATGAAGGCCAAGCACATAGTCTACTATGTCTAGTGTGGGTTCTTTGAGAGGCTTCTCCCAGCCTTCCCTTACCAAACATAGTGGCCCTCTCAAAAGGATAGCCAAACAGAGGCTCAAAGGGACTAAATGAAGCCCACTTCTTTCTGTGGTGCCTCTTTGTAAACAAAAAAAAAACAGGCATTGCAAAAGGGAGTCCCATGATCATACCTTTCACGGTCTTGATTAATCTTTCAGACAGACCATTTGTTTGTGGGTGATATGGGGTGGTAAACTTAAAATGTCTCCCCCACACTCAGCCCATAAAGCTTTTTAGGTAAGCAGACAAAGTTACTACCTCTGTCGAAAACCGCCTCATCAGGAAATCCCACTCTTATTACAATATTTATGAGGGCCTTGGCAACTGCAGGAGCACTGACAGTCCTAAGTGGAATTGTTTAAGGATACCTGGTTGCACGGTCCACTGCCAACAGCACAAATCTGTTTCCTGAGGTTGTTTAGGGGTCAAGGGGACAAACAAGGTCAATCTGTACCCTTTCACAGGGAACCCTCAACCAGTGGAAGCGGATTAAGGGGGGCTTTGCTTTGCTATCTATCTTGCCACTGGCTTGACAGGTAGCACAGGAGCTGCAGAATTCCTTTGTTTTCTGGGACATACTTGGCCAGTAGAAGTAGGTGACTAACCTACTCCATGTCATTTTCTGCCCCATATGTTCGGCTAGGAGGATGTCATGTTTATGAGAGAGTAAAAACTCTCTTCTAGTGGCACCAGGTGTAGGGTCGCTGGCCTAGGTACACAAAAGTCCCTTTTTCAATAGGTTCATTGGGTGCCACTTACATCTCCCTTTTCCTGGTCAGCAGCTTGCTGTCTCAGGCTCTTAAGAGTGAGATAGATTTTCTGTCCCTGGCAAAGATCTTCCGACAGGGTGCCCCTTGGCTTAAGAGCTCTGGCTGATAAGGCCCAAGTTCCTGGGGCTCAGTTCCCTCAAGGGCTGGCAGGCCGTCTTCCCTGAGGAGAGGGGACCTGAGCTTTTGCCTCTGTAGAAGTTATTTCCCCAGATTTCTTTCCTTTTCTCTGTGGATTGGGCCATTATTCCAGGTTCCAACGCCTCTTTTTTACACTTAGCACTGAGCTCTAGTATTCACACACACACACATTTAGGTATTTCCATCATGGCTGCATAGGATCTTAGCTCAACCTCAGCCCATGCTGAGGTCTCAAGATCATTTCCTAGCAGATACTGTACTGGAAAGGCAGAGGACATAATTACCTTCTTTTGGCCAGTAACCCCTCCCCACTATAAGGTCACCATCACCATGGGATGGTCATTGGTTTGGCTATCAGCCCTGACAACTGGATAAGATTGTCCAGTCAAGTACTGTTCTGGGGATATCAGTTTTTTAGTCAACTTGGTGTTACTTACACCTGTATTCCCCAGTTCTTCTACTTCAGCCCCATTGATATGTGGCTTTTGTTAGACTTCTCCAGGTTACTGGGGCAGACAGCCAGGGAAGTTATATCCATCAACTTCAGAGATTAAAGTAGCTTCAGTGTGCTCTCTGAACAGGTCAGGGCACACTAAGGATCCCATCTGGAGACTCAACACCCCAGTAGAGACTAGAAGAACACTAATCGAAGCCTTTTGGGGACAGGAAGAGCCCCTACTTTGGTGTTCATTTACCATACAGTTGAAAAAACAAGCCTGTTGAAGATCCCAGTTCTTACCCTGGTACCCACCCTTTGATAGGGAAGTGTCTCTGGGCCCAACCTCCAGAACAGGATTGTGGGGGCCTTTAGAAGACTCTTTGGGTTTTTCCCATTTGTTTCCCACGTTTCTATTCGGGGGTGAGGGAAGCTATTAGCAACCCCTTTCTTTTGGTCAGCCCCTCCTTGAGCCTACCTGTTTTGACCCAAAGGTCAGCCGTCTTCCCCAGCTCTTGGGGAGGGACTAACCCTAAATCCACTAGATACTGATGTTGTTTTTCTGATGTACAATTACTTTAGAGAGTTATTTCTTCAATAGACTGTAAAGCCCTTCATAACCTTGCACCTTACTGCCTTTCAACCAGCCACCCAGTATTCTGACTGAGAAGTCCACAAAATCTACACAAGACTGACTCGACATTTGGTCCACGTGAGCTCCGACTGGGTTGCTCGGGCACAGAGGTATTTTGTCTGGCGGATCGGTGAGTTGGAGGCTCTGACAGTTCTTGGTGCACTTACAGGAGAGGGAAAGGAAACACAGCAGGGCCACTCTGAGTGTGGAGCTGGACTCACTCTGCATCCCTCAACAAGCAGGTACGGTTTGGCAGCAGTGTTGTTCCAATTGAACATAAACACGCCTTGGTACAGGCAACTGGCTCCAGTACCTCGGCTATTGGCGCAGGGTGGCTCCTGGGGGTCCTGGTGTCTCCAAACTTGGCAAGGAAATGGATCTGACCTCCTGGAACACGAAGACCTCTTGCTGGGGCGCTACTCCCTTGGTGGGCCTGGGGGTCAACAAACGCTGTACCAGGCAGCTGAGTTAGTGTCTGCTGGTAATTGGCTCCTCCACTCCAAAGAAAAAGGGGTGAGGTTAAAGTAGTGCTGGGCAGTCCAGCAAGGGTTTGGGAAGGCTGTCCCAATTCCGGATGAGTCAGTGTTTGCAGGGAGAGCAGCAGCAAGGTAGGGTTTTATGCCAAGGTAGATGTTGGTCCACAGTTCTCACGTCTTCGACTCTACTTTGTCCTCCTTTTAGGCAGACGAATCGGAGTTCCTTGTGTCAAGGGGCCACTTAAATACTAAATTTAGAGGTGTTAGGGGGAATGAAGGGTAGTATCCAATGGGCTACTTAACCCTTGCGGTCACTACACCCCCTATATGGCCACTTCCTGTGGAGAATAACCCTGTCCCAGAGTTCCTAATTCCATCTAAAACAAGAAGGTGGACCCCTTCTTTCGTGGAGCACGTCAGATAGACCGTCATAGGGGTATGACTATCCTGGAGGAGCAACATGCCTACTTGCATAGCTAATTTCCCACCTGTTCTGGTGCCAAATGAGCCAGAGGGCAGGGGGTGGCATTCCATGTCTGGAGGAAGCTGGGGGTCACATTTCAAAGGTGACAGGGGCTTTGAAGCCCCTGGCCTTGATATGCTAAACCTCTAGCCATTCTACTGGAGGAGGTATGAACACCATCCTCTGTAGCAGACATTGTTTCTGGCCTCAGAGAGCACAGGATTTTACTTGCAGGGGGCCAGAAACTTGTCTGCAGTGGAGGGCTTGAAGATACCAGCCAGCCAGCACACTAGGTAGATTTTTTAGGGGGGTACCTCTAAGGTGCCCTCTGGGTGCATGTCATAATAATTCTGGCATTGCCAAAAGTACACATTTATTAAGACATGGTATTTAAGCCCCATAGGTTTCAGTGAAGCCAGCAAGCAACTCGTAACGCCCAGTGCCCAGTACATATACTGATTGATTGATTGATTGATAGGCTTTATTTCGGTATACAAATACCATAAAAGCAATACAAACATACAGTTTATAAAAAATATCATACAATCTATTTATACACAGTTACATAAAAGCAGATACAATAGTTAATTAGACAAGTTAAAACAAGGATTACATTGAAACAGAAAGCCTTCTATTGTGAATCAACCAAGCCCATTTCAAAAATTTTGACACAGCACATACAATCATGGGGGAGGTGTCAGTCATTAAAATGCGCATTGCCACTATACATTGGCGGGTGCCCAGCAATCTACAGAGTGGTTTGAGCCAACGGATTCGCGGAACACGATAGTCCGGGCATTCAAAGAAAATATGGACGACTGACTCTACGCAAGTTGGGTATGATGCACAAAAGGGTGAAAGTTGCTGAGGCCCCTTCCAGCGGGCAACTATCTCCCCTACTGGTAAGGTCCCCACACGAAACTTAAAATACAGAGTGCGGTCAAACGGGATGGTAATAATGTCTAGGTAGGGTTCATATGCCACCACATCCTTAATTCTCATGAAAGCTACTGTTGTGTTGGAATGGCGCGAGTCTTGGTGTAATTTCGCAGTAACCCAATTCTAGTACAACTTTTTGATAGTGGCCTTAGGTGGGGCAGATTTTGTAGACCAAGCATCAGGTAACCCTATCTCCGTTAATAATCTTTTGACGTCCCTCAACCATTTAATTCTAGACCACCCTGCCGTATCCATGACCTCAGACAGAGCTCCCTCGTAGGAGGCCAATTCTGGCACCCGCCACAACCTCGCCCAAAGAAGCAGTGGGCGAAGTTTAGCTTGGTCCCCAATAGGTCTACAGCCTAGATCCAATAGCACTGGCACAGTTGGAGTGCTTCGTGGCAAGGCCATGAGGTCTTTCAAAAACTTGTTCTCTGATTTAACTATTGGATCCAAATGCAGGTACCCCACAACTCTGCCCCATATAAAGCGGCACTGACCCCTCTCGCTTTATATATATCCACTACTGGGGCAATGGGTTTACAAGAGGAGGAGCGTTGTTTCTTAAGAAGTGCTCCTCCTACCCTTTTGTGGCCCAGTAGCATTTTATAGATATGAGTTTTCCAGGAAAGAGAGTCGTTAAGGCGGATACCCAAATAGTCCAACTCGGAAACTCTCTCTAGTGGCTCTGAGTTCAGGGTCGGGGGTCTACCAAGTTTCCTGGGGGGGTTCATGACCAGGAATTTAGTTTTGTCGGTATTGATTACTAACCATCTCGATAGACAAAACTCCTGGAAGCTATTTAAAAGGCTTTGCAGACCCATAGGGGACTTTGAAATTAGGAGAGTGTCGTCCGCAAAAAGCAGGGTGGGGATCCGTTTGCCCGCCAAGGAGGGAGCGTCCGAAGGAGTGCCAAGCAGATGTTCAACCACTCCGTTTACATAAAGCGAAAACAGAGTGGGCGCCAGGACACAACCTTGTCGGACTCCCCTAACTACTGGAATTCTTTCTGTTTTTTCGCCTTTTGTGCCCCAACGCACCTGTGCAAAATTGCCATCGTGAAGTTTTAACAGCAAGGAGAGAATGTAAGAGGGCAACCCTAAGTCCACCAAGACCTTCCATAGTTTCTCTCTGGGAACCAGATCGAAAGCAGTTTTTAAGTCTATAAAGGCCAGGTATAGACTACCCCCTCCCAGCACCACCACCTTCCAGTGGAGAAGAGTTAATCTGAAGGCCTGCTCGATGGTCCCGGTACAAGAACGGAACCCAGCTTGGAGGACCGACAGAATGTTGTTGTCGTCCATCCATTCGAGCATCCTTCGCAATATCACCTTCCCCGCCAGTTTTTGGGTGGAGTCAATTAGACTTATTGGCCGGTAGTTGGCAGGGTTATCCCGACACCCCTTCTTGTATATCGGTACAACCTCTGCCCCCTTCCAGGATTCAGGTATGGGCGCGCCCTCGGTGATGGCATTTAACAGAGAGGATATGAGAGTCCCCCACTCCTTGGGGCTTGGCTGTATTATATCACCTGGCAACCCATCTGGCCCCGCTGCTTTCAGCGGAACAAGGGTTTTAATTGCGTCCAACACCTCTCTTTCGGTAAAAGGATCGGTCTCTAATCCCGTTATAATAATTCCTGTGGGGGGTGCATTGTTAATAGGTGGGTTGCTTACAGTGTAGAGGGATGAAAAGTGGTTAACCCAGCTCTGTGGGGGAATATTGCACGTCATCAATGTGATGTCTGGCCTGTCCCTGGATCTTAAGAGGGTCCAGAAACCTCTTGCATCCCTATTCAAACTTGCTTTCCTCAGATCCTCCCCGAAGCAGTACTCCCATTCCTTCTTTGCTGCGATCACAGTCAGTGAGTAGTTTTTCCTAGCTAAGCGTATGACGTCCAATGAACTGCTCTTTACGGCGCAAATCAAGGAGCTTTTCATCTCCCTGCATTTTTTTGTGTACCAGGCATAGGGGTTCTGCCTAGGTTTGGGCTTTCCAGCACGAGGACCCGTATTAGGAAGATAAAAGAATTCGCTCAAAGCCTCAGTGGTAGCACAAAAGAGTGACGTTACTTCCTCTGAATGTAATGAGGAATCGGCTAACCTGGACTGGGCAGAAGTCAAAAGTGTTGAGATGGATAGGACTTTCTCTTGGTCCATGACGATATTACCCCATTTTAGGCGCCTACCACAATTAGAAGGGTAAATCTCCTGATGCGCAAGTGCTAGGGAGGTCACATCTACTCCTAGATACTCCATCCATAAGGGACGTAGAGCAAGGGAAAGCAGATTATGGTTGCTTTCTACTGATGGGAGTACCTCCATATCCAACAAGTGGTCCCAGGAATTAACATCAAGAAGGATATAGTCTATTCTAGACGTATGATCCACCCTATTGTCGGAATGCGCTCCGGAGGGATCCAGAGACGTCCTGCCATTCACTGCCCTAAGGTCGAATTCCAGGGTTAGGGAATAGATTTGGACTGCCACTTGGGACCACCTTCTGATAGGGGGTAATGTTAGAGCTGGTATGCCTCTTCTGGTGTCTTCCTCAACCGTCCCTAGGGAATCCTCCAGCCCAAGAGGCTCGAACGTACAGTTAAAGTCGCCTGCGACTAGAACGTGGGAACTATCTGGGCCCCCTCTTAACCGTGATTCTAACTCAGACACAATGGGGGACAATAAGCCTTCCTTTGATCCCCTAACACAGATGTTAAAAATGTCAAGGGCTGGCCCTCTCTTGGGTCCAGTAAGCAATATGCTCAAAAGGTCGAGTGAGTCGGTCACGCGCTGGGTGACCTGACAACCAAGCGAAATAGCGACCCATATAAGAAGACCAACAGAGGGACGGCCTTTCCCAGAAGGGGAAGGGACTGCTGGCAGAGAGAAGGATGAATATCCTACCTTGTGGCATGGTTCCGTACTCCAAGTTTCTTGGAAGATACAGATGGAAACCCTCCACTAAGGTGTTCCATTCCGGAACAGCCAACTTCCTCGCAATCCCAGCAACATTCCAGCTGAGAATCATTATGACAGGATCAGCCGTGATTAGCTCGGCGTGGAGAACGAGGTTAGTATCCTGCCCTCCGTCAGGGGGTGAGCAAATTACTCTGCTTTCCCCCTCAGACCCACTACCAGGACTGTCACCCTGAGGCTGGGGACCACTCTCAATGGAGGTGGAAATCCCACTGTTTGTGGTAGTCTCCAGGGGGCAGGAATTCAACTGTGGGCTCGTACCCAAGGATAAGAGAGCTGGCCCGGGGCGAATGTCGTTTCAGTACCCTGCAGTTCTTCCATAAGTCCTCGGCCATGGGGTATGGTGGTAAGGCACAGCAAAGGGGTCAAAACCAGGAATGGGAAAATTGTGGTAGCAACTTACTTCTGGGGTCGTACCGAAATGGATGCCCACTGTTCTCGGGTAAAAGAAAGTCAGATCGACTACTCCAATGCCAGCACTACTAGTGCCTAAATTCTGGTTAGAAATCAACTGAGCTACCCTGGAATCCTCAAAGTTAACAACCACGCAGTTCCCCTCAAAGCGCTTGTGACTACTGCCTACCCAGCCTACCCTTCTGACACCAAGAATCAACCCGTCGACTTCCCTGGGCAGTGGTCTATTAATCCTTAACCAGTGCATGGTTTTATTTTTTAGCATCTGGAAGGATTCTTGCTGCCCAACCAACAATGGTGGTACGTTGGTAAGGATGGCAACAAATGGATGACAGTCTGGAGGCAGATTCATAGGAGGAATTCTACGGGGTACTTTAGGAGGAACTGGGTTGGGCTGGCTAGAGGGGAGAGCGACAGGACAAGCCAGTGTGGATTGGGCTAAGGAGTTACGGTTATTAGGTCCAGGGTTCCCAGGTGTAGATCTAACAGTGGTGACCATAGCCTCGCTAGCTAAGCACTCCTTGGGTTGGGATGTATTTGCCCCGGAATGGTCTGAGGGGTGGGGTTTAGTCTTTTGGGATTGACCTGAAGATCGAGGCCCCCCTTTGGCAGTAACAGCAGCAGAAGGAAGGGGCTCTGGGGCAGGTACCCCGATAGACAGCCCCCTTGTATTAGAAGAATCTTGTAGAGTGATAGAGGTAGTTGTGGTCGCATGGACCCCGCCTATGTTACTGATCCCAGTCCTAGAGTGTGTTTTAATTAAGGATTTAGTTGAAAAGAAGTTGTCTAAGGTAGCTTGTTCGAAACTGTCCAGACGGTCCGCTAACCTTTTAACTCGTTCAACAATGGGGGTCAGTAGGGATTTCATCAGTTTCTCTATCTGTGCGAGTAAGGGTGAGTCTGGGGGAGTAATATCGGCAGGCGACATCGACAGAGTGTCACTTGGGTTGCTTGATGGATCGCCAGTGGACACCCCAACCTTAACAACTTGAGCCCCACCTAGACCAGCCCCTTTAGGTTTATAGGAAGCTCCCGTCACTGAACCAAGTTTCCTAACTTTCCTGGGGTGTTTATGGTGGTAACCTTTTCGGGAACTGGTATTCCTTTTTCTTTTAGTATGGTGATTTTTGGATACTGTATGGGTTGATACGCCTTGTGAGGCAGGATGTTCCCCGTCAGTAGATGGGATAACTGAAGCTGTAGGCATGGGGGGAGGTAGGTTGGTTGAGACTACAACCAGTGGCTCGGTCCCGGTCTGGGTGTTAAAACTCAACGTACCTACCACCCTAACCAAACTGGGCGGCAATAATGGATCCTGTGGCTTATCTCCTGGGTCTGGCACAGTTAAGGGTGGAGATGGAGGGACCAATGCCAGAGAACCAAGGGATGCCCGTTTCTCTAGGGGGTGTTTAAGGAGTTCGATAGACTGCCTGCGTTCAGCACGTCTCTCAGCTAGGGCAATCTCTCTATCAATGTCGCGAGCGGCCCTAGTGAAGTACTTGTCTAGAGGGCCCAAAATTGGCACCCCAACCGAGGACGGGAGGGGATTTAAAGGGGAAGTAGTTGGGGTTAGAGGCATGCTAGCGGTCCTTACAGCACAAGTGATAGGTTGGAACACTGTAAACCGCAGTTAGACCACTCTAAATACAGGAGATAACTTAGTAATAATGTCCATCAACAAGGCTACAGGATGCAACAGTTCGCTCCAGCTAGCAAGGACTTGTCCAGTAAATGACGCTAGATAACCAATGACAGAGAGTGGGCCCAGCCTCCTGCAGCCCCTGACGGCCACAGACGGCACGCCCTTGTCCCGGGCTTCTCCCGGGACGCTCCCGCGCAGCTGCAGTGGCTTCTGTTCTTATAGGATATGGTCCGCCCAAGGGGCGGGGCTAGCAGGGAGAGCGGGCCAGGAGTTGCCAATTGGCACAGCAGGGACTCCTGGGAGATGGAGTCCCCGCACTCGCTCGCAGCCCTGCTGCACTGCCCCTAGATTTCCCCTGTTACAGCGTCCACCACTAGTCTGCAGCAACTTCCCCAGAGACTTTTTCCACGCTGCGGGACCCGCGAAGCGGGTTCTGCAAGTTGTGGGCTTGTGCGAGAAGGAACAGCAAAAGGAACAGCTCAGCAAAACAATCCAAGGTAGGCAACACCACGCAGGGCAGAGTCACGATGTAGTACATATACTTAAGATTGCTTCCCTGTTCACTTGTACTATCTAGTAATTAAGCTAGACAGCACAGGGGCTTTCCTGCTCATGCAGCTATGCCTTAACATGTAATAAAATGCACCATGCCTTAGGGTTATAAGGCCGGCTGTAGGGGTGATATATATTAGGTGCAGTGACTGTGGCCTGGTACACAGTGAGTGTGCCATGTCGTGTTTTCACACAGGGTTTGCACCATGTCATGTAGCTTTCAATGGTAGTTTGCATGCAATTTGTATAGGGGTCACTTAGGGTGGCACAACACATGCTGCAGACCTTGGGGAACCTTGTAGGTACTCTTGCCCTAGGTACCAGGGGTACCATTTACTAGAGACTTTCAGGGGTGCTAGAGTGTGTGCCAACATAACACAATTAGACCATTATAGCTCATTTTAATTAAAGAGTACTGGTATTGGGGCCTGGTTAGCAGGGACCCAGTGCACATTAGTTAAAAAACCTCAGTACCAGAGGCAAAAAGCCAGGGTGACCATGACAAAAAGGGGCACTTTCGTACAGTGGCTCTGACCGAATCAGCACTATTTGGCATGGAAAGGAAAGAACTGTGCAAGGAGGTGGCACCTATATAGGTACCGCGCACATCACTTCTGGCGCAGATGCTGCCTATGTGGATTGCAACAAAGCCACCTAATGGCATTCAGGGGTACAGCTCAAAAACATCTAGATCCAGCCTGACTGCTGGGGATTAATCCAAGTTACGGAATCTAAGGCTAGAAGTCTCTTTCAAATAAAATACAATAAACTAATTTAAGTAAAAACAATACAATTAAAGTGTAATATCCTATTCTCACTGGAATTACTTCATTAAAAACAGTTGCAAATTGAGAAGGCTAAAAATGAAAAGCTGAATCAGTGAAATGGCAGGTGTGGCAGTATGCAGTGTGGCAAATAAGAGTCATGACTATCTAGCAGAACACATCCCGTGTAACTCAGTGTTACTCATCCACACCTATCTTCATCCACACTTTCTGCAACAGTCATTATCATATAGTACCCCACAACTTCATAACGACTAATTAAGGTAACCCAACCATCCCCAAGATCTGCCGCCTCAGCGAGGTTCTGCAAAAAAGACTTGAAACACAACTCAAAACAGACTGTGGTCATTTCAAAAGTCAAAGTCATATGCAAATGGTTCATAATGATCACTATGTGGACCTTCCGTATAATATTCCATGTGCCTTTTGTTATTGCATCATTTCTTCACCTCCACTTAATCAAATCTTAACTATGTTGCCCTGTACTAATAATGTCAATTATTTAACAAAAAGTAAAAAATGTACTACATCCACTCCACATTAACCCCTTGCATGCTCATGACGGCCCCTCGCTGTAATGCGTCATGGTGGGCGTGTGCTGACGACGGCCAGGGGCTGTCCTAATCCTGCCCACTATGTAAATCTCCCGCACAGCGCGAAAATTCGCCATGCATGGAAGGGGTTTAATAACATTTTCAAAAACTTTACAAATCTTACCTTTGTCATTTCCTAAGTGTCCTCTGTGAATGCCAGACTGAATGTTGTACACATCTACTTCTCCAGTTGAAAGTCCAATTAAGGCAAAGTTCCCACAACTTGTTAAATCAACTGCCTTAAGAAGAGAAAATAACTTGTTTTGAAGACGATAATAACACTATTAATAAAATTGAAATACTCCCTAGAAAACAGGAAGGAATAACTGAATGATGGTAGCATATAAAATCGATTCTTTTGTAATCGTACAATTCCAGCCTATGGGCATCTCAGTGCTTGAAGCAAAGTAGGAACGTGACAATGCTAAATGCAGAGTGTTTGGTTCAGCAATACATTTATATTAAGTAACAGTACAAAAATACACAAAGTACCAATGAACTATCCTCGTGATCTGTTTTTATTGAGAGTGATAGGACTTCTGGGGATCAAATATTTTTAGATTGTCTGCACCATACTGTTTTTAGACAATTCATTTTCACATTTCAACTCTAGACTTAACAGAGTCGGGGACCCAGTGGACGAATACATCTTCTTTAGGTATCAGTTTTCATTCAAAGTCAGAGGTTGGAACCCCATCTGGTCTACTCAGCCTTTCATCCTTCCCAAGTTGATAAAAGGAGCAACACTGAGTAGGGTAACAATAAACGGTCTGTTATTCAGGGCCATGATGACTTAATGCACAAATAAGGACAAACTCCTCTGAAGGAAAACGTTTGCTGGTTCTTTGCTTTGCACACCTATGTGCTCAAATAATCGGAGGTTGAGGCAACTTATGAGTGGCAGACCCCATGCCCTAAAAACAAAGTGGACTAGACTGTCCCTACCAAAAAACACAACTCCCTTATTCACTCTCCAAGTTAAATATGTACACTCCTAGCAGCCCTCTTAACTTTAGAGAATTATATTTGTTTCTTTAATCTTCTTTGTCTTTTCTAACTCTTTCTACATATTAAATGGGAAAAGAGCTGCTTACATTAACATTACACACATCAGACAAAATAGACCTTTACTATTTACTGTGATTTTGATTGAGGTCAAACCTAAATTAGCAGTCCACATTTTGTACCAGAAAGACAGAATAGTTAAGAAGAAACATTAAACTGGAGACTATGGTTAACAGCAGAAGTTCAATTTAATGAAAATACATAGAGACTCAAGACTGACATTTATAATATGACAGAGCAAATACAAGGAGATGATGGCTGGAAAGCTGAAACTTTTCAGACACTCGCCCTAGTCACAGATCAGGGTTAAATCCATCATTGTTCTTTAGCACACTTCGCCTGGGCGAACCAGTGTATGGAGTCATCAACTGGCAATTGGGAGGCGGCATGAAAGTTGGAATGTCTGCGCAGTGAACTCTAGGGATGACGCAACTTTAACTGCCTGCATCAAGACTTATAATGGGACGACAATGGAGAGTGACATCCATGAGAACGGCTCCTGGAGCGTGCCTGCGAACAGACAGTGCAGTGACTGCGAGAGCCGCGCTGACAGGAGAATCCCCCGACGTTTCCACAGCACCTTTGCTCCAAGTAGACGCCAGGAGTCGCCCTTCTCTGAACCATGATGTAGTCCCAAGCACCACATATAAAAGAGTGAGGGTCCGTGGACGAAATTTGCGGTCCTGAAGACCCACAAGGTTTGAGCAGAAAAGCTCACTGTTTCAACAATGAAAACGTCATAGTAGGCCAATAATGGGCCTGAGGTAAACGCTTCTCCAGATCCGAGTTGTAAGCGCGGAAAAGAAGAAACTGTAGAAGCGCGCCGGGGAGGGACTTCTATTGAATCCGTTGACATTGCATACGTGGACTACGTCGGCATAGAGGCACATGACGCCCTCTACCAACACGCAGGGGTACTGATGAAAAGATTTCCGGTTCCAGTCTGGCGCCTGGGGAGAATCTAAGGTAAGGAATCAGTGGCTAGATGTCTCTATCAGATAATTTATCTCTTTCTTCCCCCACATGATATGATTTAATCGTTTTAGGCAAATGCATTTGTTATATGCTTATAGTTCTCATGATTTAACCAAGATATTGCAGATAGAAAATGTTTACTGTAATAGACTAGTCCATTAAACACACAATGGAACACTGAACAACTAACAGAGTAGGCTTTAAAAAGGTTCTCTTGAAAACCTTCTCTAGTATAGCAACTGTACAAAATGTTACCAAGCTACTGATAACATTATCTTGACTCAAGCGCTTACCATGAGATTTGGGAGGAAAGACAACCGACCGTTAGAATATCCTTCTCCTTTGGCTCAAGATGATCTAGCACTCGGAGTTTGTAACATATGTTTTCATGTTTCAATATAGTACCTGTTCCTAGCTAGAATGTAGCAGCATTGTATTCATTGCATCTTTCCCGGTCATACCCCTTAACACTTCACTGTGCTACTCTTGCCCAATTTGCAGTACGCTACTGCTAACAGTGATTTTCTGTTTCCTTGATTTTTCTAGGAGACACTCCCTCTATGCTAAAACTTGCTCTTTTCCAAATGCAACTCTTTATGGGTTCTTGTTAGGTTAGATCCTTTTAAGATAGGGACTTTTTCCTTATGGAACACGTGGTTATTTTTACATGCTGACTCTAACCAAATTTTCTGGATATTTCTGTAAAGAGACTAATCAGACGAACCTAAACAAAAGAAACACAAACCATTATGAGAAATAAAGCCCCAAAAACTTTACCAAACCTCTCATCATTGACTTAACTTGAAAATGCTATAAGTTGATGAATTTGATTTGTGCTCCATTTTTTCACATGGTGGCAAAGATCTGTTGACCGATAAAGTTAAAGGTTGAGCTGTTTATTAAATATTTCATAATCTACGCACTATGAGATCTGGTATCAGAGGAATAGGTTCACACCCTGAATAGAGTTTTAAAATATTACCCAAACTCTAATTAAAATCCCCCGATTCCTGAATCCAAAGTCCATAATTTGAAGATCTGTCAAGGTGGTATTCAACTGCGGCTGAGGTTTTGAAGGTGTGAGTATTAACAGGGCAAATATGTTGTGGTTGCGTTTTTCTTTTGGATTAATATATTGGGTTCGAATGAGTGAGTGAAATGAAGTATCTATAAGTTGTTGAAAGAAAGTGATTAAAGATTTCAGGCTCGTTGTAGTCAAAAGATCCCAGGATAATATATAAAAATTTGAAAACTTGTTTGCAGGATTTTGGGTGTAGTGTGTGAGGTACCATCACCTACACCATTGACACAGAAATACGGAGCGTGTTGTGATTGATCAGTGTTAGTGGAACCTAATTACACAAACGGGGGAAACTACATTGGTTTGGGTGATTTCACGCTGGTCGAGATTTCACTTGCAGTTGTGGAAAATTCTTGAATGATTGTAATACTGTTGTTTCTATTTAGTAGAGCAAACAAGATGCTTAGAAGTTATTTGTCGAAGTTGTGTGAATGTGAAGAAAATTGTAGAAGAGGATGAACTGCTGCAAGGAGTGAAGTTCTAAGTCATAGTGTTTCGCAGCGATGATTGGTCGATTACTGTTTGGTTGGTAACGTTGTAGTTCTGCACTGGGATTGGGTCTCCCAAAAAAGTGTATTTTTGGATTGAATACAGAGACTGGTGAAAAATAATAGCTGAAATGTAATTGGCTCATTGAAATTTGACACATACGAGGCAAAACCAAAACATTCTGAATATTTTGTGTTGGTTCGAATTGATTTGTCATTATGAAATGTTTTAAAGATTTCATGAATTTGGTGAGAGGGGATGTTACTATTCCAGTATGCAAAGGTAAATAGGCATCCCCTGAGAGTATTCCTGAATGCATTAGGACTACTGAACATAGTCTGAACACCTGGTTTTGGCTTCCCAAATTGAGCAGAATTACTGAGACAGAGGGTGTTTGAGTTTTCCTAGATATAGGACATTTAATACCAGAATTCTTGACCATTTGAAGAGAAAATTGTATGAGATATGAGATGAGAGCACCACCTAGACCAATTCAGTATGAAGCATTACATGATTGGGAAAGGGTTGGTAGGGAAAAAGAGGGAAAGATATCTGAGAAGGAACAATAGACCAGTGAAAAATTAAGCGATTTCCCGATGGGATGAGAAACAGCAGCTTCTGATGTAATCACTGGGTACAATCTGGTTCCTTCTATAATCTCCTTTCTTTAGCTGCACTAAGAAAGAAAAGGATAAGGATTCCACTAAGAAAGGATGGAATGGGTCAGATACTGATTCAGTTGACGAAATTTTAGAGCAAATGTTAACTTCCAGACAACCAGCACACTCCAGCCTAGCTGATCAGGGAGGACAAGGTTCAAGTAGAAGCCCGACGGTGGATACTGTCCCTGTGAATCTGGGGTTAGACTCAGGGACCCCCAGGGTCAGTAATGCACTGTTGGTGCACTCTCTGCAGCACTAGGGCAGCCGGGTGCTGAGTCTTGAGACCCATTGTAATCCAATGGGGGATAGGGGGCCTCCGGTTGGTGGCTGCTGGCAAGCAGGCCACTGGGTTGTGGGAGCAAAGCTCTTGGAATTTAGCTCAGGGCAAATGGGTAAACAAATTATCACCAAAGGGGCACCCTCAGCGGCACTAGTGCGGCCGGGTGCAGGGTAGTGTTTCGACGTCAGATGCCCTGTTTCCAATGGAGAACCTCTGGTTGCAAAAGCACTGCAGGTAGGGAGACGAAGGACTTCTGGGTACGACCACCACTTTCAAAGGTAAGTTGGGAAGTTAGGGGTTGGTTAGGCACTGTTGGTTTGGGCACACAAGACCCTGGGGCGTCAGGTGAAGGGGTGCTGGGGGACGGCCGGGTGCAGAGTGCTATTTCTACATCGGGCACCCTGTAGTTTTCTATGGGGAACCTCTGGTTTGCAAAAGCACTGCAGGCAGGGAAACAAAGGACTTCTGGGTGCGACCACCACTTGGAGAGGTAGTTTGGGAAGTTAAGGGCTGGTTAGGCACCGTCTGTTTGAGCACACAAGGCTGTGGGGCGTCGGGGGCAGGGGTGCCTTTTGGGGTTAAATCTTCTTACCAGCTCCTGGTCGTGGTTAGGGGGTCCTTTCGTAATTAGGCTGCAACCGTCGGCTGGAGGCTTGAGGCAGGTCAAAGGTTGCCTGATCTCGGGTCAGGATCGCCGGGGTGACCTCCTTGTGCTATTTTCCCACTCGAGCTCGTGCCGGGTTCGGCGGGTGCACAGTGGGCTGGAGCCACGGTTTCCGGCTGCTGCCAGAAGTTGCAGTTGAACAAATCCAGTGTTCATGGGAGAAGCAGTCTTTGGAAGTGAAAGCAGGCAGGTCCTCCGAGGTTTCTGAGGTTGCTGGCTGCAGGACACAGCAGGATTTCGCAGGAGCAGGTTTGAGGGGAGACAGACCGGTAGAGCTGGGACCAAGTCAGTGGGCGTCTTCCTCTTGTTAGCTGGCTGCACAGCTATTAAGCCCTTCTTTTTGTCAGGCTGGATCCGAGGAAGCAAGGTTCAGGGTGCCCCCTAAATATTAGATTTAGGGGTGTTACGGGTAGGTAAAGGGCAGGGACCAATGAGTCCCTTCCCCGGGGGTGGATACACCCCCTATCGTGCCAGCCTCAAGAGGGAGGGGGGTAGGAGCATGTCCTTTGTTGGCTAGGTACCCCATCCTCAAGATGGCAGGGACTCAGAGCTGTGCTTCACCTTGCCTCCTCCACATGAGGTGGGCACACCTCTTTCCCTCACTTGATTTCCGGCCGTTCCCTCATACCAAAGTAGGGGGGAAAACCAGTGGGGACCAGTTGCTGAAAGCAGCAAATGGTCTGGAGAGGTTCACAAATGCGGCATGCCTGTGAAGCTTCCCCTTCCTGAACGTTGCCCATCCTGTGGGAGAAGGCTTGGCACTTAGTCCCAGGATGTGCATTATTTCAGGCCCCCTGAGAGCAGCAGGCTCTCGACCCAGGGGTCCAGAAACATGTCTGTTGGTGGCAGCCTAAGCAGCCACTCAGTCAGGTCACTAGAAGTTGGTTGAGTGTCAGGGGGCATCTCTAGGACACTGGCATCAGTGAGGGTTTAATGTGCTGAGAAGTTAAATACCAAACTTCCCAGTCTTCAGTGTAGCCATTATGGTGTTGTGGAGTTAGTAATGACAACCTCCCAGCACCATATATTCTTAATGGCAGAACTGCACTTACAATGCCCAAGAATTGACTTGGGCACTGTAGGGGTACAGGGCTCATGCACCTGTACCCTCACCACTGGTATAGTGCGCCCTACCAGAAGGGTGACTTATCTATGCCAGGGCAGTGGTTTGTAGGCATGGCACACGGAGATGTGTGCCATGTCAACTCTTCACTTTGTTCTGCACCAAGACACGCAGCCTGCAAAAGCAGTGTGTGTGTGTCAGGGTACAGGGCCTCTGTGGGTGGCACAATAAGTTCTGTAGCCCTTATAGGCCTTCCCTGGTCACAGTGCCCTGGGTACCATTGGGACCATTTACCAGGGGCTGACATATGGCCAGAGAGGCCAATTGGATTTAGGCTTCCATGCAATTATAGGGAAGGAACATAGGCCCTGGGTACCTGATTAGCAGGATTAGTCAATCACTTCTAGCGGCCAGGGACGTCTGAGTAGATGACATTTTTTTGTCAGTTCTGTGTCTAATGCCAAGCCAGTGATAAGGCAGGAGGCCACCTGAAACTCCCCTTAATTCCACTTTCCAGTGATTAGACTACCCCTTGAAACCGTTGGGGTCGACATTGTTCACACCCTAGACCCTCTAACAGCCTCATGAAACAGATATATTCTGGTGGAAATGGATAATGCCACCAGGTATCCTGAAGCTCTTCCCCTTAGGGCTACCACCACCACTGCAGTGGCCAAGGACCTCCTTGGCATCTTTAGCAGGGTTGGTTTTCTTAAGGAGGTAGTATCAGACAGAGGTACAAACATCATGTCTGCATACTTAAAAACAGGAGCGTGGAGTGACTTACAAGTTCACTACGCCCTACCACCCACAAACCAATGGCCTGGTTGAAATATTGAACCACATATTGAAAGGCATGATTGGTGGACTCCCTGAAAAACTCAGAAGGAGATGGGATGTCTTACTTACATGCCTGATTTTCGCCTACAGGGAGGTGCCACAGAAGGGAGTGGGGATATTTCCCTTTGAACTTCTGTTTGTGCATGCTGTTAGGGATTCTCTGAGTCTTGTGAAGGAAGGATGGGAAAAAACGCTCAGAGAGCAAAAACAAGACATAGTGGGTTATGTGCTTGGCCTTCGCTCCAGGATGGCTGAGTACAAGGAAAAAGCTAGCCAAAACCTCCAGGCCACCCAAAAGATTCAGAAGCAGAGGTTTGACCAAAAGGCTTCCATGGCGGAGTTCAAATCAAGGCAAAAGGGACGAGTATTGAACCCAGTGGCACCTAGGGCCCTCCAGGACAAACTTATGGGACCCTACCATGTCCTTGAGAGAAAAGGGGAGGTTACCCATCTGGTGGACCTTGGTAGTTGCAAATATCCCAAAAGGGTTATTATACATGTCAACCGCCTGAAGCCCTACTATGACAGAGCTGATGTGACCATGGTCACAGATGGGAGATAGGAAGCGGTGAGGGAACCTCTCCCCGATCTCCTCTCCAGCAAACCAGAGGGTCTATTGATGAAGTGGTCTTGTCAGACACCATCCCCAAACAACGGCAGGCTGATTGCAGGCAAGTCCTAAATCAGTATGCTGAGCTCCTCTCTGACCCCCTGGTCAGACTAGCTGATGTATCCACGAAGGGGACATTGGTGACAGCCTACCTGTCAAAAAAAACTTTAGAGGCAGTCTGATCATGTCAGAGAGAGCGTCCAAGCTGAAGTAAACAAGATGCTGCAATTGGGTGTCATTGAACCCTCAGAGAGCCCTTGGGCCAGCCCAGCTTTCGTAGTCTTCAAACCTCACTCCAATGATGAAAAGAAAGAAAAGAGGTTTTGTGAGGACGATGGGGATCTAAACACTGTGATAAAAACTGATGCACATCCAATTCCTAGAGCAGACAAGTTGATTGACAGGTTGGAGGCAGCCACGTATCAGAGTCCCTTTGATCTCACATCTGGTTACTGGGAGATAATTCTGACACCTGGAACAAAAGGAAAATCTATATTCTCTCTCCAAGTGGGCACTTCCAGTTTACTGTGATGCTCTTTGGATTCAAGTATGCCCCTGTCACCTTCCAGAGGTTGGTGAATAAAGTCGATGCTGGATTGGAATCCTTTAGTGCAGTGTATCTGGAGGATATTGCCGTGTATAGCTCCACCTAGCAGGACCACCTGTTAGACCTTGGGAAGGTCCTTGAAGCTATGAAAAGTGCAGGCCTCACTATCAAGGCAAGAAAGTGCCGGATAGGGCAGGGGAAGGTTGTGTACTTGGTCCACTGGGTAGGTGGAGGCCAAGTCCAGCCACTCCAACCCAAGATCCAAACAACCCACACCCAAGTCAGGCCATTACTTGGCTTGACTGGTTGTTGAGGGAGGGTTGTGAAGGATTATGGGTCCATAGTGACCCCCCCCACATAACCTACCTCCAAGAAGATGGCAAAGAAGGTGAACTGGATAATGTACTGTCAAAAGGCTTTTGACACTCAGAAGGATGAAATGTTCTCTGCCCCAGCCCTGAAAGCTCCAGATTACTCCAAGCACTTCATTGTGAAAACTGATGCCTCTGGGCATGCGATAGATGCAGTACTAGCCCAAACAAACTATGAAGGACATTACCAGCCAGTTGCTTTCATGAGCAGGAAACTACTCCGCAGAGAGCAGCGTTGGAGTGCCATAGAGAGGGAAGCCTTTGCTGTGGTCTGGGTCCTGAGGAAGTTGAGGCCATACCTGCTTGGCACTCATGTCTTAGTTCAGACAGACCACAGGCCTCTCACATGGTTACAACAGATGAAAGGTGAAAATCCCAAACTGCTAAGGTGGTCCATCGCCCTTTAGGGAATGGACTTTACAGTGGAACACAGACCTTGGACTGCCCATGCCAATGAAGATAGCCTTTCCAGGTTTTTCCACTTAGAAGATGAAGACTCTCCAGGGGAAGGTAGTTTCATCCTCTTTCGTTGGGGGGTTTGGGGAAGGGGGGCGTGTGAGAAAGTGCCTCTTTTGACCTGGTTAGCCCCCACTTTTTGCCTGGAAAATTATGTGGTTTTGATTGTAGTGCACAGGGTCCCTGCCAACCAGGTCCCCAGTGCCAGTCCTTCTTCCCTAAAACTGTGTGTCCCTATGGTACCTGGGCACCTAGGGCACTGGGACTGAAGAGTGTTCCCTAGAACCCCTCACCTAGGCCATGCAGATTGCCACTAAAGAACGAATGCCCTTAAGCAAACAAAAATTAGAAAGACGACATGGCACACTGCTTGTTTACCATGTCAGTAAGCACTGCCTAAGGCTTACAAGCCCTAAGACAGGGTGCTCTATATCTCAGATGTGGGCATATTTGCATGAGCAGAAATGCCCCAACAAAATTGAGGTCTATTCCTTAATATTTTAAGTGTCACGGAAGCCATAGAGAGTACATGGGCTGGAAACTCGACAACCCGAGTTTCACAGCACCATGATAGCTTCACTGAACACAGGAAAGTTTGGTACCAAACTACTCCTCTCAATAAAACCACACTGATGCCAGTGTGGGATTTACGGCAACATATACTCAGAGGGCACCGCAGAAATACCCCAGAAAACCTACAATACCTGATGTTGTCTCAGACTGGCTCTAGACAGCCTGCCACCAACAGACATGTTTCTGGAACCCCTAGGCCGAGAGACCCCGCTCTATGGGACCAGAAACAAAGCACATCCTGGCCGAAGGTGTCACACATCCTCTCCCAGGATGGGCACAGTGCTCTTGCTGCCTTTGAAATGTGACCCCCAGCCTATGCTGCTAGCAGCAGATGGCAGCACCTGGTTCAAACCTCCACTTTAGGCAGGAGAACGGGCGGTAAAACTTAGTAAGAATAGGTGGTGTGCCCACCTTTACCAACTCAACCCCTCAGGTGGAGGAGGAGATGTAAATCACATTTTTCAGTGCCCATCCTCTTGAAGTATGTCTCCAATCGGGGCTAGGGCTATGCCTCTCTCCCACAGAAGGGTGGCATATTAATGGGTGTCCCTACCTTCTACTCTCCTATAACGTTTCTAAATCTAGTATTTAGGTGGCTCCCCCAGACCGTAAAACTAGTTCCTGCCAACCTAAGAAGAAAAAGGACGAAGAAGATATCTTGCAGAGAAGACTGTCAAAACCCACTGACTTGGCACTAGCCCTACCGGCCTATCTGCAGCTTCATAGGCCCTGCGAAAAGAAAGCCTGCCAGCGACCTCCACAACCCCTGGGAGGACTGCCTGCCTTTGAGAAAGACCTGAACTCCCGAGGACAGGGGCTCTGTCCATAAGAAACCAACCCAAAGGACTCTGGTGCCCTCTGTATCGACAATCCCTGACCACTATGCACCAGACGCCTCCGGCCTCTGTCCAGTTGGCCCATCGAACAGAAAAGAACTGAATTCAAGTCCAGAGTTGACTGACCCCTCCTGGACTTCACGACAACGCCTGCAGTGTAAATCCAAAGGCTCCCCCTGACCGGGACAGACTCCAGTAAGAGAAACCAGACGTCAAAGGACACCCAAAACCCCTAGGCCTTGAGGAGCTCAATTTACTGTGTCCCTATGACCTACAGCATCCAAACCTAACTCTGCTGTCACTGGTGACCTCGTGCAGCCTCCAGTTCGACGCCTGCAGTCTGTTTTCGAATCCAAGTATCTCCATTACATTTGCATTCGGCACCTAACACATTGTTTGCACCCTGCACCCAGCCAATCCTATGCCGCTGGCGGTGTACGTTTGGTGCTGCCTTGTGACTACCCCTGTGCTTGTTTTAATTTCCGAAACTTGAACCCAGCAGTCACTTTACTTACCTGCAAGCAGTGTGTCTTCAAGCACCCCCAGTCTCCTTTTATGTAATATTGGGACTAATCTTTAACGTGGACCTCTGCACACGGCCAACCCCGGTGCTGCTGGTTGTGCAGTGTCTCTGCCTACCTGAATTTTGCCCACTGCTGTAGTGAAAGAGGCGCTCTTGTGGTATGGCACCCTATGATGATCTTCAACTACCACCATTTTAACTGACTTTAGAGTGTTATTTTACCCTAGTCTGGATTTATGGGACGGTCCTGCATATGCCTGGTTCTCTCCTCTCTTATAATATTATTGTCTTTTAGTGAGAGCTGTCAAGGAGTAGAACAGTACATTTATAAGTACTTACTATTGGCTTTGACATGGCTTCATGTCATCTTGTTTTCTGACTTTGCCTTGCTGCAGTTTTCCTGCATGCACAGTAGTGCTTGCAAGTGGTTTGGGTTATGAGAATTATGCTTACTATTGGCTTTGACATGGCCTATGTCATCTTGTTTTCTAACTTTACCTTGCTTCTGCGTGCACAGCAGTGCTTGAATTATAAGTGCTTACTATTGGCTTGGATATGGCCTCATGTCTGACTTTGCATTGCTCCTGCGTACACAGCAGTGCTTGCTATTCATATTCAAGGTCTTTCTGCTCCTCACTTATTTTTCGCACCTCACCGACCAGAGTGAACTGGATATTATCTGTAGAATGTGCAACTCTGCCTCCAAGTTTTGGCCTTAACACAGACTGGTACAGCCAGCTCGTTTATTTCCAAGGTGAAGGGGGCGAGGTTTTCTAGAAACTTCGTCTCACGTTTAGTAATGATATTTAAGCTGGGAACCTTTGAGGGCCAGGTGGAAGCTCACCATAGAATAGACGTATTGCTGTTGAAGGGACAGAACTGGAGTCCTGATTGAACTCCTTCCTGGGCTGTTGACGGGCTTACCCCAGCTTGAGTGGGCACGGATGATGCAAATTCAATCTGTGAGGTGTTCCTAACCATTCTCTCTTGTATATATTTTCTACTCTTTGCTACCTGTACATACTTCATTTTATTCTAATTGTTCATTGTAGTTAATTGATACTTGGGAATCTGCATTTACTGATATATATTGTCCTACCGTTCTAAAATGTTGCATTAATAAACTTGTGTGTGTTGTTTTAAATGCACCTGGATTCGTTTTTCTTGCCTTGCCTAAAGGGAGTGTTGTGTCCTTTCCTTGTCTTGAGGAAGTGTGGTTCAAAGTGTATTTAAAGGTGCAGCTGTATATTTGCCTCCAAAGTGGGAGTGCAGGTTTTGGGTGTGGCTTATTGGTGAGAAGTCACATTCATTACACCTACTGACCCTGAAACCCGAAAACTGGAACTGTAAGTTGGATACTTACCTGCAAAACTGCATTATTGTTTTCCTCCATAGATAAAAATAGCAAAGACTGAAAATTGCACTAAGTGTCTACTTTGGAAACTGAAAAGAATTTTCTATTTTAAAACGTACTTACCTTTTTTGCGAAGACCTTGGTCTTGAAATAAATACTGAGCAAAGCTTATTTTTATAAAATAGGTATGGATCTACTTTTTGAGCTGTGTGTCATTTATTGGTCATTGTGTGTACAACAAATGTCTTACACTCCTCTATGTTAGCCTAAGGCTGCTCGCCCATACTACCAGAAATAGAGCACTTTCAGTTTGCATTGAGCTGTGTACACTTCTGGGGTAATCTCTGAACTCTGTGCACAGTATAAGGCTTATTGAGAGATTTAACAAGACCCTGAAAGTTATGATTATTGGCCTGCCTGAGCCCATAAGGCAAAAGTGGGACATCATCTTACCACGCCTACTCTTTGCCTACAGGGAGGTATCAAAGAAGGGAGTAAGATTGAGCCCATTTGAAGTCCTCCATGGACCTCTCAGTTTGGTTAAGGAGGGGTGGAAGCAAGCTACCAAGATACTAATCTCCTAAGGATGTGCCCTAGCCTCATGGTGGCCAGAAGGAATCAGATGAAGAAGTTTTGGAAAAAAGGTTTCTGAGAATTTAGAAGCCAGCCAGGTCATGAAACCACAGCGTTGCAGTTTGTCTGGCCAGAAAGTGTGGGTAAGGGAGCCAATAGAGCCCAGGACCCTCCAACACTGCGGGACAGGTCCCTAAGAGGTGAAGGACAGAAAGGGGGAGTCCACCTACTTGGGGACCTCAAGACCCCTAAAAGTCCCTTATTGTTATACCATTTGAATCACCTCAAACCCTACTACTACTAGGGGTCTGAGGTCATTGTACTGCTGGTGAAAGATCATGGAGTGGAGGAAAGTTAACCTCTCCCTGACCTCCTATCATCCATAGGAAAAGATCTGTGAAAGATGTCAGCCTCTCTCCTACCCTGGCGCTACAACAGCAGAGGGACTATCACCTGTTACTGGGACAGTTTGATTCACTGTGTCCCCTCACTCCTGGGCTTACACACTAGTGTATCCATGATATAGAAGCTGGAGACAGCCTGCCTGTCAAAATCGAATCTACAGGCTGTTAGATAAAGTGAGGGCTACCATTAAAGAGGAAGTCTCCAAGATCTTGGAATTAAGAGTGGTTGAGCACTTGTAGAAAGCTAGCTCTGTATATACAATACCAAAATGAGGTATAGAATGCACAGAGTCCAGTGCAACCCCAAAGGTAGGCAGAAGTAAAATTAGATAGCACCTTACTCTCTATTTGAGGTAGTGGGGTCGAGTAGTAGGGCTTTATCAGAGGACAGTGTTAAGCATTTGTTGTACACAGTCAGCAAATGAATTCACACGCTCAAAGACTGAACTTCAGACAAATTGTTTTTGTATAAAAATATTCTTTTAGTTATTATATTTCTAGAACCAAGCAAGCCTGGCACATGTAAGGAATAAATACTTTACAGCAGTAAATGCTGATTGTAAAACAGTTCAATTGCAATTGTAAATGTACTATGGTTTGACTTACAGTATTGTTTCAGAGAAATGTAATCACTTGTAAATACAGTACATAGACTTGAATGGGATTTTCAGTAAAATAGCAGGTAAGTTACTTTTGGATTACTTTTCTTACTCTGTGCTGTATGCAGCTCTGGGAAATTTCCTGTAAACAGGTGAGTAAAAGCTGTTTTGTTATCTTACAATTTTCAAAGAATTTCTTTAGGTTTCAAAACTCCACACTTGGACCTTTTTTAGGAAAAAGTGTCAATGTTATCCTATGGAGGAAAACATGGTTATCGTATTTTAGGTAAGTATTCAGTAGTGGGAGTTGAGGTTCTGGGGGTAAACTCAGGGATCCCCCAGGGTCAGTGATGCACTCTTGTTACATCCTCAGTGGCACTAGCGCGGCCGGGTGCAGAGTGTTGAAGCCCAATGTTATCCAGAGGGGGGAATAGAGGGCCTCCGGTTGGTGGCTGCTGGCAAGCAGGCCACTGGGATGTGGGACGGACTTTAGCTCAGGGCAAATGGGTAAACAAATTATCCCCAAAGGGGCACCCTCAGCGGCACTAGGGCGGCCGGGTGCAGGGTAGTGTTTCGACATCAGATGCCCTGTTTCCAATGGAGAACCTCTGGTTGCAAAAGCACTGCAGGCAGGGAGACGAAGGACTTCTGGGTACGACCACCACTTTCAAAGGTAAGTTGGGAAGTTAGGGGTTGGTTAGGCACAGTTGGTTTGGGCACACAAGACCGTGGGGCGTCAGGCGAAGGGGTGCCTTTTGGGGTCGGATCTTCTTTCCAGCTCTTGGTCGTGGTTAGGGGTCCTTCTGGATTTAGACTGCAGGCATCGGCTCTCGGTTCAGGATCCCCGGGGTGACCTCCATGTGGTGTTTGCCCACTCGAGCTCGGGCCTTGGATGGTGGGTGCAGAGTGGGGCGGATTTGCGGTTACCGGCTGCTGCCAGAGGTTGCAGTTGAACAAATCCGGTGTTCATGGGA
Source organism: Lissotriton vulgaris (assembly GCF_964263255.1). NCBI lineage: Eukaryota > Metazoa > Chordata > Amphibia > Caudata > Salamandridae > Lissotriton > Lissotriton vulgaris. The sequence continues at coordinate 710,099,743 of NC_141689.1, read as the reverse complement.
GAAGCAGTCTTTGGAAGTAATGGTAGACAGGTCCTCCGAGGTTTTTGAGGTTACTGGCTGCAGGTCACACCGGTATTTCGAAAGAGCAGGTTCGAGGGGGAGACAGGCCGGTGGGGCTGGGGCAAAGTCAGATGTCGTCTTTCTCTTGTTAGCTGCAGCACAGCTGTTCGGTCCTTCTTTTCTTCTTGTTTCTTCTCTGGATCTGAGGAAGCAAGGTTCAAGGTTGCCCCTAAATACTAGATTTAGGGGCACTACAGGTTGGTAAAAGGCAAGGACCAATGGGTCCCTTCCCTGGGGTGGGTACACCCTCTATTATGCCACCCTCCAGTGGGAGGGGGGCATGTACCTGTCCCTGGTTGGCTGAGTCCCCCCATCTTCAAGATTGCTTGGACTGAGAGTTGTGCTTCACCTCGCCTCCCCCACCTAAGGGGTGGAGTTGGCAGAGGTGGGCACATCTCTCTTCCTCACTTGTTTTTCCCGCCGGTTCTCCCGCCGAAAGTGGGGGTCAAAACCAGTGGGGACCAGGTGCTGAAAGAAGCAATTGGCCTGGGGAAGCTCACAAAGGCAGCAAGCCTTTGAAGCTTCCCCTTCGTGAATCCTGCCCACCCTGGGGGAGGAGGCTTGGCACCTCGTTCCAGGATGTGCATTGTTTCAGAACCCAGAGAGCAGCAGGCTCTCGACCCAGGGGTCTAGAAACATGTTTGGTGGTGGCAGCTGAAAGCAGCCACTCAGCCTGGACACTGGGGGTGGGTTATTTTTCAGGGTGCATCTCTAAGATGCCCTCTGTGTACATTTTTCAATAAATCTTACACTGACATCGGTGTAGGTTTAATGTGCTGAGAAGTTGGATACCGAACTCCTCAGTTTTCAGTGTAGCCATTATGGTGCTGTGGAGTTTGTAATAAAAACTCCCAGCACCATATACTCTTGCTGGACCTGTCAGCCTTGAGGCAGTCTTCCCCCAAATGTTTTGCTTTCACCCCCATTTTTGCTAAATTTGTTTTAGTTGGCCTTAGGATTCTGTGCACTTATGACTGCTAACCAGAGCTAAGGTGCTTGTGCTCTCTCCGCTAAAACACAGTACAATTAGGTTACACTGGATTGACAATTTCCAGACTTACCGCTGCATACACATTTAGTGGAATGTTTTTGTCAAATCTTTCTGGTCTAAGTTTATGCGCCCCCATAGATGTTTTCTGGTAGTTCCACGTTGTACAGGTAAGATAACCTTGATGACATGCAATGATTCCATCCCAGTCACTCTGCCTTGCAGCTTCTGCAACGTAATGAAAAATGGCGACACGATGAATATCAAATGGCAAGTTACTTAACTGTTAAACTAAGAAAATAACACAATTATTTCACACTATTTCAAATAACAAAAGAATCTGTTTCTATATACCGATTTATGAAAACATTGGCGCATCAAAAGTTACCACATTAGCTTAGTAGTGCAAAATAAATATTTAAATGTCAGCGAAATTTACATTCATGGTTAACGTAACAGAGTTAAACTCAACACAATTAAAGCACAATAAGTGGGAAAACTTTCAAACGAGTGCTGAATAAAAGACTGTAGTGCAGAAAATACACAATTTTAACTGTCAGACAAAATGTAAATGTTTGCACTGCTTGTCTTCGGCATGATTGTTTCTTTCCGAATATCACTACCATCAAACCACTCCTCCACGTAGTGTCAGCCTAAGATACCTTAATTGGGTGGTAGGCGATTTTGTAACGCAAAAGACACTGAAAGCATCAAACTATGGTTACAAAAAACAGTTGCAATATTTAGTTACAGGGTGGGCAGGTACGGGGGGGGGGGGGGTGGGGCTCTGTCAACATTGAAGGATTTTCAAAAACAGACACCAGGTAAATTGGTAGGGGGTAGTGGAAGCATTAATGGGTTCCTACATTTTAATAGTAATTATTAATGACATCCTGTTAGGTTGGCACTCATAATAATTTTTATTTTTGTTCTAAAATGCTTTATGTGCAACATGGGTGGGCTTCAATAGACAAGGAATTCTTGTCAAAAGCTAACTTGTGTTTCCCCCAATTTTTGGTTTGTCTGTTTCTTGGTTTCTGTCTTGGTTTAGTTGGTCTCTCACAATGTTTTTGGGACTCAGTGGTACTTTGTCATGATATTGTTAATCATTCTTACAAATGTGTAAATGATTAAAACATATATATTTTCATGAAATTTTCCCTAAACGTCTCTTTTATAGGTCTCTATTGTAACTACCATTGTTCATTCAAAACAAAGTTATTCTTATCTGTGTGTTTTTAGCCACAGCTCTTATTTCACACCCCTATGCATTTCGGAACGTTCTTTAAGGGGTGAGGCTTTACGTGCATTCATTTACTTATTTACTGTTAGCAGAGAATGTGTTTATGCCATGTTCCTTGACATACTCTACTTTTTAAAATGCAGAATGCTATGTGAACATCAAATTACAGCTGCAAAAAATAACAAATCCCTACAAATCCCATAGGGAATCATTGCAGTGTGTCAGCCATGCTCGTGCCTCGCCAAGGAACACCTACCTCCCCAAACACTTCAGAAAACAAGAGAATTTAAGGTGTTCTGGCTTGTACGGATGCCACCCCATTGTCACAGCTTGTATTTATCCAACAAAAAACTGAGAATATGGGGAGAATTATAGAAGACCTACCATCCAGCATTACCACACTTTCTTCTGATAACAGTTTCCCAAATGCGGAACGGGGTTATGTCATGCATGACAGGCTAAGCCCAACATCATGATAATGTACAGCAGGTGGAGATTCTGGGAAAAGATAAAGTTTAAGATGGGTGTGGATGCAGCATTTGAGCCAGGGGTCAGCCAGTACCAAGTGTACGAAGCTGGCTCTGTATATACACTATACCAAAGTAAGGTATAATGTGCACAGAGTCCAGTGGAGCCCCAAAGGCTTACAGAGGTAAAAGTAGATAACACCTTACTCTCTATTTGTAGTAGTGTCGGCGAGCATTAAGGTTTTATCAGAAGTTAGTGTTAAGCATTTATTGTACATACTCAGGCAAGAAATAAGGTCACACACTCAAAGACTGAACTCAAACCAATTTTTCGTATAAAAATATGTTTATTTAGTTGTATTTTATTTCTAGAACCAAGCAGGACTTGGTAAAGGTAAGTGGAGTTGTACTTTTCAAGACATACTGACAAGAATATGAAAGCTGGGTGAAACCGGCTTTGCTACAGGTTTATAAAAGGTTTAGAACATAATGTCAACTGTCTTTAATTACTTTGTGATTACTTTTTAGATTACTTTTAGGATTACTTTTTCTACTCAGTGTTGTATGCCTAGATATCACTCTGGGACATTTCCTAGACAAAGGTAAGTAAACCACTTAGACATTAAAACACAGTTGTGTGGGTTTCCATACAAACACAACTCAACACAGAACTTTTTCAGAGGAAAAACAGCCCCTGCAATCCTAAGGGAGAAAGGAAAATGCTACTTATCCAGTATGCATCCGTTCTTGGCATGTAGAGGTGTATATGCACATGCTTTGCATTGTCTGCCATCTAGTGTTGGGTCCGGATGTTTGCACTTTGTTTTTCCTCACACAAGTCTTTTCCAGTCACGAGGAAGGTGACTCCTTTTGGTGACAAAGCGCATGGGCATCGACTCCATTGATAGATTGTTTTCCCGCAGAGGGTGAGAATGGAGTTAGTAAGAGTAGGATAGAAATATCCATTCGTATGTATGCAAGTAAGATAGTACCGGAACAGGTACAGGTACCCAGGGAGGCGGGTGGGTGCATGTGAATCTGCAACTCTACATGCCAAGAACAGATGCATACTGGGTAAGTAGCATTTGCCGTTCGAGGCATATGAGCTGTAGATCACATGCTTTGCATAGACTATACAGCAGTTGTCACCCAAAGCAGTGGCTAACCTATAGCTGTTGCAGTTGTTTGAAAAAGTGTAAGTGGAACTGCCTGGCCTACATTAGCTTGTTGTCTGGCTAACACATCCACACAATAGTGTTTTGTACATGTGTGTGGTGTAGGCCATGATGCAGCTCTACATGTCAGATATGGGAATGTTTCCTAAGAAAGCCATGAAAGCACCTAGTTTGCAAGTAGAATGCGCTCTTGGGGGAATTAGTAAAGTCCTCTTTGCTTTTGCATAGCATGTTTAAATCCATTTGACTAGCCACCTGGCAATACCCGATTTAGAAATGGGATTGCCTTTGTGTGGTGGAGCAAAGCAACAACGAGTTGCTTAGTTTTTCTAAAAGGATCAGTCCTTTCTATGTAATAGAGTAAAGCTCGTTTAACATCTAAGGTGTGTAGAGCTCGTTCTGCTACTGAATCTGGTTGAGGAAAGAACACAGGCAACTCAACAGACTGGTTGATGTGGAAGGCAGATACTACTTTGGGTAGAAATTTAGGGTTAGTCCAAAGAACCAGTATGCTCTGGTGTATTTGTAAAAATGGTTCTTCTATGGTTAGTGCCCGAAGCTCACACACTCTCCTCAGTGATGTAATAGCAATGAGGAAAGCAACTTACCAAGTGAGAAATTGCATTTCACATTCATGCAGTGGTTCAAAGGGTGGACCCATTAGTCTGGTGAGGACAATATTAGGATTCCACACTGGGGCAGGTGAGATTCTTGGTGGAATGACATATGTCCCACCACAAAAGCCTTGATAACAGGCACTCTGAAAAGAGACAGGTGTTGTCTATTCTGAAGGTATGCAGCTATTGCATCGAGATGTAAGCGAGATGTAAGCATATAGATGTATAGGCTAGATTTGAGCGCTGCAAATAATAAAGAGCTTATAGAGCGCTCAGTAACGCCATCACGGCGTGTCCCCGCGCTAAGCTACCAGTGAACCTGCCTAGAACACCCAGCACCTATGCAGTATATAAGTGAGTTTTGAGCAGAGCCCTGAAATGCAGTAAATTACAAATGATACTTTGAACTGAAGCATCCAGCTCGGTTAATGTGGTTGTTATTGCAACACCCAAACACCCGAAGCACTACACAACCCAAAAAAAGACAAGAAGAAGACCATACAGAAAGACACCTAGTAATTAACATATCGGATACACCCTTAAGTTCAAACGAAATCAAACTACTCCAGAAAGGAACATCCTTCGTCCCAACAACAAAAACCCAACAACTAGAACTGGAGGTCAGCACTTTTAAATTCATGCAAAAATTGAGACTAAGACATTTCTTTGAGAATGTTCTGCCCTCTCAAGAAAAGGAACAGACGGATCAATTAGTGGGACTTAGACCAACAAGCACATAGCAAGCCCCCATCAGTCACAAATGCTTGGACTTGTTCGAAAACCTTATCAAAAAGGACCTTACAGAACTTAACTACAATAAGAAACTCAAACAAAATATCACCCGAAAAGATGCAGATACCTTAAGAAAGATGATGAAAGACCTGCTGCACACCTAATGGAGAGAGTACAGAAATTATGTCTCAATGGACATTTAAAAGTTCAAGTGTAGACATTTGTAGAAGAAAGAGGACGATGGGTAGTATGGTTCCTCTTTAATTATTATGGATAGCCAGCCGACACGTGTTTACAAAATATCACCCGAAAAGATGCAGATACCTTAAGAAAGATGAAGAAAGACCTGTTGCACACCTAATGGAGAGAGTACAGAAATGATGTCTCAATGGACATTTAAAAGTTCAAGTGTCCACATTTGTAGAAGAAAGAGGACGATGGGTAGTATGGTTCCTCTTTAATTGTTTGGATAGCCAGCCGACACGTGTTTCGTCGCCAAGCAGTTACAATACTTTGGCGACTCCTCAGGGCTGGGGAGGATACAAAATACAGGGTGGAATACATTGTAGTATTTTAAGGAACATTACATTGTTTTCGTAGCTACTTCTAGTGCAAGTGCAGTGTGAAAGTGAATATGGTGACAATGTGCAGCAGCATATGTGTGGAAGCATGCAACACCGTCCCCTCTTATCTCGATGGATACAGTAAAAAATGAACGCTAGTGTAGATGCAAGCAGGATAGGGATTCGCAAGTGGGTGCGATAGTGCCAGGGATTGTGGTGGTGACCAGATGGTGGATTACAAAAGAGTCTTGTCCGAGTGGCGCGAAGGGGAGGGGAGGAGTAGTGCAAGTGCACGTGTAGGGAAGTCCTTGTTATGGTGTGATATAAGGTCAGAATCGTACAACAGGTGCGGGTGGGTCGGGTATTGAAGGATCACTGCGATAGGGACAGGACCTATAGAAATATAATCGTGCGCCTCCTACCTGTAGTCGATGAGTATATAGCCACAGGTCTATAGCATTACCAAAAAAAGAAGGGAAAAAGAGAGAGGAAAGGAAAGTAAAAACTACACGGCATTGAAAGGTAAGTTAATAGAGCGAAAAAAGGAACATTCTTGCAAAAATTATTATCAAAGCGAGAAAGGTACTTTCAAGGTGAGTATTAATAAAATATGGAGCTCACCGCTGTGCCGGTGATAATTCCAACCCGGCCCCGCTCAAGACCAGGTGTAATGGGTGAAAACGTCCGGACGAGTAGTCCAGTCAGAGTCTATGCTCGATATGATTTGCGAACTATAGGAAGAAAAAAATAATAGATTCCAGGATAATGGCCCATATCAAATGCGCAGACATTGTAGAGTAGTGCTCGAATCTCCACATTTTCTGCAAAGTAAATCACTGAAATCTCACCTTGAGAGTACGGTATGTGGTGGTTCCAGTCAACTTCTGTAGCGAAATGACTGGGGAAAGTAGAAGCATCCACTTTTTCAATAGGTAAGATTTGTAAAGGCTCATCAATGGGATTCCTGGCTACAAGTCCGTTATTCCAGGAATAAAAGAAAAGAAAAACGGGGGCAAGAGCATTAGTTTACCCGTTCTGGTTGGTATCAAAAAAGGACATTAGTATATCTAACTCCCACGTAGATCAATAATGACTGCTGGGTAATACTCGCTAAAGTCCAAAACATGGTGGGTTGTTGGAGCAGTAAAGTTAAAAGAAACCGTAAAGGTCGAAATCCTAGGACATTGCATATCAATTGCTATCGTAGATCAGAAATGACCGCTGGTTAATTCTAACTTATGTGCACGACCTGATCGGTTGATGGAGTGCTAAATCAAAGAAACCCCAAAAAGGTCGAGGTCCTATTTTACGTTTCTTACCCGATTCGCGGGAAAAGGCAAGCAGGACGAGTGCTCCTGCCGTGGTTCCGGGTGCGGACACGTGATGTCGACCCGGAAGTAGTTAAATAGCCTCAATGTTGCCCGTGTTAGAAAGACTAGAACGGCAAGTGTACCGGAAGTGGGTACACTTCCTCTAATTATGAGTCGACGAGATATACAGTAAATGCCAAAGTAAAATCGTTTTGGAAACGAAAATAAAACCGTGCACTACTAAATAATATCTTTGCCATACTTGATGCATATAATATGTGAATCCACAGTAGGTGAGGTCATGCAAAGGATCTACACGGTGCTGTGATGTCAATTGTGCAATCAAAACAAACCTTAAGAAAGATCGCCAACAACAAAAACATCAAGTGCATTAAAGCAGACAAAGGTGGAGCACTAGTGATCTTAAACACAGAGATGTATGAGAGAAAGGTGATGGAACACATCTCAGATAAGGAAACCTATATGAAGCTGGAGGGCAATCCGACAGCGAGATTCAAAACCATTCTCAAATACATATTAGACAGAGCATATGATGAAGGCACAATCAAAGAGAAAACTCGCAATTTCTTACTGAAATCGAATCCCAGAAGCCCATCGCTACACATGGCTCCAAAAATACACAAATGTCTAAAGGACCCTCCCCTAAGACCGATTGTGTCTACAAGGGGAAGCCTCCATGAACCGGTAGGACAATTTCTGGACAAGTACCTCCAATCCACAGTAAAAACAATGAAAAGTTACATCAAGGACACAACTGATTTTCTGTTAAAACTAAAGGCCATTGAAATCAAGGATGATGACAACCTCCTTATGTGCACGGCGGACGTAAAGTCACTCTATACCTCCATACCCCATGCAGGGGGTATTGAAGCTATGGAATCCGCAATCCTAAACACCGACATAGACCAATCCATGCAAAAATTCCTACTGGAGCTAGTTTACTTCACCTTAACCAAAGTTATTTTGAATACAAAGATGATTGGTATCTTCAACTGTCTGGTACCTCTATGGGTAATTGCGCTGCGCCGATATATGCTAACCTCTACATGAAACAATATGAAGACACCCACATTTTCGCAAACCAGACATGGACAGCCAATACCAAACTCCTAGCTAGATACATTAACGATGTCTTTATACTTTGGAACAACACACAAGAGAAATTACAACAGGCACTTACAACCTTAAATCACATTGATGACAGAATCCAATTCACCTGGGAAATACAGAAAGAAAAGATCACATTCCTAGATGTTGAAATTACACTTATCGACAGGAACCTGGAAACAGACTTATTCAGGAAACAAACGGATCAAAACAACACTCTACATTACACCAGCTTCCATCAAGCATCACTCAAAAGCCACCTACCCTTCTCCCAAATGACAAGAGCAATAAGAATAACATCAAACGAGGACAGAGCCACCTAAATAATTGAAGAAATGGGACAAAGACTTGAAGACAAAGGTTTTCCGAAAAACCTCAGAGCAAGCAAAACGTGTATCTCAAATCTCAAGAGCTGACTTGTTAAAAAACACCATAAAACAAAAGACCACTAGACTATTAATAGTCTAAAAATATTCAACATTAAGCCCAACTTATAAAAAGATCGTCATGAAACATTGGCCAAACCTAAGCATGGAACCAGACTACAAATCCTTATTTGCACAGACACCCATATTTGCATTTTCAAGAAACAACAATTTAGGAGAATTATTGAAAAAGTGTACACCTCCACAAACTATAACAAAAGGCACCAGAGCCTGTACAAACTGCAACAACTTTAATAACGTGATAAAAGGCAACACAATACCACACCCTATGAAAGGGTTCAATATTCAATTGAAGACCTCAGCAATGTGTGATATATCTAATGTGATTTACTTATTGAAGTTCCATGCGGCAAGGGATATGTTGGAAAAACAGAAAGAAAAATAAAAGTCTGCATCAATGAGCACAAGTCAAACATTAGAATGCACAATGAAAAATCAGCTGTCGCCTTACACTTCACCAAACAAAAGCATCATGTCTCACAATTGAAATTTTTGGTTTTAGAAGTAATAAAATAAGAGGAAGGCAGAGACAATAACAAATATTTACTACGTAGAGAGAATTTTTGGATATACAGACTGAACTCCATGAAACCAAATGGATTAAATGATCGCATGGAACTTGCATGCTACCTGTAATGCTATACATCTACACTTTTCTGAAGGCCATTAGGGCCAAGAGATGGTTTCTTTGTTCTGCAGTGCCACCTGTGTTTTTTCATAATGTTTTTTATAAAGCAAGTTATAAATACTTGAAGCAAATGCATACACACTCAACTGACACCTCGTTTTTTGACGGTTTTATTTTTATTCTTATTCATCTGCTCCGGTTTTTATACATCCCCAGCATGTTCTTAACCGCAGTTTTACCCCCTCACGTGCACTGAAATAGATAACAACCGGTTGATACAAAGAATCTGCGACCACTTAGAAATGGCTGCCACACTGGGGTCTACCACGGTAGTCAGTCTTTTATATCGTGCACACACGCACAAATAAACAAACGTGAACTCCATAGAGGAGTGGAAGCTGAATGCAGACCAAACAGTAAGTCCAATGAAATGGCACTCCCTAGACGGCTGAAACAAGAGATGCAATTTGTGCAATGTCACATGTCTTATTTTTCTCATCACGTTGTCACTTATACCCACAGCCTACGAACAAGCCCAGAACGGCAACAGCAAATGTACGTCGGTTTTGCCAGTAGTCACGATCACATCTTTACTGCACCATTGATTTCACTTAATGCTCGTTTTACCGCCACATTTTTCGCCCGATTTTTTCACACCAGCTCACGCTCGATTCACCGCTTGATAATGACACACAAACAAAATAAAATGTGTACAATGTATTGAACTTTGCTTTATACACTTATGCATTGAAGCTATGTCTTTGGTATTTTGTAGATAAAGCTCCCAGAAGAAGGGCATGATAGCCCGAAATGCATTGGAGCACAATGAATGTTTATGAATAAGAAACTCATGATATAATGGATTGAGAATAATTCTGATAATACTGAAATTAAGTATGTTAATCAAATAAAAATATAACGCAACTTTCACAGAGAAATTCAAGGAATCCTTCTGATTAAAAGGAACCAAAGGAGTGCCCTAATAGGGATGCGACCAAGAATGGAAGCACAATATTGATCTATTGCAATAAATAACAAATCGCTTCCATTTAGCTGCATAGCTGCATAGCAAGCGGTTTAGTAGGCCTCTTGGCTTCTTTAATGATATTTATACAGTATAGTGGAAGATTCAGATAACCAAACTCTATGATTTCAGGTGCCAGATCGCCAGGTTGAGAGGTTTGAGATCTAGATGCTTTATCTCTCGATGGCTCTGCATGAGGAGACTGGGTGTGAGATGTAATTTTTAATAAGGAGCTACTGAGAGTTCCTACAGGGTAGTGAACCAGGGTTGAGGGGCCCATGTGGGAGCTGCCAGGATTAGTGTGAGGGATGATTGTCTGAGCTTCGGAACCACTAGTGGAATGAGTGGAAGAGGCGGAAAAGCGTAGGCAAACCTCCATGACTAGTATATCCATAAAGCATTGCCTTTGGATAATAGGTGTGGATACCTGGAGGCGAAGTTTGGGCATTTTGCGTTTTGGTGTGTGGCGAACAGACATCTGTCTGGGAAACCCCACATCTGGAATAACGGGAGGAGAACTTGAGTGGGAAGTTTTCCACTTGTGGATCTGTTGTGTTTGTCTGCTGAGCAGATCTGCAATCTGGTTGTACACTCCTGGTAGGTGTTCAGCTAGGAGTGATGAATGGCCCACTTCCAAATGGCTTGTGCAAGGTGTGACAGTTGGAGAGAGTGTGTCCTCCACCTGTTTCTGTATGTAATGCATGGCTGTCATGTTGCCGGTGCATATCAGGACAGCCTTGCCTAAAAGGTGAGTCTGGAAGGCTTTGAGAGCTAGTAAAACTGCTAAAAGCTCCCAAATGATTTATGTGAAGTTGCTTTTGCTTTTGACTCCACAATTGGAGATGAGCTCCCCAACCAAAAAGCAATGCATCCGCCGTTGGCACAGTCTGTGGAACTGGGTCTATGAAAGGCCACCCTTTGGAAAGGTTCTGTGGGTTCCACCACTGCAGAGAGCGAGGAGTGCAGCCGTCCACCAACACTAGATCTGCCAATTGACCCTGAGATTGATTCCACTGACGTGCTAAACATTCCTGAAGCGGAGGCATTTGAAGTCTTGCATAGGAAACTATCATGATGCAAGATTACAGCATTCCCAGGGGCTGGATGAATACCCGAGCTGGTAATTAGTAATCGGGCTGAACCTTGGCAATTAGAGCCTGAATATTGTGGAATCTGGCTGGATTGGGACAAGCTAGAACTTTTTGTGTATCTAGAGTGGATGCTAAGTACATTTGTGTAACGGAGGGTTGGAGATGGGATTTTAACAAATTTACTGGGAATCCCAGGTCGTGCAGTAAGTGTACTGTTCTGTGAATGTGCTGTAGATACTTTGTGAGTGGCGGAGTGAGCTAAAGAATGATGATGGATTAAACTCAGATCAGTTAACTGGGGGTGAGTGCTTGCAATGTTCAACACTCCGTCCATCATCCCGTTTGGTTTTGCTTTGTTCGCCCTAAGTTGGCAGGATATGCCTAGACGTGGGTCCCTTGCTCACTTTTGCCACTGGATTCAAGCTAGCCTGGCTGATGGCGGCTAATTAGCCAGAAACCGGTCCCAGGTGCTTGTTTCCGGTCCAGGGAAGACATGGCTTGGCAGCTCAGGCTGTACTGTTCCCATAAGGCACAGGTTCAGACTGATTTGCATATGGCAATGTCTGAACTGGGGTGGCGGAGTGAGCTAAAGAATGATGATGGATTAAACCCAGACAAGTTGACTGGGGGTGAGTGCTTGTAATGTTCAACAGTCCGTCCGTCACGCCCTTTGGTTTTGCTTAGAACTGGCTTTGATGAGCCAGTCGTCTAAGTATGGGATGATGTGAAAATGTTGTCTTTTCAGATGTGCTGCGACTACTGCCAGGAATTTGGTGAATACTATGGGAGCAGTGGAGACTCCGAATGGGAGTACTTTGAACTGATAATGTTGCGTCCCTACCACAAACCTTAAGAAACTGCGATGAGCGTGATGTATTGGAATATGAAGTATGCATCCTTTAAGTCAAGAGTAGACAGAAAGTCACCTTGCTGAAGGAGTGGGAGCACTTGTTGGAGTGTTAGCATGTGAAAATGGTCCGATTGAATAGAGAGGTTTAGGTCTCTGAGGTCTAATATAGGCCTGAGAGATTCTACCTTTTTGGGTATGAGAAAGTATAGGGAGAATACCCCGAGCCCTTGATATTGTAATGGGACGGGCTCTATAGCTCCATTTTGCAGTAGATAGTGTACTTCTTGTTTGAGAAGCTCTAGATGTTTTAGTGACATTTGGTGTGTTCATGGAGGAATGTTTGGGGGATTGTCGGTAAGCTCTAGGCAATAACCAGAGTGGATAATATCTAGGACCCATCTATCTGAAGTTATTGTATTCCATACGGGAAGAAATTGAGAGATACGTCCCCCGACAGGTGTGGGATGATCGGGGTGAAGAGAAGGCAAGTCACTGTTTGTTTGTTGCAGGGGAAGTATGGGGTGTGCTACCTTTGCCCATTCCCTAGCCATTATTGCCTTGAAATCCTCCTCTAAAGTATCCTTTGGAACAGGATGACTGATTGTTGCCCGTATAGGAAGATGAGGTATATGTGGATATATTTTTTGAACCCTCCTGTAAAAAGGAGCAGCAAAAGGAACCCCTACCAGACGGGGACTGCAAACTCCGATGGATGTTGCGAACTCCGTGTCCTTTTCCATTTTTTCTAAAGAGCTATTCACCACAGGACTAAAAAGGTGTTCTTTATCAAAGGGTAGGTTTAAAATGGAAGCCTGGACTTCAGGTTTAAACCCTGAAATCCTTAGCCAGGCGTGAAGTCTTAGAAGAACACTAGTTTTGACAGCTCGAGCTGCTGTATCAGCTGCGTCTAAAGCACATATAATGGAAGTGTTGGAAATTAGTTTTCCTTCCTGAATTAACTTGTGTGCCTTTTGTTTATGTTTGAGCAATTGTTTTAATTCGTCATAGTGAGCCCGGTTGTATCTTGCTAAGAGAGCCTGGGTGTTGGCAATACGCCAGTGATTGGCTGCCTGCGCTGCTACTCTTTTACCAGAGGAATCTTTAAGCTTGGAGGTGCATCTCCTGTTTGAGAGTTTGCTGTTTTGCGAGCGTTTGAAACAACTAGGGATTCTAAGGGAGCTTGGCCTTTAAAGTAGACAGGGTCTGTAGGGGCTTGTTTGTATATTTTATCTACCTGTGGAATTAGTATCCTTGCACGCACTGGGTCCTATCATCCGTGTGCTTAAGCATGCCATTAAACATGGGTAGTGTATGAGTTGCTGTTTGAGAAGAACTTAATGTCTCAAAAAGAAAATCCTCTTCAAGAGGCTCCTTGTGAAGCTGAACCCTGTGATATTAAAGAGCCCTGTTAATTAATTCTATGTACCCTACATTGTCGTCAGGTGGAGAGGGTTTTGTAGGGTATATATCTGGGTCAGTGTCAGTGTTAGGATCTGTATTGCAATCATCCTATGCATTGGGGCTATTGCTATTTGGTGCATCCTCATCCCATTCCCAGTCATCCTGGTGATCGGGTGACTGTGGTTGTGATGATTGTAAGAGTAATGAGTAAATTAGGGTCAAATGGGGAGGGGTGTCAAGAGGAGGAGGAGAAAAATGAGTAGCAACATTTTTCTTTTTAAGGGGAATGTGGTAAGCTTTCTGCATCTCTGGTTTCCGTTTAGCTGGCAAATTGACATGAATATGACCAGTTTTAGAGTTAATGACAAGTTCTTTTTGTTTCGGGTCCATGTTGGAAGGCGGGACGTCGAAACAAGGCTTCTTTGATTGGGGAGGAGCGGTTTTGTCTTTTGGTACTGATGTTTTCGGTGCAGAAGTTTCAGGCGCTGAGGTTTTTGGATCAGAAGATTTAAGTTTGGATATCGCAGGGATGTCAATGACGACGTGTTTGGATTTCAGCGCCAAAGATTTTGGTTCTGTGCCCGAATGGGGCCGGCTCAGTCCCGAGCCGGAAGGCTTTCGTTGGTGTTTTGGTACCGAGCCCGAAGACGGGGCGTTGGAAACATGTTCTCGTGCCGACCTTGGCCTGAAGGCAGAGGAAGGACCGGAGCCTTTTTCTTAGGCATGAGTTGGGGCAGAGGGGTATCAGCGCTCATGATAAGCTAACCCTGAGAAACATCTTCCATGTCGGAGTCGTCTTTGGACAGAGAAATGTGTTCCTCCTCTTCTTCGGCTCATTGTGCGTCAAAGATTTCGTGTTCAGAATCTTCTCCAAAGAGACTGGGAGCGGAGCCGCTTTGTTGGCACATCTTATGACGTTGAGCCTGAGGATCACGGAACGTCTTCTTTAATTGAAAAGATCGGTACCCGTCGCAGTCTTGTTCGTTGTGTTGCAGGGACAGACACAAGTTACAAACTTCGTGCAAGTTGGTGCGCGGTTACTTCACGCGACACCCAGGACAAAATTTTAACGGAGTCCGTTCCATCCACTGCAAGCTGACCCGACGCGGGTAGGCCCAATGGCCGGCCACGATTCTTCCGATCAAAGATTTCTTGAACGATACGATACGCATAGAATGGGAACGCGATAGAGAAGCAATACTGTCAAGGGTAGAGGATTGCGCACCGAGGGGAATACGAAAACGGTGTTGAACCTGACCGCAGCAATTCACGTTCGAACCCGATGGAGGAAAAAAACGATCCAACATTTAAGTTGATGCCATTGCGCACTATCACTGAAAGGAAGAGCCACCTACCTCGTGATTGGAAAATACTTCTTCAAAGAAAGACAAAGTGCAAACATTCGTACCCAACACTAGACGGCAGACTATGCAAAGCATGTGATCTACAGCTCACATGCATCGAACATGTAGTTATCGGTTTGCAGGTAAGAAATCTGTTCTGAGAGTTGAGTTTCTGGGGTTGGAACAAGGGTTCCCCCAGGGTCAGGGATGCATTCAAAGAGCACCCTCAGAGGCACTATGGCCGGCTGTCGCAGAGTGCTGAAGTACAATGTTAGCCTATGGGGCGAGGGGGACGTAGGTCGGTGGCTGCTCTCAAGCAAGCCACTGGATTGAGGGAGCAAATCTCCGAGAGTTAACTAAGAGCAAAGGGGGATCAAAGTTAGCACACAAGGTGCACCCACAGCGGCACAGGGGCGGCCAGGTGCAGGGTGCTGTTTGTCGTAGAGATCAATGGGAGATCTCCAGTCGGAACAAAGACTGTAGGCTCGGGAAGGGAGGCTTCCTGGAGGCGACCACTGGTTGGAGAGGTGAGTTAGAATGCAGGGAGATGCCTGGACACCGTCAGTTGGGCCACCTCCTGGTCTGAGGAGGCAAAGTTCAGAGTCACCCCTAAATACTAAATTTAGGGGCGTTTCAGGTAGGTACAGGTCAGGACCAATGGGTCCCTTCAATGGGGTGGGTACTCCCTCTATTATGCCACCTTTCAGTGTGAGAGGTGCATAAACCTTTCCCTGGTTGGCTGCCCCCCCCCCTCCATTTTCAAGATGGTGATGACTGAGAGGTGGGCTTTGCCTTGCCTCTTTCACCTGGAGGGTGGAGTTGGCAAAGGTGAGCACACCTCTCCTCGTATCTTGGTCTTCCTGTGGATTCTCCCTCCCAAAGTGGGGGTCCGAACCAGTGGGAGACTGTTGCTGGGAGCAGTAAAAGACAGGGTCAGCTTACAAAGGCGGCAAGCCTTTGAAGCTTCTAGTTCGTGGACCTTGACCATCCTGGGTGGGGGAGAAGGCTTTGCACCTTCAAGGCCTACAAGGCCCTTGATACCCCTGGTACCTTTTAGATGTGACTTGTAGGCCAGAGGAGTGCCAATGAGGGAGCAAAGGTACAATTTTGGGGAAAGAACACAGGCCCTGGGTACCTGATTAGCTAGAAGCCAGGGCCCACTTAAGTCAAGGAGCATCAATCATCAGGCAAAAGGTGGGGGGCAACCATGCAATAAAGGGCACTTTCCTACACCAAGGGCTCAAGATCCGTGAATCCTGCTGCACATAGCACTTTTTAATTTGTCCTTTTCAAAAGAAAAAAAAACACGATGAAGTTACTTTCTCAGGCCCCTCCAGATGAACTCACAAATCATAAGTATGATCACGATCCCCACCATGTAGGGGCCGGCAATGCAAATATGGCCTTGGATATCATTTGCAGATAAAAGGGAAAACAACTTGTCCAAAAGGCAACTTGGATACTAATCGATCCAAATGTCAACAAGCATTAGCCAAGCAAAAAGTCTGGCCTGGACAAACTCTTGCAAAACATTTTTATTTTTCACAGCAAGCATTTGCCACAAAATAAAAAGAAAACATGCTACCACCAAAACGTGCAGCCATATGATTAAATGAAAATAAGATAAACAGGAAATAATATTAATAGAACGGGGCAGTCAAAGGATAGTATTATTCTTCTTGAGGCAAAGAAAAGGTGCAATTGGCTTTGAATTACTGAACCTGAAGACATAGCATAAACACACAATGAGGTCTAGAAAAAATAAAGACAAATACTAGAAAAAACAAAAGCATTGGCAAAGGAACGGCTCACAAACCATGACACTTTTTGTTAGGCAGATGTACACATGTCATCGGGTAAAATGCTGTGACATGCCCTAAAATAACTGAAGTGGTGTGACCCTCTGCCACACGCTCTATGTGGTGGAAGAAAAATGTGGGTGACAGATGGACAGACAAATGGATAAAGAGGGGTGACCCACACACCCTCTAAGTATTTAAACATGTATGGAAAGCTTTTATTTAGATGATTTGATTATATGGGGCTGGCAAAAACAGCGAAAGAGGTCTACTGCCAGACCTAAAAAAAAGACCTTGCATACTAGTGTAAAAATTCTTAGCAGCCACAAGGTTTATATAACAAGCATTTACAATGCAATGGGCTCGGCATCATTAAAGGTAGAGGTATTGGCATTGCTCATGACATTTCTTTTTTTTTAAAATCATAAATAAATGGCATTGTCATTTACATTGCCAATAGCTTAATCGTTAAATAAATGGCATTGTCATTTACAATGCCAATAGCTACACCCCTACACAGAGCCACCCTCACACAGACAGAGCCACCCACACATAGAGCCACCTACAAAAAAAGCTATCCACACAGAGCCACACACACACACACACACACACACACACACACAGAGCCACACACACAGAGCACATTCCCTTATTGCACGTGGGGATGCCGGATATGCCCAGATACAACATTTGTTTTTGTCACAGGGAATGCATGATTGACCCCACTACTACTACTACTAAATCGGTTCTATGGTTGCAAGAAGTGACATGTAATATAGCCCGATCGGTTATGTTATAAAAGTAATCTCTTGAAAATGGCTCAGTGGGACATATTAGTTGTTGCTACCCACGAGATGCGGTAACCCACGAGATGCGGTCTCACCCATCCCTCGATTGTTGAGACACTAGACCTACGTGTGCAAGCACAACCGACAACTTGTAATGTGCCCGCATACTGCGCCACACACCGCTGACTAACCGATTCCCAAAATCCCAGTGCACAATAACGAACGGAGTCTCAGGAGGGATAAGAACCCTGCAGTTTCAACACATCAGACCCCATTACACATGCAGCGGTTACAGGCTGCAGAAGTCTCTAAGGACCTAAAACAAATCAGGAAGCAGATCACGGAGCCTTGGCATCAGATTACCTTTTCAGCGCCAAATCGGCTTTAACGATTGTCTCATCAGGGCGGATCTCACTGCCCTGTCCTGCTACCGGCAGCCACTTTGTTGCGCAATTGTCAACCCCTGCTAGCAGCCGAAGATGCGATACAAAACACACAAACACACCTCAGCCTGCGGTGTCAACACCCACCAGAGTCGCACTCTGCAGAAAAATGAATAGAAATTAAAGTGTGGGTTCAAAGACCCGGCAAGAAGTTGCAGATCGCACATCCACAGGGCTGCGTGACAGAGTGAAGTCAAACAGCCAAATGCACGGCCCTGGCGTGGTGCACACAGCGCAGAGAGCGCGCTGTCATCAGCGCTCAAGAGGTTGTATTAAAGAAGCGCTATAAAGCTGGGGCTGTAAAAGACCTGTCCAAAGGATGGGCACCACCCTGGCTGCCCCTCTCCAACCCAGGATAAATAGAAGCGAGAGCTACGTACGGTGTGCACGGCCCTCCTCGGAGCCCGTCCTTCCATGGCAGCGACTGCAGCACAGAGTGCCCTTGGCGGCGGCGCACGGTAACCAGAGCCACCTCCCAGGGCTCTCGTGGGCGGCGCAGTGCGCACAGGCCTGCCTGCCTCCTGCCTGCGGATGCAGGGCTGTCAGGAGCCCGGAGAGCACCCTGCAGGAGGCGGTCAATTACCGCCGCCGAGGGCGGGAGGCTTCCAGCGCAATAAATGTCACACGAGGACACAGGCAGCGGGGTCACAGCAGAGGCGCTTTTGGGAACGCTGCGTGCCTCCGATTCCAGCAGAGAGGGCCAAACAAGCAGACGGCGAAAGGAGAATGAAAAGAACTAGATCGAAAACTAGTATGAACAAGGAGCATACAGCAATAAAGTTTAGACGTGGCATAGTGGACCGATTCAGGCAATGGTATTCGAGTAGGTTCAACAATTGAAGCCAGTTAATATATAAAACAAGCAGTGGGAACAACAGACACCCCAAGCTCGCGCTCACAAAAACAAAATGGCTGCCTCAAACGTCCGAACATTTTCGGATTCGGGGGCGTGTTTTGGCGTTCTGAGTGACGGATGACGTCACAGGTGGAAAGAACGCCAAAAACACGCCCCCAAATCCAAAAGAGAGACGGGGCTTGATTGGAGTGATGCCCCTCTCCTCCAATTGCTGGCCTCCGTTTAGGAAGCCAGCCAATGGAGGAGAGATGGAGGAGAGAGGCGGGTTCAAGCCCCGTCTAAAAAACATTAATTCTCCGACCAAAGACTGCGCAAGTACAGCCTTTAGGTCCTCGACCTAAAAACGAAACCTGTATCTGTAAAATATGGGATGAAACTACAGGATACATCCTAGTAATGGCAATGAAGCATTCCAGCTGGTGTGAGATGTTCAAATCTCAAAGTCAGCAAATCCTGAATTCTGCACTGGCTGGGACCTACAGACACATTATAGCAGTGTGACAGGAAGTATTCTGCAACTTGCTTTTAAACATTTACAGCTAGATTAATCATTGTCCCGTTTTGCGAGTTCTTAATAGCGATTATTAAGGAATCGCTATTAAGGACTTGCAAAACGGGATTCATGTAGGAATCGCTAAATAAATTGTGATTCCTACACATTTCTTATTTGCAACTAGCAAATTGCTAATCGCAAATAAGGATGCGATTTCAAGGGTGCCAGGGGTGTCCAAAGGACACCCTATAGCACCCCTGAAATGAAAATATAGACTGATGTTGCGCACACATATGTCCTAAGGACATGTGTGTGTGTGTAACATACAACTGAGAAAAATGCACAAAAGTGCATTGTTCTCGGTTTTCGCTATTTACCGCGAAGTCAGACTTCGCGGTAAATAGCGGCCAAAAATAGCGATTTCGCAATTTTTAAATGCTTCTTGAATTGCATTTAAGGAATCTCTGATTGAGATTCCTTAAATGCAATTATTCGCAAATATGCGATTTCTAGAATTGCGATTTTTTGCATTTGGGATGATGAATCCCAAATGCAAAAATAGCGCTCGCAAAGGGCCAGATTCTCAGAATCTGGCCCTTTGCGAGCCGTTTTCGGCTTGATGAATCTGGCCGATAAGCTACAGTGCAACTTTTTACTCAAAACAAAACATAATGCAATTTTTTTGTATGCTGAACAAATAGTGTTATTGTGAGCTGCCATTACCTAACTATATAAATCAAAGTTTGATTATTTAAAGAAGTGTGATTCCATCATACCTGCCAGGATTATGCTGCAGGAGTGGTGCGAGTGTACCAATATACAAACATCTAGATACACAGTTACTGCCCAAGTACTTTCCAATGTGACACAGTAGTTCTGGAAATCCCAGGTTACACATGTAGCAACTTACTAAATGTGCACTTTAATAAAAAAAAGTTAATAAGCACTGCACAGAGTACACAGGTTATCAGATTAGGTATCACTCATGACAATTACACATAAACCTGAATCCTCAATGGAAATAAAAAAATAGCTTACAGACGGGCAAAGGTCAGAAGATACATACAAGGGTAGACACATCATCTAAAACATCCAATTACCAAACACAGACATTTCTAGGTGACAATGTTTAGTTTCGAGCAGGAATTCAACCACAATGTGACAAAATTGCTGTTCGTTCAGCATCACATTCAGAGCTCCCCACCACAGATAAAGGTTAGAATTGTAATATATTATCTTTGAATCTCTTGTACATTACCAAGTAACCAGCAGGTTCAATTACTATTCCACTTACCTGAAGCAAAGGTAATGATTGGAGGGAGTTTCAAAGTGTCGTACTGAAGACCTTTCTTTTTGGATTTCTTTTTATTGATAGATCCTTCAAAAAACAGAAAATACAATTTGAGGGCTTTGCTTTCATTATAAAATAGAAAAATATTTTGTTAATATGTAAATGCCCTCTTACAGGACATGTGAACAAAGCAATATTATTAAGCCTGTGTTGGATAGAAGTCCTGAGCGTAGTTCTGATAATGTACTTCAACTTTTTTGTGAGAAACAACCTTGATTTCTGATCAAGTTGCGATTCTCTGAAATTAGAATCCTATGACATCACACACAACAACAAAGAGCCCCCAACTGCGCATGCACCCCAAATGTTAGGAGTGCCGCATCAGCTTTTCTGCTGTAAACGTTTAGCTATAGCACACATTCAGGCTCAACATAGAATATGTGTATAGTATTTATACAATACCAAAACAGTATTAATCACAAAACACCAAGCAATAAAAATCCCCAAAAGAATTAGAAAAATAGAGAAATGCCCAAAAGCATTAGAAAAATAGAGTCAAATTTAATAAACAAAATCACACCAAAATGACAAATCCCATAAGGGGAATCCGAGATATACATTTTTTAGGTTTTAAGTAGAAATAGCACCAGAAAGCGGCAATGATAGTCTATGGAAGCAGTAGACGGTTACTCAGGTGAGACTTGAGGCCGACTGAGGTGAAGCTCTGGTCGGATAGAACAAATGGATCGGTCCCGGTCAAAAGTCTGGAAGTCAAAGTTTGAGAAAGTATATAAGTCCCACTTCTAACAAGCATTGGCAAAGCCAATAAGTCTGCTATGCGAGACCTGTTGGCTTTGCCAATG
This sequence comes from Lissotriton vulgaris, assembly GCF_964263255.1. Lineage (NCBI taxonomy): Eukaryota > Metazoa > Chordata > Amphibia > Caudata > Salamandridae > Lissotriton > Lissotriton vulgaris. The sequence continues at coordinate 710,078,144 of NC_141689.1, read as the reverse complement.
TTTTTTGCCATGTTGCACATGGCTGAAAGTAAAGACAAAAAGCTTTATGACAAAGTCAGTGTTGACTGTGTTATAGAGGTTTCGTTTATTTTTACTTGCAGCTATGCTACACTGAAGCCAGCACAGCTGTATAATGTATACTATAACACCCCTGTAGATCTCTAGTCAGGAGGACGCAAACACACTCCTGATCTTTGCATGTGGCACCTGTTCAAAACAGGCAAGCATTTAGTTACAAGTTAATTGACATGAAACAAAGCAAGTAACTAGAATGTCCGGCACAGTTAACTTTTGGGCCACCTGTATTTTTTAAGACATTTTGCAACAAACATGTAAAATATGAAAAAGTATCTTCAAAAATTTCAAAAACGTATCTTATTCACATGCAGAACTGTTCCTTCTTAGTAGTAGTAGAACAGGAGACAATCAGTGCAATTGTTATTATTTTTCTTTTTTCTAAGGAATAGTTTTCAAACAAAAATTTTGAAACATTCATGCTTACACCCACACTGACAATGGCAATAGTGAACTAAGAGACAAGTCAGTTATGCGCACCCTTTGGATAGCCTGGGTTGCTATTCTACATGGACAACATTTTAGTAAAATCAATTATTGCAGAAATGTTAATACAGAGCACACCCTGAAGGTATGCATTTCAAGATCGTGTGTACTGGCAAAGCCAAAAGGTTTCGCCTATGTGAAATCTATTGTCTTTGTCAATGTTTTTTACATGTTACTGACAACAATAATAAAGATGTTGAAAAAAGGAGAGAGCTGCAGACTTGAGGACCCGGGTTAGAGACTCAGCTCAACATCCTGTGCTCTTGCACAAATCATGTATTCTCCCCAGAGCCATTAAAGAGTGCATTTGTGCAATATAAAAGCCTGTACTGTGAAAAAAGGTGACCCAAACACTAAGGTGTGCCAGTGTCCTTGGGGAGGAGAAGAGGAAGCCTGTAAGTTAGGAAGTCCGTGAGGGATAGAGTGAGGGATAGAGGAAGGGTCAGGAAGTGCAGAGGTGATGCTTGCAATGCGCCACATGGAGCACTGGAACGGCAGACAGCCTGTAGGGAGCTTTGAGATACTGATTTTTACAGGCAAGTAAAACGTTCACTTAAATGTATATTTAAGCTGCAATGCTTTCTTATAGGGAAAAAGTCATATACTGCAAACAATTACTTGCAATAGGTTTCTGGGGATACCCTTCAATACTTAAGATGGTAGGGGGAGAAAGCCTAACAAACCATCAGCAGTTAGTCTCTACCTGCCCTGGATCGTCCGGGTGGAAAGGTGATGGTCTTATAGGTGGCTTTGCGCGCTACACCAAAAGTGCGAGGGGGCCCTCCTAGAAACAGGCAGCAATGGGGGACATCGGGACAAGTCTGGGAGCTTCCAACTGGGGGCTTGGTTGGTGAGGGCCCTTGGAGCAAGGAAGAACAGTCGGTTCTCAGAAACATGGGTTGGGCGCTTGGGTGCAGTGATTGGGTCGACTGTGCTTGTGCGCCACAAGCACGAGGTTGACGGTCTTACCCGTTGAGGGGACAAAAACAGGACAGCTGGACCACTCTTGAAGTGGATCCCTGTGGTGCTGACGTCCCTGGACAGCTGCTCTGTCTTGGAGTCCAGATTGGTTGCTGCAAGGGGTCCAGTACCCTTGGTGGTGCTGTGCGGCTACGGTTGGTCCTGACGTTTTCTATGGGGAAGGGCAGTAGAATTGTACACTGGACTTTGCTGTTTGGTGCCTGCAGGCGAGTAGCTCCTCTACTCCAAGGGAGACAGCTGGCAATTTGCGAAGTGCTGGCAGACCACCGGGGCTTTTGGCAGTAGCACAGCAGCAGGACTACACAGTTTATTGCAATTGGTGGGACAGGTGCAGGTAGGGAGAATTTGGAGCCAAAAAGGTCTGCAGCTGGTCCTCAGTTCTTGCTTCTTTGCTCTTCTTTGTCCTCTTTTACTTGTGTCAGTTGAATCCACGTTCTTGGTGTCAGGGGTGCCACCTAAATATTCAATTTAGGGGCGTTAAGAGGAGTGTAAGGTAGTAACCAATGGGCTATGTACCTTTGGGGTGACAACACCCCCTATATGACCACTTTCTGTGTATCTCATTTCACCAAAAAACGAGACCGTGGAATTCTACTTTTCATGTTCACTTCGGGAAGCCCATCTTAGGGATGTAACTAACCTGATAGGGAACACGCCTTCTGACTAGCAAATCTTCCTGCCAGTCCTGTTGCTAAATAGGTCCATGGCAGGGTGTGGCATTTCCACAGTCTGGGGGAAGCAGAGGTTGCATATCAAAGGAGGCAGAGGCCTTTGGAGACTCATGCCTTGATGTGCTATTACAAGACATCTAGTTTGGAGGAGGTACAACACCTCCAGCCAGAGCAGAGATTGTTTCTGACCTCAGAGAGCGCAGGCTCTCACCTTCAGGGTGTCCGAAACGCACCTGTGGTGACAGGCTAGTCGATACCAGTCAGCCAGCACACTAGAGCTTGGTAGGTTTTTAGGGAGCACCTCTAAGGTACTCTCTGGGTGCATGTTGAAAATAATTCACTACTGGCATCAGTATGGATTTATTTAGACATGGAGTTTGATACCAAAGACAATAGGTTTCAGTGAGGCCATCATGTAGCTGGGAAACTCTTAATGACCTGTGCCCAGTACATGTACTCAAGATGGCTTCCTTGTTCACTTTTAATATGTAGCAATTGGACTAGACAGCACAGGGACATACCTGCTCTTGTAGATATGTTCTCATAAGCAATATAAAATATCCTGTCTAAGGGTTGTAAGGCATGCTGTAGGGGTAACTTACATATATTTCATGCAGTGTCTGGGGACATGGCATACAGCATGTGTGCAATGTCGTGTTTTCACTTTTGTCCGCACCATTTCACGCAGCCTGCAATGACAGTTTGCAGGACTGTGGTGAGGGGTCCCTTAGGGTGGCACAATACATGCTGCAGCCCTTAGGGACCCTCTTTAGTACCCATGCCCTAGGTACCAGGGGTACCATTTGCTAGGGACTTACATGGGTGCTACAGGACTTGTCAATAGTGGAACAACTGCACACTTACCTTGTTTTTGGAAAGAAACTGGCACTGGAGACCTGGATAGCAGGAACACAGTGCACTTCAGTCAAGGTTGCATCAAATATCAGGCAGAAAGTAGGGATGATCACATCAAGAAGGGGCACTTTCCTACAATGACCCAAGTGCCTGTAAGGTAATTTCACTTGACTGCTTGTTTAGCAGAAAAATATATCAATAATCAGAGCTCCTAGAGCTTTTGGCCCTCGTGCCACTCACTGCACCTTTTGCCCCCCGTGCCATTTGACCTGCTGCACCTTTCAAATCATGACCCGAGTACCTGCAAGGTAACTGCACTTGTGACTGCTTGTTTAGTAGTAAAATATGGCAATAATCAGTGCTCAGTGGGGTTCCTAAAACTTTTGGCCCCTATGTCACTCACTGCACCTTTCACGCCTGCAAGGACAAATGAGGAAATCGTTTATATCCAGTATAAGTGACCCAAAAAAGGCACAGTTGCAGACGGAATACATAATTATTGTGTAGCTAAACATAAACACAAATGCTTTCGTTAAAAAGTGCCTTTAAACTTATGAAACTCTTCAAAAAGAGTTGCCGCAGATGTCATAAATAAAGCATATGTGTAAAGATGGTTCCAACACAGAAGGTAGGTTGGTAATCTTTATTGTAGCATGAATATAGTCAGACCTCCAGCTGCTTCACCAACTCCAGTTTTCTCAATGCTTCAATTTAAAGATCAACATTCCATACTACCTAGCAACACTCAACATTCCATAATGAGTAAATCCCCACATATATCTCCCCCCTTATATAGAACAATAATAACAAGAAAAAGAATATAACACAAAACAGTTCGCAAAGTTAAATGCAAGAAACATATTGATACATCAATAATTTAAGAAATGGCTTTAATACACTTTTCCACAACTCCTTCAATGCAGGAAACATATTACTATAAGTATTAAGGAGCATGACATTTAGACACATTTCCACAACTCCAAGCAGATCCATCAGATAGGATAAGAATGTTTCTCTTTACACTTCTTACTTGTATGGGCTTAGAAAACTTACTATCCACATTGGTAATAACTCCACCTCTTCTCACCACAACCCAATCACCTGCTTCAATACTCGAATCTTTAGCACCTTTCTTTAAATTTTAATGACTCATGGATATTTTTTTGTCTTAACATCTTCCTCAACCGCATCACGATCCACCCATACACATTCTCTATTTTTTAACCAACCTGGAACCTTTTTCATACCCGGTTCACGACCCTCAAGAGAAACGAATGGAGAAACTCCAGTCATTGAATGTGGTGTAATTCTAGAAGACCACACCAATTTCTTAAGTTCCTCGGACCACACCAATCCGTTTGCTAATGAAAGTTGAATGTTGTCCATTAATAGACGGTTGATCCTCTCAACCAAACCGTTTGCCTGAGGTCTAAACAATGCAACCCTCTCATGGACAAGTCCCATTTTACTCAAGAATTCTTTCATTTTTCAGGAAACCAACTGGACTCCATTATCTGACACTAGTGTCTTTGGAATACCTTCATTCAAGAATACTCTCCATAAAACCAATCACTTTTTCCGTCTCAATACAATCAGACTCTACAACAAACCACTTGGAGTGATAATATACAAGGACCATTAAAAACGTATTCTTTGCTCTTAATCTAGTAATGGGACCACAAAAATCAGTAGCTAATCTTTCCCGCGGTCGTTTGGGAAACTCTGTACAAGCAAGGGGAGGTTGCCTCACAAGTTTTGTTTTGTCACTCATAGCACATGCATAACATTCTTTGACAAGTTCCTCAATATCATTGTCCATCCCTGGCCACCAAAATGACTGCCGGACTCGCTTCTTAGTCATATTCCTTCCAAGATGTCCTTTGTGTGCTATGTTCGTGATTTTACACCTCAACTTAGTCGGTGGTACCAGCTTGTTCCTTCTCCACAATTTCCCCTCATTTACACTCATTTCATCCTCAACGTGATAGAAACTCCTAAAACTAGCATCATCAGAAATGTCTTTCGTCCATCCTTTCGATCCACAATCCATCACCTTCAAATACCAAATAATCCTCCGATATGCCCTTGTCCCATTCTTCCTTATCGAATGCTTTTTCCTAATTGCATCTGATTACATCTACCACTTCCACTAAATCTTCCTTAGTAGCATCCACAGGCATTCTAGATAAACAGTCTGCAACCACATTTTTTAAACCCTTCATATACTCAGTTTGAAAATTATACTCAATTACAGATAGTATCCATCTAGAAATCCTGGGAGTAACATTGCCTTCCAAACCTCTTCCTCCTTTAAATAAGTGTACTAAAGGTTTGTGATCAGTGGGTACCTTGAAAGGTAACCCCCAAACAAAGTATCGAAAATGTTTAATGCCCCAACAACACGCGAGAGCTTCTCTCTCAATCGTAGCATATGAAACTTCAACTCCCTTAAGCCTCCTGGAACCAAAACCAATAATCCTTTCCACTGCATCATGAATTTGAAATAGGACAGCTCCAATCCCCACCGCACTTGCATCAGTAGTGATATAGGTTTTCCCTTTCGCATCAAAATGTCCAAGAGTAGGTGCGTGTAAAATCCCTTTTTTTACAGACATGAATGCATTCTCACAGGTTTGATTTCATTCAAAAGTAACACCAGTTTTCATTAATAATCTCAAAGGTTCTACAATTTCTGAAAAACCTTTTATGAATTTAGACCAGTACTCAGCTAGTCCTAGAAATGATTTCAATTGCTCTTTGTTGAGGGGAATAGGAGCATCATTAATAGCTGTGTTAATACTCTTCTTTGGCTTTATTCCTGACCTTGATATTTCATGCCCTAAATAGGTCACACAATCTCTTGTCAACTGGCATTTTTCCTTCTTTATAGTCAATCCCTTCTTCTCCATTCGCCTCAAAACTGCAGTTAAAACTTCATCATGATGATCATTGTTTTTCCCAACAATTAACACATCATCTTGAAAACATAAGACGTTGTTCATATCACCAAAGAGCTGTTGCATAACCCTTTGCAACACCGCTGAGGCAGATGCCAAACCAAAAGGCATTCTTAGGTAGCGAAATGCTCCCAGCGGTGTTACAAAGGAAGTAAGATGTCTTGATTCCTTGTCCAAATCAATTCGGTGATATGCAGCAGACATATCTATAACACTGAAAATTGCTCCCCCACCCATACTTGTTAACATTTCAGAAATATTCGGTAATGGTTGTCTATCAACACAAATATTTCTGTTAAGGTCGCGCAGGTCCACACAAACAAATCTTGTTTCCACAATCTTTGGGCGCGACTACGACGGGTGCAAGACATTCTGAGGCCTCAATAGGTTCAATAATATTTTATTTTAATAGTTTGTCTAATTCGTCTTGAAGGGGACCCTTCATTAGATAAGGCCTTGTGAACTACTGGTACTGCATTTTTCTTTAGAATGATTTTATGAGCAAAATTCACTAATTTTCCTAATTGGTCAGAGAAAACATTTGGAAATTTCTCCATAACATCATCCTCAAAATTATCTACATTAAGCACAGGTAAGGATGTTACAGGCTGTAGTGCATTCGGATTAAGCATAATACTGAGATCTTTTTGATGTCGCTAGCCTAGTAAATTAGAACCATGCTTCGTCAAATACACTCTCCCATACACCTTCCTACATGAAAGACTTCTAATCATCCATTTAAGCCCTAGAATGTCAATGGTTTTACAGCCGTAACCAACAGCTCTAATGTCAGGTACGTCCCAAGCATCTATGTTACTTTCACTTCCCCATACTTGAAGATACATGTCTTTTGATAATAACGTATACAGGCTACCCGAATAAATTAACATTTTGACTTCTTTACCATCAAAATCTATGACTGAGTATGGCTTTTCAAGCTTGTCAGAACTTTCAGTAGCTATATCAATCTTGCAGACAGATTCTGAGATTATTCTCTTGAATGTCTGCCCCATCTACACACAACATTAGTTTTTTAATATTTTCACAAGTGTCATCAATCTCATGAATATGTTGAGTTTTTGCATTGCAAGCCTTAGCAATGTGTCCTCTTTTCCCACATGCTCTACAAGTCGAATTTCTAGCCATACACTTGGTACTAGAAGCGATATTCCCAGAAGATCCGCATCTATAACATTTGAAAGCACGTGAATTAGATTGCGGAAATAGGTTAGTGGATACAGTGCGAGATGCGTTAGGAGGTTTACTAAAGGACTTTGGTTGAAACGTCCCACCCCTCTTTCGTTTCATCGACACATGCATGGATCTGCGACCCCTTTGGATTCAGATCCCTAGATTCAGAATCTTTCATTGGAGTGTTTTTAGACACTATAGAGTTGGTACATTGGTACATCTCTTTAATCCATAAATCAGGGTTTTCTAAACGTTTTTCTAGCTGAATTGCTTCTTCTAAAGTGGAATCTTTAATAAGTAATTTTTCTCATATCCTTTTGTTGTTAGTACACCTAACAATCTGGTCACGTATGAGTGAATCTCCTAAGTTCTTAAACTTACAAGTCAAAGACAAACCCCTTAAAGCGGCTACATAAGATGCAATGTCTTCATCTGTCTTTTGTACTCGACAGAAAAACGTGTGCCTTTCCAAAACAGTATTAATTTGGCAAAAAATCTTCTGGGAGTTGAGAGAAAAGAAGGAGGGGCTGCTAACCCTTGATCACCCAAGTTCAAAACCCTGAAAATGTTAATATTAACATGTTTTATTAACAATAAATGTTAATAAAAACAATTAACTAACATAAGAAAATTGCTATCAGAAGAGAGATCTTGGAGCTCCTTTAAAAAAAAAAAAATAATAATACCACTGTTTGGAGAATAATGTTTGCTGAATCAAAGTTGTTTAGAATTCCATGTTCAGTCAAAAATCCTCTTGAAATGTGAAAGTCTCTCAACTATTCCACCAATAAAACAGTAGCTTAATAAAGATTCTTTGATATCTCCATATAATCACCGATAAATTCACTTGTATCCTAATGAATGTTCATTTCAGCCAATGAAATTCTGTGAACATTGTGCTATGTGCACCAATAGAAACGTTTTAGGCAAAAGACTGTTCGTTTTCCAGCCAATAAAATGGTCACTGAACGTAGGTCACGTCTTTGACCCTATTTGTTGCGTAGCTGTTTCTATTGGCAAAAGAAGTATTCAGTGTCCCATTGCAGATCTGTGTGTGGTGCTTTCTGTGTGCGCGGTATCCAGGCAGCGCTTCAGATGTGTGTGATATCCAGGGGGCACACCGGACCTCGCGTGCAATACCCAGGCAGCGCGCTTCGGATGTTTGTGAGATATCTAGGCAGCACACCGGGCCTCGTGTGTGGTATCCAGGCAGTGTACCGAGCGTTTTCAGAAAATGCACCTTCACGCAGTCGGCACCTTCATAAAATGCAACGCAAACAACGGTAATAACAGCAACTTCTGAACTTCACCAGTTGTTTGAAATAGGGTTTGATTAAAGGTGAAAATGGATATAATTATCTCTTACCGAGTGCATAAAATACTTCATTCCATAGTCGGTTTCAATAGTCAGTTACAACTCTCTTAGACGTTTTCTTCACAGCATACAAAGTCTATAAGTATATATTTCTTTCAAACAATTCCAGGGTACAAAATAAACAACTCTATCTCTTCACAAAAATTATTTTATTCCATGTAGATGGTATATTAATGATGAACAATTCAATAGTTAATCGATGGAGTTAAATGTCCTTTCCTTCAATATAGCATTGGTAGGAAGGAGCATTCAATAGATATAAAGTACATACCAGCAGAAAAGCATCATGTAAAATCGTTAAATTCTTGAAGTCTTGTATGTATACCAATTCTAGGTATCATCCCGGGGTGGAGGTTCTGGTTGTCTGTCCCCTGCACAGATAGTCCTCGTCGCCAATGTAAAGATGGAGTTGGTGAAGCAGCTGGAGGTCTGACTATATTCACGCCAATGTAAAGATGGTTCCTACACAGAAGGTAGGTTGGTAATCTTTATTGTCGCATGAATGTAGTCAGACCTCCAGCTGCTTCACAAACTCCAGTTTTCTCAATGCTTCACTTTAAAGATCAACATTCCATACTACCTAGCAACACTCAACATTCCATTATGAATAAATCCCCACATATACTTCACACATAAAATAAAAAAACAAGCATTGTTAAATTGTGATACAATGTGGATGGTTATTTCTTGTGAAAAGATCTCATCATGTGCTTGACAGAGAATGGGCCATAAACTGTGAAAATTGCCATGTTAGGCTGACGCTGATGGGCGTGGTCGAACGCTGATTGAGTAAGCAGCTTAGCTCGAAGCTCCGCTTGGCCGATCTCCAAGCTTCGAAGATTCCGCCAGCCTCTGGGGCCCATATACTAGGAAGTGGTTTCCTACACACGGAGGAGGATGCCTGTACTCTTGTGAATTCTGGCTACAGTCAATTACCCGATTCTTGTGGACCGAAAACGCGAGGCCTTGACTCAAGATGGATTCGTTGCCCTGGGAGAGTGGTGAGCCAGATAGCACTGACCCTTGCAGGCCTGACAGAGCAGAAAAATCAGCAGTGATACAACCTGTGACACTCCTGCCCCCTCCCCCCCAACTCGGAAGATCCCCCTGCCGCCCTTATTGTGAACGACCAGGAATAACTAAGTCAGCAAAAAGGTATGGCAGTAAAGGAGGCACGGGATGCTAAACTCCATGGTTTGATGGCAGAGCCCCCGGGCCGTGGTGGACAGGTGCAGTGATTGTCTGTGTCCCAGATCTCAGGGTGGCGGGGGTAGACAGCTATCCTGCCTCTTTACTGAGCGCTGCGGCCTTGCCTCCAACTGAAGGCGGAAAAAGAGAGATACAGCAGAGTGATTCCCGGCTGACCGCGACACCGAAACACGGGGGCAAGGGACAGGACCCTATCTATTGCCTGCAAGGGAAGAAGGCAGTAGGTGCAAGGCAGCGCCAGGCCCGCTCAGTCTGCATGTTGCAGGCAACCGAGGGCACAGGGTATCCAGATGAACCACCGCCTTGAAGACACTGCCACAGCGTGAGAGCAGCTACACAGAGAAGAGGGGTTGCTTAATGAACTGGAGACACGGAAAGCTCATATGTGCCCCCCCATGCCTAAACCCCGAGCACATCCCAGGGTCCAACTGCTGAACCACATAACTTTGTCCCAGGTCAGATGATCACTATAGGGCTGCGTGGCCCTTTGCCTGCTTAATTGAATACCTGATTGGGGACCATTCGTGAAGCTTGACCTCCGGAATCCGTGGTGTGAGCTCCGCGGATCCACCTGCATCCTATACACTCCCAGTGGATGGAAAAGAGAGCCTAAACGCTTTGGCCTTACGATGGTCCCAACAGTGAGAAACGAGTAGACGGGGCTTGTCGGCCCGTGGGTCGACTGGTGGCCCTGCTGTTTAATACTGACTTACAGAGGTTCGTCGCATTGCCCTTGAGCTGGGAGGTGAGTGCAGGAGATTATGGGAGAGGAGATCTGTCCATCTGCACGACTCAGGGACTTCTCCCCAGCTTCCTGTACCACTCGAGGAGGAGGAGGTGAAACCCTGGTCCCTGATCTCTTGAGCCTACGGGTGGGATGCTGGTGCACCGACCAGGGTGCCTGGGCCCGGTCTTATTCCCCCCTGTGCTGAAGGAGTCAATGCCCTGTGGGGCCTGCAAGTGCAGATGTAAACTGGTGGCTATGAAGACCCCAGTGAGAACCTGCGTGTTGTGGATTCTACTGACCACCCACCTCCAGGGAGCAAAAGGAGAAAGAACCTTGGGCTCATGCCTGTTGGTTCTGTGAGACGGACAGGCAATAACTCACTGACAGACCTGAAGTTCCACAAACATCAATAATACTGAGAGCGCCCTGGGGAGGACTCACTTGCTCGCAGCCACCACTTGAAAGGAGTAGTTTGGTACCAAATACTCCTGTGTTCGGTGAAGCTATCATGGTGCTGACGAACTAGAGTTTCCAGCCCATGTACTCTCTATGGCTTCACTACTACTTACAATATTAGGAAATGGACCCCAATAGTGTAGGGGCATGCCCTCATCTGTGGTATAGTGCACCCTGCCTTAGGTTTGTGAGGCCTGCTAGAGGGGTGATTTACTTGTTGGCATGGGACCCAGGCAGGGTGCCATGTTGACTTTCTGGCAGTGGCATGGTCCCAGTGGACCCTCTTCAGCTCCCAGGTCCTAGGAACTCAGAGTACCATTTACTAGGGATTTACAGAGGGCAGAAGGGCTAGTTAGATATTTGGTTGTAGGACCTAGTTTCTAGGACCCTGTACACTACATTTAAAACCAGGCAAAAAGTGGGGGAGTAAACATGCAAAAGAGGCTCTTTCTCCCAATTGCTAAATATGCAAAGTCTCTGTAAAATATATTTCATTTACATGCATAACTGTTTCATCTTAGCAGTACTAGTACATCAGACTAAATTAGTGCAGTCCGCCAGCATCCTCCTGAACTTTGCATGCGCCCCGTTCAAAACAGGTAATCATTTAGTTACAAGTTAATCGATGTGAAGGAAAGCAAGTAACTAGTACATTACACTTGATCAGTGCAAGTTCTTTTAATAGTTTACAAACATGATCTTAGAAATGGTCATGTTCCACCCACCCAGACAAAGCCAATAGTGAACTTCATGCCCCACAAGTGAAAGGCAAATATTTTGTGTAGCTGAACGACGAGATACCTTTTGAGATGGCTATATCTTTAATACAATGAAGTTAGGGTACAAGCAGGCTCCATGGAGAAAGTACACTGCATTCGTCTTTTCTTGAAATGTTCTCCCTTTGAAGTCAGCCGAAAGCAAAATAAACACCAGGCTCCCTCAAAGACACAGCTTGACCTCAGTGTTCGAATGCCCAGCAAATGTGACGAGACAAGAACAATATCTACAGGCCTGTTTATTACAGAAAACGTGTTTGTAAAATAATACTGTAAACATGGCTTTCACATGGGGAGGTACAAACTCATACTGGAAAACCTAAAGCAAATGGAAAGCAATAAAACGTGTTACAAACCATAAAGTCAATGGCGAGCGATGGGAGGAATGCATACTCTGGCCAACTTTCTGTAACTCCACAAGATGTTTTTTGCATACCACACAGCTGCGCTGTCTGGTGGGCTGCAACCTAAAAAGGATTTAGTTCCTTTTTGTAGAAGATTTTTTAAGTTTCTTCTAAGTGACTTTTTCTCTTGAAAGCAGGAGGTTCAGTAACATGACTCAGAAGGTTTGTCTCCCTGAAAGAGGACTTTATAGTAAAAAACAATTCTTAAAGAGTTAATACTAAATGGGGGGCTATATTGTAATTGGTACTTTTCCAGAAATTAAGCTGCGTTCGGACAAGCACACAAGTGAGCAGTATGCGCCAGGCAAGATTTCAACAAGGTATCCCACATTCTGACATTGTTGCATTTTCTCCCGAATTGTGTCTCATGACTGAAACTGAGGTTCTCGAAAGCTTGAATATAGGCTTTTGCACAAGTTTAGCATTTCTAATGATAGCGATAAGTGATTACACTATAGAACTTTTTTCCCCACAGAGAGTGTGAGAGGCATTGTATTGCCTGCGTGGGCGTTTCATATTAGGGAGATTATGGCCAGTAATAGTTTCTGCATTCCCTAGCATGCAGCATTCATGGGACTAATAGTTTATTAAAAGTCGAAGAAATCATAGTAGGACATGTTTCTCAATGTGAGTCTTATAACTCTTACTACCAGTAAGTGATCTGTGTTGTTTTCTGTAGGAAATTACACCTTTTTGACATGGTCACCCCCACTTTTTGCCTGGTAGATGATGTGATTTCGACTGGAAGTGCACTGGGTTCAGCTGAGCAGGTCCCTAGTGCTAGATCTCTTTCCCAAAACAGTACAATTGTTTCCCCCACTTGGCAATACCTTTAGTGCTTCTGTAAGTCCACACTAAATGGCACCCTGGTACCTTAAGCCTGAGGCACTAAAATGCCCCCCCCCCCCCCCCAAGGGCTGCAGCATAAATTGTACCACCGTAAGTGACCTCTCATCAAACTCATGCAGGGTTGCTTTCACAGGCGTCGAATTTTGGCACAGACAAAATTGAAAACACAAGATGACCCACTGCATGTAGTACTTGTAAGTCACACCTACAGCAAGCCTTACAGCCCTAAGCAAGGGTGCTTGGTATTATATTGTGAGGGCATACCTGCATGAGCAGATATGACCCAGTGATGGTCAATTCTATTACTACCAGAGCAAGTGAACAGGGAAGCCATTTTAGAACATATGCTGGACCCTGGTGAAAAGGAGTTCCCCAGCTACATGATGGCTTCACTAAAAATAGGGATGTTTTGTATCCAACATCTCGTATTGATAAACTCACACGGATTCCAGTGTTGGATTTACCAATGCATGCACACAGAGGGAACCTTAGAGGTGCCCCCTCAAAACCTACCAGTTTTGCTTACTGGTTTCTGCCAGCCTGTCACCAGAGACCTCCTAGGGTGAGAACAGCTGATTAGCCATCATAAGCCAGCAAGCATCAAAGAACTGCCTCCTTTGAAATGTGAATCTGGCTCCTCCACAGGAGAGAAAGCCATTTTGTCCCGAGCCCCTTTGGCAACTGGACAGACAGGAAAATTAGCTTGTCAGGTAGGCGCAACACCCCCTGGCTAGTACCACCCCTAAAGTGGGCTAAACTGAAATGGACACAACTTTTCAGAAGTAGCCATCTTAGTGATGGCATACTTAGGAATTCTTGGACAGGATTATGCCCACTGCCCACAGGAAGTAGTCATATAGGGGTTGTAGTGACCCCAAGGGTCGGTAGCCAATTGGCTACTTCTCTGCACTCTCACCCTCATAACCCTACATTAAGTAATTAGAGGAGCTCCTGGCATCAGAACAACAGATCCTGCCGACCTGAAAGACAAAAAAGTATGTGACGAGTCGCATCCTGAAAGAACATAAGATCCAGCAACTGACTTGGCACCAACCCTGCCGACCTGCCTGTTACCTTCGCCAATTGCACCAAAGGTCGACTATCCTGCAGCTGCTGAGCCCCCAAAACCTGCAAGACCTGCCAGCACTTCACCCAGGAGCCAAAACCTCCCGAGAAGTAGCGTACCAGCTTCCTTGCATCCTGCAGACATCCAAAGACCCCTGGAAGAACTCTGTGACTGCAGAAACCCAGTACCTGAAGACACCACTGCAACTGTCGCTCCAAGCAAGAGATGAGTTGGTCCAACCGTGTCAGCGTGGTCCCCTAGCCCTTTAGAGACGAGTCCTGTGTGGCGACACTTCGAGGACTCCCAGATGTTGTCTGCAGCGCTGCACGCAGTCCCCCCTCTACCACGACACCTCTGCACCCGTCACCAATGGACCATGGAGAAGAGAATCAACGGTGTCCCCACACCCCTGAGCATCGTGAAGCCTGAACCTCCCTGATGGTTCAGTCCAACTGGCCTCCCAGTCCGAGCCTGCAGTCTCTTTATGCAAAGACCAATCTCCATAGAGTAACATTGGGCTGTTTTGCACCTCTGCACCTGGACGTCTAGTGGTGTTCTGCTGGTGCTGCCTTGGTCCTTGCCCACCATCCACCTCAACTCCTGGAGATTGGTCCCATAAGTCGCTGTACTATACCTGAATGCCTCATTAGCTTTTCCCCCATAGGATAACATTGCAGCTTCCAGATGTTGCACTGTGTCGACTTTTTGAACTAGAAAATATTTCTATTAAAAAAAATGTACCTCAACAAATTGACTCTGGTGTCAAAGCATATATACAGACACTGGTTATTTTTATAACTTGGTGTGGATCTCCTCCTTGAGTGGTGTGTCTCACTTATTGACTATTATGTGTATTTTCAGATGTCTTGCACTCCTCTGTGATAAGCCTAAGGCTGCTCGACCACACTACCCACTAAAAGTGCACCTTGGGATTGTCATAGCAAGCCCATGTCCACTCATAAGAGAACCACTGGACGCTTAACATGATATATCTCATTTTGATATATCACATAGGGAGCAAGCTTCCTACATGTTCTATTTATGTTTCAGTGATGACATAATAAGAACAGCTTAATATATTTTGATTTCAACATTATCTTCATCTTATAATAATGTCTTGCTTAAAAAGAAAAGGATAAGGTACATTAAACAATTGTCCCTAGAAACTGAGAATCTAAAGTTATCTCAATGATCTTGAGAATTACTGAATTAAATGGTTCGCCTTACTTTTCAGATGGGGTTATTGTATTAATATCTCAATATAGTTCTCGTCACTGTAAAATTGAATGACCAAGAGCTCATGAATTGCAACGTAAAATGGGAATTGGTACTGACTATTAATCTTTATGTAACTGTAAAATATTTATAGAGTGAACAAAGGCCCTGCAGTATTGCAGAACAAAGGAGTGTACTGTTAACATGCCACTAATACGTGCACCTTTATAAATTATGTAAACTTTAACTTTGAAATCTTAGTTTTAGGAAGCACGCAGTGAAAAATGTGCTTTATTGAAATGCTCCTTAATGGGGCAAAAGTGGTTTTATAAATACAGTACACTTTGTTTCTCTATTTCTTGAGTACAAGCTATTCTTTGCCCCTCTTGGAAGGGTGCTTTTATCTTACCACTATTTACTATTTTGGTGTCACCTATTCTGCCTCATGTAACCTGTTGACACAGGCAAGGATTTACGGTTAAGGACATTGTCACCTGTCTCGGTTTACCGTTCTCATTTCCTCATTCTTCACAAGATACTTGGTTTGAGCACTAAGGTGTTGTTTACGCTTCTATCTACCGGATCTAGCTTGTGCACCCTTTTCAGAGCTCACCTGCTAATGCGCTTGCGCATTGCTGGCGAGAGATATAGGGGCTTAACCAGAGCTTAAACAAACGGGCGATTTGATGCAGTGCCCGTGAAAAGCGCGTGCACGCATCAAAGCCACCAGCCTCCCTCCCACAAGCATCCCCCAGCGTGCGCTCTGCCTCAGGCATTTCTCCTCCCCTAATTATTCACTTCACTTTTCACGGCCGCCTGGCCGTGACTCGCATTTCTCCTCCCCCCAGCAATGCCAAGAGCTTGTTTTCTATGGCATTCTACGGTATGTTGGTTCTTCTTTCTTTCACTTCCCATCCATCTCCGACCTTTTCTTTTATTTAGTTAGTGCGCTCTTTTAGCTGTAAACATTGGGGCAGTTTGGCAGTTTAATTGTCGTTTTATTTGCGGAGTTTGGCTTCCCTCCGACCTTTCCTTTTATTTAGTTAGTGCGCTCTTTTAGCTATAAATATTGGGGCAGTTTCATTGTCGTTTTATTTGCGGAGTTTGGCTTCCTCTGAAGGGCTGTTTGCTTGCTCTGTGGACAGGCACTTTTGGGACAGCCCCATGTAAAGGTAGCCCTAACTTACATACTGATGTCAAAATCTTTGATTCTTCCGATGGGTGACGATGCCTTTCACTTCCTCCAGGCCCCCACCCACTTCCTCCCCTCCCCCGTTCCTTTCAGACTTTTCTTTCTTAAACACTCCTGTCAGGCTTCTCCTTCCTGTTCAAGCTACTGAAGTTCAGACGCGGGATTGGAAGTTTTCTTTGCGTATTTGCATAAATGTGTTTTCAATTGGCTGCTGACTACTGAAAACATGTTGTGGAACTTCAAATGCCCGTGTGTCTTTTGTCTTTCTGTTACAGCTTACTGTGTGGGTGTTTCAGTTGGCTCAGGATTTCAGCCTGATCCAGTGAGTGAAATCTGGAATTGCGGGCACGTGAACGTCTGAGGCCAAAATCAGTTGGTTACATTTATGACTTTTTCCAGGTTATTAGTGTTTTGTTTGTTTACGTTGTTTTCCACAGCATCACCCCATCTCTTTGGGACACCACTACATCACTCACGGACAACGCCACATCACTTGGGGTCACCGCCACATCACTCGGGGTCACCGCCACATCACTCAGGGACACCGCCACATCACTCAGGGACACCGCCACGTCACTCAGGGACACCGCCACGTCACTCAGGGACACCGCCACGTCACTCAGGGACACCGCCACGTCACTCAGGGACACCGCCACGTCACTCAGGGACACCGCCACGTCACTCAGGGACACCGCCACGTCACTCAGGGACACCGCCACGTCACTCAGGGACACCAGCACGTCACTCAGGGACACCAGCACGTCACTCAGGGACACCAGCACGTCACTCAGGGACACCAGCACGTCACTCAGGGACACCGCCACGTCACTCAGGGACACCGCCACATCACTCAGGGACACCGCCACATCACTCAGGGACACCGCCACATCACTCAGGGACACCGCCACATCACTCAGGGACACCGCCACATCACTCAGGGACACCACCACATCACTCAGGGACACCACCACATCACTCAGGGACACCACCACATCACTCAGGGACACCACCACATCACTCAGGGACATCACCACATCACTCAGGGACATCACCACATCACTCAGGGACATCACCACATCACTCAGGGACACCACCACATCACTCAGGTACACCACCACATCACTCAGGTACACCACATCACTCAGGTACACCACCACATCACTCAGGGGCACCACCCAGGGACACCACCACATCACTCAGGGACACCACCACATCACTCAGGGACACCACCACATCACTCAGGGACACCACCACATCACTCAGGGACACTATCACATCCCTCAGGGAACCACACAGCACCACTCAGCACCACCACAGCACCACCCAGCACCACCACAGCATCACTCAGCACCACCACAGCATCACTCAGCACCACCACAGCATCACTCAGCACCACCACAGCATCACTCAGCACCACCACAGCATCGCTCAGCACCACCACAGCATCACTCAGCACCACCACAGCATCGCTCAGCACCACCACAGCATCACTCAGCACCACCACAGCATCACTCAGCACCACCACAGCATCACTCAGCGCAACCACAGCACCACTCAGCGCAACCACAGCACCACTCAGCGCAACCACAGCACCACTCAGCGCAACCACAGCACCACTCAGCGCAACCACAGCACCACTCAGCGCAACCACAGCACCACTCAGCGCAACCACAGCATCACTCAGCGCAACCACAGCATCACTCAGCGCAACCACAGCATCACTCAGCACTACCACAGCATCAACTGGTTCAAATATGTTCTTTCAATGTTTCAAGCTGTTTTCAAGCTTTCATGCTTTATTACAAATCACAAAAAGATGTTAATATTTCACTTCTGTTCTTGGATTCCGTCACAATAAAAAACACTGAACATAATCTTCACAAAATTTATTTATAAAAATTTAAGCTATTGCCATTACAAATTAAATAAATTAAGTATTAATTATTTAAAATGTTTTAAAGCCATTGTTATTTGTAATACCAATACATCTAAGTCACGTAAATACAAAACATTTTGCATTACAAATGCTATAGGTGTCATATTTGCGAAAGTTATAACTATTGGCATTGTAAATGACAAAGCTATTAATTTAACTATTTTAAAAAATAACACAAATTAAAAAAAAAATCATTTATAAGACCAATAGCTCAAATTTTCCTAATGCGAGCCCTATAGCATTTCCAATGCTTGTCTAAGCTAGTAGATTATGTAAAAGGAAAATCTGTAACTGAAAGATTTGTTAATTTGAGATTCTAATGGCAAATACATTTTTCTGGTTTTGTTTCTGTCACTTTTTTGATTCACCTACTTCTAATCTGCTTATGTTCACTTTCTGTTTTGACATTTGATATGTATTTATTGATCATTGTATTTGCACAGAGTAGGTATTGTTAGATGCTTTAATGAAGCAACCTTGATGTCGTGGAAATCGTGGTGGTCCGTTTCCTTGATCGATTAA
The DNA here is from genome assembly GCF_964263255.1 of Lissotriton vulgaris. Classification (NCBI taxonomy): domain Eukaryota; kingdom Metazoa; phylum Chordata; class Amphibia; order Caudata; family Salamandridae; genus Lissotriton; species Lissotriton vulgaris. The sequence goes on along the minus strand of NC_141689.1, from coordinate 710,059,201 downwards.
GAATAAAAATTTCTTCAGAAAAAAGAATTGTTACAAAATTCCCTGCGTTATTTGTTAGACCTCAAACCCGGGCCAGTTTGTTCACTACTGTTTGGCTATAAAGATCAGTGGTCATTTAAAATGTTCCTTAAACTCAAAAGGGCCTCCTACTAGAAAACTACTTAATTGTTTCTTAATCTCGAGGGGCGGAGCTAGCCAGCAACGGAGATGGCCGCCTGAAACGTGGGCTCCCGCGTCTAGGGCAAGATTCACTCAACTATCCTGCCGGCTACGGTGCCCATCGTGCAATTTCAAGACCCACTGCTGTTCTGGTTTGTGGGGAGCATATGCTGGCCTGAGCTTGTCCGTCTCCGCTGCTCAGAGGCACTGTACTTGGCTCATCTCTGCGGAAGCTGCCTGTTGCGAAGTTGCGGACCCCGGAGACCCGAGCAGCGTTGCAGACATACCCCCGTCCACATCGGCTGTGTTTGCAGAGCCGGATGGCTGTTGCTGCTGTGCCCCGAACAGACATCGCGGGGGGAGCGATATCACAGTAAGCGGGGAGTCGGCGGAGTGTGGAGAGACTGTGCGGGGGGTGGCGCCTGGACTTGGAACATTGCTGCGGCGCCGCCGCCTAACTCGAGCGCCCAGTTTGGACTGCACTGTTACCCCAACACCCACATCGGCTGGAAAGCGTGACCCTCGTGAGGGTCGGCAGCGGAGCGACAGTGAACACAGCTGGGGGTATTGTCGCGCCCCCCCCCCCCCACACACGATGGATATGGACCGTTGAGGCCTGGTGGCGTGGCCTGGGACGGGCACACCTGGATAGCGACTGGGACGCGATAGGGACGGACCCTTGGCCTTCTCAACCCCTCACCCCCTACACTGGTCGTTGTCCCGGAGCACCTTCGAGATTGGGCGGTGCGGATACTCGCGAGCCAAGTGTGGTGGTGAGCTGGCGTCTTCTACACAGCGCCATTTTGTGCAGTGGAGTGCGCGTCTTTGTTAATACCGAGTCTCTTTGCCTGGTTGCCGGTCGGGGTGGCCCTGTGGTCAGCGCCTGCTCTGTCGCTCTTGGCTGCGTGGGCACCCCCTTTTGTTTTTTGCTGCCGAGACCGGCTCCAGCACATTGGTGCCCGGCGTGGAGGAGTCCCTGTGTTGGCGGGGCTCGGTGACCGGGTGCCGTTCGGCGCAGCACTGAGGGTGCTCTGACTCCACGACTGGACAGCGAGTTTGAGAGACACTTTGGCTGTGCATGCCTAACGGTGGTATACCCTAAGATTTAGGCATGGGCCATCCAGATCGTACGCAGCCTAAGTTGTCTTTTGACTCAAGTAAGTAGACTAAACCCAACGACACCCCAGCTCGAGAGGAGGCCTCTGGGCTCGAGACTACGATGGGGGGAAACATCTGAGCCGGATCTGCGTACCATCTTGCTGGCTATGGCGAAGAACTTGCAGGGCGGCATTGCATCACTGGGGACCAAGATGGACGCCCTCACATACCGCATGGCAGAGCTGCTCGATAAGCACGCCGAACGCCTGGACATGTCGGAGAGGCGTATTGGCGAGGTTTAGGAAGCGCAGACATCCCTGGACACAGAACACAAACAGCTAGGCAAGGTAATCCAGCTTCTACAGGATAAGGCCGAGGACTTGGAGGCGAGGTCCCGTAGATGTAATATACGACTTCCGGGCCTTCCGGAGAGCACTCAAACAGGCAACATGGAGCGGTTTGTTGAGGCCCTCTTAAAGAAACTGCTGGGTGACAATGCCTTCTCCGGGATGTTCGTGGTAGAGCGGGCACATCGTACGTTGGGCCCGAGGCCTAAGCCGGGGGCTCCCCCTCGTCCTATTGTGGCCAAGCTTCTAAATTATCGGGACCGTGACATCGCACTGAAGCTAGCCAGGAAGAAACAACCATTGAAATATGAGGGGAGCACGCTGTCCCTGTTCCCGGACTTCACGGCCAGGGTGCAAGAGGCACGCCGACAATTTGTCCCTATGAAACGGCAGTTGAGAGAACTTGGGGTCGACTATGCCATGCTCTACCCTGCTAAGCTTCGGGTCAATAGATAGGGGAGGTCTACTATTTTTACTGACCCTAAAGCGCTACAGAAAGCCATGAAGGACTGGCGCAAGGACCGACACCGCCCCGCGAACGACGATTTGACTGATGGGGCCTCGGGTGGGCTCATGGAGGAACGGGAATGACTCTGCGACTGGCTAATGGATATGCAGTCAGTTCATTTTTGAACTGTTGTGAGGTGACATTTTATGCGTAGCACCGGCTGGTACCACATTGCAGATGGACAGTGGCTATGCAGCACTGATGTGTCGTGGTGAGATGATGTACGGTCGCGGAGAATACGGTATCTGACGTGATTTGGATGTGGGGTGTTTTTCTCCTTTGGAGCGTGCAGCCGGAACACTGTTTGCTTGGAGCGGTTGGCCCTATTGCACTTGCAGACAATTACATGTGACTTTGAGGTTGATACGCAAAGGTGTATTGGTAATGTATAAAGAACATGACAGTTTGCCTTAATATGGGGTATGTTCAGCAGAGGTATGGCCAGCTGGGGGTGACGGTTAAGGCCTGCGGAGGGCCTTCCTACAGGACATAGGGCACACATTGGGCCCTTCATAGGGCTCCGATAGCTGACTAATATTGTATTCCCTGGACGGGGGGGGGGGAATGAGGGGGGGGCGGTACGGGGCAGTGAGTTTTTAATACTGAACCTTAACATTGACAACTTTTGTGGGCTGGGTATCAACGCCCCTTTGTGCAGTACACCTCCCCCGCCTTGCCTCCATGGCAGTGGGTTCGTTTCTTTATTGTATTTGGATTGTTGATTGCATTTGCCGTCGATGTTGGGTTGTGGGTGGCTGGGTGGGAGATAGGGTGGGGGGGGGGGAATTTGCAGCTATTTTGGGCTGGGGGGTAGGACTGGGAGTGGCGGGGAAATGGGGCACGTCCATGTTGGGGTTGGGCAAGCGTGGGTGGGGGGTTGGGTGTCTGTGCATGTTTTTCTCTTGTTGTTAAAGCGAATAGCAGGATGCATAATACTCAAAGATGTGCTAGTCAATTTAGTTGGCATGGACGTTGGCAGATGTGCGCGTTGCTCCAGGACTCGTGGGGACACACTCGCTGACACTCACGTACAGTACCTCAGTAATGACTCAACATTCGCAGGGTGGTGATGCATCCCCGACGCACTCTGCATCCCCTCACCTGATACAACAGCCACGAGACACTGACACTATCACTCTGATGACCTGGAGCTTTAGGGGATTACATGACAGGCGCATACTCCAATAACTCTTGTGCCATGCGGTTGACATTGCGTTGTTGCAGGAGACCCATCTGAGACCAGACAGTCCGACACTACGTTACAGAGGTCTACAAGGTCGTATACATGCGGCCGGCTTTACCGCGAGCGCCAGGGGAGTGCTGACTTGGGTGAACCCGCGGTCTCCTCTGACATTCACGCCGATTGCGACGGATACTGAGGGATGATATGTCATCACTAGGTGCACTGGGAAGGGAATGACATTTCATGTGATCATTGCATATGGCCCTAACTTTGACTGCCCTTCGTTCTACGTGACACTTGCCAATAAGATCAGGGATTTAGGGGAGGGACATGTCCTATGGGGAGGTGACTTCAATCTGACACTACAGCTAGCACTAGATCGTTCTGACGGGCCTAGAAGTCGACCTTCGGCTGCCTCTCGGGTCCTTGATCAAGAGATGACCCGATTGGATTTACAGGATGTTTGGAGGACTAAACACCTAACACAAGGGGGGTACATACATTACTCTTCACAATATGACACACACTCGCATTGAATATTGGCTCCTCTCCTCGCATCTCCTCTCCTGTGTACGGGCCTGCGTGACGCTTCCGCGCACTTACTCTGACCATACCCCGGTGCTCATTACCCTGCGCGCCCTGGCGCGTCGACCCCCCCCCCCCCCACTTTTTCTTGGCGACTGCTGCCCTACGCGTTGCTCGACAACGCTTTTCATGAAGAACTGGTGACTGCTATAGAAGACTTTTTTAGCAGGAATGAGGGTACGGTGAAGTCCTTCTTCACGGTGCGGGAGTCCTTTAAGGCGTATATTCGAGGAGTCATTATTTCTAAACTCGCTGGAGTCCTCAGATTTATCCGGGATCATTTGGCACTGCTAGAAAACAGACTGAAGAGTATAGAGGCGCGTCTTGTGCGGGATCGGGGCGTGGACCTGACACAGAAGTTGGCGTAAACGCTCCGGGAGTATCACGAAGAGGCGGACGCTGAGGTTAAATAGCTCGGAAAGTACGCCATCGCCTGATCGTACTGTGAGGGTGAGCGCCGAGGTGCGGTGTTGGCCAGAATGGCTAAGCAACGCCGACAAAACACGGTTATGCCTGCTCTGAGATTGCCACTCACTGGAGTAGAATTGACAGATGACCAGGTTGTGGACCGTTTTCGCGATTATCATGCCACTCTCTACGCCTCTAGAGGGACGGTGTCGGAGGATCGTATCACGGATTATCTCACGGATATCCAACTGCCTTGACTCACGAACACACACCGGGAGTTCCTTGTGAGGCCGTTTGAAAGGGAGGAGATTGTTTGGGCATTGTCATCTATGAAGGCAGGCAGCGCTCCAGGTAGTGACGGGTTCCTTGACACATTTTATAAAACGTTTTCAGAGTTACTGATCCCTAAGTTATTGATCCTCGTTGAGCAGATGGCGGAGAGTGGAGAATTGCCCCGTACGATGCATGAAGCAATTATCGTAACTTTATTGAAGCCAGGTAAGCCTCCGGAGGACTGTGCCTCATACCATCCGATGTCTCTTATTAACGTTGATGCGAAGATCTTCGCAAAGATTAGTGCTAATCGTATCAGCCCAATAATACCGACGCTTGTTGCCCCGAACAGGCGGGATTTGTCCCCAATCACACCTTGACCTATAATTTGCGCACAGTGTTTGCAGCATTTCAACACACCAGACAGGAAGTGCCAGCTGTAGCGGTCTTCCTGGATATGGAAAAGGTGTTTGATTCCGTCGAATGGCCCTTCCTCCGCGCGGTGTTGTGGCGTATGGGAGTTGGGGATCTCTTTATCCAGTTGTTGAACACACTTTATCCATCTCCCACGGCTAGGGTCCATATAGGAGAGCTTACGACTGAACCCTTCCCTATAGGACGCGGTACAAAACAGGGCTGCCCCCTCTCCCCCCTCCTATATGCCCTTGTCGCAGAGCCCCTGGCCTGCGCGTTACGGGAGTATCATGGTCATCGCGGTATCAGATTCCCTGGGTACAACTTGATAGTGTCCACGTATGCGGTTGACACCTTGCTTTACGTGCGGGATCCGGAGGCCAATCTATCGAGAGTCCTGAGAGAAGTGGTACTGTTCAGCTCACTCTCTGGTATCCACGTCACCTGGGGCAAAACTGTGATGTTCCCACTCACGCCGGCCACGAACAGGGTTGACTCGAACTACCCCATTCAATGGACCACTGACTCAGTCCATTACCTAGGCATACGGACACGGAGGTGGTTCTTAGAGAAAATTATGGGGTGGCTGCCTCCAAACTGGAGGATGATGTGGAAAAGTGGATTGGCCTTCGCCTCTCCCTCATGGGCCACATATTGTTGTTGAAAATGGTCGTGCTCCCCCGTTTCTTATTTTTGTTTAGTAATATTCCAATGGTATTATCTAGCGCGTTTTTTAAACAACTACATTCCCTGGTACTACGACTGGTTTGGGCTGGTAAGCAGCCGAGAGTGGCTTGGGATATCCTCATACGTCCTTATGAGGACGAGGGCCTAAAGGCTCCTGATCTGGAATTATATTATTGTGCTGCCTAGGGCGCTCTTGCTTATGGCTGGATGCACGGCCCGCTCGCCGCCCCTCACATACGCATCGAACAGATAGTGGCCGATCCTACACCATTGCCTGCACTACTGGCCCGCTCCTGAGATCGACGAACGGGTCTGTTGAATTCAGTAAATGCTGTTACACACGCCTAGCACCACCTTATGGATACACAGGCCTGCTCACTGTTGTATGCCCAGAAGGCCAGGTTGGAGTGGTGTTCGTGGGTGGGTCCATGTAGGGACCGAGGGGTTCAGTTGTCCCTTGCAAAATTGGAGTTACATACAATGAGAGATCTATTCCTTAATGGCACGGCCCGCCAGTAGGAGGACGTGGACACAGGGGACGGACCGGGTGTTCCTCCCCTAGCTCGCTTTCAGTTTCATAGGGTGAGACTCGCTCTCAGAGATTAACTGGGCGAGGACATGGCAGAACCCCCAACGGTGTCCGTGTACGACTATGTAGTTACTGCTAAATCCCCGAAACGTCTAATCTCGCGACTTTACTACGACACACTGGCGGAAAAAACGACGCACTATGCCAAACCCAGATTGGCGTGGCAGACTGATTTAGAGCTTGATCTTCCCGAGGTTAAATGCAGATATCGTTGGGCCAACATCAAGAGGGTATCCCTTAATGGTCGGCATCGGCTATTGCATTTTAAATTTCTCAATCGGGTGTACTATTCCCCTGAGCGTCTGTGCAGATACGGTCTGCGAGAGTCTCCTCACTGCGAAAGGTGCTCAGCGCAAACTGCAGATTTTTTACACCTCGCCTGGCTCTACCCTCGGATCGCAGATTTCTGGCGTGAGGTGTTCGCCGAGGTGAACAGGGTCACTGATTTATCACTATCCCCCTCCCCGCTACTTGCGTTGTTGGGGTATTCCAAGGATATTGCGCCCGATAATCGCAGGTTGGTGGACATGGTTTTTCTAATGGCCAACCGCTGCGTTGCGCTTACTTGGATGAGAGGACCAACCCCGGCGCTATCCAGATTGTCTTGTGATATGTTGTACTGTTGTACGCAGGCGGGACTATACAGCAAGCTCTTGCCCCCTCGTAATCGGCCAAAGAACTATTGGTCACTGTACATGGAGAGGAGATCTCTGGCGGACGACAGAGACACTGGGGACGATGGGTCGGACTGGGAGAAGGCACATACACCACAGAATACTGGAGTGGAGACATGATTTGTGCGCTATTTTGAATGTTCTTAATGATGACAGAGTATGTTTTGGGTCAACCCTTATCTGCATCAATCATCCTTCGTAGTTGTGCCTCTATGCAGGTTACTGATTGCATTTCCTATTTTTGGATTGATGTCTTTCCTCATGACGTTGGATGGAGGGATAGCAGTGGGCTGTGGTTCGGGAGGGGCGCCTATTGATTGTGTACATGTTGTTCTTGCTTCGGGGACACGATGGGTGGGGAAATGTAGCGACTGCCGGAAAGTTGATATTGATGGGAGTATTGCGCACATGCCGACATGTTGTAGTGCTATTCTGCTGAAGCGGATGTCAGCGTCTTTGCCATTTGATTGTAACTGTTTTTTTGATATGCCAATAAACAAAATAATCCCCCCAAAAAAAAAACACAAAACATTTCTTAATCTCTGGTGGGACCTTCTAAAGACAACAAATAAAAATACTGTCAATTTTCTTAATCAATACCATGAAAGATAAAATTATGTAAGAACATGCTAGCAATAGAGTTGCTAGAACCTAATACTAAGAGAGACAGTAACATTTGCATGTGGAGCCAATATGTAACACAAATGAACTTACCGCGACCCAAGCTTTTATTGAACCTTTCATGTACAGTGGAGAAGGACTGCAAGGTGCTATCTTGACCTAAAAAAAAAGTGCAGAGAATCTGTGTTCAATTGGAACATGCTAGGAGATCATAATCATCAACTTTAGAGGGGGTAAGTTGCGATATTAGCTTACCAGCACTTAGTATTTGCTCTCCATTGTTCCCATGGTATCTGATCTTTGTAGGGGGGGCGCTGTGCCCCATACGTAATCTCAATAGCCGTCCTCCACCTCCAGGACCATCAAATATCCACACCTGTCGACAGAAGTTCATAAAATGAAAATCTTGTCAGAAATAAATAACAGCAATTGACTGCATCTTTTTTATTTTCTACAAGGCAGACTAGAACGTATAAGATGTAATATTTCCTCCAGGGTAGCAAGTTCAGTAAACAAAACATTCTTCCATTCTGATATTAAGCATAACAAAAAAAATATCCATGTGGCACATACTTTTAATTGGTTGTATTGCTTTTTCGAGTGCAGGATGGCACTGAGTAGGAAGAGCCTTAGAAGACTATTCGTCCTCTCCTCATAATACAATTGGCGTAATCAGCTTGTTCGAGGCCCTCAACCATAGCAATTTGCTTCCTTCACCATTTACCCTCCTACTAAAAATCAGCACAGCAAGTTCTAGCTCAACCAGAAGATTATATTCTTCAGTAAACTGAAGCCTGCAAACATCAACATTGGTTCTAGCTAAAGTGTATAGCAAATCAGCAGGGGCAACACGCTTGGGAGCACTGGGTTGGGAGAGAGAGTGGCAAATAGAGATACTTATACGTAAACCTCATCCTCTAGATTTAAAATCTATTTCTCTTGCTTTCGCCGAAACGTCAATGGCACTATGTTAAGGTAGATTTATAAAATAGCATGAGTCACTCAAGATAACGAAGCCTTCAACTATTTTAAACCTCAATTCAAGCTGCTTGCACACTGAAGGCGTTTTGAAAAACTGATGATTTTATAAATAAAAGATGCTGTCCTAATATTTTACACCGACTACCATTGCTTTCTGTAATACCATTATTCCCCACATTTGGATGATTCCTGGTTATTTAGGGGTTGCTTTTTTAGCTTTCTTTGGAAATCTGAAATTGAAGACTTACTCCAATTATACTGGTTTGTCTTATTTTTTTTCATTGATTTTACTTGGCTGTGTGTTATGATATTGCATCCCAACTTTGCATCATGATAGACTGCAAATATCCGGAGAGACAATTTTACATGAAAACTATTTTTCAGAAAACAGACGTCAAAAACGTTTTAGTCATAAAAACCACCAAAATACTGACCTTTCATACAAAATTCCCCCTACAGAAATTTAGACCTGCATCCAACCATATTATTAAGCACCTACCACTAAATATGCCAGGACTGGTGTTACAACACTTAGGGCCTCATTAGGTCCGCGACCCCAGAGCAGGAGGGAACCTCCGCATGGCATGCGGAGTTCTCTCCTGTGCAATTAGGATGTGACCGCCACCCTGGCGGTCACATCCTCTATTTTTAACATTGCGGCGGGTGCGGCTTCAAGCTGCACCCGCGGCAATGTTAAAAATGCACGCATTGCATTTGCATGCAGTAAGAGGCAGGCACCGCGCGGTGTAGGTACCCCCCATGTGCACACCCCACGCCCCCTTCACCTAGGGGGCCCGCAACGGGCCCCCGCAGTGAAGTTCCGTATGCTTTTCCACGGCGGAAAACCCGCCGCGGAAAAGCATAATTTACAGGCCATCCTAATATGGTGGACGGTGTCTGGAAGACACCGTCACCATATTAGAGCTTTTCCGCCGCGGTTGTAAGCCGACCGCGGCGGAAAAGCTGCGGACGGAAACCAGGACCCACCAGCCATCCTAATGTGGCGGTGGGTCTTTGGTCAGTCCGCTGCGGTTTTTCCGCATCCTCTGGGCCGGCGGTGGCTTCCGCCGGCCCCCAGGATGCGGAAAAACCGCAATCATAATGACCCCCTAAATTAGGCCAGTCCTGCTTACCTAGGAAGTGACTGTGGCTTTATTTAGGAATTATTATATAAATCAAAATGTTTATAGAGAGAAAATGTGAGGTTTGGATTTTGGCAATCAATATTTTGGAATCTATGTTTCTACAGTCTTCTGTTTCATTTTCAAACACCAAAACCACAACAGAAAACATATGCACTGCTTAAAATCCTGCACCAGCCCACTAGTTAAGCAGTACACTGGATTATTTTACAAATACTTACAACTGAAAAATAAGATGAACAGATTTAAAAAAATCCACCCATGCTTCTACGTGCACTGACATAATAATAGGTCTAAATTAGTAGCTTCCAGAGTGATGCGCCAGAAAACCACGTTATATAAAATAGATTCATCTGGTTTAATATTTTTATCTACTTTTTACCTACTTGAATAAACAAAAGTAAAGAAATTAGTATTACACCTGAAACCCTCAAAAATAATTCTACTCGCACCTCCCAAAAATAGGGAGGTAAATACCCCATTTTATTACCGTACCTGGAGCCCTTCATGTAACAAAACAGCTTGAGACAATTGATAAAGTATAATAAATGGTTGAGAAAAAGGGGTATATAAATACCCTTATAGCATTATCTGCTCCATTTGTAACAAGAAGTGGTTCTCCATGGACGAATGTCATTCCAGCAATGGCTGAGGAATGTGCGTCTCTCATCTGAATGATCAAACTTTTCTCTTCCAAGTTCCATAATCCAATATGTCCAACAGGACTTCCAGCTGCCATCACTGGGTGTCCATCTGCAAATTGAGCATCCACACAAAGACGTTATCATGTTTGCTTTCCTCTCCTTTAGCATTTAATAGTAATCTGAAATTGGTGAGCAGGATAAGTAATTTAAAGTTCCTTCAAAATACCAGCCGCAGTGCTTGTTACAATTGCAATAAACAGATGAAGTACACCAATAGCTAAAAACATATATTTTACTATAGTTTCTTAAGTAGAACAAAAAGACACAAAAACGCATTGCATGCCACTCATTTCAAAGTACTAGGACTTCATCATGACAAACTGTTTTTCCAAATTAAATCATCTCCAAGTACTTTCTTATCACTCCACAATTGATTTGCAAAACTCAAGACAACGATTTATGAGACCTAGAGCTAGAATTGAGAAGAAAACAAGTTACTTACCTGTAACTACAGTTATCCAGTATAGGTATCTTTCATAGATTCACATGCCTGAATCATTCCCCGTCACCGAGGCGGGAGTCCCACAGTAATACAATATACAAAAGTAAAAACTGTAGTAGGCGGACAAGACTATAGGCCCAAAAAGGCCCAAATCTTAGTAGCCTATCTACCTCCTTATGTAAAAAGAACTGAAAATAGTTCACTGGTTAGAGGCGGCTGACCCGGAAACAGAGGACGGCCCGGGACCAGGGTTCAATCCCCGACTCGGCAGGGTCGTGAACCAGGGTCAGGGGACTTGATAATTCTCGCCTCGGCGCCTACTCTAACCAGGGATCGCACTCGGCAACTCTGGGCATTAGCTTGCATCATCTCCACAAAGGCCCCCCACAAACGCCGGGGATGCCTGGTTTCACCTTGGAGATACCCAGGAGGGAACATCTCACAGGGAAAGCCAGGACGGGTTCCCCAACGGTCTATAGCGCCAGGACGCCTCCGGGTAGCAGTGCGCCTTACAATACACACACATTTACATTCCAACCAATCAGAAGTCAGCACCTTCTAGAACCTTCCCTGCAGAGGCAGTTCTCCTCAGATTTTCTTAGCACAAGTGAGGAGTAAGTATCCCAATTAGAGAACTGTCCTGCCTGGGGAGGAGGGTGGGTGCATGTAAATCTATGAAAGATACCAATAGTGGATAACTGTAGTTACAGGTAAGTAACTTGATTTCTTATCCAGTATTGGGGTATCTTTCATAGATTCACATGCCTGAATCAGAGTAGCAAGCTGTAAGCCTATAAATGTCGTTTGCGGAAGGTGGGAGACAAAGCGTGAATCTACATATCCCCACTCCTCCGGAAGGTTATAGAGAGCTAGAATATGTACATACATATAAATGCAGAAAACTTCTGAAATTAAATAATTATAGTCACTTTACATACTTCATATTTAAGAACAGTTATTGACAACCAAAAACATTAGAAATGCAATATGAGAGACATTCAAAAGTCTAACCTTAATGAAGAAGATGTCAAAGAACAGCTTGTCCCACTGCTGCATCGTCTTGCGGCGCAGATTGTAAGCAGTAGTGCTTCGTGAACGTGTGGACATTCTTCCATGTCGCAGCACGGCAAATGTTCTCCAACGTGACCCCAGAAAATAAGGCTGTAGAAGCCGCCATAGTTCTGCTGGAATGTGCTTTGACCCTTCTGTGCAAAGGCCTGTTGGCTTGGTCATGGCAAAATTGTATGGTAGAAGATAGCCATCTGGCTACCGTTGCTTTTGTCACGGCTTGTCCTAGCGTGACTTGACCATAAGCAACCAGCAACTGATTAGATATTCTGATGTCCTTAGTCTTTTGTAGGTAAAACTTCAAGCAACGTTTTACATCAAGAGAATGCAAAGCCTTTTCTGCCGGTGTAACAGGGTCCGGAAAAAAGGTCTTCAACTTTACAGGTTGGTTAAGGTGGAATTAAGACGGTACTTTAGGAATTAATTTTGGCTTTGTTCGCAGTGAAACATAATCCTTAGAGAAATGCAGGAAAGGTTCCGAAATTGTGAAAGCCTGGATTTCACTGACCCTCTGAGCTGAAGTGAGAGCTAATAAAAGCGCTACCTTCCAGGTTAAAAATTTTAGCTCGGCTTTGTGAATTGGCTAAAACGGTCTTCTCATCAATTGAGATAAAACTGTATTGAGATCCCATTCCGGAGGTGGAGGTCTAATTGGAGGAAAAGTCCTGAAAAGCCCCTTCAAGAATTGCTTTACAAGCGACGAGGAACAGAGCGACGGTCTGGTAGAACTCTTTCTGAATCTAGAAATCGCCGCAAGATGGCTTTGATAAATGAAAATACTAGACCTGCTTTAGCCAGTGATAGTAAGTATGAAAGTATAACCTCCAGGTGGAGCCTGGAGGGAATGAACATTATTTGCTCCAAACCAGTGACAAAAGCGCTTCCATTTAAAGCGATAAGTCTTAACAGTACTTTGAGCACGGGCTCTAGATAGAATATCCCTACAGTCCTGGGACATTTTAATATCCTTGAATTCCAAGAAGTCAGGAGCCAGGCGTGCAAGTGAAGCGAATGTGGATCCGGATGTAGAATCTGACCTCTCTCTCGTTAGCATTGAGAGTGTTGGTTTCAGACGCACTGGACGTTGCTCTGACAACAGGAGTAATTCCTTAAACCAGTACGGTCTCGGCCAGCGAGGAGCAATTAGGATGAGACTGCAATGTTTCCTCTTCATCTTTTGCAGAACCCTCGGTATCAATGGTATCGGGGGAAAAGCGTACGCATAAATCCCTGACCATCGCATGGACAGGGCATTCCCCCTTGATCCCGGTTGAGGAAATCTGCTGGTGTAATAAAGGCATTTGCTGTTCTGTTGTGTAGCAAACAGATCCAGAGTCGGTGTGCCCCACATCCAGAAGATCATCTACACTGGTTTGTGTTCCAATTCCCACTTGTGGCAACCTGTGAGAGACCTGCTGAGGTTGTCGGCCAAGGAATTTTGAACCCCCTTGACATGCTCTGCTCTGAGGGATATGCCATGCTTTATAAGCCACTCACACATTTCCTGGGCTTCTTGCGATAGGGAGAGAGACCTCGTTCCCCCCTGTTTGTTGACGTAATACATGCTGGTGGTATTGTCCGCATGCACTAGCACTGAGGAGTTCTTGATCCTCGGACGGAATGCTTGCAGAGAGAGGAAGATGGCTCTTAATTCGAGACTGTTGAGGTGCTTCTGTTGAAATTGCCAAGATCATCGACCTTGGATTTGTAGGTCCTGGAGATGTCCTCCCAACCTTCCATGGATGCGTCCATGGTCAGAACAAACTCCGGGGAATTTGTCAGAAACGTGAGACCTGGAGACAGGTTGCTTCTCTTCGACCACCAGTGAAGAGCATGAATCATTCGTGCGGTAACCTTTATGGAATCGTCGGATGACCCTTTGGCCTGTTGCCATTGCCGGTGCAGCTCTTCCTGTAGCGGTCTCATCCTGAGCCTTGCTAGAGGGACCAAGCTGATTGCCGAAGAACACATCCCCAGAATAGAAGCGAATGTTCGGACAGAAACTGACCTTCTTGAAATTGACTGTGCCAGGCTTTGCAACTTGTTCTGCCGATCTTCTGATAAGAACGCTTTGCATTTTTTGGTGTCCAATGTTGCTCCCAGAAACGTTAGAACCTGTAGGGGTTGCAACTGTGACTTGTTTGTATTGAGAGTGAGTCCCAGTCTTGAGAATAGATGAAGGCAACTTTTGACTGCCTGTTTTGTAGCCAGTTTCGATGGACCTTTGAGCAACCAGTCGTCGAGGTATGGGAAGACTTGAATACCTCGAGACCTTAGAGTTGCAGAGAGTGGAGCCGGGCATTTTGTGAATATTCTTGGTGCCGATTTCAGTCCGAATGGGAGCACCTTGAATGGAAAGTGGACGCCAGCTACCGTGAACCTTAGGTATTTGCGATGTTTGGGATGAATAGGGACATGGAAGTAGGCATCTTCCATATCCAGGGAAGCCATAAAGCCCCCTCCGTTCAGACAGTTCAACACCTCTGCCAGAGTCACCATTCGGAAACTCTGTTTTTCAGGAACCTGTTGAGTTTGCGCAAGTTGAGAATTGGACGCCACTCCCCTGATTTTTGTCCTTATGAGAAAGAGTAAGAAACAAGAGTAGAATCCTTTCCCTTTCTGCGAGATTGGAACTTTCTCTATTGCATTCTTGCAGAACATGTTTAAAGCTTCATTGAACAATAAGTGAAGACTAGGGGGACCCTTGGGCAGAGTCGTAGGTGGTTTCTTCAAGAACTCTAGAGTGTGCCCTCTTTAAACAAGGTCGAGGACCCACTGATCCGTTCTGATGTTTCCCCATTGGTGGAATAAGGTTGAAATCTTTGAGCCCACAGGGAGGGGAGAAGGATTAACTGGCGTCCAGCAAAACTCATTGTCTCTTATTTGAGTCACAGCCTTGGTTGTTCGAGCGTCGTCTTCCGCCCTGAAGAGAGAAATTGCCCGAAGATGACTGTCTGTAAGAGGACTGGTAATATGGTTGTTTATATTGAGACTGCTATTGTCTGTTCTGTTGATTGTGGTAATTTCCTATCGAGGAAAAACCGCAACCTCTTGATCCTCTGAAAGATCCTCTCTTATACTGCAAGATTTAGCAGTATCCATATCTGTTTTGATGGTTTGCAAGGCATCATCAATATGCTTACCAAAAAGAAAGTCACCATCGTAAGTCATAACTAGTATTTTAGTTTGTACCTCAGGTCTAAAAGAGGTTGCCTTAAGCCATCCGTGGCGTCTGAGGAAAGCCGCACCCGCTAAGGCGCAGTCAATTATTTCTGACGCCGCCCGCTCTCCTTCGACCACTATCTTCCCTGCTTCCTGCTGGCGATCTTCAGGGATAAGCCCTAAAAATTCAGATAAATCTGACCACATCTGGCGGTCATAACGAGCTAAGATTGCCAGAGAATTTGCTGCCTTGACAGATGATGCAGCATTGATGGAAATATTTTTGCCTATTAAATCCAATTGTCTGCCTTCTTTATCTGGTGGAGTAGATATGTGAGTAGATGGATTTTTCGACCTCTGTTGTGCAGCTTCCAAAATTACGGAGTCCGGGCGCGGGTGTCCCACTAGACAGGCTGGAGTGTCTGGCGGTGCTCGATATTTCTTTTCAATACTAGGAAGGACTACAGGTATGGAAGCAGGTCTCTTCATAATATTCAGATCTTCCTCCTAGATGAAATCTATAATCGGTATAGCTTTAGCGACCTTTATATAACCTTCCTTGAAGACATGAAGGAAGCAATCAGACTGTTCAATAGTAACTGGAAGCTGAAAATGATGAGCAGCCCGTTGCATAATATCAAAAAACCCGCCAATATCTTCAGGCGGAGAATCAGAGGGTTGTGGCATAGGAGGTGAAGGCATGGGAATTCTATATTCATCCCAAGGATCCCCAGGTACGCTATCATGAGGTAGTTCACCTTCCTCTCTGTCATCCTCATCAGATGATGATGTATCTTGACCCCCCCTTGTGGGATATCTTCTGCAGGGTGTCTTGATGAACTAGAGCCCTGTATTGGTGAAAGTGGCATAGGTGTTGTCACCGGAAGGGCAGGTTCAATATTAGCAGCTGATGCAGGTGGGAACCTTCGCCGATATTTAGCCAACATGGCCTGCAGATCTTGGATCAATGACGGCGGAAGATGACTTGTTTCTTCCAGTCTTGTAACGTTATGTGACTGTCTATGATCGGGTATAGGCCTCCTGATAAAAATGTTCCTGGTAGTCATCCTCTTCTTCCTCTTCCTGACACTTTATTCTTAACTCTGAGGGATGGCGTGCAATCCCAAAGGGGCCTTCTTCTTCACCGTCATCCTCATCATAGTCCTCTTCCTCTACATATGTTTCCAGTATATGCGATGGCAACAGGAGATATATTAGAATGATCCTGTCTATGGTACGCTTTTAACTGGAAGTGTGTGTACATGACAGGTGACGTTTGAGTTTGTGGCAGCGTAGACAAAGCCCTCGTAAATGTAGTCTTGGTTCTTAAGGGACTCTTCACTGACAGTGGAGTCTTGACCAAAGGTGTAACCTCCAACTGAGTTGTTGACGGGATAGTCGTTGACGGGATAGTCGTCGACGGGCTCGTCGTCGCTGGAATGGTAGTCGACGGTGCTGCCGTCCATGGGCTCTTCGTCGCCGGTGATGTCGTCGACGGGGCTGTCGTCGACGAAGCCTCCGTCGATGTGGCCGTCGCCGACGGGCTCTTCTTCTATGGTGTTGCCGTCGACGGGCTTTTCGTCGACGATGTATTTGACGTCGACAGGGTTTTCGTCGACGATGACTTTGAAGATGAAGAAAACCTAGTTGACAGAACTGATGCCGACGATGGTGATTTCGATGAAGGAGTGACAGAATATGCTTCTTTAGGTCCAGAAGACTTTTTAGAAGTAGAAATTTTTGAGGACACTATAGGAGAGGTTATAGCAGCAGTTGATACTGTAGATGAAGTACTTGAAGTAGAAGAGGTGACAGAAACTGTGTGAGAAGACACCAGAGAAAGAGTTTTGATCTGGGCTTTACTCACTGTCTTTGTAGCTGACGATTTGGATGATCCGGTAGCTGGAGATAAGGGTGATCCAGAAGGAGGAGAAGACGACCTCCTTGAGGGTTCAGCAGCTCTATGAGAGGATTTATGGTGTTTCCTCCCCTCAGGAGAAGAGCTGTCTCTAGATCTGGCTCTTTTACTGGATGTAGAAGCCCTGTCCTCACCTGTAGAAGATGATTTGAGCCACAAAAGAACCTTTGCCTCCCTGTCCCTGATGGTTTTGGCAGGGAAGGTTCGGCAAATCCTACAATCCTTGACAATGTGATTAGGATGTAGGTAGTAGATGCAATCCTTATGCTGATCATCTACATGGACCCTCTATTGTCACAGGTCCTGCAGGCCTTGAAGAGAGCTTTCTTCTCAGACATTCTGAAGAGAAAAGGAAAAACTGAGTAGGCACTCAGGAAGACTCCCTTCCACACGACGTGCGGTGAAAATCTGAGGAGAACTGCCTCTGCAGGGAAGGTTCTAGAGGGTGCTGACTTCTGATTGGTTGGAACTATTTTCAGGTCTTTTTACATAAGGAGGTAGATAACCTACTAAGATTTGGGCCTTTTTGGGCCTTGTCAGCCTACTACAGTTTTTACTAAGGCACTGCTTTTGTATATTGTATTACTGTGGGACTCCCGCCTCGGCGACGGAGAATGATTCAGGCATGTGAATCTATGAAAGATACCCCAATACTGGATAATTTTCCGGTAATGTATGAAAAATCCCTCTTTCTTTTCTACCGTCATCACTAGTTTGAAGAAATAGTGGATTTACTCTAAGGCAGTAAGAAACTTTAATTCTTTCGCAATGGTGATTCCTTGTCTGAAGGCAGTGAAATTGTCCGATATCGCACACATACTACATAAGACAGTATTAATTCTCCCATTCAATATTTAACCACCAGACACTGACACACATAACACGTTTCAATCTTTTTAAAAACCTAAGTTCTTGCTTCTTGTTTAATGACGCCTTTTGCCAAGATAAAATTGGAGCATTTGAATCAGTAGCAAAAACAGTCAGGCAAATATTTCCTATTAGACATGATGCTAGAACAGCTTTTATTTGTTCAGTTTTTGTAACAAATCAAATGAGTAATAAATTAATCACAACAGAAATAGCTTTGTTTGTAGTCTATCAGGACCCAGTCATTCACTTGTATGGTTTCAAGCCCGAGACTTATGCTTTATAAAGAGAACTTGTATGAATTACTATTCCTACTTTCAGTGGCTGAGAAAAATCTGTCTTATGTACATAAGGTTTGTCCTATGACTACATGCAAAGGAAGTAGGCCTGAAAATAATATTGTAATCCAAAAAGTGAATAAGACTAGGTAACAATATATATTTTCTCCAGTACGTCTATAGGTTGTTCTGATTGGGAAGCATGTAAAAAAGGGTGTCTATTTGTAGCAAGTCAAGAAGAAGTCTGAAAACCAAGCAATGCATTTAAATGAAGATTATGTGACATGTTGCACACGTCATAGCTATACAGATTATAGGGTCTTCTACTGATCCCACAGGATAAGGATTGTAACCTGATAATGATGATTGAACAGTATCTGGAACGCGCAAAGGTAGTGGTTGTATCAAGAGGGTGCTACTTGCCTAGTTATCAGTGTTCACAGGCTTACAGGCAACAGACCCCAGATTATCTGCCGTTGAGCTACGAAACCGCACCAGAGGGAAGAAAGACCCAGCAGATGTGGAAGCAGGGCTCGGTGAGGCTGATTACATTTGGGGCCGCAAGCGGTGGCATGTGTGATGCATCCCAAAATGGTGGACAAGTAGAGACACTTCCAAAGCAAAAGATGGATTTTGAGTCGGAGCAGGGCCGATGGTTAGCAGTGCGAGGACCTGTGCACTGGTGTAGATCACTTTTGACGTCAGCCCCCAAATCTTGAATACCACACAAGCTTGCAGTCTGAGAGGGGCCAAGCCAACCGCCATAGTTCAGTCTCGAACTCTAAGGCTGTAAGTTAGGACCCACATCAACCTTTGAAGTCTAATATATGTGACCAAATAAGGAGTTCACGGAGGGGAGCAGGCTGAAGGTGTGTGAAGCTTAGAGATGGGCCTGGAGAAGGATACATGAGCAAGAAGCACTGAGGTGTGCGGACCAGTGGCACCAGAGTTAGGGAAATTCAATGTAGAGCATGACAGGTTGGTTATTGCATCAGTTGCCCCCTAAACCTCAAGGAGATGTGAGCGTTCCCTCCCAAAAGGCCAGTAGTTTGAGGTACAGAATAGCAGGCAGGAGCTGTGGGTTCTGCTCAC
Organism: Lissotriton vulgaris; assembly: GCF_964263255.1. NCBI lineage: Eukaryota > Metazoa > Chordata > Amphibia > Caudata > Salamandridae > Lissotriton > Lissotriton vulgaris. Next base: position 710,040,001 of record NC_141689.1, on the reverse strand, counting down.
AGCAGAACCTGGAGCCAACAACTAAATCATTAGCAAGGACGAGAAAATATGGGAGGCCATCTGGAATTAAATATATATAACATTGAAAACATTTTATTTTTTCAAGCCCTTGGGATTGAGAGAAAGGGTGCTGGATTTTCTATTGGGAGGGGAACAAATAGGCTTTTCATTCTCTGGAAGAGGCACAGACTTTCTTGAACTTGAAGCCAATGAGAAGCTCAAGGATATGACATGTGAGCTTGCTAACGTGGGTGCAGGAACTTCTCTTGGCACAACACAATAGGAGTCTTCCAAATTCAGCACAGATCATGGCAAGCAACAAAAATAAATAATCCAGGAGGTGTGTAAGGGTAACAGTGAACCCAAGGCTCTCATATTGGGCTGAGCGGAATAGAAGAAGTCCCACAAGCTTGTTTAGACAAAGGGGAGAGCGAGCTAGGCGCTAAAGAGAGGAGTTTACTCCAATAAATATGTGGTGGGGTTTCAAAAGGATTTGGCTGCTGGTTGGGAAGTTGGGGCTACTAGCTGATGTGTCGTGGTCTGAACTTGCTCACGTAACTGCCCTAACTGTTCATACATGGGAGAATGTAGTATGGAGTACTGATAGTCTGAGAAAAGCAAAAGAGGACCTAATGTTTTGACAAATGTTTCAACTTATATTGTTGAGGGGAAAGTAGAGGAGTGGAGAAAGGAGGAGAGTTACATATGTGAGTTCCATTCCAGGCATGCCCGAAGGGCGGAGAGGAGTAAGAGTGAAATGGCCCCATTAGACTAGAGGTGAGACACTGCCTTTGGACACATTAGGCCCATTCACAGTCGCAACCTGTAATAGCAAGAGATTTAACAGTCCAGTCAAACACTTAAATGTCTTGCAGGAGATGTCAGGCTTGAAAGTGGGCATATGCTTAACTAGAAAACACAACTATTGAAAGTAGACTGAAGGAAGGTTAATTTAGGCCTTTTTCTAAGCAGTTTTCTTCATCTGCCTCAAGAAAGGTTGCAGGGGTGGAATCCAATTTATCGAATCGGGGAGAATGAAGAGAGGGAAGGGTGGTGGTCAATCTCTCAGCAAGAAGGAACACTTTGTCGGTAGCATCCATATATTCTCTCAACCTGGGACAGGAGGGTTTCTTGTGGCAAGTAATTTAGAAGTAGATTTCGTCTTTGGGCTGTCTGTTATAAGGTGAGATGATAAACTTGTTAAAGGTCGGCGTCTGGATAGATTACATCAGAGACAAGGAGGAAGGGAGGTGACATCTGTGGAAGGGAGGTGCAGGTTCAATGACATGGGGTTGATAGATTGCTGCTGATACTGGCACTCATGGATAATAGACTATTTGCAGTCCACCACACTTCCATTAGGTTAGACCTTCTACCATTAGGCAAGAGGTATTGGGGCAATGGAGAAAGTAGATCAAGGCCCTCAGGCCTGTTGGATCATGGTCTGTTAACAAGGATTTTGAAGTAGCCCACTCTGTGATCGAGAAAGGGAGGAGGGCATTGGCGTTTAAATGATGTTCAGGTGAGAGACCCAGCTATGACGGACTCTAGCAGGCAACAGATTAACAATATCTTGCACACAATAATACAGGGTTACTGCAGCTCATTTAAAAGATTTGAGCAAAGCAGGGTCATGGAGGGAGTAACAGAGGTCATAACAAAGCACATAGCAACACAGTCTTGGGTAGCCTAGCACTGAGTTTGGAGTTATATCTAAGCTGCAGAGGGAGATCAGAAGAATTATGTTCTGACAAAAATAGGGATAAAATTCCATGGGGGGAATAAAGCTTGTAGATTTATTATGCAAATGAAGAAACCCTTGGGGTCATCCATACACCAGAGGCTGTAAAACTCAATTATTCAAAACATTTCTTCCAAGCCATGTACACGGCATTGGGCTCAGAGAAACAGGCTAGAAACAATATTTTAGGCTGTTGACAATGCCTAGATTGCATCTGCTAGGCAATAGCTAGGTTGCACCTGCTAGATATAGAAGCTTTAAAATGCCACATTTCTAAAGAGAAGGCTTTGCAACTATTGGAGACCTTAATCAAGGTAAGGAACACGGCCGGATGGTTTCACGTCTGCATTCTACAAGATTCTACAAGATATTCTACAAGATATATACCTGCAGCTAATGCCTCTACTCGTGGACCTATAGAAGAAACAACAATATTGGCAATTCTTACACCTAATAAGGATCCTCTTCTCTGCTTGACATTTAGGCTGATATACCTTTTTAACTTGTATACTAGATAATGGAAACCCTGACAACTCTGTCGTGTGGGCCCTAAGCTAAGTTTAGGGGGACTGAAGCAGTTCTACTCTCCATAGATGCAGAAAGGGTGTTTGACCAAGCAGTGTGGGGTTTTTTGACAAACTTCAAGCTTTTAGTGTGGGGGTTGGTTTCACAGATTGGCTCCTAGCCACCTACCAAAGGTGTAGGAGGATAGTCGGGATGACTGGGTATTAGTCTGACTGAGTGTACATTTGGAGGGGGATTAGGCAATGATATCGTATTTCCATGGCTTTTCACACTTACTGTGGGTACCCTGCTACAAAAAGACAGAGAAAATGATGCAAGCATGGTGGAATTGCACTTGGGCATGGTGGCTTTTAGAGTATGGCATCTGCACAAAGTGAACGATCCAGTGGCAAAGGCGAGACTAATGATGTCAGTCAGACAAAACAGACTCAGCTCTCCTAAGCGACCCCTAGGAGCCACCAGACTAATTAAATATTTGGTCTAAAGCAAAATGAGAAGAGCGCTAAAAGTCTCTGTCCAGCAAAATATTCCTCAAAAGGGAAGATGAGCTTGATGTAATGGAGCATTAGGTGCAAGCACAAGAAGGTCAGATGATGTAGCAGAAAAAAAGAATATTTAGTCCTTGAGGTGCTGCAGCTACTGGGTGTGTTGTCCCTGCTTACCAGACATTGAAGAATAATTGATGTCACAAGTAAGTATCATTCAGCCACAGAAAGATGGTCAAAAGGTCCAGTGTTTTGCAGAGTTTTATATAGCGCAAACTAAACCCTAACCAAATCGGATATCAGAACGCTTTACATAGCACCAGTTACGTTACATGAGGACACACATTCATTTTAGGCACGGGGAGATTAAGTGATTTGCCCAGAATCACAGGAGGCTTTGGTGTCATTATCGAGACCCGAACCCAGATCCCCAGGTCCGAGGTCGAGCGCCCTAGCCATGAGGCCAACTCTTCCAAGGGTTACTAGCAACCATTGCTTTGGTTAGTTATTCAGAGATCACTAGAATGGACTGTACAACACACAATTGTTCCCTGGAAAGGGAAACAGTGAGAACAAGAGTAAGCTGCTTCAAACAGTTCTGAGACAGTACACTTGGCTTGAACTCAAAGTATTTTAACAGAACAAGCTCATCAAGTTGAAGAGTCCAGGCAAAAGAGAAAAACAGCTTGTTTGAAATGGAAAAAAGGGACGGAAACCATAGTATGGAAGCAATTATCACAATCTCACTGCACTTCAAAACGTGGTTTAAAATCTTACCAATGGCTGAACATGCACAGTAAAAATACCAAGAACATAATAAACAAATTTTTTCTAGGACACATAAATCAGGGTTAAGCAGGAACAGACTACTTTGCATACAGACACAATGGAAAGGATTATTGGTGTGAGCTACTAACATATTTGAGTGTGGTGACAGCAGTGCAGTGATTCTGGGTGGAACAGGACCCATGCTTTTTAAAAAAGAAAGTGGCTTAGAGACAGGGGTATGTTTAATTCCTAAACTCATGATGTATATTGCTCTTAAAATAAGTCTTTATTTCAAAGATGAAGAAACTAAGGCAAACCTGTGCGGAAGGTAATTGCTGTTATGGGTCCCCAGTCTTGCTGAAATTTCATCAAGGTTTCATCAAATTTGATATTGTGTACAATAATTTGGCCTGAAACCAGGCCTACTGCTACAACATCCACTGCTGGAGCCTAGAAAAAGTAAACAATGGCTAGATTACTATAAAGATACAAATAAGCTTTAGTATTATTACCACTTTTACGACTTTGGGAACTAATACATTTACAAAACCAAAACAATGCATTACTCGTATTCTCTTTGGAGACAACCTATGTTGAAGAGTGTTACCTGTCACAATGGAGTTATGATTCTACTGTATCCAGACTATTAGAATTTTCATAATCTGAAAACTACTGTGTTTTTCATTGTTCATCTTTTAAATTTAATGTACAACTCACCCTTTTGAACTAACTTGGATCGAAGTTATGAAAGATACCTCATCAAGCCCTCCTGTGCTAAAGATATTGAGAGATTGTGTCTTCAGCATTACTCCCTATTGCTTAGAAAGTGAACCTTCACATTCTGGCATCATGGGGCAAGAAAAACCCAGGAGACAGCACTAGGGTCTTCCCAACTTCCTTGCCACATCTAAGGGTTGGTGGTGTTGTGAAAGTGCTTCAGGTACCGTCAACATAGATAGCTATGAAAGACTGTTGATGGCAGCATCTCATCAGCAATGTGAAAACTGTAAAAAAAAAAAAGCTGCTGCTCAACTTTGAAAAACATAATCCATGCTTTGCAGGCTCTCGGAGACATAACCTTTGCCCTCAGGCCTGGATTTCCATGGAAGAGGAAATAATGCAAATGAGAGACTAACCCATCTCCAACAGTGTGTCTAGTAAGGAAAATGCTACTTACCAGTATGCATCTGTTCTTGGCATGTAGGGCTGCTGACATTCATATCTTAGCATAGATCGCTGCCTAGTGTTGGGTTCGGATGTTTGCACCTTGTTGTCTTGGAAGAGTCTTCGAAGTATCACGAGATAGGTGACTCCTCCCCTGGACTACAGTGCGCATGGGCATCTTCTCCATCTTCAAATTGTTTTTCGCCATTGTGGCAAAGATGGAGTATAGCAAAGTGAGAGATGACCAGCAGCCCTACATGCCAAGACCAGATGCATACTGGTAAGTAGCATTTTCCGTTTGATGCATGTGGGCTGCTGAATTCATATCTTAGCATAGACTGTATAGCAGTTCCTCCTCTAGCGGTGGTCGCCTGTACCAGCTGCAGTGGCCTGAAAAAGAGTCTTAAGGACAACCTGGCCTACAGCAGCTTGTTGCTTAGCTTGCACGTCAACACAGTAGTGTTTAGTGAAAGTGTGTATGGTAGACCATGTAGTTGCTTTACATATGTCTTCTAGGGGAATATTTCCTAGGAAAGTCATGGATGCCCCCATTTTGCGCGTTGAGTGGGCTTTTGGGGGAACTGTTAAAGTGCGCTTTGCCTTTTGATAGCATATTTGAATGCACTTAACTATCCATCTGGCTATTCCTGTTTTAGAAATGGGATTACCCTTATGCTGTGATGAGAAGGCATCAAATAGTTGCTTTGTCTTTCTGAATGATTTTGTTCTGTCAACGTAATATAGCAGAGCTGTTTTAACGTCTAGTGTGTGTAGAGCTCTTTCAGCTACTGATTGCGGGTTTTGAAAGAAAACTGGCTGAAAACTATGGACTGATTGATGTGGAAAGTGGAGATAACTTTTGGCATAAACTTAGGGTTTGTACGAAGCACTACCTTATTGTGGTGTATTTGCATGAAGGGTTCCTGAATGGTTAGTGCCTGTAGCTCACTCACTCGCCTGAGGGAGGTAATGGCAATTAAAAATGCCACCTTCCATGTTCAGAATTGTAGTTCACATGAATGAAGTGGTTCGAAGGGTGGTCCCATGAGTCTGGTAAGTACTACGTTGAAGTTCCAGACTGGCTAAGGTGGATGTTTTGGAGGGATAACTCTTAAGTCCTTCCATAAAAGCTTTGATAGGTGGTATTCTGAACAGGGACACATGTTGTCTGTTTTGAAGATATGCTGCTATAGCCGCCAGGTGTAGCCTTATGGATGAGTATGCTAGATTACATCTTTGAAGATGTAGCAGGTAACAGATTATGTTTTGTATGGAGGAATCTAATGGATTGATTTGGTTATTATTACAATAAATTACAAATCTTTTCCATTGAGCTGCGGAGCATGCTCTGGTAGTGGGGCGCCTTGCTTCTATGATAATGTTCATGCAGTCTGGAGGCAAGTTAAGATATTCAAACTCTAAGACCTCAGGAGCCAGATCGCTAGGTTCATCTGATTGGGATCTGGGGGCCGGATTTCTCCATGGTTCTGTGTTAGCAATTGTGGCGAAAGGCGCAGCCTTTGGTGAGGAGCTACTGAGAGTTCTAGGAGCGTTGTGTACCATGGCTGTCTTGCCGATGCAGGAGCAACCAGGATCATTGTGAGTGACTGTTGCCTTAGTTTGCGTGCCACTAACGGAATCAGTGGGGTTGGTGGAAAAGCGTACGCAAATCTGCCTGACCAGTTCATCCATATCGCATTGCCTTGTGACAACGGGTGTGGGAACCTGGCGGGAAAGGACGGGCATTTTGAGTTGTTTGTTTGTAGCAAACAGATCTATTTCTGGAAGTCCCCACTTTACTTTTGGAAGAATGGTTGCAGAACTTGAGGGTGAATCTCCCATTCGTGTATCTGTTGGCTGTGTCGGCTTAGTAGATCTGCCAACTGATTCGGTCTATTCCTGCGAGGTGTTCTGCCAGGAGAAAAATGTTTTTGGGGATCGCCCATTTCCATATGCTCTGTGCTAGGTGAGATAGCTGCAGAGTGTGTCCCTCCCTGTTTTTGGATGTAGTACATGGCTGTCATGTTGTCCATCCGGATTAAGACAGCCTTGTTGCAAAAGTATTTCTGAAAGGCTTTCATTGCTAGAAATACTTCTAGTAACTCTAAGTGGTTTATATGTAGTGTCTTTTGCTGGACTGTCCAGAGGCCTTGGACTGTATATTGAAGGAGATGGGCTCCCCAACCTGTCAGTGATGCGTTTGCTATTAATACTACTTGTGGAACTGGCTCTTGGAACAGTCGCCCCTTGGGAAGGTTTTGTGGGTTCCACCACTGCAGAGAGTTGTAAGTGCGACTGTCTACCAACACTAGGTCTTTTAGTTCCCTTTGGGCTAGGTTCCACTGCTGTGCTAGGCATTCCTGTAAGGGACGCATGTGAAGCAGAGTATGAGGGACGATGAATATGCAGGAGGCCATCATGCCTATAAGCTGCATGAACACTCGAGCGGCAGGGAGTGTTGGATTTGAAATCTTTGAATGAGAGACTGTATGTTGGCTATCCTGGCATGGTTTGGATATGCCTTGGCCACCGAGGTATCTATTGTGCAGTAGCTGGATTGTTTGAGACGTATGGCTTGCACACTGTGCGTATGAGTTAGAGGTTATGAGCCAATCGTCTAGGTAGGGGAACACATGGATGTGTTGCCTTCTGAGGTGTGCTGCTAATACTGCTCGGCATTTTGTAAAAACCCTTGGAGCTGCAGTTACCGCGAAGGGGAGGACTTTGAATTGATAGTGGCGACCTATTGTGAACCTGAGGTATTTCCTGTGAGCTGGATGTATAGGGATGTGAAAGTAAGCATCCTTGAGGTCTAGTGTAGCAAGGAAGTCGCCTTGCTGGAGTAGTGGGAGTACCTGTTGTAGAGTGATCATATATGACAGATGAATTCGCGTGCAGCGTTCACGCGCAGCGGTCGCGCCCTATGCGCGCCGAAGGTGCGCCAAAGGTAAGCACGTCTAGGCCCGTCCGCCCCTGGACGGCGCCCAGCGCCAGACCCCCTGGCCCCCGCAAACCGCACTCCTCCCGCATAACGTATGCCGCCTCCTAGCCCTCAACCCTGGATGCACCCCACAATGTTGCGTTGCCGCCCCAGGACACACCCACGGACCCTTCGCCTGCCACTCCTGCAAGTTCGCCTGCATCAGGTCCCTCACCAAACCCTCTAACCCCAAACACAGCTCCGATTCTAACCACCTGAAATGTATCTTGCTGAACACCTGCTCGGTCCACAGACACGCCACTGAACTCTGGGACCTACTCGACACTGCTTCACCGGACATCGCCTTCCTCACAGAAACCTGGATGAACGCATTATCAGCACCCGACATTGCCATAGCCATCCCGGACGCTTACAAGATCATCCGAAAAGACCGCACCAACCAAACTGGAGGAGGCATCGCCATCGTCCATAAGAACACCATCCGAATCACGACCAGCTCCGACGATGACCTTGCAACCGCTGAACACCTCCACTTCCAGATCCACACGACCCCAGGACCATACTTAGAGGCACCCTCATCTACAGGCCACCAGGAACTCGTAATCAATTCAGCGAAGACATCACCGACTTCATCAGCCCACATGCCCTCGCCTCCGAGAACTACATTCTACTGGGAGACCTCAACTTCCACCTGGAAAAAATAAACGACAGAAACACCACCACCCTTCTGGACAACCTGGCCAATCTCGGACTCAAACAACTTGTTGACACCCCCACCCACCTTGCCGGACACACGCTCGACCCTATCTTCACCTCCAGCAAACACATCTCCTTCGATCACACCACAGCTCTCCATTGGACGGACCACAGCTGCGTTCACTTCAGCTACAAAGCTACCACGATCCAACCCCCCACAACCTATTCCTCGTAGAAATTGGAACAAAATCACCACCGACCAACTCCTCACTTCGCTCAACCAAAACCCTCCCGCCCTCCCATCGGACCCAAACGAGGCTGCCACCAAACTCAAACAATGAATCACTCACAGCATTGACGAATTAGCACCCTTGAAAAACAACCAGATCAAACAAGGTAACAAAAAGGCCCCCTGGTTCAACGATGACCTTAAAAAATCCAAGAAACTATGCCGTACTCTCGAAAAAACATGGAGAAAAAACCCAACCACTGACAACCTGACCACCTTCAAGGCTGCCACCCGCAAACACCACCAATTGATCCGAACCACCAAGAAATCAGCATTCAAGGATCGACTCGACAACAACGCCCATAACAGCAAGGAACTATTCAACATCGTCAAAGAATTTACCAACCCCACTGCAGCCTCAAACGACATCACTCCCTCCCAAGACCTCTGCGATTCGTTATCCTCCTTCTTCTACAACAAAATAGCCGACATACATAACAGCTTTGAGAACACTTCCAAAGTACAGTCCACTCCACCCACCTCCGAACCTAAATCGCTTTTTAACAACATTAGCGCCTGGAACGCAATCTCCACTGAAGACACCATCCGCCTAATGAACTCCATCCATTCTGGTTCACCAACCGACCCCTGTCCCCACCACATCTTCAACAAAGCAGACTCCATCATCGCACCCCATCTCCGTGACATCATCAACTGCTCCTTCAACTCCGCTACCTTCCCAGAAAGCTGGAAACACGCCGAACTCAGCGCCCTCCTGAAGAAACCTACAGCAGACCCCTCTGAACTTAAGAACTACCGCCCCATCTCCCTCCTCCCATTCCGTGCCTAAGTCATCGAGAAAGCCGTCAATAACCAGCTCGCTGCCTTCCTTGAATCCAACAATTCCCTCGACTCCTCTCAATCTGGCTTTCGAGTCAAACACAGCACCGAAACCGCCCTCATTGCAGCGACAGACGACATCCGAACACTACTGGACAACGGAGAAACAGTTGCCCTCATCCTACTAGACCTCTCCGCCGCCTTCGACACAGTCAGTCATAGCACCCTCATACAACGCCTCAGTAACTCCGGCATACAAGGAAAAGCCTTGGACTGGATCATCTCGTTCCTCGCCGAGAGAACCCAGAGAGTCCGACTTCCCCCATTCAAATCAGAGGCCACCGAAGTCATCTGCGGAGTACCTCAAGGTTCATCTCTCAGTCCCACCCTCTTCAACGTCTACATGAGTCCACTTGCATCTATCGCGCAACAACACAACCTTAACATCATCTCTTACGCTGACGACACCCAGCTGATCCTTTCCCTCACCAAAGACCCTAACACCGCCAAAACCAACCTTCACGAAGGCATGAAAGAAGTAGCCGAATGGATGAAAAATATCCGTCTAAAACTTAACTCAGACAAAACGGAAGTCCTCATATTAGGATCATCTCCATCTGCCTGGGACGACTCATGGTGGCCATCGGCCCTGGGCACAGCACCTATACCCACAGACCACGCACGTAACCTAGATTTCATCCTAGACTCCTCACTCTCGATGACCAAACAAGTCAACGCAGTCTCATCCTTTTGCTTCAACGTACTTCGCATGCTCAAAAAAATCTTCAGTTGGATCCCCTCCGAGACTAGAAAGACTGTCACCCACGCACTGGTCACCAGCCGACTGGACTATGGAAACACCCTCTACGCCGGAATCACAGCCAAATTACAAAAAAAACTGCAACGCATCCAAAACGCATCAGCCAGACTCATTTTGGACATCCCTCGCCAAGATCACATTACCGGTCACCTGAAAGACCTCCACTGGCTCCCCGTCAACAAGAGAATAATGTTCCGTCTCCTCACCCACGCACACAAGGCCCTCTACAAACTAGGACCCGAATGCTTCAACACACGACTGTCCTTCTACATACCCAACAGCCAACTAAGATCCTCCAATCAAGCCCTCGCCGCAGTTCCACGCATCTACAGATCCACCATGGGAGGAAGATCTTTCTCCTACCTGGCGGCCAAGACCTGGAATTCTATCCCCACCCACCTCCGCCTTACACAGAACCACATCTCCTTCAGAAAGGAACTTAAAACATGGCTTTTCGATAAATAATGCACCCCCTCCCACAAGCGCCTTGAGACCCTCTGGGTGAGTAGTGCGCTATACAAATTCCTGAACTTGAACTTGAAATGCTCTGAGAGTATGTATTGGTTTAGAGGTCTGAGGTCCAATATTTGAGGGATCCGTCTTTTTTGGGAATGAGAAAGTATAGAGAATATACTCCTGTCCCTTGATGTTGGAATGGGACTGGCTCTATGGCACCCTTTTCCAGCATAAATAGCACCTCTTGCTGTAACAGCGTGATGTGTTCTTTGGACATGGGACGGTGTTTGGGCGGTATGCTGGGTGGAGTAGAAGTGAATTACAGGCAATAACCATACTGGATAGTTTGTCTCACCCACCTGTCTGTGGTAATGGCGTTCCAGACTGGTAGGAATTGTGTTATTCTGCCTTTGACTGGTGTTAAGTGGTATGGAGGGAGTGTGAACAAGTCACTGTTTATTGGCAGTGGAGACTCTGGTGTTATTACCACCGTGTCCTCTGCCCTTGTTATTGTTTCCTCTATAACCCCCTCTATTGAAACCTCTATTAAAGGTGCCTTGTGTGGTACTTTTAAATGACGAAGAGGTTTGAATGTGTTGCCTCTGCCTGAGCCTCGAAAAGAGGAGCGACGAAAGGAGCTCCTGGACTGTTGGAATTGAAGTGCACCCATGGACTTAGCGGTGTCAGTATCTTTTTTCATCTTTTCTAAGATGGTATCAACAGCAGGGCCAAAACAAGATATCCTGGTTAATGGGTTGATTAAGTATAGTAGATTGGACCTCATTTTTAAACCCGAGATGCGGAGCCAGGCATGCCGGCGTAGCAACACACTAGTGTTGACAGACTTAGCGGCTGTATCAGCTGCATCAAGGGCGCATTATATAGATGCGTTCCTGATGAATTTCCCTTCCTGTATTAGGTCATTTGCTTTGGCCTTAAAGGGTTCTGGTAGGTGATGTAATAATCCCTCCTGTTTATCATAGTGTGCTCTATCATAGAGTGCCAGGAGAGAATGTGTATTTGCAATTCTCCAGGTATTTGCTGCCCGAGAAGCCACTCTTTTCCCTGAGGCTTCCAACATTTTTGATTCCTTGTCAGGAGGGGGGGATCACCTGTTTGCAAATTTGCCCTTTTCCTGGCATTAAATACAACAAGGGAGTCTAGTGGTAGCTGAGACTTGATATAAGAGGGGTCTGTAGGGGCTGGTTTATATTTCTTTTCAATTCTAGGATTGAGGACATGCGCCCTGGCTGGGTCTTTAAAGACGTCTGGTGCGTTCTTTAGTACTCCCTTCAGCATAGGGAGTATACGTACACTCTTCTCTGATGTTGCGAAGGTGTTAAATAGGAAATCCTCCTCTACAGGGTCAGTGTGTATTTCTACACTATGATACTGAGCTGCTCTGTCAATTAGCTGGTTACAAGCGACAGTGTCGTCAGTAGGAGATGGCTTTGTTGAGGGATTGGGTATGTGTTGTGTATCATATGAGTCACCAGGGTCATTCTGATGGTCCCATGTGTATTCTTGGTTTCTTTGATTATCAGGGTCGATAAAATCCTGTTGAGGATCTACATCCATGTCTTCTCCCTCATCATAATGTAGTGTAGGAGAATATGGAACATAAGGCATGTCAAGAGTGAAAGGAGGAGGTGTGAAAGGTCTTGAAAGGGATGTCCCAAAGTCCTTTTTCTTAGGAGGAACACGAGAAGGAGCTTCAATGTCCAGTCTCCTCTTGTTTTTATTATAAACGGATATGTGTCCTGAATCAGGGTCTATATACAGTCTATTTTGTTCTGGGCTCACTGGTTCAGGATAAAAAAGTTGTTCTTTTGTCCGTGGCTTTGGCGCAGATGGTTTTGGATCGGTCGCTTGTTTGTTTTTATTTTTCTGTTGAGCTTTTTTCGGCTCGACGTCCTTTGTCGGCTCGACGGCTCTTTTCAGCTCGACGGCATTGTGACTCGACGACCTTCTTCGGTTCGACGGTCTTTTGCGGGTCGACTGCCTTTTTCGGCTCGATGTGTTTTTTCGGCTTGATGACCTTTTTTCGGTTCGACGGCCTTCGGCTCGGCAGCAGTCTTCGGATCGACAACTTTTTTTGGGTTGATTCCCTTTTTCGGGTTGATTACCTTTTTCGGGTTGATTATCTTCTTTGACTCGACGACCTTCTTTGGGTCGACGACCTTCTTCGGGTCGACGGTCTTTTTCGAATCTACGACCTTCGGGTCGACTGTGTTTTAGATCGACGACCTTCTGTGGCACGGCGGACTTTTTTGGGCGACAACTTTTTTTGTGTCGGCGCCCTGTCTCAGCTCTGAGGCCTTTTTTAAGTTGACGGCCTTCTTGGGAAGTGTTTTGCTCGATCCCGGGGTACCGGAAGGCTTCTGTATGGTCTTCAGAGCCGGGCCGGAAGGCGGGGCTTCTGATGCGGTGTTTCGGTCGCGGCTAAGGATTTTGGGCGATGCTTTGACCGGAGCCTTGTCTGGAGGTGGAGGCAGGATAGGGGCTTTGGTACTCACGGTTTGCCCCGGTGGGATGTCGTCATCGGAGTCGGACTGGTCTTCGACTGTGATGACCTCTAGGTCGGAGTCCGCTGCCTCTGGGAGTTCATGTTAGTCGTCGAAAATGTTTTCCGGTTCAGGTGCCTGTCGCTGCATCTCTTGTCGAGCAGCTCTTTGGTTCCGGATGGTTTTCTTCGACCGGAACTGAGCAAAGCTGAACAGTTTTCCTCGTTGTGCTCCGGAGATAGGCACCTGTTGCATACCGTATGCTTATCGCTATGTGAAAACTTGGATCGACATTGTGGGCATCTTTTGAACGGGGTCCTTTCCATCAGCAGGAGGCCCATGTGGCGTCGAAAAGGCCCAACGGCCCGCGACGACTACTAGATATACATGGGAAGAGTTGTCGAGTCGAGGGGTACCGAGCGGAAACAATACCCTCGAAAGTGTAAAGTTCTTGGCCTTGGAAAGTTGGAAAACTTCGGTCTCGAAGTTGGAGTTGTCGAAGTGCAGCCGAACCCAATGGCAGAGAAAAACAATCTGAAGATGCTCATGCGCACTGTAGTCCAGGGGAGGAGTCACCTTTCTCGTGATACTTCGAAGACTCTTCCAAGACAACAAAGTGCAATCATCCGGACCCAACACTAGGCGGCGATCTATGCACAGTATGAATTCAGCAGCCCACATGCCTCGAACACATTATTCAACCACTCTTTAATTCAATGGTCAAGCTGGACTTTGAATATTTAGAGGAATAACATTTAGAACTTTTTCCTGCTCGGAGGTCGTTTTCCTTTACATTTGTTCTCCAGTAGCTGTCACTCAAGTGTTTGGCCTTAATGAGATGTGAAAACTGTTCCCAGAGCAGGGACAATGGCCTGTGGGTGGGTAGGGGCTTTTTATCCCAGGCAGGAAGGCCAGTTGTGATGGCCCAGGACTTGGTTTAACTTTAAAGGGGCCTGCACTGCCACAAGAAAATGTTAAGTGAAACCAGACGCTGTCCTTAGTCCGTCTGCCACAAACCCAGTGGGACGAAAGGTAACCCCAGAACCAGTTGTGAGTGTCCTAACAGGCACAGCACAAGGAGAGAGGGTTTCTCCATTTTGGATTTAGGTAATAAGGTGCACAGTGGTATTGTTTGCAGGAGGGCAAACAGAATCTGCTGCAAAAGTAGGTAGGTTTCCCCTGGGAGTTTTTCCCCAGTTGGTTAGGGAAGAACAAGGAGTCACCCCTGCTCAGGCATAAATGTGGCACCCCAGAAAAACCTCTTCAGAACACTCTCTAGGCCCGTGGAAGAACAGAAAAAAAAAAAGAACAGCACCTGCTACTTGAGAGCTGCGAGAGGACCACTTTCGAGTTGTAACAAAGAAAAAAGCAGTGGACTCCAAGGGTTTGTTTGTGGACCTTCTGTGCAGCTAAGGTGACACAACTAGCTGCAGGAGACCTTCTCCATAAACGGCTGGACTTGGACTGGACCCTGCTGTTGGCTTCTACCTGGCACCTCGATAGTCTCTAAGCCTTCCCCTTCCCCCGGCCCCCTCCACCCCCCCACCCTGTCCTGGATGCCTTTGAAGTGTACATACGTGGCCGTTTGGTCACCTGAAGAAAGTTTGGAAACCGTTTCTCCAGTGCTCCAGCAGGATCTGTTTGAAAAAAGTATCCGACCAGCAAATCCATGCTGTTGGATTAGATTTCAGCTAAGTTCCACTCCAACATAACCGACAATCATTAAGTCCATTCTGTATTGGGACTCTTTCCATCGGAAATCTCCAAAGCTGCAGAGCTTCAGAGGAACCTACCTACTGCAGGCATCAGGCCTTCGGTTCCACAACGGCAGATAAAGTTACAATGGCAAACCATGCAGTGGAGTTTTCTTCTCCTAAAGTGACAAAGTCGCTTTCTGCATTGGTACCTAGAAGAATATTCAATGTTTTTCATCAAAAAAGCACCAAACTCTATTTTTTGAAGTTCCAGAATTTAATTGGGACCAATTCACTTGGTCTATCAGGTCAGAGCTTCATCACAGGTAGCCGGAAATTACACCTTCGTCATGGGCTGCCACAACCATAGTTTTACATTGGGTGCTTTATTTTTTCTTGGTGCTTTTTCAACTTAAATCTTCAAAAAATAAGGTGGTGGCGGGCCTCAGGCTCTAGGCCAGGCAGGCTCGGATTGATGATTCTGCGAACGGCTATTACGGACCCCAATCCTCCAAGTAACTAAGCCAGCCATGAGCCATCACCACCCCTCAGAGGTTGAAACATGCTACATGCATCAACCTGTAATCCAGGAAGACCTTGAGGGCATGTGATGAGCTGGGGGCAGGAGGAGGTGGAGAGACTTCACTATATTTCGTCTAAAACATCAATCGGGCCTTTTCCAGAACTCATTAGCGGATTCATACACAGCAAAACTAATTGGCAAAACGTACATTGCCTCACTCAGGGGAAACCTAACTGTTCTATTATTTTTTTTTTTTAATTATTATTATTATGGGCCCTTTTTTTCCTCAATGAACTGAGAAATTCAGACACTTCCCTTTTCAAGAACTATTCAGTGGGTGCACACTTATGGCAGAACAACTCACCCCAAAGGGCATCCAAATTTCGTAGTTGCACCAGACCGCTGCAAAGATCAGTCATTCTGTATAAAAAGCAAACAAAAAATGCCTCAGCCCACACACAGCAGTGCTGCAAATGGGTTAGCAAATGCTTAAAATTAATAAAGTGGGTGCTCACTGTCCCATATTGCTGCATTCACCTCAGAAGTGTAGTCACTGACCTATCACAGTTATTACACCTTGGCAGTGACGTGCTGCACCAAGAAAGGAAATCAGTCCTCTTTAAAAGTGTTACTTCGGGTCGCACTAAAGAGTAGCAGCTCTTTGCAAAAGTGTTGGTACCACAAGGGTTGAAGTACACATTGTCTTGTACACTTTTTACTATGAAGCTTTGCACAATTGTTTGAAGTTAAGTGGGTTTTGACATGACTTTATGCTATTTTATATAAAGAATAAATTGGTTATATTTAAATTCATGTTTTGTGCTTGACATTTCATTTTTTAGTGTTCTCTGTAGTATTGTCTGTGATTTAGGACTGGGTATCCTGGTGCTCCATAAGGTAATCATTTACTATGCTTTAAAAGTTAATACAATCTAATATGTAATGAAAAATGTGTTGAAAAATGCTTTGTTTTGGCCTGTCTCGAATTTTCTTGGGGGTCAACCCCCCCAAACTCCCCCTAATAGTGGTTGCTCACTGCGCTTGCTCGCAACACACCATGTGGGGGCTGGTCTCACTTTTACTGTGTTCTCTCTGATTCACTACTTGTGACTATTTTTGGTGCTCTCTGAAAGAAGGTCTATGGGCACATATGACTTTGTGGGTAACCTGGTGCTCTTGAAGGTCATCATCTACTATTTACTGTGCTTTGAAAGTTGATACAATTGAATATGTAATGAAAAAGTGCTGAAATATTCACCATTTTGGTCTGTCTTTTTCCAAAATTTTCTTGGGGGGAGAACCCCCCCGAAACCCCCTAGCAGAGATCGGGCTCGCTCGCTACGTGCAGGACAGGGGCTGGGCTGGAAAAATTTGCCAGGTCTGCTTTCATTTCCCAGTCCGCCCCTGCATGATTATCTCGCAGCCATGTGCAATAGTAAATTAGGTGTGCACAGTAAACCCTTGACATTTTGGGTGAACTCAAGCAATATTGTGAGATGTACATTTTTCCCACATTGTGAAGAAATGTTTTCGTTGGGCAAGCCAATATATAATTTTTTATGCTCTTTCAACTAAGTAAACGATGCCAAAGGCAGATGGTACATGTTGAATCTTTCAGGTTGTAAAGTGTGTGCCTTTTTTCTATTACGAGATGCCACTATTAATCCATGGAAGTAGAGGGAGCATCTCGTGTTTATATTGTAGCTATGACAGATTTCACCCAGAGTGCTTTTTTGGAAAAAGATGACTAACCTGTTGAAGAACTGTGACACCAGACTCCCATCCTTTGAATGTGAATAATAGTTTGCTACACGGAGAGAAAGAAACGAAGATTACAGTGCTGCTAAAACGATATGCACAGTAATGTCAAGATTCTCTAGAAATAAACAAAGCCAATTACTTTTACAAATATTTCTTCAATCATATGTTTAATCTGCAACCTTTTCCACATTCATCTTGTGATTGCTATCATTATCCACAGTGTGGCCCACGTCTGTGCCGGGCGTGTAAGATCGTTTGGCTCCCACACATTTAGTATGCATCTTCTGGGCTCCGGCGTTAATGACACCTCCACCGTCTGTGATATGGTCCTCATTACTTTCACCCAATACTCAATGATCCTCGGACACTCCCACACAGTGTGGAAGAATGTACCCTCCTCCCCACATCGTCTTAGGCAGTAGGGGTGCGACGCTGTCCCTATTTTGTGTAGGGTGTGCCTCGTTTAATAAGTTCTATGTCAAATTTTGAGCCTCCTGCCATTTGGAGTCTTCGAAGTCACCTACGTCTGGGGACCACTTCTCTCTAAGTGACACGTTTGGGTCAGGTATATTGTTTACTAATGTGCGGTAGGTGAGGGAAGTTGCCCGCTTCTGCATTTACTCCGTCAGCAGTCTGTCCTCCAGGGGGGTTGCTTCTGGAATCTCAGAGCTGGATGGTAAGACCACATGCAACGTATGCTTTATCTGCATATATTGAAAGTTTTCAGAGGGCGCTAACTCATACGGTGTCTAGAGACGCTCAAATGTCTTCACCTCCACTTTGTACCACACGTTACCCACCGTGGATATACCAATTGCGTCCCATTTATCAAATCCGTTGTAATTCCGAAGGCCGCCCAAGCGTTGTGTGTCCCATAGAGGGGTAAGCTGAGTTATTATTCCTTTCCATCCTAATTTAGCGTGTGTTTCATGCCATAGGTGGAACATTTGCCTTGTGGGACCGACTACCGCTGGTGTACACTTCCTGTTATAAAGTGTAGACATCATGCCTTCAACCCCCAGCCCGCTCCTATCTGCCTTGAAAGCAGGATCTGCCGGCGGGGAATGTATCCACTGGTTGACTACCTTCAGTTGGGCCGCCCAATAATATAGCTGTATGTCGGGGAGTGTAAAGCCGCCATCATACCACCCTCTAGTCAATTTTCACTGAGCTATGCGCACAGGCCTGTTCCCCCACAACAGCCCAGAAACCTGAGCCGCTATTTTTTTAAGTAGTCTGCTGGCACTGGGTATGGAGTATTTTCTAACACATACAGGAAACGAGGCAGCAACATCATTTTAAAAAGTGCCGCCTTTCCCAACAACGTCAGCAGCAAAGTTCCCCAATGTTAGACCTGACTGCTTCTGGGGAGACTCTAACCATTATTATTTATTTTTATCCCCCTGAGCCTCCCAGAGTTTCTATTTTTATTTTTACATATGTCCATCTGGAATTTTTAATGCTGTCAGGGGGCTAGGTGTTCCTTGGCAATGACGCCATTTTTCCCTCATACCCTGTGAGGCCTAGTCAGCCCCCTTGAAAATCTAGGGATCTCCAGAGACCTAAAATGGTGTCCACCAACTGCCATAACGGACACTACTGGAGGACAGGTCCATAGGATAACATTAGGGAACTTTCTGGAATTAACTAGAGACTTCTGCAGGTCTCAGGCCACCCTATATAAGGCCAGTGACCAGCAGCCATTTTGTGCTGACCCAAGAGTGGAGGAGTGAGGCAGTGGTGAGAGGAGGTGGACACACTGAGAGCAGCTAGTTTGTCTCTGAGGCTGACAGTTTCTTCAGAGGGTTGTTCCCCCTTCAACCTCTGACCAATCCCTCCCCCTACATCAACTATTCAGAAGAAAAGCAACCGGTGTGTACAGGAAGACCCTTCTTAACCTGCACCCCAGTAAAAGCTGACAGGACATTCTTTCTGAAAATCATTCTCACATCCCCTGCCCAGCGCTGCACCTACCAGTGTGACGAAACAGCCGTGGACCCCTTGAAGTGCCCTGGTGAGGTCGGGGGACTGTGGAGCCTGTGGTGACCTGAGGAGCGAGGGCGCCGTGTGTGCACATCCTTCCTGAGAAGCCGGTGTGGGAGGTGACTGCGCGTGGAGAGCGGCGCTGTGTTCGCTGACTGCGGGACCCCGGGGGCACCGGTCGCGTCAGTGGAAGTCAGGAAGCGCTTCCGCGCATGTCCTCAGCGCGTCCGCTATTGGAAGCAGGAGGGGCCTAGGGTCGGGCAGGCCCAGGAGTGCAGCGTTGAACCTGAGAGGTGAGGTGACCGGCGAGGATCGCGCAGGCGCCCAGGAGCAGCGCGACTCAAGAGGCGGGAGCGGAGGCGGAGCCATCGAGGAGCATCGCGCATGCCCAGAGGTTCAGCGCGTTCGTCGGCTTAGCTGAGGAGGCGCCGGAAGGATTCCTGAAGCGCCGCCTCGGCTGCAGTAATCCCCCGCGCTCGAGCGCTAACTGTGGAGCCAGCGCCTGAGAGGAAGACTGACCGCCCCCCCCCCCCCCCCCCCCCTAGCGCCCTGCTGTTAAACGAGTCATCGCGCTGAGCTGTACCCAGACCCCCTTGCTCAGCGCTGTTAAGTGGGAGCGCGCTTGGGCCGAGGAAGACAACAAGTGTTTCCCCCACGCCAGCAACAGGAAAGCAGCTGGTTGGGGAAGCCCAGGAGGCGGGTACCATCTAGAGACCTGTGGACTGTGGCGTACCGGCCACCAAGACAGTAAGGAGAGTGGGGGTGAGGAAGGAAAGTTCTGGGCACTAGTGAGTAAAGTTAAAAGAAACCTTACCAATTCTAGCGTCAAACAGGGTGCCCTGACCATTTTGGTCCTCTTAAAAACCATACTGTGACATAGTAGATAAGGGGATAGAGATCATAGCCCTGAATGTGATAAAATAACCAGTGAATGGGCAGGTTCAATTGGTGAAGTATTGTTGACATTGTGTATTAATGTAAAGTAACCCTGCATAGTGTGAATCTAATGGGATTCTCTTAATTATAAAAAGAGTTACCTTTATTCATTACTGAATCCTTGACAATAGAATGTGGTTTACTGCCCTTTTTCCACAGCAAGAAGAGTGAAATGTATTTCTCCAAAGCAAAAGTATAATGATTATTTCTGTGAGAATCTGATGTCGTATCTTGTATAATTTGAATCCCAAGAGTCATATTATTTTTATAAAAGGTAACGGTATTTTTCCAAACAGTGGTGTTGTGTCTTCATTTTAGTGGTTCATCACTGAGTTACTGTGAGTGAGACTTGTAAGTACTTTACCAACGCCTTGAGTTAGCTGTAGCCACTACTGTGCCAAGCTACCTTATGTAGACTTGGGTAATCTAGGTCCAACATAATTGGTGTTTCAGCGGTGGGATCACAGATTTGTACTTACACTCACTTATTAGTAACGCAGTGCCAACCACGAGACCTCACCTGGAGTTTTCTCCCTGCGGCCCTCCTAATTTAAATTTTGATTTTTCTAAATTGACTTCTGGCGGTGGGTGGAGGTTGACCCCAGGTTACTTTGCGGATTTCTCCTGGGAAGAAGTTTATACTCCAAATAGAAATGGAGATAAATGTAGAAGAGCAGGAAAATTATACTGTGACCCAATTGAAGGAATGGTGTCAGCAGCAGGGGGTGTTTTTCAAGAAAGGCGCCAGGAAAGTTGAGCTGCTGACCAGTATCCGGGCATGGGTAGAGGCTCATTCCGGGGAGGAGGTAGATCCTGAGGGGAGTGACAAGGACACTGTCCTGGAGACCGCAACACTGTACCAGACGGGAGGGGAGAACCTTGTAACAGGTCCTAGGACACCTTCCAGAGTGGGCAGTAGTGTGTCAGAGAGGGGCCTGACCGACGCCGAGTTAGAAGACAGGAGGGAGGAGAGGAGGATGAGAATAGAATTAGCCAGGATGGACATGGTGAGGGAGGAAAAGAGGTTGGAGCATGAGCGGACCATCAAAGAGATGGATTTACAAGCCCTAAATCTACGAACCCCCAAACCAGAGAATGGTGGCAGCGATATCCAGACCAACACCAGGGAACCCAGACCGTACCTACCAAAAGATATTATGGCATGCTATGTACCCAGTGATGACATTGCCAAATGGCTAGCCGCCTACGAGGTCTCGCTGAGGGCCCATGGGATCCTGGAAGTCCACTGGGGAGGTGGGTTATATAAATACATGCCCCCCACTGGCAGGGATACTTTGTTGGCCCTTGATCCAAGTGAACAGACCTACTACCCGGCTATGAAGTCAGCGCTGCTCAGGAAGTTTGGGTTGACCCCTGAGAAATATAGGCAAAAGTTCCGGGGCAGCTACAAGCTGGGCACGCAAAACTGGGTAGATTTTTTGGACTACTCCAGGAAGGCCCTGGAGGGTTGGGTAAGAGGCAGCGAGGTAGGGGACTATGAGGGACTATATGACCTCATACTCAAGGAACACCTACTGGAGAAGTGTCTTCCCGAACTACGACAGCATTTGGTGGACAGCAAGCTGACCAGCCCCAGGAAGCTTGCTGAGGAGGCGGACATCTGGGTTAGTACCCGGGTGTCGACTAAGGGGACTGGAGGGGATTCCCAGAAGCATGGACAGGGCGCCCCCCAGAAGAAAGAGGGAGGGGAAACTAAGAGGGAGTTCTCAAAAGGGCCACAAAATACTTCGCAAGGAAGGGGCAGAGGATTCATCCCTAAAAGTAACCCCCCTCGCAACCCTACCCCTGGCCACAGCCAGCAGCCAAGGGTTGTTCATTGTTTTGAGTGTGGTGGTGTGGGACACTATAAAGGAGATGTGAGATGCCCAAAAAGACTACCCCCTCCCACTGGAGGAAAAGCCCCGGGAATCACTAGTGTAGTGCTCGGGGAGGAGATGCCTTTGGTTAATGGAGGGGAGCGGGCGGGTGTCACTTTAGTGTCCCTGGGAGATAAGGAGATGGTTCCAAAGACCCAACTGCCCTCTAATACTACTAAGTATGAGCAGTGGGTCACCATCAATGGCCGTAGAGGGGAGGCTCTGAGAGATACAGGAGCCAGCATGACTATGGTAAGGAGTCAGCTGGTGTCTCCAGAGCAGGTCATCCCAGATGTACTCCATCCCGCCGTAATGGCTGACGGCAGATTGGGCCACTACCCTGTGGCTGAGGTTCCCTTTGAGTGGGGAGGGGTTGCAGGTCCACTTCGAGTTGCCGTAAGCCCTGCCGTGCCTGTTGACTGCCTGTTGGGGATTGATATGGAGCACAATGCTTGGAGGAGGGTGGAGTACCAGACTCACTCTGAGATGCTGGGACCCCCTGACTGGACTTGTGTCAGCACAAGGTCCGCGACTGCCCGAAGGGGGAGTTCACTTGCGCTGGAGCCTGGAGCAATGGCCCAGCCGGCTGCCAGAGAGGAGAAGGACAGGAGGCTGGAGGACCCTGCCTCGACATCTCCACCTCGTGAGAAAGATGGACCACCTGCGGAGGTGGATCTGGAGTCCACAGGGGAGAATGTTGCTTCCCTGGAAAACCTACCCATCCCTACCGAATGGCATGTGGAGGGAGGTCCTTCCCGGGAAGAATTCTGTGAAGCTCAGAAAGAGTGTCCTACTCTCGAGGGGCTGCGGCAACAGGCCAACGCCCAGGCAGCAGGAAACATTGAAGGGAGCTACCGGATTTACTGGGAGGATGGACTCCTCTACAGTGAGCCCAAGGCACCTGGCCATGGTTCAGCCAGAGCCTTGGTGGTCCCTCAATGCTTTAGAGCCTTTCTACTGGAACTGGCTCATGAGATACCATTGGCAGGACATCTAGGACAGGACAAGACCTTTGCCCGGCTTGTCCCCCACTTCTACTGGCCTCGAATGAAAGTGGCGTCTGATACATATTGTCGGACGTGTGTGTCTTGCCAAGCTAGTGGGAAAACAGGGGTGAAGCTAAAAGCTCCCCTGGAACCACTACCTGTCGTTAGCACCCCCTTTGAGAGGGTGGGCATCGACATTGTGGGGCCATTGGATCCACCAACTTCAGCTGGTCACCGGTTCATACTGGTTTTGGTGGATCATGCCACACGGTACCCAGAGGCAATACCTCTGAGGACCATCACTGCACCTGTGGTGGCAAGGGCCCTGATGGGGATCTTCACCCGAGTGGGTTTCCCCAAGGAGGTTGTGTCCGACAGGGGGACTAACTTCCTTTCAGCATACATGCGGGCTATGTGGAAGGAGTGCGGAGTTACCTATCGGTTTACCACTCCTTATCACCCACAAACCAATGGTCTTGTGGAAAGGTTTAACAAAACCTTGAAAGGTATGATACGGAGTCTACCTGAGAGCCTGCGGAGGAAATGGGACATCCTCCTACCCTGTCTCTTGTTTTCTTACAGGGAAGTGCCACAAAAGGGAGTGGGCTTCAGCCCCTTCGAACTTTTGTACGGGCACCCTGTACGGGGACCTCTCAGCCTGGTGAAAGACGGATGGGAACGGACTCCCAGGAAGCTTCCCCGGGACGTGGTGAGCTACATGCTGGCCTTCCGGAGCCAGATGGCTAAGTTGTGGAAGCAAGCTTCAGACAACTTGGAGGCCAGCCAAGCAGTTATGAAAGAGTGGTATGACCACAACGCTCACCCAGTGGAACTGGAGCCTGGACAGAAAGTGTGGGTGATGGAACCTGGAGAGCTAAATGCCCTCCAGGACCGTTGGACAGGCCCCTTTGAGGTTTTGGAGAAGAAGGGGAAGTCCACCTACTTGGTGGATCTTAAGACCCCGAGGCAGCCCCACAGGGTGCTGCATGCCAATCGCCTCAAGCCACATCATGAGAGGCCCGAGGTTGTCTTAATGATGGTAACCGACGGAGCAGAGGAAGAAGAAAGCGAACCTCTCCCTGATCTTCTCTCGTCCCAAGAAAAGGATGGGTCGGTGGAGGGAGTAATTCTCTCGCCATCCCTAACTCCTGAACAGCGGAGTGATTGCCGCCAGATCCTGGAGCAATTTTCTTCTCTGTTCTCCCTTGTCCCGGGTAGGACCCACCTGTGTACCCATGACGTGGACACAGGAGACAGCCCACCTGTGAAGTCTAAAATCTACCGGCTGTCGGACAAGGTGAAGGCCAGCATCAAGAGTGAAGTTGCCAAGATGCTGGAGCTGGGAGTGATTGAACCTTCTGGAAGCCCTTGGTCTAGCCCGGTGGTTCTGGTACCAAAAGCTGCCCCACCAGGCACCACACCTGAATTGAGATTCTGTGTGGATTACCGAGGCTTGAACTCAGTAACCAAAACTGATGCACATCCTATCCCACGGGCGGATGAGCTTATTGACCGGCTGGGAGCTGCTCAATACTTAAGTACCTTTGACCTAACTTCAGGGTACTGGCAGATTTCCCTTACCGAGGAGGCGAAGGAAAGCTCAGCCTTCTCTACACCTCAGGGACACTACCAATTTCGTGTGATGCCCTTTGGGCTCAAGAATGCCCCTGCCACTTTTCAGCGGCTGGTGAACAGGGTCCTTTCTGGAATGGAAGCTTTCTCTGCTGCATACCTGGATGACATTGCTGTCTTCAGTAGCAGCTGGGAGGACCATTTGCAGCATCTGCAAGCTGTTCTTCATGCCCTGCAACAGGCTGGCTTGACAGTCAAGGCCAGCAAGTGTCAGATCGGACAGGGGTCGGTGGTGTACCTAGGTCACTTGGTGGGCAGAGGGACGGTGCAGCCCCTCCAGGCAAAGATTGAGGCTATCATCGCCTGGGAGCCCCCCAAGACTCAAACAGAGGTCCGAGCCTTCCTGGGCCTCACTGGATACTACCGTCGCTTCGTGAAGGGGTATGGCACTATCGTGGCACCCCTCACTGAACTTACTTCCAAGAAGCAACCCCGACGGGTAGTCTGGACGGAGGCTTGCCAGCGAGCCTTCATGACCTTGAAACAAGCATTGTGTTCCGCTCCCATTCTCAAGGCCCCTGATTTTGCTAGAGAATTCATTGTCCAAACAGATGCGTCAGAACATGGCATTGGGGCAGTGTTATCGCAGCTAAATGATGAGGGCTTGGATCAACCCGTGGTCTTCCTGTCTAGGAGACTACTCCCCAGGGAAAGGAGGTGGAGTACAATTGAGAGAGAAGCCTTTGCGGTGGTTTGGGCCCTGAAGAAGCTGCGGCCATACTTGTTTGGCTCGCACTTCCTAGTTCAGACTGACCATCGCCCCCTTCGTTGGCTGATGCAAATGAAGGGGGAGAATCCCAAGTTGCTGAGGTGGTCCATCTCCCTACAGGGAATGGACTTTAGGGTGGAACACCGACCTGGGACGGACCATGCCAATGCAGACGGTCTATCCAGGTATTTCCGCCTTAGTGATGAGGACTCCCAAGGGGTTGGGTAGTTCTCCCCACTTTCAGCTGGGGGGGGACGCGTGTTAGACCTGACTGCTTCTGGGGAGACTCTAACCATTATTATTTATTTTTATCCCCCTGAGCCTCCCAGAGTTTCTATTTTTATTTATGTCCATCAGGAATTTTTAATGCTGTCAGGGGGCTAGGTGTTCCTTGGCAATGACGCCATTTTTCCCTCATAACCTGTGAGGCCTAGTCAGCCCCCTTGAAAATCTAGGGATCTCCAGAGACCTAAAATGGTGTCCACCAACTGCCATAACGGACACTACTGGAGGACAGGTCCATAGGATAACATTAGGGAACTTTCTGGAATTAACTAGAGACTTCTGCAGGTCTCAGGCCACCCTATATAAGGCCAGTGACCAGCAGCCATTTTGTGCTGACCCAAGAGTGGAGGAGTGAGGCAGTGGTGAGAGGAGGTGGACACACTGAGAGCAGCTAGTTTGTCTCTGAGGCTGACAGTTTCTTCAGAGGGTTGTTCCCCCTTCAACCTCTGACCAATCCCTCCCCCTACATCAACTATTCAGAAGAAAAGCAACCGGTGTGTACAGGAAGACCCTTCATAACCTGCACCTCAGTAAAAGCTGACAGGACATTCTTTCTGAAAATCATTCTCACATCCCCTGCCCAGCGCTGCACCTACCAGTGTGACAAAACAGCTGTGGACCCCTTGAAGTGCCCTGGTGAGGTCGGGGGACTGTGGAGCCTGTGGTGACCTGAGGAGCGAGGGCGCCGTGTGTGCACATCCTTCCTGAGAAGCCGGTGTGGGAGGTGACTGCGTGTGGAGAGCGGCGCTGTGTTCGCTGACTGCGGGACCCCGGGGGCACCGGTCGCGTCAGTGGAAGTCAGGAAGCGCTTCCGCGCATGTCCTCAGCGCGTCCGCTATTGGAAGCAGGAGGGGCCTAGGGTCGGGCAGGCCCAGGAGTGCAGCGTTGAACCTGAGAGGTGAGGTGACCGGCGAGGATCGCGCAGGCGCCGAGGAGCAGCGCGACTCAAGAGGCGGGAGCGGAGGCGGAGCCATCGAGGAGCATCGCGCATGCCCAGAGGTTCAGCGCGTTCGTCGGCTTAGCTGAGGAGGCGCCGGAAGGATTCCCGAAGCGCCGCCTCGGCTGCAGTAATCCCCCGCGCTCGAGCGCTAACTGTGGAGCCAGCGCCTGAGAGGAAGACTGACCCCCCCCCCCCTAGCGCCCTGCTGTTAAACGAGTCATCGCGCTGAGCTGTACCCAGACCCCCTTGCTCAGCGCTGTTAAGTGGGAGCGCGCTTGGGCCGAGGAAGACAACAAGTGTTTCCCCCACGCCAGCAACAGGAAAGCAGCTGGTTGGGGAAGCCCAGGAGGCGGGTACCATCTAGAGACCTGTGGACTGTGGCGTACCGGCCACCAAGACAGTAAGGAGAGTGGGGGTGAGGAAGGAAAGTTCTGGGCACTAGTGAGTAAAGTTAAAAGAAACCTTACCAATTCTAGCGTCAAACAGGGTGCCCTGACCATTTTGGTCCTCTTAAAAACCATACTGTGACATAGTAGATAAGGGGATAGAGATCATAGCCCTGAATGTGATAAAATAACCAGTGAATGGGCAGGTTCAATTGGTGAAGTATTGTTGACATTGTGTATTAATGTAAAGTAACCCTGCATAGTGTGAATCTAATGGGATTCTCTTAATTATAAAAAGAGTTACCTTTATTCATTACTGAATCATTGACAATAGAATGTGGTTTACTGCCCTTTTTCCACAGCAAGAAGAGTGAAATGTATTTCTCCAAAGCAAAAGTATAATGATTATTTCTGTGAGAATCTGATGTCGTATCTTGTATAATTTGAATCCCAAGAGTCATATTATTTTTATAAAAGGTAACGGTATTTTTCCAAACAGTGGTGTTGTGTCTTCATTTTAGTGGTTCATCACTGAGTTACTGTGAGTGAGACTTGTAAGTACTTTACCAACGCCTTGAGTTAGCTGTAGCCACTACTGTGCCAAGCTACCTTATGTAGACTTGGGTAATCTAGGTCCAACACCCAATGAGCTGCATCCCTTTTTAGACGCTCCAGGAGAGGCACTAGATTCCTTTTTACAAACTCGCCCGGGTCTGATGTGATATAGATACCTAGATATTTAAAGACCTCTTCAGAGACCTGCAGCGGGCAGTTCTTTGGGAGCAGCGGCGGTGGACCATGGAGCACAAAAAGTATCGATTTTGACCAGTTTATTGTGTACCCTGATGCTCGCCCAAAAATTTCACATATATTCAGGAGTACTAGAATGGACCGCTTAGGGGAGGCCAGTAAAACGTCGTCCGCATACAACGAGATGCGGTCTTCCCATTCTTCCATCCACTTAATCCCCCGGATCATTGGTTCCCATCTGATCCATGCCGCCAGCGGTTCCAACACTAGGGCAAAAGCAGCGGTGACAGCGGGCAGCCCGAATGCGTGCCCCGGGTCAATGGAAAGTCATGGGATATATGGCCATTAGCCGTCACGTGCGCCAGTGGCTTTCTATACAGGAGACGCACCCAAGCGCAGAACTTCGGCCCGAAGCCCAAGTGCTGCAACACAGCGAGCAAGAAGGGCCATTCCACCATATCAAATGCCATACGAGCATCCAACGACAGGAGAACAGCCGGCACCTGGAGAAAGGGCATGCGGGCCATCACTCCATGCAAACGTCTCAAGTTCAACGCTGTATTTCTATTGGGCATGAACCCGGACTGGTCCGGGTGAATCAAGGTTGCGAGGTGTGGGGTCAGTCTGATCGCAAGGAGTTTTGCTTGAATTTTGGCCTCAGCGTTTATTAAGGATATGGTGCGATAAGAGGTACAGTCCTCCGGTGGCTTCCCCGGCTTCGGGATCTCCACCACTGTGGCCAGTCGCTGATCCAATCAGAGCTCCCCTGTCTGGAAACTGTTGCGGTACATATTTAACATGTGTGGGGCCACTATATCCGCCGTCTTTTTATAAAGTTCTATGGGAATGCCGTTCGGCCCTACCGCCTTCCCAGATTGTAATGAGCCAATCGCCACCTGAAGCTCGTCGGTTGTAAGATCCGCCTTCAGTTCAAGGGCCACCTCCGGCGTAAGGTTAGGACTTGCAATATCTTTTATATAGTTCAGCGCCTCCTCTACGGTGATTTCTGTTAGAGATGTGTAGACTCGTTGAAAGTGTTGTGCTAACATATGCACTATTGCGCGCGGGTCAGTTGCTTCTAAATTATCACCTGTCCGTAACTGCGCTATCCACTTTTTGTCCCGCTTCTTTTTATCTAGCCACGCCAGTAGCTTCCCTGCTTTATCTCTGGTCTCGTATATCTTAGGCCTCGTAGCTAATAGCATGAGTTTGGCCCTTTCCCTAAGGTATTCCCTATGCAATTGTTTAATGCTCAAGCATTGAGCCGTGGCCCGCGCTGGATTGCGAAAGTGTTGGGCGTCAGCCACCTGTAACTCCGACTCTATGATAGTGAGGTCCTGCTGCTGGTCCCGCTTATGACCTGTAATAGAGGCAATGGCCTGTCCCCTTAGAACGGTCTTATAGACTTTCCATAAGTTGGTCGGAGAGTGGACCGACGAAACGTTTTCTTGGAAGTAGTGTCGTCGTGTTGTGGTGACTATAGGTTTCTTAATTTTGGGAACCTTCAAGTATCCAGGGAATATGGGAAATATTCGCTGCCGCCCCCTCTGGTAATATGTGAATGTTAACAGTATTGGGGAGTGGTCCAAAATTCCCCTAGGTCTAATCTCAATCTTGTCCACGTGTTTTAAACTATCCGGGGATGCAATAAAGTAGTCTATTTTGGATAAACTGTTATGTACCCCAGAATGAAAAGTGAATTGGCGCGCCGTGGGGTGGCGATGCCTCCATAAGTCTGTAAGCCCTAGCGCACCCAGAAAGCCCCCCAGATGTGATGCACCCAATGTCCGCTCCCTCGCGGGGTGCCGGTTCAAGGTCCCATCCACCGTAGCATTAAAGTCCCCCCCAATTAGCAGTTCCCCTTCCGGGAGATCAAGGAGAAAGTCACTGAAGCCGGGAGAGTGATCGCATGTAAAGCTGGAGGAATATAAACTGTCACTATATTGATAGGGTTTCCTTCCCACTGCCCAATAAGTGCTGCAAAGCGGCCACCTGCATCTGTCTTTGTGTTATGTATAAGATTGTTTCCGAACTAGGATACCCACCCCTCTGGAACCTGAGGAGAACTGAGTGGGCTACCATTTAAACCCCCATCTGTCCAATGCCTTACAGGCAGTACCGGTGAGGTGAGTCTCTTGCAGTAGGGCCACTGCTGGGGAACATCTTTTAGGTCACTGTAGGACCAAACCTCTTAATTTTGTCCCCAATACCCCGCACATTCCATGTAATCAATTTTAGGGAAGCCATCCGCGTACCTGGGGACTGCCCTCGATCAGATAACTGTGAATTTGGCGTTGTCATTATTATGAGTGTACGTAACTGGTATAGCAGGTGCAGATGAACATTGCCACCACTGATTTATGTATGGAAGGGTGTCATATAAGAGTGCCTGTGTGGTGCCTGCTAACCGGAAAAACACAACCAAAACAACATTCCCCTCCCCTCCACCCCCCTCCCTGCTAGAAGGAATCAGAACTACCCACCACCCCAACAGTGCAGAGCGCTCAATACCCAATCCCATTAACAGTACTTGCGTTTCGGGGGTGAGAAGTCCGGGAAATATTGTAGTCCATCCCGTCCTTAAAGATTTTTGTACAATTGAGTCTCGTCGTAGTTGAACGGCCAGTCGTTTTGCGGCATACCTGGGTCTGCCCCCCATTCACATTAATCACCCACCCTCTGGTGGCGTGTTCCTTATTCTGCTTCTGGCAGATCCTGTTCATTCTCTGTAAGGACAGCGAGGTCCGTTTGTGCCACGTCTCCTTCGTCATTCTTCAGCATCCACCCTTTGTGTGCTGTCATCTTCCTGCTCCTGTCTATCTTCCTTGGGGTCCTCTTCCACCCTCTGCTGTTGCTGGCATCTCTCCGATCGTCTGGAACCTTCCACTCGTCGCCACCCCTCAAGCCAAACGTGGGCCTCCTCTGGAGTGTCAAAGAACCAGGTTTTACCATCCGCCACTACTCATAACTTTGCAGGGATCAGCATGGAGTAAGCAAGCTTTCTTCGCTGCAGTTCATTAACCTCGAAGAAGCTCCTGCGACGCTTGGTAACCGCTGCCGTGTAGTCCGGGAAGAAGGATACCACTAAGTTGTGGATGCGAATCGGTGGGGCCACTCTTGCACTTTGTAGTATTGCATCCTTGTCGCGGAAATTAAAAATGCAGGCAAGGACAGGCTTGGCAGGCGCCCCGGGCTTTGGCTTACCCTCCGGCACCCTGTGTGCTCTTTCCACTGAGAAACAAAGTGGAGAGCCCCCTTGTTTAGAGTCTGGTCTTTATGAGTTCTTCGACGTAGAGATCCCTGGAAGGGCCCCTTTCACATTCTGGAATGCCCAGGAGTCGGATATTGTTGCAGCAAGAGCGCCCCTCCTGGTCATCCAGCTTCGCCGCCATTATTTTGTTTTCCACCTCCAGGTGCCCGACTTTTTTAAGCAATGTGGCCGTGTCCCTGGACAGGGTTTTCGTCACTTGTTCCACCTCGGTGACCCTTGCAGTCATTTTCTGGAAGTCTGCCTTTAGGAAAGACACATCCGTAGAAATGGTGCCCACCGTCGACAGCACATTCTTGAGGGCAGCCATGTCATCCAGGGTCACTTTACTCGCCCCCTCTCCTTCCTGGGCCTTGTCCAGCTTTTCATTGCGGTCCGGAATCACCGGGAAATCTCTTGCATATGCACACTTGTCCAGTTTGCCCTGGGTGGTCGTGCGTGGGCCCCTGCCCCCCCATTCTTGTCCGAGGAACTTTGCGCCAGCCGGTATTCGCCACCGCCAGCCGCAGGGTCTTCCCTCCACGCGCAGCCTGTCGGTTTTTCCGTCGCACAAGTTGCTGAGAGGTACTGGGGCCGAGGGCCGATGGTCGCACGTCCAGGACGCCCACTAGCTCTGGAGGGGCTAAGTTATCACCATCTGCAACTTCGCAGTTATAGAGACAGCATGCGCTAAGCTGTGACCGTGTCCAGAGGAAATCTGTATATTAGGTTAGATTGGCGGCGGGCTTTAGGTGCGGATGGTTTCCTCTGGGGCTGCTGCCCCTCTGTGCAGGTTAGTGTATGTGCGGCGTTGTCCTACCTTGTGCACCACTGTATGCCCCGTGGCCTTCTCCAGGACCAATGCGCTCAATAATGGCCCAGAAGGAGGCACCTGTACGTGGGGCGCAGGATTAGTGGAGGGCCTAGCCTCTATTGGGTCTTCCAGGCCCTAGTCTGGGCAGGCGGGCGCTTTTGGCTCTTTCCCGCTCTTCACTCCCCCCACCGGCAGTCCGCGTATGGAGTCGGGCCCCACTCACCTCCCGATGGGCACCGACTCCACACAGGTCTCAGCAGCAGCAGGCAGCTCGACTGCCCCTCTCGCCGGACACCTCAGGGCAGTCGAGCCGAAGATCGTGTGCAAGCCCGCGGGCGTCCCTCAGCTACTCGGAGTTCGCAGCTATTTCCAAGGGGGGGGAACCACCACTCTCCTCAGTCGGCGCCCGACAGCGCCGCCCAGCCCCAACTCCACGTCTTCCCTTCTGAGCACTGCCGTAGTCAGTCCGGCCGCTGATCGCTCCCCACTGGGTCCAGATCCCAGGCAAGTCCCTGGCTTCAGTCTTGTGAACAGGCCGTGCTGCCCCTCCTGCTCTCTTCGGCATTCTGGTGGTCGCACACGCCCGGGGAGGAGATCGCTGGGAGCACCGCAAGTTCTGCTTACATTTGGACTTCCTCAAGGTATGATATTTGGTCGGATTAGTTACCGGATTGATAGAGGAATCTACTCTTCCCACGGAGCTCCACTAGGTTGCGGCCATTTTAGTCGGCAACAAGCCACGCCCACAAGCGTACCTACTTAAAGTTAATTATAGAATGGCAAGCATCAACTCTGTTTGCCAAGGACTACAGTAAGTGACTTTTCACAACATGTACTGCATGGATAGCTGATGGTGAAGTATTCTCATTGTTTGAGAGGGAAAAACTCAGACAACCAACAAGTGTACAATCATACTCAGGTTTTACCACTTTTGTTCCATTTCAAAGAAATATTTGCACCCTCAATGATATATCCTCAGGATCACACTTTCTTACTTGGACTTAACATTCCACAGTTGCAGGCTTCCCTGGCGACTCCCAAGCAAAATTTTGTTCACATAGGTGCTTGGGTGCATAATGGCAGATACAGCGAAAACATTCTTATCAAAGTTTAACTGTAGATACTCTTCTGCAAGGCAAAAGGAGATGCAGTTAGCAGACATGTAATGGCCCACATATTGTTAATAAACTTTCAGAGCAGCAGTACAGCTATTGTTGTCTGCACATCAATACTTCAAACTTAAATGAAATGTGACGATATGTAAACTGTTCACACGTTCCATTCCAGAAAAACAAATCCTGAACCAGACATATAAAGGTAAAATACCTTTATAGATAAATATACACAATATGTCTATGTCCTTCAAGCTCAGAAATATTCATGAGGCATCAGTATTTTCCCAAAAAAATACTGAAGTTAAACTGTGGGATCTTTTATGTACAGTATGCTCGATAGCCTCTTCAAAGTAACAACGTTTTTGCACACATTTTCAAATCTGACTGGCAGTCACTCTCAATCTGACCATTCAAGATTAACACATAATATACTGGATTGCAGTAATCAACTAATATACCCTGAAATGTTTTTAGAGCTTTTAACACTGAATTATGTTTTGTACTGGATTATTATGCCATAGTGGAGGAACGGGGGTAAAATAAACTACCAAAAAGTGAAAAATGTGGAATCCACCAGATCCTATTGCACCTACCTTAAAACAGAATCTTTTGCATTCAATTCTCTTATCCCTAAAGCTCATAAGTGGTAACCTGCAGGCCGCCTGGACCTCAAAGACATAAAATGAAGTTCCTATGGCACTTCGGTCAGTAGGACTGGTATCCTGCGAAGTAGCTTCAACAAAGAAGTCTGTCTTGTACTTGCAGGGTTTGCAGTGTGAATTATTTGGTAGGGTGCAGAGGTGAAATTATTTCAGGAGGGCTAGGCATGGAGAATGCTGGCAATACACAAAACCCTGACAATAAAGACATCAACATCCCCTTCTACCATGGGCCCATTTTCCCAACCACAATAGCAAGCAGCAAGTGACACTATCCAAGTCGCCACTGAAGATTACGTAATTGTTTTGAAATAATGTATGAATTATAAGCATGCACATCTCAGCCTGTTCCTGGTACATATTATCATTCCCCTTGTCAAGCGATATCAAATTTATTTTGAAACTAAAACCGTTACCCCTGTGAAGGTGAACTGCAATATTACATCAGATGAGCCAAATGGTACGGAGATATGCAACTACAGTTTTCTTTCTATTGTCAGCAGAAGTCCCCATTAGACCTACTTCTCCAACCACTATGTGTACAAATACCTTGAACCCTTACGTTTTATTTCAATCCTTTAAAACATCTACTGTAGAACTACATCAAACTCAAAGACCATAATGTCACTTGATTTAATGTTTAACATTAAGCAAGATATGACATACAGAAAAAAGGGAGAGGGTGTCTTCCCATTTTCTAGTACAGATCACATTTTTCTGAAAAAAAGTACAACTAAAAAGTATAATTGGGTGTTTTTATTGTTGTATATTTGAAGGTCGGTGTTAGCCACACACCTTTGATTTTACTTAAAATTATATATATTATCCATATATAATACACTTACTTATAAGGGTTCTCAGAAGGTCTACTTCATCCATTGGTCTGTTATTTTGCAATTCACACTTATATTTCGCAGACTACAGCATCGGACAATAGGTCAGCCCACTTCAGCCATTGCGTAACCTTACTGTGAGTGATGGCATTTTGTTCTTTCACAATGAGTAAATCTGCACACAAAGTAAGTCCTTACAGTGCTATGGACTGCTATGGCAATGTGTGCTTTTGGATATTTTGCTTTTAGCCATTATTTGTTTATATGGGTGAAGGCCTGGTAGCTTCCCATACAATAAGGTTTTGCAGACGCCATGACATAGCAAAACAAGCATTGACTAAAAGCCATAAGGCTTTCCACCAATGCATATTTTAAATAGTATCAATTTACAGCATTATCAACAAATACAGATTAATACTTACAATTCAATCAGGTCTCATACTCATGCAAACTTTTAAAAATCAGTGAAAAACATTACAATCTCATTCATTTTTAGGTCGAGCTGGTGTAGCAGTGCGAAGCACTGCATCCAGCAAAGCATCTTTTGTTATCCACTTCATGGGAATGTGAGACAGGGGATGTGCAAGCGCAAGCCCTCTGCGCTTTCACCTCGTGGGCGCGCACACCCAGCCCGGCGCCATGCACATCTCCCGTCTCACATTCACAGTAAGTCAGCCTCTCGCCTCTCTCGATCGCGTGCGCACACACACACACAGCCACACTCACGCATGCGCGCGCGCACACACACACACACACACACACACGCACACGCACACACACACACACACTGCATTCACACACACACACCCACACACACACACACACACACACACCGCACACCACACACACACACCACACACACACACACACCCTAAAACTAAGCCCCACCTGCCCCACTCACCGGGCTACAGGCTCCGTCACACGGGGCTTCCCTCACTTGCATCGGCGGCCTCTGCTCCTCTTACGTGCCTACAGCGTTTCACAGCCTCCCCTAGGGCGGGACGTCCGCCTTCTGCCCTTCTCGTCCAGTCACTTTTTGTGGGCACGGGCTTCCAGCAGAAGGCGGAAGTCCCGCCCCAGTGGAGGCTGTGAAACGCTGTAGGAGGCATATCTATCTTCCAAGTCCTGGGAGAGCGGAGGGATCCCTCTGCTGGGAGCAGCCATGAACGTGGACAACGAGGATGTCCTGCTGGAACTGGATGGGGTGTCCGAGGACGGGGAGACGGACATGGACGGAGAGATCAGTGTCCCTGCACTGGTGTATTCTGCGATGCACTTTCGCCGAGGAAGGGAGTCCGTAGGATTTGGAAAGCCCGTGTGTTGTGGCACGTCGGTCTTTCATCCCAAATTGGTTCAATTGAAAGTCGTAGTCCGCAGTGACACTAATGCCGCGCTGAGCATCTGTGACAACAGGCACGGAAACTTTGGAATGTTCCACACTGCACTTTTATTTGTTCGTTTTTTGTTTCTGCTGCATGGTGGTGGGCAAGCCCAAGAGGTTAGGGGAAAAAAGACCATGCACTTCCAGAACCCTCATCATTGGAGCGGTCTTCTAAGGAACAGCGACAGGGTTTCACGTTTTATCTGAAATGTCTCCTTAGAGAAAAAAAAACACCTCTGTAGTGGAACAGAGGGTTGATACGCCCACTGCGGAGAGCTTTGTGGTCACACCTCCTGGCTCCAAACCTTTCTGTGCACCAGAAAGAAATGTCTTTGGGACTTTCAGTCACAGGTTCCAACGCAGGTAAAATATCGGAGCCGGTAGCCCCCCCTACAGTGTGTAAGTAGCATGTTACAATGCGAGTCACTGCTCAGACTTTCATCTTTGTTCAGTTGATAAAATGAGCACTACTGCGTTGATTGGTAGAACCAATGGCTATACACTATTTACGAAGGTTAGGTAGGAAACTGCGAAATCGGCGGCAGTGGCTCGCGCAGAACCAGTTTTTTAGGTGTATCTATATTATTTTGATATCTTTTGTGGAGTCAAAAAATCTAAAATAAACACTTTTTCCTATACATGCGTTTCTCTACCTACCAGCAAGCAAGCAGTTGTTTTCCAGTCTCTGTCACCGTGTTCATATAGGGCAGTCGTAACCTATGTAAGACCATTGATTTTATTTTTGTTTAAATGTAAATCATTACATATCGAGCCATGTGTGCTTCCAGCCTGCAGGCGGCTGTACCGCTCTGCGGCCAGACTTTTGAAGCTCATGTTTTGGGCCAAGCAGTACACCGTCACATATAAACAGCCACGTGTATTGGAAATAGATATAACAACAGAATGTGTCTTGTGACCCTAGAACTGGATGCAGCTCCTTGAGACACGCGTTTACTTCTTTGCAGTGGTATTTTTGCACAGGCAGGATTCAGAGTGTTATCAGTAAGCCATCTTCTTATGTTGACTTCTGCTCTTGTTTCTAGTTACAGTCAGATGGAACAGCTGATAGCTTCACATTCCCTTCACCCCACCCCAGAGATAAAGGCTGGCTGCAGTTTTAAAGCAGGCTGCCCTTCCTGCCAGAGTGGGGTGTGGAGTCCATAAGCTTGGAATCTGGTTTGATCTCCTGTAATCACAGGAAGTGCTTCTGGATTTAGTAGATCCAGATTCTGAACTAGAACATTCTCTATTTTTCCACTCTGTGCAAAATCAGAAAATCCTCATTCATCTGGAACAAGACTCCCGAACACGTGTGTGTGTTGTTTTTCATTTTCCGGAGTACATTTTCTGTCAGATGCAATCCCTGCATGAGCTACATGCATAAAATCTTGCAGTTATTTATGGAGGTATTCTGTTGGTCGCAGTGGGTCTTGTTGCATACCTGCTTGCATACCACTGCAGGGTGCTGCGCGTGTCAGGGAGGCAGGGTGGATTGTCAAGGATGTATCTTGCACGCCCCCCCCCATCCCAAAGACATTTTATGTGCATTGAAACCTAGGATATAGTTCAGTTTCGCTATATCACGCAAATCTCAAGGTTTTACATGTTTATTTCCCAGTGGGAATATATTCATTAGTGAAATGGCTGTTAGACTACACACTCCGACCCATTCCCCCCCCCCTCCCCCCCCCCCCCATCCCCCATCCCACCGACCTCCCTCTTTTCCCACTACTAGTTCTTGTTAATTGTGGTGCAGCTCAATTCTACCTCTCTCCGACTGGGAACTGAAATATCTTCAAATAAACGCGTCCTTAATCCCATTATGCTATGGCGAACCTAAAAGTCTTACACTTTTGATAGTAATTTTTTTTTGCACATGATCCTAAAGTGGGATAAATCCATTGCGTACTCGACTTAACCATCAGTAACCCTTTACAAGAGCATCAGTTTTCTAACTAATGAACAAGGCAAACTCGGTCAAGATCCTGTCTTTCGGGCACTATTTTTTCGTGAGTAAAAATAAAGCAGCCTTGAATGGGAGGACGCACAGTGCAACCGACAACTAAGTGATGTGTGTTGCAGCGACGCATTACCGTTTCTATTGCTTTCTTGTTATTGTTCTCATATATTGTGACTTCTATTTTTTTTAATTGGACCATAAATATAATGAATAGCCAATTGGCAAAATAGTTTGAGCATGTTCCCAAAAAGTCTTGTGGAATTCACAGTGTAAGTGGCAAGAGCCCTCACCCGTTAGTCAGCACTGCTGCACTTTTAAGGCTGATGCGGATTGTAACACCCATGCATACGTTGGGCATTATGGAGTGACTGTTTACAGGCATTCATCTAGAGAGACATTCTGGGCAAAAAACGATGGACTAGAATAAGACTCTAAGCAATTGCAGTGGCTGCGACATTTGAAAGCACTCCACCCGTTATCAGTGTGTCTCAGCCTTTTATGCCTATGCATTCTACTATGCTTTCCTCCAATCTTCGTTGAAAAACCCACTTGGCCAAAACATATCACGGTTGAATAACTGACAGCACATTTCAGCGTTTATTTGTAAAGGGACAGGACCAGCACATTGCCACCTCCCGAGTTTTTGAGGGGCATTATCCGCTGGCCTGCCAGCTTGACTCCTCCACCCACACCTTTGTGGCTCTCCGGCAGTGGATAGGTTGCCTGGCAGGGAGTGGCCACAGACTGAAGGCACAGCGATTCACAGTCCACTTGATCAAAAGGTCCATGCCATGATCTCCCCACACTAGCGTCCCGTCTTCTCCCACCCTTGCCTTAGTCTATATATACTACAGCCAGACCAAACCCCCAAATCATACCTTACCATGACTAACTTTGTCTGTTTATTTTAGAAGAGCAAATTTTTTTCAGGATCTTTGCCAATAAATGTGGGTGCAAATTATGGAAGCAAACATCCAATGACCTATTGTTATGGGTACTCTGTAGGCATAGCCTCCATCTACTTTTTTTTCCTTTTTTCGACCTCACTCTTATCTATTGCCCTCACCCTATCTATCGATCTCCCTAACTCTATCGCCTTCACTCTATCTGTCTATCGGCCTCACTCTATCTGTCTATCGCCCTCACTCTATCTGTCTATCACCCTCACTCTATCTATCGCCCGCCCTCTATCTATCTATCGCCCGCCCCCCTCTAGCGCCCTCACTCTATCTATCGCCCTCACTCTATCTATCTATCGCCCTCACTCTATCTATCTATCGCCCTCACTCTATCTATCTATCGCCCTCACTCTATCTATCTATCGCCCTCACTCTATCTAATCACCACAGAATCACTCAGCACCACCACAGCATCACTCACGGGCACCACAACATTACTATGCGCTACCACAGCATCAATCTGTGCAACCATTCAACAACAACTGGTTCCAATATGTTCTATCAATGTTTAAAGCTTTATTACAAATGTCACAAAAATATGTTAATATTTCACTTCTGTTCTTGGATTTTCGTCACAATAAAATACACTGAACATAATCTTCACAAAAGTCATATATACAAAAGTTTAAGCCATTGCCATTATAAATTACAATAACTTTAATTTAAGTATTAGTTTAAAAAAATTAAAAGCTATTGTTATTTGTAATATCAATACATCTAAGCCACGTAAATACAGCACATACTGCATTACAAATTCTATAGGTGTCACATTTGTGAAAGTTATAACTATTGGCATTGTAAATGACAAAGCTATTACACAGTACATTTTATTGTCAAAGACACTCCTCATTATTTTATCTGTTTTCCTCCTTTGACACCAAATAAGAGGGGAAAACTGAAATATTGCTGCTTTAACAAATAGAATGAGATGTGTGTCAACGTTTCTAAAAATGCATGCCCTGGCAAACTTACCTAACAAACATGATCTTACCTTCTGACTGGACATCCCAAATGATAAGTATATTATCCTTGTCCACAGAGATGACATGATCACCAAATGGCTGCAGCAGGTGAATTTCAGCATTATGGCCTACATAAGTATGAACTACCTAAAATGTAAGCACATTTACAAAACATTATGCTTCGAGTGACCAGAATGAGAAAATACATTCTAAACATACAACATGATTGCAGATGATCAATGAAAGGCCAAAGTGCAAATGATGTTGATATGACAAGTACAAGTGAAGTGTTAGCATGTGGGGCTCAGGCAATCAAAAACGTGCTCTGTAAAGGGAGAATCAAAATGATTTCTCTGTACTAACTATATCAGGTTATTTTGTTCATATGTAAAAAGAGGTTGGAGAAAAAGACGAGCCATTCTGAAAGGTTCGTAACACGAGGCACTTATTAATCAGCAGAAGGAACGTTCTCTAAGTGTTTGGTGCTGCTATCAGAAAAACTGGCTTGCATCTGAGGCGATCAGACTTAGGTCCAAGAGTGGCTCCTTGGCCATTCTTACATATCAGAGAATGCAAATTGTATGGCTAAAGTAGGTAGCAGGTCTTTCATGGCTGAAGAGTACTGCAAGAATGGTCTGGCTCAACCATGCACCATGCCAGTTATCATCCAGAAAAGATGCTATAGGGAGTCTAAAGATAATTTTTACCACCATTTCAAATAGGGATCTCAAAGAGGATTTTGACCACCATTTCTATCTAGAACTTCATATTCATGCTTTAGTTACACGTGACAATATCAAAATTTGAATAATAGAAATGTTAAGCCCCCATGCATCAATCTCCTGTTGTGTAGCTTTTTCTACCAGTCATAATTTGCTGAGCTGCTAAAGATAGCACCACCAAGATTAAGAGAAAGATCACAGTCCTGACCTCCATCCCCTATGTTGTAGATACACAGACCTGAATGCTGAACCAGCGTTAATAATCCGATTAGATTAAAAAAGGTGGCTTTTGAAGCATTTTCAAACAAAGAGCTAAAAAGTGCAGTCGTGTAAATGTATTAAGCCGTTAACCGCGGCAGTAATTCCGCGACGGTGGGGGCGTTTCCGTGCGCGGGTGGGGCCGACGGCAGCACTGGGCGGGGTTAACACTGGTAATACAATGATCTTAGAAATGTCAGACATGCAGTATTAAATGCTAGATAAAAAAATCTCGTTATTGTGATACTCGCTACATGTAAATTCGGACAAAATTGCAGTGTTTTAAAAAATGGTTTTCATGAAAAAAGGACTTTATCCACATTTTAAGGCAAATAAGTCACAACGCAAGCCATGTGCATGTTTTGCTTCGCTTCATGCTTCTTTCACTCCACCCTCTCACAGTACCGGCATAAATGCGGCCCTTAATTACACCACAGTCAATCCTGGTAAGAATTTGTGAGTGCCCATGGTCTATAGCATTTTGTTTTGGTGTACCCTATTGACTGAGATTTGTCCACAACCTCAACAGAAACAGACGTAAGGCACAAGTGTTTCCAAAGTTAGTGGAGTGTGTCCAAGATTTCACCCAGAATAGATCACAGGCCAGTCAGCCATGTTTCATTTAATTACAGCGCCATACCAATTCTGTGGTATAGTTATGTTTGTTGCCCTATCTTGGCCTTTAATGATGACAGGCTATCTGTTTTTTATGATGTTCCTAATTTTACTGACCAAGCTCCCTAGAAGAAAAACACACCCATTCTATTAATAAAAAAAGCTTTGACTGAACACTGAGGTTAGTGTTCAGTCACTTGTGTCATAAAGTATCACCCTAGTATATACTGAAGTAAGCATATAGTGGGCACACATACTACTTCTGAAGAGTATAGTCACCAA
Organism: Lissotriton vulgaris; assembly: GCF_964263255.1. Lineage (NCBI taxonomy): Eukaryota > Metazoa > Chordata > Amphibia > Caudata > Salamandridae > Lissotriton > Lissotriton vulgaris. Next base: position 709,998,563 of record NC_141689.1, on the reverse strand, counting down.
AGGGCTTAACCATACAGATAACTAGACAGTATCTATGACCCTGGGATAAATTACAGTACCCCCCATCCCATGACTACTGGGCATCAGATTCAGGAATGGAGTGAACGGACAAACATTTCAAAACAAAGTCAAATTCCTTGCTACAAAATCTGCGTTCATTTGTGGGAAGTAGCATGATCAACATGCGCAAAGGCTTCAATACATTTACAAAAGTCTGACATGCCTTGTGAATGTGACATGATGCTATTGTAATGCAGAATAGGGAGTGGCAGAAATGATCATTGAATGTACATGCATGTAGTTGCTTGGCATCCAGAACAGACACTTGTCATACACCACATACCACAGGATTTTGCTGGACCATGACAGAGGTGTGCCCAACAATGACCTCTGCTGACATGCAGCCATCTAGAAATGGGGAGTGTCCCTATATACCACAACAAGGCGCAGTGGAGCCCCCAGCCCATGGGATGTGCGCACAGTATTTTGTGTACATCTCCAATCTTTAGGGCCTATTTTCCAGTACATTATTTTTCACCTGCTATGCTGGCCTCAGATAGATACCAGCTACATTCAAAACAGCCTTAGTCCTGCTCCAATCAGATCAGTCAAGCCCAAACGACCAAGTCAAATCAGGTGCTCTCTGAAAAGGAATGCAAGCAACCTCAAACCTGTTTTGGCCATACTAGTCCTCCTCCGTGAGGTACAGCTGAATCCTGTCGCTAATGGAGCAAGGGAATCGTGTCTGGGTGCACCAGTTGCACTTAAGGTGTCTCACTGAGGCAAACACAAAGGTGATTGGTGGCCAGAGGCTGAAGGACAAGGCCTCAGCAACTGGCAAACACCTTGGGCCACATTACAATTCCTTGTTATTCACCCACAATGACCCACAATGACACTCCAGACAGAGATCAGCTATATGCAAATCAGGCTTCATCCTGCACCAACAGGAACAATCCAGTTCATCAAGTCCCCTCTGATCAGGAACAACCATCCCCTTTGTGTTCTCCTCAGTATACCCCTCCAATGACATTCCGCATTGGAAACAGATGTAACACAAAACGTTTTATCACTAACTTTTCCAGATAGAGAACGCATATTACATTCATGATGTTTGTAGTAATAATCATGCACCTTCAAGTGGGAGTTTGCGCCATTGGCATTGTAAATGATAATACCTTTTAGTTGGGTTTCGGCTTTTAAAACATAAAGGGCATTGTCATTTACAATGTCTATAGGTTAAACTCACGTAAGTGCGAGACCTATTGCATTGCAAATGCTTGTTTAAAAGCTGAGCCGCAACGGCCCTCCTTTCCATGAATACTGGAACCCGAGGAAGGCTCAGCTTTCGTCCTGCCGGGAGCTACAGGGGATGGTGGGAAAATAGGCTTTGCAGGGAGTTGTATTGTGCCCTCAAGGGAATGCAGCACTCATTTTGCATAACCTGTCCATAATTTTTCAGGCGCCGAGGGGTGAATACCGCTAGGACGACCAGCCCGTAAGCGCTTGCTCCTATGTATGAAAAGAAACAGCAGTCCCGGTGGCAACTGAAAGAAGAGCTGCGTGTAATTGTAGTGCAACGTTATGGGTGGTTAAAGCGCAGCACCTGTGTTGGTAATATGAAAGCGGGCGCCGTGCTATGAGAGAAGGAATAATTTTGAGCAGTCAGCAGGCCACCACTGTTGAAGCTAAAGAACAACGTGCCCGCTGCCTTCAAAATCAGCTGAAGCAGCGCGTGCCATGCCTGCAGTAAGAGAAACTCATTGAAGAAAATAGTGCATAGAGACTAAATAACACATACTGTGTAACAACATAAGTAAAAGGGTCAGTCCTCATGGAAGGTTACAAATGAAGACAAGGCGGTACTAAGGAGGGACTAACAAGCCTATTTACATATCAGAAGCCAGCACTTACAGAGGACAATGTATGTAAATGTAAATGTATAGGCATTTATATAGCGCACTACTTACCCGGAGGGTCCCAAGGCGCTTCGACCGCTGCGAAACCCTTCCTGGCTTCCCTGAGAGATGGTCCTTTAATGGGTATCTCCAGGGTGAGACCAGGCATCCCCGGCGGTCTGGTGGGGCCGTTAGTGAAGATGAGGCAAGCTAATGCCCAGAGTTGCCGAGTGTGATCGCTAATCGGAGTGGGCACCGAGGCGAGAGAATTATCGAGTCCGCTGACCCTGGTCCAGAAACCTGCCGCGCCGGGAATCGAACCCTGGTCCCGGGCCGTCCTCTGCTCTCGGGTCTGCCGCCTCTAACCTTAAGCCTCAAGCCAATGAAAAATATGGGCGGAGAGTGGACAGTGCTTTAAGTGCATACTCTAATACTGCATGCCTCGGAGCAGCGCATGCGCTGCCCAGGCTCGCCCTAAAAAGGAGGAGGACCAGAACTTGTAAACCAAAAACCGGAACGTACCACTGAGCCAAATGTTTGACCACAATTTTGCAGCGAAGGTGGGGCACAAAACGGCTTGAACGATAAATGATAATCAATATAGAAGGCAGGTGACAATAAGACACTAATGTATCAAAATTGGAGTTTATGTGATAACAATCGCAATAACAGAGAAAATTAAATGCAAATGGACACAGAATATCTGTGCTTGCATTGCTTCCAAATGAGAACTACTAATTAATTCTGAATGATTTCCCATAAATTTCAAGAACTTTGTAGGGACAGCCACTGGAAGAAAAATGGAGCTATCCAAGAAAATCAGGAGCATCAGGTCATTCCATAGCAAAGGGCATTTTCTGTCATATTTGTTATTTAAAGCGTTTTGGATACCATTGTTGATGTCTGAATTCTGAGCACATAAGATTTGCTTACCTGTATGAACATGAAAATTCTATGAAATTAAGCTGAATGACTGTTGTACAAGCCTATACGATTTGTCCAGCTCTGCCGTTTGTAGTCTCTAATTGAGAGCATTACAACATTTTTGATTTGTTCACCTTCTCTTCCACATAGCCCTGGTCACAAGATACAACTGAGAATGAACTTGGCAAGGCTGGATTGAAAAACTAATTAAATGAGGACCCTGCATAGCTAGATTTTCTTGACTGCCTCTAAACCATATATAGCTCTTTCCCCGATTTTTAATAGACATTATGTTAGAAATTCCACTATATGGTAAACATTTTTTGAGGGAAAGGTGAGGCCCCCCAAGACCACTGGAGGAGGTAAGACTTGTCTAGTACATCACAAAAGTTTACTTTATTAGTAAGCCTGTAAGAGCCTTTGGATTTGCATCCACTGTATGTACAAAATGTATGGTAAAATTAAACACTGGTCCTTTTTAGGTTTCGTAGAGAGACCTATAGAGGTGAAACCAGAAAGTTAAACCAACCGGATTTTCACGAGTGCATGTGCTCTCGTGACCGCGCTTAAGCCATCTGTTGCTTCCCCCAGCACACCCGGCCTCACTTCTCCTCCCCCTAATTACACTTTGCCCCCCAATCACCAGACTTGAAAGGAATGGCTCCCCCGCAATGCCGAGAGCTTGTTGCTTTATTGCTCTCACTTGAGGCCTTGTTTTCCAAGCTCTTTCTCGTGTACTTCTTGCGAGTTTCGTACGACGGTGTAAATCGAACGGCATAATTAATTGGATTTTTACCCCAGCAAGTCTTTGCTGATGCTGCTAACCTTGTTAGAAGTAATTTGTAATGGAATGCATTTCGCCAAATTACTTTGCATTTTGGAAGTACGCCGGATTTAATTTTCTCCCTGCCTCTGAGTTGCGCAACAGTGACACCTTGTGGTCATGAACTTTGCACTGCAGCTAAAACTCGCACGTAAAAATACAAGTCAGCACCTACATTTTGATTTAATATTCACAGATGTTTTGAGATGAATGCGGCGCATTTGCGCTTTTCTAACTATCCACCAACAAAAAAAAAATTCAGAATATCTGTACAAAAAACATGCGATACAAGTGCGCAGATAGCTTCCTGTCCCCCAAACTAAATGCCAATGTGAATTCTGCACATGATGTCACCAGCATTCCGTGTTCAGCAAAGGTTTCGAATTTTAACTTAATTGCACACACAAACAGACAATATGCATGTTACTCGCCTTTCTTGCACACAATTGCTCTAAAAATGATGGCTGAAAGATAGGAAATTAGCCTTTCTCTGTTCCGGATTTTACTAAAGATGCATTTCCTATTTACACAGCGATGAAATGCAGTTAAGTTGTTCTTCACCATAAAGGGAGCATCTAATTCACTTGTTGTTTCTTGTTGGCCCTACTCCCCTGCACTTCTCAGCCACAAGCACACGTTTGTGAAAGTATTACTTAACACTACTGTGAGTGTGGGCTACGCTGACTCTAAGGCAGCCTTGCTTCCCGTATTTCAATAGAGTGGTGATCTCATGCTACATTCCGAGGCCTCCTCCAGCCAGCTGCCTAGGATTGAAGGGGGAGCAGCTTCCGACACTTGGTCCAAGCAGCCATTTGTTCTTCTGTCGTTCATGGAAGGCCCGAGACACAAAAGTGCAACTACAGGAGCCACCAAACATGGGGACAACTAGGGTTAAGAGATGCATCTCTGACCAATTGCCTTTGCCAATACTGGTTTACTATCAGCCCTTTGCATGCTAGGGCTTGTTTTTTGGGCATTTCCTACGGACCAACACAGCCTCACACACACACTGCATATCATCTTTAACAATGCCTGTTATTAATACCAGCGGTCCACCCCTTATGTTTCACCGCTCCCAATGCTCAGAAGTAGCAGCAGGCGTAAAATATTTATCCCCCAGACCGCATGCTGCACTTACTCTTTAACACTAAGCCAGTTTTTACATTCAGAACACGGGCGCACACTTAACAATGCCACCCATGGCTCGCTGCCCGTCATCCTCGTCACCCCCCTCCCCCTGGGCGCGACATGCTTTGGCGCCTTCTTTAACCATTCCCTTCCTCCCGTTGTCATGCCTTATCTCCCCCCGTCCTCCCTCCTGTTGTCCGTGCCTCCTCGCCCTCGCATGTCCACCCCCCCCCCACCCCACCCCACATAGCAAATATTTGTTTCCCTCGTGCTGAAAAACACTGTTTTCCCTTGTTTTGTCTTTAACATTCGGGCCGTCCGCGCTTTTACTTCCTCCAGCCTCTTCACCACATTGCGCCTATTTAATTTACATTTCACTGTGTGAAGCATCACAACATCGTGCAAGGACTAATTTATATGTAACTTAAGCAAATTACTTGGACAGAAAAATACGTGTATTCGCTTTAGGAATTACTGATAACGTAGAGTTTGTCTTTTATTTTTACTTTTGGCCCACCCGGAGGCGCTTCTACCCCCTCCATCCCAATCACCACAGTCCGCTTATTTTAGTTGTTTCAGCGTGTAAAGCATCACAAGAGTCATAAATGCATTCATCGTGTTACTATTTGTGCAAGAACTACATTATAGGTATTTATGGATATAAATCGGGTGAAAAAATAAGTGCATTCGCTTTATGAATAAAAAAATAAATAAATGCAGCAAGTGACAACATATCTAATTTGCTGCTGCGGAAAACAACAGATTTCTTGCTAAGCCACCCCTAACTCAGTTTTATACCACAGTAAACCATGGTGAGGAGCACATTTACTATCTGCTGTGTAGTTTGTTGAATTTCTGCACAAATGAGAATTTGGGGAGACTTTAATCAAACGTCTATACACACCTATTTGTTTGTTTCAATCAAACTGTCTTTCTATGGAGGAGCTCATCCTATGCACATACTCTTGATTGTACGTGAATGCACTTTACAAGCCCATAAAAATCGCACAAACAAAACTGCAATTATGCACAGTTTTAAGTAAAAACTGTGCTAGCTGTGGTAATAGGAATCAATATGTGGAGAAGATGGCTCAGTGAGTTAAAAACCTCTTGCTTCGGATGCTTTCTGTTGCCTGTTAAGATCCTGTTTTGTTTTTAAAATAGCAAGCGTTGGTAGCACTATGCTGTCTAAAACTTGAACGGCCTCATTTATGAGAAATGACGCATCGCTGCGTGAAAGCAGCGATGCGTCACTTCTCAGTGCGCACTCCTTGCGGCATTTCTGATGCGTCATTTAATGTATGACGCATCATGTCGCAAGGAGTTACAGATACGTCAGTATTTCTGACGTATCTGTAAGCGCAAAAGTGGTGCATTGCTGGAGTGTGTCTCAAAAGTGGCGCAACTCCAGCAATGCGTCCTTTCACATGGGGCAAGCCCCATGTGAAAGGGCCTGCGTCATTCTTACGCCTGCTGTGAGGCAGGCGCAAGATTTTGACGCAACGGTGTCCTAAAAGTGACGCAGTGAAATCTCATAGATTTCACTGCATCACTTCTACGACCCTTCCTTGCGTCAATACGCCCCCTTGCATATATTATACCTGGCGCAGGTATAATGTGGCGCCCTGGTTTACAAAGTGACGCATCTACCTATATGCATCACTTTGTAAATATGGCGCAACAAGGCGCATTTTTTACGCCACTGGTGCGTCACAAAAAGTGACACACCGGCGGCGTAAAAGTGACGCAAGGGCTCATAAATGAGGCCCGAAGTGCGGTATAGTCCAACACCGCGCTTCAGGTTTTGTTCACTTCCACCTCCAACATCTTTTCATTTATATTGCACCTCCTAAACACAAGGACCTACTTTTGAGGTAAAGTAAGCCTGGCCTCCAGCTTACACATTGTTTAGCTGCTAGTCAAACATTACCGGCTTGTTGTTTCGAAATATATACGGCACGTGCATTTTTAAAATCGAGTCAAGAGGTGCAATGTAAATTGCAAAAACACACGCGCTTTTTATATTTTGAAACAAGCCGGGAATACCTCCTAAACAGAATTCTGGGGCATGACGTTCTGTTTCAGGAAAGTCAGCCTGCTCTCCAGTTTACACATGTTTCGTTATTAGTTAAACATTACTGTGTTATTGTTATAAAATATATACGGAGCGTGCATTTTGGAATTGTAGCTAGGAAATGCAATGTAAGTTGCAAATTGCACGAGCTCCATATATTTTGAAACAACAAGGCGGGAAGGTTCGGTCTTTGCTTTACACAGCTACAATGCTTTATTAGCAAGTGTTAGCTGGAAACTGGCAACTTGCACCACTGGGGCACAAAGCAGACAGAGCCATCCTCCTTGATGAATGCCTTGTAAATTGCACGTGTGAACAGTAAACAGACCCGAGGCGCCAGGAGAGCACCAAACACACAGAGACATGCTCCTTAATTAATAATTCCCCCCAGGGGACAATCATTTAACGTTTAACTCCAAACATTTTGCTTCATGTGAATTAAAAAAAAACAAGCATTTGCAATGCAATAGGTCTCGCATTAGGAAAGTTTGAGCTATTGGTATTGTAAATGACACATTTTTAGGTCGAAGGCCTAAAAGGCTGCGCTTGCGCAGTCTTAGGCCGGAGATTTAATGAGTTTGAGTAGCGGCGAAGGTCCCGCCTCCGTGCCCCCTCTCTCCTTCATTGGCTGGCTTCCTAAACGGAGGCCAGCCATTGGAGGAGAGATTCGTCACTCCAAAGAAGCCCCGTCTTTTTCGGATTTGGGGGGCGTGATTTTTTGCGTTCTTTAGACAGTGACGTTGTCTGTCACTCAGAACCACAAAACCACGCCCCCAATTTCGAAAAATTCAGAGCTTCCCGGCCGCCATTTTGTTTCACCGCAGTGAAGGTGAGCATCGAGCCTCTGCCTCTGCCCCCATTTACGCATGTTTGTGCCGTTTTTCATGCCACCCGATTACAGGCCGGTCCCTAATTACAGGCCGGTCCCTACTTTCCTGGACGGTGGCTGACGATGCGCGGTGACTTGCCCTGACAGACGCAGCAGCAGGCAGAGACGGAGCTCGACGGCCATGGCACCTACAGCAGCAGTATCTCCTTCAGTGCCCCCGGACGCTGTTTTTCCGCGCGGTGAGTGATTCCCTCGCCCCCTCCCCTCCTTCTCCCTTTTCCTGGGTCCTTTCATGTTTTCTAGATATCGGAGCTGCCTTTTTTGTGCGGGGGGGGGGGGGGGGGGGGGGTGGATTGCGGGCTTTTCCCGGCCGCTGCAAACAAAATGGACAGGCAGAGACGGAGCTCGACGGCCATGGCACCTACAGCAGCAGTATCTCCTTCAGTGCCCCCGGACGCTGTTTTTCCGCGCGGTGAGTGATTCCCTCGCCCCCTCCCCTCCTTCTCCCTTTTCCTGGGTCCTTTCACCGCCCCCTCCCGCTGTTTGTGGCTCCCGCCCCCTCCCGCTGTTTGTGGCTCCTGCCCCCTCCCGCTGTTTGTGGCTCCCGCCCCCTCCCGCTGTTCGTGGCTCCCGCTGTCCCCACCTCCCGCCCTCTCCCGCTGTTCGTGGCTCCCTGTCGGCCGTGCTCCAGCCCTAGGAGTCACACTCATGAGTGAATGCTCGTATTCAGTCGTCTATTGATTTTCTCTCATGCCACCGCAGGCCGACAG